>NC_057849.1:127023716-129523716 GCF_015237465.2 Chelonia mydas
GTGTCACAAACCCATCTGTTGTAGCACCTTACTTTGTAAAATTATTAAGAGTCTCAACAAAGTTCTGTTTCTGTAACATCATCTGAAATTTGTTTTCTAGCTACATGTTCTTTAATTAATTTTTGTTTTTGCATTTCTTTGCAATCTGTGCTAAGCATCATAATTTTGCACCTTATTCTGCTGTATATCTTTGGATTGTGCTCTGTTTCCCAATGTATTGTAAATAAATTTGGTCTCTGCCATTGGTTTAGCCTTGTTATTCTTTATTAATTAGATGCATTTCACTGTTTGCTAACACGTCCATTTAAGAGGAATAGCTTGCACTAACCTTGCAAATATTTATTGGCTATGGGGTTTTTTTTGTTTTTTGTTTTGCAAAGTCTAGTTCATTTTTCGAAACCACCTCATTTTGACCTGTTTATCAGTTATACCCCAAATAATTCAGTCTCTAATTAGTCTATCTGTTAAGTATTCAGTCACATGACTTAGCATTATTATATAGGTCAATAACATAATAAGTGATTTTTTTAAAATTATTTTCTGAGTTGCAGTTAATAACACAGAATTAGAAATAATATTTTAAATAGTTAGGAAGGCAAATTCAATTGCAAGGGGAGGGGGAAAACCAAGTACATGTTTAACAAGAACCCTCATACAACATTGGTATTTGCAGCCATTTATTAACAGAAAAAATATCATGAAATGAAAAGGAGTTTTGGCCTTACCCCTGTAGTGATCTCAAAAGTTAAGATAATGTTTTCCTACTTTCAGTTTATAGCTGAAGTAATTTGTGAATCAATGTCCTTGGATAGAAAAACAAAAACAGGTATGCATTTCCCTTAATGGGTAGTAGTCTTTAAATAGTTGTATGTAATATGCTTATTACCTTCTCACCAAATTTTATTGTTACCCTCTCTCTCAGCTGAGTATAATTCAAACGGGCCAAATCAGTTACCATTCAAAGGACAAAAGAAAGATTAAGGATTCCTCAGGAACGGTTTACTTGTCAAAGCAACTAAGTACTAAGTCTATTTAAGAAAAAGTTATGGATAAACTAACAAATGGTTTGTATTCAATGTACATCCTGACTTGCTCTTAATCTGTAATTATTAGAGTAGGGAAGTTTTTTCAAAATGTTTATTTTACACATTGTTTAATGGTTTTACTTTTTTTTTCCAATTCATCTTTCAGGATTCTTTATTCCTTTGTCAAGTTTATAACACCTGTGTTGTTTTTGTTTTCTTCTTGGCTTGCCTTGTAACAGAATGTCAATGGAGATTGCATTTTTTTTCTCCACTGCTTCAGCATCACTAAATTTAATGTCCTGTGGCATTTGGTTGAAGTCAGACAGTACAGGAAATAACATTTACATTAATCTCTGAAGTCAGTCAGAACAAAGTGCTTGTCTCACTACAATGCAAGTGATGTAGGCACAGTACAATAGTTTTCCCAAGGAATGTTGGCAACGAGTATGCAACAGCTCATCTGATTCATGGAAGACATTCTAGCCTAATTCAGACAGGAAGTGAGTCCATTATCTGAGTTTGGCCAGCATGCAGATGAGCTTCAGGGAAGCAAACCTGGGCATGGAAATAACTTTTGCTGCGATAAAGACTGATTGCTATTTGTTGTTTTACTAATCTATAAAGTGCTATTTTACTGAACAATGAAAATAAATTGGTAATACAGAAATTAGCTGAAACTGGTGTGCTTTAGCTGGCAATTAATGTGTAGTGAGGCCTTGGAGCTGTCCCTATCTTCTTCTTACATGCATTTTTCTGGCCTTTTTATTTACATACAGTAAAGGGGGAAAGCTTCTAGAGAAAGGTCATAGATTGCTTAGCATATTGTATGTTCAAATATATTGAAGTATAAATATCTCAAAAAGGAGAGAAGAGAAATAATTTAAAACCTCTATTGAGATTATATAATGGAAAATGTAAAACCATACTGGTACATGTTTGCTTCTTTCTGAAAGGACATGTGCTTGCTAAGGCCCCTTTTAAATCACCATTTTAGTAATGGAGAAGCTTTGAGTTTCAGGTACATGTTTCAGGAAAAGTGTCCTTTGGCCTGCTGTCCTCATTTCATCTTTTGAGCAGCTAGTTATATCCTCATTGTTCATAGGTGATAAGCCAGGAGGATTGAGGGTTTGCTCCTTCTTAAGGTGACAAGATGTCCTGTCTTTTTCTTATATAGGTGCCTATTCCCCCCCACCCTTTCCTGATTTTTCACATTTGCTGTCTGGTCACCCTACTCCTTCTTATCCTGACCCTGGAACTTCTACACAGGTGAGGTAAACCTATTCTGGCACATAGTAACGCTGATACGATGTAAGATTTGCAGTAGCAGGCCTAAATATGTAAGGCAAAGCAGCAAGCTTCACAGCTTTGGTACAGTATAACTACTGGATATGTGACAAAGTTCCGCTTCTGCCTTGGTGGGTCTTGCGCTTATTGGCGGATTTGTTCACCTCAGAGATTCATGGCAGCCCTCAGCTTGGCCCCTTTTGCTAGTGGCTCAAACCTGCCGTTCACTCAGCTAATCTCATCACTGGCCAGCATGGAGAAAAGGAAGGAGAACAATCCCTGCAGTCTTTGCTGGTCCACCTAGTAGGTCAGGGACAGGCCAGGGACCTTCCCCTCTGGGACAGGCCAGGGCCCTATGGATCACAGCTCTCTACAGTGTTTCATGTAACACCTGTATGATAGCTACAACTCCCTGGGCTACTTCCTAATGGCCTCCTCCCAACACCTTCTGTATCCTCACCACAGGACCTTCCTCCTGATGCCAGATAGCGTTTGTACTCCTCAGTCCTCCAGCAGCACGCCCTCTCACTCTCAGCTCCTTGCACACCCCTCACTGACTGAAGTGAGGTCCTTTTTAAACCAGGTGCCCTGATTAGCTTGCCTGTCTTAATTGATTCTAGCAGCTTCTTAATTGTCTCCAGGTGTCCTAATTAGCCTGTCTGCCTTAATTGGTTCCAGCAAGTTCCTGATTGTTCTGGAACTGCCCCTGTTACCTTACCCATTGTTCTGGAAATGTCCCTGTTACTTTACCCAGGGAAAAGGGACCTGCTTAACCTGGGGCTAATATGTCTGTCTTCTATCACTCTCCTGTAGCCATCTGGCCTGACCCTGTCACAAATAATAATCTCACCTTGAAGCCCACTGATTGAAAACTAGATTGAAAGGGTGAAAGTCATTGCTAGTTACTGGAGTTTTGTTTCCACACTGATTTCCACCCTACCTACTCAAGGTTTTGAAAGTTTTAGCATGCACTTGGTGGAAGGTAAACAAGTTAATTAAACCACCACTTCTTTAGTGTAAGGAGTTAATAATGACAGCTGGTGTTGCAAAGACTGGTATCCATTTTTACTACAGTAGAACCTCAGAGTTTTGAACACCAGATTTACGAACTGACCAGTTAACCACACACCTCATTTGGAACCAGAAGTACGCAATCAGGCAGCAGCAGAGACCCGCTCCCATCCCCCCCCCCCCCCAAAGCAAATACAGTACTCTGTTAAATGTAAACTATTAAAAAAATAAAGGGAAAGCAGCATTTTTCTTCTGTGTGGTAAAATTTCAAAGCTATATTAAGTCAATGTTCAGTTGTAAACTTTTGAAAGAACAACCATAATGTTTTATTCAGAGTTACGAACATTTCAGAGTAACAGACAACATCTATTGCCAAGGTGTTCATAACTCTGAGGTTCTACTGTAATATCTCTTACTAAATAATCAATCTTGTTTCACATATTTGTTAAAGAGATATTAGAATTTACAAAGATATCAGATAAAGATTCGTATATAATCATCCCAACCAACAAGTAACTATCTTTAGACCATATTTATGTGCTTCAATAGGTGCTCCTAGATCAAAATCAAGGGAGTTGATTTACAACAGGAGCTGAATTTGGCCCTTTGTGGGGTATTGTCGTTAAAGAGACATGGTTAGTAAAATTTTCAAAAAAGGACAGAATGCAAAATAGACTTCACTTGACTAGTTTTATCTACACACAGGCATTTCTGAACAATCTTTCAGTTGGTTCATAGTAATGTTTGCACATTTCATATCAGAAATAGACTTCATTCCCCTTTTCTTAAGCTACTTCTTTAGAACAATGAAAGGGGAAACAGTATATAAAATAAATGGATTTGTCTGATAATGCAAACCTGCAGAAAAACTATTTTAGGTGCATCCTGCATTTTTTACAAACACAATGGAAATATACTGTAATAAATTCTGTGCACATCTTTCATGGAAAATTAAAATTAAACACTGCTTTAAAAATAAATAAATAATACTCTGTATCTGGGTCTAATTTACCCTCCAATTACATCTTTAAAACAAACAATTAAAAACTAAATTCAAAATCATATAATTATTTTCAGTTCTGACATGTTTTTACAACCTGTTTAGCTGCCTGCTAGCAAAAACATTTTAGTCTGTTTTATTTATTTTTTTTATTTTTGAGGGCGTGGGAGGGAGAAAATACCACCACCTTCCTAAACAGCTGTATCAATTTGCTTTTAGGGCACTGATTACCATATCTGTGGTGGATTGCCTGCATTTGGTATAGAATGGGATTAATCCAGTATGGCTCCTCACTTAAAACACTTTGCTGCACTGCTTTGCCCTAGCTACACTATTGGTCAGATTCTTAAAATTACTTAGGCACCTGAATATGTAGATTGGCATCAAGGCCTGCATCCTCAATGGTGTTTAGGCACCTAATTTCCACTGAAATAAGTGGGAGTTAGGTGCCTAAAGACCTTTGAGGATCTGGTCCCTAGTGTTTTTCAAAAAGCATTGAGGCACCTAGGTCGCAATGAAATAATTGAAATTTATTTCAATGAGAGTTAGCTATTTTTTTTAAATCTCACTGTTTGCTTATATAGGCACCTAAATACCTTTGAGATTGGCCAAATCACAAAAGAACTTAGGCACCTAACTGCCAGTTTGGCCACCTAAATCCGAGAATCAGGCACTATGGGAATTCAAAAAAAAACCCAATCAGCTGCTGCTGAACCCTGCAGGCACCTAAACTTGCTCAGCAACTCAATTTTTGCAGTAAAAGTTCCCTAGGTGCCTGTATTTCTGCCTCTGCACATACACACTTCAGCCCCACCTTTGCATCCAAATGCCTAAGCCCCAGTGTGGTACGTGAACCAGAGAAGATAACATTCCTCCACCTGACTCACCTGCAGTGCCCGATCAGTAAGCATGTTCAGACAGACCTCACCTACTAGATTGGGCCACCATAGGCCAGCTCACACAAAATGGCCAGAAGCGGAAAGGCCCTCCTTCATAATGTTAAGCCTCGTGGTTAGGATATTCATTTGGGATGTAGAAGACCCCCAGTTCAAAACCCCCTCCACCTAAGAGGAAGAAGAGATTTGGACCGGGATCTGCCCCCTCAAGTATGTGCTCTAACTACATACAGTTCTAGGATGTTCTGATGTGGGATGCTCTCCATCGCTCCTGTTGAAGCTGGATAAATAATTTAAGGTTGTAATTGGAGCAGGGAGTCTCAATCCTGGGCTACAGAGTCATTCTCGTGCTCTGTCTGTCTGTCTCTCTCTCTGGTCCAATGAGTCTTTCATTATTTAATCTGAGTGCAACAGAAGAGACTGAGGGAGTCTCATCCCAGAATATGCCATACCTCCAGAGTTTGGAGTACTCTCCTGAAAAGTTGTAGCTGCCATTTCAAATCCCTTCTCTCCCTTGGTGGGTGGGGTGGAGGAGAATCTTGAACTGGAGATCTACTACATCCCAGCTGAGTATCTAACCACCAGACTAGAAGTTATGAGGGAGGTCCTCCTCCCCGTCCCCTGGCTTCTTGATAAAACAGTGCAGGCACCTAACCCAAAGAGAAGATTTGCAGCTGAGAATCCCAATCAGCGGGAGGTGCCTCCCTCCGGCCCAGATGTAGATGCCTATCTCCAAGAGAGGGATGGGGCAAAGGACACAACCCTTAGCTTGGCATCTTCCATTGACTAGCTTAGGTGAGCAGCCATCTAAAGTGCTGGCTTTTGTGGATCTCATTCTGAGGAGCCTATCTCTCCCCATGCATTTTATAGGGAGCCTAGGTGCCAAACAAAGGATTCATGAATCCTAGTGATTTTCTAGGCACCTAAAAGTCAGGCATGGTGACACTCAGCTTTACCACACCTAAGTTGCTTTGTGAATCTAGCACTAAGTGCCTATATCACTTTTGAAAATGGGATTTTTAAGAGCTTTTGGAAATTGCACTCTTTGTCACACAAAATTGTACAGAACTCAGGCTATCTTGGAAGGCTGAAGTGGAAAGTTAGTTCTTCTGGGATCTGAACCTGAGCGTCCTGAGAATCTGGGTACAGATATTTAAAAAAAAAAAAAAGATGCTTATATTACTGAATCATTGCCTTATTACCTATAAATTGTGTAATTACCTCCTCTTTGTTCACAGATTCCAAGGCCAGAAGGGATCATTGTGTTCAACTAATCTGACTTCTTGTGTAACACAGTCTATAGACTTCCCCCAAATAATTCCTATAGTATATCTTTTACAAAAACATCCCATCTTGATTTAAAAATGGTCAGTGATGGAGAATCCACCACAACCCCTGGTAAATTGTTCCAATGGTTAATTACCCTAACTGTCAAAAAGTTACCCCGCATTTCCAGGCTGAATTCTCTATCTTCAACTTCCAGCCTTGGATCATATTATACCCTTTCTCTGTTCGACTGAAAAGCCCGTTCTAAAATATTTGTTCCCACATAAATACTTACAGACTGTTGTCAAGTCACCTTAACTTTGTTAAATTAAACAGATTGAGCTCTTTGAGTCTACCACTATAAGACATGCTTTCTAATCCTTTAATCGCTCTCATGGATCTTCTCCAAACACTTTCCAATTTATCAACCTCCTTTCTGAATTATGGACATCAGAACTGGACCCAGTATTCCAGCAGTGATCACACCAGTGCCAAGTAGAGAGGAAAAAACAGCCTCTGTACTCCTACTCAAGATTTTCCTTTTTATGTATCCCAGGATCACATTAGTTCTTTTGGCCATGGCATCACACCGGGAGCCATATTTTGCTGATTATCCATCATAACTATTTGATCACAGGATGACTATGAGCCACCAATGTGATGTGGCCATGAAAAAAGCTAATGCGGTCTTGGGATGCATCAGGCAATGTATTTCCAGTAGAGATAAGGAGTGTTAGTACCATTATATAAGGCACTGGTGAGACCTCATCTGGAATATTGTATGCAGTTCTGGTCTCCCATGTTTAAGAAAGATGAATTCAAACTGGAACAAGTACAGAGAAGGGCTACAAGGAAGATCGGAGGAATGGAAAACTTGTCTTATGAAAGGAGACTCAGAATGCTTGGTTTGTTTAGCCTAACCAAAAGAAGGTTGAGGGGAGACAAATATATCAGAGGGATAAATACCAGAGAGGGAGAGGAATTATTTAAGCTCAGTACCAATGTGGATACAAGAACAAATGGATATAAACTGGCCACCAGGAAGTTTAGACTTGAAATTAGATGAAGATTTCTAACCATCAGAGGAGTGAAGTTCTGGAATAGCCTTCCAAGGGGAGCAGTGGAGGCAAAAGGCATATCTGGCTTCAAGACTAAGCTTGATAAGTTTATGGAAGGGATGATATGATGGGATAGCCTAATTCTGGCAATTAATTGACCTTCAACTATTAGCAGTAGGTATGCCCAATGACCTGTGATAGGATGTTAGATGGGGGGGATCTGAGTTACTACAGAGAATTCTTTCCTGGATGTCTGGCTGGTGAGTCTTGCCCACATGCTCAGGGTTCAGCTGATCGCCATATTTGAGGTCGGGAAGGAATTTTCCTCCAGGGTAGATTGGCAGAGGCCCTGTGGGTTTTTCACCTTCCTCTGCAGCGTGGGGCACGGGTCACTTGCTAGGGGATTCTCTGTGCCTCAAAGTCTTTAAACCAAGATTTGAGGACTTCAATCGCTCAGACATAGGTGAGAGGTTTGTTACAGGAGTGGGTGGGTGAGATTCTGTGGCCTGCGTTGTGCAGGAGGTCAGACTAGACGATCATAATAGTCCCTTCTGATCTTAAGGTCTATGATTCTATGATAACTCCCAATTTTTTTTTCAGAGATACTGCTTCCCAGGATAGAGTTCCCATTCTGTAAGTATGGCCTACATTCTTTGTTCCTATATGTATACCTTTACATTTAGACATATTTATGTATATAGTGTTTGCTAACACCCAGTTTACCAAGCAATTCAGATTGCTCTGAATCGGTGACCTCTCCTCTTCATTATTTACCCCCCCCCCTCAATTTCTGTGTTATCTGCAAACTTTAGCAGTGTTTAGTTGATAAAAAATATTAAGTAGCATAGGGCCAAAAATCAAATTCTACAGGACCCCACTGGAAACATACCTACTTGATGATGATACAATTACATTTTGAGATTAATCTCTTAATCAGTTGTAAATATATTTAATGTGTGCCATGTTAATTTTATATTGTTCTAGTTTGTTTGTTTTTAATCAAAATGTCATGTGGTACCAAATCAAATGTCTTACATAAGTCTAAGTATATTACATCAACACTATTACCTTTATCAACCAAACTTGATATCTTTTTTTAATGAGATTGCAAATTAATTTAACAGGATCTATCTTAAGCCCATGTTAATTAGCATTAATTACATAACTCTAATTCTTTATGAATTAAGTCCCATGTCAGCTGCTCTATTATCTTGCTCAGGATCAATGTCAGGCAGATAGATCAATAATTACCTGGGTCATCCCATTTAAGAGTTTTAAAACTGGCACAGAATTAGCTTTCGTCCATTTTTCTGGAACTTCCCCAGTACTCAAAGACATATTGAAAAATCAACGTTAATGGTCCAGCAAGGTCTGCAGCCAGCTCTTTTAAAACTCTTGGATGCAAGTTATCTGGACCTTCTGACTTAAAAATGCCTAACTTTAGTAGCTTCTGTTTAACATCTTCCAGAGATACTAGTGGAGTGGAAAGTATTACCTTCACCACCACATGATGACATTATATCATCTGTTCCCACCCACAATCCAAAACAGAGATATATATGGAACACTTCTGCCTTTTCTGCATTATTATTGATAATTCTACCATTGCCATCTAGTAATGAACAAATATAATTGTAAGAATTCATTTTGTGCCTTTTTAATATATTATAAGAACTCCTTATTACTAACCTTAACTCTGCTTGCCACAGATTTCTCCTTATGTCCTTTTGCTTCCCTTATCAATTTTCTACAATTCCTAACTTCTGATTTATATTCATTACTATCAATTCCCCCATTCTTTCATTTGTTAAATATATTTTATGATGATGATTATTATTTACAGCTGCCTTAACTTCCCCTCTAAACCAGGTTGGAAACAGTTATTGTTGAAACAGTGATTGTCACATTTTGGTTAATAGTCAAGTCTCGACAATGGTTTCCCCTGAACTTCTGCATTAAAATCAAATTCTTTGTTCTAGCCTTCAAGTGTCTATCCAACCTAGCACCTCCCTAAATCTCTTCTCTCTTTGGTTTTCATTTGTCTCCCCACGCCACTTCTCTATCTCATGCCTCACAATTAATTACCACCTGCTTGCTTTTCTCACATGCTAGTTCTTTCCATACGTTTTCCCCTGCGACTGGAACCCCTATCTTGAAATAGTCCAACACAGCTAAGTCCATAAAACACACTTCTTTCTCCCTGCAGAGAAATGTTAATTAATTAGATTAAACAAATTAACAACCCTTCTCTCTTCTCCCCCACTGTGATTGGTAAGATGCATGGAAAAGGTCACCATTCAGTCCAAACACTTTTCTTTGCATCTTTCAACCTTTCTTGTTTCTTGTATCTATTTAGAAGATGTTTGGTACAGCAACCCTCCATACTATTGGGCTATACAAATAAATAATAATACTTACAGCACAGTTAATTATTTCCTTACATTGATCATATTCATTTGTAGTTGTGTGCAATAGTATTCAGTCACACACAGATTCTCATATTAATTTACAATTCTTCTCTGATTCTGATCTTCTGTTCAGAGAGTCTAATTTCTGTTCTATTTTTAGGAAACACTCATTGAGATTTTCTGACTCCTTTCAGGATAAAAGGGCCTTTTGAGTGGCTGGCATACCACCTGTAATTGTTGCTCAGTATCTCCTCTGGTATATCATTCTAGTAAATGATATTTCATCTACAGATATTTTCCAGTGCATTTAATTGCAGGCTCCAGGGCACATAACAATAAGAAATCATTAATTCAACCATTATGGATACGAATTTAAACATGACTTGTGCTTTAAAAAAATAGATTGCAGATTAAATGTTGTGCTGTGAAGAAGTCACAAACCAATAGTCTACCACTTCTCTTCACACACAGCCTTTCTGAGATAGACATTTAGATCAGAAGATTAAGTAAATGCAGGGAGCAATTCACTCTCTGTGCAGCATTTCACAATAAAACAAGCTGTTGAACTTACGCAACTTCTGTGTTTTTAACATTCCAACAGCACTTATATGTTCAGCCCCAAATGTACTCCAAATTGATTCCTTAACAAACTGACTGCATTTATGAAGTTTTCTTGGGGGATGGGATGCCTGTCAAATTAATTTACTTGTTTATTTAAATGTAGGCACACTAGGATATTCACATGACGTACATGTCTTGTTATGAGGAATATTTCAAGAGTCAGGAGTCATACTATAATATGCCAACATACTTCAACACAACACAGCACAAAGAACACAATGAAAAATAATCTGAAATAATAAATACTGAATAGATACAAAATGCTGAACTGGCTCCTGGAAAATGTACAGTAAAATATTTGAGGCAAAAGTGATTCCAATATTACACCCACAATTGGCTGTGACCTCAAAATTCTGACCCACTTTAAAAATAAAAATTACTATTTTATATTCACAAAAGTCCTGCTCCCATGGATGTAACTAATCTATTTGTTGTGCCATATAAGGTTCATTCATTTTAAAAAAGGATATCAAACTGCATTTACTATGCAAATGTGTTAACCATGTCCAAACTTTCCAAATCTGAGTGGCTAAAGTCTCGCACATAAATCCATATTTAAGTACCAACATAAAGGTGAACAGATTTTAGTGTGCTCTTAATTGTCACATCTCCTTCTGAAGTCACCAGGATCTGAAGGAGCCTAAATATCGATTTAAACACCTGAAAATATTTGCTCCAGTGCCTGCAGAAGCAATTTTCAATACAGGAATTTTCACTATAAATGATTATTATTATGCAAAGCTGGGGTCTCACATCACAAGACTCATTTGGACTAGCTGTCCTGCCACAGACTCCGAATCACACACACATGCATAGAAATGTAATATTATGTAACCCACCCTTTGCCAGACACTGGGAAAATTCTGTTATATTTCCTGACTTTGGGGGGCCAATTCAGCTTTCCCCAACCAGATTTCCTGGGGGTCAGGAGATGCTGCAGCTTCCAGTTTGGGAAGATATTGAAATGTCACAGAATATCTCCCCCTGCCCTAACCATGATTATTCTATAAACCAACATGTTCAAACCTTTCACAATGTAGAGAAGAGAGCTTACACTGGTTTGCTTTCTGTCCTTGTTTAACTGCATGCAAATGTGTGAAAGCTTTGGAAGCTGGATTCCAGGGGCCCAATTCTGCACCCACTGAATACAGTGGCAACACTGCCATATATGACCCAGATCATCAGCCGGTGTAAACAGATGTTGTACCACTGAAGCCAATGTAGCCAATCTGATGTAGCCCTTTATGTTTAGTTGATATTGTTACAGCACTGCATTTCCGTTATACTTTTTTTTCCCTTTTTTTAAGGAAAAATATAACCTTCAACAGTTACTTTTTTTATATAAGAGTTTTATATGATTACGTAAGCTAAAATTGTTTCTGCTTGAGTGTTTTATTTCTGTTTATAAAACATTGCATAATTTAAGTGAATTACAGTGAAATTTGCCCATCAGCAAAATATCTATAATCCACCTAAACCCTCAAAATAGGGTTTAAGAGTGACTTAAGTGATGCGTAGGCATTCTACATGTGGTGAATTTTCTCCTCAATGTTTAAATTTGGCAAACTTTTAAAAAGACCAATTTTTGTACAATCTGAGGGTGTAAAGGTTGATAGAAACCCAGCAAGGACACTGGGAAGACTATTTAAGGGACTATTTAACAACCACTTAGAATCTGAAGTTGAGTATGCCTTTGTATTAAACAGTCATAAATAGGCTTGGCAAAATTCGATTTATTTTTATAATTTCAACAAATAATGTTTATTTAAAATTTATTTTAAGCCTCTTTTTCTATTTCTATTAATTTAAATGTTCCCAGTTGCAGGAAATTTGGGGGATCAGACAATATTTAATTTCAGCAGACATTGAGATTCACAAAGTAAAAGTTTTATAACCATTAAAACACAAATTGTCAACGTCATGTCAAAATATACAAAGTAAATATCCTTAAACCAAACTCTAATAAGTTCTCAAGCAATATGTTTTTCTTACTTTGCCTTTAGTAAATTTTGATTATTATTGATGGGAATATTTTTTCCATCACTTTGCGTATGGATGGTGAAATCAGTGTTTACCAACACTTATCGATAGTAATCTAATCCTTCCAAGCCTAGTCTTAAAGCACCTATACTATGAAGGTGAGGGAGAAGTCTAGTCAGAACCTGGATGAGAGCTGAAAAAAGGGACTCCAGAAACTCTTGAGCTGACAACTGTATTAAGGAAGGTTGTGTTCTGCCTTGATTTGGCCTAGAGAATTAAAATCTGATCCTTTTTCTGAAACTCCCAGACTGCTGCTGATACTATACTTACATCGGGAAGAAGACCTGGTCTTTACTTCTTTTAAAAGTGAAGTGTTTATTATTCCTGCAGAAGACATAATGTATTCCAAGATAAAAGGATTATGGAGTTCTTAGACCCTGAATAAGAAATTGAATGTGCATGGCCACATCCCAGAACCTGCCTGGAGTCTCACTGACTTCAACAGGGCTCCATGTGGGTGCACAATCAGTTGCCAGATTGGGGCCTTTGTCTAGAGCCCTATCACTGGAGTTGATGTATAGTTGTGAAATAACTGTAGATAAGAATAATGTTCAAGTTCAAAGAGCTGCATGTTTGTGTGATTTTATTGTTTCCATCAATGAACAACATATTGTGCTCTTTCAGAAATTAAATCCTATACACAGAAGAATTAGATGGCATAAGAATATTTACTTTTGTATTTATATTCATGGGTGGCGAACCTCCTACAAAATACGGGACAGGAATTTAAACATGAGAAGTCTGGATGGGAACGATGAGTGTGGGAAAAGGAGGAAAAATAACCATGAGGTGCCAGTCCTCTTTTATAGTTTTCTTTCTATAATACAAAGAGGTATAGTAAAGTAGAAGTCAGAGTGTTTCTATATCCAAGCCATGGCATCTAATTTGCACTTGTACTGACCCAGGGATTCACATTGTTCTCCCAGCTCATGATTAAAACCTGATCCCTATGACCCACCGCAAATATAAAAAAATGCAATTATGCCCTACACACTTAACTTTTCTTAGATCATTCACTTTTGGTCAAGCTTCTGTGCCATAACAACCATTGATGGAAATGCTGTCATGACCAATAACAATAGATATGCCTCACCTCACGTCCATTTCAGTCTGGGTCTTGCCATAAAAGACTCATCAGAATCACCCCACGTCCTTCCCTGATTGCTACACATAAAAGGTAACTCCCTAGCACTGTCTAGAGCATTTCCTTCTTCTACCCCTTTCACTTGCTTGAGGTTGCGTTAACTGAACATATATGAAACTGGACTGCAGGTACCAGGGAGAAAGGGGGCCAAAGTAAGGATGGAGTCATGGTTTTAATTCTGAATTTTGAAGGAGTTTGGGGTGTATTGCAGTCGGACACAACACATTAAAGGGTGAGATTTTCAAAGGTGCAAAGGAGGCACCCAACTCCCCACTGACCTTGAATGGAAGTTAGCCACCTGCCATTGAAGAGCTCCCCCGAGCTTTACTGTTTCAGTGTAATTTGTTCCTTCCGCTTGCCCCCAACCTCCCGCCTAACTTTGGTTTTATGCATATTTATTAAACAAGACCAACTATGGTGAAGATATTACAAAATCAAAGACTGGTCTCACACAAGTCTTCTTCAAAGCACTTTCAAGCAGTGCTTAAAAATATTTTGAGATGCACCTTAGTACCCATACATATGCTCAATGCTTCCTTGAGACACTATTCCGGGTAGTTTCAACAGAAGACCACCTAAAACTGTTATGAGGTGCTGGGCCCAATTCTACCCACAAATATATTCACTGGGAGTCTTGTCTTTATAGTGTCCATTACAGCTCTCATTTGGATTTATTTCACAGAAATTGTGTGTGTTCTTTGAAGATGTCAGGAACAGAATTTTAGTTTTAGTAACCAATATGAGATCAACTATGATCAGGATCAGCGTGAATTCTAAATTATTATGTGGGCTCATTTTCAAACAGTGCTTTTTATTAAATTACATTAAATTACAACAAATTGAAATGAATGTGGTTCAGTGATGCAAAGTCACAGGAGTTTTCAGAGCTGTTATTTTCTTCATCTGATTTTTGCACTTCACATAATGGTACCCTTGGATTTCATAACCAAACTGTCATACTATGAGTTATCAGTTATTCACAACTTTATCATCATGCCCGAGATATTATTATTCCTTCTTCTTGAGTTTAAGACACAGTGATAATATGAAATTGAAATTTCATTGCATTGCAGCCAAGGAAATGATTACTACAAAAGGCACATCTGCCTACAGCTCACAAAGCACACAATGTGCAAAGGAAGATCTATGGACCACAGTAACTATACTCTGGTCATTTATGAATATTTTTTCTATTAACAGGAGTGTCAGAGTCATTTAAGAGAAAAGGGATGGCTGGCTTAATCTAACATTTTATTATTGATTTATTTAACTCTATGTTATATGTGCATCCCTGTGGTAGCAATATGAAATATAGGGGAAACACCAATAATAGGTCTTTGTGGGATATCAAAGAATACCTATCTCTTATATTGGTCTTTTCATCAGTAGATCTCAAAGTGTTTTACAAAGGTTACCCTACTTTACAGATAGGGAAACAGACAAAGGGATGGGAAGTGACTTTCCCAAAATCACCTAGCAGGCCTGTGGCAAAGCAAGGAGTAGACCACCAGGTCTCCTGAGTCCCAGTCCAGACACGAGGCCATTGGCACTTGATCACTTTATAAGATAAACATGTATAAAATATGCTTGCTAATAGTAAAAGAAAACAGCAGACAATGTTGCTTTCTGGTTACCAAAGTACTATTATAAGGGAAATGAGCGCACCACATTTGAAATCAGGGGAGGAGGGATGTTGTCTGGGCTTGCTGGAGGAAGAAGCAGTATTGTAAAGTGTGTGGGGCAGGACGGGGGGGCGTGAGAAGGAGATCAGAAACTGTTGCAAAAAGGTGGGTGATAGTCAGCTGTGTGGTGCTGACTCACCCCCTGGGAATGTAAGGAGCCAAAGGCTTTAAAAGGCGCAAGTCCTGGTGTTGGAAGCCCTTTCTCCATACAGTAGGCAAAGCAGCACCCACCTTCCCTCCTCTTGAGCTGCGAATATCAGGTGGGTCAGGACCTGTTATGAGCACTGTGCTAGTTACTCCTTTTTAGGGGGTCTGGGAAGGAAATTTTCTCTCACCACCATATTGGCTTTGGTGGAATGGGGATTTTTGCCTTCCCCACAGCAGGTGTCAGGGAGGACCTATTATGGTGAGGAGGAAGCGAGGTTAGGCTATATGTCGCAACTTATTTGGTAAGTGTGGGGTGGATGTCCAGTGCAAGTACTCCATAGGGAAATCATCCAGTGAACAGATAAATGACCTGGTAAAGGATTTAAAAAGGAGATGCTGGTTAAAGGAATGGGGGGGGGGGGGTTGGGGAATGAGGATCCTGTGAATTGTAAGGCAAGGAGCCAACCCCTCTTTCTGATGGCCCACCTTAACCCTCCTACAAGGAAGGGGTGGATGAGTAAGGTCCCAGCCATGGGTTGGCTGGGGAACGTAGGCTGGTGGAAGTCCTGTGTAGTTATTTGAATGAACATGGAGTTGCCTGCACTGTACACTTTTATCTGCTAGGTAGTCCCAGGCATCTAATAATAAAGTTTCAGCCTGATTAACTCTATATCAAGTGTCTCCTGTCCTTCTTTTGGGATAGCCAGACAATCTAGGCTTGCACTTGAAGCAAGAAAATCACAAATTGATTCAGATATCTGCTTTGACAAAAGAATAGGCCAGAACTTTCACACATAACTCCTAAATACATACATCAGCAGCTGGAGTGCTCTGCACCTTTGGAAGCTAAGCCACTTTTATTTATTTGCCTCAGTATGGATTTTGGAGTCTAGCGTTTGCAACCAAATTTAAAAATCTTGGTTAAAGTCTGTAAAGACAGTGCAACCTTGAAAACCCAAACTTTGAGTGCTTAATGTTAAAATATATACCATTAAGCATGGCTATTCTAACCACGGAAAAATTGGTTTTAGTTAGTTTTGTCTGATTTAAACAATAATGCTAAATCCATGCTTGTCACACAAAAACAGCAAAAAGTGTTTAGAACTGATTGCATTCTTTGTCTAATTGTACATCTGTATTGCAAATGCAGTATGCATCTTAGCTGGAAGTCTAAAGTGTAAAGGCCAGAATACCAGAACATCAGCCACAGAGACTTAATCTTCATTTCCTAATATATAGTTGGATAAACTCAAAATTGAATTGTCATGAGCCTCTTGTTAACAGTTAACACTTACCACTGAATTGTGTTTTTGAGAATGCTTCAGAATCTCTCCGTGGGAGGCAGCATGTCGTCATTTTAGTTGCCACACAATTTTTCTCCTGTTAGACAGACACATGTTGTGCCTTTTATTAATACAAATGGTACTGTCATCTCAAAATACGTCACACTACTTTTTGTTTTTTATCCTTTTAACTTTCCGTAAAGGGCAGGCCTCCACACATACTAGTTTCAATTAGCTAAATTTCTCTCTTCTTTTCCCCAAGAACACTATGAGTCAAAGTTAAGACAGAATAGTCAGTGTGTCACTGCTAAGTTTGTTTATTGATTTAATTTATTTTTAAAAAATCAAGCCATCTTATTACCCATACAACCAATGATAATAGCAAAAAAGACTTTGCAAGGTATGCATGAGGCTACCAGTTTACCACTGATTTGTGTTATAATAATCTTCAGCACCATTTCTGTACAGATCCGCCACTGACATAGAAACAGATTTTCAGCTCGTTTCTAAGTTATTTATAACAAACAATAATTTGCAAAATAAATGAAATTGAATTTTAAAAATCTCCACATAATCTGTTTAAAGGCAGGCATTTTGCAATTTCACTTCAAGATACCAAATGGCACAATAATGAGATCTGCTGCATATAACATATTATTCTTTATATATTAGGTGCTTTGTAGTGATATGTAGCAAATGCTAATATGCCTGCAACCAAAAAGAAATCAATTTTCAATGGTCAGTATTGTACTTAGAAGCACTGGCACTACTTGTACTATCCCTTTTGGAGCTCAGAGACATTGCAAAACATTAATAGGTTACATCAGCTCTCCTCTTGTTATCACTGAACTAATCAATAAAGACAAGCACTTTGTGTGATAAATAAAACAGTAAGGGACGAAGGTGAGGTAACCTTGCATCCTACTAGCTCTCTAATAAAACTGACATAAATAGTGTATTCAAGAAATCAGGTCTAATGCATTAGCCACAGGACAGCCCTTACTAATGCAGTACAAACAATTTTTCAATGTGACAACAATTATGCTGTGTAAACATATACTGCTTTCAAAGATCACTGCTTCCTAAAATCCAACCACATGCCCTTATCATAGGGAGCAGACATGACTTTCAGGTGGCTGGTGAAGAAACGGACGATCATCCATGCACAATATAGATTTCTAAAGGGTATTAGAAAAATGTACTGTAACTCCTCACTTAACATCAACTGTTGTTTCATTGTTATGTCCCTGATCTATTAGAGAATATACTCATTTAAAGTTGTGCAATGTTTCCTTATAACGTTGTTTGGTCATGGGGACTTGGAACCAGGGTGGGCAGCAGCCTCCCATCAGATCCCCTCCAACCCCTCCCGCCCCCCAGCAGCCCTGCAGATCAGCAACTCCCCCCTCCCTCTCCATGCCTCCCTCCACAGCAATCAGCTGTTTCACGGGTGTTCAGGAGGCTCTGGGGGGAGAGGGGGAAGGAGCAAGGATGTGCTGGGTGGATGGGGTGGAGTGGGGGTGAGCCGGGAGCTGAGCACTCCCCGGGCAATTTGGAAAGTCGGCGCCTGTGCAGCCGTGCATGCGCCGTCCGGAGGGAGTGGTGCGCTCCAGCGGGACAGCGTGGGTTCGTCATCTCATTCAGTTTCCACAGGGAAGTGTTTGCAGCCACAGCCATGCATCTATTGTGTCTCCTCCCTCCTGCCTCCCTCGGTGCTGCCAATATCCTGGTTGATATCAACACAGTTGCTTTAGAAGGAGCTCAGGAAGTTCATGGGCAGGTCCCCAGACAATCCTCTGATTAGAACTTGTTTAAAACTTATACTGTGTAATGTCTTTTGTCTGGTGAAAAACATTTCCTTGGAACCTAACTCCCGCATTTACATTAATTCTTATGGGGGAATTGGATTTGCTTAACATCAGTTCGCTTAAAGTCGCATTTTTCAAGAACATAACAACAACGTTAAGAGAGGAGTTACTGTGAAACCTATTTGTTGGCTGCTGTCAGTGAAAAACATTTTTTAACAGCTACAATAAGGATGACAGCCTTTCGCCCACATTCTGGTCCCAGTGAGATCAATGCAAGTTTTGCCATTGTTCTTAATGGGACCAAGATTTGGTCCATAATTGCTTGTGCTGATTCCACATTGAGTAGTTCTTATTCCCAATGAGTTGTCCCATTGACTTCAGTCAAACGACTCATGTAAATAAGTGCTAGTCAGTGCAAGGGCTGAAGAACTGGTCCTCATTTAAATACAAAGATGGGGAATATCTACAAATACTGATGTTAGATACCACTGGATGGATAATGATGTCTGAATATAATGCACTTATGAAAAAAATATTGGTGCAAAGCATGACTACTTATTAATAAACAACTTGTGAAGTGTCTTCGCTAAACTGTGGAAGTGTCCATCTGGATATTTATTACATAGTTTGAGAGGAAGCCTAACATTACAGTAATTAGTTTATACACACCCTCTGAGGAATTAGGAGCTGAAGATTAAGACAACTTTTATTCCAAGCTATGATAATGTTTCAAATCTCTCCATATGCTAGCATCAGTTTTTTCTGGAGATTTCAATGCTCATGTAGATTCTGACCAACATTCCAACTCTTTAAGAGTAGTAAGTGATTAAACCTAGGATACAAGACATAAGGATATAAGGAATGGCTGGACAGTGAAAACCCACTAGGCCCAACATATCTTCCCCCTTTCAATATTTATTTTAACCTTGAACTTCCCTGTTTAGTCACTGCATATAATTTAACTCACACTATATGCAGTAAGTGTATTTTAAATTCATTCATCCTCCTACTTTGATAAGTTTAATATTTTTATTGCTGAGTGAGGTAGTTCTCTTACAATTACCAGCCTCACAGTGAACACGTAAATAATGAATACATTCCCTGTAATCTCCTCACCATTCCTCATTCGGTCCCATATTTTGGAACTTATACATGAGCCAAATGTGCGAACACCAGTCCGTACTGGGATTAACAAAACCTCTATATCCTTTTGTTGCATTAAATACCCTATTATTATAAATTGAAATCATCTTTACTGATATAATCCCTCTTTGGTAAATACATCCTTCCGTGGAAATGATGGTCAATACTGAACAAAATATTCTCAATGAAGTCTAGTGAAACAATAGTATCACTTTTTAAAAAATCTTTTGTTTTCTTTCTCTTGAATGCTCACGGTATCTTTATTTTAAAACAAAACAACTCAGAAACCATCTTTAGCCATAAAAACAGATGATGATTTAAAAGATTTTCCTTTAATATTTTCTTACCATTTCTTTGATCAGTAGGATGAATAATTATTTAATTTAACATGCGCGCTCTTATTTTAGTACATTGGCCTTACTTAATATCTGCCTACATTAAAATAAATATTTCACTGACTGGCCAATTCACTTAAAAGACTCAAATCCTTCAGTTTCATTTTTTTTATTATTATTAGATAGGTCTTTGGCATGTGGGCCAACTTTGATATCCCACAATCGATATCAATTTCTTGTGGCTGTAATCAGTAGACAAGACTGTCGAAATCTGCAGATAGGTAGGCAAAGCTGGCATACAAAGATAAATTCACAACCTGGTGCATTACAATGCAATGAATAAATAGCAATGTTTCAGATGCAACACAGAGTAAGTAATGTCTAATATTCCTGGGCTAAGGAGCCTCCACCAGATGTAACAATTCAATAGCTGTGTGGTTTCCCCTTTCATGAGTTAGTTTTCCACTTCACAAGCTATTTTACTCCTGTGCCAATAACTACATATCTTTGTCAATTATATTTGATGCGGAACTTTGAAATAATTCTCATTTTTAAAAATCCAACATATATTGCATTTCCTTTGCTTCAAAGCCCACTGATACTTTGGATCAGACCTCAAACAGTTTGTTGTGCAGTCCTTCCACGTATAGAACTACCATAGATTTTAAAGGTCACTATTTAAAAAAAGGAAGGGGAAAGGTAGAGTATGACTGATATTTCAGGTAGAGTATGACTGAAGTCTGACAGATTACAAATTAGAGGTGGATACGTTAAAAAAAAAGATAAGCATGACCTTCTTTTAAGAGATCACAGGACAAGACCTCTAGACAAATTAGGCTTTTAAGAGTGTCCCCACAGTTAATCCTACAATGTGTTTGTTGTGTCTTTCGTTCTTCAAATAAATGCCTAACATAAAGGAATTGAGGTGAATGGAAGGCAAGCAGAGAATAGACAAAGTGTTCAAGGAAGAAATTAGGGGGAAGGTGAATTTGGGGCTCTCAGTGATAGGCTTAAGAGTTCACATTTGAGGTGAACATTTGAACATGTGATAAGAATGGGATATGAACAACCAGCAAAGATAGCATGGGAGGAAGAGGATAGCAAGAAAAAATGTGGAAGACCGAGGATATGATGGAAAGGGTCCATCAAGAGAAGTTTGGAGAGAAAAGAACTGGAACTCCAAGACCTATGAATCTATGCTATGAACTGGAAGGAGTGGTGAAGAATTGTGGGTATCTCTGACCCTGTGTAAACAGGAAAGGGAGAAAGAAAGAAAAGGGAGACATAATACCAAGGAACCACAGGAGCACAGTGGGGGACTGTAAACAGGTGCCAACCCAGGGTGCCCCCCTCATAGACTGGGATGACACTGCAGGCACCCTGCCTCAGTTTCATTTCCAGTCCTCAAAAATAATTCACATACACCTAGAGTCTTTAAAAAAAATGTTCCCCTTCTCTTGGGATCTAATTTATTAAATGTCATTCAGATCCCAAAAATGCCCCAGAAGGTCCAGAATAATCAGTTTGCTGATCTTCTGTGCACAATGTAGAGCTTATTTGTTTGAGCAGGCCCTGGCAGAGGGCTGAGGCAGTGATAGGGAGTAGACATCTGGTGGAAAAGTGGCATGGTTTTTTTTAAGCTGTATTGATCACAGCTGATCATGACTGGGGTTCAAGTAATGTGCAACGGGGGAGAGCGGAAGAAGAAGTGCTGCTGCGTTGGCTAATAGTTACTGTATATATCCTGTTCTTGTGTTTTTGCAGTGTATGATAATGGACATTACTTAGACAACCTTTGGTGTGGAGTTTGTAGAAGAATGAACTGTAAAACAATATATACACTATTAATAATCCTTAGCTCTTATATTGCACTTTTCATCTGCAGATCTTAAAGCACTTCACAAAGGAAGTTTACATCACAACATTAAGTAATTACTGCATCAGAAACCTCCTTTCCAATAAGAACATAAGAACGGCCATTCTGGATCAGACCAAAGGTCCATCCAGCCCAGTATCCTGTCTACCAATAGTGGCCAATGCCAGGTGCCCCAGAGGGAGTGAACCTAACAGGTAATGATCAGGTGATCTCTCTCCTGCCATCCATCTCCACCCTCTGACAAATAGGCTACGGACACCATTCCTTACCCATCCTGTCTAATAGCCATTAATGGACTAAACCTCCATGAATTTATCCAGTTCTCTTTTAAACCCTGTTATAGTCCTAGCCTTCACAATCTCCTCAGGCAAGGAGTTCCACAGGTTGACTGTGTGCTGAGTGAAGAAGAACTTCCTTTTATTTGTTTTAAACCTGCTACCCATTAATTTCATTTGGTGGCCCCTAGTTCTTATATTATGGGAACAAGTAAATAACTTTTCCTTATTCACTTTCTTCACACCACTCATGATTTTATATACCTCTATCATATCCCCCCTTAGTCTCCTCTTTTCTAAGATGAAAAGTCCTAGCCTCT
This sequence comes from Chelonia mydas, assembly GCF_015237465.2. NCBI lineage: Eukaryota > Metazoa > Chordata > Testudines > Cheloniidae > Chelonia > Chelonia mydas. Next base: position 127,046,339 of record NC_057849.1, read on the forward strand.
TTAATCTCTCCTCATATGGGACCGGTTACAAACCCCTAAACCTTTTCTAATGACAGTATATCTTTTTTGAGATGAGGAGACCACATCTGTATGCAGTATTCAAGATGTGAGCGTACCATGGATTTATATAAGGGCAATAAGATATTCTCCGTCTTATTCTCTATTCCTTTTTTAATGATTCCTAACATCCTGTACACTTTTTTGACTGCCGCTGTACCCTGCATGGATGTCTTCAGAGAACTATCCACAATGACTCCAAGATCTCTTTCCTGATTAGTTGTAGCTAAATTAGCCCCCATCATATTGTATGTATAGCTGGGGTTATTTTTTCCAATGTGCTTTACTTTACATTTATCCACATTAAATTTCATTTTCCATTTTGTTGCCCAATCACTTAGTTTTGTGAAATCTTTGTGAAGTTCTTCACGGTCTGCTTTGGTTTTAACAATCTTGAGCAGTTTAGTATCATCTGCAAACTTTGCCACTGTTTACCCCTTTCTCCAGATCATTTATGAATACGTTGAATAGGATTGGTCCTAGGACTGACCCTTGGGGAACACCACTACTTACCCCTCTCCATTCTGAAAATTTACCATTTATTCCTACCCTTTGTTCCCTGTCTTTTAACCAGTTCTCAATCCATGAAAGAATCTTCCCTCTTATTCCATGACAACTTAATTTATGTAAGAGCCTTTGGTGAGGGACCTTGTCAAAGGCTTTCTGGAAATCTAAGTACACTATGTCCACTGCACTACACAATGCTCCCCCGAACCATCTATCATGTGCTATCTCATGTAGTTTGTGTCTATTTTAAGGCCTTGGCCCTCCCTATGACTCCAGAAGGACTCCTCAGATGCCCAAGTTTCCATTCACTCAAATCGAGTTGAATCCTGTGTAAACTCCTTGAGGCAGGGATTGTTTTTGCTGTCTCCTGGTACTGCCCCTTGATTATCTTTGGTGCTTAAAAACAATGAATAAATAATAGTAATTAAAATATTCTCCCCAATTTAACATTCATAGGATTTCTTTGTGCTCCTCTAATTATCCTTTTACCTTAATTCTGCTTATTTTATAGATCTCCCAGTTCTCCCTGCCAGATTGTTTGTAATTTTAAACAATTTTAGATTATATTTTAAACTGTGTACATCCCTGCTTAACCTCTGTTGTCCATTTACAGTACTTGTTTAGACTTAATCTGCACGAGTTGCCACTGCTGTCTTTTCAACAATTTCTTAAATACAATACTCCCTCTCTCTATGTTCTTTGGACGTAAGCAATTTGCAGGTTACATCAACAGGCATATAAAAGGGGGGCTTATAACAGATGCAAGACTGAGCGAGGAAGTCTTAAATCAGTGTTAGCCTGATAAGAAGTGACTTTGTATTCTTCACTGTTCTCACAGATAATTTTAATGTAGGATTTCAAATCTTAGGGCACTTAGCACTCCTTTTAAGTATGCTTTTCTGAAATCAGAAACATTTATTTCCTCCAGGACATAAGATTACCCTCATTGTGTATCTCAATGATTTGATGAAGTTATAATCACTAGATCTTTGATGTTCCTCAAATTCAGTTTACTTAGCATACTTGGTTTATTTCCTAGGATTAGATCAACAATAACCTCTGACTTTGAAGGTTCTATGCAAATGCAATGCAAATGCAAATGCAATGAAGACATATGTTCTATCACTATTATTGCATAGTTATCCTAGTCATTATTTGAGAAATAAACTCCCCCATTACTGAAGTCCTGGCTTTCTGACATGCAGTTCTTGACCCAGTCTATCCAACTTCCCTGGAGGTCTCTAGCAATCCCCTGGCATCTCCAGAAACAAACCAAACACATTTAAGAAAGGATTTTCAAAATTGCTCAGTGATGTTCTTAGGGCTTGTCTCCACATGAAAGTTAACCTGGAACAAAGTAAAGTGGAAATTAAAACCAAATTAACTGTTTGTGATTAAACTCCATTCGTTGGGGCTCTTATTCTGAAGTAACTTAATCAACTTCCAAAAGCAAATAAACTAATTTGGAATAAGGTACCCTTATTCAGGATAAAAACATCCATATATTGTGCTAATCAGAAATAGCTATTCTGGAATAACTCTCCATGCAGACAAGCTCCAACTCTGCTTCCATCAGAAACAATGGAAAGCATTCTTATTAACTTCAGTGTCAGCAGTCATGTCAATGCTGAGTTTTATTGAAAATCGAACATTTAGTATCCTTAAATTTTGCCCAGACTGTTCATTGAGTCAGTTACAAGATTTGTAAAAGTTTCCCTGTCAACTCAGTATCATCCATATTTAACATTAAAACCATCTTAAGTTATTTTGCTGATCTTTTTAATAAAAATCCATATTCCGGTATTTTATATCCCTGTTCATTTCTCTAGATCACTCTTGTCATTCCATTACTTTCACACTTTCCCTTGAAATTCTCTAAACTACAAGTCAGCAAACTTGTTATAAGTGTTGTTTACACTCATTCAGAGAATAGTGGTCTAAATCCACAGTTGTGTGTGGGCAGCTTTATGCTGCTCTCCCAACATAAGCAGCATTAAAGTCAGCATAACTGGCCACCAAAAGATGCCCTTAAATTGTTTTGTCTGCCAAAACAGAGTTTTCAGAATTCAGAAGGACAGAGAAAGCAAGAGGCAGGCCTCACAGTTGGAAAGGGAGAAGGGACATAACCCATGCCAACTGGGAAGGCATCAGAGATATGCAAATGGAGAGAGCTTGTGCCACTTCTCATCAATATTGAAAGGTAAAACACAAAGAGCCAGGTATGGTCATCAGCTAACTTGGGAGCAATTATACAGTATCAAGAACGAACACTAAGGAAAGGTAGCGCCTGACTGATGTTCTTAGAAACCAGACTGATTTGACTGGAATTCCTCCCACATCAGATATGACAGTCTGTCACTGTATGTTGTTTCCTGTCTGACAGTGCCATTAAGTCTATCGCTATGAATCTGTTAAGCCTGCGTGGAGAGCTATGACATATGAAACCAACCTATTACACCTCTGTTTGACTCATGCCCCGTTTTCAGACAGGAAACAACATGCAGTGCTAACTAAAAGGTCTGCTCATATTCAGGGGAGGAATCCCACTCCTGTGGTCTGGGGTGTGACACCACAGATGATCTCTCCATACCCCTTTGCTACAGCAGTTCATGAACTCCTGGAGAAGAGTGCTACTGGCCTCTAGTTGTGAGGCAAACATGCAGCCAAACTAGGGCTGCTTTCTCAGCTGCTGCGATGAGTCAGCACCCAGCCAACAATGAGTCAGTCTTCAGGCATACAGCAGCAGCCTATCACAGAGCGGAACCTGGGTCAGATGACCCCAGACTCAGGTATTTCCACAGCCCCAGTAGAGCTGCAGATCAGTCTGAGCAACAGTGTTACCTGGTCAGGAACTCTTCTGTTGCCTTCCAGTGCACCAGACTGCCCCTGCCCCTGCCCCTGCCCCTGCCCCTGCCCCTGCCCCTGCCCCTGCCCCTGCCTGACCCCAGTCCTTGCCCTGCTCTAGCCTCACTCCAGCCTTGTCGCCAACCTGCTCCAGCCTGGTCTCCACCTCCTGATCCCTCCTACACCCTTGGACTCTGACTGGCCAACTTTGACCTTTGGCACTTATCTGGACTCTGACTTTGGTACTGACTTGGCTCGTCTTTGAACTCTGACTACCAGGCTTTGACCTCTGGCCCACACCTGGTCTCTGGCTATGGTTCTGACTCTGGTTTGTCTGCAGACTCTGATCTCGGTTTTGACCCTGGCCTGTCCCTGGATCTTGATTCCAGGAACACTCTTGGCCCAAGACCAACCTTACACCCAGCTGTGATCTGTGCTACAACTGCTAGGCCTGATTATCAGAGGCAGTGCCTGACATTAGGAACAAAGAATGTAGGGCACACTTACATGATGGGAGGCTTTATCTTATGAAACAGCGACTCTGAAAAAGATTTGGGGGTCATGTTGGATAATCAGCTGAACATGAGCTCCCAGTGTGACACTGTGGCCAAAATGACTCATGAAATTGTAAAGGGACTGTTGCCCCCTTACTAACATTCAGTGGGGGTGTTTTGGTTGATTAGCTCCGAGTACTAAAAGGGGAAGGGTTGATGGGGAATCAGGACCCTGAGACTTATAGTCCCCAGGAACAATGGAGAGAGGCCAATGCTCCTGGTCAGCCTGAATGACAGGGCGAGCAGGCTAACTAGGGAGTCAGGAGGCCGGGAGGTCCCGTCCTCCCTGTGAACTGGAATTGCCTGGGTCAGACAGAGTGGGGCTATGCTAAGGAGAAAGCAGGGGCCCAAGCTAAGCTGAGGAGCAGAGCTGTGCCAGATCCAGAGGGACCAGAAAAGCAGCCCAGAGAGAGCAGACCCTGCCTTGGGAGCAGAGCTGCAGCCCCAAAGCCAGACACACAGCCCAGAGAGAGCAGACTTGCCCTGGGAGGAGAGCTGCAGCAACCAGAGCCAGAGGGGCCAGAAAAGCAGCCCATGAAGCAGGTCAGTGCTGGGAGCGGAGTCACAGAAGCAGCCTGCAGAGCAGACTTGTCCTGGGAGCAGAGCTGCAGCAACCAGAGGCAGAGGGGCCAAGGAAGCAGCCCAGGGAGTTGGAGGCAGAGCAGCAGAGACAGAGTGGTGGAGCTGGGGCTGGAGCAGTCCGGAGCTGGGTGTGGTGAGCAGCTGGGGAGAGCGAGGGGAACCCTGGGCAGCGGGCCCAGCACAGGGAGACGCCTCAGCCAAGAGGCTCTGCAGGTCAGGCTTGGATCATAACCCCGACAGGGCGGGGATGACACTGGGAAGAAGGGTCCTACCACTTAAAGCCTGAGAGCGTGTGGCCACCACCAGAGCAAGTGTCCAACCCACAGCATCCCTGCAGCAAAGCCAGGGCCTGAGAAGGAGGCCTGGGACTTACAAGGAATAGACTGTGACCTGCCCGGACATTCCAGAGACACTGCTTGTGATTTCCCTGCCACAGAGTGGGGTGATGTGTTTCCTTTAACCTTTCCCATTTTTCCTTATTCTTTTTTAAATTAATTGTTGATTAAATAACTTGCATTTGCTTTAACTTGTATGTAATGGTCAGTGGGTCAGAGAAGTGCCCAGTGCAGAGAGAGTACCCCGGAGTGGGGACACCCTAGCCCCTGTCCTAGATGACCACAGCAGGGTTGGGGGTCGAGCCCCCCAGGAATCCTGGGCCCAGCCTTTTTGGTGTTATGAGGACTCTGCCAGACAGGAGAGTGGAAGGGGAGTCCTAAAGGGCAGGGAGGCCACTCGGTAAAGGAAGTGGGAGTGAGGACTCAGATCCTTTCGCTAGCCCACTTCACCGGGGTAGTGCAGAAACCAGGAAAGTTCCCCACAATAGCGGGACTATTCCCCCGCTTACACAATTGTTAGATGAACAAATAGGGGAGTCTTGTGTAGCAGCTGAAAGGTTATTTTACCTCTGTATTTGGCACCGGTCTGACTACTGCTGGAATACTGTGCCCCATGATGGTGTCCACAATTTAAGAAGGATTTTGATAAACTGGAGAGAGTTCAGAAAAGAGCCATGACAATGATTAAAGGATTAGAAAAAATACTTTATAGTGACAGAATCAACAAATTCCATCTACTTAGTTTAACAAAGAGAATGTTTAGGGGTGACTTGTTTTCAGCCTATAAGTTCTTACAGGGGAACAGATATTTAATAATGGGCTCTTCAGTCTAGTACAGAAAGATATAACATGATCAAATGGCTGGAATTTGAATCTAGAAAAATTCAGACTGAAAATAAGGTGTACATTTTTAACAGTGGGAGTAATTAACCATTGGAACAACTTACCAAGGGTTGTGATGGATTCTCCATTACTGACAAGTTTTAAATCAAGGTGGGATGTTTTTTCTAAAAGAAATGTTCTCGGAATTATTTTGGGGGAGTTCTATTGCCTGTGTGATACAGGAGATCAGACTAGAGCATCACAATAGTCCCTTCCAGCCTTGGAATCTCTATGAATTTTTACTATGCCTGAGTAATCAGTAGCACGAGGGCGCTGAAAACTACATCCTTATAGAGAGTGGATGAACTGGTGGGAAAGAGTGTAACACGCTAAATAAATTCGGGAATCCATTGATACACTTGCCTTCTTGTCCACTTGATCATAGATCCTTGACCAGGCTCAATTGGGTACTCTCTGGCTTGTCCACAGTTACCACAAACTTGGCACCTGATTGGCCTGGTTTCCTCCTCCCCACAGTATGACTGTGGGGCAGTGTTGCAGACAATAACTCATGTGGTGGAATGGTCCCCAACTTGACATCTGGAAGCAGTTTACAATGCCTAGCCTCTCTTTATACAGAGGCTATCCTCTGGATTCAGAATCTGGACATTGAGTTACAATGTCTGCATATGAGTGGAGATTTCTCCTTCTTTAGTTAAATAGGCATATATATACACACACACATCAGCCAACATCACTGGTTTCAATGGGGAAACCATTTACCACATGGATTTTTGTTCTGACTGCTCATAGTTATTTCAGCCAAACACTAGTCCCATTTCAGATACTTGTGCTAGTATGTTTCTCTTCAGCATGAATTCTTGACTCCAATTGTTTGCTGTATCATTGGGTTGGAATTCCAGCTAAGCAAAATGCTAGCAGTCTTTCGTGGAGGTTAGATATTGCAATATAGTTAGATTAACTAGACTAAATCCTTAGACCATCAGTGGGTGAGAGCTTCCAAGGTGACACACCACCCCTCCAAGTTTGCTGAGTTGGCTTTAGAGCTAGAGCATACCAACAGAGTAGCACAAAGTGGCCGCAATGCAGAGGATCTATCTCTTAGTCTCAGTTTTATCATCAGAAAACACCAGTCCAGAACTAAATAAATCCTCTGCCTCATTTCATAGTCTTAGAAATAAATTATTTTAGTTCTTTCTTCATCCATCAACAAAAATTCCATTTATGCTATCTCTCTAAATGAAGGAGGGTAACTTCTCTTTTCTGAACTCCTAACAAGCCTATATGTAACCTGATCTTAGATGGTCAAGAACTGAAATGAACTACCTATTGAACTTTGCTATTCTAACATAGACTTCAAAGTGACTACTCGTGGAGTAAGGTACTGGGCAACATGCAGTCTGCTCCTAAAATACCAGGTCAAACACTTAATTTGAAAATTATTGGTATTACTGTATTTTTCTTTCTGTGGTACCATGTAAATACTGTAGTTGTATAACATACTTGGTAAATGACACATGAGTAAATAAAATTACATGCTTTTTCCCTCCTGTTGTACAAAGGTGCTTATAACATAATCTGGACCTAGCAGGGATTACTGTGTATGAAAAAAACAGTTGCCATATTTATCATACAAGTAGAGTATCAATTGAAGTGCACTTTCCATGCAATTAAACTGTCAAAATGTATAATTTAAATGAAGGCACTCTCTGCCATGAAAACTGAGGCATTGGTTAAGTTTTTTATTGGAGATGGTAGAAATTGTTAAGATAAAATGAGAACCTAAATCATCCCCAAAATTCCAGTTGAACCTGTATCAGACTTCTATTAAATATCAGAACATAACAAAAAACAAAAATTAAAAGATACCTCAGACTGCCATATTTTTTTTCTCTTCAGATAGTACAGATAAGGCTCTATAGCTACCAAACTTCAAGCTCCTTATCCCAACTGAATATGAGCCATGTTTTGGTTCATGCTTCATTAATTCTTATCAGACATAAATTGAAGTTTCTGAAATGAAGGTACCAAAAACTTAAAGCCTACAGAAAAGAAAGGTTGTGTTAGAAACACTTGAAAACTTTAAAAAAAATAATGAAAGAAACGTGAGCTAAAATGAGGAAAAACAAGGAACAAAATAACTTCTTGATATCAGGCCTCTTCACTTATATGGACATTGATAACCTGGATAAATAAATAAAAATTGTGTAGTGTAACAGTAGCACATCATACTTAGAAAATAGTAGAATACATCATACATCATAAAAAGGATGATTAGGAGGGAATGATGTCTTGGAGAGACAACACTGAATTGGGGATCAGTCAGCCTGGCTTCCACTCTAGTCTCTGCCATTGACTCATTGTGTAACCTTCGGCAAGTCATTTACCATTCTGTATTCAGGTCTCCTTATCTGTAACATGAAGGTGGTAATGTCTGTTCAACCTTTGTGAAGCCTTTTGACAATGGTGGATGACATTCACTACATACCATAGTGCTGAACATTACTTACTATTTTCTAAGTATGATGTGCTACTGTTACACTACACAATTTTTTTTGATGATCTTTCTCTCCCATTTTAATGGGTCATATTTCCCAGCTATCAGCACTGCTCTACTTGACCCAATATTGCCAACCCAAAACATTTAAAAGCCACTCCCAAAAAATGAGATAAGATTAAAATTGAGGTTTAACAATAAAACATGAATAGTAATAATAATATGTGTGGAGTTCTTTTTTATTTGTCTTTCATTTTTGAGCCTTTAGGACATGCTCAAGTTTTCTTGAAACCCCAACAGCTAGAAAATGATTAAATAAAAGCTGAGATTCTCTCACAATCTCTTTGTCCAACAGCTGGGACTTTAAGTAAAACACCAAATACCATGTATTTGCTACTCATATAAACCAACAACTGGTAACAGACATAGGTTTTGAAGGCATCAGAAGTATTACGGACTACACATGTCTAGATTATGATTAATATTACACTTACATCCATTATAAACAAGAGATTAAAGTTAGATGGAATGCAGGGCAGTGCAGTGCTCTGCATTGACCTTCTATACTTCCTCCCTGGCTTGGGAGAGCTCACTAGGCAGGATCATCTGAAGTGAGAGCAGCAGCAGAAGCTAGGACTTGGCTGAGGGGTTTCTGAATTCCAACCAGAAGCAACAGCAGCATGAAACAGGAAAGATTTATTCCAGCTAGGTGCTCCTACCCAACTCCTCTCCTCTAAAATAGATATGTTTCCAAAGTGGTTCCTCATCCCCTTCAAGGATACTGGAGACAGAATGGGGAAGGAGGACATCTGCTGCTACCACTAGCTCCCTGTGCAATGACAGCCTTCAATTGTGATAAGCTTCCACTTTTCTTTGAATCTACTTTAATCATGAGATATACCTACATATACTTGTCTGTGATCCTGTCTCCTGCTTGCACCACCATGTGACATGCTGTCAGAACTGGCTGGATCCTGTTTCCAAATGGAGTAGAAAAGCTAGGAAGAAGCAAGAAAGAAGAAAGAGTAACTGACATTCCTCTGCAGTGAGAGTGGATGGGTTGGTTTTCCTCACCTATAAGCATTGGAGCAGTCATGAGAACAGGCCCGTGCTTTCAGAACCACACTGAAAAAGAAAAAGGAAAGGGAGTATCTAAGGTTGTAAGAAGGGCTGTGAGAGTGAAAAAAAGCCCTATCCCAGACCAGATACAAAGAAAAGCATCCAAACCCACATAAAGTAAATCCGAATAAAAGGCCACTCTGCAGAGAAACTGGGCTGCCAACCAAGATTAGAGCAGCTGAAGCAATGAAGCCCAGATTTCATAGAAACAAAAAGGCAGGGGCCATCTCCATAGAAGCATGAAGAGGGATGCAAGCTTAAATGTAAAGGTGCAGCTGCAGAAGGCAGGGGTGGAGGAGATTTTTGTAAAGTAATGGTTTTTGTTTCCAATGGAGCTGAAGTTTTCCTAATATCCCAACACAAAAGATTATCTTTGCTAATAAAAGATATTAGCAAGTCCAAAGAGGATGTGCAGTTTTGTATTGCATCAGGACTTATCAGGACTTGTGATGAGTACCAAGTCAGTTTCCTCATATGTGCCATGGGAGATGAAGCAGATGACAACTCCAGATCAAAATAACAGCGAAGAAACTGTTTCATTAGTAAATCTGAGCAACATCTACAGAACGACAATGGGAAACCAAAGGATACGCATTTCAACATAATGAGTTTCAACAACAGAAAAAGCTCAAAAAGAGATGCAAGGCAGAAAACCTGAGCAACTCCAAACCAAACTTTGGGGAAAAGAAGTCTGCTAGCAATGACTTCAGTCTCACTCTGTGTTAAAAAAAAAAAATTATTCCAGCTCACTGGAGAGCTTACAAACTGCTGCTACTGAAGTCAGGAAAAATAAGCTCACATGGGCCATATCCAACACGGAAGTGAGAGTAATAGAAATACTATTGACAAAGCTGCTGATGCAGAGGAGACTGATTTGCCTGATCAGGAAACTCTTAAGTGTAATCTGTCCCCTCAGGGGAACTCCAGGCTAAAGAATGTGAAAGACCAGAGAAAGACAGTGAAGTAAAATATAGTGAAAGAGAAAGCTATAAAAAAGTTATGTCTAAGGTCAAAGAGAAGGGGGAAAAGGCTAGTCCAGAGTCAAAGGAAAAGACTGAGCCTAATGTCAAAGAAAAGAGAAAGGCCAATCTTGAGATTAAGGAGGAGGAGGAGGAAAAGGCCAAGCCTACATCTAAAGGATGGGAAAAAAATCAGTCTAGAGCCAAAAAGATGAAGGACAAACCTAACATTAAAGGGAGGAAAGCCAAGAAGGGCGTGGAGGACATGCTGAGATGTGTTGAAACTGAAAGAGAAACTGGAACAACAAGAGCTCTACAGAATCACCCACAGAGAGATGCCCAAGACTGTCATGGAATAGCTATCACAGATTGTCCATAAAGAGCCAGATGAATAGGAGGCAGAATAATCCTCTCCATGTCTTAGAGTTCAGGCAGTCTGCCCTATCCCCCACTTGAAATAGATAGTTCACTCTCTTTGGGGCTTTTAGTATTAATCAGTGATTCTGAAGCTAAGAGAGAAGAGATGGACTGAAAGGCAATTAAATGTTAGCTATTACAGCAAGGTTCTCACTACACTCAAACCAGTGTTGACTGTTTGTGTCACTTCCAGTTTATTACTACTAAAGCACTTACCTCTGTTGAAACCATTCAGGATTTATTGTGCACACCCAAGCTCCAATGGACATATTTGGCTTTACCCCATATGTCAGTTTTAAGAGCCTTCATGCACAGTATTCACAATACAGAGGAAATACTTTTCAAATCTGCACAGGTACTACTTACATAAATAATATTTAGCACTTGACATCTTCAAAGTTCTGTGCAATGACTGATTAATCACCAAGGCTCTAAGAGAGGTCTAATATAGCAACAATCAAAACCTGCTCTACTGTTTCAAGAAATGATAGATTTGTTTTAATTATACATACATTCTCTATTGTCTAAAATCTTACCTTTGATGTTATTTAAAAATATGTTTCTATCTATTCAGGTTGCAGAACAACCTTCACAGTGTTGTTGTGATGAATGTACAGGCAGAGTTTCATGCATTCATCTTCACTGGGCATTAATTTTAAATCCTAGTTACAGCCACTTCACCAACACTGCTGACTGCTTCACTGCTTAAAGGTGAGCCAAATTTATCCACAACTGATGCAATTTTTTATTGTCAGGCCAAAAAAGCGGGTTGTTGCTTCTTTAGACTCTTCAACTGGGTCATGGGGGAAGGGTTGGGGGGCTGTATGGAGCTGGGAACAACAGGAAGTAGCCAGACTAGGTGGGGGGACGCTGGCCCTCCAGATGCCAAGGGGAAAGAAGATATTTTATACCCCAGACAGTTTCAGAGAACCCCTCTCTCACAGCAGTTGGGCTAGCAGCACCCATTGATTCTGTGGTTAGGAAGGAATTTTTCCCTCACCACCAGATTGGCTAAGGCAGGGTGGATTTTTTCACCTTCCCCATAGCAGGTCAAAGATCTGGTAAGGTAGGTAAGGAGAGGAGGTCAAGATATCACAACTCAGTAAATTACAGGTGTGGCAAGCATCCAGTGCAGGTACTCATTACAGAGGGGATATGATAAATTGAATCTGCAATGGGATTTAGGGGAAGGCATCCCTTAAGGAAGCTGGGCAAATGGGGCTGTGGTGCCTAAGATTTAGTACAGTGAGTAGACAACCACTTATTTTTTCAGCTCCCTTAGCCCTCATATGAGGAGAGGACGATGGGGTCCCAGCAATGAGCTGACTGGGACCAGGTTGGGAAGGGGTAGGGCTGACAGTAGAACTCCCAAATAAGTGGAAATTATTAAGGAAAAAATAACCTGTAAATGTACTGTAATGTATTGTCAGGTATTCCCAGATATGCTATGAGAATAAAGTTTTGGCCTAATTAACTCATATCCATTGCCTCCTGTCTTTCTTCCGGCACAGCCAGGCCAATGTCATAGACCCCTGAACCTGATCCAGCCAGCCCTTTATGCTTCATTTATCTGAAAGACTCCTGTTCAGACACATTCGCATAAGAGGAAAAGGCAGTTGAAAAAAGGAATTGGGTCAAGAAGTTTTGATTCATCTTTGAAGATCTATCAAAAATCCCCAAACATAAAAAGAAATCTTACAAAAAGCAAGCAACGCCAGCTCAATGGATTCATACTGAAATTCAGTGGGAGCTGGGCTCCTAACGGCCTAAACCTTAGTGCAAATCCTAACCTAAATTACTATTTGATCTGAGAAGACAAAAACATGCATTTTGTACCAGATATATTGGTACTAAAATATCTTAAGGGAGAACAGGAAGATTTCATTATGTTTGCTTTTGAAATGAATAACTAGTTGTTTTCATTCAGCAACTTAAAAAGAGTGCACAAAACGGTAGCCAAAATAACACACCACAGATTTTGGATTTTAAAATGTTTTTAGAAATAAAAACACATATTTTTAAACCTTTAATTGGGGTGCCAGATGGTTCTTCTGAAGAAACCAGGTATTTTGATATTTGGTTAATTGACTCTGCGTGTGTATGTGTGTGTGTGTGTGTGTGTGATAGAGAGAAATTTAAATAGTAAATGTATCTAATTTAATTTCCACCACTGCAGTATCTAAACATTTCCCATATAAATTAAATCTACATGAGATACACTGAAGAAACCTGAATTTACTCCTGATTTACACTATCTACTACTGCTTAAATCGATCTAACTTACATCACGCAGGAGTGTGAAAAAGCCTCCCCCACAAGCGATGCAAGTTTTGCACTGTCCACACCAATGCTATTTTGTCAAGAGACAACACAGCTTCCATTTCTCACCGAGTGGAGTATTTATGTCGATGGGAGAGTGCTCTCCTTTCAGCATTCCCTGTCTTTAGCAGATGTGCCAGAGTGGCGCAGCTGTATTGGTGCAGCTGTGCCGATGTCATGCTGTAGTGGAAACCTGTCCTGAGAGCAGAATTTGGCCACAGGTATTTAAATATGGCCACAGATCTTTAAACTACACATTACAACATATCCTCTGAGCAGGACTTTTCTAGGTTCACTAGCAGCTCCTTTTCTTCATCACTAATATATAAAACAATGAAATATTGGTATATCTATAGCAACGACATGTTTTTACGTCTTAAGTGTGGACAGGTGCATCAAATACTACACATCAAGTGTACATTTTTGTATAAAAGCTATCTCCTACTTAAAACTCCTCTGTCAGCATCCCCATTTGTATTGAGACTTTATAAACCACATATACAGACCTAGTCATTAATGTCTTCTATATGGATTAATATTAATTCATTAGTAGAAGTCGCAGCCTCAGGTATCTTGCCCTGGCACACATGGGAACAGGTCACAGAACAGCAACAGGAATAAGACAGGGGACAATACGATTAGTACAAGATTAATAATAGCCACCAGCTCATATTAAAAGGAATTTAATTGCCCCCAAACTACTCCCATAGGTGAGTGTCCAGTGCAGATCTCAATATCAAACCCTTCTTCACCACCCCAAAATAAAAAAACCAAACAAATACAAATCAAATTTCTCCACAACTTCCTCAAACAAGGGTTAGGGACACTGATGAGGGGGGTCCTAAATCTGTGCTAGATCTCCCCTCTCCCCACAAAATTGACAAGCCCCAGAATGCCCAATTTTGTTAAGGCTGTCTGGCTGCTAAATGGGCTTGACAATTTTATAATCTGCTCTGGACTCTACTGCAAAAATTGACACAAAATCATAACGCGCAAATCCCAGGTTTCCATCGATAGTGTGTGAAATGATTTAGTGAACAATTGGTGAAATCCCTCAGAATTTCAGGAAATACAGCACAAAGAATGCAGCCACAAAGATATAACAGAAAGGGAAGGCAGAGTAGAAAAGACTAACAAATGTCACCAATCTGGGAGGAACAACTGAACATCTCTAGAAGAGGAGGGGAGAAAGGGTGAAATTGTGGCCCAATAGACCAATATCACCCTACTGGCCAGTTGAGGGCCATAGGCTGGGGCAAAGGGAGACAGACATGCCTCCATCATCTGCCAGCACTATAAAGAACCACTGGACATGAAATGGGGTAGGGAGGAGCCTTCACCCCCACTCAACCCAGCACCACAACTGTGGTAGAGAACAAAAGGAGCCCTACTCCTTGCCTGGCCAGCTCAAACCCCATACAAAAATGCTCTGTTAAAAGCACATTAGTCACACTGCAAAGTCTACCACTTGAAAGTTAGGAAATTCCAGAATTAAGGTTGCCTGTCCAACCTTAATTCAGCCCCTTGTCCTTACATATGATGGTACAGTCTTTAACTACATGACCATATATTATTTTTCCCTCGACCTCTTCACAATTTCTAGGTACAAGGTGGCAGAGGGCACCATTCCTCCTGAAGTTATTTTTTAGAGACAAAGCTAAGGCACTGACAGTGAATGGAACCTAGAAAATGGAACCTACAGGAAACAGTTATTTCATTCTGTGATGGGGTCACTTGGGCTTATTAAAGCTATTTTAATTTCACTGTATTCTAGCTAAATAGCCTAAATATGCCAAGGAATATTAAAAAGCTAAATTTCCAGTGAAAGAATGTTTTGAAGTTAATGGTGGTTTATTATCATTTGGAATTCCTCAGCCTCGTATCTTTAACCCCAAAGGGCATGTTGTAATATCTCATTTAAATGCTTCAGGACAGATCTCCATATGATTTAAATCTGTGTAGCTTCATCGTATTGGAAGTCAGTGGAGCTCTGCAGATTTACTAGCTGGGACTCTGGCCCCAAATCCTTTTGGTTAGCTGTTATAACATTAAGACTTTTGTGCTATTTATTTATATTCAATATTCTTCTTTGGTTTAAACAAAAAACAAGTTGCAAAAAGAAAATTAATTCATTAACTATAACTCAGCTCATTATTTTTTTAATTGCATTGAAGATTAAAAGAGCTATAGAAATACTAACATAATGAACAGTGTACTGAGCTCTTTGCATCAGGACTCAATGGTCAACAAAAGCAAAAGTCCTTACCCCTTGAGTCAAAGGAGTATCTCCTCCAGCTGTCAGTGGGTTACATGCTGTTATAGTCACTGGAGTAAACTATGATCAAACCTACTGAGTCTGTTAAATTCAGTAAAGTATTCTTATCCCTCTGTCAGTGCACGTCTGATTGTCATGAATCCTGTTATTTCCACTTTTTTTCTTTTGAAAAGGTTAAAAAGTCAAATCTTTTCCAGCCCCACTCTTGCTCAGTAGAACACAGTGTGAATAAGATGTGAACATGGCGGTAGTCTCTATATTTTATTTCCCCAAGTCAAAGAAGGCAATGTTTGGGTTGAGAAGACAAATGTATCAGAGACTGATCTAAAGTCCATTGAAGTCAATAGAATCAAACCTCCTAATGAATTCAATGGAATTTGGATCAGGCCCTCAGAGCCCAATGTCAATTACCTGACAGCTGACTCACCCCACCAAAATACTCTACAAACCTGTTTAAATTAAATAGTGACTTCAAACAGATGAGTAACACTGTGTACTTCAGTGGCGTATGCCATCAAAGAGTTATACATTAAGCCTCGCAACATCCCTGTGAGGTCTGTAAATGTTATCTCAGTTTCACCAGTAAGGAAACTGAGGTACATAATTTATACCTTGCACTTAACACAGAATGCTAACATTTTGCAGACGGCAAGGCAAATGATAACTTAGAACTGTATGTCCACAGCCTCTAGAGGGATATGTTTCTAAACCAGGATTGTTATTCGGAATCTAAAATTAGACAACTAAAGTGGCCTGAGTGATCAGCAGCTCCCATTGAGATTAAGCCATTGCAGTGGTAAAG
This sequence comes from Chelonia mydas, assembly GCF_015237465.2. NCBI lineage: Eukaryota > Metazoa > Chordata > Testudines > Cheloniidae > Chelonia > Chelonia mydas. The sequence continues at coordinate 127,062,449 of NC_057849.1, forward strand.
TCACAACACTTTTAAACTGCTCTACACTTTTGTGTGTGTGTGTGAAAGCCCCAAATGCTTGCTGATATATTCAGTACCATCTCTACACAAAAGTAAATTATGTTAATAAAGCTGTGCAAAATGTAGTAATTATTTTCAAGGTAATGTGCATTCTCTAGACTTCCTTTCAATCCATATTAACAGCATATACAGCAGCATTGCAGCACTTACTACATTATGCAAGTATTTCTATAACCATTATCTTGTCTCAAGATGCCCAAAGTGTAGAAGTGCAGCAGAGCAAGACCATCCTTATGGACAGACAAATGATAAATGTCTTAGTCACTATAGCCATTAGCAGGTTTTGCTGTCAGTAAATTATTTGAATAATTAATTCTGCTCAGTATACAAGAGGATGTCATGGCAAAGGTGGGTTCATACATGATATATAGTTTAGTTCTGATATTTTCATGCTATATTTGAGTCCTGAAATATTTTGGCCAAGATTTTTAAAAGTCACTAGTGACTTTGTGCGCTCAATTTGAGACCCCTAATAGGGGCCAAATTTTCAGAAAATGTGGAGCATCGTCCCTTTGAAAATGTGGCCCCTGTTTGTGATGTAGAGACCTGCTACTTATGAAATGGACTGAGACCACCACTTTTTGGTCACCTAAATGTAATGAAATGTTATTCTCACACCAAATCCTAATTGGCAGGGAGCTGCATCCACATAACACACCTCCATAATTGACATTCCTATGGCAATGCTCAGCAGAAAAGCCAAGAATTCACTGGAAATAACCTGATTTGCCCTCACCCCAAGAGAAGGTCAGTATTTCAAATTTTTGAAGTTTGTGTTTATTTCAAATTCATTTTCAAATTTTTTCATCATTTTTTCCAAAAAAGATCCTCATACACAGAAATGATTGAATAGATTATCAAATGGTTATTTAAAACCAGGCTTTTAGCAAATGTAAAAATTCAATATCCACTTCAAATATCAAGGAACCACTTTTTTTTCTTTGCAAAAGGCAACAAGTTTTGGCAGCCAACAATTATTATTTTTTTTTTTTTTCAAAAGAGGACTTTAAAAAAAATAGGAAAAAAAGAACTTTTCATTTGAGAAATGTTGACCAGCTCTAATATACAGGATTTAGAGAACCTTACACATTGTCACCACATCTATTTTACCTATTCTGTGAGTGAAGTAAGTTTATTAATATATCGTCTTACCTAAGGGCCATTGTGCATAATAAAATAAATATAAATTTTAAATCAATACAACTTTAAAAGCACAAATTTAAAAAAAAAAAACAAGATTAACTCTGACCTACAATTATTTACAAAGTCAAAATAATGATACATGAAAATAAAATATTAATTTAGGTCAAAAATAGTCTCTCCCACACTTTTTTCTTATTTTTATGACCAACCAGACAAATAGGCTGACAACCTGTAAAACAGAAATATTTTCACTACGTAGCAACTATTCTAATTTCTGAGGTGATGTGGTAAAGGGCACTTGGGCCAGGAATGGAAATAACCATTTATTTATTGGGTAGCAGTATTGTTCTGGCTTTTGTGGGGGACAGAAGACAAGTCTACAGGAAAGACCATCAGTTTGGCCATTTTTCATGAGTGGTATTATTTTTCTAAAGTGAAATGGAATGAAAATTATCGAAACAGTCAGATTTCCATAATGACATCATTTGCGCTAACACACATATATAAATAAAGGTATTCATACAGGCTTTCATTATAGCCCCTTGTTTTTATTCAATCATAACTTTTAAAAAATGGGTTAAGAGAGTTTCTGTGATAGTCCTGAAGCCAAAAGTGATTTTTATTTCCTTTTGAAAGCTTGAATTAAAAACACATTTCAAACTATCTTTGGGTTTACAAATGGAAAAAAATATACTTTTTTTGCCGCCTGGATTGGCCTGAAAGAAGGTCCGGTTATTAGTAACTCTCTCAAATGAGTTGATTGAATCATGAGGACTTTTATTAGTGTCTCAGCATATACACAATGACTTCAGCCAACAGGCTTCCATTAGGTGGCTAAATCTACTCTAATGTTTGTCTTTCATTTGGCACACACAGAAATCAGATAACTGATGGTGGAGATTGATCTCGCAACCCTCAGGAATAGGATGTCCAGGGCACTAACAGAGGATAATAGCTGTTGTTGAGCTGTTGACACTTAGTTGGAAAGGAAAAATCAGATACACTTCTTCACCAGAAGAGAAATCACAGAAATCCATAAAAAATTAGTCTTTGACACCATGATCAGCTCCATTGATACAGGTGCAGAAGATCCACAGCATGAAAATGTATGATAGGCCACATAAGAGTGACCTAAACATCCAAAGTACTTATAAGAAACCCAGAAACAAGATTGATCATATGACCAGTTCTCTGGGTGCTCTCCTTGATCCTCTGTGAGTTAACATTTCATTTTGCATAGCACTCTCAAGAATTAAGAGATAAGTGTTATTAAATACAGGCACCTTCTCTCAAGTCTTGTTACTCTGGAGCTACTGGAATAGTGCATGTTTCACAAGGGCAATGGCATAGCAGTCCTGCAAGGATTTTTCACTACCTACAAACCAACTACTGGGCAGGGCATATGAGTGGGATAAAGGTGAATATATTTTACACTCTGGATTTTCTTATTTTTCTGTCCCAATAGCAGAACTATTGAAATCCACATAGTTATGATTTCTCAGGTTCCTGAGGTCAGTAGAAGCATTCACTTGGAACAACTAAAATGGGCATATGATCCAGTTTGACCACCAGATAGGAGACAGTTCTAAAGTGATTACATTCATTCACATGTCTGGCAACCACAACATAGATCACTGGAAAAAAATTGTACATAACTTCAATAGGTAGCTTTTCTAGGAATTTAAGCTGAAGCTAGGGTCATAGTTTAGATGAAATACAGGTACTTCTCAACCTCTAAGAGCTTGAATGTATCTAGGAAGTTCAAATATTTTGTTGCCTATAGTATAATCAAGAACAGTTGTGGACACTACCGTGTTGTATCCTGTCATTCCAAAACCCAAGAACTTCAAAGGCAGTTCAGTACTCCACATAGCATTAGTACCAACTCGAATGAATCTAGCCACCTGATCCCACAACATCATTCCTCAAAGTATAACCTCCTGAATTTAACATCTCTGCTAAATTTATGATCAGTCACTTTATGTGTCATTAGTGCCTGTGGATACATTTGATACTTTGTGGACACCCTGAGGCATCTGTGGATATTGGGTACTTTTGTACTGATTTGCAAAAGTCATAAGTACACTTAAATATACAGTGTGGAAATTACTATACATACTCATTCATAAACTGAATATTTTTGGTAAAAAAGTGATGCATCAAAGAGCGGGGGTCGGCTTATAAACGGGTCTACACCAAAATTTGATGATTTTAAACTGTATGAAATCATTGAATATCTAATACATTGTCGTTTTGTTTACCTGGAACATCCGCAGGCACGGAGCCCCTCAGTTCCCTGTGGCCATGGTTCGCCGTTCCCAGCCAATGGGAGCTGCAGGAAGTGGCGCCGCTTCCCGCAGCTCCCATTGGCTGGGAATGGCAAACCGCGACCACTGGGAGCTGAGGGGCTCCGTGCCTGTGACACAAAAACATCCCGACCCGCCAGCGGCTTACCCTGATGGGCCAGAAGCCAAAGTTTGCCAACCCCTGAAATATAGGGTCGGCTTATGAAAGGGTCATACAGTTTTTACTATTTTTACCTATCCATCTTGGGGGGTCGGCTTATAAACGAATGGGCTAATGAACAAATATATACAGTATTTAAGAATACATCATTTGGCAGACATAGAAAAAACTAAAAATACGTCAAAAACTTTAAGGGAAGGGTGAGGTGGGAACACGAAATGAAAGGGAAGACCTTGTACTCTGTTTTTGTTTGTTATTTGTTCTGGCTGTATTAGTACAGCAGAATGTGAGGAAAGTTAAATTTAAATTTTGTCCCAAAAGCTATCACACAGTTGCTTTTTTTTAAATAATAAAATTGGGTTTTCCAATATTCTTCATACTACGTTAGAGCTCAATATCATAAGCTAATAAGCAGAAATAGTGGAATCTATGCATATTTTAAAATTAATATTTTATGTCAATGCTTACTTTAAAGGAAAAATAAAGGACACAATACAAGAAGACTTAAGGCCATTCTTCCCTGAATTCTTACTCAATATTTTCCTTTCCATGGGGAAGCCAAAAGTTCTTAAACCAGGCCTGTGGAGATGGGGTTGGTTGTGAGCTCCAAAAGATCTCAGTTCCTTTTAGACACCAAAATAACTGGCCAGATTTTCAAAAGTCAAAATCTAGGTGCTAAATGACCCCATGAGAACTGCGGGGTGCTGAGTACTTCTGAAGACCTGGAGTGAGAATCGATGCTGTGTCTCAAAGCACTGCAGCACAGCTGGGAGGCAGGGCAAAGGAATTAAAGTGGCTTCAAGGTGGCTTTAGAGCCCTCCTGGTCCTGGACTGTTCCAAGAGCTGGAGCAGCCTCTGGCATAATTCAGACAATCCTGAGGCCTGTCTAAGTTAGAACAACCTCTTGGAGCTGCTATATGGGCCACAGCATGACTGGGAATAGCTGCAGCACTGTATGCTGTGTCCTACACCCCAACAGGCCCCTATTGCTCCCAGTTCTACCTCTAGCATTCCTCCTACACCAGGCCTTAAGCGGGGGATCCTTGGAAGACAGTCTTATGCCTATTTTCTGCAGTGACTGAGCCCATCAAAGAACAGGGGCTCCTTTTCTCTGCTCTTAGCCTCTTAACCAATGTAAAGGGGCTGGAGCAGGGGTGAGAGGTACCTAATTGGAAGCTGAGCTCTTTTGAAAACTTGTTCCTAATTGAAGGTGCAGAGCACTGGAAAAATCTGGCCTAAGGTGTGTAAGGAATGGGATGGAAGGTGATCCTTAAGATAATTTCTGTTTTAAAACATGGTCTACTTTATGAAAAAATGTGAAATCACTGGTGCTGCTATGTGTTATAACAGCTTTCAATTTAGGGAACAGAAAAACATCTAAAAAAGATTATTCCCCACTCCGAGCTGAACACAACCAAGAATAAATGTAATAAATGGTGATTTTAAAAAAGTCATTGGACTAAGGGCTCTCTAAATCAATCAAGGGCTTGGATACATCCATTTAACTTTCAGCCCTTACCATTCAATTTCTGTATTTATTTTTATGGATCTTTGCAAACATTCATTCTGCACACTAATGAAGACAAAACATTCTTCAAATTGAATTATCTTTCAACCAAACAAGGATTTTAGTTATTCTTTAATAAAAAAAAATACTCCTGAGTGTTGTTGGGATTTCTGTCTTACCTGAAATTCAGTGCTCATTTATTTGCAAATAGTATGTACTATAAATAATCAATCCTGATGCATGTCAGAGCAGAAAAACAGATCAGTAAAAGGCAATAAAATAGGTTGTTGTGGGAATTTTTTCCCTATTCAAATGTTTTTTTCATCCAACTACACATGAAACTCTTACCGAGATAAAAATGAAATGTGAATATATATTGGAAATTAGCTCACATTAGGAATTTATATAACTTAGAATAAGAATTTAAAACGGAAAAAGTTATCAAGAGGGAAAAAAAAGTGCTAGCATTTAATAAGGATTAGCCATGGAGAAAATAAGTTTAAAGAGAATGTATACCTTGGAAAACTGATTTGATTTGTTTTATTGCAGAATTCTAAGCCTGTTTCACCATGATCTGCATTAAAATGGGTCTCATGCTTCAAGAATCAGATTTCCACCCCTTCTTGTCATTTACTTGTATCTTTGCCTTAACTTCCTAGACTGACTCTGTGAAAAAGGTTAATGCCGTTACAGGAATTTTTGAGAGACTATTTCACTCACATGCACTGGGTTAAACATCTGGTTACTAAGCAATTTTAATGCATAGACTACAAGACATTTCCCTTCGCTAAAACGGAAGAGGTTTACTTCTGACAAAAGCACATATTACAAAATGAACTATGGTACTCATTACAAATGAAGAACACAAATAGCTTGAGGGAGATTTATAGGGCCTAAATGTCCTTTCTTAGCCCTATATACATTACATATATCTGCTGTAACTCCATTGGATTCATACTGGTGTAAAACTTGTGCAATCGTGCAATCTGAGTGAGGCCCATTATCTTTTAAATATACAACTTTACATGTAGAGTGCCACAGCTGTTTGGAAAATTATGTATAGTTTACATTATGTGCAATCATATGTATAGGGCAAATTCATTTGTTAAGGAAATGAACAAGAAGTTATAGGAAGTGTCTTCTACATTCTGAAAATGTCTGCATGAGTATTCCCCTACCCAGTGGTGCTGTAACAAGGGGTCCCGGAGGTGCTCCCACATTCCCTGGCTTGAAGTAATAATAACAAACACCAACTACATGGTTTCAACCATCAGCACCCCCCACCATAAAAATTGTTCCAGCACCCCTGCCTCTACCCACAAAACCTCTCTCCTGTGTTTTAAATCAGATGCTTTTGGGTTGGAGGATGTGCATCAATTCTACATTGTTTAGAAAAGCAATAGAAAAAAAAAGCAGGCTCATAAATATGAAATAACGCATATGGCTTAACAGCTATGAGTGGTGTATGAGTGGGCTCAAGGTACATTTACTTTACTCTCGGTTTTATTTTCTCATTTTTCTGTACCAATGGCAGAACCATCAAAACCCATAGAATTTTAATAAACCTGCTCTTACATAATAAAAGCAAATTTCCTCAGAACATATGCTGCATATATTTCCCATTTCCCTCAGTTGTTTTGTTCTACAGCTCATTTTGTCAGGTTGCAAATAATAACTGAAACAAAAGAACATAAAAGGTGATTTATTATACTTGTTAGCAAAAAAATGAGTTACAAGGAAAAACATTTCTAAACAGAAACATTTTCAGTGATGAAACATTTGGAAGTTGCTTCATTATAAAAGAGGAAATACTTGTGTGGGAGTTCTGTGATCTTTTTTAAATAGGAGCTTTAGTTGAGAAGAAAAAAAATGCACTAAATCACTGTTCAGAAGAAAAATAGCCTCTATGGTTTCAAAGGATTAACCACGCAGCCAATGCTGGGTCCCTAAAAATCCTGTGGAGTTATGACGGCATTAAGAGTCATGTGCTTCCACTGATTTGTGTGTGGAACTACCATTATCAAAACTCATGTTTCTGTCTCATCTTAGCTACTGTAACATCCTCTTCTGGATTCATCTCCCACTGCAACCCAACATTCAGTTGCTAAGATAATCTTCCTCCATCACTGCCCTGCACATCACCATGTTTCCAGTCCTTTCTTAGGGTACATCTTCATTACCCGCCGGACTGGCGGGTAGTGATCGATCTATCAGAGATCAATTTATTGCGTCTAGACGAGACGCAATAAATCGATCCCCGAATCAACGCCTGTACTCCACCTCAGCAGGAGGAGTAAGCGGAGTTGACGGGAGAGCTGCCGCGGTCGACTCGCCGCCGTGAGGATGGCCAGGTAAGTCGAACTAAGATACTTCTACTTCAGCTACGTGAATAGCGAATAGCGAATAGCGTAGCTGAAGTTGCGTATCTTAGTTCGAACCGCCCCCCAGTGTAGCCCAGATCTTAGGCTCCCTATGTCTTTCCATTCAAGATCCTTGTACTTACTTCTGAGGCTTTCCCCATAATTACATCCCATTGCCTGCCACTTCCCACCTCATCCCCATAGAATCATAGAAAATTAGGGTTGGAAGAGACCTCAGGAGGTCATCCTGTCCAACCCCTTGCTCAAAGCAGGACCAGCCCCAACTAAATCATCCCAGCCAAGGCTTTGTCAAGCTTGGCCTTAAAAACTTCTAAGCATGGAGATTCCACTCATGCTCTGCTCACTTTTCTCCCCTTGACTTTTTTTCCACTAGAGAAATTTGGTGTACTACCATCCTACTGGGCCCCTTAACATGTCTGGAATACACCACCTGGTCACAGTCCCTAACAAGTGAACAGGCAATCACTTCACAACTTGAAGTGATGAAGAGTAACAGGAGGAAAATGCCAGCTCCATGGCCTTGATGGATATTACAGATGAGCAGCCAGAAGAGAAGATGCCAGAGATCTTCTTGAGATCCCAGACCTGCTTCAAAGATTCCAAAGAACCTGACAGAGCAGCATCCATACCAAATCAGGAGGAAACGGAAGAATTGGAATATATAGGCCCTCAACTTCCAATTTTATATATGTACCAATCAGGGCTGAGGGTTTGCAGACTGTGGAGCTGGAAGAAACATTTTCAAGGTTGTAATGAACACCACCATTATTGCTGTGAAATTGATGTGCATGGATGCATGAGCATAGATTATCCCCTCTCCTCCAGCTTCACCATTCCTCCTCCCCAACAGCTGCTTCTGCCTGGGACAACTAGGTTTGTTCTCTCAAACTCTAGCAAGTTCAGCATTCCCTTAGCAAACCATCTCCATGGCTGGTTGCATGGTCCCCTGTTTCCTGCAAGGGGTGAAGTGTCCAACATAGTTAAATGGTAGATATCCAGTGTACCAACAGAAGCCACAATGCAACAAATGTGAAGGATACTGACATAGGATACACTGGACCAAATATTTATGTTACATGTATCTGTCAGACCTTACACCACATCGGGACACCTATTTAATAACTTGTTCTTAGTTAGCTGCTTTTCTAGTCTATGCACTAAAAAACATTCTGAGGAAAATTAAGAGCAATATGATGCATAATTACCACATTTACTGATAGAGAAATTAGTATATATCCTATACTGTCTCTGGCCAACCACCAAATGCAAGTACTGAAATCAGGCAAACACATCAATTAATTATAGACCTAATTTTCTCTTCCATCACCCCCCTTCCTTACCCATTCCCCCCCAAGTCCTGCACACTTTTTTTATATTTGTGAAGAAAGTCTAATGCTATGTCCTTACCCTTTCTAGTTCCAAAACGGAAGTGCCTTGCAACAAGGCATTGGAACAGAAATTTCTACTTTTATGATGTTCTTTAATATGATGAATTAGTCACTGCTATGGCTATTAACTCTTTAATTCTAAACGTTTCATTATGGTGATCAGTGTTACACCTAGTAACACCCAAAGCTAGCAAGGGGCCATGGGATCAAGGATGGTGAAACAGCTGTCTAACTTGAGGCAAGGACAAGAAAACAGAGAATATTATTTGGGACATGCAGTGGGAAATATGATAGGATCCTGATCATATGTTTGGTTTCTAGAGAAGAAAACCAAGACTGTTTTTGAAAGACAAGACAGATTTATGCAGGAGAAAAATTCCTTTAGAATGGTCTATTTCAGAAGCAACAGGGAAATGAGACTTCAGATCCAACAATTCCAAAGAGAATGATTTAAAATTACACAAAGATGCAAATGAAGATGGCACAGGTGCCCCAGCAATAGGCCCTTACACCTATGCTTGCACCAACGGGACAAAATAATGTGGATGCAGGATAATGGCACATGTTGGTATGCACTATCTGTCTAGCTCCTTCTTCTGCATTCCAACAATGTTCCATCCCTGCACTTAGAACCGAGGAGATATATTTTTCTATGAGCAAAACATCGATTTTACTTTCCTGTACTATACAAATCTTACTTTCCTTCTAATTTACTCTGTTACCTTAGTTACACAAGCCAGTTGGCCTGCATGATTGTGTCTCTAATAGATAACTTGTCAAAATACAATTTGTGTAAATATTACATCAAATATGCTATATTTCTATATCAACAAACATAATTATTTTCTCTTTCAATGCCTTAATCCAATTCATACAACACACATATAGACTGTGGGGGAAAAGCATAAGAACTGCAAAAAAGTCTTAATACCATCAATAAAGCAAACAAAAGTATTTCATAACAATTGTTAACTCTTAACATTGCATCAATATGTCCAAAATATTGTCCACTGTAACTCCCTCACCTTACAAATTATCATCATCACAATGATCATATAAATAAGCGTCTATCTACCACATGAGCCATCCCCAGAATGACAGTAGTTTTCAGTGGTGCTAATTGCGAATATTTGCTCTGTCAAAATCAGTGATCTGCATCATCCATCCCCCAATTCTCCACCTGCTCTTTGGAACTCTGTGCACTGAGCAGTTCTAATTTGGGCAGCAGACCTACTGCAGGCTGTGTTAATATAATTTACAGCCTCCGATGCCACAGCTTGTCTGTCCACCTGTGCATAATTTGCCTCAAGTCCTACTGCCTCCTCACTCCACCGTGTATTGAGACCTCATCTTTGCTTTCACATACATGACACAAACTGCAACAGGCAAACATTATAATCATTACATTCATAATGAGCTACTATTGCCCATCCCAGGCCTGGAGCACAACTTTGTCCTACCCACTCAATGGTTATATATATGATTTACAGGAGGCACACAACCTGGTTAGCATGATCTTGAAGTACTACATAGAGCCATTTATTGAAGATGTTGGGTGAGAGAAACAACTATTGCAGCAATAAATACACTAACTGCTGGTGTCTCATTCTCTGGTTCTTCAAGAATACTGACACAATGCCCTTACTGCAGATGCCTGAGATATCTCAAGTCCCAGAAGCTGAGCAGAAACTGTGTTAAGCAAGGTGTGACCTCAGACTCTTTGTTCTTCATTTTGATAAAAAATAAAATTGGAAATGGCAGATATTGCCAGATTCCTATGGGAGCTTCACCTCTTCTGCAACAATTTCTCTGGGCTGCCAGAAAGTTTTTCAAAATTTCCCTCAAGCTACTGCTCCAATAGGCAGCCACTGTGGAACTGGGTACCCAGAGGGCAGTGCAACATTGTAGAGCAGCTCTGGTATGAATGTAGGGCACAACTGGCCCTACAAAACCACAGCTAGTGTGAGCATTACATCAATGGTTCAGGTACCAATTCAGTTACCACTAATTCAGTTTCCAGTGGTTCAGGTCTCCAGGGTACACACAGGTTTGGTTTGGTTTTAAACAAACCTCAGTAAGACATCATGCAAAGCTATGGTGCTTGCTGAACAAATGTTTATTATTCATACTAGAGCAACAAATAACAAAAGTCTTGAACATGGATAGAGGATAATATACGGTCCTAAGCTTTTGAATCATCAGTATTCTGCAGGCTAGTGAAATTTATGGCTCCCTACACTTTCACATCCTGTTCATTTATAATAGCTTTCCAAAAGAGGGATTGATTTTGCATAAATGAGCTTTTCAGGAGAACAGAAGTTTTCTGCTGTTTAAAAAGATGGATTTGGAAGCATTTTAATGAGCACAGATTAAAATCCAGGCAACAAAGTCCCTCTAAATGGGACCCTGTATATTTCACTCAGATATTGCATATTCCTCATATGCTGCCTGACTCAGGGTCCACTGTATTTTCCAGGAGTCTTTCCATTGACTTCACCGGGCTTTGGATCATAATGCTAATCTTAATTATGTTGATGGACTATGATACATCCAGTAAAGAAAAGAGTAGGGAGTTTGTTGTGCGTTAGTTGGCTTGAGATGTGGCTGGCTCCTATATATGGCTATACATAAAAGTGAAATACTGGCTGTGCTTACTGGAAACGTTCCCACAGCCATATCGACAAAGGCACAATCAAATGAGAGAATCTGAAGGAAATTTTATCCCTCTGTAAAATGCAGCTATCTGGCAACATTTTGTATTTATTCCCATGGTGCTTTAAAAAACAACAACAACAACAACACACACTCAAGCCCTAAAGAGGTGTACAGACAAGGCTATAGATTTGTAAAGAATTTAAATGAAGGCATGGGAGGTAAAGATGGATATTTATTCATTTATTCCAGAAAAAGAATTCTCAAATGCACAATTACTACAATATCTGTGATTTCAGAGTAAAACTGAAGTATAGTAAAGAATACAACTGCCCTCTACAAGCTGCACCCTGCAGCCAACAAGTTTTACTCCTCCTAAATAAATTAATCTGCAACTTTTCCTTTGCAAGTTGCACCATTATTTGAAAACAAAAAGTTTGGTCTTAATATCTGTATCAAATGAACATAAAATATAAACCAGAAACATGTGTGTCCATTCCAACTTGTTTATTTGAAAATGCAGCTATCAGTTTTTCCTCTAACTTATATAATATTTTGGCATGTCTAAAACAGGACTTTTGTATTTTAGGGTAGCAAATTTATTTAGGGTATCAATCATTATTAATTTGTAAATCATCAATAAGTGTGTGGCGCTAAGCAATAAACACATCAGTAGTCTCTATCTTGGAGAACTTAATGTATTGTACGGTTATTAACAAGTGTTCATTTATGGAACAAAGGAGTTAAAAATTAGTGAAAAGTCTGTTCAGGGAAACTTAACTCATGCTTTAGTACTTACCAGGTATTTTCAGATATGGCATATATAAAGATAGAGCAATGCCTCATAGAACTGGTTAATTGGCTTTTCTCATTTTCAGAGGGCCCAAATATAACTTCATGCAATAGTGCAAGTGAGTTTGGTGGTGTTAACCCAGTACCTTGTGTGGCACCTATTACACAAAACTGCCACGTGATGGCAACAATCAACATGGCTGGCAGCCCCTGATTTGGCAAGACCATTGACTGGAATAGCATTAGAATAAGGTCTATATATGATTTGAGCAAACCTGCTGACTTCATGCCCACTTTATGCCTGTGCCTGACTTAGCACTCAGATACAATGGGGATGAGTGATTTTAAAATGCTTAAATATTAGATGGCCTAAACAAGATCTATAATCATGAGGCGGGAAGGCTTTGTTTTGATTGATTTACTGGCCTTGTGTATTCTTTGGGTTCGGGATTGAAGAGCCATATCTCCATTTGTACCAAAAGGGGGGAAAGGGTCACTATTGTTGGAGGAGCAACAAGTTACATACTTTTTTTATTGCACATTTATATCCAACAAATGCAAATCTGAATCAAGCTCTTAGAGAAATCTACACAGCCACCAATTTATGGTAATACAATCATCTCTAAAATTTTAAGTACTTGCTATGCCATTGATTATAATTAATAAAGAACTAAAATGCCTGTTTCATTGATTATTATAATTAATACTAAAGTACTTTTTTGTTATAAATAAAAATAATTTAAAGAATTTAAAAGTTGTTATACAGAGTAGTAAATAAAAGATGAGTTATGTCACACTATGTAATGTAGAATAACATTTGTCAGATTAATAATTTCATAATTAGACATAACCAGGCATCATTTCATTTCCAAAAACCAAAAATGGTAGTTTTTTCACTATATGCCCCTATTAATCATGTCATTATAAAAATTACTATATTCTGCCTAATATTTCCATCACTTTTCAATATGGCCTTGGTACATTCTAACCAAGATCCCCAAAATAGTTCCATTATAGTCACAAAAAAATTGATACCTTTTAAGAAAGTCATTTTAATAATGGTAGGGCACATGGGTTCTTCCCCCCGACCCCAGCCCCAGTTTGCAGAGTGAATTAATCAGTCTAGTATAATAGCTTCTGTAATATTTTTTCTAATAAGAGTTCCATTAATTTTCTTTTACAAGGTTCACCAACCCCAAGCTGCAAATCTCAGTGTGCACATAAAGTGACAATGGAGAGATGAGCATGGAAAGTCTTACCCTTTTACTTACTGAAGCTATATTCGGTTGAATACATTTGCTAAAACATGTCCTAACACTCAGAGTGGTGTGTGAGCTCAACGCAGAACACAGCAGAATGTAAGAGCTGTACAAGGTGATCTCAATTATTACAACTCATTTTTACATAGAGTACGATAGTGTGCATCTGAACATTTCTAACTAGGTTTCATTTCATTATATGATCACATATATTCCATTTGAATAAGCCATGCTAGTGGTCAAACCCTTATACAGATGTAACTGGGAAAGGCAACATCTTCTGAAGAGGCTATTAATGTTCAGGTTTCAGAGTAGCAGCCATGTTAGTCTGTATTCGCAAAAAGAAAAGGAGTACTAGTGGCACCTTAGAGGCTGTAGCTCACGAAAGCTTATGCTCAAATAAATTGGTTAGTCTCTAAGGTGCCACTAGTACTCCTTTTCTTTTTATTAATATTCAGATCATCACACATGCTACGGTAATAAATCACGAAATAATATTGTTCCATATAAACTTTCTTTTAAATCTAACAATCCAGAAATATGTCCTCCCTCCAACCCCCCCAGTTCACTTATTTATAATTAAGGAGAGCTGATCTCTTTTTTTTATTACTACCTTCTTCAAAATTATATTTTTTTCCTATGAATTGTACCCATTGTTTTTTTTCCCCTATACATTTTAAAGTTTTCTCCCCCCTACTCCACTTTCAGGTTATGGAAAATGGACATTTATTACCTACCACTTCTATCATTTCGAGAAATAGTGCCAATAAAACCTTTTTTCTTTTCAAACAGCAAGGATTTTTTTTCTTGAAATTCAGATCTGGGGACTACTAACCCAAACACAACAGAACTATTAAAATGTGATAGAGTTGAGTACATAACCCTGTCAGATGTAGGGATCAAAATGGCTTGGAGAATAAATGCTTTACAAACATTGCTTGAGCACACCTGGGCTGAACTGTGACAGAGAATAGCTGTGGTTTGAAATGAGAGTCCTGATGATCTGAGTGGCTTATTGCCAGCCTCATGTTTATGTTTTGGTTTTATTAAGTTTTCCTCTTTTTAGATTCAAAGTCTGGTATGAGTTTGTAATGAATTTTGGTCACACAAAAGAGATCTTGAACATTTGTGCTTTGTGACAAGTCTTCAAACAGCAGAATGACTAAATCCTATGCTGTTTACAAAGTGATGCTTTTCCTGTCCCACCCAGGTGGATCTGTTCCTTACATTGTGTGATTCAGCTGTCAAAGAACAGCATGCTTCTTTGAAAGGCCAAGTGGAGGCCATATTGAGAACCTGTCAAAAGCAGAAGTACAGACCTTTATGCAGCGTTAAATTACTTTTTCATGTTAAACAAAGCACTGTTTCCATACATTTTTTTTTTTAATTTCCAGTTTCTACCAAGCAGCTCTTCCTTCTGCCTCTTCTCTTCGTTTCTAACTGACTGGTAATGACCTTCAGCTGGAATTTGCATATTAACACAGCCATTTTTGACAAACCCTTTATCACTATTCCTTTGAGTCAAAGAGCCTGTTCAAGATCACTTGTCTAACTAAACAGACTGAAAAGAGCATTTGTGACAATGAAGCTATGCATTTAGAATTTTTGGTAAATTATCCACTGTACCAGTTATCCTGGTTTAATCCAATCCAATAATCCTATTTTATTTAGAAGTTTTATTGAGAAGTTTTTCATTGTTGTGTATTTTCTAACAAGAATTGTCTTAACTGACCACTCTGCATTGTTGAACAAGGAAAAAATAATATCCCATGCACTTAGCATGAGGCTTAAAAGATGTCTGTGTTTACAGTGTACGTACTAGCATTTTGTAATATTTGACTTTGTGTTGTAATGTTACTATTTAAAGGAGTAGTAGGCAAATCATCAGTCTCAATTAGAAAAGTTAGCATTTTGAAATGTTACAAATCCTATGCAGACAACAAAATAAATTGTATGCACCTGATCTAAAGCCCACTGAAATCAGTGGAAAAGTTCCCACTGGTTTCAGTGGGTTTGGGATCAAGCCCTAGAGGAACAGCTGTATCAAATAAATATATTTTGGATGCCCAAACCACAGTTTCAGTTATGATACCTAGTATAGCCCAGATACAAACACACTGACAGTAGTTGCATTTGTGTGTTATCTATGCATGCTGAAGAGAAAAAAAAAATGTGACTTGTAAACAAAAGAAAAATAATTCTCAATTGCTAAGAACTAGTATGTCAGAATTAAAGATTCAATTATCATAAAAATATCTTGTCATGAAACGTACTGTTCTAATACCATCTAAATATTTTGCTTTCATAAATGACCTATTGGTAGGTCACTACATTCATAGTACCTTTTCACATCCATGGTATCTAATGATTAGTTGGAATAGGTTTATGACTAACAGTATACAACCCTGTCTCCGGCAGCATAACTGAAAAGAATTACAGCAACCCTCCTGAAGGTAATAATATGTATAGACCATTCTATAAAAATATTAACAGAAGTAGCAGATATATTTTTCATAAGAAAATGGGGGGGGGGAGGAAAGGATTAATTTTAAGTATGAAACTAGCCCACCTACGTAAACCTGAGTTTTTTATCCACTGAATTACAATTGATGAATGTAATGATCAACTCTCTAGGGTAACACAAAAAGTTATTTTCTTATATTAATAATAGGAAAGGATTTTAAATGTCTTATAACAAATAAATATAATTTGTAGTGCATGGGATGTAAATTACCACCCTTCCATGAATCTGAGATGATTTAAATTTGCAGAGAAGTCCATACTACACTGATGTGTGTGTGTGTGTATATATATATATATAAATTTACACACACACACACAATGGAGATTTCCATTCAGTGTACCTACTAACAATTTCATTCATTTGCCCTTGCATTTTGAACACCTTTCCTCTACTTACAGGAACACACTCCTAACACTATTAATCATTTGGGATCAAAATACAGCCTAGATTTAAGGATTCCCCCCCCCCCAAAAAAAATTGATGAAGCATGATTATGAAGTCAACAAATGTTTCCTTACTTTTTAAATACAAAGGATCAAAAGATGAACATTTGTTTACATCATTGTGGTTATAGTAAACATTAACCCCCAATAAAGCCTATGGACTCAAAAAGTTAAATATAAAGCATCTAATGTAATAAATTAAATGGCCACATCAGTCTCTGCCTCTGCTTATTGAATTACCAGGACTGCTATAATTTAATCCAGAAACTTGATCTATCTAATAAAATATAGATAGGGACTTTCACATTTCATTCCATTAGCCATCCTTTGACAGAAATTGCTGTTGCTTATCTCATACACATCCAGATTCTGCACTTTTTGAAAACTTTTCCTTAAAACCTTTCTAGTTCCCTTGCTTCTGAGGACTGCGCAAAGGGGGGAAGCTGGAGGTAGGAAATGCTTCCTGGATGTTAAACCATTTGAAATCCAACATGATTTTGTAGTTTTAAAACATACATGCAGTTGGGCTTTTAAGATACAGAGGTGGAATACATGGAAATAAAACATTTCAAGCAATTGACCAAATCTCAAAAATAAAATTAAGTCACTAGGAAGTGTCCACACTACCACCTTGTGGAATTTTCTTGCAAGAACAGCACCTGCTTGTTTCCACAAAGTTGTTTTTTGTTTTTTTCCCCTGCCTAATATTAAAATTAGTTTAGTTTCAGGGGTAGATAAGGGTTCTATTATTACTAGTTTATTTTATGAAAACAAGGGGTAGGCCCACAGCTCAGATGATTAACTTATCTCTTGGGTTTCTTTATTTTCCTCTCTCTTGCTCTCTCTAAATAATTGCCCTGGTTCTAAATGATGAAATAATCATAATAAATTATAACAATAAATCAAATGTAGCCTTGTCTCAATGAACCCCAGCACCGGGGGAGCGGAGAGGTGGGGTGGAATCTTTCCCGCAAGAGGAAAACAGTAAAACAACCACTTGTGAAACCTGCCGCAGCCAGAGCGTCTGCTGGGGACAGGAGAAGGAAAAGAGGATCCAGTTTCTTCCAGCTGAGCCAAATCCACTGAAAGTAAGGGCACTGTTACCCTGAGGGGGGTGTGAGCCTCTAGGCCGTCCCCTTGTGGTGTCTGGACTGGGATAGCTGGTAGGAGAAGTCCCGAGGACCCAGGCCGCTGCAGGATGCTTGCCCTGGCTTATACCCCCTCCCAGGGGGCAAATGGAGCTCTGTGCAGTCAAGGCCGGCGCCGGGCACCGGACAAGTGGCTGGGGTGAGGTTGAGGTGGGGAGAAAGGCCGCTCAACCCGACGGACAGGTTGCCCTGGGGACGTTGGGTAGCCCAGGCTGAGGGACTCCTGGCCAGGAGGAAGGAACTTACTGGCATTGCAGCTTGCCGGAGAGGGAGCTGAGCTGCCGCGTGCGGGGCGGCCGGGGGAGCTGGGGATGTTTGCCTGAGGCGTCCCCATCACCTGGATCAGCTAGATGAGTGCTAGGCGGTGTAACCTGGGGAGGGCCAGATTGCGGGGGCGGGGGGGGGCGATGTGTGCTTGGGGCTGTCGAGTGGGCAAGGACCGTGTCTGCAGCACGGACTGCTAGACAGTGGCTGCAGTGAGCAGGGGAAGGGGAAGCGCTCTGCTATAGCCGCCCGCTCCAGAAAAAACTCCTCTTGCAACTGGGACCCCAGCGAGGCTCAGCCTCCCCCCCGGGGCCAGCAGCTTTCGCCGGGCGGGGGCGGCCCGAGAGAAGGCGTCTGGCGGCAGGTCTGACAGCGGGGAGGGGGAGGTAGAGGTTCAGCGGCTGCTCTCGCGGCGCCCCCCCCCCCCCCCCCCCAAGCTGATGGCTGCAGGAGGGACAGATCATCAATCACAGCACCCTGCAGAGGCAAAGTGTGGGTGGGGGGGGCGCTGCAGTGCAGGAGGGGTGGGCAGGCAAGGGCAGTCCCGGGGACGTGGGCACGGGGCTGGGCAGCGAGGGGAGGGAGGGGGAGCCGCTCTGCGGAGAGCGGGAAGGCGGCAGGTTTGACACAGAGAGTTGGGGGGGGGGGGGCAGCAGCAGTTTCCCGTGGGGAAGGTGCAACCCGGGGCCAAGGAGCGCGGAGAGGCTCCACATGAGGCACCCTCCCCCCCCCCCCCCATATCCCACACACAACCCCAGCACTGCCCCCTAGCCGCGCGCCAGCCCCAGCTTTGCAGAGAAGCCGATTCGCCCCCCCCCCCCCCCCGCGAGGCTTCCTCTGTCCCCTTTTATTTCTCTCTTTACACTCCGCTTTTTTTTTTCCTTTTGTTTCCCCCACCTTCGCTTTTCCTTTCGCAAACCCCCCCCCGCCCCAGCTAGCCAGCCACCCTCCCTCGCGAGTGCCGGGCTCCAGTCCATCACGTGTGAGAACCCATGCATCACAAAAGCAGGCATTTTACCCGAGCCCAGCCGCTGAAGAAGAAAAGAGGGTGAATCGCTCCATAGAAGAGCCAAGCTGTGTGTTTTGTTGTTGTTGTTGTTTTAAAGGAGGGGAACACAGCGAGGTTAACCCAAGCCCTAAGTGCCGGATCTGTAATTCCCTCCACACCACCGGCGCACACAGGAGGTCCTGCTCCTTCCACTGCCTCTGATCTCGTTTGCAGGAAACTGTAGCTTTGCTCTCTTTCTCTCGCCCTGTACTGCAGATATCCCCCCCACACACACCCTTCCTCCTCCCGCGCGCGCACACACACACACACACACACTTCTGTTTATTTGTCTGTTAGGCAGAGCTACTTTGTAAACATCTCACACAGAGCCCCAGAGCCTTTTCAAATAGCTGATTGCAGCAAAATGCCTCCAAACAAATGACGGTCCAGGAGAAGACAAATTCTAGATCTGTAGCTGCACAGATGACATGAAGATAGTCTAGGATGGGGAAGAGGACAGAAAAAGTATCGCCTTAAAAATGATGGGGAAAGTAAAAGCATAAACGACTGCAGCAAACTGATCACCCTCTGCCTCAGAACTCACTGCAACCCCCGCAAAAATGAACATGAACACACAAACCTTAAATCTAGTATACCTACCTTAACAGTGCGAAAGCTGCAGCTGAACGGAGGTCCTTTTTTTACTCAGCCAAATTCTTCCAGGGAATCCTGACTGGATATCAGACAACAGGAATTATTCAAACAAGGCTCCCCTCTGTTTTTTGGAATCCAACGCGATTTTCTTGTCCAAAGGAATGCAACGACCACAAAAAATAAAAATAAAAAAGCAACAACAACGCTGGATTTGGAGGAAACTGGTGCTTACTGTTGTAAACGACCTACATTCAGGAAGAAAATTCATTACAAAATCAGTGCAAGAGGGAGAGTTGGGTTTGTGAGTAAGAGCTCTGATTGCCTATGCGGAGACACAGACAGGGAGAGAGACTGATCTGCAAGGAAAAGAGAGATTGAAGAGGGAGAGAGGTCCAGACTGTACCAGTCTCTCTCCTTCTGCTATTGGACCAAACTGAATGAAATTTACAAAGCCAGCAGCCAATAGATCTCTGCAGTCTGCCCCATCACTACAGAAACCATATCTACATCTACAACCTAATGCAAAGAGTATCTAATCCTACTGCAAACCAGCTGTAACACAATTATCAAGGGTACCTATATGATTGAACAGGTGGGCATTTTACACATGTAGAAATAACCGAAGAGAGGCAAATCACAGCGATACTTCCATTGCTTTTTTCTATTCCAATAGCTTACACAACAAATCCATGCTTTTTTTAACCCATTAAAGCCAAGATTTCTATAATGTTGAGCAGTGTTTAAAGCGGCAGCGGTGAACCTCTTTCAGTGGTTATCAAACTTACCAATATTAACTTATGTGACGAATGGCTAGAAAGAGTTAAACATCCTGCAAAATAAATAACCCTCAAAAGACATGTGGTGAGATAATGTTTGGGTATTTACATATGTATGAGTAGGGTCAACAATGTAATCAACAGTCCCTGTCTATGCTGTATTCTGATATCATTTAAACGAATTGTAAACCCGGGATATCTTGGTATTCATTTCTCTTTGAAATGTACTGTGAATGGTGGAGGAACAAGCAAATGGCCTTATGTTAATTAGTATAGCTAAGTACTGGTCATGGACCTCCTTCAAAGTCATGCTAATTACCTTTTGTTCCTCAAGGAACTCCAACTTGTCAAAAAGACATGAAATTGTATAAAAGATCCTTGGGTCCTGATTCTGTCATCTCAGATCTGCTAAAGCTCCGTCAAGGAAGTTTGAACTCTTTGGAACTACAAAGATCACTATCTCTGCTATGAATCTGAACCTCAATGGACTGAACTCATGTCTGTCTGTATATCCATCTTTTAACCATACTCCTTCTCTTTTGTTTCTTAATAAATTTTAGTTTAGTTAATAAGAATTGGCTGTAGAGTGTATTTGGGTAAGATCTGAAACATTCAATAACCTGGGAGGGAATGTGTCCGATCCTTTGGGATTGGTAGAATCTTTTCTTTTATATGATGAAATAAGGTTTACAGAAATTTTCATCATATTCGACATGGTTACCTGGATGGAGGCCTGAGGCTGGATCACTTTAAAGGAATGTGTTGTTTGGACTTCTGAGTAACCAGTAAGGTCATAAAGAAGCTGATTTATGCTGGCTTGGTAAATCTAAGTATTGGAATATCCACCAGCTTTATGGGGATTGTCTTCCCCTTTCTTTGCAGTTCACCCTAATTGAATGACCATAGCTGGCTCCACACTAGGACCCTGGTCACAACTTACAATGATTGGAAGGAATAATATAATGGAATAACAATCACTGCCTGTTTTAGGTTCCCCTATCTGCTACCTCTCCAAATTAAAACAGCACAGTAGTGACTTGCTCAGTCACAACTATTTAAATATATTTCCATGTAAGAAGGTGTAATGTGCATGTTTTGATTATCAGAAATATCAGTTTGAAGGTCAAGTCCAAGGGCTGGATAAATGGCAATGTAGTTAGTGCTGGTACAACTATAAGTCTCCGATTCACTTCCTAGATCTCACTTTTTAGGCCATCAAAAGGACAGTGTTGTGCAGAAGGTGCATGCTCAGTCCTGGAAACACATATGCCATACTTCACTCTGCAGTGACTCCCCCTGGTCAGTATAAGAGTGGCACAGAAGGTTGACCACGATATGGAGCCTTGAAGGTAGTAACGGAAATTGAAACAAGATGACATCTGGGAAGATCCACACTGACCTCTGGAACAAACAAAGAACAATGGGGAAACAGTGTCTTGATTTTTTTTTTTTTCCTACATTGAAACAAAAAGTGAAACACACACCTGGGAGAGGTTTCAAATCACAAAACAAAGCTAGACTTTAGAAACAGCAAATACATTTGACACCCTAAAATACTGGAAAATCTGTTATTCCTTTAGTTACCTGCTGGATCTCCAGTTCAGGACTCTGTTTCTTCTGGCATAGCTGACTATATCAAACTATGAAACTAGAGCAGAGTGTGTCCTGCTTTCTCAAAACTGGAGTTTGTCTGTGATATTGGCTTTAACATTCCTACTCCTTCACAGTTTTAAGTGACAAAGGGATATATAGAATCTTGAATTCAGGATCTAGCAGAAAACAGTTGGCCTACTTATGCATCTGTTCTGCACGCACAGCTCCTGCAGCATCACGTCATAAAAGGAATGTTTTGTTTTTAAATGTACTTCCAATTAAAACTAAGTACAAGCATATTCATATTGACTTGAACAAAACATTTTAAAGGATATGGTAGCCACATTAAACTGTTAACCAATTTGTGCACAGAAATCCTGTTCTTTCCTTTAAAAATCATTAATTTAAATGATTTCATTGTATTTTGATTTACTACTTTTAAGTGACTCTTAGGTGTTCATACAAGTGAGTTGTACTGTTTTGGTTATTTTAATAAAGCATCCAGGAATGTACCACCAATCACATTGCCTGATTAACTAAAAATGTTTGACACATTATAGAAAAGATGTCATCTTGTATTTCCATCTGTCCCAAATTTTGCAGGACGGTCTTTATTTTGATAGTGATGTCATCCATCATACAAGATAAATTTGGAGGATATTTATGCAGTATTTAATCTAATTAATGATCTCCCACCTGCGTCAACATATCATGAAGCAATTTATTATATATGTTACCACAGGACTAATTCCTAACAGTGACAACTCTGCATCCTAAAGGATCCACAAGTGCATTAATACTGGTAAGCTTTCTATAGACTTTAGATTTACACAAACTTTACATTTCATGCACCCTCAATATACAGCAACTCCTTAACATCAGACAACAAAACTACATAATGGTTTAGACCAGAAAGAAATCTCCCCCCACCCCTTGGAAATTGCAGAGGGAATGTAAGTGAACAGAATATAGTTACTGAAGTAGAAATTTGACTAGAACAATTGGATTAAATTCATCCATTTACAAAAAATTGAATGGATTCTTAATAGTTGGAAGATGGCATCTTCAGCAGAAGGTTGCTCTTTAGCAGTGTTCAGAGGCACTGGAGTATTGATAAGTTGGAGACAAGGGCACCATCTGTGTTGCATGGAGGTATGTAGCCTTGGATTAATTTAACGTGCAAAATTACACAATTCACCAACAACAGGTTCTTTACTGAGGCAGCTCCGTAAGTTTATTCTTAAGAATGATGTTGGGGGTGAGAGACATACAGAACCATAAAAATTTTATTTACCAACCAAATAACTCCAAACATAAGCATTAGCAAAAAGAAAATAGATACACAAACTGTAACAACCCCCAATTCTGTCATACTCATAACATTGTGGAAACAAAGAGAGAAGAAACCTGTAAGTTGATACCATCATAAATGGATGTGAAGCTCAGGCATCCGCATTCTTGTCACCCTGATGAACCCACTAGAGCAGTGGTTCTCAACCTGCAGCCAGCGGGCCGCTTGTGGCCCATTAAGCACACACCTGCAGCCGATATGACATCCTCAGAGTCGCATACGTGGCCCACAATGGTAAATAGGTTGAGAATCACTGCACTAGAGGTTAGACATACACCTTATTTCATATCCCTTGTCCCATATAACCTGTAGCCTACAGAGATGATGTCAGTTTATGCTGAGGCCAAATAGAATATGAGTTAATGAAGTGAGACAATTCAGAGGCAAAGTAGCCCCAGGTCATGTTGTAAACATGTTTTGCTCTTAATTGGTTTTTATAAGTTTTAGATAAAATGTTAATGTTTTGGAAATGCTATCAATATAAATAGTTAGTGGTATGGCATTTATGTTGATGTTAATTAAAATTATGCTTAATGTTAAATAGCCAATGAGAAAGCAGAAAATTTTAATTATGATAAAAACGTGGATTTAATGCTAATTAATTAAAGGGTGTTGTTATAATTAATTATAAAAAGGGTAGAAGGCTGATTTTAGATGTCCATCCACCACTGATGGATTATATCCATTCTTCCCATCCAAGGACTGATCCCCCTGGATGCATCATTTCATTTTAGAATGTGAGTATAAATGCAGTGTATGGTAATATTGTAATGCCTGTTTGCTGTAACTAACCACTTCATTTTAAATAATGTCTTTAATTTTATTACTCATTGTGTCATTCAGAGTCTTCCACTAAATTACATTATCTGTAACCGCCCTGAAGGCTTGAAATTTAAAGAATTCAGCTGGGTTTTATTCCTTACCTTTACACTACTAATTGGGAACACATAAATAAAAAGTTTTTTTCTTTTTAAATACTCAGTTATATTTTTCTTTTTAACTATATATATAAAAAAGGCCCCAAGTGCCCTCCACTGCTGTCAGGTAGTTTTCAGTGTGATGCCAATGCCTGGATTGCCCATGGAACCATTCACAAGCCCACTTCACCAATTCTCCATTATAAGAGCTTTTGGGGGAAGGGTTCTTTGCCCTGGAGCTGCGACAGCCTCATTCACCCTCTGCTCTGCCCCTCTGTCGCTTGTTCAGGATGCTGCCACTTGTATGAGAGGTTCTTCCAGATACTGGACAAGAGCCTGTGCCTTGGCTTTCAGCAACCCAAATCCAACGGTCTCTTTTGCATACCTGCACAGCAAGAGATTTGCCACCTACCCACATCCAGTGACCATGTTTAGATTACCTCCCAGCCCCCTGTTCACATGTGGCATTCAAGGAACCATAACTGGGGTTCCAATTGCTGACATAGGCTATTTGCATCAATACATTTCCCAATATTTCCAACACATTAATGTCTTTAACCTCATGGTTATATGTTCAAAAATCCCCTAGAAATCCATTATTTCAAGCATGTTTTGTTCTTGTGGTTTACTTGTTTATCCCCAAAAATACATATTGCCAAAAGCCCCTATAACTTTAGAACGTAGGTCAAACACTCATGCCAATTTATAATAACTGCTCATGCTTACTAGGCATCTTGCGTATAGCAAAGCTTATTTTCAAAAAACATTTTAAATCATATGTTCTCCAACTTGCATAGTAGAGTGTTCTTAAACAGCTTATCTTTTCCTATCAAATAAATGATAACACAAAAGCCTCTATTTAAGGAGTTGCAAAATCATGTCAGGGGTCAAAGGTCAACATAGGCTTTCTGTCTAAGTACTAAGTTAACAGCTTGATTCTACTTACTGGCAGATAGCGAAGTCGTTTATCTATTATCTTGTTAGACTCCACAAAGACCATGGGCCATATTGTGCTGTGTTCTATCACATGC
Source organism: Chelonia mydas (assembly GCF_015237465.2). NCBI lineage: Eukaryota > Metazoa > Chordata > Testudines > Cheloniidae > Chelonia > Chelonia mydas. The sequence continues at coordinate 127,087,786 of NC_057849.1, forward strand.
AACCTTAGTTTGTATGGGTGAAAATGAGGGCATAATTTGGTCTTACACATCCAGTCACAATAAATTGTCTAACAAATTCTCTTTTTAGGGCTGTGGAGCTATCTGTGATAATGATGCTTCACAAATAAAATAGTAACAAGTAGTTTCATTAATTTCACTTTTATTACCAACATTTTTGCCCATATTTTCAAAACGGAAAAATTAACTGGTGGAAGAAAATATATATTAGCCTTGCTGTCACTATTAGAAATGGACAACAGTAAAAAAACCTAGGATAAAAGCAGGAACTTAGAATCCATTGTCAACTTTAATTACATTTGCCTTTTTGTTGAACAAAATGTAAATACCCAAGCTGACTACACTTTCTATGGTAAAAATACAGTTATAAAATAAAGATAACAAAAGCAAGCTTGGGAGAACGGTGCTCTATAATTTCCTTCAAGCACATTGCATTCTGAGTTCTCATAAGAGGCAAAGGCTGTGGATAAAAAAATCCATACAGAAAGGGCAGGAATGTGGGTGGCTTGCAAGGGAGACAAAGTTAGGTGTGAAAAACCTGCAGATCTTCAGTCAAGGGGGAAGTTGGAAGGCCAGTGCATCTAACAGAGATATATATGTCTTAGTCCAGCAGACCACCTACAGGAAAATACCAGACAGATCCATGGAGCTTCCAAAATGTTTATAAAGAAGAGTAATACAAAGACATTAGATATTTTGTACAAATTAATATAGCAATTAATTTAGAAGTCACAATGGAAATGCCAACGGTAGATCAGATAGGCTTTAAGGGACAGATTCTTGATTGTGTCCAAGCTCTGCTTGGCAGCAGGGATGGGGAAGGCAGGGAGGGAACTGGTTGTGGCTCCGTTATGATGAACTTGTTACAAGTTTCAGAGTAGCAGCCATGTTAGTCTGTATCCGCAAGAAGAAAAGGGGTACGTATACTTATTTGTGACTAACAAATAAATTTGTGAGCCTCTAAGGTGCCACAAGTACTCCTTTTCTTGTTACAAGTTAGAGCTTTAAGGAATGCCCCCTCCCTGCCTCTAACATGTTTTCCTTACACTGAAGTTTGTGAGGAGTGGCTGGCACAAGAAGCAGCTACGCTGACAAAAAAAAATCCCTACATGGGGTGAGGAGAGAGGCAGGGTGACCAGATGTCCCTATTTTATAGGGACAGTCCCCATTTTTTGGGTCTTTTTCTTATAAAGGCTCCTAGTAGCCCCCACCCCTGTCCCAATTTTTCACACTTGTTGTCTGGTCACTCTAAGAGAGCGGGCAGAGAAAATCATCCACTGGCAATCTCTGGCCACCTTAAATCTATTTTATGCTGCTTGCACTTACACACTGTAGGGGACTTCATATACTGAAGAATCTATCTCTAAACCTCATCTTGATGGAAGCAGATCCATAAAGCAACTCCTCTCTTATTCCTACTTCCTTCTGGCAGGCTGTGTGCTCCACCCTGTGCATATTCAGAACTACAATCATATTGTTTAATTTAAAAAGTGTGTTTATATATATATATATATATATATATATATATATATATATATATATATATATATTCCTAAATTCTAGCCCTTGCATATGTAAATAAAATGAAATATTTGGTGTGGTACTGTTTACATTACATGCAGTATAAATGACTATTCTGTATCAGAGTCCCACTTGTTTGGGCAGTCTGATTACTTCAGAATAATATACTGTACTGAATAAAAGTGGAGCTTTTCAAGTGTGTGAAATTTTGAATTGTATATGTGAAACTATTTAGTTAAATTCTAATTGTATTGTCCATATAGCTCTCACTAAAACCAAAATAATGTAATTTACCCCTCTCTATCAAAAAGACTCATGACACAGACACATGAACCAAAGACCATAGATGGTACCTTTATATCAGTGGCTCTCAACCTTTCCACACAAATGTATCCCTTTCAGGAGTCTGATTTGCCTTGCGTACTCCCAAATTACACCTCACTTAAAAACCTCTTGCTTACAAAATCAGACAAAAATACAAAAGTGTCACAGCACACTGTTATTGAAAAATTGCTTACTTTCTCATTTTTACTATATAATTATAAAATAAATCAATTGGAATATAAATATTATACTTACATTTCAGTATACAGTATATAGAGTATACATGTTTTTTGTATGAAAGCTTACTTTGTACTGACTTCACTATTGCTTTTTTATGTAGCCTGTTATAAAAATAGGAAAATATCTAGATGAGTTGAGGAACCCCCTGGAAGACCTCTGTGCATCCCCAGGGATACATGTACCCCTGGTTGAGAGCCACTGCTCCACATGGTAAAACATTTGAGCAAAAAACATGAGTTCCCACTTTGTATAGCTTTCTTGAATTTATCCCTCAACCCGTGGAATGTAATCATGGCTCTACTGAAATCAGTGGGAGTGTTGCCACTGACTTCAGTGTAGTCAGGATTTCACTCATGGATTTCAGGAGATCTATAGGAGATAGTTGCTCCGTTTCCTGGATTCCCTTTCATAGATTCATTGTTTTTAAGGCCAAAAGGGACCACTACGCCTGTCTAGTCAGACCTCTTGCATTACACAGGCCAAAGAATTTCACCAAATGATTCCTGCATGAAGCCCATAACTTCTGGTTGAGGTACATCATCACTTTTTTTAAGAAAACATGTCATCTTGATTTTGAAAGACTAAGTGAGGGAGAATTCACCAAACTCCCAGGTACATTTTTCCAAGAGTCAATTACTCTCACTGGTAAAAAAAAAGTGTACCCTATTTCATCTTCCAGAAATTGAATCTTGCTGTGCCTTTGTCTGCTGAATTAAAGAGTCTTCTATCTGAAACTTCTTACAGTACTCCTTTCCAAAATGCAGTCCCACATCCATTAAGCATGACCCACTCTCTTGGTTCCTCAACGTAGGACCTTCCATTTAGGTATATTAAGACACATATTTGCCAGATGAGCTCAGTTTACCATGCAACCCTGATTGCTCTCTACAGCTGACTAGTCCTTATCATTTTTTACTTCTCCACCACCAATGTGAGTCATTTACAACCTTTACGTCCAACAATTTTGATTCTTTCTTCCAGATCATTGATACCAGTATTGAATAGAATTGGGCCTTAGTTGGCTGTTTCCCTTGGAAAAAAAAATCTTTTGTGAGGAACAGCCCAGCCCACAAAGGGTAATGTTGACTGGTCTCGCCTTATCTTGCACCAGAATTCCTGGCAGGGTGGGCAGGGACGACTATATGAAACTCAGCTGACTCCAGTCGCTCATCACCCTCTTCCTTCTTCATCTATGTCACTCAGGCAGGTTTCACTGTGCTCAAATTTAAAAATAAACGAACATAGTTATCTGATCACACTTTTTAAAAAGTTAATATCTGACAACAGTACTTAACATTCCTAACGTATTGCACTTAAGCCTTCAAATTTTTTACAGATGCCCAGTTAACCTTGATAATAATTACCTGTAGAGCAGTGTATATTATCTCTTCTTCCTTCACTTTTCTTTCCATTTAATTTATTCCCTCCTAACTGAACCAACACATTAAATAAAATAAATAAATAAATATGGTGCTAACATGATGTTTGCCACCATCACATTGATTGCTCTGCTTGTGTTATTCCCCTATCCTCCACCCTTTGTCTGTCTGTCTATTTAGTTTGTACGCTCTTTGGGACTGGACTGTCTGCTACTCTTTGTTTGTATAGGTCCTACCACAGTGGGGCCCCATTCTTGATTGGTCCTTAGGCACTACTGTAGTGAACACAATTAACAATAACAAAAGGAATTGCTGGTTCCCATATCATTTCTCAGACAAATAGACAACACTGTCTCCATAAATAATTGACCTAATTATTCCCTGTTATATTAACTCAACTTTCTTTCTTTTTTTTAATAAAAAAGATTACTATTTCAAATCTGATGAGAACCTTCACTGGGAATTCTAATATTTTTTTTGTCTTAGATCCATAACAAACCTGGTTTGAGCCTGACAAATGTGTTTTATAACTTTCCCTGGTACCAAAGGCTGAACTAGCCAGAGGCCTAGTTACCCATCCCTGCTCCCAGTCACTCTTATATTCTTATATTATATTAAGTTCAGAGATAAGTGCCTCTGAGACAGTTCTTACTGGCTATGTGTAATCTCTTTACCTTTAAACAGATACAGAGACTCACTAGTTATAAATAGCAGAAGTTATTTATAACCCTACGTAAAAATTACCAAATAAATGGGCTGTATATAACACTATATCAGAAACACAATTGAAGTTATTGATAAATACACAATCACATGTTACGTCTTAACTGGGCTTGGACAGCACAAAAGCCTCTTACAAAAAACATACCAGAAATACTGTTAAATGAAAACACACAAAAATAATGTTGAATACCTAGATACCTCATAGCAATACTATGATCCACATTCACTTCCAAGTCAACTCTCCAACTTTTCAGGTTTCCTCTATAACCACAACATTTCAAGATGTGGACTTTCAAAACCAAACCTAACAGCCACAGGGAAAACTCCTTTCGTAATCAGTGATCTATAAGATGCTGCTTACAAAGTCTTGGATTTCTAATACTGTAGTTCTGAGCATTAAAAGGCAAGTTCCCCCACAAACATCACTCATGAAACTTCTTTGAATATCTCATGCATTCAGGGTGCATAGAGAGAGCTGATTAGAAGAATATAAATATTTAAAATACTGGTATTCTTCTTCATTTTAGCTATTACACTGCTACCCACAATGCAATTTCCACAAAACTGAACACATCCATCTTTCCTCATATAAATGTACTTTCCAGTTTGGTGGTTGGAGAGGACCAGGAGTACAAAACAATGCCTGAACCAAAGGTCGTTGAAGTCAAGTTCCCATTGACTTAATTGGGTTTGGATCAGGCTCAATTAAGGGCTGTGCACTTGAGCACAAGTTCAGCAAAGCACTTAAGCATGTGATAAACGTTATGCTCCTGAGGAGTCCCATTGAAGATGACTCCTGGGATTAGTCATGTGTTTAAAATTAAGTATGTGCTGAAATGCTTTGTTGGATCAGGATCAGAGTGTCCACACTTGGTAGGATCGAACCCTTAATGTTTTATCACTGGATTCCAAAAATGTCAAACTATTTAATGATGAGGGAAAGGTAAAATTTTCAAAAGCACCTAAGTGATATAGGAGCTTAAAACCCATTTCTAAAAGTGACGTGGGTGCTAAATTTCATTGCAGGTCAATAGGACTAAATTACTTTGGAAAATGGGACATAAGTCTAATATGAAAATACAATAGATTAGTCAGTATAAGAAGAGGTTTAATGGGTAACTACATGTAAACAGACAGCTGAAAGGAAATGAATGGGTTAAATTTGTTATGTCTCTCTTCACTGCCAAATCTTCAGCTAGGGAGAAGATGTTTATTGGCAATTTCCTGAATGGAGAGGAATCCAATGATAAAATGTGAGCCATTTGTCTTCCCGGCCATTAAAAAGATATCTCACTTTAAGGATGTTTGGAGTGGCTGCTGTTGCTGCTGTGCCTGTTACAATTTATCAGCATGTCTGCTGGTAGTATTATAATCACTAGGGGCTCAGGTGGACTTCCATTATCACTATCAAAGTCCTCATTGGGAAATAGTGCACTGACCCAGACAGGGGATCTATTACAGCATTTAAAATCTCATCTGCCCTGGTGTTTTTTGTGCTAATTATTTTGAAGTGAGTTTCTAACGTGATTCCTCAAGATAGGTACGCATGGAAAAAGCAGCAATAACACCACATGCAACAAACAAAATTGTGCCAATCATCATCACACTCATTTACTTGTAGGTCATAGCCTTGTTCCCAACCAACCCTTCATCTATTTGTCTGACATTTAGAATGTAAACTCTATGGAGCAAGGATTTCCAGCACCTACCACAAAGCAAAACCTGACCTTGATACAGGCTTTTGGGTACTGTCATAATATAAAAGTGTTAAATGATAATATATGGATACACACTACATTATACATAGAACTACATAATAGTGCCCAGTTCACCCCGCGTTACACCAGCTTTATGCCAGCGTTACTTGATTCAATAGTGAAGTCATGCACTACAAAATCAGACCCAAAAAGTATACTATGTATTGTCCTGGTAACTGTAGAACACTGATCCCTTAAAACTTAACTTTGCTCTGACAGGCAGGATTGTAGTATGTGGGTATTGTATTACACTATGTAAAAGGATGACCGTATTTGCATATGTAGGAACCCCACACTAGGCACACACTTAAAAAAAGAAAAGAAAGATAAAAGGCCTAGATATCTTCCATTTTTGTATGCTGTGTAGTTGTAGCAGTGTGGGTCCCAGGGTATTAGAGAGACAAGGTGGGTAAGGTAATAAGTTGGTCCAACAAAAAATATTACCTCACCCACCTTGTCTCTCTAAAAGGCCTAGATGGCAATTGAACGAGGGGAACCTAGTGGCAGGAGTAGGGTGACCAGATAGAAAGTGTGAAAAATCGGGACAGGGGGTGGGGAGTAATAGGTGCCTATATAAGAAAAAGTTCTGAATATTGGGAATGTCCCTATAAAATCGGGACCTCTGGTCACCACAGGCAGGAGTATCAACTGATTGTCCCTCAAAGTCCCAAATCCATTCTGACCCTACAATAATAAGTATTATATATTTTATATATAGGATCCCATGGTGCTACGTGCAAACACATAACAACAAGACAATGTCTGCCCAAAAGACCTTACAATCTAAGTTTAAGATGAGAGACAACAGGTGGATACAACAGACAGAAGACAGGGATCACAAGGTAGCAGAAAAACAGTTCTGAGGTGTGTAATAAACAGTTGTCACAGCAATCACCTGTACATTTACTTATAAAGAAAAGCATGTTCATGGCTATCTTTATTCTGTTTCCATGCATATCATCTCCCTCTTTAGCACTTCATGTTTGCTAACATGCTACATGATGGTCCCATATCACATGCAATAGATAAGGTCAGGAGAGAGAATTCTCCCTGATCCAGTAAGTTACTGGCTCTGTACTGCTGCACCACGTATGGGGTTCTCTTTTCTACAGATGTGGGTGCAGGTGCTGCATTTTTATATCTACTTTAACATGATTCTCAAAGCATTTCACATAGCCTCTTTGAATGGATTCAGTATGTCGAAAGATTGAAAAAAATGCAATTTGCATCTTTATTTCACTTTAACATGGTACAATCTGGCATGCTGGATAAAAAGATGCAATACTGCATTCAAATGCTAAATGAGTGCTCATCTAATTATTTGATACATTTTGAATTATTTAATGGTTCAATATTTAAGCTACGCCAATCCCCTACTTTACTAATGTGGTTGCTTCTTTAAGATGATAAATTGTACAAGCAATTGTTTGAACCTCAGGTGCCTTGAAATGCAAGGGAACAGCTAGCTCAGCCAGCCTTCTAGCCCTGTTTCTCGGGGCATTGACCCATGTAGTTTGGAGAAGTGCAGTGGATACAGTAATATTATTCTGGCACCATATGTTAGAAATGTGCATTATCATTTCAATTATTTGGATGCATTCTGAAGAGAGCAGTGGCTTAATTCCCAATAGACTCCACTATTACTCCAATATAAGATCTTAAATGATCTCAGTGTAGTGTTTAGGTGTTTACAAGCATTAAAAAAAAACAAAAAAAAAAAAGCGAGTCACAGTGAACCCCTGAGGATGTTTAGGAGTATGAAGTGAGGTGTGATTTGATAAGGTCACAGAAAACAAAGTTGCATTTGAATTCATTTGCAAATTTTGTTTGGATGAAGCCACTTTTCAAAGACCAACCAAAAAAATTAAAAAAGAAAAGAAAAAAAATCCCATAACTACAAATCCATCTTTTTATTTCCATTCATCTCTGAGTATGGAAAAAAGCTGATTTCTAAGTTGTTTTGCCCCTCTGATATTCCCTTTGTACTACTTCAACAACACAATGGGGACTTAAACTTGTCTTAAGGCAGCAACAGCAGCTGAGAATTCCCTTAATGTACTGCCAGCTCTGTGGCAGCCTTTTCTTCCCTTACCCGAGCACAAGGGGTGTTCTAGGGTGGAGATGTGGTTTGTCAAAGGCAGTGTGTCAAAGGAAGGAATGTCTGTTAAACTGCCTTAGATACGGAAATCTTGGCCCTATTGAAGTTAATGGCAAAACTCCCATTGACTTCAATGGGGCCAGGATTTCAACCAGAATCTTCAATAGGAGTTAGGACTATTAAAACTAAAACTTTCCTTTTAAAAAAAAAATCTGCAAAATATGAGGCATATACAGAATATATAATGGCATTACAATTAATTATTTGTATTGCAGTTTTATCTAGAGTGCATATTTAGGATTGGGTTTATATGCTGGAGGATCTGATCACAGCCTGGAACAAACAATTGAGCCAGTTCAGTTGCAGTCCTTTCCTCGGGGCTCTGTTTGTCCTTTAACATAAAAAGAAAAGAAATGGGGAACGTGGAACAATAACAAACCAAATAATTAAAAAACTCATGTTCTTGACTGATCCCATGAGGCCACCTTAATGGGCTGGACCTTCCTCCAGCCTAGGGGAGCCACAGGTCTTGCCTCCCCTCTTGCAGCCTTCTGGAGAGTGTACTCCCCAAACTTTCCCAGTCCCAGTTGCAGCCTCTCTTACAGACCCTGTTTTATATCCCTTGGCTGGGAATTCTCATCCCCATTCACTAAATGCTGTCCAGCTAGGTCAGCACCTGTCCGGATTCCCAGCACCTGCCTGAGAGGCTGTTCTCTAGAACAGCAGTGGTTGCTCCCTGGCCCACGTGGTCCTTAAAAGGGCAGACTGACCTGTTAAAGGGATCATATTGCTCAGCACTGTACATGCATAATGAAGAGACAATTCCTGCTCCTGGGAGTTTACAACCTTAAATCCTGGATCAAAGCTTTTTGAAATCAATGGAAAGACTCCTATTGAATTCAGTGTGCTTTAGATTAGCCCCTAAGAAAGAATGGCACCGCGTGGTAAGTATGATAGTCTTTTTGGCATGTTTTAAATGACCTGTATAAATCACCTTTGTCTTTGTCACTCCTGAGTCATTAAGTAATGCTATTAAAAAAATTTAAACTACTTCATATACTTGTGACGGGATCCCCCCGGGGTGCAGCCTGGGACTGTGAGACTGCTGTGCCCCCTTAACTCTCTCCAGCCTGGGCTGTCTCTCACAATGCCTTGCTAGTGACCAGCAGCAAACCCCTCCAGGAGCTGTGATCATTCAGCACAACAGCATGTGGAGCCCCACACCCAGCTATATTGCATGAATGCTCCCAGAGCCACTCATGAATCACCCAGAGAAAGGCACCAGAGACAAATCTTCCCAGCTCCCAGCACTGTACCTCAAGAATATACCGTCTTGCACTGCTCAAAACAAGCAATGCAGATTTATTAATTGGTTTTCCACTTCATCAATGGAAAGTGGACATACACCAGCCTTTGTCAAACCTGAGCAGATTTGCCACACTTCTTACAAACACACTGGTAAAGATAAACAGTTAAACAAATGTATTGACTATAAAAAGTAGATTTTAAGTGATATTAAGTGATAGGCACAAAGTCAGAGTTAGTTACCAAAAGAAAAGAAAATATAATCATGCAGTCTAAACTCTCAACCCCATTAGACTGGGCAACATCTAGATTAAGCAGTTTTTCTCTCCCCACTGGATATTGCAGTCCTTCATACACAGGTTTGTTCCTTAAACCTGGGCCGATATCCTGTGTTGGAATCTTCAGTCTTCTTCTGAGTGTACTGGTTGCTTGCCGCATAGGTGGGGGCAGGAGAAAGGCCCAGCACATGGCCTCTGTGTCTGTTTTATACTCTCAGTCCATGTGCTTGGAAAACACAAGTCCAGGAATGTCTGAGGCATTGCTGAGTCACCCAGCAAGGTTGAGCAATTCCCCTGGTGCGGCCTCATGCAGATGAGTCATTCAATTGTAGCTCCCTTGCTGGACAATGGTTGTTAAGGCTTGACTGATACCCCACCCAGGTATCGGTTACTTACCTTGCTGTTGCCTCTGGGGAGCTAATATCTGGCTGATTCCCCAACCTACAGCATGTTTTAGAGACCACCACACAACACAATTCTCATAACTTCATATGCATTAATGATATACATATATGGATAGAGAAATGACTTTCAGCAGGACATAACCTTTCCCCTGCTACCTTACACGGCATGCTTTATATGTCAGATTACAATTATATGAAAATGAGGAATATGAGGGTTCCAGGATGCTTCCCCAAGATATAGAATGTCATAATACTATCACATAATTTCTTGTTCTCTCTGTCAAAAATCCCACACACTTTAAAACAAAACAGAATATGTGTGTTATATATAAATTCCTGCAGGCACATGAATATGTTGTGTTATACATTCATTCCTATGTACATATGTGGTAATATTTTCAATATATGATGGTTTATTATTTGTATTACAGTAGTGGCTAGGAGCCCTAGTTGTAGATCAGGACCCCATTATGCTAGGTGCAGTACAAACACAGAACAAAGAGCCTCCTCCTGCAAAGAGCTTATAATCTAAGTATAAATAAGAGAAAACAAAGATACAAGGTTGGGGAGGTAATATCCTTTACTGGACCAAAATCTGTTAGTGAGAGAAACAAGCTCCTGAGCCACACAGAGCTCTTCTTCAGGTCTGGGAAAGGTACTCTGAGCGTCACAGCAAAATGCAAGGTGGAACAGATTGTTTAGCATAAGTAGTTAGCACATATTGTAAGGGACCATTCAATGCAGAGTGGTCCATTAACACCTCTGCAGATATAGGACAAAAAGAGGGGGTTAGTAGGTTACAGATTGTTGTAATAAGCCATAAATCCAGTGTCTCTGTTCAGTCCATGACTTTTATTGTCTAGCAGAGTTATGAATTTAAGCTCCTAGGCTCATCTTTTGAAAGTGTCGTGCTGGTTTCCTTTGAGGATGAGGACTGATAGGTCAGATATAGAATAATAAAAGATTTGTGAAACGTGTTCACAAAAGCTTTGTGAAATGTGGTGTTTTTGTCTTTTATCATTTTCTTGTGTGAGTTCATTTGAGTGTAGTGATTGTCTGGTTTCACCCCCTCCAAATCATTGTAGTGATTGTTTGGTTTCACCCCCTCCAAATGCACATCCCTCGGTGTCACCTACCACCCCAGACTGGAACCCATACATGGTATTATTAAACAATTACAACCCTTACTCGATGGGGACCACCACACAAAGGGTCTGCTTCCTCCAGGACACAACTGACTTTCTCCACCCAGAGACGACCTGTACATGCTGATAGTGGGGGAGGGGGCAAAATGTAAAGGTTCAGCCACCCCAGAACAGCTCAAGTCATGCCCTCCCCCCACCCCGCTCCAGGCAGGCTGCCCCCCCTTACATTCAGTCTCTCTTCCGGGAAAGCAGCGATCCCTCCTTCTGGCTCCCAGCTGTTGCTCCTGCCTAGCTCTCCAGCTCTGGCAGCTGCAGTGCAGCGAGGTGGCCCAGCCACACCATGTGACCACGTACGGCTGGCAAATCTTGCAGAAATCTGGAGGGGGGGGAAGCTGAGGGGGCATGTAACCCCATGTACCACCCCCTTCTTCCCCCCATCATCTTTGGTTCCACCTTGTATTTAGCTGTGAGGCTCAGAATACCTTTCACAGACCTGAAGAAGAGTGCTGTGTGGCTCAAAAGCTTGTCTCTCTCACCAACAGATGTTGGTCCAATAAAAGATATTACCTCACCCACCTTGTCTCTCTACTATCATGGAACCGACACAGCTACAACCAGCTACAACTACATTGCATACAACAGATGGATACAGGCAGACGGGCAGTACAAGAGACAATATTGGTCAATATGGTAGGCTGAGGTCTCAGCTGTCTGTTTTTTATATATATAAATATATAAAACTGCAAACACTCAAGCTTTTGTTGTGGGATTGTATTTGTTTTTTAGAGAAGTATTTACATCCTCCCACCCCCTTCGGCAAAAGCACAACAGACTTATGTCAAACTAACATTCACTGTAGGGACTTGCTGTAATAACTCTTAATATGAGTGACATGTTGTTCAAAAAGGACCTTTACTATAGGTATCCCACCTTGGAGATTTTAAATAGCAGAGAGAATACTTTAGGGCTCAATCCTGCAGCCATTATCCATGAGAGTAGTCGAACTGGACTGCAAAATGCAGCTCTTAGATATCTGCTGCCCTCTTTTTTCTCCTCGGGAGCCTCCAATCTATTTTCCCACTTTCATTATCTTCTCTGGTTCAGACAAATGAGCACTGTGATTTTGTATGATGCATACTCTTACAACAACAGGGCCTTTACTCACCTCAGATGCCAACTGGCATACAAATAGTATATCTTGATTGTATATATTTTTGAAATAAATAATTTAGTGTGAAATTCATCCTTGTACATAAGGCCTGCACAAGGTGTATGTACCATTTAAATCCTACTTATGCTCTCAAAAAAGTGCTGTGTAAGCCTTGAGCTGACCCTGTGCACAGGGGTGAATTTCACTCATAAGGAATCGATATCCACTGTAAGACAGGACAAAAATGTGCTTATGTATAGAAACTTTTCTGGGTGAAATAATTTCAGGTAAGATCAGGTGGAAATGTAAAGAGTGGATTCAAAACAAAGAAATGCTGGACTCAGTCTAGGAGTCTTCCCTCCAGCTTTGTGTTGCTAAGGCAGCGCAAAGCATCCAGAGAGTTGTCCTAAAGGAGCAATTGAGGATTACCCCAACACAGGAAAATCCTGGGGTGGCACAAAGCTGGAGTATGCCACCCTCCCACCCCCCTTTGGTGAGAGCAGGGTGGGATGAGAAAGGATTATGGCACAGCACATGGCACTCTGCTGGACACCTGGCTGGTGCTGTGTCTGGCTGCAGCAGGGGTAACTTGAAGCATCTTCAGGGCTGCTCAAAGTTATGGTAGAGGCCATTGCAGCACCCCACCAGACCTCTCCTGTGCTTTTGTTGGGAATTGAGCCCAGTGTCACTTACCAAGTCAGGATTGATAGTTTTAGAATACACAATAAAAATTTGACATACAAAAGCCAATTTTAGCCTGCTGAGATCACACAGCAGAGTTGTAGTGTGCCAGATCTCTGTCGCTAATGGCCTGAAAATAAAATACGTAAAATGTCTTCTACTGGCTTCCCATGTGGCAGCATCACCACACTATTTCATTTCTATCACTTCAGCTATTGGCATCTATTCATTAGCTCTCACAGTTAAAATGGGGCACATTTATAGAGATAGGTATGTTTTTACTGCCACCAGTATTCAAGAAATATTTTGGATGTCATTAGTTTTCATTGCCAAAATATCCTCAGCTGGAAAATTCAGAAATGCCGAATGGCTTTTTATGACACCCTTTTCTAAATGTTTCTGGAACTCAAACTTGACCAATAAACATATTTCATTTGCTATTCTTAGTCCTGAAGCAAATACAAATGACCTTTTTAGATGAGTAGATGTTGAGTTTTTCAATCTGCTTAATAGCTTTGGCATTCCTGATAAAAGCATTGTGCATTTCACTAAAACTCAGACAGATGAAATCAAATTCCTCCAGTTCAGTTTACTTATTGTTACTTGGTTGTATATTTTTCCCCCTTATGAAAATAAAATCCTGCATCTTTTGTGAATGACCATATACTGTCACTATATATTTTCTGTTGAAACATTTAAACTGAATTAAATATCCAACCAGAAAGAATGTTTACATTTCATAATTGTAACACTGATAGTTGTCAAACATTGCCTGAAAGTGTATTAGGAGTTTCTCACTTGCAAAATAATAGCTCGTTTACCTCCCATATCCTTCCATTATATAAAATATGCAAGAACATTGTTAGTGTTTACATTGTGCACAAATTAAAAGCAAATAGAAGGCACTTTAGATTCTGGTATCCTTCTGCAGCTGTATCAAAAAATAAGATGTTGACTCTTCAATTTCCAAAGTGGATTAGCGAATCCATAGAATGTTTTTGATTTCTAGTTCAGAATGATCATCCCAGAGCCCCCAGCAGCAGCCTTGTCAATGTGGAGTCCTCACTGGTACATCAAAATATTACAGTACGAGCTCCTGATGAAGTGAAGTAACTTCTTCAAAGGTCAGGCATCTAAAATAAATACTAACTTTGCATGCCAATGACCAGTACCATATAATAGGCAATTCAGGGTATGTATTTTATTTTAAAAAATGTGCTCTTTGTCTGTCTTATCTGTCGAGACTGGAAACTTTTGGGTGCCGGGACCATCTCTTGTTATGCATTTTGTACATTGCTTAGGACAATAGGGTCCCAATCTTAGTTGGGGACTCTAGGTGCTATTGTACTACAAATAATAAATAAAACCCTTTTAGAGAAACATACCCAGTTGCGTTATTATTTATTCATATTACAGTACCACCTAGAGCCCCATGTAATGGATCAGTTCCGCAACATGTTCAGTGCTGTACAAACAGAATCTGTCCCAAAGAGCTTTATAACAAGTTACCCAGAAGTACAGACAAAAAGTAATTGCCAAACAACATATATGAAACTTGTTAGAAGTCTAGAATTTCTTTCATTTCTCTCCCTGCTCCACAGTCCAGTTTCATGCCATGCCCATCCTACAGTGCCCTACATTTATCTTTCACCTTTCCTATCACACAAAAGCAGTTGCAGGGACAGTCTGAGGACAGGAGTGGAAAAATAATATCTAAGCAGCAGTCTAGAGAGTCTAAATGTCTGTTTGCATATCTTCTCTCTACCACCCATCGCAGGAGGGGTGGGGTAATTCCTGGTGGGGTTGCGCAAGAGAAAAATCCCCATATGGAAGGCCCCTTTCCTGGTAATCTCCGGCAGTGGCTCACAGTTGTTCCACCTACCTCACCATGCTATAAAGGGATGGGTCCTCCCACGTTCAAGAGTTGTTATATCCAGAACCTTCAGGTTATAATATAGCTACTCCTGTTCCTTGTGCTGGTATAGAACTGAAGAAAGGAACTGACTGTGTACAAATAATCCATGTACAAATAATCTAAATAAGCACTTCGTTTTGACATATAGTCCTAGGTATGTTAGGGGGAATTATATATATAATGAAATCTCTTTAATTTGATTCTTTTCTGAATAAACCATTTATATTTTTACATTTCTAAGATAGATATTTAGAGCATGTTACATCAATTCTCACAGCTTTCCCTCTCTCACATACATCTGATCCTGAAAGGACAATCAATTGCATTACCCAGCATTTGGGGTGTGGATGAGAGCTAAATGGCTGAGACTGACTCCAGATAAGACTGAGATGATGCTGATTGGTTTGGGGAGAAAGCAATTGACAGACATGACAGGAATTAATGATTAATTCCCCTCAGATTAATGTGTCTGCTGTTGGTTGCTTGGACCTACCTATCTCAGAGACCACATCTGTTCTGTATGACATATTGCCACAGCTGCAATCAGCAGGGTTGTCCCACTTGTATATATGAAAGGAGGTAGCTGGCAGGACATTCTCTGCAAGACTCTCACATCTTTGGAATTTATTCCTTCTGTTGGTCTGGGGCCACCAAAGTTGTGTCACTAGCAGCAGGTGAGAGCAGATCCAGTGATTAAAACCCCTGTATCCACCAGCAACCTGTCTTCACTAACATTCTCATTGTTACTACTAATACAGGTCTACCAGTGTATCAGTGGATGGAAGGATAAAGAAGAAAGTTTAGTGTAGACAAAGTTACTAAGCCCTGGTCTACACTAGGAGTTGAGGTCGAATTTAGCAGCGTTAAATCGATTTAACCCTGCACCCGTCCACACGATGAAGCCCTTTTTTTTTTTTTACTTAAATGGCTCTTAAAATCGATTTCCTTACTCCACCCCCGACAAGGGGATTAGTGCTGAAATCGGCCTTGCTGGGTCGAATTTGGGGTACTGTGGACACAATTAGATGGTATTGGCCTCCGGGAGCTATCCCAGAGTGCTCCATTGTGACTGCTCTGGACAACACTCTCAACTCAGATGCACTGGCCAGGTAGACAGGAAAAGGCCCGCGAACTTTTGAATTTCAATTTCCTGTTTGGCCAGCGTGGCAAGCTGCAGGTGACCATGCAGAGCTCATCAGCAGAGATGACCCATGCAGAGCTTATCAGCAGAGGTGACCATGACGGAGTCCTAGAATCGCAAAAGAGCTCCAGCATGGACCGAACGGGAGGTACGGGATCTGATCTCTGTATGGGGAGAGGAATCCGTGCTATCAGAACTCCGTTCCAGTTTTTTAAATGCCAAAACATTTGTCAAAATTTCCCAGGGCATGAAGGACAGAGGCCATAACAGGGACCCGACGCAGTGCCGCTTGAAACTTAAGGAGCTGAGGCAAGCCTACCAGAAAACCAGAGAGGCGAATGGCTGCTCCGGGTCAGATCCCAAAACATGCCGCTTCTATGAGGAGCTGAATGCCATTTTAGGGGGTTCAGCCACCACTACCCCAGCCATGTTGTTTGACTCCTTCAGTGGAGAGGGAGGCAACACGGAAGCAGGTTTTGACGACGAGGAAGATGATGATGATTAGGTTGTAGATAGCTCACAGCAAGCAAGCAGAGAAACCGGGTTTCCCGACAGCCAGGAACGGTTTCTCACGCTGGATCTGGAGCCAGTACCCCCTGAACCCATCCAAGCCTACCCCCCAGACCCGCCAGGCGGAGAAGGGACCTCCGGTGAGTGTACCTTTTTAAATAGTATACATGGTTTAAAAGCAAGCATGTTTAATGATTAATTTGCCCTGGCATTCGCGGCTCTCCTGGATGTACTCCCAAAGCCTTTGAAAAAGGTTTCTGGGGAGGGTAGCCTTATTCCATCCACCATGGTAGTACATTTTATCACTCCAGGCCTGTAGCACATACTCGGGAATCATTGTAGAACAAAGCATTGCAGTGTATGTTTGCTGGCATTCAAACAACATCCGTTCTTTATCTCTCTGTGTTATCCTCAGGAGAGTGATATCATTCATGGTCACCTGGTTGAAATAGGGTGCTTTTCTTAAGGGGACATTCAGAGGTGCCCGTTCCTGCTGGGCTGTTTGCCTGTGGCTGAACAGAAATGTTCCCCGCTGTTAGCCACGGGGAGGGTGGAGGGGCTAGCCATGCGCTGGGGGAGGCAAAATGCGACCTTGGAACGAAAGCACATGTGCTATGTATATAATGTTAACAGCAAGGTTTACCACCAAAGAGTGTACCCATTGTTCTATAAAATGTGTCTTTTTAAATACCACTGTCCTTTTTTTTGTCTCCACCAGCTGCACGTGTTTCAAGGATCACAGGAACTTCTCCTTCCCAGAGGCTAGCGAAGATTAGAAGGCAAAAAAAAAAAAAAAAAACGCACTCGCGATGAAATGTTCTCTGACCTCACGCTGTCCTCCCACACTGACAGAGCACAGACGAATGCGTGGAGGCAGACAATGTCAGAGTGCAGGAAAGCACAAAATGACCAGGAGGAGAGGTGGCAGGCTGAAGAGAGTAAGTGGCGGGCTGAAGAGAGGGCTGAAGCTGAAAGGTGGCGGCAGCATGATGAGAGGAGGCAGGATTCAATGCTGAGGCTGCTGGAGATTCAAACTAATATGCTCCAGCGTATGGTTGAGCTGCAGGAAAGGCAGCAGGAGCACAGACCGCCACTACAGATATTTGTGGAGAACACAGCAAGCAGTAATAACAGTGGGAATATTGGTTTTGCTGAGGTCTAATCGAGTCAGTAAACTGCGCCAGCATGCTTTTAAACATCCAAATGCACATTCTATCACCATTCTGCACTTGATCAGCCTATAGTTGAACAGCTCCTGACTACTGTCCAGGCTGCCTGTGTACCGCTTCATGAGCCATAGCATTAAGGGGTAGGCTGGGTCCCCAAGGATAACTATAGGCATTTCAACATTCCCAACGGTTATTTTCTGGTCTGGGAATAAAGTCCCTTCCTGCAGCTTTTGAAACAGACCAGAGTTCTTGAAGATGCGAGCATCATGTACCTTTCCCGGCCATCCCATGTTGATGTTGGTGAAACGTCCCTTGTGATCCACCAGTGCTTTCAGCACTATTGAAAAGTACCCCTTGCGGTTTATGTACTCTCTGGCTTGGTGCTCCAGTGCCAAGATAGAGATATGGGTTCCGTCTATGGCCCCACCACAGTTAGGGAATCCCATTGCAGAAAAGCCATCCACTATGACCTGCACATTTCCTAGGGTCACTACCCTTGATATCAGCAGATCTTTGATTGCGTTGGCTACTTGCATCACAGCAGCCCCCACAGTAGATTTGCCCACTCCAAATTGATTCCCGACTGACCGGTAGCTGTCTGGAGTTGCAAGCTTCCACAGGGCTATTGCCACTCGCTTCTCAACTGTGAGGGCTACTCTCATCTTGGTATTCTTGTGCCTCAGGGCAGGGGAAAGCAAGTCACAAAGTTCCATGAAAGTGCCCTTACGCATGCGAAAGTTTCGCAGCCACTGGGAATCATCCCACATCTGCAACACTATGCGGTCCCACCAGTCTGTGCTTGTTTCCCAGGCCCAGAATCAGCGTTCCACAGCTTGAGCCTGCCCCATTAACACCATGATCTCCAAATTGTGGGGGAACGTGGTTTTAGAGAAAAGTGTGTTCATGTCCTCAGCACTCTTGTCACCGTGCTGATGTCACCTACTCGCCTGGTTTCGCTTTGGCAGGTTCTGATGCTGCATATACTGCTGGATAATGCACGTGGTGTTTAATGTGCTCCTAATTGCCAAAGTGGTCTGAGCGGGCTCCATGCTTGCCGTGGTATGGCGTCTGCACAGAAAAAAGGCATGGAACAATTGTCTGTCGTTGCCCTGACAGAGGGAGGGGCGACTGAAGACATGGCTTACAGGTTTGGCTTACAGGGAATTAAAATCAACAAAGGGGGTGGCTTTGCGAGAAACAGAATGGCCCCCTCAAGGATAGAACTCAAAACCTCAAGGATAGAACTCAAAACTGTGTTTAGCAGGCTGTTGATTTCACAGAGGGAGGGAGGAGAAAATGAATACAAAACAAATCTGGTCTATTTCTTGTTTTGAGCCACTTCATCTATTTTTATATTGCTGGCAGCAGACTATGCAGTACCACCGCTAGCCATCGTCATCTCCCGAGTGCTCGGCAGAAGACGGTGCAGTATGACTGCTGGCCATCATCTTCTGCTGGCTGCTGATTAAAAGACTGCTGGTAGGACTCAATCACCATGAGACGAAACTTAAAAGAGAAATGACCTGGCTGAGTCACTCCCATGTTTGACCAGGTGCCCCTGACCTCATCAAAGTCGGTAAAAAGAGCACCTAGGACTAGGTCGACGACGGCTACCAGTCATACTGCACTGTCTGCTGCCAAAAGGCAATGAGCTGCTGCTGTGTAGCAATGCTGTACCGCGTCTGCCAGCACCCAGAAGACATATGGTAACGGTTAGCTGAGCGGGCTCCATGCTTGCTGTGGTATGGCGTCTGCACAGGTAACTCAAGAAAAAAGGCGCAAAACAATTGTCTGCCCTTGCTTTCACGGAAGGAGGGAGGGAAGGGGGGCCTGACTATATGTACCCAGAACCACCCGCGACAATGTTTTAGCCCCATCAGGCACTGGGATTTCTACCCAGAGTTCAAATGGGCGGCGGAGACTGCGGGGACTGTGGGATAGCTACCCACAGTGCAATGCTCTGAAGTCGACGGTTACCTCGGTACTGTGGACACACTCCGCCGACTACATGCACTTAGAGCATTTGTGTGGGGACACACACAATCGACTGTATAAAAACGCTTTCTACAACACCGACTTCTATAAATTCAACCTAATTTCGTAGTGTAGACATACCCTTAGTGTAGACCTAGTCAAAGATGTAACTGCATCCATATCACAGCTGAAGTTCTAGAGATCTCAAATACTATGTTGTACAGAACAAGTAGTATTAACTAGTAGAAGGTCTGGATGTCTCTCTTTCTCAGGTGTATATACACCCAGAGTCTGAAACTCAGCCATGCTGAGTAGAATCTCACTCCACAATTTCAATATCATATACCATTAATGGAGTAAAATACTATTCAATGTGAGAAAGGGTATCAGAATCTATTCCATAGTGATTTTGACAACAAGAAAAGTGAAGATTACCAGAAGTATGAAATGGTTTTAATCAATGCTAAGAAAACCATAATATTGTAAAGACTGACCACAAAAGGACCTGAGCACCTAACTACCACTTTAGGTGCCACTGAGATCTTCAAAACCCCTTACACACCTCTGTTCCTGCTAGTGAGCATGTGCACAGGTATCTATCTCATGCATAAGCCACAGAGGACTCAAACTAGGTTTTCCCCTGCTTAGCTTGCCCACGGGTCTGATCAAGTAGGCATTTTCAGAGCACCCTAAACCCACACAAAATGGCAGAGGAAGAGGAAGAGGTGGTGATGCTGGCACCCCCCTTCTAACTTTTAACCAGCTACTTGAAGCACTCACCTGAGATGTGCACTCACCCTGTCTGATGTGTAGAAGGGGTTTTAACGTGGAGCAGCTATTAGGTTCTCACATATATATTATCATTCTTATTCTTAAGGCCCTTAGAATTGACGCTACGAGTCTTAACACTGCAAATGTTCTGAGGGCTACTGAATGACTCAGAAATATTACTCTTCACAGACAAGATTCTGCCTTAGCGTAGTCTGTATATCTCCTCCATCACCAGTGTGTCTGAGCACCTTGAGAACCTTTTGTTATTTACATGTTTTGTTAACTAAATGTTGTCACTATATAAATAATTTCAGTAATTAACATACAGCAAATAATCAACAAAATACAGAGATTAGAAAGTCAGTCTGTGAGATTAGTTTCATGTTCACATTAGTAAGAGGTGAAATATAGACAAATATATATTTTAACCAATAATTTTCATCTCCACGCTAAAACTTCAAAGGGAGGAGATTTAAAAAAAAATGCAAAAGGAGGATGGGAAAGAGCTAAAATCTAGCACTGGATGTTTCCAAACCATCAATGCCTTCCCTTACAGGTTGGCCCCTCTTCACCATGGGAGGGGGAACATGATGAGTTGTAAACAGATATAATTTCATTCTATGGAGTAGACTGAGGAAGGGAAAGGAAAAAAAGAATGTCACCTGGAAAATGACAAAAGAAACAGAAAAGAATAGTTAGCCAGGTTGGGATGAGAAGAGGTCCAGATAATAGAATGACTGACCAATAATCAGTTCATGATGAGAGACAAGTAAAGCTGGTTGAAAAATGGTAAGTATACTTTATGAAAAAAACTGAATTTTTCAGATTCAAAAATAAAACCACAAAACACTGAAGGAAAAGTATTTTTAATTTCCTCATACCTATCTCTCTTTTTGGGATGCAAACTTACAGCACAAACTCTCTCATTCTCTTGTTATGCGGTGTTATGCACCTCCCTCCCCCTTTGAACAAGGGATTAAAGGAAGGAAATGGGCCAAATCATTAAATCCATGCTTATGCAAAGCTCCCATTGGCTACAGTGGGAGCACTGACCAAGAAGGGACTAGGTGCTCAGATATTATTCTGATGAACATAGTATGGAAACATACCATAGAGAAAAACAGATATGTTGCCATCCAATGTCCTGGTTTTAGCACAGAAGATCAGTTTACATAGATAGGGTTTTGGTCATTAATGCTATTCCTGGTTTTGACTTTGATGCATTTTGTAGGTGCTAAAGGGAACAGCTGCAGAGAGGTTCCTTTGAATATAAAAGAGTTTCCTCCCATAGAAATATTCAAATAATATTTCAGGATATTAATAAATCAAGACAGAATTAATTCATTGCAGCCGACAGTAAGTGAATTAGCTGGAACCTGTGGTCAAGTTTACATATCCCAGTCTTAGACAATAGCCAGTTTCTGCATTTGATGATGACTGCATGCCTGTCACAAGTTGTCTGTATCCAGCTTCAAGAGAAAGCCAGTTTGCAGACTGGCTTACTTGATATTTAATGATAGCTTCTGTGGTAATTAAAAATTAGGTGATATCTTCAGGAAAATCAATTAATTATGCATGCAGAAAGCATCAACTAAATTTGGACGCACAATTAGAAGACTAATCACAGCTTCAAAAGATGGAGAAAAGCAAGTTGCACACTTAAATGGATGACTTTGTCCCTGCCCCACCCCAGATGCATGTGCTTTCTTGTTTAGAGGATCAACAGTTTATTCGTTATTGAGAGCCATTTGCTGGATGGCTCATGGAAATTACAGACACTAGTATTAACAGCCAATCAGCTCTTCAAAGAAAAAAAATCTTCTATTTGGGCTTACAAGTGGTGCAGTATTTGACTGCCCAAGCCTGAATGTGGAAAACACTGAAATCCGTAATCCATAATGCCATTCCTGAAAGTACTGCCAGTGAAAACAATAACGTTCAGAAATTATATCACATGGACTGGTCAACACTGATACATAGATGGCATTCCTGAGAGTACTACTATAAAGGGTGGTACTGCCCACAGTGAAATCACAGAAAATAGTGGCCTCTGTTGGCCTGGGGGTACTGGTATTTTGGGAATTTGTAGGATAGAGCCTGGTAATTTGACAACTTCAGCAGGTGACTACCTAGCCACCTGTACTTGTGAATATTACATATTGGACTATTTACAATTGGCAATTGCTTCCCTTAAGCAAATACTTAATCTCCCAATGCAGTTTCTCAGCACAATTTTATTTGGCTTTTAGGTAAAGGTCAGTTCTACTACACAACCAATTATTGTTGGTTGGTTCAAAGGCTGTTTAAAATGTAGTATTTTTAGTAACAAATATTGTATTGAGTGAAATATTGTATTTCTCACTGTTTACTAGTGAGTGTGAAGATCAAGGTGCATGAGGAATAAGATGCTTAACACTTAAATGACACTTTTCAACCAGAGATTTCAAAGTGCTTTTAAAAGAAGGGGGAATTAACAGGTTATACAACAAGACAGCAACAGAGGTGGGAATAGAATCCAGGCTTCTTGTCTCCCCATCCTGTGCTTTAGCCACTGAACCACACAGGAGAACATAGTGCCCTCTCTCCCACACTACAGCAAAGTGTTATTAAGTGATTATATCAAAAATATAAATGTAAAATAGCATCTTGCTTTAGCACAGTGTTTTTAATCCAATGAAATCCTGGAACACTTTACAAATTAGAATAAATACTACTTCACTCATCAATGAAATGCAGTTACCCCGAAGGTAAACTCTGCAGTTGTTTAACAATGAATAGCTATGTTATGCAATAATTTGAGTAGAATGTGAAGGAAAAATATATCCCATTGAAACTCAGTAAGAATTGAGGTGGGCTGAACAAAATTACGTGGGTTTAGCAGTTAGCCAGGACACTAGGATTAACCTCCTCATTAACGTGTTTTCCACTGAAATATAATGGCCTGGTCATCTGTGTTATGTCTCATCTAGAGGAGGAACATTAACATCATGGGCCACATTATTCTGCCATTACTCTCACTGAATAGTACCTTACTCTGCAAAAAGTCCCATTCATTTCAGTGGAATAGTCTGTGGAGTAAGATACTAATTCATATGAGTAAAGGTGGCAGAATCAGGGTTTATGCAGCAATACTGGTACAATATTGCTTCTGTACCAGATTCTGATGCCCTCACTCATGGTCAATCAGAACCTATCCCCCGGTAATGCAACGTAAAGAGTGCTCCTACAGTGTCACTAACATCACTTATCACTTATCACTGAGGTGTTCCTGAAGGTATTGGGTCCAAGGAATGATCCATTACAAATTTAAGGTCAGATTCTCATACACTTACTCACTCTGAATGATGTGCTCCCTCCCAAGTGAAATCAGTGGGACTGCTCAGTAAGTAGGATGCTACAAAACCAAAGTAGAGATATAATCATCTTGCCTCTACTTAGTTTGTAGTATCTTAAGAGACTATAGGCACTTACTATGCCCTCAGACTAAGGACTAGATTCTGAATCCCTTACTCACACTGGATTGTGCTTTACTTGGTGAGTCATCACATTTATTTCAATGGGATACCCAAGGAGTAAGGTATCGCTAAACATAAGTAAGGGTTCCAGCATTTGACTCTTAATGCTTTGCCAGAAGCTCTATCATTGTGCATTCTTTATTTAAACTCATCTCTAGTGATTTTTCACACCTTGAAAAAGATTCTAAAAATAACCCTCAGAATTATGTAAGTCACTTTGCCATAATTGTATTGCTTTTACCAACATCCAGACTGATAATACCCTAAGCTATTTCTGCTGAAAGCAATATAAAAAGATATATTGCTCCACAGACCCTTCTCCTTCATTAAGTCCCACACTATAGATGCTCCTGGGAGTTATGATTTAATCTCAGCTATCTTGGCAGTGCAACTCAGGCACTGGTTTAAGTTGTAAAATCAGTGTTTCAGTGTTCACTACTCTAACAGTAAGGTGTAAATGTTTTTCCTGCACTTATATGGCCCAGATGCACAAAGAAAGTGAAAGCCAGCCTATACTTTTGGCGTTGTTATAGACCAGTTTAATGTCAAAGCATAAGAAATAGAGCTGCAGCGAAGCATTCATTCAAAGGGGCTAGGGTTCCCTTTTAGGTTGCTATTGATGAGGTCTGAAGTGTTTCATCCCAAAAATGTATTTTATAGGACTGCCTGGAAGACTCAACATCTGTCACATATCATCATCGTTAAAGCATTTTCTTTCAAATAGTTTTATTTTTTATTGAAGGAGCGTATTCAAAAGGTGCCAAACGGCAACAATAGAATCTCAAGTTTCAACTCATTGTATTGTGGTTGTATAGTACACTTAAAACATGAATATGAGCACAATGTGTAGTCAAACCTCTGATTGCAAAGCTCTTGGGTGTACTCGGGTTGCTCTAAACAAGTGCATCTCCTTTTCTTTTTCCAGGGGTGCATTAACAGTTTATACTGTGTCTTTTAATCCTGTAAATGAAATCTTTATGTACACACACTATCAATTAGCAGATCAGTCTCTCTATTAGCTAGCACTGTTAAGTAAATAGAGTTTTCATTGCAGCATGTCTGTCAAATGATGAACAAAAACATTAACATGTGACAGCCCCCAGTTCAGAATGTTAACAGTTATCTTAAATATTGCACAAAAACGTACTTCCAAAATAAAACATTTGGCAGACATTCAGTTTCTTTATTAGTGTCATTGATACAGACTCTTCCCAGAGGTTAGCACTATTCAAAGTCTGGCAAGTGTAAGGTATACAGCTCCTACAAGATTAAAAAAAGAAGGGTACCCGGTAGTAGCATAGTAGTTCCATTTATCTTGTAAGCAATGTGTCAATTTTTTCCATAACCAGCACATCCCACATTGTGTGTGTCCACTCAGTCATTGATGGAATTTCTGTGCTTTTCCAATTTCTCACAATGACACTTTTCTGTGCCATAATCACAGCTGACAACAGAGGTCACAGTGCTGGGTCTTGGTCAGCAATTTAAGGGATATCAAAATAAGACATGTCAATTTGTGTGTTGATGGGGGCATTTTATTTTTGTTTGAGTGGCAAACTTTTGGGATAAGGCCACCCCTGGTGTGTTGCCACAAACACAGAATAATTTGCATTGATGATATTTTATTTTTAGGTATGACATATATATGCATTACCAATTCCTTTTGTGTATCCCTTATTGAAAGAACAGTTACATATGTAACATACAATTTCCAGATTCATTCTTGGGGAGTGGGGGAAAGATACTCACCAGTTTCTCTTTCCTTTTCTCCAAGATTGTGAAATGAACCCTTGAAATATAAAAACAGTTTTGAGGGTTCCCTTATGGTTCAATGTCACCAGTACCTGTCTTTCCATATCAGTATTTGCTGGGAGACATTCCGTCATGTCAGGGCAAAGCAGACATCAGCCATACCTACAGAGCTCTTTTCCAAATACAAACAAAGACTTCCTTTTTCCATTCTTTTTCGAGTTAGGACAGCCTGTTGTTGCTTCAGACATTTCCAGATCAAATCCCACACTTCTCAAAATGAGAAAACCAAAGAAACAATGATTTACTTGCCCATTCTTCTAGGGGAGACCTTCAGCTCTCTCCCACCTGAGAGAAGTCAGGGTTTATATAGGTCCTTCATCCAGCATGTCTTGCCTCAGCCCAGGATTATGAACTGCTGTATGCAAGTTCATTCTCACAAATCCCTAGCTCTAAGGAGATGGGGAGTTCAAACCTGCCCACCTCTTGGAACCTAAGTGAAATCAGCCATTTGAGTTTCTCAAGCCACACACTGCTACTCTAAGACCACATCCTCTCCCTCTGCATCCATGTCCAATCTCCAAGAGGAATGTTCCCAGAGAACAACTCTGAAACAGGTTAGAGCGGGCTTTGGAGGATTTTCTAACCAGCCTGATACAGGAGAGATGTGTCACTGAATGTCTGCCAAATGTTTTATTTCAGAAGTATATTTTTGTGCAATATTAAAGTAACTGTTAACACTCTGAACTGGGGGCTGTCATATGCAAACACCATCACATCCACCTTACCAGATGAAGTCAGGAAATTCCTATTGACAAGTGAGCCTGATTAAAGTTGTCATGCCATTTTAGTTGCTTGAAGTATATAATTATTAACTGGGGTATGAAATATAACTGTTTGCACAAAAATCTGTTTTCTTTTGTAAAATATCCCAGATATTTCCTGACTGTGCAGAACATAATTATCCAAATTTAGCTTAGCTTCATGGAGATGAGGGAGTCTAACTATCTTTGAGCATATCATCCACCTCTAAACAGGCATCCTTGAGACTGTTCCACCAGTATATCTCTATAATGCTATATGGGAGTAATATAAATTTTAAAATCCACATGGGCTACTCATTCTGTATGGCTGGGGCCACAACATTCATTAACTTATTTGTGATTTTTACCCCCAATCTCCAGACAAAATGGCTCTCTAAAGTCTCTTTTGGAAGGCCACAGAAATGACATCAGTTCTTCAGTAGGAAAGGTAGGTAATAAGTTTTCCCTTGAGACAAGCATTATCAGCTGATCAGGAGAGATTTCATTACCACAAATTCCCAGCATGATACCTCTCCATCTCCCTTTCTAGTCAACGGTTCAACAAATTCATAGAACAAGTGATTCCAAGCTACTTCAAGACCAAGATTTCCTATGCCAACCTTGCAAACGAGAGACAAAGCCACCAGGCTGCTTTCTAGTGCTCTGTGAATCTACTGTTCTTCATTCCATGAGTGTTTGTGAGAAATGTGAAATCTTCAGAAACTATTCCTGAGATATCACAAATTATACTCAGGTTACAATTTTGCTTCTTCCAAGGCAAATGGAATATGTACAATATGTATCAACTGGCTGGAGGATAGGTAATGTGACCCCAATTTTTAAAAAGGGCTCCAGAGGTGATCTCAGCAATTATAGGCCAGTAAACCTGACTTCAGTACTGGGCAAACTGGTTGAAACTATAGTAAAGAACATTATTGTCAGACACGTAGATGAACATAATTTGCTGGGGAAAAGTCAATATGGTTTTTGTAAAGGGAAATTATGCCGCACCAATCTACTAGAATTCACTGAGGGGGCCAACAAGCATGTGGACAACGGGAATCCAGTGGATATAGTGTACTTAGATTTTCAGAAAGTCTTTGACAAAGTTCCTCACCAAAGGCTCTTAAGCAAAGTAAGCTGTCATGGGACAAGAGGTCCTTTAATGGATTGGTAACTGGTTAAAAGATAAGAAACAAAGGGTAGAAATAAATGGTCAGTTTTCAGAATGGAGAGAGGTAAATAGTGGTGTCCCCCAGGAGTCTGTACTGGGACCACTACTATTCAACATATTCATAAATGATCTGGAAAAAGGGGTAAACAATTTGCAGATGACACAAAACTACTCAAGATAGTTAAGTCCAAAGTAGAGTGCAAAGAGCTACAAAGGGATCTCACAAAACTGGGTGACTGGGCAACAAAATGGCAGATGAAATTCAATGTTGATAAATGCAAAGTAATGCACATTGGAAAACATAATCCCAACTATACGTCTAAAATGATGGGGTCTAAATTAGCTGTTACCACTCAAGAAAGAGATCTTGGAGTCATTGTGGATAGTTCTCTGAAAACATCCACTCAATGTGCAGCAGCCGTCAAAAAAGTGAACAGAAAGTTGGGAATCATTAAGAAAGGGATAGATAATAAGACAGAAAATATGCCTCTATATAAATCCATGGTACGCCCACATCTTGAATACTATGTGCAGATGTGGTCGCCTCATCTCAAAAAAAGATATATCGGAATTAGAAAAGGTACAGAAAAGAGCAACAAAAATTATTAGGGGTATGGAACAGCTTCTATAAGAGTAGAGATTAATATGATTGGGACTTTTCATCTTGGAAAAGAGATGACTAAGGGAGGATATGATAGAGGTCTATAAAATCATGACTGGTTTGGAGAAAATAAATAAGGAAGTGTTATATACTCCTTGTCATAACACAAGAACTGGGGGAGGGGGCGGTCACAAAATGAAATTAATGGCACAGGTTTAAAACAAATCGAAAGGAAGTGTTTCTTCACACAACGCACAGTCAACCTGTGGAACTCTGCCAGAGGATGTTGTGAAGGCCAAGACTATAAAAGGGTTCAAAAAAAGATCTAGATACATTCATGGAGGATAGGTTCATCATTGTCTATTAGCCAGGATAGGCAGGGATGGTGTCCCTAGCCTCTGTTTGCCAGAATCTGGGAATGGGTGACAGGGGATAGGTCACTTGATGGTTACATGTTCTGTTTATTCCCACTGGGGCACCTGGCATCGGCCACTGTTGGCAGACAGGATACTGGGCTAGATGGACCTTTGGTCTGAGCCCGTAGGGCCATTCTTATGTTCAAATAATTTTTTTCTAATACAACCATATTATGGCAAAATTCATGCATTTTCCTGAATTTGTCACAGGGCCAAAACTCACAATCTTTGCAGTAAAAAAGCAATAGCGGACTGGAAACTGCCTTCCAATTTTGTTGAAAGCAGCAAAAAAATGTGACGCAAACCTATGCACTATCACCATCTGTGATAACGTGGAGACAGCAGCTTTCAGGTTATCAGAGTGGCAGCATCAGCAGAAAACTATACTAAGGCAGTTCATTCAATTCTCTTACATCATAAAAGACCAGTTGTTGCCAAGTCACACATCTCACATGTTTTCCCAAAATGTTCTGCTCTTACCAAGGGCTGTTAGATTGCTACTTTCTGCTTCTGTGTTTTGTTTCTTTTTATCTCATTTGAAATGCGTGGACAATAGAGTGGCAAAGAAAACAAAGTACTGCTTATAATACTAGAACCAAGAATAACGTTAATTAGAACACAAGAGTGCCCTGTGCTCATCAGCAATAAAAAATTTAAAAATTCCAGGCTTTAGACCACTGGATCTGCTTCACCTAGAGATAAAGCTGTTTTACCATTCAAAAAAGACTTAAGTTCAGCAAATATTTGTTGCTAGACATAGCAATTCTGCATGCAAAGAGGGATTGTTAATATTCATTATGAATCCAGGATGCTTTCCCTGCTTATACAGCTTTCTTATAGCTATGTTCAGTTTCAATTCTGTGAAACAAACCAATAGATTTGGGAGCACTTCCATGTGAATGACAAAGGACTTCCTCAGTGGACTACCCCTTTTTAACATGCTGAAGGTACACCATCTAAAGCTACCATACAAGTAGGTTTCTCGAAAGGGCGTGTGGTTGTGACTTAAGGAACTGTAGGTGCTATAGGTTCCTTGACTGAGTATTGTTTCTTGGATGGGAGGGGGAGAATGGATTTAAAACACACTGTTATTAAAGTCTCAGGAGAAGATCTGGCTGCAAATGGGAGGGGAGGCAGTGCGTATGTGGGGGAAGTTGATCTTTGACAACAGAGAAGTATGGCACTGGAAATTACAGATATTGAAAACATATAGCATTCCATCCCTTAAATCTTTTATCCACACCTCAGTGTTATCTAGGTACTGCAACACAGAAAGAACAGAAGGCTATTAATATAAGCAAAGGCTATGATTAATTTGACGTTATGAAAGGTCTATCTACAGCCACCAGGTGCTAGTGTCCCTTTAGAAGTCTATCAGATCTCTCTCTCTCTCTCTCTCTCTCTCACACACACACAGTAACAAAAGACTGTGTTTCAGGTTGATTTTAAAGAGGATGTTTTTAAAAAGAGTTTGGAATCAGTTCTACTTAAATAGGAACCAAATGAAATTCACAAGCAAGTAAGGAGATTGGAATGGGTCTGATTTCAGTGCCATGCTGTGCCATGATTTTTCCCATTTCACTTCTCTTTCACTCTTCCAGACTTAAGGTACATATTATTTTTAATGCCAATTAGCTTTTAGGATACCACAGTCCCACTTAAGCACTACATTTTGGTAATAGCTGGTACATTTTCAAATCACCATGAAGGGTTTTAGCTAATAGTCACAGCTTTAAAAAACTTCCCCCGTCTCCCAGATGTTCACTGCCACGCTTTCTGATCAGCATCTACAGATAGATTCTTTGGAATCGTACATAATGTTGTAGTTTTAGCCTTTAGATCCACATGATAGAAGAATGAATGTAAAAGTACTCAGTATGCATGTACTTCCTTGTCGTTTATTAATGACAGCATTTTTCTTCTTAATATTCTGCCCATGTTCCTGTTCACAGGAAGGCTGAATGATGTAGACTGTTTCATGAAGTCTTTGCCTGATGATTTTTGCTTCCTTTATCCATGTCAGCATGTGGTACAATCAAGAAATAAAAGCCTATCTTTGAGATATTGGTAGCAAAAGCAGAGTGCTTCCCACCACCACCCCTTTCATTTTTCCTCCTTTTTTTTTTTGGTGTGAGTAAATGATGATTTTTTTGGTAGGGCTTTCTTTGGGAATCAGATTGAATTCAGCTTCTTTTTCAATGTATGTGTGCAATGCTTGCTGAAGCGAAGTCTGCACGTACAAGTCAGCCTCCGTCCAAAGTTCAGCTCTTCCCTTTGTGCTTTGTGTAGAGCTTTGTTCTTCAGATTCATTTTCTGCACCATCTTCCTAAAGCCCTGTCCATTTTTATCTTCCTGCGTTTCAGATATATCATACATTTGCTGGTAATATTAGATCCTCTAGATATTTTACTATTATTTCTGATGTGCAGGGGTGTCTGCATTTTATATTATTACTTCCCAGAGCATGAACCAACTAGGGGGCTTCACAAACTTCACGATTTTCTGTATTTTCAATTAAAAGTTTGGGTTTCCCAAACACATTCTGAAAGATCTGGCATAGTTTGGAAGAATATTTTAGACACAGAGAAACTAAGCTACCCTGTCACTGGGGCATTTACACTCTAGGCAAAACAGAACCACTATCATTCATTAAACATTCAGCTATTCAATAGATAGCCCATAATTTAAATATAATCAGAATTTTTCTGAAGTTCTTAAGGGATTTAGGAAAAATCAATAGGGTTCATGCTCCTAAATCCCTTAGGCCCATTTGTAAATCTCCCCCTATATTGTGGCATTTAGCCACAGCCCTGCATTTGGGCAGTGAATTTCTGTACTACCCCACTGGGCCCTCTGGAAAGGCACACACTAATGCCTCAGAGATCCTGGGGAAGATTTTGCTCCAATTTTAAAACAGGCCAAATCCTTAAATGGTGTGAGTTGGCATAGTACCTGTCATAAATATAAAGGGAAGGGTAAACCCCTTTAAAATCCCTCCTGGCCAGAGTAAAAACCCTTTCACCTGTAAAGGGTTAAGAAGCTAGGATAACCTCGCTGGCACCTGACCAAAATGACCAATGAGGAGACAAGATACTTTCAAAAGCTTGGGGGAGGGAGAAACAAAGCCTCTCTCTCTGTCTGTGTGATGCTTTTGCCAGGGACAGAACAGGAATGGAGTCTTAGAACTTAGTAAGTAATCTAGCTAGATATGCGTTAGATTCTGTTTGTTTAAATGGCTGAGAAAATAAGCTGTGCTGAATGGAATGGATATTCCTGTTTTTGTGTCTTTTTGTAACTTAAGGTTTTGCCTAGAGGGATTCTCTATGTTTTGAATCTAATTACCCTGTAAGGTATTTACCATCCTGATTTTACAGAGGTGATTCTTTTTACTTTTTCTTCTATTAAAATTCTTCTTTTAAGAAACTGTATGCTTTTTCATTGTTCTTAAGATCCAAGGGTTTGGGTCTGTGGTCACCTATGCAAATTGGTGAGGATTTTATAAAACCTGCCCCAGGAAAGGGGGTGTAAGATTTGGGAGGATTTTGGGGGGAAAGAAGTTTCCAAATGGACTCTTTCCTAATAATAATAATACCGGTTAGATGTTTGGTGGGGGCAGCGAAAGTCGAAGGGCAACAGGTAAAATAGTTTGTACCTTGGGGAAGTTTTAACCTAAGCTGGTAAAAGTAAGCTTAGGAGGTTTTCATGCAGGTCCCCAAATCTGTACCCTAGAGTTCAGAGTGGGGAAGGAACCTTGACAGTACCATTGACTCCAGTTGAGCTGTTTAGCTTCACATGAACCTACGATCTGGTCAACAGAGCCTCCCCTCCCCCCTGTCAGACCAGTCAAGCTCGTTAGTGAAAGCGCAGAAGCAGGGCTCTCCTCTTTTCAGAGGCTCTCTCTCACACACACATACAGAATCCTCACCATCCCTGATTCAACAGTGATTGCAAATGAGATCTCTTCAGTCATGTTCTCAAAGGGAAATGTTTGCATTGAGTGGTTTCTCTGAAGTAGTCAGGAAGAAAAACAAATCAGCAATAGCAGCAAGGAGCATGGTGAAGGCAAGTAGACTGTTTATTCTTGCACATACTCCTCACCAGCTACTCCTTTGGAGAAGACCTAGAATTCTTCTGAGGAGGAGATGAGCCTTGGGAGAGTTTAAGGGTGCAGGAATAATGTTTTTATATAATATTTTGCTTGAGCAAAATTGTGCAATTACTAGAGAAGCAAAGGACCTGATTCTACAGTATTTTGAGCCTTGTGTGGTCCTTCATAACTATTCAAAGCAAATGTAAAATGCTACCCTTCTGTTATTCTGATTGTTGGCATTTTATACCTACTTTGAACAGGTGGTAATGAACAGGATGGGGAAGGAACTGGAAAATCAGTCCCAAGTATTTTTGATTTGATTAGGAGTAGCTGAGTATTCTACTATGAAGATCACAGAGTCATAGAATCAAAGAATATCAGGGTTGGAAGGGACCTCAGGAGGTCATCTAGTCCAACACCCTGCTCAAGCAGGACCAATCCCCAACTAAATCATCCCAGCCAGGGCTTTGTCAAGCCTGACCTTAAAAATTTCAAAGGAAGGAGATTCCACCACCTCCCTAGGTAACGCATTCCAGTGCTTCACCACCCTCCTAGTGAAAACGTTTTTCCTAATGTCCAACCTAAACCTCCCCCACTGCAACTTGAGACCATTACTCCTTGTTCTGCCATCTGCTACCACTGAGAACAGTCTAGAGCCATCCTATTTGGAACCCCCTTTCAGGTAGTTGAAAGCAGCTATCAAATCCCCTCTCATTCTTCTCTTCCGCAGACTAAACAATCCCAGTTCCCTCAGCTTCTCCTCATAAGTCATGTGTTCAAGTCCCCTAATAATTTTTGTTGCCCTCCGCTGGACTCTTTCCAATTTTTCCACATCCTTCTTGTAGTGTGGGGCCCAAAACTGGACACAGTACTCCAGATGAGGCCTCACCAATGTTGAATAGAGTGGAACGATCACGTCCCTCGATCTGCTGGCAATGCCCCTACTTATACAGCCCAAAATGCCATTGGCCTTCTTGGCAACAAGGGCACACTGCTGACTCATATCCAGCTTCTCGTCCACTGCAGGTCCTTTTCTGCAGAACTGCTGCCTAGCCATTCGGTCCCTAGTTTGTAGTGCTGCATTGGATTCTTCCATCCTAAGTGCAGGACTCTGCACTTGTCCTTGTTGAACCTCATCAGATTTATTTTGGCCCAATCCTCTAATTTGTCTAGGTCCCTCTGTATCCTATCCCTACCCTCCAGTGTATCTACCTCTCCTCCCAGTTTAATGTCATCTGCAAACTTGCTGAGGGTGCAATCCACACCATCCTCCAGATCATTTATGAAGATATTGAACAAAACCGGCCCCAGGACCGACCCTTGGAGCACTCCACTTGATACCAGCTGCCAACTAGACATGGAGCCATTGATCACTACCCATTGAACCCGACAATCTAGCCAGCTTTCTATCCACCTTATAGTCCATTCATCCAGCCCATACTTCTTTAACTTGCTGGCAAGAATACTGTGGGAGACTGTATCAAAAGCTTTGCTAAAGTCAAGGAATAACATGTCCACTGCTTTGCCCTCATCCACAGAGCCAGTTATCTCATTGTAGAAGGAAATTAGATTAGTCAGGCATGATTTGCCCTTGGTGAATCCATGTGACTGTTCCTGATCACTTTCCTCTCCTCTAAGTGCTTCAGAATTGATTCCTTGAGGACCTGCTCCATGATTTTTCCAGGGACTGAGGTGAGGCTGACTGGCCTGTAACCCGGATCCTCCTTCTTCCCTTTTTTAAAGATGGGCACTACATTAGCCTTTTTCCAGTCGTCCGGGACTTCCCCCAATCACCATGAGTTTTCAAAATGTTCTATCTGGCTTCTTCACTGCATGCTCTTCAGCTGTATGTCTCACTCTATATGGTCCCAGGGTAAGAAATTCTCCCTGGACCATTGAACAAGATATAACTACAGCTCCTAGAACAGTTTGCCACACAATTCTAATTTCTTATCACAAAGGCTATATTAAATCACATAGGTGCTTCAGAGAAACAGTCAATGTCTGTCTTCAAGATCTTAGATTTTTCTTTAGGAAAAAATACAACTGGTGGATCTGATTTGTAAAAGCTATGCAAAAAGAAAGTGAAAGTTTACTTTGCTCTATTTTTTCCTCATCTCATCCTACAGAAAACCAACTTCATATGTTGGGAAACAGAGTTCTTATTCAAACCTATTATTAATACTGTATGATATCTCACTGGATTTGGCCATATAGACATAAAGTAGAATTACTTTAAAGTGCTTCCGAAGTACAGACAGCCTAGATTTTAAGGCTTCCATAAGGACTACAGGGATACATAATTCAAAATGGTGGTCCCCCTGGATGCCCAGGAGTCCTTTAAATCTGCCTGTTGAAATACATGTTTTAGAACATACTGTAGGCACTTGTTGGTATAAATATTTTCCCCACAAAGTCCCAATATAGAACAGGTCAATCTCCCTCCTCATTCATCCTTTGATTTCAGATTTCAGTCTTCCCAATGGATCTGTGGATATGCAAGGAATTCAGCATCAGGCCTATGGGTGCAAAATTGTATCAGCTACGGTGGCAGTTTTGTGAGGATTATTTTATTTTTTCTGTGTTTGTTAATACCTAGAGTTCTTGATCAGGGTCCCACTGTGGCAGGAACTATAAACACATATGATTGAAAGACCCTCCACCCCAACAAGATTATAGTCCGTACAATTGTGATGTGGACACACATTATCAACTGTCTGCCATTGCTCATCTGGTGTCTTAGGAAGGGAAAGACTTCTATTACCAATTTCCTGTTTTACCACCTTTATAAATATTGTTGCCCCTTTGACCTGAGCGGTCAGCCAATATTAGGGGCACTGCAGTGTTGTTTCTATTAGAATGTGAAACTAAGGGTACAATTCAGGTATTTCTTTCATGCTATGCTGTTTGTTTACGAAGAATGTACATGAAGTCCTGTTTCCCTGAACACAATACGAACAAAACAGCCGGCAGTTTGTTTGCTCACAATTCTCAAGTTTGCTGCTCCAGAGAGTTCTGTGCTCAAGGAGCTGTGTCTCTCCTCTTCCACTCAGGGTCATGCTCAGTGCTACTTCTCTCATATTCTACCACTCAAACACACACAACTTGCCTAACAAACACCAACCCCCAGCTTTGCAATCAGCAAACCCTTCAGCATACACAACTTTCCTTGCAATCCTATGCCTTGGGCGGTAGCTTCTGATGTTTCTAGCTCTTTCATTACTAGAGTGATGTGAATAACTGATTTTTGGTTTTCTAGTAGTTCTGAATTTTATTTTATTTATTTTATAAAAAAAGAAAATCAGTTCAGGTCAAACTAAAACCAAGATTTTTCATAATTTTTGCCAAATGAAGAAGTCCAAAAATTTTCATTTGACCCAGTGTTTCATTTCCAGGAATTTTCATAAACATAAAATAAAATGAGAAGAAATGAAGGGATACATTCACAAAACTACTGCTACCCTTATACCCAATAGCCCAGTGCTTAGGGCACCAACCTAGAATGTAGGAGACCCAGTTTCAAATCCCTGCTCTGGAGCAGGGACTTGAAACCCAAGTGTCCCCAGTTTCCAAGAGAATGTCCTAACCACCAGTCTACAGAATCATTCTCTCTCTCTCTGGCTTCTCAAGTATTTTATTCAAAGTGGAACAGCTTCAACAGGAAGGATTAAGACTCACACCAGAATACCATCTCTTTCTCCTCTGGTTTAGTGAATGGCACTTTAAGTCCTCTTGTGAATCTAGCCTGGTTTTGTTTTGTTTTGGCTGAAAATATTCAGCAAATTCATTTCATTCACAAATCTCCATTTTTTGGCGAATAAACTTTGTCAGAACAAAATTTGCCCAGCTCTATTCACTACATAAAGGAGCTTAATTGCTCCTTCCATTTAGCGTGAAAGAAGGGTGCCTAGCACTATCAACAGCTTTAACCAGGTCTGCAATTGTCTATAGATCTAAGACTCACTTGAAAAAAGCCATTAACAATTTCCAGCACAACAATATAAATGTGACTTTGACGTGTACAGAAACGCACACACACATCAGCTTTCAAAAGGGTTAGAGACATGGCCACAGGTACAGCACTTTGAGAAGATACTAGCTTTTCCAAATAGACTAACAGGATCATTTTACTGTGTTTTGTCCCCGAATCCCTGGTGGATGTACATAAAAAATACATGCATTCCTTTTTTTATACAAACTGTTCAAAAGTGGCACATATAAGCACTGTTGCAACATGTAGAGCTCCTTATGTGCTTAACAACTAACTGTAACAAATTAAAATGTTAGGCAAACACAAATTTGACATCTAACAGCTGGGAAATAGTCTCTTTTGGGACATTAAACCAATAAGGCAATTAAACCATTGCAGTGAACTCAGACAAGCACTTAAATACATGAATGACATAAAAATTTTCCAGATAACCAGATAGCTCCTTGCTTTAAATGTGTATATATATATATATATATATATATATATATATATATATATATACACACACACACGCACACACATACACACACACATTTAAAGCAAGGAGCTATCTGGAAAATTATATAAGAAATCTGCAGCTGGAAGAGCATAAAGTGCAAGTGAAGTTCTAAAAATATTACAAATCATGTTCATGCAGACTCCATACCAGCCACAATCATTCTCAGAAAGCTCTGCTCAGAGGCTGCAGGCAGTTAGTGCAATTTAACAGCTTACATTTCAGGAGAAAATCATTGAGAGGGCATCAATGGCACTGGCTTGAGCAACAGCAGCAGTAGTACTAATGGCAGATTTTGACAAAGTGGGAGAATCACTGGGAACAGCAGCGGCACTGTATTGTACTTTTCCGTTTCATATCACACACACACACACACACACAGACACAGACACACACACACACACACAGGTGTAAGCTGGTGGGCTGGTTCCCCAGCCCAGGAATTGAAGCAAACATGCCACCCAAGTCCTTTTCAGGCCTAGGACACGATTTATTGTTCCAGAACAAAAGAAATAAATAGGACATGAAGGTATTCAACTGAAAAATGCTAGCTACAATCCCAGAGGTTTCTCCCTGACTTCCCCTCTTGCCTCTTGGCCCAGCTTCCTTTTCCTCATGAACTCCATCCAGCCATGTGATAGGCAGGGATACCTTAAACCAGTGGTTCTCAACCAGGGGTACATGTACCCCTTGGGTACATCAACTCATCTTGATATTTGCTTAATTTTACACCAGGCTCCATAAAAAGCACTAGTGAAGTCAGTACAAACTAAAATCTCATACAGACAATGGCTTGTTTATACTGCTCTGTACACTGAAATGTAAGTACAATATTTATATTCCAATTGATTTATAATTATATGGTAAAAATGAGAAAGTAAGCCATTTTTCAGTAAGAGTGTGCTGTAACACTTTTGTATTTTTATTAGGTCTGATTATGTAAGCAAGTAGTTTTAAAGTGAAGTGAAACACAAATCAGACTCCTGAAAGGGGTTCAGTAGTCTGGAAAGGTTAAGAGCCACTGCCTTAAACCTTTCCAGGCTTCTGCTTTGCCTCGTCTCACCAGTACAGGGAGATTTCAAATGCTGAGATAGGAGATTATTGTTGTTGAATATATATGCTTTGTATTTCCTACCATGGTGAGGCTCCAGGATCCTAATCCTCTTCCATTGTTGTGGAAAACAACACAAATGGGTGGACTAAGTTCCGTATTTGCTCCCCCGAACTCAAGGATGTGCCAACTCAGCACACACATGGCACAGTAAAATTGGGCATGGCCAAGGTAAAAACCCCTTTATGGTAGCCACCACCTAATAACAGGTTGGTAAAGACCCTACAAAGTATAAAAGGGGAGCGAGTATAGTAAAATAGGGACTATATTAGCAGATGGAACAGTTCCGAAGAAAGAAAGAAAGAAAGAAAGAAAGAAAGAAAGAAAGAAAGAAAGAAAGAAAGAAAGAAAGAGCGAGCAGACTGGCTGCGTAGTAGTCAGCATGCAATGTTGTTGTAGATGTGTCTGTCCCAAAATGTTAGAGAGACAAGGTGGGTGAGATAATATCTTTTATTGAACCAACTTCTGTTGGTGAGAGAGACAAGCTTTCACGCCTACAAAGAGCTGCTCATTGTAAGCTTGAAAGCTTGTCTCTGTCACCAACCAAAGTTGGTCCAATACAAGATACTACCTCACGCACGTTGTCTCTGTTGTAGGCAGCAGACAATTGGAAGGAACAAAGGAATTGCCAAAGGAGTTGGGGGTTGGTCCTGCTTTGAGCAGGGGGCTGCACTAGATGACCTCCTGAGATCTCTCCCAATCCTAATCTTCAATGGTTCCATGATTCTACGATACTGAAATTGCCCTATTGGATCAGACCATCTAGTTCAATATCCTGTTTCTGATAGCAGCCATCATCAGATGCAGAAATAGGAAATGATCACAAAGAAGATGGGAAAAAGGGAGAATGGGAAATCAGAGCCAGATGGCTGCAGCACTAACCAGTGATGCTATTCTTGCTGCAGCTGTCTGCGTCTGCATGGATCAACAGCTTACTGCCTAGTGTCTGAATGGCCCTGGGTTTTAGTTTTTCCCATCCTTTGAAAATTTTTGACAGTTCAACTTTTTTCCCAGTGTCATATTGGGTCAAAAACTGAAACTTCAAAAATGGTCACAAACCAAAACAAAAAAACAAAACAAAACAAAACAAATTTAGTTCAGGGCAATCAAAAAAAAATTTTTCAACTTTTTTCTATTTTAGTCTAATTAGCTTATATTTATAAATAGAGTTATTTCAAATCAATAATAAACACATTTTTAAAGAAAACATTGACATGAAATATTTCAACAATTTTAAAAAATTCTACCTTTTTCAACTCAGATGATTTGTCATAACCAATCCTGATTTGTGAACAGTTACAGTTTTGGCAAATTGACATTTTTCAACCACAACAACCACCAAAATAAAAGATTATGAACCAGCTTTACTCCCGATATCTCTCCCAGCACATTCTACCTCACAGACAAGGTAAGGAGAGAATTGGTTCATTAACTGCTACTCAGTTCACACCAACCCATATCCTGCCCATGCCAGCTCATCTTTGGATGTGTCGTTACAGAATTAGCCTGTGTGATTCCTACCCATGTTAGCTTAGCCCACTGCAAAGCCAATTCATGTTACTGTGTCCTCACTACTGCTGTGCTCTCTTATGTGTTTCACTGCTGTAGTAAGCTGAGCTACTCTACAATTCTTTAGTTTCCTGGTGAACACCTGGGGGGAATTGTGGGAATGCACTGGAGGACTATGAGCCTCAAGTGATTTAGTCTGCATTCTCACTTCAAAGTGGGTGGGTTGCCAGCCACAGTGAAACCAGAACCCAGGCTCTAATAATTAGTTTCAAGGTGAAAGCGTCACTGAAATTGAGTGAGAGGTCTTTGTGTGTGGCTGGGAGGGGGGTTAAAAGGCAACACCTGAGTAAGAGCCCAGACTAACTGTGTAATGAAGAGTTTCAGAGTAGCAGCCGTGTTAGTCTGTATTTGCAAAAAGAAAAGGAGGACTTGTGGCACCTTAGAGACTAACAAATTTATTTGAGCATAAGCTTTCGTGAGCTACAGCTCACTTCATCGGATGCATTCAGTGGAAAATACAGTGGGGAGATTTATATACATAGAGAACATGAAGCAATCGATGTTACCATACACACTGTAAGGAGAGTGATCACTTAAGGGGAGATATTACCAGCAGGAGAGCAGGGTGGGCCATTTCCAGCAGTTGACAAGAACGTCTGAGGAACAGTGGGGGGTGAGGGGTGGAATAAACATGGGGAAATAGATTTACTTTTTGTAATGACCCATCCACTCCCAGTCTCTATTCAAGCCTAAGTTAATTGTATCCAGTTTGCAAATTAATTCCAATTCAGCAGTCTCTCGTTGAAGAATTGCAACTTTTAGGTCTGTAATCGAGTGACCAAAGACATTGAAGTGTTCTCCAACTGGTTTTTGAATGTTATAATTCTTGACGTCTGATTTGTGTCCATTTATTCTTTTACATAGAGACTCTCCAGTTTGACCAATGTACATGGCAGAGGGGCATTGCTGGCACATGACGGCATATATCACATTGGTAGATGTGCAGGTGAACGAACCCCTGATGGTGTGACTAATGTGATTAGGTCCTATGATGGTGTCACTTGAATAAATATGTGGACAGAGTTGGCATCGGGCTTTGTTACAAGGATAGGTTCCTGGGTTAGTGGTTCTGTTGTGTGGTGTGTGGTTGCTGGTGAGTATTTGCTTCAGGTTGGAGGGCTGTCTGTAAGCAAGGACTGGTCTGTCTCCCAAGATCTGTGAGAGTGGTGGGTCATCCTTCAGGATAGGTTGTAGATCCTTAATGATGCATTGGAGAGGTTTTAGTTGGGGGCTGAAGGTGATGGCTAGTGGCGTTCTGTTATTTTATTTGTTGGGCCAGTCCTGTAGTAGGTGACTTCTGGGTACTCTTCTGGCTCTGTCAATCTGTTTCTTCACTTCAGCAGGTGGGTATTGTAGTTGTAAGAATGCTTGATAGAGATCTTGTAGGCGTTTGTCTCTGTCTGAGGGGTTGGAGCAAATGCGGTTGTATCTTAGAGCTTGGCTGTAGACAATGGATCGTGTGGTGTGGTCTGGATGAAAGCTGGAGGCATGTAGGTAGGAATAGCAGTCAGTAGGTTTCCGGTAGAGGGTGGTCTTTATGTGACCATCGCTTATTAGCACCGTAGTGTCCAGGAAGTGGATCTCTTGTGTGGACAGGTCCAGGCTGAGGTTGATGGTGGGATGGAAATTGTTGAAATCATGGTGGAATTCCTCAAGGGCTTCTTTTCCATGGGTCCAGATGATGAAGATGTCATCAATGTAGCAGAAGTGGAGTAGGGGCATTAGGGGACGAGAGCTGAGAAAGCGTTGTTCTGAGTCAGCCATAAAAATGTTGGCATACTGTGGGGCCATGCGGGTACCCATAGCAGTGCCGCTGATTTGAAGGTATACATTGTCCCCAAATGTGAAATAGTTGTGGGTGAGGACAAAGTCACAAAGTTCAGCCACCCAGTTTGCCGTGACTTTATCGGGGATACTGTTCCTGACGGCTTGTAGTCCATCTTTGTGTGGAATGTTAGTGTGGAGGGATTCTACATCCATAGTGGCTAGGATGGTGTTTTCTGGAAGATCACCGATGGATTGTAGTTTCCTCAGGAAGTCAGTGGTGTCTCGAAGATAGCTGGGAGTGCTGGTAGCATAGGGCCTGAGGAGGGAGTCTCCATCGCCAGACAATCCTGCTGTCAGGGTGCCAATGCCTGAAATGATGGGGTGTCCAGGATTTCCAGATTTATGGATCTTGGGTAGCAGATAGAATACCCCTGGTCAGGGTTCCAGGGGTGTGTCTGTGCGGATTTGTTCCTGTGCTTTTTCAGGAAGTTTCTTGAGCAAATGGTGTAGTTTCTTTTGGTAGTCCTCAGTGGGATCAGAGGGTAACGGCTTGTAGAAAGTGATGTTGGAGAGCTGCCTAGCAGCCTCTTGTTCATATTCTGACCTAGTCCTGATGACGACAGCACCTCCTTTGTCAGCCTTTTTGATTATGATGTCAGAGTTGTTTCTGAGGCTGTGGATGACATTGTGTTCTGCACGGCTGAGGTTATGGGGCAAGTGATGCTGCTTTTCCACAATTTCAGCCCGTGCACGTAGGCGGAAGCACTCTATGTAGAAGTCCAGTCTGTTGTTTCGACCTTCAAGAGAAGTCCACCCACAATCCTTCTTTTTGTAGTCTTGGTAGGAAGGTCTTTGTGGGTTAGTATGCTGTTCAGAGGTGTGTTGGAAATATTCCTTGAGTCAAAGACGTTGAAAATA
This sequence comes from Chelonia mydas, assembly GCF_015237465.2. NCBI lineage: Eukaryota > Metazoa > Chordata > Testudines > Cheloniidae > Chelonia > Chelonia mydas. Next base: position 127,130,489 of record NC_057849.1, read on the forward strand.
GGATTCTAGGTCACCACAGAACTGTATCATGTTTGTGGGGGTGGGGACATACCCTCTGACCACTTTTAGATCAGTGCTGTGTACAGTGACAAAGGATGCATGGAGCAGCACATCTCCTTACAAGCTGCTGTGCTATCCCAGTTATCAGTGGGTCATATATGGATTCTGTCAGTCATGCACTTGTAACCGTGGATGCTTTGGTTTGTGCTGCTCTGTTAGTTCCCTTGCTAATTTTTTGAGGAACTGGTAAAATATAACAACCATACAGAGATCCATGGTGGGCTTCATGCCTTCATTTGGGCAGGCTGTGCCATTTTTATTCCAGTAATAGAAGCACATTGTGTTATTTACATTTATTTTGGGTGGCAAAAAAAAATTCACATCACGCAAATTGGACCTAAGCCTTTTGTATTGTTTTGTTTGCAATATTTCATGTTGCTCATATTGTTACACTAATTGCAATGATGGGAGCCCAGAATTCTACAAATTTGGATCTCACACCAGAGTTACACTCATCCAATCAGGAAATAAACAACAAAATACCATGTGCCCCTGTGTCCAATCAAATCCAAGTGACAGAGGTTCAATTTTGATTAGATACTTGAAATTAACTGAGTGCAAACCATTTATATACCAAGAATTCTACATCAGAATTTTTGTCTGAAACATTTTCATTAACACATTTTAGAAAACAGTAAGATTTCTATGGAAATTCATGAACAGGAAAAGAGGCTGTGTTATTTATTGCTAAATAAATAATGCTAAAACATAATAGCATTTTTACTGTGCATACACAATGTCCTACTTTTACAATATCATAATTTGGCCAAATCAAAATAATTAGTTTCCCACAGGGACTATTTTCCACCAAATTTCCACTTTCTAAACCCATCCAGAGCTGTCTAACTAGATCTGTTAAAATCAAATCACTGCATGATTTTTAAGTAGAATTATAATGGGAAAATAACATTTGCCAAAATATTCTCAAAAACAGCTGAAACTTTTTTGCTCAAATTTACTAAAAAATCCAGTCCCTAGCAAAAACCAGCCTTGGGAAATTTCAGCATGAAAGATCAAAATCTTGGAGCATTATGATCAACTGAAAAAAAGGGTCTTAGCCTAGAAACTCTCATTCAACCTTAACTTTAGCTGCCCCTAGTAGGTCTGGATGAAATTGTACAGACAAATAGTTATTCATCAATAAATACAGTTTTGGATTGACCAAAACTAATTTATGAATTTGTATTGAATGTGCTAAATAGTTTGTAAATAATTAATACTCAATTTGTAAATAATTGCTAACCAGTAATTAATCCATACGCAATAATTAAAAAGCATAATTATAATTACACATTCAACAAATAATGCTTCCTTGAATTTAAATCAGTTAAATAGTTAGATGAGCTTGAGTAAGTTAGTTTTGATTAGCTTTATTAGATAATCAGTTCAACAGTACATCACAGAAAGAGGTATAACTATAGCTACTACCGATCTGGAGAACCAAATCCCCACAGTTGTCTGACAGTCTGCTCCCAGCCCATCCTGGTTCTGATTGCCTATTTACAGCTTCTCACAATTATACCCCTAGTTTTTTAGGATATGTCTACACTACGAACTAGGGGTGTGTTTCCCCTGCTTGTGTACACAAACTTACACTAGCTCTCATCGAGCCAGCATGAATATAAACAGCAGTGTAGTCACGATAGCATGGGTATTGGCAGGAAATGGACAGTTGAGCTATATCAAGTACAAACCCATGTGTACTCAGCACAATTCAACCATGCCTCTGCTGAGGCTACGCTACAATTTATACTCACGCTAGCTCAATGAAAGCTAGCAGTAGTATGTGAATATCAGCCAGGGAAATACACCCATAGTTCATAGTGTACTCATCGCTTTAGGGTATTTGCAGTTTCGGTTCCTAGTAATTCTCTTGTTCTGACCCAAATATACCTTGTTTTTAAGTGCATTTCCATCAAATTTCATAAATTTCCTAACTGCATAATTAACAGCTGTTGCTTACTCATTATTTTGTTTTTGGTACATTATATTTAGGACTTAGAGGTTCACTATGGATTTCCCATGTAAGTATTGACCAATGTGGCTTTTTTTGAAGGATTAGATGAGGTCACAGTACTAGCTGGTATGTCTGCAGGACCTACACAAGTTTCTAAATTTTGCTAAGTCAAAAGATCCAAGAGCAGAAAGGTTTTGTTGTTTTAACTAACATCTTTTTTAAAGAGCTCTGCAGATATTTATACTACCCCAGTTATCTGAATTAACTGGACCTGATATTTCTTATCTAAAATCATATCCAACATTCATCATCAGAACCCCTTCAGTGAAAAAGAATGCATAAATATAAAGGTTTATGCATATGCAACATACATAATATGCATTACACAGTATGTGGAGCCTACTAATACAGTGAAACCACAATTAGTTTGATATTAAACTCTATTAAATTGATTGCTCAACAGAAGAAGCCACAGGGTTACTCACAAACACCCATTTTCTAATACAGTTTGTAGCTGCACCAGCTAATCTATACCTCTTGAGAGGACACTGGGAGGCTCCCCCAACCCCGTCTATACCAAACCACTCTATCACTGTGAAACTTTTGTTCCCACCAAAAACAACACGTTTTCATAAGTATAATGACTCTGCCCTTGTCATTATAATCCTCTGTTTTCAGCAGTCTTCTACCTCCCACAAACCAGGAAAGGTCACAAATCAACTCAAGCATCCACAAATAACAGCTATAATAAAGAAAGATATATCATTCATCTTTCCTGCCTAGGCATGGTTCTCTCTACATCTACTTCAAACAAATCCAGGTGACATGAAAATATCTAAAAGTATAACAAAGAATGTTTTTCCTCAGAGAATTCTGCTGTTAGATAAGAGATATCCTAAGTTACAATGAAGTACATAGCATAAATGATCCACTCATTAAAAAATGGATTGAGAGGTTAATTTCTTATTCATCCCTTATGAATAGAGTGATTTGGAGCTACGGATTCAGGAAGCATCCAGAGTGCAACAGTTTGGCTGTTATATGTGCCTGTACATAAGTGCTCTGCGGAATCTGACACAGTTGAGTATGATTTCTTGATTTGTAATAATATTTAAAAATTATTTTGCTTATTATCACCCTTGTATGTATCCTAAGTATACAGTACCCTCACTGCCACTTCAGGCATAATATAGAGTATACTTAAACTTAGTTGCATGTGACTCTTTAGCAATTATTTCATACACAGCTGAAAAGACCAAACAGTGCACAAAACTAAGGAAATGGAAGAAGCTGCTGAAGTTTGAGCAGTGGTTACAGAAAGAATACTGTAAATGTGCACAAATGAAATAGCCCGTAGCACGCCTGCCATTTTTACTATTTAGAAAGCTTTGAGCCTCCTTGACTCCAGTTTTATACCAGTGCATTTCCACTGAAACCAGTGGGCTACATTTCCCAGTATGTCCTGGCTGCTTCACATTGCTGCCACAACACAAAGTGCCATAAACCCAGCATATCCAGCTATGTACACTGAATCTATGGCAACCTTGCATCAGAGCAGCACAATCTGTCCTACAAGAGTTATACCAGCATAAAACTTGAGTCATGCAATGATGAATCACGCCACAAACTTTATTAGGAAAATACAAACAATATTTTAAGTTTCTTTTCACACTTACATTAATTATGCACATAGTACCCCCCCTTGGGAGAATGTCTGTGGATTAGATTGTGGACCTTCCTGCACACCTGTGTAGGGGAGTAAAGAGGAGTAAGGCATATTATTCCTATATGCCGAGTCATTATGTGGAGAAGGGTGTAAGCGGTCAGGACAGAGCTGCTAACCTCCAACCCATGCAGGTGGGTAGGGAGTGAGCTGCTGGATCAGGAAATGGGTGGAGCCTTGACATTACTCTTGCATTGCTTTGGACAGTGCAGTTGTGCCAGAGGATATCTGTGACTGTAGGTTAGGTCTGCATCCAGGGATAGTCCTGTGGCAACTGCAACAACACAGTGCACATTAATCAGGGCTTGCAGCAAAGCCATGACTGAACACTATAGAGATTAATCACCTGATTCTCCATTTGTTTATACCAGTGAAACTCTACTGACTTCCCTGGAGATGTTCCTGATTTACAGTGGCAAGTGTAAATGAACGAAGATGCAGGCTTATTCTTTTCCAATTCCATAGTACATGATTATCTCCTTCTGTTTTGTTAGCCCCCTTCTTCCTGAAATTGTTCCGCATGATTTGTCATTGTGACAAACTATTCAGAACTGTCCTAGTGACATTTCTTGACTCTTTATGAAGTTGGACCAATCGCTACAGAGAAAACAGAAAATGTAAGAGGACAATCAAATACGGATGACAGAAATTCTGCTGGAAAAAAGCTAATCACTCACACACCAAGATATTTTTAGCACTGAGTGGATCATTAAATAAATAAATACATAATAAAAACAAAACGGAGTGTACCATAAACCAAGCTAAATTACTAACTATAAGTATTTAAAATGCAAATAAAGATCACGCTGAAATCATAAGGACTAAGAGAGAAAACAGTGTGACGATACTGCACAACTTCTACTAAAACTCCTAGTCAACTCTCTGAAAACTCAGCAGAATGCTCAACTAATTCACATGCACAAGTGAATTAAACAGCATGAACCATGGGACTTGATTATTTAATCTGACAATATGTTGAGGATTCTCTTTTCTAATTATTACAAGGTATATATAACACACACAACCACCCCAATCACCCCAACCATGAGCCAGTTTCTATATGGCTGGCACCTTGCATTTATTATCTGCACAAAATTGACATTATATCATTTAATCTTGTACCTTTACACCCATCTTCCACAGATGTAACTGAGTACACAAGGTGTCAAGCAGACAAGAATCACACTCATCCCCTCTGAACAGCTCTTCTGGAAGACAACAATACACAATTTGCCATAAAAATTTCTTAAACCAATGAGCCTACCCTGAAATAATAGGGACTTGGGATGGACATAACACCACAATGAATAAAGGTAGTATCTGCATATTGTTCTGTCAGCTATTGTGCAGTGCACTGAGGGTCAGATCCTCAGCCAGTATAAATAGCTACAGCTCCAATGACTCTACTGATGGCAATTAGGATCAGATCCCAAGCAGATGTAAATTGGTTAAGTCAGTAGATTTATGCCATTTTACTTCAGCTGAGGATCTGGCCCTGAGATGTGAACATGTTGGATCTAATTAAGATATCTCCTGTCTGTGACCAGTCACTTTTTTTTTTTCTAGGGGAAGTTGAACTAAGTCATTTTCCTGCTATTCTTCCAAAAGAATCTTGAGGTTAATTTCCTTTCAACCTCCTCCCTCCCAACATCCTGTGTGCCCATTCAACAGATGCCACCATGTATTCTATTTATATTTTAGGGGAAATAAACACTGAACTTGAAGCAAACCTTTAAGGAAGGACACGTTGCAGTCATCCCTATTATCATTTAGATAAATCCACTTAATGGTGCTTTGTTTCTGAAATTTTGTTTGATAATTTTTATCCTTTTATGGCAAAAATGCTGATATAATGTTATCAAATCTCTAATTCTTGTTAGCTTCTCTCAATAGTAGAGATTCAGCAATAAGACAGGAATTTTACAAAAGCAAGTGTACTTCCACAGTTTAAAAAAATCACAAAGAAAATAAAACAAGCAACCTCCCCTTTAAAGCATAGGATTTTGAAATACATCTTTGTGATAAGAATTTCTGGATTATGGTCCTTATTTAGCAAGGTATTTAAGTATAGGGTAGATATAAAAGGTATTTGGGTGCCCGAGTCAAAAATTTAGATCTTCAAAACTCCTGCTCAGTTGTTGCCTAACCCTGAAGGCACCTAAAGTCCCCTAGGTGTCTTAAAACCTCCACTAGTAATGTTCTTGAAGTACCTAAAAATCTGCTGCTGGGAAATCTTACAGCCACCGCAGTCCTGTTGCCTGGGCACCAGGCTCACACCTAAGCCCCAGCAGGCTTTTCAATGCTTATCTCACCTGTGGGGCTCAATCTAGTAGTTGTTCTCAGAGGCTCCTTACCAGATTGGAACCGACACAAACACAGTCGTATGAGTTGGAGGAGGTAGTGGTACCTCTCCCACCCCCCATATTCAATATCCCAGTGGTTAGAGCATATACCCATGATCAACCCCTCACCCCTGCCTCCTTTGAAGCAGGGATTTGAACCCACTTCTCCCTCCTCTCAGGAGACTGCCCTAATCATGGACCCATGGAATATTCTGCAGTGGGTGTTTCTCACAATTTCTCCTATTGAAGCTCTTCCACTTTGCATAAACAATTAAATATTAATTGGAAGAGGCACTTGAGCTTGGGTTTCCCAAAAACTGGGTGAGTGTTCTAACCACTGGGCTAAAGGTTATAAGCTCCGCCCTCTCCCCACCTCCTGGAGAGATGGTGGCTGGCTTTGGGCAAGAAAAGGCTGAAGCAGCAGACTCCAGGAGAAGGTTCATAGCTGTGAATCCCAACAACAGATAGGCACCTCCCTCTGACCTAGACTTAGATGCCTAAATCATTTTGATCTCATTCTCAGAAAAAAACTCACCATTTTTACTTTAACTTTCCAAAAGAAAAATTCAACTTGAAGCAGACCCAACATGGAAAATCTCAGTACAAATAGTTAAAGTTCAGGAAAGCCAAGAACTAATGAAAACAGGAATCTAAAATGGAATAGGTGTCACTACTAGTTCGGCCTAAACAAAAAACAACAACAACCAAAAAAAAAAACAAACAGTTCTGCAATGGAATTTTACAATCCCTAATATTTACACAGATATCTTTGTGGATCCTTTCATGGATTACAATTACATTAAATTGGGCAACACTGTACCTTTGCAATCTGCCCTGAGTAAAGAGCAACATGTAACTGATCCATCCCAGGAGTAGACCAGTCAACCATGACTAAGTTACAATTCCTCTCTTGCTCTAGAGCAGGGAGCATATTACCTCAAGCTTTTTGGGGAGCAGCTTACTCCTCGCATCCTGTTCCTGTCTATTCGACCATCTGCTAGCCAGCAAGAAGTGGACGCATCACATCCAAGGCTCCTCCCATCCATACTGACTTACTTAAAGCAGAGAGTTTGGAGCAAGGAGACCTCTTTCTCTTTTCCACAGCCAGAGGTGCAATCCAAGTAGGGAAGTAAAATGAGGGATTCACTCCCCTGTGTAGCCTAGTAAGAACTGTGATGATCTGCCCCTTTGAGACTATATATGGCTAATATATCCTTTCCTCAAGGCCATACTTTAGCAACATGGTAACAGCTAATGGCTGTAGCAGCAGATAACTGAGTGTTCTGTCCTGAATAAAACACCAGACCAGCAAATTTGCTATTCATTAGCACAGTGCAAAACGTGGTGACTGCACTGAGATTTTTCCTATAAACCAGCAGGAGGTACATACTGAAAAGAACAGCGCTGACTTTTTCTTGTAATTGGATACTATAAGCACAGAATCAGTCCCATAATTCAAAACAGGTTAATTCATTACATAATTTGAAATGGCTTATTTAATTTTTATATAGCATTTATGTCTGCACTTATTTTAAGGATGAATGGCTTGTTAAACAGGTATAACTGGGCAACAACTACTACCAATATGTTTATTTTAAAAGTTGTTTATTGCCTGATAAGTAATTTACTGCTTCTCTAAATCATTTATAATAAAATATGTAATCTTTAAAACTGAGCAAATGAATTTGCAGCAGTTCCAGGTGTTTTGTAACTGTCATGTGCTCTATGTATTTACACCAGTGAGGCCCATCAGGGTAATCCGCTGGCAGGCCGCGAGACAGTGTTTACATTGACTGTCCACAGGACGGCCAACCCCAGCTCCCAGTGGCTGCAGTTCACCGTTCCCGGCCAATGGGAGCTGCGGTAAGCGGTAGCCAGCATGTCCCTGTGGCCCGCGCCACTTCCCTCAGCTCCCATTGGCCTGGAACGGTGAACCACAGCCACTGGGAGCTCTGGGCGGCCATGCCTGTGGACAATCAATGTAAACACGGTCTCACAGCCTGCCAGCAGATTACCCTGATGGGCCGCAGGTTGCCCACTACTGATTTACACCCTAGCAAAGGCAATTTATTCATAGCAAACCACTAAAATTAAGCATTTGTGATTTGTTAAGTAGCTTATGCAATGGTAGATTGTCTAGCCACAAAAAATTAAATCTATGGATACTGTATCCACATTATTTCAGAAATTTATGTGAGGAGGTTCAACTTTCACAGCAAAAATAAAAGAGAAAAATATAATAAGAACTAAGAATGCTTACCAGCTGAGTAGATGGAGGCTGCTCTGAGTCTCCCTCTAAACCCAGTTGCAAAATGGCTGCAGCTTTCTTCTCTCCCAAATTTAAAGGGTCAGCTACCAGAAAAGCATGCTGGAGAAATTTCCTCCAAGTGGGCGTACCCTAATTTGAAAATTAAATGTCAAGCAAGCAGTCACAGAGGAAGATTCTTCAACAGAAGGGAGTGAATTCTTCCCTTTTTTACAGGGCAGAAAACTGACAGAAAGCAAGAGTAGACAATTTTATGGCTGAGTTACTAGGCCTGGACTCAAGAGACCTGGGGTCCATTCCCTGCTCTATTACTGGCTTGTACTGAGACCTTGGGCAAGTCACTTAATTTTTCAGTACTTCAGTTGTCCCGTCTATAAAAAGGAATAATAAAACTTCTCTACCTCTCAGTGGCATTCTGAGAATAATGTTTGGAAAATACTTAGACATGTTTTGGGGGCTACATAAGTACCTAGAGAGATCCCTAGAGCAGATGGGCATTTTGGGTCAAGAGGATAAAATGAATTGTTTTAATTGTTGGGCAGTACTATGTTGGTAATGGGGATTTATATTCTGCTGTATTACTTGATAGATAGAGTCACTTAAAACAAGAGTGCCTAAAGGCCAGGCATAACAGGGTACTGACCCTGAAGTACATACAGGCCACCCAGCATCCTGCTTTAAGGTTCTGGTTGAGTCAGGTGACTAACAATCATGTAACAGCATGGAGGCAGTACTTCTTATAAAAGGGAAACTGATCAGTCAGAGAGACACCTGCAGGGGCAGTGGAAAGGGGCTCTCCATAACAGTTAGGTGGAACGCCAGCTGCATATATCTGCTGTATAGTTAGTGGCAGAATTCTTATACGGAAAAGGATTTAGTGTCAGCCAGCCAGTAGAGCCCAGTTTATCTGTTTTGAATGGAGTTGTACTGTTTTGTTTTAGAAAATAAATCCAATGCTGAAGAAATGGACTGAAACTCTGCTGCTGTTGGGTACTTTATCTGACTTTGCTGGCCCTTGAGTGGCCCACTGACTTAAATCAGGCTAACATTGACCATCTCTTAAATATTTGTATAAAGTGAATTAAAGCAGATTAATCAAACTGTTCAGATTCAGTCAGGTCCATATCTCACTTTAGGTCTCTTGGCATTTCCTAGTCAGCTAGAGTTGTATAATCTGAGTAACAGGATAAAGCAAAGGCAGTGATTCTTGTAAAGTTTTATCATAGGAGGGAAGGCTGGTGGCTGTTTGATATGTTACGGACTAGGTTTTAACATGAGAGAACTGCATTCCTGTTTAATCTCGATTTTTTTTTAAAGCAACTCTTTACAGAGCTGCTCTAATTACAGCTTAATATTCATCCCATCGGCAAAAACACTGACTTCCTGCTACCTCTTCCAAACTCTTCCCTGTTGTTACCTATACTCCTCACTCTAGGTTTCATGTAGGCTGTTACAGCAGGTTGCTGCCCTTTACTAGGTTTCAGAGTAACAGCCGTGTTAGTCTGTATTCGCAAAAAGAAAAGGAATACTTGTGGCACCTTAGAGACTAACCAATTTATTTGAGCATAAGCCCTTTACTAGCATCTCAGACCCGGCTCTACAAAGTGACTTAGATGTTGCAATATCTAACTTTTACAGTGGAATTCACAAACTGTAGGTTAGGCACCCAGGCTCCCTATAAAATGCATGGGGAGATGGGTGCCTAAGCATGGGATCCACAAAAGCCAGCATTCCAGGCAGGGAGCCACCTAAGCTAGCCAGTAGCAGATACTGAGCAGAGAGGTGTGGAGTCAAGCAGCTAAGCAGTTAATGCAAGAATGACAGTCTTGCATGCCTAACTCCCCACAAAATGGTCATGGGGGGAGGAGGAGGAAAAGATGACGTTTATAAGCTTTAGCCCAGTGGTTAGGGAACTCATTGGGGATGTACGAAATGGCAGTTTAATTCCCCCCACTATCTCCTGAGGAGAAGAGATTTGAAAAGATGTTTCCGACCTCTGAGGTGTGTTCTCTAACCACAGGACTAGAGAGTCATTCTCTCTCTGGCCTAATTGTTATTGCACAGTAGAACAGCTCCAACAGAAGAGATTGAGAGAGCCCCATATCAGAATGTCCTAGAACTCTGTGGTTAGGGCACACACCTGTGAGGTAGAAAACCTCTATTCCAATCTTTTGACCTCATCAGGTGGGGGAAGGAGGGGGCGGATTCATAGAATCATAGAATAACAGAGTTGGAAGGGACTTCTGGAGGCCATCTAGTCCAACCCCCTGCCCAGAGCAGGACCAATCTCAACTAAATCATCCCAGCCAGGGCTTTGTCAAGCCTGACCTTAAAAACTTCTAAGGAAGGAGATTCTACCACCTCCCTAGGTAACGCATTCCAGTGTTTCACCACCCTCCTAGTGAAAAAGTTTTTCCTAATATCCAACCTAAACCTCCCCCACTGCAACTTGAGACCATTACTCCTTGTCCTGTCACCTGCTATCACTGAGAATAGTCTAGATCCATCCTCTTTGGATCCACCTTTCAGGTAGTTAAAAGCAGCTATCAAATCCCCCCTCATTCTTCTCTTCCGTAGACTAAACAATCGCAGTTCCCTCAGCCTCTCCTCATAGCTCATGTGTTCCAGTCCCCTAATCATTTTTGTTGCCTTTCGCTGGACTCTCTCCAATTTTTCCAAATCCTTCTTGTAGTGTGGGGCCGAAAACTGGACACAGTACTCCAGATGAAGCCTCACCAATGTCGAATAGAGGGGAACGATCACGTCCCTCGATCTGCTGGCAATGCCCCTACTTATACAGCCCAAAATGCCATTGGCCTTCTTGGCAACAAGGGCACACTGTTGACTCATATCCAGTTTCTCGTCCACTGTCACCCCTAGGTCCTTCTCTGCAGAACTGCTGCCTAGCCATTCGGTCCCTAGTCTGTAGCGGTGCATTGGATTCTTCCGTCCTAAGTGCAGGACTCTGCACTTGTCCTTGTTGAACCTCATCAGATTTCTTTTGGCCCAATCCTCCAATTTGTCTAGGACCCTCTGTATCCTATCCCTACCCTCCAGTGTATCTACCACTCCTTCTGGTTTAGTGTCATCCGCAAAATCCACACCATCCTCCAGATCATTAATGAAGATATTGAACAAAACCGGCCCCAGGACCGACCCTTGGGGCACTCCGCTAGATACCGGCTGCCAACTAGACATGGAGCTATTGATCACTACCCATTGAGCCCGACAATCTAGCCAACTTTCTACCCACCTTGTATTGCATCCATCCAGCCCATACTTCTTTAACTTTCTGACAAGAATACTGTGGGAGACCGTCTTAAAAGCTTTGCTAAAGTCGAGGAATAACACGTCCACTGCTTTCCCTTCATCCACAGAACCAGTTATCTCATCATAGAAGGCAATTAGATTAGTCAGGCATGACTTGCCCTTGGTGAATCCATGCTGACTGTTCCTGATCACTTTCCTCTCGTCTAAGTGCTTCAGAATTGATTCCTTGAGGACATGCTCCATGATTTTTCCGGGGACTGAGGTGAGGCTGACTGGCCTGTAGTTCCCAGGATCATCCTTCTTCCCTTTTTTAAAGATGGGCACTACGTTAGCCTTTTTCCAATCTTCTGGGACTTCCCCCAATCTCCATGAGTTTTCAAAGATAATGGCCAATGGCTCCGCAATCACATCCGCCAATTCCTATAGCACTCTCAGATGCAACGCATCCGGCCCCATGGACTTGTGCACCTTTTCTAAATAGTCCCAAACGACTTCTTCCTTCACAGAGGGCTGGCCACCTCCTCCCCATGCTGTGCTGCCCAGTGTAGTAGTCTGGGAGCTGGGATTGAAGAGGGATTTCCCATAACTTGGGTAAGTACCCTAACTACTGGGCTAACTGTTATAAGGGAGGCCTCCTCCTCTCTCCCTGACCATTTGATGGAGTTAGGCATACCCACAGTACACCTATCAGATTGGGCCGTTCTGGTAAAACAGGCAGTGCCACACCGATTTTACCTTGGTTTAAGGATTATGCTGGGGTTTATATGTGAGATAAGGCACCTGAGGCACGAATATGCATGTCCAGAGGCAGAAACATACCTTGGGAATTTTTACAGGCAAGGTTTAGGCGCCTACATGATTAGGCAGCTGCTGAGCAGGTATTTTGTGGATTGCAGTGGCACCTAAATCTACATTGCAGCCTATACACGTGTAATTTATGTCACTCAAGGAGGTAAATATTCCTCCCCGTTGAGTGACAAAAGTTGCACTGGCATAAGCATTCACGTGCACTGTCCTATGTTGGCAGGAGAGCTTCTCCAGCTGACATATCTTATGCTGCTCATGAAGGTGGCTTTTTTATGTTGATGGGAGAGCTCTCTCCTGTCAGCATAGAACGTCTTCACCAGATGCGCTGTTCATCTAGACATGGCCAAAATTTGGGCTTTAGGCAGCTAAATCCCCTTGTGGATCTGGGTCTCAGTCACCCAGGACAAGGATTCATCTGGCAGACCATATGGAGCTCCACTGATGTCAGTTGACTCACAGTTTGCCTACACACAGCTGATTGAGGACTGGGACAGAAGTGAGCAAATACATGTTCAGGGTAGAACCTCAAAGGAGTTTATCTCTAAACAAACCCGAGGAGATTAGTGAGCATACAAATTTTGATGTGTTAACACTCCTCTGAGTTATGAGACAGAGCCAGAAATCATGCAGAAAATCCAATCTGCATATCTCTTGCTCAGAATGGATTTTCTGTTAAGCCTTTGTGTCTAGTGCCCTGCCAAAATTAGGCTACCAGGGGCCAAATCTATGAGGCTACCCCCACTATGGGAAAATGTCATAAAAATGGTGGCTTTTCCACAGGGGTGATAGCATCACCACAATTATGAAAATCTTGAAACAACCTAAGCTATGTCTCTTTCTAAAAACTCACTACTATCAATCTCAAGCATTCAAAAATCATGAGGCAGGACCCCCAAAATCATGACATTGGTTTAAACTATAATAAAATTAAACTATACATATAAATTCAGGTTCCTGGCTTTTAAGCCTTCAGGTTACACTCAGGTAATGTTTTTGAGCTCACTGGCTGGACTACTTCAGAACCATGAGGGCTATAAACATACTATTATTTTAAGGAAAATTGAGACTCTCAGTGAATCCAGGAGCAATGGCTTTAAGAAAAACACCAAATATTGTGAGACACACAATACACTTGAGACTTACCAGTACTGACAAGTGTTTTGAAAATTCATTCTTTATTAAAGTTGGTCAAACATTTTCTATCAAAATTATTTTTAGACAGAAAATGGGCTTTTGACAACATGTATTTATCAACTTCTGGGAAGAATATTTATTGCAAAAGAAAACAAGAGGAAATTTGCTTAAAATATTTGAAGGGAAAGAGCAAGATGCTGCAATAGAATCATAGAATATCAGGGTTGGAAGGGACCGCAGGAGGTCATCTAGTCCAACCCCCTGCTCAAAACAGGACCAATCCCCAATTTTTTTTTGCCCCAGATCCCTAAATGGCCTCCTCAAGGACTGAACTCACAACCCTGGGTTTAGCAGGCCAATGCCCAATACTTTGACAGTAGTGTAAAATGGACAGTATGGTTGGAGCAGATCAAATAAGCAATTTTCAAAGTAAAATAACATTGCAGCTATCATTTGGTTTACAATGTTTTAGCAACTGCAAGTGCTGATGTTTGCCTATAAAATTAGAACAAGTGTTGACAGAAAACATTGCTGAATTTTTATGTTTATTTTCACAAATTAGAAATAGTTTTTGTTATTTACCAAACAGATTGCAAAACAGATTTCCTAGACGTAGAGCTCTTGAAGCTCTTTTTTAAAGCAAAAATCACAGCTGTAACAGAAAGAATTTATGCTATAGATAGTTCAGGGTGGAAATAATTCCTATAATGTTTGTCACAGTTAATCAGGGGGAATGTGCCTCAGCACCCTCTAGCTATTTGATGACATTTCTTCTTTGACCATCTTTAAAAGGAAACGTTCCCCTTCTAACCTTTGAAATATCATCCTTATGCAGCCGTATCCTACAGCAGCCCTCTAGTTGTTGACTTCTATAGGCTGTTTGTAAAAAGACCACCCCAAGAGAGTTATTTTTATTCTGAAAGAAAATTCCTTTCATGGATACTGGCCCCTTCCAACCCACAATTTCCTCATCACTTAGACCCAGATTCTCAAAGATATTTAGGTGTCTAATTCCCATTGATATAACTAAGAGCTAGGTGCCTAAGTACTTTTGAAAATGTCATAGACTTTAAGGACAGAAGAGACCATCTATGATCATCCAGTCTGACCTCCTGCACATTGCAGGCCACAAAACCTCACCCACCCACCTTGGTTCTCACCTTCTGCAGAGGTACAGGAAAGGCTTTACAGAAAACTTCTACATGTTGGGACGGAGGTCTATGACCACAGCACAAGAAGCAAAATTGTACAGCAATTCCGATGAAAACTCTGGTTTAGTGGAAGTGTGCATCATCAAGCAACTTCAGTTTTTTACCTCTGAGGTAGAACACTACAAGTAGCCCTCTATTCTGTATATTGTTATATACATGCTTTACATGAGATGCCCCATTAAAGTAAATGAGCCTAACGTTAAGGATGTGCATAAGTGTTTGCAGCTAGGAATTTAATCTGTAAATCACTTGTGGATTTTTTAAGGATGAAAGGTGCTTTATAAATGTTTGCTCTCAGGTTTGTCCTTTAATATTCTGTATGATTTTCCTTCAGATCATCGAAAGTGAAAATCTTAGCAAAAGCTGAAAAGCAGGAGCCAATTAAGTTAATCTATAAATACCTTCAGTGTCTGAAGACCATCCTTTCAGAGACTGAGGATCAAGTTTACTGCTTTTGGGCAATGCCCTTAGAGTCAATAGAGTCAGGCCAACAGAAAATTTGGCCCTTGGTTATCTACCAGTACTGAACCAAAAACAACAAACAAACAAAAAAACACAATAGACAGTTGATCAGTTCTACTAAAACCTGAGCTTTAGTATTAAAACAGGATTGTTCAGTCCCACCCTCACTAAAATGCAACTGTATGATGGTTAATATTGCAGTCAATGCTAGCATAAAGAGTCATGCTAACAAATGGACTGTGCCAAACAACAAGTGAAATTTGGATTTATTATTTAAATAAAAACAAACAAACCATAGCTCCTCAGGGCAGGGAGCATGCCTGATTGTTCTTAATTGTTTGCAATACAGCAGTGTTCACAGGACCTAACTGAGATCAAGACTCCATTGTGCCGGGAACTGTTCAAACAAATAGTAAGAGACAATAC
Source organism: Chelonia mydas (assembly GCF_015237465.2). NCBI lineage: Eukaryota > Metazoa > Chordata > Testudines > Cheloniidae > Chelonia > Chelonia mydas. Next base: position 127,146,147 of record NC_057849.1, read on the forward strand.
CCACCCTATATTCTAAATAGACAAGCCAGTCAAAGAGTGGTAAAGTTATTTGGCCACACCATGGATCAGTAGCAGAGCCAGGAATAGTACCCAAGTCTCATATGTCCCCAGCTAGTGCCCTGTCCAGTGGACCATGTTACCTCTCATATGTTCTCCTATGAGTTTTAACATGGCTGCTACTCTGAAACCTATGAGTTTTAAGTATGCCTCGCACAATGGAGTCCTGTTCTTGATTGGGAATCTGGGCATTACCACATTATAAATAAGAAATAATAATTCATCTTCTTTATTAAATGGCTAGGGGTGTTCATAGAAACCACACACCACAATAATGAATGTGTTAAAATATTTGCAGATCACTAAACTATAGTCAATTATGTTTCCAAGTTGCTTCCCGCTGAGAGTGGAATTTGATACATTTTTAGGAAGCTCTATGGACTCTTGACCTACTTGTTTTCTTCATTCTGATTAGTGAGGAAAGGAACATGTTGAAAGGAAATGTAAAAGCAAAAAATCAATAGGAAAAATGATCATTGAAAGAGTGGCGCTGCCGTGCTGCAGGCCCCTTGGCACAGCCCTTCTCTCAAGCAGCAGCCTCAACACTAATTTACAAATAACAAGGCCTGCAAGCACAGAGGACCCTTACCAGCACTTCATCAATGGAATGAATAGAAGTCAACCGGGATTAACCTGGGATGTTGCATGAGGAGGAGGCCTGGATACAGCACTGGGAGCAAGTCACGAAAACAATATGAGGACTGAAATAAGTCTGTCGCTAATAAAAACATGCTACACTGTTCTACAGAATGGGAACCAGCTCCACAGACTTTCTAGGCAAAACACTACTTCTGTTATTTAATGGGAGCACTGAAGGTAAAGACTATGCCCTACGATATTCAGTGACTGGGGCCAGTCCTGTGGAAGATTATTTTTTACAAGGGACAGCATAATGTGAACAACGTAATGTTTACTAAGTACATAATCTTTACATTGATGTTAATCAGCTTTACTTACTATGGGTTACACTCATTCCTGTCCAGATGGCTCAAAATAGGGAGGACTTGAGCAGGGCATAGGCCTTGTGCTGGACCTCTGCATAGGAATGAATTTACCCTAGATGCTCAGTTCAAGGATGGGCTTGTGTAGATGTGGATTTGTATATGCTATTTAAGTTCTCATATAATCTTCTGCGCAAACACACACAAAAACCAGACCCTGGAGAGCAGGGAATATGGTAGAACTGTGACATTCTACCTGGGAAGAGGTAAAAGGAAGAAAATAGTAAAGGGTGTAATTTATTCTGTTACCATATTAAGCCACATTGGCCAAATTTGGTAGAAAGTGAAACGGGTCAATTTAAGTCAGATATTTAACCTTTACTCTAACCTTTTTTTACTTAATATTTCACTTTGATAGTTTGAATGACAGAATTTGTAACCAACCCTAAGCTATTAATATGAAGCAGATCATCTCAAGATAATTTCAAATGCACCTATTTGCACTGACCATAATTTGGTACATGTTTTCAGATGAGTTTTAATTATGGATGTGAAATATATTAAAAGGCATGGGGAATGCTCCCTGCAATTGACCAGATTAAGAGAGAAAATGAACTACAGAGACATGTTGTGGTTTTTTTCTGTTGATTTATGTCTTGGATACATAAATCTGTACTTTTTAGCATTTGAGTTATAGAGCTTGCCTATAATTTATAAAAGCTAGCTAATAAATCTTATACAAAGTTTTTGATTTAGAAAGTATTTCAAACATCAGATCTAGCTAAAACATGTGGCTTCATAAGTCAGTAAAATGCATTTCCTAAAAGGAATTTTAAAATCATGCTAATAAATCTTAAATACAAAGTTCTCATTTACAAATTCTTACCTTGCACTTGGAATACAAGTGACAAATTTATAAATCAGGGCTTTAAAGCTGTGCGATTATGATGAGCATTGTAAACCCTTATCTTACTTGAGTATGTCACTTGAAAAAAGTGTCTCTGGAGTACTACCTATCAGGAGTCACACAAGCGAGACACTGTTTAAAACAGACACTTAAAAAGCACCTGTTTTTCAGGTGAGCACTCCAGGAACACTCTGTATATGTAAAATGAGGCATAAAAACACTCATAAAACTGAATTGTTTCCTTTCCAATTTGCTATCTTTTAGAAGAATGCTAAAAGCATGGAAAATTCTTTAGTATAAAATGTATTTTAGATAGTACAAAAGTACACTTCAGATTTTCAGCAGCTGTTATCATGCGAGATGACAACTTAGAAGACTTGTGAAGAATGTGTTGAGGGCTCTATAGAGAATCTGCAGCTGCTTAGTTCGAGTTGAGTACAGGGATGACTTTCCACTCTGGGCCAGGTTATCTGCAGTGGTGCAGCTGTGTTGTGTCACATTGCCACTATAAAATGCTTTAAAGCCAATGTCGCCAGCCTAGGGTGCCAAGATTACATCACTATGGGACCACCCTTACACTGAGGAAAAGTTGGCTCCTATGACACCCGCTCCCTGCTACTAGTGTAGAAAGGAAAATGGGATGTTAATGGAACACCCATATGCTAATTTGATCATCCACCTTATTTTCAGCTCCTTGGGGTTGCTCACAATCAATATAAATTAGAGTAGCTTCAGGGATGCTTTAGCTCAGAACAAAGGTAGTGGCACTATACAGGAGGATCAGTGGAGTTCAAAGGTGAGCTTTAAGCCACTTTCACACACAAACCCCCCTACCTGTGTTGTAAGACAGTAAGATATATATGTATACATACAGATAAGTTGGAAGTTGCCATACAAACTGTGAGAGGCTAATTAGTTAAGATAAGCTATTATCAGCAGGAGAAAAAAGCTTTTGTAGTGATAATCAAGGTGGCCCATTTAGACAGTTGACAAGAGGGTGTGAGGATACTTAACTTAAGGAAATAGATTCAATTTGTGTAATGACCCAGCCACTCCCAGTCTCTATTCAAACCCAAGTTAATGGTATCTAGTTTGCATATTAATTCAAGCTCAGCAAAACACCCGCCTGGCCACTATGGATGTAGAAGTCCTCTACACCAACATTCCACACAAAGATGGACTACAAGCTATCAGGAACAGTATCTCTGATAATGTCACGGCAAACCTGGTGGCTGACCTTTGTGACTTTGTCCTCACCCACAACTATTTTACATTTGGGGACAATATATACCTTCAAATCAGCGGCACTGCTATGGGTACCCGCATGGCCCAACAGTATGCTAACATTTTTATGGCTGACTCAGAACAACGCTTCCTCAGCTCTCGTCCCCTAACGCCTCTACTCTACTTGCGCTACATTGATGACATCTTCATCATCTGGACCCATGGAAAATAAGCCGTTGAGGAATTCCACCATGATTTCAACAATTTCTATCCCACCATCAACCTCAGCCTAGACCAATCCACACAAGCGGTCCATTTCCTGGACACTACGGTGCTAATAAGCAATGGTCACATGAACACCACCCTATACCAGAAACCTACTGACCGCTATACTTACCTACATGCCTCCAGCTTCCATCCAGGACACACCACACGATCCATTGTCTACAGCCAAGCTCTAAGATACAACCGCATTTGCTCCAATCCCTCAGACAGAGACAAACACCTACAAGATCTCTATCAAGCATTCTTACAACTACAATACCCACCTGCTGAAGTGAAGAAACAGATTGACAGAGCCAGAAGAGTACCCAGAAGTCACCTACTACAGGAAAGGCCCAACAAAGAAAATAACAGAACGCCACTAGCTGTCACCTTCAGCCCCCAATTAAAACCTCTCCAGTGCATCTTCAAAGATTTACAACCTACCCTGTAAAATGATCCCTCACTCTCACAGATCTTGGGAGACAGACCAGTCCTCGCTTACAGACAGCCCTCCAACCTGAAGCAAATACTCACCAGCAACCACACACCACACAACAAAAACACTAACCCAGGAACCTATCCTTGCAACAAAGCCCGATGCCAACTCTGTCCACATATTTATTCAAGTGACACCAACATAGGACCTAATTACATTAGCTATGCCATCAGGGGCTCGTTCACCTGCACATCTACCAATGTGATATATGCCATCATGTGCCAGCAATGCCCCTCTGCCATGTATGTTGGCCAAACTGGACAGTCTCTACGCAAAAGAATAAATGGACACAAATCTGACATCAGGAATCATAACATTCAAAAACCGGTAGGAGAACACTTCAACCTCTATAAGAAAAGGAGTACTTGTGGCACCTTAGAGACTAACAAATTTATTTGAGCATAAGCCTTCAACCTCTGTGGCCACTCAGTAAAAGATTTAAGGGTGGCAATTTTGCAACAGAAAAGCTTCAAAAACAGACTCCAACGAGAAACTGCTGAGCTTGATTTAATATGCAAACTTGATACCATTAACTTGGGTTTAAATAGAGACTGGGAGTGACTGGGTCATTACACATATTGAATCTATTTCCTTAAATTAAGTATCCTCACACCTTCTTGTCAACTGTCTAAATGGGCCATCTTGATTATCACTACAAAAGCTTTTTTCTCCTGCTGATAATATCTCATCTTAACTAATTAGCCTCTCACAGTTTGTATGGCAACTTCCAACTTATCTGTATGTATACATATATATCTTACTATATGTTCCATTCTGTGCATCCGATGAAGTGGGCTGTAGCTCATGAAAGCTTATGCTCTAATAAATTTGTTAGTCTCTAAGGTGCCACAAGTACTCTTGTTCTTTTTTCAGATACAGACTAACACGGCTGCTACTCTGAAATCTCATATCTGGCCCTTTGGTGTATAATGTATGTGCACATGAATTTAAATTATATGTCCATCAGAGAAGGATTTTGTTATCAGTTTCACACACTTTATTGTAAATTAACTTGAATGCTTATGGCACAATAAGTAGTAATAATCATTTTTAACAATAAGATCCTTGTTCTCACTTTATTTATACAACTTGTTCTTTCAGGATTTTCTGTCAAAGAAAGAGTTAAAGATGGATTGTTGACATTTGTGTGGTTACAGTCAGAAAAGTGACTGTGTAAAAATGGACCTTATCACTTAACATATTAGCAACTCATTGTGTAAATCATAACTACTTCCCTGACAAAATATTGTTAGCACTGCAGAGCTAATTCAGCTATGGGAAGTGAGAGCTGGATTCTGCTCAGCCTGGTGTAGCTGTTGATGATAAATTCTAACTGAGGAATCTTTATTACTGATGATAAGAATCTACTAAGAGACAGAAAGAACACAGACTGCTTTTCTAATTTCAGATTGAATTTGCAGGTCTGGCAGAAAAAAAATTAACTGATATACTGAGCAAATTTGCTATGGAAACCATTGAGAATAAACAAAGAACCCAGTGGTGTTATGGTCTTGTGTACACTGGGAAATTCAAGAAAGTTAAAACAAATCAACAAGAGGTGTGAAGTTAATACATGTAAATTAAAGCATGTTAAACCCTCATGTGGATGCTTTCATTTGAGAGTAAATTGGAATAAATTTGCTGTGGCTTAATCCTCCTATAACCACTATACTCCTGAATGAGAGCACCTACATGAGACTTTAATGAACTTTAATTTATGCACATTAGTTTCACACGTTCTTGTCCTCGTGTAGACAAGCCCACAGTCACTACCCAACATATAGTCATTTCCAAGTAAACATAAGATTAAAGTTGAGAAAAGATAAAACAGCTGATTTATCCACGTTCCCAATGTTAAATCCCAAAATATGTATATAAGGGCTGATTCTGTAGCTCTTACACATGTGTAACTCCCATTAAATCCAGAAGAAGTTTGCCCTTGTGAGGACTGCAGAATTGAGCCAATAGAGCAGTGGTCGGCTACCTGCGGGCCGTGAGACAGTGTTTACCAGTAAAATGGCATAAAGGTACCTTAAACTAGGAGTAAACTACATTTCTGCCCACTTTAATGCTCTTTTACACTGCCATGGAGATGCAAAGGGGCTTTTGTATAAATGAAAATTAAGTCCTAAAAGAAAATCAAGCCTGGATAATGTTCATTGTAGCAAACCAATCAACCAATCATCAAAATATATAGTTTTAGAATCAGCTTTTTAAATAATAATAGATTCTGTTTTGGTTCCCAATGGAAATTACCATTCTAATCAATACATAGAAGTGGTTTGTTAATCAATGCTTTATAATAATTAGCTGCACTGATTACCTCACCAAAAATATCAGGAAACAGTTACGAATACGAAATTCCCATGGTAGAATAGTGTTACAAATCACTTGCAAATATATCTATTGTTTTTCCTCCATGATCAGTCAACATTCAAGTACCATCAACTAATACAGTATTCAGAGCCACTTACTCATCCTTCATTTAACAGCAGTGATCATCAATCATTTCCACTTCAGAAGATTTGATGTATCTAGCTAGCTAGGCTCATTTCAGACAACCATCACCACAGTATCTTAGCACCTTACAGCAAACAACCAATACAAGACAGGAACAACAAGTGGACTGTATTTGTCTCTCCTTTTTAAGATGTTGGAATCCCCCCCCCCCTTCTTTCAATGTACTTCTGCATGTGAGCTTCTCTTCTTTCCCACTCTGAGTCTTTAGTTGTTTTTTGTTGTTGTTGCTGTAGTTTTGTGGAGGTGAAAATAAAGAATTGTCTTGCATTCTGCTCTAAAGGCAGTGAGGTCTGTGGTCATTCTTACCTCCCTAGTCTTGGGTCAATTGCTGAGAAAGTTCTTTTCCCCATTTTCATGAGTTTGAACTTTGTAGTTGCAGTTTCTTCTTTTCTGTGGAATGTTACTGTTGAGGGAGATCTGGGACCCTTATCAAGAGGTATTCTCTTAAGTAACTTTATCCATTGCTATGGAAAGCATTAAAGATGAGGACCACTATTTTGAAATCAACCTGGTGTTCTACAGGGAGCAAGTGTACAATGTTCATGGTAGTGAACAAGATGTAACATAATTATAATCATAATGTGGGGTACTGCATTTTGGACCAGTTGGAGCTTTCTTGTGATTGATACACTCATTCCAAAGTACAGTGAGTTGCAATAATCTAGCTAGGAAGTCACAAAAATACAGATCACCATGGTCAGGTCATTATACAGCAGTAGGGTATGCAGTCATTCTGTCAGTCACGATGAAATAAGTCATTTTTGGCAGCCATAACTATTTCAATATCCAGAAACAGTGAGGAGACCAGAAGATCTCTTAGCTATGGCCTGACTCGACTACTTGAGGGTGGCAGATACTATGGTGGTGGCTAGCTCTTGTAAAAGTTTATTTTCCCACCAGCATTGCCTCTGTCTTGCTTAGGTTTAAATTTCAACCTGGTTGCTGCCTTTCATCCACTTGGTGGTCTCAGTCAGATGTTGAGATTATTGGTTGATACTGCTATCAAGCAACAAGAGTGAGTAAGAGTGAGAGTTTGGTGTTGTCTGCATATTGCTGACATTTGAAAACATGGTGTCTCTCATGAATCCTGTCCCCCCACCCCCATGGTTTCATGGTATATGTCAAAGAGGATAAGTGATATCAGAGAGTCTTGAGGATTGCCATAGGTATGTGATCTGGCAGCAGAGGAGAAGCTGCCTATCACCACAATGATTGAAAAAATAAGGTTCTCTTCCAACTGAATGATTAGCCATTAACCCCTGCAACTTCTGCAAGGCAGGAAAATCATTTACGGTGGTCAGTAGTACTAAATGCTACAGAAATATCTAGGCATATGTGAATAGATATTCTTATACTGAAAGTGGGCAAGAGGGAATTATCCATCATTGTGATTAATATAGTTTCCATTCCAAGTTCTGGCCTGAAGCCTGACTGGGAGGGACATAAGATCTGGGTGGTGAACAGACATAGTTAAAGATGGCTTTTGTTTAGATTCCTCTCTGGAGAGAGAGGTTGAATATTGGGCAGTAATTTGTTAGTTTCATAAGGTCAGGCTGGTTTCCTGAGTAGTGACCAAACTACTGTGTATTTTAGAGTGTGTGGCAGATTTCTCTCTTCAAAGGTGGCATAGGTCCATCAAAATATCATGCTGTCTCTATATAAATCCATAGTACACACACATCTTGAATACTGCATGCAGATGTGGTCGCCCCATCTCAAAAAAGATACATTGGAATTGGAAAAGGTTCAGAAAAGGGCAACAAAAATGACTAGGGGTGTGGAACAGCTTCTGTATGAGGAGAGATTAATAAGACTGGGACTTTTCAGCTTGGAAAAGAGACAACTAAGGGGGGATATGATAGAGGTCTATAAAATCATGACTGGTGAAAGTAAATAAGGAAGGTTTCTTTTTACTCCTTCTCATAACACACGAACTAGGGGCCACCAAATTAAATTAATAGGCAGTAGTTTAAGCCAAACAGAAGGAAGTATTTATTCACACAACATATAGTCAACCTGTGGAACTCCTTGCCAGAGGATGTTCTGAAGGCCAAGACTATAACAGAGTTCAAAAAACTGGATAAATTCATGGAGGTTAGGTCAATCAGTGGCTATTAGCCAGGGTGGGCAGGGATGGTATCCCTAGACTCTGTTTGCCAGAAGCTGAGAATGGGTGAAAGGGAATGGATCACTTGATTATTACCTGTTCTGTTCATTCCCTCTGGGGCACCTGGCATTGGCTACAGTCAGAAGACAGGATACTGGGCTAGACTGACCTTTGGTCTGACCCAGTATAGCCATTGTTACGTTCTGATGTAAGAGTTTCTGTCAGGAGAGTTCAGGTAATCAGAGGTCTCTACTAGCCCTTGGAGCCATGAGTCTCAGTCACATGGATTTCTTGAAGAACTTCAGGTTTGTCTTATTTTGTAAACAGGCCGAGGTGTGTGAAGGGTTGAAAGATATATCTTAGTGAATGGTGATTAGTTACTGATGTCCAAAAATGTCAATCCAGATTTGTGTGCTCTCCATGAAACAGGGTGGCAATTCTTTATAGGTACTGTGATACTGCTTTTAAGTTCGTGAAAAAAAGCATTCAGAGTTGATGATGTGATTTACAATCCTAAATAGTTTTACTAGTCATGATTTAATGACTGTAGTGCCTAAGGAGAATAATTATCTCTGCTTCAACTGCAATTGTTGACTAGGATTAGAGAAAATTGTATTGGTGTATGTCTACTTCAGTCTTGGATTAAACTATCAAGGCTCAAGTTTCCTTCTCTTCTGCTTCTTCTGTCTCAGGCCATCAAAGAAATATGGTGATATATGAGGGCAATGTTGACAAAACTTGTTTAGGTGCCAGTGTGTCTATTGCTGTACTCACTGTAGGTTCATTTTTTCTCCACAAGATCTACTCTCTTAAGCATTTACTTGGAGTGGTTTTGTCTGAGAATGCTCACAAATAAATGTGTCCATTTACGGTCTGCTATATCAAGAGAAAGAAAATACAGGCTGTTCAGACATAACATGCTACAGACAGAGGAGGAGGTTTGCAGGGGGTCTTATTTTTAAAAATGACATTTTTGACAGATAAATATACATTCTAAAGATGGAGACCAGCTCCCTGAAAGAGAGGAATCATAGAAAGAAAGAGAAGGAGGAAATGTAAAAGCAGAGGTGATGAAGAATAGTCCATGTAGCGGTCTGGTGAATGGAAACGTTGTGGGTGGAGGGCAGGAACCTGATCATTTTCTAGCACATAAGGAAGGAAAAGAAGGGTCCTTTGTTCAACAATACATCATAGACCATACATACCAAGAAATAAAGATCATATTTTCTCATATTGTTTGAGTCCCTTTGCTTTCTCTTTTGAGACTGACAGTTTAGAATCAAAGCTTATTGAAGTAAATTGATAGGCTCACCGTCCCATAGTGTCTTATATTAGTTCCATGCACAGGGATAAGGATCCATTTCTGCTGTAACATCTTGTTAGCCAAACTCTGCATTTTGCTAACTATGTAGTACATTGGCCTTTTATGGGCTTCAAAATCTACACATTGTATTCAGAAGATTTTGAGCCTAAGATACAGGAAACTTCACTGTGATGTTTCCAGGCTGTTTCAAGCTGGAACCAAAAATGAACCATTCCCACAATTTGTAATCCAACCTAGGTGAAAACACCGAAGGGTGGGTCTTTGTGTGGGCCTTCAAATATGACTCCCTGCCCACTTCACCCAGAACTGAGAGGTCACTGGATCTGAAATACCACTTTGACCCATCTCTTTCTAACATAAAATTTTATGAATAGCAGTAGAAATAATAAAAAATATGAATAAATGAAACACTTAAAGGGCAATATGAACCAGGGCATATTTTCAAATTAACAAGTAGGATGGGCATCTAACTGTCAAGTGTGCTGTCAAATATAAAGGGAAGGGTAACCACCTTTCTGTATACAGTGCTATAAAATCCCTCCTAGCCAGAGGCAATATCCTGTTACCTATAAAGGGTTAAGAAGCTCAGCTAACCTGGCTGGCACCTGACCCAAAGGACCAATAAGGGAACAAGATACTTTCAAATCAGGGAGGGGAAGGCTTTTGTTTGTGCTCTTTGTTTAAGTGTTTGTTCTCTCCTGGGACTGAGAGAAGCCAGACAGAAATCCATCTTCTCCAACCCATCCTAATTCAAGTCTCCAATATTGCAACCAGTATAAGTAAGCCAGGCAAGGCAGATTAGTTTATCCTTTTATTTTATGTGAATTTTCCCTGTGTTAAGAGGGAGATTTATTCCTGATTTTTGTAACTTTAAGGTTTTGCCCAGAGGGGGATCATCTGTGTTTTGAAACTGAATACCCTGTAAAGTATTTTCCATCCTGATTTTACAGAGGTGCTTCTTTTACCTTTTCTTTAATTAAAATTCTTCTTTTAAGAACCTGATTGACTTTTCATTGTTCTTAAGATCCAAGGGTTTGGGTCTGTGTTCACCTGTACAAATTGGTGAGGATTATTATCAAGCCTTCCCCAGGAAAGGGGGTGTAGGGCTTGTGGGGATTTTGGGGAGAAAGATGTTTCCAAGTGGGCTCTTTCCCAGTTATATTTGTTAGACGCTTGGTGGTGGCAGCAATAAAGTCCAGGGACAAAAGGTAAAATAGTTTGTACTTTGGGGCAGTTTTATCCTAAACTGGTAAAAATAAGCTTAGGGTTTTTTTCATGCAGGTCCCCACATCTGTACCCTAGAGTTCAGAGTGGGGAAGGAACCCTGAGATGTGCCTTTAAAAAAAACTTTTCCAGACTTTTTTTTTTTTATCTGAAGCTGTGATTTGGCACCAGAAGGTCTACCAACGAACTGTGGAGAGTAATGTGATTATACATTGCCCTTTTTGTCAGAGATCATTTTTTAAATTAATTGTCTGAGTGGTTCTGGAAAAAAAAGGGCAAATCCCATTGATTGCTCTGATTTAAAAAAAGAACAAGAAGAAAAGAAAACAAGTGCCTAAATAATGCAGCTCTCTAAAAGATAGGGTGATTTCCTTTTTAGTTCTAAGAATGCCAACTTTTGGACTACTTTACAAATGATAGTTTCTAATTTGAATACTTACTAGTAGACCCATTTTGTTGTATAGGAGTTATACTTTTGAACAAACACAGTTTAGGCCATTTCAGTAATGCTATTTATGCATGTCTTATAAGGAGTCTGACTTTCTAAAAACAGGGAATAAATCATTAGACTATAATTTCTAATTACAGAGGAGCATTCTGGATAGTGTATGCTTAAAATTGTAATGATGCATTACTGTAGTGATTGTGGAAGAATCTGTACTTTGCTACTGGCTTCAGTGATCCCATTTTTAACTCTCCCTTCTTTATTTTATTTAATGCCACCTCTCTGCCAGCACCAAATAAAATAAACTGATGTTTTTATAAATGCTTGGGGACAGGGAATTTATTTCCACCTTGTAATTTTACATTTACCAATAATTTTACTCCTCTAAGGCAGTGGTTTTCAACCTGTGGTCCACAGACCCCTGGGGGTCCACAGACTCTGCCTAAAGCGTCTGCAAAAGGTTGTATTTACCGTAGAACAGTGGGTTTCAACTGGTGGTCCATGGACCCCTGGGGGTCTGCAGACTATGTCTAAGATTTCCAAAGGGATCCACACCTCCATTTGAAATTTTTTAAGGGTCTGCAAATGAAAAAAAGGTTGAACACCACTGCCCTAAAGCAGTGTGATAATATCCAAACCATATTTTATTTTGCATTTAATTGCTTGCATTTACTATGTATGCAATTAATTTAGTGCTAACTAAGCACAGTCGAGTGGATGGTGCATTTTGAGCAAGCTTTACTGAGTTCACTCTCTTATCTAAAGATGAATATTCCACCACAAATTAATTTATCAGCTATCGCTATGCCATGTTTGGTAACCACCCCCCACCAGTCCTCCAGCTGCATTAGGCTTGGGGATTTTTCAATGCCGGTTGCCTCTGCAAGGTCAGGAAAAGCAAGAAAGACTCTGGGGGCTATATCCACTTCTGAACTTTTTTTATCCACAAAAAAGTTCAGAGAGGTCCATGCCTTTGGGGAGTGGCAAAAATGCACTCCATGTTCCCCTCCCGCAGGCTGAGCAGGCGAGAGTATGAAAGAGGCAGAGTACAGACTACTGAGAGAGCAGTAACCAACCATAGGTTGTATGATCAGAGTCAGATCCTACAGATTTTGGACTTTATTCACACTGGCTAGCAGGCTACAGATGCTCCCTGCCCTCCTCACAGCACCAGCAGTGGATCCCAAAAGATTATTATGCTGCGATTGGCAGGCCTGGTGCATATGCATCTCCCTTCTGGAGTTGTGAAGGCCCTGAGGCTACAGTATCCCATGATGCATTATCAAGGTAACCTGCCTTGAGTGGGAAACAAGAGAGTGGGGTTCAGCCATGCTAAGCCAGGTGCCAGGATAAAAAGGTCAGATCCAAATCCCATTGAAGTCAGTTGAAAGAATCCTATTGAATTTGAATGGCTTTGACTCAGGCCCCAAAGGGATAGGTAACATGCATCTACATTTCTGGGACTGCTGTGGGCCTGAGTCAAAGCCCCTCAATGCAGGTTAGTACAATGGCAGTGGTTGACCTGGCTGCAATGGCTCACATGGGGATAGTAGGACCACAGGAACAATTCAGACAATCCACCAGCCCTCCCCGCAAAACTTTCCTGTTATGCCTCTGGATAAGGGTGGTATAGAGACTGTTCTCGGGGTGGGGGCTTGATAGATGCAAAAAGGTATAAATTCCCCCTATTCACAACCACACAGACCTCAGCTTGTATGCTGCAGAGGGAATAAAGGAAACTATGTGCTTGAGGATGCTGCTTTTCCTTCCTCGTAACCATTCAGCCACAGCTTTACAACATTTCAATTATTTTTCTTTCCTCTGTGCTGAGCAGAGCAGGGTAGTTCAGGCCTTGGGGCTGAGTAGACCAAAATAAATAATAAAAAAAAAAAATTAAAAGTTCAGTAGGAAGCAAGAATTTCAATATGGTAAATGCCATGCTCCATAATTCATACAATCCTTTTTAAAAGTGCTTTTCTTGTATATGAATGGCCATCAGACCAAAGGTCTATCTAGCCCAGTATCCTGTCTTCTGAGAGTGGCCAATGCCAGGTGCCCCAGAGGGAATGAACAGAACAGGTAATCATCAAGTGATCCATCCACTGTCGCTCATTCCCGGCTTCTGGCAAATCGGTATTCATTGTTTCATTCTATTTATTTTATATATAATATTTTATCCTGTATGTAGGAGGACAAAATCTGTGACTGTGTCTTATTATGGTGTGGCTTTCCTTTAGAAACACTCTGCCTCAGTTCCTCTCCTTTCACATAACCCACATAGCAGTCAGCACATTCAGTTGGTAAGGTGACTTTGTCCTCCAGCTGAATTCTAGAATCATAGAGTGGAAAATTACAACAACAAGATGGTGTTTGGAGTCACGTGGGCACATAGGAGGCAACTTCACCTCTGCCCGGTGGGTGCTCAGCCCATGGCTCTGCCGCTGGCCCTGCCTCTTCCTGTCCCTGTACCGCCCTCACCCCTCCCCATTCCACGCCCTTCCCCCAAGTCCCCGCCCCTGCCCTGCCTCTTCTCCGCTTCCTCCCCTGAGCTCACTGTGTCCCCGCTCCTCCCCTTCCCTCCCAGAAAGTCCTAAGTGCTGCCAAACAGGGGGGGAGCACTGGGAGGGAGGGGGAGGAGCGGGTATGAGGCACCTCGGGGGTGGGGGGGAGGAGGAAGCAAGGAGTGGGTGGAGGCGGGGGGAGCTTGGCTGCTGGTGGGTGCGGACCACCTGCTAATTTTTCCCCGGGGGTGCTCCAGACCCGGAGCACCCACAGAGTCGGCGCCATGCATGGCAAGTCACATGTCCATGCATGCTTTCACTTAGTCATAGTATAGGCCATCACAGGAAAGTCCATTAAGTGTAGATAGGCATCTCCATGGTCCATTGTGAGTTGAGTGTTCCTTGATGAGCCACTTGAATGGTCCCTTCAAGATAGGCAAGCTAAATACCTTGTGGGTGTTACCATAGAAAAAATATTTGAAATCCAGGTATAGAACTAATACTCATAATTTCAAATACAAAAATGATACATGTATACAAATAGCAAAATCATATACAGCAAGTCATAACCTTTCCATAGACACCGTACTTAACCTACTTTGTACAAGATTTGTTACAATTATATAACAGTGGTAGCAACAATGATTTACATGGTCATATTTTATCAGATAACATCACACTAATGTTGCCAGCAAGAATAAAAATGCTGACAGTAAATTTTCTTTGGATTGTCCACTAACATACTATAGAAACACAGCATTTGATACTGGGATAGCAGAAAGATGTTGACAGTGTATTATCCATTGAAGAGGTTCAAGCAAAAATTAGTCTATCTATTGATATAGAAATTATATAAACAGGCAGGTACAGGCAGCCTTCTAAAATCCCTTAGCAGTACTTATATGCTTTGTCCAATAGGACACCTAGGCTCTGTCCCAAAGAAGCAATTACTGTCAGAACCCAAGGTGTGGGGAGGCACAGGCTTATCTGCATCTTCTCCCAAAACTCATTACATGATTTGAGCTTTCTGCATTACACTCCAATTTGTGAAGGTGATTGATTTCCCTCTAGGAATATCAGCTTCATAAGTCTCATCACCCCTGGAAGGTTCTGGAGGCATTCCCCTCCTTACATTACAAATTTGATTTTTCAGAAGGACTCAGGATATTTAAAACCTTTAGAAAATGTGGATTTAATGTCACCAGAAGGACGAGCCAACAGGCTGGTAAAAGACTCTGGATTCTCAAGAAGAGATGCTGAATGACTTGCAAGCTGGCCATTTTCCAAGATGCCATCTTTATGCCTGGTAACATACTCTACCAATGGTATAACTCCACTTAACCAAATATGGGAGAGATGTACATTTTGGTTTATCAGCATTTCGTAAGTTTGGATTTACTATGGTCTTGATTCAAGAGAGCCCTTAAGTGCATACTTAAATTGATCCCCATTCAACACAACACTTAAGTACATTCTTGAGAAGGTAAGCGCTTGCTTTAGTGTTGTCCTAAGCACAGCTGTCTCCTAAATTAGAGCCTACTGATGACAAGGACTTCCAACCATGTCATCAGTGCACATCCTTAACTAATCAGCCTTAGCCCTTAACCCATCCAACCAAGGATCATCGGACTGACTGGACTGTATGAGCAAATCTCTTCACGGTGTCAGCAAAATGCTAGCTCCCTATTGAAGGACTATGTTTTTAAATAAACAAACAACTATTATATAAGCATACAGTGGCTACAGGAAACTACTCAGAAATGTACAGTTTCAAGCATTTCTATTGGGAGTGTTCTTTACTGTTTATAATTTCTATGTGATGGGGAACCATCTGCTCCAGAGACTCCACCTACCTCCCATGGGAATGGTGAGGATTAGTTATGGTTTGTACAGCACTTTGTAATTTTAAAGCTCTGTATAAGTGTATTAGTAGTCTTGCAGATTCAACATATTGTTGACCTTCAAAGGAAGAAAGATTAGTCTGTTTACTGGGGGGAGGGAAGGAAGGGAGGGAACCTCTCCAAGGAAAATAGCTACACTTTTTTTAAAAAAAGAATCTGAAGAATTTTGTAGTTACCAAAGTGTGTGAAGTATAAAGAATAATTAAAATAAATAGTGTGGTAAACCACAACAGAGGAAATAAAATGTAACCTTCCAAAGTGATGATTTCAAAGCACAACCAACTAATAAATACTAGAATATAATTAAAGGCAAGAAAAAAAATATGGCAACTGCGAATGGAATCAAATTTAAACATGCAGTTTAACACCTTAATACTTGGTGCTCACCTCAGCAGGCAAGAAGAGAAATACAGAATTATTCTGGGGCAAATGTGGATGCTATCACTGCTAGTTTCTAACAGACAGGAACCAGCTTACCCCTTTCTCCCTCCCACACACATTACTTACAAAGTCCAGTGCAGGTTTACTCCCAAGGAAAAATGTCTTATACTGTGCTTATTTACAGAGGAATGGCTGTATAGTTCTCTAGAGAACTCAGCACTTTGGTATATTGCCATCACTTCCCAGATGAACAAAAGGAGAAGGATAGATGGGTTACATGCCAGATGACATAAAGAGCTGAAGAAAAGGAAAGCACAGCTACAGAAAGACTCTTGGGGGAAAATAGCAAGGGAGCCAAAGTTGAAGGACATACAATCCCAAAAGCTAAGACAGCTGAAGGCAAAGATTGGAAGGACAGGATAATGAATACTCTGAAAGGTTAGTCCTCTAGAGATTAATCATTAATTACTGGACATGTTTAATTAATCAAAATATCCTCCAGCAAATAAAAATTCCTTCCAATTCCATAATTGCAAATCAATACATTCTGACAGCTAAAGAAAAGGTTTTGGGGAATGAAAATGTTGGAAAAGATCCCAATGAACACAAATGAAATGATCTTTTCTTACATTTTGCCATTATCCATTATTACATCAATGAGAAAGGCCTTTGTTGTAAAATACTTTAATGGTGTCAAACAACGTCTGTCAGACCCAGAACTGCTGCTGACTATAATAATGGCAGGCAGCATTTGAGCTTTTAGTAGTGAAGGTGTAACTAGAACTGTGGTATCAAACATTAGAGAATAAATGTCCATCATTTTATAAATGGTAAAAACTGTGTTTTCAATAACACATTAAATTTTCCTCTGGCTATAAATTAGAGATTTAGTCATTTAGAAGCAGCAAAGCAGATTGACATCTGGTTTGTAACAAAGCTAAATTTGTTTTCATTTTATGCTGGCTGGATGCCAGTGAGTCATCAACCCATCATGACACTGTTATGCAAAAACAGGGTGTGACACTGAGCCAGAAAGGGCTGAGCAACTAACAGGCTAAATGGCCCAAATGAAATCTTTAAAGACGTATTAGAAATGTATATACATGATAATTAGGGCCTTTCCTTATAAATAGCTAACAAAGCCATGATAGATGGACTAGAGCTTTGAAATGTACATTTGTATTGTTAGAAAATTAGCAGAAGAAAGTGATCGTATTTGTCTGTGTTTACCTATATCTTGTTAGAGGTTAACAATGATTCAGAGATCAAAAGGGAATATTCAACATTTAGATGAAACTTGTGTGTAATAATATCCTTGTCTATAATTCTCCTTGAAGTTTGTCATATACTATCTATTCTTCACCCAAGGAATACCTGCTGTCAAGAGGCTATAGTAGCCTGCCAGAGATCTATAAAAGAACTTTAGGACCTGATCCTGTTATCTCAGATCTGCTTAAGCTTGGTCAGAGGAACCTTGGGTCGCAAGACTGAGGTCTCCAGCTCCAGTCTGGATTACCCTACTACTTATCATGGAAGAATATGAACAAACTCTATATATGAACTGCCTATTTGGACTGTAACCTGATGAACTGAGTCTGGAAAGAATTTTTTGCAACTCAGCAGCTCACCATCTCTACTATGAAACTGACCTAAGA
The DNA here is from genome assembly GCF_015237465.2 of Chelonia mydas. Classification (NCBI taxonomy): domain Eukaryota; kingdom Metazoa; phylum Chordata; order Testudines; family Cheloniidae; genus Chelonia; species Chelonia mydas. The sequence goes on from NC_057849.1 coordinate 127,164,094, forward strand.
ACTTTATTCATATCTGTATGTATAATGATCTTTTAATCAATACTCTCTCTCTTTTCCTTTTAAAATAAATCTTAGTTTAGTTAATAAGATTTGATTGTAAGCATGTTTGTGGGTAAGATCTGAAATATTCATTGTCCTGGTAGGTAATGTGTCTGATCTCTTGGGATTGGTAGAATTTTATATATGATGAACAAGATTTTCAGTAATCTTCATCATATCTGACTTGGCTGTCTGGGTAGGAGCCCAAGGCTGGGTTGCTTTAAGGAGCTGTGCTTTTTGGCTACTGGGTAACCAATAAGGTATGGTTGAAGCTGTTTTTTGCTGACTCGGTGAATCTAATTATTAGAATAACCACCAGTTTGGAGGATCGTCTGCCTCATTCTTTGCAGTTTGCCCTGGTTAAGCAATCTCAGTGTGGCTTCTCCAGTGACCACTGTCACACAGGGGCAAAAACCATGAATTAGATTTCCAAAGTGAACACACTGTCTAGGGGAACAAGTAAACATGAAAAAAATCAATGAACTTTCAGTAATTGGTTTACCGTATGAATCAATTATCAATATTGGGTCTGATTCTCTTACTGATGAATGTAAGTTGAGTTCTCAGCATGTAGTCCCATTGAAAACAATGAGTCTAGTTGCCAGCGCTGGTGAAAATGTTTCCATCAAACTTTTTTCTTTGAAAATTGGGTTTTAAACAAACAAATAAATTAAAAGAAAGCAGATAATTTCCACTAATTCATCAGAAAACCCAACCTGATTTGGCGGGTGGTGGAGGGGACATTTGGCAGCCTTTGACCAATAAATCATAGAATATCAGGGTTGGAAGGGACCTCAGGAGGTCATCTAGTCCAACCCCCTGCTCAAAGCAGGACCAATCCCCAACTAAATCATCCCAGCCAGGACTTTGTCAAGCCTGACCTTGAAAACCTCTAAGGAAGGAGATTCCACCACCTCCCTAGGTAACCCATTCCAGTGCTTCACCAAAAAAATTTCCATTGTCAAAATTTTAAACAAATAAACCAAACAAAATGGGATTTGGGGGTTTCATTTTTTTAATGAAAAGTGAAACTATTCCACAGGCAAAACAATCCCATTTTCTAGTTGAAGAGGAAGATACTACTGTGCATGAATAAGGCTGGTGGATTCTAGCCAATTATTGTAAAAGTACATGGGGGTGAAAGTAGAAAATCAAGTAACAGAATCTGTGCCTTTTTTTACGCCAGCCTAAATCTGCAATAAGAGTACTGTGGTGTTACAGCACCTATGCCTCTGCCACAGTTCTGAAAACGCTTCTCACATGTGCAACCTCTGCAAGTATCTGCATCTCTCTTATGTACTGGGGATCATATGGACCTAAATTGGCAGGGTTTTTGAAAAAAAAAAAAATACACCCAGTTGAGTTTTTACAGTTGAAAGTGAGTAGCCAGTGGGTCAAACTTCAATTAAAATTGAAGCTAAAGTCAAGGGTTTGGATTGGAGGCTCAGGCCACCATGCTCACAGCCACCTTCCAAAGCCAATTTATGGTTTATGAAGCAGCATCACAGCACTGCTAGGATGATGCAGATCACAAATCCCATGCTGAAGCATGAGGGCTGGGGACAAAGCATTCTCAGTGATGGGGATCCAGTTATGGAGATCAGGCAAATACATAGACTGAGCATCTTTAGAAAGTGCTGCAAAAACCTTCCCTTTCAAAGAAGTTTTTTCATCATAAGAAGAATGCTCACAACACTGACAACCTCATCTATCGCTACTCCTTACCAACCAAAAAAACCTGTACCCCAAGCAGAGTATTGACCCTAAAAAATGATGTGTTAGAGACTCCATGAAGTCCACTTGAGGCTTCACTATCGCTATTGGAATATTTTTCTTGGAAGGTGCTCAGATACTATGGTATGAGTCGCAGTATAAAAGGAAGGAAAAGAAATTATTTTAATAGATCAGGCAAGTTATGGGGAAAAGTTAGTTGTTTCTAGCCTTCTCTCTATTTTCTCATAGATGTGTTCAAATTGGTTGGATTTTTCATACCTTGCCTCCCTTCAATTTCTATCTTTTAAACTTTTTAAAATTGTAAAATGAAAGGGCCATGCTCTAATAAAATAAACCATACTAGAATGCACATTAAAGACACTTCTTGGGTGGATAAATGCACCAAATTTTCAGTTTTGTGCCTCACAACACATCCAAATTGTAAACCTATAGGCTATTAATTCACATCCTGGTGGTGATTTATTGCTAGAGTGAAGGATTAGCAGTATGAACAAAACTCTGTGGAAGTTAAATCAGCATGTCTTTCTCTGATGGATCATTTTGAAAGAAAATGTATTAAAATTTTATTTACATTAACAGAATGAAATGCAAATATATTGCAATAATGTAAGTCTTGCATACCTTTGGGTATTTGAAAATGGAAAATAAATAGTTTTACAGAGGTTATATCAGAAAATGTTGATAATAACAGAGCAATCTACCAGTGAAAAGAAGGATGGCAAAGTGGTGGCTGGGAAGAGCCACCTATTTTTCCTATTAATATTCCCAACAAAAAAAATACCACTTTATTAATTTAAAATTAAGATTGCTAAATGCCATACCATTACAAAATCTACATAGCAATGAAGGTTAAATCTAAACATTAAAGATAACTTAAGGTAATATAAGAGAATATAAAATCATTAATTATGAATATTCTCTTAAAAGCATACATTTATAAACATCAGATATAAAATTATTTCCTCACTTCTGACCAAAAAGTCATATTCAGATACCATGCTCATGTGTTGAGTATGGTGAATAGTGTATGAAATTCATCCCTGTGCGGAGGGGCAGCACAAGCTCTTTACCACTTGTGTCTCGCTTAAACCCTCAAGGGAGTTGGACATAAGACATACGTTGCGTACAGTCATTGCACTGGAAAAAAAAATTGATGTTTCATTTTTGGATTTTTTTTTTAAGGTTTATTTTTGCCAATGCAAGTTTGGGAAATTCTTAAACAAAATATCTTTCTGAAGCAAAAAAAAATAAAAGCTTTTTTGTTTTGGAAATGCTAAAATGAAATTTAGACTTTTGATTTTTAATTTTTTTTTAAACAAACCTATTTGTTGAAATTGACTCAAATTAGTAGACAGTTTCAATTGCCCTGAATCTGAATTTTTCAGCCAAAAAAAATGTTTGCATTAAAAAAATTGCCCAGCTTTTGTTATGGATATAGTATACATCCATGCATTGTGCTAGATATTCACTTTTCAGTTATACAAGCACAGATTGCAAAGAATTAATGCTTGGGGTTTCAAAGAGCCTAAATGAGCTGGGTGTCCAAATCCTGTTTAATTTCAACAGGATTTGAACACCTAAATCCACTTGGCTCTTTTGAAAATTCCATTAAAATACAGATGAGTCACTGAAGAAATTTTAGGGTATTTATCCTGCCTTGGAGCCAAACCATCCCAAGGGATCAACTGTGCTGATCTGGCTCCAACTATGAGCCAGGTCCAAAGTATAGCAAACTCAATAGAAATAACCCCATTGATTTCAATGAATTGTGGATCCAGCCCTAAAAGTGAACTGCTAAATTTGAGAGGTCTGGGTCTAAATCTGCAGTTATTACCCAGGAAAGTTTTTTTTTTTTTTTTAAATCTAATATAATCCTCTAACAGAGTGAGATATGTTGTGATTATGTTGGAAGGTTTAATTAATAGGGGGTTAATTTAAATTCATTATATATATGGATAGTTTATGTTTTTCAAAAAGTTTTTCATAGGTTTTTTTGTTCATTAAAAATTATTTTTAAATTGCCAAGTAACCTACAATTTGAGATAGGCATTGATAAGAAAAAAATTATTAATTAAAGTATTCTTATGAAATAGACATATCATTTCATAGTTATTCATCAAAAAGTTCAAAGGGAGCAAAATTAAGGTCAGATGCTTAAATGAAAGGAAAGGAAACAGAATGTATGAACTCTAAGTATTGCACTCTCAGGCCCTGATCCTGTGCTGAACTTTGCACATGTGATTGGTCCCATTCAGCTGATGTGTGTAAAGTTATTCATATGCATAAATCTTTTCATGCTCAGGGCCATTATCTACCTGGTTTGGGGAGGGGGTGGAATAAACTGGGAGGAGTCATTGCGAAATGGCCCCAGTTACTCCTCCATGCTTTGATCTATTGTTTAAGTAGCTCACACAATGCTGTGAACAGTGTACTTACTCCTTCTCATGCTACTTTATGAGCACCGAGTCCAAGTCCCAACAACAAAAAGCTAGAAGAAAATATATCAGAAGAGGTACAGTATTGGCAGCTGTTTCTGGGATGAAATCTGATAAGACTCTGGGCCTGGAAGGGGATAAATACATTTTTAATCAGAATGGATTAACTGGGCGACTGGCAGCTTTATTTAATGCTGCACTTTATTGAGAGGGGCTTGAAGAGTCAATGAAGGTAGCAAATATTGGAACTCATTAAAACAGGAAATGAGCTCACCGTGTGCCTCATATTCTACATCCTTATTAAATAAATACGCTAAAACGTCACTAAAGTACTAGCCAACAGATTAACTAAGATTCTGCCCTCCTAATCCATAACGATCAAACAGGTTCACTCAGGGCACGTAGCAGTCAGATAACTTATTTTAGGGTCTTGGAGTGCTTTAGTCAAGCCCACGAAGGAATAGATTTTAACCTATTGTCAGATGCAGAGAAAGCATTTGACTGTGTGGAAAGGAAGTTCCTGCTGGTTATTTTATCAGAAACTTGGATGGGCCTTAGTTTTCTGAAATGCATAGTGTGTGGCTTCATCCTTGTGCAAAGGGGCAGCACAAGCTGTGTACCACTTGCATCTCACTTAAATACTCAAGGGAGTTACATGAGATGTAAGTGGCTCATTGTCATCATGCTGGCTGTCTCAACATGGATGGGTTTCATCCAAAAATTTTTGTATGTCCAAACAGTTGCAGTATTAATGAGTTAATGACAGGTTTCAGAGTAACAGCCGTGTTAGTCTGTATTTGCAAAAAGAAAAGGAGTACTTGTGGCACCTTAGAGACTAACCAATTTATTTGAGCATGCATCGTATGCACCCGATGAAGTGAGCTGTAGCTCACGAAAGCTTATGCTCAAATAAATTGGTTAGTCTCTAAGGTACCACAAGTACTCCTTTTTTTTTTTTAAATGAGTTAATGGTCACATTTCTAATGCATTTAATCTGTACAAGGGAGCTACACAAGGCTGCCCTTTTTTGCCTGTGTTCTTTGCTCTGGTTATGAGGCTATGTCCACACAGTCTAAGACAACAATATGACAGGAATGCAAGATAGCAGCTATTCAACATAAAATAACACTCTATGCAGATGATGTGATTTTTGTCTCTGTCAAAATCATAAGATAAAAAAAATAATGAAACGTAGGTTCAAGGCTATGACTGGATGCAACAGGGGTGGCCAACGTGTGGCTCCGGAGCCACATGTGGCTCCTTGTATAGGCACCGACTCCGGGGTTAGAGCTACAGGCACCAATTTCCAATGTGCTGGGGGGTGCTCACTGCTCAACCCATGGCTCTGCCACAGGCCCTGCCACCACTCCACTCCTTCCCGCCCCCTCCCCTGAGTCTGCCATGCCCTTGCTCCTCCCCGTCCCCAGCCTCCTGCACGCCACGAAACAGCTTAAATGCAGCTTAATTGGAACATAGTAATTGTTCTGGCCTTCTACTCGGGGCTGAATTTCACCCCTTATGGCCACTCTTAGAGGGACATGGAGAGAAGAAGAGATTTCATACATCAGGTTGGAGTGCCCAGGATCTTTTCAACCAAGGTCTTCTGAGGTAATCTGTCTTGCTATATGTCTGTACAGTGTCTATAACAATGCGGCTTTGATCTGGCTGAGACCTTTAGACACTATTACATAAAAATAAATATGAATAATACACATTTATGAGCTAACAGCGAAAATAAAATGTTGCACTTTGCATAAAGACTCTCTGGTAAACTTACCAGATATGCCATTCAACAATTCAGCTTTTGAGAAGTACAAGGGATAAATTTATCATTGCTCATAATTTGAAGAATTCACTTATATAGCCTATGGAAAGAAGAAAGATATCTCCCTCCATTTCCATTGTAGACAATCTGTGAAATACTTTCAATGGAAAATTTAACACAAGAAATAAGAATGCAACAAAATAAGAAGGCTGAAAAGGAACTTACATATCTAGTTCCCCCCACTTTTTTTTGTTTAGTCAGAAAAGAAACATTCTCTTGGTGTATATATATATATATATATATATATATATATATATATATATATATATATATATGTGTGTATACATACACACACACACACACACATAGATAGACAGGAAGGAATCTGACAGTAGACAATAGGTTTGGTATATCAAATATTTGTTAGTAGAGTAGGATTAGGGTGAGCAGACATCCAGATATTATCAGAACTGTCCCAACATTAGGGGTTTTGTCTTATATAAGCAACTATGCCCCACCTCCCCGGGAAAAAAAAGTGTCCAGATTTTTCACGCTTTCTATTTGGTCACCCTAAATAGGATTTGAACAACATATGACAAAGGTACACTATAGAAAATAAGGATTATCTTTATGCTTATAGTGTCTGAGTTCAGCAATCTACCAAGACCTATATCCCAGGAATATAGTTTGTAGTCTAGATCATTTAATTATGTAATACAAATTGATTTGACCAAAACATTGTGTTATGGAGAATAACATAGTGAAATATCACGTGCCTGTTTTAGGCTAGTTCTTTAGGCCTGTGGCACAGACCTTTTCTCATTTCAGCCCTCTTAGTTATTTTTATTGCTGTCCTCTGGATTATATCAAATTTGTTGCAATGTTTCTTGTATAGAGATGCCCAGATAATGTACATCTGAGGTCATAAAAAGGTTATATTCCCTTCCTCATCTGTTATGTAATTCCTCATATGCAACCACAAATTTCAAAGACTTTTTCTGCTGATAGTATAAACTCTATTACAAGTATATTAATATGTAGGATTCTGTAGTGTCCACTATCAACCCTACATAATTCTCTAGACTCTGTTGCATTGCAAATATCTCCTTCCCTTTGTTATCTGTGTTTTGCATTATTTTTCTCTACATTATCTTATATATTCAAGGTTAAATTTCATTATCTCTTGCATACATGCTAATCTCCACAGGTCACTTGGTAGTGTTAGTTTGACTGTTTTCCATACTGGAAAACTCACTGTTTTCCAGTATCTTCCAATTTATTATTGTCTGTGAATGTAATCTGTGTGCCTTTTTCCATTTCTTCCAGTTTATTAAAAAAGATTTTTGACACAGCCAGACCTAATACTCATCTCTGTAATACTGCAGCACATTGCTTTTTAACTAAAGTCTTGCACTGTAATACTACACAATAATGTAATATTGGCTGAAATTTTCAAAACCAGCCAGGGTATTCACACACAGATCTTTTATTGAAGCTAATGGAAGATGAGTGTAAATCCCCTAAACTAGTTCAGAACTTTCAGCCATTAATCCAATGATAATCCAGAGTATACAGATCTAATTATTAAAGCTTGGTTTGGATTCAGGCACAAAAATAAAAGTGGTTTGATTTTCAGAGGTGTTGAGCAAAAACAACATCCATTGACTTTACTGGTAGGGGTAGCAGTGAAAGCACATGGAACTGATATAGTATTTACTGAGTCTTTTGCCACCTCTCAGCCCTCATTCCATATATTTACTCATACCCATATTTGAATGATAGATAGCACAAGGAAAGATATTGTAGTGGAGTGTCAGAAATCCTGCAATGGCCCCAACATTATTTTCAAGAACAAGCCCAATAGGGTACATCATGGAGCGAGGTGAAGTTATTCAGTCAAATTATTTTTCTGCCAAAAAATGCAGATTTTGGTCTACTGAAACAACTCAGAAATGTGTATTGGTTTTGCCAAATTATTTTGGCAAAAAAAATCTAAACATTTTATTTTGACATTTTAAAATGTTTTGATGTGAAATAGCTTTGTTTAGAAATGTTATTTAATTTTATTAAAAAAGAAAGGAAAAGGTCACAGACTAAATTAAAAGTTTTGTTTGACCTGAAACAATTTTATTTTCCATATTTTTTTGAACTGTCGGCAAATCAAAAAATCAGTTATTCACCCAGCTGTAGCATATTGTCAACGGAATCTCCGGTAATATACCATACCGACTGTTTTCTTTTTTTTAATCAAGGGCTTACTAAGCAACATTCACCAAATGGGAAATTCAAGGCTGTGATATTTTAAAGCATAAATAAAACAATGTTTTACTCCCTTTCTCCTGCTAGGAACACCTATAGAGTATTTTAGTAACTGTTTTATTTCAAAGACTTGCTTTTCCCCTCTTAGTGTCTGAGGCCTTGATTCAGATCATTATTATTTGTAGCAGCCATCCCATGCTACTCCTCAATTTTATATATAAAACAGCTAGCCACTTAGCTTTTTGGGGACAGGGCTAATGTTAGGTCATCCATATCAGAGACAACACAACTCTTGATGGTAGGGAGGGGGCACAATTTTAATATTTGGGGAGGCGGGGGCACATGATTGCCCCACATGTCTCCCTTAGGCTGAGGAGCAGCAGCAGAGCCAGGAGTGCCAGGGCAGTGGTGAGTGAGTGCCTCGGGCAGTGGCTGGCTCCTGGAGGCATCAGGGGGAGAGGCAAGTGTGACTCCTTCTGGGGAGAGGCAAGTGTGCATCAGGGTGCAGCTTGGAGCTGCCTGGGGAGTGCCTCACCGTACAAAGACAGTGTGGCTTGGGGAGCAGGGCAGCGAGGGCTGACAGACAGCCTGCCAGCACCCTGGTTCCCACAGTACGGAGACCCAGGGGACTGAGTGGGTCAGGTGGCTCCCACCCACTTCAGATCCCCCAGCTCCTGGAAGGAGGCAACGATTTTCAAACTGTTGGATGTGCCCCTGGGGGGGGGGGGGGCATGCCCCACAGTTTGAAAACCTCTGTGATAAATGGAAGACAAACATTGGGGGGGGGGGGAGAGAAGAGACACACAAGTCACCCCACATGCTCGCCCCCATGTGTCACCCCTATCCATAATTACAATATTTCTCTACTCTTTTTTTCCCCTCCATTTCCCTTTCATCAGTTATCACCTACACTCTAAAAATAATATTTATAGATTTTTAAAGCCTTCTTTGGTCTGTCTTAACACTGCTGTCAATCTTCCTCTTTCCTGCAGTGCTAAATTAACACCTCCAATTGCTATTTTGTCTTGTCACTCATGCTTCCAGGGGTGCTGATACAGTGCAATGGGACATGTGAACTCATGGTAGTCAAGAACTGAAAAATCAAATGAACCCAAAGAAAGTTTCAAAACAAAAACAAGCCAAAAAACCCCTACAGAATATATTTAGAGTGGGAACAGAGGCAGGATACCAAGAGACTTAATACTATTAATAGGCTGACTGATATTAATCCTGCTACTAACTGTAACTTTAAGAAACAGCTGCACTGGCTTTAAAATTGTTCAGTGGCAACCCTCTTACAGAAAGTATACACTTAATAAACATATACTAATTTTAGTCAAGATATCTACAAAATATACCAATAGGATCTGTGTAGATGGACTACACTGCCAAAGAGACATGGCAGGCAATTCCTCAAAATTGGTGGTTCATTCTGTAAGTAGATTCACCACACCAGTATCAAAAGAGCTTCTGTAGTGCCACACTGGTTAACAAGAAGCCAAACATCGTCCCTGTCACAGGGTCTATGCCAGCACTCCCACTTTTGTGCGTGCACCCTGTGTCTAGGCTGGTATAACAAAGAGTCCCACCACCTTCTTCAGTGGTTTCACCTTTGTGTCTTTATTTACAGTTTTCTTGTGCAGTCCCAATTCCCCCAACAACAATCACACCACAGGCCCTCTGCAGGGCCTTCTAACTTTTGAGGCTCCTTCCAGTAGGTAAGGAGACAGAGAAACAGCCCTCCTATCTTCACCCAGGCCACTCCCTCACTAAGGTTTTCCCAGGGCTTTTATAGCCCTCCAAGTCTTTAGCCCAGCTGTTCCCACTTGGCCCAGCTTGTTGTTCTGAGCTAGCCCTCATTAGGGCTTACAGCTGGGCTCGCTGCTGCATACTCATGTCTCTCTACCTGGCCTTTTGACCAGAGAGCCGTCTGCAGCCAGCATTTTGGCAGGGCTTTAAAGGGGGTTTTACCCCTGCCCTGCCACAGTCCCCTTTAGGCATTCCAGCCCTCAGCTCCCATCCAGACAAACTGATCTAATACAGTGAGAGGTTAGTGAAAACCCAATTCACCATATATGAGGGTCTACTAAACCCAAAGGAACAGACACTTACCCCCCAGTAAATATATCTCTCAGATCTTACCCAGATATCACACTGTCAGCCAATCCTTAGTAAACTAACTAAAGAATTTATTAATAAAAAGAAAAGAAGAGAGTTATTGAATGGTTAAAGAATCATATACATACAAATGATTTCCAGATCTCATAGATCAGGATCATAGCAGTGATGGAATAGACTGCTGGCTTGCAGAAGTCTCTCTGGTAACTTCCAAAAGATTGGAAGGTCCTCAGGCCATAGTTCAAAATACTCCTTTTAGTTGTAAATCTACAGTCCAAAGAATTGGAGTAGGAATGAGGCAAAGCAGTGATGTCACAGCATGCAATTTATAGCCCAGCTCAGGTGCGTGGAAAGTTACTGGCCCAATAGGGAGTCCAGGGGTCACATGAGCATGGAAAGTTACTAGTAAAAGTGGAGTCTTAGGTCACATGTCCTCATCTTATGTTCTTGCATTGTTTGCTGAATCACAGGGGTGGCCATAGCCCCCATGCTGTCTGAGGCATTCACAGGAAAGGCCTACTGGGCAGGATAAGTATCTTCAATGGCCTATTGTGAGAGTGGATTGTCCTTAATGGGCCATAAACACATAACTGTCTAGTCCTGATGTAAAGGCAGTGGTTCTCAATCTATTTATCAACGTGGGCCAGGAGTGAAGACTTGGGCAGAGGGGCCGGTGGCAGGGACCCTGGACCTTATTGTGTGGGGCCGGGCAGCAGCCACGACCCTGTACCTGGCTGCATGGGGCTGGGTGGTCGGGCAGTCAGGCAGCAGCCCAGATCCCGACCCTGTGGGGCCGGCCGGCAGCCCCGACGCAGACCGTGAAGCCTGTGGGACTGGGTGGCAGCCCCAGACCCCAGACCTTGCAGGGCTGGTTGGCAGCCCTGGACTCTGTGGGGGTGGGTGGCAGCCCTGGACCCTTTGGGGCTGGGCGGCAGCCCCGTACCCTATACCCTGTCGGGCTAGGCAGCAGCCCCGACCCCAGCATGCCATGTTGGGCAGCCCGGACCCCACCACACTGAGCAGCCAGGCAGCCTGGAACCCAGACTCCACTGCACAGTGACCTTTAGCATACAGCTGGGCCACAGCTGTGTGGTAATTGGGACTCATGCAGCCCAAAGGCCATGGGTTGAGAACTGCTGATCTAAGGGGTATCACCCAGGAAAAGAACACGTGTTTGTGATACAGATACCATAGCCAATATTCATAACTCCAGATACAAAGATGATACATACATAGAAATAAGATTATCATACTTAGGAAAGCATAACTTTTCTATTGATACCTTACGTGACATGCTTTGTACAACATTTATTGTAACATTGGTGACTGTATTAGTACAACTAGTCATTTTTATACAGCATCCTTCTATAACAGGGATAATATCTGAGCCTTTATCACATGTACATCAGGCAAACTGTAATAAGTGTGATATAAAAGCCAATGTTTGCAAGTTTATGTGAAACATAGTCACTGGTTTTTCCCTGGGTTAAACTGCCTCGGGTGATGTCTCCTAAAGTCCATTAGCCATTTTCTGAAGAACTCTTGTTGCCTCAGTCAGAAGGCTTGGGAATAATTATGGACCTGAAGTCACTATTTCAAATAGAACTATAAATGGACACCATTGGCTCTATATGGAGGCTGTCAATAAGAGACTGGATAGGAAAGCTGGGAGGGCTTAAAATGAATAGTTAATCCCCAAGAGATTACATGTCTAGCCATTTTAAATTAGGGATATGTGGGTTTTGTTTTTAAGAAAATAGAAAATTTCTTTTTCAAAAAATTAGAAACTACCCCCATCATTTAGAGAACATTTATTGGGCACTCAAAAATCAGGAGTTGTTGAAGCTAAATATGCATACAGATCAGTAACTTTGTCCCATTGTACATGTGCATTATGATTCTCTTTGCTTACATAAACACACAGAATTTTTCAAATACAGTAACAAAAAAATAATTATTTTTTTTTCCCCTACACATGTCTAAGGAGCATTTCTCAAAGTTCTCAGTGAATGAAGAAAGCTGGACTTATATAGAATAGTTTGCCATAGCACTGCAGTATGGCACCTATAAGTATCTAAAGTTATGGAAAAATAGCATTATTAGAATATATGATTTCAGATATAGCTTTACCAAATACAGATTGGTGAGGTGAATGCACCTTTAATTTCTTGACTTCGCTCTGGCTTCACCAAGTAACCTCTGACAAAAAGAAGAGGACGTTTTCTCTCTGTTGCATTAGATCAGTGGGATTTCTAAAAAGGCTTAATTGGTTTGGTTAAGTCATTGACAGCAGCCAGGCTTCACGGGAATAAACCCTTCTTTCTAGGTAGAGTTTATTATCGATAAAGTAGCATTTAATTATCCATAAAGGTTCTTTACAGTATTCAAAATGTTCATTTTCTCTTTTTGATCTCATAGAATGATAGTGAGTTTTCTAGAAAAAACTTTATTGCCCCCATAAAAATATGTTTAGTCATGTACACATACATGCACACACACACATACTCCCTAAATCAGAATTCTAACTCAGAATTCTGTAGTAAATACTCAATTGCAAAAATTTCATTAAATGTATAAGAATTCTAACTCAATTAGCTAAGACACATACCAAAAAGTATAGCCTTGATTAATGGATGCAAGAGAATCAGAGATGCGAGCTTGCTGAAAATCAGATTGAAACTCATTAAAAGGGTTGGCATCATTAACACACTTGCCACATCATCCCTGGTTCAGAGATCAAAGTCTTGGTAGAAAAAAGTTCAGAGTGCAATCCAATGTGTGAGTGGATTGCCTTTTATTTTCCCGTTTAGCTGCATGCCCGGCAGTTGCCATCTAGATTTCTAAAATATTGTCCCTGGAACACAAGAGACGGAATTTCTCCTACATTTCAAGTCCTTCCATATTGTAATTGGTGTCAAAGTAAAAGCAAACATTTTTCCTTCCAAGAAGTTATAACTAACCTGAAAGGCAGATAATATATATGTCCTTTCTGATTCATTAGCTCCATCATACAAAGTCTAAATACTTTGGTAAATAAACCTTGCAGAAGTATTTCTGTCTCTAAACATCCCTTGTCTTGTCAAATCAATATCTGTCCATGGGTTTATTACAAGAAATTGAGAGAGAATGGCATGCCTGTAATTGAGAAATATTGACGTTCAAATTTATATGACGCGTGGAGAATTTTTTTCTGGTATTAGACCTCCAATAGCCCTCTCATTTGTTTTACTTCCTAAGGGATGGATGAATGTTTTTCATGCCTATTGGCTGAGCAAGAGGATCCTTACTGTTTGTGTCTCCTACCACCTTTCTTTTCTAGGGAGAAGTCTTTCTCACAGGAATACTTTGAAAGCCTTTTCAGTTTCAAAGTATCCTCACTTCTGTCCCTTCTATGAGCTTACTCAAGAGAGCTTTCCCTCTGCCAGAAACCATGAGCTGGGCCAAACCACTAAGGTTTTATGATATGCAATGCTGTAAATTATTCAGGGAAACTGTTTTCTCATGCTATATTCTTCACTGCACTCGTGATGTTTTAGAAGATACTGGGCACAACCTCTATTCTCTTCCATTCAACCTCTATTCTCTTCCATATAGTACTGATATCACCATGATCTCTGTAAGCTTTCAGACACCACAACATTCAAAATCTGAATTAAAAAATTCATATAAATGACAGGTTTCAGAATAGCAGCTGTGTTAGTCTGTATTCGCAAAAAGAAAAGGAGTACTTGTGGCACCTTAGAGACTAACAAATTTATTTGAGCATAAGCGTTTGTGAGCTACAGCTCACTTCATCGGATACATTCAGTGGAAAATACATTGGGGAGATTTATATACACAGAGAACATGAAACAGTGGTTGTTACCATACACACTGTAAAGAGAGTGATCACTTAAGGTGAGCTATTACCAGCAGGAGAGTGGGGCGGGGGGGAGTTTTTTGTAGTTATAATCAATGTGGGCCATTTCCAGCAGTTGACAAGAACGTTTGAGGAACAGTGGGTGGGTGGGGGGGAGGATAAGCATGGGGAAATAGTTTTACTTTGTGTAATGACCCATCCACTCCCAGTCTCTATTCAAGCCTAAGTTAATTGTATCCAGTTTGCAAATTAATTCCAATTCAGCAGTCTCTTGTTGGAGTCTGTTTTTGAAGGTTTTTTGTTGAAGTATTGCCACTTTTAGGTCTGTAATCGAGTGACCAGAGAGACTGAAGTGTTCTCCAACTGGTTTTTGAATGTTATAATTCTTGACGTCTGATTTGTGTCCATTTATTCTTTTACGTAGAGACTGTCCAGTTTGGCCAATGTACATGGCAGAGGGGCATTGCTGGCACATGATGGCATATATCACACCGGTAGATGTGCAGGTGAACGAGCCTCTGATATTGTGGCTGATGTGATTAGGCCCTATGATGATGTCCCCTGAATAGATATGTGGACGCAATTGGCAACGCGCTTTGTTGCAAGAATAGGTTCCTGGGTTAGTGGTTCTGTTGTGTGGTGTGTGGTTGCTGGTGAGTATTCGCTTCAGGTTGGAGGGCTGTCTGTAAGCAAGGACTGGCCTGTCTACCAAGATCTGTGATGGATCGTCCTTCAGGATAGGTTGTAGATTCTTGAAGATGCGTTGGAGAGGTTTTAGTTGGGGGCTGAAGGTGATGGCTAGTGGCATTCTATTATTTTCTTTGTTGGGCCTGTCCTGTAGTAGGTGACTTCTGGGTACTCTTCTGGCTCTGTCAATCTGTTTCTTCACTTCAGCAGGTGGGTATTGTAGTTGTAAGAATGCTTGATAGAGATCTTATAGGTGTTTGTCTCTGTCTGAGGGGTTGGAGCAAATGCGGTTGTATCGTAGAGCTTGGCTGTAGACAATGGATCAGGTGGTGTGGTCTGGATGAAAGCTGGAGGCATGTAGGTAGGAATAGCAGTCAGTAAGTTTCCGGTATAGGGTTACCTTAAGTGATCACTCTCTTTACAGTGTGTATGGTAACACCCATTGTTTCATTACATTTTGTGTAATGACCCATCCACTCCCAGTCTCTATTCAAGCCTAAGTTAATTGTATCCCATTTGCAAATTAATTCCAATTCAGCAGTCTCTCCTTTGAGTCTGTTTTTGAAGGTTTTTTGTTGAAGAATTGCCACTTTTAGGTCTGTAACCGAGTGACCAAAGAGATTGAAGTGTTCTCTGACTGGTTTTTGAATGTAAAGTGGCAATTCTTCAACAAAAAAATTTCAAAAACAGACTCCAAGGAGAGACTGCTGAATTGGAATTAATTTGCAAACTGGATACAATTAACTTAGGTTTGAATAAAGACTGGGAGTGGATGTGTCATTACACAAAGTAAAACTATTTCCTCTTGTTTATTTCCCCTCCTACTGTTCTTGTAAACTGCTGGAAATGTCCCATCTTGATTATCACTACAAAAGATCCCCCTCACCCCCCACTCTCCTACTGGTAATAGCTCACCTTTCCTGATTACTCTTGTTACAGTCTGTATGGTAACACCCATTGTTTCATGTTCTCTGTGTATATAAAATCTCCCCACTATATTTTCCACTGTATGCATCCGATGAAGTGAGCTGTAGCTCACGAAAGCTTATGCTCTAATAAATTTGTTAGTCTCTAAGGTGCCACAAGTATTCATATAAATGAAAGAGTATTAATAATGACAAATCTTCTGAGTGCCTGTTATAAAGGGAGCACCTGCTTGAAACCTCTTACCTTCTATTGAGAATATTCACCCTCAGGCAATCAAGGAGGTAAACAATCTTGGTATCAGGCTACACTTAGGTTCAGAGATAATAATAGTGTTGAAAATGTCCCTCTTCCCTTTTTGGCTAGCCTGGAGATTCCATCCATTCCTCTGCAATGAAGACTTAGCTGCTATGATTCACACCTTCATAACCTCAAAGTTGCATCACTGCAACACATTCTGACTGAAGCTGAAGGCCATATGGGAACTGCCACTCATGCTATATGCAAAAATCTACCCTTTTTAAGCAAGGAAGACCGATGAGAGTACTTCACATCAATTCTTCACATAGTTCATGGACTCTATTTGGTTGCAGAGTTGCTTCTTGGTCATGATCCTAACGTTTAAAGTCCTGAACTGGTTAGAGGCCTACCTACCTCAGAGATCACCTCTCAGTCCACAACCCACTAAGACAACATGTTCAACAACGACACCGTACCTTGGGGAGCTCAGGTTGAAACTTTACCAAGAGGGAAGGACAAGGCATTTTTATTGGTGTGTCCTTGATTGTCAAATGCTTTCCTGCAATAGAACAGCTCCAGATTCAACATTTTCAGAGAACAATTGAGTTTTTTGACAAGACTTCTCTCAATAGGAAATGGTTGAAACTTAAAGCAACATAATTTCTTACAGAAACATAATGAAGATAGAGAGAGAGTAACAACTGAATTAAATAGTGGCGGAGCTCTACAGATTTTACATACATCTCATTCTCACATCTACTCCATGATAACACATTGATGGGAGCTTTAGAAATGCTTAATATACAGAAAGAGAAGGAAAGTGAGTTCATATTAATCAAGTTTAGTGGCAGTTAGGTAATGAATAAATCAGAGACCTGAAATAAAACCACATGGATCACAGAGGAAACTAATGCCAGTGAGAATAAAAAAGCAAACAAATCCCCTTCTCCTTTCGATGATATTATCTTAATAGTCACTGAAGGAAGGTGAAAGCTGACTAGCCACTGAGCAGGAACAGAAGTGGAGTCATAGATAGATTAAACCTATTTCCATTGTCCTCCACATTACCATGTTATCTGAGTGACATGCAATATTTAATGTATTTATCATTGCAATTTTCCTATAGTGTGGAGATGTATTATCTCCATTTTTCATACAGGGAACTAAGCCAGAGAGAGTCTATGGGCCACATCCACAATGGCACTTGGATGCCCAAACCTGAGGCTTAGGTACCTAAGTTCTGTATTTAGGCACCACTACCTAACCTCACTTGACACCTAAAGTTTTTTCAGTAAAAGCTTCCTAGGTGTCTATGTTCCTGCTTCTGAGCATGTGCACTGTTGTCACACTCTAGGTGGCCAGGTGCCTATCTCCCAGCATGACCCACAAACCAGAGCAAGAGTGGTGTTACTCTGCCTATCTTGCGTGGGGGGCCTGGCATGATCGAGTAGGCATGCTCAGAGGCTGCCCAATTCTGCACAAAACTGGAGGAGGCAGAGGAAGAGCTATGGGATGTTCTGATGTGGGTCTCCCTCAATCTGTCCTGTTGGAGTTTGTTCCACTTTAATTAAATAATTGAATACTTAAATATCAGTTAGGCCAGAGAAAAAGTGAAACTCACTTCATAGCCTGGGAGTTATTCTCACGAGAGGTGGAGGATACATGTTCAAATCCAGGTGTAGTGAGAGGGGAAGAGAAGGCTTGGACCAGGTGAGTACCCTGATCACTGAACTAAAGGTTATAGGAGAGTTCTTCCTCTTCTCCCCGCTTCCCCCCGCAGCTATTTTGTGTGGAGTTAGGCAGTCTCTTAGTATGCCTACAGGATCAGGCCCTGCATGTAAGTTAGGCGGAGGAGCACATATTTTCCACTGGTTCATGGATTGCTAGTTGAGAAAGGCATCTCCCTGCAGCCCAGATTTAGGCATCTATCTCCATGAGAAGGGTGGGGCTTAAGACACACCCATCTTGTTGGCATCTCCCATTGGCTAGTTTAGGCGATTCCCTGCGCTGGCTTTTGTGGATCACATTTCGAGGTGCCAGAGTAGCAGCCGTGTTAGTCTGTATCCACAAAAAGAAAAGCAGTAGCTGTGGCACCTTAGAGACTAACAAATTTATTTGAGCATAAGCTTTCGTGAGCTATCTCTTTCCATTCATTGAATAGAAGCTCAAGCATCTAACTCAGGCTTTGTGTTTTGCAGTGGTGTCCCTGTTATTTTTCTAGGTGCCTAAAAGTTAGGAGCTGCAACACTCAGCCCAAATCACTTTGTAGCTCTAGGCCCACGTGAATTGCCTGAGGTTACAAAGGAAGTCTGTGGCAGAGTTGGGAATTGAATCCCAGGTGAGCATCCTAGCCACTGGACTATCCTTCTAATAGGTTTATAATAATTTAGTCAGAGTGGAAAGATACCCAGTTTACTACATCAGATGCAGATAAACAAATTAGTGAAGAACTTGGTTGATAATTCTAGCGTGTGAACTAATGCTACAGATGTCAATGGAAAGATTACCACTGACTTTAAAGGAGGTTGGACTGGGCCCCTAGCTGGAAGTGAAGTTGAGAAAAAGATCTGCTTTGACGCTACTGCAAACCAAAGACAACTGGGCTACAGAAAGGATGTGAAATTGATCAGAAAACCTTTCACAGGATTAAGATGCTAAAGTGAATAAAGTAAAATCACAGTAAATACAAGTGAACCTCCTATAGTTAACGATTATTTTTGCTATACCTTTGTAGAATCTTCATTTAACATGAAAGAGGAAGTACTTTCTTTAATAAATGAGTGGCACTAATACTAAATAACAGTCAACAATCAATTAGAGGCCTAAAAGAATCTCAAACAAAGTTTCATATACTTTAATTGCTTGTACTTCTTCTCTGTAATCACTTTGCATCAGTTTCTCTTTCTTTCAAGTGCCTGAACATTGTATATACTCTGCTGGGAAATCTGAAGCCAAATTAAATTTTCAATTATAAATACAAACATCTGTGTCAGAAATACTTAATTACATGGTAATAAAAAACTCAGGATTTACTGTTTATGTCTTATTTTTATCTAAAAATAATGCAGAAATTTTAGAGACCAGTTAAATGAAATTTTACAGTGTTTCCATCTTATGCCTCAAATTACCTTGCATTTGAATTGGGATTGGCATGCCCAAAGAATTGTACATATGAAAATCACAAGAAATCATATTTCCAAAGTTTAATAAATAGCATACAACAAGCCAAGTTTTGACAAGAGGTGATTTAGGGGATGCATGATAGCAGTCTTCAAATACTTGAAAAGCTGCCACAAAAAAGACGGAGAAAAATTATTCTCTCTTTCTCCAGCAACCCCCCTCGCCCCAGTGACCCGTCAGCTGGATGATGTTTTAAATGTAATGAGCCGGGGCATGTAAAGGTCAACTGCCCCAAGAACCCCAACAGATTACAGTTCATTGCACCAGAATCACACCAGAGGTCCTCAGGCCCAGAAACCTCCCAGATACCCTTGGAGCGGAGGGAAACTGTGAGTGTGGGTGGGAAGAAGGTCACCGCATGGAGGGACACTGGAGCACAAGTTATCCATGCTTCCTTAGTGGACCCCAATGTAATCAACCCAGAGATCCAAGTGATGATTCAACCCTTCAAGTCCAACTCTTTCAATTTGCCTACAGCCAAGTTGCCTGTCCAGTACAAGGGCTGGTCAGGAACGTGGACTTTTGCAGCCTATGATGATTATCCCATCCCCATGCTGTTGGGGGAAGACTTGGCCAATCATGTGAAGCGAGCCAAGAGGATGGGAATGGTCACCCACAGCCAGGCTAAACAAGCCATCATGCTTAGCTCTGTTCCGGAAACTTCTACCAGGACCCAGTCAGAGGTGATGGACCCAGACACCAGGACAATGTCTGCAACAGCAGTAGTGGATCCAGTCCCAGAGACCCAGACAGAGCCAGAACCAGAACCGGCGGAACAACTAGCACCAGACCCATTGCCAGCACTGAATCCAGTGCTTGCAACCCCAACACCAGAGGGCCCCACCGAACCTGAACCGGCAGCAGCCGATAGCCCTACACCAGAGGCTCAGCCGGAGCCTGAATCCCAACATAGTGTACCAGTGGAGAGCAGTTCACAGTCAGCGGAAACAGCCCCATCCCCTACATCGCTTCCAGAGGGACCAAGCATAGGTCCACAATCCAATGAGGAACTGATGTCTCCAGCATCAGGAGAACAGTTCCAGACCGAACAGGAAGCAGATGAAAGCCTCCAGAGAGCTTGGACGGTGGCACGGAGCAACCCACCACCTCTCAGCTCTTCTAATCGATCCTGGTTTGTTGTAGAAATAGGACTTTTATACAAGGAAACTCCTTCTGGTGGACACCAGGAAGACTGGCATCCTCAGAGATAGTTAGTAGTTCCAACTAAGTACCGGGTGAAGCTCTTGAGCTTAGCCCACGATCATCCTAGTGGCCACGCTGGGGTGAACAGGACCAAAGATCGTTTGGGGAGGTCATTCCACTGGGAGGGAATGGGCAAGGATGTTTCTACCTATGTCCGGTCTTGTGAGGTATGCCAAAAAGTAGGAAAACTCCAAGACCAGGTCAAAGCCCCTCTCCAGCCACTCCCCATCATTGAAGTTCCATTTTAGCGAGTAACTGTGGATATTCTAGGTCCTTTTCCGAAAAAGACACCCAGAGGAAAGCAGTACATACTGACTTTCATGGATTTTGCCACCCGATGGCCAGAAGCAGTAGCTCTAAGCAATACCAGGGCTAAAAGTTTGTGCCAGGCACTAGCAGACATTTTTGCCAGGGTAGGTTGGCCCTCTGACATCCTTACAGATGCAGGAACTAATTTCCTGGCAGGAACTATGGAAAGCATTTGGGAAGCTCATGGGGTAAGTCACTTGGTTGCCACTCCTTACCACCATCAAACAAATGGCATGGTGGAGAAGTTTAATGGAACTTTGGGGGCCATGATACGTAAATTCATAAATGAGCACTCCAATGACTGGGACCTAGTGTTGCAGCAGTTGCTTTTTGCCTACAGAGCTGTACCACATCCTAGTTTAAGGTTTTCACCATTTGAACTTGTATATGGCCGCAAGGTTAAGGGGCCGTTACAGTTGGTGAAGCAGCAATGGGAGGGATTTACACCTTCTCCAGGAACTAACATTCTGGACTTTGTAACCAACCTACAAAACACCCTCCGAACCTCTCTAGCCCTTGCTAAAGAAAACCTACAGGATTCTCAAAAAGAGCAAAAAGCATGGTATGATAAACACGCCAGAGAGCATTCCTTCAAAGTAAAAAACCAGGTCATGGTCTTAAAGGTGCTCCAGGCCCATATAATGGAAGTGTTGTGGGAAGGGCCATTCACGGTCCAGGAGCGCCTGGGAGCTGTTAATTATCTCATAGCATTCCCCACCTCCAACCGAAAGCCTAAGGTATACCATATTAATTCTCTAAAGCGCTTTTATTCCAGACAATTAAAGGTTTGTCAGTTTACAGCCCAGGGAGGAGATGACACTGAGTGGCCTGAAGGTGGCTACTACGAAGGGAAAAGTGCTGGTGGTATGGAAGAGGTGAACCTCTCCATGACCCTTGGGCGTATGCAGCGATAGCAGATCCAGGAGCTGTGCACTAGCTACGTGCCGACGTTCTCAGCCACCCCAGGACTGACTGAACGGGCATACCACTCCATTGACACAGGTAATGCTCACCCAATTAAAGTCCAACCTTACCAGGTGTCTCCTCATACTAAAACTGCTATAGAACGGGAGATCCAGGATATGTTACAGATGGGTGTAATCCGCCCCTCTGGCAGTGCATGGGCATCTCCAGTGGTTCTAGTTCCCAAACCAGATGGGGAGATACGTTTTTGTGTGGACTACCATAAGCTAAATGCTGTAACTCGCCCAGACAACGATCCAATGCCACACACAGATGAACTTTTAGAGAAACTGGGATGGGCCCAGTTCATCTCTACTTTGGACTTAACCAAGGGGTACTGGCAGGTACTGCTAGATGAATCTGCCAAGGAAAGGTCAGCCTTCACCACCCATGTCAGACTGTATGAATTTAATGTACTCCCTTTTGGGCTGCGGACTGCACCTGCCACCTTCCAAAGACTTGTAGATGGTCTCCTAGCAGGATTAGGAGAATATGCAGTTGCCTACCTTGACGATGTGGCCATATTTTTGGATTCCTGGGAGGAACACCTGGAACATCTACAAAAAGTCTTTGAGCGCATAAGGGGAGGCAGGACTGACTGTTAAGGCTAAGAAGTGTCAAACAGGTCTAAACAGAGTGACTTACCTTGGACACCAGGTGGGTCAAGGAACTATCAGCCCCCTACAGGCCAAAGTGGATGCTATCCAAAAGTGGCCTGTCCCAAAGTCAAAGAAACAGGTTCAATCCTTCTTAGGCTTGGCCGGTTATTACAGACGATTTGTACCGCAATACAGCCAAATCGCCGCCCCACTGACAGA
Organism: Chelonia mydas; assembly: GCF_015237465.2. Taxonomy (NCBI): domain Eukaryota; kingdom Metazoa; phylum Chordata; order Testudines; family Cheloniidae; genus Chelonia; species Chelonia mydas. The sequence goes on from NC_057849.1 coordinate 127,186,627, forward strand.
CCTAACCAAAAAGAAACAGCTAAATGCCGTTCAATGGACCGAAGAGTATCAGAAGGCCTTTAACCAGCTTAAAGCGACACTCATGTCTGACACTCTTAGTAGACACTCATGTCTACTAAGGGCCCCAGACTTTGACAAACCGTTCCTAGTAACCACAGATGCGTCTGAGCGTGGTGTGGGAGCAGTTTTAATGCAGGAAGGACCGGATCAAGAATTCCACCCTGTGGTGTTTCTCAACAAGAAGCTGTCTGAGAGGGAAAGCAACTGGTCAGTCAGTGAAAAAGAATGTTACGCCATTGTCTACGCTCTGGAAAAGCTACGCCCATATGTTTGGGGACGGCGTTTCCACCTGCAAACTGACCATGCTGTGCTACAGTGGCTTCATACTGACACGGGAAATAACAAAAAACTTATTCGGTGGAGTTTAGCTCTCCAAGATTTTGATTTTGATATCCAACTCATCTCAGGAGCTTCTAAAACAGTGGCTGATGCACTCTCCCGTGAAAGTTTCCCAGAATCAACTGGTTAAAATCATCCTTGAGATGTGGAAAATATTGTTAGTCTTTATATACTTGGTAGTATATTTAGAGGTGCATGTGTCTTATTAACTCTGTTTTTTCCGGGAGCTCCAGGAAGAAATCCCAGGTAGCGTTTCACCCTATCTGTGATTTGGGGGGCGTGTCATAAATATAAAGGGAAGGGTAAACACCTTTAAAATCCCTCCTGGCCAGAGGAAAAACCCTTTCACCTGTAAAGGGTTAAGAAGCTAGGATAACCTCGCTGGCACCTGACCAAAATGACCAATGAGGAGACAAAATACTTTCAAAAGCTGGGGGAGGAAAAAATAAAGCCTCTCTCTCTGTCTGTGTGATGCTTTTGCCTGGGACAGAACAGGAATGGAATCTTAGAACTTAGTAAGTAATCTAGCTAGATATGCGTTAGATTCTGATTTCTTTAAATGGCTGAGAGAATAAGCTGTGCTGAATGGAATGGATATTCCTGTTTTTGTGTCTTTTTGTAACTTAAGGTTTTGCCAAGAGGGATTCTCTATGTTTTGAATATAATTACCCTGTAAGGTTTTTACCATCCTGATTTTACAGAGGTGATTCTTTTTACTTTTTTTTTTCTATTAAAATTCTTCTTTTAAGAAACTGAATGATTTTTCACTGTTCTTAAGATCCAAGGGTTTGGGTCTGTGGTCACCTATGCAAATTGGTGAGGATTTTTATCAAACCTTCCCCAGGAAAGGGGGTGTAAGACCAGGGAGGATTTTTTGGGGGGAAAGATGTTTCCAAACGGACTCTTTCCTAATAATAATACCGGTTAGACGTTTGGTGGTGGCAGCGAAAGTCCAAGGGCAACAGGTAAAATAGTTTGTACCTTGGGAAAGTTTTAACCTAAGCTGGTAAAAGTAAGTTTAGGAGGTTATCATGCAGGTCCCCACATCTGTACCCTAGAGTTCAGAGTGGGGAAGGAACCTTGACACAAGCCAAGTTTTGACAAGAGGTGATTAAGGGGATGCACGATAGCAGTCTTCAAATACTTGAAAAGCTGCCACAAAAAAGACGGAGAAAAATTATTATCTCTTGCCACAGAGGGCAGAACAATAGGGTTGAGTTCAAATTAAAGCATTGAATATTTAGATTAAATCTCAGGAAAAACTTCTTAACTGTCAGAACAGCAGGACAGTGGAACAAACTGCCTAGGGAAGTCATGGAAGCTCCTTCACTGAAGGTTTTCAAAAAGCGGTTGGATAGCCATCTGTCTTGGAGGGTTTATACACAACAAATCCTGCATCTTGGCATGGGGTTAGACTAGATGACCCTTGTGGGAGGCAGGGTGACAGCAGCAGTCCCTGGCAGCCAATCAGAGAGCAGGAGACAGCCAGGCTGCCTTCAAGCAGTCTCTGACCCTGTGCAGAGCCCCAGATGTCCAGGAAAGCAGGACAGAGGCTATTAATTCACCTTCAGAGTAGCAGCCGTGTTAGTCTGTATCTGCAAAAAGAACAGGAGTACTTGTGGCACCTTAGAGACTAACAAATGTATTTGAGCATAAGCCCACTTCATCGGATGCCTGTAGCCCATGAAAGTTTATGCTCAAATAAATCTGTTAGTCTCTAAGGTGCCACAGGTACTCCTGTTCTTTTTATTAATTGTCTGGATTTCCCTGCATGTGGCAGAGACCATTTGTGGAGTGGAGGGGCAAGAAGGTCTCCCTACATCCGGCCCGCACAGCACTTCCCAGCCCAGCAGTTGGCCTGTCTGTGACCTCAGCCTTCAGAAAAGCCTCAGGAGGGGACGATATGTTCCTTCTGTCATCAACAGGAGGAGACAGCCTGTCTCTCCCGCCATCGCCTGCTGCCTGCCTGCCCTGCAGTCAGCGCACACCAGGTCTGAGATTTTGGATCCAGAGACCCGCCCAGCTTAAAACTGAACCTGTGGGTTCCAAGCTTTAAAGACTGTCAGCCCCATTCCACAAGGGAACAGGTGGGTTAGTCCCGCTCCAGCAGTTCCCAGGGAGGACCTACTTGTCTGCATCAGCCAGAAAAGAAACCTGAGTGAGTGCCCTGTATTATAGTTAAATATGTAGCTAGGGTTTGATTTTGCATCATTAGCATCTGTGAAAGAGATTTCATCTACCTGGTTCATCAAGACCTGCATTGCCAATTCCCAGTGTTTCTAACAGCATCTCCTTACAGGCCTGCAACGTGTCTTCAAGAGCACCACCTGGGTACCTGAGATATAGAGGACAGCTGGAACTGATGGGGAGAACTTTTGATTAGGAGCATTGGGGAGTGTGCAGTCACATGACCTAGTGTACTTACTGGCATAGCCTTAAGTGATTAAAAAGCATATCACTTTAACAATTTAATATTTTTACTCATTGTGTATCTCTCTTTAATCAAATCCTTGCATAAAGTTTCCAGTTGTTGTTTTCAATTTGTTTGCTTGTGTGAATTTGAATTGCTTATGAGTTCAAGTGTGATAGCCACTGACTTCAAGTGGTTAACCCCTTGTCTCTCTGGAGGTAACATCAAGTAGCTTTATTCTATAGCACCACACTAGGAGGAGTCGGGCACCTACCAGCAGCACCACAAAATGGGCCCAGGTGACAGAAACTTTGGAACTGTCCAAAGACTGCACATCAGTTAGGTACTAAAACAGCACTGAAAGGGGCATTATAGGTTTGTACAGTGTCTAGCATGATGGGACAAATATCTGGTGAAGACCTCTAGGTGTTTCCACCATAAAATAAATAAATTAAAATAATTACAATAATAATTAATAATATGATATACATGATTTAGAATTGATCTAGAAGAGTCATCATTTGCATAGCCATAGAAAATGCCTGGGATGATCAGCCTCAAAAATACCAAGACAAGACAAGGTGGACAAGAACATGATCACTTCAGCCAGGAACTGAGCAGTAATTTTTACATCTAAGGAAACTATGTTTTATAACCACATCCCAGTACTCACACACACTCAAACAAATCAAGTTTTTAGTGTGAGGCCTCCTTTATTTAAGGTCACATCCAAACAACAGTGCTGCAGCACTTCATCAGATCATCCATCAGAAGATATTTGAACTCATAATGGTTTTATATTGTTACCCAGCCAGGTAACACATACTAAGTTCTCGTGAGCTACAGCTCACTTCATCGGTGCATCCAATGAAGTGAGCTGTCGCTCATGAAAGCTTATGCTCAGATAAATTTGTTAGTCTCTAAGGTGCCACAAGTACTCCTTTTCTTTTTGCGGATATAGACTAACATGGCTGCTACTCTGAAACATACTAAGTTAGGTGTCTCGGCCATGACTGAATCATGGATGAGGATAACATTATTAGCCTCTGACCTTGCATTAAACAGGATAACTTGAAAAGCTCTCTTGACCTCTCTTGACCTCACTCCTAAAAAATGGAAAGTTGACATCTCTATCTTTGCCTAACAACCCACTATTTCCTAAGCCAATCTTCACAGACTTCTCACCTCTGTGGGGAAGAATAGTTAACATCCTCATACCTTTCATGCCCTGAGACCAGGTGATGGATGCTAGATCAGTAGGAGAGAAAAAAGAAGTCTCAACCGTGTGACTATTCTACTCTTTGTCAAAACAAGGCTTTATTAGCATCACATTAGCAAGTACAAATGACATTTCTTACAAAAGGAATAGATGAAAGCTTATGCCCAAATAAATTTGTTAGTCTCTAAGGTGCCACAAGGACTCCTCGTTATTTTTGCTGATACAGACTAACACGCTACCACTCTGAAACAAGTCTTTATAACTTAGTTAAATGACCAATGACAGCACTGGGAGAGATCCCATTGGAGTCCTACACTGGGTCAGTGCCCCTTACAAGCCTAGTTTCCATTTATTATGTTCACATATTCTGCTTTAAAATCATTAGATAAGTAGAACAATGGATGCTCTTCAAGAGGCTGGTAGAACGTGCCCAAGAAACTACTGTATTTTTGTAATATTCTTGGGTTATTATTACAGAGAGTAAAAGATTATCATCTGCTCTTTAGAGCCTGAAATAATTTCCATGCATGCAAAACTGCTGTTATGACCCTATAATTCAAGCTCTCCTCACCAATTTAATAGCTAAAGATTTTCCCATTATCCAATATCTCTCATTTTCCTTTTTGTGGTGCAAACGTTTTAAAAAAGACTGTTGCTGTGCAGCTTCTGCTCAATCTTATTGAAAATCTTCCATTGGATAATATTCAGTTCAGTTTTTGGGTTAATAAATTATACCCTGAGTGACCATCGTAAAATGTATTGATCTTTATTCTACGCAGGTTGTGTCTGAGGTGTTTATGCAGTATCTCTCTCTTCTTTTTGATCTTTTGTTTGCCTTGATTATAAAATGCAATTTGACCATCTTCTGCACCTCGGTTTATTGCTTAATTTTCTCTCCACCCACCCCCATGTTCGAGTGTAATTACAGTCAACTGATTCCTTTCAGTTCCCATTCCAGTTTTGTATATATTATGATAGAGGGACAAATTATTCTGTGATATTTCTTTCTTTCCTCTAGAAACTCAATTGCGATCACAAGCCACATTCCAGACTCGGCTTCCACCAGGGCTGGATTAAGACAGAGACAGATAGTGATCAATGGCTCCATGTCTAGTTGGCAGCCGGTGTCAAGTGGAGTGCCCCAGGGGTCGGTCCTGGGGCCGGTTTTGTTTAATATCTTCATAAATGATCTGGAGGATGGTGTGGATTGCACTGTCAGCAAATTTGCGGATGATACTAAACTGGGAGGAGTGGTAGATACGCTGGAGGGCAGGGATAGGATACAGAGGGACCTAGACAAATTGGAGGATTGGGCCAAAAGAAACCTGATGCGGTTCAATAAGGATAAGTGCAGGGTCCTGCACTTAGGACGGAAGAACCCAATGCACAGCTACAGACTAGGGACCGAATGGCTAGGCAGCAGTTCTGCGGAAAAGGACCTAGGTGTTACAGTGGACGAGAAGCTGGATATGAGTCAGCAGTGTGCCCTTGTTGCCAAGAAGGCCAATGGCATTTTGGGATGTATAAGTAGGGGCATAGCGAGCAGATCGAGGGACGTGATCGTTCCCCTCTATTCGACATTGGTGAGGCCTCATCTGGAGTACTGTGTCCAGTTTTGGGCCCCACACTACAAGAAGGATGTGGATAAATTGGAGAGAGTCCAGCGAAGGGCAACAAAAATGATTAGGGGTCTGGAACACATGACTTATGAGGAGAGGCTGAGGGAACTGGGATTGTTTAGTCTGCGGAAGAGAAGAATGAGGGGGGATTTGATAGCTGCTTTCAACTACCTGAGAGGTGGTTCCAGAGAGGATGGTTCTAGACTATTCTCAGTGGTAGAAGAGGACAGGACAAGGAGTAATGGTCTCAAGTTGCAGTGGGGGAGGTTTAGGTTGGATATTAGGAAAAACTTTTTCACTAAGAGGGTGGTGAAACACTGGAATGCGTTACCTAGGGAGGCGGTAGAATCTCCTTCCTTGGAAGTTTTTAAGGTCAGGCTTGACAAAGCCTTGGCTGGGATGATTTGATTGGGGATTGGTCCTGCTTTGAGCAGGGGGTTGGACTAGATGACCTCCTGAGGTCCCTTCCAACCCTGATATTCTATGATTCTATGATTCTATTATAGACCTATGCTTTCATCTCCAGTTCCTACTGTCACATGTGATCAGAATTGCAGCTTTAATTTTAAAAAAATTCTCTCTTGTGGATGGAGGAAATAAAAAAAGCAAGCTGGAAAACATGACCCAAATATAATTGATGTATGCCATCATGTGCCAGCAATGCCCCTCTGCCATGTACATTGGCCAAACCGGACAGTGTCTACCCAAAAGAATAAATGGACACAAATCTGACATCAGGAATCATAACATTCAAAAAACAGTAGGAGAACACTTCAACCTCTCTAGCCACTCAGTAAAAGATTTAAGGGTGGCAATTTTGCAACAGAAAAGCTTCAAAAACAGACTCCAACGAGAAACTGCTGAGCTTCAATTAATATGCAACCTAGATACCATGAACTTGGGTTTGAATAGCGACTGGGAGTGGCTGGGTCATTACACATATTGAATCTATTTCCCCATGTTAAGTGTCCTCACACCTTCTTGTCAACTGTCTAAATGGGCCATCTTGATTATCACTACAAAAGTTTTTTTTCTCCTGCTGATACTAGCTCATCTTAACTAATTAGCCTCTCACAGTTTGTATGGCAACTTCCAACTTATCTGTATGTATATAAATATATATATATAGCTTCTCACTATACATTCATTCTATGCATCTGATGAAGTGGGCTGTCGCCCATGAAAGCTTATGCTCTAATGAATTTGTTAGTCTCTAAGGTGCCACAAGTACTCCTGTTCTTTTTGTCTGTTTATGGAGATTCTGAAGCAATGGCTCCAAGAGGTATGAACTGCCCCATTTCATTTAAACTCTGTAGCCTACAGACATTGCAATAAGGTCAGGACCATTGAACTCAGATGTGACCATAGAGTGGCCATGGAGCCATAAGGACCTCATATGGCTTCTGCTTAGAGTCATGGATTGTCTTAATGTGGCCCTAATGTCAACTATATTTTAAGAGTGCTAAACTACATAGCCCCTACAGCTGAAGAATAATTTCTAATATGTATTTTCTACGTATCATACAGTCATTAGGTATTGATTACAACATAAAATTTTTCAGTGGATTATTGTAATTGGCAGCTAGGCATAGAGGCTAATCTGGGAGTTATTTATTCAAAGAGTCACTGGATTGAAAACACACTATACAGTTTGTTAACAAGATTTTAAATTTTTGTAGTCTACTCACCTCCCCATCTAAAGGCTATCTCCCCGGTTGAATAAACTGTAGTTAATCTTCTTCATATGGCTGATGTAAACGTAGAGCAACAACTATAATTTTACATTTAGATGTTTAAAATGGATAATCGCATCTGGAGTAGCACAGTGTATTGCTGTGATGCCTCCTTTGTATTTGTGAATCGGGCATTGAGTTGTTGTATGTTTTATGGCAGGGGTCTCAAACTCAATTTACCTTAGGGCCAGTGCCAGTCATCAAATCCTCCCAGTGGGCCAATAATGTCACTGAACATGGTGTTCAGAAAAGAAAATGTTTATAATGTATTTTTTATTTCAAATTTCATAGAAATAATAAAACTGTCGTACAACTTTATACAATTCTCTGCCTGTCAGAGAGTTTTTAGTGTTTGCCAGACACCTGGGAATGCTTCAGTTCTGTCAGTTTGTTGATGTTTGGCCTCAGTGACTGAGCAGTTGAAACCTTCAGGATTGCAGGAAGGTTTGCATCAGATAGTTGTGTTCGGTATTTTGACTTGTTTATAATTAATTGTGGAAAAAAGTGACCCTGTCTCCATGGCTGACTCTGCCCAGCAACTAGTGATGGTATCTTTGTCCCTCTCCCCCAGCCAATGGGAGCTGCGGGGGACTGGGCCTAGAGCCCACATTACCGGCAGCGTTTCTGCATGTGTCTCTCCTCTGCGGGATGCAGTGGGGAGGTTCTCAGGCCACAGATGACCCATGGGCTGGGACTTTGAGACCCCTGTTCTATGGTCTGTTCTGGGTGACCACAGTGGCACACTGGAGAGTCTTTAATTTTCCATTTGTGCAGCAAGTATCTGCATCTGCCATGGTTTGTGTGGATACAGTTTAGGGTTGCCTATGAGCTTTGTGTAAGATCGAAGCCAGGGATCTTCTGTGTCAGGTCTTTCATGAGGGTGTTTATTTGTGACTTCTTGTGAACTCCATTTGGCTTTCCAATCTTCATCAGGGTTGCAGTTGCATTGTTGAAGGTTAAATGTGTGGGACCAAAAGGGCTTATGCGAATTCAACCGGTGGTGAGGGACATTGTTAAGGTCCTAGTAGATGGAAAGATGTTCATTTTCCATGATCCTCTGGAATTCCCGAAAGGTTGCAGCTTCACAGTGAATGGATGGGGGAGCAATGTGACATAGCACTGGCAGCCAACGTGTTGGGGTCGACTTGAGGGTTCCAGTGATGCACCCTCATTCCAGTGTTTAGTTTGACATCAACAAGTCCAGTATGGCTACTTCTGGTCCATATCAGTGCACAGTATTCAGTTACGGAATACATAAGGGCATCACTGATGTCTGTAACACTGATGCTGATTCTCCCCAGTTTTTGCTTCCCACTTTCTGAACCAGGTTGACCCTTGTCTTCGTCTTGGCAGCTACCTTCTTCAGATGGCTATGGAAGGTTAGCTTCATGCTGAGATAGGTGGGAGTGAGATCAGTGTTGCCAAAGAAGGTCACTTTTGGGGTGCACTTAGTGTTTATGTTATCAAGATGGAATGCAGTGACTGTTGTTTTGTAAGGATTTAGCTTGAGCCTTCATTTCCAGAAATATTCCTCCATGGTGTTTAGATCCCTGTTCAAGGTGGATTTGATGTCGCTGAAGGTGGCTGCTTTCATTGCTAGGGCAAGGTCATCCACATATGCAAACTTGCCCGACTTTGTTGGAGGCATGTCACTTGTGTAAACATTGAAAAGTGATGGCGCGAGTACTGAGCCTTGTTCACTGTTGAGGAACCAAGGAGAACTGACTTAGTTGCCCAAGTGGACACATAGCTGCCTATTGCTCAGCATCATCTATAGCAGGCATAGTGTTTTGTGGCAGGGGATGATCCTTGTGAGCTTCAGCATTAGGCCTTTAATCCAGATTGTATCATAAACTGATGACAGGTCTACAAAGGCTGCGCCAGTCTTAAATTTCCTCTGGAATCCAGCCTCACTGTGCGTTACAAGGGAAAAACCTTGGTCTCAACAAGTGCGTTTAGGCTAGAATCCCACTTGTTCTTTGGAGATCACTGACTCGACGAGAGGACTGATTCTCCAGAGAATGATACGTTCCAGGAGTTTGTAGGTAGGACACAGGAGTGATATCAACCTATAACTTCCTGGGTCATCAGTCAGCTTGCCCAGTTTGAGTATGGCAATGACTATCACTTCCTGCCAGGCTTTTGGGGTGCATCTGAATTCCATGGTTTTGGTATACAGTTTTGCCAGCTATTGGAGTCCCCTGGGGCCTAGTTTCTGAAGAAATTCCAGAGGGATACTATCTCCTCCAACCACCTTCCCTTTCTTCATTGCAGCTAAACCCTCTTTCACTTCATCTGTACTGATGGTGATGGGGCCTTGTGGAGGGATTGGTGTCATTGTCCAATGTAGTTGATGATGGATCTCTCACTTGGTGTTTTTGTCGACTGGTCCTTTTGTGCTCTCCACCAATTTGGAGGCTATAGAATTGAGCCAGACTTTTGTGGTCTGGTATTCTGTTGGATTAGTGGCTCCAAGACATAGTAGTAAGGCCCAGGCATAGCAACTAGAGTGTGTGAAGTTCAGACCTTCAACTCACTCAATCCACCACTGGCATCTGGCTGAGTCTAGAGACTCTAACAAGGCCTTCACAACCTGTGGGCTGCCCAACTGGTTGTACTGCCAGTGCAGGTCCTGGGTCTCTTTTGTCCAGCTGGGTGTGTATATTCTTCCCAGAAGTCCCGGGGGGATACTCTTCTTGGTGGCAGCGATAAGGAGGTCAATGAACTGACATTCTTGTGTTGCAGGGATTTGGATTATCACTTTTTCGGCAGCTTCCCTCTAGCAATCTCAGTCAGTTCTAGCTAGGTTCCACTGTGGGATTTGTTTAGACAGAATCACAGGATTTCCATGCCAATGTGGGTGACCTGTGTTGGCTGTTGGGGAAATTGGAAAGTATTTTGCGGGATGCATGAAGCATAGTCCCGCTTTGCTCTTTGGAAATAATAGTGAGGTCCGGGTTGTAATCACATTGTCAGTGAGCAGAGTGGAAAGTTGATTGCTGTTTGGGATCAAAGATCAGTTGCAGATCTTCTGTGAACATCCAGTCTGTGAGATCTTCAACATTGGCTTCATTTACTTCATAGCCCCACATATGGTGGTGGCTGTTAAAGTCACCAACATATAGGGCTGGGATTGGTGCACTTGGGAGTGCTGGCTTCGGCCATTTTGAATTAGAGGTTTTATACATGGTAATAGGCAGCTCCTCTATCATGATAGAAGTGGTGTAGGTGACTTCTTTTTCAGTTGGGTTGAAAACATCAAAATCTGTGATGGTGTGCCTCACACATATGGCCAGGCCATATTTCAAATGGTAGTGGCTAGTCGTGAGGTTGCATCCATGGATATGGTAGCGGCTAGCCTGTTGATCATTGGAGACATGGGTTTCTTGAAGTGTAAGGATGTCAATGTTATGTGTTGTTTCAGAGTAGCAGCCGTGTTACTTCACAAAAAGAAAAGGAGTACTTGTGGCACCTTAGAGACTAACAAATTTATTTGAGCATAAGCTTTCGTGAGCTACAGCTCACTTCATCGGACGCATTCCGATGTTATGCGTCTTCAGCATGTTTGTGAGATACTCACACTTTGCCCAGGAAAGTCCTTTGATGTTAAGTTGGAGGATGCTTGTTCCAGAACCTATATGGTATGTTACTTGACCCTGAAGAGGGCCATTATTGTGGCTTGAGTTGTTGCTCTGAAGACTGGGAGATCATTAATTGATATTCGGTCACTGACTTGATGGCGCTAGTCATGATTTCTCACATAACAGAATGGGCCATGTGAAGGCTGCCATCTTCCATTGCACTGTAGCTAATGGCAATGGTCAATAGGTTCTCTGTGGGTGAAAAGATGCTATCTAGTTGCATTGTGTGTTCATTCTGTCCAGACTTTCTATATTAGCTCATGGGCATAGACTTTGTTAGTTAAACAAAATTTGTTTTTTTGCAATGAAAGCCAAAATTTACGTCAGCTAGAAAAAATAAAATTGCCTTTTTTTCTGAGTGAATGGAATGGAATTTTATATGCAAGTGATATCAACACAAGATGAGGCTAGTTCTGCAACATGCTGAATGCCTCCTAAGGGCTTACAGTCATGGAGAAAATGAAGACACACCCTGTTACAGTTCAGGGCAACTACATCAGTATTTCCCCTCAATGGTCCCCTCATGAGCAAGGACATCCATGCTCAGGCATCCAGCTGTTGTCTTTCATGAATGGAAACCCTTGTCACATTCCTTTCTGACCTTGGTATTTCCAGGCTGCACAGGTTTCTGCCTTCACTTTGTTGTTCCCAGCAGAGACAGGCTGCCCAAGCACACCTGTTTGCCTTCTCTTCAGAGACTGACAAGAGAGTGATGGTCAACAGTTATAAATTCCCACACAGTTCTTTCTATGCAAGCCTATTTCATTCTTAAGATAAAAGCAGTATAGAGAAAATATATTAAAGACAATAAAAGAATGTACATACATGCTAATAAGCTTATCAGAGATCACCCCAACTCTAACATGGGCTGTGGCAGGAATAGTCCTTCAACACCCCACCCAAGAGATTTCCTTTCTTATCACAAATTCAGCACAGCCTCAGCTCAAAACTAGCATACCATAATTGTTTACTCCACCCTTTATACAGTTCAGGGATCTTTGATCTGATGTTGCCTGGAACAGGTAGTTCCCCACCCCCCAAGGGATAGCTTCAAAAGGTTGGATTCTAAGGGGGTCACGTGCATTGCCCTTACCTCCAGATACTTCCTAGGAAAACCATTTCACAGGTATTGTTCCCAAAAGGCTTTGAAGTTCCTGATACCTTTCAGAGATTTTATTATTCAGGGATTATTTACATTTGAATTGTACAGTGGCACAGCTGTTCTCATCAGAAGAATTCTTCCATCAACCTAGCGCTGTCCACACTGGGTGTCAGGACAGTTTAACTATGGTGCTGAGGGTTTTTCACACCCCTAAGTGATGTAGCTGAGTAGACCTAACTCTTTAGTGTAGATCAGACCTATGTCGCCTGGACAATTCCATACCTACAGTTCCACAATAACACATACACCATTGCATTTTAATACAATGCATCCACAGATATTAAAATTAATTTAGTAAGGTTTAACTTAATTTGAAAAAGTTCATTCAAGATTGTGATGCGGTGTCCGCCCCACACCAGCATGTAAGAAGTTAAAAGAGGCCTAGGGAGGCTGTGTGGCAAAGCGGCCAATAGGAGAGAGGCCCTGAGGGCTAGCTAATCCAGGCCCAGGAGGCCCATATAAGAAGAGCCACAGGGCAGAGCCAGGCCAGTGGCTTCTGGGAGCATGAGGAGAGAAGACTGTATCCTTAGTAGGCCGCAACTTGTAGCACCTTGAACAGATCAGTGCATACAGGGACCCAGGGAATAGAGAAGGAGCTCTAGACAGGCTGTGGGGCATGAGTAGGGTGCTGTGGCTGCGGGGAAGTGGCCCAGGGAAATGTAGTGGTAGTCGAGGCAAAGGAATGCAGTAAGTGACTGAAGTTCAGAGGGTCCCTAAGTTGGGAACCAGCGTAGTGGTTGGGCCTGGGTCCTTCCCATTCGGCAATGGGGAAGTGGCTGGACAGTTGGACTGCTCTACTAAACCCTGGAAGGGGGGAGCACAGACAGTGACACAGCTGGAGGGACATGTCATGAAGAGGACGCTGCAGTCCCTGGAGTCATGCAGGTCAGAGAGCAGATGTGACAGTGGGTGAGGCACCATTGGGAGAGGGTGTACCCACCTGTGGAGCTAATCCCCCAAATAGCTAGTAGGAGGTGCCAGTGTAGTGAGTGGAGCCCTGTCACAAGGATGTTGCAGGAAATTGTCAGTCTGTTACACACACAACCTCCCTAAAGGTGACCAGAATCTTAGCAGATTAGACCCATTGTTTACAGCTGCCACTCCTTTATGCATATGAGAGACTTTATAGCCCTATTCAACAGCCTTTCACTAACAGCAGCTATTTTAAATTATTCAGGGCCAGATTCTGATATCCTTACTCATGTTGGTTTCTTACTCCTCAAGCAGTCCTCAATCACACTGTTGTGAGTAAGAAGACACAATGTGGCCCTAAGCCTTCACTGAACAAATCAGTATTTAACATTCTTACTGGTCATAATAGAATACAGCACAGATGCATAGCATTTCAATGACATTGGTAGCTTTCCATACAATTAAGTGCATCATATATCGAACATTGCATTATGACTTATGGATGTACTGATTCCTGCAGATATTGATCTTATTCTCAGTATGATCTGTTATAACATGCCCTAGCAACTATGCTAAATCAATGAATTTCTGAGCCATAACATATCCAGCACCTTAATTTGCTTGGGTAATGAAAAATACTTGAAATTGTAAAATACTCTCTCATTTATAATTAACACCACTTAAAATGTAAGACTTATCTGTGTATGTTAATCTGTAGCAGGATTTTTTGTGTTGTGGCAAAGGAAGAGGAGTGATTACATTGTAGAAAATATCTATTTAAAGAAAATCAAAGGCCAAATTCTGCTTTTGTTACACTGCTGAAACCCCTCCAGACTCAAATGGACTGTACTGCAGGACTGAATTTGACTCCAGTGCTGAAATTTCAATTGGTCAATAAGCCTTCTCCCCATCCATGCCATTATTGATTTTTAATAAATCTATATAAAATTATACATAATACAGAAAAACAAAAAGATATAGCAAAACAACCAAATACAGCTAAGCAATAAAAAAAAATCCAAACACTTTACAACCCCCCCCCCCCCATTCTTGTTTTTCAAACCTAAACTGGGCCCAGTATCCCTTGGAGCAGCTAAATCAGCAATGAAGGGAAGAGGAGCTGAGATGGTTCCTCAGTAGTGAGGCTATCCAGGGCCTAATTCAATTCTTGACCCAGTTTAGATCAGCCATGGGTTACCGAGCTGATTTAATGCAACTAGCCTTCTTCCAAATGGAAAATGTGAATGCTCTAAACTATTCCTGCCCAAGGGTGCTGGAACTATTTTTATAGTGCGACTGCTGAGAGCCATCAAACCAAACTGTAAACCTTCTATATGACGGAAACCACTTCAAACCAGAGGGCGCGGCAGCACTCCTAGTTCCAGCACCTATGTTCCTGCCTAGCTATGTGCCCTCCTCCCCCAGGAATGCCCAGGATGCCTCCTACACTGGGGCTGCAGGAGAGGGGATCTGGAGTAGGAACTACTATGCCACATACAGACTCATTGTATACCAGTGGAACCACTCATGCGGGAAGATCTGGCTCTTTTTAAGTCCCTTTGTGGACAGCAGTCTGGGTCAAGACTGAGGACTGAACCACTAAACCACTGAGAAATTCTTCCTGTAGGCTTCAATGGGAGCACAGTTAGGCCAGTGCTGAGATCTTTTGAAAATCCCACCCAAAATCATTGACCAAAACATTTTATTATTGCCACATACTATGGCAAAATAAGGTATGTCAAATTACCAACCAGATTTCCACACAATCAGCACTCCCTCCTGTGAAGTAGATTCCATATTAACAAATATGTAAGAGGCTAATAAATTCTTGGCATTGATTACAACAGGATCATTAATGATCGACTTTGGTGTGAATGAGATCAGAAGCAGGTCCTAAGTCTAAACTATAGAGCAATGGGCCTGTCAGCTCATGGGCTTTCTCACCAGCCCAGAAAGAACCAAAGCAATGTCTGACTCTGTTTCAGGCCTTTGTGTCAGGACATAATTGACTGGTTAAACAGACAACTCAAGAGTAGCACCAAAACAAAGCAATTCCTTTATCCAACAGGGCCTTCAGTCCCAGTCCTCAAAGGCTTTTCCCTAGCCTCTGAGCCAGCAGAAAACAAACACTCCCCTTCTCTTAAACCCACTGCTGGGCCATGTGAGGAGCTGGGAGCCCATAAGCCTTTCTTGGCTGTTTTAACCAGGACCTGATTCATCACACTGTTAGTCCAGTTTTACGACAGTGTAGTGCCACTGAAAAAAATCAGTGGAATTATGCTGGCATAACACTGGAGTTACAGAGGTGAATATGGTGCAAAATGTGTTTTTATTCAAAACTGGTGTTGCTTCAAGAGTCTAGTATTTACAGAGCGGGCTAGATTTCCAGGGAGCTGACAGACCCTATTAGCAAAAATCTTGACTTACATCAAAGGTTTCTTTCATGTAAATCTTGATTTACATAAAATAAATAATAATAATAAATAATAATAATTAATAAAGCACAATTATTTACTTGACCCCTGTTTTAAAAAACCTACAAATACAAGTAAGATTGTATATCTGATTGTTTCCCCATCTCCTTCTATTAGTATGTTGCTAAACTTCAATTGTGAGATCTTCAGAGCAGAAATTATGTGCCTCTGTGTTTGTACAGCAACAAACACAATGGGGTTTGTCTCCTCAAAAAGGCCTCTGGTTACTGTCATAGTGTAAATATTTAATGCTACTAAAAATAATGATCTATTTTGTAAAATAAATCTGTCTCAAAACATGTATAATATGAATTACCAAACTATGTATTTAACTAGGAAAAGAATATCTCTTTGAAATGTATGCAGCCTCTCTTAGCTTATTGATAAACGTTGAATCCTACTCTTGAAAAGGGCAACACATTACCAATTAGCTTGAAAAATCTGCTGTTGTTCATGCATGTGTAAACACAAGAGCTGATTTCCCAAAATGCACGGTCACATACACATGCTAAGTACAGCATATCCAGAAAAAGCTGGTACTAAGATGTATTCACATAATCCTAAATAATATTTTAATGAGGTGCCTTTTTGTTATGATGAATAACAAATTCAGTCCATCAAAGATGTCAGTACTGTAAATAGGAATATTATTCCATAATACAGTGAAATAGATACCCTGCAAGATACAGCAAAAAAATGGCATTATTATTATTTCACAAGAACATAAAATTGGCCATACTGGGTCAGGCCAATGGTCTAGCACAGTATCCTGTCTCTGACCTGTGACCTGACTGTCTGTGGCCAGTGCAGATGCTTCTGGCAGTTGGAGGTTTTGGGCCATCCAGAACATGGGGTTGCATCCCTGATCATCTTGGCTAATAGCCATTGATGGCCCTATCCTCCATGAACTTATCTAAAACTTCTTTGAACCCATTTACAGTTTTGGCCTTTGCAACACCCAGTGGCAGTGAGTTCCACAGGTTGACTTGCAGTGTGTGAAGAAATACTTCCTTTTGTTTTTTTAAACATGATGCCTAGTGTTATGAGAAGGGGTAAAAAACACTTCCTTATTCACTTTTTCTATACCATTTATGATTTTATAGATCTCTATCACATCCCTGCCTTAGTTGCCTCTTTTCTAAACTAAACAGTCCCAGTCTTTTTAATCTCCCCTCATATAGAAACTGTTCCATACCCCTAATTTTTGTTGCCCTTCTTTGTACCTTTTCCAGAACGACACTGGATTTATATAGTGGCATTATGATATTTTCTGTTTTATTATCTATCCCTTTCCTAATGGTTCCTAACATTCTGTTAGCTTTTTTGACAGCCACTGCACATTGAACAGATGTTTTCAGAGTATTAGCCACAATGACTCCAAGTTCTTTCTTGAGTGGAAACAGCTAATTTAGATTCCATTATTTTGTATGTATAGTTGGGAATTTTTTTTCCAGGGTGCATTAATTTGCATTTATCAATACTGAACTTGATATGCCATTTTGTTGCCGAGTCAACCAGTTTTCTGAGATCCCTTTGTAAATCTTTGCAATTAGCTTTACTTTACTAATTTGAGTAATTTTGTATTGTCCGCAAATTTTGCCACTTCATGTTTTACCTCTTTTCCCAGATCATTTATGAATATGTTGAACAGCATTGGTCCAGTACAAATCCTTGGGGGATCCCGCTATTTACCTCTTTCCCCATGAAAAGTTACTATTTATTCCTACTCTTTTTAAGCAGTTACTGATTCATGAGAGGACCTTCTTTTTTATTCCATGACTGCTTAGTTTGCTTAAAAGCCTTTGGTGAGGAAAGTCAAAGTACACTGTATTGACTAAATCACCCTCATCCACTGTCATAAATATAAAGGGAAGGGTAAACCCCTTTAAAATCCTTCCTGGCCAGAGGAAAAATCCTCTCACCTGTAAAGGGTTAAGAAGCTAAAGGTAACCTCGCTGGCACCTGACCAAAATGACCAATGAGGAGACAAGATACTTTCAAAAGCTGGGAGGAGGGAGAGAAACAAAGGGTCTGTGTCTGTCGGTACGCTGCTTTTGCCGGGGATAGAACAGGAATGGAGTCTTAGAACTTTTAGTAAGTAATCTAGCTAGGTATGCGTTAGATTATGCTTTCTTTAAATGGCTGAGAAAAGAACTGTGCTGAATAGAATGACTATTTCTGTCTGTGTGTCTTTTTTGTAACTTAAGGTTTTGCCTAGAGGGATTCTCTATGTTTTGAATCTAATTACCCTGTAAGGTATCTACCATCCTGATTTTACAGAGGTGATTCCTTTACTTCTATTTACTTCTATTTCTATTAAAAGTCTTCTTGTAAGAAAACTGAATGCTTTTTCATTGTTCTCAGATCCAGAGGTTTGGGTCTGTGGTCACCTATGCAAATTGGTGAGGATTTTTACCAAACCTTTCCCAGGAAGTGGGGTGCAAGGGTTGGGAGGATTTTGGGGGGAAAGACGTGTCCAAACTACGTTTCCCAGTAAACCCAGTTAGAGTTTGGTGGTGGCAGTGGATATTCCAAGGACAAAGGATAAAATTAATTTGTACCTTGGGGAAGTTTTAACCTAAGCTGGTAAAAGTAAGCTTAGGAGGTTTTCACGCAGGTCCCCACATCTGTACCCTAGAGTTCAGAGTGGGGGAGGAACCTTGACATCCACGTACTTATTGACTCCCTCAAAGAATTCTAATAGACTGGTGAGGCATGATTTCCTTCAAAAGCCATGTTGACTCTTCCCCAAAATATCATGTTTATCTATGTGTCCAATAATTTTATTCTTTACTATAGTTTCAACCAATTTGCCTGGTACTGAAATTAGGCTTACTAGCCGGTCATTTCCAGGATCACCTAAAAAAGGCATTATATCAACTACCCACAAGTCATATGGTAGAAAGCCTGGTTTAAGTGATAGGTTACATACCACAGTTAGTAGTTCTGCACAGTTAGTAGTTCCTTCAGAACTCTTGAGTTAATACTATCTGGTCCTGGTGACTTATGTTTAATTTATCAGTTTGTTCCCAAACCTCCTCTACTGTCACTTCAATCTGGGAGAGTTCCTAAATTTGTCACCTAAAAATAATGGCTCAGGTTTGAAAATCTCCCCCACATCCTCTGCAGTGAAGACTGAAGTAAAGAATTCATTTAACTTCTGCATAATTGCCTCATCTTCCTTGAGTGCTCCTTTAGCATCTCGATCGTTCAGTGGCCCCACTGGGTGTCTGGCTATGGTGTCACCATATTAGCTAACTCCCTGCTTCTGCTGTACTTGAAAAAAAATTGCTGTGAGTTTTTGTGTCTTTACCTAGTTGTTCTTCAAATTCTTTCTTGGCTTGTCTTATTATACTGTTACACTTGACTTGCCAGAGGTTATGTTCCCTTCTATTTTCCTCACTAGGATTTTATTTCCAATTTTTAAAGGATGTCTATTTGCCACTAACCACCTGTTTTACAATTCTGTTTAGCCATGGTGGCATTTCTGATCCTCTTACTGATTTTTTTTAAATTTTGGGGTGTACTTTTAGTTTGAGCTTTATTATCGTGTTTTAAAATAGTCACCATACAGTTTGCAGTCATTTCACCCTTGAGGCTGTTCCTTTAAATTTCAAATTAAATGCTACTGTGGTGGATTTGTCTGACATTTCCCCCCATTCCCCACAAGGATGTTAAATTTAATTGCATTATGGTCTCTGTTACCGAGCAGTTCAGTTATATTTATCTCCTGGACCAGGTCCTGTGCTCCACTTAAGACTAAATCAAGAATTGCCTCTCACGTTGCGGGTTCCAGGACAAGCTGCTCCAGGAAGCAGCCATTTATGGTATAAAGAAACTTTATGAGGTGACACATACCCATTCAGTATGAGGACAGTTGAAATTGCCCATTATTATTGTGTTTTCTGCCTTTGTAGTCTCTCTAATCTCCCTGAGCATTTCACAATCACTGTAACCATCTTGGTCAGGTGGTCTGTAGTATATATTTCTGCTACATTCTTATTGGTTAAGCACGGAATTTCTCACCATACTGATTCTATGGTACAGTTTGATTCATTTAAGATTTTTACATTATTTGACTCTATGCTTTCTTTCACAAGTAGTGTCATTCCTCCACCAGTGTGACCTACTCTGTTATTCCTATATGTTTTGTACCCTGGTATTAATGTGTCCCATTAATTATCCTTATCCCACGAAGTTCCTGCAAGACCAGTTATCCCAATATCCTCATTCAAGTTCACCCATATTAGTATTTAGACATCTAGCATTTATATACAAGCACTTGTACATTTTGTTAATATTGAGCTGCTTGCTTTCATGTGTTATATTTAAATGGTACCCTTTACATTTGACTGTTCCTCTCTAGCTCCTACCTGTACTTTACCAACATCTTTCCCGTCCTCTTTATTAGGATATAGAAGTCCCATTTTAATAAATTAATCCCTAAGTGATGTCTCTGCCCGAACAATGTGCTCCTCCACACCTATTGACTTTTCCCCACCCCTTAATTTAAAAAATCCTCCAGCACCTTTTTAATTTTACATGCCAGCAATCTGGTTCTGTTTTGGCTTAGGTGGAAACCCTACTTCCTGTTCAGGCTTCTCCTTTTCCAAGGATCCCCCAGTTCCTAACAAACCTAAAACCTTTTTCCCTACATCATCTCATCCACACATTGAAACCCTGCAGTTCTGCCTATCTAATTGGCCCTGTGTGTGGAACTGGAAATATTTCAGCAAAGTCTACCATGGAGATCTTGGACTTCAATTTCTTACCTAGCAGCCTAAATTTGGCCCCCAGCACTTCTCTCCTAGCTTTGCCTAACGTCACATGACCACTGGCTCCACCCCAGCCCAGCACATAAGTCTGTCTTGTGAGATCCCCAACTTTTACCCTCTGAAAGACAATTTACTATGAGATTCTCTCAGTTATCACAAGCCCAGTTATCTACATATTTCTCACAATTGAATCCCCACTTACTTTTACTTGGCTCTTCCTAGCAAATGTGTTTCCCTTCCCCAGAGGGATATCCTCAGTGTGAGAGGACAACATGACATAATCTAGAGGAAGAGTCCCAACTAGGGATTATTTCTCTCTGCTCCAGCTTCATGTTCTCCTTCCTCAAGACTTTCATCCTCCTCAACAACACAGAGGCTATCAGACGGGGAGTGGGACCATTCTACTGAAAGTCTTGAAAGTCTCATCTGTACATCTGTCTCCCTGAGCTCCTCCAGTTCAGCCTCTCTGATGTCAAAGAGCCCATACTCATTCTCTGCTGCTTGCACCATATGAACACATATATTATCTGCCCACGAGGCAGGTAATCATACATGCTGCATTCAGTGCAATAAACTGGATAACCACCACTGTGCTGCTGGACTGCTGCCTCCATTATTTTAACTCCTTGCATATTTTGTTTTGTTTTGCTTGTGTTGTTGTTGATGTTGTTTTTTCATTTGTTTGTTTGGAGTGTGTGGAATATTGGCTTAAGTTTAGAACATGTTTATTAGGTGTCTCTGCCTTTCACACTCCCTTTCTAAACTCCTCTGTTCACTGGCTCCTCTGGTTGCTTAGGAGCTGGCTTTTTAAACCCCTGCTCAAAGTGAGTTAGCTCTGCCGCCTTGTCAAGGGATGCTAAAGGCGTTAGGGATGAAAGAATAGCAGGCTAGAGACTCATCAGTAAGCTCACAGACTAGCCTACGAAACCACTTGGCTCAGCACACAGCCCCTACAACACATCACACTAGTTATACAGAGCATTACAATTTGAAGGCTGACAAAAAATAGCCAACCAAATTCAAAAATATTTACATTAGACTGCCTTACATCCCCCTAGACTTCTCTACATAGTGTTAGATTCCCTTATACTCTGATTCCATTTTACCTATTTATACCCATTTACCAATGTGTAAGTGATGACAAAGGAATCTAAGATAGCATAACTTAAATGCTGATGAGCTGGAAGAATGCGCACAGTAAAACAAGGGATGGTCTTTACACCTTCATACCATCTTCTGTTAGTTGTTTTGTATGCTACACTGCTTTCTGCACGCATCCCAAAATAGGAATTACCTAATTTGGACTTTATTAGATACAATGGTCTAAATTCAGAATGAGTGTGCATGGAAGGCGTTGGGCATTAGAAACAGCGTTACATTATTGAGTATGAGTATAAAGGGAATCTAAACTGGTTTAACATGTGTACACCTGTTCCCTAATGCACAAGTTACATCGCTTTAGATTGAATTAAATTTATATTATGTTCACTCTGAGTTTGGCTCACGAGTCCCACGCAAAGAATCTTACAACTTAACAGTCCAGTCCTGCAAGATATAAAGCAATCCCTACTTCAGTTTTTCAGGGGCCTGATTCCGTTTCCATTGATGCCAATAGGATATTTTGCAATTGGGTACAATGAGAACAAGATCAGACCCCAAAATAATGGGAGTTAAGGACATAGGATCAAGCTGTAGGTTAGATAAAATGTGTATAACTGAGGGAGGGAAACAGGTAGTGAGGGAGAGATGGGAGGGTTTTCGAGTCAAATGCTACATAGGAACAAAAAGTTTACCTGAACATTGTGCCTCATTCTCATTCTCCTGGAATAAGTACCTGGAATAATCATTTTTTTTCATCCCAAGATTTCAGAACAAAGGATGCAAGAATGACAGAACTTCAGAATAAGTTTTAAGGATCACATATATTGTTTGCAGAAAAATTGTGAATACAGAATGCCCAAATCTTGGGCCAATTTCACATGCACTTATGCAGCAGCCCAGTCCCCCCCCCCGCCCCATGACAATATGGCTGCCTCAGTCAGGACTAAAACAACGAGGAGTCCTTGTGGCACCTTAGAGACTAACAAATTTATTTGGGCATAAGCTTTTGTGGGCTAAAACCCACTTCATCAGATGCATGGAGTGGAAAATACAGGAGCAGGTATAAATACATGAAAAGATGTGAGTTGCTTTACCAAGTGTGAGGTCAGTCTAACAAGACAATTCAATTGACAGCAGGATACCCAGGGAGGAAAAATAACTTTTGAAGTGGTAATGAGAATGGCCCATTTCAGACAGTTGACAAGAAGGTGTGTGTAGCAGTAGGGGGAAATTAGTATTGGGGAAATTAGGTTTAGCTTTTGTAATGACCCAACCACTCCCAGTCTTTATTCAGGCCTAATCTGATGGTGTCCAGTTTGCAAATTAATTTCAGTTCTGCAGTTTCAGGTTGGAGTCTGTTTTTGAAGTTTTTTTGTTGAAGAATTGCCACTTTTAGGTCTGTTATTGAGTGACCAGGGAGATGGAAGTGTTCTCCGACTGGTTTTTCAATGTCATGATTTCTGATGTCAGATTTGTGTCCATTTATTCTTTTGCGTAGAGACTGTCCGGTTTTGCCAATGCAAATGGCAGAGGGGCATTGCTGGCACATGATGGCATATATCACATTGGTAGATGTGCAGGTGAACGAGCCCCGGATGGTGTCCCTTGAATAGATATGTGGACAGAGTTGGCACCAGGGTTTCTTGCAGGGTTTGGTTCCTGGGTTGGAACTCTACTGCCATGAATTTGCTAGTAGTGACTGCCCAAAACATTTGCAATGGCGGTCCCTCAGCATAGTGAGATGTACTGAGAGCTAGCTTATCTTGCATGTGGAAATCTTTATAGGTTTGGGGGGAGAAGGAATCCAATACTGAGGAGAGCATCTATCTCCCCACTGACGCTATTTCCTCTTGCTATTGTTGTGACCCTCCAGTCCCTGCAGTGTGCCTTTGGAGGACTTTCTGCAGTCAGGGAAAGGAGAGGGAGCAGCATGTCATTCCTCCTAGATCTATTCCATTTAGTTCCTCTCCACTAGCAGAACTGAAGAGCAACACAAGACTGCAGAGCATTGTTTTCCCTATAGATGTACTTTCTTTTTCCTCCCACACTGCATAATGTTCTTTGTTGTGTGCTATTTCATTTAAACTGAGGCACTAAACTACTTTTGTATCTTTCCCATTAAGTAGTTTTAAATTACATTTGTCTCAGACTCTATGTATTTTCATCTTGGGGGTTTTCAGAGTGGCAGCCGTGTTAGTCTGTATCCGTAAAAAGAAAAGGAGTACTTGTGGCACCTTAGAGACTAACAAATTCAGTGGAAAATACACTGACTGCACCACTGAATGCATCCAATGAAGTGAGCTGTACCTCATGAAAGCTTATGCTCAAATAAATTTGTTAGTCTCTAAGGTGCCACAAGTCCTCCTAATCTTGGGGGGGGGGGGAGACTGTGTGTAATTAGACTGAGTAGAGAACTGAACCACTTTTGTCAATTGCTACTGAAAATTCAAAGGAGAGAGCCAGTTGTCACCATTTTACATAATCTGATCTTTTTGATTTTTGAGAAACAGGAGTAAATCCTGCATGGTTTAAAACACTTCATAGAGTTCTCTCATTTTCTTTTGAAATTGCACTTTTGCTTTTACTGTCCAAAAGGATTTCAGGGTGTTCTGCATCAGTACTAAAGCTCCTGAACACGAGCATGACAATATCAATCCCGAGAGAAAGAGGCTGTGTAGTTCATTTACCTTAGAAGTCTACGTTGCTTATTTCATTCAGAATTGATTTGTTCAAATATTTGAGGACATGGAATTTAAAAATATATATAGAGAGAGACAACCTCTGCTGTTAATTATACGGGTGAAATACCTAGTAAAATCTGTAGAAATGTATCTAATGTAACTGAAAGAAGAATGTGAGCCACCAACTGTTAAACATTTGTTAATTTACATATGAATCACACCATTTAAGTTTATTGTAAATGAGTCAGAGTTTCAAGAGTGCTCAGTACTTACAATTGGGAAGAAATTTTCAGAAGAGCTCAGATCCTAAATCTGGTTCAATATTATATAATGTCCGATTCTGCATTCACAATTTTTTTTTCACATCTGTATAACTCTGATTTCACTGGAGTTACTCTAGATTTAAGCCAATATGACTGAGTAAGAGTCAGGTACTTATACCTTTATCTGTTGCTTCCATAATATTTAGCCAATTCAGTTAACTGAATTTACTATTTGTATAAAGTGCAAATCTGGAATGAACCATGTGATAGTTGTCGGCTCGATAGAAATCAGTGTAGCAGAATAAATGTTACTTTTATTTGTTGTGTACCTTCCTAGTGAACTGACTTCATTTCGAAAGGTTGAAATTCATGACAAATGGGTGTACTGGAAAAGCCAGAAAAACCATGCCCCACTCCCCGCCTCTTATGTTACACTTCTTTTGTTGGCTTCACCCATTTCATCTGTCAGAACTTATGGTATGTTTACATTATTGGTGCTCCAGCAGCAAAGCTGCAGCTATGCCACTGTATTGTGGACCCTTGCAACAGAAGGCAGTATTCCCATTGTTGTAGCAAATCCACCCCTTCAAGAAGGAGTAGTTAGGTCAACAAAATAATTCTTCTATCAACATAGCAGTGTCTATACCTGGGCTTCGGTCAGCTTAACTATGTCTGATTTTTTCACACAAGTGGGCAACATAGCTAGGATGATCAAAGTTTTAGTTGTAGCCTAGGCCTTAGGTTCTCGACAAACATAGGATATCAGATGCTTGTTCATCATGCTGATGATAATAAATCTGAGTTTCAGAATGGATGTGAAGGTGACATTTTATGCGAATATACTACTAGAATGAATACAATTATTGTTTCCCTGATGTTGTTTTAAAACAATGCAAGTTTGAATGTGTTTCAGAATATTTTCTGAATACATATATACCCCTGCAGTGCTCTCCTTAACCCATGTTTTACAGTACCTCTCTAAATTTAAGATTCATTTGGGATATGCTTCTCTTTCTGGTTGCTGCATTCTCACATACAGGGGACAAGCAATAAATGCCAGTCTAATACCCTAACTCACAATGACCCACAAGAGGTCCTATTGACCCCTGCAGGTTTTCTCATAAGATTTTCAGTATCGGGCACTGTAAGAATTTTCACTAATAAACAAAGAGGACATGTAATCAACTTAAGACTCTGTTTTTAAAAATTTAATATTAATAAATACATTAATATGAACATTTGTGAAATTTAACCCATTCAGTATATTTCTTTGTTTGGTTACAATGCACACTCTATTTGAAAGGATCCAGATAAGTAAAATAAGATCAAGGCTCTATGCCCAACAAGATTTACCAGAAGTCAGGGTTGGGGCAGTGATCAAATGAATATCTGTCTATTTGCCTGAGATGGCTGCACAGCTGCTCTGTCCATCATCACAGCTACCATGGACATAAATGGTAGGAGTGTTACCACCTGGTGATAATCCTTCCTTTTTCTGTTCTCACATAATAAACAAATACAAAGGAAAACCACACAGATATCAGCGAGCTTGCATCATTCAGCTCAAAGCTCATTTGGTTTGGAAGAAAATCTTTGAAAACTGGCAAAGATTTTGAACATAAACCCAAAGTTAGATCTAAGCTTAGCTTACCTATTTTACTTTTACTTATTTTGGAAATTTAACATAGAGCTTAAAGAACTGATGATATGTTTGGAAGTCCTGTTCAGTTCCAACATTATTTTATTGTTCCTGATTTTCAAACATATAATTTTATAGCTTGCCTGGCTTGCATGAATGCAGTCCCTAGTGCAAGCATCAGATGTCAGGGTCTATAAGTAAATCACAACCAAAATTTAACCTTGACATTCTTTTGAAACGTGTTTATTTATATTAGAAATTTTAACATAATCACAGCTTCTAAGACATCCTAACCACACTGCCTTATTAGTTGTTCTTACAGAGTGTTGGGAATGAAAGTCTGCAAGACTTAGCTATTCTATTTTGAGTCTTTCAAAGTCTGTTTAACTTCATCCAGAATGAGACCTATTCTAAGTCATTTGTATCCAGCTATTGTTACTTTTAAATGTCATTCTTTAAAAAAAAAAAAAAAAGTGTTACACATTTAGATATTATCATTGGGTTTTATTAATACTTCTTAATACTATACAAAGGTCTCCACATGCTGCTTACTTATATATGTGCTCATTTAAATTTTAGACAACCGATGGCACAGCAACCATTTAATTTTTCTGCAGATATGCGTATGTACACTAGAAGAAATATTAGTAAGGTCAAAAGATCTATTGACTTGAGCATGAGATAGAATCAGGAACCCACGTGTTCTGGTTCAAGCTCTGTCACAGATTTGTTATGTGCCATGGCAAGTTACTTTGGCCCCAATCCTGCAAAGAAACCACAAGGCTGTCTCCTGGGTGAAGTCAGTGAGGCTCCACCTAGGCACAGGAATCTGTCTGCATATTTCTCTTTGCAGACCTGAGGCCTGAAACCTACATTTTTTAAAGTGTCAACTTATTTGGGCGTGTTAGCTTCTGGCACTCCAATTTTGCACATGCAGAGCTTGATTTTCAGGAATACTGAGAACATGTTGCACCTGATAATTTCAGCAGATGGTAGTTGATATCTATACCCCATTTTGAAGCTGCAAAGTGCTAGCTATTATTATTTTTATCCTAACATTTTTTCTCAGAAGGTGATCCCTATAGTCTTTCCCTTCACTTTAAACATAAACAAGCCAGGAAATTATATTTTTGTTGTAACTACTTATCCCTTAGTTAGAAGGGCTGTAGACTAAGGTGGTAGAAATTCCAAACATACCTAAGTCCCATTTTTCAAAATGATTTAGGTATTTGGGGGGGGGAGGGGTCAATCCACAGAGGGACTTAAGTTCCCTGCTGTCTAGTGGAATCCTTAGCACCAAGTTAGGCACCCTGGCTTCCTATGCAATACATGCAAGGCAATGTCTACACTTAGGGCAGCATGTAGAGTATGGGCATTACACACATAGCTACACACTGCAGTGAAAGCCTCTGGCAGCAGGGAGGCAGTGGGACACTACACTGCTAAAAATACCAGTGTAGATGTGGAAGGCACTGCTTGGACATGTAGAGAGCCTGGGTAAGGATATACAGCAAGGGTGCAGGTGCGTAGTGTACTCTACTTCCCTATGCATGCCTCATCGTCTGCATTGCTACACTTGCTAGCTGGTCCGGCATTGTCTGTACTCTGCACACCACTGTAAGTGTAGACCTACCTTTTAAAAGTTATGCTCAGAAGCCAGGAAGCTCAACATGGAGCCACCTAAGCTAGTCAGTAGGAAATGCCAAGAGAGTCATGAATCCTCTCCTGGAGTTAGGCACACAAGCCAGGTCAGCCCTTTGTCATGAAAAACCAGAAAGAACCCTCCCCCCCGTATTATAGCCAATAACCCAAAGATTAGGGCATTCGCCTGGGCTGTAGGTGAATTGTACAAATCCCTGCTGTGCCTAATTTGGATAAGTTGAAGAGTAGCAGCCCTGTTAGTCTGTATCCGCAAAAAGAACAGAAGTATTTGTGGCACCTTAGAGAGACTAACACATGTATTAGAGCATAAGCTTTCGTGAGCTACAGCCCACTTCATCGGATGCATAGAATGGAACACATAGTAAGAAGAAATATATATACATATACATATACATATATATACATATATACACAGATAAGTTGGAAGTTGCCATACAAACTGTGAGAGGCTAATTAGTTAAGATGAGCTAGTATCAGCATAAGAAAACTTTTGTAAATATAATCAAGATGGGCCATTTAGACAGTTGACATGAAGGTGTGAAGATACTTAACTTAGGGAAATAGATTCAATATGTGTAATGACCCAGCCACTCCCAGTCTCTATTCAAACCCAAATTAATGGTATCTAGTTTGCATATTAATTCAAGCTCAGCAGTTTCTCCTTGGAGTCTGTTTTTGAAGCTTTTCTATTGCAAAATTGCCACCCTTAAATCTTTTACTGAGTGGCCAGAGAGGTTGAAGTGTTCTTCTACTGGTTTTTTAATGTTATGATTCCTGATGTCAGATTCGTGTCCATTTATTCTTTTGGGTAGACACTGTCCAATTAGGCCAATGTACATGGCAGAGGGGCATTGCTGGCACATGATGGCATATATCACATTGGTATATCACATTGACCCTGCTGATATGCATTAACAGTTCATTAATGCACTTTGATCTAGTCCTTTTTGAAATGGGATTGGATCAAAGTGCACTAACAAACTTAAACCGCATCAGCACGGTCCACACAACAGTGGAATGTTTGCATGAGTAGAGTCACACCCCAGCTTGCCACAAAGTAATTGCTGGCAAAGATAAGCCATCAGTCTCTCCTCTTGATGCTGTTCCAGTTTGTATAAATAACTGAATAGTCACTAGCACTAGCAGGGGCTTAAACCTGACTTTCTCACATCCCCAGTGAGTGCCCTAGCCACTGGCCCACAGAGTTAGTCAGTCACTCTCTGTCTCTGAGCTTCTCAGTGGCATCGTTACTTTGGCTTTGTGCACATCCATCAGCAAACATGTAAGTGTTGTGCGGACTTCAGGCACCTACCGCTGAGTGAAGGTTTTGTGAATGCCGGTGGGGCCTAAATGTTGGACTTCAGAACCTAACTGACTCTTTAGTCCCTTTGTGTATCTAATACTAAAGATCCTAATAGTAACTGAAAATAAAATGGTAGGTTTCAGAGTAGCAGCCGTGTTAGTCTGTATTCGAAAAAGAAAAGGAGTACTTGTGGCACCTTAGACCGATGAAGTGAGCTGTACCTCACGAAAGCTTATGCTCAAATAAATTGATTAGTCTCTAAGGTGCCACAAGTACTCCTTTTCTTTTTGAAAATAAATGGAGCTTAGGTTCTGGTTCTAGTATCAGAGTCACTTTTGAAAAATGAAACATAGGTACTTTTGAAAATTTTACCCAGATACTACAATGTGCCTTGTCTAATACATTATTTTCATGTATAAATAATTTATCACATATAATGTATTCTCTACCCATCTCTGGGTTTACATTTTTCTCCCATATTGTTATATCTTTACAGTGTTTAAAAACAGTGGACCAAACCCTGAAATCCTTACTTAAGCCCTGGTCTTGTAAACTGCCCTGCCCATATGCCCCAATGGTCAATTGAATCCAGCCGTGGAGCACTTGAAGGACATGGGCCTTAGTCCTTATTCTGGTAAAGCCTCCACCAAAGTCACAAAGAATTCAGTGAAACCTGGGTAAGGATCTGATCCAACAACAATGTAATTGCAAAGGAGCTAGTTATTGCCATTAACACTTCCGTCTAATTGGGTATTTTTAATATGTTTAAACAAGGTGTATTGATTTAAATCACCACTTTCAATCTGGATTTAAATCAGGAATCAGAAAACCTTGATTTAAATAATCACTTTAATTATGTTTTCCATTTTACTTTTCAGTTTGTTTCCCAAAGAGTTTGTTTCCTTCTCATTGGTTGGTATAAGCATTAAAGTATGTTTTAATGTTCATTTGCAACAAAATATAGCCTATATACTTGATTGACACTTTGCTAACCAGAAGAATATACTATAAATGTATACATTTATTATTTAACATACATTCATTCAGATAATTCATTTCTACATTCTTCCATTTTGATAGAATATGATGAATGATCATTTTCTTAAAACTGTGCATATTTAGTCTGAAGAAAAGAAGACAGAGGGGGACCTGATAACAGTTTTAAAATATGTTCAAAGCTAATATAAAGAAGATGGTGATCAATTTTTCTTCATGTCCATTGAAGGTAGGACAGGGAGTAATTGGCTTAATCTGCAGCAATGGAGATTTAAGTTAGATAATAGGAAAAAATGTCTAACTTTGAGGATAATTGAATTCTGGAATAGGCTTCCAAGGGAGATTATAGAGTACCTGACTTTGCAGGTCTTTAAGAACAGATTAGTCAATCACTTGTGAAGGATGGTCTATGTGTACTCTGTCCTGCCTCAGTGAAGGGGACTGGACTAAATGACCTCCGGAGGTCCCCTCCAGTCCTACATTTCTATGTTTCTATTTACAAATTTACACCTTAACTTTTTATTCACATTATGTGTCAAGTCGCAGTGGGACACAAATTGGAATTTAATTTAGAAAAACCTCAAAAATAACATTTTAACTTGGTTTGTATTTGCTGAATAAAACTACCAGAGTTTTCCTCAATTTCATATTAGTTGAAATAAACACTAAAAGTTACATTCTGAAGAATGCTAAATGACTTATAGACTTCAACAGTGAAAATAAAACTACTGTTACTAAACTGAAACCAAAAGTAATTAAGGCGAAAGCTTTTCTACGCAACGAAAACTTTAGATACTGACATTTGAAAAAAGTGAATACTACTATTCATTCCATTTTCAAGACCAAATATATTTAATGTCTTGCATAAAGTGTGTGTGTGTGTAAATATACATATATGTGTATGTATATTGTGATAGACCCAGGCCAGTTGGGTACAGCAGAGTAGCTATATTGGGATCCAGGGATCCAGGGGATCCTGCAAAAGGATCCTGCCCCAGCCTAAGGGGGGGGAGGGGTCCACAGGACCTGGAAAACCAAATAATTACGGGGTTCAACTAATGAATAACAGGGACAGGAGTGCAGTCAAAGGGTCAAACAAAGGGAACCGGACGGGGACACCAAGCAGAGAACCCCAGACAGCACCCACTGCTCCTCAAAGGCGTCAAGGGAGTCAGTGGACGCCTCCCAGAGGAACTCTGCCCAGAGGCGTGAACGGACGGAGGATCAGAAATAGGCCCCACAGTCACAGGAGACTCCATCGGTCAACCTCCTCACCCTGGTTTTATAGATGGCCACTTTGGCCAGCGCCAAAAGGAGATTGACCAGGAGGTCCCGCGACTTAGTGGGGCCACGGACAGGGAGTGCATGGATAAGGAGGTGAGGGGAAAAGTGCAACCAAAATCTTAACAAAATATTCATGAGGAGCCGGAATAGGGGCTGCAGCCTGGCACACTCTAGGTAGACGTGCGCCAGGGTTTCCCTCACGCCGCAAAAGGGGCAGGTGTCCGGGATTGTACATGCCGCGCCAAGTACATGCCCGTGCTCACGGCCCTGTGAAGGAGCCGCCAACTAATATCCCCAGTGGGCCTCGGGACCAAGGTGGAATATAGGCTGGCCCACCGGGGCTCCTCACCCTCTAGAGGTGGCAGGAGGTCCCGCCACTTTGTGTCAGGGCGGGACGCGAGGGTGAGGACGTGAAGGGTGTGGAGCATGAGCATGTATAGATGTTTCCTTGGCGAGGTCTGGAAACGGACCGGCTGCAGCTCATCTAGCCGGCTCACAGTGAAGGGGCGGGGGGGAGTCAGTTGGGTCCATGGGGCAGGGGCCCGATGAAAAGGTCCGGAGGGCCTGGGGTGGAGGGTGGGTGGGGCAGACCCGAGCAACGGGCGGCAAAGCGGCCCTCACCTCCTAAAGTATGTGCAGGGGAGTACGAGGTCTGGAGAGCCCCATGCGCTGAGCGAGCGTCAGGGATCCAGCCAGTCTCCCCGGTCGTAGTCCAGGAGGTCTCTGACTCTGGTGACTTCTGCCAGGACCAACCTCTGGCACACCGAGCGGCTCTCCCCCACCTGCACACGGAGGTGGGGGTTGTGTAGCAGGGGCTCCGTGAGGAGATGTTCCCCCACGGAGGCCGCCAGGGACCTGGTCGTTAGAAACAGTTTCCAGGTCCGGAGGAGGTCCTGGTAGAAGACCGGCAGCCCGGAAAGGTCTCGTGGAAAACCTCTCGGACAAAGATAAAAGAGCTGCCGGTGGTATCGGAGCCCTTGGAAGCGGCGCAGGAAGGCGTGCGCCAATATGCTCCACGTCGAACTACCTGCACTATAAAGGAGCCTCTGCAGGACCTGGAGGCGGAAAATGCGGACCTGAGTGTTCAGACACTTCAGGCCCTGCCCTCCTTCCTTCACGGGTAGATGGAGAACCCCTGTAGAGACCCAGTGCAGTCCTGACCAGAAGAACTCCAGAATTAACGTCCGGAGGTTGGCCAGGAAATCTGGGGCCAGGACCAGGGTGTTGAGCCGGTACCAGAGCATGGACAGGACTAGTTGATTGAGCACCCACCCTTGAAGGGAGAGACACCGGAGTAGACCTGTCCATCTCCGGAGCTGCTCTACCACCATGCCCTCTAAACCGTGCCAGTTCTCTGGCAGAGATGGATGCGTGGCAGAAAGGTAAACGCCGAGATAGAGCAGCGGACCCACGCTCCAGCAGATGGCCTGAAGCATGGGTGAGAGGGAGCTCGCCTGCTGCTAGTCCCCTACCGCCAAGCCAGAGCTCTTGACCCAGTTGACCTGGGCGGAGGAGGCTGCCGAGTAAACGGCCTGGCAAGCCTCCACCTGTGCCAAGTCGCCCGGGTCCTGGACCACAAGGAGCACATCGTCGGCGTACACTGACAGGACCAGCTGCAGCTCTGGCTCCCGCAGTGCCAACCCTGTCAACCTCCTGTGGAGGAGACAGAGGAAGGGATCGATCGCCAGAGCATACAGCTGGCCCGAGAGGGGGCACCCCTGCCGTACTTCTCGCCCGAAGCTGACCGGTTCGGTCAGGGTCCAGTTGAGCCTGACCAGACACTCTGCAGAGGCGTACAGCACCCGGAGAAAACCCACAAACTGGGGTCTGAAGCCAAACGCTCGCAGAGTGCTCAGGAGATACCCGTGATCCACCCTGTCAATTGCCTTCTCTTGATCCAGGGACAGGAGGGCGAATGACAGACCATCCCTACACCCGAATTCCAAGAGGTCCCGGACCAGATACAGGTTGTCGAAGATGGCGCGGCCCGGGACGGTGTATGTCTGGTCTGGGTGGATCACGTCCGCCAGCACGGACCCTAGCTGTAGTGAGATGGCTTTCGCTACGACCTTGTAGTCCATGCTGAGGAGCGAGACGGGATGCCAATTTCGTAAATCACGGAGGTTCCGAGTCACCTGAATCCTGATACAAGGACAGAGGGCTGCCTGTGTAGGCAGACGTACATGGGCAACTGAAGGGGAGGGCCCCGAGATGGAAGAGGGGTCAGAGAACAGTTCCAACCCCAACCTCACAGAGCCGGACGAGAGGGCAGAGACAGATCCCTCAGAGTTTGGGCTGATAAGCCCTGGGAGAGAGACTTTTGGATGGGACCAAGTGGAAGACCCAAGGTATGAGAACGCCAGGAAGCAGGTGGCTGAGATAGATGGGGTGCTTATAGAGGGAAAGGCCCGGGGGCCAGGGCCTTATTTTGTGATTAAGAGGAATTTCTTATACTGGGTCGTGCAAATGCAGGAGCAAGAGATACACAGCTCCTAGTACCCTGGAAACACCAGAAGGCAATATTAAGCCTCGCTCACAGTCACCTTTTTGGAGGGCACCTGGGAGTGGAGAAAACCCAGGTGCAAATCTTACGCAGGTTCTTCTGGCCCGGGGTACATGAAGATATCTGGCGGTACTGTGCCTCCTGCCCTGAATGTCAACTGCACAGCCCTCGTCCACATCTAAGAGCCTCTTTGATACCCCTGCCGATCATCGAAGTTCTGTTCGAGCGGATCGCTATGTATCTTGTGGGGCCACTAGAAAAAATGTCCCGAGGCCACCAGTATGTGCTTGTCACCCTAGTCTATGCAACCAGGTACCCAGAAGCTGTCCCCTTACGAAACATAACCTCCAAGAGCATTGCCAAAGAATTAGTGGCAATCTTTGCCAGAGTAGGGCTACCAAAAGAAATCCTCCCAGACCAAGGAACACCATTCATGTCCAAGTTGATGAAGGACCTCTGTTCCCTGATTCATGTCCAGACCCTGCGGACCTCAGTTTACCATCCACAAACCGATGGTCTGGTGGAAAGATCTAACCAAACCCTCAAGGCCATGATAAGAAAGGTGGTAAGCAAGGATGGGAAAGACTGGGACAACCTACTACCGTACCTCATGTTCGCCATCCATGAGGTCCCCCAAGCTTCCACTGGATTCTCCCCCTTTGAGCTGCTGTGTGGACGCAACCCTCGAGACATCCTGGACATAGACAAGGAAATTTGGGAGGAGGAACCCAGTGAGAGGAAGAACATAATAGAGCATGTGCTACGGATGAGGGACCGGATAGCCCGGGTCACTCCCATGGTGAGGGAGCACCTAGAGAAGGCCCAAGAGGCCCAGAGAACCTACTGCAAAGTCAAGCCAAGGTTCGTCAGTTTCATCCCGGTGACCAAGTAATGGTACTCGTACCCACAGCCAAAAGTAAGCTGTTGGCCCAGTGGCAAGGGCCCTACAAAATAGTCGAACCCGTAGGGGAAGTAAATTACAAGTTGCGACAACCGGGATGTCGAAAACTAAAGCAGACATATCATGTCAACCTTCTGAAACCCTGGCATGCGCAAGAGGCACGCACAGTGGTTCGAGAAAAACTGCACCTAGGGAATAAAATTCCTGAACAGGTGAGGGTGTCTCCTGATCTAACGACAGCCCAGAAGAAAGAGGTAACTGAGATGATCGCCCGATATCAAGACATATTCGCAACAAAGCCGGGTTGCACAACTGGGACATATCACCACATCATCACGAACTCTGGGGCCAGAGTAACTATGAGGCCCTACAGGGTGCCAGCAGCCAAAAGGGAGGAAATAAAAGTGGAAGTCAGGCAAATGCTGGAGATGGGGATCATCGAAGAATCCCACAGTCAGTGGTCCAGTCCAATAGTGTTGGTGCCCAAACCTGATGGCACCACAAGGTTCTACAATGACTTCTGTTGACTAAACAAGATATCCCAGTTTGATGCCTACCCTATACCCCGCACAGATGAACTAGTGGACCATCTGGGGAATGCCTGGTACTTGACAACCCTAGACTTGACAAAGGGGTACTGGCAGATTCCCGTAGCTGAAGATGCAAAGGAAAAGATGGCGTTTTCTACACCAGAGGGTCTCTTCCAATATATGGTCCTCCCTTTTGGACTACATGGAGCCCCAGCTACCTTTCAGTGCCTCATGGACAAGTTATTACGCCCCCATGCCAGTTATGCTGTGGCCTACTTGGATGATGTGGTGATTCATACCCAGACTGGGAGACCCACTTGGAAAAAGTGGGGACGGTCCTTGATACCTTCAGGTGAGCTGGCCTTACAGTGAACCCTGTTAAGTGTGCTGTAGGGTTCACAGAGGCCAAATATCTTGGCTATGTGGTAGGAAAAGGTCTGATAAAACCCCAACTTAATAAGTTAGAGGCCATCCAAAATTGGCCACAGCCGAGTTGTAAGAAGCAGGTCCGAGCATTCCTAGGGGTGGTGGGGTATTACTGGCATTTCATCCCCCATTTTGCCAAAAGGGCAAGTCCCCTAATGGACTTAGTGAAGGCCCGTGGCCCTGATCCAATCAGATGGTCTGCTGCAGCAGAAACCTACGGACTGCCCTCTGCAGTGACCCCGTATTGATAGCCCCGGATTTCACAAAGGAATTCATCCTACAGACAGATGCATCCGAGGTGGGGTTAAGGGCTGTCCTGTCGCAGATGGTTGGGGAAGAGGAACACCCAATTCTCTACCTCAGTAGGAAACTCCTTCCGAGGGAACAAAAATATGCAGTGGTAGAGAGAGAGTGCCTCGCTGTAAAATGGGCCATGGAAATGTTGTGTTATTACCTGCTGGGGCATAGATTTATCCTTGTGACCGACCATGCCCCTCTTCAATGGATGCAACGGAACAAGGAAAAGAACACAAGGGTAACCAGGTGGTTCTTATCCCTCCAACCTTTCCAGTTCCACATACAGCACAAAGCAGAGAGTCGCCATGGCAACGCCGATGGCTTATCACGCATACACTGTCTGGCGTCCCAAGCTGCCCAACCCCTTGGTGTTGAGCAGGGGGAGGGATATGTGATAGACCCAGGCCAGTTGGGTACAGCAGAGTAGCAGAAGGCAGATATACTGGCCACTGGATGAACAGTTTTCTGTTCCCTGACTGACCAGAGCAGGCTCCAGGCTCCAGGCTAATGAGAACACCTGACTCCAATTAACCTGCAAAGAGTCAGGTGAGGCCATTAAGGTAATGTGAACACGTGACTCCTATTAAGGCCCTCTGATACTATAAAAGGGCTCACTCCAGTCAGGCAGAGGAGAACCAGAGGAGAGGAAGTGTGCCTGAAGGGCTGGTCAATGAAGACACCCTCAAGCCATCGGTAAGGGAGCCCTAAGGTAAGGGTGAAGAAGGGAGAAGTGGGAGAGCTGTGGGGAAGTGGCCCAGGGAAATGTAGCGACTCTCGCAGTGAAAGGTTGGCTACTAACAGCTGCTACTATTAGGGTCCCTGGGCTGGAACGTGGGGTAGAGGGCGGGCCCGGGTTCCCCCCAGCCTGTCGTTACAGAAACGCCTCCTGGGAGGGGAAGACAGGCCCGTCGGGACAGGAGGCTAAACTGTTCAGGAATAAGCCCATAGGGAGAACAGAGACTGTGGGAGTTCTCTCACCAACCTCCTTGCTGGCTTATGATGAAGAAGGCTCAGTAGACTGTAACCCTGGCCCTAGAGAGAGAAGGGCTACGTGGAGGGTCACAGTGAGCCTCTGAGGCTAGCATAAACCACCTAGAAGCGCGGGACCCATGGGGACAAGGACGGAGCTCTACCACAATATATATAATAATTAGAAAAACTGAATTCAACAGATAAAGATGGTTTCCCCCTTATTTTGTATAAAAATCCTAATTTTAACTCAATAGAGTTTGAAGAGGGCTCATTGATTTGGCATAATCATTTTTTGTTTATGTAAATCATGTTAATAGAGTATGATAGATTTTCTGACAGTCTCTGTCGAGGCCTAATTCAAATTTAATTTTAAACAAGTTGATTTTTTTTTAAAGAAAACAAACTTTATATTAAAAATTGACTTTTTTAACTCACGTGTGTTCAAAGTTGCTTATTAAATACAGGGGAGAGCAATGCGTTCTGTGATTATTCTTAGCAAGTTGTTCTATCACTCATTTATGTTCTCATCACTAAGAAAGTCAGACTGTTAACTGGAGCCTGCCATAACCAATTTGGGGGACCTGATGTATCCCTTCGGTGCCTGGAAATAAGCTGAAGCTGTCAGTGATATCTCTGAAGAATTGCTTGCTAGTTAAAAAAAAAATGTAGATAGATAAAATCTGTTCTCTAGCATTTAAGTTGTCACCAATACGAGGAAAATAGAAGCATTTAAATTTTTTTTTTTTAAAGTTTCATGGCATGGGAGTCATGTCAGGGAAGTGGAAATCCAACTGTGATGGTAGTCACCTTTCCTCAAGAGAATAAATATATCAAATTTTGACAGATCAGGTACTTTTTATTTTTATCTTTACAGCTTTTCTTTATGTGACATAATTATATACATATCACGTTGCTTTTTGAGGCATTGATCCTGCAAAAGATTTATGCTTTAACCTTAAGCACTGCAAGTAGTCCATTGGTTTCAGTCGGACTACTCAATGTGCATTAAGTTAAGCACATGCATGAGTCCTTGCAGCATCATGGTTTAAGAGATTATTTAGTAGTATTTTGATCAGCTCTAAATATAACTTTAATTTGTTATCCCTTTGTATAAATAAGTGTTAACTCTATTTTTGTTACCCTTTTTGTTTTGGTTCTTTCAAACCTTGAATATGTAGACAATTTATTCACAAATTACACTACAGGTGATCTGTTTTCTATACCTCTTGGAATGTTTATTTAAATTAACAATATAGTAATATATATATACCACTGGGACATAGAATCTAATGCGACAATACTGTGAAAGCATTCCAGAGAGATAGCATTTTGTGGTAGAAAATGTAAATATTTCACATAAGGGTAATTTACTAACAGAACAAACGTAATTTATTTTATTCTCTATTAAAATTAAGATTCCCTAAATTGAATTCTGTGGCCAGGTGATTCAACAATTCATCACAGATTTCAACTATTGAGATCTATCAACAAAGGGTGATTTTGTTGTTGTTTTTTTGTTGTGCATTTTTAAACTGGATTTTGATTGAATAATGAAACATATGTAATTATCATTCTTCATACAGCAGACAGAGTATTGTGAATATTGGATGACAGTCATACAAGCTGCAATGAACTACTCTGGCATATGAACACCAAGAAATGTTAATCTATGTGCAGTGGCAAAATAAAGTACAGTAGCTCAAGTAAACTAGAATTACAGGCCAACCCATCCCCATTAAAATCTATGATCCAAAGAAAGGGACACCCCTCCCATTGTGCAGTAATTAACTCACAGATTTCTTATCCCACTTGGGTAGGAAGCTGCACTCTTCTCTTCCTCCTATCCTCCCTTCCACCAAGACTAGAGCCTCAGAAAAATGAGAAATAAAATTTCAAGGACATATTCTATTCTACCTGAAACCTTTTCCCCAAAATAAAACATTTAAAAGAAACCTGAACCTCTTATTACCCTATCACATTTTCCATTAATTAGAGCACCCCCCCAAAAAAACTCTTACGACAAACCCTTTTCATTCTCCTTTATCTAGCGTCCAATCCAACTCACTTAAATACAACACATGTCACTAGTATTGTAATTCTGATGGTGACAAATATGCTGAACCACAGTCAGCAAAAAAAATATAAAGGGAGGGGAAGAATTGGTGTTGGATCATATTAAAGAAGTTCTGTATTAAAATCACAAATGAGTTTGATTCCCCATAGTTTAAATTCCAGGGTATTACTAATTAAGAGGTCTCTTGGTTTTTGGTACTGTTTCTCTCCCTCTATGTGTGAAACTTGCAAGCTGCTAATTGCGTTAGTACATTCTAAGACAGAGTCTGTTCTCAAAGCAATTCACAGAGAGAGAGAGAGACTCAAAGCAATACTCTAACAACAGAAACAGCACCCAGAGACTCCCCGCCCTTTTGTTGTATTAACAATTGTGATTAAAATAGAGATAGAGGATGTATGTGGATGGATGCTTGGTGTGCATAATAACTGAATGATCAGGGAGGTGCCAGCCTAAGAATCCAGTGTCCATCGGCTGAAGAAGGCGTCAAGTGGAAATAACCAGAGGGCAGACTGGAATCCACCCAACAGCCTCAAGAATGGGAGAACCAAAGAACAAGATAACATCTAGCAGCACGGAGCCGTCAGGAATGTGC
Organism: Chelonia mydas; assembly: GCF_015237465.2. NCBI lineage: Eukaryota > Metazoa > Chordata > Testudines > Cheloniidae > Chelonia > Chelonia mydas. The sequence continues at coordinate 127,226,195 of NC_057849.1, forward strand.
TATCTGCTGATTGATTCAGCAACAGCATGATGAAGCAATTCCCATAGACTGGCATAGGAAGAAATTCCTATAAAAATAGACTCTAAAAAGTGAGAACTTTGGGGTCTGATTCTGCAAACCAACTTCCAGGAGCATCAGATGAGCATCTGACAAGGCCCTGCTCCCTCCTCATGTCCAGGCCACCTGGCCAGTGGCTTGGCATGAGCAACTCTAAGGCTGGTAACTATGATAACAACCTTGCAGAACCCCTGTGTGTGTGTGTGTGTGTGTGTTTGTATGAATGAATGTGTGAATAAATATGAGATTGAATGGAATGTTATAACTATAACTAACTGCTTACTATGATTCTTTCTGTATTCACAATAAATGTGGTATTTTGCCTTTTTCCCTTTAATAAGATCCTGCTGGTTTTTATTTTATTGGTATAACATTGGGGCCATATAGATAGCAACTCCGCTGAAAGTTTTTTGTAGAATGGAAGGTGGGGAAATGGTGTTAAATTCTATCCAGGAAGAAGCGTCTAGCGTGAAGTATCACTCATGGGCTTACCCTCCGGGAAGAGATGTCCCATAAGGGAGGCAATGGCTACAGGTTGTGTTATAATATGTAGCCTAATTGCTCCTCCAATATGGAAGGATGAGAACAAATGAGAACAAATGTTCTACTTATCTGGACCTCTGACATATCTAACCATTGTACTTGAAGTATGTTTCTAGTGATGTACATTTTGCAAAGATTCCAGTAAGTATCTTGTGTCCTAATTCACATATTGTAGTATCCATTATATATGATTTTCACTAAAGGTTTTCAATCAATATATATTAAGCATTATGCATTTTTTAAAACATATTGCAGTATTTCAGTACAATCTCAGGACTTTTCTGTGCTTACTCCCAGGCCAGGGAAAATTAAAATAGCTCTAACATCAGACAGTTAAGTCTCATTCAGTTTTTGAAATAAGATATAAATTCCTGGTAACATGGGTCAAATTTTGATTTTTAGATACATCACTAGGATTCCTCCTTAAATCAGTGTGAACCATGCATGTGTATCCGGGTAACACTTGTTCCAAATAGGATAAAACTCAGTCTCCTATCAGAGTTAGAGAGAGTGTTGCTATTGACTTCAGTAGGTATAGGCTCAAACCCCATATCTGTCTGTCTATTTTCAAAATCATAAATTATAGGCCCAATCCTGTGGCAGCAGGATTGGGCCTATGTAAAAATATCATTAATGTCATTTGGAGTAGGTTTGAGCCCTAGATAGCACAACATTGTTCTACTATTATTGTTTTTGTTTTTTAGAAATGCAATTCATAAGGTCAAAGAAGAATTCTCATCCATACAATAAAGGAAAAGCTATGGGTTATTTTATGCTTCTGTACAGTACAAGGAAAGTCAGTTCATGAACCTCCACGTAGATGTATGTTACATAAATATAGGAAGGAAGCCTCTTTTCCTGGGTCACTGCCATTATTGGCAGACTACATGGCAGCTAGGGTTACTGCACTGCATATTAGAAGCACACACTGGAGCAGGAGGGCAGGATATTTAATTAACATAGTTCAGAATTTAAAGACTTCACTCCACCAGTCAATTAATATTTTGGAAAGATGCACAACTCCATTATGGTCATAAAAATAAGAAGGAGCAGTGAGTGAATTTGTGTGCAGTTGTCAAATGAAATTTTGCAGGCAGCTAAGAAAAAGTCACTACTTCATACAAAGATCTCACTTTCCATCGTAAACATTATGCCTGGCTTGTGGAAGATTTAATATTGTCGCATTGATGACTTACATTTTTTCTTTTCGTGTGTTGTATTTTCTGGAGGGTCGACTGGATAAAACTCCACCACAAAAGTTTTTGAAGGTGAATTTTACCTGGAACATGGAGTTTTTCAAAGGCAAAAGAGAATCCGGGGATTGGGAGCTGCCTGTTTCACTACTGGCAACACATCACTGGTAATGTGTCATGTTTGAATTTGTGCAAATTAGTTTGGAAGGTGGAACAACTTATCTAAATTTTATGTAAGGTCTGACTTTTTGTAGTAATGAAAGATGACACTTAAGTATACCTATCCTTCAAGTTTAGTGTTGATACATACATGATACTGCATTTGTAATATTTCTTTAAGCTGTCATTAAATTTATAAAGCTAGCAGAAGAAACGAACATAGAAAGTGCAACTGTCTATTCATGAAATGAAATAAAGATAACTGACTTTTTACCATGCTTAAAAAATAAAAGTCCAGTTGTCAGAGAAAATTTGTGGGGTAAAGATATAATGCAGTATGCAGGGAATGAGACAAGAATTCTCATTATTGTGTATGGGAATTGCATGCTTAATTCTCTGAGCACGATGCTGAAAATTTACCCTTAGGTTTGCAATCTAAATTTTACATGCATTCATGATTTAAGAGATTTGTCCTTCATTATCAGGAATTCTGACCTTGAAATGTAAATATCAAAAAACCTCTATAACAATTTATTTTTGTGAAGTATGGTACCGACTAAAGATTTGTTTATATCCATCAGAGGGTTTCACAGTCATTTCAGTGCTTTGGAATGAAGGATTTAAAATACTTTTCAGCTTCTCCATGGCATTATTCATTTGTACTCTGTAATAATCTGAAGCAGTTTCTAAAAGAAAATACAGAATACTCTTAATCATGTCTTGTAATTATCTGCAACATGCTGGCATATTGCATTCCAGAAATTAAGCAGAACAAAACAAACAAAAAAAACCTGCTCATAACATTGTTCATGAGGGACATGAATTTGAATTTCTGTTAAAAAATATTGATAAAATGCAGCTGTTACAATGGCATTTTTTAGGTTTGGTAGGGAATCAAGACATATTGCTGCACCAAAACAAGCAATATAGAAGAGCACCTTAATGGTGAGAATACATTGTATTTGAAAACCAATCCTATATGGTAAGGTAATGCTCCTTGCAGGGTGGGGAAGGAATGAGCAAAGGCACATTGGGGTCAATTGATAGGATATACAAACACTGCACTGGGCAACAAGGGGTTAAGGAGCTGCTATGGGTTCAGCCAGACCCTTCCCCCCGCCACACCTGCAACAGATTCACAGCCTGGAGGAGGAGTTGAAAGGGAGTGGAGAAGCCCTCTTGTGGGCAGGCCAGGAAAGAGAAAAGACCTTTTATCTTGCAACTCTTGAGGAAAGGTAGGATCTCTCCCATCAGCAACTGACTGAAGGTCCCTCCCTGAAGGAAGGGAGGTCCTGCCTCCGATAGACCCTGAGAGGGAGGCATTTCCCCCTGTCACGTACTAACACAGTTTATGCATGTTGATTCCTTGTGTTTTGTTTATGGATTACCCCTGAAGGAGAGAGACTTGGAGCTGACCTGGCTGAAGGGCCAAGGCATGAGAGGAAGCAGCTGCTGCCCCGAGAGACAGAGTTGCTATGCCATGCTTAGCTGCAAAGAGGTCTGCCAAGATGTCTGGGGTGGTTCTGGAGCATGAGGACCAATCTTAGGGCAGATTGTGAAAAGGCAGGGCACAAACCCCAAACTGGTGTGAGTTGTGTACTTATATTTCACCAACACAGTAACAAATATGAACTCCTCAAGCACTAGAACAGCGTAACCATGGAGTTACGGACAGTCCCTTTGGGCACTCCAGTCTACCTTGCCACCCAGGCAAACCTCTTTTTGATAGATGGTCCCTTACATCAAAAATCACAACAATATTCAGGTTGATCCCAGTCCCAAAGTACTCGTCACTCACCCCAGGTCAATTGGGATTTATATCTCACATCAAAGATTTATTTATTAAGAAAAGAAATGAGCTATTTATAAGATTTAAAGCAAATAAACATACACATAAATGAGTTACAGTCTTAGGTGGCAAAAGGTGATAGAAACTCTACAATAAGCAAGCTCTATATGTCCTTGTGGGCTAACTTGGGCCAAGCATGGGGCATCTTTTGCTTATGCTTAGTAATCATTACCCCTCAGAGTCCAGGCAGCACAAAGATTCAGTTTCTTCCTGTCAGGGATTTTTGTTCCCTTCCCTAGAGTTCAAGCTGATGTGATGAATCCCCATGCATGTTTCCTCTTCATTGGAGTGTGGGGAGCAATCAGCAAAGTCTTTTGACCTCTGATGTTCCACAGTGGTTTGTCTGTCGGTGGACCTTCTTTTGTTGGGCAGGAGATAACACTTCCTGTGGCAGACTAGTATATCAAACCTTGGTAATTCTTCTCTCCTGACTGTGAGGGTTTACAGTTTCAAATACTTTAATATTACCTTGTAACATGGAATACAGATATATGTGAGATTAATACATGCAGCAACTTATAAGCTCTTCATAAAGTTTAAACACATTTTTATAAATCTAAATACCTATTTTAACAATATTAACACATGTGAGCGAGATTGGTTTCCGGCTATGCATTTGTCACTGTTCAGCTGAGGCCTATGGGCCTTGGTATGAGCTGGCACCTGGTCTGCCAGTGTCACAGTGCCAAGCAGTGAACTGACGCCCTCCAAACTTTCCTGTGACAGACTGAAAACTTTGAACAATAGGGAGTGGTAGAAAGGGCCCAGGGAAGGCAGCCCTAAGGTGCTCCCTGGGGTCAGACCCTTTTGTTGTCCTCACAGGGCCCTGGGCTGGAGCCTGGTGCAGTGGGAAGGCCTGGGCTCCCCTATCAGCCCCTGGGCCGCTGCATGTTGAAGAGTCGAAGCCCCTAACCACTTGGAAACATTCCCCAGGCATGAAGACCGTCAGCCTCCTATTGACTTCAATGATCTTTGGATCATTCTCCGGTGTCCTCATTTCTGGTTTACTCAGAACACTGCATTTCTGGTTTACTCAGAACACTGTGAACACTGCTCACTAGCTCACAGGATCTGGCCCTTGGCATATTTTTTGTGCATATGCATAGCGTAGTGCTGTTCATAATTATGCTTAGTAACAAAAAGATTAGCTGTTCAGCATTTACAGTAGAATCCCTATTTTACAAACTAATTGGGGATTAAGCAGTTCATAAAATCAAAATGTTCATAAAATGGAACAGCTCAAATTTACAGTAGGCTGCAGTATGGCATTCTGCATCACTCTCTTCTTGTCTTTTAAATCACTGCAAACTGCTTTCTCATGCACTGAAGACATTGGAATGTGAAAAGATATTGACTTGTTCTTCATTGACATTGCTTTCGTTGTGTGATTTCTCCCCGCCTCTCCCACTGGGAAAAATGGTTCATGTAACTGGTCATTCATGAGATTGGTGTTCATAAAAATCTAGATTCTACTGTGTGCCAAATGAAACGTACACTTCAAGTAGATGGAAGGGTCACAAAGGTCTGTACCATAGTAGACCCACAGGGCTTTCCTAGTAAAAGATGCTCAAGCTCTGGGCCCTTTGAGTTAATATGCTATACTATAACTGAAGCAAAGATTCTTAGTTGATTCAACTCAGCTTCCTTCTCCCTTAAACTAGCAGTGCCGATTCTTAGCCCCCATCCCACCACTTTCTGAGCTCCCCAGTTAGAAGAATCAGCCCAGTCTGATCAATATTTCTCCAAAATGTTATTTTTATACAGCAACTAAAATTATGCTATGTACTTAAAATTTCTTTTTCTTCTGTCAATATTTGAGTCAAACTTACAAGAGGAAAAACATTCTCTCCATTCTGTATGGTTGCAGTAAATGACTATGGACAGTTTTGGTAACTTTACAAACACTTACTAAGGGCTTCATTCTCTTGCGTAGTCATTTCCACTTGTGCCAAGTGGGTGGCAAATGCTATCACTCTGATGTGTTAGCATTTTGTAGAGAATCAGACATGTAATACTGATGTAGATAACATTGTGAAACCCTTATTTACAATGCAATGTCATTTTTCTCAAGGAGTGGGCTTATTGACTTCAGTGAAACCACTAATGGAGTAAAGTTCTATTTTTTTTATGAATAAAGGTATCAGAATTTAGTGATTTATGTTGTTTGCTCTGTGAACTTGCCTCATATCACCAAAGTAATGCTCAGCACCCTTACAGTACAAATGAGTCTGACCTCTAAGTTTCATAAATGGTATTACCAAGGAATGCACACAGAGCTATATAAGAATGTGGTATCAGTTATTACTGATAAGCCAAATAACTTTTCCTGTAGTAGCTTTAATGCCCAAAGTTGTAGTCGTTATGCATTGATACCTCTACCTGAAGTAAAAGTGGGATTTGCTACGTAAGGAATTCTGGATCAGGATTTACCTGCTTAACTTTTCCAAAGCAATGTGACTTCAGGTAAAACAAACATTGCTAAAAATAAATGCATCTAAATTACTATCTATTGTGGTGTGCCATGTTGTTGTAGCCATGTTAGTCTCAGGAAATTAGAGAGACAAATTGGGCGAGGTAATATCTTTTATTGGGCCAACTTCTGTTGGTGGGAGAGGCAAACTTTTGATCTTACACAGAGCTCTTCTTCGAGTCAGGGAAACATACTCAGTGTGTCCCAGCTAAACACAAGGTGGAACAGATTGTATAGCATAAGCAGTTAGTTCAGGGGGTGTTAGTGGATTATAGATTGTTATAATATGCCGTACACATCCAGCGTCTCTGTTCACTCCATGATTCTGAGAGTCTAACAAACAGGAATTCAAGCTCCTAGGCTCATTTTTTGGAAGTGTTGTGCAGGTTTCCTTTGAGGGTGAGGATTGGGAGGTCAGATAGAGAGTGAAGATTTTGTGGAAAAGAGTTCCCCCACAGATGAGACGGTGTTTTTCCTTCATCATTTTTCTGTACAAGTTTGTTCGTTAAAGAGCACAGTGATTGTCTGGTTTCACCCATGTAGTAGTTGTTGGGGCATTTAGTGCACTGGATGAGGTACACCACATGTTGTAAAAAGCATGTGCAGGACCCATGGATCTTGAAAGGTTTGTTGATAAGTGTAGCAACGGAGATACGTTTACAGATTTTGCATCTATTGTTCTGGCAGGGTCTGGTGCTGCTTTCTAGCACAAACAGGATGGTGTGTCCTGGTCCGTGAGGAGCTTACTTCTGATGAGCTTGGTGAAATTGAGGGGTTGTGTCGAGGCCATAAGAAGGGGTTCAAGATTTCTTTCAGGATGTGGTCTGCAACCAGTGTGGGTTGCAATTGTTTATGATATCTTATATGGGTTCCAGTGTGGAGTGGTAGGTGACAACTAAGGACATGCATTTGGAGGAGGTGAAATCAGACAATCACTACACCTTAAATGAACTCACACAGGAAAATGATAAAAGACAAAAACACCATACCACTTTTCACAGAATGATCACTCTATAACTGACCTCTCACTTCTCATTCTCAAAGGAAATCTACACAAAACTTTCAAAACCAGAACCGGGGAGCTTAAATTCATAACTTTGTTAGATGATAAAAATCATGGACTGAATAAATACACTGGATTTATGGCTTATTAAACAATCTGTAACCCACTAACAACCCTATTCAAGCTGCTTCCCTCCCCTCTCCCCCACTTCTTTTCTCCCCTGTGACTGAAAGGGTGTTAGCAGGCCACTTCACCTTAAATGGTCCCTTGAAATGTGTTCAGGATTTCTATTTGCCCTAGAAAGGGGAGATTTTTTTGGTTTGGCCAAACCATTTTACCAGGGGGGAAATGAAGGCCTAAGACATTTAGGCTCCTAACTTCCAGTGATTTCAATGGCAGTTAGGAACCTAAATATTTTGGGGATCTGGGCCTAAACTTGTCTATCTGAAAGAAGTGAGGCCAGTAAAAGTGTTACACATTGAAAAACCCCTACATTCACAGAATGTGAGAGAGGAGGTATGGTTAAGTTCTCAAAAGTCAGGGGCTACACTGGCATTTATTTTAGAAAAATGTATGGAATTCAGTTATCTGATAAGTAACATATGATCATGTTAAAGGCCATATTGTAATACATACCCTAAAAGGGGAGGGATCACACATGTAAGCTTAACTTTGACATTTTCTGAGATTTCTCAGTTGTCTGGTCGGTTTCTGGTTTGTTTGTTTCTTTGTTTTTAAGCAATGAGATGGAAAAAACCTGGGCAAGATGAGGGTGGGAGCAGGGAAAGTATTATAACTCTCTAGGACGGGGGTCAGCAACCTTCGGCACGCAGCCCATCAGGTTATCCGCTGGCAGGCCACGAGACATTTTGTTTACATTGACGATTCACAGGCACGGCTCACCATCACTCCCAGTGGCTGCGCTTCACAGGGACGTGCTGGCTGTGCTTCCCGCAGCTCCCATTGTCCAGGAACGGTGAACCGCAGCCACTGGGAGTGGTGGTGGTGGGCTGTGCCTGTGAACAGTCAATGTAAACAAAATGTCTCACAGCCCACCAGCGGATTACCTGATGGGCCATGTGCCGAAGGTTGCCAACCCCTGGGCTAGTAGAAAGCTGAATAACCAAGGGGGACAGGTGCAGGTTTTATGAATAATCTGAATGTAAATTAGTCTGCAAGCAACAGACAGTATTTTTCCCACATGTCTCTCCATTAGCACAGTGTTCCCAGAAAAATAATTTAAAAAAAATACTTAAATTGCTCTGGATGGATTTATTTTGCAGCATTTAATCTTCAGAACGCTAGCATTTACCAACTCTCTAGACAAAATGAGTGCTTCTGAGGATACATAGATGGGCCACTTCGTCAACTGGTGTAAATCAGAGTTGCTCCATTGAATTCAATGGAGCTATACCAGTTGTCACCAGCTGAGAATGAGGCTTATATGTCTGCAGCGCCAAGTAGTTAATATTACAAAGGCCATAAGTATTTGCAGAATACAGGATTTGTTTTGTATTTGTGCTGATGAGCAGCCAGTAGAGTGAATGAATAGTTCATGTTGACATACACTCCAAAATGTCTTTGGTTGTATTGATATCAATAGTACCTAGATTTCATGGAACTGATGATAGTGATGCTTCCTTGATGCTTGGTCTCTGTACCCAAGGCACTAAAAAGATGTCATCCAGTGTCCCCACAATAACATCAACACTAGATAAATACAAATTGTTGTGAGTTTCAGTTAATCTTTGTCAAACTATTTGTCAGAGTTTGAATTACACCCTATTAAATTTGTACATTAACATTGCCCCCTTTCCACTCACTAACTTACTTTTGCAGTGTCCTATATGAATGTAAAGACTAGTCTGTAAAATGTTAGAGCATTCACTGTAAGTTCATGTATGATGTTTGTATGGAATGGAAATTGGAGCATCTGCTGTATGTGCATCTTTACACTTACCTTTTTTTTAAGTAAAAAATAAAAATTGAGGGCTGAGGGAGCCAGTTTTGTTTCTCTTGAAGCTGAGAAGGCAACTGAGGCCTTGGAGTGCTTTCCCAATAAGCTTTCTAAAAATGGGAGGACTGCCAAGTAGCATCTCCTAACACCTACATGGAGGGGATAGCTATGTGGCATGCTCCCAAAGAACCCCCTAAGGCTAAGAGTGAACAAACGGTCACTGGCCTTCTAAGACCTATGAAAGGACTTGAAGGTTTGGAGGGGGAAGAACCTGGAGCTGCTCTTAATGAACCTGATAGGCTTTGCATAATATGAGAACTCAGGGAGCCCATGAAAACCTTATTAAAGCTCAAATCAAGCAAGAGAATTTAAGGCCAGAAAGGACCATTATGATTGTGATACTGGTAGATCATCTGCCAGCTCTTGCCAAGGCTTTAGGCATCAGACAAATTCATAGCTGGAAACCAGACCACCTCACCTGTATGTTAATATTATTCAAGATAGGTCTTAGACTTATAAGGATGCATTTAGTATTTAGACTCTATAAAATGCTTGTAAGTTGCTGCATGCATTAATTTTACTTGTAATTTCTGTATCTCATGCTTCAAGGTTTATATGCAAGTTTTGCTTTATAACTGTAAAAATGTCAGATCTGCACTTGTAAACCCAAGCAGGAAGAGTGGTTTCCCTGACCATCAGAAGGACTGTCAAAACTATATGGGCCATTGTGGAACATCATGATGCAAAGAGTGGGTTAATGGCCCTCTCATACCTGTGAAGATGCTACATGCAAGAAAGCTCATTCCATCAGTTTGAATTCTGGAAGAAGGCAATAAAGATAGCTGACATGAATTTTTTTTTATTTCTTTGCGATTTGAACTCTTACAGGGCTGGAGCTAGGAAACAAAAGCAGAGATCCCCAGGATCAACCTGGGTTAGCCCTAAAAGACATTCAGTGTTGATAGATTACTACAACTCAGTCACCTTTTGGAACCCTAGAATGTAACTAATTTGTCTACATATGATGCCTGCTTTGACTTGAAAATACCACTTATTTCTTTTTACTAGATAATAAAATCTTAGTTTACTATAATATTGCCTACAGGTGTTGTCTTTGTGTGAGATATGAGGTACAAATTTACCTGGGATAAGTGACTGGTCTCTTGCGACTGGGGGCAACCTGAATATTTTGTGATCTTTGGTGTAAATGACCATTTTATCTCTAAGTCCAGCTTGCCTAGGTGGCAAGATATATTGGAGTGCCCAAGAGGACTCTCTGTGACTCTATGGTAAGACTGTTACAGTGCTTTAGGAGTTCACATTTGTTACTGCATTGGTGAAATCTAATTATACAACACACCACCACTTTGGGGTGTCTGTCTTGCTTTTTGGCAGTCTGCCCTGAGTCTGGCACTGATAGTCATGAGCCACCCAAACAGCATGACAATGATGCACGCATGGTCTGCTTGCGTAGATAACAACGGGCCACAGAATTTTGGAATTTCCCTAGTAAGTCCTGCCTCAAGCCCATAACTTCTGATTGAACGAGAACATGTCTTTTAGAAAAACATCCAATTTTGATTTAAATAATTCAGTTGCAAGAGAATCTACCATATACTTTGTTCATGGCATTTCCTCATTGTTTTTGTTCCGTATTGCAAACCCTGTCTTCAAAACAGGCCATGAGATCATGTTACATTATCCTTCCTGAGCCCCCAAGACTAATACACAATCTGGACTTCTGGATACCGATGTAATGATCCAGACAAAACTACATATGTTCCCACATCCTGGGAGAATTAAAAATTCAAACTTTATTTTGTGCATGCATTCTTATGTTTTAAATGTTCATTACTGCCTCAGCCAGCATAGTTCTTTGCTATTGGCTAAAATGTATTAATATGCATCATACTTTCCAAAATTTATTTTTGAATCTAATATATATATATATATATATATATATATATATATATATATATATATATATATATATATATATATATATATATATATTTTAAATAAATATATTCCTTATTATGAAAATTTATTTTACTGAACCTTTCCTGAGACATATCTAAGATAGAAGCCCAAAAAAATTCAAAGTGGAATTTTATTTTAAGGAACATTAAGAAATGAGATTTAACTAGATGTCATTCAATACAGGCAGAAAAATGCAGCTAGTTGCTTAGTTTCATGAGACTTAATATAAACAGAAAACATCTTTGTTACGTACAGTAAAACCTGGAGGAAAAAGAAGGGATCAAGGTCTCAATTTTGTCCTTCTGAATACCATGCTGTTAGGATATAGATATTCAGGCCTGTCTGTAAAGGCCTGTACTCTAAGAATGTAGGTATATGTTTATCATTTAGCTAACAATAGAGGTATACAAGAAAGAATCTGCGTAAGGGCCTTCTCTCACTGTGACAGTCTGAGGCCCTGTTCTTAGGCCAAGGCCTTTGGCTAAGCAGCAGAGGCAGCCAGAAGCTGGGAAGCGACCGGTCACATCCTCACATTCCAAACTAGTCAATATGGGGCTGTTAGGAAGGTGATCCGATCTATCACCTCCAGAGAAAGGGAAGAGCCTAGAAGATGTAAAAGGAAATGTAGGTTGATAGTTTTCTGTCTGGTAAGAACTCACTTATCAATAGACACAGCTGGGAAACCCTTATGTCTTTATAGATGTAGCTGTGAAATCCTCACTTCTGTATCGTTTTGTCATTATAGTTCCCACTTTGCTATTGTTTATTTGCATGGTCTCTGTCTGGTTCTGTGATTGTTTCTGTCTGCTGTATAATTAATTTTGCTGGGTGTAAACTAATTAAGGTGGTGGGATATAATTGGTTAGCTAATCATGTTACAATATGTTAGGATTGGTTAGTTAAATTTCAGTAGAATGATTGGTTAAGGTAAAGCTAAAAATATTACTATATAAATTAGGGGCAAACAGGAAGTAAGTTGGGATTCAAAAAAAGGAACTTGGATTTAAGCTTGCTGGAAGTTCACCCCAATAAACATTGAATTGTTTTCACCTTCGGACTTCGGTTATTGTTGCTCTCTGTTCATGCAAGAAGAACCAGGGAAGTGGGAGAGTGAAGGAATAAGCTCTCTAACACATGCTATCAAGTGAAAGTGATATTGGCAATTGTATTATTCCCATAGGCACTTAAACATTTATTTGTTTTTTAAGATGACAAAAAAAAGGCTAAGTATAAGTGAGGTTGAACTATATAATTCATGAGGCTAGGATTGCCTCAACCCTGGGCAGTGTGTGGATTAGGTAAATAACAAGGTGAATGCAAAACATATTATTCTGATATTCTGGCTCTGGTTTTCTTCTCACTTCACAAGTTTAACATTGGTGTGACTCCACTAATCTGAGCTGAGTAACTCCCAAATTTTACTCTGATGTGAATGAGAGGAGAACTATACACAAATATTATATTTGCCAAAATGCTTCTCGCCAGAGAGTAAATCACCCATTTTTACTCCATACCATCCACCCCTCACACTGCCAACAGACTGCTTGAAGGTGAAGATGGAGTGCAGGAGAGAGAATTTGGAGGAAGAAAGGATCCTGAAAAGGGGCTTTCCTGAACCAAGGCCATGTTTGGCTGTCGTGTGGGCACTACAGGTTATGATTCCCTGATTTAAGGTTAGGAGAAGTCAAAGTGTCGGGATGCTGTTTAAATAAAAGCATTTCATCTGATTCAAAAGCAAGTTCCATCAAAAAGACAGAGGGGCTGAATAACCACATAGAAATATCAATTGTAGCCAGATGGCTACTCTTACTCTTGTCCTCCGAAGGCTTCTCTATACTAGGCAATGTCCCCGGTGCTGACAATGGGTAAATGCTAGTGTATTAACAATAGCCTTATCTTAGTGCCTACAAGCCTCAGCCAGACAAGCCTAAAGCATCCTGCCCTACACTTGCTTACCTATGTATTGGAGGCTGTTTATGGGTCACCAGCTCTACCTCTCTTTGCCTCATTCTAACTTGCCATAAGCTCCCATGCTCACCCATCCACCCACCTTTTCCCTTCTCTGTTTAGGTTTTAAACCCATATGCCCCCTTAGGCCCTTCAACATTATTTGCCATTGAAGAAAAATAAAGAAATAGAACAAAATAATCCTGCTCTGTACCCCTCACAGGCCTTGAAAGGGTTAATATGGGCATGAGATGCCATTTATGTTACCTGGAGGCTGCTGAAGGGAGAGCCAGACTTAATTAAACATGAGTCCCAGCTGGAGAAGGAGCTGAGTGGTTACTAAATAGGCAGGAAGTTCAGAGCAGAAGGTGGCTGCAGGAAGAGAGTTTGCAGGGATTAGAGAGTAGGGAGAGAGTGGAACCTGGCAGGAGGCTATAGGGTAAACAGAACAGCCACCAGAGTAGAGCAGACTTTGGTGGGAAGTCCTGACAAAAAGGCAGAAACTAGAAATCCAAGGAGAGAGCATTGGGAGGCATTCAGTCAGGAACAGAGCAGAAAATCTGAGATAGGTGTTGGTCAAGCCTAAGGAGTTCAGAAATGGGTTTACATTTGTGTTGTATGGTATGGGATTTTGTTCAGGGATTCCAGGGGAGGTGCCTGAGTCCCAGCCCTGAGATAAGATTTAACCTAGAACAGGGGCATAAACAGGGATTTAAATTTGACTGCTCTTAGAGGGGCAACTTAAAAATCCACCAATGAAAGGTTTGTGTGATTTTTCCCCCCCACCCACTCCAGATTTCTTGAGACACCTCTGGCAGAGGATGCCCAGCAGCTAGGAGGCAGCGTCTCCCCCTGGCAGTGGCACTCTCCATTTCCCTGCAGCCCCGTGGAGGAAGGAAGCAGCAAGGTGTCTGGCTGAACTCCTCCTCCTCCCACTCATACAGCTGCTGCTGCTGCTGCATCTCCTTCCCTGCTGCTTTTCAGACCCCCCCACTACATTGAGGTGAGTTGGGGGTGGAGGCAGAGGCAACACATGGGACTCCAGCAGCAGGGAAGGAGAAGCAGCTGGCTGTAGCTATAGGGATGGGGGAGGAGGAACTCAGCCAGCCCCCATGCTGCTTCCTCCCTACCTGGACTGCAGGGACACATGGAAATTTCCGAGGGGCTAATGCCCCTGATTGTCTCCGTTGCATACTCCCCTGACCTATAAGGCTTGAGAGAGACTAAGTAGCCCAGGGAAGCATCAGCAAGAAGTTGGACTGAGCAGGCCAGCTGTTGATTATAGGGTCCCTTCGCTGGAGCCCAGGGTAGAGGAAGGGCCTAAACTTCCCTACCAGCTATTGGTATGGTGGTGTGAAGGCTCCTGAGAAGAGGTAAAGAAGGCTAAAATAGCAAAAGAACAAGTTAAAAATTACTTAGACCAGTTAGAGGTCTTCCAGTCACCAAGGCCTGATGAAATGCACCCTGGAATACTCAAGGAACTGACTGAGGAGATACATGAGCCATTAGCGATTCTCTTTAAAAAGTCATGGAAAATGGGAGGACTGGAAAAGGGCAAATATAGTGCATATCCATAAACAGGGGAATAAGGACAACCCAGGGAATTACAGACCAGTCCGCTCAACTTCTGTACCCGGAAAAATAATGGAGCAAATAATTAAGCAATCATTTGCAAATATCTAGAAGATAATAAGGTGATAAGTAACAATCATCATGGATTTGTCAAGAACAAATTGTGTCAAACCAACTTGATAGCTTTTTCTGACAGAGTAACCAGCCTTGTGGATGGGGGGGAGAGTGGTAGACATGGTATATCTTGACTTTAGTAAAGCTTTTGATACTGTCTCACATGACCTTCTCATAAACAAACTAGGGAAATACAACCTAGATAGAGCTATAAAGTGGGTGCAGAACTGGTTGGAAAACCATTCCCAGAGAGTAGTTATCAGTAGTTCACAGTCATGGTGGAAGGGCATAATAGTGGGGTCCTGCAGGGATCAGTTCTGGGTCCAGTTTTGTTAAATATCTTCATCAATGATTTAGATAATGGCGTACAGATTACACTTAAAAAGTTTGCGGAGGATACCAAGTTAGGAGGGGTTGCAAGTTCTTTAGAGGATAGGATTATAATTCAAAATGAACTGGACAAACTGGAGAAATGGTCTGAAGTAAATAGGACAAATGCAAAGTACTCCACTTGGGAAATTCAATAAGCACACATACAAAATGGGAAATGACTGCCTAGGAAGGAGTACTGAGGAAAGGGATCTGGGGGTCATAGTTGATCACAAGTTAAATGAGTCAACAGTGTAACGCTGTTGCAAAAAAAAGCAAACATCATTCTGGAATGTATTAGCAGGAATATTTTAAGCAAGACATGTGAATTAATTCTTCCGCTCGACTCTGTGCTGATTAGGCCTCAACTAGAGTATGGTGTCCAGTTCTGGTTGCCACATTTCAGGAAAGATATATGGACAAATTTGAGAAACTCCAGAGAAGAATAGCAAAAATGATTAAATGTCTAGAAAACATGACCTATGAGGGAAGATTTTTTTTTTAAAATGAGTTTGTTTAGTCTGTAAAAGAGAAGACAGAGGGGAAATAACAGTTTTCAAGTTGTTACAAGGAGGAGGGAGAAAAATTGTTCTCCTTAACCTTTGAGAATAGGACGAGAAGCAATGGGATTAATTGCAGCAAGGGAGGTTTAGGTTGGACATTAGGAAAAAATTCCTGTCATGGTGGTTAAGCACTGAAATAAATTGCCTAGGGAGGTTGTGGAATCACTATCGTTGGAGATTTTTAAGAGCAGGTTAGACAAACACATGTCAGGAATGGTCTAGATAATAATTAGTCCTGCTGTGAGTGCAGGGTCTGGACTAGATGACCTCTCGAGGTTTCTTCCAGTCCTATGATTCCATGATTCAAAGCCCTGAGACAAGAGGGTGCAAGGACCACAGAGCCCAGTGTTGGAGCCAAAGACCCCTGCAACAATATCCAACTTTTTTCTGGTGGATTTGGTCCACCCCTTCTTGTGGAACAAAGTTGTGAGCTGGCCAGAGGGCTGAATCACAGCAAGAGAGACCACCAGAACGATCATTTGCAGGAGGTGGCCGATGCGGAGAGGTGCTATGCCATGCCCGGCCACAAAGGAGTGCTCCTGCAGTGAGCGAACATCTTCCCACCGGCATTCATTCCATCCAGTGGCAGTTTGCCGTAAATAGGGGGAGGAAAAACCCTGTAAATCTGAATAAATAAAATGTGCAAGTTTTATTTCTTTCTGTAGTATGTAACCTAGAGCTGATCCCTCCTTCTCTAGCTCCCTGAATGACTTCATCAATATATATTTTGTTTAATCAATTTATCATGCGAGCCAAGTATTGAATAATCTCACTCAATTCTGGGTATTTTTAGATTTTTTTTTAAGTGGATACATAGTGCTAATATATATATTCCAAACAGTCATGACTACACTTATACAGTTTCTCCATTTGTGATTTCAGGGTCAAATTCACCTCGCACTTAAAGCCTAAGTAATTATGTTTTGTGAGGGCAGGAGTGGAGGGATGAGTTGAGAAAATGAAATTCTACCCCTCCAACTTAGATTCAAGGTGTGGATCTGCATCAAAATAACCCTTGCACTGCCAATGGCTGTTACTCTGGCCTGTCATAAGTCTTGCTGACCCTATAAGAACAACAGCCCCAAAACAGGGGCCTACAAGGAATTGAGCTGGTTCTTTTGCACCAGGGGGTGACATTCATGCCACTCACAGAAGTCTAAGTATTCAGGATCTACCAGGGTAATCACCTGTATAAGGACAAGTCATATGAGTAAGGTTTTGCATATAAAGGTTACTAGACTGATCTCTCACAGGTCAGAAATCCCTCTTTATAATTTATTTCTTGAAGTGGCATGGTATAAGATATCAGTAAACATTTCAATTCATAATTAAAATTAAACCAGTTTAGTCATTGTTCACCTTCCTTATTGAAAGGAATTTAATGTGAACTGCTGATGTGCTCAAAGTGTCCGATCTTCGTGTGAGCAGTACATTGCTGAGGGTTGAAGGGGGACCTACAAATGTGGTATAAAGAAAAATGATATTTTTCAAACATATATAAAATATGTCCATGAGTGTTAAGTCCAAAAATTACAGCCAGATTTTTCAAAATTGTGTACTTAAAGTTGTGCACCTCAATCCAAAATTGCCCTGACTTTCAAAGAGATTTGTGGGTGCTCAGCATTCCTAAAACTCAGGCCACCTTATTTTCTTGCATAAATGTCGTTTAAAGTGGGTTTTTTTGGCATATATTAATGCTGAATATTTAAGATAAAAACACATACGTAAAATTTAATATTGCTACAGCAATCTAGATTCAATGCACATGTGTAGTATTTTATATTCTCATTATTCTGTCTACGGCTAAATTATGTATTGCTGTGCACAGATGTCTGAGAAAGGGAGAGAACACACTGATCCTTTTCTGCCAGCTCTAACATACCTATGCATGTGTATCCAAGCCCGCTGGTGCACAAGTATGGTAGACCAGATAGTAAAGCTCCATCCAATAACAGTACCAAAGAGCTTGGCTGAGGGAAGTATTTTGGCTACATCTTTATAAAAGTATAGCATAGGCTGCCCCTGAATTGTCAATGGTGTTAGGGTTTGCCTAGAGGGCTCCAGTTGAAAGACTGAGGCTCAAGAGAAGTGCCATACAAAGGGTAAGGGAGAAGGATAGCATTCTAGGCCCAGATGCACAAAGGTACTTAGGCACCTATGTCCCAGTTTTAGGCACTGCTGTGATCCACAAATCACCCACTCTGCTGCTGTCTAATACTGTAAGTGCCTAAATTTTCTATGTAAAAGTTCCCTACGTCATACATTTCTGCCTCTAGGCATGCACACTGAAATCCTATGATAGGTAAGAAAGAGGTATCCAGGTGCCTAAGTTCCCATATGATCCAGGAACTGGGGGAAGACAAGTGAAGGGGCATCTATCTCATCCATGGGGCCTGATGCAGTAGAGGGCCTCTGGCCATGCCAACCGGATTAGATCCTATTCAAAATTGGTCTGGAGGCAGAGGTGCCGGTGCCCACCTTATTACCCAACGGTTAGAGCATTCACCTGGGATGTAGGATACCCAGTTCAATCTCCCCTTCTCTGCCTGAGTTCTCTAACCGCTGGGATATCCTAAGTGAGTCCTCTTACCACTCGACTGGGAGTTATAAGGTTAGTGCCCCCTCATCATCCTGTAGCCATTTTGTATGGAGTGAGGCAGGCATCAAGCTCATTCTCACAAGAAACAATTTAGGTGCCTGAGCCACTGACTCCAGGAGAGGGGTTTCCAGTTGTGGATTGCAAACAGGGATTGGTGCCTCCCTGAAGCCTGGACTTTGGCACCTTTCTGTGAGAGTGGTGGAGCTTAGGATACATTCCCCTTATCAGCATATCAACTAGCTTATGTGGGGAGCCACCTAGCATGCTGGCTTTTGTGGATCCCATTCTTTGGCACCTATCTCTCCCCATTCATGGTACAGGGAGCATAGGCACTTAACTCAGGCTTCATACATCACAGTGTCGTTCCCATGACTTTCTAGGTGTCTAAAAGTTAGGTGTTGTGATGCTCACCATTTCAATGCCTATGTCCTTTTTGGATATGGGACTTATAATAATTTTCAAACTGTATACCAAGTAGATACGGTCAATTTACCCCATAGCTTGAGTGTCAGATAAGTCATCAACAAACAATTACAACTACATCCTGAAAGAAATTTTTCTGAACCCCCTCATCTGACCTTCCAACAAACCCCCAGCCTTGTTAAATTCATTATCAGAAGCAAGCTCCCACAGACCACGGCACACCAATTCAAAGCAGCCCCAATCCCTTCTATTACAGATGCAAAATTTACAGCCATATCTCCATTGTTGTTATGATGATCAATACGCCCCACAACACACCTTTCAAGATCCATTGGTCCTACACATGCCTCTCACAACATGTGGTGTGCCTCATCCAGTTCATCAACAACAACTATTTGGATGAAACCAGACAGACAATCACTATGTTCTTGAATGGACTCATATGGTAAAATGATAAAAGACAAAAGACACTCCTGGATGGACAGTTTTCACAACGTGATCACTCCATATCTGACCTCTCAGTCCTCATCCGCAAATTGCACAGTATCTTCAAAAAGCCTGGGAACTTAAATTCATGACTGCTAGACACAAAAAAGTGGACTCAGTAGAGAGACTGGATTTATATCTTATTACAACAAACTTTAACCCACTAGCTCTCCTTTGACCTATGATTGCAGAAGTGTTAATTGTCCACATCATTTTGAATGGTTTCTTGCAGTATGTGTAACTCCTTATGCTTAATAATCTGTTAAATACAATCTGCCTTGCATATAGCTGTAACCCTCTAATTACCTTTCCCAGACCTGAAGAAGAACTGTGTATAGCGCAAAAACTTTTCTTTTCACCAACTGAAGTTGATCCAATAAAATATATTACCTCACCCATCTGGTCTCTCTCATATCCTGGGACCAACCTTGTATGACAACACTATCAATCTCAAGCTAACAATCATTAATTGACTGATTAACTTTGCACCTAACCCTCACCAACTTGATCAGATTAATGGAAACTGTTTGTTTTTTAAGAACAATGTTTAAAAATGGTTTCTTGACACTGGGAAATCTTACTCATGTCCTGCCATTTCTCAGCTGCAATTAGTCAATTTGCATAGGCACAGTCTCCTATTATTAATTCAGATAAGTAGCCTTTGGATAATTGAATTGAAAGCACTACCTAAATTTCTTTGGGTGATGAGTAAGTTAATTAGTTTTCCTTCAAGAATTTAGTCTCATTATAGTACCCATTAGTAGAATAATTAGGCTGTATGTATTTTAATGTCCACACATTTCTAGTTCCCAATGTCAACTTACAAGATACAGTACACTTGACAATGAGCCAAAATTACAGCCCTTTAAAATTCTATATCCAAGAACATTATATCATGAAATAATTCATACCCAAATGAATTCACATCACAAACACACCTTGTACTTTCTTGAACTCAAGTAAAATGTTAAACCCTCCATAGAACAGGTACAGAATATTAGTATTTCTATGTTTGCATTCTGATTTTAGTTCGTATGAGAACAATGCTACAAACTCATTGCTACTTATACTGAGGAACTACACTTACATCTCACTTATAACATCCTTTTGCTTACTTACAAATACTACAAGATACCAGCAGTACAGCATGGAATTTAATGGAAAATGCTATCATTAAAAATCGCAAAATAAATAATTCAGTAATCATTCAGTTTTTGCTTGCTCTTAATTTTCTAATATTAATAATTCCATTTGGGCTGAAAAGTTTGAGAAAACTGCATGTCTAGTCCATGCTGGCAGAATGTGGGTCTTTGTCCCCCTCTAGTGGCTGAACCGTATAGATAGTTTTATAACTACTATGGTCTTGAAATAATAGGCCAAATATTCTATCTGAAGCAGTAGATTCTCATGCTTTTAGATTCTGATGTACGGGTTTCAGCTTCAACAGATGACCTGGGCATCATTAAATGTGAATAAAAAGCAGAACACTCTTCTGCTGTGTGTAAAGAGAAAACTAAAGCCCGTGCTGTCACATGCATTCACAGAGAAAACTCAGAAAATGCAGTTCCTATGAATCCTAATTAGGATACTTCCTATAACTGTTCAGTCAGCTGTGTTTAACAGATATAAACATAAATCTTGCAGTGAGGTCCTGACAAGCTTAACTCCTCTACACATGGACTTTATTGCAGGATCCGTGACAAATTTAGCTTCTTTCAATGTGTTGAATGACTACAAACAGATTATAGTTTTCTCATATTTATTCATTATTTAAGTTTACTTTTTTTTGCATTTTTTAATCCGTGGATTGTGTGTGAACACTTTGTTGCAATTATTCAATCCTCAGTATCAAAATTGAAGATGTTAGCTAGCTGCAATTCATCATATAATTATGTTATTGTCTCTCCTGACAATGGAATTTTTTTTCCTGTATTGAATAGTGGCTTATCCCATGTAAAATATGTGACATTGTTTGAGCATTCCTACATGTGAGCTTTAAATTAATTATTTGCATATACTTGAACATGCAAGCTTAAAATTCACTTTCTGCAAACATTCTTGAAAATAAAATTCAGTTTGCAGACAGGGTGAAATTCACACCCGTGCAAAGGGCTAGCATAAGACCAGTTAACTCGCCTTGCGCTGCATCACAGGAGTGAATTGTATGCAAAGTGAACCCAAATACAGTATAATCATAGATGAAGAAAACATGTTTAAATTCAAGAGAGCATTTCAAGAAAATGTTTTTCAGTATTCATCCAACTTTACCTGTAAATCCACCTCCAATCAATGTAATGGAATGGGCTTTCTTTCCCCAATAGCTTTGTTTCAGGTGGATGTGGTTGGAGAGAGGGTAGGAGAATTGAGAGTGAAGCAGTGTTTTGTTGGGAGGTGAAGCTACCAGTAACTAGTTAGTCCCTCCTGTGTAAAGGCTCTGACAGAATTAAGAGGAAGCTGTACACGGATAATGAAAGACGGGCCTGCAGTTAGAGCCCTAGATTGTTTCTTAAGAGATGTGAGTTCAGTTCACTCTTCTACATTAGAATTCGTCTGACCTTGACCAATTCACTTGTCTCTCTTTGCCTCAGTTTCTCATCTGCAAAATGGGGATAACAGCCCCTAACTCTCAGGGGTATTGGGAGGATAAAGACTTTAAGGATTATGAAGTATTTGGATACTGCAGTTATGGGGCCACAAAAGTATCAAAATAAGAGATTTTGTTGTTGTATTCTTAATAATGTGGTCTTGCCTCATTTTTCCAGAAGCCTCTGATGCTACAGTATGGTCAGTATTTTTGGAAACATGAAACAAATTGTTTTGTATAAAAATTCAAGTGCCCAGCAAGATTTATAAAAGACTTGGGTAGAGACAGATGGCTGAAGAATCAGAAACTATCTCAGAACATGGTTAAATAAAATTAGTTTTGTAACAAGACTTTAGTAGGTCATTACCACTAATTTATCCATAGTGTTTACCATTGCAATCCCTTTGGAACACCCTGTTGTTCTGTGAACAGAACACTTTCCTCAATTTAGATAAATATATTTCCAGAAGAAAATGTTCTTTGCTAAGAATTTTCTTTTTCTAGGCTCTATTACTTGGTAAACCGCGTGTCCCTTGAATTCTGACATAATGATTAACAAGGCAGAAATCTAATTTTCTAATTAGGGCTCTTTGAGTCCTCTGGCATTCCAAGCCCAGCTTCTGCAGTAAGGTAAGCAAGATGATTGTTAGATTACATTACATTTTGCAGTGCTGCTGTGGGAGAGGTGTCTGCAATTTTACACCCCCAGGATCCACTGATAGCTGTAGAATTCGAGAGCCTTAGCTTTTCACATATTGTTATGTAGTGGTGCTAAGTGATTGCCTGGATGACATCACGCTTAACTCTGGATGCCAGCTTAAATAGCTTTGCACAAAAGAATCCAGGATCCTGTGTTTAAAGTGCCTGATTTCATTTGAAGAGCTTAGCAGTGTCTGTGTGAGTCTTGGTTATTTGCTCATGGTTGCTTTATTTCTAGCAGCTATGTCAGTTTTAGCACAGTGGCCATAAAATTTAGGGTATAATTCATATTTTTTGCTCTTATGTATGTCTTTTTGTCTGTTATATGTGCAGTCTTCACATGTACACACACACTGTACTAGAGATGCATTATGGTGCAAGATACAAGATAAATGACATTGGGAACCATAATGATATTGGAGTTTAAAGATGGAATAAATAAGCCTCAAAATAGGGGGGAACTGAAATACAAAAAAGATTATCATCATAGCACTACAAAGAATGAGGAATGAATACTGATAATTGCATTTAGAATTTTGTGAAACATATGAAGTAGTCAACACTTACCCATAGAAATACTGCATATTTTCCACTATGAAAGGAGTTCAGTGATTGCAGAAAATTATCTTCCTTTCAATGTTAGTTCACCAAAGTTGTGTATTGTTCTACCATATGGAGACATGCCCACTGCAAACACTATTGTAAAAAAGAGTATGTATAATTTGTAGCAAATAGATACTCTGATTATGCTTAGGTTCCTTAATTATTTTTTTAAATCAATGTTGTGTAACTTTTCTATAGGACTGATTGATAGTTTTGTGCTGAACTTCCTCAATGGTATAGTGGAAAAAGGTATATTATTGCTTCAGAATTTATCCTTGGCATACTATTGAGATTGATTGATCCTGGAAAGATTTTGACTTTTTTCAGTGAAAAGTTGGATTGGTAACATGGACAGATGGATTGTTGCTGTGGAGAGTTGATGTGTTGTTAGGGAGAGTTGAATTGGTATTCAAGACAGGTGTTACATTTGTATTTTTTATATATAGCTGTAGTTGTACTATCTATATGTACGCCCATTACTGATGTTTAATACTCAATTTTGTAATCATACACAGGTCATTACTATAGTCAGGAAGCAAAGGCAAAGATACTAGGTGACCTTTGGCAATCAGCAAGCTTACTCAGAAAATATACAATACAGAGGATCAGGACAATGTTTATGCTCCACTTAAATCCCACTCAAGTCCTGTTGTGAGGACTGAATCAGGATTTAAGGGCTGTGTATGTCTTGTACCAATCTCTACCTGTGGGTAGGTTTCACTCAGAGTGGATAGGCTATTGTTCAATGATCTGTTATTGAACTCATTATTACACCCCATGTAACATTACTGAATCCAGAATTTGGATGAAGGCAACAGCTTCTCTAGATTCCGCCGCCCTTTGGCAATGCTCTAAATATAATTCCGAGAGCAAAGGTACTGTTGGCCTGAACAACACTAACTCTCAAGTTTATTTCTGTTCTGCCTCATGGGCAGCATACCTCAGAGTGTACTTATTTCCTGAATCTTTCCCGTTAAGACCCAGGGGTTCTAACCTAGTAGAGGGGATGCCATGAGCTCTGTGGAGAAAACTGGGCTTTAGAAAACTTTGTCCCTCTCTACTCTGTGAGAGAGAAAGAGAGCATGTGGACCTTAACTCCAGGGACACAAAAGAAACAATATCAGTCAGTTTACAAAAGGCTCTAAAATGAGAAAGGGATAATTATCAGATGAATGTAAGAACAGTCATATTGGGTCAGGCCATAGGTCCATCTAGCCCAGTATCCTGTCTTTTGACAGTGACTGATGCCAGGTGCCCCAGAGGGAATGAACAGAAAAGGTAATCATCAAGTGATCCATCCCATCACCCATTCCCAGCTTCTGACAAACAGAGGCTAGGGAGACCATCCCTGCCCATTCTGGCTAATAACCATTAATGGACCTATTCTCCATTGAACCCTGTTATAATCTTGGCCTTCACAACATCCTCTGGCAAGGAGCTCCACAGGTTGACTGTGCGTTGTGTGAAAAAATACTTTCTTTTGTTTGTTTTAAAACTGCTGCTTATTAATTTCATTTGGTGACCCCTAGTTCTTGGGTTATGAGTAGGCGTAAATAACACTTCCTTATTTACTTTCTCAACACCAGTCATGATTTCATAGACCGCTATCATATCCGCTCTTAGTCGTGTCTTTTCCAAGCTAAAAAGTCCCAGTCTTAATAATCTCTCCTCATACGGCAGCTGTATGTCAGTCCTAGAGTGTCAGTCCTAACCGTAGTGCCCTATCACTTTGAGGATTACTATTCACTGAAGAGAAGCCAAGAAACATCCTTTTCTACTTTTTATTTTTAATTTGATTTTTTTAGGAGTAAATATTTCAGGTTTGCTAATCCTTTGGTGACTACTCTGATTTGTGAGTGCCTCCGGGGATTTAAAACCCCAATATTGTATTAGGTTTAAAGAAAATAATTTCTTTGTAAAAGTGCTGTTTTAACAGATATTTTCATTTTTACTCAGGTCAGTGAAAAATAAGGGGAAATTAAATAGTTACTTTAGTGGATTATTCCCAATTTTTTTTTGCTCTGAGATTAGATAAAGTGAAATGCTGATTGCATGTGCTTATTAAACCAAAGCATTCAGTTCCAACTTTTTATGAATTTTACTTTTTAATTGATTTTTACATTAGAATAGGGAGAGTGTCAACAATTTTATTGTTCAGCATTTTGCACAATTCATCATCAGATCTTGTGATGAGATTCTACAAGTGACCTAGTTGCCTAAACCAGTGGTTCTCAAAGCGGGTCCGCCTCTTGTTCAGGGAAAGCCCCTGGCAGGCGGGGCCAGTTTGTTTACCTGCCGCATCAGCAGGTTCAGCCGATCACAGCTCCCACTGGCCGTGGTTCGCTGCTCCAGGCCAATGGGGGCTGCGGGAAGCGATGTGGGCGAGGGATGTGCTGGCCGCCCTTCCCGCAGCCGCCATTGGCCTGGAGCGGTGAATGATGGCCATTGGGAGCCGCGATCGGCCTAACCTGCGGACGCGGCAGGTAAAAAACCAGCCCGGCCCGCCAGGGGCTTTCCCTGAACAAGTGGCGGACTGGCTTTCAGAACCACTGGCCTAAAGAGATTACTATTTGAGACAGTGGACCATCAGCAAAGTTCAGTCGGAGATTTGCTGAGTCTGCCTACTTTCCTACTTTCTTCAGGGGAAAAATAGATTTACATAAAGATGACAGGATCCAATCCGATTAGGGGGAAAACCTGATTCTTCTTATTTTGATTCAAAGCTCTCCAGAAGAGGGGTTTGGCAGAGAAGAAGGTGTTTCCTTAAATTCCATGAACCTCTAAAAGTGATGGAAGAGGTGACTTAATGTCCAGGCACACACTCATGTCACCTGAAGAGGTTTATGCATCCCTCCTATGGCAACTGATGACCATCAATAGGGTATTGAAACCCACCATTAATAGTTAACAGCTAAAATACAGGAGAGATTGGCAGCATCCAGGAGACCAGCTATCTAGCAAAAAGATCAGCAGAAGCTATAAAGATCATTTATGGCAAGCAAAATTCCAGGAAGACTTCAGAAGTCCTATAAGATTAGAGAGCTTTTATGACTATCTTAAGTACTCATAATTTATTTTTTACTTTCAGTTTATTTTTGTTAGTCAGGAGACATCTTGACCAAGCATTAATATGCTTTTTCCCACTATCCATTGAATAACTGGAAGAATGTGTATGTAATTAAGCCTCTGTAAAGCCTATAGATGGGTAGCACAGAAATAGTCTGAGAGCAGCACGAGTTAATATCTGTTGGTTCAGAAAAGACACCCATGTTCCTATTTATGTGTTAAGGGAAATTGTGTGTTGTTAAATATTTATATTATGGTAATGCCCAAAGGCCCCAGTTGAGACTGAGGCCCCATTGTGTAAAGACATAGTAAAGAGACAATCCCTGTTCTGAAATGTTTGCAATCTAAAGAATACATTTAACCTTGAGAAACTTTTTGTTGCTTTTATCAAAATTCTTAGTTATTTCCCATTCTGCTTGTTGTTAATCTTAGATTTTAGTACTAGATATCACTTTTAGACACAAGGAGAGTCATTCAAAATATTTATTAGGTTATTACAGTGAACTACCTTCACTGCTCCTGGACCAACTTTATAGTAATCCCATAAATTCAGAAGCTTCACTAAGTCTAACACTTTCAAACCACCAGCACTGAGAGTACCATCTAAATTCAGTCTTAAGGACAACAGCAAGTGCATCAGTTATGTGAAAAAAATTAAACTGTTAGACTTCACATGAAATAGACATTTCCCTAGTGGTCTTTCACACAGATGGAATATCATCTAGTTACACAATGTAAGGGTATTAGCTGTAGATTTCTGACAATAAAGTCATAAACATTAGAAATGGAAAAGTCCTGTTAAGCTATCTAGTCATTCCCCACCAGTGCAAGATTGTTCTTTACAGAATGTTGGCGCTAATATTGAACCATGCAAACACTACATACTAAGGGATTTACTAGCACCACCCTTTTGCATGATTTGTACTCCTAAATCCCTTAGGTGTGTTTAATCAATTCTCCCCAAATACTACAGGGATCTAGTTTTAAATCATCCAAACAATTTGCTGCTTTGGGAATCTACTTCTATAGGATTAACAAAGAAGATTGGGGCCAGTCAGAATTTCCTTTACTAACACCAGGGACAAAAAAATATCCTGCTGTCAGCAGAGGGTAGAATAAAGCTCCCAAAAACCTCTCTCTCCAAGTCTGTAACAGAGATCCATATATGCCCAAGGCTTATTCCAACTATCAACAAATATTAAGATTGGATATTGAAAGTCAGTCTCAAAATTTCCACTGAAATAAGTGAGAGAGATTTCTATTCATTTTAATGAAAGAAAAACATCATGATTTCCAATATATTTTAATACTGGCTACATCAGTGGTTCTCAAAGTCCGTCCACCGCTTGTTCAGGGAAAGCCCCTGGCGGGCCAGGGTGGTTTGTTTACCTGCCACGTCCGCAGGTTCTCCCAATCGCAGCTCTCACTGGCTGCAGTTCACCGCTGCAGGTCAATGGGGGCTGCGGGAAAGGCAGCCAGCACATCCCTCGGCCCGCGGTGCTTCCCGCAGCTCCCATTGGCCTGCAGTGGTGAACCGTGGCCAGTGGGAGCCGCGATCGGCCTAACTTGCGGACGTGGCACGTAAACAAACTGGCCCAGCCCACCAGGGGCTTTCCTCGAACAAGCGGAGGACTGGCTTTGAGAATCACTGGGCTACATCATTTTGCTCATGATGAAAATTTCTTGCCACATTTTACAATTCTACTTCATTGCTCCTCTTTACCATATGATCTTTCAGATTTATGCCTGTCTACTTCAATTTCTTCTACTACTAAAAAACCCAAAGCCTTAGCATTATAAGAGAAGAACAAGTGCATATTTGCATGTATACATTAGAGATACACAATTCTCACCACACCACAACAAGTATAGTTAATTCTGCTGCTCATGTGGTATACACCAATGGGAAATTGGCACTTAACTTAGTTGCAGTGTGGGCCACTCACAGATTTGAATTTGAAGCTGCTGCTGAAAGTAAACTACAAAAGGGATTACTAAGAGCCAGAAATTGTATTATTTTGCTACAATAAGGACAAAATAATGCTTTATTTATGCCTGAACTAGTTCTGTGGCATAATGAGGTCAGAAAAGCACTAGTGAAGTGTTGCATCATTGATCTCCTCCTTGTTATCCATATCAAAGTGTTGAAAATGTTCAATACTGTACAGAAGACACAGTAGGAAATATCTCTTACACCAATGAATTCACAGTCTAGGAAACAAACATATGTAAACAACAAAGAGTTCATGCTGGTATTTTCAGAAATGCCTAAAGAAGTTAAGCATGCAACTCTCTTTGACTTTTAATGGGAGTTGAGCACCTAACTCCCTTAGAGAATTTCAGTTATCCCACCCCCAAGTTATTATCTGGGGGACTTTCCTGGTGGAGGAGCAGTTCTGCATGTTCAGTTAGTTGGATGGGTTCTAATGAATCAGTGATTCAATGGTGTGAGGGTTTAGCACTTACACATCTGGTAAAAAGAAAAGGAGTACTTGTGGCACCTTAGAGACTAACCAATTTATTTGAGCATGAGCTTTCATGAGCTACAGCTCACTTCGTCGGATGCATTGGATGCTGTAGCTCACGAAAGCTCATGCTCAAATAAATTGGTTAGTCTCTAAGGTGCCACAAGTACTCCTTTTCTTTTTGCGAATACAGACTAACACGGCTGTTACTCTGAAATCTGACATCTGGTAAAGCAGATCTGAGGAATGAAGAAGGGATTGGAGCTTGCCTCATAGGAATGGGGAGTGTTCCAGGAGTTAAGGAGAAGAATGATAGAACACCTGGAGATAACAGTAGGAGAAAGAAACAAAAGGGAGCAATCAGGTCTGAAATGAAGGGAACAAGTGGGGGACAGGGAGAAACATTAAGAGGAATTTGGAGATATAAGTTGAAGCCTACATCTGTGTTGCCTTGAGATCAGAACAAGGCATTTAATATTGATATCATTTATTTACTTGGGACTTCTAAGCTTCTGAGACTAGCTTTAGTTATTTATTTCTATTAAAAATGTTTTTATTTTATAAAAATTTCATGGGGCCTGGGAGGGGATGAAACATAGAAAACAATTTATGCAAACAGTGAATATCATGACTAATAAAAACACATTGTGCAGATTTTAAATATTTGTATTAATCATTTGGAAGAGAATCTTTCAGACTTCTGCTTTGTATCTGAAATTGTACTGTATAACTTACTGCTCATCAAAAAGATTTGAGGCATCTTGCAATCAAAAAAATAAAAAAAAATCTGTATTGTTACTCCTAGTCAGTCTCAGAGCTTCACTTTTAACTACAGCAACAGAACTGTGGTTTTTCTGGTTCATGTCTTCGGGGGTGGGGGGAGAGATTGAGATTCCATGCATCACTGAGATGTGCAAAAGGCAGGGCTTATTTCTGTCAGACTTCTGTCGGTGTTGTGGACTGAGGGAAAAGGCAGTTAATAAGTTAAAATCAAGGCTAGGTCTTGCTATTTCAACCAGCCAGTGATAGATCCACAAAGAGGACTCCGCATTGCAATGTTTTATGTTTAGGTGCCCTGCCACCTGGTGGAATCATCATTCCTGAGTTAGGTGCCCAGGTTCCCTATACAATGCATGGGGACAGACAGATGCCTAAGAATGGGGTCCACAGAAGCCAGCACATGTAGTGGAAAGCCACCTAAGATAGCCAGTAGGAAATGCTGAGGAGGGGAGTGTGGTCCTGCCTCTGAGAAGAACTTCGGCACCTAAGCCTAGGCCGGAGAGATGCTCCTACTTCTAGATGCCTAGCCTGAGGCTACAGAATGCATGCATGAAGGCAGATGTGTAGGTGCCATTGGGACTTTCTCTTTATCAGAGGAAACTTAGGTGGCTAGAGATTTAAGTGGCACCTGAGCAGGAGTTTAGAGAATCTGAAGCTTAGATTTAGGAACCTAAAGTTGCAGTTAGATGCCTAAATCCCTTTGTGGATCTAGCCCCTAGTGGCTACTAGAGGGAGGGATGAAAATTTATTTTTAAAAGTAATATGTTTTGTGGAGCAATCAGAGAAGAGAAGACATTTGATTGCATGTCTAATCATGCCAGGAATTACAACCATCAGGCCTTTCCATGATAATGCAGAAGTCCGCAGACCCATTTGGAACTCAGAAACTGAGAATTATGGGGTAAAGGGAGGGAGATGGGGTTACCTCACTGATAATATTCAACTAAATTTGCTTCCCTTGTAGGCATTGAACTGGTTACATTCCTATGATTGAACCTATGCCCCATTTTCTCAAAATTAGGACCATGCTTCTGTGATACAGCCTTTACACTAGTCATTGTACTGCTACACACTATTCTGCATGGGACATTAAACCAATCATCTGTTCCACTCTGGCTCATTCAAGATACCACATCATTTTGAGAACAGTGGTGTTATTAGCAGTATGATAACAAATTGGATCTTGATACACTATCTTCCCAAGAATGGAGCCATTGTTATCCATTCAAGCATAATCCTGTTATATTTTAAAATCTATCCAATACACTGTTCTCCATTTAACAACTATTTTTGACAGGAGAAATCTTAAAGTTGTCTATTTCATATATAGGACTACCATTGTATAAAAATTGCTATTTATAACTTAACCTTGTTTCTAATAGTACAACTATATAGAGCTGGCTGTCAGTGACATGATGTTTTCGTTCTGTCTTGTCAGTACTTTAAAGGCAGCTTTTGAAATGAATCATCTGAACTTATATTTGAGAAATTGCATTTTCATTTTAGATTTTTTTTACAGGAATAGATGACAATGTCACCAGTGTTAGTTGCTTCCTGGAAACAGAATTCTTTAGCATTTCTGCTCTGGCACTCTTGATTCTTGTATCAGTCAAATTATTTGTCACATTTGCTGGTAAAAATTGTGTTCTGGGCAAGAACACCATGAGTAAGGTGGGGAATGCCACCTGCAAGTGGACAAGATGTTATTAGAATGTAAAATCTCCACAGAATCCTTTGAAATATAGAAGAATTAATATGGATTCAAAGTATAGTTCAATTTCTTAGCTAAAGGCCTGATTCAAAGCCCATTGAAATCAGTGGAAAGACTCCCACTGACTTCAATGGCCTTTGGATCAGGCTCAAAAATGCAGATTTTCCACAGAGTGAGGAAAAGTGTTTGTTAAACTGGATTTCATCATACCAGTGAAATAAGGTGCCTATTGAAGCAGAGTTTGCCTGTGAGGGAAACTACTGTAACAGCTGTATTCTATATAATGCTCTCATCTGTGAATGAAATGCATTTTTGTTCAACTTAACATTGTTTTCTGTGAACAAAGTATAGCCTATCAATTATTTCATTGTGTAGGTGAAATGACTCATGTTAAATTTGTCAGCAAACAGCAATTTCACTTACAATTATAAATAACCAGAAATTTTACAGCTTTTAAAAATAAAATTAAATTAAAAAAATCACAGTTTTCTAGACTGCAGAGCTCCCTTGTACATATAATTCTTATTCCACATGGATCCAGACATCATTAATTAAAATCTATTCTGCAGTGATTGGAATAGAGTAATTTGTAAATATAAATTGTAATGAGGGGAAAGCAAAAAACAGCTGAGTTAGAATTGTACTACAAACACTTTCAGTTCATCTTTTTCTGACTATTTTTTGTTTATTGCTAGACATAGGAAAAATGTACTCTAGGAAAAATACACTTTTGAAAATGGCTTCTTATTGATACTCCATAGTGGTAGTACAGTGAATTAATCATGGTGTGTGTGTTGGTGGTAGGGGAGCAAACTTTCTTATTACTTTCCTTATGAAATGAGGAAAGGAAGGAAGAGGAAGAACATCATTTTATTTGATCCTTCTTCCTACATGTATTGAGGGTACAAGCACCATATTGGAAATCTCCACACTACACAGCTCAACTGTCTATCTGCAGTGGTCAAAATTCTCAGCCATACCAGGGCTCTAATTGGGCTGATCCCTAAAATTGCTGAACTTCACTGTTGCTTTAAATTACACCCCTTTGTAAAAGTCCCTTGTTGTGCTATTATGGCAGCTAGGATTCACTAGAGCTCAGTGTGCTCTGACCACATCCTCTTCTATTATTTGACCAACCTCCTTATACTAAGAAGTGGGGGAAGAAGGGAGTGGCACAGATCTGGTTAGTGTGCCTAGAGACACAACATAATGGGGAAAATGCAATGGGGAGAGAATGGGGGCCACGATCTTGCCCTGTGGAGGGGCATGAGTGTGCGTGAATATGAATATACATATATACACAATGGTCAGTGTAAAAACTTCCCAAATACATTATCTTCAATAGTGCTATAGATAACTAAACAAAATGTCATCAGTGTTCTAGGAATTCTCTGCAGTTAATGTAGGAAAGTACAGTGCAGGGAACATCACAGATACTGGGCTAATTCCATCTATTTATATTAGACAAAACCAGGAAGTATCTTCTGCGTATTTCTATCCTATACACATGGCTAAAATGTCACTCTGGGTCAGAGCCCTCAGCATAAGGCAACATGGAGCTGCACTGAGCCAGAAGGAGCTGTCCCTGGTAGGCACAGTGTTGCCCTCTTCTCCCTTTCAGAAATTGCATCATCCACTCCTTTCTGCATATTGGTTGCTTTACTGGTTGTACAGAGAGGGAAACTGCTCCCATATGGGAAGGTTAGCAGTGCTGTAGGCAGGGACTGTAAAATACAGACAAACCAGCACATAAAAGGCTATCTGTAGTTAAACCATTGTGTCTTTAATATGAAATGCTATCCTAACGTAGCTGTTAACTATGTTGGAGTGCATTATTAAAACTGTATGATTCAGCGTTGCCTCAAATTTACTTACATCATAAGATTAGCATTTTAAACAGAACGTGAAACTCGTCATTAACGCTAAAAACCTTAAAGTATAATCTGTTAGCGCAACCTGCAAAACTGGGTACATTTATTAAGTAGTCAGCTTTGTAGCACATTTACATGAGCCACCTGCTCCATCAGGGTTAAAATACAACTTTTCTGATACTCTCCTGATGTGGAGCTATATCAGCCAAATAATTCTTCTGCAGCAGAGATTAATTTGATTATTTGTCATAAAAATTAGCTTTTCATCTTGAAACTGTTCTAATTAGTCTTCTTGTTAAGAAGCATCTTTATGCTTGAGGTATTGAACCAGTTCTGGTGTGATATGAGGATTTATGTAATTGTCATCTTATTGTCCATTCCCACTTAAATAGACGGTATCAGCCTACAGGTAGTTCAATAACTAATTTAACCTCCAATTTAATGCCTTTGATGATGTATCAATCTCATTGCTTTTAACTTCTGGAGTTGCAAGCGTTTTCCCACAGCTTGGTATGCATGCTATTCCCTTAGAAGTCATTCCATTTTATTGTAAATATGCCCACAACATGTGGACTCATTAACTAGAGGCATGGTGATCCACATATTTAGACCC
This sequence comes from Chelonia mydas, assembly GCF_015237465.2. Lineage (NCBI taxonomy): Eukaryota > Metazoa > Chordata > Testudines > Cheloniidae > Chelonia > Chelonia mydas. The sequence continues at coordinate 127,259,871 of NC_057849.1, forward strand.
AAACTTCTCCAGCATCTGGGGATGTATCATAAATATAAAGGGAAGGGTAAACACCTTTAAAATCCCTCCTGGCCAGAGGAAAAACCCTTTCACCTGTAAAGGGTTAAGAAGCTAGGATAACCTCGCTGGCACCTGACCAAAATGACCAATGATGAGACAAGATACTTTCAAAAGCTGGGGGGAGGGAGAAACAAAGCCTCTCTCTCTGTCTGTGTGATGCTTTTGCCTGGGACAGAACAGGAATGGAGTCTTAGAACTTAGTAAGTAATCTAGCTAGAGATGCGTTAGGTTCTGATTCCTTTAAATGGCTGAGAAAATAAGCTGTGCTGAATGGAATGTAGATTCCTGTTTTTGTGTCTTTTTGTAACTTAAGGTTTTGCCTAGAGGGATTCTCTATGTTTTGAATCTAATTACCCTGTAAGGTATTTACCATCCTGATTTTACAGAGGTGATTCTTTTTACTTTTTCTTCTATTAAAAATTTCCTTTTTAAGAATCTGATTGCTTTTTCATTGTTCTTAAGATCCAAGAGTTTGGGTCTGTGGTCACCTATGCAAATTGGTGAGGATTTTTATCAAGCCTTCCCCAGGAAAGGGGGTGTAAGGGTTGGGAGGATTTTGAGGGGAAAGACGTTTCCAAGTGGACTCTTTCCCAGTAATATACCGGTTAGACATTTGGTGGTGGCAGTGATAAGGTCCAAGGGCAAAAGATAAAATAGTTTGTACCTTGGGGAAGTTTTAACCTAAGCTGGTAAAAGTAAGCTTAGGAGGTTTTCATGCAGGTCCCCACATCTGTACCCTAGAGTTCAGAGTGTACAAGGAACCTTGACAGGGTGTATGGAGCCAGAGTATCAGTCTGGAACCATCTCTCTCGTTAACCCACTTTTTTCATGAAATCGTAGTGACCAGACACAGCTGTGCCAGCCTCCACACAACAATCATCACATGCTTTTCCACCAAGAGAGCAGATCTAATTTTGGTGTCCTTGTGCCAGAAGGCAGGGGTGAGATCTGCACACAGTTCAGGGAAGGTGGCTTTGTGCATCCAGAAGTTCTGCAACCACTACTCATCATCCCATACCTGCATCATGATGTGATCCCACCACTCAGTGTTTGTTTCCTGAGCCCAATAGCGACGGTCCAACATGTGCAGCTGCTCCATGAATGCCAACATCAATCTTGAATTGTTTCTTTCCAAGGCATGCAGTAAGGCAGTCACCATGGATTCCTGTTCAGATTCACAGCTCATGAAATACTGCAGATTCAGTCATGTTGTGTTTATAATGCTCATCAGGAGAGCAGTAAAGGATCCATGCTTTCAAGCAGAAATAGTGGGTGCAAAGTTTACAGGGGCAGTTTAAAATTGCACAAAACATAGTCGGAAGCCCATGAAATGAAGGGATGGGGAAAACTGCATCCTGGGGTGGCGAGTCCACTCCCATGATGCACTGCGATCCATTCTCAGAACTAGCGGCAAAAGGTGGTGAGTTTCACAGTGGGATTGCTACACCGGTGCTCTGCCCTATCTGTCGGTGAGAGAGCACCAACTGTGGACAAGCTCTTCCAACACAAGGAGCCTTGTGTGAACATGCACAAGCAATGTAGTTACAGCAGTTTATGATCATCGATGTAACTTAAGTCAACTTAACTCTGTAGTGTAGGCATGGTGTTAGACTGTAAACTCTTTGGGACAGTGTGATGGAATGAAAGTGGGCCTGAATGGTTCCCACATATCTGTGGGAGAGAGAAATCTAGGTTTAATTAATGATGAAGCCCAGTTAGGGGATGATTATAGAGACAGGAAGTCTGCAGCAGAAAGGGGCTGTAGGGAGAGAGTGTGCCGTCACTCTCTGGGAGCTAGAAGAGGTAGGAAGTGGGAGATAGCAAAGAGTCTGAGAGAGTGAGTAGACCTTAGCTACCAAATACAGGTTCCCTGGACTGGAACCTAGAGTAGAATGTGGGCCTGGGTTCCCTTACCAGCCATTAGGAAGGTGGCATAAAGCCCCCTGACATAAGGGGATAAAGACATTCAAAGCTCTGAGCCAAGAGGATACACAATCCTTGACTCCCAGAGCTGGGTATGAAAATCGGTTGTAAGTCCATTTGACTGGTATTTGATACCCTAGAAGGGGAGAACTATATGGTGACTTGACTAGAGGGCCAAGTTGCAAAGAGGGAGCACCTCAAGTTGTGGAGAGAGGGGGAGGGGTCACAGCATGAGTGACTAATGGGAAGGAGTGCCAAATAGAGGCAAAAGTTAATTCTCAGTCCTGGCCATGAGGAGGTGCTCCTGCAGTGAATGAACCCCTTTACAAACAGGGACCATCTTTTTGTTCTGTCTTTGTAGAGAGCCTAGCACGATGGGGTCCTAATCTTTAACTAGGGCTCTCAGGTGGTATTGTAATACAAATATTAAATAATAATAGACAATGGCTGACATTAAAAAGTAAACATTTACAAACACACACGCTGATCATTCTGAATAGCATTTTATATGGAGCCCGAGTGTACTTTTCCAATCATTTAATTACTTGTAATTAGCTTCCATCTATGAGAGAGAGAAAAAAGAGGTATTCAGTGTTATATTACTATTATGTTTTCCTTCTCAACTACTGAGAAGGATTGGATGTCTTGAAGGGCCTGCAGTCTGGCAGTGTTTCTACATGAGCTGTGCTATCCACAGGACATGAATGCAATGCTGTCTCTTTTTTCCCCCCCAAAAATTCAGGACATCAGCCATGTCAAAGAACTAAAAATGTGTCTGCTCTTGTCTAGGATGAGTATCTAATTACTAATTTAGATTATCTCATGTCACTTAACATTAATTTAAAATTTTATTCATGCCTTCTGTTAGTAAACTAAGATCTCTATTGATCTTCACCGAAGACAACACGAATGCAATTAAATTTACACAGTGCTGGTGGTGTGGTGAAAATATTTCCGCTTGGTGCTCACTTACACCAAAATCAACTTTTGTCATAAGAGGAAGGGTGAAAGTGAGCAGGTAGGGGCCGGTACTGCGTACCGGTAAGAACCCGCACCGGCCCCTACCCAGCCCACATTAAAGCATTGCCACGGCAGCGCTTTCACGTCCCTGCCCCCTTTTGCCTCCCCTGTCAGTGCCCTGCTGGTAGGGTCCGTACCGGCCGGGCCACCGACGGAGGGGGGGAAGGGGCAGCGACGTTAAAGCGCTGCCGCGGCAAAGGACCGTCCTTAAAGCGCTGCCATGTCAGTGCTTTAACTTCACTGTCCCTTCCCCCTGCCGGCGGCCCTGCCGGTTGGGTCGGTCCCAGCAGGGCCACCGACAGGGGAGGCAAAAGGGGCAGGGACATGAAAGCTTTAAGGATGATCCTTTGCCCCTGCGGCGTTTTAATGTTGCTGCACCCCCCCCTTGGCGGGGCCGCGGCAAAGGACCCTGCAGCGCTTTAACGTTCCTGCCCCTTTTGGCTCCACCGGCTGCTGAAGGGCGGGGGGGCAAAGGGAGCAGCTGCCCTGGGGCCGACAATTTAAAAGGGTCCAGGGCTCTGGACGCCGCTGCCGCTACGGCAGCAGTGGCGTCCGGAGCCCCGGGCCCTTTAAATCAACACGGGAGCCCTGGGCGGCGCAGGCCAGCTAGACTGGAAGGGCTGGCTAGGGGATGCTGACCCCCCAGCCCTGCCCCTTCCACACGAGGCCCCGCCCCTTCTGGGGGCCGGAGCCATCCCACCCCGTCGCGGTAAGTGGCCTCAGTTACCTTCACCCCTGCATAACTGCAATGTAAAGAATATATAAGATTTGTCCTCTTGGTGTTGCAAGTCCTATCAAAACTAATATAAATGTTTTTGACTGTGAAGAGAAACTCATCTGCATGAATTCCAAGTACATTTTTAATACTGTACTATGATCACTACCTTGAATAAAGGTGGAATAATAGCAATTATGTATATGTTACTAAGTGAAAGTGTAAGATATCTCTCACTACCCTGAACATATATACTTCCTCATAATGTCCCACTTACTTTCCTTAATAGATATTTAGTCAATGTCTTTTACCAAGCCACTGGCTTGAGTTTGAATGAACACATTTCATTAGTCATGCTCAAAATCAGAGCAGCCCAATAATTATAAAGATGCATGAGGGGATTTAGATATAAATCTCTACATGCAAATGGGAGACTACACTATATGCTCAATTCAAACAATAACACAACTACTTATGTTACTGAAGTATGGAGATATATCCTTCACTTTAGGCAGGAAGATTTCTGTAAGCTGGAACATACAATACAGAAGAGATGTCAGTGTACATTTTTCATCACAGAAGGAACCTAATCAGCCAATTTGCAGTCACTGAGATGATGAACTTTACTTATGCTGATCAAAGGGGCAGTGCTTCACACATAAACCTGGCATTGCGCTGAATGATGACATAAAAGTTAACTTCCTAGTGGTCATGAAGGGCAATATATCACCCACCTTTTTCTCCTTGTGAACTGCTGCAGAATAGCATTCAATCCATATCTCTGTAGCTAAGAGTCAACTGCAGTTTCTATTATAATGTTATAATTCAGTGGATTAAAGTTACACATGTGTCTGTGAAACTTTAGAGTGAATCCCAGAAAGCCAGGTTTTCAAAGTTGAAGAAAAATGAAGGGGGACAAAACGGAGCTTATCTCATCTCAGAAATGCCGAACAAAATCTCTTTAACAAATATTTCTATCTATGGTAAAACGTTGATGGGTTTTGGAGAGAGACAGGCTATCAGCTAAATGGGGCAGCCTTAAAAACTGAGGTCTAGCTTGCCGTCAATGAACTGTATGGGTCACAACATGTATTGTAAGAGTAACAGTATCCTTGGCCCAAGTTTCTTCTTTCAGCTATCATGCAGCTGTCTGGTACAGTGTGTTTGCATGCATAAGCTCCAGTGTTACAGTGAGCTCTTTTCCACAAAGCCCACTGCAAGTTTGAAGTCTTTCTTCTTGGGGCCTACAGCCCATTTCTACTGAAGTAAGTGGCAAAACTCCCATTGACCTCTTTGGATATAGGCCCAGATTCTGAAGAGGTGTTCCCTGGAAGTTGTGGATCTCAGACTCTCTCTGACTGCCATGCTTGGTTCATGCAGTTCTGAAAGTATGTCATCTTTTTATGTGTGCCTTGATTCTTTTTCTGCTGACACACACATACATCCTGATAGATGGGGAATGTGCATTCATCCTCCTGTGTCTAGTGAGTACTCAAGGATGACCAATTTCTTCTCATAACTAAGGCAATGTTTCGTCATGGGTATTTTCAGTAAAAGTCACGGGCAAGTCAGAGGCAGTAAACAAAAATTCATGGCCCGTGGCCTGTACATGACGTGTACTATATCTTGGGGAGGGAGGCAGCCCGAGGGTGCCCCGGGTGCTCGGGGGAGCTGTGACGCATGGTGATGTATGGCCTGGGATCCCCACTGGTTCTGCAGGGGGAGGGGTTGGTGGGGCTGGCAGGTGCTCTACCCAGCTCCATGCCTCCCTGGTCCTGGCGACATTCCTCAGCTCCTAGGCGAAGGCGTGGACACGCAGCTCTGCATGCTGCCTCCTCCCTGAGAACCAGCTTCGCAGCTCCCTTTGGCTGGGAATTGTGGCCAATGGCAGCTGCGGGGGCAGTGCCTGTAGGCGAAGGCAACGTACAGAGCCCCTGGCCATGCCTCCCCATAGGAGCCAAGGGATGTCGCCACCTCCGAGGAGCCCCCTTGAGGTATGTGACATTTATGCCCCAATCCCCAGCCCTGAGCCCCCCACCCAAACCCTTGCTGCTGTTGGGGGTGGGAGGTGGCCTCTTCAGAAGTCACAGAGGTCATGGAAAGTCATGGAAACTCACAGCCTTACTCATAACCAAGTATCTCTTGTATTTTCCAGACATTTGAATTTTTTTCCACTCCCAGATTTTTTTAAAACTCAAAAAGGAAAAACAAAACAAAACATGAAATCAGCCCCTTTCTGATGATAGCTCCTCCATAACTTCTGTGTTGAGCTAGAAATAAGGGAAATTCTTTGACATTTGGCTTCAGCAACAGGATTGTGATTTGCCTCCCAGAGTCTGTGTATGCATTTGCAAAGTAATTAAACCACAAATAATCAGACTGAAGGGATATATTCCACATATTCAGAAAGAGGGCTGTTAGCTCCATTTCTAATGTACATCCCTGAACTCTGATAAATGGTGCTGGTAGAGGAAACATAGGGGAATTTTTGATAGACAAAACATGTTGCTCATTGCTCCCAGTGGCTAAGTGTAGCAGTCCAGCATATTTAGACTGCAGAAATGATTACAATAGCCACTGGAGCATGGTGTCTGTATTGTATTCACACTGGGAAGTTGTGAAGCTACAAAATGGAGCAGGTGTAAGAATTCAAATACCAAACTACTAGAAAGAGCAGATAATTGGCAGACTTGGTTTTTGATGCTCAACCAACCAACCTACGGTGCCATTTCTGTAAATGATTCAGTAGTCTTACCACTAAACATCTCCATGCTGTTCTAGCTAAACAATAGTTTATTCAGTTTAATAATCTTGCAAATGACATGTGAAGAAAGCTAGAACAGGCTCTCCCCATCACACATACACCCGAAAGCGATGGTGATAAATCTACTTAATTTCTACCATACAATGATTGTGCAGGCTGTCACCAAGGCAGAGAAACTAATGAAAGATTCAGGTAGCACTAAACCATTACTGTAGAAGGAACTGCATGAATTACAGCAAGCGGGAGTCTCCTGGAGATGAGGTGGCTCAAATATGTACAGAACAATGTCGGTGCTCATTTTTCTGATGATATTTTGCTGACTCACTGACCCTTTCCTAACAGCATGAAAGTTGTTCTTAAAAGGTGGGATTTCAAAGGAGTCTAAAGGATTTAGTTGCCAAACTCCCATTGGCTCCTTTGTAAAGTCCAGTCTAAATGACTGATCAAAAGACTCATTTGTTGATGGGATATATGTCCAGTTAAAATTTCAAAGTGGTGCTTCTGGAGGGGTCACATGACAGCATGATTGTTCAGCATACTATACTTGCAGGAAATATATAGTTCTAGCTAGAAGGTCTATAAACAACAATATAGAAAACAAAAGGAAATATTTTAGCAGCTACAGTAAGTTAAAAAAGACACCTAAAGCTAAAAGGACAAGCTTTGTCTTAAGTTGCCCTCTTACACACATAGCAGGGAACCTGCAAAAATATATATAATGTATTTGCTATATTATATGATATAAGGTATCTATACTACCTGATTTCTCTGAAAAGTTGCAAACAGGGCTTTGAGGTGGAGCCCGGAGCTGGGGCGTGGAGCAGCTCCAGAGCAATGGAGGTGCAGGTTTTCGCCTGGAGCTGAAGCGGAGCTGGAGCACAGCTCCAAAGCCCTGGTTGCAAATTCACTTTACAAGGTGCCCAAGGCAATTGTCTTGGAAGGATACAACAGGGTTTAATCACTGTTTCTGAGCATCAGGGGGACCAGAAGAGAGGAAGGAGGAGGAGGAATGTGTGCTGCACACATTTATAGACATAGCTTCCCTGACCTACCTATTACACTACACAAAGCTGCTCATACAATTTATTCCTACTCTTAAATGGTGCAGATTTCATGAGTGGAGTTTGTTATGGGCTGATCACCTCTTTTGCAGTTGTGATCTCAATAGAGGCAATGTGGCTGAAACTCCCATGACATAATTACCTCATCTACCTTGTCTCTCATATCCTAGGACCAGCATGGCTACAACAACACTGCAAATAACAAAGAAGATTACAGGTGGGGTCTTAGCCTTTGAACTTGCTCCGTCCTTGATCCAGAATAACAAAGATTTGTTTCTCTATTGGGCAATATGTGGCTCATCATTTACGTAAGGGGTTTGGAATGAGGATATTGTTTGAGGGGCCATTTTGGAAGAATGGGATATATTTCTTCAGTTTTTTCTTTTGCTGAAAGGTCTAGTTTGTTGCTTCTGTATGTGGTGGAAGCAGAACTAAGTAAAAAGAACAAGATTTCACTGTATTACCAAGAGAAGAGAATCAGTTCCATGAACGTTTAACTAGGGCACCTGCAACGTGAGATAGGAGCCCTTGACAGTTTGTAAAAGTAAAAATAAAATAAATTAATGATGTTTTTTGAAGAACATACTGACATGTGCCCATTCTTTGGAGGAAGAGGAATGACTATTGCTTTCTCAGTACTTTCTAGAGTCTGGCCTCAGATGTTTTACCTTTACAAACAGCAATTTACTAGAAAATTAAGGGTTTATTTTTCTTTGTTGTTGTTGGAGGAGAAGCTGCTTTGAAGCAGCATATTAATGGGAATCAACAAAGTCAAATAAAATCTGAGAACTTCCCACTTGGGTAACATTTTTAAACAATAATATTTTACAATTTTTTTATCTTTAACTATGTATAACCAAATGGTTTGTGTCGGCAAAATCTCTAGAGACAATGCTATGCACTTTTACATGTAAGGAAATCAAAACAAAGGTGCTTTAGAAGGTCAGATGCTTTTAAAAGGGACTTGCTACACACATGAAATTTGCATTTTCTATTAACCTTCAGTTATACAATGGAGAATCTGTTTAAAAACGATGGAGGGCTCAGTTCAGTTTGGCTGTTTATAAATTTAACCAAAAACCTGGAAAGGAGCAATAGCTGAACCAAAGTCTATTGCTGACTCATTTAAAGAGGGGAAACCTGAAATTGTTGTTGACATTTGTCCAGCCTGAAGCAGTCACTAGACTGCATCTCTTAATTGGGCTACCCAAGCCCTCGTCCTCTCTCACACAGCAGTCAGTCCATCCAGGCAACTGCATACATTTCCTGCTGCCAACACTTACCTGGATAAATCAAGAAGACAGTTTATAGATTTCCTCCTCCAGGGTAATTCACTTAGTTTTCTAGATTGCTGTGAAGCTTCCCAAAATTCTCACAACCATTTTTATATGGTTCAGAAAGGTAGAATGGTATTATTAGCTTACTGTACCAGCCTGGAACAATTCATTACTGAACAGTCACAGCAATGAGTGCTAGGTCAAACCTGTTGTCTTATTAGAGGTGACAACCATAACTACAAAAAAAAGCATGAAAACCAAATTCAGTTATCAGCATTTTACAGAGAGAATTGTGATCAGACATTGTACATAAAACTAATCCAAAAATATGAACTGGTGTCTTGGTGTATTTTCCCCCCCTCCTTATGTGTACATAATGTATGTGAATGCCTGCAAATGAAGAGTGTATGCGGTTGAGCCTTAGTATATGTGGTTAAGCCTTCAGGAGTTTGGTAAAATATTTCTCATACAAAAAAGTGTGTTTTCCCCCTCACGATTAAATGGATGCTCAGGGTAAGACAAAACCACGAACAGCATTAGAAATGTTTGTTAAATAAGTGTTTTTTCTTGTTAATAGATTTGTTGTTCTGGTCTGCAAATTAAAACAAAAACCATGGCCAGTTGCCTTAGAGACTGGATAGCTTCTATATATCAATAAATGATGCCCCCTGGGGAATATGGAGGAACAACTGCAGTAGAAACACATTCAACATAAGTGTTGCTCCTCCAGAGTTCATTATTATCAATTGACATGATCCTGCCACACCTCCCCTCCACTTATCACTTGTAACACGACTCTCGATTGCTGAAAGATTAAGAAAAGAACATAAGAATGGCCATACTGGATCAGAGGTATCCAGTATCCTGTCTTCTGACAGTGGCCAATGCCAGGTGCCCCAGAGGGAATGAATAGAACAGGTAATCATCAAGTGATCCATCCCCTGTTGCTCGTTCCCAGCTTCTGGCTAACAGAAGCTAGGGATTTATATAGAGGCAATATGATATTTTCTGTCTTATTATCTATCCCTTTCTTAATGATTCGCAACATTCTGTTCTCTTTTTTGACTGCTGCTGTACACTGAGCGGATGTTTTCAGAGAACTATCCACAATGACTCCAAGATCTCTTTCTTGAGTGGTAACAGCTAATTTAGATCCCATCATTTTATCTGAATAGTTGGATTATGTTTTCCAATCTGCATTATTTTGCATTTATCATTGAATTTCATCTGCCATTCTGTTGCCCAGTAACCTAGTTTTGAGAGATCCTTTTGTAGCTCTTTGCAGTCTTCCTAGGACTTACCTATCGTGAATAGTTTTGTATCATCTGCAGATTTTGCTACCTCACTGTTTACCCCGTTTTCCAGATCATTTATGAATATGTTGACCAGGACTCATCCCAGTAGAGACCCCTGGGGGACACCACTATTTACCTCTCTCCATTCTGAGAGCTGACCATTTATTCCTACCCTTTGTTTTCTGTCTTTTAACCAGTTACCGATCCATGAGAGGACCTTCCCCTTATCCCATGACAGCTTACTTTGCCTAAGAGTCTTTGGTGAGGGACCTTGTCGAAGACTTTCTGAAAGTCTAAGTACACTATATCCACTGGATCTCCCTTGTCCACATGCTCTTTACAAAAAAGATGTTGACTCTTCCCCAACGAGTTATATTTATCTATGTGTCTGACAATTTTGTTCTTTACTATAGTTTCAACAAGTTTGCCCTGTACTGAAATCAGGCTTACAGGCCTGTAATTGCCAGGATCACCTCTAACCAGAGCCCCGAAACCAAACACTCTGCCCTAGCCCTGAGTCCCTTATCCCAATCCCCTCATCTCCAGCCCCACCCCAGAGCCCTCACTCCCCCCATCCTCTGCCCCAGCCTTGAGCCCCCTCTCACACTCTGAACCCCTCAACCCCACCCGCACCATACATCACCTCCATACTGATGCACATAACAAAATTAATTGTGCACATGGATGTAAAAATATAGAGGGAACAGTGGTTGAAAGTCTATTCTCTTCCCCGGCCTGCCAACAAGTAAGTTGTTCTGCTCCCTTTTCAAGCTGATTGTTTTTAATTGCAAACACTGGAAAAACAAATCTGCTTCTGAAACACTGAGTGGATTTCACTGTGGTTTTTCATGGTAAGATCTGCATTATAACAAGACCATTGATGCTGTACTAAGTCTTAAGAACTCTGATCTGATATACTGTCAGTAGAAGTGTGACTAATATCTTTATCAGGCTAGATACATTGTCAATGGAACTCATTTTTCTGCCAAAATATTTAAAACAATATGCCTCATTAAAATGCTTCAGTGTGGAATTATTTCTTTGTAACAAAGAAAAAATATATACACGTTAAAATAAGACTCAATACAGCTCTTAGGTTTAACTACAAAAGATTTTGCATGTCCTAATTTAATCCAGGAATGCACCAATATTTGAACTAGCTAGATGGACAAATATCAAATTCAAAAGGCTGAAGTTCGGTTTGTAGAAGTATCTAGTAACAATTCAAATTATCTACAAATTTGGCCTAAAAATCTTGTAACTATAAGACTTCATTGTGAGACTTCCAATATTTTATACATTCTCATGAAACCAGAAATACACACATACCAAGTGTTCTTGTAATATTACTCATGCTTTCAGACCATTGGTGCACAAAAAGGAATACATACTTATTTTAAGTCATTTAGGCCAATGTATCACCCACATTTTACAACAAGAACAAGATACAATGAAGGCCAAAATTATTATTTGTTTAAGGTGCCTAAGTCCATACTTAAACAAATGGCCTGATTTGCAAAAGTCCTGAGCAATCAGAATCTAACATTGGCTTTAGAAGCAGGGATATTCAGAAGTGCTCATCACTGGCCTGGCTTTGCTCCTATTGAAGTCAATGGGAATAGAGTTAGAGCAATGCTGAACACTTTAAATTCTACCACAGAAGCTGGCATATGGATTTAGGAGCCTAAGTTTAGGCACCTATATCTGAACACTTGGCCTTAGTTTTTATAAATCATTAATATTTTAATATCTTATATTTGAACTGATGGTCTTTTATCGATCCTTATAAGCAGTGAAGGTTTAAATAGATAGACTTAGGGGATGTATTACCGTTTCAGCCTAAGACCTGGAATATTTTGTACTTGTGATTCCTTAAATGTATCTCTATTTGCATTCTTTTTCCTGTGGTCTGTGTTCAGACTGAAGACACCAGGATTACATTGACACAGACTCACTTTTAAATGAACATAATACTCAACTCAATCTTTGTCAAAGATCTTGCATGCAGATATTGCAAATGATCTCTCTGAAGCAGGCAAAAAATAAAAGAATACTGCAAAGTCTATTCAGGAGGGTAAATCAAGGAAACATTCATTCATTTTTTCAGAGGTATTAGATTAAAGAAAAAATAATTTTCCACCTGTAAAAATAGTTCTTACATTCTCTACAATGCTATAACCTTTTTTCCTTTAACAAATAGCACATTCTAAATTAAGGGTTTTATGCTCAAGATTTAATTATTGCACCTTGTTCAACAACTAAAAGGTAACTGCAGAAGAGACATTGTGGCATGTCACAATTAACCATGGATTTTACAATAGTGTTTTTTGCTCTATATTTTGTCTTATAATGATGGTAGCAATACTAGAAAGAGAAATTTCCTTTAAATAGATGTGGCCAACCTTTAACACAGACAGCTTTCATCTTCTTAAATCAAATCTTTATGCAACTAGAGAATTAAGCATAGCACTACATTTTCTTGGATATGAAAGATAATGACAGCATTATGGTGCCTAATAACGCAATCAAAGGACTTTGACTTACACACATGTACCTTTTTTATCATGGATCTTTTATGCCCGTGGAGACAGGTATGCTGACCACCTAAAAGCTTTTGCTCTAAAAGCCTTGAAATTACAGTCACAAGCAGACAACTTCAGTGAATGTGTGTTAGCACTATGCACATCACCAATGGCACAGAGTAAATACACAGTCACTGGAAAACACTTCCTTTCCAGGTTTGAAAGTAACTTGCAATTTTGCTGTGTACATGATACATTTGAAGGACATACAAGATCAGTCTCTCAAGTTCATAGATACTAAGGTCAGAAGGGACCATTATGACCATCTAGTCTGACCTCCCGCACAACGCATGCCACAGAATCTCACCTACCCACTCCTGCGAAAAAACCTCACCTATGTCTGAGCTATTGAAGTCCTCAAATTGTGGCTTAAAGACTTCAAGGAGCAGAGAATCCTCCAGCAAGTGACCCATGCCCCATGCTACAGAGGAAGGCGAAAAACCTCCAGGGCCTCTTCCAATCTGCCCTGGAGGAAAATTCCTTCCCGACCCCAAATATGGCGATCAGCTAAACCCTGAACATATGGGCAAGATTCACCAGCCAGATACCCAGGAAAGAATTTCTGTAGTAACTCAGATCCCACCCCATCTAACATCCCATCACAGGCCATTAGGCCTATTTACCGTGAATATTTAAAGATCAATTAATTACCAAAATCATGGTATCCCATCATACCATCCCCTCCATAAACTTATCGAGTTTAATCTTAAAGCCAGATAGATCTTTTGCCCCCACTGCTTCCCTTGGAAGGCTATTCCAAAACTTCACTCCTCTGATGGTTAGAAACCTTCATCTAATTTCAAGTCTAAACTTCCTGATGGCCAGTGTATATCCATTTGTTCTTGTGTCCACATTGGTACTGAGCTTAAATAATTCCTCTCCCTCTCCGATATTTATCCCTCTGATATATTTATAGAGAGCAATCTTATCTCCCCTCAACCTTCTTTTAGTTAGGCTAAACAAGCCAAGCTCCTTGAGTCTCCTTTCATAAGACAAGTTTTCCATTCCTCGGATCATCCTAGTAGCCCTTCTCTGTACCTGTTCCAATTTAAATTCATCCTTCTTAAACATGGGAGACCAAAACTGCACACAGTATTCCAGGTGAGGTCTCACCAGTGCCTTGTATAACGGTACTAAAACCTCCTTATCTCTACTGGAAATACCTCGCCTGATGCATCCCAAGAGCACATTAGCTTTTTTCACGGCCATATCACATTGGCGGCTCATAGTCATCCTATGATCAACCAATACACCAAGGTCCTTCTCCTCCTTAGTTACTTCTAATTGATGTGTCTCCAGCTTATAACTAAAATTCTTGTTATTAATCCCTAAATGCATAACCTTACACTTCTCACTATTAAATTTCATCCTATTACTATTACTCCAGTTTACAAGGTCATCCAGATCCTGCTGTATGATATCCCAGTCCTTCTCTAAATTGGCAATACCTCCCAGCTTTGTATCATCCGCAAACCTTATTAGCACACTCCCACTTTTTGTGCCGAGTTCAGTAATAAAAAGATTAAATAAGATTGGTCCCAAAACTGATCCCTGAGGAACTCCACTGGTAACCTCCCTCCAGCCTGACAGTTCACCTTTCAGTAGGACCCGCTGTAGTCTCCCTGTTAACCATTTCCCTATCCACCTTTCAATTTTCGTATTGATCCCCATCTTTTCCAATTTAACTAATAATTTCCCATGTGGCACGGTATCAAATGCCTTACTGAAATCTAGGTACATTAGATCCACTGTGTTTCCTTTGTCTAAAAAATCTGTTACCGTCTCAAAGAAGGAGATCAGGTTGGTTTGGCACGATCTACCTTTTGTATAGCCATGTTGTATTTTGTCCCATTTACCATTGACCTCAATGTCCTTAACTACTTTCTCCTTCAGAATTTTTTCCAAGACCTTGCATACTACAGATGTCAAACTAACAGGCCTATGGTTACCCGGATCACTTTTTCTCCTTTCTTAAAAATAGGAACTATGTTAACAATTCTTGAATCATATGGTACAACCCCCGAGTTTACAGATTCATTAAAAATTCTTACTAATGGGCTTGCAATTTTGTGTGCCAATTCCTTTAATATTCTTGGATGAAGATTATCTGGGCCCCCCATTTAGTCCCATTAAGCTGTTTGAGCTTCACTTCTACCTCAGATATGGTAATATCCACCTCCATATCCTCATTCCCATTTGTCATGCTACCATTATCCCTAAGATCCTCTTTTGCCTTATTAAAGACTGAGGCAAAGTATTTGTTTAGATATTGGGTCATGCCTAGATTATCCTTAACCTCCACTCCATCCTCAGTGTTTAGCGGTCCCACTTCTTCTTTCTTTGTTTTCTTCTTATTTATATGGCTATAGAACCCTTTACCATTGATTTTAATTCCCTTTGCAAGGTCCAACTCTACTTGACTTTTAGCCTGTCTCACTTTATCCCTACATGTTCTGACCTCAATAAGGTAGCTTTCCTTGCTGATCCCTCCCATCTTCCACTCCCTGTATGCTTTCTGCTTTTTCTTAATCACCTCTCTGAGATGCTTGCTCATCCAGCTTGGTCTAAAACTCCTGCCTATGAATTTTTTCCCCTTTCTTGGGATGCAGGCTTCCGATAGCTTCTGCAGCTTTGATTTAAAGTAATCCCAGGCCTCCTCTGCCTTTAGATCCATAAATTCTTCAGTCTAATCCACTTCCCTAACTAATTTCCTTAATTTTTGAAAGTCAGCCCTTTTGAAATCAAAAACCCTAGTTGCAGATTTTTGTTAATCCTTCCGTTCAGTTTGAACTGAATTAGCTCATGATCACTTGAGCCAAGATTATCCCCTACAACCATTTCTTCTATGAGGTCCTCACTAAAACCAAATCTAAAATGGCATCCCCTCTAGTCAGTTCAGCAACTACTTGATGAAGGAATCCATCAGCTATCACATCTGGGAAAATCTGAGCCCTATTATTATTACTAGCACTTGTCCTCCAGTCTATATCTGGGAAGTTAAAGTCTCCCATGATCACGCAGTTTCCATTAGTATTTACTTCATTAAAAACATTAAAGAGGGTTCTATCCATATCCAAATTAGATCCCGGCAGTCTATAGCACACCCCAAGCACTATCCCAGGGGAGGCGCTAATAGTTTTCTTCCCCTATGTAATTTTTGCCCAGATGGACTCTGTCTTATCCATTCCATCGCTTCTTATTTCTTTACATTCTACCTCATCATTGATATACAATGCTACTCCACCACCTTTACTTCGGTCTTTCCTAAACAGCACACACCCTTCAATGCCTGTAGTCCAGTCATTACTACTATTCCACCATGTTTCTGTTATCCCTATAATATCTGGTTTCACTTCCTGCACCAGTAGCTCTAGTTCCTCCATTTTGTTACCGAGGCTCCTCGCATTGGTGTACAAACACCTTAATTTTTGCTGTTTGGCCTCGCTCACATTCTGTACCCTATTAGGCATGGTCATTCTACAACCAGTATAACCTATTAGACTGGTATTCACACTGCCCTTCCTCCTTATATACATTCTCCTACCCACAGCTGTATCCTTTCTTACTTTGCTTTCTTCCCTCTCAGTGCTAAATCCGGCGTGGAGATTACCTGGACATCTCCCAACCATCTCCCCCAAATTCCTAGTTTAAAGCTCTCTTAATCAGTTGTGCCAACCTCCATCCTAGAAGTCTATTTCCTTCCCTACTCAGATGAAGTCCATCCCTAGAGAACTGTCCTCTGTCCATGAATGCCTCCCAGTGGCCATACATCCCAAAGCCCTCCTTATAACACCACTGCCTAAGCCATCTGTTGATAGTCATAATCTTGTCACACCATTGTTGCCCTTCTCTAGGAAGAGGCAGAATCCCACTAAAGATCACCTGAGCCTTGATTTCCTTAAGCATCTTCCCCAGCCTAGCATAGTCTCCCTTAATACTTTCAAGCGAGAATCTAGCCGTATCATTTGTTCCCACATGAAGGATAATTAGGGGATTCTTTCCTGCTCCCTTTAGGATCCTTTTCAACCTCAGGTCTACATCCCGTATCTTAGCACCTGGAAGACAGCATACCCTTCTATTCTCTGGATCAGCTCTGGTTACAGGCCTGTCTATTCTTCTCAGTAAAGAGTCCCCGATCACATAGACCTGCCTTTTCCTGGTGACGGTGCTCTTCTCCAGTCTATCCCCTGTTCCCTCTGGCTGCAAGTTCTTTCCATTCCTATTCTCCCTTGTAATCCTCTTCAACCCATCCTGTATCCTCCTGGGGCTCATATTTGGTGTAATCTTCATTGACTCTTCCCCTTTTCCTATAGGACTAGCTGTTCTTCTCTTTTTTCCTTGCCCTTCCACCTTCAGTGACTACCTGCTGAGCCCCTTCTTCATTTTCCAACTCTGTAAACCTGTTCTTGAGCTCTATTTCTCCTTCACTAGCCCATCTTTTCCTCTGCCTGGTTCTTTTAGTCACATGCTTCCACTGACCACTTTCCTCACCTAGTCTCTCCTCAGAATTCCTCAGTCCTGCTTCCATCTACAAGTCTGAGCTTTTCCCTTCAGATACCTCATGTCTTTGCTCCATAATCTGCTCTAACCCCTTTCTAAACTCAACCAGACTTTCCATCTGCATCTCCAAACCTCAGATCTTTTCCTCCATCAGCTCTATCAGACGGCATTTCATGCAGACAAAACTCTTACCAGGTGCCCCCTCCAGGATCATGTACATACCGCAGCTTCCACATCCAGTCATCTTCATTGTGTCTTCCACTACATGAGTCACTTCCACTGCTGCCTCTGTATCTGTCATAGCCTTCCCACCTAAACCCTGTTAATCTGGGAAACAAACCACACCAAAACACCACCACCCACAGCAAAAACAAACCCCAAACAAGCACCACCAGACAAACTCCCCTGTTTACAGCTCTGTTTGCTGGCTCCTGTGCTGCTGCCTGACTGGATGGCTACCTTTATAGGACCCCTAGTCAGAGAAGCCCCGCCCCCTAATCAGGGCTCAGCTTCTCTCCCAGCACAAAGCCCCTACAAGCCTCTACACATACAAGTAATACAAATACAAAACCAAATACAAATACCTTCTCCTCCAACAGAAGTCCCACACAAACTCCCCTGTTTACAGTTCTGTTTGCTGGCTCCTGTGCATTTACAGAGAACTGTTGCATTTAGTTAACTATGGTTACATCTTGCATGTTTTCCCTGCTATTGATGTTCTGTGGCTTTAGGGCTGACACTGATGCCCACAACATCATCACTAACACTTTGTAGCACAGGTCTGTCCAGGTGCAGAAAGAGGAATCTGTATTTTCTGTGACCAGAGGCAGAACTTCTGGTACAGAACACCATCATGTTCTACAGACAGCTATATTAATTATATAATTAAAATAAATATTAATATTATTCTATGGTATTTTATATAGCTGACTGTAGAACATGATGGTGCCATCAGATACATGGAACACTCAGATGAAGTTATCAAGCAGTCAGGAGTGTGGATCTGGGTCATTACCACCACTGATTAATGGTACAGGAAAGGTAGATTAAATGTTTATGATCACCCTCTCTCAGAATACTTGGGTGAGAGGACATTAATGAATTTAAAATTGATGAAAGGATGGACTTTTCCCACAAACCAAACGATTAAACAGTTGGAACTCATTGTCAGCCTGATCATTGAAGTCAATGGCTTATAATGATTCAAAAAAGGCTTGGACATATGTAACAGGGATATCCATAGTTGTTATAGTAACTATTAAACAAAATAATAGTTTGGGAAGGGATATAAACCTTCCTACTCCAGGACATAAGCAAATCACTAGCTACAGAGGATTTGGCAGAAATATTGCATAGGGGGAGTGTCATAAATATAAAGGGAAGGGTAAAACCTTTAAATCCCTCCTGGCCAGAAGAAAAACCCTTTCACCTGTAAAGGGTTAAGAAGCTAAGACAACCTCGCTGGCACCTGACCAAAAGGACCAATGAGGAGACAAGATACTTTCCAAGCTGGAGGGGGTAGGGGAACAAAGGGTTCTCTCTGTCGGTGTTGTTGTTTTTGCCGGGACCAGAGCAGGAATGTAGGTCAGAACTCCTGTAAAAAGTCAGTAAGCAATCTAGTTCAATATGCGTTAGATTCTGTTTTGTTTAAATGGCTGATAAAATAAGTTGTGCTGAATGGAATGTATATTCCTGTTTTTGTGTCTTTTTGTAACTTAAGGTTTTGCCTAGAGGGATTCTCTATATTTTGAATCTGAGTACCCTGTAAGGTATTTACCATCCTGATTTTACAGAGGTGATTCTTTTACTTTTTCTTTAATTAAAATTCTTCTTTTAAGAACCTGATTGTTTTTTCATTGTTCTTAAGATCCAAGGGTTTGGGTCTTTGTTCACCTATGCAAATTGGTGAGGATTTTTATCAAGCCTTCCCCAGGAAAGGGGGTGTAGGTCTTGGGCGGATTTGCGGGGGAAGACGTTTCCAAGTGGGCTCTTTCCCTGTTATATTTGTTAGATGCTGGGTGGTGGCAGCAATAAAGTCCAGGGACAAAAGGTGAAATAGTTTGTACCTTGGGGAAGTTTTAACCTAAGCTGGTAAAAATAAGCTTAGGGGGTCCCCACATCTGTACCCTAGAGTTCAGAGTGGGGAAGGAAGCTTGACAGGGAGTTTATCCCATAACCATCTACTGTGGGGTTGCTTGAACCACCCTCTGTTGGTACTGGCCAACATTGGTACTGGCCACTGCTGCAGAGAGGATACTAGATTAGATGGACCAGTAGTCTTACCCTGCACTACAATTTCTATAGTCCTGTTAACCTATATTAGACACTGTAGGAAGAAAATAAGGAGAAAGATCTATGATTTCCAATTAACTCGGAAGAAAAAAAGCACAGAGCTTTTCTTTCACCATGATTCCATATTACCAAGGCAAACAATTTTGCAATTCTTTTGCCTCCTGTTCTTTCTTACTTCTCTTTCCCCAAAGGATATGTCTTCAGCCCTGCTCCTCAAGAGGCAAAGACCATCTCATATCTCTCCCACCCAGCTGTCTTTTGAGATGTTGCCTGTTAAGATCTTAGTCTTTCTTGCACATGCACAAACTCGCACCTGCATTTTGTAAGTGCCAACACCTGCATGAATACTGTGAGAATTCTAACACAAGGGTCAGTGGGTTTGGTGGGTGCAAATTTCTGCACCTGTTTGCAAGCAGGTGTTAGAATATTTAAAAGGATCATGCATATATCATGCATTTTTGGTCTGTGCGCACATGGAGGCTGGGGAGAGGCTTGGTTGAAAGTTAACCTCTCCCCAAACTCTAAAGGGCCCAAGTCACAAAGTTCAGATCAAACACAGGTCCAGACTTCACCCAGCTTCCAAATAGCATGCATATATATGTATATATACATTTTCTCTTTTATTTTCTCTCTCCGTATTGATATTCAGATATCTTTGGTAAATTTTCATAGATTTTTGTCCTGTGCTGTTCACTTTCAGGATCTATGAGGTTTTGATTGTTTACTTCCCAGCCGTTGTCAGCAATCCTTCAAGGTCGAGGATGATCTCTTTCAGAGGTTTTATATTTCAAGGGTCCTTTGGTGACTGAGGAGTCCGATCCTTGAACCACAGGGTTGCTGGAAGACATTGCAGGTGGTGTTAGAAACAGGGTTGGGCCATGATTACTGCATAACAGTTGTCTTTCCTTTCTTTTCTGGCATTTTTCTGTGACCAGGGCAAGGCGATTTTCCTCAAAAGTGAATGTTCCCTCTCTGACAAGTCTTCGCCAGTTGTCCCTATCCTGGACTGCTGTCTCCCACTGTGTGGTGTTGATGTCACTTCTCTTGATGTTTATCTTGAGGGTGTCTTTAAAGCATTTATGTTGGCCTCTCCATATCCTTTCTCTTTTGGTGAGTTGGGCATACAGCAGTTGTTTTTGTAAGCGTATATCAGGCACATAGTGCCCACTCCACTTAAGCTGGTGCTGGATAATCAGGGCCTCAACACTGAAGATGTTGGCCTCTGTGAGGACACTGACATTAGTGTGATGGTCCTCCCACTTTATGTTGATAATCTTCCAAAGAAAGTGCTGGGGCTAGCGTTCCAGGTTTTTCAGGTGTTTTCTATAGGTCACCCAAGTCTCACAGCCATAGAGGAGAGTTGGGATTACAACCGCTTTACAAACTAAAGTCTAGTATGTGTTCTGATGCTGTGATTGTTGAACACCCGCTGAGACAGTCTGCCAAAGGCAAAGCTGGTACAGCAAATTCTGCATTGAATCTCAACATCTATGTCTGCTCTCTGTGAGAGGTGGCTGCCAAGATAGGCAAAGTTTTCTACATTTTCCAGTTCTTTTTGTCAATGTAGATCTTCCTTGCTGGGTCTGATGATTGACCTGGTAGAGAACTTTTGTTTTGCCAATGTTCAGAGTTAGCCCTAGGTTTTTGTAAGCTTCAGAGACGCTATTACGGGCTGTTTGTAGATCCCCCTTTGAGTGTGCAACTAAATCACAATCTGTGAACTGGAGTTGGGTTATTGTTGCCAATATTACTTTAGTTCTGGCATGGAGATGAGAAAGGTTGAAGAGGTTGCCATCAATCCAATATTGGATGCTAATGGGTTAATGTTTTTATAGCTGCTAAGAAAATGGAGAAAAGGGCGGGTGCCAGTATACAACCTTGTTGTATGCCAATTCAGATGACAAATGGCTCAGAGGTAGAGCCACTGCACAGGATGGAGGCAGTCATCTGGTCATGGAGGAGTCTTACAATGGTGATAAATTTGCTTGAGCAGCCAAACTTTGACACAGAGCCTCACAGTTGACAGAGTCGAAGGCTTTGGTCAGATCAATAAAGGCCATTTACAGCTCCTGGTGTTGTTCATGACATTCTTCCTAGATCTGCCTGGCTGCAAAAATCATGTCAATTGTGCCTCGTGATGGTCTGAAGCCGCTCTGGGACTCTGGGAGTACTTCCTGTGCAAGAGGGAGAAGGCGATTCAGTAAGATTCTAGAAAGAATCTTCCCAGCAATGGAGAGGAAGGCAATTCCTCGATAGTTGCCACAGATGGCCCTGTCTTCCTTTTTGAAAATGGCAAAGATGTTAGCATTAGTAAATCGGCAGGGATTTCTTCGGTGCACTAGATTTTGAGGAGCAGCAAGCTTGATAGTCAGTGTTTCTCTCTCCACGTTCAGTTCTTCAGCTGGTATGCCATCAGGACCTGGAGCTTTATTGTTCTTCACTTGTTTAATTGCTTTGCAGACCTCCTCAGGTGTTGGTGGGTTGGCAAGAGTTTTCCAGATTGGGTGCTGGCGGATAGAGTCGATGGTGTCATCAGTCACAGTCGATTCTCAATTTAGAAGCTTTTGATAGTGTTCCTTCCAGTGCTGTTTGATGGATTCATTATCTTTGAAGGGTACTACCATCTTCGGACCTCAGAGGTGTGAAGCCACATGAGCTTGGTCCATACAGGGTCTTTGTCTCACAAAAAAAATCTCCACATATCATGTCTGTCAGAGAATGTTTTCATTTCTTTTGCTTTGTCCTCCCACCATTTGTTTTTGATTTCTTGGATCCTCCTTTGAAATTCAGCTTTGAGTTGATGGAAAGAGCTCTAGTTGTTTTGCCAGTCACAGAACGCTCTTCTCTTCTGTCCAAAAGGGCTGTAATCTCAATGTTGTTGTTGTCAAACCAGTCCTGATGGCAGCAGGTAGTAGTGCCAATGGATACCTTGCAAACCTCATGCATGGTCTGTTTTAGGGCTTCCCAGTTTTCTTTGACAGTTGTGTTGTCATTTCCATGTGTGTATATGGCTAGCTTTTCGCTGAGGAATGTTTGGAAGTTCTCTTGTTGTACTGAGGTCTGAAGTCTTTGGATGTTGTATTGCTGCCTGTGTGATTTGGATTGCTTTCTATGTTTTGGTGCAATCCTGATGCACATGACGGACCTCACCAAGTGGTGGTCAGTTCAGCAATCATCGGCTCTTCTCATGACATGGGTGATTTGGACATCTCTTAGATCCTGTATTCTTAAAATGACAGTCTAGAAAATGCCACTGTTTTAAGCAGGGGTGTTGCAAAGTTGTTTTGTACTTCTTGCTTTGTCTGAAGATTGTGTTTCTGCAAGGTCATGCTCTGCACATTTGCTGAGTAGAAGGATGCCATTGGAATTGGACTTGCCCACTCCTTTCATGCTCTGCACATTTGCTGAGTAGAAGGATGCCACTGGAATTGGACTTGCCCACTCCTTCCTTCCCAATGGTGCTTCTCCATATGTTAGAATCTTGGTCAACTCTTGCATTAAAGTCCCCTAAAAGGATTATCTTATCTGTTTTTGAACGGATTACAAAATTTTATCAAGATCAGTGTAGAAGGATTCTTTCTATTCTTCTTCAGCATCAAGAGTTGGTGCATATGCACTGATGGTAGTAGCAAATGACTTATTGACCAATTGGATGCAGAGGGTCATAAGGTGCTCATTGATGCTGACAGGTTTCTCACTCAGGAGGTTGACTAGAAAGTTTTTGATTGCAAAGCCAACACCATGTATTCACCTGTCACTTGCTGGTTTTCCTTTCCAGAAGAAAGTGTAACCACCACGCTCTTCCCTGAAGTGGCCTTCGTCTGCACATCTTGTTTCGCTGAGAGTTCTGAGGCAACAATTGCTGTTCTGTGTTTAGGACTTTCACTTTTTGATTTGGCTAGTAGGGTATGGACATTCCAAGTTGCAAGAAACATTTTTGTTTTTCGACTGCATTGGGAGTGATCCCTATGGATAGGATAGCCTATATTTGGGGTACCTTTTCTAACCCCTTCCCCATATGGGGTGAGCAGAGGAGTTCCTAAAAAGGCCTCCTTGGTCATGAGTGTTGCTTCCAAAAATGCCTCTATCCCAACCAGTCCAGGGGCACATGATGACCATCTTGCGGTCACCCCCTGCATGTGGGTCTGTGACTAGGGACTCCTGGTGACCACTTCACCTATCCCCATCACCACTTGCCCATTGCCACACGACTTTTATGGGTACAGGTGGGGAAAACGTTCTTCCTGTGAAAGAAGCCTGTGTATGAGTAGTTTAATGTGCGGGGAGCTGTTGCACTCTGCCGGCCACACAAATCTTGGCAGAAGAGGCACCTGCGTCCAGTGGCAAGGAGGTCCAAGACGGCAGGGGGTTCTCCTCCATTGTAGCCTTTGGCCGCCTTTGCAGCCATTGAGAGGTGATCCGCTTCATCTGCCTGTTCTGCCATTGAGGTCTTATACTGGGTTGTGTTGTGCTGGGCTACACTTTGTCTGGTACCTCACCTTCGACCTTATTGCCATGGGTGACCCTACCAGGAGTACAGGACTCCAGATGGCATCACTCTTAGGGTCTTAAATATATTCAAGCTTCTTCACCAGGTCAAGGTGGCAACCCAAGAAAAAGACTTACCACCAAGACACACATTGATCATATGACGGAACTACACGTTTCCATGTTGTATCACCGTCTGACTTGTCCTTTATTTTCTAGAGTACTGTGAAACAATAAAGAAGGATTTCATGTACTTACAGGGTTAGTCAACTGAGGACTGGTTGACCTCAGCTAAAGTCGAAGGGTGGGATGGGATTTTTTTTTTTCCTGAAGATGATGTGTGTGACATGGTCCTTTTATTTCACAACTGGAAAAGTATAAAACCACAAGGAGGTCAGCATCTGAGGGAGCCTCTCTTCAGACCATACAGAAAAGGCATATTAATGTGTTGTAGAATGTTAACATCTCCATATGTGCTTCCGTTTGTTCCTCCAAGCAACCAGCAATATCATAAAGATATGTATCATGTCACCTTAATTACTTAACCAAACATCACGTGCCAAACCCACTGCAGTAGACTTGGCATGTTATCACTTCCTAGAACTCTTTCCAATTATTAAACAATTGCTTCCTCAACTTCTTAAAAGGAAAACAATTAACATATAGGAATTGCTATTTCAAGCAAGTTTCAAACTTTTACATAATTTTCCAGCTGCAGTCCTACTAGGGATCAAACTGCTGTGAAGGATATCACAAATTCTTCTTACCACTTTCTTTCACCTCGATACAGTACCTCCCTCACTGAAAGCACAAGTCAATATCTTTCATCAAGAAATAAATGACTTGTTAGTAACATTCAGAGTCTGATTTCTTTTTTTAGAAATATGAAACAGCAATAGTATAAAGGTTTCTAATGGGAATTCAGCTGCAAGGAAGTTTTGTTTCTTTTGAAATGGCACAATTTTAAAAAGGAAATAATTATACATTGTTCCTTTTTTCATTCCTTTTGCCAACTAGTTCTTTATAGAAAGGTCATAAAACCAGACATATGTGAGAGTAATCCACATCCTTCAAAAAATCACGTATGTTTCTGCATGCAGGAAGCAACATGGTCCATGCATTAACCTGGAAGACATGAGCTGTGAATTCTGTTCCTGAGTCTAACGCTCATCTGTTGTGTGATCTAAGACAAGTTGCTTCACGACTCTATCAGGCTTTCTCCACTCAAATTAATTCTTCTCTTCCTTTGTAAAGTAATTCCAGATCTACAAATGAAGAACTAAGTCTTATATAAATGTATAACTATATATACTACCACTATGATCAGTCCAAATGTTAGGTGCACTTAGGTGACCTTGCCTCCTATTCCAAGTAACAAACTCTGCACAAGCCCACATGCTGTATATACAACTTTTCTGTTGGGATGGAGGAAAAATGGGAGAAGAGATAAGAACCAAGTCAGATAGATATTAAACTCAGTGTTTAATTTATTACATCTAGAAGGTCCTCTGGTACCATGCTGATGGGCACAGCATGAGAACTTGAAAAGGATAAATTAAGTTATATATTGAAAAGCAATTATAGATTTTTTTTAAGGAGGTAGATAAAATATATTCATTACAGCTTTTTCCTTTTCCTCTGAGCCTACATAAGTTGGAGTCATAGTACTCAATTTTCAGGCAGAGGCATACAAAAACTGTCAACAACATATATTTTAAGACCCCCTAAAACATACCTAAACTAGCATTTCTTCCGAATAGGTGACAGAATACGTGATGGCATGGAGTGATATAAAGGTTTTAAAGTAAGAGTTTGGAATTACCTGTATACCTTGTAGTTTTGTTGCTTTTGAATAATACAGCCATCCTAAACCCATACAGCTCTACCACACCATCATGTTTATATATATATATATATATATAGGTGTACTCTGTGTGCATGTATATGTAGATACGCTACACAGCACAAAAATGCAGTTGCCTATGGAATGGAATGTGGAGGCTACTTAATTGGCACAGGTGAGGACAGAAAATTATGACTATCCTACCTAACTCAAAACTGCTATAAATATTCATAACAGAAGATAACAATGCATAAAACTAAACTCTAATCAACATCACACTCCTCGTTAGCTGTAAATGACCCTGCATAGAAAAAGTAAACCATCCCCTGAATTGAAAACAAAGTTTCCTTTTATCTTGCTCATTTTTAGGCCCACTAATGATCACTAAATCCTAGGCAACTAATAGTGTGAAGCAATTTAAGTGCTAATCAGACGTCAGTAAGAGGAAAAAGCTTACTGCAAACCTGTGCTGCTGAGGTCTAATCTGCGTTCATTTATTATCAAATTCTACTGTGACTTTCCAGACTTGTCATTGAAAAATTGGGAAATCTCTCATGTGCAATATTAAAACATCATTTGCATTGTTTTGAGGGCCTTGTGCGAGATCAAGCACTAGAAAAAAAGAAGGTATGAGAAGAAATTAAGAGCTGGAATGTGTCCCTGCAGATTGTGCAACAGAGTTATAAAAGTTATTTAACTATAGTGTAGCTTTTCCTTCTATATATTGCCAATGTCTGATTCGTGAGGGTCAATGTTAAAATTTTCAGAACTAAGGACAGAGGAACTCAGTTCTGAATCAATTTGGTATGAATTTCTTCTCACTCTTTTACTGAACAGCTTCATTCTTGACTCTCTTGTACCTTATGTACCCATTTAAACCTGTGGGAAGCATGAACAAAGCGAGTGCAAAATGTTACCATTCTGATAAGTTAGCATTTTAGAAAGACTTGACACAGGCGTAAATGACTGTGCAATGTGCCTGGCAGAGGTCTAATAGGGAGGGAGAAGTCCTCATGGAAGGGTAAGTCCAAGGTCAAGTTCAATGAAATCCCAGACAGAACTAGAGCTCCAAGGGAAACAGCACATAATGACTTTTTGAAAGTAACTTGAGTAGCGCTAAGTACGTCCTGCTTCAAGTTATTGTGTTTTAATGAAGCTGCTCTACATGGGCCCCAAAAAATCCAGTACCCATGGTACCGTTGATAGTTCCTTGGAAAATGCAACAGTGGTGGGTGTGGTCTGGAGCCCTGCACAGGACTTTTTAAAATCTTGCTCCCACTATTACGGCAGCAAGTCCTGCGGGACCTGTGGGATCACAGTCCCACTGCAGGGCTCTCTGCTAGTCCTGCACAGGGCTCTAGTGTGGTATAAAAAGTAGGACAGAAATGAACCAAACCAAGTAGTACATATTTTACAAGTCTCATTGCAACACTAACATCTGTTTTTAAAATCCAATAAATGCATTTTCCATGTGTGAGAAGTCAGCTCTGTGTAATTTGAAGCAGAATGTCTGATAATTCTCAGTGTAGCAGTAATTATTTTTCCAGGCCTCTAGACTGATTGAGGACCACGTTGTGAGGCTGAGGGCAGAGGGGAAGGCAGATGAGGGGAATGTTGGGAACAGTATTCAAGGAGCTTACCCACATCATCCCCATCCCCTGTTATGGTTCACTCTTGATCCTATGGTGGACCCCCAAGGTCACACATCACTGTTTAATGGGAAGGGAGGAGGCAAGACCTAGGTCTTATCTCTTTCTGCACTGGCCCATAGAGTAGACACAATGAGAAGAATGGTGCAACCTGTGAAGTCTCATTGCATACTGAGCAGCTCAGGGAAGGCTGGTGACTCTGCACTGGAACCAACATGGTGCTGTGACTTAAAGGAACCCTATAGTACTAATTAAAGAGGTCTACTCTGAATAACTCAATTTCAGACCAGGAGAAGTCTGAGGGGTCCATTTTTCAGAATTACATTCATTTATGTAAGTCATGGCATTTCTTCACAGTCCTGGAACTTCAGCAGCATTCTTCTTGCCACAGTGTTTTTGAGAAGTTTATATCAATTTCACTGTTGTTAATAGTAAAAAGTTAAAATCAATAAATACTAACAACAGTAAATGTATGTAGTGTTTAATATCCTCAGACCATAGATTGTGTGTTTCTCTGGTAATCTCAAAGTAGCCAATTTTTTGTTTCTTAATAATAACTTTTATGGCAAGGGACACCATAGAAGTAAGAACACCTTTTTGTTAAGAAAGAACTTGTTCTGGAGAGGGGAGAAAGCAGCATTTAGTCTGGTGTTTTCCTGGTTTGTTAATTTGGAGTAGATTGGGCATGAAGCAAAGGCCCATTGCCTGAGCTGAGGAATGCATTCTTATTATGAGTTTGGAATCTGAGTTATTGCAGACCTGGAGGCAGGCAATTTTGTTACTACTATAGATCTTCTGTCATTGGACTGGGGAGGGGAAAAAAATACCCCAAAAATAAATGTGAGCGAGCCTTCTAATTCGCATATGCAAATTAATGATTTGGTACTTGACTTATCTTTTAGTACTTGTCTATCCTTTTAATACACTGGAGTGGTGAAGGCAGAGAGAAAGGGGGATAGGCGTGGCAAGAAAGGACAGAAGGAAAGGTAGTAGAAAGGGGAGTAGAGAACAATATACCTTGTTTTAGATATTCCCTGTGAGAATTAATATAACAAATGAATGCGTTTGCACGGAAGAGATATGATCATTTTGATTGTGTTGTGCTACATTTTCAAAACGCCCGCATGTTCATTTGCCATCTGCAGCTGATATAAGCTACAGAGAAGATGGAGCGGTTTGTAAGTGAAGGGGATGGTTTAGTATTGTGACCATAAGGTTTTAAACACCTAGGGCAATATTTTGAAAAAAACTGCTGCCTGAAGTTAGGTTCCTAAATCCATAGTTAGGCACATAAATAAGTGGTTCTATTTACAAAAATGTTGTTTGCCCACCAGCTGCCAAAGATTTTAAATAATAAATCCCTTATTTAAATATTAGAAGCTTAACTGTAGGCATCTGTTTTTTAAAATCTTGGCTCTAGAGTAAACTACATCAGAACATTTTAAGGGAAATAAAATTGTTTACCATCAAGTTTATTTTATTGGGAGAGGTGAGAGGATGTTAGGAATGACACTATAAAAACATTTGGGACTAGATTCACAAAAAGAGTTAGGCATCTAATTGCCACTTTAGGCACCAAAATCCCAGAACCAGGCCCCACTGGGATTCATAATGCCTCTGCTTAGCTGCCCCCAAACCACGTAGGCTCCAAAAGGCACTCAGTGCCTACATTTTTGCAGTTAAAGTTCCCTAGGTACCCCTGTTTTCGCCTCTGAGCATGTGCACTGCAGCCCCATTCCTCGCACCTGGGTGGCTAAGCCCCAGAGTGGTGCACAAACTGGAAGAATCATGGAAATGTAGAACTGAAAGGGACCTCAACAGGTCATCTAGTCCAATCCCCTGCACTGAGGCAGGACTAACTATTATCTAGACCAGTGGTCTCCGAACTTTTTCAATCATTCCCCCCATACCCACTCTGTGTCCCCCAGGAGTCGGGGCAGGTGTTGGGGGGTGAGTGGGACAGGACGGGGGAGGGGGAGCCATGCTTGGGAGTGGGGTGGTGAGTGGGGCAGAGCATGGGAGGGTCAGCCATGCTTTGGGCAGTATGGGGGAGCCACCGGTATCTCTCTTGCCAGAACTATCCCTAAGGGCTCCTCCAGGCTCCAGCAGCAGCTGCTGCTCTTCTCACCCACTGGTGGCAGAGCCCGGTTACTGCGGGTAACTGGACTTTTAATATCTGGACAACTGGCTCTGGGACTGGGGCTGGAGTGGAACTGGGGGCAGAACAGGGCTGGGTGGCACTCCATCCCCATTCCCCGGAAGGGGGAGGGGGCTAGCCCAGACCTCCTGTGCTCCCCCCAGACATTCCTCTATGGCCCCCTCGGAGTGTGCACCCCACAGTTTGGGGACCACTGATCTAGACCATCCCTGCCAGGTGTTTCTCTAAACCAGTGGCTCTCACCCAGGGGTGTGTGTATCCCTTGGGGTATACAGAGGTCTTCCAGGGGTACATCAACGTATCCAGATATTTGCTTAGTTTTACAACAGGCTACGTAAAAAGCACTAGCGAAGTCAATACAAATTAAAATTTCATATAGACGAAATGAGAAAGTAAGCAATTTTCAGTAATAGTGTGCTGTGACACTTTTGTATTTTTATGTCTGATTTTGCAAGCAAGTAATTTTTAAGTGAGGTGAAACTTAGGAAATGCAAGACAAATCTGACTCTTGAAAGGAGTACAGTAGTCTGGAAAGTTGGAGAACTACTGCTCTAAACTGTTCTTAAAAACCTCCAATGACAGAGATTCTACAGCCTCGCTCGGTAATTTGTTCCAGTGCTTAACTACCCTCAGAATTAGGAGGTTTTTCCTAATATCTAACCTAAATCTATCTTGCAGCAATTTAAGCACATTAATACTTGTCCTGTCTTCAGTGGTTAAGAAGAACAGTTTATCATGCTCCTCTCCCGAGCAACCTTTTATGTACTTGAAAGCTGTTATCTTGTCCCCCCTAAGTCTTCTCTTCTCCAGCCTATATAAACCCAATGTTTTTCGATCTTTCCTTGTAGGTCATGTTTTCTAGAACTTTAATCATTTTTGTTGCTCTCCTCTGGACTTTATCTATTTGTCACATTTTTCCTGAAGTATGGTACCCAGAACTGGACACAATATTCCAGATGAGGCCTTATCAATGCTGAGTAGAGTAGAAAAAATATGTCTTGTGGTCTTGCTTGGAACGCTCCTGCTAATACATCCAAGAATAATGTTTGCTTTTTTTTGCAACAATATTACATTGGTGATTCATATTTAGTTTGTGATCCACTATAACCTCCGTATCCTTTTCTGCAATACTCCTTCCTAGGCAGTCATTTCCCATTTTGTATTTGTGTAATTGATTATTCCTTCCTAAGTGTAGTACTTTGCACTTGTCCTTATTGAATATCATCCTATTTAATTCAAACCATTTCTCCAGGTTGTCCAGATCATTTTGAATTGTAATCCTGTCCTCCAAATCATTTGCAGCCTCCTTTGTGAGGGCTTGTCTTCACGTACAGCACTGCAATGCCACAGCTGCACAGGTGCAGTTGTGCCACTGTAGTGCATTAATGAAGATGCTACTACACCGATGGGAGAGCTTCTCCTGTCAGCATAGTTAATCCCCTCCCCTGAGTGATGGTAACTGTGTCGATGGGAGAAGCTCTCTCATTGACATAGCGCTGTCTATACTGGGAGCTAGGTCAGTATAGCTAAGTTGCTCAGTGGTGTGGATTTTCACATCTCTAAGTGCCCTAGTTATACCGATAAAAGTTTGTAGTGTAGACCTGGCCTGAATCCCAGTGATTTTCTAGGTACTGTGATAGACCCAGGCCAGTTGCGTACTGCAGAGGAGACCTATTGGGATCCAGGAGGTGGGCGGGCGGACCACTGCTAAAGGACCTCCCTCCAGCCTAAGGGGAGGATCCACAGGACCTGGAAACCAAATGATTCTGCGGGACAACTAATGAACAACAGGGACAGGAGTGAGGTCAAAGGGTCAAATGAAGGGAACCTGATGGGGACAACGAACAGAGAACCCCGGACAGCGCCTACTGCTCCTCGAAGGCATCAAGGGAGCCAGCAGACACTGCCCACAGGAACTCTGCCCGGATTAGAGAGAAGGGCTATGTGGAGGGTCGCAGTGAGCCTCTGAGGCCAGCCTGGAAGCGTGGGACCCACTGGGACAAGGTTGGAGCTCTGCCACAGTACCTAAAAGTTAGGCATGGTGATGCTCATCATCACCACGCCTCTGTTTCTCTGTGAATCTAGTCATTAATGGATTCTATAATTCCCAGAGCAATTTTAGAGGAGAAATTTGGACTGTGTTAGTAGCTAAATTTTCTTCATAGAATATCAGGGTTGGAAGGGACCTCAGGAGGTCATCTAGTCCAACCCCCTGCTCAAAGTGGGACCAATCCCCAATTTTTGCCCCAGATCCCTAAATGGCCCCCTCAAGGATTGAACTGATAACCCTGGGTTTAGCAGGCCAATGCTCAAACCACTGAGCTATCCCTCCCCCTCCTTCCTGCTTAGTGTTTTACACTTCTGTGCAATGATTGTCTTCATAGATTCCAAGGTCAGAAGGGACCATATATAGTGTATGGCCTATGTTATACAGGAGATCAGGACATGCCCAAAATAATTCCTAGTGCATATCTTTAAAAAAAATCCAATCTTGATTTGAAAATTGTCAATGATGGAAAACCCATGTCACTTGATACATTGTTCAAATGGTTAATAACTCTCACCATGAAAAAATTATGACTTAATTCCAGTCTGAACTTGTCTGTATTCAACTTCCAGCTACTGGATTGTGTTATACATTTCTCTGTTCGACTGAAGAGCCCATTATTAAATATTTGTTCCCCATGTAGATATTTATAGACTTTAATCAAGTCAGCCCTTAACCTTCTCTTTTGTTTAGTTAAATAGATTTAGCTCCTTGAGTCTATGATTATAAGGCATGTTTTCTAACCCTTTCTAATCCTCTCTGAACCCTCTTTCATTTGTCAACATCCTTCTTGAATTGTGGACATCAGGACTGGACACAGTATTTCACCAGCGATCACACCAGTGCCAAGAACAGAGGGGGGAAAAGCCTCTGTACTCCTACTCAAGATTTTCCTTTGTATGCATCCCAGGATCACAGTATTCCAGAAGTGGTTGCTCCAATGCTGAATACAGAGGTAAAATAAGCTCTCTACTCTTACACAAGATTCCTCTCTTTATGCATCTCAGGATTGCATTAGCTGTTTTGGCCACAACATCACACTGGAAGCTCATGTTCAGCTGATTATCCGCCATGATCCCCATATCTTTTACAGTGTTACTGCTTCCCAGGATAGAGTCCTCCATCCTGAAAATATGGCCTACATTTTTCCTAGATGTATATGTTTCCATTTAGACATATTAAAATGCATATTTTTTGCTTTCACCTCGTTTGCCAAGTAATCCCAATTGCTCTGAATCAGTGTGACCTGTTCTCTTCATTAACTACCACTCTCCCAATTTTTGTGTCATCTGAAAACTTTATCAGTAATGTTTTCTTCAAGATCATTAATAAATACATTAAATGTTTGAGACCTATCAGATAGCCAGTTTTTAATCAATTTAATGCATGCCATGTTAATTTTATATTATTCTAGGTTTTTTATCAAAATGTTGTGGCATACCAAGTCAAACTCCTTACAGAAGTCTAAGTATATTAGGTCAACACTATGATATGATTTGATTTATCTATCTTTATCAACAAATTTGTAATCTCATCCAAAAAAGACATCTAGTCAGTATGACAAGATCTGTTTTCAATAAATCCCTGTTGCTCTGCATTAATTACATTACCCAAATTAATTTTTTTATTAATTAAGTCCCATATTAGCTGCTCCATTATCTTGCCTGGGATCAGTGTCAGGCTGACAGGACTATAATTACTTAGGGCATCCCATTTACTCTTTTTTTAAAAAATTGGCACAATAGTAGCTTTCTTCTGGAACTTCCCCAGTGCTCCTAGAGCTATTGAAAATCAACTGTAACACTCCAGTGAGATCTTCAGCCAGCCTCTTCTAAAGTTCTTGGATGCAAGTTATCTGGACCTGCTGATTTTAAAATGTCTAATTTTTACTATCTTCTGCCTAACATTCTCTAGGGATACTGGTGGAATGTAAAGATTGTCACTAGGGCTGTCAAGCAATTAAAAAATTAATCGTGATTAATCATGCAATTAATTGCACTGCTAAACAATAATAGAATACCATTTATTTAAACATTTTTGGATGTTTTCTACATATTCAAATATATTGATTTTAATTACAACACAGAATACAAAGTGTACTGTGCTCACTTTATTTTTATAACAAATATTTGCACTGCAAAAAAGAAAAAATAAATAGTATTTTTCAATTCACCTAATACAAGTAGTGCACTCTCTTTATCATGAAAATTGAATTTACAAATGTAGAATTATATGCAAAAAAACCTGCACTCAAAAATAAAACAATGTAAAACTTTTAAGTCCACCCAGTCCTACTTCTTGTTCAGCCAATCACTCAGATAAACAAGTTTGTTTACGTTTGCAGGAGATAATATTGCCCACTTCTTATTTACAATGTCACCTGAAAGTGAGAACAAGTGTTCACATGACACTGTTGTAGCCAGCACCACAAGATATTTACGTGCCAGACGCAGTAAAGAATCATATGTTCCTTGGTGCTTCATTCACCATTTCAGAATGCATGCTTCCATGCTGATGAAGGGTTCTGCTCAATAACAATCCAAAGTAGTGTAGACTGACTCATGTTCATTTTCATCATCTGAGTCAGATGCTACCAACAAAAGGTCGATTTTCTTTTTTGGTGGTTCGGGTTCTGTAGTTCATCAGAGTGTTGCTCTTTTAAGACTTCTGAAAACATGCTTCACACCTCATCCCTCTAAGATTTTGGAAGACACTTCAGATTCTTAAACTTTGGGTCAAGTGCTGTAGCTATCTTTAGAAATCTCACATTAGTATCTTCTTTGCATTTTGTCAAATCTGCAATGAAAGTGTTCTTAAATCAAACAACATCTGATGGATCGTCATACGAGACTGCCTTAACATGAAATATATGGCAGAATGCAGGTAAAACAGAGCAGGAGACATACAATTCCCCCCAAGGAGTTCAGTCACAAATTTAATTAATGCATTATTTTTTAATGAGTGAAGCTTTGAAAAAACAGAAAAAACTTGGTAAGCGTGACAACTGAATTTTTTTAGTTTGAAAATTCTTGAGTGAAAGTTTAGGTCAGTTCACAGTTTATCCAAAAGGTTAAATTCAGTTCTTATATTACCTAATTGTTTGGCCAATCTCTCACCTAGTCGTAGCGATCAAAGGCCCTGAATCTCTGTTCTCTTATTTGATTGTCAGCATTTTTCTATAATTCTTCCACATCAGTGGTTCATGTCCTATCAGGAGACAGAGCAAACATGTCTCAACACTTGCAACTAGTAGCCGCACCGCACACCTGTAACAGTATCCCACACTCAGCCACCCACGGTTGCCACTATTTCTTAACATACTACCCAGTTAGCTCTGAGTGCTAGCAACAGTAAAACTACCACACTTTCTACCAGATTTCTGTTCACTGCAACAGTTAGCTTCAGTTAATTCACTGAAGTTGCTCCACTAGAACTAGCCGAGCCCAGCTCAAGTGAGAAGGGAGTGAGAGTGACCGCCCGGCAAATCAACACTCTGCTACTCAGAGCGATTTGACCAGCAGCACAGAGTGATTGCATTAACACATTATTTGGATTAGCAGTGGAGGAGGTGTTGTAATTCAAGCCACATGCCAAATGCATTACAAGGTGCCACATCAGCAGCATTTGAGCTCCAGCCCACCCACCCACCCCCAATGGGCTTGCTAGCTCAAGCTTAAACACCACTTATCTCAAAAAGAAAAGGAGGACTTGTGGCACCTTAGAGACTTACAAATTTATTTGAGCTTAAGCTTTCGTGAGCTACAGCTCACTTCATCGGATGCATCCGATGAAGTGAGCTGTAGCTCACGAAAGCTTATGCTCAAAGATATTTGTTAGTCTCTATGGTGCCACAAGTACTCCTTTTCTTTTTGCGAACACAGACTAACATGGCTGCTACTCTGAAACCTGTCACTTATCTCAAGTTATGGATTTTTTTTAGTGTGGACCAGAGGTGAGTTGCAGCAAAACTCGAGTTAAGGTTTGAGCTCACAATGCAGTGAAGACAAGCCCTTAGTGTAACTTTTACAGACAATAGCATTGTGTCTTTCACTCTTTACCCAACAAAAATAGTATGTAAGATCCACATGGGCACAGTAGAGTTTCCAGGTAATAATGCTTATCAAATATAGCCAAATATGCAAGGTCTAGCTACATACAAATTGGCATTCCAGCTGGTTTCAGGAGGCTTGTACAACACAGAACAAGAGGACTCACAAACTATTTAAAGGGATACTATCTTCCTATGCACTATAAATACTAGTCCTTTGATATTTGTTGAAATACAGTTTCCAGTCCTCTCCATAAAATATTTTGCTCTCTCTCAAAACCACTATTCTTATGGGAGTATTTTTTATTTTCCTGTTTAGAAATTTTTTACTCTCCACTTCCCATTGCCTGCAAATAGGACAGGTCAAAGTTGTTTTCCAGATCAGGTAGCCTCCTTAGCATACCCATTGTTCTGCCAGAGCAGAATAGTTAAGGTAAATTACTTCTTTTGTTCATTCTGTAACTTATTCCAGATTGTGCTGGTGTTATAAAACAGGGGCCATGTCACCTAATGACTCACTGCACGTTGAGCCATATTTCATAAAATTAATCAGAATTCATAACCAAAACAAAGAATCTCCAAATTGGCACAGTTTGTTTTTAAAAAATTAATTTAAACGTAGTTTTGAGTACTACACCAGGCACTGAGTCCATCTGCCATTTTGCGGGTTTTTACAATTCTTTCTTTCTCCTACTGCCCTGTGAGAGACCCATACAAAGGACAGAGGAAACTGAGTGTAGTGTATATTGTGTAGAAGAAGCAGTGAACGTGACTACACACAAAATGCTGTCAAATACAAAACAAACAAAAAAACAAACCTGAAAAGGTAAGGCAAGTTTGGAAAGCGTAGGGGACAATTTCCTGGCGCAAGTGCTAGGGGAGCCAACTAGGGGGGGCGCTTTTCTTGACCTGCTGCTCACAAACCGGGTAGAATTAGTGGGGGAAGCAAAAGTGGATGGGAATCTGGGAGGCAGTGACCATGAGTTGGTTGAGTTCAGGATCCTGACGCAGGGAAGAAAGGTAAGCAGCAGGATACGGACCCTGGACTTCAGGAAAGCAGACTTCGACTCCCTCAGGGAACAGATGGCCAGGATCCCCTGGGGGACTAACATGAAGGGGAAGGGAGTCCAGGAGAGCTGGCTGTATTTCAAGGAATCCCTGTTGAGGTTACAGGGACAAACCATCCCGATGAGTCGAAAGAATAGTAAATATGGCAGGCGACCAGCTTGGCTTAATGGTGAAATCCTAGCGGATCTTAAACATAAAAAAGAAGCTTACAAGAAGTGGAAGGTTGGACATATGACCAGGGAAGAGTATAAAAATATTGCTCGGGCATGTAGGAAAGATATCAGGAGGGCCAAATCGCACCTGGAGTTGCAGCTAGCAAGAGATGTCAAGAGTAACAAGAAGGATTTCTTCAGGTATGTTGGCAACAAGAAGAAAGCCAAGGAAAGTGTGGGCCCCTTACTGAATGAGGGAGGCAACCTAGTGACAGAGGATGTGGAAAAAGCTAATGTACTCAATGCTTTTTTTGCCTCTGTTTTCACTAACAAGGTCAGCTCCCAGACTGCTGCGCTGGGCATCACAAAATGGGGAAGAGATGGCCAGCCCTCTGTGGAGATAGAGGTGGTTAGGGACTATTTAGAAAAGCTGGACGTGCACAAGTCCATGGGGCCGGACGAGTTGCATCCGAGAGTGCTGAAGGAATTGGCGGCTGTGATTGCAGAGCCCTTGGCCATTATCTTTGAAAACTCGTGGCGAACAGGGGAAGTCCCGGATGACTGGAAAAAGGCTAATGTAGTGCCAATCTTTAAAAAAGGGAAGAAGGAGGATCCTGGGAACTACAGGCCAGTCAGCCTCACCTCAGTCCCTGGAAAAATCATGGAGCAGGTCCTCAAAGAATCAATCCTGAAGCACTTACATGAGAGGAAAGTGATCAGGAACAGTCAGCATGGATTCACCAAGGGAAGGTCATGCCTGACTAATCTAATCGCCTTTTATGATGAGATTACTGGTTCTGTGGATGAAGGGAAAGCAGTGGATGTATTGTTTCTTGACTTTAGCAAAGCTTTTGACACGGTCTCCCACAGTATTCTTGTCAGCAAGTTAAGGAAGTATGGGCTGGATGAATGCACTATAAGGTGGGTAGAAAGCTGGCTAGATTGTCGGGCTCAACGGGTAGTGATCAATGGCTCCATGTCTAGTTGGCAGCCGGTGTCAAGTGGAGTGCCCCAGGGGTCAGTCCTGGGGCCGGTTTTGTTCAATATCTTCATAAATGATCTGGAGGATGGTGTGGATTGCACTCTCAGCAAATTTGCGGATGATACTAAACTGGGAGGAGTGGTAGATACGCTGGAGGGGAGGGATAGGATACAGAAGGACCTAGACAAATTGGAGGTTTGGGCCAAAAGAAATCTGATGAGGTTCAATAAGGATAAGTGCAGGGTCCTACACTTAGGATGGAAGAATCCAATGCACCGCTACAGACTAGGGACCGAATGGCTAGGTAGCAGTTCTGCGGAAAAGGACCTAGGGGTGACAGTGGACGAGAAGCTGGATATGAGTCAGCAGTGTGCCCTTGTTGCCAAGAAGGCCAATGGCATTTTGGGATGTATAAGTAGGGGCATAGCGAGCAGATCGAGGGACGTGATCGTTCCCCTCTATTCGACACTGGTGAGGCCTCATCTGGAGTACTGTGTCCAGTTTTGGGCCCCACACTACAAGAAGGATGTGGATAAATTGGAGAGAGTCCAGCGAAGGGCAACAAAAATGATTAGGGGTCTAGAGCACATGACTTATGAGGAGAGGCTGAGGGAGCTGGGATTGTTTAGTCTGCAGAAGAGAAGAATGAGGGGGGATTTGATAGCTGCTTTCAAATACCTGAAAGGGGGTTCCAAAGAGGATGGCTCTAGACTGTTCTCAATGGTAGCAGATGACAGAACGAGGAGTAATGGTCTCAAGTTGCAATGGGGGAGGTTTAGATTGGATATTAGGAAAAACTTTTTCACTAAGAGGGTGGTGAAACACTGGAATGCGTTACCTAGGGAGGTGGTAGAATCTCCTTCCTTAGAGGTTTTTAAGGTCAGGCTTGACAAAGCCCTGGCTGGGATGATTTAGCTGGGAATTGGTCCTGCTTCGAGCAGGGGGTTGGACTAGATGACCTTCTGGGGTCCCTTCCAACCCTGATATTCTATGATTCTATGATTCTATGATTCTTCTCCAGTCTATCACTTACTGTAATCTTATGCATTATTTGTAACAATAGTGTTAAAACATTGTCAAATACAAGCATGATTTATTTTTTAAGCAGATGGTGTTGTTAACAACATCTGGTTGTGTGTTAATTTTCCTTAGATTGGTTGCAGAGAGGGTAGCAAGAGTGGCACTGCTTCAGAAAGGAGGTGGTGATGGCTTTGGATCAGATTCTTCCTGTACCTTACTCTGAGATTAATGTAGTCCTATTGACTTCAATACTGATTCAAAGCTTGCTGAAGCCATTCAGTCAATGTATTCTTTGGGCTTTGGATCAGAGTCTAAGGGACTACGTACAGTGAGTAAGGGTGGCAAAATCTTGCCCTTTGTGATATGGTTGCAAAACTCTTAAGTCAAAGGTAGAATTTCTCTTAAATAATTATTATTAATAATAATTGGCAGCAAGCCAGGTCAATGTGCCCATTGTCTCAGGCCATCTGCTGTAGTCTACTCTGTACCATTTTTCAGTCAGACTTGTTTGCAGGAAACAAAACATAAATGAAACATCACCCACTGGCTTAACTTGTTAGAAAACTTAAAACTCAGTTTGTTCTTAAAAAATAATAAATTAAAATGTGCTAGCAACAGCAGTATGAACAGCTCTGTGTGCCTGCAGCACCTGCCAAAGCTGCATAATGGCTTTTACAGTCATACTGGCTTGCAAGGGAACACACGATAAACAGGTCTTGGTGATCTGCAATATGCTGTTAAACTTAAAATTCAGGTAGGGCTTTTTCAATAAGAGAGCTGAAAACACAATAAGCAGTAGCTACATCATGCACAGCTCTCTCTGCACCTGTTAGATCCCTCCCAGGACCTCTCCAGTCAAAGTCAGTTACACAATGGAAAGAGAAGCTGCCTTACTGAAATGACCTGTAATAAAACTTTAAATTCAGTTAGTGCTTTGTCCACATATAATGGGTTTTTTTTTGTAAACAAACCATTAAAAGGCAATCTGGCAGTTGGCAAAGATAGCACTGAAGTGCCACCCACAGTGACTTTCCCACAAGTCCCTCTCCCCCTCACTTTAGTTAAGGCAGTCGGCCATTTCTATTCTCCTTTCCTTAGCTATGTACTGTTGAGTAATTATAAAGTCTTTCAAAACAAGCCTGGATCAAGCCATCTTTCAGATGCTCTATGCAATGCTTTAAATATGCAATCATATCACCCCTGAGCTGTGATCTTGTCAGATATCATGACATAAATAGGACTGAGTTATGCCATACCAGAGAGAACCAGTGCTGCCAGGTATGGGGCTAGTGATCCAGGAAGTGGGACTCTTACCTTTGAACCAACGCTTTGAGGCACTGTGATGCTGGAGGTGGCATCTTTCAAATGAGAGGTAAAAATTTATGACCCCATGTGTCTGGAGCCTCAAAAATCCTATCAAACCTTTTGAGAGAATAGCTATGTTAGCCTAACCATCCTGGACAAATTCTATGCTGGGTACCCACACTCTGCCCACTAAAATTGTCCCCTTTAGTTTCAATTATCTTACACTATTTTTCTTTTCCTCCTGCCCTACACTGTTTGTATTGAACAGGCTTTAGTGGTAGGTGAAGTGATCCTGTATACAATTTGTAACTCTTCTCAAAGCTTTTAAAGTCCTTTAGACTTTGTGTAAATGCTTTTACCTTCTTGCCAGTATTAATGATGGGGGGATGGCTCAGTGGTTTGAGCACTGGCCTGCTAAACCCAGGGTTGTAAGTTCAATCCTTGAGGGGGCCATTTAGAGGTCCAGAACAAAAATTGGGGACTGGTCCTGCTTTGAGCAGGGGGTTGGACTAGATGACCTCCTGAGGTCCCTTCCAACCCTGATATTCTATGATTCTAAGATGGTGATTGGCAGGGCCTCCAGCAGCATAGCTGAAAATGCCCTAGTCAAGTGTTATTATGTTAATGTTATGCCATTTACACTTATAAGAAACTCTTGGTATTATCTTGCTGTCTGTCCATTTTTTTTAGCGATCTCAGTACTTCAGGTGGATGGAGTGAGAGAGAAATTATCCTGACAGCTTTCCCTAAGCCTCATGATCACACATCCACAAAAAACATCTCCCAAATGTCTGATTTTTTTTTTGTAAAGTGTTGAAGTTTTGATTAAATTTTGAATTACAGAGAGAAAAAAGGAAAGACTAGACAATGCATGACATTTCATTATCTGTATGTTCCTGATATAGCGAGAAGGGAGAATACTTTGGAGACTCAGGACACTTCCAAAGTACCTAAAATAAAGCATGATTACAAAGATAGTCTCCTCACATTATATATTATTAAAGGAACAGATGTATACCATGACTAATCAACAGACAAAGGAAAGACAAGCAAACAGAACAAATGACAAGGCAGGGAAACATTACACAAACAGGACAAGGACAAGTTAAGATCACAAAGACAAGCAAACATTCAGAGGGAGATTGACCCCTAGGGGTTTTCAGAAGGAATCTGTCTACTGTGTGTGGACTAATGAGAATTTTTACTTGCATTATGTGCAAGTACAAGGGTTTAGGCAATGATAGTTGACTTTACAGGTGTATCAAAGCAGCGTGACATGAAGAATGTTAGATACTCTTGATCATTTAGTCTAATCCGCATATAGTGAATGGTTGCCAAACCTGAATCAAGTTTACCTGGTCAGATGAATGGTACCCTTTCAAATCTTATAATTTTCTCTAATACAATGTTGCTCCAGGGATTTTACATATGGAGTGTGAAAGTTTCTTGGTAGTCAGAGTCACTCCGAGGAAACATTTCTCTCATGACTGTTTAAGTTCTCTTTTACACGTGCTACTGGGTAGCTCAAAGTCAGGCTGAAGAATCAAGGACCAGATCTTGAGCTGGTATAAATTGGCATAGCTGCATTTATTACAATGGAGCTCTGGTAATTTTACCAGATGAGGATGTGTCTCAAGTGCAGAAATAAATAGATTATAAATAGAGTAAGCAAAACTGAGCATAGTGTTGAGTATGGATTTATGTCCTAGAGGAATAATTTACATTTTCCTAGGCCTTGCAATGCTGAGCTGAGCAATATCTAAGTACCTTTAAGGATCTGGGCCTAGATGCCTTCATTTTCATTAAAAAGAGGATCATTTAAATAACTTCAGTATTTGACTTACAGGTTTATGCCTTAACCACATAGTAGGACTCCCTTGCTCCGATAATAAATTTCCTCGTAGATCTGGTTTTC
Source organism: Chelonia mydas (assembly GCF_015237465.2). Classification (NCBI taxonomy): domain Eukaryota; kingdom Metazoa; phylum Chordata; order Testudines; family Cheloniidae; genus Chelonia; species Chelonia mydas. The sequence goes on from NC_057849.1 coordinate 127,302,035, forward strand.
TAAACCTGTTATCATTTTTGTTGCTGTCCTCAGGGCTGTCTTCAATTTGTCCACATCTTTCCGAAGGCGTGGTGCCCAAAACTGGCCACAGTGCTCCAGCTGAGGCCCTACAAAAATGCTGCGGGGGAAGAAGGACCTCCCTTACAACCTTTAGCCCAGGTGGCTAGAACACTCTCTTGCAATGGGGAGATCTAAGTTCAAATCCCTTCTCATCAGGCAGAGGGGAGAATAGAACCATGGCCTCCCACATCCCAGAAGAATCCCCTAACCACTGGGCTAAAAGTTATAAAGTAACCCTTTCTCCTGCATTTTCCTTTGCCCTCCTGGCATTTCGTGACTCAAGGCTTTTGCTTTTCTGAAAATGCCTGAAATAGAAATAAAGCATTTTTTGTCAGGCTGAAATGTTTTGTTTTGACCTGGCTCAATTTTCTTTCTGCTTTTTCAATTCACTAATTTTTTTTTTGAAAAATTCTGTATTCATTTCAACCCAAACCCACTATATATTATTATTCACCAAGCTCTAATCTTAACACCCTCATATCCAGATTAGAGTTAGTGAGCAGTAACTGCTACAGTGAGTCAGTAGGGCTTGATCACATCTTTGCCAGACCCATCGATTTTTGCCACTGCATCAATTGCAGAGGCACTGATTTAGCCCGTAGTGAGGTCAAGCCCTTATGCAGATACTTAATCTTATGCACTATGAATACTTCCACTGATTTCAATGGAGTTGCTCACTGTCCATAAAGTTAAGTACGTGCATAAGTCTTTGCAGGATCAAGTCCCTAGTCACTGTCATTTAGAGAGTTCATGGACTCATATTGTTATTATATTCTGCCATGGTGAACGAATGTCTGAATTATTGCATTCTTTTGTTTTTCTCCAGAATTGGAAATTTACCATTTTAAGACAGAAAATTGCCATTTTCATTGCAAATAAATAAAAAGAAAATGTAGCACCCACAAAAAACAATTACGTGATGAAGTGAGCAAAATAATGCCTTTTGTTTTTTGAGAACCTGTGGAAAGGTGATTGTTATTTATCTCTTGGCCCATTTGGCAAACAATGGGAAGTTTGGCACACAATGCATCTTTGTCACATGAAATGTGTCTCACCGATGCAAGGTTTTGCCTTTGAGGTGAAGGAATAGTTGCACCAGAAATGACTCGGTAACACTTATCCTGACTTGCTGATAAGCTAAAAGAAATCCCCTTCTGAGTTCTGCAGCTCTTAATTACCCACTTACTCCTCTAAAAATGAGCACTTTAGCGCAGAACCTGTTGAGCTCTTAAAACCCAGCTGAGATCATCTGAGTCATATTTTAATAGAATATGATTAAAAATTATTCCTGTCCAACTCTTTTATATTATAAATTAGATTGTAAAAGCATGAAAATGTACTACATGACTGTCACTGAAAATCCATGATTGCTAGATTAGATTTATTCTTTGTATCTGTTATGCTTTTATTACTAGGAATTTCCATTGAAGAAAACAATTTCTGAAATATGAGATTATTTTTACTTCTAGTTAAACTGTTGTGTCTAATAATGTCTACTGAAGACAGGAATATTTTTAATGTCATGCAGATGAGCACAGTTATCTAAGAGGTTTCAGGGTGGAGGGGATGAGATTAAATTACTGTATTTGGATAGTCTCCATCTTTGATACAATGGCATTAGATGAAACGGTCACTATTTTCTCTCTTTAAGAGAATTAAATATAAATATGCCCTGTGACATCCCCACATATTGCTACAACTGTTCAGATCAGCATGGTGCATCCATCTACCCCAGTGCCCTTTAAGGTATAACTTTTTATATGTTGTCCCTAAAGGATGCAGTCCCACAGTGACAGTCTGCTTTGCTACTAAAGGACAGATACAAGAATGAATTATTAATGTTCTATTTGGGAAACCATTGTAACTTCAGTGTTGACATCCTATTTATCCCTGTTGAGAAAAAATAAAGTATTTATATGTATTTTGTGTATTGAAATGATGAATGATAACTGTTAAACAAAAATGTAATGCATGTGTTACAGTCACCTTGCAGACAAATTACCATTATGCTGCGTGAGTAATACTTTATAAATCCATTTGTCACACAGGAGAAGTGTCATATGCAATCTGATTCACTGTGCTTAATGTATTAAATGAAACTCACTTTGATTTTCTGCAAAGGATATAAAACAACAATAACCAACTTACATACCAGGACCAGTGACATACATTTTCTTTTTAAAATCTACTTGGTGCCTCTTGTGTATTTGCAAGGAAGAACCGGGGGGTTACATTTCATTTTAATTGGCATTAAGTGCTCTGATAGTTTCTAAGTTATCACACAAATCAAAGCAACTACCACATTATAGTTACCAAGTCAACACTGATTTCTAAACTTTAAATAAATACAGTGGGACAGATGCTCAGCTGCTATGAATCAGTGTAGATTCATTCAATTTCAATGCAGCTACACTTCTCTACAACAGCTGAGAATCTGGCCTAGAATATTTAGTCCCTTTATGTACAGTGACAGATCCTCAGCTGGTATATTTGGAATAGCTCCACTCAAGTCAATGGAGCTGCTATACCAATTTACAGCAGCTCAGTATGTGGCCCACAAGATGAATGTAATACACAATTGATTTTAACAACAGGAAGGATAATATTTTTCAAAAGTATCTAAGTGATTTAGGAGCTACTTTCAATAGGATTTATTGTGTCTATGGGCTAGATTTTTAAAAGGATCTAGATGCCTAAAGATGCAAATATGTGTCTACTGGGATTTTCAAAAGAGCCTATCAGGCAAACTGTCATTGATACATTTGAAAATCCCACTAGCCACCTATCTGCATCTTAGGTGCCTAAATGCTTAAAAAATCTAGCCTGAAGTCACTTTTGAAAAATGTGCTCCTAAGTCATCTGTGTGCTTTAGAATATTTCACTTACAATTTTTATTTGTGGGAAATAAAACAACATTTTTCACATGCGGATCATCACCCTGCCCTTCAAACGACAGCAGGCCAGCTGTCTTCATGCCCTCAAGAAAGTTGCTGGAGCTCCCTGTGAATAGTAACTATCATCTCAGCATTAAGGAATGTGAAGCAGACAATGCAAGAGTAGGCTACTTGGAACAGAACAGAATCATCTGGTGGTCCCAAATGGGAATAATAAAAGCAACACATAACTAACATACATACCTTTAAACGATACCGCGGTATGAAACAAAATAACCATATTCTAAACAAAAGCAAAGATACCTCCCTTCCAAGACCGTACAAAGACTCTGGTCCTACTCTCACTGAAGTGAATGGGAACTTTGCTACTGATTTTAATGGGAGCAGAATTCCCAGGATATTAACAGGTCAAGTAAACCAAAAGAGTCCTGAGGCTGTTCTTTCTTAACCTAAGACTCTGGTAGTCCCCAGATTACAGGAAGCACAAAAGTGGTTAAAAATCACCTTTGCTTCCTTTCTTCACCCTGTTTCTGTGCTAGGTACAGGAATGTAACAATTCAGAATGGTTGCAAGAAAGAATCTTCCAAGGAGAAAACTGGCACTCAGAAGTCCTGACCACAGCACAACACAACAAGAAAGTGTGGTAATCATTCAGAATCCAGAGGGAAAAGTAATATGAACAGAAGAAAGGACTCTTTTGTCATATCTCTACACCCAGGGATCACTGGGGTGTTCCCAGCCAATGCACATACCTTTAGGTACACACAGGATATGGGGAGTGGACACTAAAACAGGGAGGAATGAAAATGTGGGGCAGGAACCATGAAAACAAATCCTGAAATGGTGCAATCTGAAGTTGTGGTATATCTGCTTGGTTGTATGCATGAGTAAAATTAGTTCAAGGAGTTTTTCCACTTTTCCTATGTTATGTTAGCACAAAGTTGAATTGTAGATGCTCGTCCTGTGGTGTAGCCAGAACTGAAGGAGCAACAAATGCTTTCAGTGGCTCCCAGTTGTAACCACAACCACTGTAGTCAGTGGATACGGTCTACAGCCATGCAGCAGCAGTGTGTTATATCTGGTATCAAGGGTCATATGACAGGGGCTAGAAAATAAAGATGTGTCTGTTACTAGCACTCTTATGAATCACACTTCTATTGCATTTGTCATTACCTTTCACATCATTTTAAAGATCTTTTTCCTTGAAGCCCATGTGTAACCTAGCCCCTGCTTAACTTTTTGATCGTGCTTCTTTTTGCTCCTAACATCACCCATTACTCACTGTACTTAATGATAAACCTTTGTGTTCTCCCCTTTTTATCTGCGTACCTGGGTCCACTTCCATGACTCAGTCTATTTCTTAATTTTTATTGGTTTATTGCATGTATTAGTGAAGGTGCTTGATTCTCCTCATCAAAGGAGCTGTTGACAATCTCTGCTGGGAGCAATCACAGATGTTCTCCACTGTCTTTTGCAGGAAGGGTGGAAGCGCTAGCTACTCCTGGAAGGGAGAACTTCACTATCCTCCCAATCCCAGAATAAAGTTCTAGCTCTAATTGTTCTATTTCCTTCTGTTGTGATTGGAGCTGCCACCTCATTCTGGTCCCAAGCTCCCTCTTCCTAGTACATAAAGGAGCTGGCCTTGATTGTCTGAAGAGCTGTAGATGCCTTGAGCTCCCAGTCTCTTCTCTACTTGGCCCCTGAATCTTGACAACAGGTACGGGAGAGGGATGAAATTATGAGCAGGACATTGCTTCGTGTCTTCTGCATCCAGAGTCCTCTCTAGGTCAAGACAAGTAGTTTATCCGTCCCATTTGTTTACAGGGATATTCAATTGACATGCACAAGGGATAGGGCAGGTCACCATAGCTTCAGCCCTGCTTTCCCTGAAAGACATACTATTGTGCCTACCTATCACACAGGTGTGATGCTTCTTTTACCCTCTCCTTCCTTTCTGCACCCATAAAGGGACCATGAAAAACTTGGCCTCCTATAGAAGTACAACAGGGGTGGCCAACCTGAGCCCGAGAAGGAGCCAAAATTTATCAATGTACATTGCCAAAGAGCCACAGTAATACATCAGCAGCCCCCCCATCAGCTCTCCACCCTGCTCCCAGCGCCTCTCACCCACCAGCAGCCTCACCGATCAGCGCCTCTCCCTCCCTCCCTGCACCTCCCGCTCAGCTGTTTTGTGGCATGCAAGAGACTCTGGGGTGGGGAGGAGGAGCGAGGGCACAGCAGGCTCAAGGGAGGGGGCAGAAAGGGGTGGAGTGGGGGCAGGGCCTGTGGCAGAGCCAGGGGTTGAGCAGTGAGCACCCCCCGGCACATTGGAAAGTTGGCACCTGTAGCTCCAGTCCCAGAGTCGGTGCCTGTACAAGGAGCCGCATATTAACTTCTGAAGAGCCGCATGTGGCTCCGGAGCCACAGGTTGGCCACCCCTGGGCTACAACAATATAACTTTGTAATACTGATAGCAACACAAGGAGTTAAAAATAATTAATGATGCATTAGTTATCAGATCTGTTTCACAGAGTTTTTACAGAGTTATCTCAAAAGGCTTCTGGAAAAGTATATCAAGCAAAAGTACAGTAGTTCACCCACAGCTAGCTACTCCCTTGAGTCCATGTTCTCTTTTTAGCACTACTATTGAGGTCCAAATTGAAATCACAACACCAATGAGCCAGAGCAACCATCGTGAACTCTCAACCCTTTGTTCACAGCACAGTGCCTTCCCATCAGATGACTTCAAGTCAGGCTCTTTTCTCAGTTTTCACTGTAATACTGACATGTCATATATTCTGGTCTATTTCTAAAAGTGAAACAGCACAATGCTACTTTTAGTGTATAGTTACAAACAATGCCAGTACTCCAATAAACTAGCATTTTGGTATGTAAAATCACTCGCAAATTCAAAGGGAGATTTCATCGGATTCCTCTCCTTCCCTCCCTACTGCTTTCATATTACCTTGTCATTTACTCTTGTTCTAGTCTATATTGAAAAACAGACATCATACAAAATGTCTCTGTTTTTGGTATGTAAATGAATAGCGTTATGTTGGCAACCACAGGAACCAGGATGCAATCGGCTACAAATGTAGAAACATTCTTCACCACTTTTGACAAATAACACATGTCAGATACAGGGTTTTAATTCTGGACATTTTAGAGATAAGATGAGCCACTAAATTCACATCTGCATTTGGTTTGGATTCTGACTCTCTTCTCAACACACACAATAAAGTTGTTTGGATTCATGGTTTTGTTTATGACTCATTTCTATTAAAAATAGTTTCACAAACTCAATTACAATAATTTTAAGTAGTAAACTTGAATGTCTCTAAAGTTCTACAGCTTATCAAAGTAATAAAAGAACATTTCAATGGGTAAAATCCCAATTAGAAAAAGTGCATACAGTTAACTCATGGTAAAATATAATTATGTAGGAATTCCTTAAATTCAATAACCACAGCACAGTAGATGTTCACAGGTTCATGAACAACAACAACAAAAACCCAGCAGGTGAGGCAAATGGGTCTTTACTGCCTTATAGGGACTATTAAGTTAATTTTGTTTAAGTAAAAAGAAAAGGAGGACTTGTGGCACCTTAGCGACTAACCAATTTATTTGAGCATAAGCTTTCATGAGCTACAGTTCACTTCATTGGATGCATCCGATGAAGTGAGCTGTAGCTCACGAAAGCTTATGCTCAAATAAATTGGTTAGTCTCTAGGTGCCACAAGTACTCCTTTTCTTTTTGCGAATACAGACTAACACGGCTGTTACTCTGAAACCTTTGTTTAAGTAGAAAGCTAATAATATGTTATTTTTTAAAGATAGGTAGTTGGCAATTTTTTTTGTTACTAAGAACACTGATTCAAAGAGACCTTTAATGAACAATATTATATAGCAGGAAAGGTAACTGAAGGTATATCTGTAGCCCATATTCACAGGTGCACCTGTGAGTATCACATTGTTTGAAGGTGCACAAATCTCTCATTTAAGTGTGACGATAGTGTTTGTTGGTGGGTGTTAGCTATCATGAAAACAGATTTCCATATTAGGAGGTTTGCTGCTCTCAGATATCAAGAAACCTTAAAATCTGAAAAAGAAGATACTGAAACATTTATTACCTTGTGGAAAGAAGCTCAGGGTTACATTTTCATGTGCTCAGCATCCACCACTGGGATCAGATTCTCAGAAAGGTTCCTCTATCATTTAGGCACCTACCTAAAAGATAGAGTTTGAAGGTGTCCAGAACCAATCGCTCCCAGTGTGATACTTATGGTCAGATTTCAAGAATTGCTCAGTAGCAGCCAGCATGCCAAGATTTCTTGAAAATCTGGCAACTTATTTTGGTATCTAAATGGGAGGCGAGCTCATCTGAGAATTTGGCCCCAAATAAATATTACATTTTGTCTTTTTTTAGTATAGGTTGGGAAAGAATAACAGAGGAAGAGCAAGGCTCTTCCAATCATTTCTAGCCTAGACTGTAATGCTTAATATGAAGGTGTGAGATGGAAGAAGGAGAGCTGGGTGAAATGTTTTGGACAAAACATGTTTTCACCAAAAAATGCACAGAGTGGCTCAATCAGAACACTGAGAATTTCTGTCAAATTTGCCAAAATTCTGATCATTCCTCTCCCTCCCATAATGTTTTGTTTCATTTAGACATTTTCAAAAATTTTGATTTTTCAATCAAAATGACTTTTTGTTTTGAATTTTAATGCAATTGAATTTTAATAAAGTAGAAAACGCAAATGAAATGAAACAAAATGTTTTGTTCTCCCTGAAACAAAAAAAGGACTTTTTTTCCTGAAAAAATAAAACAAAAATAGTTTTGGTTTGACCTCAAACAATTTTTCAGTGTTTTGGTGCTGTCACCAACCCCCCAAAAGTCAGTTATTTGCACAGCTCTAGTATTACCTAGAAACAAGAATGAAGGCAGAGAATGCACCGAAGAACATGCAGTCAGAATCTGATCCAAAGCCCATTGAAGTCAATGAGAGTATTTCCATCAGTTTCAATGGGTTTTGGATAAGGGTCTCACTGAGAGGACTGTTGTCAGAAATGACTTCGTCCCTCTTTTCTGAGATCCAGTTCATCCTTAGATCAGCTGCTACAGCAGTTGGAACTGACAGTTTTACATTTCTCTCTAATTTTAGACATTTAGAGCACACAGTTTAACTCTGGAGTAAATGAACTGGTCAGTGAATTACAGAAGAAGCTATTAAAAAGGCAATACTGGATAGCACACATATCATCTATTCTAAATACATGTAGAAACTGCAGTAATCGTTGACAATACTTTGTAACTACTGGCAAATGCTGTGTTTTTATTAGTGACCATTGTACTCCGGATTGGCACTGGAGTAGTGGAGAATAGACTTTGACCCTTTAGGATCAGACGGGCTGATATACTGTTGTTTCATTTTGGTTCACAGAGATTTAAAGTGTGCATGCAAGTGCCAAACAACTGGTGTACAGTTCATTTGTTACAGTTTGTGTTATTTTAGTTTTGGCTAGAGACAAAGTAAACTAAACTTGAGGAGTTGAGAGACAACCTTACAACAGAAGTCACACCATTCCAGTAACAGGGCAGCAGCAGATGTTCTTCCCACCAAAAAACAAACAGGCTTTTCTGAAGAAGCACAGCAACAGCAGTGACATACTACTTTACTGAACTGGGGCCCAGGGACCACTATTGTCTCTGAACCCTTCAGTAAAGTTGTGATCAACCACGGTTTTGAAGCTGGTAGTTGCAAATACAACTGGTTTCATTCACTGTGAATGAATTGTGTGATGGATTTAGATTTTTTTTTTTACTTATGAATGATTAACTAAAAAAGAAAGATTTCTATTTGTTATAAACCAAATAGTCTCAGGAAACAAAGTTCTTTGTCTATTTGTTTTCACTAATTAGGGTGCATAAGTAGTCACTTATTTTTTCTAATGTTTCTATTTTTTTTTGCTAATCACCAATATGATAACTGATATTTTTACAAACTTGAAAATAGAGGATGTCATATATCAAATTAGAAATAACGAATAGTGAAAAACTCTTATGTGTACACAGACATCCATGTTCACATTCAAACATGTGTATGTGTATGACAACCATTCCCAAATACTACTGTGAAAAAAAAGTACTAATATTTACTATTTCATGTACTGTGTGTTGATTAATGACATGAGAGGACTTCTTATTTCTAAAACTAAACTCTTTATTAAGAGAACTATCTACAGAGGTGCTGCAACCGCAGTTAGCATTCCAGACCTGCTCACAGACTGGCTTCCTGGTGCTTCTGCCAAACTCTTCCCTCCTGCAATGAATGTTCTTTCCTTTAAGTTCCAAGAAGATTGTTACATTCACAAACAGTAAATAAAAAAGGGCATAAACAGCTGAACCAAAAAGTCATTCAGAATAAAATGAAAGTTCCCAACACAATTTTTGCACGAATACAACCAACCTTAGCTCCTAGGAACTCCCAAGAATAAGTACATAAAAAAATTAGAAGATACAAACAATATCTTACTTCCTTGTAAGCATCACTTCTTTAAAATCCTTCATCCCTTACATCTCGTGCTGTATGCTTTAAAGAAAAAGAATATGTTCTTGAAATTAGATATATCTTGGTAAATTATTGCTGTTGAAAGAGGAGCCAACAATGCAAAATGACTATTAGAGCTGGGTAATGCTCAGTGGTTTTGCTTTACAAAGATTAGTCTGTAAATTTGCTTGTTTTATCTTCATGCTTCCCTCCCATCAAGTTTTGCTTTCAATTTTAAATTTCAACAAACCGCACACATCAAATTATAACTCAGTTGAAGAAACTATAGATGATTTCATTTCAAAATGGGAAACAATGAGTTTTGATATGCAACCATAAATTATTCCACCATGACTAAAATTGGGCTCAGGTTCTCCAAAAAGGTTTGTGAACAAACCTTTCAGGCCAGATTCTGATACCCTTATTCACACTGAGTGATACCTGATTCCACGTGTGGTCCCACTGATTTCAGTCACTTAGTAATCAATATGAGTAAGGGGTTCAAAATCTGGCTCTCAGAAAACATGGTCTGAGTTTCAAGTTTATAATGAAACCCAAAGTCAGATGAGATTTGTTTAAGTCAGAGAGTTTGATGTGAACATTTCACTCACCACTATCTACTCTTCCTCGTGTAACATATTTTTGTAAGGTTTTTAATATTCAGAGTCATCTGAAGCCAAATCCTTTGTCATTTTTACCCAGTCCATGCTCAGGCACAAATTTCTATTTAAGCTAATTTGGCCATGGATATTTTTCTTACAGTGTATTACAATAGGAAAAATCACAGTGAAAATATACCATCTGTTGCCAGCAGCACTGCTGAGTAATCTCTTTCTAGAAAAGAAAATCTCTTTTATTAAATGTCAGCCTTCAAAAGTGCTTCCAACATGAATGAAAACCCTGATGCAAATAACATATGATTTGTCCATTCTGTTTGTGAGTTGTCATCTGTTTGTATGTACTTTGAGGCAGATGGACAGCTGATGGGAAGAATTTGAAGGATGTGTGTGCTGGGACAACTGTCAACTGGTGATGGAAGCTAAAGATATGGAGACATAAAGATGAAATGATAGAAAGAGTAACCCTATGGTTTGTGTCATGGTAGTAAACATTTTAAACATTTGAGTGACCTTTACTAAATTACCTGCTATGATTTCTTTGAGCCAATTATTTTAAAACATTACATGGCTTGAAAGAAACATTGCACAGTAGGCTGAAACCATTAGAGCATGCACATTTTTACTGAATGGGCCATCTATTGATATCTCCTTTGCCAATTTCTGGCCTCTCTTCCTCACTGATGAAACCAAAAAAACCCCCCCTAACTCCACCTTCCACAGGAAAAAATGGAGTCCCCTGTCCAAATGGCAAAACACTCCCTGGTCCCTTGCTTGTGAAATGTTCACAATTCCATTTTCAGCTGAAGAAACACTGATTTCTTCTTCCTTTATCGACAAGAATACAGCTTTCCCACCATATGGCAAATTTTTCCCACTCTCCCACATGACAAATCTGAAATTAATTCAACACTTTGCTGTGCAAAACCTCAGATCTCCCACATGGACATTCCCCCAAATTGCCTACTTCTAAACATAAGAAACCCTCCTGGACAGAGCAGTACAAATAACTGAATTTTCAGTACTGTGGGTGAAGCAAAAACAATTGAAAAAAAAATGTTTCAGGTCAAACAAAATGTTTCATTTGACCCTAAATTAAATGTTTCATTTTGTTTTCTGAGATTTTTTTTCACCATTTAAAAAAACTAAATTGCAGTAAAATTTAAAATGAAAAGCTATTTCAAGTTGAAGCTGTGTTTAGAAAATGTCAACACAAAATGTTCTGATTCTTTCTGATTTTTTTTTCTTAAAAAACAAACAATTCAGTGAATTTAATCTAAATTTGCAAAATATTTTGGTTGACCAGAATTTTGCCCAACTCCACTCCTGGATTGTCATTTTTTTTTGTCTTTCTCTTTCAAACATGCAGATGTGCGAGGGCATGTGCACATACAGATAAACCTGTGATCTTCCCTTTAAGCTGTCAAACACATTCCCCCAATGACAACCCATAGCCGCTGCCTCCAGGTTCCGGAACATTCCTACCCCTACCAAGGCTTAGAGCAGTGGTTCCCAAACTTGTTTTGCCGCTTGTTCAGGGGAAGCCCCCGGCACACCAGGCCGGTTTGTTTACCTTCTGTGTCCGCAGGTTTGGCCGATCGCGGCTCCCGGTGGCCGTGGTTCACAGCTCCAGACCAATGGGAGCTGCGGGAAGCGGGGCGGGCTGAGGGATGTGCTGGCTGCCGGTTCCCCCAGCCCCCATTGACCTGGAGCAGTGAACTGTAGCCAGCGGGAGCTGCGATCGGCCGAATGTGCGGAAGCAGCAGTTCAACAAACCGGCCCGGCCCGCCAGGGGCTTTCCCTGAACAAGTGCAGAACAAGTTTGGGAACCACTGGCTTAGAGCCCTATTATATATAAATTCTCATTTAAATATAAACACAAGGGCATTAATTAATGCTACTATTAAGTGTGAGAATCCAATTGTCCCAGTTTTATTAATTTATCTGCATTGCACATACAGCATCATATTCTGATAGCCTTCCTTCCACTGAGTAGCAACTTACTCCATGCACAGTTCAAGTGAAATCAATTGACTCGTAGAGAAAGGTATTCATTAATGTGGGTGAGGGTATCAAAATCTGGCTCATAGTGATTTCAGCTCAGGCCTGAAGAAGAAATTAAGCCCTAGTTCAGGCCCTGATTGTTTTAGATGCAGTTTTGTTGCCTTTGGCAAAGCATGTCACCTCTGCTTTTCCCATCTGTGTAGGACAGCTAACATTACTCATTTGCCTTCTATGCAGGGTTGTTGTTAACATAAATTTATAATTACAACAAGCTCTGTACACAGAAAGTATTGTCATAAACAGTAAGCCAACATATTCTATAAATCAATGTGGCAGAGCTAATGTTGCTTTGGGATCAAAACTGTTGAACTACCCAACTTTTGTATGATTAAAATCTCAAGTTTAAAACTGCATTAATGAAGTTTTTCTTTTGTTTTAATTTTAATTAAATAGTCCGTTCAATCAAACCTAAAATAAATCTAATCAAATTTTGACATTTCCAAAACAAGAAGATTTGTGTTCTGTAATTAATTTGTGTTGTGCTGGAGAGACTTTTTTCTCACTCTTTTAAAAAACAAACCTCAAGAGACACAAGTGATTCTTTTTTTTAATATTCCTGTTACTTTCTGTTATTACCTTAAAGCTATTCAGAGTTCTGCATCTTCCCAGAATCCTTTCATGTACAGGGGGAAAAAAACATACCAGCTCTACTTAAATAGACTTGTGGTTTATGAATTTGATTAGTTTACTCTGATAGTTGAAATCTTTTGGATGATGATTAAAGTGGACAGGTACCTCCTGTACTAACCCTACGGCAGGAAATGACCCATATTTAAATTGCCAACCAAATGAAATCCCACAGCAAGGAAGGATTACAGATTCAATTGCTTTACAAAAGATCATTTTAGAATTGTACATGATAACAGAAGTCATCACTCATTCTTTTGGCATTTTGTCTGATTTTTATTCTTGTTTCTCTTGATTTATATAAAAAATTTTGGGGGTGGGAAGGAAGAGTATATTTTCTTTGATATCAAGTGGCATCACTTGATGCATGCTTATCTTGTGATCCTGTAAGTTATAGTCCACTAAATGATTTTAATTCAAGATCAAAAATAATGCAACAAACACTTTACAGATCATGGTATACAAAAAATGCAAAAGTCAAATTCAGTTATCTCACACTTTCAAGGAACAACTGTAACCAGCCCGACTGTTATGTCTAGCACAAGTTTCATAGCATTAGTAATAGGAAAAGTGCTAGCTGCAGACAGTTCCCTACATGTTGCTACACATTTTTAAATAATATTCAACATTAATTCAATCATGGTTTTTTTTTTACTATTAGATAATAAATACATATTAGTCATATATTAAAAAAATATAAAGCACTTCAACGCTTCCAAAAAATCTGGCCTTTATCATGTATCTGATATGGGGCCAGACAATGCCAACCAAGGTAAAGAGGATAAGTTCAGTATAAACAAAAGGGCACTGTTAATTTTATTCCTAGTGATTTGTCTTCAGTCCATCATATTTGTACCTGCACAGTGTACCTTTCTATTACTAAAACACTGCCTGGAAACCCAGCTCAGGAATGCACTGAATTATGTGCCTAACTTCAACAAAACTTCACACACAAATTAATGGAACTACTCACGTGCTGAAAGTCAGGCATCTGCTTTTCTGTTTTTTGGAATCAGGGCCTAGATTTACAGTAAGAGAAAAATCACGAAACATGATGGACCCAATTCAGATACCTTTACATGTGTTGAATAACATCTTACTCTACGAATCATCCCATTGGTATCGATGCAGCTATTTGTGAGGAAAGGTCCTGCTCAATATGAATAGTATGCATATGGCTCAAAGTTAATGCCATAGCCATTCCAGAGAGACTCGATAGGCCTAAATTCTAAATGCAAATTATGGTCCAGGGTAGGAAACTTTTATTCCCTTTGATTAGTGCCTTACTTGACCAATCATCCTCTTGACTTTTATTGAGTCTATTTGAGGATTAAGGTACTACTCATGGTGAGTAAATATCAGAATTTGGCCCGATATGGGCAGATGCAAAAAAAGTAATTGTATCGGCAAGTGATGTAAATTCAGATATGGATTGGTAACTATGGAAAACCAGTTGTACACACATGAAAGTATATGTTGGTTCACATAAAAGTATAATTTATATTCATGAATCAGACATCAATTAAAAAAAGTCTCTCTAAAAATTTGTGATTTTCAGTCTTAGAAACGTATCACTTTTACTTTGTTCCTCTTCTTAAGCATATCAGCATGGCACACTCTAGAATGAATTTCAGCTTAAAATAATGTTTCTTTGCTGCACAAACATAAAATGAAGCCTGTCCTACTCACCTTTCCATCAAGCAAACTGCTTGCTCCCCTACAAAACGACTGGATAATCTTGCTGTGCATCAGACTGTATTCTCCCTGAAATCAAATCTCACAATCAGGATCACAAGAGAAATAGGAAGAGGATTATGTTAATAAACCTTCCAAAGAAATGGACAATAGGGAATAGGGGCTTATGATTTTTTATTTGCACTGACTTTTTTAAACAGAGGGCAACATCAACTGTTAAAAGAATAGACTGTACATCTGCGAAATAAAAAGAAAAGGAGAAAAAGAAGATTCCTGTGGCATAACACATAATATTGTTAATCTAAAATGACAGTGTGCAGATAGTTTTCATGCAGTTTGAGTAAAAGCAGCCAAATACCTGTTATTGAGTCAAATTTATCTTCTATCCTTTGAATAATAGCCAGATGACTGAAAACTAAGAGCAAGCAACAGTGATTTGTATTTGATAAGAATTACATTTTTGGCACCTGGAAAGGCCCAAAGTAACAATATTTTCTTGGATGATTGCTTATAGATTTTGGCCGATCATCTAAAATACACAAACATAAATCCTCTAACCCATATTG
This sequence comes from Chelonia mydas, assembly GCF_015237465.2. Lineage (NCBI taxonomy): Eukaryota > Metazoa > Chordata > Testudines > Cheloniidae > Chelonia > Chelonia mydas. The sequence goes on from NC_057849.1 coordinate 127,317,106, forward strand.
TGAGTATTTTCTACTGGAAACTCTCCCAATATACTAGACAGAAGTGCACAGAAGAAGGGGCCCTGATTCCTCTAGGAAATTACTCCTGATATTATTTGTATAGACCTGTGGTGTGCAGGTGCTTTGCAGACAATCAAGCTGAAGAGCCTTCCCTGAGGAGTTTACAGTCTAGATTAGACAAGAAACAGAGAGGGAAGAGGAAGGATGAATCAGAATGGTCTGGTTTGTGGATCAATATTTGAGATGCATTTTTTGTAATTCTGTGTTCTTTTAAAAATGCATTTAATATTACTGTGATTAAAGTTAAATTTCAAATGTGAGATGAAGCAGAACAAGAATAGCTGGAACTATGGGATTTTATTAGCCACTAGAAGAAGGAGAGCAAAGCTGCTGTGTACACTGAAGGAAGGAAGGAAGGAAGTTATTTCCAGGATAAAGGATGGTATGAGAAAAGGTGCACTTTCTCAGCTGGGAGAGATGAAAAGAACAGCTGGGTGAGGTGAATTATCAGAACATCATACATGAGGGACAGTGCAAGAGGAAATAAGAACTGGGGTGTAGGTAGCACTTTGAAGAATTTTATAAGTGAGGAGGTGATGGTAGGAATCTGTCCATCAGCTTTAGATATATATAGTCTGAGGAAGAAGTGTGGCACATCCAGGAGGAGATATTAGAGGGAATGTAGTTATATGAATTTAGCTCTTGGGAAGAGAGATGAGATGGAGATACAGGTTTGAGAGTCATCAACAAAGTTGAATCCTGAAACTATAAGGAGTGTATAAGATTCCCAGTGGAGCAAGTGCAGAGGGAGAATAACATAGGGAACCAAGCACAGACATCTGGTAAAAACTCACAGAAAGGGGATGGAGGAATAGCATCTGTATTTGGTTGTCGTGGTAATAGAATTTTGTTGTTGCCATGGCAACTGAGTTAGATTATTAGGGGATAGCCCAGCCAGTTTTGGCTGGTTTTTGGTTAGTTCAGTGTGGCAATAAATGGCTGCTTTTAAGGGTTACAGCTCTCTGTGTCTCAAGTGATTTCTTCCTAAAACTGTTGCCCCCAAAGATACAATAATGTGGCGACGAGGATGGGATTCCTGTGCTGCCCCAGCAACAGAAGGAAGTAGAAGTCAAGGTACAAAAAAAAAGCCCTTTTGCTGTTGGAAGGGGGTGAGAACTGGCTTGTTTACGCTGACTGTGCAAACTGAAACTAAAACCATGGCTACACTTACGGGGCCACTGGAACCTTTAGAGAGACTATAATGCAATGGCACTTAAAATGACATTACAGAAAAGAAGAAGGTGCCAATATTCTTAAGTGTTGTAGGGGCTAAGACCTACTCCCTGCTACGCAGCTTACTACACCCAGTTAAGCCACAGATCAAATCTTACAGTGACATTGTGGAAATCCTGGGGTCCCATTTTTCTCCAAAACCATTGGTACTTGCTGAAAGATATAGGTTCCACAAAAGAGACCAGAAAGAAGACGAAACAGTTGTACAATTTGTAGCAACTTTGAAAAACCTTGCAGAACACTGTGAATTTAAGAAGATATTAAATGACACCCTATGTGACCGGTTAGTGTGTGGCCTGCACAGTGAAGCTATATGGAAGCGTCTGTTGACAGAGGCTCAGCTTACCTTACAGAAGGTTGTTGATATTGCGGTCTCCATGGAACTGGCAACAAAGGAGACACCATACATCTGTGCATCCCTTAGGGAGCATAAGGTGTCACAAGAACCTACCCACAAAACTGTGGGGAGTCAGGAATGTTACTGCTGTGGTAATCTGGGTCACCATGCCTTAGGATGCTGGTGTGAGGACCTGGAGTGTCGACACTGTGGCAAAAAGGGACACACTGAGTGTGACTGTAAACAAAAGAAAAAGAGTCCTGTGGTCTGGCCAACCAAAATGGGAAATCTGCATACCCTAGAGCAGACCCAGGATGACATCTCCTCGCAAGAAGAAGTGCCACTCCACGTTTTGTCTTTGGCAGTGGGCCAAAGACAAATAGTGGGTAACCCCGCTGTTGGATGGCAACCCTATACACGGAACTGGAAACTGGTGCAGCCGTCTCACTGGTCTCCGAGACTGTGTATAAATAAAAGCTACAGCATCTTCTGGTTAAGGCAACAAAAACTGTTCTGAAGAACAGGAGAAGCTGTGCCCATGTTGGGCACTACTGATGTTAAGGTGGAGCTCAATGGACAGGCTGCTAAATTGCCACTGTTTGTGGTGAGAGGTAATTACCCAGCCTTAATGGGTAGGTCTTGGCTTAGGAAGATTCAGCTGAACTGGGCAGAAGTGCACCGAATGACTAAGGAAGAAACCAGTCTGCCCACTATACTAAGGAAACATCCTGCTGTTTCTGGAGAGGATCTGGGAAGTATGAAGGGAATCACTGTGACATTGAACATTAAACCTGACAGTCAACCAAAATATCTGAAAGCCAGAACTGTGCCGTATGCCATCAGACCGAAGGCTGAAGTGGACCTGGAGCGTCTGATCACAAATGGAGTCCTAATACCAGTTATCAGTAGCCCATGGGTAACTCCTATCGTTCCAATAGTGAAGAAAGATAGCTCCCTCTGGATTTGCGGTGATTTTAAAGTCACTGTCAACCCGGTGTTGTGTGCAGAGCAGTACCCACTTCCCTACATCGATGACCTCTTTGCGAGCCTGGCTGGGGGACAAAAGTTCAGTAAGATTGATCTGAGTCAAGCGTATTTACAGACGCACATCGATTAAAAGTCCAAAGAGCTGTTGACTATTGTGACACATAAAGGGCTTTATCGATACTGTTGCCTACCTTTCGGAATAACGTCTGCTCTTGCCTTGTTCCAGAGGGCTATGGACCAGATCTTGTGTGGTTTGCCAGAAGTCCAGTGCTATCTGGACAACATCTTGGTCACTGGAAGGAATGAGGTGCCATAAGTACTCCTGTTCTTTTTCCGGATACAGACTAACACGGCTGCTACTCTGAATCCTTTGTTCTATTACCACTTCTGTTTAATCAAGGTGAAATTCATCTCAAAGCCTTTAAGACTAATTTGCAAATTTGGGGGCTGGCTCTGGGGTTGGCCCTTTGAACTGGGTGAATTTCACCCTCCCTGAAAAATAAGATGTTCATTAGTACAGCCCTTTCGGATTGGACCCTTCCTAATATCACAGCACAAAGGGTAGGGCTGTGGGCCCAGACATCCTAGAAGAGCCTGCCTAGACCTGAGCCATTATTTTGCTAACGTACAACCATTTAGGTCAGTGCACGTAGCTGTGTGTACTCCCTTCACTATATAAGACACATTTTCCTCAACTTCAGAGATATGATTTACTTAAAAAAGAATTGAGGCCCCAATCCTACATTCTGCTCTGTATAGACAGGCCTTTATGCTTGCCTGCATGGAGCCCCATAGAAACGAACAGGATTCTTGGATTGTATTGCAGGACAAGGGTCTAGGTGACTAACATTTTTATAAAATCATTTATACAAATGCAGTCATACCTCCGTTGAAATGTAACAAGATTTTCACAGCTCACAGTAACACTACCTGACACTTGAGGATGGTAACAGAAGAAGAATGTATCTAGTAGAAACTACAGGGAAATGTAGTTAGAGCGAATGTAATTATCCAAAAAGAAAGCTAGTCAGAACACTGCGGTTAACACTCCCACACTTGCAAAAAGTTTCGTTTGCACTATACTGATCACTAGCAGCTTGTAGAGTGGGTATGTCCAATGCAGATTGTAACAACATAGTGGCACATTAGTTCAGTACTGACTTCGGTAGAAGAGGAAAACACACTGAATCATCAAAATTTCCCTTGGAATTCTCCTACACAAGTACTCATGCAGCCTAACTGTGCTTGGTTCATGCATTTTGACAGCATCAAAACAAACACACAACAACAAGTTGGCATATCAGTATGCTGAAATAAAAAGGTAGAAATATATATTTTGTGTAAGAACTTAAGAGTGAAATACTGGCCCCATGGAAGTCAATGGGAGCTTGCCATTGACTTCCATGGTGCCCAAGTAATGGTGAACAATATGTTTTTGGTTATGGAGGAAGAGCGGAGCTGGCTTGCATCTCTTCAGCTATGGAAATAACAGCTCCTGTGGAAATGACAGCCCCTAGCGAAAGGTTGGAAACTATAGCAATGGTCATAAAACATACTTTCCTTCACATTCACTGTAAGGCCTAGACAGAGAGATTGCTTCTACATAATCAAATAAGATGGTGGGCTCAGTTGAGTATCGGAGTTTAGTGCTCAAATCAGTTTCCGCTCAATTTTAGACATCTAACTGCCATCTGATATCTTAAATGCAACCATTGATGCCCAAGTTTGGAACATATGCTCTCCATCTGACTTCAACCTGGGAAGCTGAGCCCACTTTCAGTTAGCTGTGCACTAGTGTGAAAAAGGAAGCAAGGGCATGAGTGATATCTGATTAAAAATAACTCATATCTCAGATTCTGCTTCAAAAATGTTCCCTGTGTTCCTTGCCTGCTAGCAGCATTATTCATTTAGTACCTGGGAAATGAATACTAACTAAAAATAATAATAAAAAATCCTCTGAAAACTATCTAAATATAGATTGCTTCATTACCTCCAAATCAGTCTAAAAAGGATGCAGCATCAGAAACTCTAAATGAGAACTAAGCGACTGAGCAAGTGCCGTGCAGTTCGCAATCAGAAGGAATTACAATAATGGCACCCCAACTGCTAATCCTAAGAAATCAAAACAGTTAGGCAGCTGCTAAATTCTATTATAAAATGTAATTATTATTATTAGGCTTCTTTCAGAAAATGAAGAGACGGAAACACTATGCAGTACTTAACCTCTTTTAGTAGATGGGTCATTATTCTTTACACTGTTACTAAAAAGACTCATCTTAAAAAAATCTGGGTTCACCTTCTGAAAATACTATCCATTTCCTCTCTGTAATGCTTAATTAGAATTATTGTGATGTCTTATTTCATCTCTTCATACATTTATTTTTTATCTACAGTAGATTAGACTGAAAACACAGATATGTTCAGCTACAGAGGGGAGATGGTAATAATGGCTTACAATTAGCACAGGCTAGTGTTAAGTTTATTACACTATTTGTTGTGGTATACACTGATATAAGCTTTTTTTGTGAAGCAACTGTTACTTCTTGTGTGGTTTTGTTATTTGTTTTTGTGTGTGTTTTGTTGTTGTTTTCCCAAATGCCTAGCACATTATGTGCCCTACCACAACATAAACAGCATATAAATATACAGTTATGAAAACAGCCATGCTTGTATAATATACCATTTCACAGGCTTAGTGTTCTGACTAGATTCCAGCTTGGGTAATTACATTTTCTCTACTGAAATCCCCCAAACATTTTTACTGGATATATTCTTCTTCACTTCCTGTCCTAAACTAATAGGAATGTTATGTGGAACTGCTGTTATGTCTTACCCTAGGAGTGACTGCATTTCAATAAAAAGATCTTTTGTGTGGTTTCTCTTTTTCAAATAGAAGATTTTGGACCAGATGCTCAGTGACTACAAGGCTCCTTTACACAATTTTGGCAGTGTAAATGCCCTCTGGACATTTATGCCCACTTTAAAGCCCACATACACTGCCAGAATGGTGTAAATGAAGTCTTGTGCAACTGCGCATCTGACCCTTAATCTTTTAGTTAACTTTCTGGCAAGGATCATCGTTTTAAAATGATCCATTTGAACAGATGCAGACCAGCTTGTCTCTTATGCCGTAACCCTCAGCATAATGTTCAGTGTTATGTTCTTTAAATGTACATTGCCATCTTTACTCCCATGTCTTTTCTAGCTTTCCAGCATCAGCTTTCATTTAAGAAAAACAGTACAGGTTTGGGTTGCCTCACCATCACCTAACAATACATTCTTGTTTGGGGATCTGTAACATTGGAATTCCCTTCAAGTGTATAATTTGTTTCACAACTCTTACTTATATTGCTTTTTGATGTCCCATTCCTTTTCCAGGATGTGCCTTTTCATTATCCTCTTGCTAAATTAAATAGGTTCCCGAGATATCCAAACCTGATAGGTGCTTTAGACAAAGTGTTCCACTGATCACTTCTGCTGACAGGGACTCAGGCATACCTGTCTTTCCAGGTTGAGGAGTTGTGATTTTTTTCACATTGCTGTAACTTTGTTTTTCATCCAGTTTCTTATCTATCAGGTGATCTGTTCATCCAAGTGAATTGGACAATAATCTTTCCTATAGAGACTGATCAAATGCTGTTTGAAAATCTAAATTATATACATTCATTTTATTTCCTTTGTCTGCTGTAGTAGTAATCTCTTGGAAGATCCCCAGCATGTTGAATAAAAAAGCCATCCTTCTCATAAATCCTTGTTGGCTGTTTCTAATCAAATCATGCTTTTTGAGGTGTTCTCTCCCGACAACCAACAAATTGTTTCTAATATTTGCCCACAAGGATGTGAATCTATAATTGACTTCTATTGATCTTTTTATTGAATAATGGTATTACTTTCCAGTCGTTGAGTGCATGAGATAAGGATATATAAGAAAGAAAAGGACTGGAATTTAGAATACAGAGAAAGACATTGGGCTGAAACATTATCTATTTGGATAGCTTTTTTTTAGGGCTGAGTGGTTAATTCAATGACCTTATTCAATTAATTTCACCTGCATTCATGAATTGGCCTTCACCATTTGCCATTTTATCAGTTTTTGTTCTTTAATTTTATTTGCTGAACAATTTCTGTAAATAATTCTGGGTCCATAGATTGTTTGTGAACAGTCTCATTACTGAGCTGGGATAGGGAATCCTTTCTAGTGCAGAATGCCACTATTCATTGGAAAAGGGCCACCGCACAGTTAATATATTTTAGAAGCTAGGAGCTCCCTACCTACTCTCTCTTGGCCCCTGTCCTTCCTCTCTCCACATGGGGCATGTCTACTCTTCAGTCTGAGGTGGGATTGCGGTATGGATAGATATATCCACAGTAGCATGGCTAAAAATAGAAGTGTAGACATGGTGGCAGGGGCTTCAGCACAGGTTGTGCAAGCACACTGGGATTCTAGTACAGTCTTGCATTGCTAGCTTGTGTTGATGCCCAGGTCACCACAGTTACATGGCTATTTTTAGCCATGCTAGCACAAGTAAAGTTAACACAAATATGTCTACCTAGCAGCAATCACACCTCAGATTACAATGTAGTCATACCCAGGCTGATCATCAACCCCACTGTATGTTCTCTGCTGATCCACTTAGAGACAGTCTCCTCTGTGAGCAGAGCTAAGCAGCATTGTCTAGTCTTCAAAGTTTAGTGGGTTTTTTTCTCTTAATATGTTACACAGTTTCTAACTAGAAAAAAAAGTTAGACTTATGGGATGGCAGTTGCCAGGATCATCACTCCTCTTTTTTTTTTTTTTTTAAGATCTGTACTCTATTTCCTTTTCTCTACTCTTAGAGTAGCTCCCCACTTCTTCATGGATTATCTACAGTACTGTGGTTCCCCTTGAGAACTTTACAATTTTGTCCTGAGTAATTGGATAACTTTATTGCAGCATAATATGAAATAATGTGAATGATTCTCAAAGAATATTTAGTTACAAAGGCAATTGAAAAATGTTTAAGGGTGACCATTGTACAGTGCATTTGTTAGCTTATAATTTATGTGCCTATTATCTGAACTGATTAATTTGTATAAATTCACATTTTCCCCTTACCTGTCCTTTATTAAAAGACCATTTCATAAAGTATTTCTTACTGCTAAACTTCTTTCTTCCTTGCTTTTCTGTTTATTGTATTATCTGATAGATTTTTTTGTGAGTTATGCCCATCCCTATTGGCATGTGCCTTGACATGTGACTGAAAAACACCATGTGTGTTTTTAGGTCCCACAAAATAAATGGTAGAGCTCTTCTTTTCAACAGTAGCAGTGGGTGGATTTCAAGAAGGGAGAAACCATACTTGGAATGTGATATGTATTTCCCAATGGGTTTAACCAATTTAAAGGCTTAAGCCACTGAACAATGTCTCTTTAAGGGAAATTAGTTCAGTCAACATATTCTTTAGCTACAGACTTCCAGTTAGCAAAAGTTGATCAAGAAATGCTATTACAGATAAGAGAAGCAAACCTCCAAGAAGGCTAGAACTTTGATTATGGAGATTTTAATTACCCAGCTGTTGATTGGGATAACTATGCAAGAGAGAAGGAAGAGACAATTCCAAAAATAGAGCAGGATTGCTTTTTTGCAGTATTCTTAAAATCTACATCCAGGGTACGAGGCATTTTGGGTTCAAAAAACATTTCTTCCTGCTGTGACAATGGAAGATACAAAAGACATGATAGTTAAGTATGGTATATCTGGGCATCACACATAATGATTTTTTATTAAATCATTTGAAAATATACCTTTTTATGATACTTATCCATTATTTGCTAGAAAGAATAAAATCAGCAAATCGGAAATTTGTCTCTACTTATACTATCATACAGAGATGGTTGCAAAAAAAAGGAATAATTGGTGATTAAAAGCAGGAGGAGTGAATTGTTACATCAGGCATATTAGCTAGTACAGCAGCAGAGTCTTTGGCATTGTCTTCTCTGCTAAGAAAAGGTGTGTTTTTATCTCGAGGTAACTAACAAGCATGAGCTATTCCCCACAAAACATACAGTGGAGACAAGGCAGGTTAGTTTTACTGTGAGGTAAACTAGGCAAATTCATCCGCACTATACCCCAGCCAGTGGCTGACCTCACCTATTTTAGCTTGCAGTAAAAGTAAAGTGACAGGTCCCCACCATGTTTTTACCTTGGGATAGCCAATGTGTGGTTAGATACCCTGAGGTAAAAACACATCTTTTCTTAGCAGTAAAGACAAAGCTAGTGTCATGATTATAATAATGAGGTAGGAAAAAGCAAAGGGCTACATTGTGCTATTAAGGCTCGGTGCTGAGGATGATGAATAGAACAGTTGCCCCAATGGAGCCCTCAGAGACTTTGGACCTGATTCTCCACTGCCTTGTCCCTTGTGTGGTGATTTGCAATTGTTAAGAGTACAAAGGGGATGTAAAAGATTACCATTATGACTTGGGCAATATTTCGCACCCACTTTAGATAGCTGTAAATGGCTGCCCAAAGAGCAAAACAGTGGAGAACAAGGCCCAGTGATTCAAGGCCCTGAGGAACTCAAAATTATTCAGATGATGACGTTTCAAAGCTTTGCTGAAAGTCTCCACAGAGTTTACAAGCAGTGCTGGTTTTGCCTGCAAAGCTGCTGGAATCAGGACAAGGAGGTCTAGCCTTTGGAACTTCAGTCATATATATTCTCCAACACCTATTGTTCCTTGAGCAAAATTTATTTGGCTCTTGGAATTTTCCTCTGAGTTTAAGCTCCCTAACCTACATAAGCTAAATAGCTAGGGTAAGTTCAGTCAGGTGTGTCTTAAGCTTCCAAGCCCCTTAAATCATAGCTAGTTAGCCTACATGATTTACTTGTTTTACCATGCATGTCTTCAGAACTTTATGTTCCTAGAACCAGAGCTAGGATTTTTTGGAGCTTATGAGCTCTGCTGTTTTCACCAATAGAGTTTTCAAGTTCCTTAAACAGGAACTGTTGATTCCAGGAGCTTTTGAGCTTTTCTGGTTCTGTCTGCTAAATTTCTTAAAGGCTTACATCTGTGATATTCATATGATGTATTTCACAAACTTTGCTGAATATCTCTGCAAAGCTTCTTAGCTCCTTAAAAGAGAGAGAGAGAAATATTCAGTTTAAAGGCACTTACAATCTCCATCAGCATTACCAGCACAATTTATAAACTCTGCAAGACCTCTGAAGATATATACAAGATCCATTAGGGCTGGGCTTCCAACTATCATGGTGGGTTCTCAGAACCTCTGAAAAATAAATCAGACCCAAAAGGCATAAATCAATTTTTAAAGTGACTATTGCTTTTTTGATTCCTCCATTCACAGATGCCCAAAGGAAACATCAGAAAGGGTCCTGATTTTCAAAGAAAGCTGGGCACCCTGTCTCTAAAACTCAGGATCCTTTAAGGTGTTCCAAATTAGAGATACCTAAAATCATTATTTTTGAAAATTTAACCTTTAAGCCCAGATTCTTGAAGGTATTTAGGTGCCTAGCTCCCACTGGAATCAGTAAGCGCTAGTTGCCTAAATACCTTTCAGGATCTGGGCTGCAGCAACTAACTCCAACATTTTGTATATATAATCTTATCAAACAAAGTTCTATGGACGATGCTCCCAGTAAAACATGATACTTAAGCATGTGTCTTTAACTTTCAGAACACACTTAAAGTTAGGCACATGCTTAAATACTTTTTTTGACTCGGGGCCTATATCTCACTCAGGTCTACTAGATAAAAGAAATCTGAAATTTCTAAACCAAGGCATTTTTGAAAGACGCTTTTACAAAATACATTAGAAAATTATTCAAAAATGAATACTGCGTTTTCAAAATCCCATATCTCAAAATGCTTTGTCTGAACAATTTCAAACTACCTCCAGAAAAGTGTCCTCTATCTGGAGACCACACATAAAATGTCAAACATAATGGAGCATTTATGAGGACAATGGTTGGGAGGTGTCAAAATCATACCTATTGCATAATGAAAAGTGAGTTATACACTGTGCTGCTGAGCCATTTCTTTTACTCCATAGTCTGAGGTCAGGACAGATGCTTGTACACTGTGCTGGATATAATCACAAAAACAGTTTTGGCATTTTTAATTGCTTTACCGTAATTGTGTTCTAAAATCTACCCACATTCTTATACGCTACCCATCTCAGTAATATAATACTTCCTGACTTCCCCAATTAGCGTGTTGCCGGCACCCAGTGCCGAGAGGCTAAACAACAGCTGGGTTGGTTCGCTACCCGGTGTGTTACACCCAATAATTACAACGGGGTGGAGAAGCAGAAAAGTTTATTTGCAGCTGCAAAAAGGTACAGGGAGAATAAAATCTCAAATCCTGCACACAGAGCAGGAAGTTACACAAGCTTTTATATATTCTTTTTTTTAGCATACTTATTCAATAGCAAGCTGCCCTAAGTATCCATATAGCCAGCCAATCCAGTTCCCAGCTAGTGCCCTTCTGCTCTGTATTATTTTTTAAACCATACATAAAGCTGCTTTATTCAGCATTGTTTTTTTATATTTGCCCTGTTTGGCCTTGCTTAGTTTCAGGCAGTCTGACTCTGCAGCATATTGTTGCAGATTTTTAGCATAACTGCTGTGTGTGCCTCCAGGCGGGAGGGGTGGGGGGGGGGGGCGGGACAAGGACACTTGGGCCTAGTACGCAGAGCTGCTGCGAGTGGGGGGACACTTGGGCCTAGTGCGAGGGGGCTTCATCGATACTTGTGGTCTTCCATCCCCTCGAGTTACCTAGTGGCCATGCCACAGTGTCCCCAACAACTCCCTTCTTTGAGAACACTCAACAGCCTTGGCTCTGAGTTTTTTTATTTGGGCTACTTATTTTTTTACAATCGGACTTTGCATAAGCACTTTGTGATAGCCCTGAAGAGAATGACTTATTAACTTTTGCAAAAGGGCCTTAACACATGATACTGCACAGCATAATACCAGTAATACAAGCAATATAGGAAAGAGAAGTTTTAATAGCAGGCTAAATAAACCACCAAGCCAAAACAACAAACCCCAGCCTGAAAACAAGGTTTGCAACCAATCACTCTCTGGGGCAGTATAGGCAACCTGTGCTCCGGCTCGGGCATGGGCCTCAGCCTGTACCACCTTTTCATAGATTTTATAACTGCTATTATTTACATATACACAACATTGGGGCCCGACGAGGGCACAAATTCCTCCTTGGGATGCCAAGAGATAGTCCAAAGCCAGCCTGTTTTGGAGGGAAAACGTTCTGAGCTGCTGTACCTTTTTATTTAATGTTTTTATTGCTGATTTTAAATTACTAACTGAGTTTTTTAACTTTAAGGCAATTTTTTTAAGTACCATTTGCAGCCTTACAGTATAGCAGCCTATGCATGCCATGGCTGGCCTGGTAAACAGTGGCGCTATTCCCAGTACAGAGCACCCTACAAGCTTCTCGGTTGTGAGGGAATTCTTTATATTGCCCTTCAATGCCGTAGTTAGTCGCCGCAGCGTCTTTTTTCATGACTTAACAAAGATGTCTCGGGCATTTCTAATCTTTCCTTTGGGCAGTGTGGCAGTTATTGACAGATGAGGAACTCCATGAGCTATATAACAGCTACCTGTCCAGTTGGCTGGCAGCACCTTGTAAGCCTTTTGGCCACATACAAAATAGTGACCCTGTAGGGCCCAGTAAGGACTGTTTCTTAAGGGGATTTCTGGGATATTTAAGGCTGCTTTGGCTGCTTTTCCAAATAGTTCATTTGCCCCTAAGTGGGCATCCCATTTTCCTGATTGGGTACAAGTGGGAGTGTTTCCAATTGTGCCGTGCAAATTACACTCGCCATAGGGACCACTACAAACCCACCATTGGCTTGCTACATTAGAGATATTAACTGGACGACAAATTATATTTCCAAACCCTTCTTTTGTGGTAAGAGTATTTGTAAGGGTTTTTTTAAAAGGGGAGGAACCATTACACCCACACTGCTGGCCTCCCCTTTTGGTCTTTATTTAATATCCATTATCCCACTGTATAATAACACAGGAGCTTTTTCCCAGAGGATGCCCATAGTGATCAGATTGGTTTTGGGTAAAACATAACACTTTCTCAGTGAGTACTGCAACTGAATACTTCTAGGTGGCTTGCTGTAAAGAGGTCTTATTCCATAATGGCGAGTCCGTTCTTTCCTGCTCTTTGGTGGCGGCTAATTCTGCTAGGGTCAAGGGCAGCATGTTAAGGGGCATTTCTGTTTGGGGGGACGGTGGAGTTGGAGCACATACCCAGCAATCAGTCTGGTTTGTTAAAATAGCAACATGGTGCGCAAGTGAAACAAAGGAGTTATGCTCCCGATATGCACAGTTTGGAAATACCAATACAGAGAATAACAATGTTACCCAATTAATTATTACCAGAGTCTTTTTAACCCAGGGTTTCCAGTACCTGGGTGGGCCCATTTTACCATTAAGGTGCCCACTATTTGTGTTTTTTAAACAGTAGCTTTAGCCCGAGATCGTCACTATATGAGGAGTCAGCAGGTTGGACGGTCCACTGTTCTGCTGACGAGGGGGCGGGTACTGCCTTCAGATGAGAGTGATGGATCCAGTTCTTGTGTCCCTTGATCTTTGCCGCTGTGTGGGAGATCAGCAGGACAGTATAGGGTCCTTTCCACTTTTCCTGGAGAGGCTGGTCTTTCCAGGTATGAACAAACACGGAGTCACCGGGCTGTAAGGAGTGGACGGGAGAGTCCAAGGGGAGAGGCTGGGAATCCTTGGTATACCTGTGAAGAGACAAAAGAACAGCAGACAGGGAACACATATACTGTGACAAAAAAACATTCCCCAACTTTTATTTTTCTGACAGAACCGGGGTGCCATTTATAGGCCATACCCTTCTAAACATAATTTTAAAGGGACTAAGCCCTAATCTACCCTTAGGGAGAACGCGGATACGGAGTAGGAAGAGGGGCAAAGCATCAGGCCATCGCAGTGAGGCTTCTTGGCACACTTTTGAGAGATGCCGTTTAAGGGTAGATTGGTACGCTCCACTACTCCACTGGCTTGCGGTCTCCAGGGCGTATGGAGTTTCCAGGGGATCTGTAAGGCATGTGAGATGCTTGGAATGATTTTTGACGTGAAATGTGTCCCGTTGTCAGATTCCATCCACAGGGGGAGTCCAAAGCGAGGAATGATCTCCTTAACAAACTTGAGGGCCACTGTTCTGGCAGTGCAGTTACGGCATGGGAAGGCTTCTGGCCATCCGCTGAACCGATCCACTATGACAAGGAGATATTTGAACCCTTGGGTCTGGGGAAACTCAGTAAAGTCTATTTGCCACACTTGTCTGGGGCCCGGAGTGGGTTCTAGGGCAGCTGGTGGCACAGGATGTCCCAGTCGGGGGTTATTCTTTTGGCAGACTAAGCAGTCCGCTTGTACCTGGACAGCCAGGGGTCGGAGTCCGGAAGTGATAAAGTATTTTCCCATTAGCTGGATAAGTGCTTCCCTGCCAGCATGAGTGGTTTGATGTAGTTTTTGCAGCACTGGCCGGATCAGGCCCTTTGGTAAGATGACCTTCCCTTCTGGGGAATGGAGCCATCCCTCCTTTTCCCGGAGACCGAGTTTGTCAGTTAGCTGTCTTTCCTGCCCAGAGTACTGAGGGGTTGGAAGCTCCCCTACTGATGGGATAAGGGCATGCATATGAGCGTTCTCAGTCTGAGGGGATAGCAGGGTGGCAGCATGCTTAGCCTCTCTATCTGCCTGGGCGTTACCTCTGGCCACATCTTGATCCTCCCTTTGATGGGCTTTACAGTGTACCACTGCCACTTCCGAGGGAAGCTGTACGGCTTCTAGGAGCCGGAGGATTTGGGGCCCGTACTTGACTGGGGAGCCTTGGGCTGTCAGCATTCCCCTTTGCTTCCATAGGCCAGCATGAGCATGTAGCATACCAAAAGCATACTTTGAATCAGTAAAAATGTTGACCCGCTTTCCTTTTGACAGTTTAAGTGCACGGGTCAGGGCTATTAGTTCGGCAAGCTGGGCAGAGGTCCCAGCAGGCAAACCTTCAGCTTCCACAGTGTCATGGAGGGTTACAACAGCATAACCCGCTCTCCTTTGCCCATTTATTACAGTACTGCTACCATCAGTGTACCACTCATAATCTGCATTTGTGGGGGGGTACATCCTTTAAATCCGGACGGCTGGAGTACTGGGCATCTATGATCTCTAAACAGTCATGTTTTTGTTCCTCTGTTTCTGGCAAGAGGGTGGCTGGGTTAAGGGAGGGGCAAGGCTGTAAGGTGACTTCAGAGTTCTCTAACAGCTTAGCCTGGTACCGAGCAATCCGAGCCTGGGTGAGCCAAAGCCCTCCCTTTGCATCCGATAAGGCTCGGACCATATGGGGAGTACAGATTTGCATAACCCCTCCTAATGTTAGCTTCTCGGCTTCCTCAAGCACTAGGGCAGTAGCTGCGACCACCCATAAACATGCCAGCCAACCCTTTACAACCTGATTCAGTTGCTTAGAAAAATAAGCCACGGGACGTCTCCATGCTCCTAACAGCTGTGTAAGCACTCCTAGGGCCACCCCCCTTCGTTCATGTACATACAACTGAAACGGCTTAGAGAGATCCGGCAGGCCCAGAGCCGGGGCTTCCATCAATTTTCTTTTCAGGATTTTAAATACCCTGTCAGCCTCTGGGGTCCAATAGAAGGGGTCATGATCTGCTTCTTTTACACAGTCGTACAGGGGTTTAGCCCACAGTCCAAACTCTGGGATCCATATCCTGCAAAAACCTGCCATACCCAGAAATGCCCTGAGCCGCTTACGAGTGCTTGGGGTAGGAACTTGACAGATAGCTTCCTTTCCTTTTTTTTTTCCTTTCGCTTGAATGCTGACGCTCCCCTTGCCTTAGCTGTAACCTGATTCCTTTACCTCAGACAACAGAGTTCTTAGGACGATATTACAGTTGTCTCAATCCGGCTTGTGACTACTGAGGCACCCCTCAAAGACTGATATAAACCTGCTTGGGTTCGTTGAGAATTCCCCAGCCTGTGTTTTAAAAGCTGCTAAGTCTATTGGATTGAATGGCACATGAGTATAAACCTGCATAGTCGTAGCCTGATGTCCGTCTGCCCCTGGGCAAGCCACAACAGTCTCAGTAAGCAAAGGATAGAGTCCCACCGAGGGGGCAATCTCTGTAACCCGAGGCATCCTACCCTTATAAGGTGGGGGTGTGGGGGCCGAAGGGGACACCAGCTCTGCCATTACAGTGGGGGTGGGGGTTTGGGGACTAACATTAGCTGCTACCGAACCAGTCAGAGTCAAATTACAACTCTGCAGAATTACAGCTCTATTCTATTTTTTAAAGCCATAAACGTTTGTGCATACAAATATTCATTCCATTTACCCATTCACTGACAAAACAAAACTAATTGGAGGATTGTGTTGTAATTAATTGACCCTCCTGGTGGCCACCACTCCTGGTCCTCTAGTTGATATTGAGGCCAGTCAACTGTACAGAATCATTTTAATTGGCTCTTAGTCATCGGATCCGCACCAAATACCTTCCAGTTTGCTAGAATGCATTCTAGGGGCGTACACCGTGCCCTAACCCCCGAGCTCTGTCCCAGTCCCATACCTACAGGGTAACTCTGGGCGTCCCCAGATTTCAACAGAGCTTACAATCCGGATTTCAAAAGGTTCCTACCTTATCCAAGGGACCAGTTCTTCACCGTCGTCCACAACTGCTCCTCCCCTATGTCCAAGGGACCGGTTCTTCACCATCGTCCACAACTACTTCTCCACTATATGAGTGCGTTGCACCATTGTGCCCTCCGGGGTCGATCAAATTGCATCTCCTCCGAGGCCCCGATGAACTCACCGGTGTTCACTTGGCGTCAGTTCTCGCCGCAATCCTCGACCTCCAGGAGGGGTCCGGGCAAGGCTAAATTGCAGCCTCGTGGCCCACCCAGGGACGCCAAAAGCTGTTGCTGGCACCCAGTGCCGAGAGGCTAAACAACAGCTGAAGTTGGTTCGCTACCCAGTGTGCTACACCCAATAATCACAAAGGGGTGGAGAAGCAGAAAAGTTTATTTGCAGCTGCAAAAAGGTACAGGGAGAATAAAATCTCAAATCCTGCACACAAAGCAGGAAGTTACACAGGCTTTTATACATCCTTTTTCCCAGCATACTTATCCAATAGCAAGCTGCCCTAAGTATCCATATAGCCAGCCAATCCAGTTCCCAGCTAGTTCCCTTGTTCTCTGTATCATTTCTTAAACCATACATAAAGCTGCTTTATTCAGCATTGTTCTTCCATATCTGCCCTGTTTGGCCTTGCTTAGTTTCAGGCAGTCTGACTCTGCAGCATATTGTTGCAGATTTTCAGCATAACTGCTGTGTGTGCCTCCAGGCGAGGGGGGCCAAGGACACTGTGGCCTAGTACGCAGAGCTGCTGCGAGTGCCTCCAGGCAGGAGGGGGGGCCAAGAACACTTGGGCCTAGTGCGAGGGGGCTTCATTGACACTCGTGGTCTTCCATCCCCTCGAGTTACCTAGTGGCCATCCCCCAGTGTCCCCAACAAGCGGGAATTTCATTCTAAGAGTTTGGCTACACAGCAAGCAGAAACCCACACCAGCAAGTCTCGGACATCTGGGCTTCACACCCCAATTCAAATCTGTAGACCCAGGTTCTGAGACTCACTGCCACAGATTTCTGCTTGCCGTGTAGACATACCCTAAAGGATGCAGAACCCTTTTTTAAAGCTGGGAGGGGGAGGGTTGCCAATACTTTGGAGGAGAGAGTTAAAATTCAGAGGGATCTTAATAAATTGGAGAACTGGGTTATAGACAACAAAATACAGTTCAACAAAGACAACATGAGACAACAGTGTGATGCTGTTGCAAAAATAGCAAATGCAATTTTGGGTTCCATTAACACAAGCATAGCATGCAAGCATGGGAGATGATAGTAATGCTCTACTCAGCACTGGTTAGGTCTCGGCTGGAATACTGTGTCCAATTTTGGTGACCAATGTATAGAAAGAATAAATAGAAACTGGAAAGGATCCAGAGGCAAGTGATAAAGATGATCAAAGGGATGGAATGGAAGCCATCTGAGCAAAGGCTGAAGGAACTGGATATGTTTAGTCTGGAAAAGAGGAGATTAAGAGGGAACATGATAGCAGTCTTCAAATACTTGAAAGGATGCCATAGAAAAGATGGAGAAAAATTGTTCTCTGTTGTTACAGAGGCTATGGGTTCAAACTACAGCATAGCAGAGTTAGATGAAACCTTAGGAAAAACTTCCTAACTGTAAGAACATTTAGGACAATGAACAAACTGCCTAGGGAAGTCATGGAAACTCCTTTGCATGGAGGTTTTCAAATAGAGGCTGGACAGCCGTCTGTCTTGGATGGGTTAGGTACAACAAATCCTGCATCTTGGCAGTGGGTTAGACTAGATGACCCTTACAGTCCCTTCTAACGCTATAGTTCTATGAATCTATGAGTCTAAGCAAAGATGTGCAGTTCTGGAAGGTAAGAATGGCTCAGGTTTCTTCCAAAGGATACATTGTTCAATAGCAATTATAGGTAACCAAGGGGTCTTAAAATCCTTTCCCCAATTTTTAACAGAATACATAGCATGCATATATCTAGTGCCCTTGATCCTTTTAAAGCACATAAACATACATTAGAGGTCTACCATGCTGACCACTACTACAGAAATGAATAAGTGATGCCTCAACCTCTACCAACTGTTTCCTACAACTTTAAATTGGCTTCACTGATGAAATCCCTTCTCTCCCATGAAGAAAGTCCAAGTCCAAGTGGCATCATTATTGGCAGAAAAATTCCATATATTTCCAATGTAAGACAAAGGGCACTAAAGTCTATATGGACAGAAATGTGTGTGTGTGTATGTGTCAGAGGGAGCAAGTTTGTTGTAGAAATCAATGAGCACTGTACTATCTCAATAATGGCTGTGTCCATTATATGATCATTTATTTTACTAATGAGGTAATGTGTATGGTAAACACAACTCTGATGCTTCTGAAATCTATACTACTATGTTCTCAGTCTCTACAAATTGTTCTCATCTATGTCTATGGGTGAACAATAAGTTGGAACTGCAGAGTCTGCTGCATACTATGTAGTAAATGTTTTGCTGAAGTATAATCCTTTCTAGCTTTTCCTACAGTAGATAAGAATATCATATTGAATCAGGTTTGAGATCCACAGATTCAAAAAGCATGGAACAGTGATGCTAGGGTGATGTTCACGTTAGAAATCCAGGCAGATTAGGCAGAGAAATATAGATTCTCCTTGGTATGGTACATCTTTTTTTCCACAGCTCAGTTATCTTTGGCTCATGCAACACCTAAACTGAGAGTGTCCGCCCCCCCGCCCCCACCATCAGTGTGCAGCTGAACAGCCTTAGTCAGAAAGAAACAGTATGTCATAAATTTTCTATTAACTAGAGCTAAATGGAAGTGCAAGATTCAGAATGAAGTATTAGCTTTTCTGAGAAAGAACTTTCCTTTTACAAAGTCCTGTATTATCTTGTATTGGCATCCATGTAATTGAACACAGTCTGATTGGTATTCTTTTGTGTCTCAACTGGTAGCAGAGAGACAGTGTGAGTGAGGTAATATCCTGCGACCGACACAGCTACAACAACACTATGTTTAACTGGTAGTGTTTATTTTAAACTTCTTCACTTTGATTTCTGTAAAAACAAATGACACAATTATTAGAATCTCCTGGAACTAGCAATAATAGACAGGCTTAGTACAGAGGACATCATATACTCACAATCTTTATTGTAAGTGAATAGCAAAATTTATTTTTAGTCTAAGTGTGACACATTCCTGGCTACATATAATTAATAAAATGTACCACCCAGTCAATAGCATGTTCTTCTCTTTAAAGAGGCAACAAGTCATTCTCTTTAAAGAAGCAACAACCCACTTATTTTAAAGATGCATGGAACACGGCTAGGTTCTACTACAGAACCACTGCCTGGCTTAGAAAGAGTGTGGATATTTCTGCACTGGAAAATAGAGGATGACCTTTCAACATTTGTACCAACCTCCTCATACTATCATAATGTACAATACTCAGCACAGAGAATTATATTGATTTTCATCCAAGGATCTAGAAGTGCTTTGTAATAATATATATTTATATAACTGTTCAGCCCAGATGATTCCCAAGTGTTTTACAAACTATATTCATACACCAAGGACCACTGAAACACAACCACCTCTGGGTATGAGGTATCAGTTAGGTAAACAATTGGTGCAGAGGAGTGCCAGGAAGAGGAATTTTGGCAAGCCCTTACTCTTATGAAAAGTGCCATGGAATCTTTAATATCTACACAGATAAGATCTTTATTTGTACGGTTTTAGAGGAAAGACCATGTAGTAGGATGTATGGAATTCACCTTAAGTATATCAGAAGAATAGGGTCTGAGTTGATTATTAGCAATTATCTATTTGTATTACAATTATCTACTGCAACTAGGGCTTGTCAAAAATTCAGCAAAATTAACCCCAAAAATTATTGTTTGTTTGTTTTTTAAATAAATGAAAAAATGTGGAAACCAACTGCTTTCCTCAAAAAAATTCAAATTTTCACCAGAAAACTGAAAACTTAAAGATTTTCTGCTGAAAACTGAAGTTTTTGGCAATTGATTTTTTTTTTCAGTTTTAGGCTTTTTGACAACAAGTTTAAATTTTCCACTGAAAACTTTGACAAAAAACAGAACAAAAATGTTTTTCATCAAACATTCCATGAAGTGGGATGGGAAAGGTAGAAACCCAACCAGCTTTAACTACAACTCTTTTCTGAGGAAGGTAAGTAATATTATATTAATTTCCAAACAGATAATTTGGCACAGAGAAGCTTAGTGGAAAAGCCAGGAACAGAACCTATGAATCCCAGTCCCCTTCTCAAACCACTAGAGAACATCCTGGTCCTATTTTACTGAAAAGTACAAAAAGAAAGAAACACACTTCTTTTAGCTTCAAACTGAAATAAATATGACTGACAGCGCTAACATTTAAAATACAGAGAGAGACAGAGTGAAAAATTATTACTTTTTAAGCTGTTAGTTAAATTAAGTTCATAGTCTGCAATTTTTTCAGAATGATTTAAACATAATTTCTTTTCATCAAATCCTTGGAGAGAAATTGCACATCTATGAATAAAGGGTATCCATTCAATGTTAAATTTTCAGTACAGAAGATGTATTTAATTGAGGAAGCAATTTACTGCAAATGGATTCTTTGCAGGTAAAGTCATTTCAGAGCAATGATGTTCCATAAAAGGTGTCAACAAAGGAAATTTAAAATAAAATCATACTAAACAATGAGAAAACACAATTTGTACTGCTGATGAAACGCTGAGACATCTAAAAGATCAATCCATGCAGAAAAGCAAATGTATGGAATGTTATTTTGTACATTTGACAATATCTTGGCACGCAAGTTTGTACATTTGACAATATCTTGGCACGCAAGTACCGTAAATCATTCAGTCCCAAAGTACAATACGAGTAATGTGCAATATTATATATATATATATTGTTTCCCTCTATTCGACATTGGTGAGGCCTCATCTGGAGTACTGTGTCCAGTTTTGGGCCCCACACTACAAGAAAGATGTGGAAAAATTGGAAAACGTCCAGCGGAGGGCAACAAAAATGATTAGGGGACTGGAACACATGACTTATGAGGAGAGACTGAGGGAACTGGGATTGTTTAGTCTGCGGAAGAGAAGAATGAGGGGCGATTTGACAGCTGCTTTCAACTACCTGAAAGGTGGTTCCAAGGAGGATCGATCTAGACTGTTCTCAGTGGTAGCAGATGACAGAACGAGGAGTAATGGTCTCAAGTTTCAGTGGGGGAGGTTTAGGTTGGATATTAGGAAAAACTTTTTCACTAGGAGGGTGGTGAAACACTGGAATGTGTTACCTAGGGAGGCGGTGGAATCTCCTTCCTTAGAAGTTTTTAAGGTCAAGCTTGAGAAAGCCCTGGCTGGGATGATTTAGTTGGGGATTGGTCCTGCTTTGAGCAGGGGGTTGGACTAGCTGACCTCCTGATGTCCCTTCCAACCCTGATATTCTATGATATGTAATATATTTCTCATAGAAAACAATTATACCTTTTGGGAATGGGGGAGGAGGGCGGGCTAAAAAGCCCAATATTTCTCCTAATAAAGCCAATGGAGCTGTGCTTCAATGGGACTATGCATGGAAGCAAATGTCTGTAGAATCAAGCCCTTATATGTTAAACTGGTTTGTTTAGACTCATAAAAATCTCCTTTCACACCTACTCTCCACAACCTGATTTATTAGGATTTTATTTCTATTTATTTGTATTCTGGCAATACCACTTTGGTCTTGATTTTCTGAGCACACATCTTCGACTGAAGTCATTGGGATACCTCCAAAAATCAAAACGAAAGAACCAGACACTGTTCATACAGGCAAACAGAGTTCCTGTCCCAAAGAGTTTACAACCTAAGGTCCTGATCCACAACTTATGAATTGAGCTAGTTTCCATGGAGTCCAGTGGGAAAACTCACTCTCATGTTTGCAGGTTTGGGGGCTATGACTGCCCAAAATTACTGATGTGAAAGTCTCAAAAGCATCGGAGGTTCAATATGAGTCAGAGAAACATTCAAATATTTACTGGTCTGATTCACCATTGTCTTAATTAGAACTCAGTAAATAACTGATTTTTCAATTTAGGAGGCAAACCAGGACTCCAGAAAAAATTTGGTTAGCTTTGAACAGAAAGTGATTTTCAGTTTCTCACTGAAATAAAACAAAACAACTTTGAACCAAAGCAAGATTTTTGGTTTCTTTTATATTGTGTCATTTTTAGGCATTTTACAAATTTTTATTAGACAAATTTCAAAACAAATGAAATGAAAGGTCAAAATGTTTAATTTCAAAATCCCTGAATATTTTTTTCCAGTTGAAATTTGCTAAATTCAACTCAATTTCACTGAAAAAAATTCATCCACCTCTAGTCTTAGTCTAGTTTTATGCTACTGTAACTGCATGAAATCAATGGAATTTTAACAACATAAAGAATGATGTAACACTGGTGTGAAGCAAGCTTCAGATGTTTATCCAAACGTATTTGTATCTCTTTCATAACTATCAGTTTTTCAGAGTTAGATCAATCTACAAATAACGGAAACTGATTTTCCCACGGTATTTTGGTATTTCTGTCACTTGAGAAAACCAGGAAGCAAGGAGGAAAGTGATCACAAGGAAGATAAAATATGGTTAACTTTTCCAACCTCATAAAAGACTGAATTTAGACTGAGATTAAGAAAAACATTTGTTTTGTTTCACGCCTTATCTGAACAGCTTCATGTATTTTGGTACTGTGAGAAATAACTCAGATGAGGGTATTGTCAGCTTTGACTATTCTTATCTGGAGCTTGCTAAAACTCAGCAAATTATAACAGATGCTTGTCACAATTCAAAGCACTGGATAATTCTTACCATTCAGTAAGCAGCTTTCACGTCAAGCTTTTTCCACAGCACAGAATCATTTGGGTTAAAAGGGATCTCTAGTGGGTCATTTAGCTTATCCCTTTGTATTTTCGCAGAATTGATATCTCTGATAGATGGGGTGTCTTGCCTAGCCACGAACAGCTCCAAAGATGGCAATTTCACAGCCTTGCTTGACAGCTTATTCTATTTTCTAAATGTTCTTGTATTTATATAGTTCTTCCTCTTATTTCACCTACTGTGCTTGTTCCTTGCTTCAGCTATAGCCCATTACTTCTTGTTCAGTTAGGGAGAGAAGGATTAAATTCAAGATTTGTGCCTTTAGCTCTTAAGACATCTATAAGTGCTTGCATGCTAGGCACTTATTTTCTTCTGAATTTCTTTTGCACTGTACTTTATCAGCTATCCCTGTAACCATTGTAAACTTTTGTCAATGATCTTTCCTGTGTTCTCTATTAGGATCCAATAGATGTGCAGCAGCTAGCAAAAATTACTTAAACAACAAAGGTAACTGAGTTTGAGTGCGACATATTGCTACTTTACTCAGGCATCAGTTTAGTGAAAAAGGTCCAACAAAAAACTAATGAAATATGGAATTTCTCTTTATTCTTTTGACAGGATATCTCTCAGAGCCAGAATTTTGGCAAGTCCCTTTTAGTATGTAAATCTTATCCTATATGTAGTAAGATTAAAGTCACCCTTCAGTGCATTTCATCTGAATAAACCTGAACTGACTGTTCTCATAATTACATAAGAAAATGTGCTTCTCTTTCTTTTCTAAATATAAAGCTTTCTGGCCTTTATTTTGTTCGCAATGAGAAGTACACAGCATACACATTTCTAACATACAGTGGTGGTACATTCAACAACAAGCAAACTTGTTGATTAGTTATTTCTTTTTGATGTTGGACCAACTCAGGCACATTGTTTCAATTACATTTTACAAAATAGAAGAGATGTAAGCAGCCTAGAAGGTGAACCATAATGCCTACAGAAAAATACCAGGTGTCAAACTTCTTCAGTCGTTTTGAATTATCTGAAACTAGTGTGAAATACTAATGAGGGTGATTCATAGGACTCAGAATTTTTAAATGATCCAGTGCCCTTTCTTCTAAATACAGACATAAAATAGCTTATGTACAAAGGGGTCATGAACTGTGATGGAATCCCACCCTGTTATCTCACCCCAAGTGAGTGTGGAGCGGCTGTAGAACCACTGTGAGCCTTTTGCTGAAGCTCTGGGGCCTCTGAGGCAGCTATTCCTACCTCCTACACCTCCCTGCAGACAATATTTAATGGTAGGTTAATGGTTTTATGTGAGTGCTGATCAATCAGCTCTGTCCCCACGCACCCTTCTTCCAAACTCTCTTTTCTTAACTGGGCTTTAAGGAACATTTTCAAAACTGTGCTCCATGGAAACCACAGGGTGAGAAATTCCTGAGCCGGTTCTGTGCACCTTACCCTCTTCATGTGGAGTGGATCCGTTCCACTGAACTCATAGATTCTTTCACTTCAAAGGGGCTTACAGTATCTTTACCGTATGGGCATTGTTTTAATGAAGATTGCCTTTTTTCTCCTCTAGACCAGAAGCTTCAGGATAATCCACTTGCTGTTTTAGATGTCTACCAGTACTCAATATATTGAGCTGTATGGAATAAAGTTCCTGGGACCATCAACATTTGCTCTACTGATTACATTCAAGGAGCTCCAATTATGCAGGCATTGGCACAGTATACTAGATAATCTGATGATGGGCAGTTAGGCAGGCTACATTTAGGGATTTGTCCTGTGGAAACCACTGTTTTGTTATACCTGTTTTCTTTTTTTCCTGCTAAGTCCCTCCATACAGGACAGTACATTGCAACAGTTTCCATTGAGAATAATTTAAAATATCAGTACATCTTTTTATAGTATATGAAAGCTAAAAGCCAGTAGCAACAGGAAGTCATGTAATCTGTAGACTTTTTTAAAGAATAGCTAAGAAATTCCCAAGCCTGTGGTAAGAATGAGATGTATATGTGTAAGGGGACTGTTGTCCCCCTACTAAAACTCAGTGGGGGTGTTTTGGTTGGCTAGCTCCCAGTACCAAAAGTAAGGGGAAGGTTTGATGGGAAATCAGGACCCTGAAACTGACAGGCTCCAGGAACAATGGGGAGAGGCCAATGTTCCAGGTCAGCCTGATTGACGGTGGGACACACTAATCAGAGAGTCAGGACGCCAGGGGGGTCCCATCCTCCGTGTGAGCTGGAATTGCCTGAGTCAGACAGAGTGGGGCTGAGCTAAAGAGAAAGCAGGGGCCCAAGGTGAGTTGGGGAACAGAGCTGTGCCAGATCCAGAGAGGCCAGAAAAGCAGCCCAGGAAGCAGGTCAGTGCTGGGAGAAGAGTCACAGAAGCAGCCCACAGAGCAGACCTGTGCTGGGAGGAGAGCTGCAGCAACCAGAGCCAGAGGGTCCAGAGAAGCAGTCTAGGGATCTAGAGGCAGAGCAGCAGCAGCAGCTGTGCTGAGGCAGAGGAGTGGAGCTGGAGCTGAGGCAGAGTGGTGGAGCTGGAGCTGAGACACTTCACCAGGGTAGTGTATAAGCCAGGAAAGTCCCCCACAATAGCGGGACCATTCCCCCACTTACATATGTACTATTATAGAGGTGTGAAATAACACAATATCTTAATTATGACCTCAGCAACATTAGCAAGTATTCAAGGTTGACATATACAAACTATTATGTGTTGGCGGGGGAAGCCTAAGGTCAATATTAAGGTTGTCTATTATTCTGCAAGCAAGATTAATGTGTTGCATGTAGCAGATTTCCTATTTGAGTGCAGGCAAAGGGACGTTCTTTTGGATGGTACAAATTCATTCCATCACTGTCAGTGGACGCAAGATGTGTGGGCATTAGAGTACAGTTAAGCAGTGTCCTATAATTTGCCATTCCTTTGCTCTTTGATCTTTGCATTGGCCAAGTGTTACATTCCCCCAGTATTAATCCTTTTTAAACTAAGGTT
The DNA here is from genome assembly GCF_015237465.2 of Chelonia mydas. Classification (NCBI taxonomy): domain Eukaryota; kingdom Metazoa; phylum Chordata; order Testudines; family Cheloniidae; genus Chelonia; species Chelonia mydas. The sequence continues at coordinate 127,343,247 of NC_057849.1, forward strand.
GTTTTTTTTTAAAAAAAATATTTTAAATGGAATATAGATCTTGTGAATATGTGATGGTGCAGTGCAGTTACATAGGTTTTTTTCAGAACAAGTTTGGGAAGGACAAATTGCTCATTAGCAGTGAAGCCATGGCCAAGTCATTCAGGTCATCCCAGACAAGAGCCCATGAAATCTATAAACTACCTCAGCATGGATGAGGTGAATAAAACGAATCAGAAGATTTAACAGAAGAACTATTTTGTAAGTATTTTAGGTGTTAAAAACATATATTAGTACTTTCTTTTGTATCCTTTCACCCATAAACCCACCTTACCTCTAACCAAGACACAACCACACTGGGTTTTTAAAAACCCTGTCGTCTGATTTACAGAAGTTTTGTTAAGGGAATATGCTAATTGACATAAATGTATATATATGAACAAGACTGTGGGCTGTTCTTTAAAAAAAAATTTAAGCTGCTTAGATCTGTTCCTCCATGTGGCAACTTCAGGCATAGTTCAGCTCATTTTTTTCTGTGGGGCTGAGACCACCTTCTCTCTTTCTACACATGCTTCCTCAATTTTTCTATTGAGTTCCCCACCACTGTCTCTCTCTGGATTTCTCTCTATTCCTTCTCCACTATAATTCCCCTTTCCAGCTCTCCTGGCCCATCCCCTAGTGTCTATGCTACATCTAACACTGACATGTTTCAATTCCTCTGGTGTATCACACTTCGCACCTAAGCTTGCCCCTATAGAACTCACTCCCTGTAGAGGGACTGAGGAGCTGGAAGTTAGTGTAGAAATACACATTAGATAGCTCTGGTCCAACTCTGCATACCTTGTCTCAAAACACTCCAACCAAAATATACTTACCAAAACCACAAAACAATCCCCCTCCTCAATTAATCCACTTTAGACACCTCTAAAACATCTTTCCCATGTCATGATATCTGGTATGTTGTGGTCACCTAGAAACCGGTGCCATTCCCCATGGAAAGAAGAATGATTCTGAGCTCTCCAATGAGATTGATAAACAACCTATTTCTAACCCTCATACTTTGCAAAATATTGATACTTAAACTTGTCTCTTGGCCAGGATTAAATATTGTCAATCTAGCACTTCACAGCAGTGCAATTCTGGGGATAAAATTTTATATTTGAAGAGTAATAGTTTGTGGAAGGTTTTTATAAAGTAAGGAGAAAGAGAAAAAGTCTGTTTAAAGCTGCTCAGAGGTCTGGCATGTTAGAAAAATTCCCATTGGAAATGGATTTGTGGGCAGAGTGCAAGTGAGGCAGTGAAAGGGACAAGATACATTTATTACAGAAGTATCACCATGATGTATGCAGTATACATGTATTTTATAAGAGATAGTCCAAAACGCTACCCCAATCTGAACCCCCAAATTGTGTGGAGGGTTCAGAATTGGAACTAGACTCTGGATCTGATTTTTTCAGCTGGGCCCTACCGCATACATGGCTGAACCAAACCCCCAGATCTGAATAGCCACAAAATTTAGGGGTTTGAAAGCAGATCTGAAGTTCACAGCTTAAGCCCATCTCTTTGGGGCAAGGACTGTGTCATGTGTTTGTATAGCATCTTAGCACAATGAGGACTAAATCCCAGCTTGGGTCTTGGGTCTATCTCAATATAAATATTCAGTGGTAACTGACTTTGCCCTCCAGCGAAGTGCAGATACCTTTGGAGCTGTCAACAATGCATGGCACCACTAAACAATATAGTTTAGATCAGGAAGAATATTGTATCCAATTGAATTGGAAGAGAGAATTTTAGGAAGGCAGAACATAGTTACCCACTGGAATTTGGTTGGGGCATCCAGGCTTTGATTCCTAGGCTTACAAAAAATTATTTGAAATGTTTAATGGCCACAGGTGATGAGAGTCTTCATTGGAAATGTTTGCATTTCATATAGTAAATGTTTACTTACACCCTCCTTCCTGGTCAATAAAATATCAGAACTTTTGGTAAGGATCATATTACACTATCTTTCAGATAGAAAATAATTCCTGGTTTTAAAGTCCCTTAGTCCCATGGACATGGATAACTTCAAGAAACTTAAACTGCACCAACAGGTGGCTGTGACCTTGAAAATTTGTCAGGCCATAATTCCTTCCCGGTTTCAAATCCTTGCTTTTCCATGGGACTTCTCCACATGCCAAAACAGCTTTGCCTCCTTTCACAGGTAAAGTGAAGGTTAGCATTCACTGTTCAGAGCTAGTAAGTTTGAAATAAAGTTGACTGATTGAAGTTGATGTGCTTACTAATTCAAACCTAGAATGTGGGCTTTTTTATGAAAAAACAGTTTCTCACAGAACAAATACCATGTCTCCCATGAAGGGTGATGATTATTTCTTTCGCTCCAGAGAAAGACTTCAGTAACTCAAAAGCACCACAAAAGCAGCATAATAATCACCCTTCACAGATAAGATATCCCGTAGATATAAAATGCACAGTTGTCATCCCTCCAAGTCATCAGGCACAATGTTGTGGAGCTAACAAAGAAAAAGTGTGAGATTTTCCTTCCACTCAGGCATGCTTTAGTCCTTAAAGCATCCCCAAATTCTTTTCATTGCCTCAAAAGGGCAGATCTATTTTCAGCAGCGGAAGGAATTGCTGTACTGCAAAGGGAATCTGAGAGAGCATCTCACCACGCATTCCTGTGGACCAGTTCTCTTTTCTAAATGTAGCTCTGCTAGCTCAGGGTCCAGTTCTCAGTGTGAGTAACTCCCAGTTATTTCCATGGCAAGGCCAACTTCTGTAGGGTGGGTGAGATAATCCCTTATAGTTAAGCTCTCTACTCTGCACTGAAGAAGTTAAGAATATAAGAAGAGGGCATCAAGGTCCAGAGCCTCCCCTATGGTCAACCAAAAGGGGGGTGGACAAATTTGTCTTTACACATCCCCAATCTGAAAGGATAACTCCCAGAGAAATTTAGAGCAGCTCTGGGTATTCTCTAAATTATGCCCAGCTGTCATGTTGGGGACCAGGAGGGCAGTGGTTTAAAGGTCACATCTCTGCGATATAGTGATTCTGTTCAGGGAACGGAGATCCCAAGTTTACCAGTAAAACTGACTTCCCCCCTGCTTTGTGCCAGTATGGGAAACTGGGACCTAAATCTTCCTAACTAGTCTAAAACACCCCACAAATATTTTTAAAACCCAGCATTTTATGTAAGCTTCTTGGGCTCACAGAAATTTTCAAAGCGTATAGTTTGAAAATTCAGTGTTTTAATGACAAAATGAAATTATACATTTCTCTCTTTTTACCCCTTAAGAGAGAGACACTTTAGATACATAAATAGATGAATAACAGCAGCTCTTGAGTTGTAAACCTGTCTTTTTCTGTCACTCTGGGATTTTGGTCAAAACACTTACCCTCATTTCTCCTACCTCACAGAGGGTGTTGGGAAGATTAGCTAATGTTTGTAAAGCATTTTGAAGATGAAAAGCCCTAAGGAAAATGTTAAGTATCATTCTCTCTCTGATCTATTCCTGGAAAAGTTTTTCCCTTCCCTAGCCTGTGAAGAGAACTAAATCAGAAATAAAGGCTTTATTTTTTTAAAACTTTTAGAAATTCTTAGAAGCTCACAAAATACCATAGCCACTGTGGTAATTTATTTATTGAGTGTGACTTTTTTTGAAACACAGTGAAATGTGAATTACAAAACCCTCCCCTGCCACGACCCCTACTCTCCTCCATTTCTGACACAGAGCTGTTCAAGTAATACTCAGAAAAAGAGGACACCAAGCCATCAAGCCATGTAACCCTTGATGACTTCTCTTCCCAGCATTTGTAGATATTCCAGAGCTCAGGTGGCTAGGTGCCATTCTTCAGGAATCAGATTTGAAGCACAGATTTCTTTAAACTGTCATACTAACAAACCATTGGGGTTGCTGGTCTGGAAGTTCTTCTTGTTCTTTTTTTAAAAAAAAAAAACACAAAACTGCAGGACACTTGTTTTCTGAAATATAAAAAGAAAAGGAGTACTAGTAGCACCATAGAGACTAACCAAGTTATTTGAGCATAAGTTTTTGTGAGCTACAGCTCACTTCATCGAATGCATCCGATGAAGTGAGCTGTAGCTCACGAAAGCTTATGCTCAAATAAATTGTTTAGTCTCTAAGGTGCCACTAGTACTCCTTTTCTTTTTGCGAATACAGACTAACACGGCTGCTACTCTGAAACCTGAAATATAAACAATTTCTTGCTATAGTGCTACTTTTAATGCATCAAATAGAATATTGATATATCTTGGGATAAAAACCTGATGGGATATTTCTACTAACCAAGAACAGTGGTACTTGGTTCTTCTTCCACTGTCCTTTAGTGTTGACTTTAACAATAACGCTCCGAAGATAAACATCCTTCCTCCTTGTGGGCATGCTACTAAATAATCTTTTTAAAGTGTTTCATAATATTTATTGCTTTACAATAGCAAATCTAAAGGATTAAACATGAACCAACTGTACACAACTCAGTTCACTGGGGTTCAAGTGAATATATTCTCCATGTTCAGGCTGTGTGGGTTTAAATTTTCTAATTTTGCTACACAAAACCAATTTTCATACAAAAAACACAGTTTCACTAGGTTCTGTGCCAAATTCGTGAGAAACTGCAAAAGTTTACTCGATTTCAACAAAACACAAGTTAGCTAAGGTTTTCTGAAAGTTTTAAAAACCTCCAGACAAATCTAGGCTGACTTTTGAGTTTTGCATTTTGTTTCACATGTTTTTCGTAGCCCTAATCAAGTGACATTTCAGCCCTTCAATGGCAATACACGCCGCTTCCTGCAGCTCCCATTGACCTGCGAACGGTCAACGTCAGCAAAATGTCTTGCATCCCACAATCAGATTACCCTGATGGGCTGCATGTGGCCCACGGCCCGCAGGCTGCCTGTTAGGGGGGTTATTCCTTCACCCACTTACTGCCCTGGACCTTCTTGCATGAACAAAGAGCAACAATACCCAAAGTCCAAAGGTGCAAACAATTCGATGTTTATTGGGGTGAACTTCCAGTAAGCATGATTCATTTCCTTCCTTAGTGTCCCCCTTCCCACCTCTGACACCACAGAGGCTTGCCTGTGTCCCTGTTCCCATTTCCCCCTTTAGCTAAACATGATTCCAATTTCCCCACCCCCATTCCCTGTTCCCATCCCCCCCCCACACACACACACACACCCACTTCCTGATTGACTGCAGACTATATAGTAAAACTTGAGTTCTGCTTAGCTATACCTTAACCAATCATTTTCCTGAAATTTAACTAACCAATCCTAACATGATTATTTAACCAATTATATCCCACCACCTTAATTAGTTTACACCCAGCAAAATTAATTATACAGCAGACAGAAACAATCACAGAACTAGACAGAGATTATACAGACAAACAATGGGGAAATGGGGATTACAGTGATAGAACAAACACAGAAATGAGGATTTCACATCCCAGCTATTGATAAGTGAGTTCTTGCCAGACAGGATGCTATCAAACTAAATTTCCTTTTACATCTTCTAGGCACTTCCCTTTCTCTGGAGGCGATAGGTATTATCAGGACAGGATTGTATTCCTAACAGCCCAGTAGCACCTTATTTCAATGTGACTAGGTTGGAATATGAGGATGTGTCTGGTCGCTTCCCAGTTTATGGCTGCCTCTGCTGCTTAGCCAAAGGCCTTAGCCTAAGAACAGGGCCTCAGACTGCCACAGTAAGAGAAGGCTCTTACACCGGCAGACAGTGATTTTGATTCTTTCTTTTATACCTCTACAACTAGCCAAGTGATAAGAATACACCTAAATTCTTAGAGCATAGGCCTTTACAGACAGGCCTGAATATCTATATCCTAACCCTGCCCACCACTGGATTACAAAGACTGGCTGGTGAAATGTGTGATAAAACAAACGCCCGTTGCACAATTTGTCAGAGTGTCTTTAGGGTGAAATATGATGGCATCAGTACTGTGTGGAAACATTCAACTGGAGAAAAACTCCAGAGAGCAGTTCAGAGTGCAAAACAAAATGCATGCATATCATTAGTTTTTCTCACGGGGAAACAGAGTTAAAGACAACACTATGGCTGCAAGTGAATTGGCCTATGTGTTTCATGGAGTGAAGCACAACTATGGATTTTGTCAATGGACTGTGGCAGCAAATTAGCTACACGCTGATTCTGCTGTGGCAAATAAAATGAAGCTGGGAAGAACAAAAATCGAAAGTCTAGTTGAGAATATGTTTGGGCCATTTTCTGTGAAAACACCAGTCAAAAAGCTAAAAGAAACCAGTTCTCCCTTTGCAGTTGTTACTGATGCTTCAAATAAAGGAAGGGAAAGTCTTTTCTTTTGGCTGCTCTTTTTTTGACATCAAAAGAGGCATTAACAATGTCCTTTTGGATTGTTATGAAGAACTAGATGAGACATTGGAATCGATTTCAGGAGGTATAATTAATGTCATAAATGAGCTTGGCTTGGACCTGAAAAATGTCAGTGCTTATGGAGCTGATAATGCATCTGTGAATTACGGTGAGAACTGTTCTGTTTGCTAAACTGAAAGTTGTTCAACCACTGATGATCTAAACTAACTGCAACTGTCACGTGTTACACAATGCAGCAAAAAACTGCATGAAAGCCCTCACCTTTGATGTGGAAGGTTTGGTTTTCAAGATTTTCAATGAGTTTTCATGCAGTGCAGAAAAAGTAGAATTTCTGAAGTCCTGCTTTCAATTTGTGGAGTAAGAATATCAGAAAGTACTTTTGCATATGCCCACTCACTGGTTAAGCCTCTTTACTGCAGCTGAAAGGATTCTGTTTAACTGGTAAGCTATGAAGGTGTACATCTTGGAGCTTGGAAAATCGGACTGCGACTGGCTGATTTGGAGATTCATCGAAGATCAGGAGCATGAGTTAAGTGACAAGTTGACACTTCCTGAGTGCTACATTTATTTTGTGCATTCTGTCATGGCCATCTTGCAGAAGTTAGTCTCCATTCTTTAAAAGAATTCTACGAATGCCACAGTACTTTTCAGTCTGATACTGGATGACAGAAGACAGCTAATTGACAGAACAAAGGATGATTTTTTCAGTTACCATGTGAACAGAGCTTTGCCACACTTGCCAAGAGACGCTCAGGAAAAGTTCAGAATGAAGCAAAGACTTGTACAGTCGAGCAGTCGCTTATTTGGAGAAATGGTTTTCTTTAGAAGACTCTCTATTTAAGTCATTTTCATGTATAAACTTCAAGAAAGTGACATTTGATGACTTAATGAAGTTGCAAGACCTTTTGAAATGGAGTGCTGTTACTGTTTTGGAAAGGGATGATTGGTCTCTTATATACCACTGCGCTGGCTCTAATGGAAGATGACTGTCTCACCAGACCTGCTGATAAGTGGCGTGCATTTTTCAGGAAAGTGGAAGCCCCAAATATCTTGAAAATTGTTCAGCATGTGTTTTCTGTGCCAGGCAGTAATTTATTCATAGAGCAAGTTTTTAGGGATGGCCTGAGATCTCCCTCCCTTCCAGCACTCTGGGCCAGCCCAAGCCCCCCTGAGGCCTACCCATGATCCCACAACCCCTTCCCCCCTGCACAAGGGGCTGGTCCTCCAAGTCCCCCCACCTCCCATCCACGTAGAACTGGTGGTCCGAGATCTCCCCCACCCCACCGTCCGAGGCCTTCTACCACCTGCCCACATGCTGGGCTGCCCAAGGCTCCCTTCTCCCCCCTGCATGTAGGGAAAGTCAGCCCGAGCTGCTCTCCCAGCCCTCCCTCCATTGCAGGGCTGCCATTACCACTGCCCCTCCCTCACCCCCGCACATTCCTCTGTGCCCCGCTAGGGTTCCCAGCCCACTTTTTTGGCAAAACTATGCATTTGTCCAGTTTGCTCTTGCCAACTGATGATCACCCTAGACAAGAGGAATCGCGTAAGTGTTGAAGTGGCCAAGAGTGAGTTTTGCATTAGATGCAACCTTAACTATTCCGGGTCTGTGAAAAAGAAATGGCTGGAAATGGCAAATTCAAATGGCAAATACAAATTCAAGAAGTAAACCCAATGGATTTTCTTTATGTATAAAGTTCCAAAATGTTCACATTCAAGTATATAGTTAAAATATAGAATCAATGCAGTTTGGGGGAAAATAATCTCAGTGAAGATGGACGCAAATAAAGTAGCTTGGAGAAATATGACCAAGGCAAGAAAATGATGTTATCAATCTTATCTCTGTGTTTTATCTCTCTAGATACTATAAGTGGCTGTTAAAAGGGTGGGGGATGTTGTAGAGTTACCTTGTGATTCGGGATTGGGGTTGTCTTGGGCTTGCTTTACGGAGGGTGCCATTTTTTTGCATGTCAAATGTGGTAACCCTAGATCTAATAGAGGGGTGGGATTTTGAAGTGTTTGTGTCTCACGAAAGAGTAAGATCCCAGGTGCTGGATGAGTCTTTCTGCAAACTGTGGTTACAGCAAAAAAATACAGGCTGGATGCACAGCTGGAGAGTATTATATAAGTTATAGCAGAATGGGCCAAAACAAGTTGATTATATCCAATAGCAAGAGTTATAACCCATGAGGAAGGTGATAGATCTTAGTTAGGCAGTGTTCCTGCTCCTACCACAAGTGCTCCCTAATTTGTTCCCTTGCTCAATCTAAAATTACGGATTTCGTAACGTCCCCTTCCTAGTGAAGAGAATAGATTTGTGGTGGGTCAGACATGATCTTCTCTGGAAACGCAATTTGATGATCATCCTACTTCTGGTCTGAGTCCTTCAGGATTTTGTCCCAACTATTCTACAAACACTGACTCTGAGGTTGCTCTACAGGAACCGGGGCTAGGTCAGTTTTCCCAGGACAATGATTTGAATGGACATTTGAACTCTCCTTAGAAACCTGCTTCAAGATTGTCAGACTTTTCAAATGTATCTACAGAATCAAATATAAACTTTTCTATGTTTTCTTTATCTGGCACTGCCCCTAGTTGGTAAAGTGTTTACAGACATTTCCGAAATCAAAGAATCTTTCTTTGATTTCAAGGTCTTGCTGGGGGTGGGGGGTGAGGAGAGATGGGCATTATGGCAAACACAGCAAGAATGTAAAGACTCTAAAGAAACTGATCATGCACGGGCCGAGGGATGTGCTGGCTGCTGCTTCCTGCAGCCCCCGTTGGCCTGGAACAGTGAACCACAGCCAGTGGGAGCTGCGATTGGACACTGCAGGTAAACTAACTGTCCCAGCCCACCAGCGGATTTCCCTGATGGGCTGCGTGCCAAAGGTTGCTGCTCCGTGGTGACTATGGCAAGGGATGTCAAGAAAGATAGCTCACAGGATTCCATCCAAAAACTAGTTAATTTTAGAAAGCTTTATAAAAATTGCCGAAAGGAAAAAAATTGGAAGGAATTGGAATTTGCTGCCAAAATGAAAAATTCTGCACATTTTTGGAAATTGGTAGCAATGGGTTCCAAGAAGATCAGGAGTAATATTGAAGCTCTGACCCTCAGGCAGATATGGGAGAAATATTTTTCTGTACTTTACAATGATAGGGTGTGTATTAAGTTTTAGGTACTAGGGGATCTGGAAGCCTCTATTCTCCATTTCCTTCCAGCTTCGTCTGCAGTATCCAGTGAGGAAGTTAAATTTGTAATTAACAATGTTATAATAAAGCACACGGGGAGGATTTTATCCCTGTGGAAGTATTTAAGGAGAATACTGACTGGGGGAATTGTTTTGGGTAAATTTTTCTCTAATATAAATAATACCAGGATTTCCCCCTCAGATTGGGCTACCAGTATTATCATTCCACTTTATCAGAAAAGGGGGTTCGAAAAGACCTGAGATTACTCCCCAATTAGTTTATTGAATGTTGCGTTAAAATGTTACACTAGATATCTTTTGGGGAGATTAGAGGATTGGGCAATAAAAAAGTAAGCAGCTTTTATTTATCTAAAATTGGCTTTTGATCCTTGGTTACTTTTTTTTTTTTTAAGAGCTCTTCACAGACAAACAGTAGCTAAGATTAGGATAGGTCTAGAAGATAAATTAACTGATTCCAGCCTAATTACAAAGGGGATTCAATAGGGATGCCCTTTTAACCTTCCCCCTTTTATGTCAGTGATGTGGTTTTAGCATTACAATTTTTGCCCTAAAATTATGAATCACCACGTCTGTCTTCTTATGTGCAGATGATATGGTTTTACTATCACAAACACTATTGGGACTGAAGCGTTTATTAATGAGTTCAGTTTATACTGTCAACAGGAAGGCCTCTTGATAAATTATTCAAAAATTAATGTAATTGTCTTTAGTCAGAGACATCAACGAGCAAGATATTGAACAAGTTCGCTCTTTCCCCTACCTGAGTATCTGGTTCACACAAAATGGTTTGTGGGATAATCATATTTAGGTAATAAAATTAAATGCAAGCTGTATTACATTTTACCTGGACTCATGGGAGGCTACTTAATTGCACCAGCCCTTTGAGTGTTTGAGACCAAGGTATACACTCAGATTTTGTACAGTGCAGAACTATGAAGATGTAATGATCCCATGGGATTGGAAGTGATTCAAAACAAATTTTTTAGGAAGATTTTTGGCCTCCCACATAATGTGCTAACTGCTTTTAGAGTCAAAACAGGTATGATCTCCATTCTGTCGAAGTGCAATATAATAATATTAATTTTTGGCTTCATAGTGATAGTATGCACTGGCAGCGTTTGCCAAACTTGTACTTAGAAAAATAGCTCAGTAGGACTTTTTCATGTAAATTTCCTTGGTTAGAGTATATTCAGAACTCTGCATTTTATAGGTTTCTCAGAATCGGAAATTATTAAAATTTTAAAATATGAAATCGATAATCAAGCTGAGAATAGAGGATATTAATAAGCAACTGAATTGGGCAGTTGTTTCTATTTCAAATATGACACCTTGGTTTCCCCTTGTTAAAAAGACTCATAAGCATGCCAGATATTTAGATAGTTTTTGTAATAACATGGCAAGAGGGCCTTTACAGCTCTCTGTTTTCAATCCATGCAGATGGTTTACTTCGAAGGCTATATACTGACATTGAGAAATGTAACCACCTCTGTCCAGGCATCTTAGGGCAGACCTACCACTTTATTTATTACATTGTAATCTGTATTGCCACTTGAGGTCAAAATGGCTTTCTATGTTTTTGTCCCAGATGCCTTTTCCTATGACCTCTCCAAAATAGAATATTTGTTAGAAACTGACAATGTATCTGATCTGAGTGGTTGCTCTCTTTGCATGGGCAACCGCTAAAACAAGAAAAAGACAAGTTGTGTAGCGATCATATACCGTTTAATACTGTATGTCCTTTTTAATTTTTATTCATAAGTATGGTAACATTTTATAATTTAAATTTAGTTTTACTTTGATTTTTGTACAGTGACCTAAGGCTAAGTCGCTATTAATAAACTTGATTTTGCTATATCAGCAGAGCCCTCTAGTATAGACACAGTGTGTGCCAATGAGAGTTTTTCTGCTGGAACAGGTAATCCACCTCTCTGAACAACATTAGCTATGCTGTTAGAAGCCCTCTTCTGTTGGCACAGTTGCATCTGCACTGAGGGTTTTGCCACCACAGCTGTGTTGGTTAGGGGCTGTGATTATTGATACTCTTAGCTGACAATATCTACGCTACAAAGTTTTGGCGGCATAGCTAAGGCTTAGGCACTTTCAGGAGCCTAAGTTACTTCAGGCTCCCTAGCTACCTATGTGCTCCAGCACTGCCTTGACTCTTCAAAGCATTTGATGCTTTGGTCTCACCTCTCTCGCCACCAGCTCTACAACCAGCATGGTTAAAGAGGACCGCCCCAAAGGTCATTCTTACAGCTGGCTACCACCATGTCTGCAATGGGGAATCCTCCTTTGGTGGGAACCAAGGATTTTAGAGCTACTTAATGTGTTCCACTGTTTCACCTGCGTGTACAGGGTCAGAGCAAGGGGTGAGGATTTCAGCCTTTGTCTGTAGAATAGGGATAATATTTTCTCCAACACCTCTTTCAGAGATCATCTAAATTCATCAGTTTTGGTGAAGCACTTGGATATATGGGGATTAGTGCTTTGGAAACACCTATTTAAATCTAAAATAAATAAGCGTATATCCTTTAAGATACCTTATGGATATAAATTCATCTGAGTCATACCTAAGACACAGAAGGTAATTATCCTACTCTACTCAGCACTGATGAGGCCCAGCTGGGAATACAGTGTCCAGTTCTGGGTGCCACACTTTATGTAAGATGTGGACACATTGAAGAGAGTCCAGAGGAGAACAAAAAAAATGATGAAAGCTTTAGAAAACTTGATCTATGAGGAAAGGTTAAAGAAACTGGACATCTTTAGTCTTAAGAAAAGAAGACTGATGGGGGACTTGATAACAGTCTTCAAATATATGAAGGATTTTTAAAGAGGACAGTGACCAGTTGTTCTCCATGTCCCCTGAAAGTAGGACAAGAAGTGATCGGCTTAATCTGCAGCAAAAGAGATTTAGGTTCGATATTTGGAAAACTTTATAACTGGGTTAGTTAAGTACTGCAATAGATTGCCAGGAGAGGCTGTGGAATCCCCATAATTGGAGGTTTTTAAGAACAGGTTAGACAACCATCTGTCAGAGTATACTTGGTCCTGCCTCAGTGCAAGGTATCTCCCATCCCTACATTTCTATTATTCTATCTGTGCTTGTTTAGCTAGATACTGAAGAACTGGCAAGATTTTTGTGAACCCTTCATTTAGCATGTAAGGTACACTGAACTATCTAAATTCTAGGTTGTGAACTGATGTGGGTTAATTAGCTCTTACGGTATTAAACTGATGCAGACCCCAGTGAATCAAATTTTCAGTTCTAGAATGCAAATTTAACAATGGTACCCAAATTTAGTGCCCTAACAGTTTGCTCCAAATTCCTGTTTGTATACATTGTTGCCCAGGATATGGTATATATTCCAATCAGTGATAAAAACCAAGAAATAACCTCAACCAATTCCCAGATAACAAAAATTTCAGTAACATCTATTGTTAGCACAGTACTCATGTAGGTCAGGAGATGGAAACTGTCACTTCTATCATATCTGACAAAGCCACCATAAATGGCCCCATTGTTTTGTGCACTAATTGTTCTAGTGTCAGTTTTTCTCGTATCTGACCTTAGTGTTCTTCTTTTGGAAAGGACTTCTGTTTTGCTTGTCCTGCATCTGCTTGTGTATTCAGTGGGGACAATCCTGCCCTTTGTTTTGCTAGTTCTTGGCCTCAATCAGACAGAGACAGCTTTGAAGTTAACTGGCCATCTGGCAACTTAGCTTTCCTCAAACTTCTCTGTAAGGATACTCATTAAGCAGAGCATGCTAAGCTATTGGCAAGTTATTGACAAATAGAAATAAGAAGGTCAGCTTAGACTGGCACTAAACTCCCTTATGAGACAGTGCAAGAGCAACACTACATGCCCTGCAATTAGATGTTAGACAACCTGTGGAAACAGTCTTAGAAACCGGACATATTTCTAGAAGGGCTATTTCACCACAGAGTTGAGCACCTCTGAAATAAAAACCAAAGACAGAGACAGATAAGCACTTCCTTCCCCCCCTCCCCCCCGCCACCTTCATTTATACTTTTATACTCAGCTATATAATGCACTTGTTCTGGAAAGAGAACAGGCACATATTTAAATTAGGCATTTCTAATTACACTCTATTTCTAAATTAATCACTTTCCCACATGTCAGTGATTTACAAAAAGCAATTTTCCTATGTGTGTGGTTATTTATTGAAGTTGACTAGGGACAAGTGTCTTCTCACTGCCTGGTAGGTATAGTTTTCCCTTTGGTATGGTTCAGGGAGAATGGAAGATTTAAAATTAACTAATAGAAGTTCTTTCTAGCACAAAGGGATAATTTAACTGTGAACATTCAGGTTATTGCATGCATAGGCATGGGAAATAGGGATACACATTTTTTATGCAGGGCTCTGCTGCAGGCCCACGCCTGGGGTCCCAGCTGCCAGCCTGTGCCTGGGGTCCCTGCTGCCGCCCCCCCCCCGCCACTTCGGGCTCTGCTGCCAGCCCCGTGCCCAGGGTTCCGGCTGCAGCCCCATGCCTGGGGTTCTGCTTAGGGTTGCCAACCCTTCAGGGTTGCCCTGGAGTCTCCAGAAATTAAAGATGAATCTTTAATTAAAGATTATATCATGTGATGAAACCTCCAGGAATACGTCCAACGGAAATATGTCCCGGCTGCCGGCCCCATGCCCGGGGCTCTGCTGCCGGCTCCATGCCCGGGGTTCCGGCTGTTGGTTGAATGCCTGCCCTCAGCTGTGGCCCGAGCCTCGGCCCCTTTGCCCCATCCAGGTCGCCTGCTCCGGGGTGAAAGTAAGTTAGAGGACTTACTGGTACGCTGGAGTCCTGAGCAGGGGGTGTGGCCTCAACCGGAAGAGGCAGGGCCTTAAATCCCCGGGCCCTTTAAATCTCAATTTAAAGGGCCAGGGGTCCAGCTGCAGTAGTGGCGGCTGGGAGCCTGGGGCCCTTTAAATCACCCACGAGCTACCAGCTGCAGAGGCGGCTGGGAGCCCCAGGGCTCGGGGGCGATTTAAAGGGCTCAGGGCTCCAGCTGCCGCTACCGCAGCGGAGCCCTGGGCCCTTTTAAATCACTGAGGACCCCTGCGGGCTCCCAGCTGCCACTGCTACCCCGGGGCTCTGGGCTCTGGCAGAGCTTTAAAGGGCCTGGGCCTCCGCTGTGGTAGCAGCTGCCGGAGCCCCAAGCCCTTCAGATCCCCGCCTGAGCCCTGCTGCTCGAGCCCTGGGGTAGCGGTGGCCGGGCTCTGGTGAGGATTTAAAGGGTCCTGGGGCTCGAGCCGCCGCTACCGCCCCTGCCCTTTAAATCCCCTCCGGAGCCCCACCACTGCTACCCCAGGGCTTCGGCAGCAGGACTCAGGCGGGGATTTAAAGGGCCCCGGGAGGGTAGCGGGGGCTGGAGCTCCAGGCCTCTTTAAATCCCCACCTGAGCCCTGCTGCCCGAGCCCTGGGGTAGCGGCAGCAGGGCTCTGGTGGGGATTTAAAGGGCCCCAGAGCTCCAGCCGCCACTACCCTCCCAGGGCCCTTTAAATCCCCGCCTGAGCCCTGCTGCTGCTACCCCAGGGCTCGCGCAGCAGGGCTCAGGCGGGGATTTAAAGGGCCCTGGGGGGCGGGGGGCATAGCAGCGGCTGGAGCTCCGGGGTCCTTTAAATCCCCCCGCAGACCCGCCGCCACTACCCCAGGTCTTTAAATTGCCCTCTCGGAAAGCTGGTCCTGGTACGGCACACCGGCTCTTACCAGTACACCGTACCGGGGCGTACCGGCTTCCTTTCACCTCTGCCGTGCTCCCAGCCCCAGCTCGGGTGGGGGACGGGACGGACCGAGGTAAGGGGGCTGCCTTTCAGCTCCCCACTATTAAAAGTGTTCTAGAACTACTGATTGCATGTAAATCCCTGGTAAACGGATGTTAATAGTTCCCATCCAATTTCAAAGAGAGAGCACCACCCACTTTCTTTGTTTTACTAAGATTTAATGCACACAAAACACATTGTAAATGCAAATCCAAAAATTCTTAATATTTTATCCTGAGAACAACTTCTAAACAAAAGCTATTAAACAGTAAATCTACTGGTGTTCCTTATGCAGACTTCTCTCCTTATTGTTTCTGTTACAAACATTCAAATATAAGGTTTCAACATAACATTTTCTAGACTTTCGCACATATGAAAAAAACATTTCCTTCTTTATCTTGGCCCTGGTCCTAATGGAGGGCTTCCCTAGCAAATAAAGCTAGAATAGCACTAACCTGTATCTAAAGAGGTACAGGGATTGTGACCCAGCCCTCTCCAGGGACACACATCTATTGGCTTGCATCAATCAGCCACTGAGTCAATAGGGCTGTCTTTAACGCCTATATCTGTAACCTTTTCCCCCTTTGTGCTCTGATTGGCTCAGCTCTCAGAGCGTGACGGGGGGGATGTCAATGAAAATTTCCTACACAGCCTCAGAAAGAGCTACTGAGAATATCTAATAACTCTCAGACCCTATTCCTGATGTTTCTGGGTCCTTCTGGTTAAGTTGTCCTGTGCCCAAAACTAGTATTTTAAATTTTTTGAGAACATTTGGTGATACTTCACTCCTAAACATTAGAAGGGTGCTAAGAATTATGCACAAACTCCTCTAGAGATGTTAGAGCAAGCATGATGCTCCACAACATTTAGTTTAGAATATAATTTAGACTGTGCAGGTATGGGCTGAGACATCTAATTGTTGATGACATGATCAATCCAGGGGATCTTTCTCATATGTTTATGATTTAGGCTTTGTAGGGACTATAGAACATTAGACTTTGAAGCTACATGATTTTTGTGTGTAGACAACATATTATTGGCTCAGAAATTACTCTTACTGGGCATTGGGCATGTGAATTGGGGTGGGGACAGCGGATAAAGTGCACTAATTCTCCTTTTGGGAGGAAGAAACATTTCTGTGGTGATTTGATTTTAAAAAATGACTAGTTGATGGTGCTCAGTGGCTTAGAACATTAAGTCTTGAGAGAACAATAGACAGGGAGCAGTCAAAGGTGAATAAATAAGCTTATCACATCTTTGTGCTATATGTGGAAGTGATATCATGTAATAAATATGGGCTGCATCCCACTGTCCCCCAGGAAAGTGCTCATTATGATGTACTCCAGTGAATGTTACAAGTAAAGTACCCCACGCTCCTTTATATATTCCTTTCTATGCACATCCCTATCTCCATGTTGTTAGCCAGGCTCCTAGAGAGTCGGCATACATATTTGGCAACTGATGTAGAGAGAACAGGTGTGGGACAAGACAGCAGAAGATGTCTTAATGGATGCGTTGTGGCTCACCAAGAGCTGTTTATGGAGGACAACTTTGGATCATGTAATACCAAGTATAGATAGTTCCAGCTATCTGTACCAACATTCGGATGGTGCAGTAGAGACTCAGAAAACAGGAATTCCATGCCAAATGTCAGCTTGATGTGTGCCAGAGTGGTGATAGACTTTGAACCTGAAAATCCTGCATCATACTATTAATAGGACAACTTCATGGTGATGCAGCGGTCTCCTCTGATCTCCTTCTACTATATTTCTTTGACACGTTTCTCTTCTGACAGTTTTCTTTTTTGTCTACATGGCCTTTCTTTGCTATCAGCTGTCTTATGCGAATGTATCCAACACTGCAGCATTTTCTACCAGTTCTAATTACCAAAATTGTTCTGAAATGTCCAGATTTTTTGGGGGGAAAGGGGCAGAGGGACCGGGGGGAATGGGGGGAACGACCCTCTCACCTCTAAAGCTGGCCAAAATCTTGAAAAGAGTTGTGCAAGCATTTTGAAATTTGAGGGGTGTTTTTGGGAGAGGGGAATTTGGAAGATTTTGAGCAGCTACACTGGGTCCAGAGATTTGGTTGCAGATTGCTGCTGGTGCCACCTTCGTTGATAAGCGGTGGTTTGGCAACAACTATATCCCCTTACACACAGTTTAATATAGTCATGGCATGCTCTCCTGGGTTGGACCCTTACCTACCTGCTTCTGCTTATTGAAACACTCTGCTTGCCTATTGGTGTGTATTTTCTAGAGTATTCTGGGGGCCTGTGTCACCCACCTGGTCATGAATGCCCTCTGCTTAAATTGGTTCAGGGACATTTCCAAGAACATACATAAAGGGTCTATGTGATAAATCCAAACACTGGTTATACCACAAGTCATTATAAACTTTCCTTTATTCATCTAAATGATTATTTATTAGATTAATTTACAGTTCCTAGAAAAATACATTTCATAAATAGTTTCTCATGATAGCTACTGTAGATTGGATTGGATTTGATTTCCATTAATTTTTATTTTAACTTATTTTGTACTTTAGATGTATTTGGGGAGGGGCATTAATCTTTCAGACTCCATTAAGGAGTTGTACAATTTCATATACTCGTGCCTAATGATTTCTGCATGTTACATTAATTTCTATTGTCTATTTGATTTGTGTCTGTTTGTTAGATTCTCTTTGTATATTGTCAATTAAAGAAATCAATAAAAGTAACTAAAATTAAATGTGTCCTGACTTAGTTTCTTTGACACACAGTTCAATCAAAAAGGATTATATATAAAGGAAAAGAATGTGGAAGAGTCATAAATAGAGTACTACTGCAGAACCTTAACCAATGATTCCTATAGGATTTGGTTCCTTAAGGCTAACTCACACAACAATTGTCAACATAGCGGTGTAGAGTAAAATACCTGTACCCTGTAGCCATCTTCTGTCTGGGCCTAGGGATGATAGTGTAGGGAATACTCCCACTCTACCCTCCTGTGAGTAAGTAGGCAGGGAAGGGAGCCATGGCTCTTCCTCTGCTCCCTAATCAGGTCAGAAACAGGCACTGGGATGGAAATAAACTACACCAGGTAAGGGGATGTTGCAAATTACTTCTCCTTCAGGAGCAAGCGAGACTCTGCATCACAATCCCTTCTTGGGGTCCCTCGCTATGTCATCACTATGCTCTTTGAACAGGAGCAAGCATAGAAGCTCAGTCTTGCTCCATCACTTTTTGTGCCTCAATTCCCCATCTCTAAGATAGATAATACTTTCTTATCTCACATAAGTGGTAGGAAGCCATTCGTTTATGTAGGTGAGCCATTCTGCTGGCATTGTGGTAAGAGCCAGAGAAAAATATATAGATACTAGCAGAGCATTCTTCACAAGGCCAAAGCACAATATAAGAAACATTAATATAATGCTTCACAGTAAATCAAATTCTGTATAAATTAACTGGTAGTTTGGTGATGCTAACTTAAAAAAAGCTATAAAGGAAGATCAAGATACAGTGCTAGACGAGATATAATGAGGTAGACATGATTATCTAGGGTCAGGTTTTCAAAGTTAAATGCATACATTTAGTAGCATATAGTTGCATTGGCTATTTGTGTGCCTAGTTTAGGCATACAAATAGGCAATGTGTATTACCAAGCCAGTGGTTTCACTGTCGAAGTCACAAGGTCTTTCAGGATAGCAAAAGCTATACTCACCAGCAAGAGTTACAGCTTCTTGTAATAACATTACAGCATCATTAAGGACCAAATTGGATATGTGCACTTCGCTTGAAACAATAAGACGAAACACCTCTTGTACTCCCAAGAATTTCACTTCTGTATTCATAATGTTATCACAGTCCTATCTTGTAAACTCTCAATAGATACGCCTCAGTTACCCAATTGATTCAAGACTATGTCCATTAGTTCAAGACCATTGAGTTCTCTTGATGGAAAAATCCTTGCCTTAAAATAATCTATAAAATTAAGTTTGGTTTTAACAGCCAGTAGTTGTACTGAACATGCCTCTCCTCCCACATTGTTAACCTAGATATATGGCTTAAAATTGTATTATCATAGCATGCAAGAGTCCTACTCAAGGACCAGAACCCCATTTTGCTAGGTGTTGTACAAACACAGAACAAACTAAAGTTCACTACGTTTAGAATGGTGTTTGCAACAGAACCTGAAATCGTGCAAATCTAGTGACTAACTGCAACCTACCATTTTTGTGGCATTAAGATGTATCTGAAGCACCATAAATTCAAGTGTTTGGCCAGAAGCTAAACAACTATCATCTCATCTCCTCCAGTGCACTCTGACAACATGGGTTGGTTGATTGTTTGATAAGGATGAGGATGATGAGCAAGTGAGGGCTTCGGCTCCGCCCTTTTCTGGCAAGTTTCACCTTGTTTTGATGATCAAGAATAATTCAAGTTGGCTCTCTAAGTGTATTCCTCTGTTTCTTCCTAATGAAATTTCCAACCAAAAGACAAGTGAAGTGTATTTTTGTCTTATTAGAATAAACAATTCACCTTTATTAAACTTCCTGACCATTCTGGAAACAAAATTTATACGCATTAACAGGAGAGCAGGATTTCCCTGATATTCACTGGCTTGCAACAGGCCAGTTATAGTAGAGGGTCCAGAGTTGGTGTTCACAATATTTCTGGTCAATACTCAGAGGGATCACCATTCTTGGTTATCATGGTTCCTAAATATCATTATACCTTCTCATTTTTGCTTAGCATATCCATTTGTAGCTCTTCAATAGTCTGCATCAGAGAATCTGTATACACCCCTATTAGATTTTATGAATTAATGCAATTTCAGTTTAAAAAGTGACTAGTGAACCTTCATACCACACCCCTGAGCTACATAGTTATACCAACCTAACCCCTGGCGTAGACAGCGCTATGTCAACAGGAGGGATTCTTCCATCAACACAGCTACCGCCTCTCGGGAGGTGGAGTACCTATGTAGACAGAAAAAGCTCTCCTGTTGGCTTAGGTAGCATCTTCATTAAGTACTATAGTGGTGCCGCTATGCCGCTGAAGCACTGTAAGTGTCAACATGCCCTGATTAGTAATTCCTAGACTTCCTGCTGGCATGGCATGACACCACCCCATTCCGACTGTGCCTAGTACATTAAAAAACACAATATTAACATGATTCATCTATACACTAATCTTCAAAAGTAAAAGTTAAAACCCTCCTCTATTTCTAATCTCGGATTCTCTCACCCCACATGCCTATCCACTCAACTGTCCTGACCGGGTGGGGAGAAGGAAAACCCATAAGTCTCCAAACCAGTCTCTGGTGCACTATGGATGTACAGTGTGTTCCAGACTGAAGGATCCCTCATCAGGAAAGCCCTTCTGCCTTTGAGGCAGAGGATATGACCTTGAGTATCTCTACTGATCAAAAATGGTGTACTAGCATAGAAAGAGAGGTGTCCTGTTATTGCCACTTTCTGCCACCTGTACCCACACCAGGTAGTATCTTACTCTGACTCATGCCAGGGACAAAAAGATGTATCATCCCTGTCCTAAAGAAATTGCCTGCCAAGAGACTGATAGAGGGAAGTGGAAGAAATGTAACATTCACTGAGCGGTAAAAGTAGTAAAATTGTTTGTGGCAAGTCAAGTTCCTATGAACTAGCCAAAAAGGAAGTGTGGGGAAGCTCAGCACATTTTCTTTGTTATCAGCATTTTTATGTTTAGCTCTATACAGTTTATATAAGATGGAAAAGCCACAAGAAGAAATCAAATTCCATACAAAATAACTGCTAATCTCAAGAGTCACACAGCATTGAGATGAGAGAAGATAGATTAGAGAGAGACAGACAGACACTTTACTAATCATATTAAGATTCTCTTAGATGGAAACTGGACAAGTCATATTCTCACACAGGTCAAGGAACAAGGAAAGTAGCCCATTCTCTATGCCCTACAATTATTAAATTGAGTTGTTAGCTATAGATTTACGTGCTATGTTCAATTTCCTCTCATCTGTGTCTTTATATTTGAGACATAGGATGAAATTTTATTCAGTTTTCAAGCATGTTCACATAATGGAATCCATAAAGGAAACAATTTAAAATCATTTGTGACTATTCCAGAGATATTCTTAATTTAAATCTTAGTTTGACACCACTCTTTGAGAACTTCATAATAGCAAACAGACTGACTCAACTCAGATAAGACAGAAGTAATATATGTTGGAAGGCAGAAGCATCTAAAGATATGAGTGTGTTAGCTATGCGATTTGTTGCATATATATATATATATAATAATTTTTCACCAAAGGGGATTGAGGAGAAGGCTCTAAAACTGCACAAGCAAGGACACTACCCCACTCAGAAAGATGATAAAAAAAAGCATACCCGTACACCTATACTAAAGATGGGTACTATCTTTAAAAAGGGCAGGGAGAAAGAGGACCTGAGGAATTATAGAAGAGTAAGCCTAAATTTGATACCTGGAAATATACTGGAACAAATTATTACAGTCACTTTGTAAGTACCTAGAGGATAATAGGGTCATAAGAAATAGCCACCATGGATTTGTCAAGAACAAGTCATCCCGAGCCAACTTAATTTCCTTATTGGACAGGGTTACTGGCTTATTAGTGGGGGATGGGGTGGGAAGCTGTAGACATGGTATATCTTGATTTTAGTAAGACTTTTGACATAGTCACACATGACATTGTCATAAACATGACATTTTCATAATTCTCTGTCCATTCCCTCTGGGGCACCTGGCATTGGCCACTGTTGGAAGACAGGATATTGGGATAGATGGACCTTTGGTCTGACCCAGTATGGCCGTTCTTATGTTCTTAAACTAAGGAAATGTGGTCTAGATGCAATTACCATAAGGTGAGTGCAAAACTGGTTGGAAGACTGTTCTCAAAGACTAATTATCAATGGTTCATGATCAAACTGGGAGAGGGGATGTATCTAGTGGGGTCCCAGAGGAATCTGTCCTGGTTCCAATACCATGCAATATTTTCATTAATGACTTGGATAATGGAATGGAAAGTATGCTTACAAAGTTTGTAGATGAAACCAAGCTGGGAAAATGTTGCCATCTGGAGGATAGGTTTAGAATTCAAAATGACCATGACAAATTGGAGAATTGATCTGAAATCCACAAGATGACATTCAGTTAAGAGAAGGGAAAAACTAAACTGCATGCACAACTACAAAATGGGGAATAATTGATAGGCAGAAAAGAGTCTGTAGGTTGTCATCATCAATCATCATGTTCCCATTATGCTTCTGGCGTTTAGGGCTGTGACAAAGCTCCTGTCTGTTTCTGGCAAGTCTTTCAATGGTTCCCCAGCTGTGCCCCAGGCTTTTCAGCTTGGCTTCCACAGCTCTTCGCCATGTTGGTTTTGGGCGGCCTCGTTTCATTTGCCTTCAGGTGTCCATCTTACTGCTACTCTGGTGGTGGAATCAGTTGTCCATCCAAAGCACATGACCAATTCATCTCCAATGCCTCCTGGCAATTCTAGTGCTCATATCCTCTTTGCTGCACTGTGTGAATAGGCCTTGGTTTGAGATTGTTCTGGGCCAAAAGATACAGAGGATTTTTCTGAGGCAGGTTGTATGTAATGAAGACAGTTTGGACATGTCATACTTTTTCATTCCCCAGCATTCTGCACTATAAAGTAATGTTGAAAGTACACAGCTCTGATAAATCTTGAGTTTGGTTTTCGTGTTGTATTTTGATGATTTGCAGACTGTATTTAAGCTCCTGAAGGTGTTCCTAGTTTTACTGATTTTGTTCTGGATGTCCTGGCTTGTTCCACCCTCCTGGCTGATAGTACTGCCCAAGTATGTGAATGTTTCTACATTGGTGAAAACATAATCCTCTATCCATACTGGTGATGGTGAGGCAATATTAAAGGTCATGATATCTGTCTTATTGTGGTTGATTTTCAGTCCAATTTGTTGGCTGAATGCATTGAGTCATGTTGATTTTTCTTATGTATGGTGCTGGGTATGTGATAGGAGAGCGAGATCATCTGCGAAATCCAGGTCTTCAGGGGACAAGGATGTCAATGTAATGCCTCTTGGCATGTCTGTTGTACGCTGCATTACCCATACCCAATCAATGGCAATGTTGAAGAGGATTGCAGACATAACTCACCCCTGACGTACTCCTGTTTTGACTTCAAAACTGAACTCATGATGATCAACACTGCATGTAAAATTGAAATAAAAGCTTTTGATGATGTTGATTATACAGAGGAAGATTCCATATGCCCACAGAATGCGACATAGGCTGGTCCTGTGAATGCTCTCAAAAGCCTTCTCAAAGTCTATGAAGTTTATGTAGAGCTGCCATTGCCTTTTAAACACTGTGGGTTATAGTGGATCATAAATTGAATAGGAGTGAACAATCTGATACAGTTGAAAAAAAAAGCTAATATTCTGGGGGTGCATTAAGGGTGTCATATGTAAGACATAGGAGGTAATTGTCCCACTCTACCTGGAACTGGTGAGGCCTGAGCTGAAGTACTGTGTCTGGTTCTGGGCACCCCACGAGAAAGATGAGGACAAATTGGAGAGAAGGTCAAGAGGTGAGCAACAAAAGTTATCAAAGTTTTAGAAATCCTGATCTATGAGTAAAGGTTAAAAAAATTGGCATGTTTATTCTTGAGAAAAGAAGACTAAGGAGGGGAGGACCTGATAACAGTCTTCAAATATATTATGGGCTGTTTTAAAGAGGATGGTGATCAGCTATGCTCCATGTCGACTGAAGGTAGGAAAAGAAGTAGTCAGCTTGATCTGCAGCAAGGGAGATTTAGGTTAGATATTAGGAAAATATTTCTAACTATAAGGATAGTTAAGCACTGAAATAAGCTTCCAAAGGTGGTTGTGGAATCCCTGTCACTGGATGTTTTAAGAACAGGTTAGACAAACACCTATCAGGGATAGTCTAGGCATACTTGGTCCTGCCTCAAGACGGGGGGAGTGGACTTGCTAACTTCTCAAATTCCCTTTCTGCCCTACATTTCTATGATTCTACATGCCCTTTATTGCTGTTAATTTAAATCAATTGTTTCAAATTACAAGTTCATACAAATGAGCTCCTTCGGGGATCCAGACTGTAGAGTGTGTCTCATTACATTTAGAAAACCAAGGACTAAATATATCCCTTCCTAATCAGTTAGATCACAGATTTTTTTTTTCTTTCCCTCCTCCACATACAGAATTTAGATCCCATTGTAAGAAGTAGTTCAGGATAGATGAGCGCATGCAGGCACGTTCTAGGAGAGGGCCCTGAAGTAGCAGCAGCAGCATGACTTCTCTGAGCAGACCAGCAACAAGACCTGTGCAAATCAGCTTTTTGGATCACTGGCCAAATTAAAATAAATAAATAAATAAATAAAAATCTAAAAGGAATTCATTTTGGGTAGACCAGAAATGAATTTGTTTTGCTGATGAAACAAAAATGAAAACAGTTTCTTTAAATTGAAGTGAGACTTCTGTTTTTATTTCCGGCAATTTTAACAGTCTTTTTAATAAAATGAAAGGAAATTTTAAAATATCATTCACAGAAATGCAGGAGTGGAGTAGGTAGTGATGCCCCCCGGCCCCCTATAGTTGCATGGTTATAGCACTCATCTGGGATGCCCCGAATTCAAGTCGCTAATCTGCTTGATTCAGAGCCAGGAGTTGAACTGGAGTCTGCCACATCACAAGAGAATACCCTAGCTGTTAGACTGTAGGATATTCCAGGTTGGGTCTTTCTCAGTCTCTCCTCTTAAAGCTGTTCCACTTTGCATAAATAGTCATTGGGCCAGAGACAGAAATTGGCCATCTTGATGGCTAGCCGTCTTATGTGGTTTCTAATCCCTGTTCCATCTCCACAGTTGTGTCAATGGACCCTAAGCCCCCTTGTGAATTTAACCCAAAAGATTTTTCTCCCTGAAATTTGGCAAATTAGTGTTGAATTTGCAAGTAGGTTCAGACTCCCTAAAACTATGTTTTTTGGCAAATGAACTATTTACCCCAAACATTTCACCCAGCTTTTCCAGCAACCACAGCCCAGCAATGAGAGACATTTTTAAAAGTGCTATTTCTAATGAATATGTCTGATTTGGAGTCACCGTCCATTGCTTGTTGATTTGGGATTCTGTTCTTTATTATTTCTGTAGCACCCCTAGCAAGACAGGCACTTTGGATACATGAGTGCGCCACAATTCTCTGCGTTAGTCTATAATACCCTCCACTATCTACTGTGCAGCAGGTCAAGAGGCTGCAGTCATTCCTGGCTAGACTACTGCAAGTCACATTAGTTAGAGCTATCCTTTAAATTCATGCACAATCTACACCTGATGCAGAATATAGCTGCTTGGCTTTTGGAAATAGCAAGCTGCTGAGACTGTATAAGTGTTTTTGCACTAATTTCCTGGAGAAAGGTGTTGGTAATATCTTTTAAAGCCTTGAATAGTTTGAGACCTTGTTATCTGACACTCAAGCTTTCCTTGCAACTACTGCAGTGAAATAATGTTAGTTGGAAAACTCTTGCTCTTGAGTTCCTAGCTCAAAATGTCCAGTTCCAAGATCTTCAAAGGTATTTAGGCACCTAACTCAGATTGAAATCAAAGGGTATTAGGTGCCTAAATAACTCTGAGGATCTGGGCTTCAGTATCTTTCCAGTGATTTTTAATTTGAGATTACCCACCTTTAACATTTGCTTCTTTTGGCTTTCCTCTGAGGTCCAATTCCAGTTAGTTTAAAGGCAAAATGAAAAGTATATTTGTTTGGTTTGGCTGCAGTTTGCTTTTCAGTTATCTTCTCTAGTTTCATTGAATTTGTTCTTTCACTCTGGCATGAATATCATCCGGGTATTAGTATCCTCATATATAAATATCATTCAAAACTGAATGGGCACTTCACCCATGACTATTTGTTGAATTATCCCACATTTGTTTCACTCATTCACTTAGCTTTTTAGTCCAATAACAGGGGTTTTAAAGAGTCAGTATTTCTGGTGTTCTTAGAGATTTTAGTATCTGATGATATTAGTGATTTTCTCACTAATAAGAAGAGTTATTAGTGAGAAAATATTGAGATGCTTTGTCATTAATAGGTTGGAAGAAAGTTAAAAGCAAAGGGGGAAAAATGTCCTCTCTGTGGTTATAAGTGGGAAAAAGGAACCAGTTATAAGAACATGCCTTTAATAAAAACTTACAGACACAAAAGAGAAAGACAAGGTTGGATTTCAAAAAGGAAGAATAGTGATAATAGACCTTTTAGGAACTTTCATGTCATCTGTTCAGGTTCTCAGAAACACATGGGAAAATACCATTCAAAACCAGTGCCATACTAAAGGTATTGGAAGATTAAACAACTGTTTTTGCACTCTTCTGCTAACTAGAAGGCTGTAGTTTTGCTTTTAGCCATAATTACTATATGCAGTCATATTCCAGTGTGCATTCACTACACCTAATTAGAGAGAATTAACTTATTTGCAATGAATGTTATCACGTAAGTCTCTGCTATGGTCAGCTTACCTTGTTCCTGTGCTCCAGTATTCCTTGCTTTACTGGTTAGCACCTCTGTTTTCCATCAGGTTCACAGTCCGCAGACAAAGAGGTTGGGGCATTAAGATGTCTTAGTCTTCTATCCAATACAGCCTCCCTGGGGACAGAATCCAACTAAGGAAGCAGTTCTTCCAGTTTTCTCTGGCCTTTAAGGAGTTCTTTGCCAGTTCTCTCCAGCCTCTCAAACTCACTAGTTCCTTTCCCATGACCCAATGCCCCCATCCATACATTATATCCACTACCTTTATTTGAGGCTGTGAGGGAACTCTTCATGTTTCAACCCAGGGACCCTAAACATGCAGTGGTTGCCTATTCCACTCTGCTCTGTTCTGCTTCATTTTCCCCGCTGCTCCATTTCCTACATGACTTGTCTCATGCTTTGCCCTTTCTTACAGTCTCTCCCAGGTTGAATACTTCCCAGCTCTCCCAAGCCCTCCACTGAAAGACTTACACAACATCTTGACAGTGCCAGTCTTAGTCTCTCTCTCTCTCTCACTAAGCCAAGAGCTTTGTCTTATATAGTCACCGCAAGCAGTCACATGATTCCCAATCATATGATCTTTCAGTCATGTGCTCCATTACAACTCCCACAATCATGATCTGAAAGAGGTTTTGTCACTGTGACAGGTATGCTGGTTGTGCCTTATGGCCTCTCTCCTATTGCCAGATCACTCTCCCGCCCCCATAAGATTTTTACCAATTTATTGGTGCTTTATTTTAAACTATTTGCCAAATAGCTTGAGAATAAATTTCAGAATTTGCAGTTCTTTTTAATGTTGATTCTTCCCTATTTAACATTTGTGGACTGTGATTGGTCACACAAATAGAGCTGGTCAAGAATTTTCCAAGAACACATTTTTCATTAGAAAATGTCAGTTTGTCAAAACTGAAGCTGAGCAAAAGGTTTCAAAGTGTTCAAAGTGTCCAGTTTTGACATTTTTGAAATAAAAAGTGTTGTTTGTTTTTTTAAGTTACTTTAACATAATAAATACCTTTATTATTATATAAACGTATTTGTTGATTTTAAAATTCATAAATGCAATGCAAATAAATTAATATTTATTGTACGTTTGGTAAAGAGATTTCATAGTAAAATATGCAGACTCAAGTATACAATATATCTTATTGCCCAGGCCGATGTTTCACACACCCTATTCATTGCTCCTGAAAGCTGTTCTAATGCTATAGTTTTTCTTTATTGATGTAATCCAAGCCTCCCTTAAAGACAATGACAAAACAAACACTGAGAAGTCAAGCACCGAAAAGAAATGGGAGTCTGGAGAACAAGTGACACCACTAGGCACTCTCCCTACAGAACACTCTATAGAACTAGATTATGTCTTTTAGGCAGAGCTCATACTAAAGCATTATATGGATTAAAAACTGGCTAACTATTCGTCTCCGATTGTAACTGTAAACAGGGAAATGTCAATTGAGCAGTATGTTTCTAATGGGGTCCAGACAGTTCTTTTTATCAAAGAGTACCCACTTTCTAAGTCTCATTTTTAACAGCCAAAAGCATAAGCAGGCACTTATTCAGATCCATCCAGGGACATACATCTCAGGCGCAGCCCAATACCCATTTCTAGCTCCTTTTTTGAGGAGACTCTTTCCTGAACCTGTCAGCAGTCTCTGTTCCTGGGACCATTCCCAGTTCCTTATCTGACTTACTCCTTTTCAGTCCTTCCTTAAGCAGGATTTCCCAGCTCTCTTTTTTGGAATGAGTTAATCAATCAATTTTCCCCTTAAATAGGAGTCTCTCCAGCTTTTCTTGTTCTGTTCTCCAGAATCCTAGATTCTAAGACCATTGTGATCATCTAGTCTGACCTCCTGTATAACACAGGCCCCCACATAATTCCTACATCATATCTTTTAGAAAAACATCCAATCTTGATTTATAATTTGTCAGTGATGGAGAATCCACTACAACCCTTTGTAAATTGTTCCAAAGATTAATTACTCTCAGTGTTAAAAATGTACACCTTAATTCCAGTCTGAATTTCTCTAGCTTCAGCATTCGTAGGAGCTCATCTTTAGTTGACTATCCACCATGACCCCAAATCTTTTTCAGAGTTGCTGTTTCCCAAGATAGTCTTTCATCTGTAAATATGACCTATTGTTCCCATATGTTTACATTTACCTATTCTAAAATGAATAGCGTTTGCTTACACCCAGTTTACCAAGTGATACATATTGATCAGAATCAGGGGCCTGTCCTCTTCGTTATTTACCACTCCCCCACTTTTTGGGCCATCTGCAAACGTTATAGCGATGATTTTATGTTTTCTTCTAGATCATTGATAAAATAATGTTAAATAATTTAGGGTGAAGAACCAATCCCTGCAGGACCACACTGGATACAGTTACATTTTGAGACCTATCAGTTAGCCAGTTTTTAATCCATTTATTGTATTCCATGTTAATTTCATATCATTTTAGTTTTTTTAATCAAAATGTTTTGTGATACCAAGTCAAATGCCTTAGAGAAATCTAAGTATGTCAACACTATTACCTTTATCAACCAAACTTCTAATCTCATTTAAAAAAAGATATCCAGTTAGTTTGACAGGATCTATCTTCCATAAACTCATGTTGATTTGCATTAGTTACATTACCCAAGCTTAATTTTTGATTAATCATGTCCCATATCAGCCACTCCATTACTTGCCTAGGATCAATGTCAGGGTGACAGGCCTATAATTACTCAGATCATGCCATTTACCCTTTTTAAAATGTTAAAAGTCAGCAAAAATTAGCTTTCTTCCAGTCTTCTGGAGCTTTCTCTGTGCTCCAAAATTTGTTGAAAAACAACATCAGTGAACCAGGGAGCTCCTCAGCCAGCTGCTTTAAATCTGCTGGACCTAAATTAACTGGACCTGCGGATTAAAAAATGTCTAAATTCTAGTTGTTTCTGTTTAATGTCCTCCAGAGATATTAGTGGAGTGGAAAGAGTGTTATCACCAAATAATGAGACTACATCATCTGTTCCCCTCCTCTCCCCAATACAGATTACAAATACTTATTGAACACTTCTGCCTTTTCTGCATTCTTATTGCTGACTCTACCATTTTAATCTAGTAATGGACCAATACCATTATCAAAATGTTTATATATACAGCTGTCACATCCATCCAGGTCACGGGCAGCCTGAGCTAGCAGTCAGAGTCCACAGTCACAAGACAGGAGTCAGGAAGTCAGAGTCAGGAGACAAACCAGAGGTCAGAACTATGAATCAGATTCCAGAAGTCACAGCGGGTCAGAGTGCCACTTGTTCAGACAGCTTCCTGTTCCTGCTGCTGGCTTAAGTAGGGTCAGCAGGCCAATCAGCTCTTCCGGGACTCCACCAACAGAACTGCAGGGGAAGAACCTCAAACTGGAGCTGGATTTCATGGGTCCCAGATGAGCAAGCATCAACAGGCTTCCAGATGGAGGGTTGGAAAGTGGCTGCTCCCTTGGACCATGACAACAGCTGCCTTTACTTCCTCTCTAACCCAGGTCACTTTTTTAACCAGGATAGCCTTCTTCCTCAGCTGTGGTATTGTGGCTTTTTAGGCATCTAGTAAAGTGTTCTTAAATGATTCCCAATTATCAGTCACATTTCTCTGATTAAATTCGTTCTTCCAGCCAGTTTGGATCAATGGCTTCCAGCTTTGTGAAGCTGGCCCTATTAAAGTACTGCCAAGCTGCCTGGAGTGGCTCAGGAACCAGCCTTAGGGCAGACCGTTAGGAACCAGGGCAGAAGCCCACCAAATTGGCTATGAGTTCTATACTGAGATTGCACCAATCAGTAGCAAGTGCAAATTACTCAGGCATTATAACAGGCTTAACATGGAGTCATAGGCAGTCTCCTTAATTACTCTGGTCTATGTTGCCACTAGCCAAGCTTGCCTTTCATACAATCATAGAATATCAGGGTTGGAAGGGACCTCAGGAGGTCATCTAGTCCAACCCCCTGCTCAAAGCAGGACCGATCCCCAATTAAATCATCCCAGCCAGGGCTTTGTCAAGCCTGACCTTAAAAACTTCTAAGGAAGGAGATTCCACCACCTCACTAGGGAACACATTCCAGTGTTTCACCACCCTCCTAGTGAAAAAGTTTTTCCTAATATCCAACCTAAATCTCCCCCACTGCAACTTGAGACCATTACTCCTTATTCTGTCATCTGCTACCACTGAGAACAGTCTAGATCCATCCTCTTTGGAACCCCCTTTCAGGTAGTTGAAAGCAGCTATCAAATCCCCCCTCATTCTTCTCTTCCATAGACTAAACATCCCCAGTTCCCTCAGCCTCTTCTCATAACTCATGTGTTCCAGTCCCCTAATCATTTTTGTTGCCCTCCGCTGGACTCTTTCCAATTTTTCCACATCCTTCTTGTAGTGTGGGGCCCAACACTGGACACAGTACTCCAGATGAGGCCTCACCAGTGTCGAATAGAGGGGAACAATCACGTCCCTCGATCTGCTGGCAATGCCCCTACTTATACATCCCAAAATGCCATTGGCCTTCTTGGCAACAAGAGCACACTGTTGACTCATATCCAGCTTCTCGTCCACTGTAACCCCTAGGTCCTTTTCTGCAGAACTGCTGCCGAGCCATTCAGTCCCTAGTCTGTAGAGGTGCATTGGATTCTTCCATCCTAAGTGCAGGACTCTGCAGTTGTCCTTGTTGAACCTCATCAGATTTCTTTTGGCCCAATCCTCCAATTTGTCTAGGTCCCTGTGTATCCTATCCCTACCCTCCAGCGTATCTACCTCTCCTCCCAGTTTAGTGTCATCTGCAAACTTGCTGAGGGTGCAATCCACACCATCCTCCAGATCATTTATGAAGATATTGAACAAAACCGGCCCCAGGACCGACCCTTGGGGCACTCCACTTGATACCGGCTGCCAACTAGACATGGAGCCATTGATCACTACCCGTTGAGCCCGACAATCTAGCCAGCTTTTTATCCACCT
Organism: Chelonia mydas; assembly: GCF_015237465.2. Lineage (NCBI taxonomy): Eukaryota > Metazoa > Chordata > Testudines > Cheloniidae > Chelonia > Chelonia mydas. Next base: position 127,375,100 of record NC_057849.1, read on the forward strand.
TATAGTCCATTCATCCAGCCCATACTTCTTTAACTTGCTGGCAAGAATACTGTGGGAGACAGTGTCAAAAGCTTTGCTAAAGTCAAGGAACAACACGTCCACTGTTTTCCCTTCATCCACAGAACCAGTTATCTCGTCATAGAAGGCAATTAGATTAGTCAGCATGACTTGCCCTTGGTGAATCCATGCTGACTGTTCCTGATCACTTTCCTCTCCTCTAAGTGCTTCAGAATTGATTCCTTGAGGACCTGCTCCATGATTTTTCCAGGGACTGAGGTGAGGCTGACTGGTCTGTAGTTCCCAGGATCCTCCTTCTTCCCTTTTTTAAAGATGGGCACTACATTAGCCTTTTTCCAGTCGTCCGGGACTTCCCCGATCACCATGAGTTTTCAAAGATAATGGCCAATGGCCCTGCAATCACATCCACCAACTCCTTTAGCACTCTCGGATGCAACGCATCTGGCCCCATGGACTTGTGCATGTCCAGCTTTTCTAAATAGTCCCGAACCACTTCTTTCTCCACAGAGGGCTGGTCACCTCCTCCCCATGCTGTACTGCCCAGTTCAGTAGTCTGGGAGCTGACCTTGTTCGTGAAGAGGCAAAAAAAGCATTGAGTACATTAGCTTTTTCCACATCCTCTGTCACTAGGTTGCCTCCCTCATTCAGTAAGGGGCCCACACTTTCCTTGACTTTCTTCTTGTTGCTAACATACCTGAAGAAACCCTTCTTGTTACTCTTAACATCTCTTGCTAGCTGCAACTCCAGGTGTGATTTGGCCTTCCTGATTTCACTCCTGCAAGCCCGAGCAATATTTTTATACTCATCCCTGGTCATTTGTCCAATCTTCCACTTCTTGTAAGCTTCTTTTTTGTGTTTAAGATCAGCAAGGATTTCACTGTTAAGCCAAGCTGGTCGCCTGCCATATTTACTATTCTTTCTACACACTGGGATGGTTTGTCCCTGTAACCTCAATAAGGATTCTTTAAAATACAGCCAGCTCTCCTGGACTCCTTTCCCCCTCATGTTATTCTCCCAGGGGATCTTGCCCATCAGTTCCCTGAGGGAGTCAAAGTCTGCTTTTCTGAAGTCCAGGATCCTTATTCTGCTGCTTTCCTTTCTTCCTTGTGTCAGGATCCTGAACTCGACCATCTCATGGTCACTGCCTCCCAGGTTCCCATCCACGTTTGCTTCCCCTACTAATTCTTCCTGGTTTGTGACCAGCTTTGTGATAGATGGTCTCTTCTGCAAAAAATCATAACAATATTCAGATTACTCTGAATCTAAAAAGTACTGGTCACTTTCCCCTGGTCAGTTGTACTTTAGATCTTATACCAAAGACAATTATTGTAGCCAAGACAAAGAAATGAGAGTTATTTACAAGGTTAAAGCAGGTAAACATACTCAGGCAAATGAGTTATAATCATAGGTTCCAAATGGTGAGAGAAGCTGCAGTAATATGCAATCTCTACATGCCCTTTAGGGCTAACCCAGGCTAAGAAATCTTGCCCTCCTAAAGTCCAAGCAGCATAGAGATACAGTTTCTTCTTGTTAGTGATTTTTATTCCCTTCTCCCCGAATTCAAGCTGATGGGATGAGTTCATGTGCATGTCTCTTCTTCATGGTGTAGGAGAGAAGGAATGCAATTAGCAAAGTCTTTGTTCTTTCATGTTTCACAATGGATCATTTGGTTTCAATGATCCTTCTTGGTGGGCAAGAGAACACCTTATGTGGCAAACTAGTATTTCACTCTTGGTAATGCTTCTCTCCTGACCAGTGATTTATAGTTACAGAACAAACACCTTGTAACATGAGATACAGATATTATAAGTGAGAAAAATACATGCAGCAGTTTACAAGCATTTCCTAAAGTCCTAACACATTCTTATCAACATTACATCTGTTTTAACAACACAAACACACAGGTGAGCCAGACAGATTTCAGCTATGTATTTGTCAGTGTTCAGTTGAGACACAGAGTCCTTGTCATGAGCTGGCTCCTGGTCTGCCAGGAACATAAGCACCAAGTATATATATATATATTACTGGTCTGGACTTTATTCTGCTTGCACCTTATAAGTCAAGTCATAATCATTTGTACCTAAACTTCCATTAATTTTAGGTGCTGTGATCAGTTCCTCCTTATCTGCAGCACTTTTTGAGTTAGAAAATTGTCATCTGTAACGTTTAGAAATTCCAATCCTCTGTTCCTTCTTAAATCAAGAGCCCTCAGCTCTCAACTCCAGAGCTGAGCTCAGGGTTAATCAGCTGTAGTGCCTTTACCAGATGCTCCTTCAGTTCACCACTTCTCTTTAATTAATCTTCAGGGTGCTCAGCAGTCCAGCCTTCCCTTGCTGGTGTCTCCGCAACTAGAAGGGAGGAGCTTCTCCCAGTTCATACTGATTGGTTGCGTGAGATAGGAGCCTTGCCTCACCCTCTCTGCAAGGCTGAAAAACACAGAGCAAAATACAGTCACATATTTCTCTTCATTGTTTCGGTTTCTTTCTGGATCTTAGTTGAAATGAAGATTAATTTGACATGTGTTCACAAGAAATTATTTTAAATCTGGGTATTTAGGCACAATGTGTACTCTGTAAGTAGTTATCTTACTAAACCTTTATCATTGTAAGAAAACCAATGAAAATAAAAGTTAGGACAAGAAAGTGTCTGTGTGCTAATGGTTCTTAGGGGAAAGGATTCTCAAGGCCTGACTCTCCACTGCCTGGCACTTTGTGGATACGGTTGTCATGTGTCCAGTTTTTGTCATGATATATACCCTAAAGATGGCATGAAAGATATCATTTGAAAACTAGTAACTCACTGATCATTAATATTCTCTTGTGATGTATGTACAGGCTGTGTACAAAAAGTTATGGAATGTGCTAGAATTATGTTCTTAAAATGTGTTTGGCAAACAATGAATAAGCTGTGTCTGCCCTAGACAAAGAAATGTGTATTTGTTTGTCTGACCAGCCTGATCCTCAGACAGAGACAATGAAGGCATATTTACATAAAAAGTAAACAAAGTCATCAAACTAGTGAGTGGGGGAGATTGCCTTTGGACTTCAAAGACAAGGGTTTGAACCTGAAATGATAAGTAATTAAATCAAGTGATTGTATACAAAATGACTATATTATAAAAAGAACGAGGAGTACTTGTGGCACCTTAGAGACTAACAAATTTATCTGAGCATAAACCCAAAAAAGCTTATGCCCAAATAAATTTGTTAGTAAAAGTATCAAGGAAGGTCTTACATGAAAGCTAATGACACTCTGGTGATTAATATCTTATAAAATGTATGTATTAACATTATGAATTATGAATAGTAATTGATATTATGCTTTAAAGACTATGACCAAACAAAGGGCAAAACAGCTGCCTTCCTTTCTGGAGAAAACCCATTTACCTGTCTCCAGTGAAATGAAGCAAGGTGTGACCAAAAACAATGGAAGACTCATTTACATATGAATCAACATGGGGGCATGGAAAGTAAATAGATAAGATGGCCTCATGCTGCTCTTCTCTGAGTCTGGGGGCAAAACAGTCAATTTGAGAAGATATAAGGAGAGAGAAGAAGCCATCTTGGCATCTATCACTGGAAAGACACAAGGGGCCAGAGCTCTCGCAAGCTGAGAAAGGCAGGCTCTTCAGCTTAGGGGGTTGAAGTCTCTGAAAACTGAATGTGGGTGAAAAATCTGGTTAGGCAAAGAACTTTCACCTAGGAAGAAAAGAAAACCAGCATCTTGTACTTCTGTGGAAGGTCCTGACTGAGAGAAAGTCAGGCATGGCCAGAAAGCAAATGATCAGCAAAGAAAATTACTTGAGCAAAGTCTGTAGCTTGTTAAATTATCACTTAGCTATTAGAAAGCACAGTTATTTTTTGGTTTGTAACCTGTTCTACCTTCAATCCCTTCTACTTGTCTGCTGGCTATTGGTGTCTGGACTGTGAGCCACAGCAGCAGATCATTTAAGGCACCAAGAATTACAGGCCAGGTGGTGACACATCCTCTCACTGATCTAAATTGCACCCCAAAATCACAGCCCCTTACAATTTAATGGAGGTTTGATCAAATATACATTATGGGCCAAACTGTGCCACTAAGGCACTTGAAGAGTAGGATAAGGATGAAGTTGATCTACATCCCCACAGAGATAGCTCTTGCAGGTACTATACCAAAGGGAGACACAAAGACCCTGGTATCTCTGGTGCACAATTTAAACTTTCAACATTTGCTCCAAGATTGATCACATCTTTGCAGGGGGTGGGATAGAGCCATGGCTCACCTACTTCACATCATTGGGAGTGACTTCCAACCCCAAGACATAACATGAAGTCCTTTCCCACTAGAAAGTTCATGGGGTGAAATACTAGTTCCGCAGAAGTAAGTGGTAAAACTCCCATTGATTCAATGGGGACAGGGTTTCACCCATGGACTTCAGTTGTGCATTGCCCCTATGATGGGGACATAGGGAGGATGTGATGGGGTATACAAACCCCACATTGAAAAGGAAGTGGTTAGAGCTGCTCTGGCCCCAGGTAGCCTCAGCCTGCCACACCTACAAAATATGCACTGGCTGGAGGAGGAGCTTAAAAGGGGAGCAGAGCAACTCAGTGGCAGGGAGACAGTGGAGGTGAAGGGACCTACACTCTGACCTCCTGGGAGGGAGTACTGCAGGAGCACCTCCTGTCTGAGACCTCGCTACAGTGACTGGTCAAGCCCACATAGGAGGAACTTGCAACTCTCCAAAGGTCTGAGACTTGATCTTTGGATTCAGTTACTTAATGATTTTCCTTTATCTGTTGGGAAAAAAGGGGTGTGACCGAATGCACCCCTGTATTCACACCCTGCACACACTATAATAACTTTTGTGTTGTGAGGTATCATTTAAAAACTAACAACGCTGATCATCAATATTCTTGTATAATATATATACAAAATGCATATTAAGAGTTATTATGGACATAAGCTGAAAATATGACTGAAATGTGTTTAGCCCCTACCTAGATTTGCCCGGTAAACCTGTTCCTTAAAGACAAAGGATAAGCTAACATCTCTAGCCAGGAATCATCAAAGTTGACTGGCAATCACTGGTTTAGTGGCAATAAAAGAGGGCAGGAACCGATTGATCTGCATTTTAGCAAACAACAATATGAAACCTCTTTCACAGCATGTCTCTGTCCTCAGAGAGGGAAGGAACTTTAGCTAGGGACAAACCTCAGGAAAATGCATTTCAAAGGGTGACTGGACTATAAAACTGAGGGGCAAAACACCCCAGCTATTCTCTCTTTCTTTCACTATCTCTCTCACAGTCTCTTTCACCTAAGAAGATAAAGGAACCAGCCCTTTGACTTTGGGGGGGCATCCTGACCTGAGAAGATAGTTAGCAATGTTGCTTGGAACATGTAGTCAGGATTTTGCCTTGAACCAAGTCTAGTTTAAGTTTTAGCTACTAAAAAGTTTTGTATCTTTTTTTCCTTTGTAATCATTTTGGACTTTAATACCTTATACTTGTACTCACTTAAAATCCCTCAGTAGTTAAAATGAACTTGTTTTATTTTTTTTAATCAAAACTAATCCAGCATTATGTTTAAACTGAACTGTTTGGTAACTCCAGTTACAGTAGAAAACTGTTGTATATTCACCCCTCCCGGGAGCAATTGAATTCTAATATCTGAACTGTCCAGGAGAGGGCTGGACAGTGCAGAACACATGGTTGGTTGCGGGGGCGGGGGGCAGGGGTGAGGAGGGCGGTGCGGGGAATAAAATTCAGGCCTGGGAGTCACTCTGCAAGCAATAGCCAAGGCTTCTGGTGTGTTGCTGACAGGCTGTTGGAGTCAGAGTTGCTGGACCAGGGCTGTAACTATACACAGACACTCAGGCCATGACCTGCATGCTGTTTGGCTGTTTGTGAGTGGCCCGGGTTGGGAGCTACAACAGTAAAGCCTTGTGAGGCACTAACATCTGGAGGACAGGTGGTGACACAACCCCTCACTGGTGTAGACTGCAACACTGAGTGTGATGGGGGACTGGTAGTAAGTGACCCAGGAAGCAGCCGTATAGCACTTTGGGGTTCAGGTCTTAGCTGCTTACCACTGGTCCCTGGATTGGAATCTGGGGGTGGGCCCAGATTTGCCCACCTCAAGGGTAGACAGATGTCTACTCCTGGCTCAGGAAATCTAGGTGAGGGAAGGCTCTGAAGACAGAAGGATCAGGAGCATGAGACCCTCACCCAAGGAGAATACTTGAGCTACTTGCCTAACGTGGAGGGCTACCGCATTCCTGGATTCTTTTTATACCCTGAAAGGGGAAGATGCAAATACGTGACCTAATCTGAGGGCCAAGTCATGGAAGGAACAGGCCACTGCAGGGATAGAGCAGCTGTCAACAAGGGTGCCCCAAAAGGAGAGGGCCTGTCATGCCCAAACCTAACCACTAGGTGACACCAGCGGTGAGTGAACTCCTCAGTGGAACATAGACTTTGTGCTACTCCCTGCCTTGAGCATTCATGTAAAGGCAACCCAGATTCTGGCACTATTTATATTTTAAAGCTTATCACACTAAGACAGTGGATGTGCAAGTCTTTTTTGCAGCCTTTCAATGTTGAAGTAAAGAGTTTCAATGGGAAATCACGAGTAAAAGGGCTACTCATCATAAACTTCTGTTTAATAAAACAAGATAAATCAAAGCTAGCCACAGACAACTAGCCTTTATTAAAGTTTTAAATTACTCTTTTACAAAATGTGTTGCTTTACTGTATTTCCCCCCATCATCCTGTATCAAGTGGACATGTATTGTATCCACCTCCCTTTTATGTGCTAGCTGTTTATTACCATGAATGAAGGAAACAGAATGGTTAAAATGTGTAACTAAATATGATGCCAACCATCAGATGTCTGAAAATACTGACAATGGGCTAGATAAAGTCTAAGAAAAGAAATTCAGCCACTAAATGAAGATTTGTTCATGTTTCTGAATAAACACTAAATAATAGATACTACACATCATACTTGTGCTCAATATTTCCAACCTCTACTCCTCAATCTCATAGAGGATTTTTTTTTAGTTGGTTAGATCTGAAAGAAAGAAATACTAGATTTAGATTCCTGTTTCTTCTCTGGCTCTCATCTGATATGATCTAACCAAAACTAGCACAGGATGTTAGAGACCAAGAGATTAAAGTTGTGGTGGTCTGCGAAAACTATCTTTGCTTATTGAAAGTCTCTGGCTGGTTCAAAGCCAGGGGATGCCCTGGGATGCTAAAAGGCAGATGTCTTCTTTAGTTTTGCCATTTGTCTTTTACCATTAATCTATGCCTCTTCTGCCAGTTCTAGTTTTAGCAGCTACCATACCAGTAATAGTGTTACACATTGTGAAAGTAACATTAAAAAATTAATATAAATCCACTAAAGCATACAGGAAATAGGAAACTAAGCTCAAATACACTGCCAACAAGCATCTGGTAAATATCACAGGAATGATGGTGTTGTTAAAATACTGGACTGGGACTCAAGAGGTTTGGGTTCTGTTTTCAGTTCTGTCATAGATTTCTTGTGTGACTATGGGCAAGGTATTTAATCTCTCTGCCTCCATTCTCTGTCTGTAAAACAGGGATAAGAAACCTTCTCATCTGTGTACACTGCAAATTCTCTACCTACCACTATGCATTTTGTACAGCTGCTAACACAATAAGGCCTCATTCTGGTTGGAGCTTTTGAGAACTATCATAATACAAATAAATAATTACACTCAACTCAGTGAAACTATGATGAGAAGTGTACAAATGGCTATTTGTTTCTTTTATGTATGCCCCTACATTTCTGTTATATATAAATATACATTTAGAATACTAGTCGGCAGAAATAATGAGCCATCCTTTGAAATTTTTTAAAATTTGCAAATTAGTATGGATGATGTTCCACACTGTGCAAAGGTGACCATAAGGCCAATTCACTACTGAGATCTCACTGAAGCCCTCAAAATAAGGCTTACAGGCAAATAAAGTCCTTCATAGCCCTTGTGTTGGCCCTCTGCACATCAGTTTTCAGTGATGTTTTAACTCTATAGTCTAACAGCCTAGGAAGAGGATTTATTTAAGATATTTCCAAGAATCTTATGTTAAAATAGGTTTGCCCTGAACATTTAGTCATGTATGGCTGGGGTTGATTCCTTGAGGGTCTGCTGTTTGCTGCATCATTTGATGAAAGCATGTGGGAGGACCAGGTATTCAACTTTGTGGGCGGGGTGACCAAGGGACTATAAAAATGAGTTACGCGTCTTTGCTCAGGAAAGGTCTGTAGTGGGAGAGAACCCAAGTGAGGAAAATTCTGTCATGAGAGAGAGTGAAAGCAAGCCACACCTGGAGGAGAGTCTGGCTTGACTGAAAATAACTAATAGCTGGTGAAGCCCACCTAGGAGAGAAACTGCCTAAGGTTTAAGCCAGGAAGTTTGCATCAGAAAGGGGCTGCAATGTGGAAGTCAGCAATCCCCCTCTGGGTTTAGAAAGGGAAAAGGAGGAAACCCAGGAAGATGGAGAAGCCTTGGGATCCTGGCCTTGAGGGAAGGGTTTACCCAGAAGGGTGGAGAAGAAATCCTGTGGGAGGTGGAGTAGGAAGCAGCCTAGGGAAAGAGCAGCAAGGCCAGAAGATAGAGATTGTGTAGACTTTGGCTGCTGATTGTAAGGTGTGTGGGCTGGAACCTGAAGTAGCAAGATGGCTAAGGTTCCTCTACCTGTCACTGGGAATAAAAAAGGATTGTGGGGGATGCCAACTAAACAGCTGGTTCAGGGGGACTTTGATACCCTGGACGAGGGGACTATATAATGACCTAGCTAGAGTGCTCAGTCTTGAAGAGAGAGCATCTCAAGTCACAGAGGCTGTCAGATGAGCGAATGACAGAAGGGAGTGCCATACTAGAAAAGAGATGATTCTCCAGTCATAGCCATGAGGAGGTGCCCCAGTGGTGCGTGAACCCTGATACACTTGGTGGAGAATGCGGGCATTATGGTCAGCCCTGATGCAAGTGGAGTGTGAGAGACTGTAGTAGCAGAGAACAAGGAAAAATTACTAGGAAGCCACCCTGCACAGAAGCTTTTTTCCAAACGGCAGATACACCCTCCCAGGTTGGACCCCAGAATTTTTGCTCCTATTTAAGGAGGCAGAAAAACAGCCAAAGGATATCCAGGCACTACATATGCAAGTCCTGGAGAATCAACAAAGACAGTGGGAAGCACAGGTATACCTGCAGGGATATTTGAAGAAACTAGCTGAACAGCAGTGCCATGTATATAGACTCTTGGACAAAGGAATTAGCAGAGGCCATACAGAGCAGGACTGGAAAATAGGTAATGGGGCAAGGCCGCCTGAGGACTAGCCAAGCCATGAAGAAAGACCACCCTGAGCTGAAGAAAGAGAGAGGCTGATGGGCATGTGAACAAGCTACAGGAGGGGGTATTGGACCTGGAAAGAGCTAATTCCTGGAGTAGACAGTAGGAGGCACAGTAGCAGCGAGTGTACAGGGAGACTGCAGTGAAAATCTCCCATATTACACTTCTCCAACTGTGCATTGAAAAAGTCACTTTCTGACTCCTGCAGTGTTCAGCTTATGCCCAGAGGCATGCTATTTCATTACCATATAACTTCTTGACTAGTGCAGTGGGGAGGGAAATGATCATGTAAAATCAAATGAAATATACAGTAAAATGAATCAGGCTACACATGGGGAGAGGAAGGATGAAATAGGAGTTGCGTTTATTAAATGTTTACTGTTCAAGCTCTGCCTGAGGCTGAGATTCTTGACTGTTAGAGGATTTTACAGCTTTATGGATACCACCATGGGACTTTTAAGCCATTTTGGTGTGTATTGCAATTCATTTTCAAAGCGTGTATTCCTTGCTTCCCAAGTATGAAATGTGTAAACGCTCTGAAAGGTTAAAGAACACTCTGCCAAGAATTACAGGAAGAATACCAAACCCCAAAAATCTAACCAATAACTATAATGAAGCTGAGTCACGGGGAAAAAAAGTACCACACTAGGGCTTCTGTATTGCCTTTTACAATTTCTAAGATTTTGCTTTTTGTCTGCAAAGCCTTTGGTTTCCAATAAAGAAATAATTGTAGCAGGAGATGAAGGGACATTTCTGTCCCTAGTCATGTTTTTGTAATTACCTCCTCAAGCTCTGTCTTCCATTAGTTATGAATTTATTTAGAAAACAGCCTGCTCATCAATAGTTTAGTAACAAAAAAATTGAAGTGTCTTTATATAGAAAATAACATTGCAAAAATCCGATTATGAAGGAAGAAGCTCTTTAAGGGCCTTGGAAATCTCTCTTTCTCTCTCTCCCCACCCCATTTCCCCCCTGGCTTTGGTATGAATTCAAGTTTTTAATCTCACTTTGGAAAGATACTTCAAAGATAGGTCATTAGCAGAACAAGGCTGGTGAGTGAAACTTGCTGTTCTTCTTCCACCTGTGTATCTTGCATCACAAATCATACCATATCTTCATACCTCATTCATCAAAAAGAATACAGTAAATTAAGCAACATACAAACATAATTTGTGGAAAAAAAGAAACATAACTAAACAGATTCAAAGGGTTATAGCTGCTTGACTGAGGTGTTAATATATGCACTTAAAAATCACAATTCTTAAATTGTATGGCCATACCTTTGAGGTTTAAATATTTATTTACTATTAATATATATTTGTATTAAAATAGCATTTAAAGGGACAGATTGAGATAAAGTCCTTACTGTGAAAGGTGTTGTACATATACATAGTAAGAGCAAGTCCCTAACCCAAAGGTGCTAAGACATACCTGGCTTAAAGCTGCTTCTAGCATGGCTGCTCTGTCCATCCATCCCAGAGAACAACAGATAAAGGGAAAGTTTCTTTCCCCATTTAAAAAAGTTCTAGCCTTCCCATTGGCTCTTTTGGTCAGGTGCCCACTTTTTTTTTCTTTACCTGGGAGACTTTTTAACCCTTTACAGGTAAAGCAAGTAAAGAAAAGCTACCAAGAGGGATTTTACAGCTAACTGACTGGATGGGTGTCTATCAAAGGGAGCTATCCCCGCACTTTATTTATCACACCAGTGAAATCGGTTAGAGTTTTACAGTGAATTCCATAGGAGCAGAGTTAGGTCAGAATTAAGGGCTTTTGAAATTATCACCCTTTAAATGATCTACCCAAGGTAACACATGAATTCTGTGGCAGAGTCAAGAACTTAATATAGATCTCCAATACCCCGATCATGAACTTTAACTTCCAGTCTGTATTTCCCCTTATTGGGGAAGAATTCACTTTATCAAACTTAGAACAGAACTGAAGGTTGAGAGATTTCAACTCCAGGTCTAAATTCATAACTAAGATGTTTGAGTTTTATTTAGCTACATCAGGGATCGGCAACCTTTGGCACGCGGCCCATCAGGGAAATCCGCTGGCGGCCCGGGACGGTTTGTTTACCTGCAGCATCCACAGGTTCGGCCTCTCACAGCTCCCACTGCCTGCAGTTCACCATTCCAGGCCAATGAGGTCTGCGGGAAGTGGCGTGGTCCAAGGGATGTACTGGCCATCGCTTCCTTCAGCCCCCATTTGCCTGGAACAGTGAACCACAGCCAGTGGGAGCTGCGATCAGCCGAACCGGCAGATGCTGCAGGTAAACAAACCTTCCCAGCCCGCCATCAGATTTCCCTGATGGGCCGCATGCCAAAGGTTGCTGATCCCTGAGCTACATCAAAATGTGATTTGTGGGCCACTACATTTTTATTACTGTATTCTCCTGGTTAATCTGAAAAGCAGGATCATTATTATTTGCATAGCACTGGCTTCCACTTAGTTCCGGGCAATATTATCTAACTTATTACACTCCCCTAAAAGTGTTAAAAGAACATTATTAGAGTTGCAAAGTCAAGCACTCAGAGGTTAGCAAAGGTTAGTTAAAGTTGCCTGTGAAACCTTTAATTCAGCCCCCTTCTGTGGATGCATTATGATACAATCTTTAATTACGCAATCACACAAGTTGTTCTTGTGGAAGAAAATAGTATTGGGCCCTAGCTTCATTCTTAAAAACAGCTGAACCGTTTTGGCTGAGGATTTCCATGCAAATTCAATCTGATGCAGACACCCAGCATGGAAAATTTCCACCTAAACAGTTAAAGTCTGGCAAAATCACACTCCTCTGAAAGCCAATTCTTATAAGGAGAAGAGTTAGCCCACTTTATTAATAGGTGGCATTGTTGGGATATATAGTAGTATATGTTGTAATATGCTGTAGGCCATTTAGGCCTAGTATGAATGCTGTGTGCTTGATATGAGAACATGAGTTGCATGATTTAAGGCTATGAGCAGTCAAGGACTGTCTGTAAAAAACAACTTTGTCATGTCCACAAGAGGAAATGGAATGTCTTGAATTATGGCGGCCTGCCCAGAACTGTTTTCCTGAGGTTATGTGTGAAAGGCTTAGTAAACAGACAAAGAGCTGATGACACGACAGAGCGGTCTATAAATAGTTGCCTGACATATCTGAAATTTGGAGTCAGACATTAATCCAGAGCCCTGATAAAGAAGAGGTGTGCAGTGCAGGCTCCCCAAGCCTTATGATTGGAGTGGACCATGACTGGCCATTGGGACTTGGTTCTAATCTTCGGACTCTGGTGTAGTATGAAAGGGGTGTGAATGTAGAGTGAGTGGAGTTTATATTGTAATCAATTAAAATGTTTAGAGTATTATATACCAACACTGTGCCCAGTATCTGCCTGCTCCCCGATCCTGTTGGGAGCCCTCTATCAGAGCCTAATGGTACTACCAGTCCCACCTATTATATTTTAAAACACCCCAAATGCTGCATAATATTTCCATACCATCAATTTGCACAGTCCTGTCTTTGGAATACACTTAAACACAGCTTGGACAGCTGCCTTCCTTGGGCAGCACATTTGCAAGAAAATTAGAGCTTTAAACTAAAAGCTATTGAGAGATCCATATTCACCAACATATATTGATTATGCCTAGCACAATGAGTTCCCAGTTGTGATCAGGGCCTTTGGGTGCTACCACATTACAAATAATAAATGTTAGAAATATAAGGTTTCTATTATATTTTCCTTCAAAACCAAGGGTTTCAATTAGGGAAATGTGGTAACTGGAAAAACCTTGTGTTTATACAAGTTCTCAGAGGTTTTGCAAAACCCAAACAATCACCAGCTTCTGCCATCCCAGTTGTCTAATCCTACTGCCCATTAAAGTCTGACCGACTAGGATGGCATAAAGAAGAGGATCTGAATGACTCTCAACCCATTAAATTATTACATCATAGAATCATAGAATCATAGAATATCAGGGTTGGAAGGGACCTCAGGAGGTCATCTAGTCCAACCCCCTGCTCAAATCCCCAACTAAATCATCCCAGCCAGGGCTTTGTCAAGCCTGACCTTAAAAACCTCTAAGGAAGGAGATTCCACTACCTCCCTAGGTAACACATTCCAGTGCTTCACCACCCTCCTAGTGAATTTTTTTTTCCTAATATCCAACCTAAACCTCCCCCACTGCAACTTGAGACCATTACTTCTTGTTCTGTCATCTGCTACAACTGAGAACAGTCTAGATCCATCTTTGGAATCCCCTTTCAGGTAGTTGAAAACAGCTATCAAACCCCCCTCATTCTTCTCTTCTGAAGACTAAACAATCCCAGGTCCCTCAGCCTCTCCTCGTAACTCATGTGTTCCAGCTCCCTAATAATTTTTGTTGCCCTCCACTAGACGTTTTCCAATTTTTCCACATCCTTCTTGTAGTGTGGGGCCCAAAACTGGACACAGTACTCCAGATGAGGCCTCACCAATGCTGAATAGAAGGGAATGATCACGTCCCTCGATCTGCTGGCAATGCCCCTATTTTCCATCCCAAAATGCCATTGGCCTTCTTGGCAACAAGGGCACACTGTTGACTCATATCCAGCTTCTCGTCCACTGTAACCCCTAGGTCCTTTTCTGCAGAACTGCTGCCGAGCCATTCGGTCCCTCGTCTGTAGCAGTGCATGGGATTCTTCCGTCCTTTTAAGTGCAGGACTCTGCACTTGTCTTTGTTGAACCTCATCAGATTTCCAACTAGACATGGAGCCATTGATCACTACCCACTGAGCCTGATGATCTAGCCAGCTTTCTATCCACCTTATAGTCCATTCATCCAGCACATACCTCTTTAACTTGCTGGCAAGAATGCTGCGGGAGACCGTATCAAAAGCTTTGCTAAAGTCAAGGACTAACACATCCACTTTCCCTTCATCCACAGAGCCAGTTATCTTGTCACAGAAGGCAATTAGGTTAGCCAGGCATGACTTGCCCTTGGTGAATCCATGCTGACTGTTCCTGATCACTTTCCTCTCCTCTAAGTGCTTCAGAATTGATTCCTTGAGGACCTGCTCCATGATTTTTCCAGGGACTGAGGTGAGGCTGACTGGCCTGTAGTTCCCTGGATCCTCCTTCATCCCTTTTTTAAAGATGGGCAATGCATTAGCCTTTTTCCAGTCGTCCGGGACCTCCCCCGATTGCCATGAGTTTTCAAAGATAATGGCCAATGGCTCTGCAATTTTATCCACCAACTCCTTTAGCACTCATGGGTAGGCCTGTTTCATTAGTAATAAGTAATGCAGCAAGCAGGCAGAGTTATATGGAAGATATCTTTAATGAGCAATATACAGGCCAGTATTTCATGCTGAGAGGCCTATGATTGTCTGGTAGCAGCATGGTGCCAGTTTACCTTCCTACTCCTGTGGTATCAAACCAGGTGCCTCCTGGAACTGGCCCTCTATCTCCAGTTCCATTCATCATACCACAAGGCAAAGTAAAAGAGCCGGAAGAAAGTTTTTAATGTTAAATAAATAGTGCACCTGGCTAACTGACAGAGAGAGCCTTATCTCAGTTGTGGAAAGTAACACAATTGAATGAAGAAGTCAGCCAGCAGAAGGCAGAAAGCCTTGATAAGAGGCTCAACAAACTCTTTTTTCTGCTGAGCAGATCAAGATACCCTCAGCTGTCTCTGTTTACTGGAATTTATTTGATTAATTTTTACAAAAGTTTATTTTTCTCTGAATGTGAACAGTGCCTGTGAATATTCAGTAGTCACTATTCTAAATTCAAGCTGAGTGTCTTAGTCCTGAGTAGACACAAAATCACATAGTTTTGTTTCTGTTTCTTGACTGGATTAGCATAGTACTTATACCAAGCCAAGGGAAAGATGAGGGGAAGGTAGATTTGGGAAGTATAGAAAAAGTTAAACCTGTGTTTATCTAGGCCAAATGGATCTTCCACAAAGCTAGCATAAGATTTATTAGGTGTCTGCAGAGTTTAAACTTAATTTTCTCTCAACTCTAGTCACACAAAATATACTTATGTGTATGTGAGATTCTCATCTTGCTTGTTTAATTGCCTCTGTGTCAGGAAGCTGATGAAGTTTCTATAGGAATCCTGCCCTTCTGCTGTGTTAAGCAGTGTTCACTTAAATATAAAATATTCCAAGTGCTTTTCATGTACTGATCTGTAACTTTCGTCTCATCACCAGTCATTGACACTAAATGCTTCTATGCACAGTCCTACTTGCCTAGCATGTGGTTGGAGCCACATCTGGCTAATTGAGGTGGCCCTTTGCCAGGACTTAGAGACAAGACAATTGAATTTTAAATTCAAGCTTATGTTTCTGATCACATTTTTTCCAGCTTTTTTTTAAAGTCCAAAGTTGTTGTTCCACACAAATATGCTGAACACTGTTTTCAGCTTCTTGATTCTTAATTGCTGATGTCATTATAAAGTGCTACACTACAGAAATGAATTCCACAGAATTTTAAATTTCCTCATAAATATTTATTTTGTCCCTCATTAAGGGTCTTTGTAACACAAGGCATCCCACATTTGGGTCTTGGCATGATGAGAGGTATGTAGACAGCGAGGGAGAAGAATGAACCGATTGTTGAGACGGCAGTGTTCCCAACCTAGTAAGTAAGCTCTGGAGGAGAAGGCAGGACCTAGTTGTAGAGTCATATTTTGTCAGTAAAGGGTCTCAGAGAGAAACAAGGGAGGGGGACTATTAACCAAGGAAGAGGATGTCTCAGAAGAGTAGAGAGCATAATCCTATATTAGTCTTCCTTAAAAGAACAGTATGCCTTTTATAAACACATTGTTAGCAATGTATTCTCCCCTTGCTTTTCAAAGTAAATTTAGTGCTGCTGATTAAGGAGCGACTTGATTACAATCTATAAGTACCTACAGTGGGAACAAATATTTAATAATGGGCTCTTCAGGCTAGCAGAAAAACATATGACACAATCCAGTCGCTGGCAGTTGAAGCTAGACAACTTCAGATTGGAAATAAGGTATGACTTGTGAACAGTGAGAGTAACTAACCATTTGGGACAATTTACCAAGGTTACATTTGATTCTCCATTCCTTGTATTTTTAAAATTAAGATGGAATGTTTTTCTAAAAAATATGGTCTAGAAATTTTGAAGAAGTTCTCTGGCCTGTGTTATACAGAAGGTCAGACTAATGATCACAATGTCCTTGGAATCTGTTAAATGAATATTTCTGAGGCTGCTTTAACTTATGTGGCTAAGATTATTCATTGCATTTTCAATTAAAAAAACCAGAAACTGCAAAGGCAAATCAAACCATGTGGTGAAACAAACAGTAAAATCACTGGGTCACAGACTCATGTACAAAATAAATAAATGAACTAAACCAAATCAACTAGTTCTTTTTTGAACCCTGTTACAGTCTTGGCCTTCACAACATCCTCTGGGAAGGAGTTCAACAGGTCCAGAAAATTTTGCTGGAGAGCAAGAAAACTTCCACTACAAAATTTACTCTCTGATATGGAAGTGGTTCTCCATCTGGGAAAGAAAGAAAGCATTTGATCACTGACCATCTTCATTCTCTTTGCTCTTCATGATGTACTTCTCTTTAAACAAGTTGGTCTTTCCCTTGACTTCATGCAAAAGCATATGGCTACAATGTTGGCCTTTCACTGACTTGTACAGGGCACTCTACTGCATTCTCTCCAGGTACAATGATGTGTTTATTATAGTGCCTATTTTGAGAGTTTCTTCTTCTTCAGGAGTTGCCATCTTTGGGGATTGAAACGTGATCCTCGCCAAAATAACAACCAAACTCTGAGCCAAAGCTGCAATGTGTCCTGCACAATCTCTCATTGATGACGTATTCCTAATGGCAATCCTTCAGCCTGAGAGATACGAGTGCTAATGCTGACCTACATCATAGTAATCCATAGAGATGAAACGATCCAGAATAAACATGGCAAATTCTTGCCCAGGGTGGTCTCTGATTGCCACCTGGCTTAAGCAAACAGTTTATGAATAATTTTCCATAAGCCCATTCCTTACAAGGCAATATTCCAATTAAAAGGACTCTGAGCAACTTTCACAAGTAAGATTCTCCACAAAACACCTAGGCTGTTTGTAGAGCAAGAGAATAATACTAGGGGCCAATCAGATTCTGTGAATATCCAAATATTTCAGACTCTGCAATCTTTCTTATTTATGAACTAGTAGGTATTCAATATCAACCGGTGTTTGAGCACATTCCACCAGTTCTAGGGCAACTGCAAGTGCATATTTTAGAAAGAACTCCATTGTTGAGGTACATGAGGCTGCAACTCAAAGTTCAATCTATATTTTCAGAGAATTATTAATTGAACTTGGCCTCTAGATCAGATGCTTAGTTTGTGAGAGCAGTCCTGCAACTGTTTTCAAACAAGGCTCCTCAGATTCACCTCCTTTGGGTCTGAGAACTGCTTTTCAGTTTCCTACAATGGGAATCTATGCAGGAAATGCAGAAAGCAAGAAAGAAAGAAAGCAAGAAAGAATTGGAACTTACCAATTCTTTCATATGGTTCATTCATATGATTGCTTGCATGATTCCACACTCCTGACCCTCTTCCTGCACTATTTTGGAATTTTACAAAGGTTTTGAATTAGTGGAAGGAACTGAGTGGCTGGGATGACATGAAGTTTCATGTGCTGCCCCAACAGATTCTGCTATTTAGAAAGGATCTGCACATCACCAACGGTATCCATTCAGAATATCATCTGGAAAAACAGAGTCACTATAGTTGGTATCTATTCTTTAACTGCATTCTGAATAACATACAGCATGTTGAATAAAGCAGTTTGGAAAAATTAAAATGTTTCTCTCATACTTTGTGAAACATCTACAGTTAGTAAAAAAACATTTAAAACTATTTTAAGTCTTACTTTCTGGGATCTCTTGTCAACAGCTATCTGCACATTTAATAGGGAAAAACTATTGTCTATGTTTCCTTTGATAGTTTTAACATAAGCAGAGTCACTAGGACTAACAGTGAGGAGTGTCTAACACTGACAGTAAAAATAAAAAATGGTCAGCAAAATAATGCGACAGTAATATTACCTGTTAGATATTAAGTGATAATGTTTGCATTGTTTACTTGAAACAAGTCTTTAATTTTTAAATGTAAAACTAACATTTCCAGCTCTCACATAGCAACATACTGCTAATAGTAGTCTGAGGCTTGCAGTTGTTACGTGCTCATAATATTACCCTTCATTTTGGTGTTAATGTGCTGAAAGTTGTGCAATAGTTGTATATCGGAACATTCATTTAATGAGACCTTTCATATTAGTGAACGAAGTAGAATGCAGGAGGGATTTTGTTTTCTTTTTATTTCCTTCATTAGCTGGACTATCAATGTTGAGTATGAGGCTAAATGAAAAACACAACATCTTTTTTACGTGCATACCTTCTTTTTAATGAAGCCACAGGACATTATCAATTCAACTGCAATAACAAGTACTTTTTAATGTAACAGCTCACTGCACTATACTCATTTTGTGTCAAGCTACAATATGCAAATATACATGCAACTGTTCTCTATGTGACTACATCTAAGTACATTAGAAATATTTTATGAAAGATTTAAATTTTCATGAATTCTTTTAAAAATAAAACAACCTCTCAACTGGAATGCTATGAAGTTAATTTCAATTCTGTCTTGAAAAAAACTTTAAGCAACCCTGTAATTTATTTTAAATAAGTAGCCACAAGAGAGTAATTTCCTTCTCTTGAATAATATGTGGCCATAGTCCGCCATCAGTTTTTAGGCAGAACTCCAACTGATTTCAGTCAAGATGCATAATATATACATATATATATATAGTGACAAAGTTCCTGCTCTACCTTGGTGGCTCTTGCGCTTATTGGCGCATTTGCTCTCCTTGGCACTTCACGGCGGCCCTCAGCTTGGCTGTTTTTCTGAACCCATAGTCCAGGTCAACTCCTCCTGTGTCTGACCAGGAGTTGGGAGGATTTGGGGGAACCCAGGCCCACCCTCTACTCCAGTTCCAGCCCAGGGCCCTGTGGAATGCAGCTGTCTAGTGTGCCTCCTGGAACAGCTGTGCGACAGCTACAACTCCCTGGGCTACTTCCCCATGGCCTCCTCCTAACACCTTCTTTATCCTCATCATAGGACCTTCCTCCTGGTGTCTGATAATGCTTGTACACCTCAGTCCTCCAACAGTCCACGTTCTCACTCTCAGCTCCTAGTGCCTCTTGCTCCCAGCTCCTCACACGCATGCCACAAACTGAAGTGAGCTCCTTTTTAAAACCCAGGTACCCTGATTAGCCTGCCTTAATTGATTCTAGCAGCTTCTTGATTGGCTGCAGGTATTCTAATCAGCCTGTCTTAATTGTCTCCAGAAGGTTTCTGATTGTTCTGGAACTGCCCCTGTTGGAGGACGGGACCGTCCCTCGCTTGCTCCTCAGCTATCTGCTTTCTTTTCTTTCCTAAAGCCCCCTGGCCTGGATTTTCTTACTTTTGGACCCTGCCTTAGTTTACCCCCGAACGGGCCAGATGCTTTTTTGTGTTTTGTTTTTTTGTTTTGGTTTGATGTTTGCCGCTTCTTGCTGAGTTCTGGTCGGTCACCAGCTTGCAGCCAGCACCCGCCCCCCCCTCGCCTGCTTTCGGGCGCAGCTATTTGTTCCAGCTGAAACCCGCGGAGGAGGGGGGGAAGATTGCCCATTTTGCCATCCGGAGGGGGGAGTGGAAGCCCCCAGACCCAGCCGTTTTGCTGGCAGCTCGGACTTTATTTCTTATCTTTAACATTCTTAGCATGCCGGAAGCCTTGGAACACAGCCAACATGGCCGGAGAAGAAGATTTCAGAAGACAGGAGAAATAATTTACGGAAGTTACAAATCATCGGGAAGGGGCCGTAAGACTGAGTAATTTTTCGAATTCTATTCTCGTGGGGGGGAGTTTGACTGTGTTTTAATTGCATTTGTGGTGGCACAGGGAGTGTGGCACAGAGCCGCCTTCCGATCCATCGGTGCCCCCCCACCCCCCACCACCGTTACTACAACTGTCACGGCCCCCCGTCATTCGTCCCTGCTGGCAACCTGCCATCTTCCCTCGGATCCAGCTGTTTGCTTTGGACTTTGCCTTTCGGACCGGACATAACAGCCGACCAAACGAGACTCTTTGGACAAACGTGCGTGGGTCTACACGCCCCCCCCCCCCCACCCCCGGATTGCTTACTTTACGGCTCGCCCCTATTATTGGATTCCTTTTTGTTTTTCCCCCCCTCCCTGTCCAACCCTTTTGGCATTCCCCCCCTCCCGCCTGCAGCCTAGCAGGGAGGAGTGGTTAATTTGCTTTCCCCTCCCCCTTCCTCCTTCCGGTGTCTCCCCGTCTCTCCCTGCTCACAATGGCGGGGAATGAGAGGGGCGAGGCCCCTTTAGCAAATTTAGTTGTTTCTCCCCCACCCCCCCCGCCCAACCCCCAACCTCCCCCCCCCACCATTGTTAAAATATTTGCCACCGCCCCCGCTGGGGCACCGGCAGCAGGAGGCACCAGAGTGATTAATGCTGCTGCTGCGCCCACTGCCCCTTCACGTTCTAAGAACCCCCCGCCAGCTGGCCGCAAAGGCCAGGGTGGGCAGAAAGGAAAGGGCCCCGCTAAAACATCTGGGCCCTCCATGGCAGGGGCTGCCCCCACAGCCGTGGCCTCGTCATCGACCGCGGCGCCCCTCCCCGCAGTTCCCTCCACCAGCTCTGCGAGTGCCCCTCCCCCGGGCCCCAGGACGTATGCCCGGGCGGTGGCAGGCTCCCCCTTGCCTGCCGCCTCGTCATCTCGCCCACCCACTGCCTCCGCTACCATCACCAGCAGCCGGGGCCCTTTCCCCACCTTGACCAGGAAGCACGGTGTCCGTTGCCTCCTGGTGCCCACCTCACCCCACGTGGAGACATACGTGCAGGCGTTGGCGAAGGTGGTAGGACCCATGGCTATTGTGGCGGCCTCCAAGATGTATGGGAAGGTCGTTTTTTTCTTAGCGACGGAGGCTGCCACCCAGGAGGCGGTGGAGAGGGGCCTGGCGGTGGGGGGGGTGTTCGTCCCCCTAGAGCTGCTAGAAGACCTGAGCGTTTGCCTCGTCCTCACCTCCGTTCCTCCCTTTTTACCCAATGCTGCCCTGTTACCCGCTCTCTCCGCCCTGGGGAAACTTACCTCTGTCGTTATCCCTCTCCCGTTGGGCTGCAAGGACCCCACCCTCCATCACGTCCTTTCTTTCCGCCAGCAAGTGCAGCTTCTACCGCCGGTGGGGGTGCGTGACGGGGAGGCGCTTGAGGGGTCCTTCCTAGTCCCCTACCAGGGAGCCCGCTATCGGGTCTTTTACTCCACCGGAGAGGCCCGGTGCTACCTCTGCCGCTCAGCCGGGCATGTCCGCAGAGACTGCCCTTTGGCCCGGGGGGGAGGGGCACCTGAGACCCCCGAGACCCGGCAGGACATCGGCCCCGTTGTTGCCGATGCCCCTGGCTGCCCGGCACCTGAAACCAACCCTCCTCCTACTCACTCCATCGCTGCTCCCGTCCGGGCCCAGGAGACTCCTTCCCTACAACGCCCGGGCGAGCAAGGGAGTCCCACCCTTGCTATTTCCACTTCGGCAGAGCCTATGGAGGAGGGTGCGACAAAGATATTATCGGGCATAGGAGAGGGCCCGCCCCAAGGAGAACCCCCCCCTCCTCATGCTGCCTCACCGCTACCCCCCGAACCCCTGAACCATTGCCTCCGCCCCCCGACACGACCCCTGCTAACCAGCCCCCAGACGACGCTATGGAGGGCTGGAACCTAGTCCAGGGGAAATGAGGCAAGCGGAAGGCTCAAGCTCCGCTGCATTCATCTGACGTGGAAGCCCCCCGGAAGACCAGGAAGGGAGGCACTGATTTCGAGCCCTCCGCTGCGACCACGAGTGAGATCCATCCGCTGGTGTCGGGAGGGGAAGACAGACTGGCTTTGGAGGGCAGAACCCCCCCTCCACGGGAGACCCTCCCCTCCGAGACCCCTGAGGATGCCCCTTCTGCCCGGATGCCATCTGAACCCCCCGCGAACCCCGAGGCGACCGCTGAGGCGGGCCCTAGAGGAGAGGCCCCCGGGGTAGCAGGCGTTGGCCTCTCCTCCGTGTACGCGGAGATTGAGGCCCTAGATTTGACCCCGGTCACCCAGGGAGAGGATGATCTACTCCCGGCTGGCCTCAAGCTGGGCAACCTCACCCCAGCCCCCCTTTCCCCATGCTCCCTTCCCCTGATTGCCTTCCCAGGCGAGCACCCTGCAGAAGGTGGTCCACCACCTGATGCCATGGCCGCCAAGACCAGCACGGAGCCAGCGCCTAGCATTACTGGGAGCCCCTTCCCTTACCCCTTAACCCTCAACTCTGCTCGGGAGGCACCTTCCTTTAGCTGCTTGCCTCCTGAATCCCAGAGCCTTACCTCTGCCCCTGCCCCCTCCCCTGCCCCCGCCCAGTTTTCCCCCTCCTGCAATGCTATTGCTGCCCCTGGGGTCGTTTTTTTCCCGCCTTTTGCAGATTCCCCCCAGGGAGCAGTCTTTGCACATTCCAGTCGCAACCCATTAGGAGTTGCAATTTTTCCCTCGCCATCCCCTTCCACCCCAAGGCATGAAATGGATTTAATAACCCCAGCCTGTCAGACGCCCCGTCGTGGTCCGCACCCTGCCTACCCGCCTTAGCGGAGCACGAGGCTGTATTAAGAGCCCCACCAGGGAATACCCCGGGAACCGTAACCCCACCCCCCCATGAGCTGCGGCATGCACTACGGAAGTTCTTAGAACACCCCCGTGGTGCCCGCAATAGGGCACAGCTAGCTCTTCAGCTCTGGGGGGACTTTGATCAAATTTTTCAGGCCACAAGGGCCCTTATAAAGGAGGGCAGAGGGCAAGGCAGGCGCGGCGCTGCGGCCTACGAGCGGGCCCGCGGCTCCCGAGGAGATCTACTCATCTACGGGATGGGTCACGGGTTGCTGTGCAACCTGCTGGAGGCCACGAACATGCCCGCCAATGAGAAACCCCCACCCCCCCAGCCCTCCGCATGATGCCTTTCATTATTGCAACCTTAAATACCAGGGGCTGTAGGATGGCTCTCTGCAGGTCCCAGGTGCTCTCTTACCTTCGGGAAGGGGGGTACTCTGTAGTTTTCCTGCAGGAGACCCATACGGACCCGACCGTCGAGGACAGGTGGCGGCTGGAGTGGGGGGACGGGGTCTACTTTAGCCACTTCACGACTTGGCAAGCTGGAGTGGCGACCCTGTTCTCCCCCACCCTACGGCCCGAGGTGCTGGGGGTCACTGAGGTCGTGCCGGGCCACCTGCTGCACCTTCGAGTCCGTATGGAGGGGCTCGTGGTCAACCTTGTTAATATCTATGCCCCGCAAATGAGCCCAAAGCGGCCACAATTTTACCAGCGGGTGTCCGACTTTCTCGGCACCCTAGATTCGCACGAGTGCCTGGTCCTGGGAGGGGACTTTAACACCACCCTCGAGGAACAGGATCGCTCAGGGGCCGAGCCGAGCCCAACCGCCGCGAACATCCTCCGGGGAATAGTTGAATATCACTCCCTAGTGGACGTCTGGCGTGACCATCACCCAGATGACACCTCCACGTTCACTTTTGTCCGGGTGGAGGCCCATCGGTCACACCACTCTCGGTTGGACCGTATTTACTTATCCCGTTTCCATCTTTCACAGGCTCACTCCTCCACCATTTGGCCGGCCCCATTCTCCGACCATCATTTAGCCACCATAACAGTCTCCCTCCGTGCAGAGAGACCGGGGCCGGCCTATTGGCACTTTAACAACAGCCTGTTGGAGGACGAGAGCTTTGTGACGTACTTCCGGGAGTTTTGGCTGGCCTGGCGAGAGCAGTGGCTTGCCTTTCCCTCCGTGCGGCGATGGTGGGATCTAGGGAAGGTGCGCGCCAAGCTCTTCTGCCGTGACTACACTCGGGGCACCAGCCGATGGAGAAATGCGGCGATAGAGCAGTTGGAACGGGAGGTTTTAGCGATGGAGAGGCGCCTGGCCGCCGACCCCGAGGACCCGTCCCTATGCGGAGCGTGCTGGGAGAAGCGGGAGGAGCTTCGGGCCCTCGAGGACCACCGGGCCCGAGGTGCCTTCGTCCGGTCCCTCATTCGCCGCCTTTGGGAGATGGACCGCGGCTCCCGCTTCTTCTAAGCCCTGGAGAAAACGAGGGGGGCCAAGAAACACGTCACCTGCCTTCTAGCGGAAGACAGCACCCCCCTCACGGATCCGGAGGAGATGTGTGGGAGGGCCCGCGACTTCTACACAAGCGTTTTCTCCCCGGATCCGACCGATCCTGGCGCTTGCGGTGTGCTCTGGGAGGAACTCCCCAAGGTCAGCGTGAGCGACTGAGACCGGCTAGAGCTGCCTCTCACCCTGGCCGAGTTCTCGGAAGCCCTCCGTCGCATGCCCACCAATAAATCTCCGGGCATGGACGGGCTGACTGTGGAGTTTTACCGCGCGTTCTGGGACATCCTCGTCACTGTCTGGGCTGAGTCCTTGCAGGGCGGGGTCCTCCCTCTGTCGTGCAGGCGAGCAGTGCTCACCTTGTTGCCGAAGAAGGGGGACCTCCGCGATTTACGAAACTGGTGTCCCGTCTCACTCCTTAGCACAGATTACAAAATCGTAGCGAAAGCAATTCAATATTGGCGTTCAATAGAGTAGACCATGGGTACCTCCTGAGCACTCTGCAGGCGTTTGGATTCAGACCTCAGTTTGTGAGTTTTCTCCGGGTGCTGTATGCCTCCGCGGAGTGTTTGGTTAGGCTCAACTAGACCCTGACCGAACCGGTCAGCTTCGGGCGAGGAGTGCAGCAGGGGTGCCCCCTCTTGGGCCAGCTGTACGCTCTGGCGATTGAGCCTTTCCTCTGTCTCCTCCGCAGGAGGTTGACGGGGTTGGTGCTGCGGGAGCCGGAGCTGCGGCTGGTCCTGTCGGCGTACGCCGATGACGTACTCCTCGTGGTCCAGGACCCGGGCGACTTGGCGCGAGTGGAGGCATGCCAGGCCATCTATTCGGCAGCCTCCTCCGCCCGAGTCAACGGGGTCAAGAGCTCTGGCTTGGCGATGGGGGACTGGTGGCAAGTAAGCTCCCTCCCACCCGCGCTTCAGACCATCCGGGTCGCGGGATCTCCTAGCTAACCTCCTCTTGGCCCTGGCTAAAATGGCCATCTATAAAACCAGAAAGAGGAGGTTGGCCGATGGAGTTTCCTGTGACTGTGAGGCCGTTTTCCGATCCTCGGTCCATTCGCGTTTCCGGGCGGAGTTCCTCTGGGCGGCGTCCACCGACTCCCTTGATGCTTTTGAGGAGCGGTGGGCGCTGTCCGAGGTTCTCTGCTCGGTGTCCCCGTCCGGGTCCCTTTGTCTGACCCTTTGATTGGGGGGAGAGAGTAAGGGACCCCAACCCCAGCCATTGCTGCTGCGGACACCACCACCTTAGAGGGGTCCTTTCACGTGTGGGTGCATGTGCTCTCCCCCCCGGATTGTCCACCCCACAGCCTGCCCCTCTTGTTGGGTGCTTTCAGAGAAGGGAATTGTTGGTGACACTGGGCGTGGTGCCAGGTACCTCGAGGGGGTGGCAGACCTTGAGAGTCGATGAAGCCCCCTTGCTCTGGGCCACCAGGTTACTCGGCAGGGTGGAAGACCACGAGAGTTGAGGAAGTCCCCCCGCTCTGGGCCCAGGCAAGCTCGAACACTTCCCTCCCCTGAAGCTAATGAGAAAACAATTGTGATTGGTTACTGTGTTACACATTGCATATGCTGCTGTTTTTACTTTGTAAGTGTGTTATGCAAATAAAAACATCTTTTGTTTCAAAAAAAAAATTTACTCTCCTATAGCCATCTGGCCTGACCCTGTCACAATATATAATGAAAAATTGACGGTTTCCTAACTTAGGCCACACATTTCCATGTCTCGCACCCAAAGTGAGGAAAATCCTAGCAGTTTATTACAAACAATCTGTGAAAGGGCAACATAAAACAGACTACTTGTTAATCAATGTACAATACAAAAATGTCTCCATGCTGATCTGCAAAATACACATATAGGGATATGACCTAGGGAAACATGGGAGAAGTTTAGGAAAGGCCTGATACTATTAGAAAGTCATGCAACTAAGACCCCCTCATCCAATGCTTATAAAAGTTTTTCCACTGAAGAGGATCAGACCCTAAATGCAGAAAAGCCAGCATACATTATTGCTCTCTGAGCAGGAAAAACTTACTCTCCACAGAAGACTATACTCAAGTGTAGAGCTGGACAAATACTGCAAAATAAAAGTATTTGACATTTGTTTGAATACAACCCACAGATTTACTGGGATGGTATTCATAATCCCTTTTATTCGTGTATCACAGACATCACTCAAACACTATCTTTATTGCAAGAACGTTTGCAAACAAGGAAAGTGTTGCACATCTGGGTGTGAATATATATTTATACACAAAAAGAAAAGGAGTACTTGTGGCACCTTAGAGACTAACCAATTTATTTGAGCATGAGCTTTCGTGAGCTACAGCTCACTGCATCCGATGAAGTGAGCTGTAGCTCATGAAAGCTCATGCTCAAATAAATTGGTTAGTCTCTAAGGTGCCACAAGTACTTCTTTTCTTTTTGAGAATACAGACTAACACGGCTGTTACTCTGAAACCTGTATTTATACACAAATATTCATATGAATATTCACTGGAAGTATTTGTGCAAGCATCATGGAAGCTGTTTGGGAGCTTGACAGTCATCCAGTCAGAAAGTAGAAACAATGCCATGTGATTTATATGGTGATTCATGAACAACAGTGAATGTGGAATAGATAATATGGAAAGCAATACTTACAAAAACAGTTAATGAGCAAACTATGAGATGAAATACATTTACATAAAATGTTCACTCAAATTCTAAATTAACACGTTTTATAAAAATGGAAGTCTATATTTCTTGAACAGAATAGGGGTTAAGTTAGTTACATAAATTGCTTGCTGAAAATAGGTCACAGTCTTACTCAGGTGCAATGTAAAAATAATTGTTTCAGTGGGGCTTTCAGGGATAAATGGACCATCTGCAAATTGTGGGGTGGGTGTGTGGGAGAGGTTGATAAAGTGGGCTATATTTTAGACTGCAAAGAGCTTTAAGAACATAAGAACGGCCATACTGGGTCAGACCAAACGTCCATCTAGCCCAGGATCCTGTCTTCCGACAGTGGCCAATGCCAGGTGCCCCAGGGGGAATGAACAGAACAGGTAATTATCAAGTGATCCATCCCCCGTAGCCCATTCCCAGCTTCTGGCAAACAGAGGCTAGGGACACCATCCCTGGCCATCCTGGCTAATAGCCATTGATGGACCTATCCTTCATGAATTTATCTAGTTCTTTTACGAACTTTGAAAAAAACTGTAGCACAATTACATACAGTTTGGCATGCTTATCCTGATGCTGCCAGCTATGTTTCAGTGCAGTGCTAAAGATCTTTCACAACCGGTCATAAACCCTTTTTGCTTCCCTTTATTTCCCCCCTAGCCATGTTTACCACTTACCAAAACAGTCTCTCTTTTTTCCCCTAGCAACTCAATGGTGAGCTACTGTTTTGATTTTCAGAGTAGCAGCCGTGTTAGTCTGTATTCGCAAAAAGAAAAGGAGTACTAGTGGCACCTTAGAGACTAACCAGTTTATTTGAGCATAAGCTTTTGTGAGCTTCAGCTCACTTCATCGGATGCATTCAGTGGAAAATATGTGTGTATATAAATCTCCTCACTGTGTTTTCCACTGAATGCATCCGATGAAGTGAGCTGTAGCTCACGAAAGCTTATGCTCAAATAAATTGGTTAGTCTCTAAGGTGCCACTAGTACTCCTTTTCTTGTTCTGATTTTGTGAATCCCATTCTTTTCATAGTTTGGATCTTTCCACTTATACACATTTTTAACATGAAGGGAAGCCTATGGCCCAGTTCTGCTGTAAAAAGAAATAACTTCTGTTCAAGTCTCTTAATGAAGAATATCCACTAAGGTTGATTATAGACAGGGCTCATAAAACCCATTATAAGCCCCCTTTTTCAGTTGCTTATAACTTTGCCAAGCTTTAACCATTCAGGCTGAAATTTTCTATGCTGGGTGTCTGCCTCAGGCTGACTCTTTCTCTGGGGAGGGGGAAGCAAAGGGGTGGTGGAATCAATTCAAGAAGAGTTTCTGAAAACGGGGCTTGGGAAAAATAAGTTGTTTTGTCCATATTAAACATTTTGAGACCTTTTTATTTTCTTGAGACCTTGAATTCTTTAGCATCACCATGCTTTGGAGAAGGGACTTAAAATTTGATTGGGGATGGCCTTTATTTCAGGGATGATGTGCCTTTTGTCATCCCCATGAAAATCCACCAAAATCTGGCCAAGTTAGAAGCCTTTGCAAAACAGTAGTTCACACATGTTCAGTAAGGACTTCTTGGAGTTTAATACCTAAAATAGTCAAAGATTATGTCCACACGGGGCATACCCAAGCCTCTCACAATTACTGGACCAGACTATGCATGAACCATTCCAACAGAATAACCAGACAGTCTCCTGTCCAGGGCTGAAAGTCTCTGAAGGACTTTCCCTGTAATGGCTGCTCCTGGCCAGACACTGGAACTGAGCGCAGGCACCCTGTCTTTCCTGGCTTTTGTCTCCATGATCCCCATACTGGTGCTCAAGCAGCATGGAGGAGTAAGCCGCCTGGCTCAAATGCAGACAGAAGTCAGACCAGGAGAGAGGGAAATAATTAGTTTGGAATAAGGAATCTGGTGACACTGGCACTGGAGGACAGAAGAGATACTGGTGTGGGGAACTGGGTCTGGGAATGGATGAGGGAAACAGGAGGGGACATGGAGCCAGTTGTCCAAAGAGGAGGGATCCAGAGAGCGGGAAAGAAACTGGGGAGAAAGAAGAATGGGGACTGGCTTGATAGGAATACCGGGACAAGGAAGGGGAGGGGTAACAGGAGCAGCAGGGAGAAGAGACAGATGTGAATAGGAGCAGGAGTGTGTGTGGGGAGGAACTGGGATTGGTTGTGCAAAGAGACTGCAACACAGAACCATTGGGGTGAGGAGGGATAATGAGATTAAATGAAGAATCTGGAGAAGCAGACTGGGATTTAATGACATTAGGGGGGACCCTCCATTCTTACTTCCATGAAACCATGCTTTGTCTTCCTGAAGTCCCCCGCCTCATTCACTACACACCTTCCAAATTCTGCAAGAAATGAGATGAGTCATACAGACAATATCTTCCTTTACTACACAAACTTGATTTGTCCCAAGAGCTGATCCATCCTGTGTACTGAATGAGGCAGGGATCCTCTGGAAAAACAGTATGTTACCATGTAAATAAAGACTGTATGATAATATATAGGCACAAGGGGGGCAAATTAAGGCTGCTCAGGGAACCCTGGCATTTCCCAGTTTATGGGTGCTTGGACTTTTTACACACACAAAAACTGTTCTATTGTGTATAGCGTATATAATTATAGTACACAGGGTAACAACTAGATTTCATCATGAAACTAAAGTCAAAAAAGGAGACCTTATCAAAAAGCCATTTTCTTACTCTGAGAAAGCTTTTATTTTTGGTTTTTCATAATTTGCCTTTCACCAAAGAATGTCTGAGAGATACAGCATAGACCTATAAAGCAGAGCTACACTACATAAAATATGGAAGATAATGAAACCATTTGCTTAGACAGGGCTCAGGCGCCTGTGTTCATTTATACAGTGCTTGATATGCCACGTAAATTAAGTCTACAGTATAAAATATGAGTGTTGAAGGCAGTGTGTAAATGTCATAGAAGTCTTGTAAATGTGTCTGTTGGCAGCTGCTTTTCCATACCTTAGCACGGATTTGGTATATTTTGTCAACAAAAAGCCATTCTTCAAGGTATTCTGCTTGATTTCAACATTTAAGAGCAGAAATGATTTTCTAGAAATGACTTGGATTAGAAACAAAGAAGACAGCTGGTGGATAAACAGGTCATTTTTTCTTATTAAAGTGTGGGAAAAACAGGCTGCTGCATACTGCCTGCCCTTCTCACCTACTGCAGAGAAGGCAGAACAGTCTTATCAGGTAAGGTCATTCTGTATGGCAGTTCTGCAGTTTCTGTCTCACCTTTCATTAATGCACAGGGGTAGCCACTAGAGATCCAATGACTCTTCATCAATGCTATACCAGGCAGCATCAAAGCAGGTTGTCAAGAGCCTCAATCTCAATTCTGCGTGAGTCAGAAAACAATCAGTGTGTTTTCTTTTTTAAAAAAACTCTGCTTTGTTTTCTTATTGTTCTGATAGTCGTTGTGAAAGGTTTAGTCCTTTCCTTGATTTCGGTAGCGGCAGGACTAAATTTATACTCTATTTGGGAGTAAATTGGAAAAGCGTATCATAATTTCAGCATTTTCTTGCTGCTCCAAGACCTAGTTTATAGACTGGATCATAAACTTCTTGGGTTCTTTGGCCAGGGGTTCAGTGAGAGTGTGGACCAGCTATTCTAGTAAATGAGTACTCGTTTGATAGGAAGAATATGCTACTCTCAGGAATCAGTTTCAACCCATTTTCTATCGCGCATTCTCAACCACACAGCCTTTGCCTCTTAAGTATTTGATGAATTGGCAGCTCAGGCTAGACTTTGGGCAGAAAGTATTCCACAATACTGTTTATATTTGTCCGATATGTCACGTACAGTGACCGTCATTAAAATCATTATAATTTTTCCTTCGTGAGTAGACAGCGTTATCATGGAATTGACTATACTTAGTCTGGATACTATCAAGCAAATGTTATGGTGATATTAATTACTTGCAACAGTCTTTGTATAGATTTTGGTAACCAACTTAAGGGATGACTAAAGTATAAAGAACAAAGTATCAATAAATTCCCAAACTATTCCCTTTTTTGTAATAATGCAGCTCATTTCACGCAGTACTCCCAATCATGATGTTTACTTCAGCCTCTCTATGCTTCCTAGTGATAGCGCTTGAATAAAAGAGCAAGCAGCAAACTGACAATTTATCACAACTCTACTAATGCAAATTCCATGTGGTGTTCTGTTCCTTCTTCCTTCCTTAATGCTTCTTATCAGGGTTTCAGAGCGGTTGTCAAAAGCTGTTCAGAAATGTGTTATTCTCAAATGTTATGTAGTTTAATATGCACTATGGAATGCCAATGAAGATTGTGCAAGCAGGCTTTATCATCCAGTCAACATACTCTTCTTGAGATAAAAAACAATAATCTTTCCATTGTGTATTTCATACAAACTCTATCTTAAAATCTTTTATCGGGTTATATAATGCAGTCATTTAGTTAATAGCAGAGAGACAATCAAATTGAAAGAGAAGAAATGTAGAAAACATATTTTCAGATTAGTTTTGAAAGATATGGACAGCGAATAGGATGCACAGAAAGATACAGGAATCCTATTGTCGATGGCAGGGGCTGCAGAAGAAAAGGAAGGTGCTCACTCCAAACCGTAATATAAGATTAAGTGACTGGAGAGAGAAGACCACAGAGTTTAAGGTCAGAAGGGACCACCAAATCATCATCTAGTCTGACCTCCTGCATGTCACAGGCCACCAACATCACCTAGAACCCTCACAATAATCCAACAACCAAAATTAGAAAAAAAGTATTACAGATCACAGGAGACAACGCTATTCTAGGCCACATGCAAAAAATAGAAGGGACCGAGGTACACCAGTGCTTGAGGCCCCACAACAACAGAGAAATGACAAAGTGAGATATCCAGATAATCCTGGCAAATGACCCACACATGTCAGAGGAAGGTGACCCCCACCCAAGGTCACTGCCAATCTGACTTGGGGTAAAATTCCTTCCTGAACCCATGTATGGCAATCAGTTAAACCCTGAGTATGTGACCAAGAATCAGCCATCCAAGCGCCTGACAGAGAGAATGCTGGCCCTCCCTGTCCATTGTTCCATTGCCAGCTGTGGCCATCCCTGATGATGCAGAGGAAAGGCACAAAAAAACTTCCCACAATAGATGACCAGTACTAGACAAGTGGAGGGAGTGGGAATAGGGGGAGACTTGGCCCAAAAAGCTTATCAAACTCTCATCTGGTGGATCTATATCTGCTTTGATGCATTGCAGTGAGAGCCTCCTGTGGAGAAATAAAAGGGAAAGAAAGGTGGGAAAGGAACCTAAATGGAATAGAATAGACTTGATTAGAGAGATGTAGTTCTAGAAGCAAAATGAATTACAATAAATATATTTGCCCCAGCTCCATCTCACATCTATTTCTCTTGCTTGAGTAGCCATAAAGTATGCAACAAACAAAATCTTTTTTAAATTTTATTTTAAAACTAATCCAGCTAAATGCCAGACTAAGGATAAGGAAACTCATGACGGACACTTACATGTTTCTTGCCAGGAATGTTCTCTTCACAGAAATAATTCATCATCTTTTGAGAAATGTGGGCTGTTGACAGTTATGTTATATATTGAATTTATTTCATCACACATACCTCACTGCCCACTGGTTTGGAGGTCACAATGGCCATCCTTAAATTAGTTAGACCATTAGCATAGGGTAATAAATGCCTTGGCAATATAAGGCATTGGTAGTGTTCGTTATAAATTGTTGCATAAGTCGTCATATCATAGAGAGAAATTTCCTACCTCCATCTTGAGTAGGGCCTCTAATATACCTATTAGTTGAAAGAAAATAGTCATTTAGTGCCTCCAAGAATCTAACTTACACCTTGCCCTAGGTCACTCCTGTTTCAGCTTCCTGGGTTCTTTGTTTTTGTATTTGGGCTTACTGGTTCTTTTGGTTGAAAGTAATATTTTTTGTTACTGAATTCTGCATTTCCCGCAGAAGGGAAGATGTGCTGAAGAGATGATGAGAAGTGATTCAATTTGCCTTGAATTTCCTGTCATTGATTTCTCTGACCATGCTCAGTCCTGTTTTTATGACATCATCACTGTGGAACATCATCTCT
Organism: Chelonia mydas; assembly: GCF_015237465.2. Lineage (NCBI taxonomy): Eukaryota > Metazoa > Chordata > Testudines > Cheloniidae > Chelonia > Chelonia mydas. The sequence continues at coordinate 127,408,452 of NC_057849.1, forward strand.
TCATGGAGGTGTGGACAGACATAGCTTCACTCTCTGCAACAGCCTGAAAGGTGCTGCCAAAACCTCCCAACTAAGGCCTTCAGATAAGAGTACTGCTGAAGAATCTGTATACTACAATTCAGAAATACGTACTGCAGAAAATAAGATTGGGGTGGCAAATTGTACACATCAAAGGCAATGTCAGGTCAGGTCCATCTTCCCAAGTGTTTGTACAGTGTCTTATACAACGGGGCACTGGATACTTACCGGAACTTTTGCACGCTACTGTAATAAAAATAACGATTATTGAACTTTTAGCCATTTTGTTCTCATGAAAAAACTTTTCCTGTAAATAGGCGCTGGCTTGATTCCTTCATATTAATGCCAGTGCATGGCCATTACACTGCCCATCCTTTTTCTCTCTCTCTCTTTTTTCTTTTGCTCACTCATTCATTAATTCAGTCTGTCAGTGAGTCTGTTATTTTATTTAATTGAAAAAATCAATTGAAATTGGTTTAACTGACTGGAGAGTCATGGGTTTGAGCTAGGATTCTTGCTTTGCTTGCATGAAAGGGGGTTATTTTTTATCAGTTTCATCACAGGCTTATTTTTCATCAATTATAGAATTTCCATCAGTGCCCTGTCATTTAAAAGCCTTGCACATAACCTTTACCTTACAAAGAAATATATGCAGAACAGAGCTCCGTTAAATTGCACTGGTGTGAATCTGACTTCAACATTTTCAATATCTTTAGAAAACATCAGTGACCATAGTTTAAAATGCTGCTGGGGAAGCCTGTAAAATTCCTACATGGCAGGCAGCCCCACTATTGTTACCAGACTTCCTGAGCTCTGCTTGCATCTGAGATTCCCCCTATTGTCCCACAGTGTTAGCTTTATTGGGTGCAGGGAGATGTGAAGGAGTTGGTGGGGGGTTAGGGTTTATGAAGCTCAATTTGTTTATAAAGCACTTCAAGATCACTGGATGTTGTCACACTGTCTGGTATGGCTCATAATTGAGAGTGTCAGTCTCAGGTCAGACTGCCAGAAAACAGGGCAGAAACCCAAGATGGTGGTATGTTCTATAATTAGATTTCACCACACCAGCAACAACTGTGCACTCCTGGATTACTATATAAGTCATACCATGGAGTCTCAAACAGTGAGCATCACAGATGTAATGTGCTAACTTTTATTAATTATGATAATGATGATTCAACCTACCGTGGATCTTATTGGTTCTAAGGAGCAATGGCTTTATTGCAGATCTCCTCTTTCCCTGAGCACAGCAGGTGCCAGATCCTCAGATGATGTAACTATCCTAGCACAATTGGCTGAAAACAAGCTATGAGGATTTATACGAGCTGAGGAAAAGGAGACAGGTCCTCAGCTGCAATAGATTTTCATAGCTCTTTTGAAGCCAATAAAGCCATTGCAGTTGACACCAGCTGAAGATCTGAACCCTGATCTTGAAGGGGTGGCTCAAGAAAATTTTTATCTTCCACCTGTTTCATCTTCCCATTTTCTTTGCTCCCACCAGTGCTCTCGGGTATGTTATATTGTGCTCTTACTGCTTGACATGCATCCTGCTCCCAGGGAAGATGATCCTCACAGTATCGCTCTCCTCTTAATAGCTCCACTCTAGTTTGGGCTCTTCAGAGCCCGTACAACCAATGGAGAGTTTTGCTTTTTTTTTTAATGGTTCAGGATAGGTTTGCCAGGATGGAACGATTTTTATTCCCTTTGAGTCAAGACTTCCATGAACCTGACCTACACTTAACGTGCGAGCAGAGAACTGGTTCTAAATGTTTAAAGAGAGCCCAGAGGGGTGCTTTTTGTTTATCTGTTTATTTATTTTTGGAGTGTTTCTACAGCATCTCTGGTGAGTGGCTCAATAGTTCTCATTTTAAAACAAATGGTTAATATTTCTTTCTGGTTTGCCTTACATCTGAGCAATAGTTTCTTTATTTTCTGTTCCTCTCCCATCTGATTTTTATTTCACATGCTGTTGGTTGCTTCTGGGGAGTGAGGTATCTTTGAATGAAGCTTCATAGAACACCCCAAAAATGTAGTTTCACAATAGACACATGGATTTCAGCTCTATAGCCAGCTTCTCAAAGTGCCTCCTGTTTTGGTCTAAATGGGGAAAATTTCCAGACATTGAAAGCAAGAAATCCCTGCAGCAGTGCCTCTGTGGAATAAGGAAAAAGCAAAATAAAAAACACATCATCTTGGGCTCCTTTACATGATATGTCTTCCAATAAAGCTCTATCTTTAACAGGCTGTTCTGGAGCTCAAGCTTCTGGCACATTATAATGAGATGAAATAGAATGGAAGCATGAACAGCACAGCTTTAGAGGATAAACTGGATGAGAGAGAACCTTTCCACTTGTTTCACAGAGGGTGTTTACTCTCCCACTCACTCTGTTACATTTCAGATGGGGGCTCCCCCCACAGGGATTCCGTGGAAATGATGTTGAAGGAAACACTGCCTGTCAAGTGCACTGTCTCTCTGTCTCAGAATAGGATAATCTCATCTTTTCATAATATGGTGACATAATATGATCCTTCCTTATGCCAGGATTAAGAGGCGGGAGGGGGGAGAGAACAACAACCTGTGTTTGCTTTTGCAGGTGCTGTAACCTTCTCCTCTTCATACTTTCTTGTCTGACTGAAGGCAAACCAACCCCACCTGGTACTCTTTTAGATTTAAAGGTTATTAACAACTGCAGCTTTAACCTATTCAGACCTTATTTCTGTTAGCTCGGAAAGGATGGCAGGATTAGGTTAGCTAGAAGGAGCATGACGTGATTTAGTTCTATTTGATGCTTCTGCCTTAGTAAATGTCAGAAGCAGGGAACAGAGTATTAATAATCATTTGCACCCGTTGTGCTAAAGGCAGCTCTCCAAGAGGAAGTGCTCTGTAAAAGAAGGCTCGAAGGTAGCAAGCCCCTACTCGCTTTTATCTCAGACAAAAAATAAATGCAAAGAAGCCTATTCAAAACAAATCTGACAAATGCAGGGTTAAATAAAAACACTGGTATCAATTTAAAAGTGGAGAGGCAGTTCGCAGAAGTAGTTATTTCACGTTAATCACTTTGTATTTACTGCAGCTTGAGAAAGACACATTTGTTATGCAGACAGTGTTCATTGTCGTAGCTTGATCATTAATGCAGTGCTGCCAGCAACAAAATGAATTAGCTCTCTGAATACTAAACTTGGAAACCAGTGTTGAACCAGAGTGTGGCACAATGACACTTGCAGGATTAAAATATACTACCAGGCTATGAGAGGGTGCATTTGTGACCTCTGCTAACTATCATCTATTTTTAAGATTTGTATTAGTAGGAAGCATCTCTGGAATGGTAGAAAATTGTAAGTCAGACAATAGCAATCATTTATTTTCCCTTGGGAGTTTGTATTCTTTCTAGAACACAGAGCTCCCATGGGTTATTTTCCACGCTTGACCACAGCTATTTTTCTCCAATCAACAATTTATCATCTATCCTTTTACTTGCATGCTTTGAATTTCTGCAATTCCTAGCATACTGTAGATCCACAGCAGTGCTGTGGAAAATGCATGAATACAAAACACCAAGGAATCAAAGCCCTACTGTGTCCATGAAGAGATGTCACAGACATGTGCAAAGGCAGAGTAACAAAGAGAATGCCACCTGTCACTCTGAGTGTTTTCATACTGCTTTAGATGTCACAGTGTCACAAGAGTAACGACACTAATCTTTGAATGCTAGGTTGTTACTATTAGCTTCAACCTGTCGTGCAGTTAGTGAACTAGCAAGGGTTGATTATTTGTGTAAAAGAAAATAAAATGTTAGGCCAAATCCTTTGCTGAGTTTATACTTCCACTCGTATTCATTTTAATGGGAACTCAAGATTTCCCCTATTAATAAGCAATGTGGCCATTCAGAACTGAGGGCAGCTGTTTCATTTTGAATACTGGAGTTCTCTGAGGTGGGCCTGATCTCATACCTGCAGCTCCCATTAAATTCAACAGGAAGGAAGAAAAAAAATTCCCTAATTCACCATTAAACTATGAAGAGATCAAAATCTCTTTAAAGAGGAGGCTAACAATGCAGGCGGTGTTTACAAGCTGAGGCTTAAGAATAACAGTATTTAAACAACTTGTATGAAGGAAACTGATGGTAGTGGAGGTCCCTAAAGACTGGGGACTGTTGCTGGTAGTGAAGGGAGTAAAAGGCACAATAATTCCTAACTCTTACAAAATTAGTTGACTATTCTGTCCAGTTGTCACCTTTCTACCCTATATGAAAAGAGTGTTGTGACATATACAAAAATAAACATAGTCTCTTGTTCAGCACAAGTGGGTAGGCCAACACCATAGACATCACATGCTGCAACAGCCAAAATAACTCATTTGTGTAGACTTGGAATGAGACCATTGTAGAGTTGATCTCTATGCTGAGTGTTGTTGCTAGTTAATATTATTTAAAGCTTACAATAAAATACATGATAGCTGACTCTGGCATTCTGTTCCTTCTCACACATTCTTCTTGAGAAATGCAATCCATCAGCTTTAGGAGGAAATACACAGAAGATTAATTTACAAGATTAAAACAAGCTGGGGGGGGGAAGGGAAAATGTTCATGTCATCCCCATTATCTGGATCAGTGATCCAAAAGACAATTACATAACAATAATAATATTTTGTATTTATTAGTAAGGTGGCACTTTCCAGCTAATTAAATGCTTGTACAGCACTTTAAAATTATAAAGTACTATACACTGAAAGTGCTAAATATTATTTGTATAGTATTTTTCACCTGATGATCTCAGAGCACATTAAACATGTTTATTAAGCTTTATTATACTTCTGAAAGATAGATAAAGGGCTATACAAGTTTCATTGCACTCACCACTGAAATGCAGCCACATCCTGAGTGGAACCCAGTAACTGTTTAACTATACATAGCACAACTTCAAAACACTTCAGGAAGTAAAAAAAAAAAAAAAAAAATCTTATCCGGTTAAAACTACTTGGGGCATTTATGCAGGCAGAATATAGTTATCCAAATTGGAATTTGTCAGTACATTATGACAAACACGCCAGTGAAAATGGCCATAGAATCTTTATGACGTGTGACCACAGGAGGTCAGGACCGTCATTATAGCTTCTGAAAAATGAAATGTTCTACTGCAGTGTCATATTACCAAGATGTGGAGGACACAAGGATTCGTCTCCAAATCCATTGATTGTGGAAATGGAATGATGTAAAATCATACCCACAGCTTGGCAACTATTTAGCTCGGTTTCCATTTTTCCAAGTATTGAAAGCACATCATGATCTTTATTCATATCACCCATAACACTCTGCTAATGATGAAAAATATCATTGAAGTTTCTCATTGAATAATTAGTTTTTGGGTGATTGTGTTGTTTCTTGAATGTCAGGGGTCATTGTACTTCTTCCTTCAGTTCCTTCACCAATTGTAAAATTTACTGAACCATGCTGCCTTTTTTCTTTTAATGGTTTTAGTTATGTTTGGTTAAATGCCCTGAGGCCCACAGGCACAGAAGCCATTATGATTCTCTCTCTTCATTATTTGGGATGGGGAGGGGACATGGACTCTATACTCAATTCTGACTTTGTTCTCTTAATCAGTAGAGGATTTGAAAGGGAAAAATCCATGTTGTCAATAGTACTTTATTCATTTCTCAAGCCAGAAATGAAAATGAAATCCTGTATTCAGTCTATAAAAGCATACATCATTGGAAGGAGCCTTATCATCATAAACATAAACCCAGGTAGCTGTGTCAAAGTCATCCTTCTGAAGCAAGACTTCCTGTACAGGCTAGGTATATTTTAGGAAACAGACTTCATAGGAGATTGTGGCTGCAAAAGAGACTGACTCTGGAACAGACTTATTAGCATTACCCAGCACGATTAGTCTACCATTTCTGAAGGCAGTGGAATCACAGAAATTGAAGTGAATGGAAATTTTGCTGTTGACTTCAGGGGGATTATGACATAACCCTAGCGATGGAAAAGCGCTATTGGTTCACCCTGTCCCTCTCATCCTGCCAGCGCAGAATTGTTTTCTATCAGGCTTTTATCCAGTCCAGACAGTATCACCATTTCCCTTTGGAAATCATTTCATAGTCTCCTGATATTCAACCTGAATTTTACTTTGCTCATTTTCATCCCAATGGTTTTAGATTTTGGAGTGCAATAAATACACTCTCCTCCCTCCTAGGTGTTTACAACTTTTAAAGAGTGGGAGAATGTTGACATTGACAAGTTTGTCGTAATTATCCATCTCCCTTTTTTTCTATTTTTCCTGTTAAAAAAGAAGCTCAGCCATTTTATAATCATTGTTGTTGTCCTCTCCCTCTTCATCTATTGTTCCCAAGCTTTTACTTTCTACCTTTACAAAAAGGCAGCATGGGCCAATGGGTAAAGTACTTCCTGAGTGTGAGGAGACCAGAGGTCTATTCCTGGTTTTGCCACTGACCTGCTGTGTAACTTTGGGCAAGTCACTTCATCTCTGTTTCCCTTCTCACCATTAGTCTGTCTTGCCTATTTAGATTGTTAGCACTTCAGTGCAGGAATAGTCTCTTACTGTGTGTTTGTACCATCCCAGAACAACAGGAGCCTGATGTTGGTTGAGGCCTCTAGGTGCTGTCAAAATAAGAAAGGTATTTTTGTTAACACATTGGGTTTTTTTGTCCTTTAGTAAGCAGAACACTTTCTACTTCCCCATATTTATACACTTAAAATTTTAAGGGTCTGATCTTGCTCATATTTTTTTGCTGTCACTGAAGTGAACGGGTGCAGGCATTTATCTAACAGAAAGTAGAATCAGGCACTAATTGACTATATTTTCTTGTTGTCATTCTGCCACCTAAACTTCCCTTCCCATACACCCGATTCCTCCATTTTGAGTACTTTTTTATCATTGTGCAGATCACTCTTGATGCAACACTGTCTATTTTTTGTTCCTCACAGTTTCCTTTGACAGTAGAATTGTAGAGGGTTGCACATCCATTTCAGTACGAACGCTGTTAGGATGCTCCAGTGAACCATGCTCACTGTTTCTCAATTTCCCCATATTTCTTTTCTTGAAATCTAATATCTTTTATCCTTAATGGAGTATGTAGAAAGAAGTGTGGGAGGGGGGAGCAGGGGGGAGCAAACAAACCTGAACTGATCCTACTATATTGGGAAAACAACCATGTAACTAACTAGTAAATTCAGTCTGCCTCTACAAAAACACCGGAGGAATATTTCCATAATAAGACAGTTTTTAGATGTTGGGGAGGCTTGTATTTATAAAAGCATTCAGTATTCAAGTAAAAATCGCTTCATGTGTATCACTCACACCAACCATGTTGTTAGAGGCATTGTTACAGACAAGCACCCTATTTCTGCTCTCTCTTTCCATGACCATCTGAGAATGATCTACCCCACTCCAACCATCACACACAAAACATGTCTGGCTGTTAGGTGGCCAGCTATCAGATGTAAGCTGTGTGTGTCAGATAGTCATAGTTCTTTCTGCTGTTGCATTTCACTCCTGATCCATCTCCAGAACACATAATATGCATGTTGCTTCATTTGGAAGACAGGTCTGGGGGAATAGGAGAAGAAGGATTAATAATCGATGGGTGGGGAGAGACAGAAAGAGATTCCACAGCATAGTTAGGAAGTATTTTTCCTTTTCACTACTTTCCTGTTATTGTTTTTCTTCATATTTCTGTAGGGCTTGAGGGTTTTCCCTCCCCTCTTTCCTGCTATGGCAGTGGTGTTGGATTTTGAAGAGGAAATTCTTGGTACAATCATTTGTCGTGGAATGTCCTTCAATGCTTTATTTCAGTTTATAATACAAGCCAAAGAATTTGCTCCCAGCTAAAATTTGGCATATTAATTCTCAGTATCCGGAGCCAAAATTGTACCAGAATTTTTTTTTAAAAAAACAGTCATTTTACAGTTAAAATACTGTGTATATCTATCTCATAATAGTCAGTAATATTTCCAAATATACAGATGACCTCTTTCCTTCTATTCAGGAGAGAGACTGGGGAAGTGATGCAAAAAGAAAAACATTTCCCAAGAGGCAGGAAAGAACTTAATTTAAAATTAAGTGAGTTGATCTCAACCCCTGGATCAACAAATCGATTAATCAAAATGGTCACCTTCAAAATCTGGTGTTCCTCAAATAATGCTCTCTTTCTGATCTATTCACCACTGAACTCCCCTTCTCTGACCACCACCTAGACTCTCTCATCTTCCCCATCTGTCTGCTCTCTCTCACCTGGCCACCTGGTCCTTCCATGATTTCCAGTCCATCAATATCCATAACTTCTTTTCTGCTCTCAGTTGTCTCTCTTCAGTTGACAAGACTGTTGATTCTCTCCTATCTTTGGCTCTTTTGCCCTTCCCTCCCATCACAAGATCCACTCTACCAGACCTTAATTCATCCCCAACATTTGCTCCTATATTCATGCAGCTGAGAATCTCTGGCAGAAGTCCCATAACCAGTGGTGGAGCCAGGATTTTCAACGGGGGCAGGTGATGACCAAGGGGGTATTGAACACCTGCAGCAGCAACCTCTGTCCTGGAATTGCAACCCTATCCCTGCACTAGTGCAGAGGCCCTGTGGAGAGGTGGGGTTAGAGCGTGAGCCCATCCCACACTCATGCTGCAGCATTGGCTCCTGTCCAATTCCCCATTCTGGGTGTTGTGATCTGCTGCATGGGGCACAGCACCACTCAGGTTGGGCACAGTTATCTCTCCATCATGACAGAGGGCGAGTAAGGCCAAATTTCAGTGAGCGCTATTGAGACACGGCGCACAAGGTCACTGCACAGTGATCCATGCATGATGTCACATGGCTTGGTACTAGGGTGATCAGATGTCCCAATTTTATAGGGACAGTCCCGATAGTTGGGGCTTTTTCTTATATAGGCATCTATTAGCCCCCATCTCCTGTCCTGATTTTTCACACTTTCTATCTAGTCACCCTACTTGGTGCAGGGTCCAATCCCACAGGACAGGAGCTGCTGCTGTTGGGTGACTGCAGGACAGGCTTGCTCTCCAGACAGTGTGAAAGAGTGTCACACCTATGTCGAAAGGCTGCCAGATGTGTGTGGGGTGTGGGAGGATAGTCAGCCTCCCTTATTAGCTTCATCAATGCCCATGACCATGCTGATTTCCTCCACTATGAATTCACTCTCTCTTCCTTCAGTTCTGCCATTTTCAAACTAAACAGCTCTGCTTCCTCACTCTGGTTCATTCCTTCACACACAATCTCAGCTGGTTATTAGCCACCTCAGACTCCCTTCTCAAACCTTCACTATCACCTACTCCCCTTCTCTCTCTGAATAGAATCTTGCTAATTTCTTGAAAGAGAAAATTGACAAGATCCAAAGTGACTTCCTCTGACTCCTATTACTACCTCCTGCTCCTCTTTCTCCCACATTGCTGGTGCAGACATTTCTCATCTGCTTTCCTCCTATAACCCCTCCAATTGCCTCACTGACCGCCTCCAGAGTCCCATTCCAGTGCCCTTTCCACTATACCAAACTGCCTTTCTGAAACAATTACAAAAATTAAAGAGGGAAAAGACACACTAGCCCCATATTTTGGGATACTTAAATAGACTGGACAAAGTACTAATATACAGTATTCTAGGACATGACACAATTTAACATTTTGAAATGAATAAGAAATCTTTCCATTTACATTCTCCCTGTAGGTAAACTGAAAAAAATCGTGGCACATTTCAATTTTGACTAAACCATATTTTCCAAGAGCAAACTTGTTTGTGAAAAATTTCAACTATCTGTAAAATTTTACTTTGTAAATTCCGATTGAGTACTTGACAATACAGCTAGAGAAGACTTACAGGTCAGAATATGTGAACACATGTATGGTCACTGTTAATGCTTTCTCACATGCTGGCTGGCAAGAGGTTCCTATTATGATGAGTGTGACACCATCCTTGCTCCCTCCAAATATTTCACTGGCTAACATTCTTAATCCCTACTGCGCTAGGAAATGAGGTTCTTTACATTTTTCATTGATACAGAATCTCGGTTCCCCCCATGTCATATCACCTGGTCATTAGAAGCCCGGATTTAATTACCACATGCTTACTCTGTTTCTAAAAAGATTAATCTAACTGCATTAACAACATAATTAGTGATCCAAAGTCAGTGCTAACACTATGTGAGCTTCATTAATTGCAGAAGCTTCCACTCTGCACTTCAAGAAGGCTCTTTCTGTAATGCACTTGTCTCCTAAATGCCAACTGAAGTTGGCTTTCTGACAGTGCTAGAGGTTGCTTTGTTGTTGATTTTATTTGTTTGGACAACTGTTCCATCAGATCCTTGCAACTGGATAATAGTTTACTCCTTGGAGTCTTCTAGTCCTGCAGATTTAGTTCCTTCGGTTTTGTTTACTGCCTGGTTGTACCACAAAACAAGGAAATTGAAGCAAAACAGGTAAAAGGCAATATAAACAAATATTTAAAAGTCCCCCTACTTTGATAAATATTGGGCCAGATCCTCTGCTGTGGATCTGAAGTGTTTATATTAAGTTCTTCTTCCACTAGCCTAATCCTGTTGACACCCACAGATAGGATCAGAGATTGGTATGAGTACACGTTTTTTGCATATGGCTTAATTCTGGCCAAGTCACATGAGCGTTCAGTTCTCTCCACGAGCTATATGCAGTACACAGAGAACCTAAAATATAAGAACACTTTGTACTTCTCATCTTTGTAGCTTTCACTATTCTGTTCACTTTTGCTCTGAGCCACCACTGCAGAGGATTCATTCTAAGTGGATGGGGGATGTCCAAAGAAAAGAGAGTAGTTATTCAGATTACTCAAAGATTTAATTAGGAAGTGCTGCTTGATATATAGTACATGGTGAGATATCTCAGTGACAGAAATCATGTTAACTCTACTGACACTGTACAATATTTTTCAGGCTAGACGGAGGCAGGATAACATGAGGAATTAGGTGTGTAGGAGAAGAATCCAAAATGGTTCACTCTCTCATAAAGTACAATAAATACAAACAGTCCAGTGACATGAGGAGGGAATCAAACAGATGGCATGGGGCGAAGTACTGCCTGGCTTTTACATGGGTGTGCAGTGGAGGGATGGTAGCAGGATCTATCACAAGTTTCACAAGCTGCATAAAGATGAGGCAGAATACCAGGTCTAGTACTCATGGGAGTACAGTGGCTGCACTATCCCCATCTCCCTCCCATGCCCCTAAGAGCAATTGGTGGCCTCATGAGGAGAGACTAAACTGCAAACCGTGAAAAGCTCCAGAAAGCTTCCTAAGGCAGAATGTCTCCTGTTGTTCCCCTTTGGAGGGGTGCATCTCCACTCTGCACTTTGTGGTGGGCTGTGCCTAGAGGCACTGTGGAGAATGTGGGAGATAGCTGAACTATTCTTTTTGAAGATTAGTCATGCCTCAGTTTACCTGCTTGATATTGTTCTGTCTGCCTATGTGGAATTAAATCAAACCAGGCTGTTAGGAAGAACAAGCAGGAAACCAAACAATGGCCAAATATAAGACATCTGTGGTTAAACAAATTCAAGGGAGTTAATAGAATAACAACCAGACCATTAATTAGGAAGATGCTGTTTCCAGACAGCAGGCAAAGTTACACAGCTTGTTTGCTAAGGCTGAGGGTCTAAGATCATATAACACACTAAAGAGTTTTAAGTCTCCCTCTAGAAAAGGAGGTGGGTTCAGTTGTCAGGAGCCATTTGTAGGATGGATCTGAGGCAGCAAGCCTTGCCCAAGATTTGAGAGAAATAATCAACTTTGGATAAGACCCAGGCACGTAGGCTTTTTGTTGTTTTAACCCTTTTCTCTGATTATTCATCCAAAGGAATGCTCCAAACGTTTGTTTTGAAGAAGCTGTTTTGTGTCATGTTTCAATCAGGTGCTGGTCACAGGCTCCTGGAGAGAAGTTTCTTGCAGGTGCCAAATACAGTTGAACCTGTCATGTTATCAGAGATGGGAAACAGTGCTGCCACCTACAGAGAGTAGTTGAACAACATAGTTCCACCCAAAGAAAGGTGAAGGAAGCAAAGCCTGTCACCTGAGGGGTGAACTAGAGAAGGACTGCAAAGAGGTCTAAGCCACAGCTTGCCATGTAACTGTGACATGACCCTTATTTATTTGATTGATTTTTCAAACAAATGAAGGTTTTTCTTTTTGAGTCATTAAAATCTTGATACTCTTATTCTGGAGACCAACTTTGCAAACACAGCACTTTCAGAGATGAGGCTTCAGTGCACAGAATGCACACACAAAGTAGTCACAAAAAAGGGTGGACAAGATGAGGCTTCTGAAATGACAACATAAATACTCAGACACTACAATAAATACATAAATAGAGGTGGAAGATTGTAGCCTATGATCCTTCCATTTATATTAAAAATATGCTCCAGATACTCAACGGTATTTATGAGCCTAACTCCCATTGATTTTGGTGAGAATTGGGTATTTAAATACCTTTGGGGAACTAGGCCTACAGATAACAACAAGAGAGAGAGAAAAGATACACACAGCTCTGTTGTTTGGATTGTTTTTAAATACACACTGTCATTACATATTTGATTGGTATTTTCCTTATTATTTTCACCTGGTCCCAAACTTCCTGTCTCCTTTGAAAATCCCAGTCTATTTGTATTACAGTAGCATTGGCATTATTCTCCCTCCTTCGGAGGCATTTTGATCAATATTTGTTCAAAAACCATAAGATTCATTACCTATTATTTTAACTAATTATTGTGTTAGCTGCCTCCCAAAACAGGAAGAAGAAATGATCCCTTTCCTGAGGAGCTTGCACCCTAAGTTAGACAAGATGTAAATACCATTTAAAAAGAAAATGTGGAGAGATAATGGGGAGACCAGAGTCAGACTGTGACTCCAGGAGTCACAATCTGCATCCCCTTATTCTTCTGCATGCAGTTGTTGGTTGGCCCACAATCTGGCCCAATATTGGACAGCAGAAATGGCTACATATGTCAAGGCAATATTAAGAATCCCCAAATGATTTCAGTTCAAATACACAATTCAATTTTCAACATCAGGAAGGGGGAAAATAAAAGCAAATGACAGTAAAAAGTCAAGAGTTAAAAAAAAAAAAAAAACAGTCTTCATTTCAGACGCCACATTTTCTCCAGGTTTTGTAACCTGTGAGCTAACACTGGCATCTTGAAAACAGGAAGGAAGAGAGAGGCGATTGAAGGGACGTGCTTCAATCTTGAGGCACGAACATGGGGTTTTACCTCTGCTGCTAACATTGATATTCCCCTCATTTAACTTACATTATGTTCGTTGTGGCATGTTAACTACATATTTGCTGTATCACTAACTGACTTTTCTTTTACAACAGTGACATTTAACAATACCTTTCACAAATATATAAGTATGCCACATGCAGGCTTTATGCATGCATGTGGGTTACTTACTAACACCTACGTGCTGATTATGCAAGCATGCAAGCTGTGTTCTCATTCTGATGGTTCCATTTCGTGCCTTACAGATTGTTTTCCTATTTGTCACCAGTTCTGCAATAAACATAGTTATGCTATTGTAGAGACTGCAATATGTTCACAGCCTTGACTGAAAGGTGTTAAATCCATCAGGCAATTAGAAAGTGATCAGTGTCAGCCATAGCGTACATCATCATGCAGAATTTGCTTAATAAATCAATGCCCAGCAAGCTGATTTCTAGCTATTGATTAAAACCACTTTGCATCTAAAAAAACCCCCAATTCTGATAAATGATAGTGTAAAGGAGGTGTATATATAAATTATTGTTGTTTGGTGGTTGACATTTGCATTATTCCTATGCTCATATGTCACTACAATATATTTTTCAAAGTATTTCAAAGAGTATCAGAAGGTTTATTTTAATTATATTCATTAATGGTCATCACCACTTGGACATGTATATTAATCTGAACAAGTACGTTATGATCTATTAGAGCAGATCTGAAACTGTGCTCAATGGACCATCAATAAGGCGACGATTTAGTCATGGAGGTTGCGGACCTCCGTGACTTCAGGTGGTCGGGAGCTGCATGGTCCTCCCTCACCCTCGGGGGTAGGGAGCTGTGGAGCACCCCCACCTCCGTGGGCGGTGGGGTACCTGGAACTCCCAGCCACCGGGGTTAGCGGGGCAATCCCCAGAAGGTTGAGGGGAGATAAGATTGCTCTCTATAAATATATCAGAGCGATAAATACCGGAGAGGGAGAGGAATTATTTAAGCTCGGTACCAATGTGGACACAAGAACAAATGGATATACACTGGCCATCAGGAAGTTTAGACTTGAAATTAGACAAAGGTTGTTAACCATCAGAGGAGTGAAGTTTTGGAATAGCCTTCCAAGGGAAGCAGTGGGGGCAAAAGATCTATCTGGCTTTAAGATTAAACTCGATAAGTTTATGGAGGAGATGGTATGATGGGATAACATGATTTTGGTAATTAATTGATCTTTAAATATTCACGGTAAATAGGCCTAATGGCCTGTGATGGGATGTTAGATGGGGTGGGATCTGAGTTACTACAGAAATTCTTTCCTGGGTATCTGGCTGATTAATCTTGCCCGTATGCTCAGGGTTTAGCTGATCACCATATTTGGGGTCAGGAAGGAATTTTCCTCCAGGGCAGATTGGAAGAGGCCCTGGAGGTTTTTCGCCTTCTTCTGTAGCATGGGGCACGGGTCACTTGCTGGAGGATTCTCTGCTCCTTGAAGTCTTTAAACCATGATTTGAGGACTTCAATAGCACAGACATAGGTGAGAGGTTTTTTGCAGGAGTGGTGGGTGAAATTCTGTGGCCTGCGTTGTGCAGGAGGTCAGACTAGATGATCATAATGGTCCCTTCTGACCTAAATATCTATGAATCTCTGAATTCCGGTATCCTTGGGGCATTGTTCTAGTCTGGGAGAACTAGATGTGGTTCCTTCAATAGTCAGTCAATGCTACTTCAGATTCTATAGAGGTATGACTGCCAGGAGACCCAAAGAATTCCCTGGCATCAGAGGTTACGTAAGCTGTCTCCACACAGCTCCAGACCTAAAGTTCTCCCTTTTTTGTGAGCCAAGCAGTGTTGACTCAATAGAGGAACAAATTGAGAGAAAACTCCAGGTCCCTCATTCTCTAAATAAAACTCTTTCCTCTCGCTCCCTAAAATTAGTGTCCCAAATTATCCCATCTGATCACCAGAGGCCATATATGACATTTCTACTCCCTCAGCTATTCTATCCAAACATGACAACCATGTAACTTGAGAAACTATCTGTGGTGATGAGACAGCCCCAAGAAGTGGCTTGATGGGAGTATGGAAATAATTGTTTATTAAAGAGTCCCCCCACAACTGTAATCTCATCACAGCAGCCCGAGTTAACAATGAGGAAACCTTAATAATAAATGACACTAGCATCATTAGAAATAACATGAGACAAAAAAGCAGCCAACTACTTCACTTTAAAAAAAAAAAAAAGGAAAGTCTTTGTGTGTCTTCATTGTCCTCACAAAACTCCTGTCTTAATCCACTTTTTTTCTAGTCACAATTGTTTTAGCTCTTAACAGGACTTCCCTCTTTTCTTTCATTTTAACTTGATTTTCCCCTATTAAGTGAAGGATGCTCAGACAGCATCACATTAATTTCAGTGGACTCTGAGTGTTATCTAATTCAGCAAGCCGGTCTTTGTTAATTGGGCCTCACAGGAGGAGTGATTGTAAAGAATGCCTCTAACTGTCACTGATCAATACTCTCAACACAAGGAGTTCTAACAGTCAATTACTTTTGTTTCTAAGGAGGAAGAAGGGTAGTATTCATGTTAACATCCTGTACTTTTCTAAAATCACAAGGCCCCTCAGCCTACCCTATCAAGTTAAGCCAGTTGCATACAAATAACATTTTCCCCTTCTAATGCTGCTTCTTCAGCTGCTGCAGATTAGCTAGCAAAGAAGTTTCTCTGCATCCCAACAGAATGCTATTTAGCAGTATCTCACATTTTCAAAGTCTGGTTTTTCATAGATTGGGGGAGTCAGCACTCTGACAAAGCTAGCAAAGATTAGCTGTTTGATCCTAGAGACGTGGGCTCTGTTTGATTAGGCCCAGTAGAATAAGTACATGGAAGCTAATATAAGAGAAGTATAATGTAATACTACCCTGCAACCCTTCAAAGAGAGAAAAAACCCTACAGTTGAAAGTGTTTCCATGCTATTTAATTCAGTGGGTTTGTGTATGAACAATAGATCTTTCGGGGAATCTCCCATATAGCATTTTGAACATATGCTCCCTCTCCTTATTTTTACAATTATATTTTAATAAGGTCCTGCACTCTTCTTATTGGGAGAATGTGGAGTTGTTGCATTTGATATTGAGCTATAAAGGTTAAGTCAACATAGTACTGCCATGACATACAGTAAACAAATTACAGTTGGCTACACAAGAGTATTCTCCAGGAAAGGGGCGGGGAAGTGGGAGAGGAAAAAGTTAACAAGGTGGATGGATAATAGTTACATAGAGTTTGGGCGAGACGGCAGCATTAACTCATCATCTGACCTCCTGTATATCACAGTCCATTAAATTTCACCCATTTACCCTGGTGTTGAGCTCAATAATTTGTGTCTGACTAAAGCATAAGTATTTGGCTAAAAGATATTCCAAAAAGGCCTCCAGTTTTGATTTGACTTCATCTGGAGATGGAGGATCCACCACTGCCCTGGGTAGCTTGTTCCTTTGGAAAATATTATTCTTCATCCTAAGGGCTTATCTCCACTGGTGAGTTAACTTGAGATGTAAATTGAGTGTTGAGATGGTAAATCATGAAAAAACATGCTAATTTTTAACGCCTGTAAGATTCTTTCATGTTTTTAGACTAATTACAAGATGGCATTTGGTGTCACACACACAATACAGAGTCACTAAATAGTCATACAGAAATATATGTAGGAGAATTATTTTACTGCATTCTTAACTATACTTCTTGTTATTATTAGTATTTGTGTTAAAGTAGTTCCTAGAGATTGGGGCCCCATTGTGCTAAGCTCTGGACAAACACACAATAAGAGGCAATCTCTGCTCTAAATAGTTTAGACTCTAAATGGACAAGACAGACAATGCATGAGAGGAGAGAAAATGGTAAAGTGATTTACCCAAGATCACACAGCAGTCCATGGAAGACAAAGAATAGAACCCGTTGTGACGTTGCACTCCATATGATTTTATGAAAATATGCTAATAAGTGTGAATATAATGTAACTGGAATATGCTTCATGCAAAAGGTCTCTTGTAAGGTATCATTACAAAGCTTATGATCTACTGAGTGTGTTCATCCTATTTGTGAGCACCCACTCCAGCCCTGAAGGGGTTGGAAAAGCACTGCAGAGGGCTGGGGCTGGGGAAGGGAGAAAAACTCCAGCTGAGTGGGGGAAGTGGCGGCAGCTGGGGACCACACCCCAATCAGGACCCAGCTGGCTCTATAAAGGCTTTGAGCCAGAAGTTCCAGTAGAGACTCTCTCTAGCTTGGAGAGAGAGGGACCTGGCTGCAAGGGCTGAGAAAGTACCCAGATTGGGAGTAGGGCTGGGGAAAGCCCCAGGCTCCAGGCCTGGGAAGGCCTATTAGGTATGGGGGTTGCAGGGGCAGCCACGGGTAGGCAGAGGCAGCAGGTCCAAATCCCTTCACCTGTGATGAGGGGCTTATATTGCAGTCTGCCCCAGGGAGTCGGGGCTAGTTGGTGACTGTCAGTAGCCTAAGACTGAGGCAAGGTGGGGGTTCCCCTGGGAGGGAGAGACCCAGAACTGTGGGGGTTCTTCCAGGGGGCAGCACCCAAGACAAGGGCACCAGGGTTTGGAAGGGCCATGGGTAGTGAGACACTGGCCTGAAGGAGGTGCTCTGGAGGCTGGATGCTAATTTCCCAGGACAACCAGCAGGAGGTGCTGCCGGGTGAGTCTGTGCCCCATGATAGTATCATTCTTATATCTGAAACTAGAAATATGAAATATAACTCTGAGGTCCTATTGTAATTATGCAAAGTGTGGGCCATTAATGATGGTTTGAATCTTGATGGCTTCCATTAACCAGGACAATTGACTGTAGATGGCTCTATTTACTTGCAAGCCTTCCTGTGAGTCAGGCTGGGAAGAATGAAGGCTTGGGGGGTGTCACAGGACATGTGACCATGTCACTTGGTACTGGAATCCATCTGGAATGGTGCTTTTCCATTTAGAAGGAGGGGTGGGAACCTAGAGAGACAAAAGATTCCCACCTTGTGCGAAAGGTATATAAGGCGGTGGAACAGAACAAAGGGGGCTGCAGTCCTGAGAAATCCCCTAGCTACCACCTGAGCTGGAACAAGGACTGTACCAGGGGAAAGGATTGGGCCCAGACTAGAAAGGAGTCTAGTCTGTGAAAGAAGCTTATTGGAACATCTCTGAGGGTGAGATTTCATCTGTATTCAGTTTCCTACTGTATTAGGCTTAGACTTGCATGTTTTGTTTTATTTTGCTTGGTATCTTAATTTGTTCTGTTTGTTATTACTTGGAACCACTTAAATCCTACTATTTATATTTAATAAAGTCACTTTTTGCTTATTACTGAACTCAGAGTTAGAGACGGGGGGAGGGATAGCTCAGTGGTTTGAGCATTGGCCTGCTAAACCCAGGGTTGTGAATTAAATCTCTGAGGGGGCCATTTAGGGATCTGGGGCAAACATTGGGGATTAGTCCTGCTTTGAGCAGGGGGTTGGACTAGATGACCTCCTGAGGTCCCTTCCAACCCTGATATTCTATGACTAATACTGGGAGAGCAAACAGCTGAGTATCTCTCTCTATCAGTGTTATAGAGGGTGGACAATTTGAATTTGCCCTGTATAAGCTTTATACAGAGTAAGAAGGATTTATTTGAGGTTTGGACCCAATTGGGAACTAGGTATCTGGGTGCTAAAGACAGGAGCACTTTCTAAGTCATTTTCTGTTAAGTCTGCAGGTTTTGGGGGATGTGGTTCAGAACGGGGTCTGTGTTTGCATCAGACTAGCATGTCTGGCTCAACAAGACAGGGTATTGAAGTCCCAAGCTGCCAGGGAAGATGGGCTTAGAGATAGTCTCAGCACATCAGATGGCAGTCCCAAGGGGGTTTCTATGACCCAACCCATCACATCTGTACCACAGCTTCCATGTCCTGTATGCTAGACCACCCAGCCTCTCGTTTTTAGGTAATAGTTCTTTTAAGAATCTAAATCCACCTGATTTAAAAAAGCATATATCTGGTGTATGGAAAAGTACTCTCTCAAAGACAACTACCTGACAAGTAGCTCTATGGGAATTTTTTCTTGATTACGAAAGTTGCTTTTTTTTAAAAAAACAGAAAATAATGTGTTCAACTTTCATACAGAAACCTTCCTTGTCATGATGTATCAGAGCTTATGATCTAACTTCCACGTGCTTTTCTGACCTGAGTAATTTAGGCTATGTTTTAACTGCAGAGTTAACTAAAGTTATTTATCCTCAAATCAACTCATTTTAAATTAGCCCAGCTGAAATGAAAGCATGGTGAAACACTGTGAAATACTACGAAAGCCCTGTGAAACTTGAGCTACACAGAGTAATTGTATTAACCGCAAAGTGTGTTAGCAGTTGATGAGTTGTGCTCACCTCTGCTGCAGTCAATACCTCAATGGGATAGCCAACTGGAGTTAAAAGCACCATTTCCCCCACTTCCCTTCATGTTAAGGGATTTTGTGTGTGGATGGGACTTGAGTTAGGGATTATTTTTGTAGATTTCATTGAAAATGTAAAGTCTTACATAAGGGTTCAGTTCTGCCAGTCATGCTCACCTTGAGTAGTACCTTACTCTAAGTAGTCCCACTGAAACCAAATGAATTACTCCTGGAATAAGGTGCTATTCAATTTGAGGCCTGGTCTAAACTACAGGGTTAGCTTGAGGTAAATTGCCTTGCATTGACCTACCTGTGGAAGCATCTTCACTTAAATTTGGCTCCGATCTATGTAAATGCTTTTCTGCACCAATTTAGTAACACCACCTCCCCGAGCGGTGTAGAGTCATAGTCGATGTATTTATGTCAACAAAGTATCAGTGTAGACACTGCAATGCTTATGTTGACTATTACTGGCTTTCAGGAGCTGTCCCACAATGCCCCACACTGACTATACAATCAATACAATTGCTCCAAGTGAGGGTGCTCACTGCTGACAGAAGGAGTCAAGTATATACACACAAGCGATTTAATAACTGCAGTGTCTGTATGCCAACATAAATTAGGTCGACATAATTTTGTCGTGTAGACATGGCCTACATATGGTTGGGAGAATCAGATTTTCTAATAGAACAGTGGAAAATAATTTCCTCTTTTACTTATATGTTATAACCTGAGTTGAAGGGTCTCTGTATTTCTCCTGAAGATTTCGACATCAGAGACACCTAAAGTGCAGCAGGGAACTGCAGTCCTTACCTTATTGCAGATGTTAGTGATTCCATCCACTCCTGCAGGAGAAATATAGAAACCTCCACACAGAGTTTAACAAGCAAACACTTCAGTTCAACCTGGAAGGTCACAATCTAAAAAAAAAAAAAGGATAAAATGCCATATTACAGTCAAAAATACTCTGTAAAAACTATTTTCATGTTGCCAATATCCCAATATTCAAATCCACATTGGCCTTAAATTGTAACATATGACTGCAAACAGTAGCATTTTATATACAGTCCTCACTAAGACACATGCACAGGAATACAGTAAGACAGGCAGTCTTAAAAATTCAATACAGAACCACCAAATGACGACAAAAACTAAACTTTTAAAAAAAATGAATGCCACTTTCAATGATAATGAGCGGAGGTTTTGACAATACTGTCAAATGTTTCATATCTGAAATGAAATGAAATTTTTAATAATTTCTCATTTAAAACAAATGGAATTGTACTGTACTATTGTCATGCAAATTATCTCCATAAAGAGTGCCATTTGCAAGCTTTAGGTGTTCCAAATTCCAACACAGTCTTGTTATATTATAGGTGCTTGCTGTAATTTTAATGCATGCCTTCACATTTTAGAATGTCATAGTGAGTTAAGGACAAGAAATGCATTTGAAAGGAATCCCATTTAAAAGAATTTAACATTCTTGGGGAGGA
Source organism: Chelonia mydas (assembly GCF_015237465.2). Taxonomy (NCBI): domain Eukaryota; kingdom Metazoa; phylum Chordata; order Testudines; family Cheloniidae; genus Chelonia; species Chelonia mydas. The sequence continues at coordinate 127,429,612 of NC_057849.1, forward strand.
GACCGTTCAAATGCTCACTGAGACAAAGAAAATAAATTGTGAAATAGGAATAATTCTAATTCAACTTGTGCTTGTGTGAAGCATGAAAATGATCTGTGACATTCACATCTGTGTGCCAGAGTGCCCTTAATGGCTGAGGAAACATCCCATGACATTTTAAAAAACATTTAGGGGTCTGGGAGTACTGTATAGACTTCTCCACAACTGATAGAAATCCCACTTATTGGAAAACTACTTCTGCCACAAAGTTCATTTTTACAGTCAGCCACATTTAGTCTTTATAATCCAGTAACAGAAATTTGATCTCACCTAAAAATATACCCCCAAAAATGAAATTCTTGAGTATTTTGGCATCATCGGGTCCAATAACAATTTTAAGCCCGGGTTCCAAACTAAAGATGATTAGCAATGTGTCAAGAATCAGAAGATTGTACCAATGACACTGTCACTCTTTTCAGAGCATGGTGTGTGGACCGATGAGTTCTGTGATGGCTGCTGAGTCCAATGTGTGAGTGACATTCCCATCAACAGGTAGGGAATTCTCACGCACTAGCAATGCTCTAAATCTGAGCAGCAGATTTATTCTTCCTCTGATGCCAGTCATCAGAAAACTTTATCCAGACCTCCTCTCAGTGCCTCACTCCAGCTACAAGCGGACTCTGCCAACCAGAGTGGCATTCTGCATTCCTTTCCGAATCATCCACAGAGATTCCAAAGGATACTAAATCATCCTTGCAAGCATCCCAAAATCTGTGCAGCGGTCTGCCTCTCTTTCTAGACCCTTCTCAAGCTTTAGAGTACAGCACGCTGTGACACTCTGTATCTCGGGAGAACACCCTGCACCCTCATGTTCATCCTTATAAAATGATTGTGTGGTATCCAATGCAAAGATTGTCATGTCGGGTGTCTTTGGAAGAATTATGATTGAGCATTGTTATAGTAATGTTATAGGTTGTAATTTCATGTATATAGTTATGAGGCTGAAAATGTGTCCTCATGGCTTAAAACAAGCCCAGGCAAAAACTCTCCAGGAGCAGAGGCCCAAGCAAAACTCTCCAGGAGCAGAGGGTCAGTTCACACCTGATCAGGGCATGTATGGGACAAACCCCGCTCAGCCTCACAGGAACAAAGGATACTGGCCTAGGCAGCAACAAAGGATCTGTTGGACTCTCGAGTGTATCACCCCCCTTCCCTTGGTCAGTTTGGGACTATGATGAGGTAATGCTCACCTGACTCTGAAGGGGGAGGGGCAAAGCCAAGAGGGAAGAAAGAACATGATAAAAGGGAGAGACGTTTGCCATGCTCTCTCTCTCTCTCTCTCTCCCACCTCCATCTACAGACACCACCACCAAGCGACTGAAGCTCTGATCAAAGGGGAGATCCTGGCTGAAGGGCAACCAGTGGTGAGAAACTTCTAAGTTTGTAAGGGCACTGAAGGTGTTAAGATCAGCTTAGAATGCATTTTGCTTATATTTCATTTGACCAAATCTGACTTGTTGTGCTTTGACTTATAATCACTTAAAATCTATCTTTTGTAGTTAATAAATTTTGTTTGTTTATTCTACCTGAAGCAGTGCATTTGGTTTGAAGTTTGTCAGTCTCCCCTTGGGATAACAAGCCTGGTACATATCAATTTCTTTGTTAAATTGATGAACTCATATAAACTTGCAGCATCCAGCTGGCATAACTGGACACTGCAAGATGGAGGTTCCTAGGGTTGTGTCTGGGACTGGAGATATTAGCTAGTGTCATTCAGTTGCACAGGCCAAGCAGCGGCTGGCCAAAAGTGCTCACTTATGTAGCTGGGGGCAGCTTACGTGCTAGAGGCTATGCATGAACAACCCAGGAGTGGGGGTTCTCACAGGAGACCATGGTAAGGCTGGCTCCCAGAGTCAAGGATTGGCATGACCTAGCAGATCATCGGTCCAGATGACACCTGGGAAATGTCACACATGCTCTTCGGGATCCTGTAATCTGGCATTCACTTGACATGTCCAAGCCATCTGAGTCTTTTCTTACTTATCAACTTTCCCATGAATGACCAGCATGATTTAACACTTCCATCACGCTATTTTGCCAACTTATTTGATGAATTTTACACAAGCATCTGATATGAAAGCTGTTTAGTCTTTGGTATGTTTTACATAAGTCATCCATGTTTCTGAGCTATATAGAAGAGTAGATAAAACGTCTCACACGTATGGATTTTCACTTGAGTTGACAATCTGTTATTATTCCAGGCTCTGTCCTGCAAAAGACCAAAGTTCCTGGCTGCTTTGCTGATTCTACTAGTGAGCTCAGCATCAAGATCTACATTGCTGGTAACAGTAGAGCCAAAGTAGCAAAATTGGTCAACAACGTTCAGACGAATACCATCTAAGGTGATATCAACTGGTTCTGAAGAGCCTTAGTGCATGATAATCGTCTTCAAGCTTATTACTAGTCCAAAGTTTTTTCATGAATCAGAACTTAGTGTTAAGATGTTGTAGGGCACCAACACTGAGCCACAAGGGCTGCATCATCTGCAAACAGGTCCTTTATGATGATTTCCTTTATCTTTGTCTTAGCTCTGAACCTTGCAATATTAAACAAACCTCCATGTCTAGTGCTAAGATAGGCATCCTCTCAAACATCATGGAACGCATGTTGAAGCAGGGATAAGAAGTAAATATTAAACAATGTAGGTGCCAGTAAGCAACGCTGCTTCACTTCATTGTTGATAAGTGAGTCAGACTCTTGGTTTTCATACATTAGTTGCCTTCGTGCCATCGTGTAAGGATTTCACAAGGTTTAGCAATATATATTGGACAATGAAGCTTCTTCAGAACAATGTAAAATCCTGACTGAATAATCATGTCAAAGGCTTTTGTTAAATCTATAAAAGTCATGTACAGTGGAATACGCTTCTCTCTGCACTTTTCCTGCAGTTGTATTATAGAGAAGACCAAGTCTATGGGGCATCTTTCCAAACAGAAGCCACACTGGCTGTCAAGATAGATTATCTCAGCTAGAGTTTGAATTTAGGTAAAATACAGCTTAAGATCTTTCCCACATGTTAAGATATACCTCTGTGGTTATTACAATCGCTTCTGCCTCCGTGTGTGTGTGTGGAGTTGGATGAAATGAGCATTCTTAAAATCTTGCAGAACGGTTTCTGCCCTCCACCAGAGTAACAATATCTCAGGCAATCTTTGCAGCAAGTCTTTTCACATTTGTAGATTTCAGCAGGTAAGCAGTCATATCCTGAAGCTTTGTTGTTGCGAATCTTTCTGATGCTTTGTTCAAGTTCCTGTAGTGTAGGTTTGGCATCCAGCAAAGTCGTAACATCAAACCCAGGCAATTCATCTATCACATGTTAGTCTACTACTGACTCCCTTGAGTATATCATTTCATAATGCTCAATCCACCTCTGCAGTTGCTTCCCTTTAACAGTTATGATATTGCCATACAGATATTTCAGCAGAGCTATCTTGTTCTTTATTGGCTCAATGACCTTTCTAATGTCCTTATACAACCTTCTACTGTCACCTGTGTCAGCTGCTTGTTAGATGCTGTCACAGAGACTCAGACAAAATTTTTGAGCACACCTCCTGGAAGCTATTTGAACAACCTTACAAGCTTCTCTTAGGTTGCTGAGCGAATCAGTAGTAGGAGTAGACTTGTAGGTGATCAGAGCAGATCTTTTCCTCTCAATGAGTGGTAGCAGTATCTCCAAATAGTATAGGAACCAGTTGACAATTTTCTTAGTACTCTCTCCAAAACTCTTGATTGCCACCTTGTACATACTTGTCTTCAGACTTCCCATGCATCTGAAGCAGTTCCATTCATTCCAGCTGTCTTTGCTACTTCATTAAAAAGCTGTGATTTGGCACAAGTCAATACAAGGTTGTATGGCATTTTTATTATGGTGGATCTTCCTAGCTTGAAGTTTCACTTTGCAACAGAAAAGAGAGTGGTCTGTGTCACAGACCTGTACCTAGTTTGAGCTAAATGAACCTGAGTGCAGCTATCCGAATTCTAACTAAAATGTGCTATCAGACTATAGGTCTCAGTTCTCTACGTATGAAACTGTCCATCTTGATCTGAGAGGAGACTATTTCTCTAAGTCTGCAACCTTCTTAAACAATACCTCCATACTACAAATGAGAGAGGTCCTGACTTGTATTATAGAACTCCATGTGCTGCTTTTGGCCTTTAGAGTACATTTAGTCACACTGGATTTGGAATGATGTTTACTGTAAAGGATTTTATAGGGAAATAAATGGCTTTTATGTATGACTACATCACAGCAAAACTGATAATCACAAAAGGTTTACAAGAAAGCACATTTAAACATTATGGACATTGTAATAAGACAACAGAAATGAAAATTCAACTAACAAAAAATCTGCCTTTCTTTGCCTTTGAAAGTTCAAAAATGTTTGAAGGCTCAAAAAGCATATCATTGTTCAATGGAATGTTCTGGGTGGAAAGGGTCTATGGGACAAGTCACAGGCATCAGGGATTTAGGCAAGAATTGAGAAAGGACATAGTGAATCAGAGCTGGTCAAAAAATGGGAGTGTTTTCCTAAAAAATAGCCCTTTATTTTGTCAAAACCCAAATTTTGATTTTTTTTACCCACACTGCAGAAATGTTTGATTTTGGAAAGTTAGGATGAGCTGAACCATTTTCTTTTCATATAATTATTAATGCACTTTCACACTACATTTAATTATAGCCTATCCTTACTAAATGAAACCACAAAATAAAATAAAACTTCGCACCACCAGATGTGCCTGCTGAATTATCCTGCTCCCTTCTGATAAAAACTCACCCTTTGCCACTAATTTCTTTCTTATGTCTTTGCTAATCTACATCTTCTATTCAGTCACGCAAACAACTTCAGAATTCAGGATTTTAGCAGTTTAGCCAGCCTCTGAAATTCAAAAATAGGAGTCAGACTGCCTTCCAAAATGATGAGATTAAATTGTTGGGGGAAGGGACTTGCCATCTGTTTGGTGTGGTTTTTTTCTCTTTGAAATGTTGGCATTCACATTTCCAAGCTGTTTTTCTGCAGCTATGAGGGCCAGAAGCTTTCCCCTTTTTTAATGAAAGCTGAGATTTGCACATAATCCTATGACTCCAGAATCTGTGCTTTTTAGATCACATCAAATATTCGGGAATCATGATAAAATCTTGAGGTGACAACTTTGTTTTAGACAATATTATTTTGAGTACCTATGCACAGTGAGTAAAGGAGAAGTGTGGGAGGGAAATTAAACTCAGGGAGGGCAGGGGTAAGAAAAAGGGGAAAAGAGAAATAAGATAAGAACAAGTTTGTGTGTGTGTGTGTGTGTGTGTGAGAGAGAGAGAGAGAGAGAGAAGGAAGACAGAATGGTGTGAAGAAGAGCCAAAGGATACAGAGGGGAGTGAGAGGACTGGAGATGTGGACAACATAGATTGGGGAGTTTGCTATCAGGACCTGAGGATCACATTCATGGGTAACCTTCTTTCCTTGCTATTTCTCCTCTCTCTACTTGGTCCTCTAAATGAAAAAAAAATGATAGAATGATCCAGGATTCTCCACGGGCAGGATGTGGAACAGGATAAGGAGCTCCCTGCCATTATTCTATAGAATGGCCATTTTTTTGTCACTTTCATAAAGTGAGAAGAATTGTTTGCTGACCATACCCCATCTGTGCATCTGAGATCTACTAGGGCTTGCCAATTGGCTACTGGGCTTGCCAATTAATATCTTTTGTGACAAAGTTCCTCCTCTACCTTGGTGGGTCCTGCACTTATTGGCAGATTTTGCTCACCTCACAGATTCATAGTAGCCCTCAGTTTGGCCACTTTCATGGCTCAAATCTGCCATTCACTCATAACCTCATCACTGGCCAGCATGGGGAAAAGGAAGAAGAACAATCCCCACAGTCTTTGCTGGTCCATCTAGTTGTTCGGGGGACAGGCCAGGGACCTTCCCCTCTGGTGGGACTCACAGTCCAAGTCAACTCCTGTATCCAATAGGGAGTTGGGGGGGATGGGGGAAACCCAGGCCCACCCTCTACTCCAGGTTCCAGCCCAGGGCCCTGTGGATCACAGTTGTCTATAGTGTTTTGTGTAATACCTGTGTGACAGCTACAACTCCCTGGGCTACTTCCCCCTGGTCTCCTCCCAACACCATCTGTATCCTCACCACAGGACCTTCCTCCTCATGCCAGATAGCATTTGTACTCCTCAGTCCTCCAGCAGCACGTCCTCTCTCACTCAGCTCCTTGCATGCACCTCACTAACTGGCGTGAGAGCCTTTTTAAACCAGGTGTCCTGATTAGCCTTAATTAATTCTAGCAGCTTCCCAATTGGCTACAGGTGTCCTAATTAGCCTGCCTGCCTTAATTAGTTCCTGAGTGTTCTGGAATAATCCCTGTTATTTTACCCAGGGAAAAAAACCTGGAACCAATGTAAGCAGGTCCATCTACCTTCGACCACTCTTTTGTAGCCATCTAGCCTGACCCTGTCACACTTCGCAATTAATATTTGCGAGTAGTTAGCAATACAATAAGACTCCCTGTAATAAGGAAGGAAGTCATTAGCATAGGAATAACATTGCGTTGAGTAGTCAAAAAGAAACAATGGAAAGATTAATGACCACCAGATATGCACCCAGAAATGTTGCCTGGTTGCTTAAATGGAAAATATATGTAGAATTGTCATTCACATGTGTCATGCGAAAGCAAGATTCTAGGGCATTTTGGTGGATATTCATAATTGTGATTCTTTCCATTCTGAAGCTAGCTTGATTGTCCCCCGTTGTCTTTAATGGAGTCAGTTATAAAGAGAGGAGAAAACCACAATCAGAGGTCTGAGAAGCTGCACTGAATCAGCTGATTTGTGTTAAAGGACAAAAGTTGGATGGGCCTTGGCTTTACTGTTTATGTAAAGAAATGGAATCAGTTTATTTTTGGTTGAGAACCCAGCTAAAACTATTTGTCCTCTGACAAAGAATGTCATCTGCAGAGTTGTTGCTAAAAGATCACAGGATCTGTATATTTCAGATTGTGGCAATGAAGACAACTTGCATGAAAAGCATATTACTTCCATTGTTTCCTTACTGCGTTATATTTCTATCTAAGGTCAAAGCAGATTCTCACTCCATCTGTCTCTGTTTACATCGGATTTATACGATTGCATGTCCAATGAGGAAACAAGAGTTGCAAATAAATATTACTTTTAATTGATTAACTGCAACCTAATCTTCTCTTCCTCTACAAGATTGTTCAGGAAATCAATTACATTAAACCACATTTTCTTTTCCATGAACATGGCCTCCACAATAAGTTTTCTGTTTCCATATTAATAAATTAGCCACTGTTCTCTAAGATTCAGAATTTTGCTTCTACTCACACAGTATTGATCAACCCAGAAATGATTATAAGAATGCTGTGCATCTCTATTGTCACTAATGCTGACTTCTTCTGCTTTTTTCTTATTTGTTTCTGATATCTGAAAACCATTAGATGAAGCCTTGGCTCTCAAAGAAGGAGACCTCTGTTCTTAAATATTATTGAAGTAAAAGATAAAAAACAACACAATACAACAGATGCCTCCTGTGGAGCATTCACTACATTAGTTTGAACTGTTCTTAAGCCTCAGCAGTTCAGAATGCACACACTAAGCAATCTCTAAATAAGGCTGGCTGAAATGAGACAGGTCTGTAAAAATTATCGGTCTCATGACCTTGTTTACAGTTTACTTTCATCCTGAGATCCTCACTTTGAGACCACATGGAAGCATTGATACAATATAATACTTTGTTCTTATAATAGCCCTTTCATTTGATGAGTCAAATCAGTTGACAAACCTATAACTGAGATTCACAGTGCCGCCACAATACATTGTGTTATACCTACTGGTAAAATGAGACTCAAAAAAGATTAAAAGAAAAGGAGTACTTGTGACACCTTAGAGACTAACAAATTTATTTGAGCATAAGCTTTCGTGAGCTACAGCTCACTTCATCGGATGCATTCAGTGGAAAATACAGTGGGGAGATTTATATACACAGAGAACATGAAACAATGGGTGTTACCATACACACTGTAACGAGAGTGATCAGGTAAAGTGAGCTATTACCAGCAGGAGAGTGGGGGAGGGAAAAACCTTTTGTAGTGGTAATCAAGGTGGGCCATTTCCAGCAGTTGACAAGAACTTCTGAGGAACAGTGGCGGGGAAAGGGGGGGGAAGCGGGGAATAAACATGGGGAAATAGTTTTACTTTGTGTAATGACACATCCACTCCCAGCCTCTATTCAAGCCTAAGTTAATTGTATCCAGTTTGCAAATTAATTCCAATTCAGCAGCCTCTCGTTGGAGTCTGTTTGAAGTTTTTTTTTGTTGAAGAATTTCCACTTTTAGGTCTGAAATTGAGTGACCAAAGAGATTGAACTGTTCTCCAACTGGTTTTTGAATGTTATAATTCTTGACGTCTGATTTGTGTCCATTTATTCTTTTACGTAGAGACTGTCCAGTTTGGCCAATGTACATGGCAGAGGGGCATTGCTGGCACATGACGGCATATATCACATTGGTAGATGTGCAGGTGAATGAGCCTCTGATAGTGTGGCTGATGTGATTAGGCCCTATGATGGTGTCCCCTGAATAGATATGTGGACACAGTTGGCAACGGGCTTTGTTGCAAGGATAGATTCCTGGGTTAGTGGGTCTGTTGTGTGGTGTGTGGTTGCTGGTGAGTATTTGCTTCAGGTTGGGGGGCTGCCTGTAAGCAAGGACTGGCCTGTCTCCCAAGATCTGTGAGAGTGATGGGTCGTCCTTCAGGATAGGTTGTAGATCCTTGATGATGCGTTGGAGAGGTTTTAGTTGGGGGCTGAAGGTGATGACTAGTGGCGTTCTGTTATTTTCTTTGTTGGGCCTGTCCTGCAGTAGGTGACTTCTGGGTACTCTTCTGGCTCTGTCCATCTATTTCTTCACTTCAGCATGTGGGTATTGTAGTTGTAAGAATGCTTGATAGAGACCTTGTAGGTATTTGTCTCTGTCTGAGGGGTTGGAGCAAATGCGGTTGTATCATAGAGCTTGGCTGTAGACAATGGATCGTGTGGTGTGGTCTGGATGAAAGCTGGAGGCATGTAGGTAGACATAGTGGTCAGTAGGTTTCCGGTAGAGGGTGGTGTTTATGTGACCATCGCTTATTAGCACCGTAGTGTCCAGGAAGTGGATCTCTTGTGTGGACTGGTCCAGGCTGAGGTTGATGGTGGGATGGAAATTATTGAAATCATGGTGGAATTCCTCAAGGGCTTCTTTTCCATGGGTCCAGATGATGATGTCATCAATGTAGTGCAAGTAGAGTAGGGGCATTAGGGGACGAGAGCTGAGGAATCGTTGGTTGTTCTAAGTCAGCCATAAAAATGTTGGCATACTGTGGGGCCATGTGGGTACCCATAGCAGTGCCGCTGATTTGAAGGTATACATTGTCCCCAAATGTGAAATAGTTATGGGTGAGGACAAAGTTCAGCCACCCAGTTTACCGTGACATTATCGGGTATACTGTTCCTGATGGCTTGTAGTCCATCTTTGTGTGGAATGTTAGTGTAGAGGGCTTCTACATCCATAGTGGCTAGGATGGTGTTTTCAGGAAGATCACCGATGGATTGTAGTTTCCTCAGAAAGTCAGTGGTGTCTTGAAGATAGCTGGGAGTGCTGGTAGTGTAGGGCCTGAGGAGGGAGTCTACATAGCCAGACAATCCTGCTGTCAGGGTGCCAATGCCTGAAATGATGCGGTGTCCAGGATTTCCAGGTTTATGGATCTTGGGCAGCAGATAGAATACCACTGGTCAGGGTTCCAGGGGTGTGTCTGTGCAGATTTGTTCTTGTGCTTTTTCAGGGAGTTTCTTGAGCAAATGGTGTAGTTACTTTTGGTAGCCCTCAGTGGGATCAGAGGGTAATGGCTTGTAGAAAGTGATGTTGGAGAGCTGCCTAGCAGCCTCTTGTTCATATTCCGACCTAATCATGATGACAACAGCAACTCCTTTGTCAACCTTTTTGATTATGATGTCAGAGTTGTTTCTGAGGCTGTGGATGGCATTGTGTTCTGCACGGCTGAGGTTATGGGGCAAGTGATGCTACTTTTCCACAATTTCAGCCCCTGCACGTCGCGGAAGCACTCTATATAGAAGTCCAGTCTGTTGTTTCGACCTTCAGGAGGAGTCCACCCAAAATCCTTCTTTTTGTAGTGTTGGTAGGAAGGTCTCTGTGGGTTAGTGTTGTTCAGAGGTGTGTTGGAAATATTCTTTGAGTTGGAGACGTCGAAAATAGGATTCTAGGTCACCACAGAACTGTATAATGTTTGTGGGGGTGGAGGGACAGAAGGAGAGGCCCCGAGATAGGAGAGATTCTTCTGCTGGGCTAAGAGTATAGTTGGATAGATTAACAATATTGCTGGGTGGGTTAAGGAAACCACTGTTGTGGCCCCTTGTGGCATGTAGTAGTTTACGGGAGTGGATGGATCATTACACAAAGTAAAACTATTTCCTCGTGTTTATTCCCCCCAACCGCGTTCCTCAGACGTTCTTGTCCACTGCTGGAAATGGCCCACCTTGATTATCACTACAAAAGGTTCCCCCCCTCCCCTGCTCTCCTGCTGGTAATAGCTCACCTTAGCTGATCACTCTCATTACATGGTAACACCCGTTGTTTCATGTTCTCTGTGTATATAAATCTCACCATTGAATTTTCCACTGAATGCATCCGATGAAGTGAGCTGTAGCTCAAGAAAGCTTATGCTCAAATAAATTTGTTAGTCTCTAAGGTGCCACAAGTACTCCTTTTTCTTTTTGCAGATACAGACTAACACGGCTGCTATTCTGAAACCAGAAAAGATTAAGTGGCCTATTCAAGTTCATACAGCAAATCAGTGGCAGATTCAGGAACAGAAACTGGTTTTGCCCCTCAGGCTCTGAGCTATCCACTAATATACCCTAGCAATTTTTCAAAATAGATAAGGTATATAGATGGTATGTAAACACTATTTTAATATTCCTTCTCTTTCCCGCAGCACTGCTGCTGATCCCAGTTGTACCCCTTTGCCTGCATCCTGCATGCAATCTTTTTGTACATGTCCATGTTTCTACAGCTGGTCCATAGCAGTGCCTGCACAGCCTCTTCTTCCCACATGCCCAGGAGATCCAGTACCTCCTTTCTACTCTAGGCAGGAATGTATCTAGAGCATGGAGCTGCCTGGTTGGCTTGGCAGATGCACACAATAAGAGAGAGCTGCTAGGTGTGCTCACCAAACTGGGCATCAGGAAAAGGCATTTCAAATAATTATGCAGGGTGTTCTAATGGGGAGGGGGAAGAAGAGGGTTTCTATTCTCTGTGACTCCTGTGCAGTGGAGTTCACAAATATGACCAGAGCAGTCACTGTCGGGCATTATGGGACCGTTACAGATGCCACAGTGTCTACACTTGTACTGCGTCGACTTTGGTAGGTTGACTCTGACTCAGTGCCGTTCAGGGAGGTGTTTTTACTGTATTGCCATGATGGGTCACTTATGTTGGCAGGAGAAAAATTGTATCAATAGGTTGACGCAAGGCGACTTACGTTAACGTAACATTGTGGGATGGATCAGGCATTACTCAAACAAGTTCAACAGAAACTTGTGCTTCTGTTTTTCAGAAGGGAGAGAGTCTGTTTTCCCACTGCCTAAATAGTTTCACTGTCAATGGTAGTTACTCCCTCTGTTACAAAAGTAATTGTTTGATCTGAGTGCTAATGTCATTTATGCCATTGTAACTATGATATTTTTAAGTATCCTACTATTTTTATCCAGCAGTAAGTTTTTGTACATATCTGATCAGAAAATTATCCTCCGAATATACTCAAAATTCCATTTTCCCCAACTTACTTGTATTTAAATCTGCAGTAAATCTATAACACGTATAAATGCTTGTACATCATACCTTCATGCTAATAAAACCATACTATAATGCCAGAGCAAACAGTAAAGGGCCAGATTTTACACTCACTTATACTAGAGCTATCCTATTTAACTGATGCAACTAAGAGGAAATTTTGGTGTATAGTTTAAATTAGTAGATAGATCCTTTGAAGCCAGACACATTCTTTCATACAGGATATTTAATATTCATCAATGTATCAGGAATACATGTTTGCATTTCTTTTTTTGAATCAATTCTATCCCACATGTACATGAGAAATCACTCAAAAAACAAAGAGACTTTAGCACATTTTATATATCTTTTCTTCAATTACACTAAGTCACAAACAGGAAGATTTCAGGAATGTATAACTGAGTTTCCTACCTCACCTTTGTTTAACCAATCTCAATGAATTCCACTATGAGCTGGATCATGGTTCTGTGCCATCCCCTCTTAGAGCCAAGCTATGCAAAGTGTCTGTCGGGGTGGTGGGTTGGGTTGGGAAGGACATGGCCAGAGACTGTGCTGGGTTGAGAAGGGCATGGCTAGAGGTGTGTTGGGCTCTTGGAACTTCCAGCACATATAACAACCCTTAGAGGGACATTACAAGTCAACAGAGCTTAAAGAAGCTCTGAGGTTGCTCTAAGTCATGCCAGGGGATGACACAGTCCTCAGTAGCCCCAGAGATCAGAGCCCACTCCTCTCCTCGACTGTGCCATGCAGAGCTCTGGTGCAACCAGTGAATCTGACTCATGTTTCCTCATGAAAATTTTGTAATACAAGAAACACTTGCACATAACAGTGAAGTTTACTATGGGCTTGACCAAAAGCCTTGATTTCAATGGATTTCAAGATGTTCAGATTACAGTGGCACCATATATACCTTTCAGTGGGAGAACACTTTGCTGTGAGATCCAGAACAGCTAAACTGCTTTTTCACTTTAGTTTTTAAAATTGTTTTGCACTGGCAAAATGCTGTGGGAATTACAATACTTCACTCCATACCTTACAGCATTGGGCTAAGCCAAATTTGAGATTTTTCATTCCATACATTATCTATTCATTCACCATTATGTTTACATCCTTCAACTTCTTTCATAATTTTTTTGACAGCATTTGTAATCTTTTTACTGGACCTGGAAGCAAAGGTCTATGTTCCAAATTTGAACACATCATATTTTTTTCTCCCAACACTGGAGAATCACAGTTGGCTGAATCTCCAATAAATATTTTGGGTGACCTCCACCTTTCTATGATCTCAAGTAGCTGCTCCCTAATTTTCTTTTCCTTCTTACTGAAGAAAGAGCCAATTTTCTTGGCATTGCCTTGTTCCACTCTCTTCATTTCTGGCTGGCGGACTGTAAAGGGATAGTAATTCACCAAGTCTCTCCCAATTACCATAATTGGTTTTGTCCCTTTTTTGAAAATGTGGATCTAATAATCAAGTTAGATCACCCATCACTGGCTAATTTTTGAGTCACTCTAGTCATATGACTCATATATTACATTCTCTGACTTTATGGGATCAAGTCTTTGCCAGTAATGAACATTAATGAACCAATCATTGCTTCATTATGGTTATATAATCTGATTGTAGCCTACAAAAAGTCAGATATTTACATCTTTGTGCAAACATCAGGACTGTTATTTACACCGTTATTATTGACAAATAGCCACTGTGTAGACCTGATGAGTTTACAACAACCTCTTATGGCTCCTTCACTTTCAGCAAGTTAGACTTATATTAGTTTTATTTCCAAATACCCTTTAGCTCTCTCATCTGACATCTCATGTTTTGTTGTTGTTTTCCTATTCATACTAATGATAGAGGTTCACTACAAATTCATGCCTTTCAGATTCAGTTCCAAGCTTGCCTCGTTCATCAACTGTCCAATACAAGATATTACCTCATGCACAGACTATTCAAGACTGTCCTTAACTAATCATGGCCCTTCCATGCTCATTGCATTAAAACTTGAATAACTAATCACTGAATTATCCTCGGGTGATCTTTCCTCTTTTGCTGGCATATGCATTTAGATCCTAAACATCCACCTATATCAGCATCTTTTCTGATCTACTTTATAAGCATCTATTATTGTCCTCCATCGCCTTCTTTCAGTTTGGGGATGAAGCAAACACGTCAATGTAAGGCATCCCCTTGAGATCACTATGAGACAGTAGATAGAACACATCAGCCCTAGTGATCATCAGAAATGTACACAAGCAGTGGGAGGTTATGAAGCAGATTGCTGAACCTCTGCCAATAAAATATTAGGCCCCTTTCTGTACGATTGCCTGGATTAACTTCCAATCAGTCATTAAAACTGGTTACCTTTAGCTTAAGTGCACTCACATTGACAGTATATAAGTAATCAGTACATTTATATATTTATAAAGGTTATATTTAGCAGCTGCTTTTTCACAAGGAGGAGCAGAGGTTAGGCACTAATATTTCTGTTAGCCATCTCAAGGTCTGGGCATAAGCAAACAAACCAGTGAACGTGTCACCTTCAGCTGTGTGACATCTGTCTAAAATTCACTCGGGGCTCTTTAACAACATTGGTGATGACTTTTTTATTATTAGCTAGTAATGGGGAAAATAATAAGGTTTCTAATTTAGCAAAGCAGCCATTGACTTCAAAATTTGGCCCAAATTATTTAGATGGCAGATCGTGCTATTTAATTTTAGTGTTAACTACAGTTATTCCTGCTCTTTTTTACTAAAAAAAAAAAAAAAAAAAGTGAGTTTGTTGCAGAGAGTGCATCAAATTACAGAATACTCAGTAAAGAGCAATTCTTTTCATGGCTATGTGTCTCAATTTTTTTCAAATGGTCAGCCTACTCTCCAGCAGCAATACATGGAATTCATTATCCTAGGGGATTTTTATTTACCTTGTAAAGTTGTAAGTGATTGCACTTCTGTTGCTTTCCCATTACTATCTTTATATAGGATTACAATTATTCATAGTGCTGCTAACATTGCGAACTAACTATATATACACAAAGTAACTTCAGACACAATGTTACTAAAATTATCATTGCTTCCACATTTGAAGAGCATTAAGCAAAGAGAAGGCAATAAGGATAGCTCTTCCATTTGAGAGCTTTAAGGGAAATTGTCAAAGGAAAACGTGGCAACAAGGTACCTAATTCCCAATTACTTTCAGTAGCAGTTAGACGTCCAACTGCCATGTATGCCTCTTTGACTAAACTTTAACAGAAGACACCACTAGCAACTAGGAAAACAAAAACCGCTTTCAGTTTAGGAGAAGTAAGGACCAAATTCTCATTTACATTACAGTCCCTTTGCACAAACTCTGTCAGTATAAATTGACCTTAAAGTAGGTGTAAATGTAATTTACTTCCACATCAATTACACTGCCAGGGTGGCCTTAAAAGGGCATTGTTGCTAATTTAGTAAAGACAGCATCACTGTGTTCCCTTGTGTAAACAGCCGGCTGGCTTACAACAGTGTTTTCAGCAATGTGTCAATTAGAGTGGACTTCTCCCAGGAAGATAATATGGTGATGAAAACTAGTCAGAAGCCAGTAGGCTGTCTGCATTAGGCCTCCAAATATTGCTAACATTGGCAATGATGGAGAAGGGCTTTTGTGTCCGCAACAATTTGGTCCAAGGTTCTAAATACAAAACCCCACTTGTCTACTGGGCCACCATAGATCCATTTGACATTCCCTGGTGGAAGTCTACATGGACTAATACTCCAGAGTGTGTCAAAATGTGGCCTAATGGTCAAAGAGACTCTTCCATTCCAATAGTGCTTCCCAAATAACCAGCTGGCTTGCATCATTGTTAGTTCTGTCCACATACACTGCAACTGCCCTTTTTAATGCTACTGCTGGAATTCCTGCTCTGAATTTCTACCTTAATAAATGAAGGCCACTTCTGTTTATAACCCAGATATTCTACTAGAGCCTGACAGTACTACAGTACCTGCTAGGTCAGTTGAAAAACTAAAGCTCTTTGCAAACAAAACATGAAAATAGTTGTTCCAAGAAAATGAATAACAATGATGCTCTAACTTACAGCTAGGAGGCTACACGCATTATGTTACAGCACAGCTTGCTGAGATATCTACAGGACATTCACATAGAAACCCTATATAAAAGTTGCAGTGAGGTTTTTTTTTTCTGTATTTTAGGAAATAGTACGTCACAATGTATCGATTTGCAAAACAGCTAAAGAATAACAATATTTTATACTTTGGCTTAAGAGAATAGAACACACATATTTATAAATACAGTATCTAAAATGTATGGTATGTTGATCACAAAACTGCTGAACCTATTTAGAAATTTTTTATGGCAGCTGCTTTGTATGGATTCATGGCAAAACTTCATAATGTTGAAGGAGTGGTAAAATTCCAAAGCTGAAAATTATATACCTGAGCACCTGTTACATAGCATCTCTCAGGCTAAAATCAAGCATGGGAAGTTTCAGCCAAAAGAGAATTTTTGAGAAAATTACCAGTGACTGAAAATAGTGGTTTATAATGAAAATAAAAACTTTTATGTAAAATTAATATTAGCACATGATGTTGCAAATACTGTAATAAATTACATTTCACAAGAGTTACTGAGACACCACATAAGGATATCTTATATACACCAATTAATTTGGCTACTATCTAATTTAAAAAATTAGAAAACCAAATCTGTTATATTCCTAGTAGAAATCATACATTACTTTAAACTCTTTGGGCAAGATTGTCAGTTAGTGTAAATCAATATAGATCCACTGAAGGTAATGGGGTGGTGCCAATTTACACCAGCTGAGGTGCTAGTCCTTTTGTGACTCATGACCAGAAAGGGTTAAGCATCCTGCAAGGTAAATGACTCAAATTCAACCTTAAAGACCTATTGGTAAATGTTTGTGTTTTGTGTATTTAAATATATATTGGTAGAGTCAACAATCTGACACAAGGACTCCTTGTTGTTGTTTTTTTAATGTAATCAAACAGTCCTGTCTATGCTGTATTCTGTTAATTCGGAGATCAAAAGGCCATCTTAACATTTAAATGAACTGTAAACATAGGATATTGCTGTATTCATCTCTCTTTGAAATATATTGCAAATCATCCGCAAATGGTGGAAAAACAGGCAATTGCCTTATGTTAATCTGTGCGGATAACTACTGGCAATGCTTAGGAAATGGGTCCACTTCAAAGTCCCCATGAGTGCCTATTGTTCACCTAAGGACTCTGAGCTGTCACAAGAGGGCCTGAAACTGTATAAAAGACCCCTGGGTCCTGATCCTATCATTTCAGATGTGCTTGAGGCTTCATGCAGGGGAAACCTAAGTCATAAGTCCTGAGTTCCCAGTCCTGATTGGACCGCCCTGAATATAAACATTGGACTATAACCTATGAACTATTTCTGAAAGAACTCTTTGCATCTACAAAGCTCACCATCTCTGCTATGAATCTGAATCTCAAGATTTACTCATGTCTGTATGTTTACTGATCTTTTAACCAATTCTCTCTCTTTCTCTTTTTTAATAAATTTTAGTTTAGTATCTGTAGCTGTAAGTGTGTATTTAGGTAAGATCTGGAATATTCATTAACCTGGGAAGTAATGTGTCCAATCCTTTGGGATTGGTAGAACTTGTATATGATTAAGATTTTCAGTAATCCTCATCATATTTGACTTGGGTATTTGGGTGGAAGCCTGAGGCTGGGTTACTTTAATACCTCACTGGTTACCCAGAAGTATTATAGAAACTGTTTTGTGCTGGCTTGGTAAATTTAAGTATTGGAATATCCACCAGCTTTGGAGATTGTCTGCCCCATTCTTTGCAGTTCACCCTAATTGAGTAACCTCAGTTGGCTCCCCTGGGACTCTGGTCACACCTTTATATAAGTAAAGGAGTACTTGTGGCACCGTAGAGACTAACCAATTTATTTGAGCATAAGCTTTCGTGAGCTACAGCTCACTTCATCGGATGCATACTGTGGAAACTGCAGAAGACATTATATACACAGAGACCATGAAACAATACCTCCTCCCACCCCACTCTCCTGCTGGTAATAGCTTATCTAAAGTGATCACTCTCCTTACAATGTGTATGATAATCAAGTTGGGCCATTTCCAGCACAAATCCAGGTTTTCTCACCTCCCCACCCCCATACACACACAAACTCACTCTCCTGCTGGTAACAGCTCATCCAAAGTGACCACTCTCCCTACAATGTGCATGATAATCGAGGTGGGCCATTTCCAGCATAAATCCAAGTTTAACGAGAACGTCTGGGGGGGGGAGTTAGGAAAAAACAAGGGGGAATAGGCTACCTTGCATAATGACTTAGCCACTCCCAGTCTCTACTTAAGCCTAAATTAATAGTATCCAATTTGCAAATGAATTCCAGTTCAGCAGTTTCTCGCTGGAGTCTGGATTTGAAGGGTTTTTTTGTAAGATAGCGACCTTCATGTCTGTAATTGCGTGACCAGAGAAGGTCGCTATCTTACAACAAAAAAACTTCAAATCCAGACTCCAGAGAGAAACTGCTGAATTGGAATTCATTTGCAAATTGGATACTATTAATTTAGGCTTAAATAGAGACTGGGAGTGGCTAAGTCATTATGCAAGGTAGCCTATTCCCCCTTGTTTTTTTCCTCCCCCCCCCCCCCCAGACGTTCTCGTTAAACTTGGATTTGTGCTGGAAATGGCCCACCTTGATTATCATGCACATTGTAAGGAGAGTGGTCACTTTGGATGGGCTATTACCAGCAGGAGAGTGAGTTTGTGTGCGGGGTGGGGGGGGGGCGGAGGGTGAGAAAACCGGGATTTGTGCTGGAAATGGCCCAACTTGATTATCACACACATTGTAAGGAGAGTGATCACTTTAGATAAGCTGCTACCAGCAGGAGAGTGGGGTGGGAGGAGGTATTGTTTCATGGTCTCTGTGTATATAATGTCTTCTGCAGTTTCCACAGTATGCATCCGATGAAGTGAGCTGTAGCTCACGAAAGCTCATGCTCAAATAAATTGGTTAGTCTCTAAGGTGCCACAAGTACTCCTTTTCTTTTTGCGAATACAGACTAACACGGCTGTTACTCTGAAACCTTTATATAAGTGTTTAGGTTGTTTTCCTCCTTCACAAACACTTATTTCCCCCACTGATCAAAGACTTAGAGATATGTCCTAGTTTTACCATATGCCATTTGTCTTCAACTGCATCCTCAGTGGCGAATTCAAGTCAGCCTCCTAGCCACATACTAATGTTTGTATATCCTAGTTTTAAATAACCTTAGTTTCTCCAAAAACTCTCTAGAATCATGCAGACTGCTTAACAAATGCTGTTTTTTCATGAAATCAGTTATGTGATTGCTTGTTCAGCATCAAATTGTTCCTCAGAATTCGGATGTGACATTTTGTATTTCTTGAAAACTTCCTGGTATGGAGCAATAAAATGTGCTGTTAGCATATAAAGACATGAGTTTGAATATATCCTTAAAATTACAGTGATTCATCAGTAGAGAGACTATAAATCACTATGTTTAACGTGATGGTAAAAGCAGCAATGAAAGAAACCAAGTGTTCTCTCTTCAGTACATTTTTGGTATCTGCAATATCCTTAGATGGTCCATTCCTATATTATGCATTTCTTTGCAAGGCCCTACTGGCTACTCCAGGTTTTGTTGACTATATCACTACACATTTTTCCACTTCTAAAAATTTGACATAGAGTGAAAAACCATCCTTATGTCAAGAATCCAGTTTGGATAATTACCTGCAGGAAGGAGACTCATTCTACTGGTCTGTTTTTCATAGACACTCAAGTTGTGAACATGATATGGTTAAAAGAAAAATACAGTGGGAAGATTTATATACACAGAGAACTGTATTTTCCTCTGAATGCATCCGATGAAGTGAGCTGTAGCTCACGAAAGCTTATGCTCAAATAAATTTGTTAGTCTCTAAGGTGCCACAAGTCCTCCTTTTCTTATTGTGAATACAGACTAACACGGCTGCTACTCCGAAACATGATATGGTTAGTGTGTCCAAAAGCAATATAAAATGTGTGTGTGCTCTGCGAGTCCTCAGATATTATTTCAGGGATTAAAAATAAAATGTCTATAGTGTAGAAATTGTCTAAGAGTTTTTAAATTGAACTCTTTAGAGATGTAAGTTGCTAATTGCAAAGATATTTAATTGAGCAGCAAGCCGTGCTTGGATTATGGGAAGAGGGGTTATTGGAGTGGGGCAGGCCTCCTTACTATTTCTACAGGCTGCCTCACTTTTGTCTTTTTCAGTGGTGGCGGGAGAGGATGTGGGGTGGCTCCCTTACTTCTCACCAACATTCCCTGTATATTGTGCGCATGTGAGGCCTCCCAGCAAACTTCCATATAGTACTCCATACCACTAAATGTGCCATTCTCAACTTCTTCTGTCCCTGGTGCAGGCATTGTGAGGGCCAAGCCAGTGTCTCAGTAACTCCCCTCACTCTCCATTCAGAGCATCCACCCTGACACACACCTCAGTCCTATCCCTGGCACCCCAACTGCCCCCTTATCCCCCTGATTCTCCCGGTGGGAGTGGGCTTGGCCACAGCAGCATGGTGGCTGCATTGCACAGCAGTTCTCTGTGGTGGAATCAATTGCTCTCTCGGATAGGGCCCACCCCGTCTGTGCCCTTCTTCCTCCTGACCTTGGCCAGGCCAGACTCAGTCTTATCTGGGGTGGGAGGAGGGCAAGACTTGGTGTCAGAATCAGGGCAGCCAATGATCCCGATCCCAACAAGTTCCCTCAGTGACACGTCCCCCCAGTATAACTGTACATACTGCCAAACATTTTACTTTCATGGAGTTAGGATATCAGTGTAAGAATCTGAGATTAGGGGGTTGGAATTAAGTCAGAGGCGTACAGAGGGAATGATCCTAACTCAAGTAGTGTTTACTCAACCAAGTATCCTCATTGAAACCAATGTGAGTAAGAGTTTTTAGGATTGGGCTAAGGAACAATAAAATAGAAAAATATTCTGGTGTCACATGGGTGTGAATAAGGGTAGAATTTGTACCAGAATGGGCCAGATTTTCAGAAGAGAAACAGGAAGTGGCCAGACTCCCATTGAGAAGCGATGGGTTCTGAACTCTTCTGAAAAATCTGACCCAGGACTGGAAACTCATTGCCCTTATTAAAGTGGTGTTTTGACATTAAAAGTTTGGAATATTTTAGGTCTGAAATAAATCAGAGCCTGCTGATTGGGAGACAAAAGGGGGTTGCAAATGTTCATGAAAGCAGAGACATTAAATAGAAGAAAGTCAGCTATTAAGTACAAGTCAGGTTTGATAAAATGCAGCGAGTAACTTGATTTGATTTCTGACTCCTCCCTCACCAGTAGATTTGATTTTGCTGCTGGAGGTATATCAAAATGTACAAAGAATGGCCAGAAAGAGAGAGCCTCCAGATCATGAATACTTCAGAAATTAACCACTGACTATAGCTCTGCCTGCAGTCCAGCATAGGACAGTTTTAACTGTTTATTTTCTAAATTAATTTGGAATAGATTAATTTGAAAAGTAGGACATGCTCCTCTTTAAAATTAGATATGAAGAGAACAGGAATAATGCCAAGATTAGATTATCAACTGAATGCTTCCAATGGCCAGTTCAAGAGGGGCATTCAACTCAAAATTGACTTTAAAAGCTCACTTTAGTTTTCATTCATACAGGGTATGACCCTCTTTGGATTGCTGGATTCTGCTCTGAGACATTTTCTAGGCCCCCCACAATTTTCTTCCCCTAAGTAAATGTAATGGTTTCAGACACAGAATTTAAATAGGGTATTTTTTGCACAAGTTCCATAACATGGCTACAAATCACAAAAATATCACCAATAAACCTGCACTATCTCAAAATATGCTGTCAGAAACTGATATTTGATCATATGAATCTGTTTTCAAAAAGACCTGTGAATAACATTCTATAGAACTGAAACTTTGCTGATCCCAACCCCCACTGAAAGCCAGTTGGAGTTTTTTCATTCATTCCAGTGGGCTCTGCATCAGGCCCTGATTGCATTCCTTTTCAGAAGATAGAAGATGTGCTCCATATCAAAATATATGTATATGAATTAAAATCAAATCTGTAAGTAATTAAATGAAGTCTGGTAATGCTTAAATTAAAGGAATACTTAAAACTGGAAGACCCAGTATTTGATCTCCTTTTCCTTCATGTTTGGCGGCAAACTCCAGATAATTCTTTATATACTGGAGCTTTTTCTTTAAAAATAAGATGCTATAATAAAATTTAAAAAACAGACTAGCATTATAATGACAATCAAAGAGAACAATGAGAAGAATACACATTTCAATATCAAGCCTATAAGGAGTTATAGATGACAGCAAATGAAACATTCTTGAAAAGGAACAAAATTACTTTGACAGGGTCCTTTAAAATTTTGCATGCTCCTACTTAAAGAGACACTGGCAACCTGTTAGCTCCAAATCCGAAATATTCTACCTCCTCTGTGTTATAATCTTGTGCACAATGTCTATGAAATTCTAAATATCTATTTTCCCCCATAACATCCACTGCCTCATTGGCAAGAATTTAAACCAAAATTCTAAGGGAGCATTAACAAAAACAGTGTTATACCTATCCTTTCAAATCTCTCATTCATAATCAACCAGGAACTAACCAATGCCTCAAAATGTATGCAGATTTTCACACATCTGTACTATTTTTCAGTAAGTGGCACTGTATTTTAATTTTTTGTTCAGTGTTTAGCATGTCAACAAGTATATATGGGCCAGCTTGTCCCTTTCTGTGCTAAAACCCCTGGGAGGGGATTAAAGTGGATCAAACCCCTGTGAAGATCCCCTCACAGAGTTCCTCCCCAATTGTTCTGTCAAGGGGTGGGTTTGCCCTCCCCAGGAAATGGCTGTGTGGCTTGCCTCCAAGGCTGAAGGAGCCCCAGAAAGCCTCAATCCTTGGGCTAATCTCTGCAGTGCCAAAGGAGAAAATGTGTGTCCACCAGCTTCTCCAGTATCTATCCATCCACCAACCATCAAAGTACTCCTATGTACCATAGTACATGGGTGTTCACTCCTGCCCCCCAGCCTGCCCAATCCACATCCACTTACCCTATTTTGATCTTAATCCTATGAAAAGTCACACACAGGCCTCAAGAAGGTTGAAGATGGTGCTGCAAAAGTAGCTGACCTCCCTGCCTTTCTTTCTATACAAGAAGGATGAGATCTGAATGTGAACAATCTCGGTAGCAACCTGCATGGAACTTGGAGGAGGAGCACATGTTGCAGGAAGGAAGAATCTAATTTTAGAAACATGGAGTCCTCTCATCTTATTACCCAACATCATGTAATACATCAGACATGCTGAGATAGAAAAGTTCCTGGCTGTGCTATTTGGAATGGAACGATTCCATCGGTTCACTGCTGGGCACAAGATGGTGGTGCAGTCTGATCACAAGCCATTAGAAAGCATCATAAAGAAACCTCTGCTGAGTGCACCTAAATGACTAAAATGCATATTGAGACTGCAGCACTGTTAGGTACTGCCCAGGAGGCTACAATATCGTCACATCTTAGATGGGAGGCTCAAGGCAATCTAACAAAGAACCAAACAGGTGGGGTTATACAGGAAGTAAATCTGTTCAACTCCAGAGTTAGCCATATCACAAGGACCAAGTGCCACAGAAGGTTACCCCTGCTACTAGGTAAGGGACATGCTGTGTGTGCAAGATGTGGGTTTATTTAAAACAAACCTAGCTGTAATCCCAGCAGATTTAAAAGCTGACATGAGATTGATTCATGCTTCACACCTGGGGACAGAGACATGCCTGGGTGTGTATCTACTGACCAGGCATGAATGCCCAACTGAGCGTGTGCATGAAACTGCACGAGGTGTGCAATTGAAGGCACATTTTGCAAGGTATGGCACTCTATGCTCAGACACTGGGCCACAGTACACTGCAAAAGAATTCAAAAAATTCAGTGCCAAATGCTAATTTGAATACATGATGTTTTCCCCTGGGAAATGGGAAAGGCAGAGTCAGCAGTAAAGATAACCAAGACACTGATGGCCTAGACAAAATAGACAAGAAGGGATCCCTATCTGGCAATGTTGAGCCATCATAATACATCCTTCCAGGAACTAGATAGTAGCTCATCACAGGGACTGATGAGTCAGTGTGACATTATCCATGGTACAATCTGGATGGATGATGGCACAGCTGTGCCCTCTCAGCTCTCCAACCTGGGGTGCCTTTTACACTGCTTTGGTGTGAGAACAGCCACTCTTGGCCTGTTCACACACAGCCTCTACCATGCAAAATGATATGAGTGCTCAAGCCAGTTACTCCTGATTTATATAGCAGAGTAACACCAGCAAATTCCCAGTCCCAGACTTGTTCCCAGAAATGTGTGTCTTGTACTGCCCAGAACCCTCCTCGACAATACAAGCTAATAGAAAGTCTGTAATTCATTAATAGAAAATGATATGCACAAAAATTGTTATCTCAGATGGAGGTTCCGAAACACTTCAATCCAAACACAACCCAGTTTAGCTAAAACAATAAGACAAGTTTATTAGCTACAGAAAGATAGATGTTATGTGATTACAAGTAATAAGGCATAGAAGTCAGAATTGGTTACAAAGAAATAAAAGGTAAAACACAAACTAATACCTAATTTAACAATCTAGGTGAACTTAAATCAAAAAGATTTTTCTTACCACATGCTTACAGCAGTCTGGTTGGATTCCTTCAGCCAGGACCCTTCCCTAGTTCAATGATGCTTCCTTTGGCTTTCAAACGTTGTTGGTGCCATGAGTAGAGATGAGGAGAGAGAGGTGATTTGGGGCCTCTGTTACTAAGTTTTATATCTTTTTCCTCCTCTTTGAAAATCATCTCCAGCTGGGGTTTAGGTGACAGCTAGTCTGTTTACATGGGAACCTCCAGATGTTCCATTGCCAAGATGAAAATTTCTCACTCACACCCTTCTTCCTGCCAAAGAATGGCCGCTTAATCAGGTGATAGTCTATTTAATTTTGTTGATACCAGGCTGAGGCAGCAGTGTGCCTTTTGTCTCTGAGGAACTGGTTTGTACCTACTTGGAGCATGTCTCAGTAAAGTCAAACAGTACACTCTTATAACTTTACATACAATGTTGACACACACATTTTACCAGGACAATAATGTTCAGCATACTTTATAAAAAATGTATCATAGTCTTGTAAAAAGGGTGAACACAAGGGTACAGACTGTCACAGTCAGAAAACCAAAACTCTGGTTCCCATGAGGATAGTCTGCAGCAGCCCAGTAGAGAAATGAGAAACAGGACAGAGAAACGGTTCAGAGAACACCAATCTAAGCAGGCAGCCTGCTTCAACAAAGGAGCCAAGGACGTGAGGCCACTACATACAGGTGAGCAGGTGTGGGTCCAACCATTACGTAGACACAATGAAATAGCAAAAGGCAACAGTCCAAGCTTCAGTGGGTTACATGCACATGAAGTAGCTACAGACTCAGTAAAGTGGTGGAGTCAAAACTGAAAATAACTGCAGAGTAGAGGCAGGTATCTGGCACATCTGATCAGACAGAGCTAAGGCCAAGATTTATAAAGAACCTCAGCCATCAGCTGGTCTGACATGAGTCAGAAACAAGATATATGAACAATGCAGGGGACCAACAGGATGCCACCCAACTGAATGAAGGCAGCAACGGAGTAAAAACAAGTCCCTCACCAACAGTGATAACAACAAGCAAGAAGACCAGCACACTTGAAGGACTATAAGCCCAAAAAGACTGCAATGAGCTGGTGGTAAAGTCAATGGCCCATATTTTTAAAGGTATTTAGGCATTGTGGTGCTCAGCATTGCATTGCCTAACTGATTTAGGAACCTAAATATATTTTTCAAAAGGGATGTAGACAGTTAGGAGCCATTATTCCATTTACAGTCAATGGGATTTAGACTCCTTGAGCGCCTAAATTACTTTTGCAAATGAGATTTAGGCACCTAAGTCAGTTAGGTGTTGCAGTGTTGAGTGAAATGACATCTAAATACCTTTAAAAATGGTATCTAAATACCCATGTTCCTAGGGTAGGCTATGTACTAGTAACATCTGGCCCCCAGGAACTCAGCAAAAGCTTGCACAAAAGATACAACAACAAAAATTGTTAAAAGGAAAGACATCACAACCTCCATGGCACTTGAAAGGAGGAGTATAGGTTGTGCGAGAGAAGAGTTTGGAGGAGGCACCAGGAAGCTAGTCTGTGTGCACATGCCTAGAATGTTAGCTACTGTTGCAGCACTTCTGTAAATAGTTCTCTTAGGAAACAGCCAGGTTAATTTTAGAATCATGGAGTCCTCTAATGTTACTACTCAGCACAAGATAGATGAAACAATCCCCTCTGTATCTTCTTGTGGGGCAATTATGCAGTCTCTTTGTTTATTTATTTACAGCAAAATGACATTTTCATCAAGTCACAAAACAATTGAATTCAGAAGCGAAAATCTTTAAAACTGAAGGAGTCCATGCTATATCAAAGCATTTCTCAAAGCAACACCTCCTGTCAGTCACTAAGAAAAGCCTCATATTGGAAAAGACTGGTGAAAATTTATTTTGAAAATGTAATGTATCTTAAAATAAATTAAACTTGTGTACTTAATAAGACCTAAGTTCACCATTCAGAAATGCTAGAGCTACAGAGAATTCCTCTAGTTTGCTGCAAAGTAACACCTAGTTCTAAGAAAGGACCTTTTGTTTTAACATTGTTCTGTGAAAATTGATTCTTATCCAGGTTAATGTTCTGAACAGATTAGCGTACAGATTACTTTGAGAACAGTAAATTTATACCAGAAAAAAACACGACATAACTGAGAATAGTAATTAAACAGACCCACAGAAATCAAAGTAAAATTAGCTCATAACTGTAGAGAAAGCAACAGTTTACATACATTCACATTTTATTATGTTATTTTAAAACAATTCTAGAATCTGGCCAGAAGGCCAGGTACAATGTTTGATGACCTCCTGGACACAGATAAAAGAAAGAAAGAAAGAAAGAAAGAAAATACATAATATATTTTTCAAAGTATCCAAAAGGAATATTTGCCAAGATTAACCTAACCAGCCACCGGATGTATAAGACTGTTATGAGAATGAATAGCTAATGTCACAGACTACTTATATGCAGTAATAGCGCACTCTCTTGGGAAAGGCAGTACTATTATTAATTATTATTTATTATTATTTGTGTATTTTACATTCACAGTAAGTAACAAAAACAGATTTATGTAGACTACTGCTGTTCTTGAGGTGCAGGACAGGAATTTATGTACAGTACATAATGTTAAAATGTATCAAATTTTAAGAGATACAAAGTCATTAAAAAATAAACTGAATGTCAAAAGGGTGCCCCATGCTTGCAAAATCACAGTAGTACCTCTTCCCTGAAAACCAGTAGCTTTTTGAGGATATGGGATTGTGCCAGATGTTAAAACTTCACCTTGAATCTCTGGAGTCGGAAAAGCAATTAGACTTTATCTCTCATCTCTTCTGTTCCAGAATCTCATTACCAGAGTTTACAGAAAAGTTTGTGCTGTAAATATTCCAGGTGCTACATTTTAAAAACACTAAACTGGGAGGAGAAGTAGATACACTGGAGGGTAGGGATAGGATACAGAGGGACCTAGATAAATTAAAGGATTGGGCCAAAAGAAATCTGATGAGGTTCAACAAGGACAAGTGCAAAGTCCTGCACTTAGGACAGAAGAATCCCATGCACCGCTACAGACTAGGGACCGAGTGGCTAGGCAGCAGTTCTGCAGAAAAGAACCTAGGGGTTACAGTAGACGAGAAGCTGGATATGAGTCAACAGTGTGCCCTTATTGCCAAGAAGGCCAATGGCATTTTCAGATGTATATGTAGGGGCATTGCCAGCAGATCAAGGGACGTGATCGTTCCTCTCTATTCGGCATTGGTGAGGCCTCATCTGGAGTACTGTGTCCAGTGTTGGGCCCCACACTACAAGAAGGATGTGGAAAAATTGGAAAGAGTCCAGCGGAGGGCAACAAAAATGATTAGGGGACTGGAACACATGACTTATGAGGAGAGGCTGAGGGAACTGGGGATGTTTAGTCTTCAGAAGAGAAGAATGAGGGGGGATTTGATAGCTGCTTTCAACTACCTGAAAGGGGGTTCTCAGTGGTAGCAGATGACAGAATGAGGAGTAATGGTCTCAAGTTGCAGTGGGGGAGATTTAGGTTGGATATTAGGAAAAACTTTTTCACTAGGAGGGTGATGAAGCACTGGAATGCGTTACCTAGGGAGGTGGTGGAATCCCCTTCCTTAGAAGTTTTTTAAGGACAGGCTTGACAAAGCCCTGGCTGGGATCATTTAGTTGGGGATTGGTCCTACTTTGAGCAGGCGGTTGGAGTAGGTGGCCTCTTGAGGTCCCTTCCAACCCTGATATTCTGTGATTCTATGAAAAAGGATAATATTTAAGGAGATGGTGGAATGTGGTTGTAATACATACATAGAATACAGAATGGAAAACTATAATATTTCTTCTTCTATGCCTCTGGCTTAGTTGTTGATATTAGCTAGTATTTTCTAGACTTTTTAGTGGCATTGCCTCAAAAATCTCTCCAGATCCTGAATCCTACAAACACTTATATATGTGCTTAACTTTACCCAAGTGATTTGTTCCATTCATTCAATGGTGTTACATTGTAATTATTGCAGAGCCTGAGACTTGCTTCCCCACCCCCGTCTCCTTGGCTGTCACTGAGCAAGTGAGACACCGTCGTTCTGGGCGTGGAAATTAACGGAGCCACAGTAATGAGATTCAGAACTCACAAAGCAGCAGGAGAAGAATAGCTCCTTCTGTTCTCCCTGTGATTCTGTGAGATATATGTTTAACAGTTATGGGTGGCCATCATTACAGAATTTCTAACTCGACACAGGGTTATAGACAGTGTTACATTTGTCCCCGGCTTTGTGTTTCTGATGCATCTGAGACAGCTAGACCCCAGTGAATTGATCACTGGCATGTGGATGAGATAAGGTAGTTTTCCACAATAGGGAATATAAATCTAATTTTAGTGATTGACAAATATATATATTTTAGGGAGAATTTGGATTTCTAACTTATTCTAACATACACGGCCAAATCTTTGCCCCTGTCCCCCATCCCACCTAGCACCCTTTGTACCACTGCTTTGGTGCCCTTTGCACTACTAGGCCAGTTAGGGAATCCCATGGGATAAGTACTGTTGCATCCTGAGGGGTTTTTTTTTTGCCTTCCTCCACCCCCACAAAGTCCCTAGATCTTTATCCCTAGATCCTGTCTGTGCCTGAAGTAGGTGTGTATGCATTCAGTCAGGACTGAGGCCCCTTTGTGCCATACACAGTACACCAAGATAGAAATAAGATGACCTCAGACACAAATCTTACAATGCAAGTAATCAATAACAGCATTTCAGAATGAAAGGCACCTACACAACTAGCCTTGCCACATCTGCTCACGTGAGTTTTGCCTTCTCAAAGGGGCAGATTCCTGTAATACGCTAATTCTCAAGTTATTGCTAAATGTGTGATTGACATTTCCCTATTTTACTGTGCATGCACACTACTGACTTATTGTTCTTTGTTACTGTTAATGGTAATCCCATTACTTATTTTATTTATTGTTTTATTCAAACTGGCCTCACCTCTGATTTAGTTTAAAACCTCTTCTAACTCCTAGTTTAGCAACAAAATGGGAACCACCAAATTTCTTTCTTTCTTTCTTTCTTTCTTTCTTTCTTTCTTTCATTTCTGTCCAGGAGGTCATCAAAGATTGTACCTGTCCTTCTAGCCAGATTCTAGAATTGTTTTAAAATAAGATAATAAAATGGATCACTTCATGATTACCTTTTCCGTTCATTCCCTGTGAAGCATCTGGCAAAGGCCACTGTTGGAAGACAGGATACTGGGCTAGATGGACCATTGGTCTGACCCAGTATGGCCATTTTTATGTTCTTAACTAAGCCAGGCACCTCTACATGCAGCTCTTTGTGTGTTGGTGTATGCTCTGAAAAGTATTCAGATAAGCAGAAAAACATCCCACCTCAGCTTCCATGAGGCTAATTAGTGTGGATTTATATCAGAAGGAAAAAAATGAGTAATTTAACAACTATACAAACTACTAAACAACTTGAAGCTTCAAAACCTTATTGGCTAATCCAAGGGTTCTCAGACTGGGGGTTGGGACCCCTTAGGGGGTCACAAGGTTATTACATGGGGGGTGGTGAGCTGTCAGCCTCCACCCCAATCCCCGCTTTGCTTCCAGGATTTATAATAGTGTTAAATATATAAAAAGTGTTTTTAATTTCTGGGGGGGGGGGGGGGGGTCACACTCAGAAGCATGCTATATGAAAGGGGTCACCAGTACAAAAGTTTGAGAACCACTGGGCTAACCCTATTCTAAAGGAGGCAAGAAAAATTAATATAAACTGTTACTATGCACAAAGATTAAATTTTCATTTATATTTGCTAGGTTTTATATTTTCAATTCATGTTTATTACCTTCAGCCTAAAAACAGAATTTAGCCACTTAAAATTTAAATTCCACTTTGCTGTAGTTTCCTGGGCTAGCTGAGGAAAAAGTGTGCAATCAAATCAGCTACTATCTTCTGTGTCATTTTATTGTGCTGGTTTTTAAATTCCTATATCATCTGCCTGTCTATCTATCTATACTTAATTGATTATGCTTTCTCTTTCCCTATGCTTTCTGGGACTCGTCACACCACATAATTTTTTTCTATTTTTTTTTTGACATTATAATAATCTCTATCATAATTGCAGCGCTACAGAGAGAAACGCTGTAGGGAGAAAAAGCACTGAAGAGAGAAGGTGAAAGCACCAAACCAAAACAAAACAAAAAAACTTTTGGTGAGGGAAAAGAATTAAACAATGAAACAAATGTAGACTGAAATGCCCACAGACATATTTCTTTGGCCTAAAAGGAACACGTTTTCGATAATAACCTGAGGAGGAGGAGGTTCTAGTGCACAGCAGAACACATAACACCTGAGTGCTGCTGCCACTTTAAGGACGGACAGCAGTACATAAGTGTGGTGCTTGGAGTTCTGGCCTCCTGCCATCAGCCCGCAGTCAGCAAGGTACTTAAGCTAGTGTATAAATTGAAACAGCTGTCTAGTCCCATTGAATCCAGTGAGACTACTCAAGGTTTACAGTTGTACACAGGCCGGATTATGGCCATAATGCTGGGTCATCAGCCATGTTGTAGTCAGCGATGTGTGGGAAGAGATGTAGAAACATCAGTGTCCAAATGATACCATTGTGAGGAGTGTGTAGCATGTATGTGAGAGACCAAGTTAAGAGTAAGATACAAGTCTAGGTCTGGCAACCAATGACAGCCAAAGAAGAAGGTCACATACAAGGATAATATAAAAGACAAGAATAATATTAAAAATTGACATTGTTTTGCCCATTACCCCCCAAAATGGGTAAAATGACAGCTCTTTTGGATCACTATTTGGGGGAGAAGACAATTGGCTTTGATGGGAGCTCAAGAAGTGAATAAGTAGAGACAAGGGCTGGGAAATCCCATCCTGATGACTCCATATCATAACTGAAAAGTAGCGCTGAGATTTCATTTGGGGCCTTCCATTTGCCAGTTGTTCAATTTTGGATTCATCTTGCATTAATGTGTCCCAAGAATCACCCTAATTCCAACTGTCAAAAGTGTTACAGGAATATCTGATTCTGGTCTGTACATTGTACATGTGATATATTCCATCATGTGCCAGCAATGCCCCTCTGCCATGTACATTGGACAAACTGGACAGTCTCTACACAAAAGAATAAATGGACACAAATCAGACATCAAGAATTGCAACATTCAAAAACCAATAGGGGAGCACTTCAATCTCCCTGGACACTCAATAACAGACTTAAAAGTGGCCATTCTTCAACAAAAAAACAGACTTCAATGAGAAACTGCAGAACTGGAATTAATTTTCAAACTTGACAACATCAAATTAGGCCTGAATAAAGACTGGGAATGGCTGGGTCACTACAAAAAATAATTTTCCCTCCTCTGATACTCACACCTTCTTGTCAACTGTTGGAAATGGGCTACATCCACCCTAACTGAATTGGCCTTGTTAGCACTGACCCCCCTCACTCAGTAAGGCAACTCCATGTGCTGTTTTCATGTGCTGTATATTTATACCTACCTACTGTATTTTCCACTCCATGCATCTGATGAAGTGGGTTATAGCCCATGAAAGCTTATGCCAAAATAAATGTGTTAGTCTCTAAGGTGCAACAAGGACTCTTCGTTGAGTATGTATTAGGTATATAAGTAATGCAAGGTCTGCAGGTTGAGGCCTGTAAGATTTCAGCTTAGCAATATTAGGCCTCAGGCCAAGGAGGATTGACATAAGTAGGTGACTCAGAGATAACGTACCAGGAAAATTACAAGATTACTGTAAAGAATGGGTGATGTTCTGGAAAGTGTGCCACAATGTACCCATCAAGCCTTCAACATACTCAATTGTAACATCATGAGAATTTCTGCAGTAACTGCAGGTTACCATGGGGACTTGTTTACATAGACGCATAATGAGAAAAAGGGAACTAAGAGGATAAGCTACGAAAAGCAGGCACCCCAAAGTTTATGGGGTGTGTAAGTATAGATAAGATAAAGGGGGTTGGACACCTCATGCATATACATAAGGTTTTGGGTGTGATTATAACACTGGATAAAAAGGGTTCTCTGGTATGTATAAGGAGGGAAGACCCCCATCAGAAGATCCTCCACCAATGAGCACCCGTTGAGAGATCCACCCATCTCCATGATATCTTTAGGGATGTAAGTATGAGTACATTTCTGAGCATTTCACCAGCTCTCTTGGGTTTCATTTATGTATTCACTATTGTGACATGGATTATCTGCTTAATGAAATGTGTAATAAAAGCACAGTTACTCATGTGTAGGTGTGCTCGTGGTCACTGTATTTGTTCTTCATGTGCTCCTTGAGTCTCCAGACCTAAGAATATCCCTCAGGGTAATTCCCAAACTGCTGTTTTTAAAACTGTAGCAGCACATGAGATGGACTCACTCACTAGGGACACAGAGGACTATTGATTAATATACAACTCAAACTAAATAAAGGCTACGCTACCCTGAGAACCATCACAATTGGGAAGCCACTGGATGATAATTTTATTTCTATAATACAAGTGTTTCAACTTTTCTTTATTGACTATTGCTAATATGAGAACAGCATGGACATGTTTGCAGGTTTATGAACAGCAAGGCATGTAATCATCTTTCAAAGATGTCACAGAGGGTGACAGAAGTTGGTCTTAATGCTGACTACCATGCAAACAGACAGACATATCAATGAGACTGACACAAAAGGCAAGCATGGGTTTTAGCACAAAGGATGCAAGAGAGGCTAGCCAGCTAGCTCGAGAGAGGCAAGCCAGAGTGGAATCAAAGGAAAGTGGAAGAGCAAACCACAATGCAATGACAGCTGGGGTGTCACAATGGGTGACAGCTGTTGTGGATGAAAATCTGCAGATATATCTTAGCTCGGAGGAGCTGTGCAGGTGAAGAGGTAAACAGCACCAATGATAATATTGGAGGTGTTGGAGTTCTAAACTCATTTATTAGTGGGGGATTTCAATTATCCCCATATTGACTGGGTACATATCATATCAGGACGAAATGCAGAGACAAAATTTCTTGATACTTTACATGACTGCTTCTTGGAGCAGCTGGTACAGGAACCCACAAGGGGAGAGGCAATTCTCAATCTAGTCCTGAGTGGAGCGCAGGATCTGGTCCAAGAGGTAACTATAACAGGACCGCTTGGAAATAGTGACCATAATATAATAACATTTAACATTCCCATGGTGGGAAGAACACCTCAACAGCCCAACACTGTGGCATTTAATTTCAGAAAGGGGAACTATGCAAAAATGAGGAGGTTAGTTAAACAGAAATTAAAAGGTACAGTGACTAGAGTGAAATCCCTGCAAGCTGCATGGACACTTTTCAAAGACACCATAATAGAGGCTCATCTTAAATGTTTACCCCAAATTAAAAAACACAGTAAAGAACTAAAAAAGAGCCACTGTGGCTTAACAACCATGTAGAAGAACCAGTGAGAGATAAGAAGGCATCTTTGAAAAAGTGGAAGTCAAATCCTAGTGAGGTAAATAGAAAGGAGCATAAACACTGCCAAATTAAATGTAAAAATGTAAAAAGAAAAGCCAAAAAGGAGTTTGAAGAACAGCTAGCCAAAAACTCAAAAGGTAATAACAAAATGTTTTTTAAGTACATCAGAAGCAGGAAGCCTGCTAAACAACCAGTGGGCCCCTGAACGATGGAGATACAAAAGGAACGCTTAAAGATGATAAAGTCATCACAGATAAACTAAATGAATTCTTTGCTTCAGTCTTCACGGCTGAGGATCTTAGGGAGATTCCCAAACCTGAGCTGTCTTTTGTAGGTGACAAATCTGAGGAATTGTCACAGATTGAAGTGTCACTAGAGGAGGTTTTGGAATTAATTGAGAAACTTAACAGTAACAAGTCACCGGGACCAGATGGCATTCACCCACGAGTTCTGAAAGAACTCAAATGTAAAATTGCAGAACTATTAACTATGGTTTGTAACCTGTCCTTTAAATCAGCTACTGTACCCAATGACTGGAAGACAGCTAATGTAACACCAATATTTAAGAAGGGCTCTAGAGGTGATCCTGGCAATTACAGACCGGTAAATCTAACATCAGTACCAGACAAATTAGTTGAAACAAAAGTAAAGAATAAAATTGTCAGACACATAGAAGAACATAAATTGTTGTGCAAAAGTCAACATGGTTTCTGTAAAGGGAGATCATGTCTTACTAATCTATTAGAGTTCTTTGAGGGGGTCAACAAACATGTGGACAAGGGGGATCCAGTGGACATGGCGTACTTAGATTTCCAGAAAGCCTTTGACAAGGTCCCTCACCAAAGGCTCTTATGTAAATTAAGTTGCCATGGGTTAAGAGGGAAGATCCTTTCATGGATTGAGAACTGGTTAAAAGACAGGGAACAAAGAGTAGGAATAAATGGTAAATTTTCAGAATGGAGAGGGATAACTAGTGGTGTTCCCCAAGGGTCAGTCCTAGGACCAATCCTATTCAACTTATTCATAAATGATCTGGAGAAAGGGGTAAACAGTGAGGTGGCAAAGTTTGCAGATGATATTAAACTGCTCGAGATAGTTAAGACCAAAGCAGACTGTGAAGAACTTCAAAAAGATCTCACAAAACTAAGTGATTGGGCAACAAAATGGAAAATGAAATTTAATGTAGATAAATGTAAAGTAATACACATTGGAAAAAATAACTCCAATTATACATACAATATGATGTTGGCTAATTAAGCTACAACTAATCAGGAGAAAGATCTTGGAGTCATCTTGGATAGTTTTCTGAAGACATCCACACAGTGTGCAGCAGTAGTCAAAAAAGCAAACGGGATGGTAGGAATCATTAAAAAAGGGCTAGAGACTAAGACAGAGAATATCTCATTGCCCTTATATACGTCCTTGGTATGCCCACGTCTTGAATGCTGCATACAGATGTGGTCCCCTCATCTCAAAAAAAGATATACTGGCATTAGAAAACATTCAGAAAAGGGCAACTAAAATGATTAGGGGTTTGGAACAGGTCCCATATGAGGAGAGATTAAAGAGGCTAGGACTTTTCAGCTTGGAAAAGAGGAGACTAAGGGGGGCTATGATAGAGGTCTATAAAATCATGAGTGGTGTGGAGAAAGTGAATAAGGAAAAGTTATTTACTTGTTCCCATAATGTAAGAATAGGGGCCACCAAATAAAATTAATGGGCAGCAGGTTTAAAACAAAAAAAAAGGAAGTTCTTCTTCACTCAGCGCACAGTCAACCTGTGGAACTCCTTGCTTGAGGCGGTTGTGAAGGCTAGGACTATAACAGGGTTTAAAAGAGAACTGGATAAATTCATGGAGGTTAAGTCCATTAATGACTATTAGCCAGGATGGGTAAGGAATGGTGTCCCTAGCCTCTTTTTGTCAGAGGGTGGAGATGGATGGCAGGAGAGAGATCACTTGATCCTTACCTATTAGGTTCACTCCTTCTGGGACACCGGGCATTGGCCACTGTCGGTAGACAGGATACTGGGCTGGATGGACCTTTGGTCTGACCCAATATGGCCATTCTTATGTTCTTATTAAAATACATTGCAGAAAAGGGTGATAAGGGGGAGACCTTGGGGTATACACCTTCTTATGCATCAGTTGGATTCCAGACACTTAGGCTTGGTCAAGCTTTGGCATTTCTGATTCTAGTAGCAAAGAAGAGGGAGAAAATAAAACTGGTGATCAAAATTTCATATATATCATAGAATCAGAAAATATCAGGGTTCAAAGGGACCTCAAGAGGTCATCTACTCCAACCCCCTGCTCAAAGCAGGACCAATCCCCAACTAAATCATCCCAGCCAGGGCTTTGTCAAGCCTCACCTTAAAAATCTCTAAGGAAGGAGATTCCACCACCTCCCTAGGTAATCCATTCCAGTGCTTCACCACCCTCCTAGTGAAAAAGTTTTTCCTAATATCCAACCTAAACCTCCCCCCCTGCAACTTGAGACCATTACTCCTTGTTCTGTCATCTGCTACCATCGAGAACAGTCTAGCTCCATCCTCTCTGGAACCACCTCTCAGGTAGTTGAAAGCAGCTATCAAATCCCCCCTCATTCTTCTCTTCTGCAGACTAAATAATCCCAGTTTCCTCAGCCTCTCCTCATAAATCATGTGCTCCTGTCCCCTAATCATTTTTGTTGCCCTCTACTAGACTCTTTCCAATTTTTCAACATCCTTCTTGTCATGTGGGGCCCAAAACTGGACACAGTACTCCAGATGAGGCCTCACCAATGCCGAATAGAGAGGAATGATTGCGTCCCTCAATCTGCTGGCAATGCTCCTACTTATACAGCCCAAA
Organism: Chelonia mydas; assembly: GCF_015237465.2. Classification (NCBI taxonomy): domain Eukaryota; kingdom Metazoa; phylum Chordata; order Testudines; family Cheloniidae; genus Chelonia; species Chelonia mydas. The sequence goes on from NC_057849.1 coordinate 127,466,570, forward strand.
ATGCAATTAGCCTTCTTGGCAACAAGGGCACATTGTTGACTCATATCCAGCTTCTCATCCACTGTAACCCCTAGGTCCTTTTCTGCAGAACTGCTGCCTAGCCATTCGGTCCCTAGTCTGTAGCAGTGCATAGGATTCTTCCATCCTAAGTGCAAGACTCTGCACTTGTTTTTGTTGAACCTCATCAGATTTCTTTTGGCCCAATCCTTTAATTTGTCTAGATCCCTCTGTATCCTATCCCTACCCTCCAGCGTATCTACCACTCCTCCCAGTTTACTGTCATCTGCAGACTTGCTGAGGGTGTGCAGACTTGCTGAGGGTGATGTACATACACTTTTTTACTTATTTAGTGCGAGGAATGCATTTGCCCTTTTAAACTAAGGCCTTCGATAATGTATACACTATCAAAATGAGGCAGGTAAACAGTACATACAATTTGGTGCCTAGCAATTACATATACCACCAGTGGACGACTATAAGGAATTATGCAGATTTACATCAGCTGAGAAACTGGGCCACTTTCTGGTATGCACATTTTACAACAGCTTCTGCTGAGGATTTAATGTAGAAATGAGGAAAGCCTTTATAATCCATTTATCCCTTAGAAGTTGGGGTAATTTTCCAGAAATATGGTGTCTAGAAACTGGCATGTTTTTTAAAAGTTTTGGGGATTAGCTAGGATCATGGTACCAGGGACGAAGGAGAGATTCTAGCTGCTCAGAATTAAGGTGCAATGAGCCTTGAATTCCTTTGCTTCCATCCTGATGAAAACCCTCCCAACCTGACTCACCTCCACAGTTAGTAGCAGTAGGTCTGCGAACTAGCAAGAAGTAGAGAAAGTAGCAGATTGAATGTCCTTTGCACACTGGAGAGCATTCAGTCATGTGACTAAAACGCTAAACTGGGACTCCGAAAAGGCAGGTTCAAGAACCACCTTGCCACACACTTTAGCAAATTGCTTAATCTTTGTTTCACTTCCTCATCTGAAAAATGGGGATAATTATACTTCCTTTCCCCACACTTTGTGAGTTTAAACTGCAAACTCTTCAGGCAATGAGTGTTTCTTAGGGTTTGAGTACACAGCGATATTAATTTGCAGCAAGGCCGTGTACTGTGGATTCACACAATGGCTTGCCATGAACTAACTCATCCTTTAAACATACCTTTAGTTTGTATTTCTATTGTGTCTAGCACAAAGGGGCCTTTGTCTTGCTGGGGGTCTCTTGGTGCTATCATAATTCTCAGAATAAATAATGAAGTAAGACAAATGGTATTGGTAATTTAGCATATACATTTGCATTTGATGTACATTTCATTTTTGCAGATTCCGTTTTACCTGACAAAAATAATCCGATTCGGAACTCGGGACTGTTGTAGTAACTTCTCCTCATCGGATGAAGTGAGCTGTAGCTCATGAAAGCTTGTGCTCAAATAAATTGGTTAGTCTCTCAGGTGCCACGAGTCCTCCTGTTCTTTTTGCGAATACAGACTAACACGGCTGCTACTCTGAAAATGGTTTGGGAGAGTGACTGGTTTTCAAAACAGCAGGCTGCAAGAACAGGATTGCCCCTTTAGTTAGACATCTCTGTCTTCTGATACCAACATTTGAATTTTTGACTAACTTTTTTTTCTTCTTTTGGGTTTCAGAGATCCAGTGTGCTGGCAGGCATTATTTTACTCACATTTTTCTATACTCTACACTGTAATTCACCATTCAGGAAAATAAACAATTGTATGAGAAAGCAGCATATGCAATATGTGCTCTTCACTTTTGTCTCTTTGCCTCTCCTGACGAGGAAGGTTATCCAACAGTCCCAGACTGGTGCAGAGGAAAGCTGCAGAAACAGATTAATTTTCTTTCTCAGTATTTATTATTTTTTCAGCTACCTTAAAACGGGAACTGTAAACACTTTGATTAATGGATTGAAAGGTTGCATAGTTTCACTGCAGCTCCTGTAAGTACCACTGTATCTTTTGCTAAAATGCTATTTTGTAACTCCTTAGAGTAGTGCTCCTCAATGAATCAAAACCGTGATGTCAATTCCTCTTCCAGCAACAAGAGTAAACTTGGCTATTAACCACCCCAACCCATCTCTCTAACAGACAAATGCACCATGATTTCAAGGTTGTGATAAAATCAGGATACTAAGCCTTTATATTGTGATAACCTTAGGGCCTGGATTTAAAGTGAAGACTTTGTGGGTTAAAAATTTGTTCTTAGTTACACCAGACCCTAAAATAACAAATTTGAATGATTAATTTAGGGCCAGATCCTGATTCTTTTACAATGGATAGCACTATACTCCACCCATAGTCTCATTGACTTGGATGATATATCTATGAAATAAAATATGAGTCAACATAAGCAAGGGGATCAGAATCTGGCTCTTACATTGTACCTCAGAAGAGGAAATTCAAACTATTATTAAATCTATGCTGTCTGGCAAATCTCCAGATCTGAATTGGTTTCCCTCAGTTCTACAAAGTATTTCAGTACCTGCAAAACCCTATATTCCAGCCTGTGATTCAAGGAAAATTGAAAACTGGTAGCTTCTCTTGGGATATGAAAATTAGTCTAATTACTGTCATAGCTATGAAAGATGGAGATGGTCTGCCTTGTTTAAACTAATGCCCTATGATTCCTCAATATGGATATAAGACTGATACACCCTGATCCGACTGAGTTAAAAATTGGAAGATTTTCTTTTGGTAATCTTTGACATTTTAAATACCTGACAAAATGTTCACCTGCAATCCATAAGGCATTCAATGGAAACAAATGTCTATCCATAATTGCAATACTAGAGAAGTTTTAATTTGGCAAAATTACACAAATGGATTTCAGTAATCTAATCGATAATAATCAATTATCTCTGTTACAGCTAACAGTATAATCCGCACTTAGGAACAATACCAAGCAAAATTATCTTTTTCTTCTCTTATTCAAACCAGTGTTGTACTGGAATCATTAGCAATGAAATTAGAGCTCCTCCATGCATTTCTGATATAAAATTAGGAATCTCTTAATATAAGACCTTAGTGTATGCAAATAACATCTTACTGACTTTCACACATCTACCAGGATCCATTTCTAGCCTGTTAGAACTGGTCGCAGCCTTTGGCAATTTTGCAGGCTGCAAAATAAACACACAAAAATCAAAAGTTAGGGTATCATCCAAATTCCTAATCACACTCCTTCTTTACTTAACCAAACAAATCACATACTTGAGTGTTATAATTTGTTTCTGATCTTTAAAAAATTCTCTTCCATCAACATTGCCCAGTCTTAAAACAATTCTCTAAACTTTTGGGGTTGTATACACATGTCCTTTATGAGTCAAATAAAATTCTAAAAATGAGTGTCCTCCCATATATGTCAGATACACTGAAAAACAATATATGATGAAAATTTTTGATGTGTGAAAAAGAGGGCACTTTTCTCTGAATTATTTTTGTTGAAAAATGTTGAGGAACAGAATCTGCAAAGAAGTATAGATTATTCAATGTCTGCACTACCCTCTACGGAGCCATATTTACAACAGTAACATAAATACTTTCAATTCCATCCTGGTGGACTTGCCTCTGCAGTGACTTGCAACATTGTAAGTTGGTGGCGGTACTTCTATAACCTCTTAGGTTTATGTCTAATGGCTGCAAGACTGAATGTATGCTAGTGGGAAAAAAAGCTCAATACAGACACTGAGGAATTGATGGAGTTCTTGAGTCTACCATCTTTTCATTTCACTACCACTTAAACTGATAATAAGAAGGACTTTAACAAACAAGAACAAAACAAAACCTAGTAATTGTACAGATGCATTACTAGCCTGGATGGTAACATTGTCAATAACAATGTAGAAAATGCAGAAGTCTTCAAGCAATACTTCTTTCTTTGGAAAGAAACTGAAAGCTTATTGTAATAATTAAATATTTTCTATTCAGACAGTAATTATGCAGTGTGTTAAAAGTCCACTGTTACAGTTAACATTTTTAAATATGCAGACCCGGATCACTTGCACCCAAGAGTTTTCAAAGAATTGTCTAAGGCACACTCTGAGCCACTGATGTTGACTGATGTTCAAATTTAACAAATCTTGAAATATAGGGGATGTTCCAGATAACAGGAGAAAAGCAAGTGCTATTTCAGTATTTTAAATGGATGAACAGGATAACCTACCACTGATCCTGGGTGAAATTATGGAAAGGCTGCAATCCGTAAAGAATTAAACAATGGCATCTTAATTAATGTAAACAGGGCTGGCCTCACCATGAGGCGAACTGAGGTGGCCGCCGCAGGTGCCAGACTGTGCGGGGGGGGCACCACTAGGACCCAGAGTGTAGAAAATTGTGTCTGCTGCTGGTGCATATGTATTCTCTCTGCTCTAGATGTACAGAGATGGTGGAGTGCTGTGCTGGAGGAAGGGGAGCACAAGAGACATAACAGGCAGGCAGGAGAAAAGGTGAGAGGGAATAACAGAAAGCAGCAGGAGCTGCAGGGAGAGAGAGGAGGAGGAGGAGCCTCTTATGTACCTCTCTAGCACCCCCAGAAGCCTGGATTGATTAACACCAGCTTCTCAGGGACTTTCTTTTTCCTGATGTTTCCCTGAACCCACTTGAGGAGAACAGGCAGTCAAATGAAGTAGTAGGAGACAGTTAGGCCCTTAAGACATTCACTCAGGCCCTGCTACCAACCTGCTTATTTGTGCCCTTCAATTGAGTGTTGAGAGCCACTATAGCTGGCACAGAACAGCAGTCATGAGTGAAAGAAGAAAACGCCCCTCTGGGGCAGCATTCAGAAAAGGAAAGGAAAGGAAGCTTTTCTATCTAAGTGGGAAGGAGCTCTCCTGAGACAAATAGGTACAAATGTTCACGGTGAGCCTTCCGGCCCCGGTGAGGATGTGAGTGGTGAGGAGATGCCTGATCTTCCAGTTAGTCAGGGTGCAGGTGACCTGGCAGCTACTGCAGCATCCATATCTCCATCTCAAATGGATGTAACCATGCACATTCCTGAAAAAAAGTGTAGATCAGAGAAGAGTGTGGAGGAGGTGCAAGAAACAGCTGCTGCTGAGTTTAGTTCCTTAAGTCTAGATGATCCAGGACTGTGGACCCACTTGAGCAGTAGCCTGAGGGACTTCCTTGTACTGCATGGGCCACAGTAAGTGAAAAACTTCATGTTCCCCAAAGACAATGAAAATAGAAGTTTCCATCGGGGCCAGTGCAAGGATATTTTGCACCCTTATCAAAATTTCCACCTTGTGCCCCCCCTCCCCCTCTCCCTCCCCTCCTCCCGGAGCATCACTTATTATAAACTTTCAAAAATGAATACTGCATAATGTGGCATTGTTCATTAGAATTAATACACGTTCAGCTTGAAAAGTTATTAATTTCATTATTTAGTCTACATATTTAATGAAAATAAATGAATAACCTGACAGGGTGTGGGGCTGGCTGGCTTCGGGCAGGGGTGTGTGGCAGGGGTTGGCTGGAGACAGGGGAGTGCGGGGCTGGTGCGGGCAGGGCAGGGGGTGAGGCAGGGACTAGAGACAGGGGCTGGCTGTGGGCAGGAGGTGCGGGGCTGGTGCGGGCGTTACAGCGGGTGTGGGGCTGGTGCAGGCAGGGCAGGGGGTGGAGCCAGGGGCTGGCTGAGGGCAGGGGATGTGGCAGGGGCTGGCTGCAGGCAGGGCAGGGGGTGTGGGGCTGGTGCAGGCAGGGCAAGGGGTGAGGCAGGGGCTGGCTGTGGGCAGGTCAGGGGGTGTGCGGCTGGCTGAAGGCAGCATAGGGGGTGTGGGGCTAGCTGCGGGCAGGACGGGGGGGTGGGGCTGGTATGGGCAGGGCAGGGGGTGTGGCAGGGGCTAGCTGCAGGCAGGGCAGGGGGTGTGGGACTCGTGCGGGTAGGGCACGGGGTGTGGCAGGGGCTAGCTGCAGGCAGGGCAGGGGGTGTGGGGCTGGTGCAGGCAGGGCATGGGGTGCAGCAGGGTCTGGAGACAGGGGCTGGCTGCAGGCAGGGTGGCGGGTACTCACAGGGAGAGCGGCTCAGGGCAACAGCGCACAGAGCAGCCCAAGCCAAGCAGCAGGACTCAGCCCAGGTCCAGCAGAGCAGCCAGGGACCCGCCGGGCAGCAGCAGCAGAGGGAGCTCCAGGGCCAGGGGGAGCAGCAGCAGCAGCAGCAGCAAGAGGCCCCATGCCCAGGGCCAGGCAGCGGCCCACACGGCTCCCTCAGCACAGCGCCCCCAGCAGCTGGAGGAGGAATGAGATCATTTCCTGGCCGGCCAGAGCCCATCAAAGCCGCAGCGCCCCCTCGCACAGTGGCAGGAAGAGGAGTACACACTAGCCTGCGCCAGGCAAGCATCCCAGACATTTTGTGCACCACTTTTTGGTGCCCTCAAATCTTGGCACCCTAGGCGGCCGCCTAGTTCACCTAGTGGTTACGTGGGCTCTGCATCCAACACATTACTGGCGTGGAATCCCCAATGGTGACAAAGTGGAGAGGCCATGGCTTATGTACTCAAAAACCCAGAATGCTGCATACTGTTTTTCTTGCAAACTCTTCCAGTCTAATGTTCCAGCCACATTGGGTTCTACGGGAACAAAGGACTGGAAAAATCTGGCTACAAATCTGACATGCCATGGGAAGGCAGCAAATCACCAGAGAGCATTCCATAGGTGGAAAGAGCTTGAGATGAGACTAAGGTTAAAGGCCACCATAGATGATCAGCATCAAGACAAGATTGCATCAGAGTCTCTTTACTGGCAAAATGTTCTGAAAAGGCTCATTGCCATTGTGAGAATGCTTGCTACCCAAAACCTAGCACTGCGTGCACTTCAGATCAGCTGTATGTGCCAAACAATGGAAACTTCCTTAAAATTGTGGAGCTGATGGCTGAGTTTAATGCTGTACTCCAGGAGCATCTAAGAAGAGTCACCACCCAAGAAATGTACACACACCACTACCTTGGAAAAACAATTCAAAATGAGATCATGCAGTTACTGGCAACAAAAGTCAAACAGACGATTGTGGCAGATCTAAAGTCAGCAAGATATTACTCTGTTATTCTGGACTGCACACCTGACATCAGCCATACGGAACAAATGACTTTAATGTTGTGTTTTGTAACAACAACTGAACCTAGTGAAAATGTCCCTGCAGTGGTGACTGTCAGAGAGCATTTTCTAGAATTTATTGACATTGATGATACTATAGGAGCTGGTATGACAAATGTGCTTCTTAAAAAGCTGGAAGATATGGGAATTGCGATAGCTGACATGCGAGGTCAGGGCTACAATAATGGTGCCAACATGAGAGGAAAGAACAGAGGAGCACAGACACGGATCTGAGAGTTAAACCCTTGAGCTTTTTTTGTCCCATGCCATTCTCATTTATTGAATGTGGTGGTCAGTGATGCAGCATCAGCTTCTAGTGAGGCTGCTGAATTTTTAAATGTAATTTAAAGCATCTATGTATTTTTCTCTGCATCAAGTCATTGATGACAAATTTTGAAGCAACATCTGGAAACATCCTCTGTGACACTGAAACCACTGAGTGACACACAATGGGAAAGTCGAGTAGAGGCGATAAAGCCTATCAAGCACCAAATTGGGAAGATAGATGATGCCATAGTTACCATTATGGAGGATAATGTTATGACAGGAACTGTTCGTGGGAGAACAGTGGCAGAGGGAAATGGAATCACCAGAAACATACATAATTTCAAATTTCTGTGTGGCTTAGTGTTGTGGCATGTCATACTGTTTGAAATAAATGTTGTAAGCAAGAGACTCCAAGGTGTTGACCTTGATATATCTGGAGAAATGGAACTGGACAAAGCAAAGTCATACCTACAGTCTTACCAGTCAGATGAGGGATTTCAAAACATTCTGAAGAGTGCACAGAAGTTGGCAGAGGAACATCACACTGAAGCTATTTTCCCACCCATTCAATACAATACAAGAGTCACCGAAGAAGAAGACATTTTGATTATGAGGCATGGGATAATCCCATAAGAGACCCCAAACAACAATTCAAAGTTGAATTCTTTAACCAGGTGCTAGATTGTGCAATAAAGTCAGTTGAAGAATTTTTCATGCAGCTCAGGGAACACAGCAGTATATCTGGGATGTTGTATGATATTCCAAAACTCCTCACTATACCTGAAGAAGACCTACACCAGCAATGCAGGGCACTAGAGACAGTGTTGACACATGATGACATGCACAATATTGATGCAAGTGATTTAGGTGATGAACTGAAAGCCTTTTCAAGATACATTTCAGCAGGATCAACTCCAAAGGCTGTTCTGGAATATATGTGCACAAATAAGATGACCACCCTCTTTCCAAATGTTTTTGTTGCTCTGCGCATACTTCCAACACTTCCTGTAACAGTTGCCAGTGGAGAATGCAGCTTCTCCAAGCTGAAGTTAATAAAAACACGTCTTCACTCCACAATGACACAGGAGAGGCTGGTTGGCCTTGCAACCATCTCAATAGAGCATGAGCTGGCCTAGACTGTGGACCTTCAGGAAGCAGTTCAAATCTTTGCGACTAAGAAGACACGGAAAGCACCACTTTGATTATTCAAACAGATAAAAATGTCAGTGTTTACTATGCAGACAAGAAAAGTTACATTTGCTGTTTAGGCATTTGAAAGTTAAGTGTTACTTAAAATTTTTGAACAAGGCATTTTAAGTTGTTAGTTCTCCTTTATTGGGGTAGGCAGCAGAGCAGTACCATGAGAGGAGTAGAACAGGAAGAAGGCAGAATTGAGACCTTTCAAAGTTTTGGCCCAAGCAAGGGGACTTGGGGGTGTCCATTTGAGCTCCCTGCCTCCTGTGCCAAAATGTTGTGGGCTGGACCTGAATGTAAATTGCATTATTTTATGGAGTATAGGTCTTGTCAAGCACATTTCATTTCTTTTAATGAGATTACAAGTCAACTTCTGCAAGACATTTTACTTAATTGTGAATGACATCCTGGTTTAAAAAATAAACACTATACAAAATCAATGCACATATTAAATGGATTAAAAACTGGTTAACTGATATCTCAAAGTAACTGTAAATGGGGAATCATTCAATGGAGTTATTTCTAGTAGGGTTTCACAAGGATCTGTTCTAGTACCAATGGTATTCAATATATTTATATTTTCTCCCAGTTCATTGATAAAATCATTGCTGGTAAAATTTGCAGGTGATACACTGATTTGTAGAGTAGTAAACAATGGTGAGGATGGGACACTGCTACAGAACAATCTGGATTGCATAGTAAAGTCGGATCATTTGAACAATTTGTGTTTTGATAGCTCTAGATGCATATATGTAAGAAACAAGAATGCAGATAGCACTTTGAAGATGAGGGACTATATTTTGGAAAACAGTCACTGAATAGGACTTAATGGTCATGGTGGATAACTAATTGAACATGAGCTTCCAATGCAATGAAGTGGCTAAAAGTAAATGCTATATTGGGTTAGATAAACAGGGTAATATTTAATACAAGGAAGTGTAGAAGGCACTAGTGAAGCCATTACTGAAATACTGCATTCAATCCGAGTGTCCACATTTTACAAAGGATGTTGAAAAATAAAAAGAGTTTAAGAAAAGTGTTACAAGAATGAATGCATGTCTTTAGAATCTGTTTTACAGTCCAAAACTAAAGAAGCTCAAAGTATTAATCTTAATAAAGATATGGGTAAGATGTGATGTGGCTGTGAAAAAGGTTAATGAAATTCTAGAATTCATCAGGCAAGGGATTTCCAGTAGAGATAAGTGTTATTACCATTATACAAGGCACTGGTGAGACCTCATCTGGAATACTGCATGCAATTCCGGTCTCACATGTTTAAGATGAATTCAATCATATCTCCCCTCAGATATGATTGTTTTCTATAAATACACCAGAGGCATAAACACCAGGAAGGGAGAGGAGTTACAAGGGGATCTCACAAAACTGGGTGACTGGGCAACAAAATGGCAGATGAAATTCAATATTGATAAATTCAAAGTAATGCATACTGGAAAATATAATCCCAACCGTACACGTAAAATGAGGAGGAAGAAAGAGATCTTGGAGTCATCTTGGCGTCATGAAAACATCCGCTCAGTATGCAGCAGCAGCCAAAATCTAACAGAATGTTAGGAACCATTAGAAAAGGGACAGATAATAAGACAATAAATATCATAATGCCACTATATAAAAGTTTTGGAGGGGTAATCTTATTAGTCTGTATCCACAAAAACAATGAGGAGTCCGGTGGCACCTTAAAGACTAACAGATTTATTTGGGTATAAGCTTTCATGGGTAAAAAACCATGCTTCTTCAGTTGTATGGACTCCATGCACCATTACCATTATTTCTGTCTTTCCTGAACAGAATATACCCTTCAATACCTGTGCTGCAGTGCTCACTACTATTCCACCATGTTTTTGTCATCCCTATAATATCTAATTTCACTTCCTGTACCAGTAGTTCTAGTGCTTCCATTTTGTTACCCAGGCTCCTTGCATTGGTGTATAGACATCTTAGTTGTTTCTACTTGGCTTCATCCAGATTCCTTGCTGGATTAGGTACAGTCATTCTACAGCCATCTGACTGTTAGTGTCAATGGTATTGGCACTATCTTTCCTCTTGTTGTACATTCTTCTACCCCTTTTCTTCCTTTCTTCATTGCTGTATCCTCTTTTACTTGATTTTTCTCCCCCTCAATATTAGAATCAGGTGTGGAGATCACACAAGCATTTCCCAACTATTTCCCCTGAATTCCAAATTTAAACTCTTTTAATCAGTTGCACCAGCTTCCATCCCAGAAGTTTATTTCCCTCCCCATTCAGGAGGAGTTCATCTCATGAGAACAGTCCTCTGTCCATGAATGTCTCCAAGTGGTCAAACATCCCAAATCCATCCTGATAGCACCATTGTCTGTGCTGTTGATCTTCATAATCTTTCCTTGTCTTCTCTCTCCTCCTCTAGAGACAGGTAGAATCCCACTGACGATCACCAGAGCCTCCATTTCTTTAAGCATCTTCCCCAGCCTGGAATAGTGTCCCTTGATGTGTTTCAGCAAGAATCTAATAGTATCATTTGTTCCCAAATGAAGGACAATCAGTAGATTCTTTCCTGCTTCAATTAGGATCCTCTTCAGACTCAAGTCCACATACTGTATCTTAGCTCCCAGCAGACAACATGCCCTTCTATTCTCCAGATCAGCTCTGGTGATAGGCCTATCCATTCTTCTTAGTAGGGAGTTTCCAATCATGTAGACCAGCCTCTTCCTGGTGTTACGGCAATTCTCCAGCCTTCCTCCTTCTGGTTGGTTGGTTGGTTGGTTGGTTTGTTTTCTTCTGGCTGTAAGTCGTCTTTTCTTTTGTTCTCTCTAACAATTTTCTGAGAGTCATCTGTCCTCCTGGGGCTCTGAACTTTGGCTAATTGCATTGACTCTTCTCCTTTTCTCCTCTTTTTGTAAGACTAGCTGATCTTCTCTTCTTCCTTGCTTTCCCACCATCTGTTAATGCCTGCCACTGCCCTTCATTTTATAGCTCAGCTTTTTTCTCCTTCACTAGCAGACATTTCCTCTGCCTGGTTCTCAAAGTCACATGCTTCCTCTGGCCACTTTCCTCATCCAGCAGCTTCCCCTCACAGTTCTCCAGTCCAGCTTGCACCTGCAAGTCTTAGTTTTCCCTTCAGCCTCCTCTTGCCTTCCCTTGATCATCATCAAATCCCCTTGGAAATTCAACCACAGTTTTTACCTGCATCTCCAAACTTAAGATCTTCTTTTCTATCAGATCTCTCAGGTGGTACTTCATACAGACAAAGCACTTTTCAAGTACCCACTCCAAGATAACATACATCCTGTACTTCCATATCCAGGCATCTTCATGGTTTCTTCCATTCCTTGGGTCATGACCACTGCTGCGTCCCTTGCTGTCATTGCCTTCCTGCCTAAGCTCCCATCTAATTGTATGATTGTCATGGTTAACTCACATTGACACATCAGTGGTAGGAACCCACTCTACTTTGTGTTGCATGTGTGAAGTTAACAGCTATTTCAGATTGTCGAATAACAGGCTCAGTTGGAATTATTTAATCAAAGATCACCAATCAGAGATTAGTACAGAATACAAAAAAGAATACATACATTACCACACTTGATGTAAGGTAAAGAGCTGGCTCTGTGTCCCTTCTTCACTGTAACTGGTGGGATGAGCAGTTTCATTCCCCAACCAAGTTCCAAAACTTCTGTCATTATATCGGGTTTTTAGACAAAGACACCTCTTTGCCAAAAATACCCTCCTAAAGCCATATGTTCTGATGTCATTTCTTTTAATATACCTACACTCTCAGTTTACCTGATTGATGAGTGAAGACATAATTGTTTACTGCTGAGAGGACCAATTCTTCAAGATAATATCTCTCAGTGTGTCATTCTTCCCCATAATTATTCTTCTGTATTGATTCACCAATAAGAAACATCTGCTGTAAAAATCATCCCTCATCAATCTTCCAGGTTTATAATTGCTTATATATATATATATAGGGAAACTTTCCATGAATATCTGTAGTTCTATAGGCATGGAGTTGCCAAGGATTTTTAGATACAGCCTAATGTATAAAATTCCTGAACAGGGTTACTTATAGGTCAAGGACCAGTATTCTGGGACTTAGAAATCAATATATTCTTTGTTAATATCACAAAGATCCCAAAGAATAGTTAATAATATAAATTAATCCAATATACAGACAGGAAAGGAAAAAAAGGATTAATATTTACTAACAGGTACCAACATATGGAATCAATGGATTTAATCAGGTCTGAACATCAGGACTATCCAGTCCATTTAAAATATATGCTCAAGCTCCCGTGGTTTCAGCTGCTTGCTAGCTCCTGTGCCTCTGGCTGGTCAGTTGACTACCTTTATAGGCCACCTAGTCAAGGAAGCCCCACCCCTAATCAGGGCTCTGCTGTGATGAAAAGCTCTGCTTTTCTCACAACATACTGCCTCCTGCCACCCTCTGCAGACTCCTTTCTCCTCCAACAGCTTTCCACTCAAACTCCTCTGTTTTCAGCTCTGTTTGCCGACTTCTGTGCTGCTGCCACTCCTGAATGCAACTCCAAACTATTTAAAGAATCTAATAGTGATTAAAAAAAAGAAAAAAAAGATGTGTTGCGGATCTCAGTTCCCTAAATCTCATGTCACACATTGAAAGTTCAGTGCAGTACAGTCAGGCTCTGAATACAAACTCCCTACAGTAATGCTGACAGCAAAGCAACTTTGGTAGGAAGACAGACATAGGTCTCGATTGTTTCCTGATAATGCCTTCTTCTAACATTGCTCAAAGATGTTTTGTGTGTTGAGCCTTCATGTTAACAGAAGAGAGAAACGTCTTTATGCTCTAGATTTGCAGCTTATTTAATTTATTTATCTGAGTTGTCTAAAGTCATTTAAAAGAAAAGATGTGTTCACACACTTTGAAATGCAAATTCCCTTATAAACAAACAAAAAACACATTTCAGAAGGTAGAGATGTGTCCTTTGTCCTAAAGAGATTAGAATTAGAGAGGGGCCCAAATCAAAATCTTAGCTCCAAACATCCTCAACATTTTGGAGGTGACTAAATGCTGAACCTGGAAGTAGATCCAAATTTTGTTGTCAGTTCCAATCTATATAATGAGCTAACTCAAAATCCTAGATACTTTCGGGTGTTGGAATTTGGGTTTGGGATTAGTGATCCAAATAAAACTGCTTGGACACATCTCTAATTACAATCTTAAATGATCAAAGGAATACTTTTGCATTTTAAATTTCTCATGGCAACTTTCTCCCCTGCCTATGGAGTGAAAGTAGCTGCCTTGGAAAGAAGTATCACAAAATACAAATGCTTAACATCTTCTGACTCATAATGTACTGTAGCACACAGTACTGCCAAAAGTCTGACAATGCTGACCTTTCCATATACAGTGCCAAACAACAGTATAACATTCAAAGTTTTCAGTGTGCAAGATTCTGCTGTCAGAATCACACCGGAGGTTTGATGTTTCACTATAGTACAGATAAACCAGATCAGAAACACCTGCTGCTCACTCTTACCAACAAGCATAGAAAATATACCTGCTTTAACATTCTGTTATATTAAAAATCAGATAAAGAATTTATTACCGGCCAAAGCCTATTCAGGGCAAGGATGTCAGTATGTACAATTTGATGAACATTGTAAGACAGACTGTACTAGCTGGCCAGGTTGCCCTATGTGAGAGAAATATCCTGTAAATATATCATCTTTAACTACCTTATTTAAACTAGAACTTATATTTTAAACAGTTAAGCAGATTTTTGCTTTAAAATGGAGTATAGGCCCTGACCTTTAATATAATTAAGGTCTTGCCTCCATCATAGTTGGTGGTGAACTTTAATCCAGACCGTCAAAGCTAGATCCACAAAAGGACTTAGGTGCCTAAGCCCAACATTTGGGTGCCACTGAGATCTTCAAAAACCCTGCTCAGCTTCTCCCTAAGTTTCTGCAAACAAGCATGTGCAGCCTGTGTCCGATGTGAGGCCTAGGCAACTATCGCACACCTAATCCCCATTGGGATCCTCAAACTAGGCATTGCCCCACCTATCTCACCTGCCGGATTTCAGTAGGCATTCTTGGAGAACACCTTACCCCACACAAAATGGAATGGCTGGAGGAGGCTCACTCCCTTAGAAGCTTTAGCCCAATGGTTAAGGCACTCGCTCAGGCTGCATTCAATTACCTCCTCTGCCTGGAGGCAAAGGATGCAAATCGTATTTTATTATTTTATACACAGTGGGAAAGGTTCAACAGGAGAGACTGAAAAAGACCCATAGTGCAGTGCTTCCCATCAGGCAGGGAGGGGAATTTTTTTTTACATTTGTTGTGTATATATATCTATATATATATCCCAAGCAGAGATAGGTGCCCGTCTCTGGCTCAGATTTAGGCAGGTGCCTAACTCCCTGATAGGGGTGTCAATTAGGCATTTCCTATTGACTGGTTTGACTCAGTATGCTGGCTTTGGTTGATAAAAGAACTGGTTTGACAGCTGTCACAAGTTATATTTAGATTTATTCTGAGTAGATTTATTCTGAGAAATAGAATGGATGTGTGTGAAAGTGGAACAAATGAATGGTTAGACAGACAATTAATTATTTTTAGAGAATTTGTTTAAATCTACACGAGACACCTATAGTGCATGGTGAAAACTGCACATCTTTCCCAGAGGTATAAGCTTGTGTAGCAGCCAAGATACTGCTTCAAGTATTGTCTTCTTTGAAGCCACCTTTGGCTTAAGTTATAGTAAAAAAATATCTTAAGGAGCTTTCAGATATAAAGGAAATGTCATTACTGATCACAGGCCAGCATTTGATCAGTGGGATATGATTGGACCATGTTGTTCATATCCAGGACAATATGATTGGACCATGTCATCCATGCACCCTTGATTTGCCTGCAGCTCCAAAAGAAGGTGTTGCAAGGCAAAGTAAGGGTGAATCATGCCCTATAAGATCAAGGAACACACAGAGCAGAGCATGTGTCTTCAGGCTTGTCATAACCATAAGGGTAGCCTAAAATTCCTCCTTACCTGTAAGGCGTTAAGAAGCTCAGATAACCTGGTTGGCACTTGACCAAAGGAACCAATGGGGACAAAAGATACTTTCAAATCGGGGGTGGGGGAGAGGCTTTGTTTTGGGTTCTTTGTTTCTGTGTTCGCTCTAGGGACTAAGGGGGACCGGACATCAATCCATGTCCTCCAAACCATTCTGAACCAGTTTCTCATATTACGGAAATTGTAAGTACAGCCGGGCAAGGCGTATTAGTTTATCTTTGTTTTCTCAACTTGTGAATTTTCCCTTTGCTGGAGGGAGGTTTATCCCTGTTTTGTTGTAACTTTGAAACTAGGGCTAGAGGGGGTTCCTCTGTGTTTTGTGCATCTTTTGTTACCCCATAAAGTTATCTTCCAACCTGATTTTACAGAGGGGATTTTTACCTTTTCTTTTTTTTTAAATAAAATTCTTCTTTTAAGAACTGATTGATTTTTTTTCAGCGTCCAAAGATCCAGGGATTTGGGTCTGTGTTCATGTTGTAACCAATTGGTTAGGATATTATTCTCAAGCCTCCCCAGGAAAGGGTGTGTAAGGGCTTGGGGGGATATTTTGGGGGAACAGAAACTCCAAGTGGTCCTTTCCCTGATTCTTTGTCTAAATCACGTGGTGGTGGCAGCATACTGTTCAAGGACAAGGTGGAGTTTGTGCCTTGGGAAAGATTTTAACCTAAGCTGGTAAAAATAAGCTTAGGGGGTCTTGCAAGCGGTTCCCCACATCTGTACCCCAGAGTTCAGAGTGGGGAAGGAACCCTGACAAGGGTCACTGTTCACCACAAGACTGACCTTCCAAGTCTCTGAAACCAATAGCATCAGGAGGAAAAGAAGACAATACCTGCACCTGGTACCTGTCCTTTGTGAATCCAAAGACACTTGCCAATGAGAAGCAATAGGTGCCAGAAGACACTGTCTGATCCATGACTGCAGTACAGCTTGTTATACCACATCATCTGAAGAGCTGTAATTTTCTTTTTTCTTAATTGAGCTTTCCCAAAAGTTATTTACCTTTAGGGTATGAATGTGTGTGTGTGGTTGGATGCTTGTGTATGTGACATCCAGGAAGGAATCTAAGAATATTCCTTAAAATAACCTTAAAAAATCTTCTGCCTTTAAAGATCATGTATGTAATGTCACTGTCCAGTGAAAACGCTGCTAAATTTTCTCTTATCAGTGTAAGTACTTTGTAAAGCTTACACATTCTGCTGAGGAAGGCTTTTGTTTGGTTGCTTTATTTTGTTTTTGTTTGGGTGGAGGGGACGAGATGAAAGGAAATGCATTAGCCACTAGAAAAGGAGTACTAGTGGCACCTTAGAGACTAACCAATTTATTTGAGCATAAGCTTTCATGAGTTACAGCTCACTTCATCGGATGCATTCAGTGGAATGCACTGAATGCATCCGATGAAGTGAGCTGTAGCTCACGAAAGCTTATACTCAAATAAATTGGTTAGTCTCTAAGGTGCCACTAGTACTCCTTTTCTTTTTGCGAATACAGACTAACACGGCTGCTACTCTGAAATTAGCCACTAGGTACAGTGAACTTCCAAGAGAAAAAACATTAATTGGCTTCTAAGGTATGAGCCAGTTTGGCTTCTATGCTAAAATACTTACCCAGATAAAGATTGGGTTATCACTCTGAATAAAAATTCTTTGATTGTTTATATCTAAAAGAATAGCTCCTCCATGGAACTCCCTGTTTTAGGACTGAGAAGTAATTACTTGCTGTGTTAATGTGTTTTGACTAAACTGATGATTTAACACCAAAGTTGCTGTTAGCTTGTTTAATTAATGTTATTTTGACCTTTTTGATAATGGTGATTTAACTCAATTAGCCTGATAAAATTTGTAATAGTTCAGCCTTAGTGATATTTTTATTTGATTCTTACTTGTTTATTACTTTTAATAACATTTATGAAAAATATATTGATTTTTTTTCAGGGAGCAATTTGTGTTAGAACCATAGAGAACATGGGCGAATCAGCCAGTCCACCTCTGAGCCTAGAGAGTTCTCCTTGAAGTAATCCTCTGGTTCTCATACCTATCACTTTGTAATATATCACTGTCATAGCATAAAACAGAAACAGAAAAACAAGAGGAATGAAGATCATCAAGAAGGACAACAAAATATTTTGTTTATTAAAGATTTTTCCACTTACTGCATAAATAAATAATGGCATTTCATTCTCAGCTTGCAAGGTAAAACATCTGATATGTGCTACAGATTACTAAATATCTATTGTACACATACTGATAACACAAAGATATTACCATTGTTTATATGTCAGCACACAGAATTGGAGAAATTGTTTGTTTGCATACTTTGGTGCCTTAATGTTTCACTTGTTCATTCAATTGGTAGATTAGAAGAGGAAATGTACGACCCTGCAAAACTGGGCAAACTTTTGACAGTCTTTTTCTATGAAAAGGGAACAAACTCACTAGTTAAAAAGATACACTCCCATTACAAATAACTTGATAGCATCCCATCTTCTGAATTCAAAGGTAGTACACAGAGGCTTCTGAACAAAGCACACTGGATAATTCCCTACATAAACAAGACTCTCCCATGGATCTCCACTATTTCACATGGGGTTAGCAGACTCTGAATCTCTGCAGCATAGTTCCCCCACTGCATCCAGACATCATGGAGGTCTCTTCAGGAGTCTAGAGTCCATGGAGGGGAAGGGGATGGAGAAGAAGCAGGTCGCTGGCAGGTGTGGGCAGGCTATGCATGAGGTAAGGGGAGATACATGTTATTCCCTCCCTGGGCCTAAAGCATTCAGGTGAAAAAGACAATAAATCCTGAGGTGGAATTATCTTTCTGTGGTGCACTACCACCCCTGAGAAAAGTTCCAACCATGACTAGAGTCATCAATACAGGGGAAAATGTAGTCCTACTGAGTGATATTGATTCTATGTCTGAAAAAGAAAATTGCAGAATAGTGTGTCTAAGTTACTGAAATTGTCATCCAAAAAAGCACAGAAAAGAATTATATCTTTGCCATTTGCCCAAATGCCAAAAATAAACTAAAACAGATTAAACCACTGCTCTGCTGTAAGCATCCTACCATTCTGATGTATGGGTGTTCTGCACACTAATTAAATCTTTCCAAGAAATAAGTAATACCTATCACAGACTTAAACTACATTGTGTAAGTTCCACAAAATTATTGTGTGGCAGAGCTGGTAAACAAAGACATTGCTGTAGCAAAGTTCAGTTTTTTAGCAGAAATTCAAATACCAAAAAATTTTGGCTGAAAACCTAAATATTTCAATTTGGAAATGTTTCTCATGGGACTTGTCATTTGAGTGCCTGTACCCTGGCAACATTCCTCACCAGCCTGAGGAATTATCAGCCACACTCAAATCAGTACTTGTTTCTGGCTCTATTTATTGTCCAAACAACCACAAACTCACAAAAGGAAACCCGAAGAGAGTGATGGCTCAATGCTTAGTGCACCAGGGCAAACCTTCACGTCCCCAACTAATAGCTGTTGTATTTTTTCCCTACCTTGGCTCAAGAACCTATCATAGCTGTCAGTAGAGGCCATCATATGATCAGAATGATAACTTTTTGTAGTATCTCAGGTATCAAGCAGAGGGGAAACCCAATGGCAACATTAATATTTGTGACATTCTCTAATACAGTGATGATGAATGCCATAGAGAAGCCTATACATAAAAATAATGGAACAAATACAAATGGACGCCATGGGTGTTCAGTTCCCATATTTCATTCTTATTAGCAAAGCACTTCAGCATGCCCTTGACTGTAAGCATGTGAGTAGTCCCACTGAAGTTGAGGGTACTACTCACATGCTTAAAATTAAGTGCTTTGCTGAATTAGGGGCTTACAGTTAGATAACTTTGGAAAACAGAACCAGTCTGGGGTTTTTTGTTCGCTGGGTTTTTTTTAAGCAGAGGAATACTGGCATGAGGATTAGTGTCCAGGAGAAGAATCGCTAATGCAGAAGCTATCTCATCATGACACCCACGTGAATTAGGGAAGTATTATTTCTGTTTTACAGATGGGGAACTTAGGCACAGAGCAGTGAATGGACTGATCTATGGTCATATAGGAAGTCTTTGGCAAAGCTGGGACCTTAATCCACATCACCTACATCCCAGATCAGAAAGTTAAGCACAGAACTTTGTGAGGACTAAAATAATGTTGGTGCTAAAGTCGCTGTTTTTACTGTTGCCTTCTCCTCCTTATTCTTATAAGTCTTTAGAAACTGATTTCCTTCTTGGGGAAAATCCCATGGAAGGAAAAAATGTATGCATGAAACTCCAGTCCTACAGTTTCCTTAGAAGGTTTTCATCAACATGATTTAGGGGTAAATGACATTTGGATCTAGAAGCCATACAGGAAGTCAGTGGCTCTCCACTTCTGTGCCTTCCTCTGACACTTACTATTTCTGACCCCTCCAAAGTCCACAGTTATATTAAGAGCTATGTTTTCTTGGAAGAATTTTTCAGCAATGCCTCTAACTGTGGTATAATTTATTGGTGCAAGAGTGTAGCTAGCTTACAAAGGGATTATAGATGAGACATATGCCTTGCTTATCTGAATGAGTGATCTAAGGAAATTAGAGCCTAATGAGCAGAGATCAATAGAACTGCCATTTCTTCCCTTATATATTTCTTCTAATAACCTTATCAATCTTTCTGTAGGTTGCTTAGACATCTAAAAAGTTGATTGGAATGAGTTAGGACTGCTCCCTTTTCTGGTGATATTTCAGAAAGTTGTTTCTTTCATGAAACTCATCAGGATTTCTTCTAGCTTTGACAGTGACCAAAAGTGTTTACACATTATATGTACTACCACATCCAGTTATTACACAGGACAGAAAAGAACCATGTTTAAGCACTGTACAAAGCATGTCTGCATGGGAGTGAAATAGTTATCTTAAAATGCAATATATTACTATCTCTTTTTTTTTTTTTTTTTTTTGCAATATGAAGCTCTATACTAGAAAACCTAGAGAAAGCTGTACTGGCAGATTGCAGCAGGAAAGGAACAGTTTACTGATTATTCTGTGGGATTTAATTCATATTTTTTACCATGGATGGCAAGATGTTTTGTCATCATGTGCTTTACATATTGTATGGCTCCTGGAAAACTGCCTGATGAGCTGTCACAGATTTATGATCAACCATTTGGCTAGTAACCATGAAACAGTAGTAAGCCAAGTGGCCTGACCCTGAAGTGTTTATAAATCATGTTACACAAAACTCTTATGAATGTAGCTGCTGCACATAATCTGATTACATGTAGTGCACCAGAATGCATTGCAAACATGATTTGGCATAAGGTGTCTCAGATGAATGTCTTTTAAAAAAACTTCTTTAGAATAGCCTTTTAAAAGGAAAATATTTAACAAAGGAAATCAGCAGCACTATGTATCTGAAGTCCAATCCAGGTTCCATTGCAACCAGCAGAAAGAATCATGTTGACTTCAATGGGGGAGGCGGGTTGATAAGAGTCTTCAATTTTATTTGCTTTTCAACACCTTTATCCTGGGACTCCAACCTTTGTTTTGCAAGTTACTAACCAAGTATCTAATTTTACACATGAATCTTCCACTAATCACCTTTAGGTGAGCTTCTTTTTCTCTCCTCCATTAGGGCCAATTTATTATACAGAAGGATCCCAAAGTTACTCTGGGTTGATATTCCACCTCTATTGCCCTCTCCTCCTAGTTCTATTTAAATATTTACCAGTCTCTAATTTGGGATATTTGTGTAGGACACTTGCTTCATACCAACCATTTTATTTTCTATGACAGGAACAAACTGAAAGAGCTATCAAGCCAATGATGCTTTTTCTCCTTACAATACTTTGACAGACTCAGAGGAAAAGGTGATATTCATAGCAGAATAGCTGACTGTCAGTTTTGCATTAGTGTATTTTAAATGTGGCAATTTATGATCCTGCCTTTTTCAAAATACCTCTGTGAATTAGTCAAAGCCTCCATTTGAATTAAGGGCTAACACAAATATTCCAGTATAGTGGCATAACTCACAAAGCTGCTGCTTTTCACCCGTGAGGCTCTGGCTTCTGATTTTAAATACCATACTGTTGTAACTGTAAAGTGTAAAAATTCCAAACTATATTGATTAGTTACTATGATGTATCACTATGATAAATTCAAAGAGAAGGTGCCTTGGGGGAACACTCTTCTGCTTACATTCTCAAGGAAACCCCATGTGTACTGTTTAGGTGGCAATTTACAGTTGTGGTCCTTAAGTGCTCTAGCAGAGTTTGTACAGATTGGCATACATTTTTTGGATCATTAAAAAAAAAACACCAACACCACCATTGTGATGTGGATTTCCTTGCTTTTCTGCTGTTAGCTAGATACAGAGGTGAGTAGCTAGAAAGCATTATTGAGACATCAGTCTGTGCCTGGCAGTTTAAATACAAAGCTATCTGGATTTACTACAACTCAGACCTGCCTACTATATACCATTCTAAAACACTACTAACACCTAGTCATGCACATCCGAAAATAAGAAATTATAGGAACAGGAAAGTGTCTTCCAGCCTAACAAGCTCTTTTATAAGTCATCTAATTCCATTTTACTGCTATTCCACCAGATAGTACCATCAGTCTTCTGCTGAAATCTTTCTCTCTTCTTTTTAGTTTATATAATATCTGGGGAGAAAAGCAAACAAACAGGCACCTGAAAGAGCTATCCAAAATCCAGAATAGGCTCATAAAATATTAAAGAAACAGTCATATCACAGCAATAGGCAAATATGATGACATTACAACATGCTCTGCTACTGGAGGAGAGGGTTCATCTTGTACTGTTCAACAATCACACCTGCTGGTCAATCAGAAGTTTATCTGCATTCAAAGGACACCTTATTCAGCTATTAGAGAACAGTTGTAATGACATAAAGGAGCATATCAGGAAAGTACATTTTGCATAAGGAAAATAATAAAGACATAATTGTAACACATGTTCAATCCCTCATATTCCCTCATATCTCTTCCCACCTGTATCCCAGGCCTCAAATCTCTTTACCTGAAAGGCCCCAGATATAGAAGGTAGTACCCCTGATGGGGATATCCGATAGCATCTCTGGGTGTGGTTAAAGAAATCTTGTGTTGCAGTGAGTGACCAAAAATAAGGAAAAAGTATATGTCTAAAGGATTTTATCCATATTTCACTTTTCCTGCAGTATTTTGTTTCTTTGTCATTTTCAAGATGTCTCTTGGGTATCTACTGAATGGAAAATATAGATAGATAGATAGATAGATAGATAGATAGATAGATAGATAGATAGATAGATAGATAGATAGATAGATAGATAGATAGATATTATTGAGCCTATGGTAGTACTGTTCTGACTTTTAAAAAATGACTTTAAAGTCTCCTCTCAAACTGTCTTTGAAGCATTCATGGATCTTTTATGCAGTGGTGAGTAGTTTAGGAGAGTAATTGACAAATAGTTTAATTTGAATTCATTCTATCACTACTGTGTGATTGAACTCACTATCAGTGAAATAAAAATATGTGGCTTCAAGATATCAAAAAATGTTCTTGGCCCATCCTTAATTTTACTTTTTTATAGAACTAGTTGAATAACAGTGAGGGAAATAGTGGGATAGGGGCAAGTTATTTTGAAATGTTTTCCTGCCTTTTGTTGTTGATGAAATTTCAATCAGTTCTATTGCTTGTCAAAACAAAACAAAACAAAAACAAAACAAAAAACAACAGGAAATACATACTACCTCCCCCACACCCTATTTTACATCAGCATTTCCAAATTTGAAAAGTATTCAGCAGGTCTAATTTTTAAAATTGCATCTAGAAGGCACTGACACTGATGTTTTCAAGTTGGGCCAGAACCCTTTTTCTCTATTTGTCATTGGATGAGGAAGAATTCAAGACCTTACAGAGTAAGAAGAGTTTCTTCTTCTTCCCCTTTCCAGAATATTTTAGAGCTTGAGTTAGAACAGAGTGGAAATATATTTTCCCCAACCTTCCTCCTCCAATTTAGTTATGGGAGTGTGGTTGAGGAGAGGCAGACTGGGTAACACTCCACATTCATGGTGCCTTGTGGCTTCCCATCTCTTTGCAGTGGTAGAAAAGGTGGAAAAGTTTCAAGCCAATAGATAACTGAGTTATCACACTGATAATCCATAAAAGGGAAGAGTAGTAAACAAAGTAGCACTGCCTATATTAAGGTTGTCCAACACATTATAAGACCCTGTTTTCATTTGCAAATATTCTGAAGGATTTTAACTGCTTGGGCTAAAATTTTATTTGCAGGGTGCTTACCTCAGGCTGAATATTTTTGGAACATTTTACCCAATAGTCATTTCTGAAAACAAGATTTAGAGAAAATATGATGTTTCATCCATGTTAAAAATGCTGGCTAAATTTTTCTTGAAAATCTCTAGCATCCACATACATCAGAGCAGGGACTCGAAATTTGTGAGTGGGTGTCCTTTGAGTTGTGTCTTTTGCCATCATCCCTATGAAAACGCACTCAAATTTGGCCAAATTATAAGACTCTGAAAAATCTCAGCTTTCACAAACACAGTAGAGACTTCCTAGAGCTTTGTAGATTAACTTCCCGAAATCTCATCTATGCTGGGCATGCTGCAGCAAGGGGTTTCTGGGGAGTGGGCAGGACTTGTGCTATAATTGCAGTTCCTGGTTGCTCTGGAGCATGGTGGCTCTGGATCCAGGTACCTGAACTGAGAAAAGAGAGACTGCCACTCCTGTGCTGTCTCAAAGCTCTGATTGTCCCAGGCAACATGGAGAAGGAAGCTACCTAAGTCACAAGCAGAGAGAATAAAAGGTGGACCTGGAGGAAAGCACAGGGGGAGTAGATTGGGGAAAGAAGCCTGGGTTGGGGAGTAGACTGGGACTGGAAGCTGAGGGAGAGACTGGGAATCAGAAAGGGAAATTGGGGAGGACTGGGAGCCAGTGGTTGTGGGGGAGGCAGATTGGACAAGGAGCTAGGGGTGCGGGAGACTGATGCTGATTAGAAATAGACTCGGACTAGGAACCAGTGGTAAAGGAAGGAAAGAGAGACACATTTTATGGGGAGTCAGGGTGGGATGGGAGAAGTGGGACTGGCTGGGAAAAGAGACTGGAACAAGGAGCATGATGGGGTGTCAGACCAAGATTGGATGAGGAGCCCAGGGAGATGTACTGGGACTGGCTGAGAGACGGGATGGGGAACATGGGCTTTGGGGAGACTGAAGAATGGTGAGAGACGGATTTGCTGAGGACCTAAAAACAGGGAACTAGGAATAGAAGAGGGAGGTGAACAGACAGAGACTGGCAGTTGAGAGAAATGGTACTGGGACAGGGAGTCCAGAGGGATGAGACTACGACTGGGAAGAGAAGCACGTGGTGTACAAACTGGCACTGGTGAAATCAGGAGAATGGGAGTGGGCTGAGGAGCAGTGCAGAGGAAATGACTGGACTTGGACAGATTGGAGGGGAAGTTGCTTGAACTACCTTAAGTCGCCCTCCTTGTGCATTTGATGCAGTCTTTAATTACATGATCACATACCATCTTCTCTCTCACACAACCTGTGCCTCTTTCAGTATAGACAATAGACCTGCTCTGGAAATTAAAACACGGTTGTGTAGTGAAAGAGGCTGCCATATGTAGGAGACTGCATCATTTGTTGCAGAAGATGGAAGGCATATGTTTAGGTCTGGCAGAATTAGATTTTATGTATATAATTTAGATGGATAATATTGATGTTTATTTTTAATCTTTTTTATATTTGAATTTATTTAAATGTTTACATTTGCCCAAAATTATGGGTTTTAAGCTCCCCCCCCACCCCCCACCCCAGTTTTTATCTATCTAAATGTTCACAGTTGTGGGGAAATTATGGTGGGAAAATAAACAATAATTATTTAATGATAGTAGACATTGCAATTCAAAAAGTTAAAGTTTTACAATCGTTAAAACACAAATGGCCAACACCACATGTGAAAATATACAAAATAAATATCCCTAAATCAAACTCGAATAAGTTCTCAAGCAGCAATTTTTCTTACTTTGCCTATCTGTACATTTCAATGGAAATAGTTTTTCATTGGTTTGTATGTGTGCTGTGAAATTGGATCTTTACCTACATTCACTGACAAAAATCTAATCATTCCAAGCCTACATATAGTGAATGAGGCAGGTGACTGCAGAAGAAAAAGAAAGGACACTCTCAGCATTATGGCATATGAGTGCTGCCCTAGAGAAACTGATTCTATCCCTGCATTCCCCAAAAGTTTCCAGTGTGATGCTGGGCAAGTCACTTAAACTAGAGCTGTAGCTCACGAAATCTTATGCTCAAATAAATTGGTTAGTCTCTAAGGTGCCACAAGTACTCCTTTTCTTTTCGTTAAACTAGACTTTTCACAGGTGATTACTAATTGTGTCTTCCTCTTTTTCTGGGTGCCTGACTTGACCTTTGGTCTCATTTGCCAAAGTGCTGAGCACCAACCGCTGCAACTGAAATCAATGAGAGCAGTACTTTGAACATAGTAAGTGTGATATGATGCTAAGTACTTTGAAAAATCAGGTCCAATGTGTGAAGCACCAAATTTTATTCTCCAGTTGTTAGCATGAGAGAATAATGCTGGGGCAAGTGTGCATCTCTACTGCAGACCTCCGAAACATGGCAAAAGCAGAGAATCATCGCACATTCTTGCACTGGTTCCAGTGTGAAGATCACACACCAGATTTAGCAAAACATCTGGAACACCAACTCATTTCAGTATAAGTCAAAGTGTTGACCTGACAACCAAATCAAAAGGTGCTCTGGTGTTGATATATTCCATGTGAAATGAGCAGTTAAATTCTTGGTGCAGCTCAGCCACAAGCCAGAGGCTAAAGTCACAGCCCATTTTTGACCACTCAACAGTCAAACCTCATTGCTGTGGATGATGATATCTGTTAAAGAGTGTCTGCATTATACCAATCAAAACATGAGCAAAGACCTTTCCCGGGACTGATAACAATGTGATTGACCTGCAGTTACCACAATGCGTCCGATGAGGTGAGCTCTGGCTCGCGGGGGCTTATGCTCAAATAAATTGGTTAGTCTCTAAGGTGCCACAAGTACTCCTTTTCTTTTCACACTCAGAGCAAGATCCTTTGCCCATGTACAGACACTGTGATGGAATCTTCCATTCTGCTGGTACTTTTCCCGATGCCCACACTTTTAAAAACAGTTGATGCAAGCCAGTGGTCACAGGCCAATTATCCTGACACCTGTGAGCACCTTGGGTGAAACACCATCGGGTCCAGCAGCACATCCATTCCATAACATACACATAGAGTTATTCAAAAATACACAAATTTTATAACAGCTGCATATCATCAGCCAGAATTCATAAGATGCATGGACACATTGTCCCTATCTTCACACCAGCCCCCCTGAACACTTTGCTCAAATTAAACCCATGCCAAATGTTTTGTTGTTTCAAAAAGATGAGGGGAAATTCTCTCTGAATTTCCAAATTCTGATTTAAATCAGAAGCAGACCTGACAGAAATACTCTGAATGAGATTGTTTTTGCAAGATTCCTAGGTCAATTAAACAGACTCAAGTCTTTTTTGGGTTTGTCGGTAAAAGGGACCTATATAGATGTGAAGGTCACATCCTCAGTCTGTATAAATTGGTGTCGTTCCTTTGACTTTTTTTACCAGCTGAAGATTTGACCCACAGAATGTACTTTTTGTTTCAGATCTTGAACTTGTGCTATTTCTTCCTTTCTTTGTCTCTTGTTCTAAAAATATATCAGTGACATTGTTGACTCCAAAGTGACAAGTGGCTCAGAGCTGAAGAAACAGTGGGGACAAGAATTAATGATACCAGGCGAACAGGCTAAAGTTAGTGCATTTTACCATGGTCTTGTCAAACAGAATTCACAAAGGAACTGAGGAAAGTTTCAAAATAAGTGAAATTCACATGTCACCACCATATCAATAGGTTTTTTTATGAACTATGATATGAAAGCCCAATGAACTCTTACTAGAGACTTATTTGATAGTAAGGGTAACCTAAATGCAGTGGTCTAGGTCATATATACCGAATGCACCAAAATAATATTTAATCCCTTCTAGAATTCTCTGGATTTCATAGGAAGAGAACTGAAAGATTTAGCAGAACTAGTAATACCTTGAGATTTACCCGATCAGCTCAAATGGTGTTGGGTATTGTTGTTAATTTTAGAAGAGCAATTATAAGATAATAAATTACAAACTTTTAATGCCTATTTGAAACCTATTTGAGGGTGGAACATGCTTTATTTTAGAGAAAATTGTCGTCAACATTATCAGATTCACTCTTCTTATCTTATAGCAATAGCTTTGCACTTCATAGCCCTGTAGGGCTTGAATTGGTTTGTAATTCTAGCCCTTTTTTTCCTGCCAGCCCATTCTGACTATACTGGTTCTTGACTTCAATCCCTTAAGCCCAGATCCACAAAGGGACTTAATCATTATGAATAACTAAATGACTAACTGGGCCAGAGACAAAGTGAGAATCACTCCATAGCCAGCGGTTAGAACACTCACCTGAGAGGTGTCAGATCCCTGTTCAGATTCATTCTTCTCAGTAGTCAGAGGCATGACTTGTACCAGTGGTCTCCCACATCCCAGGGGAGTGCTCTCACCACTAGGCTAAAGGTTATAAGCCTGTGTGGAGTTAGGCAGCCTCCAAGCATGCGTATATCAGAGTTGGCCCTGCATACGAGCTAGGCACTGAAGCACCTATCTTACCCCATTTGTGGATCACACTGGGGTTTAAGTAGATGAAAGTTGTCTGGATCCTAGAGTGGGTCATTAGTGCACATGTACAGAGGTAGAGATATAGGCACCTAGAGAACTTGTACAGCACAGGACGAGTGAGTTTAGGCACCTACAAGATCAAGTGGAAGCAGAGTGGGAGTTCTGTGGAACACAGTAGTGCCTAAAAACAGGACTTAGGCACCTAAATTGGGGGCCAAGGCGCCTAAGTACCTATGTGGATCCAAGTCTTATTGTCTGATCCCACTCCCATTTAAGTCAATCAATGGGAGTCTTTTCAATGACCTCAGTGGGTTTTGGATCAGCCCCTTAAGGCTCTAGTGATAGCTGTGTCAAAGTCAGATTCAGGACTCACATAATTTGTCAGACCACTCTGTTTATTAGCAAAGCGCTTTGCCAATGCACCCAGATATGTGAGCCCCTCTCTGAGGTTCATGCTAACTTATTTATACAATTAAGCCAAAGCCAATTTAACATAAGAGACAAAAGGAAGCAGAAACTGACAAATATACATACATATCTTATTTGCAGACTAACGTTTACCAATCTCCTAGCTCAGTAGGACCTCTAAGTTAATTAGTTTGAGGACCCATTGTCTCACACTCCTTCATGTTTCTCTTCCTGACAACTATATTTCAACAAACCTTTCAAGTAGCATTTCTTTAATGAATTATAATTTCAATATAATTCATTCTATTTTCACAGCTGGAACCCTCGCTACCATTCAGTATATCTCCAGCAGATGAGTTCTATCCACTTCTAGCCTGTCCCCAAACTACACTCTCTCCTCTCATACTGGCCACCAAAAGGAGAGAGGTAGCTTTTCTGGCCATGCAGGCTTAACAGAGGGAAGAAGGTCACTCTAAATGGGGTGGGTCAAGCTAGCAGGTAGTAGTATAATGGGAGAATGCTTTGCCAGCTGAGATAATGCAGGGTAAGGGGTGGATCCTAAGGAATGAGGATGGATCTGATGGCTAGTAAATTTGGAAGGATAGGAATGAGCAGAAAAATGTCATAACACTCCTCCATCTCTTCTTCCTTTCTTCTTCAGCCCTGAAAACGGAGAATTCCTATTCCTCATCAACTTGCATCAGTCCATGCGTATGCTAGCAGATATGAATTTAGCTAAGAATCATTATTTACACAATGCCTACCACTAACTAAGAAACCCTATGATGGCAGCTTGAAAAAACTACACAAAGGAAAGGGGGGAAAGCACATTTCAAAAGTTGAAATCAAGATCAAATAATTTTGAAAAGTTGATAAGAGTGGTGGAGAATATTGGAAAGTCATCACATTTGTGTATACACATAAAGGAAGCAGCAGAGTGGCTGGCTAATATGAAAAGACGGGGCACTGACAACTTTTTATCTGGGTTGAGGGTAGAGTTTAAAAAAAAAACAGTTGTTGAATATCACTTTAATGAGTAACTTTGTACCATAACTAAATGTATCCACTTTTCTGTTCTAAACTCAGTGTTTCCTTTATTTATTAATGTAATGCCTAAATTTTGAGAAACAAAAGCCACCGTAACCCTCACCCCCAATTGTTTATACCCATGAATGATGGGGGAAAGAGTTTCAATTCAGCAGAATCTCTAGGCCAATTATAGAGGAGAATTTACATACCAGTAATGTCCTGGAGGGGATGAAGACAGGTGTGATGGTGATGTGAAGATATGGCATTCCAGCACTTTTTTTCTGTATTCAAGTCCTATGGGCCTGCTTCCAAAGTCCACTGATGTCAACTGTAGTGAACAGAAAGACTCCCATTGGCTTTGTGCTGGGTCCTCAGTCTTTTACCACCAGAAGCTTTTATTAAACAAACAGGTTTCACATTTAATATTCTTTGTATTATTAAATTTTTTAATTTAACCGCAGTAGCTTAATGTCAGACATACTACCAGTAAACATGAGTTGCCTTGAAGTCTTGACATTTGATCCTAGCTTCACAAAAGTAGTAAATGTCCTGCCAAAGACCAGGTGTGAAAATGAAATTGCTGTACAAATTTTACGGGCTATCACAAGAAAGATACAGAGGTGCTCAACCTGAACTCTAGATCTCAGCACAACTGAGCATTGTGGATGTTTGGGTATAGTCCCAAACTTTGTGTTTCAACACCCTCCTTACAGAAACCTGCAAGCAAACATTTTAAAATAACAGGGTTGGTTGGTTGGTGTTTTTCTTTTTTTAGTCAGAGACATTCATCATCATTTGAATGATTTTTTTTCCTTTAAAAAATACAACAGCTTTTGTTAAAGTAATTACATTTTAACTATAATTATACACACAGCTCCTGAATCACCATCTTAACTTAGTCTCCTTTTTGTGTTATATTTAATAATAACGAAAATCTATTTTAGCATCACTGATGTTTCTCTCCTTTTATACATTTGTGAAGCTGTCAATTAAGTGCCTGTTGCCGTGATTAATCTCTCTCCCATTGACTTTTTTTGAAAAAATATTAAGCAATTTAAACAGAAGAGTTTGTTACCCCTCTGCAATGTGTGTTTCCCCTCAAAATGAGGGTAGTTATAAATCACTTTATAGGAATGATATATTGAAGTGACTGGATCGGTGAATCTCCCATAAATCCACGCAGTGTCAGTACTAGGCCAGGCATGACATTATCTCAAATTACCTGATGCAAGCAAGATGAGGAATATCCATCTTCTGCATTTGGTGCTGCATATGTGCATTTGGCCATCATTCAGGAGTAAATCATCCGGCCAGCAGCTGGGGCAAGAAGCCAGACTGGGTGCTGTGCAGATGTGCAATGGAGTATAGTGGGAAGAAACCCCCATTTTCACCTCATGCTGTGCAGCCACTTCCATGTTCCAAGCAGAAAAAAGGAAGATGTGTACAATGAGCCCTGCTCCACCCCTCTTCTGGGCTACTCACACCCTGTCCTCTTCACCCCTGCCTACTGCCTTGCAACTGGCCTCTGCGGGATATACTCTATGTTGCACGGGGGTTGCTAAGCCATTTGTGTGATCCCCTGGAAGCTTGCCACCCCTTTCCCACAGTGAAACTACACTATTCTGTTGCCAGGGAACTCTACTGCCAAAGACACAGGGATAGGATTGGTCCCTTATTGAATTGAAATCAAAATGTTAAGAGAAAATATTCAGCACAAAAAGAAAAACTCATAGTAACATTAAGTGAGGTTTTAAAGTAATCAAAATTAAGAAAGTCCAAATTAAGTTTGTAGCTAGAAGTCTTACGTCAACTTCTTCATGTATACGCACTATGATCCATGTCCTATTATAATGTATAATGTTCTGACTTAAAATGTTATATAGATTTCTGTGAGTATTTCATTACCTGCTGTAAGAAGAAAAGGAGGACTTGTTGCACCTTAGAGACTAACAAATTTATTTGAGCATAAGCTTTCGTGAGCTACAGCTCACTTCATCAAATGCATTTCACCTCAGAAATAGATAAATTCTAAATGGCAAGCAAGGTGATACCTGTCTAAATCACAAAATTATTAGAAATCCCTTGGGATAAACTTAATATGCTGATTCTATCAGTGGTGTAACCTCTTGCCAAATCAGTTAGAAATGTATATTCAAATGATGTGGGACTAGACCTCAGCTCAGATGCCACCTGGTCAGCAAAATCTATGTCACCCTCCAAATTCCACAGAACATGCACATTATAAGCAGGCCTCACAAGTTGCACTGCTGTGAAGGAGGTATAGTAATAACTAAAAGCCATTTTAGAGTAAACTGAGGCACGGATTCTGTTCTCAGTGACAGCACTGTAAACTCCAAATAACTCATTGATTATAATGGTTTACAGAGGATTTACAGCCATTTAATGGCAAGGAGAATGTGACCCAGAGGGATTAAGGGTCTGATCCAACTCCCATTAAAGTGAATGGAAACTCTTGCATAGACATCAGTGACAGCTGAATTGGACCTGTCTTCCAGTAAACTCAAGAAACTATTCATTCCTAAATGGGATGAACACAAACAGAAAATGGATATTATTTTATTTTATTTTTTAGAAATAGCTTTACTATTTTTCATCAAGTCATGTTTCATATGATATAGTTATGATTGTTTCAATCCAGTCAAGTAACCTCATCACCACAGAAGCAGATCCTGAAGCACATACAGGTCAATTCTCCTTAATGTTGATTCTTTCAAAAGTGAACAAACCATTAGCTCAGTGGGCAAGAAAAACAATCAGCGATTGATTTAGTGCAGCATAGCAGAAAGCAAATATTTGGACTGCCCTGATGATTTTTGTGCGTGTCCTTATTTTTGAGATCACTAAAAATGCCTCTTCTGTGAATTGTTGAGCAAGCATTGCTCTTTCCATGTTGCTTGATATACTGTTTTTGATGAGCCTCTTTCTTTTTGGGGTGGGGGGTGGGAATGTGATTACTCAGTGAATGAAGTTCGATGTCAAACTATTTCAGCTGAGCGGGAGAGGGAAGGAGTTCTAAAGGAGAGAAAAAACCCACCCCAGTCTTTCACTCCTCTCCTCTGCTACCTGGTATTAGCAGACAAAGGAGTGAAAGCCAATTGACAACATACAAATGCAAAAGCTGGCTCTGAATAACTCCTGTGCTACTTGAAACACATTCTGAATCTCGTCAGAGGAATGTGTGCTATATGCCATAAATGCAATGTGGGAGGCTGTCAAGGACAACCAAGAGAGCGCATTATCTGAGTGACTTCAGAATCTCATACCTATGTTTGTAATGGGAAAAGCACTTACATGGAGAAATAGTGACTCACAGAAGGTCTTTTGATATTACTGTACTCCTTCTTACTTTTACAAAAATAGTGTGTTTTGCTGGTGTATTTAACTGTACAGCACATGGATCTGCCTCTTTTTCTAATCTTGTTTTTTCTGATTGTAGTTACTGAAGGACAGAAGTGATTCACACAAAGCTGTCAAGCATTATTATTATTATTTGTGTAGCAAATAGTAATGCATTGTAATAAGCATGCACTGTACCAGTTCTGCGATATCCTCACTTCTAACCTGCAACCCATTTTACTTTATACTCAATTAGCTGTCATCATGGAGGTCAAGGTGCTATAAAACAAACCACCTCAGACACTGCAGAACATTTTGGTTCCACTCCTGGAATTGTTTCCGCACAGATGGACCCCTAAGCCTCATTGACTTAAATGAGGTTTCATGCAGGGGTCCAGCTGTACATATCCCTTTGCAGGATCTGGGCCTAAGTAAACAACAACAAAAACCTCCTTTCTTCTGTCCTGTTCATAATAGCTACAATTTTAAAGGACATTGTGATAAATGAAGTGGGGGTGGGGGGAGGAATGTAGCTCTCTTTTACGGACCCAGGCAGCCAGTTAGCTATAAAATCCCTCTTAGTAGCTGTTCTCTACTTGCTTTACCTGTAAAGGGTTAAAAGTCATTGCAATGCACAGGTAAAAGAAAGTAAGTGAGCACCTGGCCAAAAGAGCCAATGGGAAGGCTAAAACTTTTTAAAATTGAAACAAAACTCCCTTTTGTCTGTCTGTGGTGGTTCTCCCAAAAAGAGGAAACAGGGCAGCAACTATGCTGTAAAAAGCTTTGGGCCAGGTATAAAAAAAAAATCAGCAGATTATACCTAAAAACTACTTATTTAAAACCCCAAATATGGAAGTAAATCAGGAAATGTCTAGAATGATGCGATTAGGTTTATCTCTTTTTTTATTTCTTTATGGCTTATGGACTCGTCTGTGCTAACCCCAAATGCTTTTGTTTTGCTTGTAACCTATAAGCTGGACCTCAAGAACATTATTCTTAATGTTTAATCCTTGTGTTTTTTTTAAAAAGATCTAGCAATAGCCTGAGTTTCTAGATGTATTTTCTTTCTCTTTTTGTTTTTAATAAAAATTACCTTTTTTAAGAACAGGATTGGATTTTTGTGTCCTAAGAGGTTTGTGCACAAGTTGTTTAATTAACTGGTGGCAACAGCTGATTTCCTTTGTTTTCTTCTCAGCTCTTCCCTGGAGGGGGGTGTGTGTGAAAGGGCTTAAGGTAGCCCCACAGGAAGGAACTCTCAAGTGTGCCTTCCTGGTCTCTCAAAGGGGTTTTGCCCTTGGGTGGTGGCAGCATGTACCAATCCAAAGTCAAAAAAAAGCTGTGACTTTGGACGTTTAATACAAGCCTGAAGTGGCCAGTATTAATTTTTAAAGTCCTTGTGGGCCCACACCTTCTGGACTTGAAGTGCCAGAGTGGGGAAATCAGCCTTAACAGACATAAATAAGGACATCTGGAGAGAAAACAGGAACATACCCTTGACTCTTGAAGTAAATTGGATTTGCATACTCCTCAACATTTCAAGTGGCTAAAGCAGGACACAATAAACAAAATCAATACAATAATTATGTTTACAATGAAGGTTTGTTATAATGCCTATAACAATAACATGGTCAAAATAACAAAGGAAATTAAGCCCAATAAATGTTTCTCTCTGTCTTCACCACTGACAAATAACTTTTGAAATGAGTGTTAGCTACTAGATTTCTATTTTTAATCACTAGTTTTGGATAGAACAAAAGTATTAACCTACATAAAAGTGACTGCTTCCAGTACTCTACAGAGTGTTCCTTTTGGCTGGACAAACTGGGATTCATGACAGATTTTGCTTTTCTGCACAGTTCAAGTGAAGGCTACCTTTGGTTACACTTCATGTGGGAAAAGTTATTGATTTTGCTGCCAGTAGAGCACATAATGTATTCCTCACCAGTGTTGCCTCTTTATATGCATTGGGTCCAGGTTGCTGGGTGAGACGATTTTTTCCCCGATGAACTTCTCATGTTGGTTATTTTCCATGCTGAATAGTCTCACATGAAGCATTGCTGTGAGGGATTAAACATATGAATTTTACAGGTTTTGAAAGAACAGAGAATTTTGCCTGGCCACTTACTGGGTCATTCATTTGAGATCTGTTATGCCAAAATTCATCCGTTCTCATAGTGCTATCATATTCAGGACGTGAATCACAGATTTGATAATTCCTAAATTTGGAAGCAGATGATCTGTTTGTGGCACACTGATCACATCAGGAAATAGATCAATTATCACCTTTATATCATGGAAAGATGCTGATGAACCACTAGTTGGATTAACAGACCCAGGCTCTTAAGTAAAGCATCTTCTGAAGGCATTATCTTTTCCATGTAATCCAGTGCTTTACAAAAAAAATAGTACAGTTTCAACCAATAATGTTTTATATGGCCGTGTATCGATCATGTTTTCCTTTCTTGCATAGTGATGTGTCTCAAACACTTCAGAGGCTGGAAACTGCATCGAAAAGGCCTTGTAATTCAGTTACATAACATTTCTAGCTACCACAAAGGATTGCACAAATCTCAGCAGAATATCTTTATTTAGTGTCATGATTGCTGGGTGCAAAAGGTGAAACACCAGTGCTTCAGTTTGGAGGACTAAATTCAATTTGTTAAACATGGGCAACACTTTATGCAAAAAAATGCAAATACACCTTCATCAAAAGATTCTCAAAGCTTAACAGTATTCTTAGTTCCTGTGGCCCAGCAGCACCTCTCTGATTTTGTTCATCAAAGGTGCTGACAAATTAGGCATATAGCCCATCCCAAGTAACCAAGGGACATTTAATAGATCTTGCCAAAGACAGCCAGAATGCTTTCACATGCTTCACAATATTCTTCATGTGAGTATTGCAAAATACCATATATTTATTCAGGGATGCTCCTCTTTTGACTCTTCTCTAGAAGTGGTAGTAAATGTCATTGATCAAATCCTCAGCATTCATCTGCAGTGCTTTTGATGATTGCTCTGCCATTAAGTTCATGAGGTGGCAGGAGTACCCCACTGCATACAATCCCTGGTTCATTGTTTGCTTAATTTGACTCAATGTACTGTTGTGCTTATCCCGCATGTTTGTAGCATTGTCCACTGAATACACAACACATTTATTCCAGGTGACACTGAGTTTTAATAGAATGTTGATGGTTGTGTCAAATAAGACCTGAAATTTACTCAATGTACAATAAACCATATCTAAAACCTCAGTAACTGTAAGGCCAATTTCTGTGTGTTTATATGTAACCCATGATTGGAAAATAATTCTTGAACTCATCCAAACTAGCATCCAGAACCAAACCAAAATATTGTTCATGGACATCTATCATATTTTGTACATTTTCAGGTGCTTTAGGTGTGATTGCCCATTGTATAAGACGGGTCATTTTTGTGGAATCCCTTTGTAGCTCTTGGCAGTTTTGTAATCTGGGAACATTTTCTTGAATAAAGAATATGATCTAAGATGATCACTGTTGGTGTAACCCATGCCTGCAGGGTGTGGTGATCTGTCCTCCTCTAATGACACCTAGACCATGTAGAGATTGATGAGTCTGCTACAGCCTTGTCAAAGAACCATGTGGCTTACAGGAGAGGCTCATACACTAAGCTTCAGAGGTCCCAGGGTCAATGCCACCTGCTGACAATGAGGGTCTATCAGTGTTATGCTGGCAAGACAGATGTTACGTTCCAAAAGAAATCTTGTAAATAAAGTTTCATCTTTTATTACAGGTCATTTTTAACTCCGCAGGTTGGAAAAAAGATGCCAGTACCTTGACACAACTTGCATGTTTCTCCATGCTAATATGTCTTGAAATATTGCATCCACCATGACTAACAGAAAAATCAGCTCTGCACGACTCACAAAAAAGAAAATGTTAGCCCTCACCTTGATGTTTGTAGAAAATGGTGCCTTAAAGTGATAACAACTTTTCACTTTTGTCCTTGGTATAGCCTTAAAATCTACATCTGCCATTGCAACTGTTGAGTCTTTTGTTTCTTGGAGTGTGGGGTTGTTTTTGTTGTTGTTGTTTTTTTGTAATCTTGCAATTTTTGAACTATACTAAAGTTTCTTTTTAATTATTTGAGACTCCACAACCAAGACAATCCTACTATCCTGACTGCTTCTCATTTTAATACTCTCACATTGCTTGCTGCTGGCTGTGGCTCTCTGAACTCCTTCTCAAATTACAACTCTCATGTGACTACTTCTAGATGTGACCTTGTAGTGAAGTGGAGTTGTTTAATAATACAAGGATGGTGAGAGTCATAAAGAAAAAGTTAGAACAATCACCCGACAGAAAATATATGGAGTTGTGACATTGCACAACAAATTAAATACAATTGTGCTGATATACCCACACACCCACACTTTTAAATGTATTTTTGATCCCCTATAGTAACTGATTCTACTTTAAGGCAGCAAGGTTAAAATAGGAAATGCTCTGCTTCATCTGAGACAGGAAGCTTTGGGGGTCAAAACTTGGGACTGCTGGGAGGTATGGATTAGGGAGGTTTTGTGGGGGGTACAGTGGGAGTAAACAAATTGTGTTGTTTATATAGGGAATGCCTTTCCTAAACAGAGCAGCTCACAAGCCCAGTGGCCATTGTGTGATGGGTAGTAACATGAGAGGATTGTATTCCTATTAAAACAAGACTGGCTCTTTATTAACACAAATGCAGCTTTACATTTCTGGCCATGTGCACACAGCCCCCTTCTAACTCTTCCCTCCTGCAACATATAATCCTCACTCCAGATTCCATACAGGCTACTACAGCTACACTTAACATTCATTCTGATTCTAGAGCTACTACTAGTTCTACCAATATCCCCTCTTTTAAGTATGGGGAATATCATTTGAATGGGTAAATTGTCTGAAGTTAAATCCAGCTTGAAACCTGTCAGAAAGAGAATAGATTATTTGAAGGAAAAGCAATTCAGCATCAGTCTTTTAATCTCCCATTAGACTGCAGGACCCATGAAAATGCTGAAGAATAAAGGTGCCTGTATACCACTTTTATTTCCACCTAGTCCTGGAGGTTGCCTTGGGCTGATTAACATTGGCACAAATTAGAGCAGTTGCAGGTCTGCACTAACTTATGCTGTCTTTTAATGAGGCTGTTACGCTGGCAGAGATCCATGCCCACAACATGCTTCCTACATCAAAGTGAGGGATTGTCATAAAAGTAAAGGGAAGGGTAACCACCTTTCTGTATACAGTGCTATAAAATCCCTCCTGGCCAGAAGCAAAACCCTTTCACCTGTAAAGGGTTAAGAAGCTAAGATAACCTCGCTGGCACCTGGCCAAAATGACCAATGAGGAGACAAGATATTTTCAAAGCTGTGGGGGGGGAGAACAAAGGGTCTGTCTGTCTGGGTGATGCTTTTGCCAGGAACAGATCAGGAATGCAGTCTCAGAACTTCTGTTAGTAAGTAATCTAGCTAGAAATACGTTAGGTTTCCTTTTGTTTAAGGACTGGTCAAATAGCTGTGCTGGGTGGAATGTATATTCCTGTTTTTGTGTCTTTTTGTAACTTAAGGTTTTACCTAGAGGGATTCTCTATGTTTTGAATCTGATTACCCTGTGAGGTATTTACCATCCTCATGTTACAGAGGTGATTTTTTTATCTTTTCTTTAATTAAAATTCTTCTTTTAAGAACCTGATTGCTTTTTCATTCTTCTTAAGATCCAAGGGTTTGCATCTGTGCTCACCTGTACAAATTGGTGAGGATTTTTATCAACCCTTCCCCAGGAAAGGGAGTGTAGGGCTTGGGGGTTCTTTCCCTGTTGTTTGTTTAACATGCTTGGTGGTGGCAGCATAGGGTTCAAGGACAAGGCAAAGTTTGTACCTTGGGGAAGTTTTAACCTAAGCTGGTAAGAATAAGCTTAGGGGGTCTTTCATGCAGGTCCCCACATCTGTACCTGAGAGTTCAGAGTGGGGCAGGAACCTTGACAGGGATCAGGAGAGAGTGATGTAAAGTAGCGCTATGCTGATTCAACATGAGGCACAGCCTTGCCCAAAGAAACTGGGTAATAAGGTCTCAGCTATATTTTACCTAGCCACAAACTTTCTACAACCTCACAAACAGGGCTAGCAGATAATCATGAGTACAATAAAATCAGGCCAAGCAATGTTTGGTGCCCAAATCCCTACTTAGGCACCTAAATCAAAGTTACCAGGTTCTCTGAAGTGTTTGGCAGCTGCAACTTTGACTTAAATTGAATTCTGAAAAAATGTGAAAAAGGTCTTGTAATTTGCCTCCACAGTTTTCCCACTGACTTTAGTCCTGGGCAAAGGTTTTGGGGCAGATTCATCCAAGCTCCACCTCACTGCTTTTCCCGCCAGGCCTTTTCTCAGAAACTCCTTTATCCCCCAAGTTTAGATTTTCTTCTCCTTGGGATGTTTTATTTTTCTTGTCATTGTTTTTTAGACATTAATTGCAAAGGAATTGAAAAAAAAAATAGAAATAGGAGTGCATAGGAGTCTGGCCAGTAGCATTTTGTTCCCTTATGAAACTCTTGAATATGTCACAGACACTGTACTTTACGCAAATATAAAATTCAGAAGAAAAGAGAATAATGGTACTTGCAATAATATTTTGATTATACATGAATGTTTCATCTTAGGACCATGAAGTGCTTTACAAATATTATTTCATCACCTCAATATTCATGTGACGTAGGCAAGTCTTTTAGTATCAGTTTTACAGCAAAGTAAACTGAGGCACAGGATTGTTAAGTGATTTGCCTGACATCACATAGAAAGTTAATGGCAGAATGAAGAAGAGAATCCATGAGGCGTGTCTCCAAGTTGCTGCTCTACCCAAGAGACAGCCATGTCTTTGTTAGCTTAATTAAATTAAAGAGAAAACATTTTTATGGTTGGAAAAGGAAATCCATCTATTTCCAAGTCAGACAGTTTCTTGCAGGGGTTTGTAGAGAGAACACAAGCACTCTCCTCCCCATCCTGGTAATCTAACATGAGATGGGCCAAAAGCAATCACAATCCTTGCACTTGGACTGCAGATATTGATCACTACATGTGCCCTGGGGGTCAGAAGTAGAGTTAGGCCAATAACTGATTTTTCAGAAATTGGGAGGGGAAAGATGTTTTGGATCGACATGAAACAATTTTTTGGTTTTCTTGACAAAATAAAAATGGAGAAAATATCAATTTGGGATCAAACAAACATTTTATTCAACCTGAAGCATTTCATTTCAAATGTGGGCATTTTTATTTAAAAGCAAAGGAAAGTTGGAAGCTGAAGTCCACTTACGCCGTGTAGCACGGTGGTTAGTGTACTCACGGAGGGTGTGAGAGATCTAGCTCTCAAGTCCCCACTGTGCATAGTTAAAAGCAGGGATTTAAATTTGGGGCTCCCACATTACAGACAAGTGCACCTATCCACAGGGCTATAGACTATTCCAGAGTGGGCAGTTCTCAGTCTGTCCTGTTGAAACTCTTCCACTCGTATACATACTTAAATATTCATTGGGTCAGCAACTGAGACTAGCTCTAAAACTTGGTGGTTAGGTCACATCCCTTGAGAAGTTAGCTCAAAGAAGGTGAAGACGAGTGGGGAAGATGCAAGTGCATACAAAACCCTTCTTTTACCCCCTGCACGCAGTGTTTAATTTGTGCCACTGAGCTCTGGCACTTCTAGGCTTGGCAGTTCATAGCCCTGGCACCTCTGGGCTTCCCACAACAGTTATGAAAGTTTAAAAAAAATTGCTTGAGCCCCAGCATCTCTGTCATTACAAAGGAAGCACTGCATGAATGTAACAGCTGGCAGGACTGGCTCAGCACATCAGGTGAGCAAGTTGCATCATTCAAAACAATGGTGTGGCCTGTGTGCTTAGTTACGTGTGCGATGGAGCATGAGAAGGGATTATGCTCCAGGCTCTTTCCCTCACAAACTCCTCAAACCATTCCCAATGACAACCAGAACCTAAATGGCATAATTTGCCTTTTACTGTTAAACAGTGAAACAACTCAGTGTTGTACCTCCCTACATCCCCTGGCAACATTGACTGTGTATTGTGTGAAGAAGTACTTCCTTATGTTCGTTTTAAACCTACTGCTTATTAATTTCATTGGGTCACCCCTGGTTTTTGTTACATGAAGGGAGAAATAAGAACATAAGAACAGTGATACTGGGTTAGACCAACGGTCCATCTAGCCCAGTATCCTGTCTTCCACTTGAGATGAAGGGGGTTAAATTCTGCACAGCTTTACAGTGATATTGAAATCCCTGAAATTATATGTCATGCAAGACACAACAGAATAGAATTTTGCCCCCATACGTTTATTATGCTTAAAAAAATACAACTTATCCATCAGCCTCTAGCTTTAATGTTAACCAATGATCTTGGCATTTTTATCTAACTCTGATGGCCTTTTGCATGAAAAAGCCCTCTGTGTAAGAATTAAAAACAAACATAAAAGACATCAAATCTTTTGTCCTTGGTTAGGTACTACTGACCTACAATGAGCTCTTCTTTACAGGACAGCAGGTGGGAATGGGCAGCAGAACAGGAGACACACTTAAGAGAGAGAAATTAGCTTTAGCAGCACTCTCTC
This sequence comes from Chelonia mydas, assembly GCF_015237465.2. Lineage (NCBI taxonomy): Eukaryota > Metazoa > Chordata > Testudines > Cheloniidae > Chelonia > Chelonia mydas. The sequence goes on from NC_057849.1 coordinate 127,508,371, forward strand.
ACCTGTAATTCTGAATAGATGGCAAAAAATATATATTATAAATGACTATGGTGACAGTCAGGAGAAGGAATGGTGCTGAATTCAATATCTTCCACATCTCTCATTCTACCATCTGTCTTCTTTGATTGTCTGATTTTTAGAAAAGGCTCCAGAGGTGATTCTGACAATTACAAGCCAGTAAGCCTATCTTCAGTACTAGGTAAACTGGTTGAAACTATAATAAAGAACTGAATTATCAGTCACATAGATGAAAATAATATGTTGGGGAAGAGTCATCAAGGCTTTTGTAAAAGGAAATGGTGCCTCACCAATCTATTATAATTCTCTGAGGGTGTCAGCAAATATGTGGACAAGGGTGATCCAGTGGCTATCGTATATCTGGACTTTCAGAAAGCCTTTGAAAAGGTCCTTCACCAAAGGCTCTTAAGCAAACTAGGCTGCCATGGGATAAAAAGGCCCTCTCATGGATCAATAACTGATTAAAAGATAGGAAACAAAGGATAGGACTAAATCACCAGTTCTCACAGTGGAGGGAGGTAAATAGCAGGGTCCCCCATGGATCTCTACTGGGACAAATGCTGTTCAGTATATTCATAAATGATATGGAAAAAGGGGGTAAACAGTGATGTGGCAAAGTTTGCAGGTAATACTAAATTACTCAAGATAGTTAATCCGAAGCTGACTGCAAAGAGTTACAAAGAGATCTCACAAAACTGGGTGACTGGGCAACCAAATGGCAAATGAAATTCAATGTTGATAAATGCAAGTAATGCATATTGGAATACATAACCTCAGCTATGCATACAAAATGATGGGGGTCTAAATTAGCTGTTACCAACCAAGAAAGAGATCTTGGAGTCATTGTGGATAGTTCTCTGAAAACATCCACTCAATGTGCAGCGTCAGTCAAAAATGCTAACAGAATGTTAGAAACTATTAGAAATGAGAGATATAATAAAGAAAAATATTATAATGACACTATATAAATCCATGATACACCTACACCTTGAATACTATATAAAGTTCTGGTCACCCCCATCTCAAAAATATATATTAGCATTGGAAAAGGTCCAGAGAAGGACAGCAAAAATGATTAGGGTTATGGAACAGCTTCTATATGAGGAGAGATTAAAAAAAGACTGGTACTGTTCAGTTTAGAAAAGTAATGATTAAGGGGTGATACGGTTGATCTCTATAATATCAAGAATGGTGCAGAAAAAGTGAATAAGAAAGTGTCAACCTGGGGAACTTCTTGCCAGAGGATGTTGTGAAGGTCAAGACTATAACAGGGTTCAAAAAAGAACTAGATAAATTCATGGAGGATAGGTCCATCAATGGCTATTAGCCAGGATGGGCAGGGATAGTGTCCCTAGCCTCTGTTTGCCAGAAGCTGGGAACGGGCGGCAGGGGCTGGATCACTTGATGATTACCTGTTCTGTTCATTCCCTCTGGGGCACCTGGCACTGGCCACTGTTGGAAGACAGGATACTGGGCTAGATGGACCGTTGGTCTAACCCAGTATCACTGTTCTTATGTTCTTATTTCTCCCTTCATGTAACAAAAACTAGGGGTGACCCAATGAAATTAATAAGCAGTAGGTTTAAAACAAACATAAGGAAGTACTTCTTCACACAATACACAGTCAATGTTGCCAGGGGATGTAGTGAAGTATAACAGGGTTCAAAAATGAATTAGATATGTTTATGGAGACTAGGTCCATCAATGACTATTAGCCAAGATAGTCAGGGATGCAACCCTACACTGGATGTCCCTAAACATCTGACCGCCAGAATCTGGGACTGGATGACAGAGGATGGATCTCTCAATAAATTGCCCTGTTCAGTTCACTCCTTCTGAAGCATTAGGCACCAGCCACTTTTGGGACAGGACACTGGACTGGATGGACCCACTGGTCTGACCCAATATGGCCGTTCTTATCTTGTAAAGTAAGCAGAAACCTTCCCATCCCCCCAAGATCTCTAGAAGGAAACAAAATCCTGCAGCTCAGGGTCCAGAGATGATTGAAACACAGGTTATTTTATTTTATTTTAATCTCTTTGCTTTTAAAATGCATGATTTAATATTTTTAATCTTTTGAAGACTGCATATATCTGTGTCTATATCTTTCCCCATAGACTACAGAATCAGAAGAAACCTTTTCAATGATCTAGTCTGACCTGTTGGAAGGGACCATTATGATCATATAGTATGACCTGACACATAATATAGTCCATCTACTTTCTCCCAGTATCTCCTCTATCAAGTCCAATAACTTTTAGAAAGACATACAGTCTTCATTTAAAGACTTCAACTGGTGGAGAATCCACCAGAACCTTTGTTAAGATTTTCAAATAGTTGAAAAGTTATGCCTTGTTTCCAGTTTAAATTTGTCTAGCGACAATTCTAGCCATTGGCTCTTAGAATGGCTTTGTCTACTAAATTAAAGATCCCACTATCAGAATTTTTCTCTCTATGTAAGCATTTCTAGTCCATGTTCAAGTCTCTTCCTAATCTTCTCTTCAATAAATTAAAAAGATTAAGTCAATTGAATAGTCTCTCACTCTAATGCATGTTTTCTTGTTTTTGAATTATTCATGTGGCTCTTCTTTGAACCCTCTCCAACTTTCAACATCCTATACATACACACATATAAAAATCTATTTAAAGATAAAGGCAATGTTTTTATGGTTAACCACAACAAAGCCAGGAAGTGCCATAGCTAAGAGTCACTGTGCAACTTTGATGCTATGCCCTTGAGTGTATGATATTACTTATATAATGGAATGGAGAGTACTTTTACTACATTTGCAGATGATGCCAAGCTGGGAGAGATTGCTAGCACTCTGGAGAACAGGATTAGAATTCAAAATGACCTTGACTAATTGGAGAATTTGTCTGAATTCAGTAAGTTGAAATTCAGTAAAGACAAGTGTGAAATACTTCATTTAGTAAGGAAAAGTCAGATGCACAACAACAAAATGGGGAATAACTGGCTAAGCAGTAATACTGCTGAAAAGGATCTGCGAGTTATAGTAGACCACAAATAGAATATGAGCCACCACTGGGCAGGGGTGAAAGTAAGTCTAGGGACTTACTGGTACGGGGCTGGGCTGGGGCCGGCTCTGGCCCCCGGAAGGGGAGGGGCCTTGGGCAGAAGGGGAGGGGGGGCTGGGGGAGGTCAGAGCCAGCCCCTGCCCATCCTGTACCAGCAAGTGCCTCCTTCCCCTTCTCTGGGGTAACAGCGGTAGCCGCGGGCTCTGGCAGCGGTTCAAAGGGCCCTGGGCAGTAGCGGCAGCCAGAGCCCTGGGCCCTTTAAATCATCCCTAGAGCCCCATCACCACTTCCCCAGAGCTCTGGCAGCAGGGCTCCGGGGATCGGGCTCCGGCCGCCACTACTGCCCCAGGCCCTTTAAATCATCCCCGGAGCCTGCTGGAGCCCTGGGGAAGCGGTGGCAGGGCTCCGGGGCTGATTTAAGGGGCTCAGGGCTCGGCCACCGCTACCGCCCCAGGCCCTTTAAATCTCCGCCCCAGCCCCACCGCCGCTACCCCAGGGCTCCAGCAGCAGGGCTCTGGCAGCAATTTAAAGGGTCGGGGGCTCCAGCCACTGCTGGGAGCCGTAGGCCCTTTAAATTGCACCTGGGGAAGCTGATCCATCCCGGTACGGCGCACCAGCTCTTGCCGGTATGCTATACCGGGGCGTACCGGCTTACTTTCACCTCTGCCATTGGGATGCAGTTGCAAAAAAGGCTAATATTATTCTCGGGTATATTAACATCACTGTCATATGTAAGACATGAGAGGTAATTGTCCTGCTCTACTTGGCACTGGTACATGCTCAGCCGGAGTACTGTGTTCAGTTTTGGGAACCACACTTTAGGAAAGATGTGGACAACTTGGAGAGAGCCCAGAGGAGAGCAACAAAAATTACAAAAGTTTTAGAAAACCAGCCCTTTTAGGAAAGGTTAAAAAAACTGAGCATGATTAGTCTTGAGAAACAATGACTGAGAGAGGGACCTGATAATAGTCTTCAAATATGTAAAGGACTGCTCTAAAGAGGACTGTGATCAATTGTTCTCCATGTCTACTGAACGTAGGACAAGAAGTAATCAGCTTGATCTGGAGCAAAGAAGATTTAGGTTGGATATTAGGAAATCAAGGTCCCTTTCAGCTAGGGTGACCAGATGTCCCATTTTTAAAGGGACAGTCCCGTTTTGGGGGACTTTTTCTTATATAGGTGCCTATTACCCTCCACCCCCTGTCTCGTTTTTTCACAGTTGCTATCTGGTAACCCTGCTTCCAGCCCTTTGTGTCTATGATTACAGTCTTTACTTACATAATATACCTTGCTATTCCTCAAATAATACTATGGAATATATGTGTGGTTTTCACTCTTTTATGCCTATATTATTTTCATTACAGTTTCAGTAGTACTATATCTGGGCTGATGCACTTGCTCTCCATGGAATAGCTGGGCTGATCAGCAGTTTCATTCTTAAGTACAGAGAATTGCCGTAATCAAGACTGAAGGTCACAAGTGTGTGAATCACCAACTCTGAAACCAAAAGGAGGGGAAGAGTCTTCCTGTGAGATGGAAAAGGACATTTTTCACTGCCAGGTCTATTTGAGTAATTAATTTGATAAATTCTGTTCTAGACAGGTTCTTTTAGCATCCTCATCACCATAGTAACTGAGCTCCTTCCGGTAGTAAAATAATGCTACTACCATCTGTCACATTACTCCTCTTTAAAGATGTAGTGGCAGGAGCTGCCACAGATTCTTGGAGATATGTGGGGAGGCAGGGAGGCCATGAATTTTTCTTTACCCTCTCCCCAGCTGCTCCACCGAGCAGCTTTTTGCCCCAACAGGGGCAATGACAGATGCGTTGGAGACTTGGGGATAGAGAGCAGGGATATTGACCATGATCATCATGGCTTCAGAGCATTTCATGAGCTTTTGAGAAAAACTCCAACCGCTTACAGCAGAGGAGGCAGGAAGTGCATTGCCACCCCTGAAGAGGTGCAGTGTTTTGCATGTTCCCCTATGCAACAGCAAGTTCTGGGAAGCATCCTGCTTTTTAAAGTCAGACTGTCTTTGGTGCTTCTCCTGTAGTTCTACACCCATCCCAGGTCCTGATCCAAAGCTCATTAACTCAATGGAAAGACTCCCAATGACTTCAGTGAGCTTTGCATCAGGTCCCCAGTGCAGGACTGTGTGTAAATGGTACAGCCTTAGCCTGAGCTAACATCCATGTGCTACACATTTTCTTTTCAACCAACAGTACAGCCTTTCTTAAATGCAATTCAAGGAAGCAAATAATTATAAAGAAGTTAACTTAGCTGCAAAACTAGTCCACATGTTAGCAAATGTTAACTATTTCTCTTTTGTACACTTACAACCAGTTCCTTAGGTGGTGTAGAGCAGAGGAGCTCCACTGAGCCATGCCAACTTACGAAAGCTAAGGAAGTGGCCCAATAACTCTAGAATGTTCTATAAGTACCATTTACTGTGGTGTACTTTTTGTATAAAAGAATTTCATGTGCTGTTTCACTGACACGAATAATGTTACCCACAGTATGACAAGATATAAACATGCATCTGCATTTGTAGCAAACAATTTTTTTGCATCCTTAGTTGATACTACCTCTTCCACTAGAATTTAGATTAAGTATAACATATCAATACAGTTTAACCTAATTAAATTATATAATGGGATTATATTATGATGTAGCATAAAGGTTTATTCACATTCACTTGGAGATGTCTCCATACCTCACTTGTGACTTTATGAAGTCACTTAGGAGTTACACAGGTTATTTCAAATTCAAGCTAAGAAACCATTTAATCCACACCACACCAACACATCCTCTGGGAATGCCACATATTTTACAAAATAAATAACTAAATAAATAAAACACAAACCTATTTCAGAAACGTTTTTTAAAACCTTAACTGGTACTAATTTTCATAACACTATACCTGTAAAGGCAAGCTACTGTAGTACCATAAGTGCAACTGTACAGAAGTCACAGGGAAAACAAAAATGAAAATCCTTATAATTAATACATTTTAGAAACTTCTAAGAGTTACATAAAATAGCTATTTCTTTATATGATCACAATTTTAAGGTTTGTTATCTCAAGACCTATTGGAGATAGGAGCAAGTGCTGTGTATTGCACTGGAAAGCTGGGAGTCTCCCTAGTCCAACTACATAAAGTTCCCATCTCTACCTTTCTGGGTCACAATATATTGGAACTTAACCTATCCCTAATCTAAGTCTGCACATCCAACCATCCTAATTTTAGGGATGTGTTACAGAGCTTGCCTCCATGGTGATTCCTGGTGGCCCAACTTTGCCCTACTCACCTTGCCTCAGGGTCTCCAATGGTTGGTCACTGCCTCTCACAGAATCCAATGCTTTTGCCCTCCAGCTAAGACACTCCTGAGTCCCACCCCTTCTAAGGTATTCAATTCCAAACATAAGAGAAAACCAAGAACTCAAAATAGGGTCAGCTAATGAGTCTTCATTGGGATCCTACCTTTCAATTCAGGACCTGTCTTCAAACAACCAGTCCTTTGGTCTGTCTCCTGGCCCAGTCATCCCACTCACCACATGGCTTATCCAACCAGCAAACTTTTTTCAGACTTCTAGCTGTAACCAGGCTTCTGTCACAAAGGGGAGGAACAGAGCTCTGCTCATCTTCTGGTCAGCCACCAACTGAACCAGATCTTTTCTACTTAACTCCTTTCTCCACACCTAACATCTACTGTGGATGGAGCCAGCTGGTCTCACAGGCCCTCATTAACTGCCTCTTTGCCACTGTAGGGCCTCTATGCCCCATCACAGCGTACAATTCCACACTTGGCATGAAAGAAGGAAACATTTCACTGGAAGATTGCTTTAGGTGTTTGAAGTTGTTCAGAAATTTGAAATGTTACTTTTGGCAGAGATAGATTAGTGGAAAGCATATAGATAAGGTGGTAAAGTCAAGATTCATGATAAACAAAAATTGTCATATGGCTCTGCGATATATCACATTGATACCGCCATTACATATTGTGACAAACCCAGACCAGTGGGGTACATGAGTCTGGTCCTATTGGGATCCTGGAAGTGGGCGGGCAAAGCTCGCCCACTGCTAAAGGATCCCCCCCCCAGCCTAAGGGGGAGATCCACAGGACCTGGGAAGCCAAATAATTACGGGGGACAACTAATGAACAACAGGGACGGGAGTGTGGTCAAAGGGTCAAACGATGGGAACCGGACGGGGACACCAAGCAGAGAACCCCGGACAGCGCCCACCGCTCCTCAAAGGTGTCAAGGGAGTCAGTGGACGCCGCCCAGAGGAACTCTGCCCGGAGGCGTGAACGGACGGAGGATCGGAAATAGGCCCCGCAGTCGCAGGAGACTCCATTGGCCAACTTCCTCACCCTGGTTTTATAGATGGCCACTTTAGCCAGGGCCAGGAGGAGGTTGACTAGGAGGTCCCGCGACTTAGTGGGGCCTCGGACAGGGAGTGCATAGATAAGAAGGTGAGGAGAAAAGTGCAACCAAAACCTTAACAAAATATTGGTGAGGAGCCGGAATAGGGGCTGCAACCTGGCGCACTCCAGTTAGACGTGCTCCAGGGTTTCCCTCACTCCTCAAAAGGGGCAGGTGTCCTGGATTGGGGTGAACCGCGCCAAGTACACGCCCGTGCTCATGGCCCCGTGAAGGAGCCGCCAACTGATATCCCCGGCGGGCTGGGTGGAATAGAGGCTGGCCCACCGGGGTACATGAGTCTGGTCCTATTGGGATCCAGGAAGTGGGCGGGCTAAAGCTCGCCTACTGCTAAAGGATCCCGCCCCCAGCCTAAGGGGGAGATCCACAGGACCTGGAAGCCAAGTAATTAGGGGGGACAACTAATGAAGAACAGGGACGGGAGTGTGGTCAAAGGGTCAAAAGAATGGAACTGGATGGGGACACCGAGCAGAGGACCCCGGACAGCGCCCACCGCTCCTCAAAGGCATCAAGGGAGTCGGTGGACGCCGCCCAGAGGAACTCTGCCTGGAGGCGTGAACGGACGGAGGATCGGAAATAGGCCCCGCAGTCGCAGGAGACTCCATCGGCCAGCCTCCTCATCCTGGTTTTATAGATGGCCACTTTAGTCAGGGCCAGGAGGAGGTTGACCAGGAGGTCCCGTGACTTAGTGGGGCCACGGACAGGGAGTGCGTAGATAAGAAGGTGAGGAGAAAAGTGCAACCAAAACTTTAATAAAATATTGGTGAGGAGCCGGAATAGGGGCTGCAACCTGGCGCACTCCAGGTAGACGTGCGCCAGGGTTTCCCTCACGCCGCAAAAGGGGCAGGTGTCCGGGATCGGGGTGAACCGCGCCAAGTACACGCCCGTGCTCACGGCCCCGTGAAGGAGCCGCCAACTGATATCCCCGGCGGGCTGGGTGGAATAGAGGCTGGCCCACCGGGGTACATGAGTCTGGTCCTATTGGGATCCAGGAAGTGGGCGGGCAAAGCTCGCCCACCGCTAAAGGATCCCCCCCCAGCCTAAGGGGGAGATCCACAGGACCTGGAGGCCAAAAAATTACGGGGGACAACTAATGAAAAACAGGGACGGGAGTGCGGTCAAAGGGTCAAAAGAAGGGAACCGGACGGGGACACCGAGCAGAGAACCCCAGACAGCGCCCACCGCTCCTCAAAGGCGTCAAGGGAGTCGGTGGACGCCGCCCAGAGGAACTCTGCCTGGAGGCGTGAACGGACGGAGGATCGGAAATAGGCCCCGCAGTCGCAGGAGACTCCATCGGCCAACCTCCTCACTCTGGTTTTATAGATGGCCACTTTAGCCAGAGCCACGAGGAGGTTGACCAGGAGGTCCCGCGACTTAGTGGGGCCATGGACAGGGAGTGCGTAGATAAGAAGGTGAGGAGAAAAGTGCAACCAAAACTTTAATAAAATATCAGTGAGGAGCCGGAATAGGGGCTGCAACCTGGCGCACTCCAGATAGACGTGCGCCAGGGTTTCCCTCACGCCGCAAAAGGGGCAGGTGTCCGGGATTGGGGTAAACCGCGCCAAGTACACGCCCGTGCTCACGGCCCCGTGAAGGAGCCGCCAACTGATATCCCCGGCAGGCTGGGTGGAATAGAGGCTGGCCCACCGGGGTACATGAGTCTGGTAGAAGGCAAATATACTGGTAACTGGATGAATAGTTTTCTGTTCCCTGAGTGACCAGAGCAGGGGCTACCCTAGAGCAATCAGGAACCTGCTAGAACCAATTAAGACAGGCAAGCTAATCAAGACACCTGGAGCCAATTGAGAACTTTCTAGAATCAATTATGGCAGGCAGGCTAATCAGGACACCTGGTTTAAAAAGGCCCTACCATCAATTAGTAGGGGGACGTGTAAGGAGTTGGGAGTGAGAGGATGTGCTGCTGGAGGACTGAGGCGTGCAAGTGTTATCAGACACCAGGAGGAAGGTCCTGTGGTGAGGATAAAGAAGGTGTTAGGAGAAGGCCATGGGGAAGTAGCCCAGGGAGTTGTAGCTGTCATGCAGCTATTACAGGTGGCACTCTAGACAGCTGCAATCCACAGGGCCCTGGGCTGGAACCCAGAGTAGAGGGCGGGCCCAGGTTCCCCTGAAACCTCCCAACTCCTGATCAGATACAGGAGGAGTTGACCTGGACTGTGGGTTCCACCAGAGGGGAGGTCTCTAGGCTGTTCCCCGACCTACATTGTGGATCAGCAGAGACTGTGGGGTTGTTCTTCTCTTTTTCCCCATGCTGGCCAGTGATGAGGTTATCTGAGTGAACAGCAGATTTGAGCCATGAAAGTGGTCAAACTGAGGGCTGCTGTGAATCTCTGAGGCAAGCAAATCTGCCAATAAGCTCAGGACCTACCAAGGTAGAAGAGGAACTTTGTCACAATATACAATATCATTGTATTTATACATCTGTATATGTATGCATATATAGCTATGAATATACAAAAAACTCATGCAGACTGGTATACACTCCTTATAAAGCGCTGATTCACCACAGTGCAGCTATAGGTTAAGTCTGGGTCCGCCATAACATTTTCAGTGATGCAAGTTTTTGAAGTGGAATAGTTTTGGCTGTGAATTTCCTCTCCCTCTAATCCCTTTGCAAGGAGGAAAATATCCCAAGACTCCCCCAGTTTGTAAAGGCCCTTGCCTGTGTTTCCTATCGTTAAAGATGGGCCCTGCTGGACAGGAAATGAAGATAGCGGAGGTCTGATTGGAGGTCTGATTGGAATAATAAAATATTAGGAGTAATAAATGGGAGGCGGGGAAATCACATGCTCCTTTAACTTGGAGTAGGGCTCTGTTTAATGAAGCAGATTGGCAGGGATGTAGTTATGGTTTTGAAGTTAAGTAAATCTGGGGAAATCTATTCTGTTTAAAAAACAGATTTTGGATACTTATTGTAAAATGTACGATTAGAAGAGCTGAGACTTATTTTCATTCCTCAGTCACACACATCCAAGTTTCTCACCCCCGCACTAGTGCACACACATGAGAATTTCACAGTAGAATACTCTCATATTCTTAGGGATGCTGGTTGATAGGATTTTTGGAGCTTGTCAGAGAATAATCCCATCTATCACAGCCCAACAGGATATTCACATCATCAGAGAGGGATTTTCTTGACCTTCCCGACAACGATCTATAGCATAATTTCTTCATGTTGTCTCCTTAGAGAGGGAACTGAACTCAGTCAGATTTTACTCCCAAAAGATAAGAAATCATACCATGTATCACCAACCACAAACCAGCATATGATTTATAAATGTAATCTCATTTCAATTGATTAAGATATTTTAAAATAGACTGAAAATGCCATAGAAATTATAGTTTTGGGAACAATCCTGCATTGGGGATGGTATGGTAGAGATAACTAAATAGGTCTTAAAAAAAAAAAAGATGATCTCCATAGCTTCCTGAATATGATAATATTGTTGTAGCCATGTTGGTCCCAGAATATTAGAGAGAGAAAGTGGGTGAGGTAACATCTTTTAATGGACCAACTTCTGTTGGTGGAAGAGACAAACTTTCGAGCTTACACAGAGCTCTTCATCAGGTCTGGGAAACTTACTCAAACTGTCACTGCTTAAAAAAAAAATTGAATGGACTGTTTAGCATAAGTAGTTAAAACATATTTCAAGGGACCATTCAAGGTGAAATGGCCCATTAACAGTCTTCCAGTCATAGGGAGGATATGGCCAAAACCAGGCAATCACTACACTCTCAAATGAACTCCCATAGGAAAACGATAAAAGAATTTGTTAGTCTCTAAGGTTCCACAAATACTCTTGTTCCGTATTGCGGATACAGACTAACATGGCTGCTACTCTGAAATCTGATATCTGTGAGTGAACGCTTTTCACAATGTGATCACTCTATATCAGTCCTCATCCTCAAAGGAAACCTGCACAACACTTTCAAAGATGAGTCTGGGAGCTTAAATTTATAACTTTCCTAGACACTAAAAATCTCGGACTGAACAGAGACACTGTATTTATTACTTATTACAATAATCTGTAACCCACTAACAACCCTCCTCCAACTGCCTCCTTTCTTCCCTATGACTGGAGGGGTGTTGATGGGCCACTTCACCTTGACTGGTCCCTTTAAATATGTTTTAACTACCTATACCAAACATTCTGTTCAAATCTTGTAATTTAGCAGGGATGCTTTGAGTTAATTTCCAAGACCTGAAGAAGAGCTCTGTGTGGCTCAAAAGTTTCTCACCAACAGAAGCTGGTCCAATATTCACCCATCTTGTTTCTGAATATCATAATGTAATCTGGAAAATTTGAAGAGAAATATAATATGGATCTGTACAGAGAAATCATAGAAAATAAAATGAAAACTAAGATAATTGGACAGTCTTGATAATTGGAAAGGGATTGTTGTTATTATATAAATAGTCAAAGAACTTTTCAAATGTAGTTGGAAATCACACATCCTGTGCGGGGGATGTCAATTAGATGGAAAGGAGACAAACACAAAGGATTGTGATGGGATGTTTTTCAAGGTAATACTGCAAACTCTGTGAGCTACAAGCCAGATCAAGTGACTTTACACCACCAAGCACCAGCAGTTCTCAGCACCTCACTCCAAGTGTGTCAGAAATGAAATAAACTCTTTGCAACCTAATCTTCCTCTTTTGTACTACTCTGTAATATTGATAGCTAATCCTCTGCCTCTAGGAAAAACAATCCTTCTCCAGACAAAGGACTAAGCTTAGCACTGGTGCAAAAGGGAGCAGCTCAGTTCCAAAGCTGAATCCCAAAACAGAAAAGGATAATAGAGACATTTAACCCTCCCAGATATACATGTGTATTGGCAGAGGGAGTGGCTGAGTGAATGACTGACTGCATTCTCCAAGAATGTTATCCATTCTAGTGGGAGACAGCCTGGTTCAGAAGATAGGGTATCAGGCTGGGAAGCTGGGTTCTAGTCTCAGTTTGGTTTCTAACCCACTATATGACCTTAAACAATTTTCGTGCCTCTATTCAATGTAGGCAAGATGCTCTGTCGGGATAGTCTCTCATTATGTGTTTGTACAGTGCCTTGAACATTAGGGCACTGATCTCAGCTGACCCTCTAGGTGATAGTGTAATATATAGTAATAATTATTAGAGATTTAATGTACCTAGAAATAATCTTGCTATTTTAGCAGCATTTGGAAAACCAGAAAAAAGTCGAATGCCCCAGGTTGGTTATTCTCATGTTTGGAGACAGCAAATCCTATGACATCCCTAGTGAAAATGAAATGTTTATTATGTTCAGAGGGGATGTCACTGTTGTGATGCACTCTAATCTTGTCTTCCAATATTTTGACTAACAGCTAGTAGAAAGATTAGAATATGGCACTTAGTGCTAGACTGTGAAGCCCGTATGCACACTGCTAAGCCATTACTCTTCCAAGGTCCAAACTGAAAAAAAAAAAAGGAAATACTTTTTCACAACACACATAATTAGACTGTGGAACTCACTGCCACATGAGGTCACTGGGGCCCATAGGCACTAGCTTTTTCCTTTGCCCTGAGGTGCTCAAGCCCCGCTCAACCCCAGGCCCTGCCCCCCACTCCACCTCTTCCCCCAAGCCTCCCTGCCACCTTTCTTCCCACCCCCACTCCACCTCTGGCTCCGCCCCACTCCACCCCTTCCTCCAACCCTCCATCCCCCCCTCACCTCTTCCTGCCCCCACTCCACCCCAATCCCAACCCCACCTCTTCCCTGCCTCTTTCTGCCCCCTCCAGCAAGCACACCCTGTTCCCAATCCTCCCCCTCCCTCCCAGCGCTTTCTGCATGCCACAGAACAGCTGATCGTGGTGGCCAGGAGGCGCTGGGGGGGCGGGGGGAGTTGATCGACGGGGCTTCCAGTGGAAAGGAGGTTCTGGAGGGTGGGGAGGAGCTGACTGCCAGTGGGTGCTAAGCACCTGCTAATTTTTTTCCGTGGGTGCTCTAGCCCTGGAGCACCTATGGAATCAGTGCCTATGCTGGGGCCAATCATAGCAAGATTCAAAGAGAGATTGGTCGTTTATATAGTTAACAAGAAAATCCAGAATTACAATAGTTAACTCCCATTTCATGGTTTGAACTAATGCCTAACTATTAGGGACTAGGATGATACTTTCATGGTTGGGTTATTATCCGACATTTACCTACTGTGAGGGTTCTTAAACCTTCCTCTGAAGCATCTGGAGCTGACTACAGTTAGAGACAGGATACTGAATTTGATGGGCCTTGGGTCTAATCTAATATGGCAATTCCTATGTTCCTAGGCCCAGTTGAGTGAATGGCACTACTCGGGTGAGTAACTGCTCACCTTTGTGAGGAGTGGGCTATTATGAGTCAAAACAACTATCTCAATGTTTTCATTTTATGAGCACTCTTGGAAAATAGCACCTTGAGACATTCTTATTTTGATTTGGTGTAAGAGGATTGTTTACTGCCAGACAATGTTAGAGTAACTGTTTGATATTAGCCAAAACTAACCTTGATCTCTTCTTTACTGGATGCTGTGTAACACTGTTATACATCTCCCAGTGATGAAAAGCCAGTCAACGACACTATGAATTAATGAGTCAAACACCTTACCTATAAGAACAAAAAAGAAAAGGCAAATAATTTATTGGTGGTTATCCTATCAATCTCTAGTAAATGGAGAGCAAGAAAAAGTGTGTAGCTCTATGAATCTCCAATGCTTGGAAATACATTCAAATCTCATCTGCAAAGAGTTGATGATGCACATCCCAAGCTTTTTTCCACTTTGGGCAAGAGATCAAGATTTGTTTCATTATACAGTGATTATGTGAGTATGCTGTGCCTTCTCAATATATGACACACCACTACTATACAAACAGCTTCCAATATAGCAATGCCACTGATTTTTGTATCCCAAGACCTACAGTTTGAAAAGGAAGGCAGTGTTACCTAATGGCTAAAGCAGTAGCAAGGGACTCAGAAGATCTGAGCTCTGCTGGGTCATGTTGGCCAAGTCATATCACACCTCAGTTTCCCCCTCTTTAAAATGGGGATAATGATACTGACCTCCTTTATAAAATTATTTGAGATCTATGGATGAAAAAGCACTATCTATTATTGTTACATTTTGAAAGGGTTATTAAAAATGTGCACATAAAATTAGCACAGAGAAATCAGGTAAATGCACTGGCCCAACGAGGAGTGGTGAGGACTGAGTTCTGTCTCTTAAGACCACATCCTCTTTCTTGCTGAGAGCTTTGTTTCTGGGCTGTCAAGCCAGGGAAGATGATTGTTATCCAACCCAGTCCATTCCGTCTCCCAGGCTGATAACAGCTAGAGAATAACCTACCAGCTCCTGTAGAAGCACTGCCTGCTATATTGTGTTTTGTACAGTGCCAAGCACATTGAGAGCAGTAAATGAGAAAAAGGGGATTGACTGCTGAATATCACAGTTAAATAGTTTGATTCTTTGTCATGCAAATTGCACTAATGTGCAATGAAGGCTGCCATCATTGGCAGTGCAGAAGTTTGTGACTGTTTGATCAGGAAAGCATAATCTGACACAGGATTTACCCTGCTAAATTCCTTATTGACACCCACATATGACAATCATCTTAATGTATCATAGGAGCAGATACCTCTTTGGAATCAAGCTGGGAAGTATGGTCTCCTGAGTTACATTCTCTATTGCATTCCATGTCTATCAGATGGTAGATTGCTCTCACCAAAAGAGACTCCATTCTTGATTAAAAGTGTGATGTGCATGTTTCAGCAATTCATAACTGTTCAGGCTGAAGTTTAGTAACTCTCTTCTGCTTTTATTCCCACATCCTGTCAAAAATAATGAGCATATTCTATTAATGTTTTTTGCAACCTCATTTTTAATCCTTAAACATACAGTGTCACCTTCTCCAATTTGTATATTATCAGATTGAGGTTACTGTCACAGAATTACAATGAAACAGAGGATAACATCTAGTAGAGGGTGGCAAGCCTTCTTTCAAAAGTCAAAGGTTACATGATTTATGCCAGTATAAGGCATGCGCTCATGGAAGCCACTTTGCTTTTCAGGTGCCTTTTTTCTACCATGCTGATGCTTAGAAGCATAATGGTGAAAGTGAGTTAAAAATGAAACCTTTTTGCAAATGAAACATTTTACTTTCAAATTCCTAAGTACAATTATCCATCATGTTCCAGAAAAATGGTGATAACTAAAGAAGCAGATAATGAATAAGTACTATAGCAAACCAATTATAGTGAATGCTAAAAATTACCTCTTTACAAACTCTTTCTCAGCTCCTTCTGTTCATTTGATTTATGTGCCATATGACTTTTTAATCTCTAGATTTTATCCCTCTTTTGAGATGCCCCACTAAGCCTCTTATATTTCAGGGAGTTTGGGAAATGGAATTGGCTTTCTTTCTGAATAAGGCAGGTTGTACCTTCCCCAAAGATTTTTGATGGGAGTTCTTTGCAAAAAGATATTGCTCTTCCTCTGTGAGTTCCTATACTGTTGGCCCTGATTATTCTTTGTTATACTGGAAACTTCTTATTAGAGGTGTAGACGCTATTGGTTTGGTTTCTCTCCAGAGATTATCTCACAGGCATAAAGAACACATTAAAGCTTCACTAACAAAATTGTGATGTATTTGTGAATTGAAGAGGAAAGAAAGGGATGTAGACCACTTTCTGGCTGAGAGGGTCCTACTATCTTTCTAAACTTGCTCGAACAAATAAACCTTATGGACTTCTAGTATATGGCTTCTAAGTCTGTATATGATTATCACTCTACAAAGAGATCTGGTACTGAGGTCAAAAGGAGCTTTGCTTAAGTAATGGCAATTTATGGCACTATCTGCATCAAACATTTTGGGCATTGTTATTAATTATTATTTATTTGTATTATCATAGCACCTAGGAGCCCCATTCACAGACCAGGACTGCATTGTAGAAGGTGCTGTAGAAACACAGAACAAAAACAAGTCCCTGCCCCAATGAGCTCGTAATCTACCCATTCAATACAGTGTGATTGTACGTATCTTTGTAAATGTGCCTTTTCAAGGTGTCCTCTCATATAGCCTACAAAGGTCTAGATATTTTTTCTCCCTTCTATTTATTTTTGAATAGTATCAGTGACAAATTAAAGTTTCATTTCTTACAGTGATATCTAATGCATAAAGGGGATGATCCAACTTTCATTAAAATCAAGAGAAAACGTCAATAAGAATCTAATGGCAGTCGGATCAGGCCCATAGGCCCCAATCCACAGGTCTAGCTAAAATGACCTATACACAGGGCCCAGCAGGTGGAGGATAAAGTGTTGTTGTTGTTTTAAACATAAATCCCTAATTATCATTCTGGCATAAGTAAGAGCAGCCTTACAATGGCTCCACCTACAATAGTTCTCAGGGGTTGTGGTGGTAGCAGGTGATTCACTAGAGTATGATCGGTGGGACTGGGGAAAGAGGGTCAGTTAAAGGAGGGATCTAGCTGGGCATGTCACCAGGGTAGACCTCTATGAAATAACTGATTTTTTTTTTAGTTCAGTGGCCAAATCAAAAAGAATCAGAAAATAAACTGTTTTGGTCAACCCAAAATGAAAATGTTTTGAATTTTTCAATGAAACAAAAAAAGTAAAATAAAAATTCACTTCAGATAAAATAAAGCATTTCAGCCAACCCAAAATTTTGAGGTTTTGTCAGTGTTTTGAAATAGTTTTTAAAATGCAATTGAGGAAAATCAGAAAAAAGTATCTTTCTGAAAAGTCAAAATGTTTCATTTCGAAAAAAAGGGTTAGGGAAACAAACTGTTTTGACATGTCTGATTTGTTTTCTTTTCCCAAAACGACTAGCTAAAGCTGACCCAAATTTGTAAATTGTTTTGATTGACCCAAATCTGCATTTTTTGGTGAAAAAAGGTTTTGCATTGAGGCCGGTTTCAAGGACATTTTGTGTCACTAGAGTTCAAATGAAAGTCTTGGGCAATTTCCTCAAAATTTTTGAAATCTGAAATTTTGACTTTCAAGTGCATCTCCCATGAAGACATTTTTACCCTAAAACATGCAAATATTTTAGAGAATGTGTGTGTGTGTGTGTGTGTGTGTGTATGAAAAAACTTATTTAATAAAATTTTGAAAAGTTCAAAACAATGTGTGCTTGCTAAATTGAGGATTTATAAACGAGCGAAAAAGCTGACTTTCAAATGCAGGGCAACCACATTTCAGCTAGTGAGAAGACACCCACTCCCCCAGCTGCTCATATCATGTAAATATTGTATGTGCACTAGAAAAAACTTATTTCGCACTTCCTATGCTAAAAAGAGCTCTACCCGGATTGCCACAGATATTCTTACATAGGGCATATAGTTGTATTTTACCATGCTCTTAAAATCATACAAAATGACATATTGGAAAATCAGGGCAAAGGAATTAACTAAGCTCAATAACAAATTGGTTTGAGTGATGCACAGATGCATTAAAGTGGGAGCAGTTGTATTTACACAGTAATGTTGTTGCTGTGCTGTTCCCAGGATATGAGAGAGACAAGGTGGGTGAGGTAATATCTTTTACTGGACCAACTTCTGTTGGCAAGACATACAAGCTTTCGAGCTTATACAGGGTATGTCTACACAGCAAAAAAAAATCCCGTGGCTGGCCCATGCCAGCCAACTTGGGCTCACGAGGCTGTTTCATTGCTGTGTAGATTTCCAGGCTGAGGCTGGGGCCTGAGCTCTAGGATTCTGAAGGGTGGTAGGTTCCCAGAGCTAAGGCACAATCCAAATCCAGAATGCACCCCCCCCCGCACCCCAAACCCCACAAGCCCAAGTTGGCTGACATAGGCCAGCAGCTAGTTTCTCTTTGCTATGAAGGCATACCCTGTGTAAGCTCAAAAGCTTGTCTCGCTCACCAACAGAAATTGGTCTAATAAAGATATTACCTCACCCTGCAGTTCTATTTGTAATTATATTTTATTGAGGTTGAGTTTATACCTTTTTAGTAATCATTTTGATTACTAATATTTATTATTTAGTAGAGGTGTTTGGGGGGGAAATTGCAATAATTTTTGAAAATTTCACACTTTCATTTCACATTTAAAAAAAAAAACTTGATTTTTTTTCAAATTTCATTTTTCCTTTCCCCTGTTGCTTTATTCTTCTTTCTTTTTTTCTAATTTACTACTGAAAAGGGAGAAGAAATGGCAAGAAAAAGGGTTGAAAGAAAAAACTAAACACCAGCAAAACAAACACTAAAAAATGAATTTTCTGTTCTAGTTTTCAATTAAAAAAAGAAATTCAGAAACACTTTTTTGTAAATTTTTCATGTTTTTTTTAAAAAGGCAATTTTTCAATTAAAGGAATTTCTCATTCAAAAAAGTTCAGTTAGCTGTAGTATTTGCATAGCGTCATTGCTATGTGCACTGCTTTACAGATGTGTAAACAGAAAAGGTTCTTGTCCAAAAGAATTTAGGCCCAGATCAGCAAAGGTATTCAGGCTCCTAACTTCCATTGATTTCAGTGGAAATTAGGAAACTAAATACCTTTGTGGATCTGGATCCTACAGTCTCAGGCCCAAATCCTGCAATAGGGGTCCCTATAGTCATCCCTAAGCAGAGTTTCACTGAAGCCAAGGGGGCCCTGCATACCAAGAATCTGCCAGCAAGAGATCTGTTTTCAGGATCAGGAGCTATACCAGACAAGAAGCAGACAAAGAAAGGAAAAGGGATGTAGCATAAAAGTAAGGGTTTTTAAGTTTCTGCATTTTTTTTAATATGACTACATTTTCAGAAGGCTTTCGGGTGACACTAGGTTTCCTGTATAGCATTTAAACAGTGTGAGAGAAGGGAAAAAATCCAAAGTAGCAGTTTAGGACCTTTTTCAGTACTTAATGCTGCTGCAAATGAAAAAGACGAACCAGTCCCATATAGAATGAAAAATGCTTCCCACTATTCTTTCATACAAAAGGACTCTTTTTGCAATGAGTCATCTGGGAACTAAACTGAAATTATTCCCCACCTCCCCCCTCAGATAGCTTCAGCCCTTAGCAAAGGGTGGGGGGAGAATAGATCACCTTTGTCAATCACTATTTGAATAGGGGTCATTGTGTTAAACTGTCATCAGACATTAGCAAACCAAGATAAGTTAGCTCTGTGAACCTTATATCAGACAAGTGGAAAATGAGATAATTTACTCTCACCCCCACCCTTTCCTCAGGACTTATGTAAAGCAGGCTGAGATTTAAAGGTGACATTGCATGTTTGCTCTTCTATGGGATACAGTACAAAGAAAAAGAAAGAAAAGCATGCAAAATGCAGACTTGCTATTATCAAATCATAATTGATATAGCCATATGAGTAAAAGCCTGGGTTTAATCATTACATGTGTGTTCAGTTCATATTAAGATACCAGGCTATTTGCAAAGTGAATGCTGCTTGAATGTTACCAGGAAGGCTCGCTACTTTCCCTTTTTTAATATTACCAGACAGCCAGGGTTTTTTCCCCCCTGAGGATTATGATGAATATCTCTTATGAGTGATAGATCTGCCCATAACAGAGTTTTTTGGAGGTTTTTTTTTCAAATTAATTATATGTTGCCACCAACTCTTGCTTTTGTTATCTTCTCACATCAGAGGCTAAGTCTATACTTGGAGCTAGAGGTGTGAGTCCCAGCTTGTGTAGACATATTCATGCTAGCTCAATGAGAGCTAGCGCACTAAAAATAGTACATAACAAAAGCCACACTATTGGACCAATGGTCCATCTAGCCCAGCATCCTTTAATGCTCTGCTAGGTATGGCTGAGGTTCATTTAACTAGGTATTTTACACACTGTGCCATCTAGTGACTGAACAGTATAATAGAAAAGGAGTACTTGTGGCACCTTAGAGACTACAGCTCACTTCAGCTTATGCTCAAATAAATTGGTTAGTCTCTAAGGTGCCACAAGTACTCCTTTTCTTTTTGCGAATACAGACTAACACGGCTGCTACTCTGAAACCAGTATAATAGAGTTTAGCATTCCATTACATATCCCCCTTAAAGTTCTACATTCCTACAATTTACAATATTTACACTTTGACCGTTCAGTACAGATTAGTCTGCTAAGTGTCTCTGAATGATAATGTTTTTCTAATTAACAACCAGAACCTGTAACAACTTGGTCATCTGATTGTCCATTAGTTGCAACATCTGGCTGTGGTCAGTTTGGAATCCTTACGTCTTCTTCATGGCCACCTGTAGAGTTTGCTCTTTAGATTGTTCTTTCTGGAGAACAAACTGTAAATGTTGATGGTTTCTGTTGAACACTCCACTGTCACTCTCAATTGTGTATGATCTGGGCACTGAATTCTTTTTATTTCCAACAGCTGGAGTTGTCCATCTTTTTTTCTCCATTCAATTTGACATGAACATGGTCACCAGGTTCTAAAACTGGCAGTTCACTGTGTGACATCTGTTGTAAAAATGTTCATAAACTCTTTTTGCCTTTTTATCTGATTTGGCGACCCTCCATGACTGGCTACTTTGGAAATATGTTCTTTTCCAAAGGTGGAACTGTTCTGAGTTGTCTCTCCATCAGGAGCTGTGCTGGACTATATCCAGGAGCTGCTATTGGTGTTGATCTGTAACTCACAAGAGCAAGGAATGGATCTTCCTGATGTAAGATTTCCTTTGCTCTCTAAACCTCTCCATTCAGTAGTGAGTAATGTGGTCTGCTTGAAACATGGTTTTGATCATATTACTTTCAGAAATAACTTAATTCTGCTGCAGTGAATTGTAGTCCGCTGTTTGTCGCTAGTTCTGAAATACCAAAGTGAGCAAAAGTACACTTCAGTTTCTCGATAACACTGCAACATGGTATGTCTTCCAAGTACATTATTTCTATAAACTTGGAAAAATAGTCCACTACAATCAGGTAATGATGTTCTCTGAATTTACAGTTAGTCTCTTCCAAGGTCTGCCTGGTAGAGGTATTGTTGTTCTATATGGTTCAGCATTGTCTCTTAAGTTGATTTGTACTGGATCTTCTTTCAAAAGTCCAACATCCTCAAATCCTCTATCAAGTTTTTCCATCTTTCTCACTAGGCCCATCATGGCTGCCATGCTGTGGTTGAGAAGGTTGTTGGTCTTTGATCCTTTGATCACATGCCCTCTGAATATATAGCCTTTGTCTTTGTTTCTGTGGTGAACTGACCCATTCAGTTCAGAATATATCCAGGGCACTGTGACAAGTGACTTCAGCTCTGGGGAGGGTCGAAAGTGATTGTAAGTCCCTTCTGAGATGACTATGACGTCAGTTCCTGAGTCAATTTTAAAGTCAATAGTCTTGCCATGAGTATTCAGTTTCACACTCCAGCAGGCTCTATGTCATTAGAAATGATAGATCCCAGAAACAATGGCTCTTGCTTGTCTGTAATATGAGTCAACTCCCTAACTGCTTTGGTGTGGCAAACAGCTGCAAAATGTCCAGATGTCATACCTGTATTATACCGTGTGCCTCTGGCTAGACATTCATTATCTCTTGGGATATGTCTTTTTTCACACCTGGGAATTTTGTCCCTCTTAGCCTGGCTGTTCTCTCTTCTGGCCTCAGGGATTTTGTGATAATAACTTTTTAACACAAGCTTCTGTTTATAGCTTCTAAGATAGTTTCAGATTTTTCAAGTTGCTCCTGCCTTTTGTTCTGTTGTTTGACTAATTCTGCCTATTTTACTATCTGTACAGTTGTGGCTAGGGTTAAATCTTTCTTCAGTAGTAGCTGCTGTGGAAGGTTTTTATCTGTTAACCCAATAGCCAGCCTGTCTCTGATATTTTCGTGTTTTGCAGTCACAATCACTTTCAGCCAACGTATGAAGCGCTCTTATAAAATATTCAGCATATTCCCTTGGTTCTTGAATTCTCTGGTGAAAACATGCTCTTTCATAAACCACATTTCTCTGAGGTATAAACATACCCCAACATCAAACATAGCCAGAACCTTTTCATAGTCGTCTTTTTGACTGTCCTCAGTAAAATCAAAGGATTTAAAGCTATGCTTGCTTTTCAATAGCATAAATTAAAGAAGATACCTGTATATTTCCAATTTCTTTGTGGGGCTTGGTAGCCATGTGAAATCTTGCAAAATATTGTTTCCGGTATGTCTATTGTGAAGGTTTGTCAAAACTGAACTTCCCTGGGGGAGTGAAGAGTGGTATGTGATCCAGCAACCTTTGTTGCTTTGTTTCTTCTGCTTCTGTTCTCAGTTTACTCCTGACACCATACAATTTCTTCTATACCAGATATGGACAGGCTTGCTTATACACACAAAATGTGTTTATCATAAGATTATTTAATGCTTTGCCAGATATGGCTAAGGTTTGTTTTAAATAAGGTATTTTACACACAGTGTCACCTAGTAGCTGAACTGTATAATATAGTTTAAAATTCCACTACACCCAAAGCATGTGATTGCATCCATTACCATCATAGCTATTAGCTATTGGTGGACGTAGTATCCATGACTTATCTAATTTTTTGTTTAATCCATTTATATTTTTGGCCTCCACAACCTCCCCTGGCAATGAGTTCCATAGGCCGACTGTGAATTATTTGAAGTACTTCCTTATGTTTGTTTTAAACCTCCCACTTATTAATGTTGTTGAGTGACCCCTGGTTTTTGTGTTATGTGAAGGGGGAAATGACATTTCCTTATTCACTTTCAAGTTTCTGCACATCATTCTTGATTTTTAGACCTATATCATATCCCTCTTTAGTCATCTCTTTTCTTAGCTCAACAGTCCAGTCTTTTTAATGTCTCCTCATATGGGAAACTGTTTCATACCCCCAATAATTTTTGTTGCCCATTGCTGTATTTTTTCAAATTGTAATATATATATATACGGGGGGAGCGGGGGACCAGAATTTTATCCAATATTTAAGGAGTGAGCGTACCATAGATTTATATAGAGGCATTATGATATGTTCTCTTATTATCTATCCCTTTCCTAATGGTTCCTAACATTGCAAGTTTTTTGACTGCCATGGCACATAGAGCAGAAGTTTACAGAGAAATATCCACAATGACTCCAAAATCTTTTCTTTAGTGGTAACAGGTAATTTAGACTCCATCAGTTTGTATGTATAGTTGACATTATGTTTCGGAATGTGAACTACTTTGCATTTATCAATGCTTAATTTCATCTGCTGTGTTCTTGCCCAGTCACCCAGTTTTGTGAGATCCTTTTGTAATTCTTTGGAATCAGCTTTGGATTTAACTATCTTGAATAGTTTTGTATCATCTTCAAATTTTGCTACCTCACTGTTTACCCGTTTTCCCAGATCATTTATGAATATGTTGAACAGCACAGGTCCCATTAGAGATCTATGGGAGACCACCTTATTTATCTATCTCCACTGTGAAAAATGATGATTTATTCTTACCCTTTGTTCCCTATCTTTTAACCAGTTACTGATCCATGAGAGGACCTTCTCTCCTATCCTGACTCCTTACCTTGCTTAAAAGCCTTTGGTGAGGGAGCTTGTCAAAAGCTTTCTAAAGTCCAAGCACACTATATCCACTGGATCACCCTTGTCCACATGTTTGTTTATCCCTTCAACAAATTCTAATAGACGGGTGAAGCATGATTTCACTTTACAAAAGCTGTGTTGACTCTTCTCCAGCATGTTGTTTTTATCTGTGTGTCTGATAATTCTGTTCTTTTCTAGAGTTTCAACCAATTTGCCTGGTACTGAAGATGATAATCATCCATGGATTTCTTTTTCTCAGTTTCATCCCATTATTGACATATACCCCTCTTAGGATAACCCTAAACAAATCCTCTCAATTTTTGTTGTTTACTGCCTTAAAACACATGTGGACTTTTATTCTTCCCTTCTCTTTTGTTTAGCCAACACAGTAAACACAGTTGCATATACAGTTGAACCCAAAGAAAATATGTAGCAACAGAAAAGACCAAAGATAATTTAACTGCATGTCCATCTCATAACAGCATAATTATTATGGCTGTGCTTTCATACAAGGTTGTTATCCTTCATGATCTAGACAAAACTAGACTGACAAAAAAATAGGAATGCTATTTAAAATGAATTCAAACTCCTATCTGAAATGTTGGTCTAATTTCTCATTGAAGCCTATGAGAATCTTTCTAGTCACTTGGTTCTCAAGTCTCCTTCGTCCCTCCAGGGGAAAATATCAGGCATCCACAGATCTCTTCCTTTTTGTAACCCTCCTGACAGCTGACTTTGTTCAAGAGAAGGAAGAAAAAAATGACCTCTCTCTCCTTTGGTCTAATTTCAGTTGTTGGGTTTAATATGCAGGAGCTGGGTGTTGTTGGTGGCCTGTGAAATACAGGGGGCATAATCTAGATGATCTGGTGCTCCCTTCTGGCCTTAAACTCTATATCTCTGTTTGACATCTCTGACAGACATGGAAAAAAGGGAACAATCTGCCTGCCAGCTAACCAGCTCTCCCTGTCATATCTGTCTTCTCAAAGCACACAAATATTTCAAAATATTTTCAGTCAACCTGTGGAACGCCTTGCCAGAGGATGTTGTGAAGTCCAAGGCTATAAAGGGTTCAAAAAAACTAGATAAGTCCATGGAGGGTAGGTTACCAATGGCTATTAGCCTGGGTGGGCAGGGATGGTGTCCCTAGTCTCTGTTTGCCAGAAGCTGGGAATGGGTGACAGGGGATGGATCACTTGACGATTACCTGTTCTGTTAATTCCCTCAGGGAAACCTGGCATTGGCCACTGTCAGAAGACAGTATACTGGGCTAGCTGGACTTTTGGTCTGAGCTAGTATGGCCATTTTTATGTTCTTATGTCTGAATGAATGGGCCAAATCCTGCTTGCATTTCACACAGGTCATCCTCTGCAATGGGATTATTTACATGAATAAGATAAGCAAGACTTGGTCCCAATATTTCATTCATTGTTATTCTTATTCATTAATAACTACTTATGCTAAACATTCTGTTCCACCTTGTATTTAGCTGTGACACTCTGAATACATTTCCCAGACCTGAAGAAGAGCTCTGTGCTGCTCCAAAGCTTGTCTCTCTCACCAACAGAAGCTGGTCCAATAAAATATATTACCTCACACACGTTATCTCTCTAATATCCTGGGACCAACAAGGCAACAACAAAACTGCATTCTCTTATTCATTGTTACTATTAATACCAACTTACCTTTCCTATTTTTGTTGGAGGAATAGTCAGATATTTTTAATGTAAGACACAATCAGAATAGAAAAATTAAAAGGGATTCTTTGTAACATGATAAAGAGAGTGGAGAGGAAAGGAAAAAATATTTTGTTTCATTTGTAGATAACCTTTCAAGATGAACAGGCATAGTAAACCTTTTTTTAAAAAAAAAAAAATTGGGGGACCTCCTAAAATCCAACAACAGTTCTGCTCTCATTCATCAATGGAAGATTTGTCTTTAACTTCAAAATATGTAGTATTGAGCCTGTACTTTCTTGCCAGGACCAAAGTTTAGCATTCTTTGCTTCTCTTCACAGAGGCCTCAATTTAGTATTTAACTACTAAAGTACTTAAGTTCACGAATAACTTAAGCAAATGAGTAGTCCCACTGAAGTCAGTAGTTCTCCATGAGGATGCAGGTGTCTACCTGTGTTATCGTATTGCAAGATCAGGACCTAACATACTAAAAAACAATAACAGGAGGGAGCTGCATTTCTGATTCAGTTTCAGCTGCTTTTGATGCCATGTGCTGTTTCAAAAGACAGAATGAACCCAAAGCTTGGTTCTTCCTGGGAAAAAAAAATTGTTTGGGTTGATTGCTTGAAATAGAGGAATCTGAATTTAGTCTTTCATGCACAAATGACAAGTAGTACACAATACCAGAGGTCCCTTGAAATTAATCCCCCCCCCCCCCCACCAGGGAAATGAAGTTACTTTTTTGGTATTGCTAACAGAATAGAATCTTCTACATTAACCTTTCCCCACCATTGGCTTGGAAAGCTGTCTAAAGTAGACCAACACAAGAAATGTAGGGCTTGGCAATGTTCATTTCACTGAACATTTCAGGTAGTGCTAATTACAATGCAATAATGAGAGCAAATGCTGTTCTCTACTTCTGGAACTCGTGTTCACACATGGTACAGTCGGATAGCTGCCTGCTACCCACAGGCCCAAAGTTTCCCTTTTGAAGTATTCAAATCAGCATTATTACAACTCTTTCTCTTTTCACATGTGACTTGTCACATGTACATGATCTTTATTTTTTCTCCAGTACTACTCACAATATCTGCCACATCATCATAGGATGAATAAATTAACTTAATAATTTAATCAGTCATAATGTGATAACAGCAAACAACCCCCTTTCTTTTGTACACACACACACCCCTCATCATAATTGCTTCGTTTACAATATTACTTCAGCAGCTCAAATGTGTTCTCTTTCCCTCTGTCTCATTCTTTCTCCTGTCTTTCATACATATATTGTTGATTTGGGGCTAGAAGACAAATTTAAATGATTACTTCTTATATATGGTTTGGTTTGCAGTGAGGTCTGTTCTCAAGCTGATAAAATGAAAATTAAAAATCTATTCTGTCTCTTATAAAAGATGGCTGAAAAGAGTAAAGTTAATAGCAGAGTCAAATTTGAATGAGGCTTACTTAAAGGGACAACTGATAATTGAAGGTTTTGCAGTTAATGGGGATAACAAAAAAGGTACCATCCTAAAGGAACTGAAAGGGGGGAAGTCATTTTAATCTTTCGGCCGTATCACTCTGACTAAGTGGTATTTGATATTCATTAAATGAGGAGGCAGCTCATAATCAGTAACTTGTGAATGATTAAACTTATATAGAAGCATTAGATTAAATCTGGGCTGAACAGAAAACCCTTTAACCAGAGGCATGCCAAATTGCTAGACAGTAAACTGAATGCTCTCAAACAAAGACGTTGTTTTCATTGTTATGTAGAATATACCCCTTTCGCCCCTGTTTTTGTGAGACACACCTGATTGCCTCCTGACAGAACACCTTGTGGCCAGTTAAATATTAGGGGGGCAAATGGTTGCTATTAAATCTGATCGGTTGCTGTTTTTCCTAGCATCCACAAAGAGATGAAATATCTCTCTCAGCTGTTTAGAAATCAGTGCAGATACAGTGACACACTCAGTCTCTTTTACATATATCCCAAACCACCTGCCAAACATCCAGAGTGGTTTATAAGGAGGAATAACTGCAAAGTCTTGATTGTCATGGTTATGAGGTTCTCATCAATCTATCACCTGGAAATGGAGGAAGAGGACCCCAGTAGTTTCTGTCAAGCTTGCTTATTGGTTTACAGCACACAACATAATTCATTACATAGAGAGACATAAAAGGCCCGTGCGTGGGGATGAGAAAAGAAAACCACACACATATAAAAATAACAGACATATATACTCTAGCCACCAGCTTAAAGAGTGAGATTTTTAGAAGTGCTTAGCATTGACCTAACTCTACCCCTATTGAAGCATTTACCATTCTCTTCATTTGGAGCAGCATTAGGGCACTTCTGAGCACTTCTGAAAATTCAACCTCCCAAAAAATCATAGACCTGGATCTGATAACCAAGTGCTCACTTCAGTGTTTCTTGGAGAAGAAAATCTCCCATTAAAACCACTGGGAGAGAGGTGTTTGTTTCCACCCCGCCTCAAATACCGAAGTAGGTCCCAGGTCTCCAAACAGAGAGATTGAGGGCATAATTTTAATCTCTCCTGAACGCCTTCATCCAAACAAAACAAAAAGACCAGCTCCACAGTGTGAAAAGAAAACCAATCACTGATTGTTACTATAACAGACACCTATCATTGAAGTACAGTAACTGGCCACGCTTTGCATAGTTTAAACCAAGGCAAACAAAAAAATAAATTTCTCAAATGAACAGTGCTAATCTAGCAACCCCATGCAGTATCTAGCCAACTAACCTGAAAGGACCGAAGGAAGGGATTGCCAGGAGAAGATTAAAGACCTGACCCTGAATAGTGCTGAGCACCCTCATTTCCCATTGACTTCACTGAGATAGCAAATGTATTCAGCGTCTCCCAGTATCAGGTCATGAGAGTATTAGTACTCCTTAGTCTTTCTCTTTTAACATATTAGGGTAGCTGATTAGTTGCTCTGGAACACTGCTAAGAGATTTCAGTTTGTAGTTAGCTGAAAGCCTGAACAATACGTCAAATATCCTTGGGGGAGCTGGTGTAGTGCCTCTTCATATTACCTTCCCCCAGTGTATGCACTACAATAGATCTGCTTGGTCTTTGCAAAGGGGCACAAATGCATGGGAAGTCTCCTTGTGCGCGCGCGCGCGCACATACACACACACACACACACATCCACTGCACACTTGGGAGAGCTAGTCAATATCTACTTCTTCTATGTAGGGCAAAATTGTCCCAAGTTCACAATGGGAAGTGGAGCAAGGAGCAAAAGGAATCTTACAGATTGTACACTCAGTGTGAGGACCAAGGACAACTGCAGTCCCTGCACTCAAGGTAGTGTAGGAACTGCTTCTTCCATGTGACCCCCTACACTATGAGTTGCCCAAAAGTACTGGATGGGTTCGAATGGTGTCATTAAAACCACCAGTTCCCTGTTGACATACACCATAACTAGTGTATGTGCCCATTTTATGAGCCAGCTACTCAGCTGATATAAACTGGCCAAGATCAGTTGGAGCATATGGTGATCAGCTAGTGTAAATCAGTGTAACTCCGGCCCTGTGGTTGCAGGCGGTGGGAGTGCTTAGATATTACTGTGATTGAGCCATATAAGCAGCTAGTTAGGGACTGTCTTTTTGTTCTGTGCTTGTACACTGCCTAGCACAGTGGGATCCTGGACCATGACTGGGGCCCCTACGTGCTCTGATAATACAAATAATAAATTATAATAACAGATAGACAAATAGACACAGATGGGATAAATAAAGGGCATGTCCTGAATAGTGGTACCTCTATGACCCTATAGAGGGCACCATACTTCCTAACATTTCACTGAAATTTTGCATTTCATCAAAGGAGTTAAAAGAAACACAATAGTTCTTGAATGCACATGGTGTACAGGTATATGCCAGATTGTTAAGTCATTTCTCGTTACCATCAGTTAAATGTTTACACAGAGATATTTGCTAAACAAGTGGCAGTGCTCAGCATCCTATCACACCAACATTTCTGATAGGTAAAATCAGGGTTAGATATTCAGTGTTGTAGACAAAGCTGGAATAAATAAATAAAAATAATTAATTTCTTTGGAAAAATGGTAAAACTCTTTCAGTAAATGATTTGACAAATATTATCCTAACTTCTCTAGCTATCATGAATCTGTTGCTTTTCTTTTGGCCAGCAGGAGACTAGGATCACCTTGGTTCCAGTAAAAGGAATAAATGCAGGAATGAAGATGGAGAGGGAAGTGTCTTATAGCTCCCAGGGTCACAAATTGAAATATAATTTAAAATTGAGATCCAAAATCTAGTTGTGTTTCCCCAGTGACAGAGCAAAGAGGAGAAACATTTAAAAATTATACCTTTTTGTGGCACATCTTTAAGGACATTTACACCATTAAATGTTTAATTTATAGAATTTGTGGAAATGTTTAGCATTTTATTACTAATTTAAAATGATGTGATTGATTTTGCAATGCTAAAATTACTAATTGTTTCACTTTAACCTTTCCTAATTAACCTGTAAAGTAACACTTTAATAATACTAATTTAATTTAAAATGACATTTTAAAATAGTTGGCAAAAAGCACCTCCATAAGTCAAAGAAACAATATGCAAAGCCAAACTCACTGCTCCAGCTATAGTAAAGAAAGAGATGGTGAATAACTTAATACTAGAGATCCATGTTTAGAGATCTTTAAAGATATGTTTATATAAGATGCTGAGTAAAGCTACTATTTAATTGTAACCATATGCTTATGAACACACACACCCCTATGAAAATTGTGGGCTCAGTCATACCAGGTGCTGAGCCCCTGATTTCAATCTACAAAAGCACTGAAGCATGATCTTATCTTTAGGCGCTACTAATCCCATTAAAATCAGTGGGACTACTCCTCTGCTTAAAGTGATCATCATCTTGCAGGATCAAGCCCTAAGTGACATATCCATCGTATCTCATCTTTCTCTCTCCATTTCACCTGTCTATACTTGAATTTCATTGCATTGTCCTTAGCTGCCTACTCAAAGCTAGGTTCTCCTAGAAATGTCAATTTACCACTGAAGCTCAGAATGGGAAGTGAAATTGAACCCAGCTAATGATAAATGCAACATCTGTAAATCCAAGTCAGAAATTCTGTGGCAGACTATGGTAATGGGACGTGATGTAGGGAGCTGAATGTAATCCAGACATACATTACAGACTGTCAGTAAAGGATACAGAGTCTCAGGGCTTTTCTACAGGGTTGGGTAATGTGCTCTACAAGGGTGTGGTTTCTAAACTGGTCTGTATAGACTCTGCTTCAGCACACTAAGGTTCCCTAGGGCACTTTAACATAGTACTGTTGCAAACTGTGCTACATTACAGCACACCAGCAGGGTCTACACACACACACACACACACACACACACAAAATTACATTCCTCTGAAAGAGAATGGCTTGGATGTATGCACACCTCTGGATACAAAGAACACATATAATGAGTAGAACATGTTGGAATTATTAATTTTATTTGAAATTATTAATGTTAGTATGGGAAACCTCCAAATACTAATTTAACCATAAATTCCTTTATTAAAACTAGAGGACAAATGGTAATTGCGCAATTGCTTGTTAGGATATAGATATTCAGGCCTGTCGGTAAAGGCCTGTACTCGAAGAATTTAGGTGTATTCTTATCACTTGGCTAGTTATAGAGGTATAAAAGAAAGAATCAAAATCACTGTCTGCCGGTGTAAGGGCCTTCTCTTACTGTGACAGTCTGAGGCCCTGTGCTTAGGCTATGGCCTTTGGCTAAGCAGCAGAGGCAGCCATAAGCTGGGAAGCGACTGGACACATCCTCACATTCCAAACTAGTCACATTGAAATCAGGAGCTATTGGGCTGTTAGGAATACACTCCTGTCCTGATAGTGCCTATCGCCTCCAGAGAAAGGGAAGTGCCTAGAAAATGTAAAAGGAAACTTAGTTTGATAGCATCCTGTCTGGCAAGAACTCACTTATCAATAGCTGGGATGTGAAAT
This sequence comes from Chelonia mydas, assembly GCF_015237465.2. NCBI lineage: Eukaryota > Metazoa > Chordata > Testudines > Cheloniidae > Chelonia > Chelonia mydas. Next base: position 127,540,059 of record NC_057849.1, read on the forward strand.
CCTCATTTCTGTGTTGTTCTATCACTGTAGTCCCCATTTCTCTGTTGTTTGTCTGTATAATCTCTGTCTGGTTCTGTGATTGTTCCTGTCTGCTGTATAATTAATTTTGCTGGGTGTAAACTAATTAAGGTGATGGGATATAATTGGTTACATAATCATGTTACAATATGTTAGGATTGGTTAGTTAAATTTCAGGAAAATGATTGGTTAAGGTATAGCTAAGCAGAACTCAAGTTTTACTATATAGGAAGTGAGGGGGTGGGTGTGTGGGTGGGGGAGATGGGAACAGGGAATGGGGGTAAGGAAATTGGAATCATGTTTTGCTAAAGGGGGAAATGGGAACAGGGAATGGGGGTAAGGAAATTGGAATCATGTTTGGCTAAGGGCAGGAATGGGAACAGGGACACAGGTGTAAGGCTCTGTGGTGTCAGAGCTGGGAAGGGGGACACTAAGGAAGGAAACTGGAATCATGCTTGCTGGAAGTTCACCCCAATAAATATCAAATTGTTTGCACCTTTGGACTTTGGGTATTGTTGCTCTCTGTTCATGTGAGAAGGACCAGGGAAGTAAGTGGGTGAAGGAATGGGCCCCCTAACATTGCTCTAAACATGCCTAAACAATAAGCAATTTACCACATCCAAACAGTAACAAAATATGTATAAGTATCTGATCAAGATACTTACAAATGGGGTAACCCCAGTGGTGCTTAGACCCATACTGGTTGGCTCCAACATGGTCAGGGAGGTATTAGCAATGAACACTTTAAGAGTATGTCTGCACAGCAATGTAAGCCTAGGGGTAGTGGGACTCAAGTCAGCTGACCCATGTCAGGGAACCCTGGGCTTGAGTGTCTACACTGCATTTTAACCCTAGGTTAAGGACTTTCTGACCCATGCTCGAACCTCGGGCTCTAGTGTCCACACTGCAGTGCACAAACCTGAGTCAAAGTAACCCAATCCCAGAGTGCCTAGTGCCCTGCCCATCTCCCAGCATCAACACATTAGCCCTACAGCCCATCCTGTTTCCTAACTATGGCGGTGCTATTGGGGGACTCAGGTGCCCATACAGAGCACGAGTACATAAACTGCATAATTAGCTCCTTTGGTGGCTGTCTGAGTAGAATGATAAATTAGGTGGTAGGTCAGTATAAAGCCTGAGAATTGGGCTCTCCCCCTCTAGGCTGAGTCACATTGGCAGGAAAATGCCCATGTGCACTTGCCTGAGGGTAATTAGAACATCAGTCTTCAGGGCTGTCAAACTATTAAAATGAAACTTTGTACTTCTTAATGTTTAAAATGGGATGTTCATTGAAGGTGTTTTTGTTTGTTTTATGTTTGTTTTGAAGCTTGACATAAAATGTAGGTTTCAGAGGAAAACCACACACACCCCAGCCTGGCTGCTGTCAGCTGCGGAGCGGCAAAGTGCATCCCCAGCGCTTGGGGTTCAATGTGCTCCAGCGCCCCCTGGATCCCCTATCTCTGCCTCCATCACACCCTGGGAGGCGGGAATAAGGGATCCCCGGGAGGCTGTGGGGAAGTTTTGGGACTGGCTCCCACTCACTGCCCTCACAGTGTGCACTGCCCAGGCACCTCTGCACATGCAGCCTCAGGAGGAGAGGTGGGCAGGGGGCAGGCACAAGGGACAGAGAAACTGGATTTCTAGTAGAAATACTGACCCAGTCTTAACTATAAGATCGTTGGCAATTGTGTGTAAATAAAAGGGGAGGGGGAGAAAGAGAGAGGGCAGGGAGAAAAAGAGAGACAGAGAGAGAAATTACATGTCTTTTCAGAGTACTGTGTCATGGAATATATCTTTTACATGCATCATTGCATGTCTGCCTACATCAGGTTGTATCCTATCATCTGATGCACAAGTGCCAACATACCCTGATGCAGTGAGACACGAGTGTCACATTGTGTGCCAGGCTTAAGGAAACCCTTAGTATTGAAGAAAGTGCCAAGATCAGGATAATAATTGAACTGACTGTGAAACTGTGAGTTGGCCTATCTGAAGACAACCTAAAGTACTTGTATGCATGGCAAGTCAAGATCTTGTAACAGAATTCCAGTGAATTAAAGTATTGTTTCTGGTATAATGGAGGGAATGATCTTCATTGTTAGTAAACAATAGTTTATCTTTGTTTTCTGCTCTACACTTAACTGCCTGAATAAAAATGAAATAAATTACAAAGTACATTTCCTTTGTATTAATCTTAATGTAAATTCTCTCCCAGCTGGGATCACTGAGATGCAAATTCATATTTGTTTTTTTGTTTTTAATAAGTAACACTTTGAAAAAGTTTTACGTACTAAACAAACCGAAATGGTTTGACAATACAAATATTATTTATGTCCAAATAAACAGCTATGTGCAACAGGACACCATCATAGTGAAATGTTATTCTCCCGCAAAATAAAGTCACTACAATCAGAGAATCACTTGAACAGAAGGAGCCTACCTGTAAAATACCCTCCCTTGTTCACTTGGGGAATGGCAACAAGGCCAGCAGAAGGAGGCACTAGCTGCTATGGAAGGGACTATAAAAATCCCTATTCTGATCTCAGAGGAGAGCAGCAAAAGCAAGATTCACCTGGCTTACCTTCATTATCTATGGGAAGCAAATCCAGCAAGGTTGGGGGCAGGAAATGGTGACAATTTCTCTCCTTTTCCTCTCCTCGGCTTCGCCAGAGAGGAGGAGTGCAAATGTGACGATCCCCTTCGAATGCAGCATTGGGCACCTGTCAGGTAGATGATAACAGCTCCAATCTTAAAAAAGATGAACAAAGCAGAACTAAGTTATACTAAAGTAAAAAATTCACGATCTCCTCCTTTCCCTGCTATATTATTTTTATTAATGTTTTGACATGGTGTGTGTGTGTGTGTGTGTGTGTGTACATGACAAGACATAAAATGACCTGGCAAGACATAATAGTCAAAACATTTCAACTAGCTAATTATAAAATACAATACAATACATTCCATCAATTAAGTCAAAACCAAATCTTTCAACTTTATCAAAATGAAATATTTACTTTAAGAACTATGGCTATGATTTTTGAAATACTTAGTATATAACAATGTAAGACACAGCATTTCCATCTTTTGCTTCTGGTAATTAAACTACAGAACACCTCTAAACAATGATACTGGTGGCAACAGTACTGTACGCCAAAGACAAATCTTTTCACAGATGTGTTCCTTTCTGCAGAATGACAGGTTTCAGAGTAGCAGCCGTGTTAGTCTGTATCCACAAAAAGAAAAGGAGGACTTGTGGCACCCGAGAGACTAACAAATTTATTAGAGCATAAGCTTTCATGAGCTACAGCTCACTTCATCGGATATGCTCTAATAAATTTGTTAGTCTCTAAGGTGCCACAAGTACTCCTTTTCTTTCTGCAGAATGTAAACTTTCATGTAAAAATGAATCTCTAACCCTGTCGTTGTGGAGATAGCCTTCACTCCCACAATCAATAGATCTCTGTCTTGTTCACTCTGCGGCTAGACAGACTAGAACAATCTAACACCTGGAGAGATGTGAATTTATTTCACCTGAATAGGGTTTTAACTTCAAAGTTTATTTTTGACCATTTAAATACTTAGGGCTCAAGTTTTAGTCTCTTACAAGCCCTGAGTAGGTGCTGCTCCAAGAGCAGACCAGGACCAAGCCTCTGACTGAGGGTATGTCCACACTGCAATTAAAAACCCACCGTTGGCCTGTGCCAGCTGACTCAGACTTGCGGGACTCAGACTAAAGGACGGTTTAATTGCAGTGTAGACAATTGGGCTCAGGCAGGAGCCCCGGCTCTTGGACGTTGCAAGGTTGGAGGGTTCCAGAGCTCAGCCCAACCCTTGCAATTAAACAGCTCCTTAGCGCAAGTCAGTGCGCAGGGGACAGCCATGGGTGTCTAACTGCAGTGTAGACATACCCTCTGTCATACTGAATTCCGATTGCCCGCATTCCAGAGGGAATAAGCTGTGCCAGCCCTACACATGACAAATATTACTTCCCTCTATGTAGATTCAGCTGTGTTGGCCAGATTATTGATGAACACAAAGCCAAGGCTACAACCACTCTCTGTTCACTTCCCATATCCCTGGGCGGAAAAAAGAGCAGCAGCCCCAGGGAAGCTTTTCTCCACCCACTGCTACCTGTGACCTGGATAGCCTACACAGGAGGGAAGTGTGCTCCCTACACCACCTTACTCCACTGTGCAGGTGCATTGGGGAAAATACAATCTCCTCCTAAAACACTGATGGCAAGTTTGCAAAGGGGCCTCAGATGGGCCTGCTGTGAACATGCCATGTTGTGTGTGAAATCAAAAGCATGGATGAAGTTTCGTGCACTCTCCCTTGTGACTTCAAATGACACAATTTTTGTACTCAATTTGCAAATGCAAGTAGGTGTGGTGCATGTACATACTATGAATGGTAGTACACCAAAAACAGGCTGAACACGCACAACCATGTAAGGACAAACAAAGGCAACATTGTCAAAATGTATCCCTTAAATCTAAGAGATTGGAACATCATTATGAAACATTTTATGGTGTTAAAGACTCCCTGACATTTCAAGGAAAATTTTGACAACAGTTCATGGGAAATATTAAGAAATAATCCACATCCCTCTCATGAAATATAACAACAGTCTCAAATGATCCCTCATGGAAAAAAATTGATGAAGATCAACAAACAATGCTGCTTATATTTCACATTTAAAAAAACATTGATATAGATTTTCTTGTAAGAGAACTAAGAACAAAGTCACAAATGCATAAATATCAAATATATCTGAGGAGTTTTTTTCAAAAGCCAAGCATATTCTGCAAGGGTGGCCAACCTGCGGCTCCGGAGCTGCATGCGGCTCTTCAGAAGTTAACATGCAGCTCCTTGCATAGGAACTGACTCTGGGGCTAGAGCTATAGATGCTAATTTTCCATTGTGCCGGGGCGTGCTCACTGTTCAACCCCTGGCTTTGCCACAGGCCCTGCCCCCACTCCATCCCTTCCCCCAAGCCTGCCATGCCCTCATTCTCCCCCCCGCAGAGCCTCCTGCGTACCACGTAACAGCTGATCGCGGTGGGTGGGAGACGTGGGGAGGGAGGGAGAAAGGGAGGGGGAGCTGCTGATTGGCGGGGCTGCCGGTGGGCGGGAGGCACTGGGACCTGGGTGTGGGAGCTGACAGGGGGCTTCTGATATATCACTGTGGCTCTTTGGCAATGTACATTGGTAAATTCTGGCTCCTTCTCAGGCTCACGTTGGCCACCCCTAGTATTATGTGTTCAAGTATTTTCAAAGTAAAATCATTTCTGAAAAAAATTTAAACTTCAGTAGCAAGATTTTAAGACAACCATCTGAAGAACATTGCAAAATAAAAAAAAGTCATGGAACTGCTAACAGAACTGAAAGACAAACCAAATAACACCCTCCTGCTGCAAAAAAGCCATGTGTCTCTCTCTGACTGTGATTTGTTCAATATGGTGGAAAATACAATTCCTATAATTAAGGATACTTGAACAGAACCTGTGCCACAATGGGCCGAGCTAAGACTGGTTAAAATCTTACATGAGAAGTGCTTTTTCAATGAAAAATAGGTTTTTCTATTAAATAAATTTTCCACAGAAGATGTCTGCTTTCATTAAAAATTTCAACTTTTTGCCAAAAAACTGAAAACCCTAAAACATTTTGTTTTTTGATGAACATTCAAAATTAAATATACGAGAAAAAGAGAGAGAGAGAGAGAGGAAGAGGGAGGACAGCTCAAACAAAAGATATTCTTAGGATGAATTATGACTGAGAAATAATTTTATGCTGCACTTCTAATTTGGTTGACGAGAGAAAGGTTTATTTCAAAATAGTGTTGTGGGTCTTTCCTTCTTACTGAAGATTGATATTCTCTGAACCTGTATGGCCAAATTTTTCAAACTTGGTTACCTAAAATTATGTCAGGTGTAGGCTAGAAGGAGTTAGCCTTTATAGCTATAGTGACAAACCCTCCTAGTGTAGAAGCAGTTATACTGGCAAAAGATTGCTTTTGTTGGTATAGCTTATACCAGTTCCCACAAACAAAATACACGATACCAGCAAAAGCAATGTATGATGGCACAAGTACATCTACCCACTATAGAAATATCATAAAGAACCCACAACCCTAACCAACATTCTTATACCAACAAGTTGCTAGTTGTAAACCTGGCTTTAGCCATGTAATATCTAATTCGCACTTGGATAAATTATCTGAATTTCAGAGCTGCTCTGCACCACAGCTTCCAATATGGGAGTTACAGATGCTCAGCAATTCTGAAAAATCAAGCTGCAGTTATTTATGTGTCTAAACATGGATTTAGGTGGATTTAGGCACACAAGTTTGATCATTTGGCCATAGATGCCATTAGATCATTAGCCAGCCAGCTTTCATTTACGAAAAACTTGTACCAGATTTGAAAGAGGTGAAAAACTCTTAATTCTATTGCCAATCCACTCAACCATCCAGTCTCCTTGTGGATGCATGCTTAAGAAACAAGGATCTTGCTATCATGCAAACACAGTTAGTATTAATGAAATACTAAGGCCTCAGCCACACATTCCAAGTCATTTTATTCCGCATGTAAGCAGAACTTTCTCTTAAATGAAGATTTTTGCAGAACATGTGAGGTTCGAAAGATTGTGGCCATGTCTACACTTACAGGGGATCGATGCTGCTATAATGGATGCAGCGGGGATCAATTTAGCGGGTCTAGTTAAGACCCACTAAATGGACCTCAGAGCGCTATCCAGTTGACTCCAATACTTCACCAGAACAAGAAGATTAAGGTAAGTCGACGGGAGAGGATAGGACAAGAAGCAATGGGCTTAAATTGCAGCAAGGCAGCTCAGGTTGGACATTAGGAAAAACTTCTTAACTGTCAGGGTGATTAAGCACTGGAATAAATTGCCTAGGGAGGTTGTGGAATCTTCATCATTGGAGATTTTTAAGAGCAGGTTAGATGAACACCTATTGGGGATGGTCTAGATCAGTGGTTCTCAAAGCCGGTCTGCCGCTTGTTCAGGGAAAGCCCCTGGCAGGACGGACCAGTTTGTTTTGCTGCTGCGTCCACAGGTTCAGCCAATCGTGGCTCCCACTGGCCGCGGTTCACCACTCCAGGCCAATGGGGGCTGCGGGAAGGACAGCCAGCACGGCCCTTGGTCCACGCCGCTTCCCACAGCCCCCATTTCCTGGAGCGGTGAACTATGGCCACTGGGAGCCATGGTCGGCCTAACCTGTGGACGTGGCAGGTAAACAAACTGGTCTGGCCCACCAGGGGCTTTCCCTGAATAAACGGCGGACCAGCTTTGAGAACCACTGGTCTAGATAATACTTAGTTTTGCCATGAGTGGAGGGGACTGGACTAGGAGGCCTCTTGAGGTCCCTTCCAGTCCTACAATTGTATGATTCTATATCCTTAGCCTGGGAATACCAAGACACAGGCTTATTTTAAGTCTGTCATCTCCCTTTAACATTAACAAAGAGAAGAAAACAATAAGGTAATTTTTCTCCTTTTTAAAAATGGGGATAGAGTTCAGTGCCATAAGGACTTTGTTGCCCTGACACAGCAAATTGTCTTTTTTTCCCTACCCACTTACAGAGTATAATCAGGCACACTTTCACTTGCAGCGGTAATTCGTGCAGATCTAATAACTTCCCAATTTACTGAGAGAGCAAAATCTCACTGATTCCTCTTCAATCACCCTTGATGATTCTTGAGGTTCAAAGGTTTTGTTCAGCTCTTTTATTAGAGTGTATTCAGTATCCTCTGATTTCACAATGTCAGGCAGTCCAACCATTCCATGATTTTTAACCTACAATTTATTTTCTACTTCAGGGTTTTAATTTCTTTAATAACCTGTATCAGATTGTGGTACTAAATAGCACACTGAATAACTTTCAATTTAGTGTCAGATACTCTAGCTGAGTGCTTCTCAAGATTTTTGCTCCACTGAAGTTATCATTTCATGAAGAACCTGTTCTCCCATTTATCGTCTCTTTGGTTTGAGTCATCATATCAAGTATTTATTTCCAATGAACAATCATTAAAGAATTTAACTTGGTGCTTAAAGATGACTGTGTGTCTTGAGAAAGCTACATGTCCTTAGGTCCTGTCAGATTCAAGAGAGATTGTCACTGTTTCAAAGTCACTGGCTTGTTCTGTCCACGTGATTCAGTCCAGAGGAAGGCACTCACGCAGACAATTATTTATAAAAGCATGTTTGGGGAAAGAACTAAATGAGAAAGAAATAACAAATTCAAACACCTCAGTTTCCAAGTGTCACACTCAATGATTTTTTTTTTTTTAGTGACTGAAGAAAGATTTAATGCTACGTCATAATAGGGCAGACTCCACTGATGCCTTTTTCTGCCAGTTACAGGTAAGTACCAATGATCTGCTTCTGAGCTTGGACCTGGTCCTATTTATGTTTGCTCATTTTAAAAGAGCACAAAATTGATTAATTTACAAGTAGATATCTTTTCGTTGCCAAGATTTAATAGCTGATTGTGTATTTATGCAGCATCAACAACTGAGCTCTGATTGATTAGTGCTGTCACTTTTCCCCTTCGTCTTATGTTCTCTCTTTTTAAAATTTATAGCATATATGTCTAGAGTTGTGGCAAACTGTTTTACAATCTGTGATTACCAATGTACATAAAAAAGGTGTTTTGTTTTGTTTTTAAAGTGAATTCTCTGTTCAAATTAACTGGGTTATATTGGAAATGGCAGTGGTGTTACCCATAGAATACGGTGCAGTAGGATGAAAACCAAGGTTATGAGTGTGAGAGAAAGAGAGTGTACAAGTCTGGTGGAACATAAACTGAGAGCCTCATACTCAAGTAATATATCCAATTTCAAGTATTTTGTGAAATTTCAAATGTCCCTGGGATTTTTCAGAACATCTGTTGTTAACTCAGGATTTCAGGTATTTTGGTGTTAGAAAACACCTGCTTAGAGTGCACCATTTTTGCTGACCTGGCTCTCTTGTGGAAACGTCTATTCTTATTGCTTTAATTGCAATGCAGCACATCCTCAACAAAGGACTTCTTTTTACAACATTCTCAAATTCAGTATAAACTGGCCAGAGAAACCTGAGGTCCAGAAAGCAGAGTTTTATAGTATGTGCGTGACGCTAAAGGAAAAAACTCAGTGACTGACAAACCTCTGCCCCATATGGATCCCTCACTGTGGCTGTCTGAATCAGTAGCTGGAAGGGCATGGAAGGGAAGTATGTGATTATAACCTCTTTTCAAAGGACAAATGTTTGCTTTAAAAAAGCAGACAAACAAACCCCTATAACTGCAGATCTGTCAAGAAAGAAAGTTCATTGCTCTTTTTATTGTCTGTAAAATGCCAAGCGAGTTTCAAAGAAATAGCAATAAATGTGAAAAAGGACCATTCTGTTCCCTTTACCTTACCACAGTGGCACATTAGCTTGCTGTGTGGTTTGGCATCAATTTTTTTTTAATTATTATTTTTTGTATTTGAGTAGGTCAGGAAAGTCTCTTTGTACTAAAGGAATGCTGACACTTTAAAAAAATAGACTTTTTAAATATTCTTCATATAGCAGCTACTCCTGCTGTCAGTAAGACTAAAATTTAATACCAATGGAAAGTGCAGAGAGTCAAATGTATTTCTGCAAAATATCATGGAGCCCATTTAATCAAAGATATGTCAATGCATCAGGTAAAATGAGACATTTCCGATTCTCAGAACCAAAGTATGGAAATCCATTGCAGCTCATTGAATTAAATACCTGATAAAAGAATAAAATTGATGAAGATAACGACATCTGGCCTCATTTTGCTAACCCAGAGTATTCTTAATAGTCTTATTGATTTCAATGAGATTATCCATGGAGGACCTGATTCTGTCACTCTTAAACATACCCTTACTCCCATTAAATAGTACCTTCCTCCATGAATATACTCATTGATTTCAATGTCATCTAGGGATGGAGTATTACACAACAAGAGTAAGGATGGCAGATTTCATCCTAAATGAACAAATACACCTTTTAGAAGAACAAATTCATTCTTTTTTTTATAGCATCTTTAGTGCAATCAGGGGTCAGTGGGTCAGGATGATCAAACAAAATCATTTGAAGATAGTGTATTGCTAAATGCCACATACACAAGTAAGAGTTGACAAGGGAGTAAATTTCTGAAATAATGGCCAAAATTTCTAGACCTGACTGCTAGCCCTAAGTGGCTGATTTTCAGAGGTATGGAGCACTCTGCAACCCCACTTGAAGCTAATGGGGTTAGCAGAGTACTTAGAATCAGGCCACTTCTATTGGCTTTATGATGTAAATATATACTATGTACTCTTTGTACCAGTCGAGTTCTATGAAATAGTTGAGTTCTGTGAATGTCACTCTGTAATGTTTTATCATTATGGAAGATTTATTGCCCTCTAATAATAAACTTACCTTTTATTAATAAGTTCCTTACCACTTTTGCCACGCTGTGTTGGTTAGAAACAATTGTAAAATACTGAGTAGACCTCAGAAGGGTAGGTAACTATGATTTTGTGATCCTTTTAATTAAGGATGGGGAAGCATCTGCATATCTCCTTTGAAAATGGGAAAGTAAAGATGCAGGCCTTGTCTTCACTACCACAGTAAGTCAACCTACGTTACGCTACTCCAGCTACATGAATAATGTCCGATGTTTGTTTATGAGAAGGTCATGCAAGACTGTATAAAAAGTCTTACTAAAGTCAAGATATACCATATCTACCACTTTCCCCCATCCAAAAGATTTGTTACCCTGTCAAAGAAAGCTCTTAGGTTGGTTTGACATGATTTGTTCTTGACAAACCCATTACTGGTCACCTTGTTATCTTATAGGTGTCTGCAAACTGATTGTTTAATTATTTGTTCCATTATCTTTCCTGGTACTGAAGTTAAGGTGACTGGCTGTAATTCACTGGGTTGTCCTTATTCTCCTTTTTATAGATTGGCACTATATTTTCCCTTTTCCAGTCCTCTAGAATCTCTCCCATTTTCCATGATTTTCCATGATAATCACTAATGGCTCAGATATCTCCTCAGTCAGCCTCCTGAGTATTTTAGGAAGTATTTAGGCACTGGTGACTTGAAGACATCTAACATATCTAAATAATGTTTAACTTATTCTTTCCCTATTTTAGCCTCTGATCCTACCTCATTTTCACTGGCATTCATTAAATTACAAGTCCAATTGCCGCTAAATATTTTGGTGAAAATTGAAACAAAAAAGTCATTTAGCACTTATGCCATTTCCACATTTTCTGTTATTGTTTTCCGCACTCATTGAGTAACAGGCCAACCCAGATCCTTGGTTTTCCTTTTGCTTCTAATTTATTTGTAGAATGTTTTCTTGTTACCCTTTCTGTCTCTAGCTAGTTTAATCTCATTTTGGGTCTTGGCCTTTATAATTTTGTCCCTACATACTGTGTTATTTGTTTATATTCATCTATGTAATTTGACCTAGTTTCTATTTTTTCTAGGACTCTGTTTTGCATTTCAGATCATTGAAGATCTCCTGGATAAGCTAGGGTGGTCTTCTGTGTTGGAGTTTTGTGGTTCCCAATAATAAGCAAATGAGTCAGATGCCGGGCAGAATCAAGAGTCTTGATTCAATTCAATTCAATTCAATTTAACAAGACTTTATTCAATGTGCACAAAGGGAGAGTCCCTGATACAAAAATCACCTAGAGTCCCTCCAGCAAGGAGCCCTTCCCAGTGCTATTTTATAGCACATGGCAGTTGCATAACAAGTTACATAACACAAACCTCTAACCAATCATATTTAACCTTTCTATATATGGATTTGTTCATCACATGCTTATACTTCTCCACTCCACATGTTGAGCTCTCCCACAACCCCTTGGCCTTTTCTAGAATGTTCTAAGGTGGTGAGCGACAGCATGCTTCTTTATGCATAAGTACCTTTTAAATCACATTTTGTTTAACATGAACACAAGCGTACCCTTCATCTGCTATACTGCCTAGCTTTTCTATGCACTTGGATAGTTTGCTCTTGTGCCCTTGATAATGTCTCTTTGAAAAACTGACAACTCTTTTGAACTGTTTTTCCACTTTGCTTCCCCTGGGTTCTTAGCTACCACTGTCTGAGTTTGCTAAAGTCTATGTTGTTGAAATCCATCATCTTTATTGTGCTGTATTCCCTCCTACCATTCCTTAGAATCATGATCCTCTACCATTTCATGATCACTTTCACCCAAGCTGCCTTCCACTTCCAAATTCTCAACCAGTTCCTCCCTTTATATCAAAATCAAATCTAGAATAGCCTCTCCTCTAGTAGCTTTCTCCACCTTCTGAAATAAAAAAAATTGTCTCCAATACAGTCCAAGAACTTGTTGGATAATCTGTGCCCTGCTCTGTTATTTTCCCAACAGATGTCTGGGTAGTTGAAGTCCCCCATCACCACCAAGTCCTGTGCTTTGGATGATTTTGTCAGTTGTTTAAAAAAAGTCTCATCCACCTCTTCTTTCTGGTTAGGAGGTCTACGGTAGACCCCTACCATGACATCACCCTTGTTTGTTACCCCTTTTATCCTTACCCAGAAACTTTAAACAAGTCTGTCTCCTATTTCCATCTCAACCTCAGTCCAAGTATATACATTTTTGATATATAAGGCAACAACTCCTCCCTTTTTTCCTTGCCTGTCCTTCCTGAGCAAGTTGTACCCTTCTATACCAATATTCCAGTCATGTGTATTATCCCACCAAGTCTCTGTGATGTCATGTACTAATTGTGTTTATTAACTAGCATTTCTAGTTTTTCCTGCTTATTCCCCATACTTCTTGGATTAGTATACAAACATCTAAGATACTGATTTGATTTTCCCCTAGGTTTTCTCTTGTGTCTCCCTTATCCCTTCTATAACAGCTCTTATCCTTGCTATATATTAGAGAACAAATTCATGTATTTGTACTCTGGAGAAGGTGGTTATGTTTGTGCACCACTGAACCAGTGAGGTTGAGACGGAAGCAGAGGACCTGGATGTTAACTCTCATGGTAGTCAGGAAAAAGTGGTTTTAAATGGGAGATAGTTAGACTTTGCTGATATTAGCTGATGTGTGTATCAGCTGTACAAATTGCTGTAACCGTTCTCTCTTTCCTGTGTGCCCTTGACATCCAGGGCCTTTCCCATAGCAGGTTATTCCCACTGCCTGGAGAGGTGGAGTACTGGGTTGGTATAAGTGGGACTCATGGGCTGTGTCTCCTCTACCCTATCTGAGGCTGATACAAAGATTAGCAGGAGGGGAGCCTGGTAGAGCTGATGCAGGGTTGCATTTAATAACTGAGCCACTGGGGTCATTGCAGTGCTCCACAGCATGGTCCTGCTTGCGCCATCCCTCTCCCTCACACACACCCATCTTTTTTTGGGTGGGGTTGTTCCCCATCTCAATTCCTAGGGCTTCTCCAGATTCCAATGGGGGCAGAGTCACCAGTGCTTCTCCCTAAACCTTCTTCCCACTCTTTCCTATTCTGGGAACTATTTCTCCCTGGACTTACAAACTGCTCCTGGTTTCTGAGATGAGGGGGGGAGGTCACAAGTGCTCCTACCACATAACCTATTCTGCTCTCATTTTGGGTGCACGGGGAGGGGTGGGGTTAAGAGGAGTTACTCCCCTAAGGAATACTAGATGCTTCTCCTCTCCCCACACCCAGGAGTAGAGGTGGGAGCAGGGAAAAGGCAAACCTACCTCCAGATATCTTAGGGCTGCTGCAGCCTCTGCAAGAATTCTCCACTGCCCCACCTGGCCCCTTACATAGCTCAGTGATATAGGCATCTATCTGGGCAGAGCTTTGACCTGCAATCCAGAATAAAAGGAAAAGGCAATCATTCTGTGCTCCTAAATATATAAAATAAAATAAAAAATGGCCATTTACTCACCCTGACCCTCATTTTTACAGAATACATATATAGATATATAGATCGATATATAGATTGATAGATATGCACGACTGAAGACAAAGTAAAAAAAAATAGACAAAAAGGTAAAAAATTACAAAAGCACCTAAATGACTTAGAACCCCAAGTCCCTTTTTCAAAAGGGGCCTAAACCTCACTGAAAGCCATTGGGATCTGGGCTTCTAAATCACATAGGAGCTTTTGAAAATGTTACCAAAAGCACTAATGTCATTCAAATAAAGTTTTCTTTCTGGTCCTCACTCCCAGGAGGAAATGTTACACGCTTGGTTGGGTTTTGAAAAAGTGTTTATGTTTTAAGTAACATTGATATGCTTTGTGCTGTCATGTGGTAAAACAAGGTCAAAGAAGTGAGTTTTGCGTTTGGCCTGGAAGATGATGAGATTTGTTTGTGGTCATTTCAGTTCCCGCAGGAGTGAATTTCACAGTCTTATACCAGCCACCTCGAAAGCTCTATCTCCTGCACACTAGCTTCATCCTTGAGACAGACAGTTCCTGAGGAACAGGGCTATTAAGGTTCCGGAGGGTTAGATGGTACCTAAAATAATCTATGCCCTGTCCTTTCAGAGCCTCAATAAGGAATAAACTCTAAAATTTGACTCAATGTCCTACAGTGAGCTAACAGACTGAACAGAGTATAGGGTTTACTTGCTCTTGGTAACTCATATTGTTGCTTTGTAGCTTTTTTAGGGATAATTCTTTCAAGCCTAAGGTAAATTGAATTACAATAACCTTTTCATGAGGTAATGGACATGTGTATGATTGGGATCAGCTCATTACTAGGAAGAAGGGGATGAAGTCTTCACTTCCTAAATTGTTTCTTATGGAAGCTGCTATTTGTAAGACCAGACCCAGTCTAGAAATCTAGAAAGATGTGTAAGCTGAAGACTAGCTTGAAGATTTGTATATGTATATATTCAGCTGAAGAAGAGAGCAGCATGAGGGCAATCTCCTTGAAGGGTTTTTCTCTGCCTACAAGCATAACCTCTGACTTGCTTGGGTTTAGCTTCAGTTAACTCCTCCTAATCAACCTGCTGATCTCAGCCAGGCACCAGGACAGCAAGCTGATAGTATAGATTGTGAACAGTTGCGTATAAGCTTCATATGATTAGCTACTGAGCCCATGAAATGTCACCCTTTCACTTGTATTTAGTAGCTAAATGTAGCAGTCTGATTCAGTATCGCACTGCACTTTGTATAGTCATTTACACTAATTTACAGTGGGTGTGAAGGGCTACTGTTCTGATTTGATAGCATCTTACATCCTTTTTGCACTCACTTTGCACTGCGATAAGTGACTACATAAAGTGCAGGGCAGCAGCAAATGGGTCCTAGGCATTTTGTTAAGAGATTTATTTATTTAGGTCTAGATTATATTTTACCTTCCTATAGGTCTGCTAAGTAATATCCAGATCAACAAAAATAAAGTGAAAGAAAAATGAAGTCAATAGTCTCTTTGAGACACATATCCACATCAGAAAGTGCCACACTATCAAATATAGCTGGCAGTCTTTGTGCTAGAATCTGGAATAGCAAAAGGCACAGTACTGACAGTTCGGATTGAGGAGCATTGTGATGAAGTTTTGTATATTGCCATATACAAAACTTCAGCAAATACATCCAGAGCTATTGGTTTCTCACATACATGAGCACTGCATTCATGTTTATGAATTTAGGGTCAGATTCTAAACCGCTTACTCACAGTAAGGTATGTCTGTAATGAAGCTGGTAGCATGCTTCCAAGAGAGGGTAGACAAATGTGATAGCTCTGCTCACACCAAAAATACTGCAGTGTAGCCAGAGGCAGTTGCCTGGGTAAGCAAGGATGTACCCAGGGGATCCGGGCAGGTTTGCACTCAACTCAGGCTAGCTGCTACCTGGGCTACCCCCCGCTACACTGCTATTTTTAGCACATAGCTCAAGCAGAGCTAATGAGTGTCTCTCTAGCTGTGCTGGGACACACGCTTCCAACTGCAGTACAGATATACCCGAGGTTACTCCTTCAGTGATCCAGTTGGCGGTGGGATTACTCATGCACTAAGGTACCATTTGACATGAGCAAAAGTATTAGAATTTAGCCTTTTAACATATACAATTATTTTATTGTTCATATATTTGGAGTGTTTACTAGAATCATGTGAATAATGAATTTTTTTGGTTCACTGTGAGTTCAAAAAATTAGGTTACAGAAATCATTTTGGGTCAAGTTGAATATGAATTTTTTCAAAATTTTTAGCAAATCAAAAAGTACTAAAAAATTAATTTTAGATCACCCTTGACCAAAAATGAAATGTTCCATTTCAGTTTTGAGCATTCAATCTTTTTTGAATTGTTTTTCATAATACTGAAGGAAATTTCAAAACAAAAAGTCATTTGAATTGAAAAAGCAAAAATATTTCACTTAAAATGGTGAAACAAAATATTTTAGTTTTTCTGTATTTTTGTTTGTCTGAAACAATTTTTGAAAACATCACAAATTCATGAAATAACACAGTGTTGATGAATCTGCATTTGTTCCTGACAAAAACTGTGTCCAAAAGAATTTCACCTAGTTTTAGTCTTTATTTTATTAACAATTCATTTAAAACTATTTAATGGTGCGTGAAATCCTTCCTGCACACATATTTAATGTTAATTTAGTTTCATTTTTTTGTTAGTAAACAATCAATGCATACATGCTTAAAGTAAACTCCATGGTAACACAACTTTCCTATCCACCCTTCCTCATGAGGGTTTGAAGAGATCATAGCTTTAACTTGCTTTAAACTTGCTACTCCTCTAACATGAACTAAATATAAAGGAAAAGAAAAATAAAGCTTCCATACTTATACACACCTGACCATTTGCCACCATGTTTTCCATTGCTTATTCACTGAGTTGAATAGGAAACACCAGCAGATTGTAGTGTCCCAAATTATCACAAATGGGTTTGACACAGGTGACTCTGTAATTTAGATACAGCTATAAAAACGTTTACTCGGAAGTAGTTATGGCTTAGAATGCACTTGAAAGTTGTATGCAAGCTGACCTGAAACGCTCTCTAAATGTTGCGTTGGGCTATTGCCTGACATTAGAGCACATTTTATCTGCTTTTCCAAAGACAAACTTTTACTTTACTTTTCATATAATTGCTTGGGTGTTATGAACTAAAACAAAAGACACAGCTTGGATGAAAGCTAATCTAAGAAGACTTCAGAATCTAGTGCTGGAACCTGGTGATGGCTTATTGAAAAACAAATTGAAAAGATGAGCTTAAAAAAAAGAGACCCAGTGACCCAACCCTGACCCAAATGCTGAGTGGACTTGGAACACAAGTGAAATCCTGATGGAAGGATGAGGAGGGAACAACAGCCCCCTGAGCAGGCACCTCAGAGCACATTTGCAGCCACCCCAACATCATCTTTGCCACGAGAGAGAAAATCTCTGCTCCACTCACAAACATTGCAACTGGGAGATGATTGGGCAGTGCCTTCCTCAACATATGGAGAGTGGGTTCTCCCCAGCTGAGTAACATCAGAGAAAACTGAGGGACTGAGTGTTCCCCTCTTCCCTGGAGCGCAATACAGTAGAGCAGTTCAGGTGGCAACATGAGCCCATCAGTCAGAAGATACAATTTCCCTGGGAAGGTCTATTGGAAAATGGGAACAGAAGAGACTTCCATCTCTCCTTCACCCACAAGCACCTGTTTTTAGTAAACAGAGATCCCCCCAATCTGCATATCGCTCTCCCTCCAGCTATCAGGAGGCTTTGTGACAGTTAGTATCAACCCAGGATTGCAGTAGCCCCCACAGGCCCTGTGCCGGAGATGCAGAGTAGGATGTATGGAGAGCCAGTCATAAGGCACTCCTCAGTGCTGGTAGGGAAGCTCCAAAAGAAAGGCTTAAAAGAAATTTCTACAGCCAACTCCAGACATGAAAAAGAAGCTATTGCAGAGCCAGGAGTCAAACCAGCAGAGAATAAACAACTTCTTGGACAAGCTGCTCAAGAACGACAGAGAAAGCCACAGTGAGATGAAGACGGTTGAGAAGAGTCAGGTTCTGTGACCATACACAAAGAGTAAGTCCATGCCAGCTTGACCAATCTTGAAGAACATGGAGCAACAGAAGGGGTGGGCTCTTTATATTTTAATGTGTTGGAAGACCTTCACTTATCCTAGGAATAATTATATAAATATAGGGTTTTTTTGGAATCATATTCCTGAGGACAGTATTGAGTCTCAGTTGTTAAAACATATGTCCAGATCACTGAGTCATTCTGGGAGCAATTATACTTACTGCCAGTCCCTCTCAGCACTATTACCTGTCAGTGCCACAGCAGTACTGATTCTTGAGCAAAAAGCATTAAACACGTCTGGGAGGCTACTATGTGGATCTGCTGGTAGAGACCACTGAGAAACTGAAAGACACCAATTAAAATACTTAAAATATGACATTCAAAATCTAGGGAAAGATGAATACTGGAAATAGAGGCAGCAGTTGCAACAAGTGAAATTACAGTAAGGGAGATGTAATGCAAACATAAAAAGGCAAAAAAAGGGGGTCAAACATCCTGGTCTTAAAAGCAACAAAGTTAGGGGCTGAATTAAGGGCAGAAATAGCAAAGTAACCACCATCGACAAAACAGAACTTCTTTTTTTATCCAGAAGGAAGGATTTCAGTCTTGAAGCAATGCCTAATAAGTTATGTTGTAGCCAGAACCTGAGAGAGCCAATGAAAGCAGACAGAATGATCAGAGAATGAGCTGAGGAAGCATGTCACTCTCAGGTGATTGGTGATCTAGGCTTAACCAAAAAATGAGACATTCTAGAGGGAGAAGACAGATGGACAGAAGGAGATAGAATTCAGCCTTGTGGCAATTACCTGATGAAAGGTCCGAAAGAAATTTCTACAGCCGATTCCAGAAATGAAAAAGAAGAATCAGCAGAGAAGAAATGACTTCTTGGACAAGATGCTCAAGAAGGACAGATAGAGCCTCAATGAGATGAAGAGGGTTGAGAAGGGTCTGTGATCATATGCAAAAAGTAAGTCATATCTGGCTGTAAATCTTGAAGACACTTCAATATATTAATAGAGTGCTACACTTGGTTCAGTGACATTGTTCTGTAATTCAAGTGACGTAATTGCATATGTAAGTGGTACACTAGGTCACACAGTAGGATGATTCATCTGGTTCTTCATAATAGACCAAAAGGAATACACCCACTTCATTTCAGAAACCTTTATTGTTGTCTTTAGACGTCTGTCTGGGATCAGATAAGGAGAATCACTTGACTTCAGTATTTCCACTGAGTGCCCCAAAATATTTTCTACAAAGGTTTCAGTGTTGCTCTAATCAGACCTCAATATGTTTGTCATACAAGAATCATGAAAAGAACATAGTCTGTGGAACTAATCCATACCTCATACCTACAGTATTTTACAGCAGGAAAGGTATAGTACATGCTAGTGTTGGGTAGAAGCCAGCTGGATAAGGCAGTAGATGGAAAACAGTGTGGAAAATGGAAAAAATGGAAAGTGAAATTACTGTGTGCTCAAGGGAAGAAAAAAGAGAAGTATAGTGAGATCTGAATAATAAAACATTAGAAAGAGATTCCCACAGTGGAAAGTATTGGCATCTCACAGCACTTTGTTTACTTTCTACCTCAGTGGCCTGAAATAAGGAATGTGCACTCAAGTCATGGCGAAGGAGGTCTAGTCAACGCAATGGAAGAGGGAAACAAAATTCAGAGCTAGTCATAGGCAGATTACATAACTAAGTAGGCATTTTATGGAATTCAGTAAAAAGAAAAGAAGTACTTATGGCACCTTAGAGACTAACAAATTTATTTGAGCATAAGCTACAGCTCACTTCATCGGATGCATTCAGTGGAAAATACAGTGGGGAGATTTATATACATAGAGAACATGAAACAATGGGTGTTACCATACACACTGTAACCAGAGTGATCGCTTAAGGTGAGCTATTAGCAGCAGGAGAGTGGGGGAGGGAAAACCTTTTGTAGTGATAATCAAGGTGGGCCATTTCCAGCAGTTGACAAGAATGTCTGAGGAACAATGGGGGTGGGGGGGAATATAAACATGGGGAAATAGTTTTACTTTGTGTAATGACCCATCCACTTCCAGCCTCTATTCAAGCCTAAGTTAATTGTATCCAGTTTGCAAATTAATTCCAATTCAGCAGCCTCTCATTGGAGTCTGTTTTTGAAGTTGTTTTGTTGAAGAATTGCCACTTTTAGGTCTGTAATCAAGTGACCAAAGAGATTGAAGTGTTCTCCGACTGGTTTTTGAATGTTATAATTCTTGACATCTGATTTGTGTCCATTTATTCTTTTACGTAGAGACTGTCCAGTTTGACCAATGTATGTGGCAGAGGGGCATTGCTGGCACATGATGGCATATATCATATTGGTAGATGTGCAGGTGAACGAGCCTCTGATGGTGTGGCTGATGTGATTAGGCCCTATGATGGTGTCCCCTGAATAGATATGTGGACACAGTTGGCAACAGGTTTTGTTGCAAGGATAGGTTCCAGGGTTAGTGGTTCTGTTGTGTGGTGTGTGGTTGCTGGTGAGTATTTGCTTCCAGTTGGGGGCTGTCTGTAAGCAAGGACTGGCCTGTCTCCCAAAATCTGTGACAGTGATGGGTCATCCTTCAGGATAGATTGTAGATCCTTGATAATGCATTGGAGAGGTTTTAGTTGGGGGCTGAAGGTGATGGCTAGTGGTGTTCTGTTATTTTCTTTGTTGGGCCTGTCCGGTAGTAGGTGACTTCTGGGTACTCTTCTGGCTCTGTCAATCTGTTTCTTCACTTCAGCAGGTGGGTATTTGTAGTTGTAAGAATGCTTGATAGAGATCTTGTAGGTGTTTGTCTCTGTCTGAGGGGTTGGAGCAAATGCAGTTGTATCATAGAGCTTGGCTGTAGACAATGGACCGTGTGGTGTGGTCTGGGTGAAAGCTGGAGGCATGTAGGTAGGAGTAGCGGTCAGTAGGTTTCTGGTATAGGGTGGTGTTTATGTGACCATCGCTTATTAGCACCGTAGTGCCCAGGAAGTGGATCTCTTGTGTGGACTGGTCCAGGCTGAGGTTGATGGCAGAATGGAAACTGTTGAAATCATGGTGGAATTCCTCAAGGGCTTCTTTTCCATGGGTCCAGATGATGAAGATGTCATCAATGTAGCGGAAGCAGAGTAGGGCCATTAGGGGACGAGAGCTGAGGAAGTGTTGTTCTAAGTCAGCCATAAAAATGTTGGCATACTGTGGGGCCATGCGGGTACCCATAGCAGTGCCGCTGATTTGAAGGTATACATTGTCCCCTAATGTGAAATAGTTATGGGTGAGGACAAAGTCACAAAGTTCAGCCACCAGGTTAGCCATGACATTATCGGGGATAGTGTTCTTGACAGCTTGTAGTCCATCTTTGTGTGGAATGTTGGTGTAGAGGGCTTCAACATCCATAGTGGCCAGGATGGTGTTTTCAGGAAGATCACTGATGGATTGTAGTTTCCTCAGGAAGTCAGCGGTGTCTCAAAGATAGCTGGGAGTGCTGGTAGCGTAGGGCCTGAGGAGGGAGTCTACGTAGCCAGACTCCTGAGGAGGGAGTCTACATAGCCAGACAAGCCAGCCA
This sequence comes from Chelonia mydas, assembly GCF_015237465.2. Classification (NCBI taxonomy): domain Eukaryota; kingdom Metazoa; phylum Chordata; order Testudines; family Cheloniidae; genus Chelonia; species Chelonia mydas. Next base: position 127,561,649 of record NC_057849.1, read on the forward strand.
ATGCCTGAGACGATGGGGCATCCAGGATTTCCAGGTTTATGGATCTTGGGTAGCAGACAGAATACCCCAGGTCGGGGTTCCAGGGGTGTGTCTGTGCGGATTTGTTCTTGTGCTTTTTCAGGGAGTTTCTTGAGCAAATGCTGTAGTTTCTTTTGGTAACCCTCAATGGGATCAGAGGGTAATGGCTTGTAGAAAGTGCTGTTGGAGAGCTGCCAAGCAGCCTTTTGTTCATATTCCGACCTATTCATGATGATGACAGCACCTCCTCTGTCAGCCTTTTTGATTATGATGTCAGAGTTGTTTCTGAGGCTGTAGCTGGCATTGTCTTCTGCACGGCTGAGGTTATGGGGCAAGTGATGCTGCTTTTCCACAATTTCAGCCCGTGCACGTTGGCGGAAGCACTCTATGTAGAAGTCCAGTCTGTTGTTTCGACCTTCAGTAGGAGTCCACCCAAAATCCTTCTTTTTGTAGTCTTGGTAGGAAGGTCTCTGTGGGTTAGTATGTTGTTCAGAGGTATGTTGGAAATATTCCTTGAGTTGGAGGCGTCGAAAATAGGATTCTAGGTCACACAGAACTGTATCATGTTCGTGGGGGTAGAGGGGCAGAAGGAGAGGCCCCGAGATAGGACAGATTCTTCTGCTGGGCTAAGAGTATAGTTGGATAGATTAACAATACTGCTGGGTGGGTTAAGGGAACCACTGTTGTGGCCCCTTGTGGCATGTAGTAGTTTAGATAGTTTAGTGTCCTTTTTCTTTTGTAGAGAAGCAAAGTGTGTCTTGTGAATGGCTTGTCTAGTTTTTGTAAAGTCCAGCCACGAGGAAGCTTGTGTGGAAGGTTGTTTTTTTATGACAGTATCCAGTTTTGAGAGCTCATTCTTAATCTTTCCCTGTTTGCTGTAGAGGATGTTGATCAGGTGGTTCCGCAGTTTCTCAGTTTCTCAGTGGAATTCAGTGTTTTTATAATTAGGGACTAAAAACATGCCAAGGGAATAAGTGTACTCTCAGAGGTGATATGCTACATAGAGTATCACAAATCCGGGGAAGAATATGAATACATTTTGTGACTATGAGAACTATAATATTTCCCACACAATATCCAAAAATAACCAGTGATTTTGGATGCCCAATTTGAGATGCCTTATGGGAGCCTGACTTTCACAGGACAAGTGCTCAGTACTATCTGAAAGCCAGACCACATTAAGGTGTCTCCAGCTGAGCACCCCAAAACCCTTTATCCTCAGCTGGTGTAAACTGACCTAGCTCTTGACTTCAATGGAACTACATCATTGTATACCAGGTGAGGATTCAGCCCAATCATTTAAAACACATTAAAACTCTTATGGACCAACAAAGAAACTGGCCGTTCTCTGTTTCTGAGTCCAAGACTGCTGTCATATAAAAATCTGCATTTTTCTATTTACTATTTGTTATGCAGTAGGGCTAATTCACTACTGTTGCCCATTGAGATCCATAGAATTACACTGGTGTCAAGTGAAATATGAATGACAGCCTGTCATAAACATACAGCTAAGGGTAGCATAAAATCCCTCCTTTACCTGTATGGGGTTAATCACTTCCATTAACCTAGTTGGCACCTGACCAGAAGGACTAATGCGGAAAGAAGATACTTTCAAATATGGGAGGCAGAAGGGGGAAGGTTTTGTTTGTGCTCTTTGTTTTAGTTCTCTCTTGGGACAGAGAGGGGCCAGGGCAGGAAAAAAAAAAAACATCTCCTAAAACCCTGCCTGAAATAAGCATCTAAAATTACAAAAAATGTAAGTAAAGCCAGGAAAGGCATTAGATTATCTTTTGTTTTGGCTTGTGAATTTTTCCTATGCTAAGAGGAAGGTTTATTCCTGTTTTTTGTAACTTTGAAGTTTTGCCTAGAGGGGAATCCTCTGTGTTTTATGTCTTATTACCCTGTAAAATTACCTTCCATCCTGATTTTGCAGAGGTGCTTCTTTTACTTTTTCTTTATAATAAAGTTCTGCTTTTAAGAACCTGATTGGTTTTTAGTATCCTAAAAACCGAAGGGTCTGGTCTGTGCTCACCTTGTTTACCTATTTGGTTGGTATATTATTCTCAAGCCTCCCCAAGAAAGGGGATGAAGGGGCTTGGAGGGATATTTTGGGGAAACAGGAACTCCAAGTGGTCCTTTTCCTGAATCTTTGTCTAGCTCACTTGGTGGTGACAGCAGTACCATCCCCGGACAAGGAAGGATTTGTGCCTTGGGGAAGTTTTTAACCTTAGCGGGTAGAAATAAGCTAAGGGGGTCTTTCCTGCAGGTCCCCACATCTGTACCCCAGAGTTCAGAGTGGGGAGAGAACCCTGATACAGCCTTTCTATATTCTTGATATTTTCATTTTATCACTTAATATGACCAAAATATAAGCAGTAAATGAAAGGTCCTAGCCACAAGGGAAAAGAGGAATCCAAACAATGATAGAGTTAACACTTCAGGAAAGGGGACAGCAAGGTATACTTCACACTTCTATAGTGCGTTGCATCACGTTCAAAGTTCTGTACAACTGTTCATTAACTAAAATGCCTCCTTTCATCCTCCCATACTAATTAGTAGGAAAATGGGAAGATGTTAGCAGTGTTAATGTGCACACATATAGTACAACATAATACCATTGCCATTTATTAATTGGTGTGACAGGAGAGAGAGATTTTTATTGGAAATGATTCAAGGAAAGGGGAAGCAACACTGTTACCTGCTCAATTTAAGGCACCCCGTCTATACCCTACCAAGGGCTCAAGGCATGACCTGGTCAATTTAGGACCCCACGCCTATACCCTACCGAGGGCTTAAGGCATGACCCGATCAACTTAGGAACCCCCACCCTTTCCCTTCTGAGGGCTCAAGGAGTAAGGCACCTATTCTTACCCATGGGGCTCAGGAATAAACCCGGTCAATTTAAGTACCTGCCCTTTCCCTCGAGGCTCAGGGCTCTATGGGTCTGCGGAACCTTTTCCCAGCGAAAGAGCCTTACACAGCTGTGCTCTAAACATCTATTTATTAGCAACACACACAGAATACGTATACCAAGCAAATCTTTTATGCTCACCACTCCCAATATACAGATAAATTTCACCCGATGGCCAGTCAGGATTCATTAATTGGGGCTTCCCGGCGAAGCCTCTGCACATCACGGTCGTGCAGAGGGGTCAGATTTCTAGCAGCTTGATGTTTCACTGCAGTTTGGAAATAGTTCGCAAAGAGCATTGTTTTTCATTTATATTATACTGGTAAAACTAGCTCTCTCCTTCAAATTTACTAAACCTATCACATTATTCCACATTCCTAAATAACAAAAATTTTAACCAATTACACACTGGCACCTATGCGTCCTCCTTCTTGCCCAAGTTTTTTTACATTTTATCTTTCATGCCCAAATTGTAACTTAGTTGGGACCTTCTCTGTTTGTCCAGATGGTCAGCATAAAAAGCTGGTCAGAGCTTATTTGATGAGTCTCTTTCTGCATCCTCTCTAATTTTCCCAGTGTCTTTACAATCTTGGTGGTTATAACTCTCGTTAGGGACATTCCTGAGGTGGAGGTGCTCTGTCAGCAGCAGAACATTCTTTTTTTTCAATTTTAGTGGTGAACTCCCTGAGTTTCGCCCAAGGCTGGTTTAATATGGGGGCGGGGTGAGATGGACGTTGATCAGGTCTCAGGTCTCAGGCCTACAACATGAGAGGGGAAAAGGGTACCAAGATACTGCAGGGTAAGGAGACGGAGATATGAAAGGGAAAGATGATAAATAAAACTGAAGGACATAGCTATTTGGGGATAGGTACCTATTACTATTTTAGCAAAAAGGGGAGTAGAATGGAAATAACCTCCTTTCTGCCCATCCACAAAGTGATGATGAAGAATTTCTGCTGGCTGAATCAAGAGTAATACCATCTATAAGTCACGTCCATTATAGCCCAGTCTGGACATGTGTCTATATTACCTATAGTAGCCTCACAAAGCCTACATACTAAAGATGCCATACTAAACAAAACATGAGGAGTGTGACTCCTGCACAAACTCCTGGATTCTTCCCTTCTCTCATGCAACACCTAGCAGCAGAACCACATCAGTAAAGCCCCTCAAATAAAAGAACACCCCTGTTGTATGAAACATCACAGTTCTGGGTTAACTGCACCTCTGACTGCTTCGTGGCCTCTTGAGAGCACTGTGTCTCAGGCCTCTAATGGTCATGTCTGTCCGGGCAGGAATCGGCATTCGGCTCCCTCCAGACCAAAGTTTTAGGGTTGCAGTTCCCTTTGTAATTCACTGTGTTTATCCCAGTAGCCCTGACTTTAGCCCAGCATCTGCAGTTCTGCTGGGGCTTTGATAGAGTTTCACAAAACACAGTACGTTTATTTGGGACAAAAGCATTACAGAGAAAACATATCAAAACAGTGTACATACATGCTAAACTTACCAGGTATTACCCATAATCCACATGGGATCCTGGTAGGTCTGCACTCAAGTTTGCAGTGTTGTAGCTGTGCTGGTCCCAGGATATTAGTGACGCAAGCTGAGTGAGGAAATATCTTTTATTGGACCAACTTCTGTTGGTGAAAGAGCCAAGCTTTCAAGCTACACAAAGGTTTTCTTCAGGTGAAAGCTTGTATCTTTCACCAACAGAAGTTAAGATATTACCTCACCCACCTCTACACAGGTTTGTCAGTTATTGCTTCTAGAGGGTATCACTTCCTGAGTCAGCTCAGGTTGGCTCATTATACAGTTTGGGAACTTTGTTGCTGGACCTCTTGAATCCAGTCAAAACCAGTATATGCAATTCCTCCCAGGGGATGGTACTCCTACAGACATGTTCAACTGTCTAGAGATTTCCATTAATTACTCCTTAGTGATTCCAGATTTCCGCAGAAAACCCACCAAGTGAGTCAGGAACACAAAGATACGCATACTGTTCTCTGATGTAATAGTCTTTGAAGTTTCCATGCTTCCAAGATTTCACATCTGTTACAATGTTTATTACTTGTTTTATGAGTTAGTTATTATTTACATAGTAGCATAGATGTGCAGGATGATTTACAGAGAGATAAAAGGTGCGATCCTTCAGTTTCTGATAGCTTTTCAGAATGCTAGAGTATAGAAAATGAATTTGTGGTCTCAGGGCAGCAGATAGGTTACAATTAGGGCTGTCAATTAATCACAGTTAAAGAGATTGCATGACAGTACCTGTATGAGGTGAATTAAAAAATATTATTTCTTTTATCTTTTTTACAGTGCAAATATTTGTAATTAAAATAATAATATAAAGTGAGCACTGTATACTTTATATTCTGTGTTGTAATAGAAATCAATATATTTGAAAATGTAGAAAACATCCAAAATATTTAAATAAATGGTATTCTATTATCATTTAACAGTGCAATTAAATATTGTTTTTAATTTTAATATTGAGTGAGGTCCCACTGTTCTGGTTCCAGTTCTGTTCAATAACTGTTCATTAACGATTTAGATAATGGCATAGAGAGTACACTTATAAAGTTTGCAGGCAATACCAAGCTGGGAGGGTTTGCAAGTGCTTTGGAGGATAGGATTAAAATTCAAAATGATCTGGACAAATGGGAGAAATGGTCTGAATGACATTCAAGAAGGACAAATGCAAAGTACTCCACTTAGGAAGGAACAATCAGTTGCACACATACAAAATGGGAAAGACTGCCTAGCAAGGAGTACTGTACAATGGGATCTGGGGGTCATAGTGGATCATAAGCTAAATATGAGTCAACAGTCTAACACTGTTGCAAAAAAAGCAAACATCATTCTGGGATGTATTAGTAGGAGTGTTGTAAGCAAGACACGAGAAGTAATTCTTCCACTCTACTCCGCACTGATTAGGCCTCACCTGGAGTATTGTGTCCAATTCTGGGCACCACATTTCAGGAAAGATGTGGAGAAATTGGAAAAAGTCCAGAGAAGAGCAACAAAAATGATTAAATGTCTAGAAAACATGACCTATGAGGGAAGATTGAAAAAAATGGGTTTGTTTAGTCAGGAGAAGAGAAGACTGAGAGGGGACATGATAAGAGTTTTCAAGTACATAAAAGGTTGTTACAAGGTGGAGGGAGAAAAATTATTCTCCTTAACATCTGAGGATAGGACAAGAAGCAATGGCCTTAAATGAGGTTGGACATTAGGAAAAACTTCCTAACTGTCAGGGTGGTTAAGCGCTGGAATAAATTGCTCAGGGAGGTTGTGGAATCTCCATCATTAGAGATTTTTAACAGCAGGTTAGACAAACACCTTTCAGAGATGGTCTAGATCAGGGGTCCCCAACGTGGTGCCCGCGGGTGCCATGACGCTCACCGGGGCATTTTTGGGTGCCCACAGGACACCTCGCTGCCGAAATGCCACCGAGAAGCATTGCCGTTTCTCGGCAGCATTTCAGTGGCGACGCTTCTTCCCACTGCCGCTTTTTGGCGGCGGCATTTTGGCGGCGGGGTGTCTGGCGCCCGCCACGGTCTTCTGGGAATAGCAATATGCTATTCCCACAAGAGAGGTTGGGGACCACTGGTCTAGATAATACTTAGTCCTGCCATGATAGCAAGGAACTGGACTAGATGACCGATATATGATTCTATGATTTCATGATTAATAGTGATTAATTTCTTTAATCATTTGATAGCCCTAATTACTATACACATACTCCCCCTCAGAACTGGCAGTAAGTAGCAAACTCAACAGAGAGGCCAAGACCTGAACTAGAGTGGGGTTTGAATTACCTGTTAGAGGTAGAGTTTGGCAGGTCAATAAGGAGGACATTGTACTGCTGCTGCCTGTGATGTACTGGTTCTCTGGATAAATAAGGACTTGTTTGTACTGCAAAAAGTATACATTTACAATTCTTGCTGTGAATATGCTCTAGAAGATTGTTAGAAGGTTTTGTTAAGGCATTCTATTCTTTAAAAATATTATCATTTATTAATCAGATGGATGAGTACTGATTTCTTTAGTCAGATGCACTCCTGCTGCAAGCAGCTCTAACTCTTTTCTGACAAATTTTTTGACATTTTACTGAGGCCATGTCTACACTTACCGGGAATTGAGGCTGCTGCAATCGATGCAACAGGGGTCAACGGTGGGTCTAGTGAAGACCTGCTAAATCAAACACAGAGCACTTTCCGGTCGACTCTGGTACTCCACTGGAACGAGAAGATTAAGGTAAGTCGATGTCTCCTGTCAACACAGTGCGGTGTAGACACTGCAGTAAATCAACCTAAGCTACATCAATTCCAGCTACATTATTCACGTAGCTGGAGTAGTGTAAATTAGGTCAACTTACCCCAGTAGTATAGACAAGGCCTGAACTGAGGAGAAAGTCAGATGCCAGACCTGAATCAAAATTTCCTAAATCTCTCATGCATTGTAGATTCCAAGCCTCCAAAAAAGAAATAAATATTCCTGCTGGATTGGGCATACTTTTATGGCCAAATTCTGCTTCTAACCTGTGGCTTTGGAGGTGGGGGTGAAGAAGGTAAGAGCTGGCTGGAAAATATTTTCGTTGAAAAGACAACAATGAAATTTTTCAGGCAAAATTTTCAGCTTCATCAAGTTTTCATTTGTTGTTGAAATTTTTAAACTCTTTTGAAATTTTAGAAATATTTTAATTTGATTTGTGGGGAAAATCCCCATTTCCTCACTTTTTAAAAAAAAATTATTTGGCAAGGGTGAAAAATGTTTATTTTTTAAGATACAGGATTTTTTCCTACATTGTCTCACTTTTTAGATTTCCTCCCTCTTTTCCATTGGAATAAAGAGTCTTGTATGAGTTTGTGTGCAAAATGAGAAATTCTGAGAAAAAGTTGTTTTGAAAATTTTTGATTACAATGAAAATTATTGTGAAAAATAGTGAAATTTAAAAAAAATCCTTTTTTTCCCAGTAAAACACTGTTACTAAAATGGTAATAACTCTCAAATCACTACCTGAATGGCATTCAGAAACAGTGATTTTAAAAAGAAGGATTCTGTGTCCTATAACCAATCGCCAGTGCCATCCAATCTCTCCAAGGTAGTTTTCCTGTTCTTGTGCCAATGACCTCCTTTCCCTATTTTGTCAGTGAGCAGATTAAGCTGCAGAACAATATAATGAATTTATAAATTTAATTTTCAGTTTTCCATTACACAAAATTCACACACATTTTGTCTTTGCTAAGTAAATAACAAACAAACAAACAAACCACTGTTCAGTAGCCATATTTGTAGCTTTGCAGGAAGCAAAAACTAATTCCATTCATATCCTGAAGAAAAACTGCAGTATCACAAAGGCAAATTTTCACCAGTCTGAGAACCAAATCCTTTCTATACTTCAGTCCCTTCAAATCTGAAGAATAAAATAACCACCTAAAATGTGTGTTTTCATGATTTCTGCAATTTTCTACCTGTGGATTTGTAAATGGTAAATTGCATGTGATGACTTATTATTATCAGGATGTCTAGTTTTGAATACAAGCACCATCACTTATTTACAGCTTCTCAGTCACTTTATCAGCAGCTAGCTTAATTCAGAGATGGAAGATAGCAAACAAATAAATTACAAATATTTGGAGGACATAATTTTCTGTTTTGTTAAATGCATCATAATGTAAGTGGTTTCTGCCCTATGTCTTTTCTATGTAATCAGTCTGACAAACTCTCAATCATTTTCTTCTCTGAAAAAGGCATTTAAAATGAATAAATCACAAACTTGGTGAAACGTTAAAACGTCCTTCTTGTTCATCATGTATAAAGGTATAAAGAGAAGAACATACTTCATTGTGCAGTATATTATTGCTTCTTGTTTTGATAAAAACCTGCTTTTATTTAAGGAAAGACTTTGTTTCAAATACTTATGAGGAAAATGAATAAAATAGGCAATGGACACATTTCTCTCTGTGACATTTTAGGAGCCATTTATTTAAAATAAACCTACTATGGGAAAGTTAAAAGGATGTGGAAGCCACTTTTAAAATAAAATTGACAAACACATTTAGGACTTCATGTTACCATCAGATCTGCTATGTAAAGCTGCAAGAGTCGACTTTCTTTACATTTTTAAGGAGCTCTCAGAAATTCCTTTGGTTAACTCAGGGTATGTTGGTTTTCTTTCATCCTGCAGAAAGGGTAACCTCCTAAATGGTGCACATCTTCCTTATCTGATATGAAAACCCCATTCAAAAGGCATAGTTTGATCAAAATTTAGTAGACTTAGCAGAAAAAATTGTGACCGGGTTCCTGGGATCGACCACACTGAGAATACCACACTCATGGCAGACTGCAAGAAACAGGACAGACAATCCCTAAAAACTGGTGGTTTATTCTGTAATTAGATTCACCAAACCAATAACAAAAGAGCTTCTGTAGCACCACACAACTCCAGCCCTTAGCTCCCATCCAGACAAACAGGTCTAATATAGTGAGAGGTTACTGGAAACCCAATTCACCATATGTGAAGTTTTAGTAATCCCAAAGGATCAGGCATTTACCCCCAGGCCAATATATGTCTCAAATCTTTACCAAATATCATGCTGTCAGCCAGTCCTTAGTAAATTAACTAAAGAATTTATTAATAAAAAGGAAAGAAGAGAGTTATTGAATGGTTAAAGAATCATATACATACAAATTATTTTCAGTGATCATAGATCAGGATCATAGCAGTGATGGAATAGACTGCTGGCTTGCAGAAGTCTGTCCGGTGACTTCCAAAGATCGGAAGGTCCTCAGTCCATAGTTCAAAAAAAATCCTTTTAGTTGTAAATCCACAGTCCAGAGAATTGGAGAAGGAATGAGGCAAAACAGTGATGTCACAGCTTGTAATTTATAGCTCAGTCCAGGTGGAGGGAAAGTTACTGGTCCAATATGGAGTTCAGGGTCACTTGAGCATGGAAAGTCACTGGTAAAAGATGGAGTCTTAGGTCACATGTCCTCATCTTATGTCCTTGCATGGTTTCCTGAATCACAGGGGCAGGCCATTGGTCCCACACTGTCTGAGTCATCCACAGGAAAGGCCTACTGGGTGGGATGAGTTTCTTCAATGGCCCATTGTGAGCTAAGTGTCCTTAATAGGCCATCAACACATAGCTCTCTAGCCCTGATGTAAATCTACCCAGGCATACAACACATGATTGAGATACAGATACATAGCCAATATTCATAACTTCAGATATAAAAATGATACACGCATATAAACAGGATTATCATACTTAATATATTGTAACTTTTCCACTGACACCTTATATGATACACTTTGTACAAGATTAGTCACAACTGTGCAACAGTGGTAGCAACAATGATATAAATGGTAGCTTCAATCAGACAGCATCACACAAATATATAAGATGATCACCTGTAACAGGCAATTAGTCAGAGGATTGCCAGGGCAGATCTTGATTAGGAGCATGACCTTTGAGTCACAAAATCTTCTTGAGTCCCATCACAAAGTCATTGAGAAAGCAGTGACCACTGAGGCTGTACATATGCCTTCATATGAATCTAAAGTTTGGGAATAAAGCTGACATATGAAACCATAGCCCCAGCCACCACCCAGGTCTTTCTTACAGTCATTGGTGGTGAATCAGAGACCCACTGCTTCCCTTCTGCATTGTGCATTGCAGCAGTTTCTTGGGTTTTAGATCAAAGTGATAATTTGCATAGGCAACCTCAACTTCTGAGTGTTTCTCATTGTAATCTAAAGTGTGGTTTCCTCCTAAAAAGTGAAGTTGTATAAGGAGCAGTATGGAATTTCCTGTTAACATCTGTCAATCGCTTCCAATTCAAACATGCACAGTTTACAAGAAAAATTTTAAAAAGAATAAAAACCTTCTTTTAGGCAGTCCTGTAAACTCACCATTGAATCTGCAATTCAAGCTGAGTTGTTTCCAGTTCAGGCATCATCACCCATTGTCTACAGTTCAGGTGCTGAAACCTGTGTAACTGTCCTGAGAGCTCACGATTTGCTCAGATTGAGTATCTAACACTAGAGGTAGCTTACCTAGTCAATGATCCAGATCTTTAGCTTTACCTTCACTGATTTCAAATGAGTTACACTGATTTATATCCACTGAACTGAACAAATGACTCACTGAGATCAAGTCTTCATAAGAAGCCTTTTCTTCTCTCCATATGTTCTGCTCCCTCTTCAAAAGCCTGGCCCTTCCAAAAACCAGGAAAATCCTCCTTCACCCAACTCAGACAGACTCATCAGAGCCACCTCTAGTGAAATAAGGCAAGGCTATCATTATCCTTAAAGCCCTGGTCTGCACTCCATTACTCTGTTATTTGTTTTGGGATCTCCTGTCACAGAAGCTAGGGCAGGTGTCAAGGTTCCTTCCCCACTCTGAACTCTAGAGTGGAATTCTTGATCCGGTCCTTCCTGCATTAAAACTGCTCCCACACCACACTCAGACGCATCTGTGGTTACTAGGAATGGTTTGTCAAAGTCTGGGGCCCTTAGCACAGGGCCAGACATGAGTGTCGCTTTAAGCTGGTTAAAGGCCTTCTGACACTCTTCGGTCCACTGAATGGCATTTGGCTGTTTCTTTTTGGTTAGGTCTGTCAGTGGGGCAGCAATTTGGCTGTATTGCGGTACAAATCACCTATAATATCCGGCCAAGCATAAGAAGGATTGGACCTGTTTCTTTGACTTTGGGACAGGCCACTTTTGGATAGCATCCACTTTGGCCTGTAGGGGGCTGATAGTTCCTTGACCCACCTGGTGTCCAAGGTAAGTCACTCTGTTTAGGCCTATTTGACACTTCTTAGCCTTAACAGTTAGTCCTGCCTCCCTTATGCGCTCGAAGACTTTTTGTAGATGTTCCAGGTGTTCTGCCCAGGAATCCGAAAATATGGCCACATCGTCAAGGTAGGCAACTGCATATTCTCCTAATCCCGCTAGGAGACCATCTACAAGTCTTTGGAAGGTGGTGGGTGCATTCCGCAGCCCAAAAGGGAGTACATTAAATTCATACAGCCCGACATGGGTGGTGAAGGCTGACCTTTCCTTGGCGGATTCATCTAGCGGTACCTGCCAGTACCCCTTGGTTAAGTCCAAGGTAGCGATGAACTGGGCCGGTCCCAGTTTTTCTAATAGTTCATCTGTGCATGGCATTGGATAGTTGTCTGGGCGAGTTACAGCATTTAGCTTATGGTAGTCCACGCAAAAACGTACCTCCCCATCTCGTTTGGGAACTAGAACCCCTGGAGATGCCCATGCACTGCCAGAGGGGTGGATTACCCCCATCTGTAGCATATCCTGGATCTCCCGTTAGATAGCAGTTTTAGCTTGAGGAGACACCCGGTAAGGTTGGACTTTAATTGGGTGAGCATTACCTGTGTCAATGGAGTGGTATACCCGTTCAGTCAGTCCTGGGGTGGCTGGGAACGTCGGCGCGTAGCTAGTGCACAGCTCCTGGATCTGCTGTCATTGCATATGCTCAAGAAGTCAGTAAGAGGTTCACCTCTTCCACGCCACCAACACTTTTCCCTTCATAGTAGACACCTTAAGACCACTCAGCATCATCTTCTCCCTGGGCTGTAAACTGACAAACCTTTAATTCTCTGGAATAAAAGGGCTTTAGAGAATTAATATGGTACACCTTTGGATTTCGGTTGGAGGTGGGGAAGGCTATGAGATAATTAACAACTGCCAGGTACTCCTGGACCATGAATGGCCCTTCCCACGACGCTTCCATTTTATGGGCCTGGAGTGCCTTTAAGACCATGACCTGGTCCCCTACTTTGAAGGAATGCTTTCTGGCATGTTTATCATACCAGGCTTTTTGCTCTTTTTGAGCATCCTTTAGGTTTTCTTTAGCAAGGGCTAAAGAGGTTCGGAGGGTGTTTTGTAGGTTGGTTACAAAGTCCAGAATGTTAGTTCCTGGAGAAGGTGTAAACCCCCCCATTGCTACTTCACCAACTGTAATGGCCCCCTAACCTCGCGGCCATATTCAAGTTCAAATGGGGAAAACCCTAAACTGGGATGTGGTACAGCTCTGTAGGCAAAGAGCAACTGCTGCAACACTAGGTCCCAATCATTGGAGTGCTCATTTAGGAATTTACGTATCATGGCCCCCAAAGTCCCATTAAATTTCTCCACCAGGCCATTTGTTTGATGATGGTAAGGGGTGGCAACCAAGTGATTTACCCCATGAGCTTCCCAAAGGCTTTCCATAGTTCCTGCCAGGAAATTAGTTCCTGTATCTGTGAGGATGTCGGAGGGCCAACCTACCCTGGCAAAAATGTCTGCTAGTGCCTGACACACACTTTTAGCCCTGGTGTTGCTTAGAGCTACTGCTTCCAGCCATCGGGTGGCAAAATCCATGAAAGTCAGTATGTACTGCTTTCCTCTGGGTGTTTTTTTCGGAAAAGGACCCAGAATATCCACAGCTACTCGCTGAAATGGAACTTCAATGATGGGGAGTGGCTGGAGGGGGGCTTTGATCTGGTCTTGGGGTTTTCCCACTCTTTGGCATACCTCACAAGACCGGACATAGGTAGAAACATCCTTGCCCATTCCCTCCCAGTGGAATGACCTCCCCAAACGGTTTTTGGTCCTGTTCACCCCAACATGGCCACTAGGATGATCGTGGACTCAGCTCAAGAGCTTTATCCAGTACTAAGTTGGAACTACCAACTGTCTCTGAGGATGCCAGTCTTCCTGGTGTCCATCAGAAAGAGTTTCCTTGTATAAAAGTCCTCTTTCTACAACAAACCTGGATCGATTAGAAGAGCTGAGAGGTGGTAGGTTGCTCCGTGCCACCGTCCAAGCTCTCTGAAGGCCATTCATCTGCTTCCTCTTCGGTCTGGAACTGTTCCATCAGTTCCTCATTGGATTGTGGACCGAGGCTTGGTCCCTCTGGAAGCGATGTAGGGGATGGGGCTGTTTCTGTGGACTGTGAACTGCTCTCCGCTGGTGCACTATGTTGGGGTTCAGGCTCCGGCTGAGCCTCTTGTGTAGGGTTATTGGCTGCTGCCGGTTCAGATTCAGTGGGGCCCTCTGGTGTTGGGGTTGCAAGTACTGGATTCAGTGCTGGCAATGGGTCTGGTGTTGGTTGTTCCACAGTTCCAGTTCTGGGACTGGCTCTGTCTGGGTCTCTGGGACTGGATCCACTACTGCTGTTACAGACACTGGCATGGGGTCCAGTTCCATCACCTCTGATCGGATCCTGGTAGAAGTTTCTGGAACAGAGCTAGGCATGACGGCTTGCTTAGCCTGGCTGCGGGTGACCATTCCCACCCTCTTGGCTTGGTTCACATGATTGGCCAAGGCTTCCCCCAACAGCATGGGGATGGGATAATCATCATAGACTGCAAAAGTCCACGTTCCTGACCAGCCCTTGTACTGGACAGGCAACTTGGCTGTAGGCAAATTGAAAGAGTTGGACTTGAAGGGTTGAATTGTCTCTTGGATCTCTGGGTCAATTAAATTGGGGTCCACTAAGGAAGCATGGATAGCTGACACTTGTACTCCAGTGTCCCTCCATGCGGTGAACTTCTTCTCGCCCACACTCACAGTTTCCCTCCGCTCCGAGGGTATCCGGAAGGTATCTGGGCCTGAGGACCTCTGGTGTGATTCCGGTGCAATGAACTGTACTCAGTTGGGGTTCTTGGGGCAGTTGGCCTTTACATGCCCCGGCTCGTTACATTTAAAATATCGTCCAGCTGACGGGTCACTGGGACGAGGTGGGTTGCTGGAGAATGGTGTGGCAGGATGATAAGGTGTTTGGAGTATTCCTTGGTGTGTAGCTGGGGCCTTGGGCTGCCCCCGGTAGTAGGGTGTGGTCTGAGGGTGTCCCTTCTGGTATCTGCTCCAACTGCGACCAGAGTTGTTCCTCTCTCCTCCCTCCATCCGTTTTGTTCCAGCTTGCCCCACCTCTCTGGCGGTATGGGACTGCTCGCATCAATCAGCATAAGAAGCAAGACTTTCTGCTGAGTCCATTTCCTTATCCCATAAACACTGTTTTATTTCCCCCTTGGACATAGTCAGGAATTGCTCCTGAGCTATTAAATCACACATTCCATCAAAGCTAGTGACACCCCTTCCTTGGACCCACTTATCTAACAGATCCTTCATCTGGTTTAGATAAGACACATTCCTTAGTCCAGGCCCTCTCTGAAGGGTTCGAAATTTTACTCTGTACATTTCAGATGTAATTTGAAATTGCTTTAATACCAAATCCTTGAACTTATTATAGTCAGAAGCCTCATTAATAGGCATCTTATTGAATATGTCCAGAACTCTTCCAATCAATTTTGCGACCAATATGGTCATCTTGTGAGCTTCAGGAATTTTATGGAGAGTGCACAGTCTCTCAAAGATGAGAAAATATTCAGCAATATCACTGGATTCATCATACTGTGGACATAGTTGCTCCCATTTGTGGATTGTTGGGGAAGGATTGTTAGAGTTATCCAGTAGATTCCGCTCAGCCCTTACCTTCTCCATCTCCAGTGTATGTTTCCTCTCTTTTTCCTTCTCCTCCAGTTCTTTTTCCATTGCCTCCATAGCTCTCCTGTGGGCAGCCTCTAGGGCTTTTTCTGCCTCTTTCACTTCTTCCAGTCTGGTTAACTCTAATTTGTGTTATGCCTTGGTTTCTGTCATGTTAGCCTCTCTGTTTTTAACTAACTTTACACCCGAGAATTGGAAATAAAACGAACAAACAAAAAAAAACTTGGCTTGTCAAAAATATATATATATATAGGTTGTGCTGTAACTGGATACCTATGTTCTCTGATAGTGAGTGTCAGCCTACAGAAAAATCCTTAAAAAAAAAAAATTAACACCTTTGTCTCTAGGCAAATAGACAGAAAACCCCTCTAGTTGCTCTTAGCTAAAATATACCTCTTCAGGTGTGTGAAGACTTGAGAATTTCCCTGCAGGAGGTTAACTACCCTGCCTTTATGTAGAGAAAACTCCAGCTTACAAAAGATGATTCCCTTTTGTCTTTGCTCTGGCCCCCAAGCAGAAAAAAAAAAAAAAAAAAAACTCTAACTGCTTTCAGCTGAAAACCTGCTTTCCAGCAGCCGAAAGCGGGGGGGGGGATGATGTTCTTTTTTAAAATCTGTGCTTGTGGTTCAAAAAATCTCAAATTGATCTCAAAATGATTTCAAGTTAATCCCACCGCTCTGCCACCATGTCAAGGTTCCTTCCCCACTCTGAACTCTAGGGTACAGATGTGGGGACCTGCATGAAAAAAACCCTAAGCTTATTTTTACCAGCTTAGGTTAAATCTTCCCCAAGGTACAAACTATTTTACCTTTTATCCCTGGACTTTATTGCTGCCACCACCAAGCGTCTAACAAATATAACTGGGAAAGAGCCCGCTTGGAAACGTCTTTCCCCCCAAAATCCCCCCAAGCCCTACACCCCATTTCCTGGGGAAGGCTTGATAAAAATCCTCACCAATTTGCATAGGTGAACACAGACCCAAACCCTTGGATCTTAAGAACAATGAAAAAGCATTCAAGTTCTTAAAAGAAGAATTTTAATTAAAGAAAAAAATAAAAGAATCACCTCTGTAAAATCAGGATGGTAAATACCTTACAGGGTAATCATAGAATCATAGAATATCAGGGTTGGAAGGGAGCTCAGGAGGTCATCTAGTCCAACCCCCTGCTCAAAGCAGGACCAATCCCCAATTTTTGCCCCAGATCCCAAATGGCCCCCTCAAGGATTGAACTCACAACCCTGGTTTTAGCAGGCCAATACTCAGATTCAAAACATAGAGAATCCCTCTAGGCAAAACCTTAAGTTACAAAAAGACACAAAAACCGGAATATATATTCCATTCAGCACAACTTATTCTATCAGCCATTTAAACAAAACAGAATCTAACGCATATCTAACTAGATTGCTTATTTACCCTTTACAGGAGTTCTGACCTGCATTCCTGCTCTGGTCCCGGCAAAAGCAACACACAGACAGAGAGAACCCTTTGTTTCCCCCCTCCCCCAGCTTTGAAAGTATCTTGTCTCCTCATTAGTCATTTTGGTCAGGTGCCAGAGAGGTTATCTTTAGCTTCTTAACCCTTTACAGGTGAAAGGGCTTTTTCCTCTGGCCAGGAGGGATTTAAAGGTGGTTAGCCTTCCCTTTATATTTATGACAGCAGGTCTTTCTTCTGTCTCTAGATTCACTCAATCCAGCAGCAAGGAATTTGGCAGACGTGGATTTTCAGTCCTCAGATAAAATGCATCAGTTTCTGCTGCCCACGTCTACACTAAGGATATATATGCTCACAAGTGGAGTTGATTTCTCTTGTAGCCAAATGATATAATCCCTTTATTTTGCTCAATCTCTATTTGGTTTGTCTGAACAAGTCTGGATTAAACATTACATATGGATTGGAACATGGACCTGGGTCTCCCACAGTTTGGGCGAGTTCCCTAATCACAGGGCCAGGGGATCTTTCTGACTCTCTCTCTGGCACAAATAATATTGAAATATATTATATAAAGTGGAATAGCTTCAACAGGAGAGACCCGCCCTGGACTAGCCCACAGCACGACGGTTAGGGTGCTCACATAGTGGGGGCAGCACCCCTGGGTTCAAATTCCTACTAGGTTCATTCTACCTCATGCTTCAGAAATATTTCTGAAGTCTGGTAAGCCAAGGTTCTCAATATTCCTTATAATGTTCACTCCTTCCTACTTATGATCACATGAACCACCCCATTCCAGTTTGCATAACATCCCTATGGCAACTACAGAAATTGCTTGTATAGAGAGGTAACATTAGTAAATTATTTAACATTTTTAGCTGCCTTTTAATGTGATTATGCAGCTGGAAATCTCAGAGGAAAGACAGCATTATAAGACTATCCTGTTCAACATCAGCAAATATTGTTTGGATTCACAGTTCAAAAATTGGTGTGTTAAGAGTCCATGTGGAGCTAATTAACATTTTGTGACAGCACTACTCTCTAGTATTAGGAACCAAACCAAAGGCTTATTTTGCAATATCACTTTCAAAAATGCATTTGAATGAAATATTCCTCAGCCCTACAAGTTGTCACTGCCAGTAATGCTCTAAAATAAGGGAATCTTCATGAGGCAATTCTCAAAGGAGAACAAAATGTTACTTAAGTGTAAGTAGAGTTGTGTTAATATATTGCCTCTGCTGATCCATATTTATTCACCAACCTGCCTTAGATTCTCAGAGTTATTAGCTGGTATTTTAAAAGTGCTGTAAAGGGACTAAGAGCAGCTAAGATCCCTCAGATAGCCTTAATCTAAGCATTCTATTCACTATTTTTGGATTATTTCAAGATATTAGGATCCACATGATGATCTGGAGAAACAATGGACTAGATTCTCAGCTTGTGATTTCAATGGAGCTACACTGATTTACACCAGTTCAGAGTCTGGCCCATTATATTACTGAAAACTCCAGTTATAAGTACAAAAACATTGTTTCTGAGGTGGATAAATTTATGTTCTTTCATATCTATGTATGATTTATTAATTATTTTTATTTTCATTATTTTAACATATAAGTTAGGTAGATAAAAAACTCAAGTGTAAAATCTAGTATTTGAAAACATTTTGTGAATTTGTTTCGCTCCCTAGAGGACTTTGGGTATTTTAAAATAATTTATGATTTATGAGGATACTGTTATGGGCAGCAGGTAAAATAGGCCAGGGAAGGCTCTGTCTTCTCTGGCTGCATCCACTGCAGAGCTGGGGCTGCTCTGGCCCCAGGCTGACCTGCATGGCTGAGACTGCTCAGGCCGGGGCTCAGATCAGTCGGCCGGCTGGGGGTGGGGAGAGTGTGTTTGTGCAGCTTGAGGTTCCGGCCAGCCAGGGTTTTCTCCAACCATGGGAGGATGGTGCATGGGGTTTTAGGGCTCCAGACACAGGTGGGGGGCCTCATGTAGAAGGGTCAGGGCCAAAGAGCTAGCCTCCCTGAAGGGCCCTACCACCCATGGATACGGTATTATATCTGGGACTATTTCTCCCCTCCTCCCCCCCCACACACATAGAAATGATCCTTGTGGCCACCCTAAGAACTGAAGAATGTTGTAGTGCACCACTTTGGTGTAAACCACGGAAAGGAATGATGAGGATCTCCTCCATAGATGGTCACAAAACAATTATAATAAATAGATTAAAACACAATACTTGCCTTCAATATTATTTGATTTTTTCAGTGCATATTTAAAATATTCTACGTTAGACAGCTTTTTGTTAATTGCAAGGTATCCTATGCTGTGCAGAACATAAAAGCCAGATCCTTGGTTGTTGTACACAGATACAGTTCCATTGAAGTCAGTTGCACTACAATGGTTCAGAGCAGCTGAGGATCTGGCACAAAAATAGGAGGTGACGAACAGCTGTGATGGGCATCACTGTTGTCTGCCAGTGTTGAGGATTACATTTTGGTATTGATAGGAAAAATAGTTTAAGAGGCAATTTATGCATATGTGAGATTATTAGGCTTTCAATTACTGCTTCTGCCCCTCCCCTTTGGATCTAATTGAAATCTCAGGTGGGTGTATCCATTCTTTCATCTTGTTTCCTTCACTGATTTTTTCCCCTGATTTGTTTTCTCTCCTATTCCCTTTTCACCCATTTTGTTTGTTTGCCATAGTATTTTTAGGGTGGGAATGGGTTTTGTTTGCTAGATGTGTCATCTCCACTCTCTCTCATACAGACACGCTAACACACAAGAAGACACTGAAATGTCATTTATTTCTTCCAAGCAAGAAGCCAGTCTCCTGTTAGCAAGTAATTTGTTTTGTCTAACAGACAGGCCAATTCCCACTCCCATTTTATTGCTTGAGCCAAGACACGGTCCTTGAAGGAGCATATCAATTCCAGCTCCCGCAAGGCCTCTGCTTTTTTGTGCCTGTAGTAAGTTCCTCTGTTGAAGGACTTCAGTGCTGATCCTCTCAGATGCAGTAGCCCTTTCTTCTAACTTTTTTCATTAGCGGAGGAGTTTGCTGGGCAACTGTAAAGGGTATCCCATTATTACAGCTTCTCTGATGCTCTTCTAGCAATACTATCCTGGCCTCCAAGGCAGCGGCAGAAGACCTATACTTGAATGCCATCGTTTTTTCCATTTCCTGCAACTTGGCCTTCAGGTTCATATTTACCTGGCTGACCTGCCAATTTATTTCATAGTCAAGGACAGGCACCTCTTTGCATCCCCATCACTTCTTGACTGGAGGGGGTTTTCAGGATCCTGCAGCCTATGCCACGTGTAATGGCATGAGCCATCACCATGCATCTCCTTGAGGCCCAATATGACACTGCAGGTGTGCCCCACCTTAATTCCACCCTCCCATTTGTATGTCTGTGTGGCGGGGGAAGTCTCAGATATAATACTTGAAAATAGCATGTCCCCTTTTCAAATAAGGTTTCAGGACTGGAACATTTACAGTACACTCTTCATAAAGGCCTCACCTCAGAACCTTGGTTCAAAGATCCCAAACTTAAAGCCCACAAAACAAAGTCTCAAAGTTTGGTTAGACTTGTCTTTTGGAGTCTGAGAGAAAAACTACCATCCACTGCAGCTGGCATAGCTACTACTTCCCTCTCTTCCTAATTCTGTTTTAATACTCCAGCCCAAGGCGGGACTGGGCCTCCTTGATTACACCCAGCCTGTAGGCTTGGGGTAGTGCACTCCTTACACATGTATATCACCCACACAATTTGTGTTTGGTGAATGGTATGTAAGTATGTAAGGAAGTACAAATTAGGAACACACAATTTAAAAATAAATTAATGAGAGACAGAAAGAATTTTTAACATCCGGCTGAGTCAGCAGAGCATTTTTGCTTTATTTCTGGCTTATGGAGATATTTTTTCCATACTGTTTTAAATTGTACATATTGACCTGGAATAACAGGTAGTTTTTTTAGTTGTAATAAATTGTCTAAGCACTCTAAATGATACTTATATGATTTCTGGTGAAAACATAATTCCTGACCTTCTCTGCAACTTACAAAATGCATACGATAACCTTTTTGTTCTATTTGCAACTCCCACATATCACTTGATTTTTCTTGTTAAATGGGATAAGAATCTGTTGAGTGGTAGCAATTACGTTAATTCTTTACATCCTTTGTTAAAGAATGCAACAGACTGGAAAATGCTATTTTCATGTATATCTACACCTTGTTTTGAACTCTGCCAGTGACTTTCCTGAAAAACATTGGGGCAGAAAGGAAAGTTTACTTTATCTTTCATTTTCCTTTTACAATATTTGGGCTTCAGAATCATAGAACCAAAATCATTTTTTTCCTAAACTGGTGTAATTTACACATTCTTCTGTCTTCTTCAGTTGGTGTGTAACCCCACCTTAGACTCCCTTAGGTTAATTAGAGCTAGATTTTCAACTGATGTAAATCGATGTAGCTCTATAGTGAAGCTATGATTATTTAAATCAGTTGAGGATCTGACTCTCAAAATCAGACACATACTGACATGTCACTTAAAGCCCCTTTAGAACATCACCTTTTAATTTGCCCCACTGAGTCTAATTGAATTTAAGGGAAACTAAACTTGTATAACTTACATGTAAAGGGTCCAGAGAAGAGAGATGTTGAAGCAAATGTATCAAGCATATGCATCAGTCCAATGAACAAAAGTCATCTGATTCATATTTTATAAGTGTGCATTGGATGAGGCAGGACTTCTCTGCCTTGAGTCCCCTCACTGCATAGTGTTCAAATATTAATTCTAAGATGTGCATTTTGTATGGTGCACATTGAATGGATCAATGCTCCTGAATTTCTTGTCTCATTCACTGTACATTTCATAACGTCTACCGGAGTATTTGCTTCATCTTGCAGAGTAAAATCAGCACAGTTCCTAAGGTACACACAAGAGCATTTTGCTTCTATGGTCCTCTTACACTATGTGTACACAGGGATAAAAAACCCATGGCTGGCTGAAAAATCACCAGATTTCAGTCACTAGATGTTCAGGCTTGGACTGGAGCCTGAGCTCTGGAACCATGTGAGGGTGGAAGATTCTAGAGCTCAGGCTCCATTTGGAGCCCAAACATCTACACAGCAATTTTTAGCCCTGCAGCCCGAGCCCCATGAGCCTGAGTCAGCTGACACGAGCCAGATGCAGGGCTTTTATCCCTGGTAGACATACCCTGAAAGTGCTTTGGATACGACATTCTGGTGTTGTCTTACCTTCTTTGGTTTTCTAAACCATTACCACCAGCAGCCCCTGAAAAAGCAACAAACACAAGAAAATTTCATTTTTAAAAAATGTTATAGTCGTGCTGCTAAACACTGAAGTCTTGAAATCTCAAAGTGAAAGTTGCAGGCCAGATCCTCAGTTGGTGTATATCAGCATATTGCCACTGGCTTTAATGGAGCTATGCCAATGGATCTAGGTCAGTTTATACCAGCTGAGTATTTGGGCTTTCACTTTTGTCTTCTTCAGTCACTGCTGTCTCACAACATAGGTAGACAACTGATTCCAGAACGGAGTAAATTTACATATAAAATCCAATGAGAAATCCTCATAGTCAGAAACACTTGACTTTGTACTTCGATAGAGGCACACCGTATAGCAGGGGTGTCAGAATGGGCAGGGGTTATGACCCTCACACTTTTTACTGGCCCATAAGGGCGAGCTACAGAGTGGGAGGGAGAGAGGTTTGAGTGGGAGGGCAGCGGGGTCTTGGGGAGAAGAGGCAGTTTGGGGATGGGGTTTTTGGGGAAGGGGCGGTTAAAGGAGAGGGGCTTGGGGAGAAGAGGCAGTGTGAGGGCAGGGCCTCTGGGGTAATGGGTGGTATGAGGGGAAGGAATTGGGAAGCAGGGGTGGTGCAGGGGTGGGGCCATGGGTGGAGCAGCGTGGCATGGGAGGCAGGGCCACAGTTCAGAAGCCTATGGCTCCCCCACTTCAAGGGCACTTCTGCCACTCCTGTTGTATAGAAAACCTCTTACAACTGTTCTCAACGTCAGAATGGCCATACTGGGTCAGACCAAAGGTCCTTCTAGCCCAGAATCGTGTCTTCCAACAGTGGCCAATTCCAGGTGTGCCAGAGGGAATGAACAGAACAGGCAATCATCAAATGATCCATCCCCTGTTGCTCACTCCCAACTTCTGGCAAACAGAGGCTAGAGACACCATTCCTGGCTAATAGCCATTAACGGACCTATCCTCCATGAAATTATCTAGTTCTTCTTTGAACCTTGTTATAGTCCTTTGGCCTTCACAACATCCTCTGGAAGGAATTACAGAAGTTGACTGTGGTGTCATGGGAAGAAATACTTCCTTGTGTTTGTTTTAACCTGCTGCCTATTAATTTCATTTAATTTCATTTCAGATCTTGTGTCATGAGAAGAGTAAATAACACTTCCTTAGTTTATAAAAAGAAAGGAGTACTTGTGGCACCTTAGAGACTAACCAGTTTATTTGAGCATGAGCTTTCGTGAGCTACAGCTCACTTCATCGGATGCATAGCATATCGTGGAAACATAGCATATCGTGTTTTCCACGATATGCTATGCATCCGATAGTGAGCTGTAGCTCACGAAAGCTCATGCTCAAATAAACTGGTTAGTCTCTAAGGTGCCACAAGTACTCCTTTTCTTTTTACGAATACAGACTAACACGGCTGTTACTCTGAAACTTCCTTATTTGCGTTCTCCACACCAGTCTTGATTTTATGGACCTCTATCATATCCCCACTTAGTCATCTATTTTCCAGTCTGAAAAGTGCCAGTCTTATTAATCTCTCCTCATATGGCAGCCGTTCCATATCCCTAATCATTTTTGTTGCCCTTTTCTGAACCTTTTCCAATTCTAATATATCTTTTTTGAGATGGAGCGACCACATCTGCACATAGTATTCAAGATGTGAGCGTACCATGGAGTTATATAGAGGCAATTTGATATTTTCTGTCTTCTTATCTATCCCTTTCTTAATGATTCCCAACATTCTGTTAGCTTTTTTGACTGCCGCTGCACATTGGGTGGATGTTTTCAGAGAACTATCCACAATGACTACAAGATCTCTTTCTTGAGTGGTAACAGCTAATTTAGACCGCATCATTGTATATGTATAGATGGATTATGTTTTCCAATGTGAATTACTTTGCATTTATCAACATTGAATTTCATCTGCCATTTTGTTGCTCAATCACCCAGTTTTGTGAGATCCCTTTGTAGCTCTTCACAACCCGCTTGGGTCTTAACTATCTTGAGTAGTTTTGTATCTGCTGTGTGAAATTTCAGCACCATAATGGTGAAGATAAAGTAACCTTTCTTCCTTTGCTACACAGTGATGGCATAAGACTTCACAAATGTTGAGGTTGGTCAGACTTGGCATTGGACTTCCATCATTGGCACTGTAGCCATCTCCCAATCATTTATCTTTCACAGGCTATCCATAAGCATCATGGTGATCTCTGAGGATGAAGCTGGGTGGGGAAGACATTAAGGTTTTGTCTACACTGCACTTTCATCATTAAATCATTTGTCGCTCAAGGGTGTGAAAAAAACATACCCCTGAACGACAAAAGTTTTAATGACGAAAAGCACCGGCGTGGACAGCGCTTCAAATGGCAGGAGATGCTCGCCCATCAACAAAGCTACTGCCCTTTGGGGGTGGTTTTATTTTGTCAGTCGGAGAGCTCTCTCCCGATGACAATCAACGGCTACACTGCTTACCTTACAACTGCGTGGCTGCAGCGGCGCAGCCTCACCATTGTAAGGTGCGCAATGTATACATAGCCTTAGACGTTGCCTATCACAAAAGCGATACCATTTTAACTATACTGTTAATAGTTATAATAGTTAACTATACTGGAATAGTTAAAGCAGTACAATCTCCTTAGTGTGGGTGCAGTTATACCAGCATAGGAGAGCTTATTCCTGTATGAGAAGGAGAATAAGCTATACCCGTATAAGGCACCTTTATAGTGGTATAACTGTCCAAACTAGGGGTTGTACTAGTATAACTACATTTCAGTTAAAAAAAAGAGTCACACCCCTTATTAATATAATTATTAATATAGTTATACCAGTTGAAAATCTGTGGGTAGATAAGGACCCTTAGTGAAGGATAAGGATCTGGATCCTTAGTCAAGGCTAAAAGATTGTCAAGTCCTACCAAACCATAGACCAGGGGTCTCAAACTCAATTTAGCTTCGGGCTAGTGCCAGTCCTCAAATCCTCCTGACGGGCCAATAATGTCACTGAAGATTGTGTTCAGAAAAGAAAACATTTATATTGTATTTTTTATTTTGAATTTCTTAGAAATAATAAAACTTTAAAAATAAAAATAATAAAACAACTTTATACAATTCTTCGCCTGCCAGAGAGTTTTTAGTGTTTGCCAGACACTTGGCAATGCTTCAGTTCTGTCAGTTTGTGGATGTTTGGCCTCAGTCACTGAGCAGTTGAAACCTTCAGAATTGCAGCATGGTGTGCATCAGATAGTTGTATTTGGTATTTTGACTTGTTTATATTCATTGTGGAAAAAAGGGACACTGCCTCCATGGCTGACTCTGTCCAACAACTAATGATGCTGCCTCCATGGCTGACTGCCCGTCAACTAGTGATGGTATCTCTGTCCCTCTCCCCCAGCCAATAGGAGCTGTGAGGGGCGGTGCCTGCAGCAGACAGAGCCAGCAGTGTGGCTGCATGCATCTCTCCTCCGCGGGCCACAGTGGGGAGATTCTCAGGCACCAGATGGCCCGTGGGCCATAAACAGAGTTGTCCATTAGCTGAATAGTATACACTCTTACAGCCACCTGGAAACACATTGGTTCCATGAACCTGTGAAGGTAGATCATCAAAATAGGTCTCTTGCTTCAATGGGAAAGACGCATCCCCAAACTAAAGGAAGCAATGGTCAGTCAGTGACAAGAATGTAACCCCACTTCCAACTCCTGACCTCCAATCACATCTCGGAAACAAAATGCAGCTATATAGAGACAGAAAATGCCTAGGAGAGACAGACACAAAATCCTCTACAGCCAGGAAATCTTTCACTGACATGTAATAATCATCATCAATTGCATGAAATTGGAAGTTAGCAAGAATGGCCTAACTATTTAAAAGGAGATGTATGGCTTCTAAAATGACCGGTGGTGTATTGGATACAGTCCTCACACATGTAGAAATTTCTTTGGAATGTATAAATCCAAGAAAATTAATTATTATGAGCCATTAAATAGTATGAGCCTTGCATACATTTACATAAAGCCTGATTTTGGCCCTGAACATGAAAACAGAGATAAAAGTAGCAGGATAACTAAAGACTGAGTATGGTCAAAAAAAAAAAATCCTGATCTATGTTAACAATAAATCATTGCAACTGAAAGCATTTTAAATAAACCTTGGAAAACAGGAACAATTTTTCATAAATTTGCACAAAAAGAATTGTCTGTTTTTTGGATGAAAAGTTTTCAAATGTGATTCCTCTCCCCACCCCCTCCCCCCTCTCCCCCCCCGCTCTAGTTTTAAAATCACATATACTTTGTACTGGTTATGCTGTGCATTTACTTTTTATTTTCCCCTCAACTTGGACATAATGAAAATAAACCAGTCCATTTCACTTTAGTTTCTAGTCAATTTGATTGTTGAGTTTTTGTGCCTTAGAACAATTCTGCTAACAAACAAACAAATAATACTAATAAACCTACTTTTTTCGTTTTCTGTCATTAATGGAAGCATATTTATTGGTCTCAGTTTTTGTAAAATACTGATCTTTCCATTTGCAACCAAATTTGACTAAATAGTGTCTTACTTCTGGAAACATTAAAAGACAATATGTAATGGCCAGAGAACTGTGAAGGGCTTGAGAGCTCAAACTAGCATGATTAAGATGGCGTGGTTTTCAATCATAAATCTTCATTGTTTGTTTCTTTCATAAGGCACTTGGGTAATTGCTCAGCAAAAAGCATTGTGAAAATTCAGATGGGGATACTAACAAAAATGAATTATTTAAAGCATATAGCATTTACAATAGGTTATATCAATATCAAATTAATCAACACTGAGAATCAACAGGCCTAGAAAAGTGAAAGAGTATGAAGAAATGAAAAAATAATCAACACGAAAATTGAAAATCAATGTTAAAATTAGAAAAGAACAGTCAATATGAAAGTAAGCGAAATATGAATAACATGGAGATTTGAAATGCTTTAATGTTAGGAACCAGATGAGCATTGCTTTGTCCATAGGGTAATTAAACTAATTGAACCTTATGTATTTTATTTGACAGAACAACAAGCAATTGTTTCAAGTTGCAGTGGAGGAGGTCTAGGTTGGATATTAGGAAACACTATTTCACTAGGAGGGTGGTGAAAGAATGGGTTACCTGGAATGGAGGTGAAATCTCCAGCCTTAGATGTTTTTAAGGCTTGGGTTGACAGATCCCTGGCTGGGATGATTTAGTTGGTGTTGGTCCTGCTTTGATCAGGGGGTTGGACTAGATGACTTCCTGAGGTCTCTTCCAACCCTAATCTTCTATGATTCTATAAATATTGATATTTTGGGGCCTTTCTTCATTGTAATTTACTATAAAAAAGTGACACCAGACAGGTTGGAATTATGGGTGTTTAAGAAAGCCCAAAGGAGGCCCTGATAATGCAGTTATATTATTGCACCCATGTCACACCATTATGATGTCAGTGAGGCTCTGTGTAAACCAGCAATTTGCCCAGGGGGCTCTGATTATAGGATTGGGCTCTACATTTGTGTGATGATTTGGGGGATCTATCTGTACAATGTATGAATCCTGGTTGACATTATAAAGTTATAAGTCATTGCTATGAAAATTGCTGTATCATGAATGCCCCTCTACATGTGCATTCCCCACGAGCCGGCAGGGTTATGTCACGTCTCTGCCAGACCAGAGACAACAGCTGGTTGTTAAAGGACTGTCAGTTCCTGAAAGGTCTTACTTGGGGAGAACAAAAGAATAACTTCACCATAGGGAAAACCAGTTCTCTCACCATTCCCTCTGCAGGGGGCTTGTGTTGGGAGAATGGAAAATTCCCAAACAAGACAGAGCCAAATGTGACAAAGCAGGGGGTTGAAAGGGACTCACAGGTGGAAGACTGGGAGAGACACACAGGAAGTCTGGATAGCAGGAAGGAAGGAGAAAGACAGGCCAAGGTCTGAGAAGAAGTGCTGGGAGAGAGAAATCTTCATGTGTTAGAACACAAGCTATACAATGGGGCAGAAGAGCTTAGCACAGGCCCCAAAACTCTGATTCCTGCCCAAAGAATGCTCTGGAGTGGTGAGGAAAATGAAGCAAGGAAATGCCTGTAAGATTTATTATTTTTGCATAGATCTATATATTTCACATGTGATTAAGCAAAGAGCAATAATATGTTAATTTTATGGAAAGTATCTCTGTGTTGTATGCTACACCTACAACATGGCCCCTTGAAGAGGTGGACCTCTGGGTGGAGATCTGGGAAAGAGTTTGTTTAATCTCCAGGCCCTGAGGTGTCAGCACTGGTTCCAGGGACCAGACAGAGGGTGCTAGCTCTTGAACCCCAAGAGTAAGGACCCCAAGACAGAGGCAGTGACTGGACTTTGTTCAGATTCTTGTGACTTAAAGCACCTGGGGATTCAACATCTGAATCTCTTCACAGCAATCAGAGGGAGCCAGACCAGATCTATCACAGTTTGTCCATGGGGAGCATGAGCCTGACTACAAAACCACAGGCAAACGTGTAGAGCTCTAGACTGGCTGGTAACTCAGTACTGCCACTGTAGGTATTTACAGATAGTACATGGATAACATGATATAGCAATTCAGAGATATTTTCTATTGATCTAAATTTGCCATTTTGGATATTGAGATAAACCCAAAACAATTTTATGTCAATGGACCCCTATGCCTGTGCAGAGGGCTTGGACTACACTACCACTTACTCTGGTATAACTTATGTTGCTCAGGGGTGTGAAGAAGCCACCCCCGAGTGACATAAGTTACACAATCTAAGCACTGGTTGGACAGCGCTATGTCGGCAGAAGAGCTACCTCCTCGTGTGGAGGTGGATTTATTATGCCGAGGGGAGAGCTCTCTCCCGTCGGCATATGCATCTGCACCAGAAACGCCACAGAGGCCCAGCTGCATCGGTGTGGCTGCGCCGCTGTAGCACTTCTGGTTACACACAGGATACATATAGACTAAGACCTCAGCTCTGCATCTGAACCCTGACTGAGGTTCCAGTGGCAATGGCATTACTGAAGAGCCAGAAAATGAGTGTAGGTGCGTAACTTCTGAAAATATGTCCCTTTGTATTTGTGGATTTTGGGACATCCATACATGGAAGCCAAGCTCCCTGCTTCTTCTGTAGAGATGGGGAACCCTATCTCATTTCCTGTTAGAAGAATGAGGAAGAACCTGCATGAGTGAAAATTTGTGTAATCCATAAAAGGGGGAAAGAGTATTCCAAAACATTTGCATGATACTAAATGACTAAATCTCACACGAGGAAATTAAAAGTGTAAAGAATGCAGCATATTTGAGATTCACAGAGTAAGAAAGAAATGTGATGTTGCAGAAAAAAGGAGAAAGTGGGGTGAACTCTCATTAAGTTTCTTATATAGAAACCTGAATGGTTTAAAAATAAATGGTATATTACCTGGATTTTGCCATGATGACAAGGTGAACACTATCTAGTTCAAAACAAGCAGTCCAGTCTTCACATTTTAAAACACTATTAAACAAATGCTAGACAAAAGATTTTTCCCTTGCCTGTTGCCTCTGGTATATAAACCAATGGTCATAATGTTTAATCCTCTAAGGCAACTTTCTAAATTGTCTATACAGTCAAGTAAATTTAAAATATATAAATAAAGGTCTTTACCTAACTCAGAATTTGTTTCTTCCAGTAACAGCTTCTTTTGCTTCAAGTTCATTTACTCTTTTCTCAACTCTGCTCTGTTTTATTAAAGGCAATTAAATCAGCATAAATATTAGTCATGGACAAGTTTTTCACCTCACCGATTGCATGGAAGACTTCTGTTGGTGACCCTTTGATTTCAGTTCAGATTTCTTTTTTCAAAACTGCAAAAATGTTTGGAGCAGCATTTTCCTTGTCATATTGCTGTCACAAGTCTGTGAATCTTTGTGAGCAGAGAAATTTCTGGAACTGAAAAATCCTTTTGGCAAATCTTTCAGGAGGCAAACTCTTAAGATATTCCTATTTTCTACTTCTTATTCTCAAAGTGTTTATTTTTATAGCTGAGGTTAATTTCCGTTACTGAAAATTATGATATTAAAGGAGACTTGTTCAGAGTAGAGGGAAAATACATCTCACACTCATGCAAACCCACTGGCTATCTATCTAGCTGGTTACACTGTCCCATTAGATGGTAGGTAAAATTTCCAACAACTCCTACATGGCTCCTGTGTCTCATTTTCACAGATTCATAAATTTTAAGACCAGAAGGGGTGACTGTGATCGCCAAGTCTGATCTCCTGTATAACACAGGCCATAAGACTTCCCTTAAATAATTCCTGTTTGAACAAGAGCATATCTTTTAGAAAAACATCCAATCTTGATTTAAACATTTCCAGGGATGGAGAACCCACCAGAACTCTTGGTATGTTGCACCAATGGTTAATTATCCTCACAGTTTAAAATGTATGCCTTATTTATTTAGTTTCAACTTCTAGCCATTGGATCTTGATGTACCTTTGCCTGCTAGATGGATGAGCCCCCTATTGTCAAATTTCTGTTTCCCATGTAGGTACTTAGAGACTGTGATCAAGTCACCCCTTAACTTTTTCTTTGTTAAACTAAATAGATTGAGCTCCTTGAGCCTATCGCTATAAGGCATATTTTCTAATCTTTTAATCATTCTCACGGCTGTTCTCTGAACCCTCTCACATTTATCAACTTTCTTCTTAAATTGTGGACACCAGAACTGGACACAGTATTCCAGTAGCAGTCGTACAAGTGCCAAATACAGAGCTAATATAACCTCTCTACTTCTACTTAATATTCCTGATATTCCTGCAAAACACACCTACCAGATCAGACCTGTCAGACAACGAAATGCCCAGTTTGAGGATCCCACCAGAATTTAGGTGGGAGCTGAGTGACAGGACTGAATCAGCTTTGCGCATGACCACCAGAGTAAACTTAGGTGTCTACATGATTGGGCGACAGCTGTGAAGGGCTTTTGAAAAGGGAGGGATAGCTCAGTGGTTTGAGCATTGGCCTGCTAAACCCAGGAGTGTGAGTTCAATCCTTGAGGGGGCCATTTAGAGATCGGGGGGCAAAAATTGGGGATTGGGCATGCTTTGAGCAGGGGGTTGGACTAGATGACCTCCTGAGGTCCCTTTCAGCCCTGATATTCTATGAAAATCTATATTTTGGGTTTAAGTGCCTTAATCCCGTTGTGGAACTAGCTCTAAATGATTTAACCAAGACCACCCAGGAAGTATATGGCCAAGCAGGGAGCTGAATCCAGGTCTCTCGAGTCCCGGGCTAGCCCCTAACCACTGGCCCATCCTTCTACTTATTTCTGTATTTCTTTTGCCTTATGTAAATATTTGCCTTTGTGAATGTTACTCTTTAATCTTCTGCAATTTGACTCACATGATTCAATAAAGGATTGGCTGCTTACATCCCAGACAAATAAGGTATGTAATAACTAAGGGAGAAATTCATCCAGATACCAAAACTACAGCACAAGGCCCTTCACTTAACCCCTCGGTAGAGCTATATGGTGGGGGCCATGCAAGTTTTCTCTGTGCCAGTCCCACGTAGGCCAGTACAGAGAGTGGCATTGTGAGTGGGAGGGGAGGCTTACTGCAGGATCCCCCACCATGAATATGCCATGGCCCTAACACTCCATGGATGTGTATGGACAGTGGACATTATTCCAGACCATAGCCTGGAGTAGTAGATGCATTTAATGCCTCCTCTGCAGCTTGTAATTTGTCTGCATTAATCCCAGTTATTCTGGCTTTATGTGGGTGAAGTGATTTTTCACTCTGAGATGCTAGCTGCCTGCTGTTGCTAAACAGGGCATGTGAACTGGGGACAATTCTGCATACAACATGGCTCTGCATACAACATAGGTTTTGGAAAAGGTGGACAGGGATTTACATGTGTCAGATATTTAGAATCAAATTTCAGTTTGACATCTCTTGATAAATTCTGTTTCCACACGTGTGGGCATCTGACATATTCCAATATTTTTAGAGGTTACGTATTTCAATATATTCTTTTATTAGTTTTTGTTTTTAAACAAAAGTTTAAGCTTCATCAAATTTACAGGCAAGAATTGAAGAATGAAAAGAGTCAGTGAATTTTGAATGTGGGTGAAACAACATTTGGGTAATCTGACATTTTGCTTTCAAGAGTCAAGAAATAGAGCAATTATAGTTGTAGTAGTCTAGACAGCAATGTCTCACAATAAACTGTCTTACTAATTGCAGAATGTTTACAGAGAAGGTTATAACAGGCGTGAAGTAAGATTGACTAGAACAAACTTGCTCTCTTTACATCCTTTTAAAAATAGATCCCACAATTTCCTCAATATTTCAAATCCTTGGATAAATATTGAGATGCGGGTTTTCAGTTGTAACCTCTTTTTTATTATGGCAAAATTATGCCCCCTGAGGCTCCGTCCTTGCCCCTCCTCTTCTCCCCAAGACCCTGTCCCCGAGGCTTTTTCCCTTCCTCCCAAGGGCCCATTCCTGCTCTTCCCCCAGAGGCCCCACTTCCAGCCAATCCAGAGTGGGGAGCAAATGCCAAACATGCATTCATGCCCAGGTGGAACTCACTGTATTGGTTTTAACCTTTAAATCCTCAAATGATTTGGGTCTGTTAGAGGGCTTATTCCTTCACCTGCTCACTTCCCTGGTTCTTCTCATATGAACAGAAAGCAACAATACCCGAAGTCCAAAGGTGCAAACAATTCGATGTTTATTGGGGTGAACTTCCAGCAAGCAATGATTCCAATTTCCTTGCTTAGTGTCCCCCTTCCCAGCTCTGACACCACAGAACCTTGCCTGTGTCCATGGGCATGCGCACAGGGTGTGCCAGGTGTGCCCAGGCTCACCCTAATGTCTCAAAAAAAAAAAAAGTGGCTTTGCATTTTAATTTAATCACATGATATGCTCTTTTAGTTTTAAAGTACGGATTGTTGTATTATGCAATAAGCGCCGAACTGCGTAATATAGATGTTGTAGAAATGTATAGAAAGCCCACGTTCGCTCGCAGCATGCGTCCTCACTACTGCGGCGCCACCTTACCATTAGTCCTCCCCTCTGACTATTCCAGAAAATTCTTTGACCTATATAAGCGGCCGTATCAGGCATCTACAGCGCAGTGTCTACAGTGTTTGTAATCTTTGTCGCGTGTACTCTACTGAAATAGCATAACAAGCCCCTTGGCTTCACGTTTTAATTCAATCGTATGATACCCCCTTTTAATTTTAAAATATGGATCGGTTGGTTGTTAAGATAAGAAAAGGAGCAGACAAACTGAATTATAATGAATGTGCTGATAGTAGTGCAAATACCTCAGACTCCTCGGTTAAGAACTTACATGAAGATAATGCCACAACCAGTTCGTGCAATAAACTGAGTAATGACCAACAGAAACAGACTTTGTCTCTTAGTTCAGGTCAGTGTAGTTCCTATTCAAAGCCATCAAACATTCCATCTGATGGCCCAGCTTGTGATTTTCCAAAAAATTGATTAGAACACCGGTCTCGATTATCTAGAGCTCCTTATCAGCCTAGATTAAGCATGTTTCCTAGAAGTAAAATAGGGAATAAACAAAGAAGTTTTCAGTCTGATTGGTATGAAAAGTATAAGGTGGTTAGAACATAACCCATCAAAGGACGCAGCATTTTGCTTTTACTGCCGTTTCTTCTCCTCTAATGATGCAGCAAACAAAGGTCACACTGATCCAGCATTTATTGATAAGGGATTCAGAAACTGGCATAGGGCTAATGAACGTTTTAAAAACCACCAGCTGTCAAAATCTCATATGTTGAGCTGTTCTTCATGGTCAAGTTTTAATGAAGGGAAACCTATTGATGTATTGTTGTATGAGGGCAAGCAGGTTTATCTGTCTAAACAAGAAGAAGAACGGTGCCATAACCAAAGTGTAATGGAGTGACTGATTGACATTGGTCTGTGTTTGGCGAAAGGTGGGAGACCATTCAGGGGTCACAATGAAAAAGCTGACAGTTTTGAGAAAGGTTTATTTCTAAATCTTGCCAATATGCTCCAAAAATATGATCCCGTAATGGCAAAGCATGTGCAACAATCTCCTCGAAATGCTACCTATCAGAGTAATCACATCCAAAATGATTTAATTGTGGCCTTGCACAACGTTGTGCAACAAAAGAGTGTGTCTTCACTAAATGGAAAAATGGTCTCAATTGCCGACGACATTACTGACTGTCAAAATACTGCACCACAATGGACATCTGTTCATGGTGTCCACAATGAAAAACATAGTCCAGCTGAACATTTTGTGTCTGTTCAGAGACTATTAACAGTTGATGCTCAGTCTATTTTTGACCAGTTAAATGACATCCTCGGCATTCTTAAAATTGACTGGTCATCAGTGATGTCTGTCAGTTTTGATGGCGCATCTACTGTGTCTGGATGTACTGTGGGAGTTATGAAATGTAAAGAAAGAAACAGTGAAATACTCTACACTGCTATGTGCATTGTCTGAACCTCGTCCTAGTAGATGCATGCACTTCAAGTAAACAAAAGAGAACTATCTTTGATTTTTTTGGTGTTCTTCAGAGACTCTTTATGACTTCATGGAGGGGAGTCCTGTGTGACATGCAGTAATGGAGAAGATTTCACAAGAAGTAAGATCCCAGCTGAAGACTTTGAAGTCACTATCAAACACAAGATGGGCATGCAGAGCAGAAGCAGTGGCTGCTGTAAAACAAAACTACTCCATCATTTTACAAGCTTCACAAGAGATTATTGAAACAACTTGCCTTGCTGACACTAAAATAAAAGCCAGGGGCCTTATCCATGAACTAAATTAATTCAAGTTCATCTTTGCCCTTCACATGATGCACCCTATTCTCCAGATGGTGGTAAAAGTGAGTAAGGCTCTTCAAGCTCCAGGTCTCAACTTACTTATTGCAATGACAGGGGTGAAAAGCTTGTGTAACTCCTTGGCTGCGATGAGAAATGGCCCAGAATATTTTCAATCTATTTTCAATGACAGTGTGAAAATGTGTGTAGAGAATGATATATCAATTCCCCCAGTTAAGAAGAGAAAAACATCCACTCGTATTGATGACGCATTTGAGTCCCAGCATCACTTTGATACTAAAGAGGAGCAGGAGAGAATAACTTCATTTTACCCGCTCCTAGACTCAATGATTACCAGCATTGACCAGCGTTTTGAACAGGAGACTTGTAAAATTGTGACTGCAATGGGAAAACTGCTGAGCTTAACATTGGCAGGGATGATATGAGAATCATTGCCAACAAATTTAAAGTGTCCTTGGATGAGTTGGAAGCTGAAGTCGGATTGCTTCGGTGTTATGACGGATCTGTTCCTAAAGGTAGCACTACGAACACCACCAGAGTGGCTTGATTGGCTAAAGAAATCGGATCGGTCTTCCATGTTCCAGGCCTTTTACAAATCTATTCAATGCTTTGCAGTCATACCTGTTACAAGTTGTTCATGTGAAAGAGCCTTTTTGAAACTAGCACATGTAAAAAACAAACTAAGAAGTACAATGTCCCAACAGCGCCTCGACTCATTCATGATTTTGTACATTGAACAAGAATTGGCTTTGTCAGTTAATTACAATGATGTGATTGAGGAATTTAGGTCCATAACACCTGGTGAGTGACATCTCATTCTCTAGGACAGGAAGATGAAGAAACCTTAATCTGTTTTGGTCAGTTCGGGTTAGCTCATTATCTGGTTAAAAATAAAGATCATGAAAATTGACTGTATCTTTGTATATGCCTGGTTATCACTACAGCAAAAATTTGGTATTTTGTGTCTCATTTTTTAAGTTTGTATTTTTTAAGTAAAGTTTAGTTGTTAATTAAAAAAAATAAGTTTAGTTAAGTTTTAGTTTCTTTAGTTTGTTTGATGAATAAAAATAATGTCCTTTATGATTGAGTATTCAATAAATGTTTGCCTTTAAAAAAAATTAAAAAATAAAATTCCCCAAGTGCACACCCTAATGAAATATAGTGTGCACACCTATGCCTGTGTGCCTCTTCCCATTCCCCCCTTTAGCAAAACATCATTCCAATTCCCCCACCCCCATTCCCTGTTCCCATTTCCCCCCTTTCTTCTTGATTGACTGCAGACTATATAGTAAAAACTTGAGTTCTGCTTAGCTATACCTTAACCAATCATTTTACTGAAATTTAACTAAATCAATCCTAACATACTGTAACATGATTATTTAACCAATTATATCCCACCACCTTAATTAGTTTACACCCAGAAAAATTAATGATACAGCAGACAGGAACAATCACAGAAACAGACAGAGATTATACAGAGAAACAATAAGGAAATGGGGACCACAGTGATAGAACAACAAAGAAATGAGAATTTCACATCTCAGCTATTGATGCTTGAGTTCTTGCCAGACAGGATGTTATCAAACTAAGTTTCCTTTTACATCTTCTAGGCACTTCCCTTTCTCTGGAGGTGATAGGCATTATCAGGACAGGATTGTATTCCTAACAGCCCAATAGCACCTTGTTTCAATGTGACTAGTTTGGAATGTGAGGATGTAACCGTTCACTTCCCAGCTTATGGCTGCCTCTGCTGCTTAGCCAAAGGCCTTAGCCTAAGCACAGGGCCTCAGACTGTCACAGTAAGAGAAGGCCCTTACACCGACAGACAGTGATTTTGATTCTTTCTTTTATACCTCTCTAACTAGCTAAATGATAAACATATACCTAAATTTTTAAAGTATAGGCCTTTGCAGACAGGCCTGAATATCTATATCCTAATGGGGTCCAGATTAACAGAGACCAGCTCACTTTTTGGGGCCATTCTAATACATGATCAGCAGAGAAATATGAGCTGATGCTCCCTAACAAAAGAGAGAGCATTCCTGTCATTATTCAGAAAGGCCCTTTGACTTGGGACATGCTTAATTGCTACTAAAGTTCAAGTTTGTTAAGCAGGCAGGATGCAAACCTCATCTATTTTTTCTTACATGTTGAAGATGAAAGAGCAGAGGGGCTACTTATGAGGAAATTTTTGCATCCGGATTTGTTGATAATTGCAAGGGCATTATGCAAGGGATAGAAGCAGATTACTGTGAATTTTAAATGTTGTCAAGGGGAGGGCCACAACTCTGAGATAGGTACTTTTTTTGTCTATTGAATATATCAAATTAAATAAAACTGTACAAATAAAGTAGGGCCAATTGTATGGATTTAAATTTTTATATCTCACAAACCACCAAATATTTGAAATCACCAACTCTGACAGGAAAACAAATCACAGAATCCTAGAAGATTAGGGTTGGAAGAGACCTCAGAAGGTCATCTAGTCCAGCCCCTTGCTCAATGCTGGACCAAGACCAATCTCAAATATCACTAGAAAAGTGTGAAAATAGACCACACACTCTTATTTATTTAGATTTATACGCATACACAAGAAAAAAGGTGCCTCTCATATGCTCTATGTGGCGTCATCAAAACTTAAAGTTACCCCATATTTAAAATAACACTCCAACTGTAAAGCCTCTCAGGGGTCCAGAAGAGAAGATGGCATGTAACTGTATGCATAAGAGTCAAAGTATATTGTTTCTTACTTGAATTACATTCCTATTGGCTATGCTTCTCAAGCAGATAAAAAATATTGATCTGAAGTTAGAAATTTAAAGCTTACATTTTAAACCTAACATTTGACTTTTACCTTTACAAGAAACAAACACACAAAAACCCAAGAAAGGGAAATTACCTGCATATATTTGCTTGTTTAGCATGGAATTTTATGGATTTCAATTACCTATAACTCTTATGAGAGACATTCGTCTTTCATTTTAACTGCCACTGTCATATAAGAAATGTGTGAACTTTTTATTCTTATTACTTCCCTGGGGTCAGGCAGAAAGAGAGCATCCTAATTTTCTCAAGAATCACCACAGCCATTATACATTTTGTATAAAATTCCAAAAACAAATTAGTTAAAATGCATTTAGGGCTAGTGGATGCCCTGAGAGAATGAAATTGTACATTTAGCTACGAAAGAGGTATAACACAAGCAAAGTCAATACGCAGCCCTTCCAATGTGACTCAACTGAAGAGGACGGGACCCCCTCTTGGGATCAGAAGATAGTTTAGTCTCCACTCCTATTCACTTCCATATAACCTGTGCAGGGCTCAGAAACAGTCCGTGTGAGTCCGTATACTGTGTTGGCACTTCTCTGATGTGACCATCTTCTTCTCTAGACTCTCAGCTTTCACTAAAAGCAGTAAGTTGTTAGCTGTTTATAATGTGAAGAAAACCTCAAAAATGTGACCCAAAAGGTAACCAACATGGGGTGTCTGTATGAATCCGCAGAATGCCTAGAACAATAGCTCTGAGACACATGAACTGCCTTTCCATCTCAGTAGAGTCTTAACTCAGATGCCCAGTGCTAAGAATCATATCGACATTTACATTAACTATTTAAATCTTCATTTAAGAAAAGAAAGGGAGGATCACGGAGCTGCACAATTTACCATTATACCCTGTATTTTTTTCTCCCAATCAAAAAGGCAAGCCCAAGGAAAACAACCAAGCTCATGGACATATTCCACTGAAGAGGGAGTGGGGAGCTAAGCAGAGCTTAGAGAGCACATAATTGCATTTTGAATTTCTGCACAGTCTACAGTGAGTGGTCTCTCATTTGGGATTTTTTACCTGAGTTGCATTTATTTGTGGGTGGAGCTGGGAAGAGTACCACTACCCTTTCCCCTCTAATCTCATACCTGAGTCTATGGAGCTTTTAAGGTTCCTTTTTCACTTTCATATTATATTTAAGTACAGAACAAAATGTTGATAAAAGAAAGTCCAGAATAATTTATGTTTTCTCTTTTCAGGATCCCAGGGGACAACTGACCTGGTAAAACCATTAAACTGCTAGAACCTTGCTTACGCTGGGGATTCTAATAGTGTTGTAATTGGTGAAGCTAAATGGATGGTTTGAACAATAGGATTTGTTTGTTTGTTTTTGCTGAAATTCCCAGCCTTGGAAGGTTTTGAAAATAAGGTGGTAGTCAGGTCCCACTCAGCTAAGGGATTTGTAGGTTAGGGGCAGGACTTTGAAATCTGCTCTGAAGTAAGTGAGGATGCATTTGCACTTTAATGCACAGGCGACGTGTTCATGTCATCATTTGCTGCTATCAGGCATGCCGTTGAGTGCTGCATCCTTTTTACTAACATCGTTTTTAATTTTTCCTTGCACAAGTTGAGCCAAAGCTTTTCATCAGTCTGCTCATTTTTTCCAGGTGTTGGGACATATTAGTGATGCTGGAGGTCTGCAAACTGTGGGGAGTGTGTGTGATAAAGTGAAATAATAATTGCAGGGGCTGGTTTCACTCCTTCAGGGAGGAGGAGCGAGAAGGGAGAGTCCTTAAACTTCAACAGGAAGTTCTGCATGTTGCAATCATGTCTACTCAGGAGTGATCCTGAGCTGCAGACCCGCAGTTGAGTAGATGTTTCTACCAAAAAGGTCCAGCTTTTTGGAGTCTTTCACCTTGGGAGTCTCCCCTTGTGACCCCTGCTGTTTTTGTTCATTGGCCACAGCAACCAACAGGGATCATGGGGAGGAAGGATGTATATACAAGAACTCATACCCACGAGCTGGGACACAGTACTTCTTTTCGGTTCTCTTGGCTGTGGGGGGCAGGGAAGTGGGGGTTTGCCACAGGCTTTTATTGAGTCCATGATGGCCTTATTGAGAGGTAACACTACTCTTGATAGGCCCTTTGTGGTCAGGTTGTTGACTAAAGTATGGGAGGACTCCTTTACCACCTCCACTTCTATGCCCAAATTTTGGGCTACTCTTTTCAACAGCTACTGATGCGCCTTGAAGTCATCCTGGGAAGGTGATGCGCCCTGAACTTGGCTTTGTTGGGGGAGGAGGAGATTGGCACCGGCTGAGGGCATTCCTCCTAATTTTTGCAACGGATGGGTCACACGGTATCGGCCCCTGGTACTCAGCATTCACCTGAGTACTGGAGTTTGGATTGGGGACTGCCTGAAGAGGTGCTGGAGCCCTTTCTTCTGAGGTCATCAAGAAGGAGCACCTCGACCAGAGTCCCTACATTGGAGAAGCCCACAAGTTCCAAAACAGCCATTGAATAGACACCAGCCAGTGACCTGGGGGCCAAGTACCTGAAGGCATTGCCTGGTTCGGGTCCACCGCCATGCAGGGCCGAGAGGAGGAGTGTCAGGGTCAACTCCTGGCATGTCTTCAGGTCCCATCATTTAACACAGCTCTCAGTGATTTCAGCTCTCAGTGATTTCAGTTAGAGGGGGAACCTCACTGCTGGTGCACACTGGGCAGTCCCTTGCATCAGAGACACTGTCCCAAAGCAGGTCTAATGCTTAGATCCAGGTATCAGTGATTTCAGTTCTGCAGTGTATAACAAGACTCTCAATTGCATTTCTTTGTTGCTTCCTGTTCTGAAGCCCAATGACAAGGGAATCCAGGATGTTGACAGAAAACAGGTGCTTCCTTGGCCTCTGCCAAGTTTATCAATAAGCGTGTCAATTTTGTGCCAAATGGAGTTATGGATTTAAGAGGTACATACTTGTCCACTGGCACCTGAACTGAGCCCACCAACTCATTTCACATAGGCCACAAGCTTTCATTGACTCCTAACCTAGGCTGAATGTTTACCAGCATACCATAGGTGAAGGATTTTAGTGTCTCATAATCCATTCAACAAGCCACCTCCACCCATCCCTGTTCACAAAAATAATCTATTAATATTTTGGTAACACCCACTATGTGTTTGATACTATCCAGGCACATAATAGAGTTCCTGTCATGAACTTCAAAGTTATAACATTCATAAAACAATTAGGAACCAAAATTATACTTCACAGGATAAAGCAATTTGACAGGGTGAAACAATGTATATATTAATCTGATTATTAGAATCCATTATTGACCAAAAGGAGTACTTGTGGCACCTTAGAGACTAACCAGTTTATTTGAGCATGAGCTTTCGTGAAACTGGTTAGTCTCTAAGGTGCCACAAGTACTCCTTTTCTTTTTACGAATACAGACTAACACGGCTGTTACTCTGAAACCCATTATTGACCAGTGCAGGGAAAAAAAAAAAAATCAACAGCAACACATTTACCCCCCTACCCCCATTTTGTGTTTTACTTAAAAAACCCCAAGTTATTTGCATAACATATATTTTGGTCTGAAGCAAATAAACGCTAAGGGTTTTGGAATGTTCAGGATATGGTCATCAATAAGAACAATTTTAAGGGCCATAATCAATAAGTTTACAAGGCTGCACTCATAGGCCACAATGAAATCCATTTTGACTTAATCAGGTTTCCTATTTTTTCTGGTAAATATATGGCAATTTTGGACTATAGCCAAGCTGTGTCTACTGAGGACAATTATAAACCACTGCAGAACAACTTGCATGAGCCACACAGCTCCCAAGTCAAAGTAGCATATTAGCAAACACATTCTATAAGGTTGACAGATTTCATTTGTTTTCTTTTTTCCACCTTTTATTTCAGCCTATGACCACTTATTTACATTTCCTTTTCTTCTTCTTATCCCTTTTTTGGGTTTTTTTTTTTTTTTTTTGGCACTAGAATGAAAACTCCGCAGCCGTGCTTGAAATTCAGATGAACGATTTCATAAGCTTATCACATATACTGTAGGTAGATGCTGCAGTCATAGATCAAAAATATGAAACATTCCCTCAACATAAAGGTACATTTTGCTGAAGCCCCCTTGGAAAGTCTATGGTTTAAGGACATTGCTCATGTTACCACACAATTCTGAACTCAATGAGCTTAAATACTTTTTGAAAGATGAATGGCTTTTCTGAAGCTCTCTTTTCTTCCCCCATAGGAGCACTCAACATTTACATTCTTCAAGGATTTCAGGTGACAAAGGGCCCAGTACTGAACACCTAGCATTCAGTTCCTCACAGGATAGGTTGTCACGGAGCATGAGCAGTAATTCTAATGCACAAACAGCAGGTAACAAACGGGGCAGACACTTGCAGACTCTTATCTTACCCATTTTACTAGGTGCGTCAAACAGACTGTTGTGAAACATCAGGTAGGTGTTTCCTGGCTACAGATAGCATAGAATTGCCTGTGTTAGAAATATGCCGAATGTGAAACTCAGTTCTATTTATCCTCCGTTCATTTCCCCTCAAAACTTTAAATACCGTATTTAATAGACATAGCTGTATGGACAGTAACAGGCAAAAGTTCTTCTCATCATGCAGCCTGAATTACTAGGACTGGGATCCTTGCTCTGGAGAATCAACTCCCAGTTTAATTGATTGAGTACCTCTCCCAGAGGCTCTCCCCTCCTTCTGCCTATGGAGTCAAAGGACTGCAGGTTTAGCATGGTGGTTCTTGCCCAGCCCTTCCTGCAGTCCACTATCCCTGCCCACCCCATGGACACAATCATTAAAGGAGTGAACCCACCCTGTGCAGCTTCCCTTAATTATGCTTTCTGTTATCTATCAGCTCTGTGTTCTTGGGGAACCAGGGCACAGTACCCAGCCTGTCTGACTCACAAAAGTTCTCCCCACCCCCAGCCTCTGCTTGAACTAAAGCCGGTCAGAAGAAAGACCTACAAAAAGCAACGAAAAGGCAGTGGAAGACACACCTAAACCCCTCCGGACAAGGGTGACAGGATTAAGGAAACTCCCCTAGCCTCCTTTGCAGCAAAGATGGCACAGGGAGGCATCTCCATTAGCATACAGAATGGAGAACAGAGATTCCAAGGCAAGAACCACACCGAACTCTGGGATCAGAAAAGCAGGAAAGCACTACATCATGGGGGATCTCTGCTCCAGATGTTAATGAACGTATTAGCTCAGTAGTTATCAGACCAATTCTAGTAATGAATCCTTTATTGGTATCCAAAATACTAAAGCTGCCTAATTGCATTGTGAGCTCCCTCCAAGGAACACCACCCATAGCCAGGAATGATCAGTTCCTATTGTCTAGCCTGAACAAAACAACTTTGATATATTCCCTTGAGCCATCAGTTTACCCATAAACAAACCTAGTGTTCTTCCTTGAATCATTGTTCTTTCCC
This sequence comes from Chelonia mydas, assembly GCF_015237465.2. Classification (NCBI taxonomy): domain Eukaryota; kingdom Metazoa; phylum Chordata; order Testudines; family Cheloniidae; genus Chelonia; species Chelonia mydas. Next base: position 127,604,877 of record NC_057849.1, read on the forward strand.
TTCAAAAACCCCTACCTATGCTCAAGTAAGTGCTCTGATGCCTGGATCCAAAATCTGCATCAGTACCATTGGGACAACATCTTCTCCTGACTGATCATGCTGGGGGCTCTGCCTGTCTCCAGCACTCCGGACCCTCAGCTATCACCACCACCTGGGAACCCCGATCAATTCAAGCTTCATGGAGTGGTGAGAACCCAGCTGTCTCTCTCTGGGCATAGCCTTCTGACCCTGACTTGTGTGATCAGTTATAGTTTTCTAAACCTGACTTTTATAATCAAATTTAAGTTAGATTTAATATTATAACCATTTTGTTTGTTTGACTCCCCTTGTATGGTTATTACCCGGCAATAAATAACTTTCATGGTTAAGCTGGTTGCTTCTCTCTCTCTCTCCCCCCCTCATGGATATTTTTTGGTTTTCCCATTCGCTCTGCAGCAATGATTCATACCTAAGCTAAAGATCCCTGCAGTGCCCAAAAATCCTGTGGGGTTTGTTCATTAACTGGGTTACTACCAGAACAATTGTAACGTGAAAGTGGGGATAGGGACATGCTGAACCTGGGGCACAGGAGGGTGGCAGCTTGGAAGTGCTGCTCAACTCAGCCTGCTCAGGCATACTCTATTCTGGTGCGGTGTCCATGGCATATGAGGGTGACAGCTTGGAGGTGCCGTTTGACCCAACCTGCTGAGTCCAAGGGCATCTGAGGGTGACAGCTTGGAAGTGCTGCTTGACCCGGCCTACTGAGACAAGGGACATATAATGGGTCAGCTTGGGAGTGCTGATTAATCTAGTCCTCTCAGACGTGCTCCATTAATGTGTGTGTGTTCGTCTGATTCTAGGGCTGGAAGAACCCAGCCCTGGGGAACCTAGGTCCTGCAGGATAGCTCCACTGGGAGAGAACTTGCAGAAGGGAGAAGGAGAGCTCCATATGAGATCACAAGTGACTCATACACAATGTACAAGCAGTACATTGATAGAATTACAGAACCCCCCCCAGAAGAGTAACTCTAATAAATGAGCATACCCCAAAGTAATGGAGTATTTGCTACACCTTTGTCAGAGGAGGCAGTATGTGCCTCTTAGCATACACAGCCAAAATTCATCACTTGGCAACACATTTTATTATTTTCAGCTCTCCAATTATCATGTCACACAATTACGATAAAAACCACACCATCTAAGTCAGCCTGAAGATTAAAGACCAATAATACCTATTCAAATGTAACATTCTTAATTTTTTGACTCCCTCACATGTGTTTCCACTACCAGTGTTCCCTTTGTGTTCTGGTTTGTACCTTATGCATGCTATTCTCTGTACACCTTGTTTGCTCTCTAAGTTGAGATATTTGTAAAAAAAAAATTTTCAAGATGGCCAGATAATATGGTGATGTTCACTGCATTAGATCAGGCAGAAGTTTCCAAACTGTGTTTTCAAACATATTAAGTGGCAAGACAAAATCAGCAATAAGGCTATTAATAGCCAAACCTAGTAAGTGCCTTCATCAGCCCTGTTTCAGCATCTTATTGGTACTGACATATTAGGATTAGTAGCAGGGAAGACAAACCGATTGCAAAGTGTGTTTACTGAGGAATGCCACTACACAGTTGCTGATCACATGGTTGCCAAATGCTTTGGTGGCATGATAAAATTGCCAATGAAGGACACATACCAAACATCCAGCTAGATATCTTAAGGACCTAGCCAGAGATTGATCTGGGTGACACTTGACCTGGAAGGAGGCTACATCTCTTTGGGATTTGCCTTGATGATTACTAAGTAGGAAGCGAGGAATCCTTTGTCTGGCTCAGTTTGAAGGATTACAGGTGACACAAAGTTGGGAGGTATTGCCAATATAAAGGAGGACCAGAATATCATACAAGAAGATCTGGATGACCTTGAAAAGTGGAGTAACAGAAATGGGATGAAATTTTATAGTGGAAAGTGCAAGGTCATGCACCCAGGGACTAACAAAAAGAATTTTTGCTGTAAGCTGGGGACTTATCAGTTGGAAGTGACACAGGAGGAGAAAGACCTGGGTGTACTGGTTGATCACAGGATGACTATGAGCAGTCAATGTGATGCGTCCATGAAAAAGCCTGATGCATTAGCTAGGATTGCATTAGCCGAGGTACTTCCAGCCAAGACAGGGAAATGTTACCACCATTATATAAGGCACAATGTGGAATACTGTGTGCAATTCTGGTCTCCCATGTTTAAGAAAGACGAATTCAAACTGGAACAGAGAAGGACTACTAGGGTCAGAAGAATGGAAGAAGAATGGAAAACCTACCTTATGAGGCTGAGGGGAGATATGATTGTTCTCTATAAATACATTAGAGGGATAAATACCAGGGAAGGGGAGGAGTTATTTAAGGTAAGCACCAATGTGGACACAAGAACAAATGGATATAAACTGGCCACCAACAAGTTTAGGCTTGAAATTAGACAAAGGTTTGTAAGCATCAGAGGAGTGAAGTTCTGGAACAGCCCTTTCAAAGGGAGCAGTGGGGACAAAAAAGTTAACTGGCTTCAAGACTGAGCTTGATAAGTCTATGGAGGTATGATGAGGCTGCCTACAATGGTACGTAGCTGACATGCGACTGCTGGCAGCAAATATCTCCAATGGCTGCTGATGGGGCACTAGATGGGGAGGATTCTGACTTACTACAGAAAATTCTTTACCAGGTGTCTGACTAGTGGGTCTTGTCCACATGTTCAGAGTCTAACTGATCACCATATTTAGGGTTGGGAAGGAATTTTCCCCCAGTCAGATTGGCAGAGACCCTGAGGTTTTTTTGCCTTCCTCTGCAGCATGGGGGATGGGTCACTTGCAGGTTTAAACTAGAGTAAATGGTGGATTCTCTGTAACTTGAAGTCTTTAAATAATTATTTGAGGGCTTCAGTAACTCAGCAGAGGTTAGGGGTCTATTACAGGAGTGGGTGGGTACGGTTCTGTGGCCTGCGATGTGCAGGAGGTCAGACTAGGTGATCATAATGGTTCCTTCTGGCCTGAAAATCTATGAGTCTATGAGATTAAGGATAATAAAAGATGGCTGTATTGAATGGGATTTACTGCTGGATTAAGGGGAGTTTTCTATGTTAATTTTCCTCAGTAAAAGAGGAAACCGTTAACTATACCAGAATTGAAGGGAACAGAATTTATATTCATTCATAAGAACATTAAAAGGCCGGACTTCATCAGACCAATGGTTCTTCTAGCCCAGTGTCCTGTCTTACAACAGTGGCCAATGCCAGATGCTTCAGAGGGAATGAACAGAACAAGACAATCATGAATTGATCCATCCCCTGTTGTCCAGTCCGAGCATCTGGCAGTTTGAGGCTTAGGGACACCCAGAGCATGGGGTTGCATCCCTGACCACCTTGGGTAATAGAATGGGGTTGCATCCTTGATTGATCCTTCATTATCCCATGGTGGCACTGCCAATGCACTTCTGTTTTGCCATAAATATCCAATATTTATCTAAGTGTGTATGTCTTAAGAAAGTATTTGTAATGCTTTGGTGAGAGGCCCTTTGGAACAACTTTGTAAATGTGACATGTGCCTTGATTTTTTTTTAAACTCCAAGTTCAATTAAATGTATACAGCACTTTGAAAAAGTTACTAATTACAACTTATTAGAGCTTGTTCTACCTAATAAGTTCCCAGTTGGAATTCAGCAATTCTGAACTAAAGGGATCCCCAAAGGCACCTGTTTTACACTTGAAAGCTCAGAATTATTGCTGTATGGTAACACTTTCTGATATGCAACATTAGCCATGAAGGAACTGTGCAATACCATTTCTGTTATCTTGAATGGCAACAGAAGAGGAAGAATTTACATTACTTTAGTTGGACTGTAGATACAATATAAATATTCACTAGAACTGCAACACATGGTTATACAAAATTATATGCAAAATAATATTACAGTAAGCAATATTCACCCACCTGCACTTTCAGATCTTTGGATGAAAGGCATTGCAGAAGAAAAACTGTTACTATATTGTGCTTGACAATATTTTTCTAATACCATCCAATTAATAATTTACTGATAGTTTGGAATAGGATATTCTTATTTTTTAAGATATTTAAATAGTGTACTCAGAGACACAGACTGTTTTAAATTTGCTTTAAAAAAATCTATGTAATATCTAAGAATTTTAGTGAGTCTTCCAATGTTCACTTATTTTTTGCTTTTTATTAAAAACAAAAAGTGAGCTGCAGAAATGCTAGAAAAAATATTTGATCTCTGAGTTCTTGTTTGAGTTACGTTCTGTTATCTCAACAGTCCACTTATTAAAAAAATGAACAAACAGCACTCTAATCATTCAACCACTTAATTTTTTTTCACATGCAGAATAGAAGGAAACTTCAGTATTTTATTTCAGTGAATAATATCAGAAGTACCTATTTTCTTATCTTCAGCATTTTTTACGTTCACTATCTTCATCAAAGACGTTTTACTGTGATTACGAGAATAGTTTAGGGCTTCCCACAGCTAAAAGGTTATTTTTTTTTTCAAATTTATAATGCAATCATTATCTCCATACAAGAGGTAAGATCCTTTAAACTAGTGTTTCCCAGTCCAGGGGCTGGGGCAAAGTAGTACAGGAAAGTCAAGACACAGAGGAGAACAGCAGTAGGGAAAAAGAATTTTCACAACCCTGGATATGTTCCACCATACAAATTATACTTATTTGTTTGTTTGTGGTAGCACTCACAATGTACTTTATACTTTCCAAAAAGAAAATACAGTCACTTTCCTGAAGAGCTCACAATCTAAAGATAGACAGAAATGGACCCGGATTAGCAGAAATGAGTATAACATATAGGGTGGCAAAGATGGTGCTTGGTAAAACAAGGTTAAGCTACAAAACAAAAATATTACTTTCGGTATTAAATCAGCAGAATTTTCTGTAGTAAAAATAATGTAAAGAGTCTTCAGAAGGACTTAACTGTGGAGAAGATAGGGGGCCTTGTGCATAAGCTCATAAAGACTAAAGGAGGCAACATGAAAGAATGGAAAAAAGAATGGAAATACAAGGCTGTCATCATTGGGGGAGCAAAATGGATGGGGAAGAGGCTATGTGAAATGAGACAGGGGGATAAGTAGGGAGTAGCAGTGTTACACAGGCTTACACAGCGCTCAGATGAGCTGCAAGAGCATATGGTCGTAGGAAGCTGACAATGGGTTCCCCCTCCACCCCATTCCAGAAAGGGGAAGTCACAAAACAGGAGAACAAAAACGAACACCACGAAAGTAAAACACACAAAAACAAAAAATCCAACCAGAAGATAAGAACAGGAAAGACAAAGGCATGGACAAGGAATAGGTAGTGGTAACTGTGCCGCACAATGGTATAAGGGGGCAACAGCCTATCCATAACAAGGAAAATGTTGAGCACCATTGTTCTAAGCAGTCTGTTATTCCAGCAAACCAGAGCAAAACCCTCCACATGTTTGAAGCAGATTGTCTTTGCAGTTTTGCAAATGCACTGAATGTACATGACATTATGCAGATGACAAGACTAGTATAGCTGAAGAACAGGCAAGAAGAAACATTCCTTCCACTTAGCACTGCAGAAGACAAACCAAGAGTAACCAGGGAAATTTAAAAGTAAATCATGAAAGACTTCATTGTCTTATTTTAGAAAGAAAAATAAAAAATAGATAATTTTTTACTCTACATTTTCATTCCCTACCCCCCAATCTCCAACTAAGAACATGTTGAAATATATTAGTCCTTAGTCATATGGTGGTAAACCAAACAGTTCTGGTTCAAAGTCCTCCATAGATTTCAGCACTAGATTTGCTTCCTTTGTAAGATCTTGATTCAAATTTTCATCTGGAATCATAATCACTTGCATCCCAGCTGCCAGTGCTGCTTGAACCCCAAGTGGAGAATCTTCAAATACAAGACACTGAAAAATGAGAAAATAAAGACATAAAGGTTAAAATGTTGTAATTACTTGTATTATCACAAGAAAGGATGGCACATTATATATCAGAACACATGAAAAGTCACTTTCTCGAGCTGAGTAAATGAAGTATCTATAGGGCCTAATTGTGCATGACAGAAGTCAGTGAAAGTTTTCTAATTGATATCAATGAATGCCGATTGATCCCATAATGCTGAAGAACAGTGGGTCATAATGTAAATGGTTTTCAGTGCAGTTTAGTAATGTATTCTCGTGAACTGGTGGGAAACTTAACATTTTCTACTCCACAAAGCATCTGCCTGCAACTGACATGCATATTTTCAATACAATAAATACAGGAGAACCTCAGAGTTAGGAATACCAGAATTATGAACTAACCAGTCAACCACAGACCTTATTTGGAACTGGAAGTACACAATCAGGAAGCAGCAACAAAAAAACCAAATCAATCAAACAAACATAAAAGCAAACAGTACAGTACTGAGTTAAATGTAAACTACTAAAAAATAAAGGGAAAGCTTTAAAAAAAAGTTTTGACAAGGTAAGGAAACTGTTTCTGTGCTTGTTTCATTTAAATTAAGATGGTTAAAAGCAGCCTTTGTCTTCTGCATAGTTAAGTTTCAAAGCTGTATTAAATCAATGTTCATTTGTAAACTTTTGAAAGAACAACCATAACATTTTGTTCAGAGTTATGAACATTTTAGAGTTACAAACAACTTCCATTCCCAAGCTGTTCGTAACTCTGAGGTTCTACTGTAGCTATATTCTCTCAAACACAACACACCACAAAATGTTGGACAAGATCCTCAGCTGAAGAGAGTGGAACTGTGATAAGAAAATCTGTCCCACTGCCTTTAAGCATCATGAAGAAGTCCAATAAATTATGTTCTTGTTAAGAAGTAGTTGTTAAATTCTTTTTCTTGGAAAGAAGGGATTGCTGCCTCTTGCAGAACATGTAAGCACAAGTGGGTTCTGAGCACATTCAGCATGCTTAGATGAAGATTAGTGAGGAAAAAAAATTGTCAGCACAGCTTGTCTGGATACCTGTGAGCTCTCTTAGGTTCGAGAACTGTTGCAGTTTTTGGCCCATATTACTGCTTATAACAAATTGTAAACAAGTGATATTCAAAATGCATGAGCCACTTCATATCTTTTCAGATGTGTTTTGTACTTAAAATAAGAGTTTTTTCATGGTTTTCAGTTTTTGGATATCTGGGCTCCATTCAGAATATAGCAAACAATTTAGTAACAAAAAAATGAATGTGTGGCTCAGGAACGTAAATGCTGCATCTTCTGCTTAACAGATATCTCAATTAGAGACACAATGAAATTAAAAACATTAAATGGGGCCTGATACATAAAGCCACACCACATGAAATAATTTGTATCAATGAATGTCCATATCTGTGATTTCAAAAGAATTCTGTTGTTAGTTTGTTCTATATTTAAACCTGAAACCTGAAGTCAGTGGTAAAACTTTCATGGATTTCAGTGAAGCCAGGATTTCATCATATATTTATAGCAATAATTTATCTGAATAAGCAGTGTCAGTAAACAATACAGTTAAAAATATTTGAAAGCTTTAGAAAACCATTAGGAGCAGATATTAATATATGTGCACATCTTGTGCATCTAGAAAGGTTATTTGCATATATCTGTTATTGCTCAGAAGAGATGTTCTAAAATTGGATATTATAATCTCTATTTTAATGCAGAAAGGGTTTAGAGGAGAGGTCACTCAACTTGTGCAGTAGCTGTAGTTCTTTGAGATGTGTCCCCCTATAAGTGCTCCACTTCAAGTATGCATGCAGCTCTTGACCCTTTGATCAGAGATTTTCTGTTAGCAGTGTCTGTCTGGCAAGCATATGCATCCTATGACTCTTCGTGCTGGATAACAAGGCTATATAGGAGTGCATGGGTGAACCACTCTTAGTTCCTTCTCCACCCAAACATCCCCCAAGAAGCAATCTGAAGCAGAGAGGAAGAAGGGTAGGTAGTGGAGCATCCATAGGACACACATTTTGAAGAACTGCAGTTATGGCAGAAGGTGAATAGCCACTTCTTCTTTGACTAGTATTCCTATGGGTGCTCTACTTCACGTGACTTTCGAGCAGTATCCTCAGATGTAGGTCCTGCAGTTTTGAATTCTGTTCCATCCAAGAGCCGCATCGGACTTTACAGCATGGATCAGGGAGTAATGTTTCAAAAAAAAAAAAAAAAAAAAGAGTTACCTGTTCCGTAACTGGTGTTCTTTGAGATGTGTTGCTCATCTCCACTCCATATTAGGTGTGTGTGCTCCCCATATGCACCGGTGATGGACGTTTTTCCCCCTCAGTGGTATCCATAGGGGACCAGCTCTGGCACCCCCTGGAGTGGCACGTGCACGCCATGGTATAAGCGGTGCTGCTGGCGACCTTCACCTTCAGTTCCTTCTTGCCAGAAACTTCAATAGTGGGGAAGGAGGGCGGGTCATGGAATGGACCTGAGCAAACACATCTTGAAGAACACCAGTTATTGAAAAGGTAACTGTCTTTTCTTCTTTGACTGCTTGCTCCTGTCTATTCTGTATTAGGTGACTCCCAAGCAGTACCAATGGAGGCGGGTAGAAGTTCATGGGCATGTAGATTGCAGCACAGCTCTGCCGAACCCATCATCATCTCTGGCTTGCTGAGTGATCGCGTAATGTTCCGTGAACACGTGAACCGTCGTGAATGTTCCGTGAACACGTCGTGGCTCTGCAAATGTCCTGGATGGGAATGTATGCCACGAAGGCTGCTGAGAACGCCTGAGCTCTGGTCGAATGGGCCTTCACGATCGGTGGTGGTGGGACCTGTGTCAACTGGTAACAGGTCCGGATGCAGGAGGTGATCCAGTTGGAAATCCTCTACGAGGACACCGGAAGGCCCTTCAACTTATCTGCTGTAGAGATGAAAAGCTGAGTCAACCTGTGGAAGGGCTTGGTATGCTCCAGGTAAAATGCCAGGGCACGTCTGATGTCCAGCACGTGCAGCCTCCTTTCCTCACTAGTGGCATGCGGCTTGGGGCAAAACACCGGGAGGAAGATGTCCTGATTGACATGGAAGGAGACCACCACCTTTGGCAGAAAGGTCAGATGGGGTTGCAGTTGAACTTTGTCCTTGCAGAACACAGTGTATGGCGGCTCCGATGTGAGGGCTTTGATTTCCGACACTCGTCTCACTGATGTTATCACCACAAGGAAAACGACTTTCCGTGACAGGTGGGAAAGGAAGCAGGAGCCCATAGGTTCGAAGGGTGGGCCCATGAGCCTAGAGAGAACCAAGTTAAGGTCCCACTGTGGGACAGGAGCCTGAACCAGCGGGAAGAGAGTCTCTCAAGGCCTCTCAGGAATCTGACCGACATATCATGGAGAACACAGTCTGAGTCTGGAACAGCGGGCGAAATGCGGAAATAGCCATCAGGTGCACCCGGATGGAAGAGAGGACCAGTCCCTGGTTCTTAAGATGGAGCAGGTACTCCAGGATGGATTGTAAAGGAGGAATGCAACAGAGAGAGAACACGCTCAGATGCCCAGTGGGAGAACCTCGTCCACTTGGCCAGGTAGGTTGCTCTAGTGGATGATTCCTGCTTTCCAAGAGGACTTGTTGGACCTTATTAGAGCAGGCCAGTTCCTCTGCGTTCAACCACACAGCATCCACAGCGTGAGGTGGAGGGAGGTAAGGTTGGGGTGCAGGAGGCAGCTGTGGTCTTGTGAGAGCAGATCCAGCCGGTCGGGAAAGGGCTGGGGGCGGTCGTCGCCAGGTCCATTAGTGTGCCGAACCAATGCCAGTGTGGCCACACCGTGGCAATCATGATGAATTTGGCCTTGTCCCTCTTGATCTTTGACAGGACTCTGCTGATGATCAGGTTTGATGGGAACTCATGCATCGGAGCCCCCGACCATGAGAGAAGGAAGGCATCAGGGAGAGAATCCTTGCCCAGCCCCTGCAGGGAACAGAACTTATGACATTTTCTGTTCTGTCTGGTGGCAAACAGGTCCACCTGGGGAGTTCCCCACCTCTGGAAGAGCATGTGGGCTACCTCTGGATGGAGTGACCACTCATGGTGAGAGGAAAAGTACCGGCTGAGGCGATTTGCCAGCATATTTCTGACAGCAGGAAGATGACAGGCCTCCAGATGGATTGTGTGCTTGATGCAGAAATCCCACAGACGGAGTGCCTCTTGACAGAGAGCCAATGAATGCGCTCCCCCTTGCCTGTTGATGTAGAACATAGAGGCCGCATTGTCTGTCAACACGCTCATCACTTTGCCTGAGAGATGTGGCAGGAAGAATCTTCAGGCCAGGCGGACTGCTCTGAGCTCTCTGACATTTATGTGCAATGTCAGTTCCTCTGGGGACCACATACCTTGGGTCTGCAATGCACCTTGATGCGTGCCCCAGCCAAAGTCTGAGGTATCTGCCTCAGTTTGATTGAAGAGCGTGGACTGTTGAATGGGGACTCCATCTAGGACTGCCTTAGAGTCGGTCCACCATTGCAGAGAGGTAAGTATCTCTGGCGGGATGGTGACGACTTTGTCCAGATGATCTCTGGACTGGGAATAGACCATTGACAGCCACTGTTGGAGAGGTTGCATCCTGAGTCTTGCATGGCAGACGACATATGTACAGGCTGCCATGTGTCCGAGCAACTGGAGGCATACCCGGGCCATGGTCAGAGGGAATGTGGAGACCGTTGCAATGAGATCTACCGTCATCCGGAACCGGTCTTGAGGCAGGAAAGCTCTTGCTCAGGTAGAGTTGAGCACTATCCCAATGAACTCTATCCTTTGCACCGGAACTAATGTTGACTTCTTGTCATTCACCAATAGGCCCAGGGACCAGCATGTGACCTGTAGTACTGTGAGATCCCGTTGGACTTGAGATCTGCAGCGGCCTTTGACCAGACATGCCAAGCTTGTGGGGAGAAAATGCAGAAATTGGGCTTGTTTTTGGCTTAATTGGCTTGTGAGTTGCTTGTTGGCTAGTTTTCGGCTTGTAGCATGTTGCTTGTCTGGCTTGTAGCTTGTCGTAGCTTGTTGTTTCTTTTTTTCTTTCGACGGCTCCTGGCAAGCTGGGGCAAGGGGAGGAAGAGAGTCAGGGGTGCACAGCAGGCCCACCATAGTCCCATACTGCACGCCAGGGGGATCTAGTCACAGAGTGTTGGGGTTCTTAAGGATTGGCTTGTTTTGACCTTGTTTTGAAATGGGATTAGCTTGAATTTGGGCTTATTGTGAAAGTCGGGGTGCTTATTTACCACATGAAAGTTGGTAACTGTGGTGCAAGCTGCCATGTGTCCCAGTAGTCGAAGACAGTTTGTTATTGTGGTTTGAGGGCTTCCCTGAATTGCCTATACCAGACCTGGCAAGGTTATGAATCTGTCTGAGGGAAAGTAGGGTCTGGCTCTCAATGAGTCCAAATATGCCCCCATGAACTCTATTCTCTGTACAGGGGTTAATGTGACTTTTTTACATTCAGCTGCAGAACCAACTCCTGGAACAGAGCAAGGGCCATCTGGGTGGAAGACAGCACTTCTTCATAGGAGCGGCCCTTCAGTAGACAGTTGTTGAGGTATGGGAAAATTAGGATTGATTTTTGTCAAAAGTCAGCAGCCACTACTCCCAGGACCTTTGAGAACACATGTGGTGCCAACGAAAAGCCGAAGGGAAGCACTCGGTATCAGACATGGTCATGGCCTATAGTGAAACATAGGTATTTCCTGTCCAATGAAAGTATCATTATATGGAAATAAGCATCTTGTAGATCGAAGGCCAAAACTCAATCCCCTTTCTCTAGTGAAGGCATTATCCTGAACTTCTGAGACTTCTTGAACTTGTTTAGAAGTCTTAGATCTAAGATCAGTCTCCACTCTCTGTACCTCTTTGTCATGATGAAATACTTCAAGTAAAATCCCTTGCCCTTGTGAGGAGGAGGAACCAACTCTATTGCTTCTCATTAAAGGTGAGCATTCAGGTCTCAAAAGAAGCTTATGAGAGGGATCTCTGAAGAGAGACGTAGGACATATGGAGGGAGGGAATGATGTAAAATGGATGGTGTAGTCCAACGTTATGACCTCTATGATTCATTTGTCTGTAGTGATCCACCTCGAAGCATGTTGGATGTAGGCTAGTAGGTCTCCAAAGCGGGGAAAGTGGACTAATGAACATAACTGTAACAACAGAAGTATGGGGAGATTTGAATCCTCAACCAATCTATCAAAACTGTTGCTTTGAAGATGGCTGGGTGGTAGTGGAGGGTGGTTGGGCGCCCCTCTTTCTCTGAAATCTGTCTGGCATGTTCGGTGGATCTATGGAGCCCAGAAAACAGAGCAGGATGTGTTGTCTGGGCAGACGGTGACCTACTAAACCTTCTCTTAGTTGCAGGTGTATACATGCCCATGGATTGTAAAGTAAGGCCTAGAGTCCTTTAGAGTGTGCAAGGATGCATCTGTGGGTTCTGAGAACAGTTTACAATTGTTGAAGCTCCCCCACAGGGTTCTGTATTTCTCTCAGAATCCCTGAGAGATGGAGCCATGATGCCTTGTGCATAGAGATGGATCTACCAGTTGTGCCTGCAGCATTTAAGGACTCTTGAAGAGCAGTTCTGGCCACCAATTGTCCCTCTGAGATGATGGACTCTATATTCCTGTGGCAGATAGTCAATAAAAGCCATGACCCTTTTGTTTTTGTAAATTTATATTTGCCCATGACCTCCTGATAGTTCACAATCCTGAATTGCAGGGTTGCTGACATGTAGGCCTTTCACCCAAAGAGATCCAGCCCCTTCCGGCTCTTATCATATAGGGTAGACTTAGCAAAGTGCTGCCTGCCCCTATCATTTACTGCATTTACCACCAGGCAGTTAGGTGAAGGATGAGAGAACAAAAAAGGTAATTTGAAGGAGTATCCTTAGTGGGAACATAATACTTTTTTATTCGCCTGTTCACACACACGTGGAATAGTGGCAGGTGTCCACCACAGCATTTTAGCCAGGTTTAGAAGCAGTTCAATGATGGGTAACACCACCCTGGAGGGTGTTGATGACTGCAAGATATCCAACAGTTTGTGTTGTGAATCCTTGACATGTTTGAGAATAATTGAAGAGTGTCATCTACCCTCTTTATGAGGTCTCGAAACTGCCAAAAATCAGCAGTCATAGATGGTGGCGGACGAATAACTGCCTTGTCCAGAGACAAGGATGAAATAGGTGTTTGAGGGTTGGCCTCTTTAGCCACCCTAGATTCCTGCTTCTCAAACGCCTTCTCCTGTGGAGGGGGGTGGTTGGGGAAGAAAGGGCTGTACAACTCTAGCCTCCCTGTGAGATGGTATTAGTGGTCTGGCAAATTGTCATTGATCGGCAGCACAGGGGTCCCAGTATGGCTATTGTGGGGATTCATAAGGAAGTGGGGTGGTATGCAGGGTTGGTTCCACCACATTTGATAATGTGCCTGATCCTCTCTATGATCTTCAGAGAATGGGTTCATGAAGGGATATACTGGAGAACCTTGAACAGGGATGGAAACTTCCAGTCAGTCTTTTTCATCCTCCTCCATCTCATCCAAAAGAGAAGCACCCTCAGAAAACAGCAGAGAGTCCTGCGGTACCAGAGGATGGGAGTCCAGAGATCAGAGTCTTGGAACCCATGGGGACCTGGGACTCCGGTGCATCTGTTATCGAGAGGTCCTTAGTCTATCTGGACTCCTGTGGTATTCAATCAGGGATTGGTAGAGACATAGTAGTCAAGGCCATGGCCACTGAAGCTGCCTGCTGATGGTGTATGTACTGAAGTTGATGCTGGTGTTTGGCATCGTTGCTTGCTGGGTGCTGCTAGCATGGGTACAAACAGCTGGGTTGAATGCATAGGTACTGAGGGTCAGGCTGAACTTGATGGTGCCGGTCCCAAGTGTCTATACTTGCCCTCCTTACTGGTATAGCATACTGAGGACTTATCAGAGCCATGTCTCTCCTTTGTGCTATGGGCCTTTACAGTATCAAAGGATACTGCCGGTATCAAAGGAGTTCTCCAACTCAGTGGTACTGAGTCGAGAGGTCATGGCTTCAAAGATGGTAGATCTCTCTGGAGACCGGACCTTTTTTGGAGCTGGCTCCTTAAGGTTAGAGTCCATGCTCCTGTTTTTGGAAGACTTCTCTGAAGCTGCCAAAGTCTCCCTTTTCTTAGGGGAAGCCACTGCCAAAGAGCTAGATCTGTCCAGAGACAGATGTACAGGGAGGTCGGACTCAGAAGATGGCCAAAGGGAGCATTCCATCATTAGCAGTCTGAATTTCATCTCTTTTTTCCTTGCCTTAGCCTTGAAGGCCAGGCAGAAGCTGAATTTCTGGGAGATGTGGGACTCCCCCATGCAACAGACACACTAAGGCCTGGCCTACATTATAGATTTAGGTTGACATAAGGCAGCCTTGTTCCCGTCAATGCAAGTGCCCTACTACACCGACATAATAATTGTACCTCGATGAGAAGGGTAGAGCTTATGTTAGTGTAGTTAGGGCAAGGTAGTTTCTATGCAGACACTGCATTACTCACATCAGCTGTTGGCTGTCATTCTTGTCAAATTGACAAGAAAGCCGGGCTGTCACTGGGGCGGATGGGGGGCTCTACTAGAGCACACTGCCCCCGGGCTCCCATCTGGGCTGCCCTCACTCTGCTTGGAGCTCAGCTGCTTTGAGGTCCCAACTGCCGGCTCCCCGTGGGGAGCCCGGCTGTTGCCCAGAAGCTCCCAGATCCCTGCTCGGAGCCCAGGAGCCATCTGGACTCCAGGCATGGGAGGGGAGGTGGCAGTCACACTCTTGGTGGCAGGGAGAAAGGAGCCGGGGGGGGACATCCAGGGTCCCAGTGGTGGGGAGGCAAGAGCCCCGAGGGGCAGCTGGGCTCCGAGAAGTGGGGAGCCAAGAGCCCTGCGGCAGACAGGCTCCCGGAGGTGGGGAGGCGAGAGCCCAGAGGGGCAGCCGGGCTTCCCATGCCAGGAACAGGGAGCCGAGAGCCAGGGGTTGCAGCTAGGCTCCTGGTGACAGAGACCCGAGAGCTTGGAGGGGCCGCCAGTCTCCCTGTAGGCAGGGAGTGGAAAGCTAACAGCCCAGAAGCAGGCGGGCTCTTGGCGGGGGCTGTGTGAGGAGCTGAGAGCCCAGGCTCTCAGCCCCTCGCACTGCCCCTCTTAAGTTGGTGGAAGAGCTCCTGGTGAAGATGTGCATCACCGACAGAAGGAGGGTAGTGTGGACATCAACCACTGCAGTAATTACATAGGTCAACTGAAGTTTCTAGTGTAGACATTCCCTGACTGTGGCCATCGCTCACAGGAATAGCCTTATGGCAGGAGAGGCAACATTTGAAACCTGGTGAGGCAGAAATGCTCCTTCAGAAACAAAATTAGTTTCCCTGAGGGCAAAGAGAAGATAAAACATTCCCCTCACTATTTATCTAACTAATTCTAACGATAAAACTATCTTAATATTATAAAAATATTAGAAAGTCAAGGCATGCTCAAGATGGAAATGCTAGGGCTTCATTTCAGTCTGAGGCAGTTGAGAAAGAACTGCGGGCATTTCGCCTGTCCACCCCTATATAGTCTCAGTATCCAGCATGAGGAGGAACAGGATGCATGCATGGGCCAAACAGACACTGCTAACTGAAAATCTCCAATCAAGGACTTGAGAGATGCATGCATACCTGAAGTGGAGCACCCATATGGACACTACTTAAGTAGTATATTGTGGATAGTCTGCAAAATGTTTGTGCTTTTTCCAAAGCCTAACTTATGAGAGAAACAAAAACCACTTCAAGGATGAAGGAATTGGCCACATATACAGGAACTAGCCATGTAAAGATATTATATGTACTGGGTGTCAGAACCAAGCTAGAATCAAGATGTTTTCCTTACAGACTTAAAATTGTCTCCTTGATGACCAAGAATCAAGACATTTTTCTTGCAAACTTTAAATTATCTCCTTAATGACTTGTTATCTACCTGCTAAACTCTTGGAGAAGGGAAGAGTGCAGACTATCAACACACTGAATACAAACCCACAGTATGCACTACATACCATTCTCGGAGGGGTGAAGGAGGGGAGGTGAATTAAAGTTCTGAATTATACCAGAACATAGACAAGTCTGTTTATTTACAATCTACAATGAAGAAGTCTTTCTTTGTTAGTTAAACTTTTCCACAGGGTCTAAATGATAATACAGTAAGTTTTGACATTTGAAAAGACTTGCATAGCTATTTGGAAAACAAAACAAAAACAAAAAACAAACATGCATACATTCTTACACTGCTAGCATTATCTAAGGTTTACAGGTTAGTGTGCAATTTAAGTTCAGTTAAACCTATTTACACACACACACACACACACACACTTGAAGGAAACAACTGCAGGACTAGTCAAGTAATCATTAATTGTAATATGTATAATAGAATGTATTACTGAAATAAAGTCTCTGGCATCAATAAAATCATTTTATATTATTTTATATAAAAAGGAACCACTAGATAAGATAGGATGGGGTTCTAACAAATACTCAGGAAGGGCCTAATTCTGCTTCCCATTCAAGTTAGAGGGAATTTTATCACTGATTCCAACAAGGAGCAGAAATAAGCCAATGGCAGAGTGCTTTTGAAAATCTCATCCATAAAATATTAAAGCATGGGTCATTTGCTGGTTTTAACTAGAGAAAATGGTGGGTTTTCTGTAACTTGAAGTCTTTAAATCATGATTTGAAGGCATCAGTAACTCAGCCAGAGGTTATGGGTCTGTTACAGGAGTGGGTGGGTGAGGTTCTGTGACCTACGATAAGCAGGAGGTCAGACTAAATGATCACAATGGTCCCTTTTGGCCTAAAAGCCTATGGGCTGGTCTACACTACGGAGGTGGGGTGGGGTGGGGGAAATCAATCTAAATCACGCAACTTCAGCTACGTGAATAGTTGAAGTCGATGCACTTAGATCTACTTACTGCAGTGTGTCCACTGCAGTGTGTTGACGGGAGACGCTCTCCCGTTGATTCCCCTTGCACTTCTCATTGAGGTGGAGTACCAGAGTTGATGCTAGAGCGATCAGCAGTTGATTTATCGTGTCTATACTAGACATGATAAATCAACCCCCGCTGGATCGATCGCTGCCCGTCGATCTGGCCGGTAGTGTAGACAAGACCTATGAGTCTATTCCTCTGCAGGAAGAGTACCAACTTATTTACGGCAAGGATATTTTGAAAGGATTTGCCCTTTTACAGCATTAGGTAAAGTTTTATTATTCCCATGTTGTAGATAATATTTCAAAGTCAAAACTATAGGTCGTTTAACTAAAATTAAAGTCAATATCAGATTTCTGTGTTATTTTCCAAGCACATTTAAAATTATACCAAACAGAAAATGATGAAAACCTAAACACCCAGGTAAGAAGAATCCAGAATTTTTGACCTATTTATCTATGGTACTTATATGGCCTGCGCCAGTGTAGTATGTGAACACCACAATCTTTAATGTATTTGTCCTCAATACTCCTCTGAAGTAGAAAGTTCCATTTAACATCATTTTATGGATGGGAAAATGAAGCACAGAGAGGCTAAGTGATTTTTCCAAGGTAACACAGGGAGTCAGTAGCAGAGCAGGGAACTGAACCCAATTTTCTTAAGTCACAGGCTAGCACTCTAATCACTGGATCATTCTTCTCCTCCAAATCTTTGTGGCTAGGGTACATTTCAACAAAATGAGCTTTTTGCTAAACCTTAAATGGGTGTAAGGTGTACAATGGTTAAAGCAAAACAATGAAAAAAATGTTAAATGTAAAGGCAAAAAGTAGTTCAGTACAGTATATTTTTAGAGATGCAACATATATGAATAGTCTTTGAAAGCATTAAGATGTAAGTAGACATGAACTTGCCAGTTTGTACTTTGAATTTTCTGATAACTTTACAATGATTTTTTGTTATTTTTATTAATACATAACCAGAACTGTTGACCGTACATCCTTACTTTTTTTCTTATATAAGCCAAAAGAAGGAGGGCATCAGATATACAAGGTAAAAAAAGAAGAGATTTGAGGCAGTATAAATAGTGGGTCAGAGTAAGTGTACACAGAAGCCAACATGTTTAAACTAGGCACATAATACACAGGTACCTAAGGCACTTAAATGTCTAGGGTGAGTTTCAGAAATGTTGAGCAACAGCAGCTACCATAAAATACAATGACATTTCGGGATTCTGAGCACTAGATAGATAGTTTCGTTCCTTCGAAGTTCTGAAAAATAGAAAGTTCTGTTTCAGGTTCAGTGAAACATTTTGTTCAACCTGAAAAGTCTTGTTTCCTGGTCTTTTACAAGGACTAGATTCACAAAGGAAGAGATGGTGGTTCCTAAATAGCCATTGGGCTGGGGGTGAAAGGGAAAGGGGAGACGAGAGTGTGGTGGGTAGGGTACCCACCTCGCACGTGGGAGATCCAAGTCCTCATTCCAATGAATATTTAATTTACATAAAGCAGAAAGGATTTCAACAGCAGAGATTGAGAGGGGACACTCTCTCCGTCTCACATGAGACTAGGCAATAGCCTGGTGTTAGGATTCTCACCTGGGAACAGGAAGACTTGGTTTCAAGTCTCCTGCTCCAGAGCAGTGATACAAATCTGAGTTTCCCACATTCCAGGTGAGAGTGTCCTCACCACTGGGCTGAAGCAGTAAGGGGGGGTGGGAGGGGGTACTCCTCCCCATTTTGTGAATGGTGCCCAAGTCCCCTGTAAATCAAATCTAACTTGGAAAAAAAAAAAACCTGTAGACAAAACTTTTCAGTGAATTTGTGTGAAATTAATGAACAGCTTCAAGTTAACCAAACTACATTTTTCAATGCATAAACTATTCATGCAAAAAATTTTACACAGCTCTACTGAGCACTTCTAACATTCAGGTTGCATTTTTCTGTGTATTTTTACAAACATCAATAATTCTAGAGCTCATGAAGTGGAGGGATGGATTGCAATGGCAGTGCTAGTACAAGAATTCCCACTTAGCTCTGCCAGTGCAGCTCAACTCTCACCTACAATACCTCTGTTTCTTAAAGGCCCTTCATAGTAGTCACTATCAACTGTCTCAAATTTCCTCCCTGTGTACCCTAGATAGATTTTTTTTTTTTAATCACACCATCCATTTCCTGGCAATACTAGAGACGGCAACTACTAAAACTAAGCAACTAATGACAATGAGATGGGAACATTAAATTTACTTTTGACCTAACCCATACAGTATTGAAAAAAAAAATGGATTGATTTATTGCACCATTCAGTCCCCCCTCACTGTTTCTTCAGGGAAGTCTAGCCATGGGTGATGCAGAAGTTAACTTCTCTGACTGCTGTCTCACAAAAAAGCTCTGTAATATGTCAAAACATTATTTTATTCGATGAGAATTTTCCAAAAACATGGTTAGTTGTATTCTATATGTACACAGAGAAAAAAAAAAAAGTATAGAACTGCAAGGTGGAACACAGGGTGTATAAAAATAGAGGATTTAAAAAATAGGATTTTTAAAATTTAAATACAGGTTTGCTGCCAAGTTTTCAAAAAAGTCAATGTCCTGAACTGGTGGAAGTCACTGGCTGAGCAACTGGAAGCCGGGTTTACTGAGTGCTAAAACAGTTTGTGACAGCAGTAGCCTCTTTTGCAGGTGTAAAGAGAATATTTTCTTCATTTCAGTTTATTCAATAGTTCAGACAATTATTAGTTTATTCAAAGTTAAGAAACCAATTGGGAAATGATAAAAACAGAGAAGCTTGCTTTCCTCTTTCAATCTATGAATAAAACTAAGTGTGAGAGGATGAGGACATGATGACCAGAAACAATCAATACAGTAACTACAGAGAACATTTCTTTTGTTTAAATACAAAATATGTTTTGATAATTTTTTTCTTATGTATCCAGCACATTGATGAAAAATAAAATAAAATCCTAGTTTTGTGCATTTTAATTGAATTTGACTTCATCCAAATAGTATTTGACATAAATCGCAAATAAAAAATTGTCATCTAATAAAGAAGAAATGCACCATTCATTATTTTCCTAAAATCATAAAAATATATAAAAATCTGAATAAAAGTAAATTAAGCTATATAATTGCTTAAATAAATGTGTATAGGTATAGTGAATCTTTCAGGTTACCAAAGGGAACCATCAAATAGGCAATACGGCTATATTCAGGTGCCAATAATAGAATTGTAGGACTGGAAGAGAGAGGTCTAATACAGTCTCCTCCACTCAAGGCAGGACTATGTATTACCTAGACCTGACAGGTGTTTGTCTAACCTGCTCTTAAAAATCTCCAGTGATGGAGATTCCACAACCTCCCTATGCAATTTATTCCTGTGCTTAACTACCCTGATAGTTAGGACATTTTCCTAATGTCCAACCTAAACCGCCTTTGCTGTGGTTTAAGCCCATTGATTCTTGTCCTATCCTCAGAGCAATTTTTGAAATAAACAAGAACAATTTTTCTCCCTCCTCCTTGTAACAACCTTTTATGTACTTGAAAACTGTTATCATATCCCCCTTCAGTCTTCTCTTCTTCAGACTAAACAAACAATTTTCTCAGTTTTCTAAACCTTT
Organism: Chelonia mydas; assembly: GCF_015237465.2. Lineage (NCBI taxonomy): Eukaryota > Metazoa > Chordata > Testudines > Cheloniidae > Chelonia > Chelonia mydas. The sequence goes on from NC_057849.1 coordinate 127,625,428, forward strand.
AATCATTTTTGCTGCTCTTCTCTGGACTCTCCAATTCGCCCACATCTTTCCTGAAATGTGGCACCCAGAACTGGACACATTACTCCAGTTGAGGCCTAATCAGCACAGAGTAGAGCGGAAGAATTACCTCTCCTGTCTTGCTTACAATACTCCTGCTAATACATCTGTAATGTTGCACTCTATATGTTTATGAAAATATGCTTGTAAGTGTAAATATAACATAACTGTAATATGCTTTATGCTAGATATGCCATGTAACATAACCTTTGCAAAGGTTATAATCTACAGAATATATTCATCCTATATGTATGCATGTATCATTTTCATATCTGAAGTTATGAGCGTTGGCTCTAAGCTTGTATTTGAAGTGTTTGCTGCAGGAAACACATAAGGAAGGTTTGGCCAACATATTATGAAGGAACTATTCAAGTAATTGGGACTACTTAACTAACAATGGACTTTGGGAGAAGCCAATCCACATCTGAGCTTTCCTGGGAGTGTTCAAACGAACATGTAAACAACATGTAAACAATGGCGTTGGCCTGCAAAAAGCTGAATCATTCATGGACATGTGACTTGCCCAGGTGGCTACAAACTCCATCTTGTTGCTGTGATTTTGCACAGAAGAACAAAGGGGTTTCTGCTCATAAGAGAGAATATAAAAGGCCCAGGAAGCCTCTCCATTTTGTCTTCAGCTGACTCAAGAGATGACCTCTCCACCCCAAAGAGATGCCTGAAAGAAACTGGAACAAAGGACTGTAACTACGGGGAGTGTGAGTGATTGCTGGACCCAGGCCATAACTACAACGTTGGTCTGAAAAGGATTGTACCTGAGATAACATCGAGGGTGAGAAGTTAGTATTTGTAACTAGATCTTTAGTGTATTAAGTTAGCCTTGCGTGTTTTGTTTTATTTTGCTTGGTAACTTACTTTGTTCAGTGCTTTCAAGTAATGACAGACAGAAATCCTACTCTTTATACTTAATAAAATCACTTTTTTTTATTAACCCCGAGTAATTAATACCTGGGGGAGCAAACAGCTGTGCATCTCTATCAGTGTTACAGAAGGCAGACAATTTATGAGTTTACCCTGTATAAGCTTTATACAGAGTAAAACAGATTTATTTGGGGTTTGGATCCCATGGGGAGCTGGGTGTCTGGGAGCTGCATACAGGAGCACTTCTTAAGCTATTTTCAGTTAAGTCTGCAGCTTTGGGGGCGTGGTTCAGACCCTGGGTCTGTGTTGCAGCAGGCTTGCATGTCTGGCTCAACAAGGCAGAATTCTGAAGGCCCAAACTGGCAGAGAAAATGGGCTCACAGGTAGTCTCAGCACATCAGGTGACAGTCCCAACGGGTCTCTGTGATAGAATCTGTCACAACATCCCAGAATTACGTTTGCTCTTTTGCAACATATTTTAATGGTTACTGCAAGGAGGGTTACACTGTCCCTTTAAGAGTAGAGGGGGCCAGAAGATGTTGTTCCAGGGAGTTGGAATGAACAAAGGCCCAAGAAATAGCCTGGTAATGGAAGAGAGGAAGTGGTCCTGGGTAATCAGGAGTTGGATGGGGGAAAACTCCACAACATTGTTCCAGCTTCAGCAGCCTTGTAGTGTAGGATGGGTCAGCGATCGCCTCTCTTCTAGCCAACTGGGAGGAGCTCTCTGGAGGAGGGCCATATATGGACTGCCTTATCCCTCAGAACAGGGGAGACACTGGCAAGAGAAGGAAGCCAGAGCCAGAAGACTGAACTCCAGAGAGAGACAGCTATGAGAAATGAAGAGAAGACTGTGGCAGGGGAAGAGCTGTACGTGGATGGCAGAAGAACTAGAGATAAGTATGCATGTTTGTCCTGCAGTGACGCACTTTATTGGTTGGACTGTTTGTGGGCACTAAACCAGCCCCACATGGAGGCCCTGAAGAAGGAGGCTGTTGCAAAGAAAACTCTGGCCATGAGGGACTGCTCAGCCCTGTTAACGTTATCAACCAGTGAGAATCAACCTTTCTTTAAGAAAATAATCATGTTTTGCATTTGTACTTTTTAGTTAGAACTGATTATTTAAATCAAAGTTTCCTGCTTTCTGATTTAAATAATGATTAAAATTGGAGATTTAAATCACTGTGAGGTAAATCAATTCACTCAGGTCAAACAAAACCCTTTGGTCCCGCTTTCTTTTTAAAATACTAACCCTATGTCCATCAATATGTCGGCAACCATTTAGAATCAGCCAAGGGAAAGTAAAAGATGGTTTCTGTCTCAGAGGTTTGATGAAGCATGACTTAATTAATGACTTCCAGTGGGCAAGTGGACTCTCTAACTTCTTATGCTAGTCTCCTTCATATGTTCACTAAATTTTCTTAATTTGTTTTTCATTGCAGTTTGAGGGCTAATATTTTCAATCTGTTGATTGTTATCATTATGTATAAAGAAACGTCTGGCTAATGTTGTGAGGAATGGAACAACTGCTGTCAAAACATGGAGCACAGTCCTGCCTGTGTGTTTGGTTGTTAACGGTATACTTGGTTTGTGGCATACATCCATGTCTCTAAGCTCTCCGTGCATTCTGAAAGCAGAAAAAGCACAACTCTGACACACTCTGCCTTTTTAAAGAGTAAGCTTAAATGTAGAACAAACCAAACATTTTTTAATCCACACTATACATAGAAACATACTTCACTAGTCTGGCTTGCCTTATTGGCTTCCATGATGTCACTAAGCTTGTTGTATGAGAGAAGCAGATGATTATGGAAGGCAATATGCATAATGGAAAAGCTTAACTAATTCCCTGGAACTAGAGGCAATTAAAACTCTTAATTAGCAAAGAAGCCAGGCAAATGACCCATAATTATGATGGCTTTAATGTTATAGGAAATAAATGCACCAGGTCTTCCTTCTGCCTTACTTGCTACTGACATCTATTGTCAGCAGCATGGCAACATTTTTACTGAATGATGAAAAGTTTACGGAGGTTACATACATAATGGGATTAACAACTGTGCTGCATAGCGATGGCATAAACAATTTGCTGCCTAGGCCCACCCATGCAGGGGACTGGACTAGAAGACCTCTCGAGGTCTCTTCCAGTCCTATGATTCTATGTGCTAAATGTAGAGATATGAAAGTAGCCAAGTTCTTCAGTGTTTTGCATGAATATTGCACTGTCAATATCCCTCCAACAAAGAGATGTGATTATACAGCTTTTGGTTGGAAGTTTCTACATTCTTCCCCTCCCCCCGCCCCCCCACCTCCCACCCCATCTTGTTCTGAATGCAGTGTTCAGTACAGCTGCTATGGCATGTCTCAGAGAGGAATATTGTTGACAGTGTTGCCTTAAGACAGTTTTGACTTTGGCAGTAAACCAGATGGCTAGAAGACAATAAAGAAATAAAACACTACATTTCATTCTTTGACTCTACACATGCAGTTAATAATTTCAACTAGGAAACAACCAACCAACCAGCAACAAAAAACAAACCACGAAACAAGAGGCCCTAATGCACACACATTTTATCTGAGAAAGTGAGGTAAACACCCTAGTAAGGCTTTCAGTTAGGACCCTAAGTTAATACAAACATGAGTAATGTATAGCAGGGGCACTCCAATATCTATACAATAAACACCTGTCTGTTATATTTTTGCACCCACCATAAATGGCTTAAATCTTAACAAGATTAAAAAAGGGATTGGATAGTTATATAGGTATCAAAAATATCCAAAAGTTCTTATAATTAATAACACAAATTTTGGTAGGGATATTAAACCTTGTGCTTCAGGGCTTAAGCCAATCTCTATTAGAGATCACATCTGAGGCACAGGCATAAGGAAAAAAAATCCTTTCATTATAGATATACACGGCCAATTATGACACTGCTATATCAACAATGTGACAAGGGGGAAAATTAGACTTGGGGATTTTGTAATTTACATACATACTTGTCTGCTAATTAAGAAATTTCTCATTCTGATAAATTTTGGAGGAAGAAAGGTGAGGAAGTTCCATCCTTTTTGGAAAAAAACTATAATAAACTTGAGAACATTTCTTACATGCTATGATACGGATTGTACTTTTGATCATCATATAAAAAACATTCAGCCCTGAATCTGCAAAGCACTTGAATGCATGCCTAAATCCACTGAGGCAAATGGGCCTAAAGCACATATTAGAGTGCTTTTTTTGAACTGAGATCTTACTAATGTAGTATCAAATAATTCACTCTTTTTTGAAAGAGCCAGAAGAACAAGAATTGGATATCTGGTGTTTCCTCATTTTTTTCTCTTACCTATTTTATATTATTTGCTGCATTTCCTAGATTTTGTAACAGGCAATAAAGAGACTGAAGAGAAAAGCATCCAATTTCTGTCTGCATTTTTTGTTACCGCTCTTACCTTTAGCCTACCTCTTGGCCTGCTCAAAGCAGATTCTGACTTGGTTAAATCTTTCTCACTGGAGAAGGCATCCCCTATGGATACTGCCATCATATTAAGGCTTAGATAGAATTACATTAGTATTAACCTCTCTACTGGGGAAACTAGTGGCAGAATGCCAGCTTCCTTTCCCAGCACACATAAAACCTATTTCAAAACCTTTGGGGATATATGAGAAAACCATGTCCTCCTTAAAAGAAATGCCAAATGAAGTCATATTCAAGAGGAGAAGGATTAGCAGCTTTTACCACCAAGAGAAGCTTTTTCTGAGCTAGAGGAGGCCTCTTCTGTGCATTGGACTGCACTGCTTTGGATTGTTATCGAGCAGAACCCATCATCGGCATGGACGCATGTCCTCGGGACTTGTAATTGAAGCGCTAAAGATTCATATGTCCCTTCATGCATCTGGCATGTAAATATCTTGTGATGCCGGCTACAACAGTGCCATGAGAATGCCTGTTCTCACTTTCAGGTGATATTGTGAACAAGAAGTAGGCAACATTATCTCCTGCAAACTTGTTTGTCTGAGTGATTGGCTGAACAAGAAATAGGACTGAGTGAACTTGTAGGCTTTAAGATTTTACATTGTTTTATTTTTTAATGCAAGTTGTTTTTACATAATTCTACATTTGTAAGTTCAACTTTCATGATAAAGAGTACTTGTATTATGTGAACTGAAAAATACTATTTCTTTGTTTTTTACTGTGCAAATCTTTGTCATAAAATAAATATAAAGTGAGCACTATACACTTCTATTCTGTTATAATTGAAATCAATATACTTGAAAATGCAGAAAACATGCAAACATATTTAAATAAATGGTATTCTACTATGGTTTAACAGTGTGATTAATTGTGCGATTAAAAATATTAATCGCACGATTAATTACGATTAATTTTTTAAATCACTTGACAGCCCTACATATTATACTCACACTCCATAGAGTGAACTGACATGGATTTTCCTTGATGGACCAAACTGATGAGATTCAAAAACTTACAAATATCATGTGTAAATTCCTAATCTGGAACTATGTGGTTAGATACCATCAGAATACCTCTCGCACCTGACACCACCAACTCTCTGCACACAATTGGAGAGCGATACTTTAGGAGCAGAACACCAGCTCTGGCAAGACTTAGGAAGCCAAGTGCCTTCAAGGGCTTGGAGCTACTAGGGTGTGCTGCTCCAGAGCAAGGGTCCCTCTAGTACATTTTAGGATGGCTGTAGGAGGAAGCCCCACTCCTGACACCTTAGGCACTCTAGAGCTAGGGAAGGGATTCTGATTGCTGGAGTTCCTAAGCATCTCTGGAACACATCCCCTGCTCTACTGGAGGTCAGGGACACCACCACCTAGATGTTTCCTCCATTTGAGAAGCTCCAACTTGAGAAGCTGACTTTACAAGGTCCCATAGAAGACCCTTTGCAACCACCTATGCTAACTTCACATGTCTATTGAAGCCTTTTCCTTAGGGCAGGTCTACACTTAAAATGCTGCATCGGTGCAGCTGCACCGATGCAGTTGCACTGCTGTAGTGCTTTTATAAAGACACTCTAAGCCGATGGGAGACAGTCAACATAGGGCTGTCTACACCGGTGCTTAGGTCGGTGTAACTATGTCACGCGGGGGTGGGGGTTCACACACCTGAGTGACTTAGTTATACTGAAGTAATTCTGTAGAATACATCTGTCTCTATAGTGTATAAAAATAGAGACGTCTCTCACCCCTTTCACACCTCAAATGGTCTGCAAAACCCTTTTTCTTACCCCCAGTTCTCTCTACAATTCACACACAGATTAGTCAGTTCACTGTGACATGAAGGGCTTGCTACAACAGTTAACTCCAGTTACACCACTTGAGCAAGCCGAGCTGGAGTGAGACCAGAGTGAATGTATTGCAAAACAATACCTGAGCTACACAGAACTAGTGGCTGAACTAGGAGTTGTAAGTCGAACTGATGCATCCAAACCGCATTACTAGCTCAGAGTCAGCAACACTTGAACTCCAACTCACCCCCTTCGACAGGCCAGCTAGCTCAGGCTTAAAGCATCTTAAACTAGAGATTTTTGTGTGTAGATGGGAGTCTGGTTTGAGGAAAAACATAAATTACTTAAGTAAAAGTATGCAGTGAAGATAAGTGCTCAGTTACACTATGTATGTATGTACAATGCATCCTCCTTTATATGTGCATTTACGGCCTGGTCCAAAGCCTACTATGTCAATGGAGAGACTCCCATTGACTTCTATGGGTTTTGGATTAGACACTTAGGGTATGTCTACATAGCAATTAAACAACCATGGCTAGCCAGGGTCAGCTCACTTGGGATTGCAGGGCTTTGACCATGGGGCTATAAAAATGCAGTGTCGCTGGAGCCCAAACATCTACACAGCAATTTTTAGCTCTGCATCCCAAGCCCCACAAGCCCCAAGTCAGCTGGTATGGGCCAGCTGTGGCCGTGCTGTGGGTATTTTATTCCAGTGTAGATTTACATTTAGTGAGCTCAGAGAATAAATCACGCATGCCTGGCACATGAATTTAAAACACTCAATTTTGTCAAATCAAAGACAATTTTCTTCAAAACCTAGTCAAGCACTTCTGATCACTGGAAATATAATTAAAGGCCATTTTTCAATTCTTCATCTGCAGATTTCCAGTTTTTAATATATATATTCTTAAAGTGATTCTCTCATTAGGGTGGCAATTGTATATTTTCACTTTCTTCATCTTCAAAAATGGACACACATTTTTGCTCAAACTTGTAAACAAAATTCAAATTTAAGAAGGGGCCAAGGAAGAAAATGTCAGCCTGGAAGATGAGAGTTTCATAAGGTTAAGTGTGGCTGATTAAAGGGGGTGAGAATAAAAGGAGTCATGCAGAAAAAAATTATAGTACTATCGATATGGCTGAATGATGAACAGTTGCTACTAATATGACTGTTTACATGGACTGCTGGTATATGGGAATTTTCATGAGTCATTATACACAAAGGCAGACACATGTACCTTACATATAAAATGGTGGGCTGCTATTTAGCACTTACGTTAGTGATGGGAAAAACAACAACTTCTTTACTAATATGTCACAATGTCTGGTGGGTTATTGTTTAGGTAATTTGCATTTTCTTTTTTCCTACTCTTTGATGTACATAATATCTAGGAACAAGGAATAATGTCTTTAAGTGACCCATTTAGCAGTAGAATGATTAAAATGTATTTATTCAGTATTTCAAACCGCAACAGTATTTGCAAATTTGATGTCCTACTGTTTTAACCGTCTGCAGGCATTTTTTTCTTTTTTTTTTTTTCTTTTTTTTTTTTAATACTACATGGTTTCTCTCCTTTTTTGATATTTAATTCAGTTTCTCGGAAGTGTCTGCAAACGTTAATCATAGCTGGTTTTACTATGAGGGCATATGCCAATTCAAATAAACAGGGAAGGAGAATCTTACGAAGTATTAAGTAGGCTGTCTGGGGAAATTATATTTCCCCTTGTTCTCTTAGTTCCATTAGGGAAAATGAGTACTAGGCTATCATGTTTCTAACTACTCCCCAAATAAACAACTCAGCAACTTTTTCAGCCATTATTGTCTATAATTTTAAGGTTCATATTAGACACAATCAGGAGAAGCATATGAACCTAATCTTTTTTCTTAATTCATATTTATATTAATTTACTATTATGACAGATGGAGCAGCTCAGTACAAGAATAAGATCAGTTACAGCACAGGTGCAAGGTTAAAGCAAACATCACTTGCAGTAAACAGAAATCAGTAAAACAGGAAGGGAAACTTACATTTGCATATCTTAAATGCCCTTTAGTAAGATGGTAATTAGAACACTCTGCATTCCTAGCTGTTGCATAAATAACATTTTTACTTTGAGGCCAAAATCAGCAGCTATTTTTCATAAAATTATTCAAAAAGGGTTATCTTCAGGAGGTGGAAGGGAGTGGGAGAATTGGGGAGGGGATATAAGGAGAAATTTAAAATTTCTTCCTTCTATTCAGGATTCAATCAAGTGAAAGAATGTGCTTCTGTGACTGACAGTTGGACACAGACACTGTGACTCTGTGAAGTAATGAGAAGGTCACATTTACATGTGAGGTTACTCTGATCATTCCGGATGGCTGGAGCATTCTTTTTATAGAGGACTGTGTGTTTAGAGGACAACACACTAAGAACTTTGTAAGGCAACTTGTGTCACAGGCCTCAAGAAATTCCCAGGCATTTCTGAAACAGTGTTCGATTATACGAACAGCAGAAATCTAACTCAATCAACAGTCGCTTGGAATAGCAATAGAGAAGTATTGTTCTTTTATGGAGAATACAGGGAAAACACTCAAGATGCTCACTGTTAATGATGACTACTGCCACTGGGTACTATATTTTCTGGAATCTGCCATTTACTGAACTCCAAATCTAGCCTGAAGGAGGAATTCTGTGCAGTGAAAAGACTATCAGTGACATCTTCCCTTCCACATGAAATTAATATTAATACGTTTACCCAAACCACTGAGATTTCCTCATAAAAAATAATGCAAAGCTCACATTTGTCGTTGAATCCAGACTGTGACCCTTGTGCTGGACTAGAACCCGGATGGCTTACATGATCAATGTAAGATGCAAAAGCAGCAGGCCACAAATAGGAATAAAACAGGGTCAGAGGCAGAGACTGGTGATATCTTAAAGGTATGTAGGGAAAACTGATATATAAAAGGTCAGTTCCTTTTTCAGCACTGAATGAAGATAATACCATGAACAGGAGCTTGTGGGCAAGGCCTTCTGCAGAACATTGTCTAACCTGAATCTTGATGAAAATCCCGAGTACATAAAGTAATCTAGAAGCTCTTATGATTTTAGACATAAGAAAACTTCAGCTCAGTGTGCAGCAGTGGTCAAACAGGTTCAGAACCATTAGGAAAGGGACAAAAAGTAAGACAGAAAATATCATAATGCCCCTATATAAATCCGTGGTACACTATGTGCCGTTCTGGTCACCCCATCTCAAAAAGGATATAATGGAACTGGAAAAGATTCAGAGAAGGGAAACAAAGATGATGAAGGTATGGAATGGCTTCCATACAAGGAGCAAAAAGAAAGATTAGGGTTGTTCATCTTAGAAATAAAGAAAACGAAGGGGGTATATGATAGAGTTATATAAGAACATGAATCGTGTGAAGAAAGTGAATTTAGAAACTGTGTTTCCCCATTCACATAAAACAGGAAGCAGGGGTCACCCAATGAAATTAATAGGCAGCTGGTTTAATAGAAATACAACAAAGTACTTTTTCCACACAGTGCACAATTAATTTATGGCAGTGGCACCGATTTTCTAATCTGCCGGGGAGTTCTCAAGCCCCATCTCTGCCGCAGGCCCCACCCCCACTCCACCTCTTCCCCAAACCTCCATTCCTGCCTCGTCTCTTCTTGCCCCCGTCCCGCCCCCACTTGCCCCTGGCCCCCCTCTTCCTGCCCCTTCCCCTAAGTGCGCCCAGCCCTCGCTCCTCCCCCTCCCCTACAGCGCCTCCTGCATGCCACTGAACAGCTGATTGCAGCGGGTGTGCGGCGCTGGGAGCGAGGGGGAGGCGCTGATCAGCGGGGCCGCCAGCTGGCAGGAGGCGCTGGGGCGGGGAACAGGGGGGAGCTGGCTGACAGTGGGTGCTAAGCACCCACTAATTTTTTCCCTGTGGGTACTCCAGCCCTGGAGCACCCACGGAGTCAGCGCCTATGACCTGTGGAATTTATTATCGTGGAATGTTCTGATGGCTAAAAAGGTATAACTGGGATCAAAAAAGAATTAGATAAGTTCATGGAGGATAGATCCATCAATGGCAATTGGCCAAGATGGTCAGAGATGCAACCCCATGCTCAGGGCAACCCTAAACCTTTGACTGACAGAAGCTGGGAGGGGAACACAGGGATGGATCGTTCTAAATGCCAATTTCTGTAAACTCCCCTGAAGCTCTGGTAATAGCCACTGTTGGAGACAAAATACTGGGATAGATGGGCCATTGGTCTGGACCAGTATGGTTTTCCTTATGTTCTAATTAGTACTTTCAAAACTCATCCTCAAAAGAGTGGCTGCAGTTTTATACACATAAATTTGATAATCAGACATCTATTTCAGAACCTGGTTTATGGCTAGCTTAAAGTCTGACCCTAAGTGTGATAAACTGATTTGGACTCTCACCAGAGTAACTCCAGAAGAGTTCTTCTAACATCAAGTTCTGTACACTGTTTATGGTAACATCAAAAAAGATATTAAAAAAATCAGTCCGTATGTCTAGATACCTCTTGAATCAGAGTGTCCCAGAAACACTAACGAAATTATATGCACATTATTGGCATTGTTAGCTAGTTTACCTGGACTCCATTAAAACAGGTTTAATCCTAACTCTCTTTTAACCATGTGTTGGAGAATACATGTATTCATTATGGACTGGCTTTCAGAAAGACCTGCTCGTAGCCTCCTTCTGCGTGAGTGCAAACACCACTGTACATAGCTTTCCAAGTATTTACAATTGTACGCACAGGTATTAGAATCAATTACACAAATACGCAGGTGTCAGTGCTTGAAAAAGCACATAACATTACACACATATAGAAAGAGGCCAAACAGTGAGACACCCTGTAACATTTTATCTTACAACCCTTTGAACAGATGTCCCAGATCATCTTGCTTTTGCTAGGTGAAGTTAAACTTCCATCTTTCCCTTCCTTTGTGAGGAGAGCCTCAAAGAACCCACATCCTGGGTCTGAAGCTGAACCCTCTCTTGAACAAACCAGATAGTGTCTTCTACAGAATTCTTTTGATTGGGACTTTTTGTTTCTCTCTGAATCACTTTCAGTCCCAAGTTCCTGAGAAATACATAAATGTATTGGCTTTAGAGGATACAGTACAGAGTTATGTTCTATATTTGAAATCTATAGTTTTATTATTGCAAAGTCTATTTATTGACCTTTTCTGTTTGTCTTTAAAAAGAATTGCTCCCCTGTAGGGGATATTAAATTCTTATTCTGTTTTATAGGGTGCTTTAGTTTTATTTCTTCTTTACATCCAGTTCAAAGTCAGTGAGACATTGACGTAAAACTATTTGTGGGTACAAGGTGAAAATCTAACATTGTTTGCTAAGGGACAAAAACACACAAATGTAAAATTATTATTATTATTATTTCCCTCAAATAAAGTAATTTATCTGCCTCTTAAAATTAATGGGAGCACACTTACGAAAAAATGCTTTTTTCCATTTGTAAGAATCTTGTAGCTTTAGGGACAGAAATGTGAAGGTAGAAAAGGAATCAGACCAGGGGAAAGCAAAAAAATCATTCCTAGAATTAGGGCACAGGTAAAATATGTCACTGACATAATTACTTACAAAACTGGGTATAGCAATAATCTCCCTCCCATAACTCATTATCTTCTCTTGAGTAGTGTTGTCCTGTCAGGAATATATGTATTCATAGTGAAATGTACATGACTAAACTGATTTAAATATCTATGGTACTGTCTAGTTGTTGTATAACCTTTGTTAGAGGCTTTAAACATTACCTACCTTTCTGTGCCATATATGTCTCAGGACACAGACCCACTTCTTGATTTGTTCAGGATGGGAAAAAAGTGCAAGGAGCCACTTTCACCTTCAAAAACAGCCTCTCATTGGGTTAGAAAACGGGCATGAGTAAAGTGGGACTTCTATCAATCAGAATATGGTCTTCTGACCATCCACACAATGGGCATTGGCACCAGTCAAAAACTGAATGAGGAAGACAGGTATGTATACATGCTACATTTGAATTCTTCACACTCCAGAGGCAAAACTGCTTTCCTTCAGTTTTTCCAGGAAAAAAAAAATGCTTTGGGCTGAGACTCAAAATGAAGAATTTCAGTATGAAAAGTTAAAAATTATATGCAACTGAAAGATCTTTTAGAATGGAAATGTCAATGCAATATTAACTATTAGCTCTCTATGCACTTCAGCTATAATAAACATTTCCTAATGATCTTTAAATTACAATAAGTTGTCTAATGGCAGAATGTAGATTTCAATGTAGGACAAAAATTAAAAAATTAAACAAAACTGAAGCAAAAATGACTAATAATAATGGTAAGAAAAATCTTCATGGAAACAAATGTGGAATTCGGATACTATTCCCCTTAACTAAAAACAGAAGGATCCTCAGCTGGAAATTGATGGTTGCAACTCTTCAAATCACAAGAGAAGCCATTTTCTAACACTAGCACTTTGGAGATTATTTAAAAAAAAAAAAATCAAATATCAAGGTTGTTGGGTTTACACCAAGCTGCTGAAACAAACCATGATTGAAAAATTAAGATGAGCTGTCTTTATTAAAAAAAAAACAAACAAACAAACCAATCCCTGTGATGTTGCCAAGGAAATGTCCAGCAAAGGGTTACAGAAATAAAATGTGGAGGATGGTCTGAGAAAGAAAAAAATTCAACACTAGGCATATTATGATGCCAAGATGAAGAGCACAAGGAGAAGAGACAGACCCCAAAATGCAGTAATAAGAGAATTAAAATAAAAGCTACAACAACAAATATGTTTCTATAAGGTTTCAGAATTTGAAATAAAAAGAGATTATGGCTAAATCTAGGTCATTTTTCAGAGGTTTTTCTACAATGAGATTACAGTTCATTTATATTCAAATTTCCATTGCCACTGTAATGTTAACTACCAAAAGGAAAAACTGGCTGTAAAAGAACCTATTTGCATCTGTTTTGAAAAAAACAAAGGAATATAGAGAAAAGACTTCAACGTAATCAGTTTTATGTGTGATGAGAAAAAACTCCATATTAGAGGTGATTAATAGACAACAAAATATTCCCTCTAAAATAAAGCATTCCCTATAGATTAATAATAAAATATATTTAATTAACTGGTCCTATGACTTCAAAAGGGCAAGTCCATAATTCTGAACCTCTCAGACCGCAAGACCATTCTGAGAGTAAAAGGCAGGCAAATCTCTGAACATTTTTAACACTGAAGTTAGGGAGAAAGGCAACATATTTACCCTCCCTACCATTAATACAAAATGGTCTAGTGGATAAAACACAACTGAACAAAGAATGTGGGCTCTCTTCCCTGCTCTGCCACACAATTCCTCTATATAGTTGCACTTTACCTCTCTGGACCCCAGTTTCTTTATCTGTAAACTTGGACTAATAAACATTTACCTCACAAAGATGTTGTGAAGGTCATGTTTATGAAGTACTTTGTTGTCCACAGACAGAACATTCTATGTAAGTAGTAAGTATTAATACTTACTACATTCAGCACTAAGTAGCAGGGACCTTCCCTCTCCCCCACATATAAAAAGAAGATTTTGTTCTCATACAGATAATGTAAGGGAGTACGCAGAACACACATACTGGAACAACAGTGAATGAATGTCATGCAGATCATTCCCTGGCATTGACTCTACAGTAGGAGTTAAGCTGAATCGTACCATAAGGTCAACTGGTTCTTTGTAACACTCATAACAACAAGAGTAAAGAAAGTTAAACATATATTTATTTATTTCTACATTACTATTACTTTCTACTTGAATTGAGATGTAATATCTTGTATATTATATGCTGCTGTGTTTTATCAGCTTTATCTTGAGTACCCTGATGTTAGAACTGGCTGTATACTGTTGCTTCAAGCAAAAATTATCAAGTAAATTTAGGCAATGAGAAAATCAAGGATGCAAAGAGATTGATATGTATCAGTCATATGAGAAAGTGATTAAGCAGGTTATTTCTCCCAAGAGTTTCCTTTCAACTGTGTTCCAAATTCAGTTTCTCACATGAATATTAAAATTCATATGCTCTGCTCTGAAAATGAATTTACATTTTAAAAGATACTCATATCTTAATCTTCTATTTTAATGTTTTTGAAAACACAATTTTATCAAAAATTTGGCTAGTAATATCATCTTTTTACACAACAGTTTATAAGTGCATAGGCACATGCATATAAGCATATATTGCTCATTTGCAGCTATTAAGATGCATTTAATTTTCCATTAAACCAATGTTTTAATATGAAAAAACATCACTAAACTACTATTATAGTATCACAAGTCATCCGTTTTCCTCCTGATATGGGCACATATACAAACAAAATAAAAGGAGAATTTCTGTGAAGGGATGAAGGGGACAGACAGAGTAAATCTCCCCAAGTAAAAGTAGAATACAGACTTGGGACAACAAAATAGGCCAAGACCTTATTAAAGTAGGGACATAAGGCTCAGTTACAGACCTAACTGTGATGTTAATATAGCACATACATTAGTTTTGGAATCACAGGAACTATGGTAGTAACCACTTTAAATTAATGGTGGTTATAGAACTTCCACTGTAATAAACCTCTTTCAATTACTCAAAACTTTCCCAAACAAATACATCTGGAGACAGTTGGCCTATACCTAGCCTTTTTTTAAGTTTGACTTTTAAGAAAGAGGAAATTACTGACCTGTAACTGGAGGTTCTTTGAAATGTGTGGTCCCTGTGACAGGGCAAGGCCAGATGGCTATGGAAAAGTAGTGGGAGATAAATATATTAGCTCCAGGCTAAACAAATTTCTGGTACCAGGATAAGTGAAATGGCATTGCTCCAGGTCAATTAAGACACCTGGGGCCAATTAAGAACTTTCCAGAAGGCAGGGAGAAGGCTAGGTTGATTGGGACACCTGAAGCCAATCAGGGGCTGGCTGAAACTAGTTAAAAGCCTCCCAGTTAGTCAGGTGGGGGTGTGCATGCCAGGTGCTGTGGGAGGAAGCTGTGCTGTTGGAGAGGCTGAATAGTACACACCATATCAAGCAAAAGGAAGGAGGCCCTGAGGTAAGGGTGAAGTGGAGTTTGAGAAAGTGAGGGCTGCTGTGGGGGAAGTAGCCCAGGGAATTGTATATGTTATGTTTCTAAAAGGTCAGCTACCATAGCTGATACTATTAGGGTCCCTGGGCTGGAGCCTGGAGTAGAGGGTGGGCCTGGGCTTCTTCCCCTCCCCCCCGCCCCACCTTTGCCCCCTGATTAATCACTGAGACTGGGAGACAACAGAGACTGTGCAAGGAAGGATAACTTCTCCTCACCTCCCTTGCTAGCTATGATGAAAATGGCTCAGTAGACTGTCTCCCTTGTCTCTAGGGAGAGAAGGGTTATATGGAGGGTCACAGTGAGCCTCTGAGGCTAGCGAAATCCACCAGGAAATGTGGGACCCATGGAGGCAAGGACAGAGCTTTGTCACTATATATATATATAGGAGCAATTCCTCATTTTGAATTCCCCTTCTAAATTGCAGCCCCACACTGAGTCTAGAGGGAGAGCAAATACCTTGTGCTCTCACATTCCACCTGTTTCCTCCAACCTTAGGATTTCTGAGTTGAGTCCATCATTATATTAGGTGGGGCCACCTTCCTGCCCAAAACCACTATTTTCCAAGGCTCTGAGATTAGGGTTGCCAACTTTCTGATTGCAGAAAATTGAACACCTTGCCCTGCCCATGCCCCACCCCTTCCCTGAGGCCCTCCCCCTGCTCACTCCAGCCCACCTCCCTCTGTCGCTTACTCTCCCCCACCCTTGCTCATTTTCACCAGGCTGGGGCAGGGGTTTGGGATGTGGAAGGGGCTGAGGGCTCTGGCTGGGGATGCGGGCTCCAGTGATAAGGGGTTTTGGGTGGGAGGGGGCTCTGGGTTGGGCGTGGGGGTTGGGGAGTGGGAAGGGGTGCGGGCTCTGCACTGGGGGTGTGGGCTCCAGGTTGGGGCCAGAAATGAGGGATTCAGGGTGTGGGGGGGGCTCCAGGTTGGGGCAGAGGGTTAGTATGCGGGGAGTGTGTGTGAGGGCTCTGGTTGGGGGTGGGGACTTGGGGGTGGGGCCAGGGATGAGGGGTTTGGAGTGTAGGAGGGGGCTCTAGGCTGGGGCTGAGTGGTTCAGAGTGTGGGAGGGTGCTCCGGGCCGTGGTGCTGGCTCTAAGAGGGAGTTTGGGTGTAGGAGGGGGCTCAAGGCTGGGGAAGGGAGGTTGGGGTGTAGGCTCCAGGTGGTACTTACCTCAGGCAGCTTCCAGAAGTGGCTGGCATGTCCCACCAGCTCCTAGGCACAGGGTAGGCCAGGAGGGCTCTGCATGCTGCCCCTGCCTGTGGTGCAGGAACCGCCGAGAACCCTGGCTGCCCCTGAACCTAGGACCCGGTGGGACATGCCAGCTGCTTCAAAGAGCCGCACAGAGCCGGCCACTGCAGCCAACCAGATTTTTAGTGGCTGTGTTGACTGGAGCTGCCAAGGTCCCTTTTCAACTGGGTGTTCCTGTCAAAAAACGGATGCCTGGCAACACTACATGAGACAGATAACTTCAACCCCCAAAGGGATTTTCCCTCTTCCTCAAGCCCCAAATTTGTACTTCATTGGTTAGGCAGAAACTCTCATAACCAGGGAAGTTCACTGGTCTCTGATCCTAACCATTGCTCATTGAGATAAGGAGTTCAAGAGTTCAATCCTTGAGGGGGCCATTTAGGGATGTGGGGCAAAAATTGGGGATTGGTCCTGCTTTGAGCAGGGGGTTGGACTAGATGACCTCCTGAGGTCCCTTCCAACCCTGATATTCTATGATTCTAAGTCAGAGTAGGTGGCATTTCTCTTAATATAATGCTCACTTCCCTCATGTCTCTTGGTTATGAAATATTTACTTACTGGCAGACAATCTGTCACATAAGCATTAGTGATAACAATGACCCCACTGACCGGCAGTTTAGAATTTCAATTATATTTATATAGAGAGTTCAAAAGTAATTTGCTTTAAGTATAGATACATTTTTATTATATTAAAAAAGTTTGATAGCAATAAGACAGCTCAGCAGGTAGAGATTAAAACCCAACATAAAATGGAAAGGAGAGGAAAAACAGGACGTCTGCCTTTACTATTCCTATTAATACTGAACCAATATCTCAGCACAGTTGATTCTAAGGGCATACTCTAACGAATGAGATATAAAAGATTTAGAGGGGTAGGCTATGACCTCTAAGATTACTTTTTTTTTAGTGTTAGGGCCTAATTTAGGTGTGCTAATTCCAATTCAGATTACTATATTATCTTTATTAACTATTCTCATAATTAGTAAGTATTTTGATTGCCCAACAATGCATGAAGTACTTCAAACACGGGCAATGACACTGCCCACTTCTACACACTTGTGTAATAATGCTGATTCACACTGGTTGTCATATTTCCACCCTGGTTACATTTCTGTATTGGATAGTCTGGCATATTACTGATATTTGCATTCTGCTGCACATTTATTTCTTGAAGTCCTTCCATTCTAAAGGCATTCACTGTACCTTGAGATACTATACAACTAAAACCAGAAGTGTTTTTGCTTTTGTTTTTATTCTTCCCAATCCTTCTGTATATCCTGTTAAAATCATTTTCTAAGCAATGTGTTGTAGAACTGCTGGAATTACTTTGACACAAACTGCTGCACCATGTCCCCCACCCACCTGAAAAAAAAGAAAAGGAAAAAAGTCTATTTTTCTGTTCCACTTGAAATGTATGGGAGTTCTGTTTCACACAGATGTGTAAGGAAATGACAAACATCTTTTAGACCAGATAATGTCAAGGTCTGAAACCCTGATCGATTTAAATTCTCCAGAGTTCACAATGTAATTGTTCCTGGACAGAGTTTATGAAGTTGACAGAAGTTGGCATCTGTGTTCCCTCTAAGGTGAGCGCCCATATAGGAGGCCATCAACAGACTAGGGACCAAATGGCTAGGCAGCAGTTCTGCAGAATAGGACCTAGGGGTTACAGAGGATGAGAAACTGAATATGAGTCAACAGTGTGCCCTTGTTGCCAAGAAGGCCAATGGCATTTTGGGATGTATAAGTAGGGGCATTGCCAGCAGATCGAGGGACGTGATCATTCCCCTCTATTCGACATTGGTGAGGCCTCATCTGGAGTACTGTGTCCAGTTTTGGGCCCCACACTACAAGAAGGATGTGGAAAAATTGGAAAACGTCCAGCGGAGGGCAACAAAAATGATTAGGGGACTGGAACACATGACTTATGAGGAGAGGCTGGGGGAACTGGGATTATTTAGCCTGCAGAAGAGAAGAATGAGGGAGGGACTTGATAGCTGCTTTCAACTACCTGAAAGGGGGTTCCAGAGAGGATGGAACTAGACTGTTCTCAGTGGTAGCAGATGACAGAATGAGGAGTAATGGTCTCAAGTTGCAGTGGGGGAGGTTTTTCATTTGGAAACTTTAACATTAGGAGGGTGGTGAAACACTGGAATGTGTTACCTAGGGAGGTGGTGGAATCTCCTTCCTTAGAAGTTTTTAAGGTCAGGCTTGACAAAGCCTTGGCCGGGATGATTTAGTTGGGGATTGGTCCTGCTTTGAGGAGGGGGTTGGACTAGATGACATCCTGAGGTCCCTTCCAACCCTAATATTCTATGATTCTAAGGGACGCACACCTAATTACTATAGCCATGCAGGCATGCAAACAAGGGCATAGTCACAGGTGAGTGTAGGGTGAGGTGGGGAATAGGAACTGGGTGGGGGGGAGGACGGTGATGTGGGAGCTGGGGATGTGCAGATCTATGGTAGGGAGAGAACTCCCCTCAGCCCTGAGGTTGTGGCCTGGAGAGACGCTTCTTCCTGAGCCCCAGTCCCAGGACTGTGGCGGGGATGGGAGAGAGGCCTCTCCCCCGGCCTCAGCTCTGGGGCTGCGGTGGGGGGAGATGCTTCTCCCTGAGCTCCAGAGAGGAAGTGGGGGAGGACGGGAGAGATCCTCTCCCTTGGCCCCAGCTCCGGGGCTGCGGCAGGGAGAGTTAAAGAGAGCTTTAAAAAGTTAACCTTTCTAAGTAACATTCTCTTACTACTTTATTTCTTTTACATGGCTTTTGTTTTAAGTGTATACGGTTTTGTCTAAAAGTTTAAAAGTCAAGTGATGCCAAACTTCTAAAGTATTTATAAAATCTTGCTGTTTTAGTCTAGTGCAGGGGTTCTCAAACTTCATTGCACCATGACCCCCTTCTGACAACAATAATTAACTACACAACCCCAGGAGGGGGTACTGACGCCTGAGCCTACCCGAGCCCTGCTGCCCTGGGTAGGCGGGCCAAAGCCCAAGCCCTGCCACTCACAGTAGTGGGGGGCGAAGCCAAAGTTTGAGAACTTCAGCCCCAGGCCAGGGGCCTGTAACCTGAGTCTCACCACACAGGGCTGAAGCCCTCAGTCTTTGGCTTCATCCCTGGCCCTGGGCAGTGGGACTGGGGCTTTGGTCCCAGGCCTCAGGAAGTCTAACACCAGCCCTAGTGACCCCATTAAAATGGAGTCTCGACACACAGTTTGAGAACTGCTGGTCTAGTGAATGGTATTGGCCTGTGGGAAGGTGGGAACAGAGGAGGAAGGGTGCTAAAATATTTTAATGATGAGAAATGGCTGGCATTAGCTGCCGATCTGAATGTTGAAAATATGTAGAACTCAGTAATCAAAATGTAAAAATGTCTTTATTTTTATGTTGCTATTATCAGTAAAATTACAAACTGTAAATCCCTAGTATTACAATGAACTATTTTTGTAACTGTCGGTATAAAGCGCCCTTTCCCTTCACTTTTAGTCCTAGTATTTGAGGATGTACCATAATTAGAGTACTTGTGGCACCTTAGAGACTAACCAATTTATTTGAGCATAAGCTTTCATGAGCTACAGCTCACTTCACGCATCCGAGCTCACGAAAACTTATGCTCAAATAAATTTGTTAGTCTCTAAGGTGCTACAAGTACTTCTTTTCTTTTTGCGGATACAGACTAACACGGCTGCTGCTCTGAAACCTGTCATAATTAGTGTATTTTGAGAACCCAGACACCTCAGAGCAGCATTACCTAAAAAAAACATTTTTGCATTTATGCGGGCAGGAGTTAGGGTTAGGGTTCATACAAATAAACACCTTAAGCAATGCACCTTGTGCTGATTATGCACTATATGTGTCTTCTGACTTTTTTAAAACTTTGTGTTTGTGGATAATCTAAGCAGTATACCCAGATGTACAGATCCTCTTTTTTTAACCTGTGTAATACGTAATTTTTTTAACATTAGTGTTAATTTTTAATTCTTCTTTTCATACCTATGGTAACTTTTAAAAAATATATATTATGTAGGTTTTTTGTTTCTACTGGTGGCGCACATCCGCACAATGACTCGATACTGGTGCTGCACATAACAAAATTCATTCCACACATGGATGGAAAAAATATTTTTAACTTTTGCCAAATCGGATAATTTCTGGTTGTGCTTTCCACTAAACTGTAAACTGTGCAAAAGATCTGCAAATAAAGGCATTTGCAAATAACATGAGAGCCATTGTCAAGCTACCACAAATAATACTGAGCCCTTTTGCTGTATTTATAAAAAAAAATAAAAATAAAAGGGGCTGAGAACTGTTTTGTCTGTCTTTTAATATCTCTAGCATTCAGACTTTCAATTAAGATTTATTAACTTGTCAAAGAAAAATAATTTTACAGCATATACAATTGCAGTTCATTTTTAGCATATTTATTGCTCTATAAACAGAAAATCCAGATTTCCCTTAAAACACTCTCTTCTCCTTGCAACAAGAGGTGTCCCTAATAAGAGAAGACAGGGAGAACAGAATATTCATGAACCTATAAGTCTCAATATATAAAAGTATAAAGTTTAAAATTAAACAGAATTATAGGACTGTTCCCATTAAAAAAATCACTGTTGCCTGTGTTTCCTATGCAAACTCATTGGGAGTTGGAACATAAAAGGTTCTAAAATACTTCTTGGATAACGGGATATCCACCTACCTGACTACTACTTGTGCTAGCTAGTTCCATCCCCTAATTGGTAGGCCAATGCTACATTCTCCAAATCTTAAAGCTCCAAAATATTCTAAATAATTGATACACTTTTGGAAGATATTTTATAACAATATGTGTATTAAAATTCAATATTAAAACTGTGTAAACATGCAAGCGTATATGATTACAGAATAACTATTATTATTTACAGAAGCATCCGCTATACGCTAGGCACATTCCAAACACTCAAGAAGGATGGTCACTCTTCTGAAGAGCTCACAGTGTACAATTACATCATATTACAAAAAAACCCAAGAGTAAAAGAAAATTCTTTAGAACTCTTTACTGATCATGGGAATCCAGTATAGAATAGATGCCTCTCCACCAACCAAACAAGTAAATAAGACTAATTTGCAATCATATTGCCTAGGGAGGTTGTGGAATCTCCATCATTGGGGATTTTTAAGCTCAGGTTGGACAAACGCCTGTCAGGGATGGTCTAGATAATACTTTGTCCTGCCTTGAGTGCAGGGGACTGGACTAGATGTCCTCTCGACGTCCCTTCCAGTTCTATGATTCTATATGGACCCATCTACTGGATATCAAAGGAAAATGATACCAAAAAGCAGATCTGGTGGTCAACCAATCCAAGAGAGGAATTGCCCTTCTCCAACACTCCCCCTTTTCTTGGCCACAAATACAGAAGAAAGCCAACACAGATTTTTTAATTCCTGGAGAATTTTCATACCATAATCATATTAGAAAAGGAGATGCTATTATCAAAATTAATTTTAGAGCTATAATTTAACATTTTGATCCTTCAGAATCTAGAGTGTTCCCTACTTTCTCAAAACAACTGCAAAACAGATATAAATTTCCAGTTATCCAAAAATGTTTCAGGTGTTGAGCAACCTGGCAAACAAGGTTATTTAGACTCTAGAGCAAAAATTAAGTGTTGCAGGCTATCAGGCCTTTCAAAATATCTTGCCAGGAAATTCATTCCGTTTTGGACCAAGTGATTCTTTGTGGAAAGAGAAGTATGTCTTGAGAGCGGCTAAACACAAAGACATCTTGGGCTTTGTCTATTCTATGAGCTTTGTACTCGGCATGGCTGAACCATGCCTTTGCTGCTACTATCAGTGTTACTGTGGCTATATTGCTATTTATACTCACGCTAGCTCAATGAGAACTAGTCGAGTATGTGTACACGAGCAGGGGAATCACACATCTCGCTCACAGTGTAGACAACCTTGGAATATATTTTAGCTTTAGCGGATGGGGTAGCTGCTGCAGAGACTTAGCTCTGTAACCTTTGAATTAGCTCCTTTTTCTGTTCGCTGGTGAAAGAGGCAGAGAAATTTAGAGGCTACAGTTGAAGATGACTGCCAGTGCCTCTTTGAGGATAAGATATCTCCTTCATTTACGGCAGACAGATTTAGGGCTTTGCATCAACTACCTCTTTTTTAGTAAAGAAGAGGTAGCTTCAGCAACATCAGGATTTCTCAGGTCTCCCTGACACCTGTCAAATTGGACTGAAGCCTATATATTATACAGTGACTAGAATAGTTGTACTGGTTGATCTAAAGGCAGATTCTTCTAGAGCTCTTTGCGGAACTGGTGCCTTATAGTATGTTAGAAACTATACTAAATATAGAAATCAACAGAAAAACGATGAGGCTCAATTTAGACAGCCTGCTTTTTCACTCTTTTCCATGATGCTTTTATTCCAATGTTTGGTTTGATCCTAACACAGTATGTCACAAGCATTATGATGTCTTCATACTGAACAGTAACTGAAATCCTTTTATTAAAATACAACATTCTAAGATGAATTTATTCATCCTTGGAGTGACACTGAGCCTGAAGCCCTTACTATTAATCACTACACAAAGCCAGATCACACACTCAACTCAGACAGTGAATCTGTGGACTCAATACACAGATTTTTTTTTAAAGTTATATGAAAGGTGATGGGTTTGAACTGGTTCTTTAAAAATGAAATGGATGTATTTCAGAATTTTCTGAGAAACTATATTTTGGATGTTCAGGACTATTTATGAATAACCAACTTACCACTACTTAAGGACTACTTAACTTTTTGTAATACACTCCTCTTTCTCTTTTCACTTTCCACCCCCATCCCTATCCCCTCATACTCCCTGCAGGAACTCAGTTTGAAAAACAAACAAAAATAAATTCATTTCTTTTGTGATGGATAGAAAAGCAGTCCCATATTTTTATTTTAAAAATAAAATGGCAGTCAATGTAGTGAATATTAATTATCCTTAGCTAAGGAACTGTACAAGTTATTGCTAGATGCTCCAACTGTAGGTGTGACTGTTTTTAAAGTAAATTTACAGACAAATTAATTTAAAATCCCTGTATTAATAAAACAGCCGCACTAATGCACTCCCATCTGACAATTCAAAATCAAATGTCAACTTTGGAACATACTGGCTGCTTTTTGCTTTCTAGCTGAATGTAAGATGAGAGAACTCTCAAAAGAGAAGAGGACAGGAACAAAGTGTCCAAACAACTGAGAATTACTATTTAATACAAGAGGGAATGGAGAATGGAATGAAAGTGCAAACCCCCAACATCAGTGTCTAGATGAGGTGGGATCTGAGTTACTACAAAAAATTCTTTCCTGGGTATCTGGCTGGTGAATCTTGCCCATATGCTCAGGGTTTAGCTGATCGCCATATTTGGGGTCGGGAAGAATTTTCCTCCAGGGCAGATTGGAAGAGGCCCTAGAGGTTTTTCGCCTTCCTCTGTAGCATGGGGCACGAGTCACTTGCTGGAGGATTCTCTGTTCCTTGAAGTCTTTAAACCACAATTTGAGGACTTCAATAGCTCAGACATAGGTGAGAGGTTTTTCACAGGAGTGGGTGGGTAAGATTCTGTGGCCTGCGTTGTGCAGGAGGTCGGACTAGATGATCATAATGGTCCCTTCTGACCTTAATATCTATGAATCTTTCACAGAGAGATGTTTTGTGACACTCTGTACCTCAGAGTGGCACCCTGCAATCCCCATATTCACCACTGTCATATAATTATGTTTTGTACAAAACATGACCTAGGTATCATTTTAAGTCTTGATCTGTTGAACATTAATATCCTGTTGGATGATATTTGCTATTATTATAGGTGAGGTTATGAAGTATGCTGTATGTTACTGAAACATTCTGTGAGGTTGAGAACACCCACAACAGCCTTTCAGGTAAAACAATGGAGTAGCCACACGTGCTGATGGCCCCTTAAAGGGAATCCACTCTCCCAGTGGCCATCTCAGAAACTTTTCAGAGAGAGCACATAGACAATAGAGAATGCTTAACCAATGAGGGTGGATCCTCACATCAAAAGCTTAGATCTTTCCAGCAAGCTAAAGAAACTATAAAAGAGGGGAACCGACATCATCACTTTCCCTCTCCCTGTCCCCCTTCCCAACTCAACACCTGGAGGAACATCTGGAAGACAAAGACTTTGAGTGGGGGAGGGTGATCCCAGGCTGGAATAGAGTCCCAGCCTGTGTACTGAGGATCTGTGACCTGTTTGTATCATCTGTCAGGGTAAGACACTGCTTGATTTGAATCCTGTTTAGTTTGTAGAACTCAGACTGCAAATTTATTTTTATTTCTTAGGTAACCAACTGTGATCTCTATGGTCACTACTTATAATCACTTAAAATTGATCTTTCTGTAGTTAATGAATCTATTTTATATTTTTACCTAAAACAGTGTTTTGATTGAAGCATTTGGGAAATCTCAGCTCAGTTTACAAAGCTAATGTGTGTCCTCTCCATATCGAGGGAGGAGCGGTCTGGGTAATGATCTTACACTGGTCAGGCTTCTGGAGTAGCCTCTCTATTGTTGGTTCATGTAAGGCTGCACAAGCTTTAATGCAACTCAGTTGAGTGTGTTCCTGCCTGTGGATTTCTGTGTAAGTGCAGTACCTGCCTGAGGTTTGTGGCTTGATACACCATGTGATATTATCTGATTAAATATGACCATGCAAAATCATGGTTGCTACCACTGTTATATAATTGCAACAAATCTTATATCAAGTGTGACACATAGCCAGAAAGGGTTAAGGAGCTTGCAGGATAAATGGCCCAAAGTCAACCATTAGAGACAAGTTAAAGTATGTGAAAGGTCATTAGGGCCACTCCATGCTAGCTAGGCTAGAACTTTGAAATGCAAATTTGTATTGTTAGAGAATTGGAGGTGATTCTAATTGTATGTGTGTACTTATATCTTGTAGGATATGAGCTATGTAAACAGACAGTTTCTGTCTGTCACTATAGCTATTGATTCAGAGATCAAAAACCATATTAACAGTTAGATAACTGTAAACATAGTAACATCACTGTATTCATCTCTCTTTGAAATGTATACCAAATCATCTGCGAATGGCAGGAAAATGGGGAATGGCCTTATGTTAATCTGTGTAGCTAATTACCAGCAATGCTTACGAAATAGGTCTATTTCAAAATCCCCATGATTGCTTATTGTCTGAAGGCCTCTGACATGTCAAAGAAGGCCTGAATCCGTATAAAGATGCCTTGAGTCCCAATCCTTTTTATCTCAGCTCTGCTTGATGCTTCATGCAGGGGAAGCTTAAGCCCAAAACTGAGATCTCCAGTCCTAATCTGGAATCACCCTGAATATGAACATTGAACAATAACCTATGACTATTCCTGAAAGAACTCTTTGCAACTACAAAGCTCACCATCTCTGCTATGAATTTGATCTCAAGAACTCATGTCTGTATATATATTGATCTTTTAGCCAATACTCTCTTTTCTTTTTAAATAAATTTTAGTTTAGTTCATAAGAATTGGCTATAAGAGTGTATTTGGGTAAAATCTGGAATATTCATTTACCTGGGAGGTAATGTGTTCGAACCTTTGGGATTGGTAGAACTTTCTTATATGATTAAGATTTTCAGTAATACTCATATTTGCCTTGGGTGTCTGTGTGGAGGCCTAAGGCTAGGTTGCTTTATGGGAATGTTGTTGGCTTCTGGGTAACCAGTAAGGTATTATAGAAGCTGTTTTGTGCTGGCTTGGTAAATCTAAGTATTGGAATATCCACCATTTTGGGGGATTGTCTGCCCCATTCTTTGCAGTTCACCCTAATTGAGTATCTCCAGTGTGGCTCCCTGGGATACCAGTCACACAGCATCACTGAGTGAGAGGAATATCTAAACAACAAACTAAAAGAAGCAGTTAGAGGTAAAAATGCAGCCTTTAAAAAGTGGAAGTTAAATCCTATTGAGGAAAACAGAAAGGAGAATAAACTCTGGCAAGTCATGTGTAAAAATATAATTAGGAAGGCCAAAAAAGAATTTGAAAAACAGCTAGCCAAAGTCTCAAAGTAAGAACACATTTTTTTAAGTAAGCACATCAGAAGCATTTTTTCCTGTAATTAAAAAATAAAAATAAAATAAAAAACCTGCCCGAGGCAGAGCATGCATTGAAAATTTCATCCTGAATAGTTTGTTTGGCAAAATTATAAACAACTGAAAACAGACCCTGTTAAAGAAATGTTAAAGGTAATCTTAAAACTACAGGTATGTTCCACTAAAAACACATGATGCTGTTTTGTGGAATAAAGGTTTGGAGGCTTGAGTTTGGGATGACCACATTATTGATTGGAGGGAGCCTGCATGGGAGGAGGAGTAATTAAGCAGCTTATTCCATACTAGTGTTGATAAGTCTTCAATTTTGCACCATTATGTAATTTGCTGATGCTTTTTTTTTTTTTTTGAATTGGTACTGTTCTGACTCTCTAATTCAGTGGTGGGCAAACTGTGGCCCGTGGAACACATGCGACCCATCAGGGTAATCTGCTGGCGGGCCGCGAGACAGTTTATTTCCGTTGACCAGCCATAGGCATAGCCTCCCGCAGCTCCCAGTGGCCACAGTTCGCCGTTCCCGGCCAACGGGAGCTGCGGGAAGCAGCGTGAGCCACAGGGACATAGTGCTGGTTGTAGAGCCCTCTAGTGTGCTGCGTTCATGCCGCAGTATATCAGACGCTGCCAGCCCACACCCTCTCTGTTCCTTCTTGCCGACAACTCCAAAAGAGGGGCAGGAGGGTGGGTAATGGAATGGACATGAGCAACACATCTTGAAGAACAACAGGTACGAAAAGGTAAGTAACCGTTTTTTCTTCGAGTGCTTGCTTATGTCGATTCCATTTTAGATGACTCGCAAGCAGTGTCAATGGAGGTGGGCTCGCAGGTCACCATCATGCAGTTTGCAGCACAGCTCTGACAAAGCCAGCGTCATCTCGTGCCTGCTGGGTCAGTGTATAGTGCGACGCGAACGTATGGACGGACGACCAGGTGATAGCCCGACAGGTTTCTTGGATTGGCACCTGTGCCAGGAAGGCCACCGGAGGTGCCTGCACTCTAGTGGAATGAACCATCGCAATCACTGGCGGGGGAACTTTTGCCAGCTTGTAGCAATGATGGATGCATGCCATGACCCAATAAGAAATTCTCTGGGCTGACACCGGGCAGCCCTTCATCCTGTCCACAACAGCAACAAACAACTGACTTATAGAACAGCTGCATTCTATCGATGTAGAAGGCCAGAGCCTGCTTGACATCCAGCTTATGCAACCTACATTCCTCATCTGATGCATGAGGCTTCAGACAGAGGACCAGTAAGTAGATGTCCTGGCACGTGTGGAACTGGGAAACAACCTTGGGCAGAAAAGCTGGATGCAGGTGCAGCTGGACCATGTCCTTGTAGAAGACTGTATAGGGCAGCTCCAATGTGAGCACCCTGATCTTGGACAACTGCTGTGCTGACGTTATGGTGACCAAGAAGACAAGGAGCAGGAGGAGGGAGCAGGAAGCTAGGGGTTCAGACAGAGGGCCCGTGAGCTTCGAGAGCACCAGATTCATGTCCCATGGGGGAACTGGATCTCAGATGTGTGGGTCCAGGTGCTCTAGACCTTTCAGGAACCATGCCATCATGGGATGGGTGAAGACAGACCTGCCCTGAAGCAGAGGGTAGAACGCAGAAATGACAGCCAGGTGCACCTTGGCTGAAGACAGTGAGAAGCCCTGGAGCTTTACATACAGCAAATAGTCCATGATGACCTGCAACTGGGCCTCCTCAGGACGAATGCACTTGTCTGAGGTCCTACATGCAAAGCGCGTCCACTTGTCCACATGGGTATCCCTGGTGAGGGTTTCCTGCTGCCCAGAAGGACCTGCTGGACTGCCGTGGAGCAGTCATGCTCGTCCGTGCTTAGCCACAGAGCAGCCACACCATCAGGTGCAGAAACACCAGGTTCAGGTGCAGCAGACTGACATATTTCTGGGACAACAGATCCAGACAGAGAGGTAACTGCAGCGGGTTGGCCACTGAAAGGCTCAGCAGCATGCCGAAGCAGTGCTGGCGAGGCCATGCCAGGGCAATGAGAATGACCCATGCTCTGTCTTGCTTCACCTTTAGCAGAACTCTGTAGACAAGCGGCACTGGCAGAAAGGCATACATCAGTGCTCCCAACTATGAGATCAGGAAGGTGTCTGACAGGGAACCCTGGTCCCTGCCGTATAGGAAGCAGAACACTTGTCACTTCCTGTTCTGCCTGGATGCAAACAGGTCCACCTGGGGAGTCCCCCAGCATCAGAAGATCAGGGTGACCACCTCCGGATGGAGGAATCACTAATGGCAAGAGGAGAAGGACCTGCTGAGGTGATCTGCCAGGATGTTCCTGGTTCCAGGTAAGTGACCAGCCACCAGGTGGATGGCGTACTGCACACCAAGGTCCCAGAGGCTGAGTGCCTCTTCACACAGGGCTAAGGACCTAGTACTATCCTGCCAGTTGTAATACATTGCGGCTGTGTTGGCTATAGGACCTGCACCACCTTGCCTTTCAGGTGGAGTAAAAATGCCTGGCAGGCCAGGCACACTGCCTTGAGCTCCCTGACATTGATATGAAGAGCTAAGTCATGCTGCATCCAGCGACCTTGGGTGCTGAGCTTACCCAGCCCAGATCTGACACATCTGAGACCAGGGTGAGCAATGGTGAAGGGGACACAAGGGAACTCTCCGCAGCACTAATTTGGGGTCTAGCCACCAGTTCAAGGACAAGAGGACAGTCTGGCAACGTGACCGCTCGGTCTAAGGGGTGCCTGCTGGGAATGTAGACCATTGCTAGCCATGTTTGCAGGGTTGCAGATGAAGCCGGGCGTGCCTGACCACATACGTACATGCTGCCATGTGGCCCATCAGCCGTAGTCAAGTCCATGGTGATCAGATGTCTCCTCTCGTGGGCAATGAGATCCACCATGGCCTGAAAGTGTGCTTCCAGGAGGAAGGCCCTGGCTCATGTGGACTTGAGAACTGCTCTGATAAACTCTATGCGCTGGACCAGCATTAACATGGACTTTTCTATATTTATTAACAAGCCCAGGAAATTGCAGGTGGAGCATACCAGATCAAGGCTTCTCTGCACCTGTTCCAGAGACCACCCTTGATGAGCCAGTCGTCTAGGTACAGAAGATCTGGACCCCCCGACATCTGAGGTAAGCCACTACCAGTGCCACGCATTTCCTGAACACCCTGGGGGCTGACAGGCCAAAGGGTAGCACCATGAACTGAAAGCAGCGTCCTGCCACTATAAAACGCAGGAACCGTCTGATTCATGGGAATATGGAGACATGGAACTAAGCGTCCTTTAAGTTTAGAGCGGCATACCAGTGCCCTGGATCCATGGAGGGGATAATGGAGGCCAGGGATACCATGTTGAATTTCAACTTCTTGAGAGACTCATTGAGGCCACACCGGTCCAGGAGGGATCTGACTCCCCCCTTGGCCTTCGGAATTAGGAAATATCGGGAGTAGAATCCTCTTCCTTCCATGTCCCAAGGAACTGCCTCCACAGCCCCCAACTGCAGGAGCTTGTCGACCTCCTGAACCAGGAGTTGCTTGTGAGAGGGTCCCTGAAGAGGGACGGGGAAGCAGGGGGCGGGAAGGAGGGATATCCACAAACTGCAGGGTGTAGCCCCAAGCTACTATGTCCAGGACCCAGTGGTCCGAGGTAACCCATGACCAGACCATGCCCCACAAGCGAAGGGTAGCCTTAGTGTCCTTCAACCCATGTAGCCTGGCATCCATTTGATTGGAGAAGAGCCCAACTCCATCAAAGGGGAGGTCCTGAATAGAGACCTGCATCTCCTGGGAAAGGGCCTGCCATTTGGACCCAGGAGCTGAGTTGTATAACCACAGCCGATACAACCACCCTCGCCACCGAGTCCCATGCCATTTTCAGGGAGCATCTGGCTGCTGCGGTCCTTTCCTCTACCAGGGTACCAGACTCCTGAGCCTGACCCTGAGGAAGGGAATCCTGGAACTTCTGGAGGCTCTCCCAGAGGTTAAAACTGTATTGGCCCACCAAGGCATGATGGTTCGCCACCTGGAATTGTAGGCTTACTGTTGAATAAATTTTCCTGCCAACAAATTGAGTTTTTTGGCTTCTTTATTCTTGGGAGTAGAGACGATGGGGACCTGCTTGTCCTTTTCATTGGCCACAGACACAACCAGTGAGCCTGGAGGTGGGTAAGTATAAAGGTACTTGAAACCCTTGGCCAGGACAAAGTATTTTTCCTCAGCCCATTTCAAGGTGGGTGGGATGGAGGATGGGATCTGCCACAGTGACTTGGTGATCTTAAGGACTCCATCCTGCATGGACAGGGCAACCTGGGTGGGCATGGAGGCCAGGAGGACATTGATCAGGGTGGCCTACTGCTTGGCCACCTCCTGCACTTCCAGCCCCAAGTTCTCTGCCACCCGTCTGAGAAGGGCTTGGTGTTCTTTAAAGTCATCTGTGGGGGCTGATCCTGGAAGGCCCTTTGACTGCCTCGTCCGGGGAAGAGGTCGCCAGTGGAGGTGCTGAGGGCTTGGCAGCTGCCGTAGAGGGAGGTTTGAGGGTGGGCACTGGATCCTCAACCTCTGAGTGAGCTTCTGGTACCAGGCCTGGTGGGGCCCTCGATCTCTGCTCCAACACGGCCACTGATGTGCGCTGCAAAGGGGGCATTGTCATCACCAGACCACCCCATGCTCGCCAATACGGCTGTGGACGGCAGGGCAGTTTCCGGTGCCCAATCCCAACATGGGGACCAGGGTGATGGGCTGAACTGGGCCTCCACGCCAGAGGAACCACTCTCTGGCGACTAGGGAGGAGCCATCGATGCCTGGGTCTGCTTGCTGGTCATGGCTACCGGTTAGTGCTGACCAGGCATAAGTGACCTGTAGCTATACCGGGGAGATTGGTGTCGGGGAGAATGGTGTTGTGGAAACCGGTAAGATGAAGGGGAGTGGTCCCCCGGTGCCATCGCCCGGGACAGATGTCTAGATGCAGATCGGTGATAGGGTGAATGGCGTCGGTTATAATACAGGGAGCGTCGACCCCGCACTGGGGAATAACGTCTTGAGGTCAGGAGGGAGAGTTTGTGCGACCAGCAGCGTGGTTGCAACTTGCCATGGGATTGCTTGTCCCATGATCTGCGGTGTTCCTCTGCCCCCAAAGGCATCTTAACAGCTGGCCTGTCCTCTCAGGAAGCCTTAGTTTGGTCCTGCAGCACTGGAGACATCACAGGAGTAGATGAACTGTGCTCTCTCTGTGCCTGGGTTTGGGATGATGACAGTGCAGGCAGGATGGTGGGTCACATACCACTCACCAGAATCCGTGACCGAACTTTAAGTGGGCTAAGAGCCACAGGCGTGGAGGCACATGCATGCTGCTCCGGAGAAGGCTGGCGGACAGGCCCGGTTCCTCTACCGGATGACCCTTGGACCTTCTTGCTCAGGGCCAGCAAGCGCTTTTTCGCCTTCTTCTTTGGCACTGGCAACAGCAAACGGTGCTGAGAGGAGCCAGGTGCCAGCAGCACACTGCACACTGAGGCCAAAGTACTCAGTGCGGCCTGTATAGAGGGCACAGAAGCCAGGCAAAGAGCAGATTCCATCAGGAGAGCTCTGAGGCGAATATGCCTCTCCTTCTGGATGTGAGGTCGAAAGTTCTTAGATCTGACAACACTCCTTAATGTGTGATTCCCCCAAGCACTTAAGGCAGCTGTCGAGGAGGTCACCCACAGGCATAGGCCTGCCACAGACCGAGCAGGGCTTAAATCCAGGAGCTCGGGGCATGCCCCACTTGCGGCAAAGTCCCAGCTTGGACCTTAACTATCAGCTAACTACACTACTTAACACTAATTACAATTAACAAAGGCCCAAAGGCAGGAAGTCCAATGGAAGAAAACCACTAGCTCTTGACAAGCAAGAGAGGTGCTCCAATTGACCACCACTGGAGATAAGAAGGAACTGAGAAGGCATTGGCCGGCAGCACCTGATATATCGCTGCATGAGCGCAGCACGCTAGAGGTCACTACAGCCGGCCCTACAGGTACCACTAAGGCAAAAATCTCTGACAGCCACGCACGTGGGTGTGCACACACCCACAATGGAATCGACTTGAGCAAGCACTTGAAGAAACAGCATTTCAGTGACTCTGCCCTGCTTTTCTCATAACCTCGGTGGTCTTGTACGGTGGTGACTTGGCCCTCCAGCCAGGTCATATTATAGTTCCACCCATTCTAGGTTATCTCTGTCACAAACAAACAGTGTCTGACAAAATAGTAGTAATCAATGCAATGTCTTCCATCTCTTGAGGGCTCCTCTTCGGCCTCACTCTTCCAGAAAAGCAGCTAGCAGGACTTCCCACTGGAATCCCTCAGTAAACCTCAAAAGCCAGACAAAAATACAAACCAAGCAACTTCTGTCAGCCCACGGCTCAAGCTTTTATTCCACCTGAAGTTCTCTCCACACCTAATTTCTTTCATGGGAAGAGCCTGACAAAGAAACTCCAGACCACCTCTCTCCTAGGTCTCTCCCTCCTAACTGCACTGAACTCCTTCCTTTTAACTCTTCCTTGCACCTAACACACCCACAGAACAAAGTGGGGCTAATTAGAGCTCTCAGGCAGTTGGTGGGGTATTTATACACATTATTACATAGCCTTATATCTGTACCTGGTAAATTGTTTGAAACTATAATTAAAAATAGAACAACAAAACACCTGGAAGTTCATGATGACCTTGTCTAACCAGCATGGTTTCTGCAAAATATTGTTATGGCTCAAAAATTGGCTAGGAGGAAGAAAACAGAATAAATTAAATAGTCAAATTACATGGTTAATTTTCATCATGGCAAAAGGTTAACAGCAAGGTGCCTCAAAGTTTTGTACTGTCCTGTATTTATTAGTGATCCAGAAAGACAGCAAGTAGTAAAATTTTGCTTATGACTAAAAGTTAGGACCAGAGGGAACTGTGAGAAACTTCACAGGGATCTAAACTAGTTAGGTGAATAGGCAACACAATCACAAATTAAATCCAATGGTTGACAAATACAAAGTAATGAATATGGGAGAGAAATAATTAAACTACTTGTACACCTTCCAGGGTTCTATATAAACTGTATCAACTCATGAAAAGGGCTTGGACATCACTGTAGACAGCTCAATAAAGACCTCTGCTCAATGTACATGTTCAGTGAAAAAAGTAAACAAGATGTCAGGTTGCTAAAGGAATGGGATGATAAATAATATGGAGACTGTTATGATACCTTTGTATACATGAATTGTGCAGCCTCCTCTGAGTACCGTGTCATCCCATCTCATATAGCAGGGATTCTCAAACTGGGAGTTTGGACCCCTCAGGCGATCGTGAGGTTATTGCATGGGAGGGTCGCAAGCTATCAACCTCCACCCCAAACCCCGCTTGCCTCCAGCATTTATAATGGTGTTAAATATATTTTAAAATGTGTTTAGTTTATTAGGGGGGTCACACTCAGAGGCTTGCTGTGTGAAAGGGGTCACCAGTAAAAAAGTTTGAGACCCACTGTCATATAGGATATTGCAGAGCTAGAGGGGGTTCAGAGAACAGCAATGAAAATGATCAAGAGCCTGGGAAAAAGTCATATGTACTGAGATTGAAAAGACTGGGATTGTTTACCTTATGAAAATGAATAAGAAGGGACATGATAAACTTACACACAAAATATGTAATTAAAGCTATGGACTCATTGCCACAGGATGTCATTGATAACATGAACTTCACAAGATTCAAAAAGGGACTCAGCATGTATATAGATAAGAATACCCAGAGTTATAATTCATAACACATTTTGTGGAAAATATATTAAGCCTCACGGTTGAGGGCTTAAGCCAATCTCTAACTATCAGAGAGCCAGATGAGATGTGATGGAAAGAGTAGATTACTCCACATCTGCCTGCTGTGGGGTTCTTACACCTGCCTCTCACATACATGGTGCAGATCCCTGTCAGAGTCAAATTACTAGACTAGATGATCCAGTATGGCAATTCCTATATTCTGCATTATTTTGATAGAAAGGGAAAGGTGTCTTTGATGGAAGGTAAGGACAGCATCTCTACTATTACACGGAAGCGTTTCCTTCTTCAAATCCGCAAACACTTCAGCCTTGCCCAGGCTTAGTTTGAACCATCTGTCTCATGTCTTTGAATAAATACTCACTATTATTGTAACAAAGAAATTCTGGAATCACACTTTAACAGATAAACCTGTCCTTTTCCCAGCTTTTCTCTGTGCTACTACAAGGTCTTTTATATTTATAATACTAATCTATCACAATAAAAATATTTTGTTTCCAAACACACTTCTTTATGGGATACATTTTGTAATCATCTTATAAGTGCACTCATTTCATAATGTAGTAATCGGTGTACTACCATTGCATAAAATCCTTTGCCCTGTTTAGCCAATAAATAATCTGTCAGTGCTAACTGATCACCCCGTACATAGCTTTTCTGAAATGATGGTAAAAAACCCACAAAGAATATTAAAAATTCATCCTCACCCCACACAACTGAATAAACTCTTGCACAGGCGCGGGGGAGAGGGGGGCATCATATCTCTGAAAATTATCTGCAGTTTCACATTTCATGAACAGCAACAATGTTTTTTAAAAAATATAAAGAGGGCATTCAGGGATAAAGTGACACACACTGGGCCTTCCAAAGATTTCTGCAAGACTTTCTAAATTAATAAATTACAAAGAAGCAACAAAAATATCCTTAACAATTCAGTTGCTTGTTTTAGTCTTTATTCTTTGTTCTAAAACTCTGAAGCAGCATTTTTATGACAAGCACTGGCATGATTGCAAAGGTAATTTCAGCTATACAGAGGATCAGTGCACTAGATCTTTTTGAAAGAGGATTTATTCATTGCTTGCTCTAACCCAGAAGACATTAGAAACATTTTAGTGAAGATTCTTGTTAATTAAAATCCAATTATTCAATGATTACTCTGTTTGGCATCTCGAAAAAGATGCTCAAGGACTTGAAAGAAAAAAAAGATAACTCAATGAACAGTTTATCAGAAAAGTAGTATTTCCCCCCTTTCTTTTCTACTTACCATGCATAATTAATATGTGATAATACCCATAATGAGTTCTCTAAAACAATTAGTAACTCATCTCCAGTGACCTGCTAATCTGAATATAATGCTTTTTGAATTTGTAGGTGCACCAGTCTCTTTGTGTTTATGCACCCATATCACGTAGAAGGAGAGAAGGCTGCAGAACATAATTTATTATTTTGCATCAGATTTCATCAAGTCCCTTAGCAACTACTTGATACATTATCAAGACAAATGCAAGGAATTTTTTTTCTAAAATAGCGGTGCCCCAAAGAATAAGAACCAATTACAATTCTCCTTTCCTACTATAATCATAGACATCAAGTGAAAGAAAACCTTGACCAGAGTATTTTGTATGAAATTTGAATGCCTTTTTTCCATCTCCATAAGGCAAATACATCCATAAACAAGCACGCAGTGTAGTGTCTAGAACACTTAAGAGCTAAATTACTTTCAAACCATGCAACACTTCATTTTTCTTCTACCCATGTATAACACAGCTAGTGAGGAGAGGAGGGGAACAAATCCTGTAGACAAAGTATTAGGATTGAAAGAAACTTTATAAATATCTCTTTTCTTTAGCTGCTTTGTAAATAAAAAAAAACAAAAAAAACAATTCCTTTACAAGGGACAACATTTATACCATGTCCTTAAAAGTCCTACATTCCTAAATGTGGTCCTAAAAGTTGTTTTCTTTTTTCCATCTCTATTTTTGATGGCTTCCCAAACTGTAAAAGAGGATTAAAGATTCACCCCATTAGTCTGGAGTCTGTTGATATTTCTCCACCCCTCCACATTGCTGCAACAAACACAGAAAGTAAGTTTTGCAATCCCAGAAGTCACCTTCCAGCCTGGAAGGTACAAATTAGGGTTTACACGCTGAGACTATTTAGAAGCAGAAGGTGGTGCAGGATGCAGCCACTTGCTTATTAAGTAGTACATCACACAGGGAGCACATTACACCAGTCCTCTAATCTTCACACACTAATTAGAAGCTTCTGGGTGGTATTCAAGGTGTTGGTTTTAATCTATAAAGCTCTAAATGGTTTGAGACCTGGTTACCTCAGATCACTTCTCTCCATGGGGGATACTGACAACAAATGCAGTCAGTAGGTCCAGTCAAGCTAGACTCTCCCCGACTTTTAAAAAAGAGGTCCTATGATGGTGTCACTTGAATAAATATGTGGACAGAGTTGGCATTGGGCTTTGTTGCAAGGATAAGTTCCTGGGTTAGTGTTTTTGTTGTGTGGTGTGTGGCTGCTGGAGAGCATTTGCTTCAAGCTGGGGGGCTGTCTGTAAGCGAGGACTGGTCTGTCTCCCAAGATCTGTCACAACAAAAACACTTACCCAGGAACCTATCCGTGCAACAAAGCCCGATGCCAACTCTGTCCACATATTTATTCAAGTAACACCATCATAGAACCTAATCACATTAGCTATGCCATCAGGGGCTTGTTCACCTGCACATCTACCAATGTGATATATGCCGTCATGTGACAGCAATACCCCTCTGCCATGTACATTGGCCAAACCGGACAGTCTCTACGCAAAAGAATAAATGGACACAAATCTGACATCAGGAAACATAACATTTAACATTCAAAAACCGGTAGGAGAACACTTCAACCTCTCTGGCCACTCAGTAAAAGATTTAAGGGTGGCAATTTTGCAACAGAAAAGCTTCAAAAACAGACTACAATGAGAAACTGCTGAGCTTGAATTAATATGCAAACTAGGTACCATTAACTTTGGTTTGAGTAGAGACTGGGAGTGGCTGGGTCATTACACATATTGAATCTATTTCCCTATGTTAAGTATCCTCACACCTTCTTGTCAACTGTCTAAATGGGCCATCTTGATTATCACTACAAAAGTTTTTTTCTCCTGCTGATACTAGCTCATCTTAATTAATTAGCCTCTTACAGTTTGTATGGCAACTTCCACCTTCTCTGTATGCATGTATATATATCTTCTTCCTATATGTTCCATTCTATGCATCCGATGAAGTGGGCTGTAGCCCACGAAAGCTTATGCTCAAATAAATTTGTTAGTCTCTAAGGTGCCACAAGTACTCCTGTTCTTTTTGCGGATACAGGCTAACATGGCTGCTACTCTGAAACCTCTCTTAAGAAAGCATATTTTGCCCATACTTCATAGCATTCACTGGCTTCTAGTTCATTTCTTGTAACAGTTTGGATCCTGGCTGCCTCTCTCTCTATGTCTTATCAGAGGGTGGAAAGCAGGTTTTATTTATTTAGCGTGTGCATAGTTGTCTACCCAAATGATGGCATCTTCAGTGGCGTGATGCAGTTCTTCAAGGCCACCGCTGAACCTACCCAGCAGGCATTCAGCGACAATGTGCGTCATCGTCTGTGTTGTGCCACAGCCAGGGCCGGCTCTAGTTTTTGCCGCCCCAAGCAGTGGAAAAAAAACTGCCGCCGTGGACGGCAAAAGAGAGAAACTGCTGCCGATTTGCTGGTGCCTGGAGCCGGCCCTGGCCACAGCTGCACGAAGGGCACAAGCGATACTGGTTGGCTGCACAGAGACCTTCCCCAGTCCAGATCCTGTTCAACAGGGACCACTGGCGATGGGGCAGGTCAAACCCAGGTGGGCAGATTGTGAGTTTGGCGACGAGGGACTGGTTGGGGATTATAACAGATATCCATTCCTTTCACCAGAGTGTTTCCGCCCCAACATCCTGGCACTGTGGATGAGACCATAATGGGCGATGTGACGGCAAACATGCAGCTGGCAGTTTAAAAAGGTCATTGTGCAGTGGCAGGCTTGGGTTGGCATGTACTTTCTCCAGTAACCTGCCAGTGGCAACCTCTCATCTGATATGAGGAGGAGCAATATTTCTCAGAACTGGAAGCCATGGGAGTGAAGTCAGACGCAGGGTGCCAGAGATGATGCATATGGCGGCATATAACTGCGTATCCACCAGTTTGGTGTGTGACGATCAACTCCAAACTCGTGCGCAGTATTCTGCCACCGAATAAATGGTAGGTGACTGGAGACTGGGCATTTTTAGTGCAGTGTCCTTTGTTCTTCTGCAGCTCACTCCACAAAGCTCCAACCTGCTGAGTTTGGAGACATATTGGAAATCACATCTGTTTTATGAACCACTCTGAGAGGATGGTTTTAGTGGGATGTATAGGGGATGGGTAGGTTGTATGGTTTTGATGTGTTAATAGTGCTACCTGACTTTTTAATACATATTATATTGTCTAATAATGAATTGCAGGTGGCCCTAGAGCATGAGATGAGTAAGAATAACAAGGTTCCATCAGGAATCTTCCCTCAGCCTCATTTTGGGGAAAGCTGACAACTATGAGGAAGGTGCCATTCACACATTGTTCCCACCAATTGAGCTTTTCCAGCTAACACCTACTAGGTCTCCTGAAAGGCTCTCTCACTGATAGGCACCTAGTAGGGTCAGCTCACCATACTAACTTGAGTAACTATTAGCTGAACCATTTTCAATCAGAACAGAGGGTCATCACTCTCTATGCTAGCTTATTGAGAGACCAGTGAAGAAAGAGAATAACTGCTAATGCATTAAGCAGTTCCAAAGTTCTGGGCACTTCTAGTTCCACCTTCAGTGCACCCCAAATTTCCCAAAGTAAGCCTATTCTCAAAACATCTGTGGTCTATAATCATTTGCTTTCCACATTTGTGCAAGCAATTACTGTGATTATGTGCACATAAACGGAAAGAATGTACACGAACAGCAAGTAATTTATTTCTTTAGATTTCTCCAGCGTATATCCAAGGCACTAGCTTCATTATTTTAGGTCAGTTAGACAAATACTATACTATTTACTTAGTGGGATTATCCATAACAGTAGCAAAGCAAGAGAAATAAAAAAAAACCCCACACCAAATAACCAGAACCCAACTCCTTTTCAAATGTCCACAACAAGAGTTGGGGCTCTGCAGTGTGCTTAGAAGAACAAAAAATTCATGCTCTGACTGATTGGGAAGGAAAAAAAGTTCCCCAGTCAAGGACCCTGCAGGGAAAACCCTTGAATCAGGAGTTTCCTCCCTTTCAAACTGAAGTAACCCCATCTTCACTGCAATCACATCAGTACAGAATGGAAAATGAGGTTGTTCCCCAGATAACCAGGCCACATACAGTCAGGGCTTTGTAAGTCAATGACAGTACCTTGAATTTCACCTGGAGATTTACTGGAAACTAGTGAATATTGTGAAACACTGTTGTACGCTCTCCGCATAAAATCCACATAGTAAGTAGGCAGCCACATTCTGCACTTGCTTTAGTTTATGGATACTCTCCATACGCAACCCCATATAGAACATATTACAGCAGGTCCACGCTCAACCAATTGGCCATTTATTCATGCAAGTCTCTTTTGTGTGTGTGCAAATGAATGCATGAATGCAACCCACACATACAGATATTTTGAAAATCAGGCTCAATAGCTCTGTTAGCCAGGGTTTCCAATTTATAATTGGAAATGTTTATATCCAGCAGTATGATGATAAAACATTTGATAATAAAATAATAATTAAAAAAATCTACCCACATGAATTTGTATGCTATGTATACAGCATAATGGTTTACATTATGCATTCCTGTTTATTGCCATGCGTCAGCTAGGCAAAAATCACAACTAACTGAGATCTACTCAAGAAAAAGGAACAGAAGAATTTTGAAAAGAATGTTATTGGCACAGGTTTTTATTCTATGGTGAAAATTTCTGTGTCTTTTTGCATGTACTGTTTTTGTTACTGTTATAATAAATAAAGTGTCTAATTTGTGAATTGTAAACATTCAGGAAAGAGTGAAGCCCATTTATGTACAAACAGAAAAAGTACAGATTAACAATGATTGACTCTAAAATACATAACTTAAACAGCAGGGGTTCCAACTTGCAGCTCCAGTATATAACTTAATGACAGATTATTCATGCCTTTGTAACTCCCTTACCTTATTTAAAGTATGGAAAACAAATTCAAAGGCTCAGTATGTACATTAGGCACAAGAGACAGAAAAACCAAATGACACATACAAATCTTAATGTAACCTGACCAATCTGAAGAACTGCATTGAACATTCATCGGAGTCAGCACAGACTACTATTCATGATTTTGGGTTTTATTAAGCAAAAAACTACTATTAAAAAGGGTGGGGGGGATGCGCAAACCAGAGTAGAATTATTTAAAGTAATTGACTTAAAACAGGCTGAGGCTTTGTATAACATTTGAAAAATCTGTTTTGCAATTTTAGATTAAAAACAACAGCATTTATAATTTAGTTCATTATAAAGGTAAATAGCACTACTTGTTAGGGATGTATCGGTTGAAAAAATTAACAGGTTAAACGGTTAAAATGATATGGTTTAACTGGTTAACCATTAACTGAGGTTGCTCGGGCAGGCTGGCGCCAGGTGGCAGGGGCTGAGGTCCTGCTGGCCCGGCCAGGACTGGAGTTCTGCCGGGGCTGCAGCCCTGGGGTCCCGACGGCCTGCTGTGGCCGGGGCTGGGGCTGCTCCTGCCTGCCCATCCTTCTGCGGCCGGGGTCCTGCCTGCCCGCCGTGGCCGGGATCGCTCCAGCCCGACCGCCACGGCTGGGACTGGGGTCCTGCTGGCCCAGCTGAGGCTAGAGTCCCTTTGGCCCGCTGGCCTGGTGTGGCCGGGCGGCTGCCAGGGTAAACAGTTAAGGTCCGGTTAATGGTAAGCCTAATGCTAACTGGTTAACTGTTTAACCTTTTACATCCCTACTACTTGTAAGGTCTTATATTGTTTAAATTTCATAGAACAACTATAGGAAGGAAAGTAGGTAGGTAGGTAGGCAGACAGACATAAAGAAAGAAATTATGGCTCTCATCCAGCAAACACTTAAGCAAGCACATAACTATATTCACAAGCATTGTCCTATTGACCTCAGAGAGATTACTCATGTACTTAAAGTATGTGCATAAATGTTTGCATGTGCAAAGTGTTTTCAGCATCAGAGGCTGAAATATTTTTATTAAACACTTTGCCATAAAATGTTTGTCATTTCAAAACATAATTGCTTTAGTGCTAATAATGATGTTATTTAGAGGGAAGGTGGTGTGCTTTATTTTTTTGTCCTTTATTAATGTTAGGTGGTATCCTGAGTGAATGGGTTGCACATTTCAGCAAACCATGGGGTTGACAGAGTATGTTAGCAACCTGTATTAGGGAACTGCTGAAAGAGGGGAGTTAAGTTTCCACAGAGAACCCTAACTGTGCATTTGGCGGTTTTCAAAAGTTTGAGTTTTGCTCTATGTTCTGCAAGGGAATGACATACCACTAAGCAACTTTAACTCTCAATTAATTAAGTTGCCACTGAATATAATAATAATGTTGGTCAAATCCTGAAGTCTCCAGTCTGTATTGAAGAAAATTTCCCATCCATTTCAACAGTATTTCTGCCTAAGTGGGTGTGAGTGTCTGCCCAGCCAGACACAGTGCAGAACTGGCAACACAGTGAGTACCTCAAGATTTCACCCCTTTTTTTGTTTTTGTTAAAAGTCAACAACCCATGTAAATTTATAACATCAGCTTTAACACAGGAAACACAGAATCTTGAAATCAGGTCCTTTTCTGTGACTATGAAAATTTCATATGTTTGCTATTAATTTTAAATCTACAAACACAAAAGAATGCATCTGATGAAGTGAGCTGTAGCTCACGAAAGCTTATGCTCAAAGAAATTTTTTTAGTCTCTAAGGTGCCACAAGTCCTCCTTTTCTTTTTGTGAATACAGACTAACACGGCTGCTACTCTGAAACACAAAAGAATCAACTCATCCTTAAAGTGAAATTCAGTATGGCCATGGAAAGAAAATTCTAAACATTCCGAAGCAATGTTAAGAACAATGGAAACTGACTTCCAGAAGCTGGACGGTAAAAGTCAGAAGACATTATGCCAAATCTGCATGTTAAAAAAAAAATGGTTTACTGAAAATAATTTTTATTTTGAGATCTTTTCTTTTCGAAAAAAAAATGTAAATTGGCCTTCCCTTGCCTCTGCTGCTTCACTAGCCCCTCCTTTAAGGTCACACAATGCTCTCTTTGTGATTATTATGCAATTTTGTCATGTACATTTTGGAAATCATGGATTCCAGGGATTTTTCTTTTTTTTTAATGCTCTCGACATTTCATGATTTTAGTGGATGTCCAGATGTGATGGAAAAATCTGTTGCATCATTTGCACTAAGAACCTTGAGTTCTGTCAAATAAAAACCTGAGGCTGCATGGAAGGTTAAGAAAGAGCAGGAGCCCACAAACGGCACTGTGGTGACATAAAAAACAGACCAATGAACTCTTAGGGTATGTATATACTGCAAGGAAACACTCATGGCTGGCTAGTGTCAGCTGACTCAAGCTCTCAGAGCTTGGGCTGTGGTGCTAAAAAATTGCAGTGTAGACATTTGGGGTCTGGCACCTGGCAGGAAAGGTGGGTCTCGGAGTCCAAGCTCCAGCCCGAGCCCGAACACCTACAAGACTATTTTTAGCCTCTTATTGTGAGTCTGAGTCAGTTGACACAGGCTCTGAGAGTCATTTTCACATTTTGGGTTGCTTTTATTTTGCCGTGTAGATGTACCCTTAGTGACAGATTTCACTACTCCCTTCACTAATAGGTTAAAGAATAGACTATTTCAAAATACCGTGGAGAGTTAAAGTTTGAAACAAAACAAAAACATGGCTATAATTTAGACGATCCTGTGTTCAAATATGTTAACCGTTACCACAGCAAAAGCCCAGTTCTAGTTGTTTGCAGTGAAATGGGAAAATAGTTTATTTGAGGTGCAACATCTGGAACACAAAAACAATACTTGTGATACCTAACTCTTTTTTATGATGAATTTTTATTATTTCTGAGCTTTTCATGATCCTCTCACAACTTTTCCTCCACAGTGGATAAATAAAAACAATGATCAATTATTGTTTCAGAATGGTTAGGGGGTCATGACCCCCTTGATCCTACTGTTAAACCTCCACAAAGATTGTTTCTAACACAGAAGCTCATGTTTGCTCTCCCCCTACCCCCCAACCATTACTAGACAACCTCCTAGATATTCTTATTCCCTTTGCCTCAAATAAATTCCTCCAGTACTTCCTTTCTGGTACTTTCATAATTGCACAACACAACTTTTAGCCACATTTATTTTCAAAACAAAACAAAACCAAAAACCCCCACCCCACACTGAACATTTCAGTTATTAAAGTAGTCAGAGAATATATTGCACATATATTTTGTATATCAATACACCACATTACAAATTTTAAATCTCTGTTTATCTAATAAATA
The DNA here is from genome assembly GCF_015237465.2 of Chelonia mydas. Lineage (NCBI taxonomy): Eukaryota > Metazoa > Chordata > Testudines > Cheloniidae > Chelonia > Chelonia mydas. Next base: position 127,669,439 of record NC_057849.1, read on the forward strand.
GTTATCTGGGAAGATTACTTTCACATGATGCCAACTTCAAATTCTGAGTTAAGGATAAGCAAAAGCAAAAAAAAAGAAAAAAAAAGGCACTATGATATGCAAAGAGTAAAACATTTGTCTTTTTCCTTTCTAATAAAGAACCTTTAAAAATGAAATATCAGGACTATCAGCTCCTCACTTCTTGTTCTAAATGGAGGTTACAGCCTTGTGTGACCGCTACTGAGATTGTTCAAAGCTTAGACCCACTCCTGCACACACTCAGTCATACAAGTAGTCCTTATGCATGCAACAACTGTCCAATGTGTACTACTCACACGAGAGCTACTTGCATGAACAAGATATTTGGGGACAGGTTGGGGACTCCTTGTCAGTTGTTTATCAAAGAGAGAGAAATAAGGTCTGTTATTCACATTCTCCCACATGTACAAAAGAAACATGAGATTGATTTTATTATACATATACACACACACACACACACACACAGACCTTCAGTCATCATAAAAACAAACCATATTACTGTTCCTTTTGCTTCACAGTTCACCTTGAATGTTCAAGGTCCAAGTGTCTTTCCAGTATATACAGTAGCTAACAATAAGTTAAATAAATTGCAATATGAACAATTATGATTTACTAACACAATTCACATATGTTCTAACCAAAGATATGACCAGACTTATTTCAGTTTAGATTCCTCACTATATCTGAATACAATTTAGATTTCAAGTCAGAACTCTGAAACACATAAAAATTGTAAGAGAATTACAGTAAAATAGTATCACAAGTGGATTACACAAAGAAGTTTCAAGCAATACAATAAATTTAGCACGAGGAACACAAAAGTGATCCCAGTGGACTGTAAAGTAAGAAAAAGTAAGAAATTAATTCTTACTTCTTTTTATTCTCATGTTTAATTGTAAATTATATTTCTAAATTTGTGTCTCTTTTTCATTTTTGCTCCAGCAAAGTCACAAACTGGCACATCAAATGAGTCATTATGGAGCTAATTTGCCAAAAAAAGTGGCAGAGCTCAGCTGGCATCCAGCTCAATGGAGTACATTCCTAAAATGGTGAAATGACTGTTGAGTACCTAACTCTCTAGGCACTACACTGATGGATCATCATCAACATTGATGATCAATCATCACTTATTGATCCACTCCTGCCCATGTAAATAAGGGGCTTCAATCTCAGAACTTGTCATATTAAATAACAAATTAAAACAAAATCAAAATGTAGTCTGAATTGTTTATTGCTGACTTTTCAGCTAATTCAATCCCTACCTTTTCTGGAGGAGGAGGAGGGTGAAATCTCTTTGCACAAACTAAAAACGCATCAGGCTGTGGCTTGCTGTTCTTCACATCTGGGTCATCTCCCAACACAATATGATGAAATAGATTAAAGAAGTCTTTGTGTTTGCTTGTTTTTATCTGAAATGTCACTCCAGCTGAGCTAGTGGCAATAGCTATAGGTACATTGTGTTGGTGTAGATGGCGGATCAGCTTTTCAACCCCTGAAAGACAAATTAACATGTATTTTAATATTCATGTCCTATTTATGGTACTACAGGCTGTATCATAATGAAGTCGTTTTACTGAATATAATAAGGATTCATTTGTCCTCAGTCATTCTTGAAAGGAATTTTTATTAAGGTTGTCTCCACTGCAACCAGAGGTGTAATTACAGCACATGTAGACATACCTGAGCTATCTTTGATCTAGCTAATTTGAATAACAATAGCAGCAAAGCCACAGCAGCATGGGCAGCACCACGGGCTGAGGAAGATTGCCAGGGACCCTGTGAACTTACTTTTGCGGCTAGCCCTTGCTGTCGAGGCTTCACTGCTATTGTTATTTGAGCTAGCCATGGTTTGTCTGCACATGCTGAAGTCACACCTCACATGGCAAAACAAACTCTAAGCATGAAATATTTTTTACTCAACAGAAAAATCAAAGTGTTTACACCAAGGTAACAGCAGATAATTATTCTTGAATCAAATGCCGATTTTTTCCAAAGCTACTAGACTCAATTCCCCTTGTCTTAGCTACACAAGTTAGAATGGAGGGAGGTATTTCAGCCATCAATGAGCTGGATACAGTTCCTTGATTCTGCATAATTGATTAGCATGAATTAGAGAAGCCTGGAAGGCTGCTCTAACTTATACTGGCAGTGTAAAATCCCTGAAAGACCTCACATCAGTGGAAAATCAGGGTAGCAGAGCTGCAACATATCTTCTATAGTGGGTATAAGCATGAACAAAAGGCCAGAGTAATGGTCTGATATCCTCAAAGAAGAAGAATTACAAGGCAAGTAGTTTCTAGTTTCTTAACTTTTATAGACAGAAGGAAAAGTAACATGACAAAATTTGTTATTGTGCTGACATCATTAAACTACAGTTCTATTTTAACTGTTAGACCTATGGTGATTTACTCAACTAATAAAAGACAGAATAATGTGGTTTGCCAAGTCTTCCCAACCAACAAAGATGCAAAACAAGGCTACAATGCGCTTAATAGATTCAAATTAAGTAATAAAAATAATATTTACATTTTCTAAATTGCTGCACAAAATTGATTGATGCAAGTCCTACCTGTTCAAATAGCTAAATCCGAGACTTATTAAGATTTTGATTACAATACTGCAATTTGATACATATTCATATAGCCCCTACTAAATTATCCTAAGAAGCTATACAAACAAATTGTAGGATGTTAGTCACCAAGGTTTAAACCCAGATCAGAGAAAAATTAGATTAATAAGATGGACTTTTGAGGGGAATGTATTCAAAAATCCATTTAACCAACAGGCCTCACACGGGACCTTGGTGCTTTAGTTAGGACCTTCTATCAAGAAAGACTTTTAAAAAACAATGGAGCCAAATTTTCTAGCATAAATGGTTGCAGTTTCATCAGTTTCAATGGAGATTTTTCCCATTCACTCCAGAAGAAAATTTGGCCCACGTATTATTAAGAGTCAGTCAGCATGGATTCACCAAGGGTAAGTCATGCCTGACTAACCTAACTGCCTTCTATGATGAGATAACTGGCTCTGTGGATGAGGGGAAAGCAGTGGAGTGTTATTCCTTGACTTTAGCAAAGCTTTTGATATGGTCTCCCACAGTATCCTTGCCAGCAAGTAAAAGAAGTATGGACTGGATGAATCGACTATAAGGTGGATAGAAAGCTGGTTAAATCATCGGGCTTAGAGAGTAGTGATCAATGGCTCCATGTCTAGTTGGCAGCCGGTATCAAGCAGAGTGCCCCAAGGGTCGGTCCTCGGGCCAGTTTTGTTCAATATCTTCATTAATGATCTGGAGGATGGCGTGGATGACACGAAATTGGGAGGAGTGGTAGATACGCTGGAAGGTAGGGATAGGATACAGAGGGCCCTACACAAATTAGAGGATTGGGCCAAAAGAAATCTGATGAGGTTCAACGAGGACAAGTGCAGAGTTCTACACTTAAAAGGACGGAAGAATCCCATGCACCGCTACAGACTAGGGACCGAATGGCTAGGCAGCAGTTCTGCAGAAAAGGACCTAGGGGTTACAGTGGACGAGAAGCTGGATATGAGTCAACAGTGTGCCCTTGTTGCCAAGAAGGCTAATGGCATTATGGGCTGTATAAGTAGGGGCACTGCCAGCAGATCAAGGGACGTGATCATTCCCCTCTATTTGGCATTAGTGAAGCCTCATCTGGAGTACTGTGTTCAGTTTTGGGCCCCAAACTACAAGAAGGATGTGGAAAAACTGGAAAGACTCCAGCGAAGGGCAACAAAAATGATTAGGGAGCTGGAGCACATGACTTATGAGGCGAGACTGAGGGAACTGGGATTATTTAGTCTGCAGAAGAGAAGAATGAGGGGGGATTTGATAGCTGCTTTCAACTACCTGAAAGGGGGTTCCAAAGAGGATGGATCTAGACTGTTCTCAGTGGTAGCAGATGACAGAATGAGAAGTAATGGTCTCAAGTTTCAGTGGGGGAGATTTAGGTTGGACATTAGGAAAAACTTTTTTACTCGGAGGGTGGTAAAGCACTGGAATGGGTTACCTAGGGAAGTGGTGGAATCTCCTTCCTTAGAGGTTTTTAAGCCCTGGCTGGGATGATTTAGTTGGGGATTGGTCCTGCTTTGAGCAGGAGGTTGGACTAGCTGACCTCCTGAGGTCCCTTCCAACTCTGATATTCTATGATTCTATCATTCTAAGAAATGTACTCCAAAATGATAAATGAAACACAGGGGAATTGTTTATAATATGCACTACTGAACAGAGGAGGAAAAAATGAGTTCTCTAGACACACTTTTCTGATGTCATGTATTCACTGTCACAAAATCTAGACAATTCAGCAAAACCCATTCAGCAATATTATGGGGAATTAACATTAATAGTATGTATGCAAGTGTATATACGGTAAAAGATGTGCTATCCAGCCGTTTGCCAACCAGAAAGCTCTATAAACTGGCATTTCTAATCTTCATAGAAAGTCCAGTTTATTGTCCGGTTGGTGCAGGGCCGGCAGGCTCCCTACCTGGCTCTGCATGGCTCCTTGGAAGCGGAAACACATCCCTGCTGCTCCTAGGCGGAGGAATGGCCACAAGGGGTTTGGAATGCAGGGGGAGGAGGGGTGCAGGAGGGGGTGCAGGCTCTTGGAGGGAGTTTGGGTGCAGGAGGGGCCTCAGGATGAGTTTTGGGGTGGCAGATACAGGGGGCGCTCACCTCGGGCAACTCCCCGCAAGCGGTGACCTGTCCCGGCTACTCCTAGGCGGACCTGTGGCAGGCTGCTCTGCGCACTGCCCCTGCAACTCCCATTGGCTGCGGTTCTCATCCTCACACCCCCTACCACACCCAAACTCTTTCCCTCTTAGCTAACCAACATTTTTCACTTACTCGCATCCCCCCATTCCTCCAACATGCCAGATAAAAAAAGCTTTTACTGTATGTATGTATATAAACAATACATGGCTAAACGATACATGTATAACGTTTATGTACACACGTGGAAGTGATGTCCATATAACAACTTGCACAACAACAGAATTAATCATTCAATTCTAATAGACTCATTTGCCCTCTCCCCACTAATCCAACTCTAACAGAATTTATTCTACATTTCAAAACTATTAGCATCTTCAAATAGTCACTATTTTTAAAAAGAGAGAGAGACAGAGAGAAAGAAAAAAATAACATAAACCCATTAGAAAAAATCTCCATGTCCAGTCTCTCCTCCCCGCAGAAAACAAACAAACAAAAACGCCTAAAAGTCCAGTATGAATAAGATTCAATCCAAGGCCAATCACAGTTTTTCTGTATATAAAATTGCTATTTTCAATAATTTTTAGATTATGTCTCCCTTCAAATTCTGTACAATTGAGCATGTGGTAAGCAACGTGAAGCGATATGAAAAAATATTTCCAATTACAAAAAGTACACTACTCTATTAAGGTTCTTATCAACACAGGATCTGAGTACTTTCTCGTAGTTTAATTAAGCACTGTGACTAACATCTGTCACATATGTTTTCCCATCCTCTCCCTAAAGAGAATTCTTGAGCTGGCCCACTGTAAAAGTTCTGTCTCCTGCATAGACAATCTTTATCCAAATTGTGGTGGGCCTAGTATATTAGCTCCAATTAGATGAGCCTGATGTTGTCCTTTGAGTAAATTCTCTGAGCTTGGCCAGGAACAGAAAGTTCAACTCTGGGCAGCAGTTGGCTGATGTATACAGGGTGGTTTTTTTCTGTGTCGGTCAGATTATTGTGTGCTGAAGGAGAAAGGAGTGACTCCTTCTCTGAATGAGGTGTTCACTACGTTGGACAGGAGTGGCACCACTTGCTCCATGGCTCTCTTTCACAAGCCAGGAACGCCATGGTTCGGATTCACACATCTTGGCTTGAGACTCCTTTCAGATGTCAAACCTCCTGATGAGCAACGTACTGAACTCCAGGAATGCAGAGAGGTTATTGGTTGATGGGTGAAGGCAGGGTGGTTTCAGGTTGTTTGGGAACCCTTCCCAAATGTGTAAAAAAAAATTCTGTATAATACATATAAACAGTATACACAACTGTTTGGTATAAAGTTTTTATTGGCAGGAGTTTGGGATGGCTGCATTACTCATAACTGGCAAAGCCATGAGAGTGTTAAACAGATAATCTCAAAAGCATGCCAATAAAGTGCTTATACCACATTATCATATAGCCTGTATTTGCTAAATATTTCACAGAGGGAAAAATGAATATTTTAGTTTACAACAAAAGTATTGGTACAGTTTTAAATTAATCTTGACCCATAAAGGCAGATTATTTAATACCATGAAATCAACTACACCACATGCTCAGGATAAGAAAAAATAATATTAAAACACTTGGGGAAAATGCCTAATATAGCTTTACTATGCATAACAATGAGATTTTTAAGGTCCAATATCTTGGGAGCTTCCATGGGTAGAAAAAAGTGCTGTGTATTCAACTGTTCAGCCAGAAACCTTCCCCCTTCTGGTCACTTCTCTCTCCCACTCTTGCCCTCCCATGTCATGTTATGTTTCCTTTCCTTCCCATGTAATGTTTCTTCACTGCAACACTCTTCAAGGGGTGGGGAAAAGTGAATTAAAGAGGTAAGTCGGGAGAATGGGAAATCTAAGAGCAAATACCTGGGAAAGATGGAAAGAGAGAGAAAAAAGAAAAGGGTTGTGACACAGAGGGGAATGGAGAGAATCCAAATTTTATATTAAACTGACAATCCCATTCCAATCCCCTACGATGCCTCCCCACCCAACTTTCTTTCTTCCCTATGACTGGAGGGATCTTCACAGGCACTTTCATGTTGAATGATCCCTTGAAAAATGTGTTAACTACTTTTGCTAAACAATCCCTTCTGCCTTGAATTTAGCTATGATACTCTGAGTAAGCTTCCCAGATCTGAAGAAGAGCTCTCTGTAAACTTGAAAGCTTATCTATCTCACCAACAGAATATAATCCAGTAAAAGCTAATACCTCACCCATCTTGCCTCTCTAACAATCCCAATTCTGTTTCCTAACCTGAGGTAAGTGACAGACACAGAGAGATGCTGAGACACAGAGGGAGGGAGTAAAAGATAAACTGAGGGACAGAGTAGGAAAATGGAAGGGATGACAGGCAGAGGAAATTGAAAAGTTAATGGTAGGAAAAATACTGAAAAATTTTGGAAGAGTGAGTTCCTGGGTGGTGATATTCATGTGATAAGTTGCATTTATAATAAAACTCTGACCATCTATACTTTGTCTACTAATTCTTCTTCACCAGGAATAACCAGGCCCTGAGCAGCTTTAAAACAGACTTTTTTTTTGTTAAAATAAACTTGCCAGCAGTACATTTCCTTCATTTCTCCAAAAAAAGTGAATACCTTCTCCAAATGTATACTTACCTGAGGCCCATGTTGGTACACACATAGGCCACAGACCCATTTAAATTCCGATATCTTGTGACCTACCTAGGCTAGAAATGGGTCTTCATAGCGTTGAAAAGATACATACAGTCCTTGTATTTTTCTAGCTTCATTCTGCAAATACCAATACACTAAACTAACCTTTCAGTCACTGTGTCTTAAAATTACAAAAAAGAAAGCAAAAAACGTGACAGTTTTGCCATCAACTCTCATTATTCCCACCTTGGCTTACATTTTAGATAATGGATAATTACAGGGCTGAGGGCATGACAACTCAAGTTTGATTGTAGAGGAGCAATGGAAGCTTTTTCTCACTTCAGCTGCTATGTGCATACTCAATCAGGTAGACAATATTTGCTGTTTGTGCCTATATTATTCCCCCACCATACAAACACTCACAACCATTTATGATGCAATATTAAGAGATCTGATATTTTGTTTGTAGCATTTTGTTACAACATGCCATTTACAGGCATCTGAGACATTTTTTGGCAGTCTATAAAAACAACAGTCCTGCCTGCAATACATCCCCTCCTGCCCCCACGTCCCACAAGTAGCCACATGCCCAGGAATTTTGAGGAACTGGAATTCCTCTTACTGTTAGTAAAGTGTCTGTATTAGCAAACAGTCAATCAACTAATCCATCCATCTGGAAACTCAGTTAATCTGTAGATGTGCCTCTCCACAGACTTTTTTCTGTGTTCTCCAGAATCCAGCCAGTCAGTTAATAGCTTCATTGTTTTTGAAGACAGCCTTTACTATGCAAATGAATTGACCTTTCTCTTGTTACATTTCTAAACAGAAATAAAAGCATGAACAGAAGTGTAAACTTCCTCCTTTAAAATCAATGAAGAATTAATGTAAAAGCCTACTTGTGTTCGTTTAAATGCCTACATTAACAAAAAAAAAGTAGCACCCCTTCCTCTGAAAAATGTCATATTGTTTTCTCACTGAAATGCAACTATAAATACAAATTAACTTTTGATTCTGAAAACGTATGTGAAGTCCGAGCCACCACTACACTAATGTGAGAAAACAGATATTTAAACTGCTTCTTGTTATAACCAGAAGTTTTACTTCAAATGAGATTTAATGTAAATAACCTATAGCATTTTACAAGTAGAAGAATTTTTCTTGTAAAGAAATACGTCCAATGACTTTGCAGTTTTTAGGTCTGCCCCTATCCCATATGTCCTACCTATCAAAGGGCTAATTTTCCCCAATTTGTGACCTCTTCAAGTGGCTTATTTTCTTCAATCCCATGGCATCTGTTTCAGCTCAGCAGTCAGAGGCTATGTGTACTCAGTTTTCACTAGAGTCAGTTGGCTAAGGAAAAGCACTGTTGTGGAAAGGTTTCAGAGTAGCAGCATGTTAGTCTGTATCAGTAAAAACAACGAGAAGTCCTTTTGGCACCTTAGAGACTAACTAATAAATTTTAGTCTCTAAGGTGCCATGAGGACTCTTCATTGTATTTGTTGTGGAAAGGTTACGTCTTCAGGGTTCTCTCTCAAATTCCCCTAGGTCAGATGTTATGGTATGATTCGCCCCCCCCCCCCTTTGCATTTTGACTTTACTAGTTCTAAGGGAGCCTGATACTGCTAGATCAGAGGTTCTCAAACTGTGGTCCATTGACGACCAGTGGTCCCCAAGCTCCATTCAGGTGGTCAGCGGGTAGTTTCCTCTAAGGTGCATGCCTGGGCGGCTGCACATGAGAGAGTGAAGGGCCACCCACCTCATTAGTGGAGCCGCGCAGGCGTGGCTCCACTAATTAGGTGCCTGGACCCTGGAGAAGACGCACATGTAAGGTGAGGTGGTGGCCTTGTGAGGGATAGGGGGTAGGTGGGAGGGGACAGTGGGGTGAGAAGAGGGGGTGGGGGTAATTTGGGACGTGCAAGGCTGCAGCAGCCAGAGAAAGAAGCAACTTTCCGCAACTCCAGAGCTAGTTACTGGGGAGATACGGCCCTCCTTTCCAGCCCCAGCTCAGGGGTTTCCGTGACGGGGTGGAGCAAAGAGGGAGAGACCCCATTCCTTTCCAGCCCTGCTTGGTGGCTGTTGCGGCAGGGGAGACACCCCTCATTCCCAGCCCCAGATCAGGGGTTGCCACGACGGGGGAGAGAGGGAGAGACTCCCTTCCTTCCCAGCCCAGCTCGGTGGATGTCACAGTGGGAGAGACCCCCCTCCTTCCCAGCCCCAGCTCGGGGGCTGCTACGGCAGGGGAGAGAGGTCACATCCATCGCATTAGAAAGATAAGACTACTGATATTAAAATGTGAATTGTGTTCTTTTATTTGTAGAACAAAACAAGTTAATTATTATTAAGTTTTTTTTATATAGCACTTTTATCCAAAGTGCCTTACAATATTTAGCTAACGGTACAAACAACGTTTGGAAAGATCATTAAGTGGTCCGCGAAAAAAAAAGTTTGAAAACCACTGTGCTAGATCATAGCTATCTATGTATAACTACCTTATTTATATATGTTACTTAATTTGTTTTTTAATAACTGGTTAGCATACTAAACTCCACACCCAAGAATGCAGGTAGGGTCCAAAAATAATACATTAGGAAAAAACAGCTACACTTTTTTTAAAAAAAGTGTGCTGCGTATCCAAGTGCAGCTGTAAGTTAGTTTGTGCTCCTGACACTGTAACAGTGGAAAAAATTATGCTAACAGAAGTTTTCACCACTCTTATTTTTCCTTCAGGATGTTTTACAAAAGATCCAGACCAATAAAATCCATTTTTTATATGAATCAGTTAACACTGGGTGATTATTTACAATGTATTACCATATTCAAGTAACAGTGCAAGTATTACATTGATTCAGCCATAGAATACTTTACTGGGAAGATACAACTTTTTGGTATCTTTCTTGTATTATTATTTTGTAGAAAAAGTTAAAAGAAGTGCCAAATGGGAAATTAAATTATATTAAAACTATAAGAAGCCTCCCACCAAACTATGCATAATTGACATTATGTTCCCATTTACACTGATCTTCAAACCAAACCTGGAAATTTCTTATTAACAAATTACAGTAATGCCAAAAACAAATAAACTAATCAGAAACCCTACTACCACCAAATCACATGCTGAAAATTCATGTAAACTCATGATCTTTAATCTCTAATTTAGGGGCTCAGCATCTGCTCTCCTCCCGCTAATTTTTTTCTATTTCCTCCATGTCCTAAGTGACACAGCCAGATGCTTGAAGCACCTTCAGGAGATGGCCTTTGCATGCATCCAGGTTCATCCGAACCCCAGGTCTGGTCATCCTTCAGAGACTGGCTCACGTATTCATCCTGATGTAACAGCCAGTTAAAAAATATCGTCAGTAAAACCAGGTTTATTTAACTAAGATGACAGTGAGAGAAATAAATGAAAGTTAAGCAGAACATCTTCCAACAGACCTTTTGCCCATCTTTAGCCAATCCACTCTACACAAATAGGCTTCAGAATTCAGATCTAGGCTATTATATTATTTATTTACCACACAGGTGAGAAAGAAAGCAAAATGTCTGAAAGCAGGTATTACAATTTCATTTGTAATCAACAATTTCAAACATTTCTACAGATGCAGCTGTACTAAACAAAACCTTGTTAGATGGACGGTAAGTGGCTATGAGAGGCAAAGTTAAGCTTGCTTTTGGAACCTTCTATGATGATATTTTACTAATTTATGTTTGTTTAAAAGAGCATGAACTACTACTGTATTTGAATATTTATCAAGCTTCCCATTACTAATCATTTTCACATTTTAAACCATTTATTTTATTTTAAAAATAAAACTAACATTCCTTGGTATACATACACAGTAGCAATCTTACTTTAAATATTTTGTCTGTTCAGTTTTTTATATATTAATATTCTAAAATACAACCAAATAATCAAGTATTGTAGGTAGAATTTTGGGATGCTTATTATGCTTTCTCCATCTCTTCCTCTTATGGAATGTCCTGCCTTGATTATTTAGCCAGAGATTTAAATTCAATCCCCCTTTAGACACAATTTTGAAGTGACAATATTTAATAATTCCAATTTGCATCAGAAGACCAGGGATCAGATCATCATAAGTTAACAGTTAGCAGGCTAAATGAAGAAAATACATAAAGACCATTCAATGCAATCCAGTTGTGCTCCTTCAAATTAACATCCTCTATTAATCAACCATGGTGGTAGATAGAGTACCATGTATTTTACTGTGTGGTATGGCATGGCACACAAACCATAATAGCATGATGCAATATATCACAAAAGAGGAAACATTATCTGAAGGACATGTCCCAATTTACTGTTATTTTGTATCTATGAATGTACCATGTTTTCCAAATAACTGGAAAGTTTTATTGTTAATTTTTCTTGCTTCATTTTTCTCCACCCCTTTTTTTAAAATAGAAAACAACATTGTGTGTAATGGTCATGCATTGTTGACCATTGGGTAGAAGTTGAAGATCAAAATAAATAAATAAATAAATAAATAAATAAAATTGTAAACTGATTTTAGTTAAGTCAGCTGAAATGAACAAGGATCAACTTTAGATGTCAGCATCTTTAAATCCTGATTAATCACAGATGTCAATGAAATTAACAACTCTGAAATAAACAACCAACAAAAAAGACCAAATTGACAGGATGCAGGTATTGGGAGAACAGAGACTTCCTACAAGAATAGCTCAGCATTTTCATTTTGAAAGTTTAGGAAAAATATAAAATAAAACACAAAAAAGCACAGATTAAAGCAGTCTTCCCCCTTTATTCCCCTGATGCTTCTCTTCAGTCTCACTGGGTTCAGCTGAAACCTTGGTGACAATAATTAGTTCAATCAGTTGACGACCTAGGGATAGTATGTACTGAACAAGATACTGCTACTGTGTCCTCTTTTACTTTCATTGATCACTGATGTCATACAGAGAAGAAGTTCCAGAAAAAAAAGAAAGCTGTTATCGCTTGGCTGGAGACAGCATGTCCCTCCCTGATTGTTCTAGGGCTCCTATGCCATTATTTTGTATGGGGCCTTTTACATGTAGTCAGTTGTCATGCTTTAAAGCCATGTGATGTCATCTACTCATTCTGCTGTAAAAACTAAGCCAAAAATTCCTGGCTCCATTTAAATCAATGACAAACTCCCATTGCTTATCCAAAAATTGACAAGGTGGAAAGTAATTTATTTCATATTTTCTCTTTGGTCACTGCTATCTTTGCTAACTGGACACATTCAGAATGTGACACTAAAGACAGTACCAAAATTGCCAGAGAGAAGAAAAAAACAATTTTCCCTTTTATTTTAATGTAAATTGAAGAAGTGTTTGGAGGAATAAGTGGTTTTGTAACTGCTAAGTACAAAGGACCTTCTGAGGAAACAGATATTCTTGTCTTCTGATGTTTTTCAGAGATTTCTTCTTGGGCCTACTCATCCAATTCTCTAATCTTTTCTAAATGTACATCAATCAGATGCTTTCTGAGCAACAATCTGCTAAGAATAATATGAACTTTCCTGCAGTAGAATTCCTTAAAAATTAATGCAAATTCCAGGGACCTTTTTGAAGCTTAAGCTAAGAGACATTGGGGGAAAACTGAGAATGTACTATTCCCTACATTAAACTTCAAAACTGAGGACAACTACTTTCTAGGTCAGAAGACCCAAATTAAACAAACAGTTGTATCCTTTGGATGGCAAAACACTGTATGAATACCACAGCACACTATGACTCTGCACCACCTGTTCACTCCTTTGATGGGAGCCAACAGGACATTGAAATATGCAATCATATTGCTCTTTGAGCATTTCGTGATTACGAAGAAACCCAGTACTGTAGGTCTGCTGTTGGATCTCCAGTAGAAAAGCTGGACACTTGTTGAGGTCAGTGTTGCAACTGTGATATTTGGGAGTGAACATTTTCTGGAACCAGGAAGGACAATTAGAAGAAAAAAATAATCTCTCAAGGTGGGTTCAATTTTGGGCCTGTCATTCTTGACAAGTAACCCTTTAGGGCATCCAGCTGACAATCCTTTAGGACAGTGAACCCAATTCTGAGATAGTTTCAGGCAATCTGGAACATCTGGTTACACTTACAAGTACATTAACTTCCCTGTACATTTCTAAACAAGTTTTGTTATAGACAGAAAAATTACAGTGATAAAGAGACTCAAGTTATAATATGGTCTTTCAGGTTTTTTTTTGTTTATTTGTTTGTTTTTTTACTTTGTGTCAGGACAACAAATACTGTAGCATCTACCCAACTTAACCCCCCCTCCCCCACTTAAAATAACCATTTTAAAATATTACTGCTCTTCAATTTAAAATATAAGCACCAACCGTAGTCAATTAAAGCAAACCATTCACTAGGGAATTTTCACAGATTAAGCCAGAAATATTTTCAGATTCAGGTGAAAGGTGAAACTGAGCAACTATATGAAGCCTCAGGCTATATGCATGAAAAATGCTGAAGGCTTCACATTACCTTCAACTTGTCTGAATGTTTTATTTTCTCTCCTTGATTTCTTATTTTTTAAAAAAAGCAAACAAACAAAAAAGCAAACCCTTCTTTAAAACAAACAAAAACAGGTAACTTAAAATATATATAATATAATATATACTTTAATACTTTAATATATACTTTGAGATGTTTATGGAATGTGGAGATGTAATTTAGTAAAGAATATTCTATTTTACACCTTACCTATTAAATCTTTGGTTCTCCTTCCTCCTGCAGTCCCTTCTGATTTTTAAAGCAATTGGAATAGTTATATAACAATCACATGACAAAAGAAGACACCTATAGCATGTGCTATTTTTCTCATATTGATGCAGTTGAGCAATATGGTATGACAGCCTGGGATTTACAACTAATAACAGTAGCTATCACAAGAGTTAAGGTAACTTCAGTTTCCATTATAACTCAGTGTTTATATATGCAAAGTTTCCAAAATATTCAACTTTTGGACTCATATGTTTTTTGCTAAATATATATTGTTTGAAGAGGGCTACACCAAAAATGGCCAAAGTTTAAAAGGTGAACTGTAGCACATGTGTAGTTCTTAATAGAGAGTCTGTACTCTGCTAGTGGATATGGAGTACCAGAAAGACTTGGAGCTAGCCCCCACCCCTCTGGAGGGGGTAGGGGAGCTGCGGTCTGCTCCTTAAAGGAGCAGAACATGGCTAGGGAGGGCATTCATTCTTTATATGGCTTTAACAGAACAATACATATGCTAACAAACTTAAACAAAGGCTTTGTTTAAGAGCCTAACTTTCCAGTTTTGTGGGTGAGAGAACTATAAGTGAAGACTATAATGCTAACGGCCTTAAACCAGCTGCCTCAGGAATCTGCCAAGAATTTTGCTGAAAATATGTTCCTCATCTTAGCAACGGAGCTAAGACTTATCACACAGCTGCCCAGCTTTATTCGAATGAAACTCCTTCTGATCTGACAGCTCAGGCATTGTCACTTTTGTCCAGAACAATTTACAAACTTGGAACCTAATCCTGTAAACCCCAATGATCAATCCCATTGAAGACAGTGGGACTATCTGCATGACTATGGACCATTTTTGTGGACTGGTAAGAATTTCAGGAGTATGTTTCTATAAAGGAAGTGGAATCCCCCATTGAAATGCAATGTTTGGGTGCAATACCATAAACCAGTTTAGGATACAGTACTACTTAAAATTTGTCTTTTAATAAGTCTTACATATGCTGAAATGTCTGCTCACCCAACTCCCATATTCCATATAAACAGACTGAATACTCCATATTTTGGGGGAAAGTGAGTAGTTAAGCATGTTGATGTTTATATATAGAAAGAGGGGCATTGGAGGGGACGGGGAGAGCATGTGGGCCCCAGGCTGGGGCAGGGAGGAGTCACATGGAGGGTCACGTGGGGAGGTCACATGCCCCCCCTGCCTTGTGTCCCTCCCATGAGTGCAGTACCGGTAAGAAATGATTTCTACTTGCACCACTGGTTGCTCCCATGCTGTGTCCTTCATCCCCCCACCCCTTTCCAGTGACTGTATTGGGTTCTCTTGCTGCTTCTGAGTGTGCCAGCAGCTGAGTGAAGTGGACTAGGCTCCTGATTCCTGAAGTCTCTTCAGCGATTGTAACTCTAGTCCATTTCACTCTGATGCGAGGACACCCAAAACAAAACAAGCAGCCTATGAACACAGTGGAAGTTCTGGAGGGAAGCAGAGATTGCTGAGAAACAACAACAGAGATCGCAAATACACACTGTACTGTTTAGGATACCTAACCAAGTGTGTATAACCCATATCTTACATGAGTCATATCCAATTGTGCATGAATGGGAAACTTGAAGAAGATTATAACCCCTTTGTGCAAAGGCTGCCTATCTCTATTTCCAAATCATTTGTAACTCCTACACTGAATCTGATGTCAGACCAACCTAAAGCTCTTCAAGATTTCATCACCCTGTTTAATCAAAGAAAAACTAACATTACCATCAGACCTCTGGCAACTTGATTGGATTTCTAGTTGATTTGATCATAATCCTTTAAGACTATGAAAGCAATTCTTCCGTAGAAACCTTTGTAGCTTTTGAGCACAAAAATGCGCCCAAGGAAAATAAAATACTCATTCCACACAAAGGATGAAGCAGACTGTGCCAAAACTCAAATGGTTTTTAAAAATGTTTTTGGTGTAACTTGATGCTCTACAGACCTGAGAATCACAAATCATTATCTGCACATGGCCTCGATCCTCAAGTGAAACTGGTATTGTTACTGTGATGACGGGAAAGTAATAAGGGTAGAGTCATCCACCATTTGCTGTAACTGTTATAGATCCAGTGTTCAGTAGACCTTAGAAATATCTCCTATGTTCACCTGTTTCATTTTTATTATGAAATGTTCTTTAGGAGTATAATTAGCAGCGTGACATTACTAGATATGAGTCAATAATGCAGAAAAAAAAGTGAGCATCATTCTGGGATGTATTAGCAGGAGTGTTGTAATAGAGGTTACTTACCTGCTACTGGAGGTTCTTCGAGATATGTGGTCCCAATCTGCATTTCTCAATTGGGATACATTTGCATACTATGCGCTTGAGTCCGGAATATTTTGTAAGCAGAATCCACTGGCCCGCAGCTGAAGTAAGCCCACATCCCCTCTGGAATGGGAATATAAAGTAGTCGGTAACAAAGGGTAATACAACCTGAGATACATTTTGAAAGTGTCTGTGTCAATACAGTTTGACCTCTCTAGCATTCTGCTTTGTAAACAAGCAGTTTAGGTGTCTTTCTAAGATCCTTTGTTCTTTGCACATAAAAGGCCAAAGCCCTTCGAACATCCAGAGAATGCAGCCGTCTCTCTTCATAAGAGGCATGGGGTTGTGGAAAAAAAAAAAACTAGTAGGTGACTTATCTGAGTTAATATGAAATTCTGAAACTACTTTAGGAATTAATCTAGGATGGGGTGTAATGAGACTTTTTTTTATAGATGGTAGTATACAGTGGGTCTGCCATGAGCATTCCCAGCTTGCTTACTCTTCTGGCTGACATTATGGCTACTAGAAAGGCCAACTTCATGAAAAGACAGGCCATAGAGCACATACCTAGAGACTCAAAGGGGAGTTTAGTGAGTGACGATAAAACAAAACTGAGGTCCCACTGAGACGCAAACTTCACCAATGGTAAAAAGGATCTGACAATCCCATTTAGAAATCTAGTTGTGACATAATGATTGAATATGGTATGGCTATTCACCAGAGGATGGAAAGTTGCTGATTGCTTCTGGGTGCACTTGCAGATAACTGAGCGTAAGACTTAAGCATAAATTGGTACTCTAAGATAGCAGGGATCCCAGCTGATTCTGGAGGCAAATTGAGAAATGCCTCCATTTTGTTGTCTAACAGCTTCTCATAGAGTCTTTTCTGCTTTAGTTAAGGATGGACTACACCCTTTTAGAACACAAGTAGTCTGTTTCTGACAGCCATCCAAATGCCACACCCTGAGTTGCAACAGTCCTGGACTTGGGTGCTTGAACCTACCCCATTGCTGTGCTAGAAGGTCTGGCAACATGGGGAAGTTCATGGGTGGGTGAACTAAGTGCTTCAGCAGATCTGTGAAGAAGAACTATCTCAGCCAGCTGGGTACAATCAGGATGATTCAAGCTCTGTCTCGGTGGATCTTCCATAGAACTTGTAGTATCAATGGGATGGGAGGAAAAGCATACCCAAGTCGACTCCTCTGACACACCAGCAGGGCATCTCTCATCAATCTCTTGCTCATAGCTGCTTTGGATGTGTACCAAGGAATATTCCTGTTCTCCTGCAAGGTAAAAAGGTTCCCAGCCAGCATTCCCCACTGGATGACGATATCATTGAGAATTGAATTGTGGATCTCACATTCATGATTTCCAGAAAAATGTCTGCCCAGGCAGTTCGCTAGGGTGGTGGTTTTCAAACATTTTTTCTGGAGACACAAATGAAGAAAATTGTTGGTGCCCGTGACCCAACGGAGCTGGGGATGAGAGGTTGGGGCTGTGGGAGGGAGCTCTGGGCTGAGGCTGGGGGTTAGGGTGTGTGAGGGGGTCAGGACTCTCAGCTGGGGGTGCAGGCTCTGGGGTGGGGCCGGGGATGAGGGGTTTGGGGTGCAGGAGGGGGCTCAGGGCTGGGGCAGAGGACTGGGGCACGGGGTTGGGGCATGGGCTTACCTCAGGCAGCTCCTGGTCAGTGGCGCAGCGGGGATGCTAAGGCAGGCTTCCTGCCTGCCCTGGCCCCGTGGACCACGCTGTGCCCTGGCTCCTAGGCGGAGGTGCGCAAACAGCTCCTGACCACAGGCCCTCCCGCCCCCCCGCCAGCTCCCGGCTAGTGGGAGTGCAGAGCTGGTGCTCAGGGTGGGGGCAGCGCACAGAGCCCCAGGGCCTCCCCCGGCTTAGGAGCCAGACCTGCTGCTGGCCGCTCCTGGGGTGCAGCACAGTGTCAGAACAGGTAGCCTGCCTTAGCCTGGCAGCACCACCAATGGGACTTTGAATGGCCTGGTTGGTGGTGCTGACCAGAGCCTCCATGACCCAGTGTCTTACATTCCACGACTCACAGTCTGAAAACCACTGCACCGGGGAGTTTAGCACTCCTGGTAAATATAATGCTGATAGAGTTACGTAATGGCTGATGCACCAATTCCAGAAGGTGACTGCCTGTATCATAAATGGAGAGATCTTGCTCCCTCCTGCTTGTTTATATTGGATAGCGTGGCTTATTGTCCAATATTATTTGGACATATCTGGATCAGATGAGTGGTAGGAAGGCATCACAGCTTGATAAATCACTGTGAATTCTAGCAAATTGATATCCATTCTGGACTCCAGTGGGGTCCAGTCGCCCATGTGAGTGCCCCAACCCAAGAGGGAGACATTAGTAAATATTGTTGCCTCGGGAGTTACTGTGATGAAAGACCGTAAATCATTCTCTTTTCACCCATGCTGCCACTACTGAAAAAACCTTCACAGAGACCCTGGGTGCTGTAGCTAGACTGAGGGAAAGAGCTCTGAATTGGTAATGCTCCTGATCAAAGAGAAACCTCCTGTGGGCTGAGCGGATGTGAAAGTTAAATTATACATCTTTCATGTTGACAGACACAAACCACGTGCCCGCCTCTAAAGAGGGAATTATTGAAGCCAAGGATATCATACGGCATTTTAGTTTTTGAATAAACCTGTTCAGCTGTCAGATCGAAAATTGGCCTCCATCCCCCATTCTTTTGGGGGATCAAGAAGTAAGGGGAATAGAATCCCTTCCCTGGATGTAGAGGTGAAACTCTTTTTATGGCTCTCCCGAGGAGAAGAAAGTTCACCTGTTGTCATAGAATCTCCTCATGAGAGTGGTCCCTGAAAAGGAACCCAGAAGGGGGTTTGTGGATAGGAGGTACCAGAAACTATCAGAGAGTTGTCATGAATAAATCTCTAATACTCATTTGTCTGCAGTTATGGCCTTCCAGTTTTTGGCAAATTGGGTAAGGCAGCCTCCAAATATCAGAGGAGAGGAATGAGGCAGCATCAATAAAGGGACACGGGTCTTGACACTCCCTTCAAAAGAAACTCTTTGCTTGGGGTTAGAGTACAGTGTGGTGGGGAACGTTGCAGAGACTGGATTTCTAGATCCATAAACTCACTCTGGGGGTCATGGATCAGCATTCATATCACGCTCCCTGTCAGTACCTGCCCAGGCTCGGGAAGCAAATGATCCAACCAGTGTACTAAATGATCATAATGGTCCCTTCTGACCTTAGTATCTATGAATCTATGAAACTATGAATCCTGGTCACGTGCCACCTGAGGCACACTGCACACCCACTGTCTCTTGCCTGGCGACTTCTAAGGACATTGGTAGTAAAATAGCTGAGGAGGCGGTCTTGCCCTATACCCATCTATAGTGTTCTCTCATAGGGGCAGGGGTATAAATGCCGAGCGAGCAAAGTGCTGTCCTCAAGTTTTTAAGGGAGTGGAGAGACTCATCTGTCTTTTCATGGAATAGGTTGATAATATCGAAAGGCAGATCTGGTATGGTACTCTGCACCTCTCTATGAAAACCTAAGGATTGCAACCCCGAGTGTCTCCTCGTAACAGTGACCGTAGCCACTCCCCTAGATGCATTATCTGCCACATCCACCACAGCTTGGAGGGAAGTTTTGACCACCAATCTGCTCTGATCCACTAAGGCCTTCAAGTGGGTCCTATCCTCCTCAGGGAGCTTGTCCTTAAATTTGAAAAATCTTGTTATAATTAATAAAATAATATTTGGCCAAGAGGACCTGAATAATTTGAGATCCTGAATTGGAGGGAGGTGGAAGAGAAAGGCTTTCTCCTTGGAAGGTCGAGTTGCTTGTGTCTATTATCAGAGGGAGTAGCCTGCGGGTGTTGTTGCTTGGATCATGCTGTAGCCACCTGCACCACTAAAGAGTTAGGCAGTGATTGAGAGAACAAAAACTCATACCCGCCCCCCTGCCGCCAAATGGGACAAAGTAGCGCATCTTGGCTCTCTTATGGTGGGAGCACAAGAAGCAGGAGTATGCCAAACCATCCTTACCAGATCCATGATAGCCTCATTGATGGAGAGGGCCACTTGATTGGGAGACTGGGACCAGAAAGCTGCAGAATGTCTACTAAATTGTGCTGAGGTTCCTGGTCTTTCTCAAGTTGAATCTCTAGCTTTGCAGGCACCCTGTGCATAAGCTCTTGATATTTTTAAAGTCATCCAACGGAGACGGAGAAGATGGAGTAACCACCTTATCCCCTGAAGATGACAAGATCACTCCCAGAATAGCTCACCTTCCCCTTCTGAATATTCCAGTGGGGACGATTGTGGGTGTCCACAGGATGGCAAATAGGTCTCCTGTACCAATCCTGGGTGTCTACGGTAGGGTTCCCACGGTCCCCAATATTGCCAATCGGCTGAGGAGGACCACCTGTCTCTTGGCCAATCATATCTGGTCAGAGACTGAAACCCTAACCTTCTGGGGCTCCTGTCTAGTGCCACCTCCATCCAATGCCGCAGCAGCTCCTGTGGGGCCTCAGACTCATCCACTGAGAAAGCTGGATCCCTTACCTCTGGTACCAATGATTGTGCCCCAAGGATGGCAGGTGGGATAGAAGAATGACTCTGCCTTGCCAGGATAGCATCTTCCTCTTGTGTATCCACATCCCAGAATAGACAGTCCCAATAATGTGCATAGTGAAGAGCAAATGTCCCCCAGGGAGACGTAGGAGAGTCCATTGGTGGAGTCATCAGAACCGGACCTTCCTTGGTTACTATGGTGGTTGGCTCCCTCCAGGGCTGTGTCACTACTGGTACACATTGGCTTTAAAAGAGGATGGGAGTACCAGGAGCTGTTTAACCCAAGCCTTCACCATTGGAGTCATACCCTTGTGTGCCTCCCTAGGGACTGAGTGGCTATATTTACTTAGGCCTAAGCCCTTTGTCCCCATATGCGCCAAATTTGATGGGGTCAGGGAGTGATCCTCTCTTTTTGGAACAGTCTTAGATTAAGATGGCTTGTCCTTGTATCTATGAAAGTGCCATTTGCTCTCATGTGAAGCCTTTTTTTAGGCTTAACAGTCTTAGCCTCTGCTTGGTGAGACTGATGTATGGGGCAGGCCAGGAGGGAAGGGGAGGTCCCTTAGACCAGATCTCATTGGAGCTTCATAGTCTTCTCCAGGAGATATTTTCTGAGTGTTAGTTCCCAACCCTCATGAGTTCTGGGGGAAAAAGATGCTGCACTTAATAGAAATATGAGACTCACTTAGGCAGCAGAGGCAGTACTGATGTTTGTTGCTCACCGAAAAGGAGCAATGGAAGGAAACAATTTTTTAACCTGGGGACACAGGGCATAATCCAAGACTACTCAGGGTGACAATGTCCCTGGGTGGGAAAGAAATGGGGGAAAAAAACTATCTAACTATACTTTGTAGAGTATACTACAGAGACTACTAAAACTATCTCTGTATAATACCTTACTGCAATGATGCAGTAAAAAGGGAGCTGATGACATCAAAGATTTCAACTCACATCCTGAGGGGGTAAGAAGAAACTGGAGAGGCATGTGCCTGCACCACCTTTTATGGCCGCGGGTCGGAGCACAAGGAGAGCTATGGTGTGCGTGCAGGCCAAAGGACACTGCTTATGAAAAATTCCTGCTTCAGGTGCATAGTGTGCATGCGTATTCCACATGTGGAACACACACAGGGACCATCATACAGAGAAATAATTCTTCCACTCTGCTCAGCACTGATAAGGCCTCAACTTGGAGTACTGTTTCCAGTTCTGGGTACCATACTTCAGAAAAAATGTGAATGAATTGAAGAAAGTCCAGAGGAGAGCAACAAAAATGATTAAAGATTAAAGATCTAGTAAACATGACCTACAAAGAAAGATTGGAAAAACTGGGTTTAGTCCAGAAAAGAGAAGATTGAGGAGGGATAACAGTCTTTCAGCAGGTAAAAGGTTGTTATAAAGAAGAGGCTGATAAATTGTTCGTCTTAACCACTGAGGACAGGATAAGAAGTAATGGGCTTAAATTGAAGCAAGAGAGATTTACGTTAGACATTAGGAAAAACACTGTAACTGTAAGGGTAGCTAAGCTTTATAACAAATTAGCTAGGGAGGATATGGAATCTCCACCACTGAAAGATTTTAAGAACAGGTTAGACAAGCACCTGTCAGGGATGGTCTAGATACTACTGAATCCTACCTAAATGCAGGGGATGGACTAAATGACCTATCAAAGTCTCTTCCAGTGCTACATTTCTACGACTATTCCTATTCTCAGATATATATATATATATATATATATATATATATATATATATAAAAATAGAGCTGGAAATTAATCTATTTCCAAGCCAAGGAAGTAACTAGCTGCTAGTAACTAATGCATCTTTCTCACTTTCCTGCACTTTAAACAATAACAAAGATTCTTCTCAGAGTGCAGTTGAGTCCATGTTCCAAGTAGGATTCTTCCCCTTTCCAACACACCTTCAAGAACTACCCCATTCATCCCATAAATTAATTTACATAACTGCAATGACTGCTAATTACACCTGTAACCAGTCAGAAATATAAAAAGAAAAAGTGTCATTGGTACATCCTGACAGCTCTGTCAAGCTGATATTTCCTAGGCCTAAACGAAGCCTAGATTAGCAGGAGACAATTTGAGGTTTAATAAACTGCTAAAATAACAAGTTCCATCCTGCACAATGTGCCACACTATGTGATAATATGTACGTAAAGGGCAATGCAAGAATGTTCCTTGCATTCACCCACGGGCCCCATGAAGTTAAGTACAATTTATAGTGACAGTGTGTTCCCTCACACAGAGAATATAAATTATGTAAGAAATAAACTATACCCAACTTTAGGGCTTTGGGATCAGAAGAATGACTTTATACAGTCAAGGGAGCACTGTTGCAAGTTCATGTTTCTACCAATCTAAAAGCAGGTGGAAAAGGGACCTTGGCAGCATGTTAAATTGTCTATACATTTTGTTTTATTGATGTGAACATTTCCAGAGGTCTAGTTAAGAGATCTAATTTTTTTAATTATATAAATATAACAAGGTTTTAGTTTTTCCTATGGACTCTCCTAATTTATTTTTTAAAGAGATTCTATGGCTGTGTTCACAATTTAATCTAACTATGATTGGTCAATAATGTTTTTGACTGTCCAAGTTGCCAGAGCTCCAAGAGGTAATTCTGGCTTTAATTAAAAAAGTTGGTGAAATCCTGAAAAGTTTTAACTTGACATTGATCCCAAGCAAAAGTAATGGAGCAGCTGATAAGGGACTTGATTAATAAAGATTTAAGAAAGGCAATATAATTAATGCCAATCAACATGGTTTTATGGAAAATAGATCTTGTCAGACTAACTTGATATCTTTTTTGATGAGATTACAAGTTTGATTGCTAAAGGCAATTGTGTTAATGTAACCATACTAAGACTTCTGTAAGACATTTGACTTACTACTACACAACATTTTGATTAAGAAATTATAACGAGACAAAATTAACATGGAATATATTATATGCATTAAAAATTAGCTAACTGACACGTCTCAAAATGTAATTGTAAATTGAGGAGTCATCATTGAAAGGGTGCGTTTTAGTGGGGTTCCAATGAGATCAGTTCTCAGGATTATGCAATTTAATATTTTCATCAATTAGACCTGGAAGAAAACATAAAATCTTCACTGAAAGTTTGGGCAAGTGGTAAATAATGAAGAGGACAGGTTACTGATACAGAGTGATCCAGATTATTTTATAAACTGGGCAAAAGCAAACACAGTTTTACTACAGCCAAATGTAAAGTCACAGAACTAGAAACAAAGAATGTAGGCCAAGCAGGATGGGGGACTATATCCTGGGAAGGAGTGACTCTGAAAAAGGTTTGGGAGTCACAGCGTATAATCAGCTGAATGTGAGCTCCCGGTACACTGTTGTGGCCACAGGACTAATGAAATAATTGGATATATAAACAGAGAACTCACAAGTAGAAATAAAGAAGTTATATTACTTCTGTATTTGGCAGTGCTGCAATTACAATTGGAATACTGTGTTCAATTCTGTGTCCACAATTCATAAAAAAGTTGAAAAATTTGAGAGGTTTCACAGAAGAGCCACTATACTGATTACAAGATTGGAAAATATGCCTTAAAGTGAAAGATTCAAGAAACTCAGTCTGTTTAGCATAACACGAGGAAAAGAAATTTGATAATAGAAGGCTCTTAAACTAACAAAGATATAAACTATCCAAAGATATAAGTTCCAATGGTTGGAAGTCAAAGCAGGACAAATTCAGACTAGAAATAAGGCAGTTTTTCAAAAACATTAATTAATCATTGCAAGGATTAATCAAGTGTTGTGGTGGATTCTCCATCACTGGAAAAATTTAAATCAAGAATGGATTTAAAAAAAAAAATGCTTTCATTCAAACAGGAATTTAATTGACGGTGGTATTGTAGCCTGTTTTACATAGGAGGTTTAGCTAGATGACCACAATGATCCATTCTGTCTTTACAGACTATGAATCTATGAAGTTTTGCTATTTTGGACTACCACTGTGAATAGCCTTATATTGTAGCTACCCATAATTAATGAAGATATGTTCTCGCTAAAACGAGCCACCCAAGCTCATGGAAAAGTTATAGCTTGATGAACAGCAAAGAAGTTTAAGGAGTTTTACCATATTTACATTAATATAGACTTACTGTATATGAACACTTACCAAGCACTTATTACATACAAATAATACATTACCTATTGTATTACAATACTCCTTTATTGGTCATGTTAGTTTTTAAGGTAAGTATACAAATGAAGAAAGGAGGTGGTGAGGATATAACAATTTTTTGTTGTTGCTGTTGTTTGGAGTTACATAAAAATTGATTATTAAAAAAAAGAAAATTTTAGAAAATATTTAGTTTTCAAAGAAGCAATCTTTCAACAAAAATATATTTTGTTAGAAACAATTTGACGTTTTGCTCACTTGTGGGATCAGAAAAAAAATCACCATAGATCCTACATCTGACAAGGAGTTTCACCCATGAATTAGTTTTCCTGTGCCTTGCCATGGCATTTCGAGAATGGGTAAAGTGACTTTTCTTCTCTTTCTTCAGATCTGCCATTTTGTTAATAAACCAGTTAGCAGTTCCCAGGGAACTCAGTGCTGCTTGGAGAAGAGAGCAGAACGATGACTGAGATAAAGAAGACTTAAGAAAAATAGAAATGGGAGCACACACACACACACACAAAATCAGTAATTTTTAAAAATAAATATGTCATTTGCTGAAGGGAGTCAAAAAGCTCACAGCTACCTTTGCTGCCTGGTTGGCAGCAAAATGGCAATGGGCTTGTTGACTCCCTTCATGGCAGTAACCGTAATTCAACCCACTTGTGAAGGTCAGCAGAAACTAACCTAAGACAGAATCTGAAATGGATTAACATTTTCAACAGCAAACGGGATTTAGGACCTTAAATTCCATGGATTAGACTCCTAAGCATCTAAGTGACTTCTGAAATTTTCATTTGTAGTCTATTAAATATACTTTACTTTTATAAATAGCTTTAAAATATAGCACAGAAGAACTGTCTTACACTTTACAATGTGTCTTGCCTTTCAGCTTCATGCTATTTTTTGTAGATTGTTGTGTTCTTTTCAAGGAATATAGTTTTTTCTGAGGTAGACCTCCATGTCCCTGATGGGGCAACTGACAATCTCCTCCATATTTTACTCCTTCACTTATAATACCATCCTTCAAAGCCTCCTTGTCATGGGGTTGCTACTCAAAGGAGCTGCTCCTGGACACCTCAGAGAGTAGGAAAGAAATTCTAATAATTGAACATATTGTCCCATATGTTTCTGACATATTGAGAAGCTGCCTATTAGCTTGATATTTAAATCTGTGCAGAACATTTTCACAAGTCCACTAGATGAGATCCTTTTCTATCATTTTTTGACAACATGGATCCTCATCCACGTGTTAAACCAGACATTTTCTTTCTGCCTACATAAAAGTTTGACAAGAATGAAAGACAAATTATTTCATTAAATTAGTTCAGCCTTCAGCTCTGACCCCAAATTGTCTAAATGCAAATGAGATTTACAATTTTAAAGAGATGTAAGGGATGTAGAGATATTTCAGATTCCTCTACATTTATTTGGCAAACAGTTCCCTTTTTAAAGAACTCACTTATTCCACAATCCAGACACTACTGACCTTCTTATTACTTCTACAAAACAGCTGACAAGCCAGTTTTGGTCATTCTCCAGTTAACAAGACCCAGGAAGTCAAAGCTATCCTTCCCTTCAAGAAGGAAAACTAAACCAACAGCAATTTGATGAGTTCAAGTAAAAAACAAATAGCCAAAAAATAAAGGAGAAGATAAAAAAATGAATCCTGTTTGGGCTGGTGGGGTAAGAAAATATTTTTTAAAAAGAAAAGCTATTTATTTATTTGCTTAATTGACTTTTATGTTATTCTATGTTCTCCAACTTTGAAAGTTGCTATGAGAAAAGACGGCTACTTACCTTTCGTGACTGTTGTTCTTCGAGATGTGTTGTTCATATCCCTTCCAACAGGTGTGTGCGCGCGCATGCTGCATGCACGATCATTGGAAATTTTTACCCTAGGGGACCCGTTGGGTCAGCTGAGGAGCCCCCTGGAGTGGTGCCTTTGTGGTGGTGTATATAGGACCCTGCTGACCTGCCACCTGCTCAGTTCTTTCTTGACAGAATATTCCGACAGAGGGAGGCAGAAGGGATTTGGAATGGACATTAGCAACGCATCTTGAAGAAAAACAGTTACAAAAGGTAAGTAACCGTCTTTTCTTCTTCGAGTGATTGCTCATGTCCATTCCAATAGGTGACTCCCAAGCAGTTTCGACAGAGGAGGGGGTCAGAGTTCACCAAGTTGCTGATTGCAGTACTGCCCTGCTGAAGGCTACATTTTCCCTCGCCTATTGAATGATGGCATACTGTGAATGAAGGAGTGGATGGAAGACCACGTTGCTGCCATGCATATGTCCTGAATGGGGACCTGTGCGAGGAACGCAGCGGAAGAGGCCTGGGCCCTTGTGGAGTATGCCGTCAATACTGGGGCTGGGATCTTAGCCAGGTCAAAGTGCGTTCTGATGCAGGAAATGATCCATGAAGAGATGTGCTGGGACGAGATGGGAAGCCCTTTCATCCTCTCGGTGATTGCAATAAAAACCTCTGGTGACTTACAAAACGGCTTTGTGCGTTCAATGTAGAAGACTAGGGTATGCCTGACATCCAGGGAATGGAGTGCCCACTCATTGTTGCTGGCATGAGGTTTAGGAAAGAATACCGGTAGAAATATGTCCTGGTTAACATGTAATTACAATACTACCTTGGGTAGGAACGCTGGGTGAGGGCGTAGATGCACGTTGTCCTTGTAAAAGACCACGTAGGGGGGCTCGGAAGTTAGTGCTCTGAGCTCGGAGACCCTTCTGGCCGAGGTTATGGCCACCAGAAAGGCCACCTTCCAGGAAAGGTAGGATAAGGGGCAGATCGCAAGGGGCTTGAAAGGGGACCCATGAGTCCGGAAAGGAACAGGTTAAGATTCCACCGGGGAATGGGCTGCCTCACCTGAGGCTAAAGCCTATCCAAGCCCTTAATAAAGTGGCCCACCATGGGATTGCTTAAGACTGACCTGCCCGCCACACCCGGATGGAAGGCCAAGATGGCCACCAGGTGTACCTTAATAGATGATATGGCAAACCCCTGTTGCTTCAGGTACAAGAGGTAGTCTAGCACAAGGGGAATAGAGGCTTGCTACGGGGAGGTATCTTTCTGTATGGACCAAATGGAGAAACGCTTCCACTTTGTCAGGTACGTTGTGTGAGTGGAGGGCTTCCTGCTCCCCAACAGAACTTCCCTAACAGAGTCTGAGCTGGTTCAAGCTGGTTCAGCCATGGAGTTTCCACACCATGAGGTGGAGGGACTCCAGGTTGGGGTGTTGTAGTTGGCCGTGATCCTGTGTGATGAGGTCCGGGAGCATAGGAAGGGCCACTGGCCTGTCCACTGATAGGTTCAGCAGTCGGGGCCACGCTGGTGCTATGAGGATCACTGAATCCCTGTCCTGTCAGAACTTGAGGAGGACCTGCTCTATGAGGGGGAAGGGCGGGAACGCATATAGCAGGTGACTCGTCCACGGTAGGTGAAAGGTGTCTGCTATGGAGCCTTGGCTGTGGTTCTGAAAGGAGCAGAACAGCTGACTCTTTCTGTTGCTCCCTGTTGCAAACAGGTCCACGAGAGGATAGCCCCAACTCTGGAAGATCGAAAGGGCAATGTCCGCTCTGAGTGACCACTCGTGAGTGTTGAATGAGCAGCTGAGGTGGTCCGCTAGCTCGTTCTGTGCTACCGGCAGATATGAGGCCTGTAGCTGGATACAGTGTGTGACACAGAAGTCCCACAGTCAGAGAGCTTCCTGGCACAGGGGAGAGGAGTGAGCACCACCTTGTTTGTTTATATAGAACATCACTGTGGCGTTGTCCGTCAGTACTGCGACACATTTGCCCTGAAGATGGGCCTGGAATTGCTCTCAGCTCCCTGACATTGATATGCAGCGATAGTTCTGGTTGTGACCACATGACTTGAGTTCTGATACTGCCCAGGTGCACTCCCCAGCCCATCTGGGATGCATCTGTGAGCAGCAACAGTGAGGGCTGAGGGCCAGCTGAGTGTCAGCTGAATATACAAATTATATCCAGATTTTCTGTTTCTGGTTTTTTAAACTTGCTCCCCTCTCCAGCTCCACCCCCACCACACTCATTTTACCCTCAGCCCTCTTAAGATATTAAGAAATTAGATATAAATATAGCCACCCCTCAAAAAAAAAAAATCTAGACTATTGGTAGTGCACCATAAAGGCTGAAAGGCCAAACATTCAAAATCCAGAAAGTTCCAAAAGTTATGTTTGTTACGTTTACATTAATTATGCTACTTTGCACATACCTGGAATTTGCTATTCTGCCCTCTCTCATTATATTTTGCCATAAAATACTGCTGTTTGTTCCGGAAACATTAACTTTACATTCTATGTTGGTAACAAACTTAGTTTAGAGCTTTCTTCTTTTGCATGCCTGAACTTGTTACGTAGGGTTTTTTCCCCTCCCCCAATACATACTACAAACTTAAACGAAAGAAAATGTTACTAATGGAACCAAGATTACAAGTTCAAGAACTCAGAATATGCAACATATATACATGGACAGACACACAAGTCTGTCCATGTGTGTAAAGGCATGCATATTGTTTATTTTACACAATACACTGGAGTGTATACACATACACACCTTAAAAAAAACTTGTTGAATTACACAGCTACTCTCAAATATTATAAAGCAAAGACTAGATCATGAAACTTATAAACTTCATGCATATTTATCCTGTCCATGTGTTTTTCTGTTCTTTAAAACATGTATTAAGAGCAGCTGTTCCACAAGTGTATATGAAAAAGCTCTCAGCATCCTCAGTACCTTTCTACCAAGTAAACAGGAAATTTTTAGCAAAACCTGTCAAGCAAAGAGTGAAGAAATCAGGTCTGTGAGAGAAAGTGCTTTGTGAAAGGAGGTTTTAGAACTATACAATAGTCACAGTGTTTAAATAATTTCATATGCAGTTATTTAAATATTGAAGAGAAACACCTGGCATCAATGCAGCATTAGGAAATATTTTTTCCTGCTTCATTTTACTTTCATGCAGTAGCTCCTCTTTGGTCATTGGAAGCTCAAGTACATCTCGAATAATCTGTGCTCCCTCCAATGCTTTTTTACCCATGACTAATGATTTCAAATCCCAGGTATATGCCTTTCCAAAGCGTTCACAGATTTCTTGAAAAACCGTAGTATAAAGATGCTCAGTATCTGCAAAAAAAGAGAAAGAAAAGGCATTTGTAATAAGCAAGGCTGGAATCAGAACCAAGCTCTTATGTTAAGAACACCCAAACTTTGCCTAATTGGAGGGTTACACTGGCAATTTGTCAGGTGCCACAGGAGCATATCCCTAAATGGAACTCATAACAGCTGCCCTTGTATTTAATACAGAAGTGCAGCCAGACTGCTGAGATCCACATAGTACACCAAGTATCAGGTATTCTTACTCTTCAAAGGCAACACTTCCATGTTATAGGAAAGTGCTGTGGGTCATGATAAAGAACTGTATTGACCTGCAGTTTCACTGCCTCTATCCCGCCTGGGCTACTACACAGTACATGTAAGAAAAGCAATCTTAATTAAGAGATCATATCTATTCTTCAACTGAGGGCTTATCTACACTATCGCCTAAGTCAATGTAAGTTACATTGCTCAAGGGTGTGAAAAAGCCACCCCCCCTGAGTGATGTAAGTTACATCAACTTAAAGCAGTGTCCACACCACTCTATGTCAGCAGGAGATGCTCTCCCGCTGACCTAGCTTCTGCCTTTCGTTGAGGTGGAGTATTATGCTGACGGGAGAGGGTTCTCCCGTTGGCAGGGCACATCTTCACCAGACGTGCTACAGCATGCAGCTGCGCAGTAGTGTAGACTATCCCTGAGAAAGAAAAACAGAGAAGGAAATCTGGTACTTGAAGGATGTCATTACATCTTCAATTTAAATTACAACAAATAATTTATTTTAAAAGTTATATTAATGTCTTTAAACATCAGCTGCAGAGTCCCTTCAAAAGATACCACAGTCATTATCACAGTTGGCATCACTACATTTATATCTGACCGTGTTTCCACTATAGCCCTGCCCTCCCATCTCTTTCTGTTTCCAGGGGTTAATGGTAAGAGGTCACTTCAGGCAGTATCTTGGCATATAAAAACTCAGCCTTGGGACAAAGCTTTTCTTTTTAAATATGATTAGTTTTAAAAACAAAAAAAATACCCGCCCTCTCCTGCCAAGAATAGAACTTTTCCGAGGTTTGGAAAAGTGAAGGTTGATAACATTAGATCTAGTCAGAGAGAATGTGGCTAGTAATATCTCTATTATTTTAGTTCCCACCTCTTAAGCAGAGATTATAAACTGTACCTTTAAAAGTAGAGTCTCTTAAACACTATAGGTTGCTTTCCCACCATGTTCTCATTTTTCTCCCTCATACATTCCCTTGCCTAGAAACCTTTCACCTTCTTTTAACTTAGTCAAAGGTAATAGTTAAATGAACAATTTCTCAATATGTTTTTCAAACGTTTCAGTACTTTCTATGTGAACAGACTACAGCCAACATCTGGGGAAAAGTTGTAGACATCTTTCAAATGCACTGAAAGAAATTATAGAGAATGTTTCCTCTTAATGGAGCAGTTGGCGTGTACTTAACACAGACTTTTTTGACAGTTTTCCACTTTTCTAAGATCTTGATTAAAATAAATAATTTAACATATAAGAGAGAGGCTAGAAAGGTTTTTACACAGTACAATACGCGCTTCAGCGTCAACTCAAGCCTGCCTCACTTTGAGTGTGTGTTTCTCACCTACAGTTTATTTAAAAGTTTCAGGATCTGTAGTTTGAGCTTGAACTTTCAGAACAACAAATCCACCATACTAACGTGCTGGAAGATTCTCTCTAGATGATTTCTAGATTGGATCCTAATGAAAAAAAGTTCCTATTCAAGGTTACACTTATAAACTTGTTCCTTTTATTTTGGGAAATTATTTTTAAGAAAAGAAAAATAAAATGTACAAGTTGTGAATGAGAATGTGTTCCACTCACTGTCCTGCTAAGTATCATGGAGAAAAAAAGAATATTTCAGAAACTTTCAATTCTAAGCTTTGCCATCGTGATAGCTTAGAGAACAGACTAAAGAGGTGGTAGCAAATGTGAGCAATACAGTCATAGAATCATAGAATATCAGGGTTGGAAGGGACCCCAGAAGGTCATCTAGTCCAACCCCCTGCTCAAAGCAGGACCAAGTCCCAGTTAAATCATCCCAGCCAGGGCTTTGTCAAGCCTGACCTTAAAAACCTGTAAGGAAGGAGATTCTACCACCTCCCTAGGTAACGCATTCCAGTGTTTCACCACCCTCTTAGTGAAAAAGTTTTTCCTAATATCCAATCTAAACCTCCCCCATTGCAACTTGAGACCATTACTCCTCGTTCTGTCATCTGCTACCACTGAGAACAGTCTAGATCCATCCTCTTTGAAACCCCCTTTCAGGTAGTTGAAAGCAGCTATCAAATCCCCCCTCATTCTTCTCTTCTGCAGACTAAACAATCCCAGCTCCCTCAGCCTCTCCTCATAAGTCATGTGCTCTAGACCCCTAATCATTTTTGTTGCCCTTCGCTGGACTCTTTCCAATTTATCCACATCCTTCTTGTAGTGTGGGGCCCAAAACT
This sequence comes from Chelonia mydas, assembly GCF_015237465.2. Classification (NCBI taxonomy): domain Eukaryota; kingdom Metazoa; phylum Chordata; order Testudines; family Cheloniidae; genus Chelonia; species Chelonia mydas. Next base: position 127,702,184 of record NC_057849.1, read on the forward strand.
GGACACAGTACTCCAGATGAGGCCTCACCAGTGTCGAATAGAGGGGAACGATCACGTCCCTCGATCTGCTCGCTATGCCCCTACTTATACATCCCAAAATGCCATTGGCCTTCTTGGCAACAAGGGCACACTGCTGACTCATATCCAGCTTCTCGTCCACTGTCACCCCTAGGTCCTTTTCCGCAGAACTGCTGCCTAGCCATTCGGTCCCTAGTCTGTAGCGGTGCATTGGATTCTTCCATCCTAAGTGCAGGACCCTGCACTTATCCTTATTGAACCTCATCAGATTTCTTTTGGCCCAATCCTCCAATTTGTCTAGGTCCTTCTGTATCCTATCCCTCCCCTCCAGCGTATCTACCACTCCTCCCAGTTTAGTATCATCCGCAAATTTGCTGAGAGTGCAATCCACACCATCCTCCAGATCATTTATGAAGATATTGAACAAAACCGGCCCCAGGACCGACCCCTGGGGCACTCCACTTGACACCGGCTGCCAACTAGACATGGAGCCATTGATCACTACCCGTTGAGCCCGACAATCTAGCCAGCTTTCTACCCACCTTATAGTGCATTCATCCAGTCCCTGCCCTCTGCAGCAGCCTGACGCATAACATACTCCTTTGCTGCTCAACTCCACTAGTTTGCTTTTCTTGAGACCAGCAGACAGTTCTAATTTGAGATCAATGAGAAACATATGGGATATTTCCTATCATCTCAGTAGGAAAAAGTGAATACACGGCACAAACAAAGGATTTTTCTGACACTTTGGTTTCAGCATTCTGTGTCAGTAAATAGAAGAGAACCTGAAGTTCAAAGGGGTTCAGTAAAGGTCCATCGTAGTTTAAGGAGTCTAGAAGTCTAGCAGACAGGTCAGGAAGTAACCCTCAGCCTACAAAAATCTGTAACATTTGCTGCAGATGCTGCTTAAGCAATTCAAATGTAGAGGGGGCAAAGAGTTAAGTGCATGACTAATTTAATCCTGGGTAGCCCCCAAGCAGACAGGTTACATATCACAATACTGCTCCAGATCAGCACAAATTCAAGTGAGTTGGCCCTGAATGGTGTCCAGATTGATAGCTTGAGAAAGGAGAAAAACTGTTCACTTGGCACTACCAGCTGGTGCTCTCAGCAAGTTGAGGTTAAGATGAATTGACAAGATAATGCTTAAGATGTCACAGCTCTGTTTTTCCTTTGTTTCTGATCTGTTGAGAATTAAAAAAAAATAAAATAAAATTGAGATCAACTAGAAAAAAAAAGAAACCTAAACCTTGATAAAACCTGGGCATTGGAAAAATGGCTGCAATGGAAATTCTAAGAATCTCTAGTTTCTTATATCATGACTTCAGGTAAAATTATGAATGTATGAATTCTTAAGAAACAAAAAGATTTTCCATCTGATATTTTCATGATTAAAGAAGGCAGAACCCTTGCGGTCCTCCTGTGCCCATAGCTGCAATTTGGAAGGATCTTACACAGGTGTGGAAGCTTTACTCCCCTGGGCAAACCTGTAGGCCTATAGCACAATTAATAAAGTAACTGAAATAACTCAGACTTAATCTTCAGTCAGAATCTGGGACAACATCTAAATAAAAATAAATAAAATAAGACTCCCAGTGCCTGCAATTTGTATATTTTTTTTGTTAAAAAAAATAAACAACAGAGCCAACCGCGAGTGTGTGTGTTTGGTGTCACAAACACACACACGATTACTTCCATGTTTTTTTAAAATACAAAAACATGTGTGAACTTCCCCTGGGAACTCTGCAACATCAGCTAACTATCCAACAGTAACAGTACTCTTAACTTTGTTATCCATGCTGACTTGGGAGTATCTCAAAAAAAGCGCTGAACACACTACAGCCAGGTTAGTTTTCGTTCCATTACAAGCAGGGGCTGGGGGTGGAGGGTGGGGGCGGGGGAGGGGAGGGGCAGAAATGGGGGAGACATGCATAGCCAGCTAAATGGCAAGACAGTATGAGTGTGGAAAGTAATTGTATTTTACCATATGCAAACAATGGAAAGTAAAATATTCTATATAAAACTAACGTGTGAGTGTCAAAGGCACGAAGGGGAAGCTCAACTCCCATTGAAAGGCAAGAGGAGTTGTGTGCCTAGCTACCCTTTATACCTTTGAAAATCCTTCCTGTGTTAACTGTGTCCTTCTAAACTTCATCCCATCTCATCTCTTTTACCTAGACGTAGTCAATATGATGTATTGCCCACCAAATTCATTTCACTGGGGAAGAGTGATTTTATTCCCTAGCCACAAAGTCATTCCATAGTCATTTTTATAGTGACCCTTCTTGTACAGAGAAAGGAAAGGCTACTCCATAGTTGTTGCTTACACTGTGCAAAAGCCAGTCACAATAAATACAGATAAAGTGACAAGAATTATAGAGGTGTTGGATTGCTCTATTTGTGATCCAGCAGAAAAATATGCTGAAGCATACCCGGAAAGCCTGGAGGTGACTTGTGTCATAGTATACTGTAAAACATGATTGTTTATAATCTGTTGAAATCACCAAAGAGAATCTGAATTAAAAGACCAGATCTAGCCAGGTTAGGGTTGTGTATTGGTTGCCCATCACTGTAGTATCTAAGCAACTCCTCTTTATCAATTGCCTGAGATCCAGGAAGATACTTGAAGATGGCAAAATGTAACTTATTAATGAATAAAGCCTGGATCTAAGTTTTTTTTGCCTGTTTTATTAATTTATTACAACACATTTTAACTTAATCTACAGTTTATCAAGAAGACAAGGTTAATAGGCATGCCAGCTTCCTTCAGCTATAGATATGGCTATGATATAGTCATGAGTATTTTTAGTAAGTCATGGACAGGTCACAGGCAATACACAAAAATTCACAGCCCGTGACTAATACTATATATATCCCTGACTAAATCTTAAATGGGTCACTGCTGGGGGGCGCAGGGACCGCTGCGGAGGGGTTGGGGGGAACGTGTCTGGAGGGGCCGCTGCTAGGGGGGAACTGGAGGGCTGTGGCTGGGGGCGGTTGCTCCAGGGGCCTAATGTTGGGGGGAAGGCAGCTGCTTGGACGGCCTTGGGGGTCAGTCACACTGGCCCCCGCAGAAGTCACAGAGATTGCGGAAAGTCACGGAATCCGTGGCTTCCATGACCTCCACGACAAACACGGAGCCCTAGCTATAGGTTTTGCTTTATTGTTTGCTTGTATGACCTGGTTCATCTGTACTGTTGTCTTGATTGAATAAACATGTCCATGGTTTGTTCTTTTTCACTGAATCTGGTTTATCACTTGAATTCTAACTAAATTTGATATTTTAACTGTGCACTTTATAAAAAAATGGGCCCAAACTGGACCCCAGAATCTAAACTCCACCAGGTTTTAGGTGTTTTGGGGGGAGAGACCAGGAGGGGGGAATGAAGGAAGAGAGATGGCATGCAGAAGGGAGAATTTTGTTTTCAAATCAAAGGTTTCAAGTACCTCTACAATTTTCATAGAAAATATGATCCAAAAAAGGAAAGGGCCTACTTTCTGGCTTCCATTTAGCCAAAGACCTGGTAGTAATGGGGGGACTTTAACCAACCAGACATATGTTGGAAAAGTAAAATGGCAAAACACAAAATTTCCAATAAGTTCTTGGAATGTATTGGGGACAACTTTTTGTTTCAGAAAACAGAGGGGAGTAACCAGGGGCAAGCCATTTTAGATTTGATTCAGACCAACAGGGAGGAATTGGTAGCGAATCTGAAGATGAAAGACAATTTGGGTAAAAGAGATCACAAAATGATAGATTTCATGATTCTAAGGAAAGGAAGGAGTGAGAGGACAAAGATTTCACATAAGTAGACTTTAACAAACTCAGAGGACTGGTAGGTGAGGTCCCATGGGAAGAAAATCTAAGGGAAAAAAGGTTCAGGAGAGCTGGTACTTTCTCAGAGAGACTATATTAATTGCAGTCTATCCTGATGCGAAGGAAAGTCAGGAAGTAGGAAGCCAATATGGCTCCATCAGGAACTCTTTAATGACCTGAAAATCAGAAAATAATCCTACAAAAGGTGGAAATATGGATAAATTTAACTATCAAATCATAAAAATATAACCAAGAAACAGCATCTGTGTCGAGTGTGTTTTCCCCAACACTCAACGTAGAAAGAGATATTACTAGAACTAGATTATTCTTGCAGAGCTTTCTAAAGTTCAGGATGAGAACGCCTTTCTGTCTAAAGGACAACTTTAAGTGCTCTAAAACCTGCACATTTATTTAGATTTCTTGAAATTTGCTGTGCCATGTGGGGATGCAAAATAGGATTAGCATTCCAAATTTGGGGTCATTTGAGCAAGGTAAGGTACAAACCCGGCCACAGAGAGAGAAGGGGGCTGGGTTGGGAGAGGTCAGTTAGACTGGGTGGGCCAGGGCCATGGCAGGAGCAGAGGGCCCGAGTGGGGAGACAGGGCTTGACTCGGTATACAGGTTGGGCTACATAACCTACTCCTGGGGGAATTCTGCGCCACTGCACATGTGCAGAATTTATGTCCCCGGCACATTTCTTTACTTCCCTGCAGAAAATTATTTTCTGATGGGGAAGCAAAGGGAAGCCGCAAGAGCAGTCATGTGACTCTTCCCAGGAATATGTTTCAGGGCCCAGGGCAGCTTCCAGAGAGGTAAATCACTTTGGGGCAGGAGGTGGGAGTGGGGAAGACCCGGCTGGTGGCTCCTACCCTGCGCCAGGCTCAGCTGCTAGTCCCAGCTGGGCTGGGCAAGACGGGATTTCCTCTTCCCCTGCACGGCAGCCAGGGCAGGGTCAGACCCACCATCAGATTTCTCTGCCCGCTGCAGGAGGCTCTGCAAAGTCCCCCCGTCCCACTTCCTGCACCCATCACTCCTCAGGGCTGCAGGGGGAGGGATCCCTGTACAGGGAACTGCTCCCCCATCTGCCCAACCCCCGTGCATCCAGACCCCCTCATACGCACACCCTTCCACCAAGCCTCACCCCCCACACTCAGAACCCTCCCGCCGAGCCCCATGCCCCCTGCACCTGGACCACCCCGACGAGACACCTGCACCCGGATCCCCAGTCCACTGAGATGCAATCAGCCACCCCACTGAGCCCACTCCCCCAGCATCTGGCCCCCCACTGAGTCCCCCACACCCAGATTTTCTGCCAATCTCTACCTCACCAAACTCCCCTCCCCGCTGAGCCCCAACCACCTTCACCTGGACCCCCCTGCAGAGTCCCATTACCATTGCACCCAGAACCCCACAACAAGTCCCTGTGCATCCAGATCCCAAACTGAGCACTTGCACCCAGACTGACCCACCCAGAGCCCTCTCAACCCACACTTGGATCCCCCCATACTAAGCCCCTCCACATTTGGATCCTGCCTTGCTGAGCCTGCCTGCCCACTCTTGGTGCATCTGGCACAGATGGGCTGGGCGCTGGGGTGTTTCTGGGGCTGGCCCGGTCCTTGCACTGTGTCAGGGTTCGGTGCAGCCTCACCGCTGAATCCATGTCCTGGGGGGAGCTGCACAGTGATCTCCCACCTATGTGCAGTCAGTGGCCTGTGCTCCCCAGTGCCATGCTGGAGCCTCCACATTTATTTGATAAATAAAATTTGCAGATTTTTTAAAATATTGGGCAATCATTTTAATTTTTTTGGTGTAGAATTTTTAATTTTTTTGCACAAAATGCTCTCAGGAATAATAACCAAGTAAGCATGATACCCTCCAGTGAGCTGCTGTCGGTGATCTGAATTCGCAGCAGAGGGCACCAGACAGCATGGAGGTACTTTTTACATGCTAATGGCTTAACGGGACAGGAAGGGGAGGGTTACATGGAAATGCTGGCCAGGAGAGTGGGGGTGGAGAAGGAGAGAGATAGTCATCTCTCTTGTGCTTAAAAGTTACTGTAACCACCACATAGTTAAAAAAAACTGTTTTGATTTTGGAACATAGATTATGCCTGCGATTTCTCTCCCTGCCCTGTTATCAAAGACACACTTTCAACATTTCAAAGCATTATACCCATTTTACTAAAACAAAGTCAGCAAGAATGGTGGAGGAGTTAGACTAATCAGAAATCACATAATAATCTTTACTTTTACCTAGCCACAGTAGCACCTCAAATGGAAACCTTCATGCTAACTACCACTGCCTAAATGACCACTAACTCCTTCAAAAACATTTCTCCTCTTTCTTTAAAAAAAACTAGGAAATTCACTGACAAAAAATGTGGATTAAAGAAGAGTTAAGGCTGGCTGGTGGTATCCTATGCCTTTTACAACATCAAGTTCAGCAAAACTCAATTAATTCCTAATCTTGCTGTAAATTTCATTGGCAGTCAGCTGTCCTCACATAATATAATGAGCAACTAACAGCATTATTTCAAGAGAGGCCACAAATTAAAAAAAAAAATACAGTAAAGAAACATTTATGAGTTGGAGGAAATTCCTTCTGAGTAAACTTTATTGTTGGGATTTATTTTTTTGTTATAAAAACTAATTCATTCATTATAAAACTTGTTTTATTAAGTACCCAGAGCTTGTGATGAGTGCATTTCAAATCAATGAATGAAAGAAAGTATTAATAATTCACAATTATATTTATATCTAGTAATTGATCTCATTATTGAAGAACCTGAGTTCCTTGCACATTTTAAAAGTTATACATGCCAGCCGTTTCTCCTCTCTATCCCCACTGATGGAAAGCGTTTTTCTTTTTAGTTGGGGGAAAAGCTAGGTCAAAGAGGTAGGCACATTATGTTCTAGTGAAGTGGGGCGGGGCAAGGAAGAGAGAGAGTCAGGATAAATAAAACAAACAATAAGAAGTCACTAGGACCAAATGGTATTCACAAAGAGTTCTGAATTCAAATTCAAGGAATTCAAATATGAAATTGCAAAACTACTAACTGTGGTATGTAACCTATCGCTTAAATCAGCCTCTGAACCAGATGACTGGCAGATAGCTAATTTGATTCCAATTTTTAAAAAAGGCTCCAGAGGTGATCTTGGCAGTTACAGGCCTGTAAGACTAACTTATGTACCAGACAAACTGGTTGAAACTACAGTAAAGAACAGAATTATCAGATACACAGATGAACACAATATGTTGGGGAAGAGTCAATACAAGCTTTTGTAAAGTGAATTTCTGCTTTACCAATCTATTAGAATTATTTCACGGGATAAGCAGACATGTGGACAAGGGTGAGCCAATGGATATAGTGTACATGGACTTTCAGAAAAACGTTGACAAGCTCCCTCACCAAAGGTTCTTAAGCAAAGTAAGCAGTGATGAGATAAGAGGGAAGATCCTCTCATGGATTAGTAACTGGTTTAAAGATAGCAAACAAAGGGTAGGAATAAATTATCAGTTTTCAAAGCAGAGAGAAGTAAGTAATGATGTCCCCCAAGGATCTGTACTAGAACCTGTGCTGTTCAACATATTCATAAATTATCTGTAAAAATGGGTAAACAGTGAGGTGGCAAAGTTTACAGATAACACAAAATTACTCAAGATAGGTAAGTCTAAACCTGACTGCAAAGAGTCACAAAAAGATCTCACAAAATTGGGAGACTGGGCAACAAATTGGCAGATGAAATTCATTATTCATAAATACAAAGTAATGCACACTGGAAAACATAATCCCAACTATACATACACAGTGATGGGGTCTAAATGAGCTATTATCACTCAAGAAAATATCTTGGAGTCATTGTGGATAGTTCTTTGAAAACATCTACTCAATTTGCAGCAGAAGTAAAAAAAGCTAACAGAATGTTAGGAACCATTACGAAATGGATAGATAATACAGAAAATATCATACCACCACTATATAAATCCAAGATATGCGCATACCTTGAATACTGCATGCAGTTCTGGTTTCTCCATCTCAAATACACACACACACACACACACGAAAAAGTACTGACAACAGCAACAATAATTAAGGGTATGGAACAGCTTCCATTTGAGGAGAGATTAAAAAGACAGGGACTGTACAACTCAGAAGAGACAACTGAGGGATGTTATGATAGAGGGCTATAAAATCATGAACAGTGTGAATAAGGAAGTGTTATTTACCCCTTCACATAAAACGAGAACCGGGGGTAACCCAATGAAATGAATAGGCAGCAGGTTTAGAACAAACATAAGGAAGTACTTCTCCACAAAATGTACAGTCAACCTGTGGGACTCATTCTCGGGGGATGTTGTGAAGGCCAAAAGTATAACTGGGTTCCAAAAAGAATAAGATACATTCATGGAGGATATGTCCATCAATAGCTATTAGTGAAGATGGTCAGGGACACAATCCCATGCTCTCGGTGTCCTTAAACCTCTGACAGCTGATACTAGACAGGAGAGGATGGATAACTCAATAAATTGCCCTGTTCTGTTTTATCCTCTCTGAAGCATCTGGCACCAGCCACTGTCAGAAAACAGGATAGTATTCAAGATGGACTATTGGAAAGCTCCAGGCATTGCTAAGGAATAACTTCTCATTTCACTCATAACATTTTCTCTGAAAATTCCCCTACTAGCATCTGTACCAGCCTTTTTGGGGAAAGCTCTTGTTTCTTTATTAGTTGTGTAACTCAACTTGGGATAGAAATGGCAGAAGTTTTAGTGCAGACAGCACTAGTGTTTTCCTGTTACATCTTCAAACCTAAGAACGGTGCTAGAAGACGCAGGAGTTTAAAAAAAAACAGCAGTGAACTGCACAGACAGCAATGAAATTGTGTGAAAACCACTGAACATGCAGCCAAGGACTCTACCAAGGAACAGCAACCCTAGAAGAGGACAGAGGAGAGTTTAGTTAAGGAAAGTCAAAATGTTGCCCTTCCAAAAAGGATATGTATTCAGCTCTAATAGTGAGAAGGTAGGGTTAAGTTAATCACACACACACCATGGCAGGCTTCCAAATCACCATATTATGGAAGCAAGTCACTGAAGCGGCCACAAGTGTTTTGCAGATAGACCACTGTACATACACATTCTCTATTCTTTTCTGTCCTCTCTTTTCCCGTGTGGATTTGTCATGTCTGTCCTAAAAGCAGATGCCACAGAGCCCTGAGGCATTCTGGCACTTGAACCTTCTACTTGGTCACAACATGACTGATTATAAATCCATTTAGACTTGGCCCTAACATGACTGAATACTAATCAACTTATACAATCTATGAACAGAGATCGCTTTTCCCTTGGACTTCTTCCCAAATACTATGAACAATCCAGATGACTTTCTAAAGTAGGCTCTAGGTATTAAACAACAGTGTTTTTCATATACAGGTTTTGAAGACTGGCCTCACGAGATATATCATGTTGATGAAGGAGGAAGAGCAAAAGGGTAATTGTCTTGACTGATTTGCAATTCTGACACTATGTTGGGGGTAGAACTTGAACTGAGATTAGGAGGATGCATGGGGGACTGGGTAATTCACCGAGACATTTGGGAACTTAGACTACCTGGTATGCCTAATCGATTTTTAGTCAGTGCTCCCAGAATAATATAGCTCAGTGGTTTGAGCATTGGCCTGCTAAACACAGGGTTGTGAGTTCAATCCTTGAGGGGGCCATTTAGGGATCTGGGGCAAATATTGGGGATTGGTCCTGCTTTGAGCAGGGGGTTGGACTAGATGACCTCCTGGGGTCCCTTCCAACCCTGATATTCTATAAATCTATAACACCCAACATTTGGATAGCGAGAGGGAGTCAATGGATATTCTGGCCATGAGAACCCCCACAGCTTCAGTGTGTACACAAACTGAAGCCAGGGGAAGTTGTCACTGTTCATGACAACGTTTGTTAAGAGGGTATGGGACAAGGAACTACCCTGACAGGACACCTACTCTTCCAAGCTAATGATAGCTGTGTGCATGTTGAGGCCACCATATTACAAGATATTCATTTTAATCTCACCACTGCTGCAGGCCTGTGGATAGAATTTTTCAATCAGCCCTTAGGTTTCAGATACCCTTTAACTAGACCACCCTAATACCTGATCGATTCCAAAATTTACTTTCACTCCTACCAGAGATTCAGAAAATTTCTGAGTTACAAGGGCAACTTCATATGCTTCAAAATATATATCAAGTTGAAAAGTATGCCTTTCGTACCGCTTATAGACATATAAGCTTATGTACATAGTATGATGTATTGTGTTTTGCGACTAAAACTGTGCAACAACCCCATTATAGTATTATAGTGGGCATGTTATTGCTTGTACTGTTGTTATTTGTTTAGGGTTATGTTATTGTTGTTGTAAGGGACGTAATAATAATAATAATACTCTTCATGTCCATACTAACCATGCATTGTCATTGTATCCAATTAAAACCCCTAAGGTTGAAGTATCTGATGCAGAGTTTGAAATACAAAATTTAATGAAAATGGAAGTTTAAAATTGACTTTTAAAATTGACTGGAAGCACAAAAGGGGGGAGTGTGGAAGTAGATAAAGAGAATTTGGATGCAGGCCTCTATATTGAGCATGAGTCAGGCTTACTCTAGCTTTAATAACACGAGATTTGTAGCAGCGGGGATAGTGCGAAGAAAGTGGAAGGAATATGTATAAACAATATGCAGTTGTTGCTTATTATTGTCTGTAATAAAGGTATAAATACTTGTTTATCTAATTGTTTATCTTTGAGAGACCTGCATAGGTGGCGAAACCCTGTGTCCTAGTGCACTCTCTCCCTCTGTGCAATTGCTTGAGGTAATAAACTGTATCTGACTTGCTGCACCCAACCTGAGAGTGAGAACTGTGTCCTTCTCTGACATACCATCAATACAAAAATGGATACAGATGATGGAATATCATTTTGATATTATGAAAAAGACTGTAAATGCTGGACAGTCCATGTGCTACAGCGATCAGAACAATATAAGAATTTAAAGAAAATAAGAAAGTGCATGCTGTACAAAGTATGGTCTAATTTCCACAACAGCAAGGGATTTTAAGAAGCAAGTCTATTTCCCTACTGTATCAGTGTTAAGCAGTCGTTACCAGCTCTCACAATTTTACAAATCTTGGGATATTTTCAACTTTTTAAATAAAGCTCCTGCTGCTGGAATCAAGAGTTTGCATGAAAATTTCAGCTTTTAGTAAAAAAAGTTTCTACTGCTCATGGTTGTAGAGAAATGCTTGAAAACATGAAGAAGCGCACCCTAAAGGCTCAAAAACCATAAAAATACATCTATTATTTTAAAACTCTTGTGATTTTTGAACTCCTGGAGTAGGCAATGGTGCCGTCTCCCACTAGGCAACTTGCCTGTACTAGTTATTAGGGCATATAATAAAAACCCGAGATTGTTTTACCAAGAGGGGTCTGTTAAAAAGCCATCTATATAGTTTTCATGCAGATGCAAAGAGGTTGTCCCAGCATGCAAATTAGCAGAATTTCATTCATAAAAATTGACGCTTCTGCTGGTGTCATACCACATTTGTCAGCTATACAGAAATAACAGCCAAATTCACACAGTTTGACAAGGAAAAGCAGACAATCAAAAGCGTGGGGTGTTTCTGAGTACAGAATGTGGTAGAGGCTGTTTGTCCAATTAAAAGATAATACAGACATCAGTGCACCTGACTGAGGACAGGCAGTCCACCAGACATGGCTCTTGGCAGACACCTTGCAACGAGAGCAGCTGATCAAGTTGCCATCTCAGCAATCCAACAAAACAAACAAAAAACAGAGTAAAACCCTCAAGAAGCTACCAAACAACTACTAAGAGCTGTAAATACAAGACACTTGTAACTGTAAAGACAGGGTGCAATGTTGGGTCGCCCTCAAAGTTATATAAGTATGATAGAATTATAATTATGTAGTAGTAGAAATAAAGACAGACAAAAGAGTATGTAGGTATTGTAAAAAGGTATGAACATCCGTTCCATGCTGTTGAATTTCACTCTGTAACAAATGAAAGGTCAAAGTGCTAATTATTTCAGGCCGGTACAGGACAAAGAGTCTGTGCTGGAAAGTGATAAGAACTTGGAGGAAACAATGCTGTTCTTTAAAACAACACCCTGATGCGCTTCCCCCGCGGGGGCCCCTTGTCATGCCTATGTAAATCTTGGTATCAAAAGAGGGAAAAAATAGATAGTGGGATAAAACTTGTTAAATGAATCAAGAGTCACAGATTGTGTTGTTAAGTAAAAGAATGAATGATGAGTGCATGGAATTGAATGTCTGAAGCAGGGAAATAATTGGTTAGTAAATGGTGCCAGCCTAATCCTAAGAATTTCAACCTTGGTATCGATGGGCCAAAGAATATTCAAAGTGGAGATAATGAGATGACCCCCGGAGGGCGAACCGGAATCCACCCAAAACGCATCAAGGAAGAACAAGAAGATAACACCTAGCCATCATGGAGCCGTCATGGATGTACCACTTGCTGATTGAGCTGATTGATGGTCATCTCAATTGTAAATTCAGCATGATGAAGAAACTTCCATAGACTTGTACTGAACCAGAGACCTATAAAGATTGGACCCCAGGACTGTGTTCTTTGAGTCTGGTTCTACGACCACCCTCCAGGAGCATCGGATGCACATCTGACAAAAACTCGGCTCCACTCTCGTGTCCAGGCCACCTGGCCAGCGTCTTGGCACGAGCAACATCTAGGCTGGTAACTATAACAACCTTTTTGCAGAACCTGTGTATGAATGTCTGTGTGTGTGAATGGATCTATATAGAAATTGCATATAGGAATATTTTGTTGTATTTACAATAAACGTGGCAATTTGCCTTGTCTCTCTTACAAGATGCTGTTGGTATCATTTTTATTAGTGTAACAGCAATACAGCCGGAAGCATGGAAAAAACTGTGTAAATGATGGTTCCACAACTCGCCAAGCAGGACAAAAGGGAAGCACAGAGGGAGTTTGAATGTGGGCTTTTTATATCCTTTACTTGAAATGGACATTTAGAACCTTAGACAACTAACCTCCGGTTCTGGGTGAGTTCTTTTTTTTTTTTCTAAACCAGTTAATCCAATCCTTGACTGTGAAAAGAAACAGAGCACTAATGTAAAAACATATGACACGAGTAATGTGATGGTTGAGAAGAGAACAGGGTCAACTGTTTAGTGGTTGACTTTTTGAATTGCTTACAGCAGAGTAGCAAGAGAAAAGGGGGGAACAACTGAAAGTGCAAAAATACATGTTCTCAAAAAAAGATTCCCATAGAGTATAACCATTAATGTGACATTATTCAGTCCTGCACCAGGACACGCCACCAACACTAACTGGACATTTCTCTTGTGAGACTAATGCTGAAATTTCCCAATATTGAATAGACAAAGAAAAAAAAACAATTGAAGGGGAGTGGCTAAAGCACCACTTTTCCTGCTATTCGAGAACAGGTGAGGTTTTAGGGCTTGTCTACACTGGCAACGCTAAAGTGCTGCCGCGGCAGTGCTTTAACGTGGCTTGCGTAGTCACAACACAGCGGAGGGAGAGAGCTCCCCCAGAGCTCTAAAAAACCCACCTCCACGAGGGGCGTAGCTACCAGCGTTGGGAGCATGCTCCCAGCGCTACTGCACTGTCTATACTGGCACGTTACAGAGCTGAAACTTGCAGCGCTCAGGGGGGTGTTTTTTCACACCCCGAGGGAGAAAGTTGCAGCGCTGTAAAGTGCCAGTGTAGACAAGCCCTTTGTGGGACACCACAGGAAGAGATGTAAATGAATAGTCCCACAAAAGCAGTCAGTTGAGACCCTAAAACTCCATATAGGATGTGTTTTGTATTTTGAATTGTTGGGCTGTTCAGTATACAGGGTCTGTAACAATGAGCTCACTTTGTAAAACTTATCCTTACCTTTTAATTTAAAAACTGAACCAAAATAATTAGCAGCCACTGAATAATGACTCATACTACAGTAATAGTTGCTTTAAAATTAGAAGCTAGTTATACAGGTCTTACAGCAAAGTATTCAATAAATCACCTCACGTGGCTGTTAAACTATAGCTTCTGAAAGCTAAAGGAAAAATAATGAATATGATTGCTGAGAATTAAAATTACTGCTGCTAATTTAATTGAGTGATGATTTGCAAATTAATTTTTTTGATTAGCACTTAGCATAATTCACTAAAATTATCAATTATTCATTGTAATAGGGAACGGGTAAGTAATCTGTTTTAGGTTACATTTTTTGCAAATCTAAGTTACTCTAGACTCTTTTTTTCTCGCAATATTACGTTAACATAAATTTATGCTATCCAATGATACATCAGTATACTATACATTAATTACTGCAACAAGTCAAGAGAATCACTATTGTTGGCCACACAAAGTTCTGTAGGACTTCTCATTCTTCCTGTGTGGTACAAGCTGCTGGGAATTCAAGTTACTGCTAAGAGGCTCACTATGAAAATACCTTTATAGTGTCCAAAATAATAAATGCACAGAACTAATCTCAAGGGACACTAAGATTTGCCTCTTGGGGCTTGCATCATTTGGAGGATTTTTCTGTGGAAGAAACAGCTCAAGCTGACTTTGTTTGTTTTACATGCAAAGAAATATTCTGTGTCCACAGGCCAAAAGAAGTCTGTTGACAAATATGAAGGGCCTCCTAATTTACATTTAAAGACACCCTATTTTCACCTCTTTATTTTTTTAAAAGAAGAATATTCCTACTGCAGTCTAGTATGCACGTCTTAACCCTATCTATAATGTCACACATAGAAGAAAAGGAGTACTTGTGGCACCATAGAGACTAACAAATATATTTGAGCATAAGCTACGTGAAGTGAGCTGTAACTCACGAAAGAAGTAACCCCCAAATACATAACACCAATCAAACACTCATCATTCTGATGCTGAGTTGTAAGTATGCCACCAATCCGTAAACTCTACACCAAAAGGAAGGAGGAGCTATATTTTGCTTCCTGAAAAAAAGCTCTCTTTGGAAAGTCAAATGAGACAGGTGCCTATTTAGGGAAGCATGCAAGTATCCATGGAAGTCACACAGCTTAACTCCCCAACTAAAACAGGCAGTAAAAGAAACACCTTCTTTGAAAGGGTGGGGAGCGAGAATACTCGTAAGCACACCACAACACTCTTCAAAAGAGAGTGCTTAATCAGGAAGCCCCTGCATGCTGAAAGAGACAATGGATTGGATTTTCAAAAGCACTTACGTGATTTAGGAACATAAGTCCCACTAAAAGTCAGTGACTTATGCTCTAAGTCACTTAGGCACTTCTGAAAATCCTGCCTGGAATGCCCATCACATTTTACATTTTTGGTAATATTTTAAAGGCTACCTGGCATCTAGTAGAAAATGAAACAGTCTCTTTTCTTTCACAGCACTGGATAAGTTCCAAACTTAACTGCAGAGTACATCAGATAAACACCACTACAAGGAAGAATTGAGACCTAGAGGCTAACAAAGATAGTCTTTTGTTTCTCTTTCAGAAAAAATGGTTGAACATTTGTTTGCTTAGTAAACATGCTGACAACCCATATTTCTATATGATGTTAATGCTAAGACATCTAGCTTCTCGTTTGGGTATGCATTTCATTTGATTCTTCAAGAGACAGACTACTTCATGCTGGCTGACAGTCAACGTTCAAAAGGAGAAGTTTCAAAGCTATTACAAGGAGATCCCATGATATTATTTATTTTAAATAGACTTATAGCAGGAACACCTGGCCCAAGCCAAAGCACCAGAAGGAAGTCAGGCGTTTGAGATTTGCGTGGTGAGGATGACGGAGCAAGAAGAGAGGTGTGTTATATGAACTGTATCAGCCTTTCTTTGAAAAGCAAAAGTCAAACAATAAAATGTCCACACTGCAAAATGACCTTAACACCCTGGGGTCCTATTCTTTCCCCACAGGGTAGTGGTAATTAGGTAATTACCACCAACTTCAATGGGAGGGAAGGTTTTGTTTTAATGTGTTTTAAACTAAAGAATTAACTAGCCTATAAATATTTCAACTACCATGTGTGACAAATAGGACAATCTCCTGGATAAACCTTATTGAATTAAGTATAATGCCTTTGGGGCCCAATGTATTAAAATGCAATTGTTTATTGTTATTGTGGGATTGTACACAACTTCTCTAGGAGATGTGACTAATGCTAACCTTTGGAAATGTTAGGAACTTCAAAGGACTTTCTGAAACAATGTGAATGTTTAAAATTAAATGTATTTCCCAGGAAGTCTCGAAGAGAACATAACCCCTCCGATTATGAAAGAACTCAGCCATTTAAAGTTTAGCCCGGGGGAGGGGGCCCACTGTATGGCTGATTACCTATTTGCAGTCTATTCAAAGACCCCAAACTGAATAAAGGATTCACTCACAAAATAATGGGGGTTCTTGTTCTGAGCAATGGGTGTTATGAATTTGAAATCACAAAAAAAAACCCTGGTTAGGTAGGGTCTGAAGAACTGCTCAACTGTCACAGCCCATTTTGCAGTTAGGGTGATCTCCGGTAAGTTTATTAGCCTGTGTGCAGCAGGTTGTTTTTAATATGTTTTCTCTGTATTGCTTTTATCTTAAGTATAAAATGTGCTTGCTTAGAAAGAGCTGTGTGGTATATTAACTGTGGTAATTACACTGTTAACTGTCTCTGAAGAGAAGGCAAAAAAAGCCAGTTTCGGCAGTCTGTCTTCTGCTGGGGATATCACAGTACAGCAGAACCCTGTTTATCTGATCTAATTGGGACTGGGGCCAGATCTGATAATCAAAAATCCTGATAGAGAATTGGAAAGTGCCATGCTGCAGCGCCATCTAGTGGCCCCAGGAGAAATCAGCCCTTTAGACACCTGTGTGTGTTGGTTGTCCAGTTAACACGGAGAGCCAGATAATGGAGGGTCGGATAAACAGCATATGCAGGGAACTGCTCAGTGTGGAAATACCCTGGTCAGAAGGGCGAGAGACAGGGGCTTCCAGGAAAGAGAGGCAACAGCTGGGGACCTAGAAGCCTAATGTGGGTTCCCTTGCTGGAACACAGAGGGAGAATACATATGCATTTCCCCGTTATTGTGATACCATGTTATACATATCCATTAAGGAACAAATATTACTCCCTGCCCAGGGCCTGAGTAACAGGGGTTATGTGCTTGGGAAGTTCATGGGGGTAGGCGGGAAGGAATTCTTCTTACCCTCAGGTAATAAAGCTGCTCCACACTTGTTACTCAGCAGCCACTATACCAATACCCTGTAAGATCTGGTATAGTCACATTTATTCTATAAAAAAATTCCAAGTACACTTCTACCCACGAAGCTCAGCACACAGTGCAAACATCATCTTTATAAAACCATCTCCAATGCACAAAGGAATCACACTTCTACTTCCAGGATACAGGGAGACAAATGAAACAACTGCAATGAGTTCACATTAAAAAAATGCTCCTTTGACCTCTATTAAATACAATCATCCCTGCACTCCATCCAAAACTGGCATACTGGTTGAAAGCCTGCAGAAGTCTGTGAAAATTTCTTTCACAATCTACTATTTTGAAAACTATGTAACCTACCCATAAAGATATAATCCTAGATGAACACTTATCCAACTTAACAAAAAAGGAATCACTTGTTTCAAATACTGTTCAAATAAAAGGAATATACTTATCAAATAAATAAAAAAAATATTCAAAACCACCCTGATAACAGAAGTCTGAAAATATGAAATAGAATACTGGATTCAATTTTTCCATCTCCCAGATTTTTTTTTTAAAGGGATAATTGATCTATCCTGTTTCTAGCCTCTATTAGCTGGAAAATCTTCACAACACCATTTTAAACTAAGCCATTGTTTAAAAATACAAACACAGATATGGAAAGTGATGCAGAGAGAAATTACATCAGCTGTGCAAAGGACTCATAACAGACAACCGCTCTTCATTCGGTTATACTGTGGGAGACAGAGTCTGACCAGGAAGCCCAGCCAGCAGAGGAGAATTGGGGCATAAGGTACCATGGTGGCATTTCAGAGTCCAAGTGTTTTTGTTCAAAACTCAGAATATTTAGGCTTTGGGACAAAGTATTTCAGTTTTTCACCAAAGAATCAAAATTTCCATGGAAATTTGACAAAAAAAGGGGAGGAGGGGGAGGAAATCTTTTTTTTCTGTTTTAATTTAATTTTTCCGGCCAGCTCTACTCCTAAATCTTGTACTCAGACCATGCCTCTCTCCAGCTTTACTTAGGGATGCTCTGGAGTTAAGCCAGAAATTCATTTAGCCCCAAACCTAGAGTTTCTTGTTTAAAGTGTTGTAAAGAAAACAAAGTTAGAGAAGCCAAAAGACAAACATCTTTCCCACTATCCCCCCCCAACAATAAATACAGTAAATTACAAAAGGTTTAGATGGAGAACTCAGTTAGTGAGCCAAGAGCAGATGTATGCTGGTGAGCCAAATTCATGTGAAGCAGAATTACAGTGCTGGAAGAAGAGTGTGTGACTATTGCTATTAGGGCTATATTTTCAACTATCTCAGAGGAGAGAGACTGTGTCTTGTATCACTAGAGAACTGTTCTGGGCATAACTGAAATGTTATGTTATGATTGTGTTTTGAATGTAATGGCTTAGAGTTACAAGAATCACTGCTGTGTATCCCATTAAATGAAATGAAAAACACTTGTACAAAAACTGAAAGGGTAGAAGAAACTTTATTTTATCATTTCACTCTTCTGTGTGATCGATAGTGTTGAAAATAAAGGAACAGATATTGCAAATTGGCTTAGGTGTCATTCTATTATTGTTCGATCATTCTTCCTTCCTACCTCAGTGTTGCAAACACAGGTCAAAATTTACATCTTGAGAGACAAGTGGCTTTGCTCCCCTGTAGTTTAGATTTAAGAAGCCTGACATTAGAGTTACTTTGGTGTGGAGCACTCAGTACCACTGGGAGCTGCGGGTGGCCATGCAAATGTAAACAAACAGTCTGGCGGCCTGCCAGTGGATTACCCTGATGGGCCACATGTGGCCCGTGGGCCGCAGGTTGCCCACCACTGCCCTAGTCACTGAACATGCAAATAGTACAAGGTAATTCTCAGTTGTGAGGAACTTACAATATAAATAGTAGAGCTAATCAAAATTTCAATGGGGAGAAAAACTTTTTCAAGCAAACTGTAATTGAAATATTTTGAGGGTTTTAAACCAGCTATTGAGCTGGTGAAAATTCTTTAACTACAGAAAAAAAAAAAATTGAGAAGACTTTTCAAAATTGTCAACCAGCAATTTTTTAATTCCCACAATATTTTTTCTTTTTCAATTTCTAGAGTTTTCTTGACCAAATCTTCTAAATAGACAAGACAGACAGCAGAGCAGGAGTAGAGTTCCATTGGCTTCAATCAAGATTCAGTAGAATAATTCTGCTCAATTTGTCAATTTGGCACACCTAAGTTTTGCAGGAGGGACACAAGCGGGGAGGAGAGATATATCCTTTTTTTGCGGGGGGTGGGGGGGTGGGGAGAGGGAGGGAAGGGAGATGTCTTTTTTTTTTTAATGGCAAAACATATTTACTAAAAAAAAATGAGAGAGAGCAGTCATGAATAGCAATTATTATTTTATTGTCTACAGTTGACCTGGTGTGCACTATCCAGGACTGTACTAGGTCAGGATTCAGTCTCCAGGTAAATGCACTAGACCTAAAGTATAAACTAACTTTGAAAAATAACTTCTGTGGCACATGCTGCTCATGTAATTAGCATCTTTCCAGACTCCATGCCGGTACACTCCTTTCCATCATTTAAATCAAGCCTGCAATCATCAGAATAAAGATGGCCATTTTATGTATTAAATATCCTGAGCTGAGGTTATGTAACTTATCTTACAGGTCAGAAAGAGGTCGGAAGGACCAATACTACAACTTTTACTCCACCATTCACCACCATATGCTAAAACTGCTAGAGAAAAGTACAAGAGCAGATCAGACATATTTTTCGAGTTGTACATTCAGTCAAACAGGGTCACCTTTGGTACTTACCCTTTGCTTAAGGAAAAGAGAGAAGAATTAAAAGATATGCAAGTTACTAAGGAAAGAGACGCTAGCAGCCAAAGGATTTTTTGTTCTGTAAAAAGCATGTTTGGTTTCTACTAGGCCTACATCGGAGGTAGTTGTCCCCTAGGCTATTTCCATTAATTAGGCTTCTCAATAGTGACTTTTAAAGAGATGGGAAATTCAAGCACAAAATAGCAAATCTATCATAATATTCCATTAAGAGGCTGTTTTAGTGCTGTGAGTTCTTCCATGTGAATGGCAAACCTAGCTGCTGACACAGTGTACAGGATTAAATTCTATGACACATTGCCCTCACAGAGAAAGTATATCTGACTCTTGTAAAATACTGCTGTGTAAGTCCCCCCCACTGTGATATAAAGGATAATTTTAAACACCAATTTTGTTGCAAGCTCGTAGGAGATTTTTTTTCTTTCTTACAGTGACACAGTTCGTGCTGCTATTGTTAAGATGTGTCAGCACCCTTATAAGCCCTTATTGTATTTTAAGAGCTTTATAACTCGGCCATAAAAAACAAAATTAAAAGCTACAAGAGAGAGTAAGAGTAAATGCAGTTCCTTCATTTAGAGAAGTGATTCCGTTTGCAAGCATCTTACTTTTTACTGAAAATTTAGCATCTGTCTATCGATAGACACAATCAAACTCTCATTGACTGCAACGGGAATCAGAACAGGTCCTAGAGTGTGCCTGGGCAGCAGTTAGATTGTCATTATAAACCAAACTCATCACAGTGTAACTAAGGCTATGGCTACACTGGCACTTTACAGTGCTGCAACTTTCTCGCTCAGGGGTGTGAAAAAACACACCCCATGAGCGCAGCAAGTTACAACAATGTAACGCACCAGTGTAAACAGTGCCCCAGCATTCTAAACTAATCCCCTCGTGGAGGTGGAGTACCAGGAGCAGCACTTTGAAGTTTCAAGTGTAGCCATGCCCTGCGGTCACTGGAATACAAACTGAAGTTTAATGAATAGACTGTAATTGACTCAAAGGCTTCATTACAGTCACTGTGGGTTAATAATACATTTTTCAAACTTGGATCCCCCATTAAATCTGATATCTGTATTATTTAAAAAAAAAATTATTTGCCTTACAATGGATTTACTCTCCTGAACCTATGCTCCTGGTGCAAGCTCTGAAAGTTATGAAGTTGTATGCTGTTGGCTTTAGGCAGGGGGCAGTATGGCCTGCCACTTAAGTTGACAGTTGAACCCTAGTGGTTCTGGGGCTTCCACCTGTCAGTTCCTCTACTTCTAGTTGACAGCATAAGAGATCTCAATGTGTGCTGCCCTTCTACTCCTATAACACTGTATCACAACCTACTTAGTCCACACCTCATGAACTCTTTGGGGGAGAAAAAAACATCTTTTTTGCCTCAAATATTCTTTGACAAGTGCTTAACTCTTTTACAAAATTTAAGGCAAGGGACAACAATATTTTAAGGATGAAAGTATGACTGACAATGCCAGAAGCAACAGAGAAGTTAAAAGGAAGAGGATAAAATTCAAACCATAACCTTTGACAAGGAAAAGGCCATTAGAAACTTTAGTGAGTTTTGGTAGGGCTATAGCAAGGGTTCTCAAACTGTGGGTCGGGCCCCCAAAGTGGGTCATGACCCCATTTTAATGGGGTCATGAAGGCTGGTGTTAGACTTGCTGGGGCTCAGGGTCAAAGCCGAAGCCTGAGCCCCACTGCCTGAGGTTGAAGCCGAAGACTGAGGGTTTCAGCCCTAGGCGGGGGGGGGGGGGGGGGGGAGGGGGTAAGATTACATGCCCCCCACCCAGGGCAGAAGCCGTTGGGCAGCTTTGCCCACCCCTCCCCCCCCCGGGACGGCAGGGCTTGAGCAGGCTCAGGCTTCAGTCCGCCCTCCCTGGGTCGTGTAGTAATTTTTGTTGTCAGAAGGGGGTCACGGTGCAATGAAGTTTGAGAACCACTGGGCTAGAGGACGGTAAGCAAAGGCACAAAACTTCACTTAAGACTACACCCTTTCCAAGTTAGAAGTTTCAAAACAAACTTATAAGTTGGAACACACAAGAAAAGCATTTAAAATGGAACCGAGTAGGGGAGGGAGAGAGAAAGGGGGCTAGGTCTGGAAAGAAATAGTAGAAAGAAAGGAATTAGAAAGGGTAATCATTTTTTCCCCTTTAAACTGCCTTGAGATTTATCTGTGAATAAGGCTAAGGCATCGATGAAAAAAAAAAATCCTCCCACGTGCTATCATAATACATAAGGCAGGAGATACTCTGAAACTCATAATTTTAGTATGGAAATTAGTACTGTTCCTTGAACATGTATCCATTTAAAGATGAGCTACAGAAGTTCACTGGAAATTCAGAAAACAACACAAAAACATAAGGTTTCAAAAGAAAAATAGTAAACAACTGCTTTAATACCCTCTGTCAGGTTAGAAAGGAAAAGAGAGAGAAAAGAGAATGTGCAGCAATCTCATATTCACATGTCATGCAATAAAAGAGTATGGGTAGGGAGGGAAAGGACTTCATTAAAATTTGCTAAAAATGTGCTTTTACTGGACCATGCTCAGAAACTTTTCTTTTTTCTACTCCCATTACTTGTAAGAGTTTCCCCTCTCACTCTCAAAACAAAGACTATCAGCTATTCCTTACGTTGTAGTCAGCTGAAAGAAATTTACTCCGGGGTTCCATTTCAGATTTTTGTGCGTTTATCACCATGATTCCAGGGGCTACTTAGCTACCTAAAAACTCCAGTGTTTTTTGGTTTTTTTTTTTTCAAATAATAATTTAGAAATTAGCTGACAGGAGCACTGTATCTAATTCCTACATAAAGAAAGAAACCTAAATAAATACTAGTTCAGCTCTGATACTACTAACATGTTCTGAGATCTTGTGTCAAGTCACTTAAGGGACAGTTAGGTTTAAAATTTTAATGTATATTCTTACTTTATTACTAACTCTTGAATACAATAATTAAAATAACTGTAAAAAATTCTAGATTACTTTCTATCAATTAGGCTACTTACTTTTTGCAGTTCACCAAGCTCGGACTAGATCATTTAACTTTTGGAAACATTCTACTAGGGCTAGGCCCCATGAGTTTATACTGCACCTACCTGGAGTTCTAGGGGTGTTACCTCACTACAAATAATAGACTAGAAAGTGACTCTAAACAGTACTGATATTGACATTTTCACGTCACTTTCACAATATTGCCAATCCCAAATGTTCAAAACTCAGGAGTCAGGCTCACCAAAAAAATAATGAGATTATATAAAAACAGTAGATTTGGTGTTCTTTTTATTTGCTTTCTGCTTTTTGACCATTTAGGTTGCACAGGCAGCAAATTTCGAAGCTTTCTCCACAGCCACGAGGGCTAGAAACTTCATTTTTCTTTAAGAATGAAGGCTGAAATCATCCCATATTCACTTGACTCCAGGAACTGGGGCTTTAAGGAAAACAATAATTATCATAAGACTCATGACATTTTCTGTTTAAAAGCTAGTTATTTTCCTCGAAGGCTCTTAAACACAACAGTTCTCACATGAGAATATTTAAAACCAAACACCAAGAAAATTTCACATTTTAAAGTTGAGAAAAAATTGTATTTTCTGAGATCTATCAGGGCCACTGCAGGCAGGAAAGGAAAATAAACAGGCACAGGAGCTCTGGGCAGCTCTTACTTTTGTAAAATTTGGAGGGTCAAATCTTCCAGTCCTTAATCAAGTAAAACTTCTACTGCAGTCAGCCCCTCCCCACATACATATTAACATATGCTCAATAACTATACACGTCATACTTAAATATTTGAGCCCTAAAGGCTACACATTTTATATGCACTAGCACATGGACTACATTTTCTGCATATTCTGAATAGTGCTTAGCGCACAGATGGTTCCCAGTGAATAATACAAATCATGACAATAATAATCAACTTTATGGACTCTGTGGACGTAATTTCTGTTCTGTGTTCTGGAATTGGCCTGGATACCACTGAAACCCTAAGAATTTGAGACATAAACACATCTGGTATTCAGACAACACTTTTTCATTCCTTCCTTTTCCCAAACTTGGAACAAAAAGTTACAAAACAAAATGGTTTTCAGTTAAAATGTAAAATTTTACAACAGCCATTGCTCTACAACCCAGTCTGGGGCAGAATCTGCCACCCCTTGGGGTTAAGTGATCTCCTCTCATCCTCTCTCTTTCTTCATCCTTCCTGATTTCTGTGCTGCTTTTTATGCTGTCAATCATGACATCTTTCCCAATTGCATGAGACCATTTGCTGGAGTCTCAGAGAACTGGCCTTCTTGGTTTTGCTCCCATCACATTCCTTTGCTCCTCCTGCCAGCAAAGAGATAGGCTGGTGCAGTGGATAGGGAGCTAGCCCTGAGAGACCTGAGTTCTACTTTTCCCATAGACTTCTTGTATGACCTCAGGCCAGTGACTTAGGGAGGGAATTTCAAAGGTTTTCAGACTCCCAAAGATGCAGCTAGGCATCTAGTGGGGTTTATAAAGCATGTAATCATCTAGGCGGTTTTAAAAATCTCACTAGGTGGGCAAATGCCCTTGAAAATCTGGTCCTATGTTTCTCTGTGCCTCAGTGCCCCATCTGTACAATGGGGATAACAGCATTGCTCTCCCCTACAGAGGGGCTGTGAGGAGACATTGGTTAGACACTGTGAGGCGCTCAGACACTGGGGTGATGGGGCCACATAAGTACCACAGGTAGAGTAGGAACTTCTCTACACCAATGGTTCTCAACCAGGGGTATGTTTACCCCTGGGGTACACAGAAGTCTTTGAGGGGGTACATCAACTCATCTAGATATTTGCCTAGTTTTACAACAGGCTACATAAAAAGCACTAGTGAAGTCAGAACAAACTAAAATTTCATACAATGACTTGTTTATACTGCTCTATATACTATACTCAGAAATGTAAGTACAATATTTATATTCCAATTGATTTATTTTACAATTATATGGTAAAAATGAGAAAGTAACCAATTTTTCAGTAATAGTGTGCTGTGACACTTTTGTATCTTTATATCTGATTTTGTCAGCAAGTAGTTTTTAAGTGAACTTTGGGGTACACAAGACAAATCAGACTCCTGAAAGTGGTACAGCAGTCTGGAAAGGTTAGGAGCCACTGCTCTATACCACTGCTATCCCTTCCCTTGGTTTTGGCCGCTTCATTGCAGCACCTATCCTCCTCATATATCCCTCTTTTCTGAATGTAACCTTGACTGTAGTTCTTCTGAGTCCCCTGTGTTCTGTCTTCAACACCCCTCCCCGCCCCCCCCCCCCCCCCAAGGGATTCCTTTTTACAGGCTCATCTAATGACTTCCAGATCCTCAATTTAATTGCCAACCCTTTGAATCTTGATAACCCAGCCTCTGTTTACAAACATAGGGACTCCCTGCCCCAAGGGCACAAGCTGGGAGCAGTACTTCTCTGCAGAACTCACACTCTACACCCAGGCTGTGCTGCTGCAGTTAAAAGCTCTGCCTGGGGCTAGGATGTGCACCAGGAGCAGACCTCCTGGAAGAAACTCAGGGGAGGGAGGATGACCCCCTCCGAAACCCCCGCACTGCCTAAGTGGAGTCCCTGAATTAACCTCTGTTCCACATTGCACTGGAAGTTAGCTGAGATTTTGATCATATCCAGTGGGCGCAGCTAAAACTTTTTTATTAGTAGGAGAGAACAATTTGAGGAGATGCTATTCTCTCTTCTTCTAAAAAGCAACACTGTTGAGACTGGTAATACTGTACTTAGTGGTTAAAAGAGCAACTTTTTTAGCTACCCACTGGCTCTGAAGCATCTCAAATTTTATTTTTTCTCCATATATATTTCCAGTGACACTTTCTCAATTTCATCCTTGGACACAATTGGCATGGGATGTTAGGGGAAAAAGTCCATTCTAATTTTCACCTTTAAAAACCATAGCCATAATAAACTGCAAAATACATAATACTGTAAGGTCATTGACAAGTTAAATATTTTAACAAATTAAATTTTACAATTTCATAAGAGTCACATAAAAACTAAAAATTATAGGAAAGAAAAAAGTAAATGTACTAGAACAATCGTGGTACTTCCCATTGCTCCTCATTTCCTCACTCGTGGAAAATTAAATAGTTTAAATGAAACAAGGAAAAATAGAATAAATATATGATCTATGACAATAACAATGTAAGTTATACAATGAAACCATGATTAGATATTTTACAAAACCTTAGTGAACCAAAATATTTTAATTTTCCTGAGATATGTTTGTCATAAAATGTTGTTTTTAATTTTTAAAGAGTTTAAATTTAGCATGCTGTGATCTGCTCTTTACTGCTGCCTCTCCCCTGAGCTCCAAGACCTAAAGCAAAGAATGTTCTTTTAGCCACACAGGAAAAAAAAAAATATAATGAGTAGAATAGATGATCATGCTCAGCATAAAAAGATCCACTATTTTTCTAATGTTACTATTCCTTGTAACAATGGGCCTTTAGTGGAAAGTCAGTGATGCATCATCTTAGATAGTTGTCTATTTGTGCGGACAGGGGTCTAATCTCTTGCCTTGAGGCATATCCAAATGTCAAATGTACATAGTTGCCACAGCAAAATAATATTCCAAAGTCAACTAAATATCATTTTACTTGCCATAGATCAAGATCTTTACCACCACCGGTCAAACTACTTAGCATGTAGGAGATCGCTTACACATGATCAGACTGATGCTCCATGCTTAACACTGACTTCCTTCATTTCTATCTGTCTGATACAGACTGTAGGCATCTTTCCCTCAAACAGACTCTCCCTTTGGCTCCATTCTCTTCCAAACTATTACTGAGGTCTTCTCTCCATGAGAAACACTCCTGAATCAGCACGACTACTTCTATACTCAACCCAACCTTCAAGAGACTTCTCTTAAAAGATCAGTCAGTAATGAACAAGAGTCAAGCAATGCAAAAATGAAAAGAGTTTATCTCAACGTGAGTTAAGTGCTAAATGGATTCACTCTTGTGCAGCAAGTAACAAAAATGGGAAATACAATTTGAAATCGAAAACATCCAGAAAGCATTGCCTAGCAGTAAGGGCAGCTGCAGAGCTGAGTACTTAGGGTAACAGAAGGATGTGTCATTCACAGGTTTTAATCAGTGATCAGACATTTTGAAGTAAAACTAACAGCTGCTATAAAGAATGGCACAATGAAGGATGCAAGGAAGGCAGTCAAGTATGGAACAGGCACAATGTGCCGCATTTATAAATGAAGATCATAAAAAAAATAACTATGTATTAAATAACATTATTTCAGTTCTTAGGGAAAATATGGGAGGGAGGGGCTTAGACAGCAGTTGAAAATCACTGAAACAAACAAAAGGAAGCTGAACTCTAATCATACATCCAACTTCACAGGAACCTTACCCCAAAGAATATAGTAAGTTTAAACAACAGATGGGAGGATAGTAGAATATTAAGGAAGATGAAGTTTTACTGGTGCCCATGGAGAAACTTTCAAGAGCTGCAGTTAGACCTCTCTCAATGGAAGGCCCTAGAAAGACTTTCCTAGCCAGGTCACCTTTTCACAGAGATCTCCTGCCCTAGCAAAAACTGGGGCAGACAAGGGAAGAAGGAAATCAAAGAAATAAATTATATTTAGAAGTTGAACCAAGCTTTCACAAGAGCAGGGTTCACTTAGATGTAAGCTTTTTGCAAGTCTTAGTACCAAGGTACTATAGTAAGGAGTACTCTGTATAATAGGACCCTATCAATTCACAGTTAATTTTGGTCAATTTCATGGACATAGGATTTTCAAAATATAAATTTCATGATTTCAGTTATTTAAATCTGAAATTTCAAAAGTTTGTAATTGTAGGGGTCCTGACCCAAAAGGGAGTTGTGGGTGGAGGGGAGGGGGGATTGAGAATCCTAATTGTAGGGGGATCACAGTATTGCCACCCTTATTTCCGCACTAGGCTGCTGGCTGGAGGCGCTACCTTCAGAGCTGGGTGGCCGGAGAGCGTGGCTGCTGGCCAGGACCCAGCTCTGAAGCAGGAGCACAGAGTACGGATGGCATGGTAGGGTATGCCACCCTTACTTCTGTTCTGTTGGCCTTCAGAGCTGGGCCCTTGGCCAGGAGCCCACCATTCTCTGGCCATCCACGTCTGAAGGCAGCAGCACAGAAGCCAGAGTGCACGGTATGGTATTGCCACCTTACTTCTGCACTGCTGCTGGTGGGTCCTGTCTTCACAGGTGAGCCTGGCTAGCAGATGCCAGTTGTCTGGCCATCCAGCTCTGAAGGCAGTGCAGAAGTAAGGTGGCAATACCGCAACAACCCCCCACCCTACCCACCCTCTTTTGAGTCAGGACCCCCGTTTGGGAAACGCTGGTCTCCCCCATGAAAATCTGTATAGTATAGTACACAAAAGACCAGATTTCATGGGGGAAACCGGATTTCATGGTCCGTGACATGTTTTTCATGGCTGTGAATTTGGTAGGTGCCCAATATATAAATATCAGACACATGAAAGAATACTAGAAGCTGTAGAATAAGAAGGGAAATGTGTGCAGACTGAGTTAATCTTGATATCCACAGACAAGTATGCTGCCCTCACTAAATCAGAGGTAGAAAAGGAATAAAAGAGAATCCTATGCAGAGAGGGTCAGCAGTATTACTGCTAACCGTTGTTCAACTACTGAAAGGGAGCCACCTGAAATGAAAGATTCCATATCCAGACTAACGACTCCATAAGGAGGAAAT
Organism: Chelonia mydas; assembly: GCF_015237465.2. NCBI lineage: Eukaryota > Metazoa > Chordata > Testudines > Cheloniidae > Chelonia > Chelonia mydas. The sequence continues at coordinate 127,730,849 of NC_057849.1, forward strand.
TAGATTAAGATCTGTGTCATAAACAAAACAGGATCCTATGTTACCTTCCCAGGTGCCAGGACAAATGATGGCAATAGCAGGATACAGAATCCTAAAGAATGTTGAATAATTCCTAGAGATTTTAGTCCAACTAAAACAAACAAACAAAAAAAATAAGGCTCAAGAGTCCTCTTTGGAGATGTGATTAAAAGAATGAAGACAACAATGATGCAGAAGATGTTAATCTTCTCCTTTCTACTCTATTGGAGATCAATTGATGGATGCATCACAGGGGTAGACAGAAGCAGCAACAAAATGTTTAGAGACAACTGATCTTGCTGGAGAAAAAAAAGATTAATGAAGTGGTAGATGTCTTTGGGTTTTAAACAAAATATTTCACACAGTGTTACACCAAAATTTCACTAAACAAGAATCCAAATCTGTTTTAAAGATGGAACATGGACATATGCACTCAAGATTGATTGAAGGATTGTAAACAATGAGTTACAATATATGGGAAAGTATCAAGTTTGGAGAGAAAGTAAGTTGCCTAGTGCCTATTTAATGTCTTCAATAATGAACTAAGGGAGAGCATAAACAGCATTTTAATAAATTCACTAAACTGGGAGGAGCTGCAAACACTGGTGGGGCAGAGTAATAATACATAAAGGGACTGAAGTAGCAAACAGCAAATCAGATAGAAATTTGCAATGAGGAAGGGCAGCAAAGGAGACCAGGACAACTTTGGGCTGTATATCAATATATGTGATATTGACAAACTGGAGGAAATTCAAGGAAGATCAACAAAGACAGGGAAAGAGAAACACTTACATGGAAAGAGTAAATAAATTAAATATGTATAGCTTGGCTAAGGAAGAAGTAAATGTGGTAATGTGAGCATGGGAGAAGAAGCACTCTGACAGAAGGCAACAACCAAGGAAGGAATGGATTTATTTATTACAATAGAAGAGGGCATAGCTCCAAGTACAATTAGCTTCTGGTTAAATTTTGCAAGGAAAGTGGTTTGGACTACTCAGAAGTATTATTCAGGCCTAATTTGATGGAGTCAAGTTTGCAAACTAATTCCAGTCCTGCAGTTTCTCACTGAAGTCTGTTTTTGAAGTTTTTTTGTTGGGCCTGGTCACTACAAAAAGTAATTTTCCCTCTGTTGATACTCACACCTTCTTGTCAACTGTTGGGAATCGGCCACATCCACCCAGATTGAATTGGCCTCGTTAGCACTGACCCCCCAGTTGGTAAGGCAACTCCCATCTTTTCATGTGCTATTTATTTATACCTGCCTACTGTATTTTTCACTCCATGCATCTGATGAAGTGGGTTACAGTCCACAAAAGCTTATGCCCAAATATATGTGCTAGTCTCTCAGGTGCCACAAAGACTCCTTGTTGTTTTTGCTGATACAGAATAACACGGCTACCCCTCTGAAATTGTATTTTGTTTTCTATAAGGATTTAACTGTAAGGGAAACCTAAATAACTTAATTGAGGTTAAAAAATCCATTGCTAACAAGCAAGCATCTCCGCTGAGACTGGAAAAGCACCCATGTGAATTAGAAACAAAAGTTCCATTATTCCGGAATAAAAGTTTCCACACAGAGAGTTATATTCGTAAAACTATAGCAGTATAATTATACTGGTAAATTTCCTCCTGTAGACAAGTCCTTAGGTACCTTCAAAACCCCAGCCTGACAGTCTGTTACAGAGCCTTTACCCAAAATGGGACTACCTGCATGAGTAACTGCTACACAATATAGGGATGGCAGAACTGGGCCCTAGGGATAAAATCCTGGGCCTGCTAAAGTCAGTGACAGAACTTCCATTGACTTCATGGGGCCAGGATTTCACCCAAGTGCTTTATCACAAGCCACTCTGCTGTAAATGACTAGCGTACGAGGGTGTCTCACTGTGATTGTTTCAGTAATTGTAAGCATTTGTAATTGCCTATCCTTTGCCAGTACACACAACAATAAATTCAAATGTTGCTAATCAGTGTATTGCATCATTTTTTATTAAAAAGTAAATAGAAAATTAGAGTAGGTGGGGTGCATTATATAGCAAAAATTCCACATTTTTTTCTCTCTTAATGAGATTCTAATCTACCCATGACCTTTTTGCTTACTGCATCTTCTGATTATTACATCCAAAGCAAAATAATTTGAAAAATTTATATATACACACACAGCATGTGCAGTTGTAAACATAGACCAACATTTTCAAACCTCTTTGCCTACAGCGGGGTTCCGAAATCCATACTTAGACATGAATAATGAGGGCCTGATTTTTTAAAGTGTTGAGCACCCACATATGAAATCAACAGGAGCTGTATGCGTTCGCAACATTGAACAGTGAAAAGTTTTAGAAGATTGCTAGATTATAGCCTCAGAAGATTAATTCATGAGTCCAAGCCATAACAGAGAACAATTTACAGAGGACTGATTTTTATTTGAACTGGTGCTATATGCTATAACTACAGGAGAAACAGGAAAGTCTTTTAATGTCTCATTAACATTATAAAAACAAAAAGGTGGCACACATAAGCGAGTTCCACTATAGAACTCCCATCAAAGTCCTTTTTTACAACAACCTCTCAGGCTATTTGTGCATGAAGTAACAGATACAGAAAAGGTAAACATTAACTCTTTATCTTGTACTAGTTTTGATAAAGCTGGCAAGAAAGCAAATATGAAAAAATTCACATGAAATCGAATAATAATGCCAATTGCATGAAACATTTAATTCCTTCTGTGCTCCAGAAACAACAATAATTCCTCCCTTCCAGCTGTTCTTCCAGATATCTGTAAGTTTACACTGACTCAGCTTGTACAGACAAATCATCTATCACACATTCTCCTTTCTTAAAAAGGGACACAGTCAGGTACAGAAGTTTAGGACAAAAGTGCATGCTTCATTATTTTTAAAAGGGAAAATCCCCCCTCCATTCATCCCCCCTCAAAATCTACTATTATATATCAGTATTTTCCTTATGCTTTACTTTACATTAAAATAGATTTTGTTCAGATTTAAGTATAATGCTAAGAAACGTCTTGCCTGGATTGGTTGGTTAAATTGCTTTCTGAGTGAAGGAACGGCGTCATACCCTCACAGTTTGTATGGAATATAATCTTCCATTTAAAGTCTTTTAGCCCTCTAAGTATTGGTGATAGGCACTACATAAATCTAAATAGCTACAAATGGCTTGTCTACATAGTTCACTGGTCTGCAACAAAAAGTGTAAATTATAGAATGCAATAGCATGTTGCACACTAACTGGCCCATGTAGACCCTCCTAGATGCACTAAGAGTTCCCTAATGCATGTTGCCATAGTCCTGTTTCAAACAGTATTACACTAAGATGCACTAGGGAACTTTAGGTGCACACCAGCAGGGTCTGTATGGGCCAGTTAGTCAGAGCATACTAGAATTTACACCCGTCTGGTGCAGACTAATGTACCATATGGACAAACCCAAAGACTTCCAAATGTAAGTAACTGCAGTAATTAGGCTTACTGCATACTGATACATTAACGAGCAAATTACAGGAGCACAGATTTTATAAAATATGTAAATACATAGATGTAGTTTATAATATATTAGGCCCCAATCCTACAAACACATACTTAAAGTTAAATCCGTAAGTAATTCTTTGCAGGGTTGAGTGCTTACGCTGTGGATCTGGAAAAATACCAAACCTTATTAAAAATGCATGCAATAAAGTTTCACATTTGGCTCTAGTGTAGTTTTCTCTGTGTGTACATGTATGCAAACATGCACACACGCATTTCACATTTATAGTACATGTACCAATAACGGATCAGATCCTCCCGCAGCGTGTGTGGGTCCACTTGCAGGACATGGCCTTAAAGCATTACGGAACAATATAGCACTTTTAGGAAAAAATAATGCAGAGGATTCAGGAAAAAGTGGTGCTGCTTTTGGATAGGGGATTGTGGACAGGATGGGAGGAGAAGCCTGTTTGAGGGGCACCAGGACTGAGGCTGCACAGGGGAAAGTTTGATAAGCATTGAGCTAGTACATGGGAATTTGCTATAACCAGAAGTGAAACTGACTAGATTATTCTCAAGAGTCCAAACTGAACTAAAAGTAAACAAACAATTATGATTTTTAACTTGACAAAATCTCTAGGTAGAAACATATAACAGCTGGTACACAACAGCAAGGACAGGACTAATTTCCACTTCAAACTGAATCAGCAACATGCTGCTAATGAGGGGATCCCTGTTCAATGCCCTTGCCCAGCTCAATGATTTCATCAGGACTCTGCAGAGGATCTGCTTGTGCACAAGACATTGCAGGATCAAGACCTAACACTTATTTGAATGCTCTTCCCTAGATAATTTATTTAAAACATTGCTGTTATTATTGTGAATTATTTGGCATTGTTTAAAAATTATTCCTCAGCTCTTGAGCTGGGCTGATAAATAAATCCATGTAAAATTTATTTGACAAATTCCACAATATTCTTGAATAAATTATTTTAGTTGCTTGTGGTTTATCTTCAAATATTAGCTCAGTTTTACCCATTATTACACTACACAGACTGCAGAATTCATATCATATTTATTTAAGAAGATCTAATAAGAACAGGATAAGAGTAAAAAGGGCAAAATTAAATCTTCTTCTGTCTAGAGGTGCATAGCTTATTCACTGTGATGGACTTGGAGCTGCCTATATTAATTTATGAATACTAGAAGTTGTAGGTGTTTGACAGATTGCTGTGAGGAGGGTTACTATCTCTTGACCTAGTTACTGTAGGGCTTACTGTATGCACATACTGAGTTAATTCAATAAGGATCTCAATACATGCAAACACCTGGACAATAACCCAGGATTATTGACTTTAATTTTGCTATCCCTGACTTCTGCTGAACTGAACAGGTTAACCAGTCTGAGAAAACCAAACCAAGGAGGAGAACAACACAACTTGCACCTGAATTTTAAGTAATGCACAGAGAAAGAAAGTGAAGGTGAACCCAGACTCTAGAGGCTGGGGTAAGACAGGCCTACATCGGACGCTATGTAAGCTAGATAAGCATATAGACCTTCTGCTGGTTTTTAAATCCTTTTTTTTTCATGTTATACTTAACAATAGGAGCAAAGCAAAGAATACTTTGGTTTAAGAAGGCTGTTATGGGCCACTGTATTCACCAGTGGTCACCAGCCCCCAAGGGAAGAACCACAGGTGACAAACTCAGTCAGATCTACTGGGTAAATGCAGTTGATGCAGGAGGTGGCTTAGCCCCGCATTCTGTTTAAGAGTGGGGGAATCACAGGATTCCATCCCAAACACAGGTAAGGGCATGAGGCCCAACACTTGAGGGGGTGCTCATGAAGAAATGGGGTACCAGGCCTAGACCAGTACCCAGTGGAGGGTCCCAGTTTGCATGTAAGGCTGGCAGATGCCCCAGGGGACAAAGGGGATCAGTAACAAGGCCAATGGGAGTGTATGCAGTCACCAGTACAGCAGCCAGACTCCATCCAGACTGTGTTAATCAATTCTGCAGAAACCAGAGAGGAGGATGATCAGCTGAAGTTTGAGAGAGAAACACTGCAGTTGGAGTCCATATGACTTGCTGATTGGAAACAGGAGAAGTAGCACTGGCATGAGGAGACAACGCAAGACCAACCAGACGGAACAAGAGCGTCGGTGACTCTATGGCCTGGAACTGTAAAGGATGTGCTACAGATTTGATAAGGAAGTCAGACACCATACCATATGCTCAGGGCCACATGATTCAATTCAGAACTCATCTCAAAAGCATTAAAAAATATACTCATGTCATCCCCATCCCTATAGCGAGGTAACAATTTAGAACAGTGGTGGGCAATCTGTGGCCCACGTGCCGCCCACGGCCCGTCAGGGTAATCTGCTGGTGGGCCAAGAGACAGTGTTTACATTGACTGTCTGCAGCACAGCTGCCCGCAGCTCCCAGGGGCCGCGGTTCCCCATTCCTGGCCCATGGGAGCTGTGGGAAGCGGTGGGAGTCCAGTTCTCTTCTCACTTATGCCAGTGTAAACCAGGAGAAAATTTTATGTAGTTACACTGGCATTAAGCCAGCATGAGAGGGACTCAAGCCCCATAACTGCAGATGCAATCCTTTTAAACAGGGCTCTCCTGGGTGCAGCCATAATCCTTTCAATATGTACATAACGAAACAAAATAGTATTCTTGGTTAAGACTGCTGTATTCCTAGAAACTCTTCTCACCCAACCGCATTCAAAACACCTGTTTTGGGTAATGCTGGGAAAGTCACTTAAATGGTTCTAATGATGTCTCCTGAAAGGATTTTCTAACTGTTCTTTGGTCACTAGATGCGGCCAGATGTTGGTTAGGGCTTGTCTACACTGGCACTTTACAGCACTGCAACGTTCTCGCTCAGGGGTGTGAAAAAAACATCCCCGTGAGCGCTGCAAGTGCTGGTAGCTATTCCCCTCAAGGAAGTGTTTTTTTTAGAGCACCGGGATGGGAGAGCTCTCAACCAGAGCTATGCCGCGACTACACAAACCACAATAAAGCGCTGCCGCAGCGCTTTAACATTGCCAGTAAAGATGTGTCCTTACTTTCCAGGTCATTCTTTTCGTCTGCACATTAAAAGGCCAATTAACATTATTCTATTAATTTACAAAATAACTATTCCATTTTAGCTACTGAGGATAAATACTCCATCATACCAGATGGTAAGAAGACTAATGCGGGGAAAAAAAAAATCTACACACACGGTCTCCTCTCCTCTAACATAAACTAAGCACTCAATTGTGATAAATCCCAGTTGAATCTTTATGGTTTGGAGCCACTGGATGATAATGAACACTTGACATTGAAAAAGCTATTATCTAGTATTATAAAACTATCACGCTTGTCATTGACTTGAAAGTCAACATATGTAAGTTCAGAAGATATATCATATATACATATATAATATAGATATCCTTCAGAACATGTTATGCTAGCTGTTGTATATTTTATGCTAATTCAGTAGACTTTTTTCTTGCTTCCATATCTTCAATGTCAGTCTCATGTGCAGAAATGTCAGGATCAAACAAAAGAGACACCATGCCCTAAAAATAATAAATGGATCAACTATGTGTCTGAAAGCCCTTCTGTTCTTTGGATTTTATTTTAGCCAGATAACCCACACAGTAAGTGACGAACAAACATGTATGTAGTTAGAGATTTAATTCCATTAGATTTTAGCAATGGTAAAAAGTAGGTCTCTATAGGCAAAGACTGAAGGGTCCTAAAAATAACCTAGTATATAAGAGCTGAGCATTTATTATTAAGAATCAAATATTCTCCTTTGCTTTAGAAAAGCATGTGGTGATTCTGCACTAAAAAAATACTGTTTAAAAAAAAAAAACCCTCTTCAGCAGTACATCAAAAATTAAAATTTATTTATTCCTACTCCCTGGGGATTGTACTACACAGTGAAGTCTGCACTACTTTTAAACTACTTTACTAAATCTTGCTGCATATGTAAAATAAAAAAGAAGAGGCTTTAAACAAATGTTACTACTGTATATTAGAGCAGTGACTGATCATTTCACTACAATTAATGAACTGTGAGAGTTTCCAATAAAAATGCTATTTATTTTATTCATTTAATTAACAAGATTCTGAGGTAATGTGCACATGATAAATTGTCTTTAAAAAAAGGGGAAAGGAGGGCATAAGCTAAAATTTCATCCAGTAGCCCAAGGGCAAAGAGAAGACAATCCAAAAGGAAAGAACTGCAGAAGAAGAGAACCAAAACTATTAAAAATGCATTGTGCTGAAGGGGGAAAAAAATGTTTTGCACAGTGATTTGACTAGAGCAACAGAAGGACTCAGACAAATGGGGATGGATTTCCATAGATGGTTAAAGGGAACGGAGAAGTTGCTGCCCGTAGCCCAGTACAGATGACATCTCAAGATGGAAATAAAGGACAACTTATCAAACTCAGTTACGTTAAATGAACTTGCGGGAGAGACAGGCACTAACTTGATACATTTCACAACTGTTGCTGCTCCTTGATCAGTTGCAAAGCAAGTTCAATTTTCAGTATTGCAGAAATTACAACTCAACTGTTAAAATTTCCTCACTACATCTAGGAGACCTTAGACCAAGACTTTCAAAATTAGCTGCTTAAAATTCTGCTAATAGTTTAAGCATAAAAATAGGTGCCTAGAATTTTCAAAAATGAGGGGCGCTCAGTAGTTCCAATTAAATTTAACGGGAGAGGCTGAGTGCTCAACAATTTTGAAAAATCAAGCCACTTCTTTAGGTGCCTAACAAAGGATACAAAGATCTAATTCAGTGGTTCCCAAACTTGTTCCGCCGCTTGTGCAGGGAAAGCCCCTGGCGGGCCGAGCCAGTTTGTTTACCTGCCGTGTCCACAGGTTCGGCCGATCGTGGCTCCCAGTGGCCGCGGTTCGCTGCTCCAGGCCAATGGGAGCTGGTGGAAGTGACGTGGACCGAGGGATCCCATATAATTAATTTCCCAGTATATGTACAGCTCACATTCTAGGAAAATCTTAACGCTGCTTCACTGTACGAACCCCATCGGTCTGGGGGATTAAACAAGACGCAGAAGACTAATTAATTTCATTTTGTGGTACCTAATGAAGACAGAATCTCAAGTATTATAGGAGTATTATTTTTAACTAGACAGTATGGCCTTTCACAAAAATGTCTTTGGACACTGCCTGTAACTTAAAGCACCAATCTTGAAAATACTTATACAAGAGAAGTACAGTTAAAAATCAATGAGACTCCCCATGAGTATAAAGTTATTCATGTATATAAGTATTTGCAAGCGCAGGACCTACATACTTTACTCCTGGAGGAATTCTGCACCACTGCGTACGTGCAGAATTTATGTCCCCTGCAGAAAAATTACGTCTACAAGGAAGCAAAGGGAAGCCACAAGAGCAGTCAGGAGACCCTCCCCAGCAGTATATTTCGGGGGCTGAGGGCAGCTAGCAGAGAGGCAAATCACTGTGGGGAGGTGAGACTGTGGAAGACCCGGCTGGTGGCTCCTACCCTGTGCCGGGCTCAGCTGCTAGTCCCGGCTGGGCTGGGGAGGATGGGACTTCCTCTTCCTGTGCACAGCAGCCAGGGCCAGGTCAGACCCATCCCCAGATTTCTCCCCCAGCTGCAGGAAGCTCTGCAAACTCTCTCCCCAGCTTCCTGCACCCAAGGAAAGCAGTGGACGTGTTGTTCTTTGACTTTAGCAAAACTTTTGACACTGTCTCCCACAGTATTCTTGCCAGCAAGTTAAAGAAGTATGGGTTGGATGAATGGACTATAAGATGGATAGAAAGCTGGCTAGATTGTCGGGCTCAATGGGTAGTGATCAATGGCTCCATGTCTAGTTTGCAGCCGGTATCAAGTGGAGTGCCCCAAGGGTCGGTTTTGTTCAATATCTTCATAAATGATCTGGAGGATGGTGTGGATTGCACCCTCAGCAAGTTTGCAGATGACACTAAACTGGGAGGAGAGGTAGATACGCTGGAGCGTAGGGATAGGATACAGAGAGACCTAGACAAATTGGAGGATTGGGCCAAAAGAAATCTGATGAGGTTCAACAAGGACAACTGCAGAGTCCTGCACTTAGGACGGAAGAATCCAATGCACCGCTAGAGACTAGGGACTGAATGGCTAGGCAGTAGTTCTGCTGAAAAGGACCTAGGGGTTACAGTGGACGAGAAGCTGGATATGAGTCAACAGTGTGCCCTTGTTGCCAAGAAGGCCAATGGCATTTTGGGATGTATAAGTATGGGCATTGCCAGCAGATCGAGGGACGTGCTCGTTCCCCTCTATTCGACACTGGTGAGGCCTCATCTGGAGTACTGTGTCCAGTTTTGGGCCCCACACTACAAGAAGCATGTGGAAAAATTGGAAAGAGTCCAGTCCAGAGGGCAACAAAAATAATTAGGGGACTGGAACACATGACTTATGAGAAGAGGCTGAGGGAACTGGGATTATTTAGTCTGCAAAAGAGAAGAATAAGGGAGGGACTTGATAAGTGCTTTCAACTACCTGAAAGGGGGTTCCAAAGAGGACGGATCTACACTGTTCTCGGTGGTAGCAGATGACAGAACAAGGAGTAATGGTCTCAAGTTGCAGTGGGGAAGATTTAGGTTGGATATTAGGAAAAACTTTTTTCACTAGGAGGGTGGTGAAACACTGGAATGCGTTACCTAGGGAGATGGTGGAATCTCCTTCCTTAGAAGTTTTTAAGGTCAGGCTTGACAAAGCCCTGGCTGGGATGATTTAATTGGGGATTGGTCCTGCTTTGAGCAGGGGGTTGGACTAGATGACCTCCTGAGGTCCCTTCCAACCCTGATATTCTATGATTCTATGATCACTCCTCAGCTGCAGGAGGAGCGATTCCTGTACAGGATCCTCCCCCATCCGCCCAACCCCTGTGCATCCAGGTCCCCTCATATCCAGACCCTCCCACCAAGCCTCACCCCTCCTCCCTTGCACTCAGAAGCCCCGCAATGAGCCCCAATCCCCTGCACCTGTACCACCCTGATGAGCCAGTCGCACCCGGATCCCCATCCAGCTGCATCTGGACTCCCCCGCACTGAGCCCAAACCCATGTCCCATTGCCAAGCTCTATCCTCCCCACACCCAGACCCCCCCCCACAGCTGAGCCCCAATCACCTTCATCTGGACCCCCCTGCAGAGTCCTATTACCGTTGCACCAGAACCCCCCAACAAGCCCCTGTGCATCCAGATCCCACACTAAGCCACCCGCACCCAGACTGACCCACCCAAAGCCCTCTCAACCCACACCTGGATCCCCCCACACTAAGCTCCTCCACATTTGTGTCCTGCCTTGTTGAGCCTGCCTGCCCACACCTGGTGCAACTGGCACAGAGGGGCAGGGACTGGGGTGTTTCTGGGGCAGGCCTGGTCCTTGTGGTGTATCAGGGTGGGTGCAGCCTCACCACTGAGTCTGTGTCCCAGGGGGAGTTCCACAGTGATCTTCCACCTCTGTGCAGCCAATGCCATGCTGGAGCGTCCACACTTATTTGACAAATAAAATGTGCAGAGTTTTAAAATATTGTGTGCAGAATTCCCTCGGGAGTAAACTTTTACTCATGTTGGTAAATTAGCCTATTTTACTTAGAGGAACATCTGGGCTGCTAGATGTTTGTAAAACTTCTATTTAAATTAAAAATACTAACAACTACAAAGAAAAAATCCTAAAGACCAATAGAAATATTTTCTTAAAAAAAAAAAAAATCTATGAGAACAGTGGGTTTTAGACAAATTAATTTCCCCCTGCAGTACAGCACTTAGAAGCTGAAAGTGAAATTGAATATAAACAAGTGATACTGACTTCACTGATTGGCACTGTCCCTGATGAGAGAATTGCAAAAACTGAAGAAAATGCCTGAATAGTAACAGGTTAATAAGCCTTTAAATATTCTTTCTTTTCTTATATAATGTAAGGTACTATGGTACACAGGTAAATAAATTTGTTTGCACAATATTTTTAAATTGATGTCCCTTTAAATTAAATGGAGACAATAAATATGGAAGGGTAAAAATAGATATTTTCCAGAAGGGAAACAGAACAAATAATTTACATGGTGGGCTAAACCGAAAGGACCACTCTCTTCCTCCTTCTCTTCGGGGAAAAGCATACATGCTCAAACCACGCTTTCCCAGAATTCTTCCAGGTGAAAAGTTTGGTTTCCTACACTATGACACGGCAAATACTTATCAGAACCAAAATCCAAACACACGGATTACAGTAATCTACAGTAGTGGTGCAAAAGAAGGCTCTCATCCCGCAGGTATTTGTGTATGTGCTTAAATACACGGACAGTCCCAGGAGCTAGTGAACTCAAGGCCCAGTGTTACAGCACTACTGTAGAGCTGTAGTTGTTCAAGGTAGCACTGTGGAACAGTATGTTTTATTTACTTATTACAGGAAGCAACAAACCCAGGTGAGATTAGACCTAACCTACACACCAACTTTTCTACTAAGAATGTGTTTCTCCAAACATCTGCCCCAGTCCTGCCTACTGCCCTGGAGCTGTCACTCGTGCCACTGCTTCCACCTCAGACCAGATGCTTGGCTTGCAGGCCGGTAGCTTGTGCGCCAAGGAGGCCGGAGGACTCTCTCAGGCTGGGGTCGGCAAACCTTTTTCATCCCCACAGCAGCAGGCTCGTCTTCCATAGCTACCCCAGCACACCCGGTTTCAGTGAGGAGGGCACAGGAGAGCCAAGCAATGGTCTGAGCTGCAGCAGCAGCCGCCCAGGGACCCAGCCCGAGCTTGCCCCCGCAGAGGGAGGGCTAGCAGCGGAGGGCGCCCCGGGGAAGGCGCCACTCAACCACCACCCCCGGGGCAGGGACGCAGGCGGCAGCGCCCGTCCCCTCTCCGGGCGCGGCAGCAGGAAGGGGGCGAACCGCCCTGCCCCGCACGGCCGCAGCCTGGCGTGAGAGCGCCCCGGGCCGAGGCCGGCCGGGAGCAGCGGAGCCGCGGGCTACGCACCCAGCAGGAGACCGTCCATGTCAAAGATCAGGTGGGTGGCGGGCCGCGGCGGAGCGGGGCGGCAGGAGGAGGCGGCCATGGCGGGGCAGCGGCGGGAGCACAAGCGGAGGAGGAGCCGGGCGGCGCAAGCGCTGTCAGCCGCCGGCGAAGGGGAAGTGGGAGCCGGCTGCGGCAGCACCGCTGTTTGGTAGTGGGGGAGGCAGGGAGCTGGGGCTGGTGCCGGGCGCCGGAGCTGGGCTCCCCCTCAGCCCTCCCGGCTCCGAGGTGCTCTGCGCTGCTGCCCTGCTTGCCCCCAGGCGCCCCAAGGGAGAAGGGAGGGGGTGCTGCACTTTTCTGTCTCATCGAGGGAGAGAAACCTAACCACGTCCCGGGAGTATCTGGGCCACAGCCGCAAGGGCACGTCTACACTTACCGGGCTACAGCGGTACCGGCGCAGCTGAGCCACTGCAGCTCTGTGGCGAAGAGGCTCTGGGGGACAGCTCTCCCGTCCGCATAAAAAACCCACCAGCGCGAGCTGCATAAGCCAGGTAGGCAAGAGAAGCTCTTCCACCGGCATGGCGCAGTGCACGCGAGCGCTTATGTCAGTGTAACTTATGTCGCTCAGGATGGGGGAATATTCACTCCCCTGAGTGACATAAATTTTATCGAAGTTGGTGGTAGTGTAGGCACAGTCTTATGCGGTGTCTACGCTGTACTTTTGTCAGTAAAACTTTTGTCGGTCAGGGGTGTGAAAAAACCATCCCCTTAGGGCCAAAAGTTTACCGACAAAAAGTGCCAGTGTGGAGAGCGCTTTGTCGGCAGGAGACGCTCTCCCACTGACAAAGCTACCGCTCCTCATTCGGGGTGGTTTTATTTTGTCGGAAGGAGAGCTCTCCCCTATTGACAAAGAATGGCTACATTGCCTACCTTAGCAGCACACGTGTGCCACTGTAAGCAGTGGCGGATTAGCCACTGGGCCAAGGAGGTGGGGTGGCGAGGTGAAGGAAGCTGGGGGCGGCAAGTTGTATGGGCCCGTGGTGTCCATGCTCCACCAATATGAGAGCACAGAGGCCCAGCTCCACCAAAGTTCGGGGCCAGATCTCTCTCGCGGCCCTGCCTACCGCCCCCGCGTGCTTTCCCCGGAGCATCCCTCCTGGCCATGCATGCCGACCACAGGCTATTTAGAAGAGCACGGGGCCCCTGTCACCACCACCAGTGTTACGCTAATAAAATAATACCAATAGGATCTTATGAGAGGGATAAGGCAAAAGAAACGTCACATTTATTGTAAATACAACCAAACATTACTATATGCAATTCCTATATAGATCCATTCACGCACACAGACATTCACACAGGTTCTGCAAAGAGGTTGTTATAGTTACCAGCCTAGACGTTGCTCATGCCAAGTCACTGGCCAGGTGGCCTGGACACGAGAGTGGAGCCAAGTCGTTGTCAGATGCGCATCCGATGCTCCCAGAGGGTGGTCACAGAACCAGACTCAAAGAACACAGTCCCAGGGTCCAATCTTTATAGGTCTCTGGTTCAATACAAAGCTATGGAAGTTGCTTCATCATGTTGAATTTACAATTGAGATGACCATCAATCAGCTCAATCAGCAGGTGGTACATTCATGACGGCTAGGTGTTATCTTCTTGTTCTTCCTTGATGCGTTTTGGGTGGATTCCGGTTTGCCCTCCGGGGTTCATCCGATTATCTCCACTCTGCATATTCTTCGGCTCATCGATACCAAGGTTGTAATTCTTAGGATTAGGTTCGCACCATTTACTAACCATTTATTTACCTGCTTCAGACATTCAATTCCATGCACTCATTATTCATTCTTGTACTTAAAAACACAGTCTAATGACTTTTTTGGGTTTAACAAGTTTTATCCCACTGTTTTCCCCTCTTTGGTTACAAAGATTTATATAGGCATGATAAGGGGCCCCCGCGGGGGAGGAAGGGCGTCAGGGTGTTGCTTTAAAGAACAGAATTGTTTCCTCAAAGTTCTTATCACTCTCCAGCACAGACTCTTTGTCCTGTACGGGCCATTCTTATCATCTCCTTGCATAGCCTATTAACTCAGTCCTGTACCACCCTGAGATAATTTGCACTTTGGCCTTGCATTTGTTACAGAGTGAAATTCAAAATAATAGTACAGCATGGAACGGATATTCATAACCTTTTACAATGCCTATACAACTCTTATATCTATCTTTATTTCTACTACTACTTGATTATAATTTTACCATACTTATATAACTGCGAGGGTGACCCAACACCGGCAGTGCAACGGGGCTAAAGCGGCTTCCTGCCTGCCCATCCACTACGCTTCTGCAAGCAGCCGGCACGTCCCTGCGGCCCCTGAGGGGGAGGGGTGTCTCCGCGTGCTGCCCCCACTCCGAGCGCGGACTCTGCCAACTGCAGCCAATGGGAGCTGTGGGGGCTCTGCCTGCGGGCAGCAGCGCATGGAGACCCCTCCGCCCCACCCCCGCCTAGGACCTGCTGCCAGAGGAGGGTGTGGGTCGCTTTCGGGAGCCGCCCGAGGTAAACGTTGCACCCCTCATGCTCTCCTGTACCCCAACTCCCTATCCCAGCCAAGACCCCGCATCCGAACTCCTTCACAGATCCAGCACCCCCTCCTACACTCCAACCTCCTGCCCCAGTCCAGACCAAGCACCCAAACTCCCTCCTACTTTGGTCTGGTGTACACTGTAGATAGGGTTGCCAACTTGCTAATCTCACAAAACCGAACACCTTAGCCCCGCCCCCCACCCTACCCCTTCCCCAAAGCCCCACCCCTTCTCCAAGGCCCTACCCCCCACTCACTCCATCCCCCCTCCCTCTGTCACTCGCTCTCTCCCACTCTGACTCACTTTCACCAGAGTGGGGCAACAGGTTGGGGTGTGGGAAAGGGTGAGGGCTCCAGCTGGGGTTTTGTGCTCCAGCTGGGGGTATGGGCTCCAGGGTGGGGCCACAGATGAGGGGTTAAGAGTGCGGGAGGGGTGAGGTCTTCGGTTGAGGGGTGTGTGCTCCGGGGTGGGGTAGGGGATGAGGGATTTGGGGTGAAGGAGGGGGCTCTGGACTGGAGCCAAGATGTTCGGAGTGCAGGAGGGGGCTCAGGACCG
Source organism: Chelonia mydas (assembly GCF_015237465.2). NCBI lineage: Eukaryota > Metazoa > Chordata > Testudines > Cheloniidae > Chelonia > Chelonia mydas. The sequence continues at coordinate 127,746,469 of NC_057849.1, forward strand.
AGGCAGGTGGTTGGGGTGCGGGAGGGGATGTGGGTTCTGGCAGGGGGTGTAGGCTCTGGGATGGGGCTGGGGATGAGGAGTTTCGGGTGCAGGAGAGGGTGCGGGTTCTGGAAGGGAATTTGGGTGTGGGAGGGAGCTCAGGGATGGGATAGGGAGTTGGGGTGCGGGAGGGAGTATGAAGCTCCATGAGGGAGTTTGGGTACGGGAGGGGGCTCAGGGTTAGGGGGTTGGGGTGCAGGAGGGGATTTGGGGTGTGGGCTCTAGCTGGGCGGCACTTACCTGAGTCGGCTCCCAGAAGTGGCTGGCATGTACAGACGGCTCCTAGACACAGGGGCCAGGGAGCTCTGCCCATGCCTGCAGGCACTGCCCCCGCAACTCTCATTGGCCACAGTTCCTGGCTGATGGGAGCTGCGAAGCCGGCGCTCAGGGCTGGGGTAGCACGTGGAGCCCCCTGGCCCCGCTGCCTAGGAGCCAGACATGCCATCCGCTTCTGGGAGCCGTGCAGAGCCATGGAGCCTGCCTTAGCCCCGCTGTGCCGCCGTCCGAACTTTTAGCTACCCGGTCACCACCCGGTCACCGTGAGAGACGTAGAGTCAAAATCGATGTAGTTTGATCAACACAGCATTAGTGTAGACACTGCATTGCTTACGTCAACTGTTACTAGCTTTCAGGAGCCATCCCACAATGCCCCACACTGACAGTACAATCAATACAAGTGCTGCTGGTGAGGATGCGCACCGCCAACACAAGGAGAAAAGTATAGACATGCACAGGCTATGTAATTACAGTGGCAGCCAGGGCTGTCCCTAGGGGGGTGGGCGCCCCGATTTGCCGTACCCTAGGGACGGCTCTGGCGGCAGTTATATGCTAACATAAGTTAGATCAACTTAATTTTGTAGTGTAGACATGGCCCTTGTCTCAGATACCAAGTATGTCACTTTTCCTAATAATTTTATCAACTGGGAATCGGATTGTGATCTTTAAAAAACAAACACGCACACACAATGCATGGACAAAAGAAAAAATGTGAATCTGTTATGTGGCAAATTCCTTTATAATTGACACAGTGCTTAGAATACCAGCATATCAGTTGCTCCAGAAGCTGCTGTAAGAGTGTAGGCAGTTTATCAGGGGTTTCTAGTAAGGATTTGTTTATCAAGTGTGTCTAACAAATACCAGGGTAGTCAGTGATTAAAAGCATAGTTGTATATATAATTTAATATATTTTCCCTAATATAATATTCTAATTAATTAAGCTTTGTCACCTACATTAGTTGATAATGTGACATCAGTACTCACTGACTGCAAGAAATTACATCACAATGAGCCATGTAACATGAGACGCAGTGATTTTCATATGCAAAAAAGGTTTCTGTGCAATTTTTTTTTAAAAGAGATTTCTTCTAACATTTTGAAAATATAACCAAACTATGTTTACCAAAAAATTGGTCTGTCTCATGGAGAGCTTTTGAATATGTTAAAAATCGGTGAATCCCAGACAGACCCCATCTATAAATCAATCAATCAGTCGTATTCTAAGGAAGATTCATCTTCTTACAGCTGGATGCTCTGCATTACAAAATTGTATTGTGTTTAAACATGATTGTGATCAAGTTAGCTGACCGAATGATGACTGCAATTTGTCCTACTCTACATTGGCTGGGTCAACTGTGATCAGTATTATGTCAGCTAATTCTTCACAGTTACATTCCAATACAAGAAAATCCTCCTATATAAACAGACAAGCCCCCTTAGCTTTATTCAGTATAATTACATCCACTTAATAGACAAATGAAGGCGGGGGGGGGGGAGGGGGGTCCAAGAAGACACAATAAGGTCATAGTATGGTATCCTCACAAACAACTAAAATAGCTAATTCCAGTTTTATTGGATGCCATTACATAATTTGACTCATAAATATCACAACAATAGTGTTTTCTTGAAACAGGGGAAGAAAAAATAGGAGGGTATGAAGGGAAATGGTATAACTGTCTTTCTTATTTTAATGACTTTATTTTTCATTTTAAACTTTTCCATGCGATGTGATGAGTCATGACCCGTTTAAATCATTTGTGCAGTTGTGATTTGTGAGAACATGCAGTGGGGTGGAGATACAATGATACGCAGAAGGCTAATAAGGAACCATAATCTGCTTGGTGAGAAGGATGGAAATGGGGTATAGGGATACAATCATGCTGGTAGGCCCTCAACCTGCAAAGATTAAGCAAATGCTTAACTTTACATACTGTGAATAGTCTCAATGACTCTCAGTGCATATAGCTAAGCATGTGCATAAATCTTTACAGCAGTGGTTCTCAATCAGGAGTACGTATGCCCCATGGGGGTACACTGAGGTCTTCCGGTGGTACATCAACTCATTTAGATATTTGCCTAGTTTTACAACAGGCTACAGAAAAAGCACTAGCAAAGTTAGTACAGACTAAAATGTCATACAGACAATGACTTGTTTTTACTGCTCTATATACTATACACTGAAATGTAAGTACAATATTTATATTCCAATTGATTTATAATTACATGGTAAAATAAGAAAGTAAGCAATTTTTCAGTAGTAGTGTACTGTGACACTTTTGTGTTTTTATGTCTGATTTTGTAAGCAAGTAATTTTTAATTGAGGTTAAACTTGGGGGTACACAAGACAGATCAGACTCCTGAAAGGGGTACAGTAATGTGGAAAGATTGAGAGCCACTGCTTTTTTACAGGATCAGGGCCTTACTTGGTATGGTCACATGTGGAAGGTCAATTATATTGTGTTGGTTTTTAATAAATATAAATTAACACCCTGTGGACAATACTGGAAAAGGATGTTTTTAAAAATACCTCACTCCCCAAAAAACCCAACTTTCTTAGGTTTTGCACAGGCAAAGAGAATTTCATCTATAAGTAACATCTGTTGGAAATGTTCAGGTGCAAGTGAGTGCAACTGAATGCCCAGTTAGGGGCGAGATAGCCAGTGCTAGGTATGCAGTTCATGTACAATTTTTTTGTCTTTTAATGTTACCTCAGTATCATTTCCTGAATCAGGGCCTGGGCCCTGATTCAGGAAAGAATTTAAGCAAATACATAACTTTAATTCAATGAAACTTAAGAACATGCTTAAGAACTTTTCTGTGTTGCATTGGACTTAAGTATTGCTTTCAGAACTGTGTACCTGGTCCTGAAGTCATTTAGATCATTCCCTTAAAAACAAAGGAAAGATTTACATATTTGTCCTAAATTATCGTATTCTGAAATGCATGAATGAGAATGTGTAACATTTTTTGAAATCCTGTTTTGAGACTGTTCAGAAACATGATCCCAATAATAGCAGTCTTTACAGAAGTGATAGAAATATGCTGTACCGTATATACCATTCTGAAATTAGTTTTGTTTTTCTTGTTGTCCTGCAGGCAACTGTGGCAAAGAGGATAAACTGATCTAAACCTATTTTGCTTTTAATTTTAAAAGGAATCTAAAGACAAAAATAACCCAGTAACTTAGAAGCCTTCACAATGACTTAAATAAAAGCTTGTAAACCCATTATTAATAATAAATTACCTGGAGTGGTTTATAATTAAATGAAATGAACAAACTGAGATTCAAGACAGTTGCAATACTTGAGTCTTCTAAGCCCTAATAAAAGAAACACATCCCAATTGTAAGGGACTGGGACATAGGCAGTGTTGCATAGAAGTCACAGGCTGATGTCCACAAGTCAAGGACAGCCGCAAGGTCGCAGTCAGAGAGCAGGGAGTAGAGTAATCACTAGAGTCGGGATCAATAAGCAAGAGTCAGGCTAGGATCAGACTCCAGACATAGTTGTTAGGCTGGAATCAGAAGGCAAGAGTCAGGGTCGGAGTCAGGCTGGGGTCAGAGACTAGAGAGACTGAAAGCAAAGTGAGATCTGGCATCATCACAGGCCAGAAGCCTCTGTGGTGTCCAGACAATTCCCTGGGGCACCCTCCAGGGTTAAATAGTGAGCATGAGCCAATCAGAGGGCTGCAGGGTGCTATTATTCTGGATCATTTTGGAAGTACTTCCTGCAGTGCTTAATCTCCACAGTGCTTCTTGGATACAGCTCTGCATGGCCCCTAGTGGTGAAGTGGGAATGTCAGCTACTTCCCGTTCTGCAGGCCTGGGTTCTAGTCCCATAGATCTTTCACAGCTGCTACTCTGAAACCTATATGAATAGTGAGTGTTGTAGCAAAAATCTTTCACCTTAAGAACATGAAGCAAGTTAATGTCATTGTTTCTGCTTGTGTTCTTACAATTAAAAGAGAATATGAGCCCCTCAAGGCTGACTGGCAAAGGGCCTTTCATACTGTAGCTCACATCGGGCCTGATACACTTTTTGCCCCACCACGCTGTTTAAGTACCTTGATGAATCAGGTTGTAACATGTATCAAAGACACAGTTAATTCAGTTAGTTTTCCAAATAACATGCAATATTCCCAGCAGAGGAAAGTACAATAAAAGTTTAATTTACTTTCACAAATAGCAACAATATTTGTAAAACAGGAAACTCACCCAGAAAAAAAAAACATACCCAAGAAGCTACCTTTACTTTAATACTAAGTAACTAAAAGGCAAAGTCTTAACCTCGGTGGTCCCACACAATTAAATATGTGTGCCTGACTTTGATAGCCTGGTAGTTCCTGCTGTTACTTGATTCTCAGACATTCCCTCTAGGTTTTTCTAAAGTGAACGCTATCTCACTGTGATGCTGCAGGATTTAAAGACTCCTAGATTTCCACTTCATCATCCATAGAATCTCACAACCATGCTAAAGGCATAATCCTAATTTCCACCAGCCACGAGTAATGCAGTCATACTAGTCTCATGCCAATAGAACATTCATATCACATCACACCATTGTGTATTCTGTGCCAAATCCTCAAGCACCCCGATGCCTCCTGATCTGTTCTGGCTTGACTGATCTTCAGGTTGTCATGATGGTACAGTAAGGGGTGCAGAGTACAGGAGGTCTTGAGTAGTCCGGAAGTCCTAGATCTACCAAGATATTTAGGCTCCTAGCTTCCAGTGAAATCAATATATTTGTGTATATGGGCCAAAGTGCTCTGGACATTTCACTGACTGTGGATCCCTGACACTCATTTCTCCCGTGCAGAATCCATAGAGGCCACTACTATCCTGAGGCATCAGAAGCCCCAGCAGAGTCACTTGTGTGGGGTAAAGAAAGAGAAGTATTTAGGAATCAAGGTTCTTACTGTGAACCCTCCAAAAACTTGATAGAAAGGATATTAGGAATTTTAGGTATCGGGAAACATCAGGGGCCCTCTCTCCTTCTCCCTGAGAATGGGGTGTTTGGGGGCCAATCAGATTGCCAGTTGAATGCTCTGTGTATATTGTTAAATATATATGGTACCACCAAAAAGAAAAAAAAGAAAAGGAGATGCAACATGACCAAGTTAAAATATAATACTTATAATAAATACATTGTTAATCAACCAGCAAATAAGTACATTATAAACCATGGACTATAGCATATCATTGGTGTTCAAGCAGAGCTCCCTTTTGAAATCAGTGAGGAGTTGTGCCTAAAAATCAATGGTATTATGTTCTTGTGGACTGTATTTTACTTCAGACAGAATTTGGAATTCTAATTAACTTATTTTATTACTTTATTGAAATATTTTCCTGATCTGTTAATTTATTTTGTCTGAAGTAATACACTATAGCATTTTTCCTGAATTGCTGTTTTGTGTCCTATGCCTAGATCAGAAGTAATTCCAAAATGGTCAGTTAATAGACCTATAGCAGAGAAGACCTGCTCAGCAATAAGTGCACCAGCAATAAATTCCTCCAAAGCTTTAAATCTAAACAAAAAATCATACATATTTAATGTTTTTTTCTGCAAAGTAGAATAGCAGTGCACAATAGATGAGTGTTCCTATTTTCTCTTTAACTGGCAAGTAATTGAACCAATAACAATGATGAGATTTTTGTGCTCCTTTCTCACTGACTTGTCCTCTCCTGCAGCTTTTTTTCTCTCCACAGTAATAAAATAAAATAAAATAAAATAAAACCCCTCTATGGCTGATATAGGGCCTGAGTCTGCACCATTTAAGTCAAAGGGAGCTTTTTCATTGATTTCAGGAGGTGCAGGATCAGGTCTATAATGATTAGAAAACACTAATCACTCAATTAAAATTAGCTAAATATGCAGAAGTATAGAGGTCCCCAAATTTACCTACTTTCACCGTAAGAAAATGGAATGTTCCAAAAGGAGCATAAGTTTGTCTGGAAGATTGACAGTACCCATTCAGGTACCTGAATAAGTAACTAACTAGACGTGGGACTTTTATCTCACCCCTATAAACATAATTCTAAAATGTTGCAGACTGCAACAGTTTTTTGCATCAGTGACTGATATCAATGGGACTACTCATGGAGTAAGGTGCTGTTCAACATAAAGAAGGGTATCAGAATCTGGCCCGCTAATATCAAGGTGATAAGCTTTCTGCTTCAAAGTTTGATTCAAATCTTACTTGCAGTATTTAAAATGTCCTGTCACGAGCTACTGTGTGTGTTCTGATGCCACTCATCTAATTAAAAAATTAAACCCATATCTTTATGGGCAACCATTGCCCATATATTTCATAATTGAAAATATAAATTTAAATATTACTCTTAATTTAAAGGGATAAATATCTAACCCATGAAGAGCAAGTACTTAATACAAATTGAAAGGGATCCGTGCAGGCTCCAAGTATGAGAAATTAATTCATCATAAATCTGATGATGCAGCTATCTACAAAAGAGGTTACAGAATGATTTGTTATGTAATTATTTCATAAATATTAGACATGTCATTTAGACCAGTTGGCACCACAATCTATAACAGATTAGTGTTGTGTTAAATAAATTTGACAGCCTTACTCCATAATCTACTGTAATAGTTTTAGCTGAATTTTTTAGCATAACAACTGTGCCCTCATCTGAAACAGCAAAACTAGGTTAATGCAGTTTCCTAAAAGCTAATAACAAGATTTTCAATATTAATAGTAATATATATTCTAATTAAGTAGAAGGTGCCATCTTAAAATCAGCCACCTCATGCTGGGATCCTGTCTGATCTTGCAAACTGCACAGGATCAAATTGAGTCAGTTCTTGGATGGGAGAACTCTCAGGAAAACCTAGCTGCAGGAAACATTGGATTTGATTCAGTAGGTGGCACTCTTGTCTCTGAATCTGTAACAGACCAAACTTCTTGCATCATGTTGGAGGACCTCTGCAGTTAGAGCTGGGATTGATTTGCAATTATTAAAGATCTCATGTTGCTTTATTGTGTAAGAGTAGATGTGTCAATTCTGGTAACCTGGCCAAATTTCAACTAGGCCAAATTATTATTTTGGTATTTCAACGCAAATATAGATTCAGGTGCGTATCTTAAAACATCATTTTGGCATTTAGATATCAAGGTATTACGCTTCGGGTTTTGCAGGATACACAGATTGCTGAAGTGTTGAGAAATTCCTTTTTTCAGCTTATCCAGTTATGAAGCCTTATACACTCTTCTCACATAGACCCAGTCGACATTATCCACTTTCATCATTTCCATGTTCTACTCATAACTCACTCTATCTAGGATTTGACACAACCACTACAAAAATACCAAATCTGGTAAGACATATCTCTAAGTTCCTCGTTAACAATATGAGTGTCACCACAGAAAATCACAGATTCCACTGGCTCCAAGTGTGGTTCAGATAGTAATTCTAAGTCTTTGTCCTATTATACAAAGTATTCCTGGAGTTACCGAATACTCCAGAAATTATACTTCCACAGTACCCATTGGTGAATATGTTCCACAGAGTGATGCAGCCAAATAGACCCAGCTTCTGACTATTTGGCAGTGAGAAAAAAAAAATATTCTTTGTTTTGGAATCCCTATTGCAGAACTTTTTTCTAGAGATATCAGACTAAGGCCATGACAAGCAGTGAACTGATCAAGGTGCAAAACCCACCTTTTTATTGAAGTTTTTCTACAGTATAGATTCATCTTTTTGTTTCTTCATTTGTTTGTTTTAAATCATAGCCACGCAAAGTCCAGAGGAACAGAATAAGTAAAAACTGTCTTTTTGTTGTTGTTTTGGGATTCTATAATTGTATACAGTATGTCCTGAAAATACCGCTTAGATTTCAGCATGATAGAAGGTTTTAAAAGTGCAGAAATATAGAAAGTTAAACTAAAAGAAGTCTCTCTCCATATTTAGCTTTTTTAATGGTGTGTTCCCTTTGCACCCCTATTCAAGACCAGAGAAGCATTTGTAGATATATTTCCAGATATTGTAAACTCTTTGACTAGACAGATTGGATTAGAGTGCAGGAACATTCAACCTTTTGTATTAAAGGTGAATTTGTCAACCATGGTTGTGCCAAAGGTTTATGTACTGCCCAGTCCAGCAAAGCATTTAAGCACTGAGTTAACTTTAAGCATATGAGTAGTCTTGTTTAAGTCAACAGGACTACTCAACTACTTAAAGGACATGCTCAGGTTCTTGGTTGAACTGGGATCCAAAGTTCAACTTTCCTGACATTCTTCGTGGTCACTGGGTTTTCCATGTGCTCCTTTATGACAGCAGCCCACATCTGCACTGAACATTTAGCGAGTGGGCAACCTTCTAGCTTACCCATTTGATCCAATGCTCCATACCTTTGTGCCCTCTTTGTCTTTCTGAACAGAATTTAGAAGCAAAGCTAGTTTTCCTAATCTCTGAGAATGGTCCGTAGGTATTGTTCCCATACCAACCTAAACACAGATATTTCTTTAAAAAACAACGCTATTACAAATCTGAGAGAAAATCAAAGCAAATAAAAGTGAAGTGCTATAAAATCTTATATATTTTTTCTTCTAATTTCTGGTCAGAAACACCACTGGTAGTAAGTCAAGTAATAATATGTGTGAGTCCTTCAGGCTTACAGTTTCGCTTACTAGGCTCATCTCCAATAGGAAAATTGCCTGTTGCTTACAGCAGATGCTGCAACTAGTTTAAGTGCTAGTGTTGACAGACAAAACTGTTTTCAGCACCAAGAGAAAACATGATTGAGACCATGTTTCACCATAAGTCAAATGGAACCTCTCACTCTTATTAGCATCCCAGTCCCAGTTCCCTGCCCTCTGTGTCAGTGAAGTCATTCAGTTATAATATTAAGTCACTTTGGTCCTTAGGTGTAAAGATCCATTAAAATTAATTGATTTCTAATCAAACACAGGTTATACAATAAGCATTAAGATCAATACCATTCCATTTTATGTTCCAATTATTCCAATACTCAATTAGTAGACAGCTTATTTTTCCTCTTCTGTCACTTAGCATGTAGCATTTCAACAGCACCCTCTAAATCTTTTGCATACCATTTTGGTCAAAATAAAGTCTTTGTTGTTGTAATTCCAGATTGAACCATTATGAATTTTCAGACTAGGCTTGCCAGCCCTCCCAGTTTCACTGGGAGTCTCCTGGAATCAGGCTTTATCTCCTGGAGGTTACTGCAGCCAAACCAGGAGATTTTAGGTGTTAAAAGTCCAGCGGTTCAGCAGAACTAAAGCAGGCTCCCTGCCTACCCTGGCCCCCCACCGCTCCCGGAAGAAGCCAGCATGTCCCTGTGGCCCTTGGGGAGGTAGGGGCAGGGTGTCTATGCGTGCTGCCCCCGCCCCCAGCGCTGACTCTGCAGCTCCCATTGGCCAGGATCTTGACCAATGGGAGCGGTGCCCATGGGCAGGGGCAGCGTTTGGAGACCCCCCCAGCCCCACCAACTATGAGCCGCTGCCAGAGGGATGTGCCCATCGCTTTCGCAAGCCTCCTAAGGTAAGCGCCATCTCCCTCACCCCCTCCTGCATCTCAACCCCCTGCCCCAGGCTCAGCCCGGAGCCTCCTCCTACACTCCGAACCCCTCAGCCCCAACCCAGAGCCCACAGCCCCTTCCACACCTCAACCACCTGCTCCAGCCCAGTGAAAGTGAGTGAGGGTGGGGGAGAGCAAGCGACGGAGAGAGGGGGGCTGGATTGAGTGGGGGCGGGGACTTGGGGAAAGGGCAGGGCAGAGGGCGAGGCAAGGTTGTTTGGGTTTCTGTGATTAGACAGTTGGCAACCCTATTTCAGATTAATTTAGCAATCTTGTCATTTCAATTAGGTCAGGTCTATATTGTAATTTTAGTCAGATTATTGTATACCCAGACAATCTCAGATCCCTTTACTACTGTTTGTATCAGAGAACAGTATGTGCACTTCAGAAAGGTAGGAAAATATCAAATCATCTCTTTTCTCTCCTTATGAAAGCTTCTGCTGCACCCAGTGTACAGCTTGTTATAGCTGTACATAGCAACATCTCTCAGTGGCTGCCAGAAGGCATTACTTCTAAGAATTTTCACTTATGATGAGAAGAGGTGGATGAAAAATTTTGAGATATATGTATAAATAAAAAATATGGATGACATTTTTCACAAAATATTTTTTAAAAATGTGAAGACTTGGTTGATGTTTTTCAACAAGTTGTAAGACAGTGGAAAGGGATATAGTTTTACAAATCTGAAGGGTTCACTCCAGAGCTAGTGAACCAGAAGCTAGTATTTAAAAATTAAAAATAAACACAGTAAAACATGAAGGTTGGCAATTGCAATCTCAATTGTTCGGTAGGTGTGACACTACAAGTATGCTATGATGGGTTGGACCCCCCCCCCCCCCAATCCAGGATGTCACCTGATGTTCTGGGGTTCCACCGAGCCCGCCTGTTCCACCTTGGGTTACCAGATGTCCCGATTTTATAGTGACAGTCCCAATATTTGGGGCTTTTTCTTATATAGGCTCCTATTACATCCCACCTGCTGTCCTGATTTTTCACACTTGCTATCTGGTCACCCTAGTTTTACCAGCCTGTGTTTCCTCACCCTGTCCTTGCTGTGCCAGGCCCTCAAGCCTTCTCTAGCACACACACAGGTAATGCCACATCCAGCTGCAGACACAGACTGAAATCAGCTCTGTATGGGGGGATTCAGCTCAGGACCTTACCCAGCACTCACATGCACATCTTCTTTGGGGTGTAAACCCAAAATTATATCGTCTTGCCCTGTATAGAGAGATCTGTACAGCATAAGCTCATAAAAAATCGCCCCCTCCCTCAACATGGAGGGAGATATGCACAGCTTTTTGCCCTCCTCCCCCAGATATGAATTGCACAAACTGGGTTTTGAAATAAGCAAGAAATAAGTTTATTAACTACAAAAGGTAAATTTTAAGTGAATATAAGGGATTGCAAACAGAACAAAGCAGATTACTGAGCAAATAAAACAAAACATTCAACCTAAGTTTAATTCACTAAAGAAAGAGGTTACAAAATATAATTTCTCACCCTAAATACTGTTTTTGGCAGCTTGCAGAGTTTCTGCAGCTTAGTGTTCCAGTCATTTCTCTTTACAGACTAGACCCCTATCTCAGCCTGCATTCAGCCCTTGCCTTCCCCAGCTTAGTTCCTTTGTCTCTTCAGGTGCTTTCAGCAGTCTTCCTTCTTGGGCGGGGAGGCAATGAAGAAGAGCCCTGATTGACTCACTTCCCACCTTATGTAGGATTTACATAAGGTGGGAATCCTTTGTTACCAGTAGAAAAATACCAGCAGTGTCCAAGACGGTACTCTGTACCTGGTGACATCATAAGATGACACTGCAGTGTCAAAGCAATATCCCAGGAAGCTCCTCAGGAACGTGAGAGGTTAATATTGTGATGGGTTGGATCACAAAAACCCCCTTGGGGCTGCCAACTGATGTGCCAAGACTACTTCTGCCCCTGCTTTCCCTGCCAGGTTTGGACTTCAGCACCTTGTCTTAAATATAAAATAGAAACTTACAAGAAGTGGAAGATTGGACAAATGACAAGGGAAGAGTATAAAAATGTTTCTCGGGTATGTAGGAATGAAATCAGGAGGGCCAAATCGCACCTGGAGCTGCAGCTAGCAAGAGATGTTAAGAGTAACAAGAAGGGTTTCTTCAGGTATGTTGGTAACAAGAAGAAAGCCAAGGAAAGTGTGGGCCCCTTACTGAATGAGGGAGGCAACCTAATGACAGAGGATGTGGAAAAAGCTAATGTACTCAATGCTTTTTTTGCCTTTGTCTTCACGAACAAGGTCAGCTCCCAGACTGCTGCGCTGGGCAACATAGCATGGGGAGTAGGTGGCCAGCCCTCTGTGGAGAAAGAGGTGGTTAGGGACTATTTAGAAAAGCTGGACGTGCACAAGTCCATGGGGCCGGATGCGTTGCATCTGAGAGTGCTAAAGGAGTTGGCGGCTGTGATTGCAGAGCCATTGGCCATTATCTTTGAAAACTCATGGCGATCGGGGGAAGTCCCGGACGACTGGAAAAAGGCTAATGTAGTGCCCATCTTTAAAAAAGGGAAGGAGGAGGATCCTGGGAACTACAGGCCAGTCAGCCTCACCTCAGTCCCCAGAAAAATCATGGAGCAGGTCCTCAAGGAATCAATCCTGAAGCACTTACATGAGAGGAAAGTGATCAGGAACAGTCAGCATGGATTCACGAAGGGAAGGTCATGCCTGATTAATCTAATTGCCTTCTATGATGAGATTACTGGTTCTGTGGATGAAGGGAAAGCAGTGGATGTATTGTTTCTTGACTTTAGCAAAGCTTTTGACACGGTCTCCCACAGTATTCTTGTCAGCAAGTTAAAGAAGTATGGGCTGGATGAATGCACTATAAGGTGAGTAGAAAGTTGGCTAGATTGTCAGGCTCAACGGGTAGTGATCAATGGCTCCATGTCTAGTTGGCAGCCGGTGTCAAGTGGAGTGCCCCAGGGGTCGGTCCTGGGGCTGGTTTTGTTCAATATCTTCATAAATGATCTGGAGGATGGTGTGGATTGCACTCTCAGCAAATTTGCGGATGATACTAAACTAGGAGGAGTGATAGATACGGTGGCAGGTAGGGATAGGATACAGAGGGCCCTAGACAAATTGGAGGATTGGGCCAAAAGAAATCTGATGAGGTTCAACAAGGATAAGTGCAGGGTCCTGCACTTAGGAAGAATCCAATGCACCGCTACAGACTAGGGACCGAATGGCTCGGCAGCAGTTCTGCAGAAAAGGACCTAGGGGTTACAGTGGACGAGAAGCTGGATATGAGTCAACAGTGTGCCATTGTTGCCAAGAAGGCCAATGGCATTTTGGGATGTATAAGTAGGGGCATAGCCAGCAGATCGAGGGACATGATCGTTCCCCTCTATTCGACATTGGTGAGGCCTCATCTGGAGTACTGTGTCCAGTTTTGGGTCCCACACTACAAGAAGGATGTGAAAAAGTTGGAAAGAGTCCAGCGGAGGGCAACAAAAATGATTAGGGATCTGGAACACATGACTTATGAGGAGAGGCTGAGGGAACTGGGATTGTTTAGTCTGCAGAAGAGAAGAATGAGGGGGGATTTGATAGCTACTTTCAACTACCTGAGAGGTGGTTCCAAAGAGGATGGTTCTAGACTATTCTCAGTGGTAGAAGATGACAGGACAAGGAGTAATGGTCTCAAGTTGCAGTGGGGGAGGTTTAGGTTGGATATTAGGAAAAACTTTTCACTAGGAGGGTGGTGAAACACTGGAATGTGTTACCTAGGGAGGTGGTAGAATCTCCTTCCTTAGAAGTTTTTAAGGTCAGGCTTGACAAAGCCCTGGCTGGGATGATTTAATTGGGGATCCATCCTGCTCTGAGCAGGGGGTTGGACTAGATGACCTCCTGAGGTCCCTTCCAACCCTGATATTCTATGATTCTATGATTCTAAGCCAGACACGCCAGTCTGCTCCAACACAGACCCAGGGTCTGAACCACATGCCCCAAAGCTGCGGACTTAATTGAAAGCAAATTAAGAAGTGTTCCTGTCTTTAACACTCAGATGCCCAACTCCAAACCCCAAATAAAACTATTTTACCCTGTATAAAGCGTATACCAGGTAAATTCATAAATTGTTCGCCCTCTGTAACACTGATAGAGAGATATGCACAGCTGTTTGCCCCTCCCCTCCCCAGGTATTAATACATACTCTGGGTTAATTAATAAGTAAAAAGTGATTTTATAAAATACAGAAAGTAGGATTTAAGTGGTTCCAGGTAGTAACAGACAGAACAAAGTGAATTACCAAACAAAATAAAATAGAACACGCAAATTTGTCTAAGAAAACTGAATACAGATAAAAACCTCACCCAGTAAGCTTCCTTTTACAGACTAGTCTCCTTCTAGTCTGGGTCCAGCAATCACTCACACCCCCTGTAGTTACTGCCCTTTGTTCCAGTTTCTTTCAGGTATCCTTGGGAGTGGAGAGGCTATCTTTTGAGCAAGCTGAAGACAAAATGGAGGGGTCTCCCAGGGGTTTAAATAGACTTTCTTTTGTGGGTGGACACCCCTCACTCCCCCTGTGTAGAATCCAGCTACAAAATGGAGTTTTGGGGTCACGTGGGCCAGTCACATGTTCATGCATGACTCAGAACTTACAGGTAGCATCCATGGGTCACCTTATGGGGGGCACCGTCACAACTATCTTCGAAGTTCTGTTGGCCTTCTTAAATGACTCATTCAGGCTGATTGCCTGCTGTCTGATGGGCGTTCCCCCAAGTACACACACGGTTGTAATTGTTACATAGTCAATATTCCTAACTTCAAATACAGAAATAATACATGTATACAAATTGGATAATCACATTCAGCAAATCATAATTTTTCCAATAGTACCTTATATGACCCATCTTGCATAAAATATATCTTAATTGTGCCATATTCATATCATAACAATATTTCTGTGAAGAATATGGAGTGTAGCGTCACATATGCTATCAAGCAGAGAAAAACTCACAATAAATGAAGTTCTAAAAAAATGCTAATGGAATAGCATTCTGTTAACTTTATGAATCTCATCAATAATATAACTTAGGCTTTGCATTTAGTAAGTGGTTCAAGAACACTGTACTGTGTTTTTTCTTTGCTCTTGCAGTTTACTTAAGCCCCTTCATTTTCAGTTTAAACCTATTTTTACCAAAAAAAATCCCAGGTTTTACAAAAAGTATTACCCCCCCCCCCACCCATTTTCACCCTACTTTTATGTCATTCAACTATATAAAATAACTTGTTTTATTAGGAAAATACAATACATTGTATGAAATATATGTATTATGGTAATACATTAGTTTGTGTGTAACAAAGCTTCCTGTTAAAGTAAGGCTATGATTAGTCTAGAAGATACACACAATAAACAAACAACTCTGACGTGTGTGCATATCTGAACATACTGATGAATCTCACACCCACCACATACACATTTCAAGCTGTTAGCAGGTAACGGTTTAAAGATTTGACACGCTAAAATGGAAGAAAATGAACTCTCTATCAGAATATGTTTCAGAACACAAGGAAGTATTCAAAAGTTTTATTTGTGGATTAGAGATTGTTTTCTTAAACTCAAACGCATTGTGTTTTGAGTTCTGTTTTAGTACTGCAGCAAACCACACTGAATTCCGTTCATCAAAGGATTAATCTACTAAATACTCTTCCCCTCCCCCCGCCTCCTTCCATCCACCAAAATAAACCCCAATATTTACCAGGAAAAAATATCAAAAGTTTTTTTCACTGATTTTTAGCTGTTTGTCTTGTTGCAGTAATAAACACCGATAAATTCCCAGGAACAAATAAATAAAATAAATACCAAAACATTTACTCCATTATTGTTAAGGCTATGATTTAGTCATTGGTATTTTTAGTAAAAGTCATGACAGGTCACAGGCAATAAGCAAAAATTCACGGCCGATGACCTGTCCATGATTTGTACTATAAATACCCCATACTAAATCTTAGGTTATCTGGGGGTCCCGTGGTGCTGCTGCTGCTGGGGGGCTCCAGGGGTACTGCTCTGGGGGGAGAGGGGATGGCCCAGGGCACCACTGCTGCTCTGGATGGGGGCGGCCTCGGGTGCCGCTGCTGCTCCAGGACCGCTGTTCTAGGGCAGCGCCCAGGACCGCTGCTGCTCCAGCGGTGCCTGGGGCTGCCCAAGCAGCAGCTGGCCTTGGGACTTCCCCAGCTGCTTGGCCAGCCCTGGGGTCAGCTGCACTGGCCGCTGCAAAAGTCATGGAAGTCCCAGAAAGTCACGGAATCCTAAATTATTGTCCCTGGAGAAAGGGTGTGGTTTTGTAGTCAGAGCGCAGGAATGGGAGCTATTCACTCTGGCACCAGCTTGCTGACATGTCTTTCAACTTGTCTCTCTCTCTTACTTAGTTTCCTTATATACAATATGAGAAAAGTAATATGTACCTCACAAGCATCTTGTGAAGCTAAATTAATACTTGCAAAGGGCTTTAATATCTCTTGTTAGAAGTTACTATCAGTAACAACTCAGTAGGAGTATTTTACCATACTCACAATAGGATGAACATTAAATTGCATCTTGGATTCTCTCCTTCCCTGTTTCCTACAGTGTGTTTCTAATTAATTAGAATGGAAAGGCCTACAGTAGTTGATCCGGTACAACTGGAAGGTTTAAACTAAATTGTTTCTCTTAAGCTTATCTTTGCATACATATGGATTATGATAATTTGTTTGCCTTTGTTTCTTTATGTATAATATTATGTATGTGTATATAGAGAGAGAAAGAGAGTGATTTTGAAGAAAGATATTGTGTAGTCTTTTTTACACTGTTTTATCTGTAGGGGGCTGTATGCCAAGGACGTACCCCCCTCTGTCATTCCTTACCCCCTCTGTCATTCCTACAGTTAATGGGAGTGGACTTTCCACCCATATAGTGGTGATAAGTGCATGCAGCCAGCTTGTTTGAAATCTGGAGGCAGAAAGTGAAACAGCCTGCCGTGAGGTAAAGTATCTTCTTCTAATGTCTCTCCTATGTACTTATACTGTAAGATCTTTGGAACAAGGGACTGCTATATTTTTCAGTCGCATGCAGCCTTAAACACATTTTTGGCACTCAATAAATTAATAATAATAATGTGCCAAAATGTCTTATTTTCCTCAGAAAAGTGAAGCAGTTTATATTTTATAACAAAAAAAAAAGAAAGTTGGCTGGTGAAAGACTCTGATAAGCCAAATCTACAAAAGATAATCTAGAAACCATAATGACAAACTAAGATTGTAACATAAGAATGTGCTGCGTTAGTACAGTACTGTAATATGCTATGAAATTTCCTGCCTAGAATGGGTTAAAAAGAACATAAAACGTTGTCTGGCTTCTGAAAGCAGTAGGAACCAGTCAGAAAGTGGTGAGACCCTGAGTTACACCGTTTCCCTGCTGTGCTGCAGTGTGATTTTTTTTCCCCTCACCACTCAAACCCTTGTGTGTTCAAAAAAGTGATATTAAAAGAATGTGTAATTTTGATTACAAATTCTGTTTAAAGACTCAAAAGCTGCTGGGCTGCTAAAGAGTTGTAAAATAAGCTTTTTAAGAAACTTGTGGTTTTAAAGTAGCTTTGCGGACTCTGAGTGAGTGGGTTATGTTGTGTAATGAGAGCTAATGCAAGCCCATTGGTTCAGTGGAGGAAATACATGAGACTGAGAAATTTAATTATTTCAATTACATACATACATACATACATACAGTTACATAAGATAGTAAGTTAGACTCTTTCTTCAATAAGTCCAGATGCCCTCAGGTTTACTGAGGCTAATGAAAGTTAAGACCATGTATTGTGGGGAATATCCATTAATGGAAATAATTGAGACAGAGAACTGGCGTGGGTGTGATAGAGGATCAGCAATGGAAAGTATGCCCTTCAGTACCCTTGTACTCACCCCTTACACACTATTGCAATAATATTTGTACAAAATATGCCTTGTGAGATATCACATGAAAGCCAATAACACACTGGTTACTAATATGATTATAAAATGCATGTGTTAATGATTATATGTGAAGCTATGAATTCCCTCTGTATGATGTTACTAAAACAGCCTAGCCCAGGTAAAGGTGATAAACAGGTCTGTCCTAGACAAACAAATGTGGGTTTATCTTAATTTACATATTAACAGTAAATAAGGCCATCAAGCTAAACCTGTAGGGGTTATCTAATCCTGAATTCAAAAGACAGAGAATTAACATGTCTCCTGCACCCCAGGGAGACACAGGAGCCTGAATCCCCAGGAGATATTCCTGACTTGTAAGACAAAGACTTTCCCCTTGGGGATATAAGGAACAGAGAGACATTCCATCTTTACCTTTCACCTTAGGGGACAAAGAAATCAAGTGATTTGATCTCTGAAAGGGGTTGTGGCCAGGCCAGTTAGTAAAGAACTTGAAAGGAGAGTGGGGATGAAAAAAAAAACATCTTGAGCAAAGACTGTTCTAGCTAGATTAAATTTTAGTCTTTTAGATACTTGTTTTCACTTTTATTTGCTTGTAACCAGCTCTACCTTTATCTCTTTTACTTGGTATCATTTAATCCATGTTGTTTTGTTAATAAACTTGTTTTACTTTTATTATAAACCAATTCAGTGTTGTGTTTGAAGGGAAGGGTGTATTCATCCTGGTTAAATTAACGGAGCAGCAAATTTAATATCTTCTTTGAAGGTACAGTGGTAGGGGCTGGGCAGTCCAGAGAAACACCTCTGTGGAGCTTGAGGGCTAGAGTTTACTGATTGTTATCTGCTAGGCAAGGTTTGGGCTGGGAGAGCCTTAAGGAGTTTGCTGGTAAGGAATACAGACTGGTGTGGTAGGCTTTGGCTACACTTGCACCTTATACTGCAATAAAGCCTCCAAGAGCACTCTACCTTACTCCCCGTCCACACTGGCAAGGCATGTAGAGCGCTCTGACCCCCTGGCTGGAGCGCTCCTGGTACTCCACCTCCCTGAGAGGATTAACAGCTGTTGCGCATTGGCTGAGACGGTCCAGTGTAAATGGGGAGTAACGTTATTGCACACTGATTGACCTCCGGAAACTCCCCATAATCCTTTTAACTGAAGCGTCCTCTCTTGTTTTGTTGTGAACTCCGGACGCGGAAGTGCCGTTTCAAAGCTCCGTTTCGGGGGCTGCTTATCAAAAAAACAAACACAGCTACTGTTTGCTTTGAATGAGTGAGAGGCAGGCAGGGGGGCTCCGTTTGGAGTGCCGACAGCTAATATTTGCTTGAAGAGAGAGGCGGCGTGGGGGCAGGGGAGGGGAGGGGAGGCGAGGGGCGTTGGGGTCCGTTTCGGCGAGCGGCTGCTTATCTCGTCTATGAGAAAAAAAGAAACAGCTGTCATTTGCTTTCAGTGAGTGAGAGAGAGGCGGGGGAGGAAGGGGGGGGTCTGTACTTACAAGACAGCACGCTGACACACTCTCAGCACCCCAGAACCCCACTCTCTCTCCCCCCACGCTCCCTGTCACACTCCATCCCCCCCCCCCATTTGAAAAGCACGTTGCAGCCACTTCAATGCTGGGATAGCTGCCCATAATGCACCGCTCCCAATGCCGCTGCAAATGTGGCCGCGACAGTGCGCTGGCAGCTGTCAGTGTGGACAGACTGCAGCGCTTTTCCTACTCAGCTGTACGAAGGCGGGTTTAACTCACAGCGCTGTACATCTGTAAGTGTAGCCAAGGCCACAGTCTAATCACCAGCAAAACTCACTCTTGCTGACGCAGAGAGGTAACTAGTGGCTCACACCTCTGGGTATCCCCAGCAGCATGATACAGAAAGGAGCAGAGCTTTTACACATTAGTTATTTGGTTTTGTTATTTTAATTTGGATTTTTTTTTTTAACAAGAAACCTCCCCAACAAACTGTCCTTAACTACAATAACCAAGGTGGGGAAGGTCCTTTAAATCTTTTTTATAGCAAATTCTTATGATGCATTGTCTTCAGGCAAAACTTAAACTAAGACAGATCTTTAGTTTATGTATATGTGTGCATATATAATTACACATGCACGTGTGATTTTTCACCTCTTTTTACTAATCTTTCTTATGTATTGATTATCTTTGTAAAAATAGTGATAGCAACAGTAAAACATACAGCTGTTAATACTTGTGCTTCAGCCAAAAGGAGAAAAAAAACTCTCATGACTTTATCATGAGTCTCTTGGTATTTGATGTTTTACTTATTAGCCCAGCTCTTGAAGTCATTTGAATATATGAGACACTCATCTCATCTTTCTTTCTTTCTTTCTTTCTTTCTTTCTTTCTTTCTTTCTTTCTTTCTTTCTTTCTTTCTTTCTTTCTTTCTTTCTTTCTTTCTTTCTTTCTTGTAAGACTCTAGCACAAATGATTGCAGAGAAAGGCTGGAAAAACATGAACACTAAAGGTTCAAATCCTAGAAGACAATTAAAAAGACACCAAAAATACTATTTTAAAAAATCTTGTGATTTGGGGGGCCTGACTCATGATTTCTGAGTGATTGGGGCTGGCAATACAAAAGATTTAAAATCATAATTTAGTTATAGAAGTTACAGCCAACTGTCTCTTCTATTAAATTAAGCTTTCCTGTTCCCTTCCTCAAATTTTATACATTTAGGGCTATATTTTCAACAGCTTTGTATATCTAAATTGGGAGTTTGTGCCCCTGAAATCAGGCACGAAGTGCCATAGAGCATTTTCAAAGAGTGCAGGGAAATAGCTAGTGAATTGCATCCAGCAAAAATTGGCTCTGCCTAGATGGGTGTACCCAGAAATATGTGCCCACCATGGAATTTTCACAGGGTTGCACCAAGAGGCATCATTTCTGAAAAAATTGGGAGGGAGGGCAAACTTTTGTCAGCATATAAAACATTCTGTGGCCCAAAGAGCATCATAAATGAGAAAAACTAGTCAGTTAATGCTTTCCTAATGACCATGTCCAAAGTCAGAGGAGAAGGGGGAAAGATGTAAGGCAGACAGTGGAAGACATAATAGATCATTTAGACTTATGAAAAGATGGGTGAGGGGAACCATAGTCGAGGGAGAAGGCCAGTATCCATCCATAGCGTCTGGATACACCTGGACATAATTGTAAAGGCTCAAATATGCTATTCCTCAGATTATGTCCATGACAACTGCCACCAACCTAAAGAAGCTCCCCTGCATTACCTATTTGGTCCAGCTATTTAACATGCACAAACCAGACAGAACAGCCCATCACTTGGAAATGGGGCATGGTCACTGGGCACATACTAATAGCACATATTTGGGCCAAGTCAAACTGAGACAAGAGAACGAAAGAAATTTGTGGGGTCATTTTGACCACATAGAATGACATGTGAAGCTGTATAATGATTCATTAAGGAGAATCAGAGGCCCATCTCATAAACATTATTGAAGAATCAGTAAAAGTAGTGGTCTAACCAGGTTGAAAGTTTATGAAATTTTCAAAATTATGGCATAAACAAAAAAAATACTGTCTTAAAAATATGTTCTGTCCAGCTCTATTATTGGCAGAGTGTTAGCAGCATGCAGGTTGCACGGTAGACGCAAACTGCCTGAATGCTTTTAAAGATATTAGCAAAACTCCATTAACTAAGCTAGTCAAACCACTATTGCTGCAGTAATCCCCTCCCACCCCCCAACACACACACACACAATCTAAAAAAGTACATATCATGACCAGTAGAAACTACCTAATGAATCCCCACTATTAAGGAATTCTGTTTAATTAAAAGTGGGAGAAAGTCAGTAAAATGGAAAGGTTTTTCTTCCTCTTACGGCTCCGGTGTACGCTTATAAAATTTGCAGATTACATCAAGGTGGGAGGGGTTGAAAGCACTTTGGAGGACAGGATTAGAATTCAAAATAATCTTGACAAATTGGAGAATTGATCTCAAGTCAACAAGATGAAATTCAATAAAGACAAGTGCAAGGTGCTTCACTTTGGAAAGAAAAATCAAATGCACAGCTACCAAATGGGGAATAGACGGTTAGGTGGTAGTACTATTGAAAAGGATCTGGGGGTTATAGTGGATCATAAATTGAATATGAGTCAACACTTTGATACAGTTGTGAAAGAGACTAATCATTCTGGGATGTATTAACAGGAGTGTTGTATGTAAGACACAGAACGTGATTGCCCTGCTCTACTCAGCACAGGAGAGGCCTCAGCTAGAGCAGTGGTTCTCAACCAGGGGTACGTGTACCTATCGGGGTATGCAGAGGTCTTCCAAGGGGTACATCAGTTCACCCAGATATTTGCCTAGTTTTATAGCAGGCTACAGAAAAAGTACCAGCAAAGTCAGTACAAACTAAAATTTCATACAGACAATGACTTGTTTATTTTGCTCTATATATTATAAACTGAAATGTAAGTACAATATACATATTCCAATTGATTTGTAATTATATGGTAAAATGAGAAAATAAGCCATTTTTCACTAATAGTGTGCTGTGACACTTTTGTATTTTTATGTCTGATTTTGTATCTCAGTAATTTTTAAGTGAGGTATAACTTGGGGGTATGCAAGACAAACCAGACTCGTGAAAGGGGTACAGTAATCTGGAACGGTTGAGAACCACTGAGGTAGAGGTCTGTATTCAGTTCTGAGAGCCACACTTTAGGGAAAATGTGGACAAATTGGAAGAATCAAGTGAAAAGCAACAAAATGCTGAAAGGTTTGAAAACCTGATCTATGAGGAAAGGTTTAAAGAACTGGGGATGTTTAATCTTGAGAAAAGAATACTGAGTGGGGATCAGATAACAGTCTTCAAATATGTTATCGGCTGCTATAAAGAGAACAGGGGATCACTTTTTCTCCATGTCCATTGAAGGTAGGAGAAGAATAGGCTTAATCTACAGCACAGAGATTTATGTTAGATATTAGGAAAAAACTTTCTAACAATAAGGTTATTTAAGGTCTGGAATAGAGTTACAAGAGAGATTGTGGAATCCCATTCATTGGAGGTTTTTAAGAACAGGTTGAACAAACACCTGTCTGTGCTGATCTAGGTTTATTGGTCCTACCTTAGCTTGGAGGGCTGGACTTGATGACCTCTTGAGGTCCCTTCCAGTCCTACATTTCAATGATTCTGTGATCACCCCTGTACTTGCAAGCAGCCAAATGGAGACAGAGGACTTGTCTTGACTGCTAAAAAAGGTTTATATTTTACCCTGGAATAACTAATACATCTGAGCTATACTGAAATGAAAACACAGTTAAGATTAGGTATTTTAGTTTTACTGCCGGGTAAACTTGCCAACATCAACCCAGAGGGGTTATGGGTAGGGCCCTACCAAATTCACGGCCATGAAAAACGCGTCACGGACCATGAAATCTGGTCTTTTGTGTGCTTTTACCCTATAATATCAAGATTTCATGGGGGAGACCAGCGTTTCTCAAATTGGGGGTCCTGATCCAAAAGGGGGTTGTAGTGGGGTCACAAGATTATTTTAGGGGCTCTGAAGGCAGCGCCGCCACCAGCAGCAATGCAGAAGTAACTATAGCAGTATTGCAACTTCCACTACAATAACCTTGCGACCCCCACCACAACTCCTTTTTGGATTAGGACCCCTACAACTACAACACCATGAAATTTCAGATTTAAATAGCTAAAATCATGAAATGTACTATTTTTTTAAATCCTATTACCGTGAAATTGACCAAAATGGACCATGAATTCGGTAGGGTTCTAATTATATGGCAGTTTACCTCATGGTTTACCTCATGGTGAAACTAGGTGCCTAGTCTTCTCTGTATTTTTACCTCAAGATAGTTACTCCCAGGTTTAAAAAAAACTCACCTTTTTTAGCAGTGGGGACCAGGGCAGACACAGAAGTACTGGTTAAGGAGATTAAAGGCCATCATACAATAGGAGTTACATAAAAGTGCACACAGCTGCATAAGAAGAGCCCCATCCACAATTAATGCTAGGTGTTTTAGAAAAGATAAAAAGATGCCAGAAGCTGAACAGCATGGGAGTAATAGTTCTGGAAATTGTAAGTGGGACCTGTACAGGGATGTGGACTTTCTCCTTAATAAATCTGAAGACTTAGAAAATAGGAATATTCTCATGAACATAGCTGGTGTCCCTGAGGACAGAGAAAGAAGGTGAAAATATAATTTCCTTTGTCCAAAATTCATTTAAGGATATTTTGAAAAAGGATACAAAGTCCCTGTTTGTTGAATTCAAACACACCCACAGAGTGCTTCAGTCCAGATAATGAGTCCCCAAGAGCAGTTATTGAGAACCTACTCAGCTCCCAGAAAAAAAAAATACTTAGGGAAAGCAAGACAATGGAAAAGGTGTCTTTTCAGAACAGTCAGCTTTTTTTTTCTTTTTCCTATGCCTAGGCTTTGGTGTTGAAACATTCAGAAGGAAAGGAAGGGAAATAAATATAATGATAATCTAATGAAAAAGGAGGCTCGTTGTGCTGTGTGGCACCGTATCAAGTTAACCTTTATATGTTAAGGGAGGACACAGTTTCCTAACACTCCTCAGGAATTTAAAGATTTCCTACATTTTCCACCTAACTTCCTAAAAGAAAAGACAGACACAAGCAGCTGGATTTCTACCTATAAGTCCCACAAAAAACACCTGACACATCATGGCTTGGATTTCAGTTTTTCTGTATTGTTCTAACTAAAGAGCCTTGTGTCTACATTGTTTATTCAAGACTTATTTCTATCAGGTTCTGTAGAACATACTTGGCCTCCTCCTCTTCAGCAGATTTTTTTTTTTTTAACTTGCAGAATGCATTACTATTTCAGAGATCATTCTTTTTAATACTTGGTTGTTGTCTAATCCTATTATGTTTCAGTTGTGTCCTCAAATGTTTTGCCTGGTTAAACATATTCATAATTCATTCTTTTCCTTGACGTTAAAGGGAGTAACTTGATGGTTCCTACTGTGCATTTACTGAAACTTATTTTTCTCTAAAATATGATTATGCTATTAGATGTTGACAAAACCCAGTTAATATCCAAGCATTCCAGTTTTTGTTTTTTTAATGGTTTTGCCCCTCTCCTGGCACACCTTCAGGATATTTTTCTCCTTTACTATGATACATTTTGCAAGCAACCTTTTCCATATAAGCACTGTGTAGTTCTTCAGTCTTTTTTTCTGTGTGCATATGGTTTTTTTTTAAAGGTATGTAAAAAACTATATTTCCTTCCTGTTTGGGTGTTCTCCATAATGTAAGGCCATGACCATCCGTTTCCAAAAATAGTTTCCATTACTCATGTCTGACTTTCAAGATTCTTCACGGTTTTATGTGTTATTTATGGGCCCAGTCCTGATGCAACACGAGTAACTTTACACGTGTGCATAATGGTTTGCAGGATGGTTTCCATAGTTCTTTAAATGTTAATAGCATGAACTAACCTATTTTTAAAAAATACAAGAATATAATATCAGGAGACCTACAACTGTGGTCTTCACAGACCCCAAAGACTACCTAGGAGCTGTTGTGACCAAGGATCATGAAAAGCTATGAGCTTTGTTTTGACAGAGTTTCAGCCCTTGTCATTGACTTGCATTTTGAAGACTTTCTCTGCAATGAAAAAGGCTAGAAACTTTTTTTTAAATGAATGTTGGGATTAGCATTGGGAGGGAGGGGCTCATTGGCCATGGGCTCTTCGAACCACCAAAGCCAGCTCCGTATTTTAGCCCTCTACCTTCCATTCTGCCCTAAGTGGCTGTTCTGTTATGGAATTGGTAGAATTTAGAAACACAATAAACTTTATTATCTAAAATTAGACATTTTTCCTTAAGGGTTTTCTAAACATCTCGCTATGTTCGTTTTTGCTGATATGGATGCTGGAATGGAGGCTGCTTCATTTTTCCCTCAGTTCTGTTCCATCAACATTTAAGGATGGGTTATTATTTTAATAAACAAAAAAATGTGCTGAGATGCACCTTCTTGGAACCCCCATAAAGCGTTTAACAGAGATGGGCACAACCGAAGACGGTGGATCTACACCCTCAAGATTTCTTTTCTGTCATAATGTATGTGTTTTGAGGAAATTGACATGACCTAGCCATTTTAGAGTGACATCATGATCATTTTTTGAGAATTTGGATCTTCTAGAAGCATCAGTTCTTTGAACATATTTGATTAAATTGCAGTTTGCTGCTTCTGGTGGAACAAGCAGCGTGTTTTTGCATCATGTTACATGAGACTTCTGTGTCACAATGGGAGAAAGCCTCTTGACTCTAATTCTTAATGACTTAGGACCAGATGTTCAAAGGTATTTGAACACCTACAGATGCAAATAGGTGCTCAGTGAGATTTTCAGGTTAGGCACCCAACTACCATTGAAATTAATTTTACAGAGGCCCCCAGAACATAATTACCCCACCCTAAACAGAACTAATTAATTCCCCTGCTAGGAGCCACATAATAGCTGTGGGGCAATGCTCAGCTAATAGGGACAGGAAAGGAGGCTTCATTCATTCAGACATGTCCCTTCCTTCTATTCATCCTGCCTCCTCAAGTATGCTCTATGGTTGTAGGAGGGGGTACCACCCTGCATCTGTCCACCCCTCCCAAACCAGTTGGAAGAAAGCTATGGGGAAGGTGAGGGGAGAAAAAGGAGAAACACACAGGTTACCAGCTTTGCCCATTACTTTGCGGTACGCTCATTTATTAGGTTTCAGAGTAGCAGCCGTATTAGTCTGTATTCGCAAAAAGAAAAGGAGTACTTGTGGCACCTTAGAGACTAACAAATTTATTTGAGCATAAGCTTTCGTGAGCTACACGAAAGCTTATGCTCAAATAAATTTGTTAGTCTCTAAGGTGCCACAAGTACTCCTTTTCATTTATTAGGGTTACTTTTCTGGGATGGGGGGGTTCTATACTTCTATCAATGTACTGCTTGTGTCACTTGTGTGCTCATATGAACCTCTACTTTTCCCTGCTGCAAGTTCCCTCCCAATGAAGCTATCCTGCAGAACCTAAGTTCCCCAGGGCTCAGTTCTTCAGCCCCAGAATCAGATGAACACACACACACTCTAACAGAGCACATCTGAGAGGACCGAGTCAATCAGCACTCCTAAGCTGACCCCTTATATGTCCCTGGACTCAGTAGGCTGGATCAAACAGCACCTCCAAGCTGTCACCCTCATATGCCTTGGGCACCGCACCACAATAGAGTACACCTTAGCACGCTGGGTTGAGCAGCACTTTCAATCTGCCACCCTCATATGTCCCAGGTTCAGCACGTTTTTATCCCCACTTTCACGTTACAATTATTCTGGTAGTAACCCACTTGATGAGCAAACCCCACAGGATTTTTGGGTGCTGCAGGGATCTTTAGCTTAGGTACGAGGAACATTGCTGCAGAGTGAATGAGGAAACCAAAAAAAACACCTATGGGGGCGGGGGAGAGAGTGAGAGAAGCAACCAGCTTAATCATTAAAGTTATTTATTGCCAGGTAATAACCATAGGGGAGCCAAACAAACAAAACAGTTATAATATTAAATCTAACTTAAATTTGATTATAAAAGTCAGGTTTAGAAAACTATAACTGATCACACAAGTCAGGGTCAGAAGGCTATGCCTAGAGAGAGAGAGAGAGCTGGGTTCTCACCACTCCATGAAGCTTGAATCGATCAGGGGTCCCAGGTGATGGTGGTAGCTCAGGGTCCTGAGTGCTGGAGACAGGCAGAGCCCTCAGCATGATCAGTCAGGAGAAGATGAAGTCCCAGTGGAACTGACGCAGAGTTTGAATCCAGGCAGCAGAACACTTACTTGAGCATAGGTAGGGTTTTTTTGTAGAGAAACAACAATGGTTCAAGGGAGAACACTAGATTTATTTATGTGTAAACAAGGGAGTATACCAAAGTTGTTTTGTTCAGGCTAGACCATGGGAGCTGATCATTCCTGGCTTTGGGTGGTGTTCTTTGGGAGGGAGCTCACAACGCAATTAGAGAGCTTCAGTATTTTGGATACCAATAAAGGATTTATTACTAGAATTGGTTTGATAACTACTGAGCTGGGTGTGTGCAGGCATGGGTTCATTAACATCTGGAGCAGAGATCCCCCATCATGCAGTGCTTCCCTGCTTTTCTGGTCCCAGAATTCCATGCGGTTCTTGCCTTGGAATCTCTGTTCTCCATTCTATATGCTAATGGAGTTGCCTCTTTGTCCCATCTTCTATGCAAATGAGGCTAGGGGAATTTCCCTAATCCTGTCATCCTTATGCCAGGGGTTTAGGTGTGTCTCCCACCGCCTTTTCATTGCTTTTTGTAAGTCTTTCTTCTGACTGGCTTTAGTTCAAGCAGAGGCGGGGGGAGCTCTTTTTTGAGTCAGAGAGGCTGGGTACTGCGCCCTGGTTCCCAAGAACACAGAGCTGACTTATAACACACAGGGCATGGTGGGAAGGAGAGAAGGGGGTAGGAGTAGAGCCTCTGGCATGCTAGGGAGAATGGGGGACCTTGCTGTGGGGAATACACAGAACCCCGAGGAGAGTACTTGGGGAACACTGGTGTCGGGGAAAAGGGGCATGAGGAACACAAGAACCCCTCATGAGTGGAGATTGGTAGAGCCCTGTGTGGATACACAAATGTGTATATCCACATCCAATCCTCGATCCGCAAAAATAATCTGTGGATATCCGCATCTGCAGATATCCGCAGATTTGCAGGGCTCTACACCGGGGGCCTGACTGAGGTTCCAAGGAACACCCCCCCACCCCTGGAGCCTGGTCGGGGAGAGATGTGCTGGCAGCTGTGGGGAGCCATGGCAGACCCTCCACCTGCCCTGGGCGGGGGGCCTGAGCAGCCCTCTTCCCAGTGTCCCAGCCCCTCGCCCAGGGCAAGAGACCCAGGCTCCCCACAGCTGCCAGTGCAGCTCTCCCTGACCAGGCTCCAGCCAGGTAGGGGGACAGCTTGAAGCCGCAGCCCAGCCACGGTAAGAGCCAGGCTGGCAGCTGTGGGGATCCGTGGTGGACCCTTTACCTGCCCTGGGCAAGGGATCCAAGCAGACCCCTGTCCCTTCGCCCCAGGCCCTCTGCCCGCCTGCTCTTACCATCAGAGCCCTTTGTATCCGCATCCGCGCTGGTATCCGCAGAAATGGTCCGCAGATATAAAGTGGATACCCACGGATTTGCAGGGCTCTAGAGATTGGGGGACGCTGCTGTGGGGGAGTATGGGGGCCAACAGAACCCCTAGTGGGTGGGGAGAGATTGTTTGGGGGAGTTTCAGAGAGTCTCTGAAATAGAGAGGGATGGGAGGATGGTACCCAGGGAGCTTGTGGGGTGGAGTGGAGAAATTCAAGACGGATACAGCGTATGCAATAAGCGCTGCTTACAGAAGTTACAAAGTGTGTGCCTTTCCTACTATACATATATTGACTCATGAATTCACTGGACTTTAATAATATATAATAATTCTTATTAAATAAGGATTGGGAAGGTGGGGACTGCTTTTGTTTAAATACAAAGAAGATAGCCTATCATTAGAGAGTTGAAACAGCGTCTAAGCAGAGGCTCTAGAGTGAAACAGAAATAGAATAACAACGTTCTTTGTACAGTGTCAGAAGATAATGACTATGGTTCTTTACTTGTCATGTGACATAGCAAAAGATGCAGCAGACATGGCTAATCTGTAAAGAATGAATACACTTTAAATTAATGTCAGAAATTATTATTAATAATATACAGTATGGTCCTACTATTCTGTTTTGTTATGATTCCAAAGCTTACATTTTTGTTTTTTTCCAATACACAGTAAGGAATTTTGTTTTTGCAGAATCATCTGGATTAAGTGTGTTTTGCTTACAGTGACATCTTTTTTGTGGCTGTTAGAACTTCATATTGAAATACTAGCACCCTATTAAACCAGTTAAAATCACTTTTGGCATAGTATTCATGTATATCACAGAATATTTTTGAAGTGAGTATCTTTAAATGTTGTTTGTTTTAGCAAACCTCCCAGTAGAAAGCATGTGAAACATTTTATCAGAGGATTCTGCAGATTTCTATATGAAAGGAATAGTTTAGAGATAAATCACTTAAACTGAATAAAACTGTAGGGAGATTGTGTGTGTGAAGGGTTTTTTGTAGCAATTGTAGCGACAGCTGCTGCATGTTCCTATAATAATCCAGTTGATGACAAGGAGCTAATTGGTGAGAAAACTGGGCACATTTCTAATTTTGTTAAGAGAAACAGGACAAATCTTTAGCTTCTGCATGAGGTGTCAAAATATATTGTGCAGAAGACAGAACATTTGTAATGAAAAGAAATGTTTGGTAGATCCATGTGAAGTAAAAACAGCTATACATATGCATTTGTATACATTAGAGTTTATTAGAAAAAAGGATTTCTGTGTGTGAAATGAAATCTATCATTCTGAAAGCAGTAACATGAATTATGAAGGAAGGTAACATAAGATGGGTACTGTTTTTAAAAAAAATGTAAAAATTATATTTGGATGAATTTTTTTTCAACTATTTGAAATTCTTATATTTCCATTAATGGTATTTAATCTGATTATATAAACATTACAGTTTCAAATAAATAGAAATCCAGTGTTTGATACTATCTATCTTAGGTTCTTATATGGCTCTCATTGCTGATAAACACCCCTATGAGGTAGACAATTCCTATTATCCCCATTTTATAGATGAGGAACTGAGGCACAGAGAGGCTAAGTGACTTGCCCAGAGTCACACAGGAACTGTGTGGCAGAGCATGGACGTGAAACAAGGCAATCTCAAGTCCAAGAGCAGTATCCTACTTGCTGGCCAGCCTTCCTCACCCTTTAATTTATCCAGTTAAATTACCTGTTCTCAGATACTACAAATTATCTGTATTCTTACTGGGTCTTATCTTTATGTCTTTCTCACGCTGTAATGTTCTGTGGTCTTCTGTAAATGAACCATCCACCTTAATATTTTACCTTTTTAAAATATGGGATTACAGCAGCCCAGACTGTCTTTCTAAGGGAGACTAACATGGGTGAAATCCTAATCGCGTTGACTTCAGTGGGGCCAGGATTTTACTCCAAGTGTTTATTGCTAAGCTGAAGCAGGTGTGATCTTTTGGTTATGTGAGTTTCTATTGAAGTCTCAAACTTAACAGGCACCACTTTTATTCCAACACACAAAGAACCCCTTTCCCATACTAGAATTGATCAGCTTTAAATTCATTTATAGGCATTGCCATGGTGTGTATTGCTGTAGTATTTGAATGTCTAGATATTACAGGCATACTTGCCAATATCTGAGAAGGGTTACAAAGGGCAGTTCTCCTTATAAACCAGGAATGTGTGAGAGACTAGTTGCAGCATCCACTGGACTGTTGTCTATGCAGTCTAGTGGATTTTGAGGCCTGATTCTCCACTGGTGTGTCCACTTACACTTGTGCAAAAGTGGGCTTAAAGTAAAACACCATTGGCTCAGAATAGTAGTATGTTACATCCATTTTGCACAGGTGTAAATGAATATACAAGGCAATGCAGGATCAGATCCTAGATATTTTTTCTTGGAAAAATATAAACAAAACCTTTCAATGTTTCCCCTTTTGAATTCTTGCCTTATTTGGAAAAATTGCATTTGCATTCTTACCCCACCAAAGCTATCTCATACTTCCTCCTTCTCCTTCAAGCCTCCCCTTTCTCCCCCGACTCCCAAGTCCTTCCCTTCTATTCTCATTGCTTCCCCAGTGGCTTTTTACCCTTTTTTCTTCAGCAGCTGCCAGTGGCTCCCTCGTCTTCTTAATCATAATGTATTTCTTCCTTTTTCCGCACATATCTGTCTCTTTTTCCTGCTCCTTTTCTGAAGAGAGGTGGAGGCTGCTATTACTGGGACTGGTTGAATGAGTGTTATGTTCATTTGCTCTCACTGCAAGGACCACAGATATTGTCAGGAGCAGAAAGGAAGCCCTGGTCAGGAGAGTATCTGAGGAGTGTATTCAGACAGCTGTCCCTGCAGTGATGGGACATAGACATTGCAGCACCATGATGGTTTGATATCTGAACAATCAGAGACCCAAGATAATAGCTGAGGCTGTCCTCACCAGGGATCTACAGGCTGGTACCAGCCAAATTGGGACTTCTAGCAAATGTACAAAGGAAGATGCTCTAGAAATATTTCTAAGGGAACAGCTATCACCAGCTCTTTCTTATAGAC
Source organism: Chelonia mydas (assembly GCF_015237465.2). NCBI lineage: Eukaryota > Metazoa > Chordata > Testudines > Cheloniidae > Chelonia > Chelonia mydas. The sequence goes on from NC_057849.1 coordinate 127,778,473, forward strand.
TATATTTCAAAAATAAGGGTAAGAAGAGGCTACATGATACTCCTAGTAGAAGATGTTAGAGTTTCGTGTTGAAAGTTACAATCTTATCAGATTCAAATATTAGAAATTGTTTTATTGTATTATGTGGTTATGTTTCTATTCAGACTCAAGATCTTACTGAAATAAAGATATGAAAGATAGTGATCAGCCTGCTTCTAAGTTACGGCCTCCATTTATTGTACTACTTTGATACTGGAAACCAAAATACTGTCGATATTTTGATTTTCATTAACAACACCTTTGTCCTGTTCACTGTTGGCTAAATGCCTCACCAGAGGTTCAAAAAGACTTTCTTGTTCTGGATCATATACTCTAACTAAAATACAGGCTTGTCTTTTTTCAATTAGCTTAAACCTTTGAAATTTAGTGTTTGTGAAAGTTGTCAAAACATACCCTGATATGCTTGATTTCATATAAAACGATGTTTCTGTTAGTGCTGCAAGTACACGTCTGGATTTTAATATCATAAGAGTGGTTACACAAGAGTGGGAAATCAAACAGGATAAATAATGTTTAGCTGATTGCTACAGCTTGAATGATTTGCAGAGTTTTTATGATTACTTTGTTCCTTCAACTTATATTTCTGAAGATGTCACAGTAGTTTCACCTGCAGAGCAACACATTCAAGCGTCAAGCCGAACAGAGCAGTCCAGAATTAGACTGTGCCCCCTAAATTGTTAAAGTGATGCTGAGTTGTCTTTCAACAGGGTTCCTTGTGATGTTAGAGAGTGCCTAGTAAATTTTACAGCTTGCATGAAAAATTATGGTAATTCCCAGAGGGGGTGACTTAGTGGGCTAATATTCAAACTTTGCAATATCTGCACTCCCTAGAACCATATGTTCCAATTCTAGCAAGATTCTATCATGCTTTGGAGGTTAAAAATATGGTCTTACCTACTGTTTGCTTTTTAGGGGGAAGAATAGCATGTGACCTTGTGATTAGACTGTATCATATGCATATGAACAAGAGTAGCAAATTAAGGTTGCACAGGAAAGCTTAATTCTGGTGTCTGCTAACTTTTGAATGCTTGATTTTGCAACCTTAATAATGTTCTTGTAACATACTTTTTTGTGTGTAATTTCTGAGATGCTTTTTAAAAAACAAACTGAAAAAAATCATATTTACACCCACGTGGGCCATCCGGAGGAACTTTTCGTTCCACTATGCAGACCTCTGCCACTCAAGTTAATAGAGTAATTGATAGAGATATTAGGTTTTCACCCTATATGTGGACAAGCACTAGAGGGGAATGAGACATATACTTGTCAGTTGGTTTCACAGATACTTGCTGACAGCAGAGAAATGGTGAGACTTGGGAATCTTGGGTTCCATTCCAAACTCCAGAGGGAAGTCTATCTAGTGGGCACAGACTTTTCTGCAGCATCCCCTCCAACCTGTCCATGGTCCAGTCCTGTCTCTCCCCCCTGGCTCCTCATCCCAGACCCATTCTCCTCACCTAATTATTCCCAGTCTCCTCTCCTCAGGATTCTTATCTTATTCTCCTTGCCCAGACAATCCCAGTCACCTCCTCCTGGAACCTTGTTCCACCCCCAACTTTCTGTAACCACTCCTCTTCCCCACATGTTCCCCATCCACTACTTCTTCCCCAGTCTGTTTGCACAGCCAGTTCTAGTTCTTTTCTTGTTCCTTATTAGATTGTTCTCCTTTCCCCCTGCCACACAGATTCCCAGTCCCTGTCTCTGCCTAGCCAGTCACAATCTCCCCTGATGGTTCCTTGTTCAACCTCTCTCTCCATCATCCTCTGACTCCCCATCTTCCATCCAATTTCCATCCCTGGCTCCCAGTCCCAGTCTCCTTGACCAGCTGGTCTCAGAGTCCCTTGTCCACCAACCCCCTTGCCAGCCTCTAGTTCCAGTTTGTCCCTCCTCCTCAAGTTACTTGTCCCAATCTATCCTCTCCCACCATGTCTAGCCCTTGTCCCTCCTTCATTTGAGATATGACAAGTGCCTCCTCTTTGCAGAATGGACCCAGCAGGGTGACAATTGTGAGCACAGCAAAGACAGGTCCCTGTTCTCAGTTACAGTGCCCAGACCTGGTGTCAAGTTTCCTTCCCCACTCTGAACTCTAGGGTACAGATGTGGGGACCTGCATGAAAAACCCCATAAGCTTATTTTTACCAGCTTAGGTTAAAACTTCCCCAAGGTACAAACTATTTTACTTTTGCCCCTGGACTTTTTTGCTGACACCACCAAGCGTCTAACAAATATATAACAGGGAAAGAGCCCGCTTGGAAACATCTTTCCCCCCAAAATCCTCCCAAATCCTACACCCACTTTCCTGGGGAAGGCTTGATAAAAATCCTCACCAATTTGCATAGGTGAACACAGACCCAAACCCTTGGATCTTAAGAACAATTTAAAAAGCAATCAGGTTCTTAAAAGAAGAATTTTAATTGAAGAAAAAGTAAAAAAAATCACCGCTGTAAAATCAGGATGGTAAATACCTTACAGGGTAAAAAAGGGAAGAAGGAGGATCCTGGGAACTACAGGCCAGTCAGCCTCACCTCAGTCCCTGGAAAAATCATGGAGCAGGTCCTCAAAGAATCAATCCTGAAGCACTTAGAGGAGAGGAAAGTGATCAGGAACAGTCAGCATGGATTCACCAAGGGAAGGTCATGCCTGACTAATCTAATCGCCTTTTATGATGAGATTACTGGTTCTGTGGATGGAGGGAAAGCAGTGGATGTATTGTTTCTTGACTTTAGCAAAGCTTTTGACACGGTCTCCCACAGCATTCTTGTCAGCAAGTTAAGGAAGTATGGGCTGGATGAATGCACTATAAGGTGGGTAGAAAGCTGGCTAGATTGTCGGGCTCAACGGGTAGTGATCAATGGCTCCATGTCTAGTTGGCAGCCGGTGTCAAGTGGAGTGCCCCAGGGGTCGGTCCTGGGGCCGGTTTTGTTCAATATCTTCATAAATGATCTGGAGGATGGTGTGGATTGCACTCTCAGCAAATTTGCGGATGATACTAAACTGGGAGGAGTGGTAGATACGCTGGAGGGGAGGGATAGGATACAGAAGGACCTAGACAAATTGGAGGATTGGGCCAAAAGAAATCTGATGAGGTTCAATAAGGATAAGTGCAGGGTCCTGCACTTAGGACGGAAGAACCCAATGCACCGCTACAGACTAGGGACCGAATGGCTAGGCAGCAGTTCTGCGGAAAAGGACCTAGGGGTGACAGTGGACGAGAAGCTGGATATGAGTCAGCAGTGTGCCCTTGTTGCCAAGAAGGCCAATGGCATTTTGGGATGTATAAGTAGGGGCATAGCGAGCAGATCGAGGGACGTGATCGTTCCCCTCTATTCGACACTGGTGAGGCCTCATCTGGAGTACTGTGTCCAGTTTTGGGCCCCACACTACAAGAAGGATGTGGATAAATTGGAAAGAGTCCAGCGAAGGGCAACAAAAATGATTAGGGGTCTAGAGCACATGACTTATGAGGAGAGGCTGAGGGAGCTGGGATTGTTTAGTCTGCAGAAGAGAAGAATGAGGGGGGATTTGATAGCTGCTTTCAACTACCTGAAAGGGGGTTCCAAAGAGGATGGCTCTAGACTGTTCTCAATGGTAGCAGATGACAGAACGAGGAGTAATGGTCTCAAGTTGCAATGGGGGAGGTTTAGATTGGATATTAGGAAAAACTTTTTCACTAAGAGGGTGGTGAAACACTGGAATGCGTTACCTAGGGAGGTGGTAGAATCTCCTTCCTTACAGGTTTTTAAGGTCAGGCTTGACAAAGCCCTGGCTGGGATGATTTAACTGGGACTTGGTCCTGCTTTGAGCAGGGGGTTGGACTAGATGACCTTCTGGGGTCCCTTCCAACCCTGATATTCTATGATTCTATGATTCTATGATTCAAAACATATAGAGAATCCCTCTAGGCAAAACCTTAAGTTACAAAAAGACACAAAAACAGGAATATACATTCCATTCAGCACAACTTATTTTATCAGCCATTTAAACAAAACAGAATCTAACGCATGTCTAACTAGATTGCTTATTAGCCTTTTACAGGAGTTCTGACCTGCATTGCTGCTCTGGTCCTGGCAAAAGCAACACACAGACAGAGAAAGCCTTTATTTCTCCCCCCACCTCCAGCTTTGAAAGTATCTTGTCTCCTCACTCGTCCTTTTGGTCAGGTGCCAGCGAGGTTATCCTAGCTTCTTAACCCTTTACAGGTGAAAGGGTTTTTCCTCTGACCAGGAGGGATTTAAAGGTGTTTACCCTTCCCTTTATATTTATGACACCTGGCATGGCCTACAGCAGCCCAGAGTGGCAACTGCAGGAAAAGTCCTGCTTAGCCCTGGTCTGGATCAAGTTCAGTGCATTGGTAGTGCGTGAGATTTTTTGAGGGAGAGGCTACACCCAGGAGCGCCTGAAGCTCCCTAGAAGTGGGGAGGCCACCGGTGCCTGGGGTGTGGCCCTGCCCCCACTCTGCCCCTACCCCCAGGCCCTGCCTGCATTCTGCCCCTTCCCCCAAGGCTCCCCCCACTCTGCCTCTCCCACTGAGGCCCTGCCCTCTTTCCACCTCTTCCTGCTCCCGCTTTGTCTCTTCCCCAAAAGCCCCACCCTTGTTCCATCTCTTCTCATCCCCACTCTGCCTCTTCCTCCTAGGCTCTGTCCACCGCTCGCTCCTCTCTGCCTCCTCTCGCCCCATCGCTCACCGTTAAGGCAGAAAAAATGTGGAAGGGCATAGCCGTCCCACTTTTAAAAGTGATGTGGCCATGGCCCTCTTGCTCCCCTTGTTACAGTGCCCCTGTGTCTCCCCTCACACAAAGGTCACCCCCTGCCAAATATCATCCTCTTGTTCCAAAGCATGGCTGCAGTAGAACTTCTCAAAGAAAAGGCTGCCAGAATTTTTTAACATGTCCAAAACAATATATTTTTCACTAGCCTCATTCTGTGAAATGGCACAACCATTTTAGCTGCAGCTTTCCCAAAATATTCAGCCTGAAGCAGACATGCAGCATGGAAAATTTCAGACTGAATAGTTAGAGTTTGGCAAAGATATAAGAAACTGAGAACAAGGTCTTATAATGAGAAGTGATGGGTGACTTAATAGATGTTGTTACCAACTATGCCTATAATACTCTATGGTCCATTGTGGTGTATTTTGTGGACTTAGAGGGAGAGATGGGATAGAATCTTTGTTTCCAACAGAGGATCCAGAGCCCATGAAAATCACTTTTAACTCTTAGCTCTGTGCTTTAAATTGGGATTGTGTCTCTGTTAAGGAAACAACAGAGGTAGAGCTCAGTGAGATGAAGGATGTAAATCACTTATCTGATTCAGCTGGGCTTATGGGGAAAAGATAGTGCCCTTTTTGTGTGAGGCCCCTGTAGAAATAGAGGAACTGGATATTTTATATATTATCTTAAAAACCTGTAAAAAATTTTCCACAGGCAAGATTTCTTATCTGACTACAAGCTGGGGCAACCAGGTCAACTATTAACAAAGGTCAGTGCTGCTAACTAGAAGAATCCTCAACAGTCTTTCTGTTTGCTAACAAGACAGAAATGTTTGGAGAAGGATTGAGACACGCTATAGTTTGATTCCAGCTCTGAAGAATCCACACTACATATAGTGACACACGCTACAGATTAGAAAGCACTGTAGACTGATAAATCATCAGAGGTGAAAGGATAGTTATGAATTAGAGGTAGTTGGGGTATGTATTTGTTCTCCTAAAAAACGTTGATGAAAGCAACAAAATGTTCATTTTCATTAAAGTTTTTCTTCAAGTTTTCATTGAAAACCCAACCCGCAGTATGGCCTGAATACTGAAATGTTAGGGCTTGGGATGGTCAAGAAAAAAAAAAATATTCAGGTTTTGTCTGAGATTTTTTCAGTTTTTGGTTTCTGAAAAGTATGTGTGTGGGGGAAATTCTCAACAGACCCCCTTGTCTTCTCCCTCCTCAAAAAAATTATTTGTAAACAGACATGCTAAATATGAGTTAACACTGTTGCAAAAAAAAAGACCATCATTCTGGGATGTATTAACAGGAGTGTTATAAGCAAGACATGTGAAGTAATTCTTCCACTCTACTGCATACTGATAAGGCCTCAACTAGAGTATTGTGTCCAGTTCTGGGCAGCACGTTTCAGGAAAGATGCGGACAACTCAGAGAAAGTCCAAAGAAGAGCAACAAAAATTATTAAAGGTTTAGAAAACGTGACCTATGATGAAAGATTGGGAAAAAAAATGGATTTGTTTAGTTTGGAGAAGAGAAGACTGTGGGGAGAACATGGCACCAATCTTCAAGTACATAAAAGGCTGTTACAAAGAGGAGGGTGAAAACCTCTAAGGATAGGACAAGAAGCAATGGGCTTAAATTGCAGCAAGGGCAATTTAGGCTGGATAATAGGAAAATCTTCCTAACTTCAAGGTGGTTAAGCACTGGAATAAATTGCCTTTGGAGGTTGTGGAATCTCCGTCGTTGGAGGTTTTTAAGAACAGGTTAGACAAACACCTGTCAGGAATGGTCTAGTTATTATGTAATCCTCCTTTGAGTGCAGAAGATTGGGCAAGATGACCTATTGAGGTCCCTTCCAGTTCTACACTTCTGTGATTTTATGATTGTAATAGCAGTAGAAAGCATTTGTGAAAGTCTGTGCAGGAAGAACACAGTGATAGATTTACAACCTAATAGCTCTTGTTTAAAAGTAATTTAAGAATATTTCAAGTACTATTTAAATGTTTCTTTTTTTGTACTATACGTACAGATATATATACACTAAACAATTGAGTGGCACTTTGTCTTTAAATGAGACTGAAAGCTCAAGGTGAGGGTTTTGAGTATCATAGCCCCGGGTTTGATTCTGTGTAATGTTCACTGAAAGGTCCTGGAAAAGATAGAACTTTGGTCTGTGCCTCAATAAAGAGTTAAATGGAGGTTTCAAAAAGGAAATATAATAGGAGCTGTACATAACTTGCCCCCATCGTGCCTTACCTAGTCCTACACGGGTCTCTCTCTTTTGACTCAAAGAGTATAAGCTTCCCTTAAAACAGATTGTAATTTTAGCTGCTTAGTGCTGGAGTATCGCAAACCCTTAAGGTACCTATAGCGTGCCAGGTATACCACAACTCGGAGGCAAGTACTGATGGTGTTTCAGCTGCTAGGCCTGGTGTGCCCGCTTGTAGGTGCTAGCCCTGGCTTGCCCCAGTAATCACTCAGACACATGGCTAAATGAAAATGATATCTTGCTAGGACTGGCAGGAAAAGGAAAGGTTGCAAATGCCCTACGTAGAGAGGCCTAAACAGTTACAGTTCAAAATGAGCAATAGGGGGTTTTTGTTTGGGTCACTGGGGTCAATCCACTGGAGAGTAGGGCACTTAGTGCCTTGGGTGGCCTCTCTATTAAAAGGCTCTAGGAGAAGTAAATAGGAGCTTTCAGGTCTCCAGGCCAGGTTCAGTTAGTGGTGTATCTCTCATTGGGGCCTCTTTACCCTGGCTCCCTGCCCAGTCGCTACTGCTCCCCAATGAGTCCCACAGACCTGCACCCACCTGTGATATCTGGAATGCAGTTACTCAGGTTTCTTCTCTTCAACTTCTGACTAGCCATGCCACTGCCTCCCAAAATTGCCCAGTAACTTCCTGGTTCAGCGTCCTTCCTCCTACCTGGTCAGGAAGAAGAGGATGTGCAGGTTGAAGAAGAGGTTGATGGGAAATTGTAGTTCATGATAATATTTATAGAAGGACTTGTGGCACCTTAGAGACTAACAAATTTATTTGAGCGTAAGCTTTCGTGGGCTACAGCCCACTTCATCAGAAGCATAGAATGGAACATATAGTAAGAAGATATATATATACATACAGAGAACATGAAAAGGTGGAAGACAGACCAGTCCTCTCTTACAGACAGCTCCCCAACCTGAAGGAAATACTCACCAGCGACCACACACCACACAACAAAAACACTAACCCAGGAACCTATCCTTGCAACAAAGCCCGATGCCAACTCTGTCCACATATCAATTGAAGGGACACCATCATAGGACCTAATCACATCAGCCACGCCATCAGGGGCTCGTTCACCTGCACATCTACCAATGTGATATATACCATCATGTGCCAGCAATGCCCCTCTGCCATGTACATTGGCCAAACCAGACAGTTTCTACGCAAAAGAATAAATGGACACAAATCTGACATCAGGAATCATAACATTCAAAAAACAGTAGGAGAACACTTCAACCTCTCTGGCCACTCAGTAAAAGATTTAAGGGTGGCAATTTTGCAACAGAAAAGCTTCAGAAACAGACTCCAATGAGAAACTGCTGAACTGGAATTAATTTGCAAACTAGATACCATTAACTTGGGCTTGAATAGAGACTGGGAGTGGTTGGGTCATTACACAAATTGAATCTATTTCCCCATGTTAAGTATCCTCACACCTTCTTGTCAACTGTCTGAAATAGGCCATCTTGATTATCACTACAAAAGTTTTTTTTCTCCTGCTGATAATAGCTCATCTTAATTAATTAGCCTCTTAGAGTTGGTGTGGCAACTTCCACCTTTTCATGTTCTCTGTATGTATATATATATCTTCTTACTATATGTTCCATTCTATGCAGCTGATGAAGTGGGCTGTAGCCTATGAAAGCTTATGCTCAAATAAATTTGTTCGTCTCTAAGGTGCCACAAGTACTCCTGTTCTTTTTGCGGATACAGACTAACATGGCTGCTACTCTGAAACCTGGTAATATTTATCTTCTTGTCTGGATTTGTAAGCAGTTAAAGATAGGTTTGGGACTCCGTTGTGAATATTCCTTGTTGGACTTTAACTTGACTGACTAACTCATGTGAAGACTTCAAACTGTCTTGTCTTCAACAGGATTGTAATTCATATTAATGAACTCAAGTTACGATATTTATGTATTTATTTATTTTGCTGTGGACACAAGGTCTTTGTCTCAGTACCTTCTTCTAGAAGCAGTGTCTCAGTCTGCTTCCTAACAAAACACTATCCCCCATATTTGTGTTAGAGAAGGAGGGGCCAACACCTGACACACATAATAAAGTATGTACTTAAGAAAAAGGTCAAATTTTCTACCTTGATAGTATGAGTCAACTTAAAAGGCATAATAATTGCTCTTTCTTCACCTTTTGTTCTTACTATAATAAGTGGGGATATGATGGTGCTGAATTAGAGTAACCATTGTGAAGACAAACACTGGTCTTTATCCTTAATATTTCTTACTTGTTCACCATCACTAGGAGGAAGATGAGGATCCTCATACTTCTACTATTTTATCACTTTGCCACAAAGAATGCCAAAAGTTACCAAACTTCAAATCCCAACTTTATTTTAATCATGGTTGATGACCTTGGCATTGGAGATCTGGGATGTTATGGAAACAAAACTTTAAGGTTTGATAAAACAGTTGGAGGAGGGGGAGAGTGTACCATATCTGTGTATAAAGCATAGTGCATGTTTACAGATTTTAAACTTTTAAATACAGTTAGAGCTTCAGCATGGTTTCTTTTGTACAGAAAGATCAATCCTGTTTCTACAGTATGGACTGCTTATATTTGGCTTTCTTTGTGTCTTTACTGTTATAGGAAGAAATATAGGTAAATATACATAGTCCTCCAAAAAGCTGCATCACAAACAGAAAAAATCAATAAAAGATTGTGGTCCAAGCAAGAAAAATTAATGATAATTTTCTTTTAACATAATTTCAGAAGTATACATATTTTGAAGTAGTCTCAAAATTTTAACTTTGTGGAGAGCTTGTCATTACGCATTTGATTTACTGCAATTCATCTTTAACTATGGCATGCTAATTAAATCCATTAAAGCAAATGTTAATATATCTGACTAATTCAGAAATGTTTTCCCAACATGATTGTTGTCACCAGTTAGGTAAGATGTTGCGGTACTGGTGCAAAAAGCAAATAGGTGAAGCCTCCACATTTACATGAGTTTTTTCGTGTGCGCGAATCAAAACTGTGATTGAGTAGAGTAAAATATAATTTAAAGGCCCTTTCATGTTAAATGAGTGATTATATATAGGTAAACACTGAACATTTATATTGAAATACGGTGTTACAAAATTGGAGCTTTTTAATAATATGAAAAATAACGGAAATATGTTAAATTCCTACAACTCATAATTATAGCTATATGTTTTTACTTATATACAAGACACTATGTAACATATATATATAATTTGGGTACACCATATTATCAATGTTTTAATAAGGTTTGTGAAACGTGAACAGAATACTACTCTGAGCTGCAGTACTCCAAGATCAAATGTCTGGTTGTGCATTTAGTGTATTGTAAAAATGGCAATAGACCAGAGGTGGGCAAACTACGGCCCGCGGGCCACATCTGGCCCGTGGGACCGTCCTCCCGGCTGCTGAGTTCCCAGCTGGGAGGCTCGCCCCCGGCCCCTCGCCCGCTGTCCCTCCTCCCTCGCGCCTGCACACCTCAAAGGCTTTCCAATAAGCCTATCTTACCGCTCTGAGCGGCATGGTAAGGGGGCGGGGAGAGGGAGGGTTGGCTAAGGGGCAGGAGGTCCTGGGAGGTAGTCAGGGGGTGGTTGGATAGGGTGGAGGTTCGGGAGGTGAGGCGGACAGGAGACAGGGAGCGGGGGGGTTGGATAGGGGGTGGGGTCCTGGGGGGACAGATAGGGACGCGGGTTCTGGGAGGGGGCGGTCAGGGGACAAGGAGTGGGCGGGGGTTGGATGGCTCGGGGGGCCTATCGGGGCGGGGGTGTGGTTGGGGCAGTCAGGGGACAGGGAGCGGGGGGGTTGGATAGGAGGTGGGGTCCCGGGGGGAATGGATAGGGGTGGGGGTCCTGGGAGGGGGCGGTCAGGGGACAAGGAGTGGGGGGCTTGGATGGGTCAGGAGTTCTGAGGGGGGCAGTCAGGGGGCGGGAAGTGAGAGGGAGCGGATAGGGGGTGGGGGGCAGGCTGTTTCCGGAGGCACAGCCTTCCCTACCCGGCCCTCCATACCGTTTCGCAACCCTGATGTGGCCCTCGGGCCAAAAATTTTGCCCACCTCTGCACTAGACCCATATGTTGACCATGGTCATCATTTTCAAAAATGCCTAAGTGACTTTGGAGCCTAAATTTCTTTGAAAGTTAGTGCAAATCAGATTCCTAAGACACTGAGGCACTTTTGAAAATTTTATCCCATGAGCTTTAATTTGACCATTTCCAGATAATCAATATGAAATTATTATATATGTTTATATTTTTTCCCTAGAACCCCCAATATTGACAAGCTAGCTAAAGGAGGAGTGACATTTACTCAACACATAGCAGCATCTCCACTGTGTACCCCAAGCAGAGCAGCTTTTCTGACAGGCCGATACCCTGTCAGATCAGGTAAAATTCATTAATATTTCATTACCATTTATGTGGAATGGTTTTGCCTCTGACAGGAACTATTTTGCATTTTTTTTTCTTCTGCCCTGGTACTGGCTGGATGTGTCTTTATAATCACTGGATCAGATACTCAGTCAAGTGCCCAGCCAGGCTGTGTGCTTGGGAAAAGAGAGTGAAGAATCTTCACCACCAAGCATATCCATGCCAAGTCCTCCTCTCCTCCTTCATTTTAAGAATCATGCAAGTGCATACAACTTTAACTTTGGCAGTTCTTGCTTGGCTAAGACTGTGGGTGCTTCACCATGACACCTTAACATTCCCGAATGTGGTTTTTAGCAAGGACTGTTATATTAATCAGATTGCTTGTTCATTAGTGATAACACATTTCCTGTTCTTGCTTCTGAGAATGAAAGCAAAGCATGTCTCAGGGTCCTGCTTAATACTTGTATGTTCATTCCAATCAAGTAACAAGCTGCAACTGCAGCAGTCAGTGTAACCTGCTGGATTGATTCATAGTTTATTTTGTAAAGGAAGCTAATATGTATTTGTTACCAATAGCACCTGCTATATTTAAAATGGCAAACAGCTTTCCACTGTGACCCTTATTTTCATGTATTTCTGACTTTCTGAAAAATTCATTGTTTTTAGCTGAAAGTTTCACTGATTGCCCTGCCCTAAGTCATCTTTAATATCTTCATGTATCAATGAAAGAGTAAACATTCTTTTCTGTCAAATTTATAAAAGCTGTTCAATGGGGACTAATTGCAAATACTATTGGAGACAGAGAACTAATACCAAAGGACCCTGAGATATCAGAAGCATGTTCAGAAAATAACAAAGTGAGTTTCAACTTGCAATAATTCAGGCTAAAACATCTGAAGGACAGTAATCCAAAACCCAGATATTTAATGGGAGGGAGAAACCTGAAGAAAAGTAATGGCATAATAATAACAACAACAACTAATAATAATTAATAATTAATTAATTAATAATCCCCAGCTGGTGTAAAATAGTGTGGCCCCAATAACCTTAATGGAGCTACATTGATTTATACCCTAACTGAGGACCTGACCTGAGATATCTAAATATGTCTTCAAATAAAATAAATAAAGTATTTTTGTAGAGAACACAACTACCTATCTTTTGAGCATGTTGAATGTGGGTGCGAAACTGAGGGCTAAGTTGGAAGTAAGGTTGAGATCTCTTTGAAGATTTGGTCCAATTGGTCTTTTCCATTTCTTGCTGCTACAATTACATATGTATTGTGGGATCCATGAAGCAACAATGAGCATGTTTAGGTGCCTAGAATATCACAGGAACAAGACTGTGATCCACCAAGCTGAGCTAGGTGCCTAGGATCCCTATATAATGAATGGGGAGCTCCTAAGAACGTGGTCCACAGAAGCCAGCACACTAGGTGGGGACCCATCTAAACTAGCCAATGGGAGATGCTGACCAGAGATAGGTGCCTAGGTTCAGGCTGCAGAAAGACACCTTGCTCTGCTTAGCAATCCCCAAATGGGAACCCGCCCCCTGGAGTCAGATGGTTTAGGCATCTAAGTAGGGTGACCAGATAGCAGCTTGAAAAAACAGGACGGGGGTGGGGAGTAATAGGCGTCTATATAAGAAAAAGTCCACAAAAATGGGACTGTCTCTTTAAAAACAGGACATCTGGTCACCCTACATCTAAGGCATTAGTGAGGGAATGAGTTAGGTGTCTGCTTTTTTCCCACAAAAAACACAGATTGCGGGGGAGATGGAGGCAGGGAAGTGGTGGCAGAAAAGTGCTCTAACCACGGAGCCAGTGCTTAATTCATCCCACGGCTTGCCAGGGCTCAGCCCTGGCACCTCTGGGCTTGCTGTATCAGTTATGAATGTAAAAAAAATTGCTTGAGCCCTGGCACCTCTTTCAATTACAAATTAATTACTGCACTGAGCTATGGGATACTCTGATGTAGGGGGAATTGAACCTGGGTCTCCTGTATCCCACGTGAGTGTGCTAACCACTGGGCTGAAAGTTATAAGGTGGGCAGCAACTCCTCCTCTTCCTCAAGGACTTTGAATGGGACCCAATTCAGTAGATGCACTCTGAGCACACCTACTGGATTGCGCCAAGCACAAAATTTATGCAGTTGAATGCCTGTCTTTCCCCAGTCTGTGAATCGCTCTGGGGCTTAGGCAGGAGATAGTCATCTGGACACCTAAAGTGAGGCAGCAGTGTACATGCCCAGAGGCAGAAAGGTAAATGCTTGGGGAACTTCTACTCTGCAAAACATAGGTGATGAGCAAGTTTGGGCATCTACAGAGTTCGGCAAGAGTTTTGCGGATCGCAGTGGAGCCAAAACTGGGACTTAGTACTTTTGTGTATCCCACCCTTAGTGCCTTGCTCTGAGGATTTCAAAAATACACTTCAGAAATGTCAATTAACCAAGCCTCACAACATAACCGTGAAATAGATGGTATTAATAGTTTTACAGGTGAGTAAAATGAGGCAAAGAGATGTTGAGTGAGTTGCCCAAATTCATACAGAGAATCAGATCTGGAAATAGAACCTCGGAGTGTTGACCATTGGTCCCCTGGTCTAACCACTATCCTGTGGTCCCTGACTCTTAAGGAAAGAAGAAATATTAAATCATGCAATCCCAAATTCTGCTCTCAGAAGTACAGATATGTCATAGTAATGACCACAGAAATTTTCTGTCTGTTTGGCAGGGCCCACAGTAATTTGAGATTTTTCTCCATCTCTACTTCTCAGCTTTGCATAAAAGTGGAAAAATGACCTGATTCAGCGGAAACAGACAATTCCCTGCCATTTGGTGCTATAGCTGCTGGTCGGAAAATGTCATTCTAGTGACACCACTTTTTAAAAAAAGTCTCTTTTTTTTTTTATTTAGGAATGGCTGCATTGTCAAACATTGGTGTCTTCTTATTTTCTGCCTCTTCTGGTGGACTACCCCCTGAAGAAATAACTTTTGTGAAGCTTTTGAAGCAGAAAGGTTATTCTACAGCTCTTATAGGTACGACTGTTGATATATGTACAGCAACAACTATGTTATATAATAGCATATATTTTATTATACATTTAAATAAAAAGTGCACTTTCTACAGTGCAAGAAGTATTATATCAGTCACACAAAGTTGTTTTCTTCCACAATGCAATGAGTTTACTCCTGTAATACTTTATAGCTCACGAGAACTGCAACACATTCAGAGAAAATTTGTGCATGTGTGAAGCACTAATAATTTAGATATGTCTTCTTATTGATCTGTATTGACATAATGCATAAGGTCTCAAACATGGGTCAGGGCCCCGTTGTGCAATGCAGTGTACAGACACAGAACAAAAGAAGGCCGCAAAGAGCTTACAATCTAAGTTTAAAATGTGACAAGTAGTTCCAATAAACAGACAGTAACACAAAGTAACAGTAGTCACTGCACACCAGCTGCTTAACCAATGCTATTATGGCAATTACATAACCAATACTAATATGTTTGGACAAATAGAGACCGTTTAGGCTTATAATAATACTTTATTGTATTTAAGTGTATTGCATTTAAATACTGTGACGTGCTTTCCTAATTTGGGCAGTGAGACACTTCGTATTGCTTGTGTTGGGAGGTTTCTGTGAGCTGATCACAAATGAAGTTCTATTGTGATTTAAGTATTTGTTATCTACAGGCCAGTCATTAACAGCATCATTTTCAAAGGTGTCTACTAATCTGGATACCTCCCTTTTTAGGTTCCCAAGTAGACATCTAGGGCCTGATTTTTAGAGGTTACTTGACATCATTTTGAGTTGTGGGTGCTTAGTACCTCTAAAAATCAGGCTTAAATGTATTCCAGCTTTTAAAGGAATAAAATAATAAATCCTTGTCAAACTCTTCAAAACAAGGTGGTATGTTCTGACAAATTCAGAACAGGAAAATGTCAGCTGTGTTGTTTAATACAAGCTACACTGCAAATACAGTAACATTAATATAATTCACAGAGTCACCATAAAAGTTTAACGCAGTTTGATTCCCTGCAGTCTGTATACAATTTAAGGCTGCAAACAATTCATTTTTCTGTTTGTAATAAGCAGCCGCATTTAATGTAGCTTATTTTCTGGAGGCTGACTTACATAATGCTTACTCTTCTTCACTACTTTCACTGTGACATGACAACCTTCCATGTAGATCACCAGAAGATCAACATGATGTTATAATGAGGGATTTCCTCCAAGTGTCTAAATGATAAGTTACGAAACCATAAGATGCAATATTACCATACATTTAAAGCATAATGAAGCCTTCAGAAAACCAAGAAGAGTCTTCAAACTAAGGAAAGAGCATATGTAAATGAAAAAGGGAAATACTGTAGATTTAAATTGCAGAAGACAGATTTCACTGCCCAACATGCCCTTCTCTGCCTGCTGATATTCTCATCATGTCATCTTGGCAGGTCAGGGAGACTTTGCTTGGTTCAGTCTAACTCAGTGGTTCCCAAACATTTATTGTCACAACCTCCACAAGTGACAGATTAGTATCTCCATGTTTCCTTGCACCAAGAAGTTGTACTGCCACTGTGTTTTAGTCCATTGTGTCTCATTCCTTTTTCTCTCTGCTTTTCCTACTCTCTTGTATTTTTCTTTTCCGTCTCTTTCTTTTTTCTTTTATCTTTGATGCACACATTTTCTTGCTTTTTTAATCTCTAAATATATTTTATATGTACATTTTATACCTCCTTGCTACCCCCCCCCCCCCCCATCACCTCCAGAAGGCAACATATACACTTAAGTGGCAAATATCCTTTGGTCACTCCATAGATCGGAGTTGTATGTGGTCCCATTGAACGCAGCTGAGCTGTGGAATGATCAAAGAATCTTGAGCTGGCAAGCTGGCACCTGAGCCTATAACCCAGAGGTGGGCAAACTATGGCCCATGGGCCATATCCATGCAGAGGCACAGCCTTCCCTACCTGGCGCTCCATACCATTTCGCAACCCAGATGTGGCCCTCAGGCCAAAATGTTTGCCCACCCCTGCTCTACTAGCTAGAAGTGAAATGCAGAGCTTCACAATTTCAATCTTAGGCCCATATGCCACTGTGACAATATCGAGAAATTCAGTACATTGGGCCATAGTGTGGTTTTTGTAACTTGTCCTGTTAAAGTATTGGTCCACAGCAGTAGTGACCAAAGACATTCTGTCTATAGAGAACTGTGTGCCTTTGAGGGTTGAGGGGGCTACCTGATAGCAAGGGACATCACTTGTGACATATTGAGTGTGGGAGCCATAAATGCCTCCAGTTCACTGGGGCAAGCACTGTGAGCAATGCCTGTAATTGTCAGGCCCTATGGGTCTCAAACCCAGGTGGCTGGAGTTATCACACTCTAGTCCTCTACTTGACAGCTCACAGACTGCAGCTGAGACCAGGGTCCATGAAGCCCAAGTGGGGCATAAGCTCTGACCTACACTCGGATTGGGAGCGGTGCAAGGCTCCTGACTGGGCTGCAGCCTTTATTTAAGCCAGAGGAAGAAACAGGAAGTTGTCTGTACAACTGAGCTTCACCCGGCCTAGGACTGCTGGTCTGGTATTTATCTGTTCCCGCCTTCTGATCCTAACCTCTTGGTAACTGACTCTTTATCTCTGCATTCCAGTTTGTCTCTCGTTTTTGATCTCCTGGTGTTCAAGCCTGGCCTGATTCCTGGTAATTGGCTCCTGGCCCCTTGACTCATGCCTGACACTAATCGCTAGGCCAGGCTTCCCACACCTCGACCCTGATGGTAATTTCTCCTATGAGTTGCAGCACATGCTCCTCGTAGCGCTGGCCTAAGACTACCAGTTGGTGTGCAAAGAGAACTAAACCCTAGTCTTGTGCTTACCTCACCCTGTTTTGGATGTTTGATGGTGCTATGCTCTTTGGAGGGTATATAATAGAGCTGGTTGGAACATTTTTGGCAAAATTTTGTAATTTTGTCAAAAAATGCTGTTTCACTGAAACATTTCACAGAGACATTGATTCTGATGAAGTTTTCATCTAGAAGGTTTCTGAGATCCAAGATTATCTCATCACTTCTGACCAGAGAGAGATAAGGACCAGAACAGAAAAATAGCTGTTTTGACACTATTTCATTTTGTGAAAACGTTCAGAAGGTTTATTGCACGTTGGAAGGAAAACAAATATCAAAATCATAAAAGTTGTCATGAAATGGAATTTCTGTCTTCTGGTCAGGTCTAATCTTTAGTGCTGTTGGGAATGGGAAAGACAGGATGGACATGCACCTATATCTTAGGCTCATGAATTATCAACATCAGGGACAGTTTTACTTTGTGCAAATTCAGAAGTTGTGTGATGTGGAAGGAGGAGAGAAGTTCCACCTATCTTCTGTTCTCTCATATGTGCTTGTATGGAGGCAGTGCTGGAATCCTGCCTAGGACAATGATTTGCAATCCACCCTAGATCTTTTCTCAGGCACCTATCATAGCCTGGGACTTTCCCTCAACAGTGTGAAGACTAAGGTGCTCCATCAGCCTGCCCCAGCACAAATTGCCCACCTTTTCCCACAAATTGTCATCAGTGGTGAACCCCTGGAAAATGCTGAGCATTTCCCTTACCTTGATAGCCACCTCTTTCAGACAGCCAATCTTGATGTGGAGATTGAACATAGGATCTGTTGTGCCAGTGCATTCTTCAGAAAGTTGCTCCATTGTGTCTTTATTGACAGAGATCTGCTAATGGAAACTAAGATCCTAGCCTACAATGCAGTAGTCATCCCCACTCTTTTTTATGGGTGTGAGACATGGGTGACAGACTGAAGCTATCTTAAGCATCTGGACTGGTACCAAGAGTGCTAGCTTAGGTAGATTCTCCGTATCAGATAGGAAGACCATCGCACCACTGCCAGTGTTTTCTCTGCAGCTAACATCACCAGTGTTGAGGCGAAGATTATGTAACATCAAATTCGCTGGGCTGGTCATTGTGTATGGATGGCTGACGCTCATCTTCTGAAGCAAGTCCTCTTTTCTCAACTTAGTCATGGTAAGAAGACCTCTGGGGAACAGAGGAAATGCTACACGGACTCCCTGAAAATATATCTTAAGAAGGTAGGCATTGATTCCATGAACTGGGAAGAGCTGGCTGGCAATAGACTGCAATGGCATCACATCATACATCAAGCCTTAGCCTGTTTTGAAGAGAATCACCTTGTTCAAGAGTCTGAGAGAGAGCAGAGGAGGAAGAAAAGTGTACAGCATCCCGGCTAACAATTGTGCTCTCTCCAAGCAACCACCTGTCACATGTGGAAAAACCTGTAGAGCAGGGATTGGACTCCTCAGCCATCTAAGTCTGATCAATGACTTTTCCTTCTGGCAGACATCATCTTCATATTGAGGGACAGCCAACGATGCTTGTATGGAGAGAGTGCTGGAATCCTGTCTAGAACAATTTTTTTTAAAGATCACAACTTACACTGCTGTGAATTTACAGATCATTTTATGATATTTGACTTAAATTGTCACGTACTGGATCACTGGAATACACTACTTAAAATTTTGTTGTTCTTGTTCCTGACAACTATTAGATGCAAATCATTAAAGTTACAAGAATTAAGAGTTACAATCAAGAATGGAGGTAAAATTGTGCTAGACACTGTATAGACACATAGCAAGGAATAGTACTTATCCTGAAGAGTTATCTGTATAAATAAAGGTTCTTATTTGGCATGAATGGAATTTACACATAAAGCAGAGCATTATATCTTAGAACAGAATCTGGTCCACTCTGTTCCTATTTTGACCAGCACTCAGGCTTATGGGAAAAAATCATTCTGTATCACTTAAATGCAAAGAAAATGAACTTAAGAGATGTATATGTATGAATTTTGTTATTTGTTTATTTATTTACTTTTTAAAAAAAGATCAGGAGAAGGAATCTTTCATGCAAATATAGTGAGTGACTGGCATTTTAAAGACCCGTATGATCCCTTGTATAAATAAATACTTAGTATATTTTAAATATCTACCTGTCTAGAACAGCTCCAGTTACTGTGTTTTAGAAATAAATTCAATGGAAATTATTTACCTGATAGATCACAATGATTAACAGTTGCAACAAATCGACAAAGACACTTTTTGGAAAACTGGTAGAGACTATTTCACCAGGAGCTAATATAAATAAGTATTTGCTTAAGGGGCCTTAGCTACACATGAACAGAGTGTCCATTTTCAAAGCTAACTGTTAGTGGTCTGTTGCTCTGCAGTAGTCTCTCAAGCCCACCTAATGGTCACCTAAGGAGCTTCAGACATGATGCAAAGTCTTTGAGGATGAAGGTATAAACAAGGGGTGGGAGAGCAATAAGCATCCACGTAATAAATGAGGGAGAAATGCCAGTCCTAAGGTGGCAGTTTCCCTTATGCAGAGGGGCATATACTACAAATGGGGCTATTAAACTACATAAATGTTGTATGTGCTTGTTTCCTTATAGGAAAGTGGCATCTTGGGATGAACTGTAACAGCAGGGATGACTTCTGTCATCACCCCCTCAATCATGGATTTGATTACTTCTATGGGCTCACCGTGACCAGTCTTAGAGACTGCAAACCAGGGGAAGGCAGCGTGTTTGTGGCAGGGGTTCGAGCATATCTTGCCACTCCACTTCAGCTCATCGGCATCACCCTAATCTCTTTGGAGGTGCTGCATTATATTGATCTCCTCAGAATACCCCGTGGAGCACTGCGCTACTTCTTTTTAATATCCACAGTTTTATTTGGACTTTTGCTCATTTTCTTTTATACTTTTCCATATCTAAACTGCTTTTTGATGAGGAACCACCAGATTATCCAGCAGCCACTGTCCTATAAGAACCTTACTCAAAGATTGACGGAAGAAGCTGTACAGTTTATAGGAAGGTAGGTTGGTTTAGTCATGTTATGACTTCATGCCAGCATTTTACTGCCATAGTATGGCTTATATATATATATATATATATATGTATAGACTGGTGGATGAAGGAAACAGGGTCATTATGGTAATACTATCATTTTTCTCTAGATTTAACAGGTCACTAGGAATCTTATCTTTAATGAAAGTGAACCATTTAACAATTGGATACATATGAAAGGCTAAGAAATGTAGGTGCACATCTGGGAGACTCATCTCTAATCTCTAATCATCTAATCTCTTCAGTATTTTGTGTTAGAGGCATAATTGTTTTTCCCAGGCAAAATACAAAGACCCAGATTTTTAAAGGTATTTATGTGTTGCTCTTCTCAGCATTGTAATACCTTAACTGATTAAGGAACCTAAATCTCATTTTTAGACGTGACTGACTTTCAATGAGCTTTTGGCTCCAAAGTGCCAACGGCCCAGATCCTCAAAGGTATTTAGGTGCCTAACTCTCACTGATATCAGTTATATTGTTTATATTTTCATGTTTAAAAATAACAAGATACCTTCATAGGTAACATTCCACTAAGCAGTAAATATAAGGTTGGGTCCTGTATTCTTCTTTATAAGTTCAGTGTTACTTAATAAATATAGGACATTGTTGCTGAAACTCAGCATCTTTTGAAATGTGATTCAAAGTGTTCTCAGTATTCAAAAATGCCATGTTAGATAAGTTAGCACAGTTCTAGATATGTGATCTCTGAGCATGTTGGCCTGGAAAAGTGTTGGTTGTATGTAGCCTTTTGGGTACATCCATTAAATTAGACTTCTGTGGTCTAAACTTTTAAGAGAAAATAATGATTTGGGATGCCTTAATTTTGGGGAGACACATTCATAAATGTAAATGAAGTTATATTGCATTATATTTCATACTAGTGTTTAGAACTGCCAGAGAAGAGAAATCCAGATCATAAGTTGGTCTAACTTGGCATAGCTTTATTGATTTCATTGGAGCTAAACTGATAAATTAAGGATCTGGTCTGATATTCTCAATATAATTCCCAGACAAAAAGATGTTAAGTTGGAATTAATAGCACATTATTTAGAGTATTTAGGGTAAATTGTGTTCTGGCCTTAAACCCTATGACTCTAGGTGCAATTAGATAGTGTCAGAACTAGTGTATGAAAACAAATACTAATTTTGTTGCTGATGCCAATTATATAGAGGCAGGTCAGTTCACTTTAAATTAATTCTATTAATCATTTTCCCCAAGAGCAGGTTTATATACATACGGTATAAACCTATCAAAATATACATGAGGCATTATGTTATATTTGGAAGTATAATAGTAATGGATTCTAATTATTTTATGTTAAGTTCAATGCAGTGTTGTAGCCATGTTGATCCCAGGATAATAGAGAGGCAAGGTGGGTGAGGTAATATATTTTATTGAACCAATTTCTGTTGGCGAGAGAGACAAGCTTTTGAGCCACACAGAGCTCTTCTTCAGATCTGGGAAATGTATCCACAGTGTCACAGCTAAATGCAAAGTGGAACAGAAACCCATGCAAGGAATCATTAAACAATTACAACCCATACTCATTGGGGACCACATCCCGAAAGAAATCTTTCATGACCCCCCACTTCTGGCCTTCACATCACCCCTCAACCTCTCCAAGCTCACCATCAGAAGCAAGCGCCCCTCAGACCAGGGCACACCAACTCAAAGTGACACCAGATCCTGCCAGAATAACAGATGCAAAACCTGTAGACATAGCCCCACTGTTTCTAGATCAACACCCCCCGACAATACACCTTTCAAGATCCATGGGTCCTACACATGCCTATCACAA
Source organism: Chelonia mydas (assembly GCF_015237465.2). NCBI lineage: Eukaryota > Metazoa > Chordata > Testudines > Cheloniidae > Chelonia > Chelonia mydas. Next base: position 127,800,591 of record NC_057849.1, read on the forward strand.
TATATGGTGTACCTCATATGGTGCACTAAATGCCCCAATAGCAACTATAATCAGATAATCACTATGCTCTAGAATGAACTCACACAGGAAAATGATAAAAGACCAAAACAAAAAAAAATCTCTCCTGTGGGTAAACACTTTTCACAAAGTGATCACTCTATATCTGACCTCTCAGTCCTCATTCTCAGTGGAAACCTGCATAACTCTCAAAAGTCAGGTCTGGGAGCTTAAATTCATAACTTTGCTACATACTAAAAATCATGCACTGAGTAGACACTGAATTTATGGCTTATTACAACAGGATATCATCCATTAACACCCCCTCCGCTCCCCCTGCCCAAATCCCCCCTGTGACTGGAGAGGTGTTAACTGGCTACTTCACCTTGAATGGTCCCTTGAAATATGTATAACTACTTACGCTAACCCAGTGGTTCTCAAAGCCGGTCCACTGCTTGTTCAGGGAAAGCCCCTGGTTTGTTTACTTGCCACGTCTGCAGGTTCCGCCGATCGCAGCTCCCACTGGCCGCGGTTCACCGTTCCAGGCCAATGGGGCTGCGGGAAGCAGCACGGGCCGAGGGATGTGCTGGCCGTCCTTCTTGCAGCCCCCATTGGCCTGGAGCGGCGAACCACGGCCAGTGGAAGCCGCAATCGGCCAAATCTGCGGACGCGGCAGGTAAACAAACCGGCCCGGCCTGCCAGGGGCTTTCCCTGAACAAGCAGCGGACAGGCTTTGAGAACCACTGTGCTAAACAATCTGTTCCACCTTTGTATTTAGCTGTGACACTTTGAGTACATTTTCCAGACCTTAAGAACTCTGTGTAAGCTCAAAAGCTTATCTTTCTCACCAACAGAAGTTGATTCAATAAACAATATTACCTCAGCCACCTTGTCTCTGCAATGCTAAGTTCAGTGCAGTTATCACTTGTGCCTAAGGATATGATTCTGTCACAGAGGTCACTGATTCTGTGATTTTCCAGGACCTCCATGACTTCTTCTGGGGCAGAGCTGGAGCACCAGCCCCAGGGCTGAAGCAGCAGTTGGGGTTGGGTCAGTCCAATGGGGCTGGAGCAGCAGCTGTCAGTCACTGCTGCGGGAGCAGCAGCAGAGCTGGAGCAGTGGCCAGCAGTCAGTGCTGGGGCCGCTGGAGCAGTGGTCCGTGGGGCTGCCAGAGCAGTGGTCCCCAGGTTGCCAGAGAAGCGGTTCCAGGGGCTGGTGGTCAGGAGCGGCGGTCTCCGGCCTGCCAGAACAGATGCTGGAGTTCATCCCCGAGGCTGCTGGAGCAGCTGGGCAGTGGACTAACTGCTGGAGAAGCGGTCCGCGGTGCCATCGGAGCAGCAGCCAGTGATCAGCCCCAGGGCAGCCGGAGCAGTGGTCTCTGGGGCGGGCAGAACAGCAGCCAGCAGCTGTCAACTGGGTTGCCAGGGCAGCAGCCAGAATTCAGTCCTGGGCCCGCTGGAGCAGCTGGGCAGTGTGCTGACCACTGGAGCAGTAGTCCCCGGACGTTTGGAGCAGCGACCCCCCCTAGAGCTGGAGTGCCCCTGGAGCTGAAGTTGGGCCAGCACCGCTGGAGCTGGAGCAGCAGGGGCCTGGAACAGATTGAGTTTCAAAGCCCGTCTGCTGAAATCACAGGCTTCTAAGAATTTTTGTTTATTGCCCCTGACCTGTTCCAGACCTTTAGTAAAAAAGAATCTCAACCTTTCTTATGCCTCATCAGTACGTCGTTTAGTAAATGCTCTGGTGCAATCCAAAATTTCAAAATGTCCGAGGCATATTTTAAACTTCTTTGGAATTGGCAGAGTAAAAGCACCTCCATGTTCTTTCAGTATACCTCTCTCTACTAAACTCACATGGCTGACCACCATCATGGAAAAAACAAGTGAAATCAGACTTTTGGAAAAATTATATTTGCATAGTTAAAATTGGCTCATAACTGAGAGTTATGGTAATAATGCTACTTAAGCATTTTTCATGCAGATACAGATGAAGCCTCTGATCTAACGTCATGGATTGTATAACCATAATTCTCTGAAGTCTGTGGTGACAGCTAATAAACATATCATTAAAAGAAATTACCTTTTATCCTATTCTATTCCAGTCACAATTTGCGTAGTCAAAGCCCTGAAACACATTTATAGCATACACCAGTTTAGCTCTCATCCTATTTAGTACAGCTGTGAGTTAAAGCTTTTTGATATATCACCAAGGCTTAAAAGCAGGCACCAGGCATGCTGTACAGGTCTCATTTTGTACCAAAAATTACTATGTTCTTAATTCTAGAATTTAAAGAACTCTGAAATCAGATGCTTTTCATGACTCCCAAAGAAACTAACTAGCTGATTAAGGCAAGACATTCATGTACTTGGATATAGTTTAAAAATTGTATACATATGAATGTATCTGTACAGTTTAAAAAAACCTGACGAATTAATATCTGATTGAGCACCAGTTGAGCACTTTACTTGTATGTTTGCCCCTTCCGTCTGCCCTCTTCTGTTTTGTTGTTTCAGAGTGTAAGTTATTTAAGGAAGGAACCATGCACTCTTGTGTTTGTACAGCTTCTTACACTCTGTGGGTGAACCTGTTAATAATAATAATAATCATTAATAATAATTAATAATAATTTAGGAATCATTTTGTCAGCAAGCTAGATCTGTGACACAGTTTGCTAGTGACAGATTGCGTTATAAATGGAGCAGTTGTAACAAGCATTGGATCTGTATTTCTGTATTGGGTTCCATGCATGTTTGGTTTTTCAGTTACAAAAAAACTGTGGGTGGATAAGGAATCTTAAATGTTCTTTTTGAGAGAAAGAATCATTCAATTTTTTTTTTTTTTGGTGGGGGAAAAGTCTGCATATATGCCCATAAACTGCAAGGAAAGGATAACTGTGTATATGAATACTGTGTATCGTAAGCATTTAAAACTGACATGGGTATTAAATTGCAGATGTCAAAAACATATTGGCAATGTGACTGCTTGGAAAAATCATTTAACATAGGCAGAGATAACAAAGACACATCCTAGTTTAAAATATCTTCCTAGTCACAGCCAAGTTTCCCATTTACTCACTCGCACCACTATTTTTTTTTATAAGCCCCCCCAAAATGGTCCACACTTCCTTTTTCTGGTCAAAATATTGCAAGTGTGAGATGTTTAGCTTATTTTAGATCATATCTTCTAAAAATCAAAAAGATTTTGATTAAAACAGCCAGGTTTTTAAGCACAATGAAAGTGTACAAGAAAAATGAATTTCTGACACAAAGACCCAATCTAAGAAGCTGATCCTGCTTCCATGAAGTCAATGCAAGTTTTGCCATTTACTGCTAAAGGAGCAAGATTGAGACCTAAATGAAATTTGTACAGTCGGTACAGCCAAAGAGTGATAGTCCGATCTTGAAGTGGGTGCAGGTAGCCGTAGCGAATAAGCATGGAAATAATTCACTGATGAGATGAATTTTAAAGAGGTTTAAATGGGGAGAAGAACGTTTTGTGAAAAAAGGAGAGAGGGAGTTCCAAGCAGAGAATTAGTTACCACAAAATATCAGTTAGATTTGCATCCATAGGTACAGATATACTGTTAACTGTTTATGCCCAGAATATCTTGAAATTTCTACCTACCAGATTGCTTCTCAGTCACTTATGTTTGATGCCATATGTCAATGTTCCTTCCTCACTCTGAACTCTAGGGTACAGATGTGAGGACCTGCATGAAAAAAACCCTAAGTTTATTTTTACCAGCTTAGGTTAAAACTTCCCCAAGGTACAAACTATTTTACCTTTTGCCCCTGGACTTTATTGCTGCCACCACCAAGCGTCTAACAAATATATAACAGGGAACGAGCCCGCTTGGAAATGTCTTTCCCCCCCAAAATCCCCCCAAGCCCTACACCCCCTTTCCTGGGGAAGGCTTGATAAAAATCCTCACCAATTTGCCTAGGTGAACACAGACCCAAACCCTTGGATCTTAAGAACAATGAAAAAGCAATCAGGTTCTTAAAAGAAGAATTTTAATTAAAGAAAAAGTAAAAGAATCACCTCTGTAAAATCAGGATGGTAAATACCTTACAGGGTAATCAGATTCAAAACACAGAGAATCCCTCTAGGCAAAACCTTAAGTTACAAAAAGACACAAAAATAGGAATATTCATTCCATTCAGCACAACTTATTTTATCAGCCATTTAAACAAAACAGAATCTAATGCATATCTAACTAGATTGCTTATTAACCTTTTACAGGAGTTCTGACCTGCATTCCTGCTCTGGTCCCGGCAAAAGACAACACACAGACAGCAAACCCGTTGTTTTCCCCCCCTCCAGCTTTGAAATTATCTTGTCTCCTCATTGGTCCTTTTGGTCAGGTGCCAGCGAGGTTGTCTTAGCTTCTTAACCCTTTACAGGTGAAAGGGTTTTTTTCTCTGGCCAGGAGGGATTTAAAGGTGTTTACCCTTCCCTTTATATTTATGACACCATAGGTATACATTTGGTCAGATTTTCAGCTGGCTTAAATCATGTAGCTCTATCAAAATCAATGGAATTATACTGATGTACACAAACTGAGGATCTGGTCCAATGATTTTGAATATATGTAACTGTGTGGCAAAATTTGGACAGCAATATTTTTAATATGCTGCATCATCTGGAAAGTTTGTAGCTTGTCTTTCAGATTGCAAGTTGATTTGGAAGTCATTGTGAGGAAATAAAAATGGAGCCCTGTGATGTCCTATTTATATTAATTTGCCAGTTTTGAATCACACTCACACTTACAAAGTGTGAGCCCCACTTGCTGTTCTACTACAGTGGCATTACTACTGGGCATATTTGTGGTGACAATCAATGATGCTGATGCACAAAAAGAAGTAAAGAAAAGACAGGTAGGTTGCTTTCTGTGGCATTCACAAGGCAATAAATGGGGGGGGAGAGGAATTATGGAGCTGAATCTCATTTTTTACTAAGTAAAAGTGGCTATAAAGTAGGGGTACAACTTAGACCCACATGAAGAACTAGAGCAGACTAAAGAGACCTTAGTGTCAATAAGAATCAGGCCCTACAACAGAGATAATAAAATAAATATGTAGATAATATCCCAAATAGTTAAGTATATATTTAAGAATGTCTAATGACATATTTACATGACTTTTCTTTACTGAATTGGAATGATTGCATGTTTCATGTCAACATAAACATTTCTTGCTGTACTTTCAGCAAAAGAAACTTAGATATGTTGAAACTGAAAGCTCTCTCTTAGTGTGCATACAGGATAGCGGCAATACATTTTCAAAGGAGATTTGACGGAAGTGCTCCAGTTAATAAAAAAGGAGTTAAATTGTTATTGTCAAATCGCCCTCCCACCTACTAGCTGAGGTGCCATTCCATTTTCAAGGTTGCAGTAGAAGCAGTCAGTATTCTCTTCAAAGAGGCTTGGCATGAGATAAATGACTGTCTTTAAAAGATCAAAGGATATTAATAGGCAAGACTCCTCTCCACCTGACAGACAGCTGTCAGTCAGAGCTTGTCAATTTGAGCTGCAAACTGTAAAGAGGAAATTTTGTTAATCCTGTAACATACCTAAACCACTGCCCACAGCTGGAATACCAAATGTTATGCTTATTGCTGAAAGCAGCTAGAAGAGCCTTTCTGAAACCTTAGTGCAATTAACAGACCGGGATGGGGGGGGATCAAGGGGTGAGAGTGAGTGACCACAAGGAGCAAACATGACCCTGTGCCCTCCTGACTTGAGCTTTTTCTGAAGCATGTGGTTTTGCAAGATGGAAAGTCTGGCAATAGTTAACTATTGCTGAGTGAAATAAAGCTGGTTACCTGATGGAAAGCAACACACTACAGACTGGAAAACTGCATACTTAATTTAGCTTCTGCTCAGCCATTTTTTTTTTGTTGATAAACAAGCTATGTAATACTAACAAATTGGATATAAAAAGAGAAGAAATCTGATCTCAATGGACACTTGGACACCTGTCAAGTTTCCCTGCAGACACAAGGCTGGCCACCGGACGTCTACAGTTATCCACTTGAGACATCCTCAAGACCCTGGGTGAATATGAATCTGGGGGTAATTTGGGGTACTCTACTAACCTGTTGCAGATGTGTGTAAGTGTTGGAGACTAAATAAAGTAAAGCACTTTTGTTTGCCTGCTTGTATCAACTATCTATCAGCCGGATGGCTGTGTCCCCATTGATTTATTTCCTGCCACCACCTTGCAAAGAGTAAAGTTACCAAGAGCTTTGGGTTCAGCAAAACCCTGGGTAACAAAACCAGTGAATGATTTTGAGTGTACCTCTTCATGAAAGTTAGATCTTTGTCACAGTGGCATTTTTTTAATATTATTCATTTTACAACTGTCATCCCATGAAAATAAGCCTTTGTTATGGATGTGCTGATGGTCACCTTTAATGGTACTGGTGTAAATCTAGCACTGCTATGTTGTTAGAAACTGACAGTTTGTATGCAATTTAAGGTTCGTGCATGGCTCCACAGTATGCCAACATTTTTATGGCTGACTTAGAACAACGCTTCCTCAGCTCTCGTCCCCTAACGCCCCTACTCTACTTGCGCTATATTGATGACATCTTCATCATCTGGACCCATGGAAAAAAGAAGCCCTTGAGGAATTCCACCATGATTTCAACAATTTCCATCCCACCATCAACCTCAGCCTGGTCCAGTCCACACAAGAGATCCACTTCCTGGACACTACAGTGCTAATAAACTATAGTCACATAAACGCCACCCTATACCGGAAACCTGCTGACTGCTATTCCTACCTACATGCCTCCAGCTTTCACCCTGACCACACCACACGATCCATTGTCTACAGCCAAGCTCTACGATACAACCGCATTTGCTCCAACCCCTTGACAGAGACAAACACCTACAAGATCTCTATCAAGCATTCTTACAACTACAGTACCCACCTGCGGAAGTGAAGAAAGAGATTGATAGAGCTAGAAGAGTTCCCAGAAGTTACCTACTACAGGACAGGCCTAACAAAGAAAATAACAGAACGCAACTAGCCGTCACCTTCAGCCCCCAACTAAAACCCCTCCAACGCATTATTAAGGATCTACAACCTATCCTGAGGGATGACCCAACACTCTCACAAATCTTGGGAGACAGGCCAGTCCTTGCCTCCAGACAGCCCCCCAACCTGAAGCAAATACTCACCAGCAACCACATACCACACAACAGAACCACTAACCCAGGAACCTATCCTTGCAACAAAGCCCGTTGCCAACTGTGCCCACATATCTATTCAGGGGACACCATCACAGGGCCTAATAACATCAGCCACGCTATCAGAGGCTCGTTCACCTGTACATCTACCAATGTGATATATGCCATCATGTGCCAGCAATGCCCCTCTGCCATGTACATTGGTCAAACTGGACAGTCTCTACGTAAAAGAATAAATGGACAAATATCAGATGTCAAGAATTATAACATTCATAAACCAGTCGGAGAACACTTCAATCTCTCTGGTCATGCGATTACAGACATGAAAGTTGTGATATTACAACAGAAAAACTTCAAATCCAGACTCCAGCGAGAGACTGCTGAATTGGAATTCATTTGCAAATTGGATACAATTACCTTAGGCTTGAATAGAGACTGGGAGTGGCTAAGTCATTATGCAAGGTAACCTATTTCCCCTTGTTTTCCTAACCCTCCCCCCCCCTCCCCCCCGGTTCCTCAGACCTTCTTGTTAAACCCTGGATTTGTGCTGGAAATGGCCCACCTTGATTATCATACACATTGTAAGGAGAGTGATCACTTTAGATAAGCTATTACAGCAGGAGAGTGGGGTGGGGGGAGAGAAAACCTTTTGTAGTGATAAACACCCATTTTTTTCATGATTTGTGTGTTTAAAAACATCTTCTGTATTTTCCACAGTATGCATCCGATGAAGTAAGCTGTAGCTCACCAAAGCTTATGCTCAAATAAATTGGTTAGTCTCTAAGATGCCACAAGTACTCCTTTTCTTTATGCAATTTAAGTTATCTCTGATATTAACAGCTGAAAATCTATTTTTTAAGTGATGGGAAGAATATATGAGAAATTGTGTTATTCCCAGTTTATGGTAACAGTCTTTATTTTGTGAATTCTTCTTTCCCAAATAATCTCCCAGGCCCAGATCCTCAAACACCTACTGAAATAATGTGAGTGAGGCACCTAAATACCTTTGAGTATCTGGGCTTAATTAGAGCTGAACAGATAAAAACCCAATACAAAACAAATCATCTGCCTAGTAGAAGTATTTAACTAAAGGACAAACAATATTGTATTAGAAATGTTGGGGAAACTTTTAAAACATCACTTAATATTGGGGCTTGCCTACTATAGATAGCCCTTAATGATTTGCCCGTACAGAGCATAGGTGAGACAATATCATAAACCTAAACAACAAATAACTGACCTTGAAATGTAAGTTGAAATGGGTTTGTTTTCTCTTGAACTTTAAATGTTGACATGCTCTAAAAATTTTTAATTTGACTTAAAAAAGTCTCCTAAATAATTTGTAGCTACAGTAATTAGAGATTCTGTTAACACGAGACTTTGCTTATATTCTAGCAAAGTCCAACAAGTCATAAGGATAAGAGTGACATTCTATACCTTGCAATAAATTGATCTCTTATAAAAAACATTTTTCTTTAGGGATTTTTTTGCTCATAAAGTTTATCCAGCATTTTACAGAATTAGTAAAAAAATATAAGCCAATATAAACATAGGCAGACAGAGATAAGAGAGAGAAAATGAGAACCAAAGACCCAGATTGTCCCCTCCCACAAGAACCTATAAGACAAATGGGAAGTGTAGTCCATCTAGAGAACCTGGCCTATTGAGTAGTATCTGAATTACATGACGCATTTGAGTTATCACTCCCAAGGCATTGTGGCATATTTCCAAAGCATTGATGTATAATTTTTTTCAGCTGAAATGTGTTCAGTTTTTCAACAAAACATCAACATTTTCTGCAGAAAGCAGACATTTTTATGAGGAAAAATTCTCCTAGTCCATAAATCAATTTTCCAAAAATTCACCTAGTCCATAAATCAAAAATAGTTTTGATGGAAAACTTTTGATGAGCTTTAGCCAATGTGTGCTCATAGAATTAAGACAGGATGCTTTTTTTTCTAAAATATATGCTCTGGGAGTTATTTTGGGTAAGCTCTATTGCCTGTGATATACAGGAGGTCAGACCAAAAGATCACAGTGGTCCATTCTGGCCTTGGAATCTATGAATTCTTGGCCTGGAGAAGGGAGAGGTTTTACTACAGATCTCTCATGGAAACAGCCACAGCCAATGGGAAGGGAGTGAAGTGGACAGAGACATAAATACACCAGAATAATTTGTTTGTTTTTCTTTAGAATGATGTATGGGTATTATAGCAATTTCTTTCATCAGGGGGCTTTTGACAGGTTTTACAGGCCCTTTAGGGCTGAAAAAGAGATCCTTCTTAGTTTAAAGGTTAAAAGTTTATTGCCTTGTTTTCCTTACCTCATGTCAAAGTATGGCTTTCTGGCTCAGCACGTTAATATTGTATTTTGTTGTGGTGGTGGTGGTGTTTTTTTTTGTTGGTTTTTTAGAGGGGCGGGGGTTGTTTTTTGTTTTTAACCACCTGAAGTTCAATAAGTACAAACAGTATGGGATGGGGAAATGTACAACAGAAAAAAACTGCTCTGACCTGTGTGTTGCAAGGTGCCAATCTAGACACACTGTACCATAGCTGCTCTTATGGTTCAGCTGAAATTTACAGTGTTGGAATATTATAACAATAAGCACAACTGGTCATTGTTAATACTCTTGAGTAATGTCCCTCACACTAGGATTGTAATGCAAAAATCCATACTTATCTAAGATTTCCCTTCAATTCCCTTCCCTCAATTCCCTTTAAGCCTTCTGGATTAAGACATATATATATTGTCAGATCCCATGAAGAGCAAAATTGAAGCTTTGTTGTTGTTGTGGGGTTTTATTTTTTTCCTTTTTTTATTAGAGAATAATCCAATAAGAAAATGGCTTGAAATGAATGGAGAGTGGATATTGTTACAAGAGAAAAATATTTTTTTCTACCTCTCTCTATATTGGGCATAACTTTTGCGATGCTCTCATGTTCGGTTCCAGGTGATAGCTAGATATTTTTGGCCCCTATTTTTGCTTATGCTAAACCTGGTAGTTGTTAAATGTCCATATGCTGAGCTTGCCAAGAAGAAAGTTGGCTAAGCATCTTGTTTGGTTCAGGGATTGTATATCTTTTAAACTATGCATTGTTCTAGTGCTTCCTGGCAAGGTCAGAGAGAGAGAGAAAAAAAAGGCAAGTGGCTAGGTCCGTTTAGTGCCTCACTCTGTACAATGATTGTGCCAGTGTTTTTTGAACAGGTATAACAACTAATCTAACAGAAGGGTTAATTGGCTGTATTTCTTATCTTCAATACAGTATGAATTAAGAGTGGCATTTCTAACATGAGATTTCAGGATTGCTCTATAAATGATTTTGTTAGTCCTTTCCCTATATAATATTTCTTCTGTTCTGTAGAGCATGCATGTAGAAAGACTTCATTGTTAGAAATGTTGCTAACATTTTATTGCTGTCCAAGTGATTTACTTCTGGATTTTTTATTTTATTTATTTTGTATTTATTTCAGGAATGCTGATGCACCATTTCTTCTTTTCCTGTCCTACCTTCAAGTCCACACTGCTCTATATGCATCAAAGGATTTCAAAGGAAAGAGCAAACATGGCTTATATGGGGATGCTGTAGAGGAAATAGACTGGAGTGTAGGTATGTTGCACATTTATCTTAAATGAGTTTAAAAATTTTCACAGATGTTTCTTTAACCTTCATTAGAAATTTGTGACAATTCCACTGCATGCAAAATCTGCTCTGGTAAGGGGAAGACTAAACAATTACTATGTATTAATACTGATTGCTTAGATGCTGTGTCATGCTCAGGTGCTAGTGATACTGTGTCTCTTGGTATCATATGAATTTGGTATAAATTCTGCAAGCTGCAAGTCATCAGACGGAAAGCTGAATTCAGGAGACTTCATAGGGCTGTCATCAAAAGAACTAACGATAAAATAATGGCAAAGTCTTAATATGTACTGTTATTGCTAATTCTTAGTAAGCACAATATATAATGAGTAATTCTTTCATATTGGTGAAATCAGTCAAGTGGGTCCACTTCTCTGGGCACAATACAGCCAAAAGGCAAATAAGTCACCTCTCAAGGCACGGACTCTCTGATGTCACAGAGAGCAGTAAGTTATCAAATCGTTCAATGGGCCTACTTTATTTCTGGGCATATTGGAATGACTCTCCATTTCTAGGGGTAATCACCTGTGAAAACAACTCACAGTTCATACTTGAAACAATCAGGTGAAAGTAGAACAGTACTAAAAGATAATGATCATCTTGCATTCCTCCTCCCTACCTACCCCAAGCCAATTCTGGTTTTAGTAAAGCCAAGTAAAAAATTACTTTCTTCAAATAAGCAATATTTACTAAATTACTAGAAACAGACTTTCGTCTCAATATTAGATGCATGCTTAATAATATGCTTTCAAACAATGTATTTTGATTGCAAGCATGTAGAGTTCGACTCCATATACATTTCTATTCATATCAGCATCAAGAAATTTGGACTACAAATGGCAAGGGATGAACAGGCTGCAGTGATTGTTCAGCAAGGTACATAAAGGGATTTGTAATATACATAGGGCAATATTTGAATAGATAGGTAAAAAAACATGGAAGTAGTGAAGCATTTTAAATGGGATGAGTATCCTTCTTGTAGGCAACTGGACCTCAAAAACTGTTCTATATATGGAGTTTATTCAAGTGAGGGAGACTTGCACTGAATCTTCCTTACTCCCTCAACTTTCACCACTCCTCATGGTGCTACGGTAAACACTATGACTAAGTTGGTTGTTTGCTACAGTCTTAGCATTAGACTGCCATATGGTTGGTGAACATCCATGTTGTCATGCCCTCCAAACCATTAGCATGTCTGTGACATCATGTCTTTTCCTCTACCTCTGCTTCCGGTTTGATGTCTTCATACACAGTGGTAAGGATTAGGCAAATCTAATTCACTACTTGCTACTGCCATTCATTACCTCAGCTTAACTTTGTTCACCTGTTGAGACAGTTTACAGTTGTGGCCACTGAATACAAGCAACTAGTTGGAGACAAAAACAACAGACTAGCTGTTCCTGAAGCACTAGTATTGTAGAGTTGTTTACCGATTGAGTGTCACTATCCAACGGTACCACTGGACTCTCAAGGAATACTTTAAACACACCAAGCAGCATGTTTCAACGTCAAAAAGATATAGTTAAAACAATTTGGGACCTACCAGATAGCCAGGATCTGGCTTTATTCTCCTTGATGTTTTGAATCATATGTAGTCCGTTGTAAACAGAGACAGTTCCAGACATGCTATAGTAAACAACCTCTGGTCTTCCTCAGACTCCATTGCACTTTTCTTTTCTTTTCTTTTCTTTTCTTTTCTTTTCTTTTCTTTTCTTTTCTTTTCTTTTCTTTTTCATTACAATATGTCTTAAAAGGATGAGTAGCAGCAGAACTAAACACCCAGGGCCAGATCCTCAACTAGTGGAGCTCTGTCAGTTTATCCCAGCTGAGGATCTGGTCCCACAGTCTGGCTGATGTTTGGTAAGAGTGATTTGTTCTCAGGTTGCCTATTTGCTTCAAATGAAAGAGGAAAATTTTAAGTTCTTATGGATACATTCTTTCCATAATTACAACTATAAAGAAAAGAACTGGTGCTGGGATGTTCAAAGAAGCCTGAGGTAGTTGGGTACCCACCTCCCATGGAAATAGGCACCTAACTTCCCTAGGCTCTTTTAAAAATCAAAGTTTAAATGCCTGAGAGTAAGCGTAGGTCTGACAAACTAGACATTTAATGTATTGCTCACATCAGTGGTCGGCATGCCGACTTTGATTTCTATGCTGGTACCGCTTCAGCATCTGTGCTAGGAAATATAAGCAATATTAGCTGGAACAGCTGGCCTAAAAAAGTGAAAAACTGCAAACTTCTCTTAAAGGGAAGTTTGATCCTATGTTGACAAAGCACAAGTAACTAGCTACACACAGAAAAATATAAATGGGGGGGGGGGACCACAGAAATGTCAACTTGACATGAAGGGTTGATTCACAAAAGGACTTAGGCATCTAACCGCCAATTTAAGTACCTAAATCACAGAATCAGCCCCCGCTTAGGTGCTGCCAAACACTGTAGGCTTCTAAACTCAATCGATGCCCACATTTTTGCTGTACAATTTCCCTAAGTGCCTATGTTTCTTCTGTTCATGCACACTGCAGTCCCATGCCAGTTATCCGGATGCCTAACTCCCAGTGTGATCCATGAATCGGGGAAAGATAGGTGTTCCTCCACCTAACTTGCCAGCAAGGCCCCCTCTGGTAAGCATGCTCTGAGCTTGCCTACTCGATCAGGCCCCGTAGATGACATGCTTACACAAAACAGCCAGGGTGGAGGTAGACCTCTTGCAGAACTTTTAATCCAGTGGTTAGGATACTAATCTGGGATGTGAAAGACTCATGGTTCAAGTCCCCACTTTGCTGGAGGGGAGAAGGGATCTGAACTGGGGTGTGTGACCTCTCAGGTGAGTGTCTGAACTGTTGGGCTATGAGATATTTTTAAGTGGGACTCTCTCAGTCTCTTCTGTTGAAGCTGTGGATAAATCATTTAAGAAAAACTGAAGCAGGGGAACTGGACCCTGGGTTTCCTTTCTCCCAGGGGAGTTCTCAATCTACCATGCTACAGAGTCATTCTCATGCTTGCTGCCCCCTCTCTGGTCCAATGATTCCTTCATTATTTGTCCACAGTGGAACAGCTTTAACTGAAAAATTGAGGGAGCACCCCTTCCTCCCCCATCAGAATATCTTATAGCCTAGTGGCTAGGGTATTCATCTGAGAGGTGGCATGTCCCAGTCCATATCCCTCTCTCTCTTCAGGACTTGAGGGCTTGTCTATACTGGCAAGTTTTGTCACCAAAAACTGGCTTTTGGCGACAAAACAGCGATAGTGTACACGCTGCAATGTCACTTTTTTAAAAAAAAAAATGCCTAGGTTTGGCGACAAAAAACTTCCACCCCTGCGAGAGACTTTTGTCTTTTCCCCTCCCTTTATTGTCGACAAACAGCCAATGTAGACACCACAGTGTTGGGGTTTTTTTCGATTTTATTGGCCTCCAGAAAGTATCCCACAATTCCCATGCTGCCACTCTGGTCAGTGGTTTGAATTCCGCTGCCCTGCAGCCAACCCGCCCCTCCCCCTTGCAAGCTCCTGGAATTTTAAATCTCATTTCCTGCTTGCTGGCTTCCCAGAGGAGCTTCCCAGGTGGCTTCCCAGGTGAGCATGGCTAGCTATTGCACCAAACGTGCTCCTGCTCGGACCATCGCTGAGTTGTTGGATCTGATCAGTATATGGGGAGAGGAGTCTGTTCAGTAGCAGCTGCGAGTGACCCATAGGAATCGGGACACATATGGGCAAATTTCTCTAGGCTTGTGCGAAAAGGACACGCAGGACACGCAGCAGTGCAGAGCAAAGATAAAGGAGCTGAGGCAGGTGTACCATAAGGCGCGGGAGGTGAACCGTCGCTCCAGTGGTGCACCTAAGACCTGCCGCTTCTATAAGGAGCTGAATGCTGTCCTCGGTGGTGACCCCACCTCCATCGCTGATTGCCCCGTGGATACTTCATATACAGCTGAAAGAGGGGGCAACCCTCTGAAATTGTGGATGAAGAAATCGAGCTAGAAGAGGATGTGGTGCTCCCAGCAGGGTCATTCAGTGGGGCAGGCAGCCAGGAATTTTTCTCCACTCCAGGAGTGCTCAACGGGGAGCAGGAAGCAGATGAGACTCTGGGTAAGTTGCTGTGGCTTGTCTAGGGAATCAAAAAGTGGAAGTCAGTTAGTGTTTTCTGTGAGCTGGACATTGCCCTGTGTAGCTAATCTGCATGGCCAAGCAGGGTGTTGATGGACATTGAGACCTGCAGGGAATCCTCCAGAGAGAGGTTCTGGAAAGTTTCAAAGAGGTACTTGTTAATCTGCTGCTGCAGATTCCAAGGGATTGCAGCCTTGTTAGTTTCCTCCATTGTAGGAAACTGTACAATGCCATTTAGCAATCACTGGAGCTGGGACCAAAGCAGCACATAGCTGAGGTGCATATAGACCAGGGTGAAAGCAGCAAGCATTCAGCAGCTGAACCCTGGTTTCTCTGGTCACCCTCAGCAGCGAGATGTCAGCCAGCAGGTTGGCCACCTGTGAAAAAGTGTGGGATAATTTTAGAATGAGTTCCCTGCAAAGCTCCCCTGCAAGCTATGACCTTTCTGTCCATTCGCACAACTGCCTTCCCCCCACTCCCGAAACTCACCATGAGTGGGATGCTTGTGGAGCTGTGTGCCTGCCTAGAGTCTCAGAGAGAAAGTGATTTATACTAGCAAAATGTCCTTTTTATTAAAATGTTTCAATTATTTGCTGGAATGTAACAATCCCTCTTCTGTTCATCACAAACCTTGAAGAACGCATCATGGACCCCTGTGGACTGGCTTCAGCATATAAGAAAAAAACCTAGGCTCAGCAAAGAAGACATGTTCCGCAAGGTGCTACAGCGCGATGAGAGACAGACCAGGGAACGGGAAGAGTGCTGGGAAGCCGAAAGGCAGGACAGAAAAGAGAATGCTTCTTTTGCTAGGCAAGCAACAGAGTGGATGATAAAAGTTATGGAGGATCAGACGGAGATGCTCAAGTCTTTGATACAGCTGCAGACTGAACAGATCCGAGGTCGAGCGCCACTGCAACAGATGCACAATTCTTTGCCAATCCCACCCACCTCTATGCCCACATATTCCTTTTTACTTCACAGCACTCCTGAGTTTCTCCATCACTCCACCCCCTCTCTCAGCTTGCACAATGATAGCTGGAGCTACACACAATTGTGAGGTTTTACCCTTTTTAACAATAAATAAAGGCTAAGGTATTTAATGGTACAGCGTTTTTATTCTGTGTTCTACAAAAGCGTATAGCAATCAATTCACTCTTGGGAACAAGTTTCTAAAGCATTGTGTTGCATGGATCTTGGGACCCAAAATTGCACATGGATGCAACAGGAAAGCATCTCCAAAGCAGACATGTGTTACTGCCCCTCACTGTCAAAGTGGTTCCTCAAAGCCTCTCTGATGTTAATAGCAGCCCTCTGGGCTCCTCAGACAGCCCTGGCATCTGGCTGTTCAAACTGTGCAGCCAAGCACTCTGCCTCAGTGCTCCACACCTGAGCAAACATTTCACCCTTAGATTCACACAGATTATGCAAAGTGCAGCATGCAGCTATGACCACGGGAATATTATCCTCGGTAAAGTCTAGCCTGCGATTTAAACACCTCCAGCGAACTTTCAAACAGCCAAAGGCACATTTTACTACCATGCGGCACCTGCTCAGCCTGTTATTAAAATGCTCCTTGCTGCTGTCCAGGTGTCCTGTGTAAGGTTTCATGAGCCAGGGTTGTAAGGGTAAGCTGGGTCTTCCAGGATTACTATGGGCATTTCCACATCTCCCAGAACTTGTGATCTGGAAAGAAAGTCCCCACCTATAGCTTTCTGAACAGGCCACTGTTCCTGAAGATGCGTGCGTCATGCATCTTTCCAGACCAGCCTGCATTGATGTCCATGAAATGCCCCCCGGTGATCCACAAGCGCCTGAAACACCATGGAGAAGTATCCCTCCCTATTGATGTGTTCTGAGGCAAGGTGGTCTGGTGCTAAAATTGGAATGTGTGTGCCATCAGTCGCCCCGCCACAGTTAGGGAAACCCATCTCTGCAAAGCCATCTACTATTTCATGCACATTTCCCAGAGTCACGGTCCTATGCAGCAGGATGCAATTTATAGCCCTGCACACTTGGAGTAATACAGCCCCAACAGTGGACTTGCCTGCTACAAATTGATTTGCAACAGACTGGTAGCAATCTGGATTTGCCAGCTTCCACAAAGCAATTGCAACACACTTCTCTACCGAAAGGGCAACTCTCATTCTGGTGTCCTTGCACCGCAGGTCTGGGGACAGCTCAGCACATAGCTCCATGAAGGCTGCTTTACGCATCCTAAAGTTCTGTACCACTGGTCATCATCCCACACCTACATGACAATCCGATCCCACCAATCAGTGCTAGCCCAAAAGCAACTACCGTATACAGCTGCTCTGTGAATGCACAAAGCACTGATAAGTTGCTGCCATCCATATCACACTCGGGTGCCTGGGATTCATCATTTGCTAACTTTGCGAGTAACTTGGTGAGTAACTGTGCTGCCATGCGCAATGTCCTCAGACAGCTAACGGCGCATAGGAGAGAAGTGCGGGATCCATCCTCTCTCACTGCAGATGCTGGCGCACACTACAAAAGAATGACAGTTGGAAAAACAGCGCAAAAGGAAGCCAGAGACCTTTGGAGGGGTGGGACACAAAGCGGTGCACAGTGGTACATTTTGCACATCCCAGGATGTGCCGCACTCCATTTCGGCATTCCCACAACACCTAGCGACAGACGGTGTCACCAGGCACTGTGGGATACATACCCACAGTCCATTGCTCTCACTGTTGACAAAGGTGCCCCGAATGTGGACATGATCTGTTGACAGAGGGAGCAAATGTAGACATGCTTTGGCGACTTTGTTTTTGTTAATTTTTCCTTGGCGACATTAATTTCATTGAAAAAACTTGCCAGTGTAGACAAGCCCTGAGTATCCTAGCCACTGGGCTAAAAGTTGTCTCCCTCCCCATCATGTGCCTAACTTTCTTTGTGAATATAGCTCAAAATCCTTAAATTAAACAGAACCTAATTATAGCCAGGCAAATAGAAAGTATAGAAAACCACATTAGAGCAGTTTACTTGAAACTGGACATACCACCCCTCAGCTGAGTACTTGAGCAACATTTTGCTTCTAGTCTTAAACACGGTCATCCATGAGCTGCTCAATGAAGGGAAATGTCACAGAAAATCTTTGTTGGTGGGTAATGAGAAAGTGCGAACAGCTGTAATGCAGTTGTGACTGTCATATTCCAGAGATTAAGAACTTGTGTCAAAAGCAGAAGCATGAAGGTGAATGAAAATTGTTCCCTGATTTTTGAGTCCAATAACTCAGGTCAAAAAGAAGGATTTTGCTGTCATAAAGTACTTAAAGTAAGGAGGAGGCTTCTTAGTTTTGTCCCTCCAGAGTGAGAATCTTCAGTCAAGGAAAACTCTCCATTTTTTGAGACTTAATCACCTAACCAACTATTAAAATAAATAGAGTTTTTCTTCTTAATTTTAGCAGGGGAGTTGACACAAAGGCAGGTAGATGAAATGCTTTTTAAAAAAAAATTTATGTTTGAGGCATGTTAAATTGATACTTGATGATTATGATTACAATCCAGGTTCCAAATACTAAGTATAAGCTCACAGGATAAGCATGTGTATACAACAGAATTCAGTGCTTAAAGAGTTCATAGTTTTAATGCTGCTTCATATGACATGCCTTGGAGGGTTATTCTCTGACTAGTTAACATTTTAAATTTGTTTCAATGTAGGCTAAGTACCTTATTATTTATATTAATGATAGTTTATAGTTGTAGCAGGTGAAATACCCTCCCACTGTAAAAATGAACAGACTATAATCCCTTTTTCTTGCTGTATTTTTTAAAATAACATAGTAGTGGATTTAATGTGGAAGTCTGAATGGATATGTGCTGAAATTATTTATGATAAAAATTAAACCACACTTATATAATCACTACAAAGAGTTCTGGAGCCCCCCCCATAGCCTTATGTTACAGCTCTGTGAAGACATACCTCTTCAGAGACTCAGAAGCAGAGCTCTTTCTTCTATTCTACTTACAGTTGGGGGGGGAGGGGTTTCCTAACAGAGAGCCTTTTATTCCGCTGTAGAACAATCAGTGCTACATAGTTCACACATAAGGAAGAGCTAAGAAATGCTAGCTATACTCTGGGACAAGCCAAACACCAGTAAGGTGTGGCCATTACATTGGGTGTCTTTATTATTATAAAGAGAATTCCATGAACTTCCAAATAAAATTAAAAACAGAATCTCCCCTCCCTCACCATATTCCTAAGCAGATGTCAACAAGGTGTACTTATGATGCTCATTAAGAAAAGGGGGAGGAAACAAACCATTTTGGATATGAAGTTTCTGTTTGGGAATCTCCTTAATAGTGTGGATAGTTAGTGTAGAAGAGAAAATAGGTGGGTCCTACCTACAGATTTCTTGATGTGATAGGATTCAAATTTGGAAAAGCCCTTGGCTGACTACAAGTACATATAAGCAAGATACTTATATTACCCTATGACGGTGACAAGCTGTGGACATGATTTTACTGTCTTGGATGGTACTGCCCTATTGAGCGATGTTGGTATTTTCTTGGTGTATGCTGAGTAAATGGTGCTATGTCAGAATTATGGGCAAAAATTGATAAAGGGGCATGTAGGAGAATCGAGGGACAAGATTTTCAAAAGTGTTTAATTATTTTGGGTGCCCAGCTTGAGAAATCAATATTTTCATTCATGACTTGGAATGGGGAATTTGCTTATATAATCTGTGGATGACACCAAGGTGGGAGGGATTTCTAGCACTTTGGATGCCAGGATTAAAATTCAAAACAGACTTAACAAATTAGAAAATTGGTCTGAAATGAATAAGATGAAATTCAGTAAACAAAAGTGCTTCACCCAGGAAGGACAACTCAAATGCACAACTACAAGATGGGGAATAACTGGCTAGCTTGTAGTGCTGCTGAAAAGGATATGGAGGTTATAGCGGATCACAGATTGAATATGATGTAATGTGATGCAGTTGTGAAAAAGACCAATATAATTCTGGAATGTATTAACAAGAGTGACATATGTAAGACATGGCAGGTAATTGTCCTGTTCTACTAGGCACTGGTGAGGCCTCAGCTGGACTACTTTGTCCAGTTCTGGGCACCTCACTTTAGGAAAGATGTGGACTGTAGTGAGGCAGAGTGGCCTCCCTCTGAGCCTGAGAGCGAGGGACCACTACACTCGCCCTGGTAGGAAGAGCCAAACCAGCCCTGCCCCCTGCACTGGAAGCAGAGAGGCGTGGCAGGAAGTATGAGTGTTGGGCCCTGCAGCTCAGTTGGGCAGAAGCCAGGGAAGGTGGCAGATGCCCCTAGCAGAACTCTGGACCCAAAACTGCACTGTGCAATGCCCTGCTCCCCAGCCGTGGACAGGAGTTACCAGGACTGCCGTCAGCCGTGTACCCTGAAGAGACTGAGGACCCTTGGACCACAAAGCCCTGCACCAAGACTGTGGTAGGATGTAACCCAGGGAAACCAGACTTTAGTCCAGTTGTGCTGCTGGAAAGCGAGTCAGCATGTTTTGGCGAGATCCCCACTGACCCAGTGGCACAACCATTCACCATTGTTAGTACCCTGGGCTGGGACCCAGTAGAGTAGGATGGGCCTGGATCCCCCTACCCGCCTGCCATCAACCACACCCCTGATTTGGTGGCCTCCTTCCCCAGAAGGCTGTGAGGCCCCAACTGTGTTTGCTGGCTGCCTTAGTCAGGAGATCTAGGCTAAAGCCTGCTCCTTGCTGGGCCCCACCCAGAGGGTCAGAGCCTCAGACTGTTTGCTGGCTGCCAGGAGGCTCAGGCTAAAGACTGCTCATTGCTCTGCCTCATCCAGAGGGTCTGAATCTCAGACTGTGATCTCCATGCACCCTAGCCTGGAGGCTTGGGCTAGAGACTGCTTACTGCTCTTCCCCACCCAGAAGCCAGAGCTATAGACTGCTAATTGTTGTTGTTGCCTGACGCAGCGAGTCAGATTGGCCTCCCTCTGAGCCTGAGACTGAGGCACTGCTACACGGACAAATTGGAGAGAGTGCAGAGGAGAGCAACAAAAATGGCAATAGGTTTAGAAAACCTGACCTACAAGGAAAGGGTAAACAAACTAGGCATGTTTAGTCTTGAGAAAAAAAGACTGGGGAGAGGGGTACCTGATAAGTCTCCAAATATGCTAAGGCATGTTATAAGAAAGATTGTTATCAATTGCTCTCTCTGGGTATATCTACACTACAATTAGAAACCCATGGCTGGCTCACGCCAACTGACTTGGACGTGGGCTGTGGGACTGTTTAATTGCAGTATAGACTTCTTGGCTCAGACTGCAACCTGAGCTCTCAGATCTTCCCACATTACAGGGTCCTAGAGCCCCGGGCCCAGCATGACCCCGGGAGTCTACACTGCAATTCAATAGCACTGCAGTCTGAGCCGAAATCACCAGGCACAGGCCAGCCACAGGTGTCTAACTGCCTAACTCTCCTGAGAGATTGGGCTTAATCTTTAGCAAGGGAGATTTAGATTAGATGTTAGAAAGTTTTCCCCTAACTATAAGGATAGTTAAGCACTGCAGTAGCATTCCAAGGGAGGTTGTGGAATCCCCGCCATCGGAGGTTTATAAGAACAGGTTCAACAAACCTGTCAGGGATGGTCTAGGTATACTTGGTCCTGCCTCAGTGCAGGGAGCAGGACTGGATGACCTGTTGAAGTGCCTTCCAGTTCTACGTTTCTGTGATCCTAAGGGCCTGATCCAAAATCCATTAAAGTTAATGGGAATCTTATCCATTGACCCCAGTGGCTTTGGGTCAGACCCAACTGTTTAATACTGCACAGCAAATAATTACATCTTTGGAGAAGAAGAGAAGACTTTTGAAATTAGGATTGTTTGAGAAATTTGGGTAGGCAGAATGCAATTAATGAAACTGGAATTTGTCCAGGACACCAATACTAGGGCAATCAGCGACATTCCTACTCTTATGAAAATTATCATGGAGTCTAAATGGTCACAAATAGTCAGGAGGGCAGAAGAGGGCCACTTCTTCAGATGCTGAAATATGTACTACACTCTCTCTAACTCATCTGTTAGTGTCTTCCATATGTAGGGCAGCGTATATGGTGCATCTATGTTTTATTAATAGAAACCCTTTTTGTATTCTAGAAATCTCATGCCAAAGTTATAAACGCTCAGATTTTTAAACTTGAGAGACTATCTCTAATGAGAAAGTCATCAAAGGAAAACGTCATTTTTTATTTTTTATTTTTAAACTACTCGGCACTGAAACTGCATTCCTAGGAAATATTTTTTAAATTTGCTGTCCTATTTCTAGTAATAACTTTTTTTTATTCTTCTGGGAAATGGTATGACATTCAGCTAAACCTATTAAAGCTGGCCCTTCATTTAGTCATAGTATGTGAGCTGCTATTAGTGTGGCTCTCACGGCCATATTTTACTATGCAGGATTTGTATGCAATCAGCATTTATTTAGAATCCCACTCTATTAATTCTAATACATGAAGGACTCATAAATCAGCAGTAAACTAGTGAACTCTGGATTATATGAAAAAGAACTAAAGATAGAGAGTAATAATATGAGAAGCAAAAACAACACTCACTTATGCCACAGAAAAAATGAATGAGATACTCTTAATTTGCTGCTCTCAATTGCTTCCCTGTACAAGACTCCAGCATAGGGCTGTATGATAGGGGGCTACTTTTTCATTGGTTTGCATCTTCCACAGTCATTTACACCTATGCAAAGTAGATGTAAAATGCTATTGAATCAGAATGGTAGCACAAAGTGAAAGGCAGCACACAGTCAGGCCCTGGATTATTAAATTCAGGCAGCTAATCAAGACTGAAGCACAAACAAAGCAGATTCAGGAAACTTAAAAGTGAGACTGACAAATCTTAAGAGGATGACATATGTGACATACGATACAGTTAACTTTACATTTCTTGACATTCTGTTGAGGTGTGTCACAATCCTAACATTTTAGAACAGATTTGGGCAACATGAGGGCCACAGAACCCACTAAAATCCTTTGGTGGGCCGGGGGTATGACATAAGGGAGTATGACATTGGGTCCTATCCCCAGAGGACGTGATGCAGGGTGGGTCATTCCTGCCTTTGGTGGGGAATTGAACAGTGAGTCTGCCATGCACTCACCCAGCAGTGATGGCTTCTGTCCCATGGGGCTGGGCCCAGCTTCCTGCTTTGGTCCGCTGGCTACACCACAGCATCACATGATACACACATCTGCATGTAGAGGGGAGGCTCTCCCCCTGCATCACCTTGTCCCTTCCTGGCCCTGATGCCACTGGATTGCCTGCCCTGAGCTGGGCTGTGATGGGCCAAATGAACTGATCTTGTGGGCCAGATATGCCCCCCAGGCCACAGTTGGTCATCCCTGTTGAAAATTAATTCAATTGTCATGAAAGGTGGTTGATTAGCATCTCTGGGAAATGGAATTTTTTGTCAGTCCACAAGAATGGATATGTTTTCGATAGTAAAGCGCTTCCCCACACTGTTCTTCCAGTCTGCTTTTAACTTTAACATTGGAGGACTATTTCTAGGGCTGAGAAGGTAGTTAAGACTCCAGGCCTATTTAGTCTTTGGCATTGCTGGTGAAATTCTCAAGGATATGACTTAGACATTTAGGTTGGTGTCTTTTGAAGGGTGGATGCCTTCCAAACAGATCTGGGCTAAGACCCAAAGTCATTTCATATGTCATCAAACAGTAATGACTCTTAGTCACTACTGACTGGGGCTGGATTTAAGAGGTGACTTTGTAATGAAAGACTCCACATCCCATTTCCAGTGTGATAAACCTCCTGAGTCATCTAATTCCCACTTACATTCAGGTTTTTATAGGTAACATCTTTGTACAAAATAAAACTCCACTGAAAACATTATTTAGAAGATTATAAAGCACATAAGTAGCCACTTCTATAGTATTTTTTTAATCAGTCAAGTTTAATGATGTTGATTAATATCCAGGTAGAGTACTATATAGTGGAAATCTCCTTTGTAATGCACCAGATGCTTGCATTTGAAATTACACAATGGAAGAAATTTGCTGACAGACGCTGTAGAGGCTTCATCAGCAGCAATAGGGAAGGGCTTAGTCTATGGAAGCACAAAAAGTTTTTGTGACTAGTGTATTTTATTTTGCAAACATAATATGTATCACTTCCAAAATTATATTTCACTCAAAGTTCTGAAGCCCTGAAAATTGGGCCTTGTAAAAGAAACACTGAGAGAACATACTGTGTAGACTTGTGAACGGAAATGCTGTAATCAGCTAGAAAATTAACATTACTCTTGAGAAGATCTGAAGTTTCCGTAACAAGAAAAAAAGCAAATGCTTGTATTAGGCCACCTAGGGATAAAAGAAACCCAACAACTCCACAAATGCCTCTCCAAACAATAAGTATGCAAAGTTCTGCAATCAACAACTTTTTACCACCCACACACTTTCACAGAGAAGTTAGTTTTCCTCCTTACATTTAATCAATCATTGACTTGAAATGGTAGGATATTGATGCTTGCTTAAAGTGAACGGGGAAAACTAATTACGAATGGCAATCAAGATAACAAAGACAATCTTGGCCTAAATTTACCACAGGATCTTTGCTGGCTTCTGCATATACCTTGATGGAGGCTGCTAGTGGCACAAGTTCTATTTGGGGGAAGGTTCTAAACAGAGAGTTTGGAGAGGGACAGTACTACCCAAAGGGTGTGTGGTACTGTCTAGGAAGAATATATAACCAGAGCAACAGGGCATGTGACGATCCAATGCCTCACCTCAACAACCTCTTTAGCAGGGATTTGTCAGGAATTAAAGATGCTCTGTCTCAGCAGAAACCTTGCAGCAAAGCATTAAGGATGAGACCCCTACCCAGTGCAAGGAGCCAGGCTGGCACAGAGGGAGGTGATTTATGCCTCACTATGCCAGCTTTTGTGAATGTACCTCTTGTGAAGATGAAACCCCTCAGCATTGACTATGAACATGATTTTATGATCCTTTTTCAACGCCTGGACATAAAGCCAGTGGTGAGCTGGAGCCGGTTCCCACCGGTTTGCTAGAACAGGTTGTTAAATTTTAGAACCGGTTGTTCCGCGACGGACAACCGGTTCTAAAAGGGCTTCTAAATTTAACTGGCCAGAAGTGGCGCCTTAGGCACCGACTCCACATCTAGTAGATGTGCCGGTGAACTCCACTAGTCGTCACCTACAGCCCCCAACTAAAACCTCTCCAGCGCATCATCAAGGATCTACAACCTATCCTGAAGGACGATTCTTCACTCTCACAGACCTTAGGAGACAGGCCAGTCCTCGCTTACAAACAGCCCCCCAATCTGAAGCAAATACTCATCAGCAATTACACACCACACAACAAAAACACTAACACAGGAACCAAACCCTGCAACAAACCCCGTTGCCAACTCTGTCCGCAAATCTATTCAAGGGACACCATCATAGGACCTAACCACATCAGTCACACCATCAGGGGCTCATTCACATGCACATCTACCAATGTGATATATGCCATCATGTGCCAGCAATGCCCCTCTGCCATGTACATTGGACAGTCTCTATGCAAACGAATAAATGGACACAAATCTGACATCAAGAATTATAACATTCAAAAAGCAGTAGGGGAACACTTCAGTCTCCCTGGACACTCAATAACAGACTTAAAAGTGGCAATTCTTCAACAAAAAAACTTCAAAAACAGACTCCAATGAGAAACGGCAGAACTGGAATTAATTTGCAAACTGGACACCATCAAATTAGGCCTGAAAAAAGACTGGGAGTGGATGGGTCACTACAAAAACTAATTTCCCCCTGCTGATACTCACACCTTCTTGTCACCTGTTTGAAATGGGCCACCTTGTTTACATTGGCCTCATTAGCACTACAAAAGTGATTTCCACCCCTTCTTGTCAACTGTTGAGAATAGCCCTCTTCCACCTTAATTGAATTGCCTCGTTAGCACTGACCTCCCAATTGGTAAGGCAACTCCCATCTTTTCATATGCTGTGTATTTATACCTCCCTACTGTATGTTCCACTCCATGCATCTGATGAAGTGGGTTTTAGCCCATGAAAGCTTATGCCCAAATAAATGTGTTAGTCTCTAAGGTGCCACAAGGACGCCTCATTGTTTTTGCTGATACAGACCAACACAGCTACCACAGTGTTTACTTATGTTATCAAATACTATTTTGTCCACAGGACCCACCTAATCCAGTGCTCAGGATGGACTATGCTCACTGAATGAGCAGCTATTCAATATTTTGTTTTCTCCTCATTGTTCAGCATGTGGTCTTATTTACTGCACAATAGTCACAATCTGTTCTGAATACAGAATTGTCAATTTCTTCGTGGACTTTTCTGTGGCTTACATCATTATAGCGTCCAAGTGCTTCACAAACATAAATTAATTAATTTTTCCAACACTCATGTGGGATGAGGGGATATTGCTACTCCCATTCTACTGATGGGGAGCTCAAACACATTAAGGTAACAAGCATCCATTAATTTTGTGTGTCTAGTTTGAGACACCTAAAACCTGATATGCACAGTGGAAATTTAACTGGTCCACCATGTGGATTCTATCTCTCCAGTGGGAATGAACCAGAGAATGCATATCATGCATTACTCTGTACTAGCTTCTGATCCAGTTCAGTGTGCTGTTCCTGCTCTTCAAAGCTCTTAATGGGGAGGGAACAATCTGTCTTAATAGAAGTCTTTTTTTTTTTTCTGTGCCCCACTACGGTAATTGCAATAAATTAGAATACTGTGGCAGACAGGCCCCAGAGTGATACATGCAATGAGGGTGTAGCCTCAGAGCCTTCTGAGGCTATGTCTATACTAGGCACCAGTGGCGGTGGTTTGAGTTGTAAGTGTAGCTATTTTATGCAGTGAGAAGCACTGTGGTGTGTAGCTACATGTGTCAATGAAAGGCTCTGGCAGGGGGGAGGCACCAGGGAAAAGTTTCGTAGCTCCCAGCTGACAGAGCCTTTCACTATGGCAAGGAAAGGCTCTGCCAGGGGAGAGGCAGCAGGAAAGGCTCAGTCTGTCAGAGTCTTTCCCTGTAATGGAGAAGGGCTCCAGCAGTGGGGAGCTGCCGGAGCCTTTCTCCACTGCCTCCCTCCTGCCAGAGACTTTCCCCACTGTGGGATTCTTTTCGTGTGGAGAGGAAAGGCTCCAGCAGTGGGGAGGTGGTGGGGCACTACACTGCTCAAAATAGCAGTATAGACAGGAAGGCACAGCTTGGGCGAGTAGAGAACATGTATGCTACGTTCTGGCATACATATCCACACCCTTCAGTGTGTCTTTATTCTACTTGCATAAGCCATGCCTCACCAGCTACACTGCTTTTTATGCCCATGTTTGTGGGGAGGGTACTACATGAGTATGTACTCCAGATGTTCCTGAAAGACGCATGCAGTGTAGCAGTACGCAGTTTTGCCACTTTGAGGACTTAATAGAAGAGACCTATCTCTATGTGCAAGGCTTTCCTTCAATAACAGAGCTGTAACAGAGCCAGCCATGCCCTCTGGGAACACAACCTCCAAGTACTGATGGAAAATAATTAGGGTAGGACTGGTGAGTTTGCGTCTTTTGGGGACGAATCGGTTTTGAATCTCATGTTTGTGCACGGGATCTAGACACTATGGCGAAAGGTACATTATAGATGCATACAGACTGGAGGCATCTGAAGTGTGGTGATATCCCAGCATGACAAACACCTTGTCAAGCCTTCATACTTGATTCCCCCCCACACACATACGCATCCTTTTTCTTCTCCCTCAGAATAACCTTCACTTTATTTTACGTTAAGATTGTTATTTGGAGGAGGAGGATGGTCCAGTGGTTAGGTCACAAGCCAGGGATTTGAGAAACCTGAGTTCAATTCCTAGACTTCATTTATGGCTTTGAGTAAGTCTCTCTGTGCCTCAGTTCCCCATTATAAAAATGGGACTAATGCCTTATGGGATTGTTATGAGGCTAAATATGGGTCATGCTTGGCTTCTATGGTTATGGGTGCCATATAAGTATCTTAGATAGATTTTTTTTTAGTTGGCTTTTTTTTTTAATTTCTAAAGCAGACTGGAATTTAAAAACAAAGTAGGACAGCATCAATCTGAGGAATAATATAAAACTTAAAAGTGCTTTAAGCTGAAAGAAAATTAAAGGATGGCACGCTCATTAAATATAAACTTCTGTTTTTCTGCAAACCCACGCATAACTTGATCCTGACTGTTTAAAAAAAAATTACACAGGATGTCTCGGCATTTGTAGCAAAACTTTACAAAATACCAGTTTTGACTGGTTAAGATAGCTAGATTGACAGAAACAGGTCTGCTTGTTATCCAGAGTGGAATATATTTTTGACATCATAAAGCTGTAGAAATGTTAAACAAGTTATCAGTCAGTAAGGTTTCACATGCTGTTTTCTTATTTACAATATAATATGAACAGATGTAATTTGTCCCTGTCTACAAAATCATCAGCACATGCAGAGGCTTTCAAAATCATTTAATAATGAGTAATGAATCAAAGAATATAAAGAAGATATGATGAATGGTTAGGAACCATTGGTACTATATTTTCAGGTGACAAATAAGAAAACAGACTTTTAAAAGTCTGTGATTTCTTGGTTCTGAACTTTGTAAATTTGAAGTTAGATTTTCCCCGACAGCTAGCTAGATCTACAGAGTAGTTTCTTGATGATAAGTTGAATCAGTAATGAGCCCCTAACGAGTGCATTTATACATTTGCTTTGGGGAGTTGGATAGTAAATAGCATTTTTTTAGGAACAGGAAGAGGGGATCAAAGGAAAATAAGCTACTCTGACACTACGAGAAGCTTTGAAAACTGGCTTTTGAAAACAAAACTGTTTTGGTTATGAAACTTGATGCATGCATAATTTGGTGTTTGAGCTATTTTGTAAATAAGAGGGGGTAGGGAGGAAGTAAATCTACACTATATGGATTTTAACAGAGATGAATCCTAACTTTATCCAAAAATTGAGATTTTTTTTTTTTGGAGGTTGTTCTGTTTTCTGTTGTTCTGTTGATGCTAAGAGCAGTTTTGGTCCATCAGTCCAAACCTTTATTCATATGAGGCATCCCATTAAAGACAATAAGACCACTTTTAGGCCATAGCTCCATATCTAGTAACGGGGACAAATTTTGTCCTCATTCAAGTACATTGCTGCCTTCAGTGACTTCAGTGGGAGATGTGCACTCTCATCCAAGGGCAGAATCTGGCTCTTGTTCTGTTTATGCTGTTCTGCTTTGTTCTTGTTCTACCTACTATGCCATGAACAGATCATCTATCTCTTCCTTTGTCTGTATTTCCTCTTTGCAAAACCCTCCCAGTGGATTTCCATGGCTCCTTTTCTCAAACTGCTTTGGACATTCACTCCTACAATTTTTTCATCAGGTCCCACTTATATTGGCATATCAGAGTGCCTCTGTGTAAGCAGTGCTGCAGAAACCAGAATAATGTAAACA
This sequence comes from Chelonia mydas, assembly GCF_015237465.2. NCBI lineage: Eukaryota > Metazoa > Chordata > Testudines > Cheloniidae > Chelonia > Chelonia mydas. Next base: position 127,830,023 of record NC_057849.1, read on the forward strand.
TGAAGAGACAATATAATAAAATTCTAATATGAAAAACATACAGGTCCTTTCTGAAGGTTTCTCTTTCTAAGGGTATGTCTACACTACGAAATTAGGTCAATATTGTAGAAGTCGATTTTTAGAAATCGATTGTATACAGTCGATTGCGTATGTCCACACTAAGCGCATTAAGTCAGCGGAGTGCGTCCTCACTACCGTGGCTAGCATCAACATACGGAGTGGTGCACTGTGGGTAGCTATCCCACAGTTCCCGCAGTCTCCGGCGCCCATTGGAATTCTGGGTTAAGCTCCCAATGCCTGATGGGGCAAAAACATTATTGCGGGTGGTTTTGGGTACATGTCGTCAGTTGCCCCTCCCTCCGTGACAGCAACAGCAGACAATCGTTTCGCGCCTTTTTTCCGCACAGACACCATACCATGGCAAGCGTGCAGCCCACTCAGCTCAGCTCAGCTCACTGACACTGACGCTGTTGTGTCCTGGGTGCTGCTGGCCAGACCCAGACGGTGCAGTAGGTCTGCTAACCATCATCATCCTACACTTCCGCTGCAACTCTGCTCTCCTGCAGCTCAGGGGATCCGTTCCGGTCCTCCTGGGTGCTGCTAACCATTTTCATACACGGCTTCCGCTGCAACTCTGCTCTGCTGCTATTGTCTCAATAGCGAATTTCTCCATGTTGTCTGTCATGGGCTCCCGGGTACGTGTGTTCTTCCTCAGGAAATGTGCGAGGTGCTAACCGTCGTCCTCCACCTCTTCTGCTGCAACTCTGCTCTCCTGCTCTCATGAATCCACCTCGCAGGTCCTCTCATCGTTCTCTATAAATATCTATTCTCGTGGCGTCCGTCTTTAGCCACCACTTCCGCGGCAACTCTGCTCTCCTGCAGACGCCATACCACGGCAAGCATGGAGCCTGCTCAGATCACCGCAGCAGTTAGGAGCATTGTAAACACCTCATGCATTATCCTGCAGTATGTCACTACCAGAACCTGCAAAAGCAGGCGAGGAGGCAACGGCAGCGTGGTGACGAGAGTGATGAGGACATGGACACAGACTTCTCTCATAGCATGGGCCCCGGCAATTTGGACATCCTGGTGGCAATGGGGCAAGCTCATGCCGTGGAATGCCGATTCTGGGCCCGGGAAACAAGCACAGACTGGTGGGACTGCACAGTGTTGCAGGTCTGGGATGATTCCCAGCTGCTGCAAAACTTTTGCATGCGTAAGGGCACTTTCATGGAACTTTCTGAATTGCTTTCCCCTGCCCTGAAGCGCAAAAATACCAAGATGAGAGCAGTCCTCACAGTTCACAAGTGATTGGCGATAGCCCTCTTGAAGCTTGCAACACCAGACAGCTACCGGTCAGCTGGGAATCAATTTGGAATGGGCAAATCTACTAACTGTGGTGGGGTGACAGACGGAACGCATATCCCTATCTTGGGACTGGACCACCTTGGCAGCCAGTACATAAACTGCAAGGGGTACTTTTCCATGGTGCTGCAAGCACTGGTGGATCACAAGGGACGTTTCACCGACATCAACGTGGGATGGCCGGGAAAGGTACATGCTGTTCACATCTTCAGGAACTCTGGTCTTTTTGAACAGCTGCAGGAAGGGACTTACTTCCCAGACTAGAAAATAACTGTTGGGGATGTTGAAATGCCTATAGTTATCCTTGGGGACCCAGCCTACCCCTTAATGCCATGGCTCATGAAGCCATACACAGGCACCCTGGACAGTAGTCAGGAGCTGTTCAACTATAGGCTGAACAAGTGCAGAATGGTGGTAGAATGTGCATTTGGATGTTTAAAAGCATGCTGGCGCAGTTTACTGACTCGGTTAGATCGCAGCAAAACCAATATTCCCATTGTTATTACTGCTTGCTGTGTGCTCCACAATATCTGTGAGAGTAAGGGGAGACGTTTATGGTGGGGTGGGAGGTTGAGACAAATCGCCTGGCCACTGATTACGCGCACCAGACACCAGGGCGATTAGAAGAGCACAGCAGGGTGTGCTGCGTATCAGAGAAGCGTTGAAAACAAGTTTCATGACTGGCCAGGCTACAGTGTGACAGTTCTGTTTGTTTCTCCTTGATGAAAACCCGCCCCCTTGGTTCACTCTCCTTCCCTGTAAGCCAACCGCCCTCCCCTCTTCAATCACCACTTGCAGAGGCAATAAAGTCATTGTTGTTTGAAAATCATGCATTCTTTATTAATTCATCACACAAATAGGGGGATAACTGCCAAGGTAGCCTGGGAGGGGTGGGGGAGGAGGGAAGCACCGGGTGGGGTGGTGGATGAGGGGAGGAGGGAAGGACAAGGCCACACTGCACTTCAAAACTTATTGAATGCCAGCCTTCTGTTGCTTGGGAAGTCCTCTGGGGTGGAGTGTTTGGGTGCCCGGAGCTGCCCCCCCCCCGCCCCGCGTTCTTGGGCATCTGGGTGAGGAGGCTATGGAACTTGGGGAGGAGGGCGGGTGGTTACACAGGGGCTGCAGCAGCAGTCTGTGCTCCTGCTGCCTTTCCTGCAGCTCCACCAGACGCCGGAGCATATCAGTTTGATCCCCCAGTAGCCTCAGCATTGCATCCTGCCTCCTCTCATCGCGCTGCCGCCACCTGTCATCTCGCTCATCCCTCCTGTCCTCGTGTTCATTTTCTGCTTTCCTGGACTCTGACATTGCTTGCCTCCACGCATTCTGCTGAGCTCTTTCAGTGCGAGAGAACTGCATAAGCTCAGAGAACCTTTCACAGCAAGTGCATTTTTTTCACCTTCTTATCTGTGCTAGCCTCTGGGATGGAGATGATAGGGGGAGCATTGAAACATTTGCAGCTGTGGGAGGAAAAAATGGGAGAGTAGTATTTAAAAAGACATATTTTAGAGAACAAAGGGTAGACTCTTTCACAGTGAACCAAGTTGTTAACGTTACATAGCACAGGTGCTTTCGGTACCAGGTTGCATTTTGCCTCTTATATTGAGGACCTGCCGGTTTGGTGTGAGAGATCACACACACAGGGCTGGGCAACAGAATTCGGCTTGCAGGCAGCCATGGTAAGCCACAGTCTTTCGGCTTCTTCAACCATCATAACGTGGGAATGGTTTCAAACAGCAGCACCCTCCTTTCCCATACCAACCACCTGTTGGGTTGTCCATTTAAAAGGAGGGGCTGTACTGGCCACGAATGTATCCCAAGTCTTCAGGGCAAATTAATCATTAAACACGCTTGCTTTTAAACCATGTATTATATTTACAAAGGTACACTCACCAGAGGTGCCTTCTCCAGCTTCATGGTCTGGGAGCCAGCCTTGGGAGGTTTGGGACGGTATTGGCTCCAGGGTGATAAACAGTTCCTGGCTGTTGGGGAGAATGGTTTCTTTGCTTGCCTGCCGTATGCTATCTTCCTCATCTTCCTCATCCCCAAAATCCTCATGCCTTTTTCATGAGACTCCCCCCTTGCAGGTGTCCACGGATGGGGTGGGGTAGTAGTAGGGGCGCTCCCTAGAATTGCATTCAGCTCATCATAGAAGCGGCATGTCTGGGGCTCTGACCCAGAGCAGCCATTTGCCTCTTTGGTTTTTTGGTAGGCTTGCCTGAGCACCTTAATTTTCACGCGGCACTGCTGCGGGTCCCTGTAGCCTCTGTCCATCATGCCTTTGGAGATTTTGGCAAATATATTGGCATTTTGTCTTTTGAAACAGAGTTCTGATAGCACAGATTTGTCTCCCCATACAGCGATCAGATCAGACCTCCCATTTGGTCCATGCTGGAGCTCTTTTGCCATTCTGGGACTGCATGGTCACCTGTGCTGATGAGCTCGCCACGCTGGCCAAACAGGAAATGAAATTCAAAAGTTCCCGGGGCTTTTCCTGTGTACCTGGCTAGCGCATCTGAGTTGAAAGTGCTGTCCAGAGCGGTCACAATGGAGCACTCTGGGATAGCTCCTGGAGTCCAATACCATCTAACTGCATCCACACTACCCCCAAATTCGACCCAGCGATGTCGATTTCAGTACTAATCCCCTCATCGGGGAGTAGTACAGAAATCTATTTTAAGAGCCCTTTAAGTCAACAAAAATGGCTTTGTCGTGTGGACAGGTGCAGGGTTAAATCAATCTAAGGCTGCTAAATTCGACCTAAACTTGTAGTGTAGACCAGGGCTAAGGGATCTTATGCTTCTCTTTGTAGTTAAAGTGAAGTTTCTTTGATACGTATAAGCATTGTCCAGGTCCAGGATGCTCAGTTATTCACTGTTCTTCCCCTTAGAATAGAAGAAGGCATCCTGATAAATCCATGTGGAAAGAGATTATTGCAGGACGTATTTCACTTCAGAGCTTTAGTATATCCATAGAAAGTCCCTCTATTTGGCAAATATTGAAATCTTACTGAGTATTTATAAAAGATTTTTATAGGGCCTTTAAAAACATAAAGATACCTAATTAAACTATAGGATTCTCCAGGGGAAAATCCGTGAGTCATTCATTTTAAACAGTCTGCGCTAGATCTTCAGCTAATGTAAATATAGTTGATATAATTCCACTGAGGTCAATGGAACTATGCTGATTTACATCAGCTGAGGATCTGGTCCTTTTTTTAAAAAAAGCAAATTTTATTTTATTGTTTTAAGAAAAGATTGTAAAGTCCATTGTAAAGAACTAAAGAGTGTTTGGTTTCAAGATCTGTGGTATAGCAGCCAAACAGTACATCCTCCTAACATATGCAAGGTTTGTGTATGTCAAATATTGGCAAGGAAGAAAAGAAAACACAGGAGTTTCCTGCCAGCAGCTGGCTGGCAAGGAGAAACACACATAGTGCTATCAGCAAGAAGTTAGAGGAGTGTTGTTTGCAAAGGAGAGAGAGAAGAAAAGCAAATGTACAGTATGATGCTTGTGCAGCGGGAATCAGGGAGAGATTTACTCTTGTTTCTATTAATGTCTTGATTTGGGACCAAAGCCTCTAACCCCATGATAAGGCATTGGTCTAGTGCTGCATCAGGGGTAGAAGTGGCACCTCCACCATTCCTTACAGCTCCTCTGGGTCAGTAGTGAGCCAGTGTCCTAGTCTGATGTTAAGGGCATTGTGCTGCTGCAGGTGGCTTTTTTCCTACTTGAATAAGAGAGAAAACTTTAAGAAGTCACTACCTATTTTTCACAAGAATTAGGTGTTACACTTGGTGTACGGGCCTAGATCCAATTGGGTTAGTTACATCTCCTCTCCCTAAATTTCTGGTATAGTCACTTCCTGCTCTGAGCTGTTGCATTGCTACGTTCTGTCAAACAGTGGCTGCAATTTGCTCTTCCATGGTTTCATGTCAAAGGTGGATGAGTGATTCCCGTAGACATCAGTTAAGGAGAACTTTGGGGGTCCATCTAGATTAAAAGCGCTAGAAGTGTAAGATCGGTAACACTGTCTCAGAATTTGAGCTGACTGTGATTGACATTTAATTACTACTTCCCGTGTTCTCCATTAACCTTAGGTATCTGGAGAAGGAGTACAGAAAGGGAAGATACTTTAAACAGCTACTACTGATAGTTTAAATATACCATAACCAGAAATATCTGTATAAAAACCCTAGATACTGAAGTTTATGCATATTTATCACTGTTTAGCTGAATGGTTACAGTCAACTTCTGGGTGTAGAGCAATTGTGTTTTCTGTAGGCTGTAAGAATAAAAAGCCATTTGACTCTGTGTACTTAAACTGCTCTCCATGTGATATTGAAACTGCAATGCGTTGTGGACGTTTGTGTGTGTTACTGGGAAGAATGGAGATTTCACAGCTCACTTGCTTGTCATCCATATGTACACAACTCCCACACATTTAAATTAGTGTTACATGCACAAAAGGAAAGAAAAAACAAGTCCCTGAAAAGAAAATTTATATGTGGGGCAAATCCTGTACCCTCCTCCACATCCCTAGAGACATGTCTGACAGCAGGAGCAGGGCAGTTCCACTGTGTAAGGAAAGGGGCAAGATACTGAGGGGCTTTGCTCAGTGTGCTTCTCTTCTGTGCAGTGGAGACCTCAGCACTGCAAGGGCCCCAATCACATATGTTACAGTTACCAGGCTAACTGCACCTTTGACCCCTCCTGGTCTGTTTGAATGCAACTTGTTAAGGTCACAGGCCTAAAGCCCTCTTCTCTAGTTCAATCACACAATTCTCTCACTTTCGGGGCTTGTCTTCACTGCAATCGTTAGGTCAAGTTAGTACATTTGGGTTACTCCACTTGAGCTATCCCATGTCAAGTGTACAAGCTAGCCTAGCTCGAGTGAATGCACAGGGAGAGTGACCACTCTGAAACAACACTTGACCTACACAGTGTTTGGATTAGCAGCTGATGAGTTGTTGTAACTCGAGCTGCTGCATCTCTACTGCATTGCTAGCTCAAGTGGCAGAAGCCCTCAAGCTCTGAGCCATGCCTCTGAATGGATAGCTAGCTGGAGCTTACAGCCACACTTAGCCTGAGCTGGAGATTTTTGTATGTGGACAGGCGCCAGGTTAGAGGCAAAACTCAAGTTATAACGTAAGCTAACAACGTAGTGAGGACAAACCCTCAGACTGGATCTTAACTGCTGTCTGTGATTATCTTATGAGGCAGCCCCAGCAGTTCAGTTCTCTCTAGAAGTAATGACAGTGGTAACCAGACAGCTTCCCTAAAGCAAAGTGTTATTTATTTAGAACAAAAGTATTTAAGAGAAAACAGATCTTAAAGCAATAAAACTGACTATTGGCATGTCTAGTTTACAAGGTATCTAACCATATTGCACATGGGGATCCTAGTATGTCTAAGCTACCTATAGATCCTCCTATCCCCGGAGACCTCTAGGGTCTTGCAGGCATAGTATGTGAGTTAAGACACTGCACTATTTATCTTCTATGCATCAGGGAGGGTCCCATTCAAAAGCTGTTCAGTCCTTTTGATCTCCAGGTTTCCTGCCTGGCAAAACAAGCTTGCATATTCCTTGGAGACAGGACATAAGGTCCTTGAAGCTGATCGTTTTGCCCACTGTCCTTCAAGTGTGTGCTGGGGTATCTGTATCTGGGGCCATTGCCTTCTTCTTGTTTGTTCTTCCCATAGCCCCCTACTAAACAAGATCAGTACCTTCCTACAGGAAAGTCTTATAACCCTATATGCACTAACTTCCCCTCACTGACCAGTGTTCACAGAATTATTACATCTTAGATTATCACATACCAATTCCATGTCTATCGCACCCCCGAACCCGTCAATATACAGGAATGGGGTAGAGGCTTCGACAAACTATCAGAAGGGTGAGGACTGTCCCAGATGATCCAGTATTATGCTGTACTCCCACCTTGCCATTCTTTGGCACTGTGAAGGCTACTGCAGCATCAGAGCAGCAGTAGAGGCCATGAAGCAGTTCTACATACACTCCATAGTCTAGGAAGCGACAGACATATTTCTCCATCCCCACTCCACAAAGCAGAAAAGATTTTTTTTCTGTTTGATATCTTCTCTGCAACTGAATGTATGAAAAGCACTTTCAGAATATGGCTGGGTAAAATTTTCAAAAGCACCCAGGTCTCATTTTCAAAAGTAACACGAGCATTTAGGAGTTTAACTCTCATCGAAACTCATTGGGACTTAGGCTTCTAAGCTCCATAGCCTCCAAGATATTTAGGCACCTAACTCCTATAGCTTCCCTAAATGACTTTCACTAACTGAATATGTGCATTTCAGAGCAGGAACCATATGTCAGTGACAATGTTTATTCAGAAAGTTTTCTATGATTTACTGATATGACCTACAAAATAATTTCTTTCCTTTTTTCAAAAGTTTCCTTCCGAGTTTAATTTGTGTGTGTGTAGAATGCTGATACAGTCAATTTCAGAAGCAAAAACAGTAAGGGAGGGGAAATAAACTGTAGATTGTTGAACAATAGAGAGCTGTACAGACTTAAATTTTTCTCCCATTTTTCTACTTAAATCCAAAATGTCATCCAGAGAGACAACAGAGTTTACCTCTGTTCTGTTAAGCTCAGTTTTCTTATTGGCATTAACAACTTCTCTGTGAAGAGACTCATTCACAGCTTGCCTTGTCTGCAGACAACAAGTGCATAGTAGGCTTCAAATGTCTGACAGCATTAGAAGATACAAAGCCAGTGACCTATTGCGCTGGGAAGTAAAGATGCAGATGCAGCAAGAAACATGCAAACTGAATGTCACATTTAGAGAAAAACACAAGGAATCTCCTGGTCTTTGGGACAGTGTATTGTATATTGTGTACATTTGGTTGTATGTGTAAAATGGCCTTTTACTCTCATATGTTAGCAGAATGATGCTGTGAATTTCCCAAAAGAAATTATCTCAGCTGGAGTATACAAAATACCCTTTTATATCGCATGACAATGTCTCATATTTAGTATCTTAAGCAGTCTAAAAGTTAAGAAATACAGAGCATTACGATGAAGAAATGTAAGGTCTAAAAGTGAATTTTAAGCAACATATTCATTAACTAATGTACACACTAACCAGGTAGCTATAAAGCAGCCATACTGTTGACCTCTACCTATCCCAACAATGTTATCTCTTCAATCCTATAGTAGCTATGCAGTTACTGATGCCCTGCAATCCGATTTTGCCTATAATGCAGCCATACTTAAAGGTCCTATAACTCTCATTAACTATTTCTCAGAGGGGTAGCCGTGTTAGTCCGTATCCACAAAAACCATGAGGAGTCCCACTCCATGCATCTGAAGAAGTGGGGTTTTTACCCATGAAAGCTTATGCCCAAATAAATCTGTTAGTCTTTAAGGTGCCACCGGACTCCTCGTTGTTTTTATTAACCATGTCCTAACTCCATGCTTTATTATACGCCAAAGATTGAATAGCACTTTTTGTACAGATGTAAAACACATCATTCCAACAGTTAAATTTACTAGGTAATTTGAACCCCATATTAAAAGAAAAGATTTAGTGATCAATCTGTAGAAAACACTTTACCCTTATCTTATGCATAATTGTACGTCAAAGTTTGGGTGATTTATTCATAGCAGCTAAACACTGCATGTCTAATCGGCTGTGCACTACGGTGAAAATTTACCTTGAGGGTCTGAAAGGCAAGTTATCCTTTTAAGACTGTATAAACAGCCACAAGCCAATTTCAATTTTAAGTTACAGCGCAACACAAATCTGAACACATAGCAAATTGATACTAATACCTTAACTGACCACAGCAATTTTAGCTTAGTTTTTATAGAAAGAAGGCAAGTCCCAAACCCATACAGCAAAATTCTGCTTTTGCTTTCCACAACTGAGGTCCAGTGTAACACCATTGAGGAAATATGCCTTGGCTTTGAGGACCATTTCTTTCAAATTAGAATTGGAGAGGTAATATGGGAAATCTATCAAGACAACCTAAGCTGACCTTCACTCTTTCCGATCACCCTCACTCCCTACCCTGTAACAAAAATGTACATGAGAGATAATAATACAGGTCAGTACAAGGAAACTGAAGCTAATTTACATACTCACAAAACATGAGAAAGATCATTGTAGTCAAATAAGCACATGATGAATGTTCACCATGGGTAAGTAGGGGAATTATCAACAGAGCTAGAGAAAAGGGAGAGGAGAGAACATCTGAAGTTTGCTAGGCTCTATTGTGTCTCAGCTATTGCATTTATGGTGAAAAAAATCTGCTGGAAATAACCCATCTGCCTGGATAATTTGCAGATACCATCAAAACACTGGGTGAGAAGCAATACAGTACTTAAAAATGTTTGGGTTATGTCCCACACCCAAACACAGTCCTAGAGAAATGATTATATTATGTTTTATCATAATTTATATATTATTTATACATTCCCAAGATTGTATAAATAATACTGGGGGACTAACATGAAGGGGAAAGGAGTCCAAGAGAGCTGGCTGTATTTCAAGGAATCCCTGTTGAGGTTACAGGGACAAACCATCCCGATGAGTCGAAAGAATAGTAAATATGGCAGGCAACCAGCTTGGCTTAACGGTGAAATCCTAGCAGATCTTAAACATAAAAAAGAAGCTTACAAGAAGTGGAAGGTTGGACATATGACCAGGGAAGAGTATAAAAATATTGCTCGGGCATGTAGGAATGAAATCAGGAGGGCCAAATCGCACCTGGAGCTGCAGCTAGCAAGAGATGTCAAGAGTAACAAGAAGGGTTTCTTCAGGTATGTTGACAACAAGAAGAAAGCCAAGGAAAGTGTGGGCCCCTTACTGAATGAGGGAGGCAACCTAGTGACAGAGGATGTGGAAAAAGCTAATGTGCTCAATGCTTTTTTTGCCTCTGTCTTCACTAACCAGGACAGCTCCCAGACTGCTGCGCTGGGCATCACAACATGGGGAGTAGATGGCCAGCCCTCTGTGGAGAAAGAGGTGGTTAGGAACTATTTAGAAAAGCTGGACGTGCACAAGTCCATGGGGCCGGACGAGTTGCATCCGAGAGTGCTAAAGGAATTGGCGAATGTGATTGCAGAGCCATTGGCCATTATCTTTGAAAACTCGTGGCGAACAGGGGAAGTCCCGGATGACTGGAAAAAGGCTAATGTAGTGCCAATATTTAAAAAAGGGAAGAAGGAGGATCCTGGGAACTACAGGCCAGTCAGCCTCACCTCAGTCCCCGGAAAAATCATGGAGCAGGTCCTCAAGGAATCAATCCTGAAGCACTTACACGAGAGAAAAGTGATCAGGAACAGTCAGCATGGATTCACCAAGGGTAGGTCATGCCTGACTAATCTAATAGCCTTCTATGATGAGATTACTGATTCTGTGGATGAAGGGAAAGCAGTGGATGTATTGTTTCTTGACTTTAGCAAAGCTTTTGACACGGTCTCCCACAGTATTCTTGTCAGCAAGTTAAAGAAGTATGGGCTGGATGAATGCACTATAAGGTGGGTAGAAAGTTGGCTAGATTGTCGGGCTCAACGGGTAGTGATCAATGGCTCCATGTCTAGTTGGCAGCCAGTATCTAGCGGAGTGCCCCAAGGGTCGGTCCTAGGGCCGGTTTTGTTCAATATCTTCATAAATGATCTGGAGGATGGTGTGGATTGCACTCTCAGCAAATTTGCGGATGATACTAAACTGGGAGGAGTGGTAGATACACTGGAGGGCGGGGATAGGATACAGAGGGACCTAGACAAATTGGAGGATTGGGCCAAAAGAAACCTGATGAGGTTCAATAAGGATAAGTGCAGGGTCCTGCACTTAGGACGGAAGAACCCAATGCACCGCTACAGACTAGGGACCGAATGGCTAGGCAGCAGTTCTGCGGAAAAGGACCTAGGGGTTTCAGTGGACGAGAAGCTGGATATGAGTCAGCAGTGTGCCCTTGTTGCCAAGAAGGCCAATGGCATTTTGGGATGTATAAGTAGGGGCATAGCGAGCAGATCGAGGGACGTGATCGTTCCCCTCTATTTGACATTGGTGAGGCCTCATCTGGAGTACTGTGTCCAGTTTTGGGCCCCACACTACAAGAAGGACGTGGATAAATTGGAGAGAGTCCAGCGAAGGGCAACAAAAATGATTAGGGGTCTGGAACACATGACTTATGAGGAGAGGCTGAGGGAACTGGGATTGTTTAGTCTGCAGAAGAGAAGAATGAGGGGGGATTTGATAGCTGCTTTCAACTACCTGAGAGGTGGTTCCAGAGAGGATGGTTCTAGACTATTCTCAGCGGTAGAAGAGGACAGGACAAGGAGTAATGGTCTCAAGTTGCAGTGGGGGAGGTTTAGGTTGGATATTAGGAAAAACTTTTTCACTAGGAGGGTGGTGAAACACTGGAATGCGTTACCTAGGGAGGTGGTAGAATCTCCTTCCTTGGAAGTTTTTAAGGTCAGGCTTGACAAAGCCCTGGCTGGGATGATTTGATTGGGGATTGGTCCTGCTTTGAGCAGGGGGTTGGACTAGATGACCTCCTGAGGTCCCTTCTAACCCTGATATTCTATGATTCTATTAGGTACTTGGGGCCGATCCTCAGGTACTGTAAATTAGCATAACTCCACTGACTTCAGTGTTGCAATTGAGATATTATCTATCTACCTCCCTCTTATTACCATAGTTTCTAAGCACCCGAAGGAGCTTATAGATCCTGTAAGTTGATGTGCTTTGGCAGACACTGCACATGCACAGAGCTCCACTGAAATTAAATTATAAACATATCTCCACATTGTTTCAAATACAGGTCAAATCCTCACCTTATTTCTATGCATTCCTTCAGCAACCATTATGAATGCATCTTACTGTGCATGAGAGCCAAGCAAGCAAACCTCTCCTGATACAAAAGTTAATAGTCATCTCTGAAGGCCTTGTTTTCAGAAGCACCTGCAGCTCCCATTGATGTCATTTGGAATGGTGAGGGCTCAGCACCTCGGAAAATCCAGCCCTGAGTGTCTTAAGTACTTTTTGGAAGATTTCAGGGCACAGGGTGCTATCATAATAGAACTATTAAATAATAACAGTAACAAATTAGAACTGATACAGGGCTTCCCCACCACCATTACATTCGTCTTCACGTTGCATTATTCTGTGGATTAAAATGTCTCCATTTTCAAAATTGATATAATAAAATATGGAAGTATGATTTTTAACCAATCCATGCTCTTGACTTTCTAGGGGAATTTTATATATATTTTCTAGACAGGCATTTGGATCATTTTTTTCCTGATTGTCACCTTACAGAGTCATGTGCATGTTTTGCCTGTATGCAGAATCACCTCTCTTCCTTGGGTTCTATTGATTGATGTCATAGCACATTTTCTATCCAATCTATTGCCTCTTTCCAAAATCTCCACATTCCATTTGCCATATTTCAGCTCTGAATGCTAAACAAGTGTATGCAAGTATACATGCTGTTCACTGTATGTGCTGCAACTTCTTGTCTTGGTGTCAGTGGTTTTATTATTTTTCATCTTCACCTCTCAAGTGTTGCGCTCAATGACTAGGTCTGAAAGTGATAATTACTTCCCCATTGCAGAGACAGACTGATTTACATACTTATCAAGGGGAAACTTGATGACTCTGAGCTTATCACAGAAATTTGAATATTTATAACCTGAAATCTACAAAAGCTAAAATTAAGACATGGCTGTCTAAGTCTTAAGTTACTGTACTTGGGCATGTTTTTACACAACACCCAGATTGTACTAGGTACTTGGGGCAGATCCTCAGGTAGTGTAAATTTGCACAGCTAAATCAGTGGGTTTTATATCCGATCAACACATTAAACTCTTTTCATAATACTCATCTCAAAACCAGCATAGGAAGATTAAGTTCTGCTAAATTGATTTTTAGCCTGTGGATGTTGGAATGCAGAGATTGCAACATATATTGTTCATAAGGAAAAAATATTACCCTTCTGAACACCAAGGAGGGGTTCAGCTATGGAATTACCTTATAATTCAAAACCTGTGGCAATGAGGTAGCTGTCCCCTCAGGGACTACTACATACTGTCTACACAGCAGTCTGGCATCATCACCTTCTCAGGGACGAGTCCTGGATTCCAGCCCCCCATAGCATTTGGGGATGTTTTGCAGGACCCTTTGCACATGTTCAGAATCTCACCATTTCCCGAGACATGGAGACAGGTCCCCACAGCTGACTGTCAGTCCCCAGTTGAGATGTTTAGAGAAGCTATTCAGCCACAGGGAGTGGTGCCAGGAGTTGGCTCTGAAACAGAGCTGTTAACCAAATAAATGATCTGTCTCCTCTAGGTATATGGAAGATGGGGTGGTTCATGCTCCCAAATCACTCTTTGCCTCCTCCCCCACCCAATGTCCCTTGGAGCATCACTACAGAGCCAGGGATGCAGTAGCTCCATCAGAAGAAGGTGGAAGTATGGGGCAAGATATATGAATGTTGCCTTGAGTGGGGCAGTGGTATCTCATTTGCTTGAGTTACCTGTATCCACCATTAGGGCTCTGTGTTTGTCACAGAGGTCACGGTAGTCATGGATTCCGTGACATCCTGCGGCCTCTGTGACTTCTGCAGCAGCCAGTGTGGTTGAGTGTGGCTGCTCAGGCGACCCTGGGGACAGCCACACTGGCCGCTGCTGGAGTGGCTCTGCAGATGTGGCTGGCCCCGGGGACCACCTGAGTAGTGGTCCTGGGACAGCTGGAGCAGCTGCTGGCCTTGGAGCAGCCGCTGCCCCCCCGGCACTCCCCCCATGGCACTGGCTGAAGCAGCCACTGTTCCCCCAGGTCTTCCTCCGCCCGCCCCGGCAGTTGGTACCGCAGGCCCACCAGAACTCCCCCTTCCGGTAGCTGGTGCCACAAGCTCCCCCCGCCGCAGTGCCCCCCCACAATTCAATTAGGGGTATTTATGGTATAAGTCATGGACAGGTCATGGGCCATGATTTTTTGTTTCCAGCCCGTGACCTGTCCCTGACTTTTACTAAAAATATCCATGATTAAATTGTAGCCTTCCCCATCATCTGTCCTCTACAGTAGACCTTCAGCTGGTGCTGTTCCACACCCCTTCTGCAGCATTCTGACCATCGTGTGGATTGGTCACACTGGTGCAGAACTGCCTTATGTGGGAGTAAGGAGGCTGCATAACCTTTAGTGTTGTGACAGATGGGTCAGGATTGGGTCCTTTAGTGGTTTTAGCAGGCATCTGTGTTATTTCAAACAGATGAACAAGATTCACATTTTAAATTGTATGGAAAACATTCCTGGATTATTAATTTTAAATGAAAGTGAGTGAATGTATTAAACAAAAACATGTATATCACACACACATCTTGAATTAGATTTCCCTTTGAAAAAAATTCAGAATTGAGTGCAGTGGGAGATTTGCATGATTCAGGACTGCAGCACTGGGCAATGTTAATGGAATATTAAAGTTGTGTTTCAGTGTGAGCTGTACTGAGTTAACCAGGATAAGACTGTAGAGATGAAATCTTACATTCTCAAAGTCATCCCAAAGGATAAGAGTCAAGCTCCAATCAGCTATACTCCATCACTCCATATAAATTGACATCACATTTTAAAAACCTTTCTAGGAGACAGCACCTGAAGATCTGACATCTTATACTATTCCTTAAAGTAAAAGTGGAGCAGGATGTAAAGATGATTCTGCTAGGATATTTGCATGTGGGCATTTCAAGGGGAGGTTTAGCTGGACTTTAAAGCATTAATTCTATTAATTAATGTCAAATTTTATTTTTAATGCCTTCATTAATGTGTCTCTAATTAAAAACGTAAAAATGAGATGTGTACCTAATGATCTAGTGACTTTATGTGCTACATTGGAAATGATCTAGGTTTAGGACCAAAGCTGATCAAACTCCTGGGATGACGGTGCTGGGAGAAGCTGAGTCTTATATTCTAACTGCTCAGCAATCTTTCAGAAACTACATGGCTCTTTCAGCATCACATTGGCTCCATGGTCTTGGGCTCCATTGGCCAAACCACATTCTGGTCAATCAATAGCCTTGCAATAAAATGACATGTGCCCCGGAAGCGTCTGCATCCTTAGGGATTAACACAACTCTTAACTTTTCCAGAACACAATTTTCAAGTGGATCTCCTCAACTGACAGTTCTGTCATTTGGGAGTAGTTATAGAGAGCCACAAGTGTATGCAGTGGATAATGCAGTGTATGCAGTCTGTGCCCTGAACAAAGAGGATTTGCAACAAATTTACTATTGATTCAGTAGGGCTATTTTTTTTTTTTTTTTTTTTGCTTGCTTGTTTCTCAGGATCACACAAACTTGGTACATTGCTTCCTTGAATGCCAGACTAAGTTTCTGTTCCTTTCTACAGTCATGGATAAGATTGATTTCTAACTCTATTTGCCCTTCTGGCACACGGTATGTAAATTACAATTCCCTGCGCAATTGAACCTATAGTCATCAGACTTAGCTTAATTTTTAAGCTTCAGTTAAATCTACAAAACAAACAAATCTTAAAAATTTCGATCCAAAAAGAATGTATTGGAAAAGTACTGAACAATTGAAAAAGGAGGGTTGTAATGTAATTTCTGTTTCAACCCTATGTAGTGGTTGCTCCCAATATAGATATGTGTGTGTGCATGTAAAATATACACACAGTTACACTCAATGTAATATATGTATTTTTTTTTGTTTTTCTTACCATTTTTAACACAATTGAGATACAGTATGGATAGAGCTGGGCAGGTACTGGATTTTCCATTTTGCAGGAAATTACACAAATTCATTTTTCTCCCCTGTTCTGGAATGGAACAAAAACAAAGAAAGAAAAAAATTCCAAGCAACAGAATTAAAAAAAAACAACAAAAAACAAAAAACATTTAGGGGTATCAAAATGTTTTGTTTTGATTACATTTCATTCCAATTTTGACCTTTTTAAACTTATAAAAAAATCTAAACAAAACTAAATTTTGATATGTTGCAGTCCAAAAAAATGTCAAGTGGGACATTCCAACACTATTAAATTGATTTTTTTAAAACATAATTTCATCAAAATCTATTTTATATATATATATTCTGCTTTCAATGGAGCTGGCATTTTTCATCAAAAAAAATATTTTGATGAAAAATTTCAAATCAGAGCTATGTATGGCTTGTATTAATACTAACCACATTGTTCAAATACCCTTCAGTGTGCCTTATCCTACAGTAAAATACATCTGATTACTTATTTATACAGTGCTCATTCCAAAAGGTGTCAATGTTCAAGGAGAAAATAGAAATGCAAGTTCTGTTTTATTTTTTTGTGATACTTAATCTCCAACCACAGCAAAGTGTGTCATTTGGAATACTGAAAACTTATGTTGTTAGAAATAAATTGTCATTTTAGTATTTATTAACCCTGTTGTAATATAATCAACTAAATAATGACTTTGTTATTACCTTATTATGACCCTGATCAAAAAAGCCCATTGACGCCAATGGGCATGTTTTCATTCACATCAATGGGCTTTGGATCAGGCTCTATATGCAATTTGTTGCCTTTCTGGAATAGATACAATTTGCATGGCCTTTGCATGAGTCTAAAGTCAGTAATGATGTTCAGACTAGGTCAAATTTTATCCAATCTACTTGCCAATAAATAAATACTTTTTATTATTATTATTTTATTTTAAATGGAGTGCATTGGAAAGCGGAGTTTCAGATGAATATTTCCTGTTCTGTCCCAGTTCAGGTAGAAAAATTAATATTGATTGATCGTGAATGGGAAAAGGAGGCCTAGATCTTATGCTCCATTTGGTGTGCTTTTAATTCTTTCTTTTAATATGATCTATTAAATGGTATTAATTATACTTTTTTCTTTCACATGCACATGGTGTCATACTCTGCGGTTCTTGAACTATGGGGCGAGCCTCCCAAGAGAGGTGCGGGAATGTGTCAAGGGTGGCATGAGCTGTGTGTCCTGCTTTTTTTGAAAAAGAGCTCTGGCTATCAGCCCTGGGTCACTGGAGCTCATGCAGAAGGACTGTGCACATCCGGCAGGCAGAGATAAAGGGGAGAGCCGGAGGCCTGCCACTCGGGCTTGAGCTCTCATCCCCTCCCCCATCCTCCCATTCCCTCCTGGAGGCAGCTCCAGCTGTCAACCCTGGGGTGGCAGCAGCAGTGCAGAAGTAAGGGTGGCAATGGGGCACTAAGTCTCTGTTGTCATAAATATAAAGGGAAAGGTAACAACCTTCCTGTATACAGTGCTATAAAATCCCTCTAGGCCAGAGACACAAAATCCCTTTACCTGTAAAGGGTTAAGAAGCTCAGGTAACCTGGCTGGCACCTGACCAAAAGGACCGATAAGGGAACAAGATACTTTCAGATCTGAGGCGGGCGGGAGGGGATTGGTCTGTCTGTTCTGTGTGCAGATCAAGGAAGCAGGCAATCCAACTCCATTAGAATTAGTAAGTACTAGCAAGGGAATGTGTTAGCTTATTTTTGTTTTGGCTTGTGATTTTCTCTGTGCTGA
Organism: Chelonia mydas; assembly: GCF_015237465.2. NCBI lineage: Eukaryota > Metazoa > Chordata > Testudines > Cheloniidae > Chelonia > Chelonia mydas. The sequence continues at coordinate 127,847,914 of NC_057849.1, forward strand.
GAGGAAGGTGTATTCCTGGTTTTCTTTTTGTAATTTTAAAGTTTGGCCCAGAGGGAAATCCTCTGTGTTTTTGAATCTGATTACCCTGTAAGATTATCTTCCATTCTAATTTACAGAGGTGCTTCTTTTACCTTTTTTTCTTTCTAATAAAGTTCTGTTTCTTTTAGAATCTGATTGGGGTTTTTTGTGTGTCCTAAAAAAACCCCAAGGTTGGTCTTTGCTCATCTTGTTTATTCTCAAGCCTCCCCAGGAAAGGGGGTGCAGGGGCATGGAGGGATATTAAGGGGGAGTAGGAACTCCAAGTGGTCCTTTCCCTGAGTTTGTCTAAATCACTTCGTGGTGGCAGCATTACCTAACCCAAGGTACAAGGGAGAATTTGTGCCTTGGGGAGTTTTTAACCTAAGCTGGTGGAAATAAGCTTAGGGGGTCTTTCATGCGGGTCCCCATGTCTGTACCCTAAAGTTCAGAGCGGGCAGAGAACCCTGACAACTGTGAAAAGTGATATTGATGAGTATCACTTTTTACATTGCCACCCTTACTTCCGTGTTGCTGCTGCCACAGCGCTGCCTTCAGATCTGAGTGCCCAGCCAGCAGCCGCTGCTCTCTGCCTTGCCTTCACATCTGGCTGGCAGTATAAGTAGTTGGGAAGAGGGGTGCAAATGACTACAGACACAAAGAAGGGGGCCCGATCAAATAAGTTTGAGACCCACTGGTCTAGAAGGATTACATTATCCTCGTTCATTAAGAAAAATACTTTGCAGATTTTAAATAGAAAAGTGTATTAGAGTTGGTCGTCTTGTCCTTCACTTTTTTAAATCATATGTATCCACACAATGTCCAACCTAACTTCCTGACTGCATCACCACCACTTTATCAGCAGACACAACAGTGTTTAGCAAGCACAACCAATGGAAAATTGCCTTTTTCTTTCTTTGGCACTTAGCCTACCTGCTACAACAAGCAAAATGACTTGTCAGATGGAGCTTCATGAGCTGTTAACCAAATCCCCCCACAACCCACCAGCTTTAAAATGTCAGTCTTTGTAACAGATTTTCCACAGCTCTGTTGGGAAATTTCAACTCCCACCAAGTTTCAAAATTTATGTAAACAAATTCTCTTATTCTTATATAGCTACTTTTCTACTATTTTACAAACCAGAACAATAGACACTGATTATTTAACTGGTTGTATCCCTTTAATTAGAACCCAGTCATTAAAGCCAGTAGGAAATGAAGGCACTCAGCACCTTCCAGGAGGTGCTCAGTACATTACAGAACTGTGATTTTACAGAATTGCAACTTGCAAGGGGATTGGTAAGCAAAAGGATGAGGTAACTGCTTCTAAGCCAGAACAGGTTGATAATGGCAGAAAGCCATTATAATCTGAAAAATGTTTAAGGGGCCTCACTCCTGATGAAATGGATTCTGTATTTCTGGGTTCTTGCATCATGCTACTTAACATGGTAGCTCAATGCTTCAGCTGGGGAACCAGTTTTTAGTGGACAGATGAACAAATCAAAATAGCCAACCATATTGTCACCTTTCTTGACTAGTTAAGCAGAGAGGACAAGGAGAATGGTCATGGAGACTGAATTATCTTTATATTGTATGGATTTTCTGAAGAACTATATTAAGGCTCATTGGCAGGGCAGTGTTGAGAAGGGTACACTTGTGTTATTTGTGCTGTATCTTTTTGTTGGTCTGTTTCCAGTGACAATAATCCTGCATTTCTTTCAGTACAAAAATGTACTTTAGCATTAGGCACTAATTCTCATTTACACTAAATCCCGTTTACAAAACTTGAGCAGTGTAAAGAAGTCTTAAAATTGGTTTAAATGTAATTTACGCACATTGCAAGGCCCGTTTACAGTGTCAGAGTAGTGTAAAGAGCCCTCTGTATAAATGAAAATTAGGTCCAAAATATTTTGAAGTCTCACAACATATCCAAGTGGCCCAACTCTTCTTAAATATGTAAATTTATATTTTGAATTTTTTTTTCGAGTTTACTAAGGGTCTAGTCTGATATGCCCTAGAGCATTTTTCCAGCTGTGATTGATTGGCAGAGTTAGATAATGAAATTGTGTAGCTTAAGAGGCATTTCTTCTCTGTACTATTGCTCTTGTAAGAGTGCCTTATTCCAGCACATACACTAGGTGAGCCATGCTTCTTCTGAAGGCTTCCATGTGGCAAAGCTCTAGTACATTGTGAACTGTACTTTGCATACTGTGACTCTTTCAGTTATGATCAACTTTTTCAAACTCCTTGTTATGGGGTCACTGCTTCTCTGAGGAGCAGCCCTTTCCTCTGATGTGCACAAATCTTTTTTGTTTTATACATCAGGAGGCCCTGCAGCAATCAAGCCACAATCTCGATAGCAGCAACCTCTGCGTGGTAACCACCTAGTGTGTTCTGAATGGTGCCAGTTGCTATATATAATAATGTTTTTTTAAGAAAAAAATCTGAAAAATTAATAAGAGCAAAAATGTCTATTTCTTTCAGGTTACAAGTAAAAGTTTAAATCTTTCTGTTTTATTTTTTCAGGAAAGATTCTGGATGTGCTAGAGAAATGGAATCTGAATGATAAGACTCTTGTATACTTCACATCTGACCAGGGGGCACATGTTGAAGAAGTCTCTAGCACTGGAGAAGTCCATGGGGGGTATAATGGAATTTATAAAGGTGAGCTTCTTATAATGATTTTTAGAAACGTATGTCAAAAATTAGCTACTTCCTCTGCACAGGGTGCAATCTGCTGTAAGCCCCAAATGTTCCTATCATTAAACTTCTAATGTTCATAATCCTAAATCCATATTTAGACACAAAAACATCAGTGGCCTGGTTGTCAAAAGTGATGAGCATCTGCAGCTCCAGTGACTTCAGTGGGATTTGTAGGTGTTTATCGCTTCTGAAAATGCTTTTAAATAGACTAGTGATGTCAGTGCAACAGGCTGAGATACCTGATTGGACAGTAGAGGAAAGGGGAGGGGTGAAGAGGTAGCTGTGTGTCATCAGAGATAGTAGCCAAGTGAGTGGGTGAAGTCACACAGAGAAAGGGTGTAGAGAGAGAGAGGAGGAGGGAGCCCAGGACAGAGTCTGAGACACCCATGGAAAGCAACAGAGGAGGAAGACCCAATGAAAGAGATGCTGAAAAATACCAAAGAGATAGGAGGAGAACCAGGACAAGACGGAGTCATGAAAGCCAAAGGAGCACAAGATTTCAAGAGAAGGGTATGATCAGTGGTGTCACAGGCACGCAGATTGATTGCTTTTCTCACAATACAGCTATTGAGACAATCAATGCGTACTTCAAATTCAAATAATTCTGTAGAGGCTTGAGACCATCAGTAAATTTACCTTATTGTAATAAGACCTGCTGTCCATGGGATCATGCTGCTGTAGAGGAGAATAGTGTTTTTAGCAAGATAAGATGCATGTCAGAATAGCAAAAAATCTAGCTGAATAGGTTATCTTTTCTTTTTGTCTGTTCATGTGTCCCTGACTTGATGTCACTTGCTGACCCATTTCACTTCAAGCAATAGCAGTACAAAATATGCTGATGAATTTGGTAACTCATTCAGACAAAGGGATCATGATATGCACATGATTATAGATGACAAGGTGATTCTGGAGAAGGGGAGAGTGAGAAGAGGAAGAAAAGAAAGAGAGGGAGGGAAGAAGAGGATAACTTCCCTTTGATATCACAATCCCACTCACCCATAAGTAGCTGATGGAGAAGATGGGGGAATATTAGGTGAGGGGAGAAGGTAAAGAAGAGGGACAGGGAGAGAACTGTTATATTTCCATTGCACTGTGAAGTTTTCATTGGTACCAGTTGCTAAAACAGGGCCTGATTTTCAGCATGGAAGTGGTGGGTGCACAGCACCTCTGAAATGCAGGCCTGTGATGATGAAAGTGAGTTTAACTTCCATCAAAATAGGAGAGAGATGCCTGGTTCTTGTATGGACAGGTTTAGATAGTCTCACTCTTCCCAGAGGAAATTTTATGCAAATGGTTCATTAATTTTCTTTTCCCTTCCTGTTTGGGTGATGGAGGGAGAGAATTGGAAAATTAGTTCCTAAACTTACTATCTGTAATTTTATAGAGGAGGTAGAACATTGCTTTTGAGTATGATTTCAGAGAAGAAGAATTAGAGAGAGGGAAAAGAGGGTCACAGGAAGCAATAAAAGTATAGTAGGGCCACCATGTGAGAAAGCTATATAACTTTTATCTGTTTATAAAGTGTGTGAGAAATAATCTCAGATATTAGTAGGGCAAAAATTGCAGCAACCACAGCTGTGAGGTTACAGAATATACAATGGATCCTATTGTACTATAGAGATTGACAGCTGAGAGAAATCTATCATTAACCTGAATTAGAACTATATTAATACTTAGCCCTTATATATCACTTGCCATATTGAAAGCACCATAGACTTACACTTCCATAGCTGTAGGCATGCCGCAATGTATTTTGGAAGCTCTAAAAATGTTAGCACTTTAGAATGTCAGACTAAAATGGGGGATACAATCTAAGAAGATGAATGAGACAATATTCATAAATAAGTGAATAAATTTGGGGAATGTGCTTTTGTTTGGAACTTTCATTTAAAGTAGAGTATGTGACAGGGTCAGGCCAGATGGCTATAGGAGAGTAATTTTTTTTTTTGAAGCAAAAAAGGTATTTTTTTATTTGCATAACACACTTACAAAACAAAACAACAGCATATACAATGTGTAACACAGCAATCAATCACAATTGTTTTCTCATTAGTTTCAGGGGAGGGAAGTGTTCAAGCTTGCCTAGGCCCAGAGCGGGGGGGCTTCCTCAACTCTCATGGTCTTCCACCCTTCCGAGTTACCTGGTGATCCAGAGCGAGGGGGCTTCATCGACTCTCAAGGTCTGCCACCCCCTCGAGTTACCTGGCGCCACGCCCGAGTGTCACCAACAATTCCCTCCTCTGAAAGCACCCAACAAAAGGAGCAGGCTGTGGGGGGGACAACCCATGTGTGAAAGGACCCCTCTAAGATGGTGGTGTCCGCAGCAGCAATGGCTGCGGCTGGGGTCTCTTACTCTCTCCCCCAATCAAAGGGTCAAAACAAAGGGAGCCGGACAGGGACACCGAGCAGAGAGCCTCGGACAGCGCCCACAGCTCATCAAAAGCATCAAGGGAGTCGGTGGACGCCGCCCAGAGGAACTCCGCCCGGATACGTGAACGGACCGAGGATCGGAAAATGGCCCCACAGTCACAGGAAACTCCATCGGCCAACCTCCTCTCTCTGGTTTTATAGATGGCCGTTTTAGCCAGGGCCAGGAGGAGGTTAACTAGGAGATCCCGCGACTTTGTGAGGCCACAGATGGGGAGTGCTTAAATAAAAAGGTGAGGGGAAAAATGCAACCAAAAACGTAATAAAAGATTTGTGAGAAGCCGGAACAGGGGCTGCAGCCTGGCACACTCCAAATATACGTGCGCCAGGATTTCCCTTACACCGCAAAAGGGACAAGTATCTGGGATAGGGTTGAACAGCGCCAAGTACGTACCCATGCTCACATCTCCGTGAAGGAGCCGCCAACTGATGTCCCCGACGGACCTCGGAACCAAGGTGGAATATAGGCTGGCCCACCGGGGCTGCTCACTCTCCAAAGGTGGCAGAAGGTCTCGCCACTTTGTGTCGGGGTGGGACACTAGGGTGAGGGTGTGAAGGGTGTGGAGCGCGAGCGTGTATAGATGTTTCCTTGGTGCAGTTTGGAAGCATAGTGGCTGCAGTTAATGCAGCCAGCTCGCTGTAAAGGGATGAGGGGGTCGATTGGGTCTACGGGGCAGGGGTCCAATTAAAAGGTCCAGCGGGCCTGGGGTAGAGGGTGGGCAGAGCATGCCCTCGAGCAGAACCCGATCGAGGTAAGCTCTAGTAGCGGGCAGCAAAGCGGTCTTCACCTCCTGAAGTACGCGCCGGGGGTATGAGGTCTGGAGAGCCCCATGCGCCGGGCGAGCGTCAGGGGATCCAGCCAGTCTCCCCGGTCATAGTCCAGGAGGTCTCCGACTCTCGTGACTTCTGCCAGGATCAAGTTCTGGCACACCGAGCGGGACTCCGCCACCTGCACACGGAGTTGGGGATAGTGTAGCAGGGGCTCCACGAGGAGATCTGCCCCCTGGGTGACCGCCACGGATCTGGTCGCTAAAAACCATTTCCAAGTCCGGAGGAGGTCCTGGTAGAAGACCAACAGCCCAAAGAGGTCTCGCGGAAGACCTCCCAAACAGAGATAAAAGAGCTGCCGGTCATATCGGAGCCCTCGGATGCGGCGCAGGATGGCGTGAGCCAGTATGCTCCACGCCGAACTGCCTGCACTATAAAGGATCCTCTGTAGGGCCTGGAGGTGGAAGACGCAGACCTGAGTGTGCAGACACTTGGGCCTGAGCAGGAGTAGTGGTGGTCCTAAGACGGGGGGCAGGTTCGGGTACCGGGCGGCCAGGGGTGTCGGCAATGATGGGGCCGATGTCCTGCCGGGTCTTGGGGATCCCAGGTGCCCCTCCTTGCCGGGTTAAGAGGCAGTCCCTCCAGACATGCCCCGACGCCCGGCAGAGGTAGCACCGGGCTTCCCCCACGGAAAAGTACACCCGGTAACGGGCCCCCTGGTGGGGGACTAGGACCCTTCGAGCGCCACTCCGTCGCACGCCGCCAACGGCAGTAAAAGTTGCACTTGCCGGCGGAAGGAAAAAATGTGATGGAGGGTGGGGTCCTTGCAGCCCAGCGGGAGAGGGCTGATAACAAAAACAGGTTTCCCCAGGGTGGAAAGGGCAGGTAGCAGGGCAGCATTGGGGAGAAAAGGAGGGACAGAGGTCAGGACCAGGCGGACGCCCAGGTCCTCTCGCGGCTCTAGGGGGACAAACACCGCCCCCCACCGCCAGGCCCCTCTCCACCGCTTCCTGAGCGGCAGCCTCCGATGCTAAGAAGAAAACGCCCTCCCCGTACATTTTGGAGGCCGCCACAATGGCCGAGGGCCCCACCACCCTCGCCAACGCCTGCACGTAGGTCTCCACGTGGGGTGAGGCGGGCACCAGGAGGCATCGGACACCGTGCTTCCTTGTCATGGTGGGAAAGGGGCCCCGGCCGCTATTGATAGTAGCGGAGGTGGTGGGTGGGAGAGATGACGAGGCAGCAGGCAGGGGGGCTGCCGCCGCCCGGGAATACATCCTGGGGGCTGAGGGAGGGACATCTGCAGAGCTGGTGAAGGGGGCAGCGGGGGAGGACGCCTGTGGTCGGTGGCGGGGCTGCAGCAGTGGGGGTGGCCCCTGCCATGGAGGGCCCGGTGGTTTTAGCAGGGCCCTTCCCCTTCTTCTTGCCCTGGCCTTTCCCACCGGCTCGGGGGGCTCCCCTAGAGTCTGGGGAGGTGACAGGCATGGTAGCGGCGGAGGTCACCCCGGTGCCCTCCATTGCTGATGCCCCAGCAGGGGCGGTGGCAGGTGATTAACAGGAGTTGGGGTCAGGTAGAAAGGGACAAGCTGTGGGGTGGACAGTTCGGGGGGGAGGGCACATGAACCACCGTACAGAGAGTCCAGAGAGTCCTGTTTGGTCGGCTGGTGCTTCTGGCCCACACGGTGGAATCAGGGCGAGCAGCTGAGTCCAGAGTCAGATGTTAGACAGCCAGCAAAGATGGTAGAGTGGGGGGGGTGAAGATCATAGTGTGGGGGTTGGGAGGACACAGAGGGATCAGGGGGGCAGCTCCGTGCCACACCCCCTGTGTCCCTACAAACACAGTTAAGACACAGTCAAGGCCTCCCCCCACACAAGAGCACAGTTCCAAAGTTACTCAGTCTTAGGCCCCCTCCACGGCGATTTATAGATTCCCCGGGCGGTGTTCCTCCGGTGGACTTCTTTTTCTCCGTCTGTTCCGGGTTTTCTTTTTTGCATTCCAGAAATGCCAGAGCAAGTGATAAGAGTCCTCTCGACCGGAGACGGGTCCACAGACAAACAGCAAGCGGCTGGGTCTGGGGGCTGGGTCCTTCCACTCCCCCCTTCCGGGGAAGCGGGCCAGCAGCCCCCCCCCTCGGGGGGGGGGGGTTTCAGCTGGAGCGGCAACAGCGTCCAAGGGCGGGCGGGGGGCGGGCTAACAGCCGGCCAGCAGCCGGCCAGCACTCTAGTAACAGCAGAGAAAGAAAGGGGGGAGAGCATCTGGCCCGGTCGGGGGGGAAGCCGAGAGCAGGGGCAAAAAGCAAAGAAAGCCCAGGCCAGAGGATGGTAGCAGCAGGAGAGCAGGCTAAGTAGGTCCCTTTTCCCTGGGTAAGGGAAGGGAAGGTTCCAGACCAATCAGGAACTTCTGGAGACAATTAAGACAGGCTGATTAGAACACCTGCAGCCAATCAAGAAGCTGCTAGAATCAATTAAGGCAGGCTAATCAGGGCACCTGGGTTTTAAAAAGGAGCTCACTGTGGCATGTGTGTGAGGAGCTGGGAGCAAGGGGCACTAGGAGCTGAGAGTGAGAATGTGGACTGTTGGAGGACTGAGGTGTACAAGCATTATCAGACACCAGGAGGAAGGTCCTATGGTGAGGATAAAGAAGGTGTTGGGAGGAGGCCATGGGGAAGTAGCCCAGGCAATTGTAGCTGTCGCACAGCTGTTCCAGGAGGCACTCTAGACAGCCGCATTCCACAGGGCCCTTGGCTGGAACCCAGAGTAGAGGGTGGGCCTGGGTTCCCCCCAAATCCTCCCAACTCCTGGTCAGACACAGGAGGAATCAACCTGGACTGTGAATTAAGAAAAACGGCCAAGCTGAGGGCTGCTGTGCGGCCAAGCTGAGGGCTGCCGTGAAGCTCCAAGGTGAGCAAATCCACCAATAAGTGCAAGACCCACCAAAGTAGAGCAGGAACTTTGTCACAAGTATTATATCTATACTTATATAATAATGAAGAAATTGAAACAGATCTTAGTTGAATCAATACAGGTCTGATAGCTAGTGTGGCCTCAAGAAGAAAACAGACCGTTTTGGGTTTTTTAAAATGGATTATTAAGTGATTTACAGATGCCTCTTAGGTAAGCTGATAAATGCACTAATATATTATGGGTGGGAAGATAATAAACTTAATAAAAGACATTTACAATGAAACTAAGATGTTTAAAAGATCTGTGCAATCAGTTTAATTTACCCTAACAGATGAAAAATATAGTGGATTATGTTTTATCTTTCACACTCTACTCTAAAGCCCCAAATCAAAAGTCATCTTTTTAACATTAAGATATGTCATGCTTGATTGTCAAAAGCTCAGAAAAGGAAATGGACCATTAGACACATAACTAGTTATTTTTATGTGTGAAGGCCCTCTTTAAATGCGCAATCATGAACACACAAATTGGGTGTGCAAGATCAGTGTACCTTTGCATGACTGACCTTCTGAAAATCAGACCTGTTAAATCCTAAACTATCAGGCATTGGATGTTAATATATGTAGAAAATTAACTGGACTAAAAAGCATCCCTCTTGCTTTTGTGTATGTACATATATATTGGAATTTAGCACATCTGGCTTAGAGGAATAGAAGTATTAGCTGTACTTTATGAGAGGGGCATCTCAGTGTTTATCCTGATGAAACTCCAGTGAGAGAGAGAAAGACAGACACACACACACACACACACACACACACAATTTAGCACATCTGGCTTAGAGGAATAGAAGTATTAGCTGTACTTTATGAGAGGGGCATCTCAGTGTTTATCCTGATGAAACTCCAGTGAGAGAGAGAAAGACACACACACACACACACACACACACACACACACATCTTTTGATCTGTAAGAATGATCAAAATATTAATAGGTCTGTGCAATAGAATCACAGAGTGTCCTAATGCATCTTATATACAAACTCTATCCCAAAATACTTTACAAAGTTAAACAATAGCAGTCAATGTGAATTAGAGGTTTATGTAAGGGAGAAAAAGATATGTTTTCAATGGAAATGGCAATGTGGGATCTCTCTGTAGATGACAACACAGAGTTGTATCTGTACTTTGTCTGCACCTACAGTTTTTTTTTTCTGAGGGAAAAATCAACTATTAAACATAAGGCTGAAGGCCACAGCCACTCGGAAAGTGTAAACATCAATGCATAAAAATACAACCTGGGTTGTTCTGCTTTTAAAAACACTGTTAAAGAACTTTAAGAGAGAAAATATGTCTCTGTGTGATGATACATATTGCTATCTAGGGGCTGCCATTATATGGACTCATGGGCTGTTCCTCCTCCTCTTTTGTAGTACTGCCAACCTCAAGTATTCAAAAATCATGAGTCAGGCCCTAAAATATCATGAGTTTTATTTTTAAATAATAAGTTTGGGTTCTTGTCATTTGCCTCCTGGTTTCTGAGCCTTTAGGGTACTTTGCATTTTCAAACTTTTCTTTGCAATCCTTAGGGCTAGAAACTCATTTTTTTAAAAGGAAAGCTGAAATTCTCATGCAGTTCCTCGACGGAAGCAGCTGGAGTTTTGAGAAAATATCAAATATCACGAGGTTTGTGATCATATTATGGGAGTTGGCAATGCTTCTGTTGTCATCAGACACAGCTCTGACAAAGATGTATAAGATCTAGATCTATATAGCAGAATAAACTCTGCTACATTAGCAACTAGTTCCCCTGTTATAGCCCTTTACTCTGGCTCTGTGGTCTATTCTCAACCTCCATAGAACTTAAACAGCTTGTCTGTTTCCTGAAAGCAAAATGGTGGTTGTATCTGGGCAGAGACAATTGAGGAAGTAGTCCTGCTGTGATGCAGAGATGATGTCTATTCTTTTCTGTGTTTTCTTATACTGCACTTATCACCATAGTATCTGAGAGCCTTCTGTCAGTGCATTTAGCAATGTGACTACACATATGTCACTTGTTCTTTGTTCCCTCGTTGCTATGTGATTCTGAGAAGGAAATGTCAAAGAAATGCGCCTTGAAATTGTAGCAGAAAGCAGTGAGGTTTGTGATGGTCCTTAGTTCCAGGAAAGTACATTCCCCAGTCTTGGACCAGTCCCCAGAGAAAGTTCTGTCTCCTGTACAGATGAGCTTTACTGTTATCGTTGAGAGTTCCATTGTGCCAGAGGTATATAGTTGTCAACCAGAGTTTTTGTCCCAGAGCTTTAGATGGTCTTGTTATCCTTGGCACTGGCCATGAAGTGCATCGAAGATAAGAACTGAGACCTTGAACATGATTGGATATTCTATGGAAAGCCAGTATCAAGAATGGTGGACAGGTCTGATGTGGCTTATGGAAGCCTGTGTTGTTGAGGAGACAAGCTTCAGAGTTCTGAATTAGTCAGAGTTTCCTATGTGCTAAAGGTTTCATGCCAAGGTATGTTGTGTTGCTGTAATCCAGCCAAGAGGTGACAAAGGCATGAATAACGAGGCCAGGTCTAATTGTGGCTGTGTATTGTCAACCAAAGGAGACTGCACTGTGGCTGCAAACTCATCAAAATACTTTCCTTTGCCCACAAATATCATCTCTGGTTTGCTCAAGTTCAGCTTAATCCAGCTGTTCTTCATCCAAGAGCTAATCTCATCCAAGCACTAGGCCATCTTGGTGGTAGAGTTCATATGTATGTTAAAGGCACTTGCGAACATGTTATTTGATCGGTTCACCAGTGGTAGTGTATAGATGTTGGAAAGGACTGGAGAAAGAGTTGATCCTGAACTCTACAAGCCTCAGGCAGCAATTCTGCCCCATTTGCTTCTTGGGCTTCTTTGCATATACTGAGAGGCAAAGTGGGTGGGTGAATGGCAGATTTCTCAGCAGCTTTTCAACTCAATATTTCACCAGAACAGAGGAAGAAAATGTATCTTCTACTTCCTACTTTCCCCAGCTCTCTTTAGGTTGCAACTTCTCAAGAAGTATTTCTTTTCAATGGGTCTATTCCTTTTCTTCTTCTGCCACACTTGCCTCATTGCTTCTTCTGGCCACTCTGATTCTACACATTGCTTCTGCATGGGTCATTCGGTCTCCTGTGGAAGAAGGAGAGTAGAGTTCCAGGTCCTCCTTCCATCCTTCACAATTTTTCATTGATATTTATCTTTTAGAGCAAGCCAGGATACCACCAGTCTCAGACCAATGATTCTCATCATGATATCTGAAGTTGTGGGAATAATCCCCTGAGAAATAAGTACACAAACCCCAGCAAGGCAATTTACCTTAGAGAATGTTGAAGCTACGAGGCCATAAAGCTGTCAATAGTGTTCACAGAACAGCAGATGGTATCCAGGAACTGATTGTGAATCTAGATGAAAAAACAGGAGGTGCTTCCCTTTCATTAAAATAATCATGATATTCTGACTAATTGCCCTCTAAGCCTATGCAGGTTTCAGAGTAACAGCCGTGTTAGTCTGTATTCACAAAAAGAAAAGGAGTACTTGTGGCACCTTAGAGACTAACCAATTTATTTGAGCATAAGCTTTCGTGAGCTACAGCTCACTTCATTGGATGCATACTGTGGAAAGTACAGAAGATCTTTTTATACACACAAACCATGAAAAAAATGGGTGTTTGCCACTACAAAAGGTTTTCTCTCCCCCAACCCCGCTCTCCTGCTGGTAATAGCTTATCTAAAGTGATCACTCTCCTTACAATGTGTATGATAATCAAGTTGGGCCATTTCCAGCACAAATCCAGGTTTTCTCCCCACCCCCCCACAAAGCCACTCTCCTGTTGGTAATAGCTTATGCAAAGGCCCTGTAGGATTCCCAAACTGTTATGAGATCTGGAGACCCCTTCTCATGAGTGAGCCCATGGTTACCTTGGTCTGAAATTCTACTGTCCTTGTGGATGTTGATGCATCTCAGGAAGATGAGGGCAATAGAAATCTGAAGGCCAAACTTTAGAAAACATCAGTTTATCATAATAGACAATTCTAGTGGTGAGTGTATCTATGCACTGACCAGGGGCTATGCCATTCACATCAATTAATATATTCAAAATATTAATTTTGTTTATAAACTTAGCTGCACTGGATTTCAGTAAACACACTATTCTGAGGACATGGGTTGATCTGTCTGCTCCCAATCAACACCCACCAAATCACTCTTGAAAACCCACATGTCATTTGAGAGCTTTGCCACAGTCTTCAATGAGAGCAGGACTGAAACTCTTTTGGTCAGGAACTTTTTCCAAGTTCATATATTCATTTTTAAAACACTTTGGAGCACTGTGCCTATCCATGGTACTATGTAAGCAATTAATTACAATATTTGATACCTTTTCCATATGGATTTGTGTCAATCACATCTCATTAATTCCCTCCCAGCTGATCCTAATTGATTTCTGGTAACCGTCTTCTCAGGTGAACCTGATTGACTTGTAGTCACCCCTCCTCAGTTGATAGGGAGGAGGGCTATCTGGGCTTCTGGGACTGTTTTCTATCCCCTCCTTGCAGCTGTCTGTCCTGAGTTTATAATTCTAACTATATATAACTATATATATATATATATATATATATATATATATGTGTGTGTGTGTATATATATATAAAGCAGTGTCTGATTTATTTTAGCCAGTATTATTATGTTAGCGTCAGTGAACCTAAGGGAAAAAATCATCTGAGTAAAGGAATAGTACATTTAGTGCAAATAAAATAACCAGTTTGTGAGGGTGGCATGTAAAGAGGAAACAAAATGATGGTGTTTAAATGGCATTTCTGAAGGAGAAATTGCTTTCTGCTAAAAGCCATGTTCACTCTTTCAGGTGGAAAGGCTACAAACTGGGAAGGAGGTATTCGTGTGCCTGGTCTTCTTCACTGGCCAGGAGTGGTACAGGCAGGTGTCCATATTGATGAGCCCACAAGTAACATGGATATATTCCCTACAGTGGTTAAACTTGCAGGGATACCATTACCCAAAGACAGGTATGGTATACAGTTTCTTGTATTCTACACAGTATTTTTCATGGACACTTTCTTCTCTTTGCTAGCTTTTAGGTCTGTATATAGTGGGAGAGAAGCATGGATTTGAAATTTCATTATTTTACCATTGTTTACAATAGTAAAATGTCTTTTTCATAGCACTCTTGTGGTACATTTTATAGCCATGTTGTACATGAAGACAACAAAATCTTTTGGAGTGCCTTTTCTGAACTAGTTCATGTAATTAATTTCCATCTCCTCTTGGGTGATCCCTTGGAGAGTCCTAGTTCCAGGCTCTCCACAACCCTATAGACTAATCCTGCACCACTGATATCAATGGGTGCTTTGTCCTTGGAGGTAGTGTGACCTCCTTTGTAAAGTGCTTTGAGATCTATGGATGGAAAGTTCTGTAAAAGAGCTAGGTATTATTCAATGGGTGCAGGATCAGGTTCCATATTCTAGATCATCCTCCTACTCTTTGCCTTTAAACCGTCACCTCCCTTATCCTTTACAAAACATTTTGAAAAATCATACAAAATAATGAGTAGCTCTGTAAGAAAGTTCCTCTTTCTTCAGTTTTATAGTGTGAGACCAATGGGGCATTCAAAGAAATTAAGTGGATCAGCAGAAATTTTAGAATAGATAAAAGGAAATAGCCCTTATGCAGAGTATTGCAAATACATGAAGGTCACTGCTATGGAGCATATTCTGATCTGAGTTAAGTCACTGTAAAGCATTGACTTTTATGGAGTTACTCTGTTTTTACACCAGTAATCTTCCTCTAAGAAAAATCACTGAGGCAAGCAATTTAGCGGGGTTTAAACAGTGGTTAAAGTAGATAAAAATGTGAGGGGAGCTTACCTGTTTTGGTAGCTGTATGTCATCACTGGTGTGCAGGCAAACACTTAGAGGGTTAATGTTGAAGGTCTCATTACATCCAGGAGTAGCGTGGACTCTTATTTCATTTCAGCATTGTCTGAATAAAGCACCTACTCCTCTTGTAACTACACAGGTCTCTCTGATCCTTGTTCCCTATATTGACATCAAGTAGTGAAGTGACATTACATCATCTTCTATGATGCAACATGGCATATGGAAGACAATAGGAACAAGGGAATAAGTGTATCTAAAAAGCATCCATGTCCCCAGATAGGCCCGTAGCCAGCAAACAAGTGGGTATGTAGGTTTTTGCATGTGGGCATACAGAGCCCTGAGCTCTGTAGGAGGATAATCTTGAGCTCCCAATTTATCTCCCCAGTAGGGAGTGCCCAGAGGGGCAATGGAACAGACAGAGCCTTTCTGCTTTTTCCAGAATCTGCAAAGGGATGTCATCAGTTGGTGGCAGGGTCCTTCTTTTCTCCTGGTCAGGATGGAGAGTTGGAGGCTCTTCTTGTTCCCTCCTCTGAAGTGTAAGGAGAAGCAGCAGTGGACAGCTAGGACCATTGTATTTTTCTTATCAGATTCCAGTGCTGTTCACCTAATGGCAAGAAGGCTTTTAGAGTCCCACAAACTCCCCAACCAGGCATCAGCTCCTGCTGCTGCTCCCGCTTCAGATTCCCTGGTCTGATGTGTCATTATTTCACTAGCCAGCGACTATGCAGGAGGAACAGGAGCTCATCTTCCCCAAGTCCAGGAGAGGGAATGGAGGAGAACTTTCCTCCTGCTTTTACCAGAAGGACAAGTGCACTTCCACATGCTCTCCATTACTTTAACACCTAGGTTTACACAGGGACTGGACACACAGTACATAGGAGGATACATCATATAAACTTTTACATAAAAGCTCTGATCCTTCAAACATTTGCACACATGCTAAGCCTTAAACCAATTACATGCTCCATTGAGTTCCAGGAGGGAGTTACCAGATGGGTTTTCCATTCTCTTGTAATCTCTTTTTCAGGTCACTGTTCCAAATACTCATCTATGTGTGACAAGGAGATGTGTATGCAATAAAGATCTGTTGCATCTGAGCTAAATCCTGCTTCCATTGAAGTCAGTGTCAAAGCTCCTTCTCCTCCAAATACAGAAGAATTGGGTTCTTGTATCTTTTACTCTTACTTGACCAGTGGAAGTTACAACCTTCTCTTTATCCATGTGCTCCTTCCATACTTCAGCCTGTCCTTATGGTTCAGTCAGACTTCCCCTTATACCTCAGGAACTGCACTTGTGTAAATACAGTCCCCCTTCATTTGGAGATTTAAAGATAGCCCTGAACGCACATATTATTTTGTGTTGCTAACTCTTAGAAGAGACAAACTTACTTCGCTAACTTTGATGTCCTGGACTTTGCTGAATATAGGACTTGAGTCATTCTGTGTCTGATAACTATTGCTTTATTTATAGATACTGAAGTCTTGGAAAAAGTTTACCACATATAGCAAAAAACAGTACAAAGGCTTTTACAGCCTTGCTTAAAATACTCTAGGATCAGAGTGTGATTTAGCTATAGGGAAACTAGGCTGCTGCCCAGGTTGGAGATATCTGGGCAGCTGTGTAGGGCAGCAGATTCGGGCTGGCTGCCCCTCTATCATGATGGAAGGGCAATTGGGCCAAATCTGAGTGGCGCTGTGACCTAATGACCCATGTTACAACTACTCTCATTCAAATTTGGCCCTCGGTCTATGAGGGGGAGACACACTGAAGTTTTGCCTAGGATAGCAGATTTTCTTGAGTAGCTTCTGCTTAGGGTCATTAACTTACAAGGCTGGAGTGATGTGGAAAACTGGGAAATATCTGTATTATTTTTATTAATATGGACTCTGTGTGTTTGTTTATGCTGGGTCACTTGCTATCAAGTTAGATCAAAATGGATTGTTAAAGGAACCAAGCAAGAAAGCTACAACAATGAGAGACAAGAGTCATGTAGCAAACAATGGAAAAGCTGTTTATTGGAGAATACCCCTTCCCTGTCTCCACCCCGGCTAAGAATGGTTTACTTTTCCAAGGGTAAGCTGAGGATCAAAGGGAGATGCTAAACTTTACAGGAACCCAGGCCTTGAAAAGGGAGGGGGGTTGGGTGAGCTAAAGGGGGCTGCGCAGAGAGTGTCAATGAGAACTGACAGGCATGCAAGGAGAGACACAGAGATGAAGAAAGCGTGTTGTGAGCAGGACAATCTGCATCTTCCAGCCAGAGATAGGGGTTAGGTGGGATGAAGAGAATTTACACAAAGAAAGAAAGATTAAGGGTTGGTAAGGGGGGAAAAATAGAGAGAGAGAGAGAGAGAGAGAGAGACCGACCGACCTTCACTGTTTTTACCCTTTGCTCAGTGTGCTATGTACCTTTGGGTGAAAGAATAAATAATACTTTGTTTTGAAGAGGCTGTTTTCAAGTCATTAATCAGCCACTGTCTCAGGCTCCCGCTGGAAAAGGCTTACGGGTGCCAAACTCAGTTGGGCCTGTCTGGTTAACACCGTTGGAAGACAGAGAGGCTGTGGGCCAGAGATCTAGTCTAAGGGTTATTGGACCATGTAGTTCCACCCAGAGTGAGGTGCAGGAAGCAAAGCCTGTCACTTGAGAGAGATAAAAAGGGGCCCTAAGTCTTATCTCGCCCAATAACTGTGACACAAGGTATTGTGAAAGATATGATAACAGAAATTTAAATATCTTACATGAAAATCTCCCACCATTCTGTAACTTCTTTGTGATCCAGTGGCCACTAATGCTGTCCTTGATCAAGGTGTGAAAGAACAAATACCCTGGCTGTCACTTCTAGGGCACATTAGACTTCAAGGCTGCCAAATATTTTGCTCATCCAACTTCTCTATAATGTTGAAAATAGTATGTTCTAATTTCCCTTCTTGGTTACAAGAGGTAGATTTAATTAGTTTGTGTTCCTGCCTTTCTTTTGATCAGTTCATAGGTGCTAATATACAGTTCCAAAGCTGTTGTGTCCTTTCCTAAATACACTCAGTAAATCATTACAGTGAAGAGGCTCTTCTTGAAGTTCTGGAGAAATACCGGTCTGTCTTCTGGTGCTCATTTTGATCATGTAAAATGAGAAATGTGCACCTGCTTAACTAAACTCAATGCAGCTTTCCTTCTGTACCTCCTTGGAGGTCCTAGGCAAGATAATAAATACACATAATAAAATAAAGCAAAATAAGACAAAGTAATTCAGAGTTAATACACCAAGCAGAACTTACGATTATTTATTATAGGCCAAATGGGAAGCTTATAAGAATAAGGTACTATTCAGAATGGATAAGGGTGGCAGAATCTGGATCCAAATATATAAATTGCGTTAAACTGCAGGAAATCCTATCCCTTTTGAAATCAATGGGAGTTTTGCCTGTGATTCCAAAGGGGCCAGGGTTTGACCCCACATTTTCTTCTCGGACTCTTAAAATGAACCTTTGCTTATTGAAATCACACAATAAATTGATAGCCATTTCTCAGATCATTCATTGCCATGAACCTAATCAATGCAAATATCCTGCTGCAGAATTCCAGAGCAAAATGAGGAAACGTTTTTGGGAAACTGCAAAATTTGGTTTCCAAGATCAAGTGTGAATGTCTGCTGTACTAAAGTTCTGGGCTAGATTGTGTCACAAGGGCATGGCCTTTTCTAAGGAGAAGCATATTGTCCCAAGACAATCCCAGAGAAGGAAATGTAGTTCTGGGGGTCACAATTCCCTCCCTGCTCTCCCTTTGCTCCTCAGGGAAAGTAATTTGCTGCTGGCCTATAGCACAAATAAATTAATACTCTGACAACATGCCAAATGAGCTCTGTTATGAGTTCTGTTGGCTGGTGTGTTGAGGGGGCAGATTAAAATCTCTGTTCATTCCCCACCTGTCCCCAGTTATTCTCCCCTACCTGCCCCAGCTGGTTGACTTGTAGCACCTCAACCCCCGGGCATCTAAACTCAAGGCCAAGCTAGCTTTCTGAAGGGGCATATTTCCCTGTATGCACCTGAACAGTCATGTAGCCCAAAACATTTTAGCCATCTGAGATTGTTTGGAGTTTATTAGTATTAATTTAAACAGTTTATCTGACACTCGCAGTGAAATGATGTTCAAAATTAATTATGACTTTCAAAGGAAAAATAGGAAGGAACATCACAAGTGGCATCCAGAACTACTTTATGAAGTGACTATTTTTAACTGCCATTAAAACTCAAATTAGATAGCTGCAGAATTAGTTCATCATATGTTGTTAGAATATTCAAGCTACTCTGAGTTCAATAAAGCAGGGTCACTTTTTAATTTTGCATGACAAAAATGAGCACCAGCTGATACGCCAGACTGGTATTTCTTCACAGCTGAAGTGAAGAGACACTCTGCTGCTGATGATTTATTGAGTGCTTGTAGGAACAGACAAGACAGGTATAGGATATGAAAAATTACAGGCTTGCCCTGGGACATCCATTACAAACAATCACTCTGTCAGATCCTTTCTGGTCTTGATGTGTGCAGATTTTATGGACATTGATCTCATGCTCTCTGAGTGGACACTAAGCCCCTAGGAATGTTGTTTTGTTTTTCCTCTTTTCATGTGATGGCCCCACACCAGTTCCTCTGCTTTAACCTCTGCCATCAAATTGCTTTCTTGCCACCACAATCCTTCCAGGTGAGGAGGAGTGGAAAGAACTATATGCCATAATTACTGCTCCACAATAGCTCAAAACAGGTTATTGTGACTAGCATGAAGCACTCCAGGGGCTGGATCACTCACCAGCAGCCCTCTGAATTCTCTCCAGCAAAAAAAGCCAACAAATAGGTTTTGATATGGGGGAAGCTACTCGTCAGAGAGGAAGACCCAAAAAATGAGGTTCTAGGAGGGGAATGATAGCAGAGAGCATCCCCTTCTGACTGTAAGCAGCAGGTCCTGGGGGATTAAGTAGAAAAGAAACACACATCCTTAGCAAAGAGGCTGGAAGGGGAGGGTAGCAGAGGCACCTTCTTCTCCTGTCCTCATCCTTGCAGCAGCCAATAAATAGAAAAGGAATCGAATAAGGAGATTTTCACCCATGTGCAATGAGTTACCTCTGAGTCTGCCTACATTTGATGAGTCATCCCTGGGTTCCCTCTGAGGCCATGTCTACACTAGCATTTATGTTGGCAAAACTTCTGTCGCGCAGGGGTATGAAAAAGTCCTGCAGCCTGTGTCTGTTTCTGTGATAGTCAGCCCCTGGTCCAGCCTACCTCTGCTCCTATCTCAATCAGCTATTGTGTGATTCTGATTCCATGAATCAGACTGGAGGATCCTAGGGGGTAGGAAAGGAGTTTCTAATTTTATCAGACACTTCCTAGCAAGGGAGTGATATCAAAATGGAACCCTAAGTGGAGGCGAGGTGGTAGGAGTCCCAGTATCTTCTCCCTGCTCATTAGCTGGGGGTGAGTACTGAGCTCACCATGGTGGTGGTCTATGATTTCCAAACTTTTCTAATCAGTTTCAGGCCAGTAGCTTTAATTTCCCAACTAGTAATTACCTGGCAGTTTTTTCAAGCATTGGTTGTAATAACAGGGAATTACATAATAATTAAAATTTACATAGAAGCTTAAAAGTTCAACTGTTTTAAAAAACTGTTTTTACAGGATGTCTTTCAAAAAGCTGAAAGAATAATAGCCTTGCTGATCTATGTAAGTGCGTGAATTAATCTCTTCTAAAAACTGTTGTAAAACTTGTAATTCACACCATGCCAAAACCATGGATTGTGATTATTTTTTTCCTGTAAGTTCATTCTAGCTACTTGATAGCTTAATGAACGGAAATAGTCATGTTTTGCTGATTATATAACTCCTTTTCCATCTAAATAGATGGATTCCTTCAAAGCATGATCAAATATGTCCAGCAGCTGTTAGAGGACTTTTTTTATTTGGTGACCATGTAGTTCATCCCTTAACACGTATTCTGAAAATAATTCATTTCAACTTTGAAATCATTGCATTCATGTTTAGTTCAACATATAGAATACATTCAAGTAGTGTCCCTGAGGTTACTTTAATGAATGTCCCTAGCCATGAAAGCTAGGGAAGAGCCAATGGTATACGATGAAGATTTCACTTACCTGTCCCACAGCTACCACAGCAAAGCTACTCTTTTAAGCAGCATTTAATGGCGATACGTGTTTGTGTATCTAGAGGCCCAAGTTCCAGAAATTTACTCACAGACTGTTTGACTGTCCCCAGACCAAAAATAGAGAGAATGGGATGGGGGAAGCCAACTATGCACAAAAGGCAAAATGCAAAATTAACGTTCCTGTGAATAATATAGAACTCAAGGAGAAAAAATGCCGGCAGGTTTTGCTCCAAATTCACCAATTTGTTGTGTCCCTTCAAGTCATGAAAAGAAGGCTAGCTCTAACACTCCAGCCTTCACGGTGGAATGGCATTAGCACTGTATATTAAGAAATGGAAATGCATAGTTAGTTTTTTCTCAGCCAGGAAAGGCTTGGGTTTTTCTCCCTGACTTTGAAATGCTTTCTTATTCAGAATTATTGATGGACATGATCTGATGCCCTTGCTTCAAGGGAAAATTCTCCGATCCGAGCATGAATTTCTCTTCCATTACTGTAATGCATATTTAAATGCAGTGCGCTGGCATCCAGGAAACAGTAAGTAAACTTGCCTATTCACATTTTAAATATTTCATGCAATTTTTATTGCAACTTGAAAAGAATCAGAAAAAAGCCTGAGGCTATGGTTACAAATAAATTGCTTAAAGTACTGGGTTTTTTTCTTTATCTTTTTTATACCTTTCTCCTTTTTATCCAGAAAACACACCTATCTACACAGCCAGTTTATTATTTGACATTAATTTGATGCTGCACAACAAAGTTTTATATCAACACAGTGCTGAGACCTACAGTGACTGAATATATTTTCTAAATTTGTATTTGTTTAGAGCAGAGTTTCTGTTACATGATGTTACATTTGAGTCAGGGCCAGATACTACTTTTTAAATAAAATGTACAGCTAATAGGAATGTTTGCTGGACAGTTTAGTGGGTATTATGCCAACTGGACAATTTTTACCATTGAAAGCAGCAAAGTCACAAATCCCAAGTGAATTATTAGACTTTTCATGCTTTTATGAACACTATAATTGTGCTTTGAAGGCCAAGGAACTAAACATTGCTCACTGATCTATTTCTTTTTATCAGCTAAGTTTTCATGGTGGCAGCTGCCGTACTAATGTCAACATGTTGCCCTTCCTATAAAACAAATCCCTGTGCTGAAGGAGTCACTCACTCGTTTGGGTGACAATATGCAGTACTTGTCCCAGGTCAGTTGACACTCATGGTGACAAATTATAAAAAGGCTTCAGAATGTTGATATGACACAAACCTTTTCAAGTGGGCATCACCATGCATTCTGTCAATTTCAGTGCTTTTCAGCAGGTTTGTTAGCCTGTCAGAAGAGGTGGATTTAAGACTCTGATTCGTAAACCTCAAATAATTTGGAGGTTTGATATGAATAATCATCTATACATCTTACCCAAAACTTTCCATAATCACCTTGGATTGCATATGGGGATGCAAATCCTGCAAGATGACAGTATTGATGCAATTAAAAACAGATAGCAAGATGCTACACACGTAAATAAGGCTTTAGGAAAGAAATGCATGAAGTGTTGTATTTGAGAACTAGTACATGATCATGGAACTAAAGGGTATTGTAATGCACAATCATGCAACATGAAGATGTGATTATACCATTTAGGTACAGCACTGCGTCCAGGGGAGGGTATAACTGTACCACCCCACAGGGAGCAGGGGACGCAGTGTGTTTCTCAGAATTCCCAGGTCTGTAGAGGTGGTTTGCTCACTACCATGTGTGACACTGTATGGAATATGTGGGACACTTTATGATATTGCTGATACCAATATTATAAAATTGCAATGAATCGTGCCAGATATCCCATGTGAGGTATCTGCAGAAGCGTTATAATTTGCCAACTCTGATAATCTTTTTTTATATGTTTGTATCACCTTTGTATTACGAGTTATAGATATATAGGGTATATCTGTATTTCCGAACTTGTGCTGTGCATCTGGGTGACACCCTCAGACAGACTGGTGTCAGCACTGCCCAGCCTGCTTTATGGCCCATCAAGGGAAATAAACTATACAGTGAACTCATTGAAAGGGTCAGGGGCTACACCTTATGACTCAGCAAGGCATGCAGGGGCATGCCTATGGACAGAAGTCTAAGGCTTTCATAGGGTTGCCAACTTTCTAATCGCACAAAACCGAACACCCTTGCCCCACCCCTTCCCCACTACTTCTCCAAGACCCTGCCTCTGCCCCACCCCTTCTCTGAGCCTTGCCCCCACTCACTCCATCCCCCCTCCCTCTGTCGCTTGCTCTCCCACACCCTCACTCGCTCATTTTCACCGGGCTGGGGCAGGAAGTTGAGGTGCAGGAGGGGGTGAGGACTCTAGCGGGCTCCAGGATGGGGCCAGAAATGAGACATTCAGAGTGTGGGAGGGGGCTCAGGGATTGGGGAGGGGAGGTGAGAGCTCCAAATGGAGATGAGGGCTCTGGGATGAGGCTGGTGCCAAGGGGTTCAGAATGCGCGAGGGAGTTCCAAGCTGGGGCAGGGGTTGGGGTGCAGGAGTGGGTGAGGGCTCTGACTGGGGGTGCAGGCTCTGGGGTGGGGCCAAGGATGTGTGGTTTGGGGTGCAGGAGGGGGCTCTGGGCTAGGGCCAATGGGTTTGGAGTGTGGGAGGGGGCTCCGAGCTGGGGCAGGGGGTTGGGGACTGTGGGGTTTGCGAGCTCCAGGAGGGAGTTTGGGTGTGGAAGGGGACTCGGGGCTGAGGCAGGGGGTTGGGTGCAGGAGCAGGTGTGGGGTGCGGGCTCTGGGTGGGAGTTTGGGTGTGAGAGGGGGCTCAGGGTTGGGGCAGGGGGTTGGGGTGCGGGAGGGGGTGCGGGCTGCGGGTGGTGCTTACCTCAGGCGGCTCCCAGAAGTGGCTGGTATGTCCCTTGGCTCTTAGGCGGCCATTGGGAGCTGCAGAACTGGCTCTCAGGGCGGGGGCAGTGCCTAGGAGCTGCAGGGATGTGTCACTGCTTCTGGGGAGCAACACGGAGCCAGGTAGGGAGCCTGCCAGCCCCGCACCAACCGGACTTTTAACGGCGCAGTCAGCAGTGCTGACTGGGGCCACCGGGATCCCTTTTTGAGTGGGTGTTCCAGTCGAAAACCAGACACCTGGCAACTCTAGGCTTCCAGGCCATGTGCTGGGTAGCTTGTATTTGGAACAAAGAAAATACATGCTGCATGGCAAAAGACTATAAAAGGCAGCTGTATCTTCTCCATTTTGTCTTCAGTCCTACTTCTTGTCTTCAGTTCTGCTTCTTACCTCTGGAGGAACTTTGCTACAAACTGAAGGCCTGTACAAAGGACTGAATGACCCGTCCAAGTGGATGTACTCCAGAGGGACTTTCAAGCCAGCAAACTCACCAATACTGCTAAGAACCTGGTATATGGACTATGAAGTTTCTGTATGAATGTGATTGCGTTGCCATTTAACAACTCTCTTCTTGTTCTTTCTTTTTTCTTTATAATAAATCTTTAGTTTTAGACACTAAAGGATTGTCTGGCAGCATGGTATTTTGGATAAGATCCAACCTAATATTGACCTGGCAAGGTGGCTGGTCCTTTGGGGTTAGAAAAACATTTTGTATGGTGAACAGAGTTTTAAAATAACTTTTCACTGTACTGGACCTAAGCGCTGATTGGGAGCCAGAGAACTGGAATGCAATAAAGGGGGCTGTGTTATTTCTTTTTTCTTTTCTTTTCTTTTCTTGATGACCAGTGTGGGGATCAGAAGCACAGTTCGTGACTGGTTGGGAAGTTTAACTTCAGTGTTACCCAGCAGTCTTGTGCGTATCTTCTCTCCCTTTTGCAGCCTTCCCTGACCTTAGCATGTCCAGGGAGGGCTGCCCTAGGCACCACCGGGTCACACCAAACATCTTTGTGGGGTGGAGTTCTCTCTCCTTCCCCTGAGCAGCTAGTCAGCTTTGTTGTCTCTTGGGGCAGAGGGGTGAGTGGAGGGGGTTGGAACAATGGACCCTAATCTTCCCAACCTCTATAGTGACTAGAATAGAGCAGTCCCTCTTATTCCCAGAATTCATGGACTGCAATTTTTCCTAGTACTAAGATGTGCCATACAAGGGTGGAAAGAAGTCTGCTTGCATCCTCCCTCCATGCTGCATAGCAAAACAGGGCCAAGCAGAATCTGGCCATAACGTTTTCTTGATGTCACTTTCGTATGGAAGTCTATGTATGGAAGCAGCCTGACAATCATGCAGAGTATCATTCTCGGAGCACAAGCATGTGGTAGGTAAGCATTCTTCTTCTTTCCCTTTTGTGTCAGTTTCTCTGGAGAGTGTTCAGTTGTCACTGCTACCACTCTTTTCCAATCCCAGCTCTTCATAAATGCCTTTTCTGTGGAGACACTAGAACAGCATCCATAAAGATTTGCTCAAGCCAGTGAAAGATCCTTCACATTGCTTATCTCACTCCAGCATGTTACTGTTGTATAGAAAGAGACTCCATGTACTTCTCTAGCTTGTTGCTCTAGTACACAGCTGATGTAATCAGCATTGCTGTCGTCACTCACCTGGCACAATATAGTATTTTCCTCACTTCTGATTTCTCGGTAGCTCTCTGTGGCAGTTCTGATATTGTAAGAAGCACCTGATATGTTCAAAATACAGTATATTACTAATTCATTAATTATTGCCCTTTAACTGCTCCCAACTGCTCTTATTGGCATTTTGACCACTAGTTTCCTGTGCAATTCTGAATTTTACTATTACCATTTGTGACAATCAGGGTCCAGACACCCCAAGAGGAAAAGGGGGGGTCTGAACCCCAAAAATAAGCAGGTGAATCAGCTGATTGTATACACCATTATTGTACTATAAGTAAAGTATCATATAAAAACTGATGTGCTGATCATGAATATCATTGCGTGATGTATGTACAGGTGGTGTGTAAAGAGTTATGCATTTAGGAAAAATGTTCCTAAAATATGTTGTGGGGGCAGACTTGATAAACAAAGAAATATTGTTTTTCCTGTGTCTCCAGTGTAAATGGAACAAGGTGATTCTAGAGACAATGGAACTTACATAGAAGTCACCAGGGGAATGGGAAGTCAACAGCTGGTGAGAAGAACTTTAGCTGGGGATACACTTGAAAAGAATACATTTAAAATGTTTACTGGACTGTAAAAAAGAAGGGGAGAATTAGTTCATGGATATCCTTAAAAAAGGCCTTAAAAACTATTCTATCCTACCATACTTACTTAAGCTTACCCTTCTTGCATTGTGGTTTGCATGTGGGCACAAACCCAAACCTGCGTAACAAAAATGAAATGTATGCAAGTATCAAAGTATTCATTTCTTTCTTGTCTTTGTATTTTATGTACTCTTTAGAAAATATGCTTCAGCCTTGTAAACTCTGCAGTGTCCGTAATGGCTGCTCCTGCTAGGGATGGCATTTGTCCAAAAGGAAGAGCTTCCAGCATCATGTGTCCAAGAGTGAAAGTTTTGTAAGGATTGACCACTGAAGGTTCAGAATGCTAGCATGCAAAATATCCTGTGTATGCACTCACATCT
Organism: Chelonia mydas; assembly: GCF_015237465.2. Classification (NCBI taxonomy): domain Eukaryota; kingdom Metazoa; phylum Chordata; order Testudines; family Cheloniidae; genus Chelonia; species Chelonia mydas. Next base: position 127,874,335 of record NC_057849.1, read on the forward strand.
GTAACTAGTTTAAATTTAGTTAAAGCGTTGCAAGTCCCATATGACTGTATAGTGCTTGTACACCAGAATTCAGAGTAGCAGCCATGTTAGTCTGTATTCGCAAAAAGAAAAGGAGTCCTTGTGGCACCTTAGAGACTAACCAATTTATTTGAGCATAAGCTTTCATGAGCTACAGCTCACTTCATCGGATGCATTCAATGAAGTGAGCTGTAGCTCACGAAAGCTTATGCTCAAATAAATTGGTTAGTCTCTAAGGTGCCACTAGTACTCCTTTTCTTTTTGTACACCAGAATGAAGCTGGTCAAGTTTTATTTGAAAAGAATTTCCAAGAAAAGGATAACAACCAGATCTTTTCAGATCTCGTACGTACAGATCTCATACGTACAGAGATGCTGAGGGAACTAATGCGAATACAAAAGAGCCCTGTATGAATCTCCACCATCTTCCCTCTAGCGAGCTGCAGGTGTGGAAGATGCTTGAATTACTGCAGATCTAGGTTTTACCAGAAGGAGGGAAACATGTAGTACCTGTCTGGACAACAGGAAAATAAAGATAAATCATTTGATTTTTTTTCTTAAATAGACTAAATACACTGCAACAAAAGACTGAGTCCTTAGTACAGTAGCCTTTTTCAGACTGATATCCAAATGGATATTTAGGATATATGTATCCTTAACACCCAGATGGTTAATTGGATTGATTTCCAAATCATACAGAGTAGAGTCAGAGAGCCTGTGAGTGAGTTGCATACTTTGATGGCTGATCTTCCCTTCACTGTCTTTCACCAGGACAAAGCTGTTCAGCAGGTCCTTTTACAAACCTGTTTCTGAGGTCCACCAAAACCAAGCCATTTGGCTGTGTTTTCTTTTTAAAACCCCATTGTCAGCCAAGGGAAACTAGGTTCCATACCCTACCTAGAGTATTGCTAGTCTATTGTGCTGTTTTATATTGTGGTTCTTATACTGAGCCTACTACTGTGGTATCGGAGTGGCTCTTATTAGTGTGTTACATGATTTGACTAGCATCTGTCACATGTGGTTCTCTTCTTTTTTCCTGCCCTCTCCCGGTGGAGAAAAGTGTATTTGGATTATTTTACATTTCTTTTTAAATGATTGTTTGTTCTTATTTAGATAATACTAAGGCATTAGGAAGTCACTTAAAGTCTTTTGTAGGCTTTGGGAGCCAATGTAAGGGGAATGTCTGTTCCACTCAGTGCATGTCAAGGTGGATCAGGTTATGCATTGAGACATGTTATGCTGTAACTGAAAATCTGACCATCTCTTTGCTAGGGTTCTGGCAGAATCAATGGCCTGCCTCTATTACGTTTCCATCTTAGAAAGCTGCAGGGCTGCTACCAGTTCTGCTCACACGTTTACACAGCACCTTTCTCGACATGGCATCTAGGCCTGATGCTCACTTTAGGAGGGCAGTACAGCAATCTTTGTTTAATTAGAACTCCTCAGCCCACCTTCTTGGGGTTTGTAATAGTAACTAGACTCTGACAAATGGGAATATGCAGAGATCATCTTTAAGAAGAAAGGCTGAGTTGCAGTAACTGTGGTTCGTTGAGAGTGTTGGCTGTCAGCGTGTTCACACTAACTGCTGACCATCCCCATTGCTCTCTAGGACTCTGAGGTTTAATAGAAGGAGCTGAGGGTTCGGGAATGCCTGGCCCATTGTAAACTTGGCTCTGAACATTCAGTACTACAAAGGGCTTTTGTAGACGCTCCTGAAGCTCAGTGATGCTGGAGGGCTCTGCCCACACATATTAATATTCTGAAGCTACACATTTGAAAAATTCTAATTCCTGGTATTTAACCTGTCTTTTTGCCTAATTAGATGTCATCTTAAGTGCTCAGGATCCTAAATCATTAAACATTTACACTTTAAAAGATCATAATCAATGACAATGTAGTTTCTACGTTTAAAGACTAAGCCATCTAAGTTTTTTGTATAATGTTCTGGTCACTGTATATGTCAGAATATGCTTTGGCCTAATTTAACTCAATCAAATGCTATAGTTCTGCTGATGCTAACAGACTGGTACTTCTGTACTGTGGATTGCTTTTCTTTGTTAAAGTTATAATTTACATAAAGGAATACTGTAAAAAATGTCAAGAGCTGCTGCTCTGGAACTTTGCTGGCATAAGAATTAGTGCTATTAAAAATGCATCACTATGACAACGTAATTATAAGGAGAGCATTCATCAAATAAAGAGTGTATTTTTGGTCGCATGGTACTATTGCATGTTGCAAACTCAGAGGCCTGTTCTCCTCTCATTGTGACCATCATTCCATTAATATAAGTGGGAATTACACTTCACGCTGTGCAGTAAATTCCTGCATGCCTTGTAAACATTCTGGAATACAACACAGCACAGTATATATTACAAAGAAATAACAATCCTAATGGTATTTTAGCACGATAAGTAAAAATCTATTGATAAATGTCAGGATGATTGCACTAGCAACAGTTCAGCTTCCCTATTACAAATCAGGGTTTTAGTAGTACAAAGAAAAGGAGTACTTGTGGCACCTTAGAGACTAACCAATTTATTTGAGCATAAGCTTCCGTGAGCTACAGCTCACTTCATCTGATGAATAAAAATGGAAAATGCAGTGAGGATGTTTTTATACACACAGACCATGAAAAAATGGGCGTTTATCACTTCAAAGGGTTTAGGAAACTGCTACTTTTAGACAAAGAAGAGGAAGGAGGGAAAACATAAGCTTCATTTTTGTGTTTAGTAGAAATGTTTACTGACTTATCTAGGATGAACTAGATCAACGTCTTAGTTTTTACTAGACAATAAATTAAACCAGCACTTTTACTGCTTCCTTGCCCTCTCCCCTACCCCATAGTAGTTTGTTTCCAGTACCAAAACTGTGAGTGTCAATATGAATATTTTTAAGGGCCTTGCCATGGCAAATTAAATTGAAATGCCAATAAAATCAAAACAGCGCATCATGCAAACATAAATGACTGATTGAATTGTATTCCCCTTTCTATGAGATATACTAATCTGCATAGACAAAGGGGAAGAATCTACTAATCTCAGTACTGCATTGCCTCTGGTACTGAGACACTGGGTAAAGGGAGAATAATACCGAAGTTATCAGCTTTAAAAATATAAATGAAATTATTAGCAGCTCTCATTACAAGAACAACCACACATCAAAAACAATGGATTGATCCTTCTTGTGAAAAATACTGATTCTGAACCTACTTCTTTTAACTTAGTGATGTAATTTAGAAATGCCTTTGAGAATTCTCACCCATCAGTTCACTTGGGACACCCCCAACCTGAATGGGAGAGGCTGAGATTGTCTGGCACGGAGTGCCCCATGCTGCTTCATACATTATGGGCCATATTACTACCAAAGGCCACACTATTACTGTCCCTTCAAAGGCCATCTGGTTGGTCAGATGATATTACAGGTTCAGAGCAATGGTCAAGGAGCATCCTTGTCAAACTTGCTAGTTAGTCTTTGCCTACTCATCCAACCTGAATCAGTCAGCTAATTTTGTTCTTTGGTAGACCAAGATTTGTGAAGAATTTCAATTCATAGAATTATATTCATATTGTGTGAGTCAATAGTGTAATATTGTTGGAAAAAAACCGAACATCATTCTGGGATGTATTAGCCATAGTGTAAGCAAGACACGAGAAGCAATTCTTCCATCCGCTTAGCACTGATAAGGCCTCTAGTGGAGTACTGCGTCCAGTTCTGGGCACAACACTGGAGAATGTCGAGAGGAGAGCAATACAAAGGTCTAGAAACATGACCTACAAGGAAAGATTGAAAAAAAACTGGGTTGTTTAGCCTGGAGAAGACTAAATACATTTTCAAATACATAAGTTCAGGCCTTCAAGTTTATAGAGAGGAGGGTGATAAATTGTTCTCCTTATCCATGGAGGAGAGGAAAAGAAGTAATGGTCTTAAATTGCAGCAAGGGAGATTTAGGTTAGACATTATGCAAAACTTCCTAACTATAAGTTAGTTAAGCACTGGAATAAATTACCTAGGAAGGCTGTGGAATCTCTGTCATTCAAAGTTTTTTAAAACAAGTTAGGGCTTGTCTAGACTGGCAAGCTTCTGCGCAGTAAAGCAGCTTTTTGTGCTCAAACTGCAGACGTGTACACACTGCCAGGCCACTTTGCGCGCAGAAGTGCCTCAGTTGCAGCGCTGCAAAAAACCCACCTCGCCGAGAGTCGTAAGGCTATTTGCGCAGAGGCTCCAGCGCGTTATTGCTAGTGTAGACCCTTGATTGCATTCTGCGCTGTAAGTGGCCTCCAGAGCTGTCAAATGATGCCTCAAGTGACCGCTCTGCTCATTGTTTTGAACGTGGCTGCCCTGGAAACGTGCCCCTCCCCCTTCAAAGCACCATTTCTGACAGCCCTTGTGTGCTGTGCTGATCTGGTCCAGGACACAAAGCAAACTATTAATGTGGAATGCTTGTGCTGTTGAACACAGAGGAGGTGTGTGTGTGGGTGTGAGAGAGAGAGAGAGGGAGAGAGAGAGATTGCTGTGCAGAGGGTCCAGGGAGGGAGGCAGGGGCTGATGTTGAGGTTTCCCACTCCTCCTGCATCAGAACTGGTTGCTTCTTGCTGCTGTCTGAACTTACTAGACAGCATGCTGACACACTCTCTGTCCCCCCAGAACACACTGTCTCTCTCCCCCCATCCATACACACACACTCTCCCTGTCACACACTCTTCCCCCCACACACTTCAGTTGGAAAGCAGCTGGCAATGTAGTAGGATGCCCATGGAACAATGCGATTGGGAAACCTGCATCATGCGATGCTGTGCCTGCCACATGAGGCATTGCAAACCCTTCCCAAAGCACCCTGTGGCCAGTTGCCCAGTGGGATAATGCACTGCTCTCTTTGCTGTTGCAAGAGCTACTAATGTGGATGCGCTCAGCGTCCCAAGGAGCACAGTGTGGACACACAACAGCGGTTTAATTCCGGTGTTTTAATAAAAGTGGTATAACTTGTGGTGCAGAAACTAGCCAGTGTAGACATACCCTTAGACAAATACCTGTCAGGGACAGTCTAGATAATACTTAGGCCTACCTTTGTGCAGGAGACTAAACTAGGTGACCCCTTGAGATCCCACCCAATCCTACATTTCTGTGAGTTACAAAAATAAAAATGAGTAAAGAATCTACTTTAAAGAAAAAATTCAAGATTGTAAAGATTTGACTGTCTGGTTTAACACCCCTTAAAGGGGCTTGATCTTCCAAGGGAGGATGTTCAGTATTTTCTGAAAATCAGGCCCCTTTATGGTGTGTCTTGCTAAGAAAACTAAAATTGAGGCATCCAAAATTACTAGTCACTCTTAAAACCTTGGACAATGATTCATATTGAAATATTTTTTTTTTTAAGATGGGAGAATATCAGACTTTTTTAAATTGTTGCAACCACATTGTGCACTCTGTTGCCTGCTTTAAAAATTTGTAACCCTAGGCTACCAGAGATGGTTATACAGTGCTATTCAGTATGTAGCACATTCACTTTAAAAGCCACAGGACAAGCGGTGGAAAATGAGCCAGAAGTAATCAGACTGCTGTTCTGGAAATGAAAATATCTATTCTACTCTGTTGCTGGCTAAAAGGTTTGCCTTGTGAATATAACTGGTTGAGGAATAGAATCAAAAATGTCCATCCATCCCTTTTTTTTAAATTTCAATATTTGAAAAAATTAAATGAGTCCTAGTGAATTTCTGCATCTTGGAATATACTGCAGTAATAAAAATGAATTCCATCAATGTCACCCACTGGGAGTCAGATCTTTAAATGTTCATATAGTAGTCAATGCCAACAACTGTGGTCCACAGTATCCCACTTTGTATGATATTCCATGAGAGATGTTTAGTCCTCCTAAAAGAGAGGAGTCTTCCTAGTCATTGTTTATTTCAATTTTTTGCTCAGCACACACTATTTTCCTCTATGCATTTAGTATATCTTTACTCAGAGTGCAGGATTATTTCAGCTAATGACAGTGGATTTATTTATTTATGTATTTATTTATTTATTTTTGATTGAGGCCTGAGGTTAAAAAATACAGAAGATTTTGCAGTTAACAGGTGTAAGACCGATCAATTTAAAAAAGAAAGAAAGAAAGAAAGAAAGAAACTTGTTTAGATTTTACTGCACTATTTTTCTTTAAGCCATGAAAAGAATTTAGGTCAAAATCTGTTCTCAGTTACCCAGGTGTAATTTAAAATCAGTGGAGAGAAGAACAGCCATAATGGGTCAGACCTATGGTCCATCTAGCCCAGTATCCTGTTTGCTGACAGTGCCCAATGCTAGGTGCTTCAGAGGGAGTGTACAGAACAGGTAATCATCACGTGATCCATCCCCTGTCGCTCATTCCCAGCTTCTGGCAAACAGAGGCTAAAGACACCATCTCTGCCCATCCTGGCTAATAGCCATTGATGGACCTATCCTCCATGAACTTATCGAATTCTTTTTTGAGATGTATGATTAGGGAAGAATTGTACCTCTTGTGTAAACTAGTAGAGAAATCAGACTTGTTTCTGAAGATGAAAATGTGCATAAAAGAGGCACAATCTGCAATTTCCCCATTTTCCCAAGACTGGTATGAAATTGTACATTCTAACCCTTATTTTAATTAACAGCGTTGAAAATTATTCATGGTATTGTGGTTTAGTTTAAAAATTAGCCATATCAATTTGTGACTCAACATTTAAATAAAATAAATAAAATTAAAGAATGCCAAACTTGTGGACAAAATTGTCCTGAGAGCAGTTAAGCATGTGAGTAAGTGCTGGTAGATATTGAAAACTGGGAAATGGCTATGTAATACTGTAGAATCAATCTGAAATTGTTCTTCCTGTTATAAATGTATGTTTGGGAAGGTGGCTGAGGCTAGAGTGGCAACAGCAGTTGTAGAAACAATAGTTTCTGTATGAGGAGATGTTTTCAAACTAAAGTAGTTGACAACACATCTTCCTCTCTAATTCAGCTCTCCTAAAATATTTTTGGTTTCATTTTAAAAACATAGTATCCTCCTACATCCACAGAACAAATGAACAAGTATTTTCTTTAAAATGAAGGCGGGGGGGGAGAATATCTTTTGAGATCTTCCAGATAGGTTTTCCCATGTCCCCTTGTGGAAGAAGTAATACTGATAAGAAGATTTGTTCATTGTGCTTCTTCCTTTATGGTGAATGAATGCTACTGCAGCTTCATATGTGAAATGTCAAATGTATTACTATACATCACATTAGACCTATAAGCTTTGCCTCGGCTTTGTTTTTGTCTTTCTCTTACTTGCTTTGCTGAAGACTTTCATATCAATATTGTTTACCTTTCCTTACATGAAAAAAGGTAATGGGAGACTGTTAATGGTAGATCAAGACTCCTATTTTCTACTGAGAACCCCAGCACCTACTTACAAATACAAAAGAGGGTAAAATAATCTATTTAGCTGTCTTGGTCCAGGAAGTTAACATCTCCTTTAACACAACACACTTCAAAAGAAGTGACTATCATACAGTATGATATTTTGTCTACACCACGCAGCTTTTAGTGACAAGGCTGTGTCGACACAGCCTTGTCGCCAGAAGTCAGTGTGCGTAAACGCTCTTTGTCGGTACTTTGTCGGCACTTTTGCTGACAAAATACTTCTAGCCCCACGAGTGACGTTAGCTTTGTCGGCAGGAGAGCACTGATGCCGACAAAGCCGCGTTCACACTGCCACTTGCATTGGCAAAACTTTCGTCTTTCACGGGGGGGCTTTTTTAAGTACCCGTGAAAGACAAAAGCTTTGTCGACAACTTTGCGGTGTAGACATACCCTAACTTTTGCCAGGTAAACCTTTTGTTTTCATACCATGAAAACAGATCTCTTTAAATTCATCCTCCTAAGACACCAACCTCATATCCTCCTTCAGTAAAGGAAGTAAAACAGGTGGCATTGTGTGAGAGTGAGAGAGAGAGAGAGCACAAGCGCAAACCAAGGAAAAACAATCAAAGCAACAAATTTCTCCATTTCTTTTGAAAGCTTTGCTTTCTGGTTAGAACAAGAATAGTAAAACTGATTTAAGAACCTACCAGTGAAAGAGCATGGTGGATGTCCCTTGACACTGATATTCTATTCCCAGATTCTCCTTGTGATCATATTACAGTATTTTTCCCCTCACACAAAAATTGCAGCCATAACTGATCAGTCTCTTGAATCCAAGACATCCTGACCTAAATTAGTAATGTTCTTGGTGAATAGGAAAAAGTTGACAGGTTTGAATGAGTATATAAAAGCAAAGACATTTTAAAGAGTCTAATTTAGTACCATTTAAATGTCAATGTGAATGGGTTGCTGTCAGGAACAGTACCATATATTTGTGGTAGTAAAACAGTCTTGAGGGTTCTGACCTGTAGAATTTACCTGCAGAAGACAGAAAAAAGATATAAACTAGGGCAGCTTTCTGCTTTTAAATACACCATCCATTTGGAAGGTTGGCAGCAGACACAATGAAAGTAAATAATAATAAATATATAAAACAAGATAAAAATTATGTTCTAACCTTCAAAAGTGAATGTCTGCTCACAAAATCACTTTAAAAAGAAAAAAAAAAAGAAAAGGTGGGGGGGGGGGGCTTTAAAAAAATCTCCAGAGCAGTGCAATTCCAAAGATAGCTTCAGGTCAGTGCTAGATTTGAGCCTGCAGCATCCTGCATATTCAGAACACAGCACTGATTCATTCTACTTTTAAAATTGGATTCAAATGACATATGCTATCTTAGGCAATGTGCTTCAAAGAAAGGAGTTACTTCATATTCATCCTGCCTAGTGTATAAAGTGTGCCAGACCACTTGGTTCATCTCTCTCCCACGAAGTGCTTGTTTCTCAGAAAAAAAAAACACTGAAAACATGATTGCCTGGAGTTGGCTAATGTATCATTACCTCATTAAGAATACTGTCCTGGAGGAGAGAGTACCATAAAAGCATCAGAATGAAAAAAGAACTGTGTGGAAAATAAGGTTTCTAATCAGTGCTATAGACTCAGATTCAGAATGATTCGGTAAGTTGCAGACCAGGATACTCTGCTTACACATACTGGCCACAACAGACATAGCACATATCTAGTGCAGGAAATAATCACCCTTTTCCTCCTGCCCACAGCAGGCAGATAGTGTTCCTCACCCTCCAGTTCTTCTCCTAGCACAGACAGCTATTTTTCTTCCTCTGCTTCTGCCAGTGCAGAAAGGCACCCTCCCCACCCCTTCTTACATCTTGGTCTAGGTGATGTATGAGGCCCTCACAACATAATTTATTACCTTTTCCTCCAATGTCTTGGTTAATTATGTAAGACTTCAATACTTAAAAAGCTTTTTGAAAGTTTCTATTTATTCTAAGTCCTTTGACTTTTTCTCCTTACTGAAAAAGTATGAAAATCTGCATGCAAACAGAAAAGGGGGGCTAAATTTAGCAAACAAATTGTTTGCTGAAGATATTTCTTTCAGCTCTTAACTAGAAATACAAAGTCCATGAGATCAGATGAAGCAACAGATGATTGTGACTTTTTACAAATGTATTCTTTATTCAAAACTTTCAGTTTAAAAAATAATAATAATTCTTGGGCTGCAGATCAGTCCTGAGTTTGTTCCTTGATTCTATGAGCAGAACTTAGATTTGGGGTTCCAGTGCAAATACATATTTGCACTTTATTCTCCAGGACTACATTGCTGTTTCTTTTACGCCACCAGAATGGCATTCGGGGTCCAGGATACAATGGCAGTGTTGCAGAGGAAAGCTGCACCAACTTGCACCCTAAAGGTTCGAAAACCAACAGACAAATAAAAGGAGTCTTATATTTATGGGTTTAAGAAAAATTCTCAGGACTTTAAACCAGGTCTCATGACTTTTTTGAGAATATTTCTGCCCTTTATAGCTGGTTTAGAGTTAACTCTTCATTTTGTGAGCTGTTACACACACTTGGTACACTCTGAAGTCATTGAGGTAGAATTCCTGTTGATTCCAGTGGCAGCTTTGCCTGTATGAGGGCTTTAAGATCAGGATAATTTTGTGTTCCAGAATCTCCTCCTTGTCTTCATCTCCACTGACCATTGAGACTTCCCCAGACACCTACACATTTCACTTCCTTATATAATTGTCATTCTTATGAGTGTTGGGATGATTCTCGGACATTTCCCTTTATTCCCTTCTTTATCCTCTTAGCTCATGAGCCAGGGAAAAATTACTTACTTTTCATAGAGGTACCAGAGAGTGTCCATTAATCTTTTGCTAAAGCTACTAAAACACTATCATGTACAAACACAAGGTAAAACATACAGCAAGAAAAACAGAAAATGAACCAAAGTTAGATGTAATCACTTCATACACAAGAGTATTTTGAGCCTAGATCTGCAAAATTAAATGAGATGGAAATTCCAGGAAAATAATTGTATGCAAAGAAATTTAACTGAATGCAGAAATCATGGCACATTTCTCCTGAGAAAATGTCTTACCGCTGCTAGCTTGTTAAGTGGATTCATTGCCTGTCTCTGATCTATCATTCATGTTTATATTGCCCATCTAAATTACCCTGCCGTTTCTTTTGGGTAAGATTCTTCATTTCTAGCATGCAGAGTGGCACCTTAAAATACATATTAATTAATGTTTTGAGACCACGTTACCTTGAAATTCCAGAATCCTTTAATCCAGCCAGGGCCCTCACACAGCAATATCTGTTTCGTTAGAGCTGGTCACAGGACCTGAAAACCACTTTCCTCCATTTCCTGCCTCACCTCTCTCAAACCACACCTATCTGTAACCCAGCTAAAGAAGGAGAGGACACTCACTGCTGTCAAGTCGTGCAGGTTTTAAACAGTTGAGGATGTTCACCCTAGATATAGCTGCATTTTCAGTGGTGGAATGAGTGATCCTTGTCTATAGTATGTAGATGTTAGATATTTATAAAGTAATTCAGGACCCTTAAGGATGAAAGGCACTGTATAAAAGTATTATGTATTATTTGCTGCTTTTGTTTATATCATGCACCTGCCTAGCTAGTTAAACTGAATGTCATACAGTTTAAGCTTCTCCCATTTGTAGTCTGGGAACATTGTACAGTATATGAGACCATACATTTTGTCTGTTTTCCTTTTATCAAAACTAAATAATTTCCATTCCAAAGTCTCAGATGCAGGTTTAGAGTTATGAGCTTCAATTACAGAAACTCATGCTGGCAGTTCTGTAATAAAATTTCTAGTAATGTGCTTGTACTGTTTCTAGCTGGCAGTGATTCAGGGCCTGTACTGTGGACTAGATTCTGAAAACGCTGCATGTGAGCAATTTCCATTGAAGTTGCTTACATACAGCTGCTCTTGTAGCCTGGGGCTCTGGATGTGTATACCTTTAAGAAGCAGAAGCTTCTATAGCAATGTGTTTGAGTCAGTGGTTCAATGGAAGGTATAGAGATATAGGGAAGCAACACAAAGTTAAACAAAAGACTAGAGTTTGTTCAACGGTCAAAGTCGGCTGCATTAGTAAGGGCCAGTTTTACTTATAAGAATGCAAGTACCCGTCACACAAAGATGATGCAGGTTTGAACCAAGTGCCCTGACAGTGATGTTTTGCAGTAACTACTTTGAATTTGCTACAAAGCCTTGGGAAAAAAAAAAAAAAAAAAGCTTTGAAAGAATTCTGTGTCTAACAAGTCCTAAGCTAGAAGCAACCAAGTGAAAGAATATAGAAAATGCAGTAAATAGCAGCTGTGTTCTGCTGAAAATTTGATCTGTGTAAAATTGGACTTGGTAGTTTCTGTAAAAGTAACCACAGAAAGCATACAAAAAAATCCTCTGTTTGGAATTTTGTTTGTATTGATTAGTTTTACTCTGTTGAAAAGCATTTTGAGACTTTATACAGAGTTATGTTGGTCTAAAAAACACTGCCTCTTTTCCTTTAGTTTGGATAGATGTCAGTAATCTACCACACATTTCAACAGCAGAAAAGATATGAAACCTCACAAGATATGAAAATGTGCTAGTTGAACTAAATGTAATAACAGCTAAGCAGAAATAGCATTGCTTTGGCATTTTGTAGGTCCACCTGTAAAATGCATTGATATACTTATTTTGGTGCAAAAATAAATACAGAACAAGAATGTCATAAATTTGGGACAGGTTAACAAGAAACTCGAGCAGTTAATGAATGAATTTGCAACTAAAATGATAAAATTAGCATGCCCAGGTAACTTTTCTGATACTGGGAATTGAAACAAAATGTATGTTGCTTGTATTTTTGCCTCACTCACTAGAAAAAAGCTGGCCCTAACTGAATGGCTAGAATGTGCCAGAAGTTATAGAACTCTCAGTGCTAATGGGCAGAGAAAGAGAGCAAGGGACAAATAAATCTCAAAATCTGTAAAAATACTTAGCAAAGAAATAAAAATATTTTCAAAATTGATGCAATAGTCTGAAAGCCTGATTTAATGTCTATTGAAATCCATGGAAAGTCTCTAGATATAGAGGTAATTTCCTTCATAAAGGCCAGTGTGTGAGTATATAGCAAATATGCCATGAGGTGGCAAAATGAATCATTTCTACACAGTGAACTAACAGTTTTAAGTATCACTGTCTTTGCCTACCAAAGTTGCGAAATGATATTAAAAAACATTGTTAGTTACTGTGCACTAGCTAACACATTTTAAAATACAACCTGTTTCCTTAATGTAGACCATGTCCCACTGAGGGCAACACCCAAAGTCTATAAGCACTTTCTTTACCTTTAATTACATGGAATTTGCATTTTACTCAAGTAGGAGAATGATTGTAGAAGTAATAATTACTTTTATTATTTATTATTTATATTATCCCAGTGCCTAGAAGCCCTAGTCATGGACCAAGACTCCACTGCGCTAGGCGCTATATAAATACAGAATAAAAGGATCGTCCCTACCTCAGAGAGCTTCCATCTAAGTATAAGACAAGAGACAGCAGATGAATACACTAAGCCAGATGGAAGAGGACAAGAAACAATAAAACAATATTAGGCAACATGGTAGACAGTGGTCTCAGAATGCTAGCAGCCTGTAATCTGTAACTTTAATCTGCAGTTCAGATACTGGGCAAAACTTGCTCTCCAATATGCATGCATTCTTCACTGGATCTGAGGGCAGAATTTGACTCATTGCTGTTAACTTTAGCTTTCAAAAGTATTGTTGTCAAAGTTTGCGTGACTGGGAGCAGAGGAAAACAATGGGAGTTTCTGGGGGCTGAACAATTCAGAAAATCCAGTCCTGTATTGCTTCACTGCTGCCTCAAGCACCAGGTCTGGTATGGTGGACATGACACACTTGAAGTGCCACTTGATGTGTCAGGTACAGCATGACATTCCACTGGGATTTCAGAACATCAGGAGAGTACTGCAACAACACAGTGTCTGGACTAGAAGATTATATCCTTGTTCAAATGGATCCTGTATTCTTACTCTCCTGTAGGATTTGGATAAAGAAGATTGTGAAATTTGATGCTAGGTCTTGGTATTTGACATGTTTTCCAGCTCATATAGCACTTGGATATTATAAAAAGACTTCATCCTTTGAAGTCTTGAGACATTTCAGGAGACTAAAAAAAAAATTGTTTGGCAAATAGTTTAATCTGTGCCAATGTGTTTATTTATAGTGATGACACATTAGGTTTTGGCAAACAACTGAATAGGGCAAAACTCTAAGAAATGTATTTGAATATTTAGATGTTAGTAATCTGAAAAGGATCTCTCAAAACTGGGTGATTGGGCAACAAAATGGCAAATGAAACTTAATGTTGATAAATGCAAAGTAATGCACACTGGAAAGCATAATCCCAACTATACATATAAAATGATGGAGTCTAAATTAGCTGTTACCACTCAAGAAAGAGATTTTGGAGTCATTGTGGATAGGTCTCTGAAAACATCCACTCAATGTGCAGCGGCAGTCAAAAAGTGAATAATTAAGAAAGGGACAGATAATAGGACAGAAAATATCATATCACCTCTATATAAATCCATGGTACGCCCACATCTTGAATACTGTGTGCAGTTGTGGTCACCCCATCTCAAAAAAGTTATATTGGAACTGGAAAAGATTCAGAAAAGAGCAGCAAAAATTATTAGGGGTATGGAAAAGCTTCTGTATGAGGAGAGATTAATATGACTGGGACTTTTCAGCTTGGAAAAGAGACGGCTAAGGGGAGATATGATTGAGGTCGATAAAAGCATGACTGGTATAGAGAAAGTAGATAAGGAAGTGTTGTTTACTACTGCTCATAACACAAGAACTAGAACACCAGATGAAACCAAACACAAGAATATAACACAAGAACACCAAATGAAATTAATAGGCAGCAGGTTTAAAAGAAATAAAAGGAAGTATTTCTTCACACAACGCACAGTCAACCTGTGGAACTCCTTGCCAGAGGATGTTGTGAAGGCCAAGATCATAACAGGGTTCAAAAAAGAACTAGACAAATTAATGGAGGATAGGGCCATCAATGGCTATTAGCCAGGATGGGCAGGAATGGTGTCCCTAGTCTCTGTTTGCCAGAAGCTGGGAATGAGCGACAGGTGATGGATCACGTGATGATTACCTGTTCTGTTCATTCCCTCTGAGGCACCTGGCACTGGCCACTGTTGGAAGACAGGATACTGGGCTAGATGGACCCCTGGTCTGACCCAGTAGGACCATTCTTATGTTCTTATGAGTTTAGAAATCATAATAGCCCAATGTCGTTCTAATGAAAAAGTAAATATCAGAAATTTAGGGGAAAATATTCTCAACAGATTAGTAGATAATTTGGAGGGTTGGGAGAAAACTGTTATGTGATAGGGCTAACTGACATGCTATTTGTGTGTGGGAACGTCCTTTAGTGGAAAAATAGTTATTGAAAAATGGGATGATTTGAAATACTGTACGGATGCATTTTGAGATTTTTCTCAAGGCTTGCTCTTAAATTTGAGCTGTGGCAAGGGATCCCAAACAAATAAATAAATAAATAACATCTAGAAAAGGAAGCCTGAGCACTGAGTAGCATGGGAAAATGGGCTTTAGATGAATGTTTCTTTTTGGTTTTTGCTACCCTTTCTCTTGTCACAGATCATCAAGCTCTAGAGACTATTTTTGGCAAAGCAACCTGCTACGATTGAAAGATGGGGATTGTGCTTGCAAAGCGACAATTTAAAAATTGAACATAAGCCTGGTTTAAATAAATAAAACAACCCGAACCCAGCTGTCTGTATTTCAGGACATCCTTTGAGTGCTATCATCTACAGTAACTACAGTAGAGAGATGTATATAAAATTCATATATTATCATGCAATGCCAAAAGCACTTTCAGTACTTTGGAGAAGGTACAACATGCAACTCTAAATGACTTCCATCTTCAAGCTGTTATTTATTTTATTTATTTATATTTCTTATTTAAATGATTGATTAAGGCCCTGATCCCTGCAATCTGACCAGTGTATAGAGTGATCAGAAACTTTCCAACAATACTGTTTCATTGGAAAATGCCAGCTCATTGAACCTTAAATTTCTTGCAAAAGCAAGTTCAGTATGACAAACTTCCACTGAGTCAAAGGCAGGGTCTTGGCAGAACCTTGCTGCTGGGCAGTTCAGCTAAGCAAACTACCTGGGTGCTGAGGGGTCCATAGCTCTGCTGCAGCCCCACCACTTGCTCCCCAAGAACAAATCTGGTTTCAGAAACACCATGAGTTGATTTGTTTCTGAAACAACTTTTTTTTTTAAATGTTCTAGCTCAAGAGAAACTTCTGAAAACTTGGTTTTGTTCTGAGTTGGAATGAAACCGAACTTCAAGATTCTGAAATTTCTCACAAAATGTAAATCCTGAGTTTTGGCTGGCTCTATCTATGTGGGCAGACTGCACTAATATACAGTCTCGCGACATCAGGCTGAAGGCAGGCAGGCTGATGATATTTGTCAGCCCATCCGGACTACAGTATCAAAAGTTGATAATGGACACTATTAAATAGTTACGCATTTAATAATCTCCACAGTAACTAGGATTTGAGTTACACTAAAAGGTTATTTGATATTTGAGAGGAAGGAATGACTGGTGAGGACACTAGCCTCAGTCATGGGTGGTGTGGAGAAAGTGAATAAGGAAGTGTTATTTCCCCTTTCATATAACAAAAGAATCAGGGATCACTCCATGAAATTATAGGTAATAGATTTAAAACAAACATAAGGTAATACTTCTTCCCACAATGACAGTCTACCTGTGGAACTCATTGCCACGGGATGTTGTGAAGGCCAAAATATAACTGGGTTAATAATAAAATTAGATAAGTTCATGGGGGATAGGTCTATCAATGGCTATTAGCCAAGATGGTCAAGGACATAACCCCGTGCTCCAGGTGTCCCTAAATCTCTGTCAGAATCTGGCACTGGGTGACAGGGGATGAATCAACTGATAACTACACTATTCTGTTCATTCCCTCTGAAGCATCTGGCTCTGGCCACTGTCAGAAGACAGGGTAGTGGGCTAGATGGACCATTGGTCTGACCCAGCATACCCATTTTCATGTGCTTCATTAAATATAAATTAGCCAATGGACAAGTCAGAATGACTATAGCCTAGTGGCTAGGGCACTTAGCTGAGAGGTGGCAAATCCCTCTTCAAATTTCTTCCCC
Organism: Chelonia mydas; assembly: GCF_015237465.2. Taxonomy (NCBI): domain Eukaryota; kingdom Metazoa; phylum Chordata; order Testudines; family Cheloniidae; genus Chelonia; species Chelonia mydas. The sequence continues at coordinate 127,890,997 of NC_057849.1, forward strand.
CACACCTGAAACAGGGGCTCTCACATGCTGTATGAGTACCCTATCCACTAAGCTAAATGTTATAAGTGAGGTCTTACTTGCTCTCTTTCAGCTGTTCTGTTTCAGGTCCTACATGCTTATCTTCCTTCAGTTCTTGCATCACTAACAGAACTAGGTGACTCCTTGCAACCTAGACCTAGATGCCTATCTTCATGAGAGGGGAGGGACCCCCCACCATTAGAATCTTCCATTGGCTAGCTCAGGCAGCTCCCCTGCCTAGTGCCATGGCTTTTGTGGATTGCATACCATAGCACCTATCAGTCCCCATTCATTGTTTAGGGAGCCTCTGCACCTAACTCAGGCTTTGTGGATCTCAATGGTGTTCCTATGATTTTCTAGGTACCTAAAAATTTTGTACTGCGGTGCTCAGCATATGTCCCTTCATTGATCTGGACCTTTGTGTGTTTGGGCCAAATTTGTAAAGATATGTTGGGGCCTAATTCCCACGGAAATCAATTTAAACCCTTTTAAAATCTGGGGGTTTGTGCCTCAGTTTCTCATCTGTAAAATGGGGGCAAATAACACTTCCCTACCTCAATAAGGTGTTGTGAGGATAAATACATTAAAGACTTTGCGGTGCTCAGATAGGACACTAATGGGGTTATACAAGTGAATAGATTATTGGTAACAGCCTATCGAATCAGTTGAAGACTCTGAGGGCATTGAGCAAACATGCAAAAATTGCATATAAACAATAAAAACCTCCAAAATGAGTTTTATTTCAGTACCCAAGAAGATGTAGAGCAATACAGCATTATTAAGGTACTTCTGATTTCAAATACACGATTATGAATACAACTGTCAGAAATGGGGGAAGTTAGTAGAGATGATTAATTACTGCACTGCAGGCTGGGGTTTAATGAGGAGTCAGGTGCACATTTGGGCCCCAGTTCAACAAGGTGCTTAAATATGAGGGTAACTTAAAGCTTGTGGGTAGTACTTGACTGCTTAAAGTGACACGTGCATAAGTATCTTGTTGAATTGCAGTCAAATAAAACAAAGGGGTGAAATCCTAGCCCCACTGAAATCAGTAAGGGGTTTGAAAATGGGGCTTAACGTAGGCAAGAGAAAAGGGTAAATGAAGAACGCAATAAACCAAATAAACTAAACTCTGAAACAATTCACCTGCACTGCAGTCTTTGCAGCAGAAACTCATGAAGAGGAGGAAATTTATTCCAAGCATTTGCCGGATACAAATTAAATGCCAATAAAATGTGAGCATGTTTGTCTTCCTCAATAAAGGAAGTGAATGATGGTAGCACAAAAGCCACAATAGAAGACACCATTCATCAAGGCACAGCATTAGAAAATACATTGCAAGGAACAATCATGCACTGGCAGGGGGATGAACTAGATCAATGTTTTTTTTTCCCTCTCTCATTCTATGGTCATTTTTTCTTAATTGCTACAACATTATACAAAGGATATTGAGTCTATTCATAACAAAAAGAGATGGACATTACATAACCAGAAGTGCATCAGGTGTATGTAACTTAGGGCAGAATGGGTTTTCATTTTCTGACCATCTCAAATATATAGGGCTTATAAGCATTTGATAAGAGCAGCTATTTGACCCACTGTCTGTGGGATCATTCACAAAAGTGCTATGTAAATACACTTTTAATAATATTTGTTTCAAATTTCCCACCGAGTTCAGTGAAAGACAGAGAAGAGGCTACTGAAATGGCAGAGAATTTGATGACACACCTATGCTGCACAACGGAGTGTTCCAGACATGATTCAGTTCATAGACACACAAGAAAGATTGCTAGTTCACCAGAAAGACTGATTTTGTGTGGTGACTTTTCTGTGGTGTTCTGTAATCCCTGCAGACTTCTTGCTCAGCTGTTTATGTGGCATATAAAGCCTCAAAAAATGCAGTCTGAGACTAAAGGTTTTCAATGTGTGGGCAACCTAGGTTTTGCTAAAAACATAACCAAATACATTGGAGACACAACAGGGTAGTAGTCAGCTACTTATCTGAAAAGAAATGAAATATCCGAGTACCATTAGTTTTGTGAGAATTGAGATGTGACAATTTTCAGGGAAGTTTACCGTGGAAGAGGTGTTACGTAGTGGTAGCATAGTCAGGAATGCCAATAGTACGTGTACTGCTAATGTCACACTGGTCACCTCACATATCCAGCATCAATCACTGTCTGTCAGGTCACCTGTTAAGAAGCATGCTGGTAACCAGTACATTGTATGGAGTGCCTTGATGCTATTTGGCACCTGTTGTCAAGATGTGGTGAGCTTGCAATGTTTTGTTATATTGTTTGTCAGGCATAGTGATAAGAAAGTCTCATTCCTTTTTTAAGATTGAGGTTTCTCATTGGTGATGTAAGGGTCCATTCTAAGATGAACTGGTGTCATGACTAGATAGGTGTTTTTTGAAAGGAGAGGGTTGGAAGGCTGCAAACCCAATATTGGTCACGTAGGGCTTGATTCACAAAGTGATTTAGGCACTGCAATGCTCAGTTTTGCCAGGCCTAACTTTTAGGCCCCATGCAACCCAGTGGAATCCACAAACCACAAGTTAGGTGCCTAGGCTCCATATACAGTGCATGGAGAGAAATAGGCCTTTGAGAGTGGGATCCACAAAAGCCAGCAAGCTGAGTAGGGAGCTTCCTAAGGTAACCAAGAAGAAGGGTTGGTCTTAAGCCTCACCTCTTTGAGGGAGTTCAGAACCTAAGTCCAGGCCAAAGGGAAATGTTTGTCTCCATTTGGGGTTCACAGCTATGAATCCTCTCATGGATTAAGGCAGCTAAGCTGTTTCTTGCAAGATAGGCACATGCCTAAATTGCAATAGGAAGAAAGGCCCTCTTATAACATTTAGCCCAGTGACTGGAGAACTCCTGTGGGAGATCCTGGCTCAATTCCCCACCCTCTGCCTGATGTGGAGAGGAGATTTGAACATGGGACTCCCATCTGTCCAGTGAGTGCCCTAACCACAGGATTGTAGAGTCATTCTCACGTTCTTTTTGACCCAATGGATATTTAAATTATTTCAGTATTTCATACACACTGAAACAGCCACAACAGGAGATATTGAGAAAGCCCCATACCAGAAAATCCCATTGTCCAATGGTTAGGGTATTAGTGGAGGTAGGTGTGCTCTGCGCATGCCTACTATATTGAGTCTCACAGATAAGTGGGGCTTAGGTGTAAGAATGACACTGGAAGGGGTCAGGACTGAGGCAGCTGTGCACATGGTTATTCAAGATAGGGTAAGTCTGCCTTATGTACGGTTACCATATGTCCGGATTTTCCTGGACATTGCCTCTTTTTTGATTTTGTGCACCCTCTCCGGGCGGATTTTTCAAATAACAGGAAATGTCCCAGGTTTTTTGCAGAGCAGTCATTGCAGCTGCTGGATCCCTTCCACCCAGACCCTGACTCCCAGCCCTGGGGGGGGCGGTGTCCCACAGGGAGGCGCTAATAGCTCGGGTTGCATTCTGGTCTTGCACCAGTTGCCCTGCCACTGTGACAGGGAGCGACACTACCCTCCACCTCCAGTGAGTACCCCCACTGTAGCTACCTCCAAATACCTCTCCCAGTACACACACCCTCTCCTGCACCCCCCAGGTACCCTTTCCAGTACACACACCCCTGCAGCACCCCAATACTCCTTTCAGCACCCCCAACTGTCCCCCGATCCAGCTTCCCCTCCCCCTCTCTCTGGCAGTGTCCTCTTTTTGGGAACCTGAAATATGGTAACGCTAGCCTTGTGGCTTTTTACACAACTTTGGGAAACGGCCCAAAGCTGCTCAGTGTGTGCTGCGGTGTGTGTCAGTTTGTGTTCACCTCAGACCAGGCCCGCTCAGACAAACCACCAGGAACAAGGCTTTATTCTTTAAAGAAACATAGAACAGGATTACAGTCCAGCAGACTCTTCTCTGCTTCCCTGCTACGTGCTCCCAGCTTCAATAAGTGCTGAAACTTACTGGTGGGAGGGCAGAGGGGCCTTACTGCCAGGAATCAAGAAGCTGTCCCAACATGCTGCAGTTCGTAGTCCACAATTTGTAGTTCCCAAGGCTGCTGCTGCTGCTGAAGCACAGTGGACCTTGGATAGGGTTGCCAAGTGTCCGGTTTTCAACCAGAACACCTGGTCAAAAAAGGACCCTGGTGGCTCTGGTCAGTACCGCTAACCAGGCCGTTAAAAGTCTGTTTGGTGGTGCAGCGGGTCTAAGGCAGGCTCCCTGCTTGCCGTGGCTCCACGCGGCTCCTGGAAGCAGTGGCATGTCCCCACTCCAGCTCCTACACGTAGGGGCAGCCAGGGGGCTTCGCATGCTGCCCCCACCCCAAGTGCCAGCTCTGCAGATCCCAGGAACCATGGCCAATGGGAGCTACAGTGGCAATGCCTGCAGATGGGACAGTGCACATAGCTGCCTGCCCGGACCTCCACACAGGAGCCGGAGAAGGAACATGCTGCTGCTTCCGGGAGCTGCTTGAGGTAAGTGCCGCCCGGAGCCTGCAGCCCAATACACCTCCTTCACCCCAACTCCCTGCCCCAGACTTTACCCCCCTTCCCGCACTGCAAACCCCTCATTCCCAGCCTGGAGCACCCTCCTGCACCCCAAACCTCTCATCCCTAGTCCCACCCCAGAGGCTGCACCCCCTCCTGCACTCCAACCCCCTGAGCCAGCCCGGTGAAAATGAATGAGTGAGTGAGGGTGTGGAGAGTGAGTGACAGGGTGGGAGGGAATGGAGTGAGTGGGGACGTGGCCTCAGAGAAAGGGTGGGGCAGAGGTGGGGCCTCGGAGGAGGAGCGGGGCATGGAGCAGGGCAAAGGGGCTCGGTTTTGTGTGAGTGGAAAGTTGGCAACCCTAACCTTGGAGTACAACTTGTTCTCTCTGAAGTCCATTATGACGTGCAACAATATCCTCCTCCAGTTTTACTCTGGATTACAGTAACTCCTCACTTAAAGTCGTCCCAGTTAATGTTGTTTTGTTGTTACGTCGCTGATCAATTAGGGAACGTGCTCATTTAAAGTTGTGCAATGCTCCCTTATAATGTCGTTTGGCAGCTGCCTGCTTTGTCCACTGCTTGCAGGAAGAGCAGCCCATTGCAGCTAGCTGGTGGGGGCCTGGAACGAGGGTGGACCGGAAGCCACCCATCATCTCCCCATTCCCCTAAGTTCCCTGTGCAGCAGCGGCCCAGAAGGCTATCAATTGCCCGCAGTTCAGCTGTCCCTCCCCCCACTGCCATGTGCTGCTCCTGCCCTCTGCCTTGGAGCTGCTGATTGCTGTGCGGCGGGGAGGGGCGCGAAGAGGGAGGCTAATGTCAGGGTGTCCCCCTCCCCTCTGCTCCTGCCCCCTGCTTACCCCTTCTCCATATAGAGCAGGGTGGGGACACGACAGGGCTCAGGACAGAGGGAGCTTGCTGGCTGCAGCTGCTCTTTCAACTTAATATCTATGAATCTATGAAACTTCCTGATCTACTTAAAAAGGCAATGTGCTTAAAGTGGGGTCAGCATACTTAAAGGGGCAATGCGCATCTCTCTCTCTCACACACACAGGGTGTGCGTCTCTGTCTCTGTCTGCCATGCTGTCTCCCCTCCCTCCGTTCGTGCTGCCTTGTAGAGTGTGAGGCTACATTAACAACAATGTGTTAACCCTTGAGGGCTCAGCCGAGTGCTAGTTCATCATTTAGCAGTAAGGCATTCCCTGGGAAATATCCCACCCTCTGACTCCACCACCTCAACCAAGCTTCACGATCATCATTGCTGTGTACAGTATTAAACTGTTTGTTTAAAACTTATACTCTGTGTATGTATATATATAATATAGTCTTTTGTCTGGTGAAAAAAATTTCCCAGGAACCTAACCTCCACATAGTGGCATAGCTATGTGGAGCGAACAGGGGCAGCGGACATAAAAAAAGGTGCCACCCGCTTGTACTCACCGGGCGGCACTCCGGGTCCTCGGTGGCACTGAAGGCCTCCGGCGCCGAAGTGCCGCCGAGGAGCTCGAGCGCGTCAAGGCCCCCGCCGCCAAAGACCCAGGGCGCTGCCGGGTGAGTAAAAATTTAAAAAGGCGCCTATAAATTAAAAAGGTGCCACTTGTGCTCAGAGGGGGAGCAGCCGCTCCCCCCGCTCCTCCCCTGGCTACGCTACTGACCTGACCCTCCCCCCCGTTACGTTAATTCTTATGGGGAAATTGGATTTGCTTAACATCGTTTCACTTAAAGTCGCATTTTTCAGGAACATAACAACAATGTTACTGTATTGGGGTTATTCTCCTCTGCCACCCCAGTTTGTTTGCACACACATGGGGGCATCATTTTTACTCCTTTTCTGTCTTTCTCGTTCTTTTCTCTGGCCCCACCAGGCCATTTTCCTTCCTGTCCCTTTCCCCTTCCTCCTCCCCCCATTAATGTACAGGCCCAAAAAGGACAACACTGTGAAAGTCCCAAATTTTCTCTTCTAAATTTCAATTGTGCAAGTCTGTCACAACAGCTGGAGGAAGCAGAGCAGATACCAGTGCAATTTGGCTAAGGTGTCTCATTATGCATTTTAATTTGCTATTTTGATCATCATGGCAAAGCAGCTGCAGCTGAATTTGTGACACACACTTTGGGCATTTTATTTGCTAAGTGTGAAATTACGTAACTGCCAAAGGAGAGGAACCCATGGCTAGGTTATGCAGAGACTGTAAAAGTGTTAATATCAAACTCAAGAAAAAATTGACCTAATCAACTGATACACACTTCTGCTAACAATACTTTGTGTGGAAATGTGTTTCCCTGACAAGCATGACAAACAGTCTTTCTGTATTTTATTAGCGCTGCTCTGTGATAGTAGAGACACTAGCTATTGTAATGTTTTCACCTAGAGCTATTTATTCCCTTTGGCGTAAGGGCTCCATTCTCTGCTAGTATTCTCCCATCTACTCCAGGAAAAATTTTGAAAAAAGATTAAATCAAATTAAATTATATACTATTTCTTACCTTGCTCTTAGTCACATTAAAGAACAGCTTCCAGGTTATTTGGGCTCAGCTGGAATGAAATGTACAGCTCTCTAGTAAAAAAGGTCTGCCTCTTGTAACAGGTCTTTATATAGGGGGACTTTGGTTTTATGGGAAGCAGGAGATCTAGCTTATGTTCCTGGCTGTGCCATGAGCTTCCGATGTAGCCTTTGGCAAGTCACTTAACATCTTTGTGCTTCTGTCACTCCCCCTCTGTAAAATGATGACAATAGCCAAGATTTTTTTTAAAAAAAAAATAAGAGCCTGTACTTTTATGTCCATATTTAGGCACCTGAATAAAGGACCCGATTTTCAACAGTGCTGAGCACCCAGAAGCTCTCATTGGCTCAGTGTTTCTACCTCTCTGGAACATTGTGAAGCTTATTTATTTAATATCTGTAAAACATTTTTAGCTCCTTGCATGGTAAATGGAGTAAAAAAGGCCTGAAAGTATAACATGAATGCTCAAAAGCCAGTAGACAAAGAAAAAGAACCTCCCCCCCTGTTTTTTTTTAAAGTGTTTTTTTACAGCTTGCCTCATGCTTTCGAATGCTTGCTTGGGGTTGGCAAAGCTGAATATTAGGGAAATAAATCATATAATCCAAAATATTTCAGATACACAGATGTGTTCATGATAAAAACAGGTATATTTTAAAAAAGGAATTAGTCATTTAAATCGTAAAGCTATAAAACCTAAACTTGTTTCTTTGTACTCCTCTGTCTGTGGTTGTCATAAAAATAAAGGGAAGGGTAACCACCTTTCTGTATACAGTGCTATAAAATCCCTCCTGTCCAGAGGCAGAACCCTGTCACCTGTAAAGGGTTAAGAAGCTAAGATAACCTCGCTGGCACCTGACCAAAATGACCAGTGGGGAGACAAGATACTTTCAAAGCTGGAGTGGGGGGGGAACAAAGGGTCTGTTTGTCTGTCTGTCTGTGTGATGCTTTTGCCGGGAACAGATCAGGAATGCAGACTCAGAAATTCTGTAAAGTTAGTAAGTAATCTAGCTAGAAATGCATTAGATTTCCTTTTGTTTAATGGCTGGTAAAATACACTGTGCTGAATGGAATGTATATTCCTGTTTTTGTGTCTTTTTGTAAGTTAAGGTTTTGCCTAGAGGGATTATCTATGTTTTGAATCTGATTACCCTGTAAGGTATTTACCATTCTGATTTTACAGAGGTGATTCTTTTACCTTTTCTTTAATTAAAATTCTTCTTTTAAGAACCTGATTGATTTTTCATTGTTCTTAAGATCCAAGGGTTTGGGTCTGTGTTCACCTGTACAAATTGGTGAGGATTTTTATCAAGCCTTCCCCAGGAAAGGGGGTGTAGGGTTTGGGGGGATATTTGGGGGGAAGACGTCTCCAAGTGGGCTCTTTCCCTGTTCTTTGTTTAACATGCTTGGTGGTGGCAGCATAGGGTTCAAGAACAAGGCAAAGTCTGTACCTTGGGGAAGTTTTTAACCTAAGCCAGTAAGAAAAAGCTTAGGGGGTCTTTCATGCAGGTCCCCACATCTGTACCCTAGAGTTCAGAGTGGGGAAGGAACCTTGACAGTGTTACTTACCTGTCTTTCATCTTTTACTTAGATTATAAGCTTTTTGGAGCAGGGATAGTCTACTTTTCTTTGTGTTTGCACAGTGCCTAGCGCAATGTGACCCTTATCCATGACTGGGGCCCTGAGGCGCTGCTGCTGCAGCACAAATAATAAATAATTATGGTAAGTTGGCCCCTGCCCTAACAAGAGTTCAAAGATCAACAATTTCCAACAGAGGGCCAGAAACTGGATTTAAACTGGAGACACTGAGCCAAAGGTTCATTATCCTCCAACCCTGCTGTACACAACTGGAACTGGGTGAACAGCTGATTTTTAAAAAAATTGTGACTCCACATCAGGCAGTGGGAGGAATTGAATCCTGGTCTCCCACTTCCCAGATAAGTCCCCAAACCACCTCTTCTGCCCCCCAGTTTTTGAGCCAAAACTATTTGACCAATTTGTGTCAAATTCAGGAATCATTCTGGGTCAACAAAAACTACATTTTTCATGCAAACCAACAGTTTGTCCAGAAACATTTGCCCAGCTCTATACACAGCTCAAGTGTACCACACTTCACAAATACATCTGCAAATAGCAAACCTTTGGACCTATACATAGGTTATGAAATATCTGCATATCAGCCAGATATATTTGATCAAATAACAAACCTGGAGCAACTTTCCCCCAAAAGGAAGTCAAACAAATAGCAGTGTATAACATGCACTATTCAAGACAACAGAAAACTCTGTATCCATAATTTCACAGTTGGATTTTGGTTTGGAGAGATTTTCAACAGGCATTATTACAAAAAAATTCTGCCTTGGCCAACAAAGAAAATGTGTCCTTTATAATGCTGGTGGTCATTGTAATTTGTCTCTTTGAGACCTAGCACTAGTGACAGCTGAAGAGCATTTTAAAAAGATAAAGTTTTTTCTAAGTAAGATACTGCTTCAATTCACTAGAAACAACGATTTCTACTGTATGTATCCACATTGATCCCTCCACTTATCAGGGCCGGCTCTACCGTTTTTGCCGCCCCAGGCAGTGAAAAAAAATGTCGCCGCCGAATTACCGCCGCGGACGGCAGAAGAGAGAAGCTGCCGCCGAATTGCCGCCACCGCGGAAACACTGCTGCCCCTTTCTGACCGCCGCCCCAAGCACCTGCTTGGAACGCTGGTGCCTGGAGCCGGCCCTGCCCCTTATTTACGGTCAGGTTCTTCTGTAAAAACATCCTTACCTGGCATAGTTAAAAAAAAATCTGCTGTAAGTAAATATTATTTCGGGAAATGTGCTTGCTGAACTAATGAAGTTGCTCTGTTGCTATATCTGCACTTGGAGCTAGGATGTGATTCCTAGCTCAAGTAGAATCAAGTTTATAGCCTGGGTTTCATCAAGCAATGGCTGTACCCCTAAAGATTTAGGGCACGTGCACACGTACAATGCTGCAGCAGCGCAGTTGTATCGATGCAGCCGCGCTGTTGCAGCGCGTCTGGTGAAGATGCGCTATGCTGACTGGAGAGAGCTCTCCTGTTGACATAATGAAACCACCTCAGCGAATACCAGAAGCTAAGATGGAGGGAGAAGCTCTCCTGCCGACATAGCAGTCTGTGCGTGAGTGCTTATGTCGGTGTAACTCATGTCGCTCAGAGGCCTTAGTGTCAGTTCAGCCTTGATCCACCCTAGTTGCAGCCCCAAGAAGTAACCTGGATCACATTGCTGTCTATCTATATTTATTTGAGAATTTAGCAACAAAAATGTTCCTGTTGCTAAATTCATGAAGAATTGCATATATATCATAGATATATAATAATATGACCCATAAACATGTTTCTAAAAATATAGCAGAAAAGAAACAAAAACCACAACCCACAACAAAAGTGATTATTCTGATTACTGCTAGGTTCTGTGTAGAAATAGATTAGAGAATGGAATGAGTCAGAATGGGAGAGCTAACAAGGAATATAATGCACTCTCTGAACACATAGCAAATGAAATATCTTTGAGCAATTCAAATTAATACACTATATGCATATAATTTGGCATCTAGAAAGTCAAGGGCAGTCAAACAAATTCCCTCATTTACACAAAAAGGTGGTGAAGAGTGTTGAATTTCTCCTTCTATAGAAAGACGTTCAAACACCTCAAATCCAGTAACAAAGGAAACAGCAGCATACTTATAAAGCTGCCCTCACAGAAATGACTCAGAATACTATAGAACAAAGTACAAAATCCAGGTTGAATTTTTACCTCAGTTACACAAATATAGCTTCCTTTCATTTCAATGCCTGTGTGTCTGAGAACAGGTAATACCAGGACAAAAATCACATACAACCCTAACCTCATCTTTGGAAAGATATATTTTACTGAGAAGCTCTTATTTCAAAAGCGTATATTCTGTTGTTACTACCTAGCCTTCAGAGTTAGGTTGGTCTCACATGAGTGTGAGAATACATGTATGGTGGCTGAATGCTGGAATGGAAAGGCAGTTTGTTGTAGTGATAAGCAATCTATGAGTAGATTTGAGTGTTATGGTGTTTTGGTGCTATGCTTGGGTTAATGCACTAAAAATTGCAATGCGATGTTATGCCATGGGCAGCAGCTTCGGCTAGCTATCTGAGTACAGACCCAGGGGGCTAGGCGGGCTTGCACTTGGGTGGCTAGCCTATGCTGCTGCTTGTGCCACAATGCCCATACTGCTTTTTTACCCAGGCTGTGAGGCCCTCTCCCAGCTGCTGTATAGTCATACCCTAAGTTAAAGACTTTTTTCTGTGTGAATTTAATTGGGCTTCTTCAAAGTGAGTGTAGAGGAGCAGTGTTATGCTGAGGTGCATATGGGCAGTTGCTGGGAAGCTGATATCATTGTGTGGGTGAAGACCTACTGGTGGTTTCAGGGAGAGCAGGTGCTACAGCTGTGTATTCCATGTGAGTGTGTGTGCGCCCCGTGCACCAGAGCTGGAGAACTTTGCTTAGCAGTACCCGTAAGGATGGTGCTCATAACCCGCGGCCATAACCCCTCCTCTGGCCAGATAAGGGTGGCACCACCCTGACCCACCTCAGTTCCTTCTCACCTCCCATAGCTAGAATTGGAGCTCTCTGTGGTGTCTTCACCTCACAATTTTGCTCTCAGTTGTCTGAGAACTTTTTCTTGTGCACTGTAATAGCAGTACCTTAGCTTTAGTTTGTGTTAGTTTAGTGTTAGTAGAGTAGCTGGCTGCCCTGTGTGATGCCCTCACCAGACTTCAAACACTGTCTGTCATATAAGGGGTCCATCCGCAACAGCAACCACTTACACAAGGTGCTCGGTGAGTCTCAGTGAGAGACACATTAAAGAGAGGTACTCCATCTGTGAGTCATTCACAGAGAGAATTCAGGGGACAAGAGACTTGCGGTTGAAGCAGCACCTTTTGAAGCAGGCCAATGAGGCCCGCTTCGGCACCAAGGCCCTTGTCTCATTGGCGGTTGCCTTCAGATCCAGCAACTGATGCCATTCTGCACTTGGGCTCTGGCATCTCCCCTAAGAGGAAAAGGGGTGGTTCACCTTCCTCTGGTGTGGCAAGGAAGAGATCCCATAAAATGTGTCAGGACCATTCCAGAGCTTAGGAACACTCCTTTTCCTCTTCTAAGAGGAGTGCTGATCGGCACTGTAATTCTTCTGGCATGCATAATGGAGCAGGTCCATTCAACTGCTCCCAATAGCATGTTGTGAGAGGTGAGGATCCATGCTGTCAACTCTGGTTCCAGCCATTTGATGTACATTAAGTCCAGTACCAACAATGTAGGCACCAGCACTGACTGTCTCCATGCCAAAACCACCAGAATCAGAGACTTCCTGGACTACGACCAGGGGGCCTGGGTGTATCCCTGGTGTTCGATCAGTGCATGGGGCTCTCCACCCTTCAGACTCCCCTGCGCGCACTCCAGGAAGTGGGGGCAGCCTTACCACCCATTCCTTACCCCTGACCCTCCGGACTTCTCCATCAGGCCCCTGCCCTGCGAGCCTCCCCGGCCCCCTCCTTTCCACAACCTGAGCCGACTGCACCTATGCAACAACTCTACACACTCATGCTCCACACGTTTCACTTCCTCACCTTTGTGTCCCACCCGGATACCAAGTTGTGGGACCTCTTACCACCTGTGGGGGGTGAGGCACCCTGGTGGGCCAGCCTGTACTCCACCGTGGTCCCACAGCCTGCCAGGGATAGCAGTTGGCAGCTCGTTTACAAAGCTGTAAGTCTGGGCACGTACCTGGCACGATTCTCCGTCCCTGACACCTATCCATACTGTGGCATGAGGGAGACCCTGGCGCATGCGTATCTAGAATGTGCCAGGTTGCAGTCTCTTTCCTGGCTCCTCCAGAACCTCCGGTTGAGGTTCTGACTGCACTTTTCCGCGCACCTTTTCATATACGCCAGGGGTCTCAAACACACGGCCCACGGAGTTCTTTCATGCGGTCCACCAAGCTCCCCACACCCCCCACCCCTCTGCCTACCTCCAAGCCAAGGGTGGGCAAACTACAGCCCGCGAGCCCCGTGCTGCTCCCTGAAGTGGCCAGAACCATGTCCCTGCGGCTCCTTGGGGGGAGGAGGGGGCAGAAGGCTCCGTGTTGCTCTCACTTCCAGGCACCACCCCGCGCAGCTCCCATTGGCCTGGAACGGGGAACCAGCACACAGAGCCCTCTGCCCCCCCTCCCACAGGGACATGGTTCCGGCTGCTTCCTGGAGCAGAGCAGAGCGGGGCGGGGCCAGGGCAGGCAGGCAGGGAGCCTGCCCTGGCCCTGGTGCACGCCGCTGCCACCCCGGAGCCGCTCTAGGTAAATGGCACCGGGCCAGAGCCCGCACCCCGACCCCCTCCTGCACCCTGCACCCCAACTCCCTGCCCTGAGCCCCCTGCTACATCCCACACCCCTCCTGCACCTCAACTTCCTGCCCTGAGCCCCCTGTCACACTCTGCACCCTGACCCCCTGCTGCACTCCTCATCCCTCCTGCACCCCACACCCCAACTCCCTGTCCTGAGCCCCCTACCACACCCTGCACACCTCCTGCACCTCCTGGGGACAGTGAGTGGGCGGTGTTGGGGTGGGGACTTCGGGGAAGGGGTTGGAATGGGGTCAGGGAAGGGGTGGGAAGAGGCGGGGCAGGGCCTCATGGAAGGGGTGGAGTGGGGGGCAGGGCCAGTGGCAGTGCGGGGGTATCAGTGAATCGGCCCTCAGGCCAATGCACTAGTCCTCATGTGGCCCTCATGGTCATTTGAGTTTGAGACCCCTGTCCATGGCCTCACGAAGTCATGAGACCTCCTCATCAACCTCCTCCTAGCACTAGCCAAAGTATTCATCTACAATACCAGGAGAAGGATGCTGGATGGGGAAGTGCTCTGTGACTGTGGGACCTATTTCTGTTCCTCCCTTATCTCATGCATCCAGGCAGAGTTCCTCTGGGCAGCATCCGCTGGTTCCCTAGACAGCTTTGAGGAGCAGTGGGCATTGTCCAGGGTTCTCTGCTCAGTTTCCCCCTCTGGATCCCTAGTTTTGAATCTATGACCCACGCTCCCAACCCTGTTATTCCTTAGTTGTCCCCCATCATCAGTTGGCTCCTGGGTCCAGTGGCTCCTCCCCTACGGCTTGGGGTGGGGGGGCTTTAAATGCAGGCAGGCTTGTGCCTGCCCACCTCCTGGAATTCAATTGGGGGGGTCTCCATGCCAACAGCTTTTAGGATGACCAGATAGCAAGTGTTAAAAATCGGGACGGGGTGGGGGGGTAATAGGTGCCTATATAAAACAAAGCCCCAAATATCAAGACTGTCCCAATGAAATCGGGACATCTGTTCACCCTAATGGTATATCAGGCAGCATCAGACTTGGTTTGCCTCTCAATCCCGGACTCTCCGTTCTTCGGTGCTATGGCTTCTACTGGCTCATTCCCCATTATGTGCCTGGCACCTTCCGGCCATGTCATAAAGCCGTCAGGTCATCGCCACTGCAGCTCACACCACTTGGGCCACAAACTATGGAGTCAAAGCCAGGCCTGGCACCAAAGGTCCCCTCAATGTTGATGCATCTTTCTGCATCCCATCATCAAGTCCAGTACTAGCCTCAGTATTGATGTTTCTCCAGGTACCGGGTAGGAGTGTATCCTATTTGGTGACACTGGTGCCGCCTCCCCACTTCTCTTCAGCAATTATACCACCTCCTTATTGGGCTTTAGATGAGTCTGACTGGTTGTTTGCCCCATTGGGGATGACTCCCCCATTGTCATCACACAACCTCCAGGATTCCTCAAGAACCAGGTCAGCTAGTTGTCCTTGTTGGCTAGGCACTAGAGATCTCCCATGGATCACTACCAGAACTGAGATCGGCATCTTCTTCTGTAGTCAGGACAGGGGCTCTTGGACCAGTGCCTGCTGGTCACCAGTGCCTTATCCATATGCCCAGTGGCCTCCTTGGAATCCCTGTGATGCTCCTGGGTCCCTGGGATCCTGCTCCTCGAACAACTCCCTACCAAGATCACCAGTTGTGACACTAACTCCCACTCCTATACTGTCTCAGCTGCAAGTGACAGCTTAGTTCATTCCCCCTGGGCCTTCTGACCTGATCCTGTGGTGCAAGAACAGAATCTGTCATTGGCACAGCAAACTGCCTCCTCATTCTCTCCAGATGACTCTTCCGTGCCAGAATCTCTCCCTCAGTGTTTATTTCCATGTAGCAATCCTCCTGAGCCACAGGAGGTTCCTCAAATTTGTCATGGCTGGCCAGCACTACCAGAACATCGTGCTCTTTCTGCCTGTTATCTGCTCCCCGTGTTTTCAGCAAAGGCATGATTGTGTTAACAGCATACCTCAGGAAGAGGGTAATTCATATCTTCCCATAACTGGACAATTGGTTACTGGGGGGAAAGTCCAGAGTGGAAGTCTAATGTTCACTTCACACTATACCTATTTGATTGTCTAGGTCAACACTGGTTCCAACTCAAGGAATCAAATTCATTGGGGTCCTGATGAATTCTCTATGAATTCAAGAGAGTTTCTACTGACTGAGAGATTCCACATGATCCACTACTTATGTCTGGAGCTCCAGTCTCAGCCCTGAACCACAGCCTGAGTTTTGTTAGGCACATGCATACAGGTAATTCAATATTCATTCATCCTCTTTAGCTGTGGCTGAAGTCAGTCCATTATCTGAATTTCTATCCCTTGGACATACTTGTCCAGCTTCCCTCATTGATTCAGGGCCCTTATAGTGGTGGATAATTCAGGACAATGTGTGCCAGGGTGTTCCTTTTGCTCAGCCTTCACTGACCAGGATTATAGTCACTGATGCCTCATTAATAGGTTAGGGGGTGCATTATGAACTCACTGAAAGTTCAGGGCCTGTGGAACAAGAAACTTCTCTACATATCAATGTCCTGGAACTTTGTGCCATCTACAAGGACTGTCAGATCTTTCAGGATCACCTCCTGGGTTCAGTGATTCTCATACTCACTGACAATACCTCTGCAATGATTTAAATCACCAGGCAGGAGGGAGCACACTCCAACGTGCTGTGTCAGGAGGCGATCAGGTTCTGGCAGGTTTGCAGCTGGGAAAACATTACCTTTGTGGCTGATCCCTTACCTGGGATACACAATCACTTGGCGTATCACCTCTGCAGAATTTTCTCCTTGACTCATAGGTGGTCTCTGAAGCCCAGTATCCGGCAGAGCATCTTTGCAGTTTGGGGCATCCTGATGATTGACCTGTTCACCACAAGAGAAAATAACAAATGCCCACTGTTCTATTCCCCAGAAGTTCTCAGTCTGGGTTCCTGGACTGCTGCTTTTCACATGAGCTCGGAATCGGTGCTCCTGTATGCCTGTCCTCCAATTCTAATCATCCTGCAAGTTATTCATAACCTGAAATTGGATTGTGCAAAACTCATTTGTACTGCTCTCGCATGACCAAGGCAATGTTTGTTCTCCAACCTCCTCACATTGTTGGTTTGGCCTCCCATATCCCTTCCTCTTCATCCTGACCTGATTCAACACCACATCCAGGTTTTGCATCAAGCAGTAATCTCCCTGCACTTCAAGATGCTACATGGCTAGATGATGAGAAACGATGTTTGGAAGCAGTCCCACAGGTCTTGCTTAGGGTTGAAGCCCTCCACCAGGATGGCCTATTCATCCAGATGGAAGTGATTCTCAGCATGGTCGTTACCCTGGCGAATTCAACCAATGCTGGCTTGAATCCAGGACACCTTAGAGTACTTGTTACACTTTCACTTTTCTGGTCTTGCACTTAGTTCATTGAGAGTCCACCTGATGGCTATTTTGGCACCTCTCTCATATGACAAGGGGAGGGGCTACAGATGCAGGGTGTGAGCACCATCCCCAGGGTACTGCAAGGTACTGCAAGGCAAAATTCTTCAGCTCTGGAGCATGGTGCGAGCACACCCCCACATGGAATACGTGTCTGTATCACATTTTGAGGAACCACAGTTACAGATAAGTAACCGGTTTTTGCTGGCACCCAAAGGGTCTGGCACACTAAAGGGGTTACTCCCAGGGGACTGGATTGTAAGCATCTTGGGGTAGGGACCATCTTTTTGTTCTGTATTTGTACAGCACCTTAGCACAATACAATCCTGCTCTATGACTAGGGGTCCTAGTTGCTGCAATACAAAATAATTAGCATTAATTAATAATAGTACAAGCCCTGTAAATCCATGCCAGGGTGGATCTAGTATGCTTAGCTGTGGGGGAATCCTGGTGCTACAGCCATAGCCTTATTCTTTATTCTAGTTGCTGATTCCATAGAGGAAAGGGTATGTAGTAATCCCTACATCAAATGAGACTTTACTAGCCAGATGGTTTGTAGAACAAAGAGATTGTTAATTACTGGGAGATTAATTTGATCCTTGTGGCTAGCCCTCTGACAAAATGAGATTTTATACCAGCTGAGAGAGAGGCAGAAAGAGTACTCTTCCTTTTAATATCCAGCCTTATACAATTTATCAACTTTACAGATTACAAATCTGACAGCTCTTTATGTCTACCAGCGTATTATATCGGCTGTTCCACAGGCACAGAATCTGATATGTTTTACTTTTTTATAACAATCTGGAAATCAGTAGTTAGACTGCACTGCTGTCCTTCCAGCAATACAGCGATGTTCCAGAATCACACCGGAATGCCACTGCAATGAAATGAAACATTGCTCAGCTCAGTGTTTTGCCCAACACACCTGCTACAATAAGAAACAGTGAAGTTGTTAAATTAAAATGATTATGAAGTGTTTAGAAAAGTAAGACTAACCAAAGCCATAAAATTCAAATGTAATATAGTGTCTCACATTCCATCCTTACTTATGCAATTGCAAGACAATGGTTGTAAGCTGTGGCTGGGGTTTCAGTTTTAACATTGAATGTCCTTAATTTTGCTTGTTTGTGTTACAAACAGGATACTGTTTACTTAGTTTCCATGTCTTTTCTTTTTTTGCAAACATATGTATTTACTTGAGCTACCCTAAATAAATGCTTTTATCATTCAGGACACTCCACTTAATATTTATATGGCTAAATCCTTGAACTGGCATTGGGCTATGGTGCCCATCAATGATGGAATTGGCTGCAGATTTCTTTTCAATGTCATTCTGCACAAATGCTCCATCAAAGACATATGTGTGATCAGACAGCATGGCCTCCTCAGATTCCTCACATGCATATTTTTATTGGAATTCTTTCTCATTGCTATTTGATAGCTATGTACATTTTCATTTTTCTTGACCTCTGTTATCCAGCTGTATCTTTACATCAAATGATTTGTATTACTATGGGCCAGAGCCTCAGCTAGGGTAAATCAGCATAACTCCATTGTGTGATCCTAAACAACCTACAGTTCTCACAGTTCTGAAGATTCGGAGCAGGCTGCACACCGGGGACAGAAGGATGGTGAAGAAATTTGGCATCATGTAACCTCCAGAAGAAAAAAGGGGAACGTCCATGTACCAGCAGGGCAGATACAGGTAAGTAACCGTTTTCATGTTCTCTCCACAGGTACTAATGCGGAGAGTGGACCAGATGATACGTCTGAGGGAAGGGAGCAGAAAGAGACTCCGCCGATTGGAAGGCATGAGATGCACTGTCCTAGGGTTGGGGGTTCCATGACCACCGCTCCCAAGAGAAGGAGGCGGGTGGTGGTGGTTGGGGACTCTCTCCTCAGGGAGACTGAGTCATCTATCTGCCGCCCCGACCGGGAAAACTGAGAAGTCTGCTGCTTGCCAGGAGCTAAGGTTCGCGATGTGACGGAGAGACTGCCGAGACTCATCAAGCCCTCAGATCGCTACCCCTTCCTGCTTCTTCACGTGGGCACCAATGATACTGCCAAGAATGACCTTGAGTGGATCACTGCGGACTACGTGGTTCTGGGAAGAAGGATAAAGGAGTTTGAGGTACAAGTGGTGTTCTCGTCCATCCTCCCCGTGGAAGGAAAAGGCCTGGGTAGAGACCGTCGAATCGTGGAAGTCAACGAATGGCTACGCAGGTGGTGTCGGAGAAAAGGCTTTGGATTCTTTGACCATGCGATGGTGTTCCAAGAAGGAGTGCTAGGCAGAGACGGGAAGAGAGGGAAGAGCATCTTTGCAAGCAGGCTGGCTAACCTAGTGAGGAGGGCTTTAAACTAGGTTCACCGGGGAAAGGAGACCAAAGCCCTGAGGTAAGTGGGGAAGTGGGATACCGGGAGGAGGCACGAGCAGGAGCGCGTGAGAGGGGAGGGCTCCTGTCTCATACTGAGAAAGAGGGGCGATCAGCAGGTTACCTCAAGTGCCTATATACAAATGCACGAACCCTGGGAAACAAGCAGGGAGAACTGGAAGTCCTGGCACAGTCAAGGAATTATGATGTGATTGGAATAACAGAGACTTGGTGGGATAACTTACATGACTGGAGTACTGTCATGGATAGATATAAGCTGTTCAGGAAGGACAGGAAGGGCAGAAAAGGTGGGGGAGTTGCACTGTATGTAAGGGAGCAGTGTGACTGCTCAGAGCTCAAGTATGAAACTGCAGAAAAACCTGAGAGTCTCTGGATTAAGTTTAGAAGTGTGAGCAACAAGAGTGATGTCATGGTGGGAGTCTGCTATAGACCACCGGACCAGGGGGATGAGGTGGACAAGGCTTTCTTCCGGCAACTCGCAGAAGTTACTAGATCGCAGGCTCTGGTTCTCATGGGAGACTTCAATCACCCTGATATCTGCTGGGAGAGCAATACAGCGGTGCACAGGCAATCCAGGAAGTTTTTGGAAAATGTAGGGGACAATTTCCTGGTGCAAGTGCTGGAGGAGCCAACTAGGGGGAGAGCTTTTCTTGACCTGCTGCTCTCAAACCAGGAAGAATTAGTAGGGGAAGCAAAAGTGGATGGGAACCTGGGAGGCAGTGACCATGAAATAGTCGAGTTCAGGATCCGAACACAAGGAAGAAAGGAGAGCAGCAGAATACAGACCCTGGACTTCAGAAAAGCAGAGTTTGACTCCCTCAGGGAACTGATGGGCAAGATCCCCTGGGAGAATAACATGAGGGGGAAAGGAGTCCAGGAGAGCTGGCTGTATTTTAAAGAATCCTTATTGAGGTTACAGGGACAAACCATCCCGATGTGTCGAAAGAATAGTAAATATGGCAGGCGACCAGCTTGGCTTAACAGTGAAATCTTTGCTGCTCTTAAATACAAAAAAGAAGCTTACAAGAAGTGGAAGATTGGACAAATGACCAGGGATGAGTATAAAAATATTGCTCGGGCTTGCAGGAGTGAAATCAGGAAGGCCAAATCACACCTGGAGTTGCAGCTAGCAAGAGATTTTAACAGTAACAAGAAGGGTTTCATCAGGTATGTTAACAACAAGAAGAAAGTCAAGGAAAGTGTGGGCCCCTTACTGAATGAGGGAGGCAACCTCGTGACAGAGGATATGGAAAAAGCTAATGTACTCAATGGTTTTTTTGCCTCTGTCTTCACGAACAAGGTCAGCTCCCAGACTACTGCACTGGGCAGCACAGCATGGGGAGGAGGTGACCAGCCCTCTGTGAAGAAAGAAGTGGTTCGGGACTATTTAGAAAAGCTGGATGAGCACAAGTCCATGGGGCCGGATGCGTTGCATCCGAGAGTGCTAAAGGAGTTGGCGGATGCGACTGCAGAGCCATTGGCCATTATCTTTGAAAACTCATGGTGATCGGGGGAGGTCCCAGATGACTGGAAAAAGGCTAATGTAGTGAAAAAGGGAAGAAGGAGGATCCTGGGAACTACAGGCCAGTCAGCCTCACCTCAGTCCCTGGAAAAATCATGGAGCAGGTCCTCAAGGAATCAATTCTGAAGCACTTAGAGGAGAGGAAAGTGATCAGGAACAGTCAGCATGGATTCACCAAGGGCAAGTCATGCCTGACTAATCTAATTGCCTTCTATGACGAGATAACTGGCTCTGTGGATGAAGGGAAAGCAGTGGACGTGTTGTTCCTTGACTTTAGCAAAGCTTTTGACATGGTCTCCCACAGTATTCTTGCCAGCAAGTTAAAGAAGTATGGGCTGGATGAATGGACTATAAGGTGGATAGAAAGCTGGCTAGATTGTCGGGCTCAACGGGTAGTGATCAATGGCTCCATGTCTAGTTGGCAGCCGGTATCAAGTGGAGTGCCCCAGGGGTCGGTTCTGGGGCCGGTTTTGTTCAATATCTTCATAAATGATCTGGAGGATGGTGTGGATTGCACCCTCAGCAAGTTTGCAGATGACACTAAACTGGGAGGAGTGGTAGGTACGCTGGAAGGTGAGGATAGGATACAGAGGGCCCTAGACAAATTGGAGGATTGGGCCAAAAGAAATCTGATGAGGTTCAACAAGGACAAGTGCAGAGTCCTGCACTTAGGACGGAAGAATCCAATGCACCGCTACAGACTAGGGACCGAATGGCTCGGCAGCAGTTCTGCAGAAAAGAACCTGGGGTTACAGTGGACGAGAAGTTGGATATGAGTCAACAGTGTGCCCTTGTTGCCAAGAAGGCCAATGGCATTTTGGGATGTATAAGCAGGGGCATTGCCAGCAAATCGAGGGACGTGATCGTTCCCCTCTATTCGACATTGGTGAGGCCTCATCTGGAGTACTCTGTCCAGTTTTGGGCCCCACACTACAAGAAGGATGTGGAAAAATTGGAAAGTGTCCAGCGGAGGGCAACAAAAATGATGACTTATGAGGAGAGGCTGAAGGAACTGGGGATGTTTAGTCTTCAGAAGAGAAGAATGAGGGGGGATTTGACAGCTGATTTCAACTACCTGAAAGGGGGTTCCAAAGAGGACGTCTCTAGACTGTTCTCAGTGGTAGCAGATAACAGAACAAGGAGTAATGGTCTCAAGTTGCAGTGGGGAAGATTTAGGTTGGATATTAGGAAAAACTTTTTCACGACGAGGGTGGTGAAACACTGGAATACCTTACCTAGAGAGGTGGTGGAATCTCCTTCCCTAGAAGTTTTTAAGGTCAGGCTTGACAAAGCCCTGGCTGGGATGATTTAGTCGGGGATCGGTCCTGCTTTGAGCAGGGGGTTGGACTAGATGACCTCCTGAGGTCCCTTCCAACCCTGATATTCTATGATTCTATGATTCTACGATATCACTGATTAATAGAATCCTTACCTTTTCTCTTCCTTATGCCTCCCCCAATCCATTTTGCCAGTTAAACGCTTAAAAATCGCCTGAAGCAACACTCAGCACAGAACCATCTACCTTTCCCAGCATGCTTAAATAAGTACCACAGTAAATAGAGGCATATCCCTGCTCAGAGCAATGGTCTGTGCAAAGACAAATATAGAAGAATTGTGATTTATTTAAATCTGAGAGTATTTTACGGAGCAAAGCCACCAGTGTGCCTTTCAGAACAATGTTGGAAACACAGACAAAGGTGGTTGCATCCATTTTGCAACAACTTCACAGCTCTGTAAGTCTGTGGATATCTGCTGTAAGAGTCAGGGAGTTCTCTGAAGATTTTGAAGGTGCTGCTACTTATTGTCTGCACAAGCAAGTCAGTCTCAGGCTTGAAACATCCTCTCCCTTTGCTAAGTTCTAAGCAACATTCAGAGGTTCCCCCCTCCTAATATCCTTCACCCACCTCATCCTGATTATTGAGTGTTAGTGCCGTCTAAGTGAACTGGAAGCCTCCAGGCTCTGTCAGATTGTCACTGAATAAGTTCCTAAAGGTAATGTATCTTGTACTGTGAAGAATAATGTATGCTAGGAGATGCTGGAAAGAATCTTAAGGTTACTGACTTTCTTTTAAATCCAGGCTGCATATTATAACTTCATTCTGTGGCTCTTTTTGCACTGGCACAGGTCTATCTGAAAGACTAATCTTATCTTTAAAAGCCAAGTGTAATGTAGTTAGCACATATAGAGTGATACACCAGCTATCACTCCCCTCATCCTATTTCCTAATGATTTCCGTTGGGGGGCTTAATGAACATCACATTATGTAGCCCTGCATATATATCATGACAGCCAGTTACTGGATTAACAAAGCTTGCTTTGAGCTCAATGAAGCTCTTTTTACTGAGATTAACTTTACCTTCAAATGTGGAAAATGCAAAAAAAAAAAAAAGTCTCCTTGACTGGCACTTAGAATCATAGAATATCAGGGTTGGAAGGGACCTCAGGCAGTCATCTAGTCCAATCCCCTGCTCAAAGCAGGACCAATCCCCAGTTTTTGCTTCAGATCCCTGAATAGCCCCCCTATGGATTGATCTCCCAACCCTGGGTTTAGCAGGCTAATGCTTAAACCACTGAGCGATCCCTCCTACTTAAAGAGTGAGCTGTTTAAAAAATTGTTTCAGTGATGCAATGTTGTGAAATAAAAGCTAGCAGTTTGTGTGTTTTTTCCAGCAAGAACAGGAGACGAGTTTTGTTCTCTGGTCTGTCTCTGGGGCATGTCAGCTGTGTGTTGCTAACCCTGGGCAGAATGAAAAGTTACAATCTTGTCTAAAGGCAAGATGGGTGAGGTAATCTACTGGACCAACTTCTGTTGGTGAGAGAGAGAAACTTTCAGGTTTACACAGACTCTTCAGGTTTTCTTCAGGACAGAAGAAGAGCTCTTGAAAGCTTGTCTCTCAAATACCCTGGGACCAACATGACTACAACAACACTGCAAAAAATCTGGTTCTGTGCTATTTGAGCAAAGTATTAGCCATTTCTTGGTGGACTTCTTTCCTGTTGAACATTCTGGGGTTCCCCAATACGTCTGCGCTTAAATTACATCTGCATTAGTTCACATTTGCTTTCTGTGAAAATAAAAAAAAAACCCAGTCAATACTTTAAGAAAAGAAAAATTAAACTGTGTTACATCAGTGCATATCACTCCCTCCCTATGCACAACAAAATGAGACATTTAGCAACTTATTTAGAATTAAAGACATATTTGATTCTCATTTGCCAAGGCAGTGGGTCACCTAAAGATGACAGTGCCACATTTCCTAAACAATTGCAATTCAGTTTCATTGGTGTAATTATTAGTAGTACTATTACAGTAGCTCCTAAAGGCCTCAGTCAGGAAATGGGGGACTTATTGTGCTGGTCACTCTACATCAATCTAACGGAAAGACAGTCCCTGCCTCAAACAGCTTGCAATCTATGTATGTGACTAGAGACAACAGGTAGCTACAACAAGCAGATGGAGAGGCTTAAAGTAAGAGTGAGATAATTATAATTCGCAAAATAAATGGTAGTCATGGAACATCAGCTGCCTGCCTATGGTCAGTGTTCTGTACGCATCCTGGCAGACGTGCATTGTAATGAGAGAGTTGAAGGTAATGCAATGACTTGTGGCTATTTATGGTGCACTCCTGTGCAGACTGGTGGCATGAGAATATGCGAAAAGGTGTTTTAAGATGTCTATGATTCATTTTAATAAAGAATATGAAGTGACTGTAATTGCTCCAAATAGGTTTGGAACATTGCAAGAAAACTTTTTGTGCTATTTCTGTATTTTGTGGTTTTTTGTACACTAATACTGTACACGTAAAGGTTGAGATTAACGACTAATTGTAAGTGGTTTGATTTTGATTTTCACAAGCCCTAGGGATTTTTTGTACTCTAATCATGAGCTGTTGTTTCTTTAAATTGCAGGTGAATCTATTTGGAAAGCTTTTTTCTTCACTCCAAACTTTGATCCAGAAGGCTCCAACGGTTGCTATAATTCCCACGTGTGCTATTGCTATGGAAGACTTGTCACACACCATAACCCACCGCTACTCTTTGATCTCTCCAGAGACCCCGGAGAGAAGAATCCACTAACACCAGAGACTGAACATCGTTTCTATGAAATCCTTGATGTCGTTCAACAAGCTGTAAACAACCATACAAAATCATTGCACATAGTCTCCAACCAGTTATCATGGGGTAATATCCTTTGGAAGCCCTGGCTTCAGTTATGTTGCTCGTCCTTCTTTCTGTCTTGTTACTGTGACCATGAGTCAGAAGAAAAAGTAAGCTTGCCTAAGGCATGACACCTCTGAAACACACACACATGCTTTTGGGATAAACATATCTGCAATTTTACCTACAATCATTGGAACAAGCAGTATTGGTAGATTGTTTGCTTGAACCACTACAATACCTAACCTTTTACAATCCCACTGGGGCTCCTAGGACTCTATCATAGGTTTATAGTATCTGCTGGAATCCCAAATCCTACTATATAGGGTAAACCATCTTTTAAATACACCATTTCCAAATATTTTGGGGGGAGGGAAAACCACTCCTGGACCCTCCATTCCAGAAGAAAGAGTATGTTCCGGAGTAGAGCAACCCTTTCTACCCTTAGAATCATAGACTGTCAGGGATGGAAGGGACCTCAGGAGGTCATCTAATCCAAACCCCTGCTCAAAGCAGGACTGATCCCCAAGTAAATCATCCCAGCCAGGGCTTTGTCAAGCCTGACCTTAAAAACTTCTAAGGAAGGAGATTCCACCACCTCCCTTGGCACGGTTCCTTTCTCATGCAATGTTTGCATGAAGCAGGGGTGCCTGCCATACTCGCAGACGGTCAAGCTGTAGTCACTCTACAGAGAGCACTATTTCTTAAGACCTCTGACTCCATCTGTGTTCACAAGCTTTGAAGGTATGTAACTACAGCTTCCAGCTCCAACTGTCACACATCGCTCCTGCCCCCACTGGTAACTATCATCTACTGTTAGGAGAGTATTTCAGCAAGAGAAAATTATAAAAAAGATACCACCGTGACGAGGGCTACAGAACTACCTAGACAGATGGACAAACAGACACAGAAACAGACAGATAAAGAAAGGATTTGTAGCAGCAATCATGACAAGCAATCAATGCTGCTATAAAACCAAAAATAGATGACTGACTATACAATACAACTTATGGATGACTACACAGTAACAGTTGCTCATATTTAACGGGACTAACAGATGATGTCACTTGCATTCCCCAGTTTCTGGGAGGGCAGATAGGAATGCTGAGCTGCTGACAGGCGGGAAGACAGAAAAGCAGGAAAAGGAGTGTGTCATATGAAGCCTTTTACAGCCACTAATCATGTGGAGAGGTCCAACTTGGCCCAGTCAACTGGATCCATCCTACTTCACTAACAAGGTCCATAATAACAATAAACACCCCAAAACAGGGTCCAAACACTGAATGGCCAATTCTGCCCAATCCATATGTCCAAACTCCAAACACAGGCCATGCCAAGAGGGTCTCTCTCTCTCAGTGGCTACTGTGGAAACCAGCTGTTTCACTGATGACAGAGAACTGCATTTTTTTTAAAGGTCTTGCTTCAAATGTTTGAAATTATTTGCTTTGAAAACCCCCTACAAAGTCTGTTGTTTTCTGAGAAGTCTAAACAAAGTAGCTCAAATTTACCCAAGGCTGAATATGTATACTCTGTATTCTTAATAAGGCCTGGGGAAATCTTTAGCACTTATGGGCTAATTTCAGTACCAGTATTTACTCTGTATCTTGTTCACTCACATTTTCTTTTCATTCTGCAGCAAAGCAAATTATTATTATTATTGGCAGATATTATGAACAGGAAAACATATCAGCAATATAAACTAAAATTATGTGATCCCTAATAATATGAGACTTTCACCTTATCACAGAAACCTAGTGAATTACTGTCCATCCAACAACATAATGCATTAAGGCAGGGGTCAACCTTCGGCACACAGTCCATCAGAGTAATCCGTTGGTGGGCCATGAGACATTTTGTTTATTTTGACCGTCTGCAGGCATGGCCCCACACAGTTCCCAGTGGCTGCAGTTTGCTGTTCCCGCCAAAGGGGGATGCAGGAAGCCGCAGGGGCGTGCTGACTGCTGCTTCCCGCAGCCCCCATTGGCCGGGAATGGTGAACTGCAGCCACTGGGAACTGCGGTGGGCCATGACTGCGGACAGTCAACATAAACAAAATGTCTGGCAGCCCGCCAGCGGATTACCCTGATGGGCCACAGGCCGAAGGTTGCCAACCCCTGCATTAAGTTAAGGGTTCTCAAACTGAGGGTTGTGAGCTGTCAGCCCCCAGGCGGTTGGGCTCCAGCTGTCAGCCCCACACCTGGCTGACTCCGAAGCCCATGCGTGCACCCAGCTCTGCAGACAGCACCACCATCAGCAGCAGCACAGAATTAAGGGTGGCAATGGGACACTAAGACATCTGTGAAAAGTGATATTTACAAAGTTTCTTCACCCCACGCCCAGCACTAAATAGTAACTATGAAAAAAATAGCTTTCCTGCTTATCACAATGATTAGATAAAAATGTATTTTAGTCTTAATATAAAAGAGGTGAGAAAAGGCAAATTCATTTTAAACAATAGGGTTATAAATTTAGCATTTAAAATGTATTTTTAATTTATAAGGGGGGGGTCTCATTCAGAGACTTGCTGTGTGAAAGGGGTCACCAGCACAAAAAGTGCGAGAGCTACTGCATTAGGGGGTTTCTGGTGGTATTAGCAAGTCCCTAACACAATATGATCTTTGCTGATATTAACACTCAAAAACTACATTTAGCTAATATTAAAGTTGTAACACCGTTTTTTCGAGCTGCCTGTCATGGTAATATATGTTTTGATTTAGAGTCTAGCCCTCTGCCTATTATAACCTAGTGTTTTATTTGCCTTTTTAATGAAACTCATGCACTGAAGCTCAAGGTTTCACAGATTTATCCATGGCATCCATACATTTTTCCTGGTAAGTATGGTGTCATATTTCCCATATTCCCTATTTTGGATGGTTCATTGCAGATTTATCATTGTGCAGTTTTTCTAAATGTTATGCCATGCATGCCATCTGTAGGTTGACAATAACATAGCAAGATCCTGTGTATTGTGACAAGTCAGGTCCAATAACTCCCTGATAACCAATGTGGGCTATTTATATTACAGCTGAAAAGTCATGAGATGGCCATTCAGCTTGGTTTCCTGTCTGCTTTATTAAATCACAGCACATACATGATAAATTTAGCAACAAAGAAATCTGTTTATGCTTGTTTTACTGCAAGTACTTTTCGACTGTCATCTATGGGAACTTTTCAAGCATGAGTGTATGCAACATTATACGTTCTCATACATTTCTTGCTTACTATGCAGTGATGTATTCAGCTGAGCTATTTTACATTGTTGAACCCATCTTTGTCCTCAGAATTCCCTAGCTGTGACCTCAATAAGACTCTCAATGGATACTCTTAAAAACGTCCATATCTTCTTCCTTTCCTCTGGCAGTTGCCCAGCTTGGTATCTTTTTTTTCTGCATGATGCTGATTCAACTGTTCCTTTTTAGATGCAGAGAGGTAATGACCAAGAGCAGTAATTCCTCCACCCACCTCTTTGATCTCTTTTCCCCAACTGAATTAGGACTGTCCAATACCCCCTTTTTCTTGAAATCATCCAGGTCTTTCTGATCTCCATGCCTAGGAGCTTTACACACCTCAAATTCTTCCTCGCCCCTTTCCATTTGTCTCCATATCTATTCCAATCACCACAGTAAAAAGAAATCTTTTTGAATAGATGCAGTTTTCTGAGCTCTACTACTTTAATCCTCTACTTATTAGTTAAGGTCTAATAAGAATGCTTAAGTTAACTGTATATTATAACATCAAAGATGTTTAAAAAAACATGGACAGTTGAAGTTATTTCTTGTTTGTGCCACATTTCATGTTTACAAAAATATGATTTAATTTTTTGACACTGAAAATAAAATCTGCAATCTAATTTTATAATTGTTACTTCAATAAAATTGTATTAAGAATTACACTATATTTTTCAGCAGTTATATTGGATGCTATTTTGTTTAGTGCTTAATAAAATAATCCCCCCACATTACAAATGTATTGTATCTTTCAGTGGCATATCAGATCCTGATAATTAAAACAGTCTTGTATGTATGCAGAATAAAAAGTGAAGTACAATGTACCATCTTGTATAGTAGCATCATCTGCACTAATAAGGCAAAGTTTGTTTTTCACTATGGTTTGATGGTGGCTCATGCATAAATTCTATTATTTATTAATGAGAAATGTGTGAGAAAAGCTTGCTCCTGCACTGCTTTGAGATTGTCTCTTCCACCCCTATAGTTTAATTGTTCTAGCTGTACAAATGCTTTAACATGGTACAGGGTAGCAGCCTAGGTCAATTTGAATGTATGCTTGGCTTCAGAGGAAAGATGGTCTACTGGTTAGTGCACTATCTAACTACCCCTGGACTTCAAATGTATGAGTAGTACCATTACTTGAAGTTTAGCATGTGTGAGATCAGGGTCTAAAAGAGAGATAACAGATGGCTAAAAAAGAAAGGCACTGGGAGACTCAGAGAAAGGTATTAATTAGATTTCTTTAAAGTACATTTAATCTTACTCTCTTCTTCTTTTTGTGGGCAAGGGGGAGCCAGTGGAGAGATTTGAATAATAGTTCCAAAGTTGAACATAGTAGCACAGGGAAAGAGAAATTAACAGGTAAAATGCACATTGATGAAATTATGCAGATAATTAATAATATAATTAAT
The DNA here is from genome assembly GCF_015237465.2 of Chelonia mydas. Lineage (NCBI taxonomy): Eukaryota > Metazoa > Chordata > Testudines > Cheloniidae > Chelonia > Chelonia mydas. Next base: position 127,920,539 of record NC_057849.1, read on the forward strand.
AATATTTAATTATGATTGAAAGTGCACAGACACGTTGGACCTCTGCATAATTAAACAAAGGTGGCAATTTGAATATGAATCTTTTCAGCCTTGCAATAGTTTCCAAAGGAACCTTCCAGCACATGCATTTACACTGTAAATCAAAGCCCTGTATTTCGGAATACAATAACATTAATAATCCAAAGGAAAGGATTTGTAATGAAAATTTGGTTTTGCATTCAGAATTTTGATATTTTATTCGTTCCAGATTAACTAAATGTAAGGCAATTAAACATTTTCCTTGGATGCTTTCAAAGCCATATTGAAAGACCTGCAGGGAGGGTGTGGAGGAAGAGACAGAGTATCAATCCCTCATAGCTTTTTAGTGCAGTAATTAGGGCACTCACCTGGGAAATGGAAGATGCCTGGTTTAAGTTCCTCCTCCACCCAAAGGGGAGAAGGGATTTGAACAAGGCTCTTCTACCTCTCATGTGAGTGCCTTAACAACTGGCCTATAGAATAGTATGGTGGTGGGGGTCCCCTCAGTTTCTCCTGTTGAAGCTGTCTCCTTTCCTCCCACCCCACTGCTGATTCTTGCAAAAACATCATAGGTGCCTATTACCAATAGACGGATTGCAGCAGAGAAACCCAAGCAGAAGGAGGTGGCTCCCTGCAACCCAGATGTAGGTGCTGAACTCCCTGACAGGATGGGGCTTAGGACACACCCCTCACCTTGGTATCTCTCATTGGTTAGCTTAGGTGGGGAGCTTCCTAGCATGCTGCCTTTTGTGAATCCCTTTCTGAGATGTCTGTCTCTCCCCATTCATTGTATAGGGAGCCTAGGCACCAGACTCAGGCTTTGTAAATCCCAGACTTTTTCCAGGTGCCTAAATGTTAGGCATCATGATGCTCAGTGTCCTCATGCCTAAGTACCTGTGTCAACCTGGGCCATATGGTTTTAGCAATCAAAGTTAACACACTCAATTATACCTGTAAGTGTTTAGCCTTCAGAAAACTAATATGATGCGCCACTCCTAAATAACCGGACGTCCTCATTTTGCACAAGCTAATGCTTCCAGTAGCTCACATTGCAGTAATGTAAGCTGGAGAGTCAAAAGCATATAACAATATGGAGAACTCCACTTGTGAGAGGAATGGTCATGACCTCATGGACAAAGACAGGTTGAGAAAGACACTTCTGGCCACTTTCACAAGCTGAGAATACAGGACCTTTTGGCCAGGGTGTGGGGGCGGAGGGGGGCACGCGGGGGAGAGGTTTCCTGAATTTGGAAGCCTGTGACAAGTTGTCGGCATGAGAATTCTATAAACAGGGCAGACACCAGCTCCGTCACACCTTTTGTATGGTTTTTCCTTTCCACTAGCACAATCTATATCTTATATGAAAAGAGCTTCACAACTTCTGTCTTGACCAAGCATTTGCAAGCAGAGAAACTGAATGGTCTGGACCTGGTCAGCATACTAATGCACTGCAGCTCAATCTGCCACAGTAGCTAACCAGTCACACATGCTGAAGAAAAGAATGACAGAACAGAGTCCTGCATCATGGAGTACGAGAGAGGCCATGCACCCCCTGGAACTATTCAGAATGGCAAGCAGCACGCCACTGAAGTGTGAGTCCATCTGCCCCGCTAGGGACTGTGGATGAATTAGAGAGAAAGGAGTGACTTTGACTGCTTAAACAACTAGGAGTCCTTGTGGCGCGTTAGAGACTAACACATTATTTAGGCATAAGCTTTCATGGGCTATAACCCACTTTATCAGATGCATGGAGTGAAAAATACAGTAGGTAGGTATAAATATACAGCAGATGAAAAGATGGGAGTTGCCTTACGAAGTGGAGGGTCAGTGTTAACAAAGCCAATTCAATCAGGGTGGATGTGGCCCATTCCCAACAGTTGACAAGAAGGTCTCTGGTTCCTGGACAGCCACCAGCCAGACTGCCTCAGAGTCTGGGCCCTAGGAGCCATCAAATTCCCATGGCTTCCAGGCTTCCAGCTCCTCAGCACCTCGGAAACCCAGGCTCCCCAAGCTGCCCGGCATCCCAAGTGACAGGGTGCTGGGGCTCTGGGTAGCTCAGGGACCCTTCAAAATATTTAGAAAATATGAAACCAAATTTTATTTTCAATTTTTTAAAACAAAGTGTTGGGATTTGTGGTGCACAGGAAATCCTAACATTTATTTCTTCATAGAATCATAGAATATCAGGGTTGGAAGGGACCTCAGGAGGTCATCTAGTCCAACCCCCTGCTCAAAGCAGGACCAATCCCCAATTAAATCATCCCAGCCAGGGCTTTGTCAAGCCTGACCTTAAAAATCTCTAAGGAAGGAGATTCCACCACCTCCCTAAGTAACTCATTCCAGTGCTTCACCACCCTCCTAGTGAAAAAGTTTTTCCTAATATCCAACCTAAACCTCCCCCACTGCAACTTGAGACCATTACTCCTTGTTCTGTCATCTGCTACCACTGAGAACAGTCTAGAGCCATCCTCTTTGGAACCCCCTTTCAGGTAGTTGAAAGCAGCTATCAAATCCCCCCTCATTCGTCTCTTCTGAAGACTAAACATCCCCAGTTCCCTCAGCCTCTCCTCATAAGTCTCCAGCCCCCTAATCATTTTTGTTGCCCTCCGCTGGACGTTTTCCAATTTTTCCACATCCTTCTTGTGGTGTGGGGCCCAAAACTGGACACAGTACTCCAGATGAGGCCTCACTAATACCAAATAGAGGGGAATGATCATGTCCCTCGATCTTCTGGCAATGCTCCTACTTATACAGCCCAAAATGCCGTTAGCCTTCTTGGCAACAAGGGCACACTGTTGACTCATATCCAGCTTCTCGTCTACTGTAACCCATAGGTCCTTTTCTGCAGAACTGCTGCGTAGCCATTCGGTCCCTAGTCTGTAGCGGTGCATGGGATTCTTCCTTCCTATGTGCAGGTCTCTGCACTTGTCCTTGTTGAACCTCATCAGATTTCTTTTGGCCCAATCCTCTAATTGGGTGCAATCCACGCCATCCTCCAGATCTTTAATGAAGATATTGAACAAAACCGGCCCCAGGACCGACCCTTGGGTCACTCCGCTTGATACCGGCTGCCAACTAGACATGGAGCCATTGATCACTATCTGTTCAGCCCGATGGATTCCTTCCATTTCCGAATTTTATTTTATTTTATTTTATTTTGGAATTGCTTGTGGAATGGAAATTCTAGTTCTGGCCAGCTCTTCTGTTACTTTTGAAAATCACTTAATCACTTAGGCCAAGATCGTCAAAGATATCTAGGTGCCTAACTTCCCATTGATTTGAATTCCTTTGAGGATCTGGACCACAGGTCTTGCAACAGAGTGGCAAAACACCTCAATAGCTTTAAAATTCTGCTCTTAATTCTTTTCAGTGCTAATCAGACTAGGTTCCCTGGCTAAGTTGCTGTCTCATATCACATGGAATGGTGCCTAAAGTATTTTTCGTTAAGTTTAGAATTAAATTTAAAATAACAAATACAAAATATAGCTATGTTCTGCCAAACACATTTTTTTTTATTTTCCTTTGTGCTTTTGCTATTACATAGAGAAACACATTTTTTTTCTCTCGATAATATTGTATTATCCCTGGCTGGCATGAAAAACATTATGAAATGGTTGAAATTATTATGCACTGCTCTTTATTGTGACATTGATTGTGAGAGAATTTGGTGCAAACTTGCTGTTTGTAGCAATATTTATGATAAAAGGATGGAGCAAGAAAATGTCAAGTGCTTAGCAGACTCGCACAGGGCTTGCAAGAGAATAATTTTTCTTAGTATGCCCTCATCACTGCTGAATTAAAATAAGCTATCAAGAAAAAAAATTAAAAATGAGTTTTCCAGTCTGATGGTGATAAAAGAGATTACTCTAAGCATATTCCATATGTAAGAACTTCTTTGATTTTTTCTCGTTTTTAATCTCTTGTGCAGTTCCCCTTTAAAAAAAGACAATATAACCGGAGTTAAGAAAACCAACCTGCCATCAACAACTATGTGCTGATTGCCCTGTAATAGTCAATCTTATACTATCTTAGATAACACATTGGGAAGCATTTGATTAATGCCACTGTCCAGATAACTCTTTAAGCTCTAGGGAGATTGGTAGAGAGGAATTTCAGACCCTAACATCTCTCTGTCTGGTACATATGAAAAGCGCAGTTATCCAGTGTCATCTCATCACTCACTAGGGTTTTAAAAAACATTACTTTGCAAAAGGATCATCTGGATGCCCTAGCCTTCTCTCTGATGCTTGCTAAAAATAAACAGAGATTCTCTCTGACACTAAGATTTATGCTGCTGAACGACACCCCTCTTTGATTATCTTTCAGTGAAATTCAGTCATGAGAGGCCACCCTTAGCAGCTAGATGGCATTCTGCCCTTTCTGGAAATTAATGACAATGACAAAAGTGGTTTGCCAGCACTCAGGCAGCTGCATTAATGTGAATGGTGTGAATGCTGCAGATACTTAGTTTTGCCTATCAATTTGAAACACTCAATAGCAGAATATATAAAAGGCACTTTCCTTCATACTTTTAACTTAGGCTCAGTTCCATGTCTCTTGTATGAGTCTCTTTTTGCAAGAGGGGTTCAGACCCTCACAACCAGAATTCAACTTATGGCTTGAGAAACACAAGCTCTGTTAAACTGTTTGTTTCTGCTCCTCAGATATTTAAATGTGTTTTATGAATGCACAGATATCTCTGTGCAAGCATGGAGATTGCTGTACTGTAAGATTGTGTAATATTTCATTCACTTGTTAAACTCTTGTTAAGGGCCAGACACTGGCTTTAAGCCATGGTGCACATTGTGGGGAGATCTGGAGGGGAAGCAGTACAGCAGGAACCCCTGGAGGAATTCTTGCTGGTTCAGGTCAAAATTCCTCTTTGGGCTTCAGCTCAGCCACTCGTGGAAAACACACAGGGTGCATTCCCCACTCTTTCAGCTCTCTCTGTTGGCTACTGCTGAGGGAGTTGTGGGGCCCTAACCTTCATGGCCAGTGACATTAGCATGAAGTGCAAGGACTATAAATGTGGCTAGCCCTAGCACCTAGAAGATCTATGCATGTTGCACCTCATAAATGTGTTCAGACACCTCAGATTCCCAGAAAGGGGCCCCTGTGGTCATACCCTGACATCTCAGATTCCCTAATGCAAAGAAGATGGAGGCTTGGACTCAGAGTACTATCTTCAGGAGCTGAAAAGATGGCGGTAAGAGAACTGCACTTTCTATTTTAAAGCAGATGTATAGAGAGGGCATTCCCCTTGCAATAGGGTGACCAGATAGCAAGTGTAAAAAATAGGGACAAGGGGTGGGGGGTAACAGGTGCCTATATAAGAAAAAGCCCCCAAAATCAGGACCGTCCCTGTAAAATCGGGACATCTGGTAACCCTACCTTGCAAGGCGGCAGTGGCTGCTGCCATTGCTGCTAGCAGAAAAAGTGGCCCTCCATTTCCTGAGGGATTGCTATGAATTCATGTTTGTGCATTTTGAAGTTTGTATTAAAAGCCTAGAGGAACCAAGAGCCTCTATGAAAGGCTTTGAATTTAATGGAAGTTAGGTGCCTAAACAGCTGTAAAAAGCTGGCCCTTTGTGTTGGTTCTCTGAATAAATTACCAGACTCCTTTCCCCAAAAGAGGTTTTTCCCTTTTGTGCTTTAAAAGGGGGTCTCCTATTATTCAGGGGAAGGACTTTAGCACCTGGAATTGCCATCCTTACGTATTCATGCAGAATCAGCTGTGATTTAACCCTAAGGATTTTAGCTCATGTAACCTTCAGCATCCACTGTAACTCAGTGGAGAAGTTATGACTGGCAGAATTTTAAAGAATTGCCACCGTTATATAGGTCAAGCAATTTATTTTTAAGGTCATACTAATCATTCTGTATGCCAACATTTTAATTATTGTACTAAGATGAGATATTTCAATTAGAATAGAATTCTGCCAGCAGTAAATTAAGCTGTTTTCCAATTTGCATTTTCTGCTAACATCAGTTATAAATGTGAGATGTATCAAATCACTTGGGTTTGAAATACACTACTCAACTTCTGTAAAGTGCCCTTTACCACCTAAATGCCCGTGCCCATAATACTGTGTGCACACATTTTCCCTCTTCTTATAGAAACAGAGATTCTCCCCAGGCTAGCAAATAGATAAACTGCAACACAAGTACTCATGACAGAGATATTTGTAGGGATCAGTCTTCTGAATGTTTTAATTTAGTCAGTTTCTTAGGGTAAGTAAAATTTGTTTAACATACTATAATGCAGCATGAGGCAAGGTAAGTTCTTAAGTTACAGAGCCTTTCTAATAATTTTATTGTATCTGTTTCCTTTTTCCATTCAGTACTGTTGCTTGATTGAGCTCATATATTTGTTAAAACATGGGCAGTAAGGCCCGGGTCGGGCAAAGCACTTAAGTACATACTTAACTTTAAATATGTGAGTCATCCTGTTGACATGCTCAAGTGCTTTGCAGGATCAGGGCATGTATTTCCAAGAGGAGAACTGACTGTTGCATTACTGACTGTGGGATTACTGAGACAAAGTGGGTGCAGTAGTATCTTTTATTGGACCAACTTCTGTCAAATATATTACCTTACCAACCTTGTCTCTCTAACAGCCTGAGACCAATAACACTACACACAACACTACACACAACAATGGAAGATGTTGAATTGCTGTCACTTTACTTTCACTGGCCAATAGATTTAACTTATTCTAAAATAAAATAATAATAAATAGTTATTTATGTTTTAATTTCCAAATCTCTCCCACTTCAGGGGGTACATTTCAGCCATTTGTTACCTTACCCCCAAATCTTCTCTTGGTAGAAATACAGAGGTAAACCAACGTTTTCAAAAAATCCCAACTCAATACACAATCATTTCTGTTACTAAGATACAGTTTACAGGAGAGATTGTAAAGCTGAATATATTGGTAAAAATAATTAGGCTTTCCGTAAAGGATAAGTCCAAATACAGCAGGCAGCAGCCAAAGTCAGCCACTATCCAGCTATAAAGTGTACCCTCATTAATGGGTCACAGAAAAGAACACTCAATCTGCTAAACCAGTCCCCAGAGGAAAAAATTTTAAATGAGAAATGAAGGTAGCCTTTTATACATGCATAGCTAGGAACCTGCTAAACCCAGCATTTACCACTATCACAATGGCTTATTGCTCAGTGGAAATAAAACATACTTGACTGTACAATGAATAGATAAAAGATAGCATAAAATAGATAAAAGAATCAGCTATTAGAATCAGATAAATATCAAGAGAAGAATTTAAAAAAATACAGTACCAGCACCGTAGTCCTTCACGGAATGGAAAGAAAGAAACAAAGTAGGAAGGTCCAGAACAGAAATAAGAAAAAATTACAACTATTACTCTGTGTAACATCCCAGGAAGGAATCTTTATCATCTCGTTCCACCAGCCAGGGGAGACATATGCCTGGTTTGACATTCATTATCTTTGCTACTACCTTCTGCATGACTGAGAATGGGGGAAACACCCAGGACCTGAAAAAGCCTCACACTCTGCTGCCTTTTTATATGGGAATGTAGAACAAAGATTAGGGCTTTGTGACTGTGAGAGCTGTTGAAGAGATCCAGCTGTGGAGCCCCTTCACTGGTCCTACAGCTGGAAGAAAATCCCTGGAATGCTTTCTTCTACAGAACTTGACACCTAGACAGGGCATCAGCGGTTGTCAGATTGTCTGACCTGGGAAAGTGCTGAGCAGTCAGGCTGATTTTTTTTTTTGTTCTGATAAATGTCTGCATTTGTGTGGTCAGATTGGTGGTCATCTACTTTCACCTGGCCCCATCAGCTTGGTCAGGTATGCTGCCACCATGCCATCGTCTGATAGCAACTTTCTGTGGCTGTCCTAGGCAAGGTATAATCCACACAACTAAGACTACAAATAGCTTTTCCTTTTCTCATCTCTTTTTAGGATGCACTAACGTACAACTTGTGAAAAAAGACAGCCAGGAGGTTTAAGGCAAACAGCACCAAACAGTCCATGGATAGCTTTCCTCTCGTTATTGTGAAAATGTACCCTCCAAGGCCTGCATGAAGGCTACCATGTCCTCAGGGAGACCCAGAGCTGCAGCCACAGTGAACTTGTTGAACGTGGATGGAGCAATGCAGAAGGGAGGCACAGGAGAGGTAGAGACCTTCAGATGGGAGGTGGTAGGGCAGTGGAAGCAGAGGCACGCATACTATCTATGCAAATCTTCTCAAGAGGGAAGGGAGCAGTTTAGAGTGTCCATATTCTTATGGAGCCAGCAGAGTGTCTTCCATAACTAGCCCTTCCTCATTTCCTGAATGAAAAGAAATAATTATTTAATCAACATTTAACCAAACCACTCTGGTTGATTTTTAAATAGGGCTGATTAGACAACCAATAATGATAGGGTTAATTAAATCTCATGGTGTAAGACGTATGCTGACTGACTGTAGGGATCAGGAAGGAATTCATAACCTAACCACCACTCTACCTACCTTCACAACATTTTATACTTGGATGGATGGCTTATTTTTGTTTGGTTTGTTCTTTAGTCTTGTTCTGAAGAGGAAATTTTAGGCAGTGCCAAAGGCAGACTTGCTGGACTAATGCTATGATCCAGGATGGCAAATCTAATATGCCTATGTTTCTAAGAATAATATAGGAACAGAACTGAATTTTTTTCAGAGAAGTTCCAAGTACTTACAGTACTTCAGGCAAGAGCAAGTATTTGTCAGTGGATTAATAAGCATACCTTCTTTTAACAAAATTGCTATTTTCCTTTTAAATAGAATGAGGAAAAGGCTTTGTAAGAACCCTAAGGGTTTCAGTCATGGCTTTTCTCGGACTTGTTCAGTGTTTTCCTCACTATTCTCTATGGGCATTTCCTTCCATGCCTCTTACATCTTGAACTACGTACCCTTTGACAAAAATTAAAATCTACATAAGCCTCCAAACATTCATTCTAGTATTAGTAGTCCATACACACTGCATCCAATGCAGCATACCAATTGCTGTGTCAGGCTATGTTTTTCAAGATACTCCTGAGGAAGAGCAACAGTAAGTTCACAGACTTTATGCAACCAATCACAACAACAACCACAACCAAACCAGGGACCTGCTTTTCAGAAAGTGGATTCTTTCTGTGTATGTGCAAACATATGGATGTTCTGTTTTCAAGCACTAACAACTGGAAATAGTTTCAAATTACATAATTTATTTATTTCTTTTAAAAACATAGGGAAATTCCATTAAAAACATCCTAAATTTAGAGAGCCTTAAGTTTCCACTGTTAAGCATTACAAGGTCTGGAATTGCTGGAGTTAAGTTTGCACATGCACCCTTTGCTCTTCTCCTTCTCTGTGTGAGTTCTAATTCAGCCTGTAATGACATGATCACATACCCTCTCAAATACTATCATACATCCTTATACAATTTTGACACTCTTATATAGTGTGCTCTATCAAGTGCTCAGTGATTGAGGCAAAGACTCTGCAATAGGTAAGTGTATAGTGACTATGCATGTTACACGATACACCTTACATTTTATTCCCATCATCATTCTAGGTAGTAGAAAAAAATAGTTTCTAATTAGGTAATCATGTCCTAATCTTCAGATGGTGTAAACTGATGTAGTGTCAATTCTGTCCACTGAAGTGTAGTATCAGAGCGAAGTCAGTGAAGCTACACAATTTTACACAGCCAAGCATCTGGCCCACAATTGTAACATATCATTATGACCTTTTTACAAGGAATGCTCCCATATGTATTTTATGAGCTATTAAAATTATTTTCATTATAGAGCATTGCTAATTTATCAGGATACAGTTGTGTTGTCGTAAGACTGAAACATGACCCAGATTTATGTGGCTGCAAGGGACGGATAACCCTGGAAATGGACTCTGTTCCTGTCTGTCCAGGATGTTAAGGATGGATGAGCCTGCAGAACATAAGGAGCACATAAAGAATATAGGGAGAAGACCACTGGAAAATCCATGTATATGTTTCTGAAACTTTCAGCCTGTGTATCTATCTAGACCACAAGTGAGAGCAAGGGATTTTAATGTTTGAGCAACAGAATTTCCAAGTCTTAGGCATTATTAATTTATCTTAACAAAAATAGCATGGGGACGTCAAGATTCATTAGACATTTTAATAGCATATTAATTTATTTAAGGACTGTCACACCATGAAGCCTACCCAATGTAACTGATTGTTTTGAAGAGATAATTTACTGTCTACATGTTCCACTAATCACCTCAAATGAAAATCATGTCTAATGATCACAGATTCAGTGCCTGGTTACTTTAACAATGTTTCAATATTCATTTACATTTGTTTTTCCTAATTGGAATTAATTGGAATAAATATGTGTCAAACAGTTAAAAAGTCAGTAACCTAATTTTGGGGGAAAGATACATTGCATTCACCCTGAAGTGCCTGGCTGTGTTTTTCTTCTTCTGTTTTGCCCTGTGGACTTTGTTTAGATTATATGACAACCATCAACTGCCAAACGTGCCCTTGCCCTTTTGCTAAATCCAGTAGCAATCCTGGAATATGTTAACCCTAGAATTTAAACCCTTAAGGTTTATTTCATTTTAATGGTAAAATAAGAGAAATGACTAATATAACAGTCCCTTAAAATGTAAATGATTTATAATTAATCAGCTCATGTTATTGAGTGTATATTGCCTGGTATAAATGTTCTGTTTTTCACAGGGATAGGACCAGTAGTAACACCTAAGACAAAGCAAAGACTAGGCAAGTGTTCCTTTAGCCTATCCATACACCTCTGCCTATGCACTACTGTGCTGGCCTATAGAATACTTGGGTCTCTCTTAAGGAGAGGTTGCCAATTTATTAAAATGATGTGATATGGATAAATGTCCACCAAACTCATTTTCACCTGTGATCTAAGGTAGGATTTATTCCCAGTTCTCCAAAGGTGAAGAGATAATACATTCATTTATTGGAAGAAATGGCTGCAAGATTCATGTTCTTCAAGAACCATGAAAAATGAAGCTGATTGTCATGATTTTGCACGGCTGAAGTGAAGAGTGGTTGCATCTGAAGAAGTGGATTTTTTACCCACAAAATCTTATGCCCAAATAAATCTGTTAGTCTTTAAAGTGCCACCGGACACCTTGTTGTTTTTGTGGATACAGACTAACATGGCTACCCCTCTGATAAGTGATTGTTTTATGTTTGTTCATTTGTGCCCTTGTTGCCAAGAAGGCTAACAGCATTTTGGGATGTATAAGGAGAATTGCCAGCAGATCGAGGGGCATGATTATTCCCCTCTATTTGGCATTGGTGAGGCCTCATATGGAATACTGTGTCCAGTTTTGGGCCCCACACTACAAGAAGGACATGGAAAAATTGGAAAGACTCCAGCTTAGAGCAACAAAAATGATTAGGGGGCTGGAGCACATGATTTATGAGGAGAGGCTGAGGGAACTGGGATTATTAAGTCTACAGAAGAGAAGAAGGAGGGGGGATTTGATAGCTGCTTTCAACTACCTGAAAGGGGGTTCCAAAGAGGATGGCTCTAGACTGTTCTCAGTGGTAGCAGATGACAGAACAAGGAGTAATGGTCTCAAGTTGCAGTGCGGGAGGTTTAGGTTGGATATTAGGAAAAACTTTTTCACTAGAAGGGTGGTGAAGCACTGGAATGGATTACCTAGGGAGGTGGTGGAATCTCCTTCCTTAGAGGTTTTTAAGGTCAGGCTTGACAAAGCCCTGGCTGGGATGATTTAGTTGGGGATTGGTCCTGCTTTGAGCAGGGGGTTGGACTTGATGACTTCCTGAGGTCCCTTCCAACCCTGATATTCTATGATTCTATGATTGTCAATTTGATTGGGCAAAATGTTACACAAGTACAGACCATGAAAGGAGTTTTAGCTTTTAAAGAAAAGCCTGAAAGAAAGTCAGAGTGACATGACAGAAAAGTTTTCCATGTAAAAGGTATTCACCAATTTCCCCCCTTTTAAATCCATAGTTTTTTTGCTCATTTTCACCAACAAAATGCATCTTCTTCCAAAGAAAAGAAAAACATATCTACCAACTTTGGAAAGCTATAAATCAGAGACATTTGGAATGGAAAATAGGAAATGGTAGGCATGGAATGTCAGATTAAGGCCTGGTCTTCGCTTCATCTACTGGGTAATAATATGGAAAGATGCCATGCATATAAAATTAAATTGACACTTTATTAAAAGAACTGATGGTCTCTTGGCCTGAAAGTCTTTGAGAACTATTTACAGAGGTGTTGCAAATTCAGCTAACATTCTAAGCCAGGTCATGCACACTGGCTTCCTGGCGCCTCTTCCAAATCCTTCCTTCCTGCAACTTGTATTCCTCTCTCCAAATTCCATGCAGGTTCTATATTAGAAAGTCTGTGCTGGTTCAGTGTAATGGATTTGAAACTGATTTAACTATACACATGCAACCCCCTAATGTAGATGCCCTTAAACCAGTTTAAGTGCCAGCTAACCCAGTTTTGTTAGTGAGGCTTAAATCAGTTTTAAGTGCTTGTGTGTTTGCACCTGTGTATTTATACTGATTTTTAAATCAATTTTCAAACAACACAGCTTTTCAAATATAGACCAGGCCTAAGAGAAGAGAGTGGGCAGAGAGAGAAAGAGAGAGAGAGAGAGAGAGTGAGTATCTGTAAGTGTCTGTAGACTAGACCCCAGGCCTGCAGAACCTGGGACAGCTGACAGTCCCACACTACCACCAGGAGGTCATGTAGAACCACAGACAGTGAGTAGGTGCTGCAGGAAATACCACCCAAGAGAGCCAGAGTGACAGTACAGGCAGTCCTTAGACTTATGACACAATTGGTTCCTGCAAATCTCATCTTAAGTCGAAACATTGGTACTTGGATCCAATTTTTGCATAGGAACCAATGTTATAACTAGGTGATTGGTTCCTGAACCAAGGTCTAATACACTATTTTCACCAAAATAACCCAAAATTGCATACTCAATGAATTATACATGTGTAATATAGCTATATGAACGTATTTATATTGTAAATAGCAATCATGTTGACATAAAAAAATCACAAAATGAGCTAGAAATACCTAAAGAAATATAATACAGGCAGTCCTCAGAATTAGGACACAACTGGTTCCTGGGCATTGCTGATCTTGTCATTTGATTTGTAGGTTAAGAAACCTACTGAAGGAATGAAGAAGGAGATGGGACACCTTCTTCTGAGCTCATGGGTAGGTCTAATTGGCTGGAGTTTTCAGGGGTTTTTCAGGTTATTTGGAAGGACTTAAAGAAAGTGTCCAAGGAAGTTTGGACAGATGTTCTCCTCTTTTCCTTTTAAATTTCTCTGTTGCAGCTGTACATGTTGGATATACTCCTATTCACAGATGCACTGTGGTCAATGTTGGGATCATGTTCCTCAAACAGGGACATGGCAGCTTCCAAATGTTGAAATGCCTCAGGGAACACTGTTGTCAAGACTTTATGAGGAGGAGTCTCTTCAACAGTGGGCACATCTTCTTCTTCCTCTGCCACTTTTTGCTGTTCCAAATCAATGAGGTCCTCATTTGCTAATTCTTCAGAATGTGATGCCAGCAACTCATCAGCATCATCTGGTGCAACGTCTAAGTTGAGTGCTTTGCCTATTTCAACAACAGTGTTGGTCACCTCCTCAACAGTGTCAGTAAAGCCTTGGAAGTCAGACACAAAATCTGGACACAATTTTCTCCAAACACCATTCAAATTTGATTGTTTGACTTCATTCCATGCCTCACCAATGTTCTTAACTGCATGGTAAATGTTGAAGCCCTTCCAGAATTCCTTCAGAGTTGGTCCACCTTCCTTCTCAGTTGCCCTGATGGCCTGGGAAAATGTGCTCCTAAGATAGTAGGCCTTGAAGGATGCAATTACCCCTTGGTCCATGGGTTGCCGCAGTGAGGTGGTGTTGGGGGCAGAAACACCACTTTGATGTCAGGATGCATGTCATCAAGAATGGTTGGATGACCAGGAGCATTGTTGAGGATTAACAATGCTTTAAATGCAAGATTGCTTTTGCTGCAATAATTCCTGACACTTGGCATAAAATAATGATTAAACCAATCCTCGAAAATGTTCCTATTGACCCACGCCTTATAATTGGCTTTCCATATCACTGGGATAAATGCTTTGGAATATCCCTTGAAAGCTCTGGCATTTTCCAAACAGTATACAAGCAAAGGTTTAAGTTTGAAGTTACCTGAAGCATTTACACCAAGCAAAAGAGGGAGCCTATTGTTAGCAGCTTTGTACCCTGGCATGGATTTCTCCTCTTTTGCAATGTATGTTCTCGATGGCATTTTTTTCCAAAAGAGCCCAGTTTCATCAACATTAAAAACTTGCTGAGCACAATACCACCCTCTTCAATGATCTCAGCCAATGTCTCAAGAAAAAGATGAGCTGCCTCCTCAAAAGCACTGGCAGCTTCACCTGAGACCTTGATGTTATGCAAATTGGCCCTGGCTTTAAAATGCATAAACCTCCCCCTACTTGCATTAAAAGGCTCAGCATTAGAACTCTCCCCAGGTTGTTTCTTTAGATCATCATAAAGACTCCTAGCCTTTTCCTGAATTATACCTAAACTCACAGGAGCACGGTGTTAATTTTGATCTTCCAGCCAAACAATGAACAGTTTCTCAACCTGGGTGATAAGTCCAACACGCTGCTTAGTTATCACAGTTGCTTGCATAGGAGCTGAGCCCTTAATATGTTCCTGAATTCGTACCTTGTCTTTCAGGATGGTCACAATAGTCATTGGGGGACATCGAAAGCTTTACCAATTTCAGTTGGCATCTCACTTTCTCAGACCTCTTAATTATTTCCATTTTTGTTTCCATAGTAATTGTTCTACGTTTCTTAGAAGAAGAAACATCACTTGCACCAGATTTTCACTTTTCTGCCATTATTATGGGCAAAGAAACACTTTTTAGAAAAAGTTTGGAAGCACAAAGAATCACCACATAAAAATGGCATCAGAATAGCTACTGAGTGCCTTGAGTCTAGGAGATGGGAGGCACAGAATATCGATGCGCATATGAACTTGTTCCCTGGCATGGTGTTGCATCAGCTCAAGCATCGTAAAGTCAAAATCAGCATCATAAAGTCGAAACAGGGTGTCCATTTATAAATGGCATAAGTGCCGTTCATTGTAACTCAAACATTGTAGAGTTGAGGGCTGCCTGTACCCTGTGGCCCTCTGACCAAACACCCTATTTAACTCAGGGGGTTGCCCAAGAGAGTTGTCTGGGAAGCCACAAAGACTATGGTCTGCTGTGACTCCAGACTTTGCCTTGTCCCCACTCTCCGGTCTCCAATCCCAGCCTGATTCTGACTCTGACTCTCACTGGATACTACCTCTGACCTCCAAGCTCTGACCCTGGCCCCAACGCTTGCTTACTGAACCTGGCTCTTGCAATTCCTTCAACTCCTGCTCAGCAACTACTATCCCCGATGTGCAGACCTCAGCCCAGCTGTGCCTGATAGACCAGACTGCCTATGCCCCAGTCCCTTACAGTATGTATAGAAGTGAATAGGGAGAGAAGGAAACAGCACAAAGAGCTGGGATGGTGATGTAAATTAGCTAAAGGGCTATAGTGGTAAGAGAGTGATGGGGTAAAGGTTGGAGCCAACCACCAAGGACAATAGAGCAAATGAGATTTAAAAAAATCCCTCAGAGTACAAGAAATAAATCTGAGTATCATTAGAAGAAATAGAGTACTTGTGGCACCTTAGAGACTAACAAATTTATTTGATGCATCTGATGAAGTAAGCTGTAGCTCACGAAAGCTTATGCTCTAATAAATGTCTTAGTCCCTAAGGTGCCACAAGTACTCCTTTTCTTTTTGCAGATACAGACTAACACGGCTGCCACTCTGAAACCGGTCAATAGAAGAAATGTATTCCTTCAAGCTGGAAGACAGAAAACATACTTCAGCTTTTAAAAGTATTGCATACTTTCATATTAGCCTTGTGAATGCCATCTATTGTACACAGTCTGGGACCATGATGTTTCAGAAGCCTTGTGTCATTCAAAGCTATATAATGAAAATCCATAGCTCACACTACTGCTGCTGTATGGGAAGGGGGCAAGTGGGGATGGGGCCTGGTGTGAAGTGGGCGGTTGAGTACCCCGGGGGCCTGGAGGAAACCAGCGCCTGTGTTCCTTAAATTCTATTCAGTCTTCAGAGAGAGGCTCTAGAACTTCCCATGCTCCCTGGAGCAACCTGTGAAAGTAGTCGTTCAAGTACTTGTCAGTTGTATAGGTTTATTTAATGTGAACAGCCTCCTTAGCACATGTGCTAAAGTCATTTTGAGAAGCAGTTCATTCAAATTCTTCCAGTCTGTTCTCACCTGCTTTTGTTTTTTTCTGTTTCCTCGTTTCATCAAGATAAAACAACACTGACAGTGCAAGGACATTAAAACCTCGGTTTAACTTGTGTGGATATATTTGAGGATCCATGCCAGAGCTGAGTTTGTTTAAGATGTTGCATGACAACCTGATCCTTTGAACTGAATCTATACTTTATCTTGCACCTCTCGTTGCCATGACACCCAGATGAAATGGTTCAGATATTTTTCCCTATGGGTGAACCAACAACTAATGTATTCTAAGGAGGTGTCTCTGGTTGTACTCTTCATTTCTGGAATGCTGATGTGCAAACTCTTTTCAGAAACATGCACATCATTATGTTCTCTTTGTAAACCTTCAGGAAATACTGCAAAAACAGTACAGACTTAAATCTCTAAAAATCCTTTCAACTGATTCTTATAACCTTTACTCTCTTAACCTTTATGATCTCATTTTCCACAGCAGCTCTTAAATTGGTTCCACCAAAGCTCCCGAGAGACATGGGTAACCCTGACAATATGTACATTATTATCTACCTGCGGTGCCCATGATGGAAAATGATTCTAAGAAGTCCCTCATCAATAATTATGACATTTTCTGAGGTGGCTAAAGATCCCTTAGCCTTAACTGGGATGCTAAAACAATACAGCACATGTGTATTCATCCTTGCCACATAGAATCAAAAGCTCTTTGGAAGGCTATAAACACACCTCATACATAGTATTTGTTCGTTATCGAAACAGCAAAAATGGATTTTCAATAGAGACTTTACTTTGCTCTTTATAATAAACTGCACAATTTAAAGTGCTTAGGTCAAATATTGTAGAAGGGTGGAGCTGCAAGACACAATAAAGGATTTTGCAATGTCCTGGGGGACTTGGAAACTGATAACTGCTATTTTGGAGTGAAATCCTGCAATTGTTTTTGACATGTTAAAAACATTAGGGTAGATTCAACTGTGGGATACATGCTGAGTATTCCCTTTGTTCTGAAGGGCCCATGTCCCCTTGAGCAGAATATCCATCCACATATTGGAAGGTTGGCTGTGTGCAAAATGTGACTATGGCCATAGGCGCTGACTTCCCCTCTGCCCGGTGGGTGCTCTGCCCCTGGCGCCGCCTCTGGCCCCGCCTCTTCCCGCCCCATACCGCCCTCGCCCCACCCCCATTCCACCCCTTCCCCCAAGTCCCCACCCCTGCCCCGCCTCTTCTCACCTCCTCCCCTGAGCATGCTGTGTCCCTGCTCTTCCCCCTCCCTCCCAGAAAGTCCTAAGTGCTGCCAAACAACTGTTAGATGGCCGGGGGGGCAGAAAGCGCTGGGAAGGAGGGGGAGGAGCGGGGACATGGTGCACTCGGGGGTAGGGGGGAGGAGGAAGCGAGGAGGGGGTGGAGGCAGGGGGAGCTGGGCTGCCGGTAGGTGCGGAGCACCCGCTAATTTTTCCCTGTGGGTGCTCCAGCACCTGAGCACTCATGGAGTCAGCACCTATGACTATGGCACCACAAGGATGTGATGAATCAGTGCATCCCATGCACCATATTCCCCATTAAGCTTTTCATGGAGTCTGAGATACTTTTGTAAGCTGCTTCTCCTTGTAGCACTCCAGTGAAATGTACTCAGGAGCCGAGCAGTCGAACAATGTTCATAGAAAAATGCTGTTATTGAAACCAAAATGTATCAGTGGTTCTCAGAAACTTATGGGTGCAGGATGTAATTTCTGATGCTCAGAGGGAGGAGGAAGTGTGAGAGAGTTTTATCCCAAAATAGCCAATAGTTTTGTGGCCAGGGCACACAACTGGCAATGAAGCAGACTAGAATTTGAACCTTGGTCTGTCATAGCCCATGTGAGTTCCCTGAGCCCTAGAAATGTGGGGAATTTTTTCACCAACTATTTTTACTGAAAAAATGTATTTTGGGGGCCTCAAAATTATTTCCTAAATTCAGATCACATTTCAGTTGCAATTTTCCCCTCCAAAGAGTTGAAATGTTTCTGACATGTAGCTGAATCAAAATAAAAAAACTCAAAAAAAAATGTTGTCTTGAGCAGATCAAAACATTTTGGTTCACTCAAAATGCGTTGAAAAAAACAACATTTTCATTTGGAGTCAGGTAAAATAATTTCAGTTGATTTGAAACTTTTTTTTAATTTAACTAATTTTTTTTAATTGGTTTGGTTTGAATCAAATTGCATATTTTTCTGATTTTTGGTGTGGTTCAGCTCCAACCATCAGACTATTCACTGTTCCTGGAATGAGTATCTCTCTTGCTCTTTTGCTGTTGTTTATTCTGGGTTTTTTGAAAAAAAAATAAGAAAAGTCTTGGTTTCATTCCACATTGGAACAAAAACAAAATTCAAAACCTCAACATTTTTTGCAAAATGGGATTGTTGTTTTCTAGCCAGCTCTACAAGGGAGTGAAGTGGTTGGGTTTTTGTTTTTCCTTCAAAATTGACAACTTTTTTGTTGTTCTTGTCAAACTTTTTTTTTTTTTTCAGATTTTTACCAAGAAACTGAAAAAAAAAAACCCACTAGTCCAATTTGACAAATATGGACATATTTGTTGAACATTTTAATTTTGCCAAGAAAGGCCATTTTCCTTCTAAAATTGTTTCAATGGAAAATTTTCAACCAGTTCTACTGTTGAATCTCCTTTGCATTGCAGGAAACTGCCAATGCATATGCTTGAAGATACTCTTTAAAGCAAAAATAAAGGACTAAAATCAATATTTTCAAACTTCTGGTGCCTAATACTAGGCATCTAAATCCATATCTAAACATTTCAATAGAAAGGGCCTGTTTTTCACAGGTACTGAGTAACCACAGCTCTCAGGGACTTCAAAGGATGCTCCCAGTGCTTGGTACTTCTGAAAAACAGGCTTCTGATTTAGATACCTCAATATAAAGATAGCTACCATATCTTTTGGCCTGCAGATTAGAAAAATTAGTCTAGTTAGAGCTTGAAATTCAGCCTTAAGACACTGCTTAAAAAGGCCTTGCCAACACAGCTCTCACACAGATATTTTTTCTTGTCACTTTTTACTGTCCCCTGTGTATTTCATAACACCCACACCCATTCTGGATGAGTACCATAGAGCTTGCCCTTCTCTGGTGGTCATAAAATATATATTCAGTTATGTTATTGTCAAGCTGTCTGGAGTGGCTCACCTCAGGTGCCAATCTCAGGACAAACTGTTACAAACCAGGGCACAAACTGGTTGTGTGTTCTATAATTAGATTTCACCAACCAAGTATCAAGTGTGAATCCCTCACGCACTATAACAGCCTTAACATGGAGTCACAGATAATCCCTTTGGGCACTCCAGTCTCTCTTGCCACCCAGGCAAGCTGCCTTTGTGATAAATGGTCTCTTACACCAAAAATTGCAAAAATATTCAGGTTACTCCTACTCACAAAGGACCAGTCACTTACACCAGGTCAGTTGTACCTTAGATCTCTCACCAAAGACAATGCTTATAATCAATCCTATAGTAAACTAATTGAAGTTTTATTAACTAGGGAAAAGAAATTAGTTGTTTACAAGATTAAAGCAGGTAAACAGACACAAAAATAAGTTGCAGTCTTAGGTTTCAAAAAAAGAATAATAGCAGCTGCTGTAATGTGAAAGTTCTATGTGTTCTTTAGGGCTAACCCAAGCTAAGAAGCTTGCAGATCCCCTGCATATGCTTGCCAATATTGCCCTTGCTGCATTCTAAGCAGCACAGTGAAACAGATCTTTCTGGGCAGGAATTTTTTATTCCCTTCCCCAAAAGTTCAAACTGTGATGGGACAAGGGTTTTATATTAGGGCTGTTGATTAATTGCAGTTAACTCATGTGATTAACTCAAAAAAAATAATCTCCATTAATTGCAGTTTTAATCACACTATTAAGCAATAGAATACCAAGTGAAACTTTATTAAATATTTTTGGATATTTTTCTACATTTTCAAATATATTGATTTAAATTACAACACAGAATAAAGAGTGTACAGTGCTCACTTTATATTATTATTTTTGATTACTAATATTGGCACTCTAAAAAAGATAAACAAAAGAAATATTATTTTTAAATTCACCTCATACAAGTACCGTAGAGCAGTCTCTTTATCGTGAAGGTGCAACTTACAAGTGTAGATTTTTTTTGTTATATAACCGCACTCAAAAACAAAACAATGTAAAACTTTAGAGTCTAAAAGTCCACTCAGTCCTACTTCTTATTCAGTCAATTGCTAAGACAAACAATTTTGTTTACATTTACAGGGGATAATGCTGCCCACTTTTTATTTATGGTTTTACCTGAAAGTGAAAACAGACATTCACGTGGCAATTTTGTAGCTGGCATTGCAAGGTATTTACATGCCAGATATGCTAAAATTTCGTATGCCCCTTCATGCTTCGGCCACCATTCCAGAGGACATGCTTCCATGCTGATGATGCATGTTCAAAAAATAGTTAATTAAATTTGTGACTGAACTCCTTGGTGGGAGAATTGTATGTCCTCTGCTCTGTTTTACCCGCATTCTGTCATATATTTCATGTTATAGCAGTCTCAGATGATGACCCAGCACATGTGGTTCATTTTAAGAACACCTTCACCGCAGATTTGACAAAAGGCAAAGAAGATACCAATGTGAGACTTCTAAAGATAGCTACAGCATTCGACCCAAGGTTTAGAATCTGAAGTGCCTTCCAAAATCTGAGAGGGATGAGGTGTGGAACATGCTTTAAGAAGTCTTAAAAGAGCAACACTCCGATGCGGAAACTACAGAACCCAAATCACCAAAAAAGAAAATCAATCTTCTGCTGGTGGCATCTGACTCAGATGATGAAAATGAACATGCATCAGTCTGCACTGCTTTGAATCGTTATCGATCAGAACCCATCATCAGCATGGTCGCATGTCCTCTGGAATGGTGGTTGAAGCATGAAGGGACATGTAAATCTTTAGCACATCTGGCACATATCTTGTGATGCTGGTTATAACAGTGCCATATGAATGCCTGTTCTCACTTTCAGGTGACATAGTAAACAATAAGTGGGCAGCATTATCTCCTGCAAATGTAAACAAATTTGTTTGTCTCAGCACTTAGCTGAACAAGAAGTAGGACTCTAAAGTTTAACATTGTTTCATTTTTGAATGCAGGTCTTTTTTTACATAATTCTACATTTGTAAATTCAACTTTCATGATAAAGAGATTGCACTACAGTACTTGCAATGCAAGTACTTGCAATGAAAAATAATATTTCTTTTGTTTTTACAGTGCAAATATTTGTGATAAAAATAAATATAAAGTGAGCACTGTACACTTTGTATTCTGTATTGTAATTGAAATTAGTATATTTGAAAATGTAAAAAACATCCAAAATATTTAAATAAATGGTATTCTATTATTGTTTAACAGTACGATTAATCACGATTACTTTTTTTAATCATGCAATTTATCACGATTAATATTTTTAATCGCTTGACAATCCTAGTTTATATATGTCTCCTCTTCATAGGTGTGTGTGGGGCAACCAACAAAGTATTTTGTGCACTGATGTTCCACAGTGGTTCATCTGGTGTCTATTGGCCTTCTTTTGTTGGGCAGGAGATGACACCTTTTGTGGAAAACTAGTATTTCAAACTTGGTAATGCTTCTTTTCTGATTGTGTGGGTTTGCAGTTTCATAGCAAACATTCTTATAATTACAAAGCAAACACTTAAGTATTACCTTATCACATGGGATACAGATATTATCATAGAATCATAGGACTGGAAAGGACCTCAAGAGGTCATCTATTCCAGTCCCCTGCACTCATGGCAGGACTAGGTATTATCCAGACCACCCTTGACAGGTGTTTCTCTAATCTGCTCTTAAAAATCTCCGATAACGGAGATTCCACAACATCCCTAGGCAATTTATTCCAGTGCTTAACCACCTTGACAGTTAGGAAGTTTTTCCTAATGTCCAATCTAAACCTCCCTTGCTGCAATTTAAGACCATTGCTTCTTGCCCTATCCTCAGAGGTTAAGAACAATTTTTCTCTGTCCTCCTTGTAACAACCTTTTATGTACTTGAAAACTTTATGATGTCCAGTGTTCCTCTAATTTTTTACGTCCATGTGCAGAATGAATTTTGTTACATGCATCAATATGGAGGTGATGTGTGAAACATCTTGGGTGGGGCCAGGGATGAGGGGTGTGGAGTGCAGGCTACCCCAGGGCTGCGGCAGCTGAGGGGACTCTTCCCAGCCCTCTCTCTGGAGCAGTTCAGGGCTAGGGGATAGGCACTTCTCCTCAGTCACGGCAGTGCTGATGGGGCTGGACTGGGCTGGGCCGAGGGAGAGGCTCCTCTCCCCCGGTCGCAGCAAGTCTGGGGCAGGTCCATGCTGGGGCTGGCAGGGAGGGGCACTTCTCCTCGCTGCCACAGGTCCATGCTGGGGCTGGCGCGGAGGGGCACCTTTCCCTGCCGCAGCCTTGAGCCCCTGCACAGGGATTAATAGACAGCTGCACGGCTGCACAGCTACACAGCTTAGAGGGAACTTAGATCATGTCCCCTCTCAATCTTCTCTTTTCCAAACTAAACAAACCCAATTTTTTCAATCTTCCCTCACAGGTCATGTTTTCTAGACTTTTAATCATTTTTGTTGTTCTTTCTCTGGACTTTCTCTCATTTGTCCACATCTTTCATGACATGTGGCACCCAGAACTGGACACAGTACTCCAGTTGAGACCTAATCAGTGTGGAGTGGAGTGGAAGAATTACTTCTCGTGTCTTGCTTACAACACTCCTGCTAATATCCCAGAATGATGTTCGCTTTTTTTGCAATGGTATCACACTGTTGACTCATATTTAGCTTATGGTCCACTATAAGCCCCAGATCCCTTTCCACAGTACTCCTTCCTAGGCAGTCATTTCCCATTTTGTATGTGTGTAGCTCACTGTTCTTTCCTAAATGGAGTACTTTGCATTTGTCCTTATTGAATTTCATCCTATTTACTTCAGACCATTTCTCCAGTTTGTCCAGATCATTTTGAATTATAATCCCATCCTCCAAAGCACTTGCAACCCCACCCAGCTTGATATTGTCCGCAAACTTTATAAGTGTACTCTCTATACCATTATCAAAATCATTGATGAAGATATTGAACAGAACCAGACCAAGAACCGATCCCTGTGGGACCCTATTCATTATGCCCTTCCAGCATGACTGTGAACCTGGGAAAGGTTTTCCAACCACCCTATAGTAGTTCCATTTAGGTTGCATTTTCCTACTTTGTTTATGAAATGGTCATGTGAGACAGTATCGAAAGCTTTATTAAAGTCAAGATATACCACGTCTACTGCTTTCCCTCCTATCCACAAGGTTGTCACCCCGTCAGAGAAAGCTATCATGTTGGTTTGACACGATTTGTTCTTGACAAATCCATGCTTACTGTTACTTATCACCTTATTATCTTTGAGATGTTTGCAAATTGATTGCTTAATTATTTGCTGCTTTATCTTTCCCGGTACAGAAGTTAAGCTGACTGGTTTCTAATTCCCTGGGTTGTCCTTATTTCCCTTTTTATAGATGGGCACTATATTTGCTCTTTTCCAGTCATCTGGAATCTCTCCTGGCTTCCATGACTTTTCAAAAATAATCGCTAATGGCTCACATATCTTCTCAGTCAGCTCCTTGAGTATTCTAGGATGCATTTCTTGAGGCCCTGGTGACTTGAAGACATCTAACTTGTCTACGTAATTTTTAATTTGTTCTTTTCCTCTTTTTGCCTCTGATCCTACCTCATTTTCACTGACCTTCACTATGTTAGATGTCCAATTGTCACCAAACTTCTTGGTGAAAATTGAAACAAAAAAGTCATTAAGCACCTCTGCCATATCCACATTTTCTGTTGTTATTCCCCCCCCCATTGAGTAAAGGGCCTACCCTGTCCTTCGTCTTCCTCTTGCTTCTAATGTATTTATAGAATGTTTTCTTGTTACCCTTTTTGTCTCTAGCTAGTTTGAGCTCCTTTTGTACTTGGCCTTTCTAATTTTCTCCCTACATACTTACGTTATTTATTTATATTCATCCTTTGTAATTTGACCAGTTTTTGTAGGACTCTTTTATGATTGTTAGATCATCGAAGATCTCCTGGTTAAGCCAGGGTGGTCTCTTGCCATACTTCCTATCTTTCTTACTCAGTGGGATAGTTTGCTTTTATGCCCTTAATAATGAAAAACTGCCAACTGTCTTCAATTGTTTTTCCCCTTAGACTTGCTTCCCATGGGATCTTACCTATCAACTCCCTGAGTTTGCTAAAGTCTGCCTTCTTGAAATCCATTGTCTCTATCTTGCTGTTCTCCCTCCTACCATTCCTTAGAACTCTACCATTTCATGATCACTTTCATCCAAGCTGCCTTCCACTTTCAAATTCTCAACCAGTTCCTCCCTATTTGTCAAAATCAAATCTACAACAGCCTCTTCCCTAGTAGCTTTCTCAACCACCTGAAATAAAAAATGGTCTCCAATGCATTCCAAGAACTTGTTGGATAATCTGTTCCTTGCTGTGTTATTTTCCCAACAGAAGTCCCCCATCACCACCAAGACCTGTGCTTTGGGTGATTTTGTTAGTTGTTTAAATAAAGCCTCATCCACCTCTTCTTCCAAGTTAGGTGGTCTGTAGTAGACCCCCTACTATGACACAATCCGTGTTTTTTACCTTTTTATCCTTACCCAGAGACTTTCAGCAGTCTGTCTCCTATTTCCATCTCAACCTCAGTCCAAGTGTATACATTTTTAATATATAAGAAAACACCTCCTCCCTTTTTTCCCTGCCCTTCCTTCCTGAGCAAGCTGTACACTCCTATACCAATATTCCAATCATGCATATTATCCCACCAAGTCTTTGTGATGTCAACTATGTTGATGTCAACTAACATAGTTGTGTTTATTTGCTAGCATTTTGATTTCTTCTTGCTTATTCCCCATACTTCTCGCATTAGTATACAGATATCTAAGATACTGATTTGATTCCCTCCACCCCCCGAGTGCTGTCTTGTCTCTCCTTTATCCTTGCTATAACAGCCCATGCTCCCCACCAAATTCCGAACCTTCTCCCAGGTCTCCATGTTTTTGACTTACCTGTGGGCTTTGGTCACCTGCCCCCTTCAAATCTAGTTTAAAGGCTTCCTCACTAGGTTAGCCAATGTGTATCCAAATATGCTTTTTCCCTTCCTCAATAGGTAGACCTCATCTCTGCTTAGCAGTCCTTCTTTCTTTATTTAATGCATATAACAACTCACAAGCAAGTCATAAAGTCCAAATACTAAACACAACTCTATAAATTTAACACGTATTTTAACAATACTAACACACAGGTAAGCCAGACTGGTTTCCAGCTATATATTTGTCAGTGTTCACCGAGGCTTAGGGGCTACGGCATGAGCTAGCATCGGGTCTGCCAGAGTCATAGTTATCATTTCAATCAGCCTTCAGTCGTATATTTCACTACTGATGGATCACAGATTGGTCCCATTCAGCTCATCATTAGACAGCATTACAGCATCATATAAACAAAGGAAAACCATACAGATAGGAGATGAGTTATTTAATATACAGAGTAGTTTTAGGATGGCTGTATCTCAGACTTTACAAAACCTAACTGGTCACACCATAGCTTCCCACATAAACCATACAGGATACTGATCAATTATAGTCTTAATCATGGAGACATTAATCATATAGGATATCAAGTACTAATGGGGCTTTTCTGAGCAGTTTTTCCTCAGGTTCCCCCTTTTCTTTCTGGGCATTTTAGGTCTCTTGGTTGTAGCATTAAAACCGTAAAGGTTGAGTTCCTAATATAATCTTAACCATTCTACATTACTCTGATGTATCCAATTGCATATGGATCTAGCATCTAAAAGTCATGTATCTGTCATTTATTATGAGTTTCTTGCCACTGTTTCTTCCTATTTTAATCTTTTATTGTTGATACTATATAAAATAGTTTATTATATTTACTCTACTGCCTATGCCAAAACTGAGACTTCCAAAGCTGTGCACTGTATGGCTGGGGAAAAGCCATCAGATGTTGGAGGAGCACACACTCTGGGTTGAGACATCTCTTAGGGATACATTTATTAAAAGGTGAACTCTACATCATAGTAAAGAGGATAGGAAAGAAGGTGCTAAATACAGGTAGAAGCTAATAATGGAACATAAAACAGTCAAATTTAAATTTAACACTTGAAAGCAAGCAACTGAATATTGACAAAATGTACAAGTACTTATCTACAAATCCTAGATGTCTAAATACTAAGGTACTAGAGTGTCTGCCATTAAATGAGGATATTGATATAATAGGCATCAGAGAAACTTAGTGGAATGAGGAGAATCAGTCGCACATGGTAATACCGGGGTACAAAATATATAGGAATGACTGACTAGGTTCCAGTAGTGGGAGAGTGGTACTATAGGTGAAAGAAAACATAGAGTCAAATATAGTAAAAATCTTAAATAAATCAAACTGTACCATAGACTCTATGGATAGAAATTCCATGCTTGAACAAGAAGAGTATAACAGTAGAAATATACTACCAACCTCCTGACCAGGAAGGTAACAGTTACTGTGAAATGGTCAGGGAGATTAGAGAAACTATAAAAGCAGAAAATGAAATAATAAATGGGAGATTTCAACTGTCCTCATATTATCTGAGTATATGTCACCTCAGGAAGGAATGCAGAGATAAAATTTCTAGACACAGAAAAATAACTGCTTCTTGGAGCAGCTAGTTCTGGAACCTACAAGGCGAGAGGCACTTCTTAATTTAGCCGGCCAAACAATCAGTGGGGCCACTGGATGATTGAAATGCTAAAAGAGTGCTCAAGACAAGGCTATTGCAGAGAAGCTTAATGAATTATTTGCATCATTCTTCACTGTAATCGATGCGAGGGACATCCCCACACTCAACCATTCTCTTTCGGTGACAAATCTGAGAAACTGTCCCAGTTTGGGAACAAACTGATAAATTAAAAAGTGAGAAGTCACCAGGACCCGATGGTTTTCACCCAAGAGTTCTGAAGGAGCTCACATATAAAATTGTGAACTTACAACAGTGGTGTGTAACCTATTGTTTAAATCAGCCTCTGTACCAGATGACTGGAGGTTAGAAAATGTAATGCTCATTTAAAAAAAAAAGCCTCCAGAGGCTAGCCTGGCAATTACAGGCCAGTAAACCTAACTTCAGTACCAGGCACATTGGCTGAAATGATAGTAAAAAACAAAACTAACAAACACATAGATAAACACAATATGTTGGGGAATAGTCAACATAGCTTTTTTAAAGGTAAATCATGCCTCACCAATCTATTAGAATTTTTGAGGGTGTCAACTAGGACAAGCATGGTCCAGTTTATACAGCGAACTTGGACTTTCAAGGTCCAACACAAAATGCTCATAAGCAATTTAAGTTGTCATGGGTAAAAAGGAAGGTCCTCTCATGGATCAGAAAATGGTTAAAAGATAGGAAACAAAAAGTAGGAATAAATGGTCAATTTTCACAATTGAAAGAGATAAATAATGAGGTCCCTCAGGGATCTGTACTGGGACCTGTACTATTCAACATATTCATAAATTATCTGCAAAAGGAGTAAACCTGAGGCAGCACAATTTGCAGATGATCTAAATTGCTCAATATAGTTAAGTTCACAGCTGACTGCAAAGAGTTACAGGGGGATCTCATAAAACTGGATGACAAAATGGCAGATGATATTCAGTGTTGACAAATGAAAAGTAATGCACTTGGAAAAAACTAATCCCAATTATACATACAAAATGATGGGGTCTGAATTAGCAGTTACCACTGAGGATAAAGATTTTGGAATCACTGTGGATAGTTCTCTGAAAACATCTGCTCAATGTGCAGCGGCTGTCATAAAAGCTACCAGAATTTTAGGAACCATTGGGAAAGGGATAGATAACACAGAAAATATAATACCAGTATATAAACCCATGGTATATACACATGAGGGCTGTCAATTAATCACAGTTAACTCACATGATTAACTCAAAACAAATTAACTTGATTAAAAAAATTAATCATGATTAATCATAGTTTTAATCACACTGTTTAACAATAGAATACCAATTTAAATTTATTATAAGTATTTTTGATGTTTTTCTACATTTAAAATATATATTGAATTCAATTACAACACAGTGTACAGTATTTTCTCTTTATATTATTATTTTTATTACAAATATTTGGACTGTTAAAAGGATAAACAAAATGAATAGAATTTTTCAATTCCCCACCTACAAGTACTGCAGTGCAATCTCTTTATCGTGAAGGTGCAATTTACAAATGTAGATTTTTTTTTGTTAAAATAACTGCACTCAAAAACAAAACAATGTAAAACTTTAGAGCCTACAAGACCACTCAGTCTGACTTCTTGTTCAGCCAATCGCTAAGACAAACAAGTTAGTTTACATGTACGGGAGATAATGCTGCCCACTTATTATTTACAATATCTCCTGAAAATGAGAACAGGTGTTCACATGGCACTTTTGTAGCTGGCACTGTAAGATATTTACGTGCCAAATATGCTAAACATATATGCATGCCTCTACATGCTTTGACCACCATGCCAGAAGACATGTTTCCATGATGATGATGCTCATTAAAAAATAATGCATTAATTAATTTGTGACTGAACACCTCAGGGGAGAACTGTATGTCTCCTGTTCCATCATTTTACGCGCATCTGCCATATATTTTGTGTTATGTCAGTGTTGGATGATGACCCAGCTTATGTTGGTTGATTTAGGAACACTTTCATTGCAGATTTGACAAAAATGCAAAGAAGGTACCAATATGAGATTTCTAAAGATAGCTATATCACTCGACCCAAGATTTAAGAATCTGAAGTACCTTACGAGATATGAGAGGGACAAGGTGTGGAGCATCCTGTCAGAAGTCTTAAAAGATCAACACTCTGATTTGGAAAACTAAAAAACCCAAACCACCAAAAAAGAAAATCAACCTTCTGACTCAGATGATGAAAATGAACATGTGTCGGTCTTCACTGATTTGGATAATTTTCGAGCAGAACCCATCCTCAGCATGAATGCATGCCCTCTGGAATGGTGGTTGAAGCATGAAGGGACATATGAATGTTTAGTGCATCTGGCACGTAAATATCTTGCGAAGCCTGCTATTAGAACACCGGTTCTCACTTTCAGGTAACATTGTAAACAAGACGCGGGCAGCATTATTTCCTGCAAATTGTAACCAAACTTGTTTGTTTGAGCAATTGGCTGAAGTAGGATTGAGTGGACTTGTAGGTTCTAAAGTTTTCCATTGTTTTATTTTTGAATGCAGTTATTTTTTGTACATAATTCTACATTTGTAAGTTCACTTTCATGATAAAGAGATTTCACTACAGTACTTGTTTTAGGTGAATTGAAAAATACTATTTCTTTTTTGTTTTTTTACAGTGCAAGTATTTGTAATAAAAAATAACATAAAGTGAGCACTTGTACACTTTGTATTCTGTATTGTAATTGAAATCAACATATTTGAAAATGTAGAAAACATCCAAAACAATTTAAATAAATGGTCTTCTATTATTGTTTAACAGTGCCATTAAAACTGCGATTAATCATGACTCGCAATTAATTTTTTAAATTGTTTGACAGCCGTAGTGCACACCTTGAATACTGTGTGCAGTTTTGGTCAGCTCATCTCAAAAATATATTAAAATTGGAAAAGTTACAGAGAAGAGCAACAAAAATAATTCAGGGGCTGAAACAGCTTCCACGTGGGGAGAGATTAAAAAGACTGGGACTGTTCAGCTTAGAAAAGAGAAGACTGAGGAAGGATATGATAGGGGGTCTATAAAATTGTGACTGGTGTGGAGAAAGTGAATAGGGCAGTGTTATTTACCCCTTCACAAAACACAAGAACCTGGGGTCACCCAATGAAATTAATAGGTAGCAATTTTAAAGCAAACAAAAGAAAGTACTCTTTCATGCAAAACACAGTCAATCTGTGGAATTTGTTTCCATGGGATGTAGTGAAGGCCAAAGCCATCACTGGGTTCAAAAAAGAATGAGATAAGTTTTTGGAGGATAGGTCCATGAATGACTGTCAGCTAAGATGGTCAGGGATGCCACCCTATGCTCTAGGTCTATTTAAATCTCCAGTTGCCGGTAGCTGGGACTGGACAACAGGGGACGGATCACTTGAAATTGCCATAGTCTGTTCATTCCCTCTGAAGCATTGGTCACTGTCAGAATACAGGATACGGGCTAGATGGGCCATTGGTCTGACCCAGTATGACCGTTCTTATGTTCTTATGAACCATCCATGACTCTCTTGCCTATTTACATCAACTTCCTTCGCAATCAATCAAGAGATGACATAATAGTTTTCCTGTAATTCAGGCCTGAAGCACAATATTCTCATTTTATAAGCTGTTGTATTGTCAACCCCAGAAGTTCAAAATTCATGAGCCAGACCCAGAAAAAGATTATCCCCCAAATCATGAAGTTTCTTTATGTGTGTGTGTATTTTGGTCAGCGTTCTGATTTTTAACTCCCTGCCCATCCCCAGAGTATGTGTGTGACAATTAGCATTACTAAATCTTGCAAACCTGTAAGTATTAATGTGAGGTGGCCTCAGACCACACATCAATTAATTATACCCCCTCCCAACTCAGACATCAATTCTGGGCAACCCCATCCAAGATGCAATCAATTCCAAAAACCTTGCCCCAGCACATCTCTGCTCCTCTTGTAGTTGTGGAGGTTCTTTGCCCTTTTGCCGGTCCCAGGGGGACAGATTCAGGGGATTGTCTTCCCCGACCAAGCCTGGGGCAGAAGGGCAATTCCATCAGGGTCTTTTTTCTCCCTCCCCAGGCCTTGTGATGCAGAACACAGAGGAAGAAAGAGAGGAAGGAGACAGGAGCAGAACCTTGACCTGTTACTGGGCTTTCTGCTTCCTCTTGCCTACTGTGTGGAAAATTATATCAGCTGCTACCTCTCCCCATCTCCTGCATCCAAAATCTTCTGTTGCCTCTTGAGGGGCTGTCATAAATATAAAGGGAAGGGTAATCACCTTTCTGTATACAGTGCTATAAAATCCCTCCTGGCCAGAGGCAATATCCTGTTACCTGTAAAGGGTTAAGAAGCTCAACTAACCTGGCTGGCACCTGACTCAAAGGACCAATATGGGGACAAGATACTTTCAAATCTTGGGTTGGGGGAAGGTTTTTGTTTGTGCTCTTTGTTTACGTGGTTGTTTTCTCTTGGGACGGAGAGAGGCCCAGACAGAAATCCATCTTCTCCAACCCATCCTAATCCAAGGCTCCAATATTGCAACCAGTGTAGGTAAGCCAGGCAAGGTGGATTAGTTCATCTTTTGTTTTATGTGAATTTTCCCTGTGTTAAGAGGGAGGTTTATTCCTATTTTCTATAACTTTAAGGTTTTGCCCAGAGGGGGATCCTCTGTGTTTTGAATCTGAATACCCTGTAAAGTATTTTCCATCCTGATTTTACAGAGATGATTTTTACCTTTCTTTTTTTAAAATAAAATCCTTCTATTAAGAACCTGACTGATTTTTCCATTGTTCCAAGATCCAGGGGTTTGGGTCTATGATGATTTTGTAACCAATTGGTTAGGATATTAGTCTCAAGCCTTCCCAGGAAAGGGGGTGTGTAGGCCTTGGGGGGATATTTTGGGGGAAGACGTCTCCAAGTGGTCTCTTTCCCTGTTCTTTGTTTAAAACGCTTGGTGGTGGCAGCATACTGTTCAAGGTCAAGGCAAAGTTTGTATCTTGAGGAAGTTTTTAACCTAAGCTGGTAAGAATAAGCTTAGGGAGTCTTTCATGCGGGTCCCCACATCTGTACCCTAGAGTTCAGAGTGGGGAAGGAACCCTGACAGGGGTGAAGGAGAGCTTTGCCTGCCTCCCACAGGATGTCTGGTTGGCTGCTCTTTCCTAGGAAGTGGGGAAGAGGGAAAGGTAGCCAATCAGGGATCTGGGGGCAGACAATAAGAGGCCTATAGACTAGTCAGGACTGGAGATAGAGGACTTGGAGAAGATGGAAAGAGAATTCTGCAGTATGTGCTGGGGGAGAAAGTGATGAGCCTTCCTCAGAAACAGAGCTCTAAAAAACCAGCCCAAAAATAAATGAAAAAAGCCACACAGTGAATCCAGACTTTAAGAGAAGTTTGCTTCATGCTAGTTGCAGTGTTTATATAGCAGGAAGTATTTGTATTTAACATTTTTTTTTCAGAAAACAGTGTGGAATAGAAACTGGGAAAATGAGAACAATAGTTAGTAATTGACAGGTTTCAGAGTAGCAAACTTGGGTTTGAATAGAGACTGGGAGTGGCTGGGTCATTACAGATATTGAATCTATTTCCCCATGTTAAGTATCCTCACACCTTCTTGTCAACTGTCTAAATGGGCCATCTTGATTATCACTACAAAAGTTTTTTTCTCCTGTTGATAATACTTCATCTTATTTAATTAGCCTCTTACTCCACCTTTTCATGTTCTCTGTATGTATGTATATATCTTCTTACTATATGTTCCATTCTATGCATCTGATGAAGTGGGCTGTAGCCCACGAAAGCTTATGCTCAAATACATTTGTTAGTCTCTAAGGTGCCACAAGTCCTCCTGTTCTTTCTGTAGTTAGTAATTATTTCTCAGTTCAGTGGAGTGCACTTAGCCCATTAAACTGGAGTGACTGTTTGTGTGGTGAACTGGGGTATGCACTGAGATAATTGTACTGATGGTGAAAGCTGAGTGTGGGGGAAAGAGCCATTTGATTTCCTGAGTGATAGAAGTTGCCAGACAGAGAGAAATCAGTTCTCAAACTCTGAGAGAGGAGACAGCCACAGAATGAATGCATACTATAATGAAGTTTGATGTCAGTGGGAATTATGTACTGAGTGGCAAACTGAGGTGGTGACTAGCAGGGTTGAATTAATAAGGACAGATTATTCCAAGGCCTTACTTTTAATAAATTTAGGCTTGCAACTGCATATATTATTTGCATGACTAATTACTGCAGTTGCACAAGCAAATCAGGTAATTGTCTGCACAGTTGGCTAATGGTAATCTGTATGCCCGATTAACTATCTTGCATGCAAAATCATAGTAAATGTCTACACACATTAAGATTTGTTTAAAAAGCAGGCTGTAAAAAATGTTAGCCTACCAGTGAATGGGAGACTGCAAATGGGAGGTTATGGGGTAACAGAATGCTTTGGTACTGTTGCTCTTTCTCATGCCAGTGTCCCATTTGGACACCAGTGTTGCATGTGCACTGAGCATGTAGCAGATGTCCAGGGTTCTGCAGGTCAGCTTTACAGTGAAGAAGAACCCAATGATGTAGAGTCTGGGTATATTCAAAGTGTAATTTGCTTTATTTACACATATACACCAGTCCTGAAATGAGATGGTCAAACAGCATGCAAGGGTCATCCCTTCTGCAAAGAACCTTCTGCCCAACACTGAAGACCTGTGACTAAGGAGCAACTGTGCCTCAAGAATTGACTGTAGTCAGAAGTCAAGGCCCTGCTGCTTGCACAGTTCCCTGTCTCAAAAGCTGCTTCTAAATACAAAAGCCTTGCCTAACCCCAAACTAACAACAATACAGCTTGCCTTCCCAAGGGTCAAAACTTGCACACTAAGAAAAAGAACATGGAAGACTATGTATAACAACACCATCTGGTGACGCCTATCATAAAAGTACTCACAGGTTCCCACTAGTAAGGACACATTCTGGAGTAAAAAAACAACAACTGCAATGAAGAAAAGCTACATAAGAGTGAAGGAAGCCCAATGTCTGTTGAAATCACTATTGCTTTTAAAGCATGAATGGCAAAAGCCTGGTTTTAATATTGCTCAGAATGAAATTTACTATATTTTCATATCCCTCAAAGAGATGTTCACTTCCACATCTAGAATTTATTGACATTGTAATTACTTTCAGACAATGGAGCATAGGTCTGCAAACACTATACTTTTTCCTAGCTGCTTGGACTTCACGTTTTTATCTCTACATTTCTGACAGAGCATGGACATCTATATTCAAATCAATCAAAGCTCCGAGTCTCCTCAGTTCACATGGAAATGTGATACAAAATCCTTTGCTGGATGTACCTCATTCTCCGACAACACTCCTACACAGGCTGCCTAGTAAGTGGAACCTGTTGGTGTAACAATAACTGCTAAAAAGTTACTGAAATAATAATATCAATTAATAAATGCTTCACTCTAATATAGACTGTTCGCGGGCTTATTCCTTCACCCGCTTACTTCCCTGGTCCTTCTCGCATGAACAGAGAGCAACAATACCCGA
Organism: Chelonia mydas; assembly: GCF_015237465.2. Classification (NCBI taxonomy): domain Eukaryota; kingdom Metazoa; phylum Chordata; order Testudines; family Cheloniidae; genus Chelonia; species Chelonia mydas. The sequence goes on from NC_057849.1 coordinate 127,955,274, forward strand.
AGTCCAAAGGCTGCCTCTGCTGTTTAGCCAACGATCTTAGCCTAAGCACAGGGCCTCAGACGGTCACAGTAAGAGAAGGCCCTTACACCGACCGACAGTGATTTTGATTCTTTCTTTTACACCTCTATAACTAGCTAAGTGATAAGAATACACCTAAATTCTTAGAGTAGAGGCCTTTACAGACAGGCCTGAATATCTATATCTTAACATAGACCTGGATCACAGACCTCAAAGCACTTTAAAAAGAAGGTCAGTGTCATTTTCTCCATTTTATAGATGGGGAAACCAAGGTACAGGGAGGTGAAGAGACTGTAGGTAAAACTCATTTGATGTCTAGTGTTTGAGACTAATAATTTTAAAATGAACACTTGTGCATAATACCGGCCATATTCTGCTCTTGCTCAACAAATAAAGCTCACGGGGAAGCCAATGCATGTCTGGCATTACTCAGTATACACGCCATGTTTGTGTCTTTAAAGTATTTAAGTTTCATGGAAAGCATTCTCCCTGGATGTTGAATTGGATTTGCTGCCTTTAAAGGAAAGCATAGATCCAAAACCAGGATCACTTTGTCCCTTTAATAGATATTTTTTACATAATTAAAAAAAAGAGCTTTGGTCTGGATGTTAAATAGATTTAATTTTTAAATACACTTGTTCTGAGGTGTTGTTCTCATTATGGTGACTTTTACAGAACTCAGGATCATCCATGAAGCTCAAGGGAGCAAAGCCATATAAAGGCAGTGGTTATAGTGATGGGTCTTTCATGTTTGACATCATTTTTCTGTGTCAAAGAAAAACAGACTCAACATATTTTTCCATATCTATTTGCAGTCACAGAGATTAACAAATGTAAGATACAGTTGGGCAAAACTCACTTGACTTGCAAAAAAAGACATTATGTTGTTGTGCTGTACTGAAGATGCTTATGTTAATTAAGCAGATTTCATTAAATCTTATGATTCTGAATAATATGTATGCTGATTACTCTCAGATTTATGTTTATTTTGCAGCTTTCTTTTCACTATATGTAGCCAATGTCTTTAATTGGATATATTAAAATTTTTGTAGTGGTAAATATGGATAAAATTAAATTTTGGTTTTAGGCTCAGATGTTTCATTTTCCAATACTGAGTATAATATTTATTTCAGTTCTGCAGAAATGGAGAGGTACTATGGTTATTATTACTGGCCCCAGCTGAGATCAGGGTGCCATCTGCGAGCTTCTGTACATACAGTGTCAACATATTATTTGCTTGTCTTATCAGTTAAATTGCCAGATAGTTTCTACTGTTTGCCTATGTATAAAATTATAATTACTTAACTTCAATTACTGCTACAATTCTGGTTCATGTCTCAGTCATTTTCTTGGCTTACAATTATCGTCTTTGTAGTCATCATGTTTCTTCATCTTCTGGCTGATCAAAACACTGCTCCTCAGTTAACTTATTGCTTGCCCTCACTGGTTTAATATTACCTCTTTTTAATATTACCCCTTGTAGTCAAGAGATAGCACTAGCAATCTATGAACTTGAGAATCAAATGTAAATTAGGCCTGCATGAAATTCTTGTTACAAAACTTCAAAATATGTGAAACTTAGAATTCTGGCTAAGTTCACTGGAAGGCTTGGAAGGTTTTAAACCTCTTTGAATTCAGCTGTGATAATTCTGTAAATAATTAATATCTAAAATGCAGTAGAAATATAGGAAAGAGGAAATTATGGAGGGAGAGAGTATTCTGCAGCATTAAGGACAGACCTAGCATGATGCTGGCTAGCACCTCTAGTTAGGGTATTTGACATGTGAAAAGATGGCCTGGCCACGGGGAGTGGTAATTGCTGAAATAGACAGAGAAAATATGTCTTGTGTGGACAGATCTTCAAATCTTTTTATAAGATTGTCAAAAATGGAACAGAAAAAAATAAAAACCGAAGCTGTTTATTCCAAGTGTAAGCAGGGTCCGAATGAATGCATCCCTGACAGCTAGTTGGGAGGGGAAGAGACTATGGGTGTGTTTATGTAAATATAGTTTCCTCCTGCTCTGTTTACATATTCATCATTTACAGCTGTGTCAAAGGATCAACTTTGGCTTGTGTTGGTTGGGGCTCGAGATGGTTCTGTGTTGTATCAATGGAAAGGAACCCCTAGATATTGAACCCGGCCCTGGTTGCTGCTGGCTCCACCTGGCAGAAGGGTTAGACAAGCAATGAATACAATACTGAATGGATCCGAGCCTCAGGCAATACGCAGGAGAGACTGTAGGGAACACCTCTGTGGGGGCATCTGGTATGATAATAAGCCAGTCACATCAAAGAAACTTGGGGGTCAAGTAAGGAGAAAAGGAGGCTTGAAATCAAAGGTTGGTTCTGTGATGGGCTGGCTGCCTCAAAGATCAGAGAGGAGCCAGGAGAATATACTTTCTCCAAATGTAAGACTGTCTATACTGTAACTAAATCTTATGGTGCACCTACCTAGATAACCTTTGACAGGGTTTCAGACTAGAGATGTTATATTTGATGTATTCCTTTCTTTAAATATGTTTTCTCTCAGGGGGAGGGATAGCTCAGAGGTTTAAGCATTGGCCTGCTAAACCCAGGGTTATGAGTTCAATCCTTGAGGGAGCCATTTAGGGATCTGGGGCAAAAATCGGGGATTTGTCCTGGTTTGAGCAGGGGGTTGGACTAGATGATATTCTAATCCTGATTTTATAGATTCTTGTTAAATCATGTTTTGCTCCAATTAGTTGGCTCTGCACTGAGAATTTCACTGAGAATATCCTGGAGATTTAGCCTTTCAGCCTCCAAGAGGAGGCAGTGCAGGAAGGGTGTCTGGAGCCTAATGGCTTGCCTACGTGGGGAAAAATATCCCGCAGTAGTTCGTGCACACTAGCTACTGTGTAGTAGCAACTCTGCACTTACTCTCCATGAGGACACTTACTACACACCCAGGGCTTGTCTATATGGCCCTGCAATTCGGACTATGGGGGTGTGAACTGCAGTGCACACTAGCATGCTGTGCTGTAACGCCCCTGTGTGGGTGCTGTTAATACAAACCAGTTCACATGAATGCAGTGCTCTTTCAAACAGGAATAAGTTAACTCAAACTAGGCATTTTTTAGTTCGTGACAGCAGTGTCTACACGGGGGAGTTACAGTGCAGCATGCCAGGATGTGCTGCAGTTCACACCCCCGTAGTCCAAACTGGGCCATGTAGACATAGCCTGAAAGTACCTTTCTGCACATAAACTTAATGAACTTTGGAGCTGTATTAAGCTCAACTGCCTGAGGGCACTCTTAGTGTGCAGTAAGAGTGTCCATACTGGGCATTAGCAGCATTTACATTCACGCTCTAGCTCAGTGCACAGTAACCTCCCCTTGTAGAGAAGCCTTAAGATACCCACCAATCTTGGTCAAAAGGAATGTGGACCAAGGAGCTCTCATAAGATGTGCGGCTTGCATGATGCAGTCCAAACAGCACACAGGAAAAGCCTAAAGACCACGGAAGAGAACTGAGTTTAAGGGACCAGAGGTGACAAAGGCCCAGTTTTCTCTTATGCAATGAAACTAGGCGAAGCTGAATGGTTTCAGCTGAATTTCACTTTGAGTTTTGGATTTAGCTGAGCTCAGAACTCAAAGCCCTAGGAGTTGTGGGTGGCTGTGTGAGAAGCCACAAGAAGGAAGACAGAAAAGAAAAAGCTTTAGGTGAGCCCCTGCAAATCAAAATTGTAATATTTTGCACATCTCTAATATTAAACCAGTCTACATTTGTGGAATCTGGTTCTTGTTTCCATGTGCTCTCATAATTTATTGCCTGCTAATAACTAACTGTAGCTCTTTTTCCTGCATCTTTGCCATTTATCTATTTATGTAGGCATTTATACTGTATTCATCATAATGATACTTGGGTGCCTCATCTTTCAATGCTCATTTTTCACTTGATTTTTATGAACTTCCCTCTCACTTGAAACATGCACAGCTGATTTTCTTATCTGATTTAAAGGTACATCTAATCATTTTTCCTAAGCATAATTTGTATTGTGTGTCAGGGATTGGCTGGTGTTCTTCAATTTGTGGTTCTCAACCTTTTCAGACTACTGAACCCCGTTCAGGAGTCTGATTTATCTTGCATATCCTCAGGTTACACTTCACTTAAAAACTACTTGCTGACAAAATCAGATATAAAGATACAAAAGTGTCACAGTACACTATTACTGAAAAATTGCTTACTTTCTCATTTTTACCATATAATTACAAAATAAATCAATTGGAATATAAATACTGTACTTATATTTCAGTGTATAGTTAGTATATAGAGCAGTATAAACAAGTTATTGTCTGTATGCGATATTAGTTTGTACTGACTTCACTAGTGCTTTTTATGTAGCCTGTGGTAAAACTAGTCAAATATCTAGATGAGTTGTATGATTCTGCATAAACCCCCTGGAAAACCTCTGCATAAACTCAGGGGCATGCATACCACTGTACTACGCCTTATTTGTCCAACTTATTCGTTAATCAGGTTTGTTATTTAGTTTTCTATTTCTTCTCAAGCTCTTGGTCATATATTTGGAAGAAGACCAGTGTCACATCAATCAATAATATTAATTAATTAATTAATAATAATAATTAATAGAATTTGACTAGCCATTCCAATAACAATATATGATCGACACAGATGTGTTACTTATGAAGCACTAACAGCTATTTTACTTCTTTGTTTAGTGTCTATAAATAAGCAAAATGGAAATAAAATAGATTATTCCTATAGCATACCACTTATTTCATAGATATTTCCCCGAACATAAGGATGCATTTAATAGCTGAATATATTTTACCCTTGGATACATTCAATTTGTATTCATTTTAGAGCTTACTCTGTTAATTAGAAAAGGTTATAGATTAATAACTAGTCTTTGCTAATGTATGCAATGGACTGTAAGTTTCAGTATACGATGTTTTCTCCCCAAAGAGGTATTAGTGATTAGTTCATACAAATCATAGCAAGCACTATAGGCTGCCTTCCAAAGCTGGTCTTCATCTCTACATTACATTTTAATCATAGAATCATAGAATCATAGAATATCAGGGTTGGAAGGGACCACAGGAGGTCATCTAGTCCAACCCCCTGCTCAAAGCAGGACCAATCCCCAATTAAATCATCCTAGCCAGGGCTTTGTCAAGCCTGACCTTAAAAACTTCTAGGGAAGGAGATTCCGCCAGCTCCCTAGGTAACGCATTCCAGTGTTTCACCACCCTCCTGGTGAAAAAGTTTTTCCTAAGATCCAACCTAAATCTCCCTCACTGCAACTTGAGACCATTACTCCTTGTTTTGTCATCTGCTACCACTGAGAACAGTCTAGATCCATCCTCTTTGGAACCCCCTTTCAGGTAGTTGAAAGCAGCTATCAAATCCCCCCCCATTCTTCTCTTCTGCAGACTAAACATCCCCAGTTCCCTCAGCCTCTCCTCATAACTCATGTGTTCCAGTCCCCTAATCATTTTTGTTGCCCTCCGCTGGACTCTTTCCAATTTTTCCACATCCTTCCTGTGGTGTGGGGCCCAAAACTGGACACAGTACTCCAGATGAGGCCTCACGAGTGTCGAATAGAGGGGAACGATCACGTCCCTCGATCCGCTCGCAATGCCCCTACTTATACATCCCAAAATGCCATTGGCCTTCTTGGCCTTCTTAATCTTTGAGTCTTTTCCAAAACAAAATAAAACAAAACAAAACAAACACTCCAATTCCAGATATTCCTCGTAGAATAAAGAACTGATTTGCAAGGAATTCTTTGTAGAGCCAAAATGAGGCAGCTTAGAAACACAGAGACTATAACAGATTGTGATAAAATCGTGTTTTAGAAGAAAATGCATTGCTAACTACATGGGAGCAACTGTGTATTACTCTGATTTGTACGATACTCACGGTCGGCCGGATCCTGGTATGGATCCCAGCTACAATTCTGCAGTTTGTCTGTGATCCTTGACCAAGGAGCATGGGTTGAATCCAGAAGGTCAAAGCCCCCTATGCAGTAGCTTCAGCCCTGGAGAAAGAGGGAAAATCCTAGATGGTGTCCTCTTCCCCACTGTTATACATGGTAGTGGAGTCACGGATGAGTGGTGTCAGGAAAGAGGGGAGGACAGCTGGAAGGGCTGAGTACCATCTTCTCACTACAGCAACAGGACTGCCTATCATAGCTCAGACGGAAAGAGGGCCTATCGAGGCCAAAGAGCATCTGTGCATTTACACAGAGAAGCACAGGCCCCCCACTATCCTCTGAATGTCAAACAGTTTTTGCATGAGGGCACCCTGATTGAACACTACCCTCCTCTATCTCTCTTGCCCCATTCTGCCTGCTCCACTATGGGCAATTGGAGGAAGGGAAGAAGTTGGTAGCAGAATCCCCACAAACTCCTAGCAAGCCAACTAAGTTTTAGGGGTTTATGAGTCTGCCACCCCTCCTTAACCGTGGTTCCTTCTCTTCTCTACCAAAATCTCTTCATGGGGGTTACTGTCACTTCAGGGTAGCACTAATGCCTTTAGCCTCTCCTCCCTTCCTTTGGCGATGGGGGAGAAGGGCATGTGAGAAATTAGGAGGCCTGAAAAGGAACTCTTCTCAGGTCCCAATCATGGAGCAGCCACTCTGTACCCCTATTGTGCCATCCTGAGGATTGCTCAGGATACCCTAGAGCGCCCTCCAAAAGGGACAAAAGGGCTTCTGCAGGCCTAGAAAACTTGGCCTATTGTAGAGTGCAGGAAAAAAATCAGACCATGGAAAGCATAGGTGCTGACGCACCCCCTGGCTTGAAGTGGTTTCCATTATATACAGGGTTTACAGTTTAGTTCAAAGGCCCTCAGAACCCTCAGAACCCAAAATAAATTGTTCCAGAAACCCTGCTTGAAAGCAAATATCATCTGTATCTGACCTTCTGTACAGTATGTCAGCACCCCCCACAAACACACACACCAGGCCCTGTTGTGACTGCCTCCCTTTTTCATGATAGCTGAATGCTCAGGTTTGGCAACACTGTGACTAGCTCTTCCTATTTTCCTTCTTTGTGGGGGCTAGTCATATAGGCCATATACCCCAAATCCACCTATCAGTTTTCTGTGGGAGAGCTGGGTCTGCTTACTATCCTTCATGTATTGGCACTTCTGGCCTTTTAAACATTCTGAAACCCAAAGCACACAGGGCTAAGGACATCTATGTCAGCAACAGCGGAGCTGAGCAAAGCTTTATGAGGTGACTAGCATTAGTTAGATAATATTCTCTCACGTTTCCCAATACTTCTTTAAAATTATCTCAGGGAATACTTCAGTTACCACAGTCACATTATTTACTCATCTAAGGCAAATAAAGTAGTAGGGAACCCAGTGTATCCATGCTAGCTATAATTTTTCTTTTAGATTCACCCATTCCTTTAGCTTATACACAAAAGTGTAATTTATACACAATTCATTGTCAGTTTCTGAGTAGTAGTGTTAAAAAAAGGCATTTCTAGTGCTAGTCTACACAATTGCAATACAACACAGAAACACATTTTCATGAATTCAAGAGCTGGCACTCCATTTCTGTGTTCTACAGAATCTGTAAATGTTAACATTGTTAACTATTTCACTGATCATCAAAGCATGTTACAAAGGAGAAGGAGGATCACAGTGTGAAGAGCTGCTCAGTGTACTGTGAGTGAGTTCGTTTTGGTGCCATGAATTTATTGGCTTCGGAAAGCACTGTTACTTATTTGTTTTTCACCCAAAGAGCCCTGCAATGCATCTGAGCGCATTCAACAGGGAGCCAAGCCCAAGAGGTTCAATATGCCATCCAAATTCCACAAAGGGGAAGCTTGGCCCAAGTCGTTTCAGAACCCCCTTACGGAAAGTCAAGCCCAAGGAACCTCGGGAACAAACATATTTTGAACATTTGTACAGTCTACTATAAGTGGCCTCTTATGTGGGCAGAGTTTAGAGAATTACGACCACCCTTTTCTTTCCAGTTCAACCCCTGATGACAACTAATAACTTGTACCAATTTTCTTTTTCTTTTGGTCTTCATTTACCTTTTCTTCTGAACCAAAGCATGGCCCATCTCACAGCAAAAGGCTGTGTATTCTTATGTGTATTCTCAGTAACCACTTACAGAGTAAACAGGTCCACATAATAATCATATAGAATGTAGAGATTACAAATACCTATTCTGTCATTTTGTCTACAAATGTGTGATTGTGCCTTTTAGTACATATACCAGTAAATTGTCCTCTTTAAGTTTTAAATTGCTCAACTATTGGGACATCTCTTTGGAGATTATTCCTTAGCTTTCTAGATCTCACTACCTGGAAGCTTTGATGCTGACCAACATTTGCCATTTACCATTTTTTCTCCATTTTCCCTAGTGCTTCTAGTTGTACAATAAAAAGAAAAGGAGGACTTGTGGCACCTTAGAGACTAGCAAATTTATTTGAGCATACGTTTTCGTGAGCTACAGCTCACTTCATCGGATGCATTCAGTGGAAAATACAGTGGGGAGATTTATATACACAGAGAACATGAAACAATGGGTGTTACCATACACACTGTAACGAGAGTGATCAGGTAAGGTGAGCTATTATCAGCAGGAGGGCGGGGGGGAAAAAACTGTTGTAGTGATAATCAAGGTGGGCCATTTCCAGCAGTTGACAAGAACGTCTGAGGAACAGTGGGGGGATGGAGGGGGATAAACAAGGGAAAATAGTTTTACTTTCAGAGTAACAGCCGTGTTAGTCAGTATTCGCAAAAAGAAAAGGAGTACTTGTGCATCCGATGAAGTGAGCTGTAGCTCACGAAAGTTTTACTTTGTGTAATGACCCATCCATTCCCAGTCTTTATTCAAGCCTAAGTTAATTGTATCCAGTTTGCAAATTAATTCCAATTCAGCAGTCTCTCATTGGAGTCTGTTTTTGAAGTTTTTTTGTTGAAGAATTGCCACTTTTAGGTCTGTAATCGAGTGACCAAAGAGATTGAAGTGTTCTCCGACTGGTTTTTGAATGTTATAATTCTTGACATCTGATTTGTGTCCATTTACTCTTTTACGTAGAGACTGCCCAGTTTGGCCAATGTACATGGCAGAGGGGCATTGCTGGCTCATGATGTACAATGTGACACTACACCCCATATTCTTCATAGAGATATTGTTATGATATGAATATGGCATAACTGATACGTTTTATGAAATATGGATCATGAGAGGTATCATTGCAAAGGTTATGTTGTACTGACTATGATTTTCCTATTTGTATACATGTATCATTTCTGCATCTGAAGTTGGGAAAATTAACTATGTAACAATTACAACTGTGTTTACATCTGGGGAACGCCCACCAGATGGAATGCAATCAGTTTGGATGGGCCATTAGGGAGAACAATTGGTCTTTGAAGATGCTAATCTCCTACCTTCCTGAGAAGATTCTGGGGATGCTGCTTTGACACTGCAGGGTCATGTGATCATGTCACCTGGTACTGGACCCCATCTTGGCCTATTAGTATTTTTCCACTAATAGGGAGTGGGGATCAAACTGGGAAACAAAGGACTATTACCATATGTAAATCCTATTTAAGGCAGGGAAGTGAGTTAATGATGGTCGGTTCCTCACTGAATCCCTGCCCAAGATGACTGTTGAAAACACCTAAGACTGATCTGGGAAAGAAAGAACTGGACTCAGGCTAGAAGGTGTCTGGCCTGTGAAAGGAATATCTGGAGTTCTAAGCTACAAGCAAGAGCTGTTTGTCTACAAGAAACTCTTCAACCTGCTTAAAACAACAACTACTTGTAGCCCGTTTCTTTAGTGTATTAAGCTTAGTTTGCATGTTTGCTTTATTTGCTCAGTAATCTGCTTTGATATGTTTGCTATCCCTTATAATGACTTAAACTTTATCCTTTGTAATTAATGAACTTGTTATTGTTTTGTGCAATTCATAACTGGGGGGCAAAAAAGCTGTGCATATCTTCCTCCACACTGAAGGACAGAGTGAATTTCATGAGCTTACATTGTACAGTTTTGTGTTTAGTGCAAGACAATACAATTTTGGGTTTACACTTCAGAGGTGGTGTGCATTTGAGTGCTGGGCAATTCCCAAGCTGAGTCTTCCCACACAGAGCTGATCTCAGTATCTGTGTCTTTCTGCAGCTGGCTGTGGCCCTATCTGCGCGTGTGCTGTAGGAGGTTTGACATCCTGGCTCAGCAGGGCAATATAAGGGAACCCAAACTGGTGGAACCAATGGGCTCAGTGGTATCCCAGTATATCAGGTGACACCTCAGAAGAGTGGGGGCAACCATCACATATATCCCTTGCATATACCCCTGCCAAAGAATGAATGTACATGATTTAAACTAATTCCTCAATCTTGTGTTTCTTTCCTGCCCAGGGGCCAGAAGTGAATATTAAGAAACAGGTGGTACTAGCCAAAGCCCTAGAATTTGCTTTAATATTTTGTGCATTTACAGCTTTCCTGTGTGACAGTATCATTTACTCAGTGCTGCAGGCAATCTCTGCTTGTACCTAAAAATAACGTTAACAGTTATGCATAGGGAAAAATCATAGGGGAAAGTGCACAAAAGTAAAAGGCCAATTAGAAAGGGAATGGAGCCAGAAGTACTCAAGGTTGTGGTACCTTCATTAGCTAAAAGTGCATTCGCTTTGGGGAGTGTGCTGTGGCAGCTTACACGGCTTCTAATTCTGTTGGTATTTTGTCCATTATTGTTTATTTACAACAGTCTCTCAAGAGGCTGCACATTACCACAGGTTGCTAATTCTCGGGAAGCAGTTTTAGAAATAAAAATGTGCTCATTCTCTCAAAAAAAGAAAAAGAAAGCACAGAAGGTCGACCAGCGCTTTACAAACACAAAGCAGTATCTATTATGTATGGTATAATATATTCTGGAGGTAAGGTGAGTTCGTATAAATTCACCAACAGAACCAAGAAATGGTGTGAAAGGAGTATTTTTTCTTACTTCAGAAATAAAAATCAAGCAACAAATCCCATCCATGGAGATGTTTAATTCTCTACTAGAACTAATAGATTATCTCTTATTCTTAGTGGTCTCTGGAACATGAAAATTCAATGCATTTTTAAAAGGCCTCTTCAATAGTTTTTATAGTACCTTTCCCAATGCACTACTCTAGTAGAAGGTGCAGATTTGGATAGCAGCATACTAAAGAGCCTCAGAGGCTGCAGGGGAGGGAGTGCTTTGTCTGGGCCAGCAGGTAAAAGAAAACCATGGGCTCTTTTAAGGATTCCCCATCCCCACTTGTTTTCTCCCTTTTTTGTGAGCATTCACCCTCCTCCTGGGTGGATTAATTGGACAAAAGGGACAGCAGAGGGCCCACTGGATCTTGCTGTATGCCTGAGGCACCATTCTGTACCCTGAGAAAATTCTTCCTGCTTTCTTCCTTGGGATCCGGACCAGGTTTTAGGACTTTGCTGTGGGCACTATGATAATTGCCTTTGGCTGCTAGGAAGGATTTTTCCTCACTGCCAACTTGTCCTGGTCAGGGTGTTCTTTTTAAATTGTTTTTTTAATAAATCTTTCCTCTCAGCAGCCCAGGGACCTGGTGAATAGGTTAATATGTAAAACTCATGCTATCATAATTTGGCAGGTGCTCAATACAGGTAAATCATTCAGTAGGGGGTCCAGATCCCTGATAAACCAGACTTGGAAGTGGATGAGAAGATGCCTCCTAAAGAAGGTGGGGAAGGGAGCTGGGGCACCTAATGTATGGTACAGAGAAGAGACTATCTCTTCTGCCCCCCTCCCTGCAACCCCTGTGTCATAAACATAAAGGAAAGGGTAAACCCCTTTAAAATCCCTCCTGGGCAGAGGAAAATTCCTCTCACCTGTAAAGGGTTAAGAAGCTAAAGGTAACCTCGCTGGCACCTGACCAAAATGACCAATGAGGAGACAAGATACTTTCAAAAGCTGGGAGGAGGGAGAGAAACAAAGGGTCTCTGTCTGTCTATATGCTGTTTCTGCCGGGGATAGACCAGGAATGGAGTCTTAGAACTTTTAATAAGTAATCTAGCTAGGTATGTGTAAGATTATGATTTCTTTAAATGGCTGAGAAAAGAATTGTGCTGAATCATAGAATCATAGAATATCAGGGTTGGAAGGGACCTCAGGAGGTCATCCAGTACAACCCCTGCTCAAAGCAAGACCAATCCCCAATCAAATCATCCCAGCCAAGGCTTTGTCAAGCCTGACCTTAAAAACTTCTAAGGAAGGAGATTCTACCACCTCCCTAGGTAACGCATTCCAGTGTTTCACCACCCTCCTAGTGAAAAGTTTTTCCTAATATCCAACCTAAACCTCCCCCACTGCAACTTGAGACCATTACTCCTTGTCCTGTCCTCTTCTACCACTGAGAATAGTCTAGAACCATCCTCTCTGGAACCACCTCTCAGGTAGTTGAAAGCAGCTATCAAATCCCCCCTCATTCTTCTCTTCTGCAGACTAAACAATCCCAGTTCCCTCAGCCTCTCCTCATAAGTCATGTGTTCCAGACCCCTAATCATTTTTGTTGCCCTTCGCTGGACTCTCTCCAATTTATCCACATCCTTCTTGTAGTGTGGGGCCCAAAACTGGACACAATACACCAGATGAGGCCTCACCAATGTCGAATAGAGGGGAACGATCACGTCCCTCGATCTGCTCGCTATGCCCCTACTTATACATCCCAAAATGCCATTGGCCTTCTTGGCAACAAGGGCACACTGCTGACTCATATCCAGCTTCTCATCCACTGTCACCCCTAGGTCCTTTTCCGCAGAACTGCTGCCTAGCCATTCGGTCCCTAGTCTGTAGCTGTGCATTGGGTTCTTCCGTCCTAAGTGCAGGACCCTGCACTTATCCTTATTGAACCTCATCAGGTTTCTTTTGGCCCAATCCTCCAATTTGTCTAGGTCCCTCTGTAACCTATCCCTGCCCTCCAGCGTATCTACCACTCCTCCCAGTTTAGTATCATCTGCAAATTTGCTGAGAGTGCAATCCACACCATCCTCCAGATCATTTATGAAGATATTGAACAAAACCGGCCCCAGGACCGACCCCTGGGGCACTCCACTTGACACCGGCTGCCAACTAGACATGGAGCCATTGATCACTACCCGTTGAGCCCGACAATCTAGCCAACTTTCTACCCACCTTAGAGTGCATTCATCCAGCCCATACTTCTTTAACTTGCTGACAAGAATACTGTGGGAGACCATGTCAAAAGCTTTGCTAAAGTCAAGAAACAATACATCCACTGCTTTCCCTTCATCCACAGAATCAGTAATCTCATCATAGAAGGCGATTAGATTAGTCAGGCATGACCTTCCCTTGGTGAATCCATGCTGACTGTTCCTGATCACTTTCCTCTCGTGTAAGTGCTTCAGGATTGATTCCTTGAGGACCTGCTCCATGATTTTTCCAGGGACTGAGGTGAGGCTGACTGGCCTGTAGTTCCCAGGATCCTCCTTCTTTCCTTTTTTAAAGATTGGCACTACATTAGCCTTTTTCCAGTCATCTGGGACTTCCCCCGATCGCCATGAGTTTTCAAAGATAATGGCCAATGGCTCTGCAATCACATCCGCCAATTTCTTTAGCACTCTCGGATGCAACTCGTCCGGCCCCATGGACTTGTGCACGTCCAGCTTTTCTAAATAGTCCCTAACCACCTCTTTCTCCACAGAGGGCTGGCCATCTACTCCCCAAGTTGCGATGCCCAGCGCAGCAGTCTGGGAGCTGTCCTTGTTAGTGAAGACAAAGATAGAATAGAATAACTATTTCTGTCTGTGTATCTTTTTTGTAACTTAAGATTTTGCCTAGAGGGATTCTCTATGTTTTGAATCTAATTACCCTGTAAGGTATCTACCATCCTGATTTTACAGAGGTGATTTCTTTACTTCTATTTACTTCTATTTCTATTAAAAGTCTTCTTGTAAGAAAACTGAATGCTTTTTCATTGTTCTCAGATCCAAGGGTTTGGGTCTGTGGTCGCCTATGCAAATTGGTGAGGCTTTTTATCCAACATTTCCCAGGAAAGAGGGGGTGCAAGTGTTGGGAGGATTGTTCATTGTTCTTAAGATCCAAGGGTCTGGGTCTGTGGTCACCTATGCAAATTGGTGAGGCTTTTTACCAAACCTTGTCCAGGAAGTGGGGTGCAAGGTTTTGGGAAGTATTTGGGAGGAAAGACGTTTCCAGACAGCTCTTCCCCAGTAACCAGTATTTGTTTGGTGGTGGTAGCGGCCAATCCAAGGACAAAGGGTAGAATATTTTGTACATTGGGGAAGTTTTGACCTAAGCTGGTAAAGAGAAGCTTAGGAGGTTTTTCATGCAGGTCCCCACATCTGTACCCTAGCATTCAGAGTGGGGAAGGAACCTTGACACCCTGTAGAAGGGGAGGGCCCTGGGGTTCCAGCAATGGTGGAAGAACCAGGTTAAAGGTGTGGAGATAATAATGGGGCTGAGGGAAGCCTACCACCAGTTAGTACATTTTACAAAGGAAGGATGTACTGGACAAGTTATTGCTGGATGTTTCCTGGATGTGTAACTTAATAAGGTTGTGGCCTACTTGAACCACATTCCTGGTGTCTTTCTTCCTGTAGTTTCAGGGATAATGCATTCGCTCAGAAGGCTTTTGCACTGTCCACCACTGCAGCTTATATGTACAAGTGACAAGGTCTCCTCCTAGCTGTAAGAAAGAAGAAATAGGAAAATGGGCAACTACTTCCCACTCACCTTGAAACGGTTTCCTTTTTTCAGGGCCCTTTTGGAAATTAACAGCCAAAGAAAAGCCTGCTTCCCAGAATCTCCTAAAAAGGCAATTTGCTCTGAGAAAAGTGGTAAGCCTCCGTTTTCCAAAAGAAACCCAAACGTTGAAACAAAACAATTACAGCTAAAGACAAATCCAACAGCAACTCCAATGCTTCACAGTCATGTTAAAACCTAGGTTGAAGCACAAAGGACGAAATTCACCCTTGCGTAGAGGACCCACATAAGGACTATAGAGAAACTAAGCCTCTGCATAGTTTTATCTACAATATGCAGAATCGGTCTGTATGGTTTCATAAGAGCTGCTCAGACATCTGAGGATAAATGGAAATCTATACATGAAACAGAAAAGTAAGAGGCAACCAAACAAAGATGTTCAGAGTCAGTTCAGATATCCAAAAAAATGGTTAAGAACAGCAAAAAGTAAAAGAGATTAAGTTAATGGTAGCCAAAGGTCTTTATGAATACAGCAAGGCAAAATATAGTACTAAACAGAAAGCAGGTGCATTAATGAATGAGACATGGAATGGCAATACTTATGATTCACATAATAGCTGTGGTAATGAACTCCTTTTAAAGAATCTAAGCTTTCTTTTTTTGAATAAAAAGGTAAAAGTTTTTCTAGCTGTTATGATTGTGAAGAAAACCTTTCAAGCATGAACAGATATGTTTTCAGAGATTCAGGAGCTATTTAAATGCCTCTGAAATGAATGCCTAGCCCATTTGATTACCCTTGCTCATTTTACTGAGTAGCAGCACCCTGTGGATTCAAGAACACCAGAAGAGAACAGACGGATCTGAGATTTCAAGCAACTGCACCTATGAGTAAGGCATAAGGATCAGTGAGGGAAAGGATGGATTTCTTTCAGAAGTTTCCATTTCTTGTTAAGGTAAATTTTAAATACACACAAAACCTATGTTAAAAGAATATTAAACTTGCAAAGTTAAGCACCTAAACTTGGGAAATTCCAGAATTAAGGTTTTTTGTGAAATCTTAATTAAGCCCTCTTGTTCATATACATTATAATTCAGTCTTTTAACTACATGATCACATGCTATTGTTTTCACAGGAGCCACTTTATTCAGTGCTCACTGACTGAGCTGTTATTAAATATTTTTGATTTATCCTCATTGTCCCGTGTGTGGCCCCATGAAGCTGAAGGCGGCTCTAGAGGCAGGAGAATGGCATAAAGATTCAGGGCATGAGTGGAGCATACAAAGACCTGAAGAAAGGGTCTTGGAAGGGGATAGAAGGAGGAGAGAACCAAATGGGTGGGTACTCATTTGAGTGGACTATGGTTTATGTTTATTCATCTAGTGTGGGCCCAAGATATCAGAAAACTGATAGAAAAGTCCTTCAGACCTAGTAAGGCAGCCATGATCTCAAAGTTTATCTCTGTGTAAAACATTAGATGTTACACAATTCATGTTGTAATCATAAAGGTGCAGTAAATGTACATATTTGTTTATTTGTATGCTGCCTCCCCCTTACCCACCCTCTCCTGCAAAATACCTCTCTTCTTGGAAGGCTCCTTGTAATAGTACATCAGCTCACAGCTAATCACAAGCAGAATCACCCATGGTGCAACACCACATTTTTGTAACATGTTGAAATATTTAATAACAAATAATAATTATTTATATTGTTAAGAGTCTTCACATGCATATAGTGAGGATAAGACATACAATGATACTATATTATTTAACTGGTAACATATGTACATATAGTTTATTATATATTCTTATCTCTGAAGCTATATAATACACTCAGTAGGAAAGTTTATTCTCTAGGTAAGGACAAGACTCAGGCCAACTGTGGAAAAAAGTACTACGTTCCATTGGGTCCCCTTGTGATGTAATATTTCTGCTTCAGTTTACTTTCCTCACACTTTCTGATTATTCTGTTCTTTTCTTTCTTTGAATATATTGGGGGAGAATATACAGTTAATGAAGATGATGTTTGAAGAAGGTGGAACACAATTGTTTTTCCCCAGTGATGGAGGATTTCCAAACAGCACAGCTGGTATATATGTACATAGGCATTGCCATACTGGATCAGACCAGTGACCCATCTAAACTAGTATTCTGTCTCCACTAACAGCCATACCAAATGCTTCAGAGGAGTATGCAAAAGAACCCCAAACCCACCATAATACCTAATTAAGGAATAATCTCCCTCCTGTCAATTGGCTTATGCCCTTAACCATGGGAGTTTATATCTCTTTTACAAGACTTTTTTTTTTAGTCCTGGAGGATGTATATGTTTGTTGATGTTCTCATTATCCATGTATCTGATGGATTCATTTTTGAATCCTACTAAGTTATTGGCCTGTGTGATACCTTGTGACGATAAATTCCACAGGGTAATTATGTGATGTACCTTAATCATATCATACTATTACTTAGTGGCTTAACATGAACCGATGCCCATGTATTAATAGGACTAAATCAAGAATAGCTTCTCCTCTTGTGCTTTGGAATATTTACAGTGTTGAAAAATTTGCTTCTCTAAACCTTAGAATCATAGAGTTTAATACTAGAAGGAACCACCAGATCATCTAGACTGACCTGTATATCACAGGCCACCAACACCACCCAGCTCCCTCACACTACACCCAACCACCAAAATTAGAATAGAATATTACATCCAACAGTCTATTATGTGCCACAGGCAGAGTAGATGAGGGACTGAGGTACACCAATGCCCAAGGCACCTGCAATAGCAGGGAATTAAGTAACGTATACCCAGATAACCCTGGCACATGGCCACCACTCATGCTGGCGAGGAAAGTGAAAAAAACCCAGGGTCACTGCCAGTGTTACCTGGGGGAATATTTCTTCACAACTCCATATATGGTGATCAGGCAGACAGCGCGCATAAGAGCAAGAACCAGCCACCTAAGCCCCTGAGATAGAGAATGCTTGGTGCCACCTCAAAGCCCTCTCTCACCATGTCCTATGTCCCATCTCTTCTTGTGGCTATCTCTGATGCTTCAGAGGAAGGAGATTTTAAAAAACGCACACAAAACACCCAGAATATATTGGGAGGAGGGGAATAGGAAAGAATCTCTTCCTGACCTATTCAAGTGAGAGCTGAGCCTTGGATCTCTCTTAAAACTAATTAAGTTGTTTGCCCCTACCATTCCTATTGGGATGCTGCTCCAGGACCTCACTCCTCTGATGGTTAGAAACCTTCCTCTAATTTCCAGACTGAATTTCTTCATGGTCAGTTTGTACCCATTTAATCTTGTGCTAACATTGTAATTTAGCTTAAATAACTTTTCATTGTCCTAGTTTATCCCTGATCTATGTATAGAAAGCGAGCATATCCCCTCTCAGCCCTCTGTTTCTAGACTAAACAAAGCAAACTCTTCCAGTCTTCTCTCATAAGACAGACCATCCATTCCCCTAATCATCTTACTAACTCTTCTCTGCAGCTGTTCCAGTTTGAATTCATCTTTCTTGAACATGGGTGTTCATAATTGTACACAGCATTACAGATGAAGCCTTACCAGTGCCCTGTACAGTGGCATTAATATTATGATATTTGACCAGTTACTATGTAGGAAGTTGAAGTCTTCATTATTATTTTATTAATTTTGTTTCTTAGTTGATTTCCCTCAACACTGTGCACTCAATATCCATTTTCTGACTAGGAGATGATAGTCCTTTTTTAAACATGATCACATAGGGGGCTGATTTAACTTACACTAGCATATAGCATCAGTAACTCCAGTTAAGACAATGCAGTTGCACTGATTTAAAACTGGTCTGAGATAAGAATTAACCCATCATTTTCTTAATTGTTAGTGTGTGGAGATAGATTGATTTTTTGGCACATGACATGTAATGCCTGAAAGCAATCTGCCTAGGTTTTGAAGCCAGTCCCCTAAGCTCTTTCCTTCTTCCTTTCCTTGGGATGTGTTCTCATTAATTGTACAAGCATTCTTGAAAAGTAAGATGAAGAAGACTCTAAGAACAAATCTGTTGTAGATATGCTCAGATTACTTACAGCAGTGACAAGTTTGGTCTTCAGATTATAAGGGTGCAGTGATCACGATTCTATTAATATCCCTGGGAATCCAGTTCAGGGAGCAACACAAGTGAAAATTACTGGAGGAGATTATGTCTTCTACCATCTTAATCTCCATCTTGATGAGAGGATTTCATATTTGTGACTAGCCAGAAGGAGAGAATGGAATTTAGGTAGAAGAAAATAGAAGAAAATGTAGGCATGGGTAACTGTCAGTATTTACATACCCAGTGGCCCTACCAAGAAAAGAAAATTCTTTAAAGCAGGTTTGTTTGAAATTCTCAGATTGATTCATCACTGGTATAACAAGTCATCGTTATTCCAGAGTACACAAGTCACATAAGCCTAAACCATTTTTTAGTAAGCCAAGCCTGAAACACCTATTTTAGAAGTTTCTCCAGCATCTTATACAGCAAAAGATGTGATATTGAAAGAGAGCTGTTGATTTTATTTGGGCCAAAATTTAGATTTTTTTAAAGAATAACGCTATTATAAGACCTAATGTTAGAAGAAATGTTTTCATGAACTCTTTTGAAGTACAAGGAAAACAGCTTTTTTTTGTGTTTGCATGGATTTCAACATACTCTTGTAGAGTTTGCAACAAAAATATTGTAGCTTTGTGCTAGTATATGAGAACCAGAAGTTTAAAAAAAATAGTACCTAAATATGAGAGCTGGTCAGAAAACCAAAATTTTCCCCTGAAAATTTTTGAGCAAAATATCAGGCTTGAGGTTCAGTGGCAGAAGTGTGTGAAGAATCTTATATAACAATCATCTGAATTACACCTGACGCAAGTCCCTGTTATTTTCTTATTTTTAAGAGCACTAAATTCATGCAGCTTTGTAAAAGCGAGAACACTGTCCACTTGGATGATAATGTTATTACTCAATCAATCACAAAGCAGCAGCTTTTGGGGACTCACAAGTAAGTCAAATTTCATTTCTTACATCTAGAGTGAAGTTACTTAATATGCAAAAAAAGACAGAAAAGAGGAAGAATATTATGCTAAATTCTTCACCATTGAATTGCTTCTGATTTCCTATTACTGGGTAACATTGCTGGGTTCTTGTCAAAGGAATCTTTAACAGTTGAAATCCTGGGACTGCTAATGCAGATGGTTATGGATCCTAGCACTGAGAGGCTATCTTCAAGACTGAAGGGATGGGAGATTTGAAATTTATCAAAAATTATAGAACTAAACACTTGATTAACAAAAAATAAATACATCAATAATTTCTGAACTGAATATCAACAAAAGAACACTAGTTAGTTCTAAAAGGTCGAGTTTTGAATTAGCAATATTTGCAGAAGTTCTGATCAGCCATAAGAAATTTGCATTGCAGATAAGTGACACTTGGAAAGGGTTATATCACTTTGTGTGGGTTTCAACACTGCTGGGGTTTAATTTATGTACTGTCATTGCAAAGAGGGAAGTATAATGGATTTTTAATTATCAGAAACTACAAAGAGCAAAGGGAAGGTACTCCAGTTTCTAGACAAAGCAGGAAGAGTATTAGGAGTTATGAAGAGCAAATTACACAGTCATGGCCTATTAAAGTCTTGCAGGACATGTGGTGCTCCTGTATTTTAAAAGGGTTTATATTAATTTCTGGAGTCAATTTCAGAGTATAATATTTAATTACTTAAAAATGGCTAAGAAGTTTGAATATAGCAAATTAACTGATTTATTTATTTTCAGATAATTTCCCCCACCTCTCCTGCCCTAGCTTTTGGGGTAAAGGCAGTGGGTTTATATTCCATACAAATGTAATAGAAATTTGCTATGAAACTTGTAATGTCATGGCTTTCCAGATACTGAGCTCAGGGGAGGGAAAAGCCCCCATAGGAAAGTGTTTTGGTCCCAGTGTTATAATATGTGTTATATATTTATATATATTTATTTATATATATATTTATAGTGTTATAAAATGCATCATTATTTGATGGGCTTTTGAAACACAATTACTTTTTTACAACTGCTAACATACAACTACCCATCTTCCTGTCATTTCCTGTGCCAGCATGAAAGGGGCAAAGGGCTTCATTCTCCACTAATGACAGGTTTCAGAGTAACAGCCGTGTTAGTCTGTATTCGCAAAAAGAAAAGGAGTACTTGTGGCACCTTAGAAACTAACCAATTTATTTGAGCATGAGCTTTCATGAGCTACAGCTCACTTCATCGGATGCATACTGTGGAAACTGCAGAAGACATTATATACACAGAGACCATGAAACAATACCTCCTCCCACCCCACTCTCCTGCTGGTAATAGCTTATCTAAAGTGATCATCAAGTTGGGCCATTTCCAGCACAAATTCAGGTTTTCTCACCCTCCGCCCCCGCCCCCCCCAGACGTTCTGGTTAAACTTGGATTTGTGCTGGAAATGGCCCACCTTGATTATCATGCACATTGTAGGGAGAGTGGTCACTTTGGATGAGCTATTACCAGCAGGAGAGTGAGTTTGTGTGTGTATGGGGGTGGGGGGGTGAGAAAACCTGGATTTGTGCTGGAAATGGCCCACCTTGATTATCATGCACATTGTAGGGAGAGTGATCACTTTGGATAAGCTATTACCAGCAGGAGAGTGAGTTTGTGTGTGTGGTTTTTGGAGGGGGGTGCGGGGGTGAGAAAACCTGGATTTGTGCTGGAAATGGCCCACCTTGATTGTCATACACATTGTAAAGAGAGTGGTCACTTTGGATGGGCTATTACCAGCAGGAGAGTGAGTTTGTGGGCGGGGGGGGGGGGGGGAAGGGGGCGGAGGGTGACAAAACCTGGATTTGTGCTGGAAATGGCCCAACTTGATGATCACTTTAGATAAGCTATTACCAGCAGGAGAGTGGGGTGGGAGGAGGTATTGTTTCATGGTCTCTGTGTATATAATGTCTTCTGCAGTTTCCACAGTATGCATCCGATGAAGTGAGCTGTAGCTCACGAAAGCTCATGCTCAAATAAATTGGTTAGTCTCTAAGGTGCCACAAGTACTCCTATTCTCCACTAAGTTGCAATAGTATAACCTTGTATAGTTCTTTACATTTGTACAAGGTAAACGAAATATAAAACACCTTCACTCAGTAACAAGTGTTTACAAGAAAGGGTCTGGCTCTTCTCAGTGTCTTCCTTTTCACTATTGACCTCATCCAGTTCTTGTTGTGTCAATGAGAGTTTTTCTGTTCATTTCAACAGGCACTGAGTTAGGCCCAGTAAAATACACTACAACACAAATCGAGTAGGAATTTTGATTTCCTTTCTTTTCTGTAACATTAAAATTTTCATTACACTCACCTCTTCACCATAACTCTTTCCTCCCTATTTCTCTTCATATTCCTTTTCTTCACTTTTCCTGCTGGTTGTCATTGAAAACACGTTTATCATGGATTTTCAATAGAGCTGGTTGAAGTGTTCAGAGTTTTAGGTTCAGTTCATATAAGCATCCTTATACGTTTTGATGAGTTGCCAAAGCTTATCTGAATTGCTTGAGCCTTCAAAACAAATCTGGAGATTTCATAATACATTTTCTTGGGAAATTTCCAGCAATTCTGCTTTTGGTTCTGTTATACTGCAACAACGTCTCTGTGAGTATTTGAGCACCTCCAATTCCATCTGGAACCCAGAAAGATACACATGCATACATAAAAATAAAATGTTCCCAGAATACTTCAGTCTCAGTAAAGGTTTTATCTCATTCCAGGTCTAAACGAAGATTAAAGTTAATGGGGATATCTAGACTTTTCCTGCACTCTTTATCCCTAGTTTTCATCATCAAGATAATTGACTTCTCCAGGAAAAAGGAAATAATTAAAAACTCTATTGCTTCTTGGAAAAAAAATAAAGTAAGGGGAAATAATGGCTGAGGAAGTAAACAAAGTGTATTCAAATGATCATCAATGCCTTTGAGGGAGTTCAGGGAGGGAAATGTAAGGTTTTAAAAAGGAGAAGTTTGTACACTCTTAATTTCAATGCTTTCTTTGTTTTTGCCCTGCACTTTCCCTTGCATGACAGACTATACATTCCTAAACGGTTTCTCGATACAACGCACTAACTGCTATTTCTAGTGGCAACAACTTTTGAACTGTAAAGGCAAGAAAATGTGTTTTATTAATGTGTTACAAGAGTCTGAAGTGGATGGATTTTATTGTTTTTAAGGACATTATTGTATTTTATAGCCGAAAGATTCACTTTGGGACCTTTGGGAGTATTTTGGTGTCTGGGGAGCTGCTGTAGTCTGTCTGCTTGGGTAGAATTCAGAATTCAACCATATGTGATCACATAGAAGGAACCACACTACTTGTGTTATTTTGAATTATTAGAGCATTGGTTACTTTATTTTTCTTATATATGAATAATGTGTAAGGTAGTTGGTTTATTTCCTCCAATTAGATTTAACAACAGTTTGACTTACAAACTAACAGCACATTAGATGTAACAACAACAGCGATTGCACCATCAGTGCACCATGCATCTCAGAGACTCTGGCCAAATCTGCTATCACTAACATAAAACAATATCTGAGACGCTCCGAGAACTGAGAGAGGAAACATCATCTATAGCAGTGCTTCTCAAGCTATCTGATGTGGGGGACCGGCATTTTTTTCCCAATGTGTGTGCAGACCAGCAGCCGATGCCTCGCAGACTGGCCCCGGTCCACGGACCACCACTTTGAGTAGCACTGATCTATAGTATCAAGTTCCTTAACTCAACATAATCTAAAATGACATCAGAAAATCTTCCACTGTGAGTAGTGGCTGACATGGAAATAAGTCTCGTTCGTAGTCTCAGATGTAACCTATTGCTTCTCCCAACTCCCTAGTGACTGATACGGTTCTTTGGAAACTGGAGCAACATTTGTGTAGAACAGACTTGTTTGTTCCTGATGGCAGACTATTTGGGAGAGCAGCAGACGTAAAGGTAAATAAGGCAAGAACTGTCTACTCGGAAGATTTCCAGTTAGTGCTACATTCAATGACCAGCAGCTCTGAGGAGATGATACAGGAGGGAAATTTGCTTCCTTGGGAAATAGTAATGGAAGCTTTATCTGCAAGGGAGCTTACAGCCTTCCTTTGTAGGATTTGGAGTGATATCAAAATAGTGTATGGACTGGAATAGAGCTATTTTTAAAATTTTCCATTGGAAGAAAGGAGGGTAGGGGGAGAAGGAAAGAGTGAGAGAAAGGAAAAAAGAAAAGTGGTATTGAAATAAAAAATGAAAACCCAAACATTTTTTCGTAGGAAATTTTGAAAAAAAAAAGTTTTTTTTAATTACTGTGGGAATTTTTTTTTTAACAGCCCTCGTTTGGAATAATTGGAGGAGCATTTGCAGCCATATTATATTTCAGTCTACTGCAATCAGCCACACTATTGCTAAACCATGGCAAGCTGTATGAGGATCAGAGAGTGACAAAGACGAGCGCAGTTCGCATGGATAATTAAAAGTGCATTACACCACAACATATCACAGCTTATCTCAGCTAGGTGAGGATTGTGTCTGTTTATATAAATATTTGTTGCTATGGGAAGGAAACTGGGAGTGAGCTGTGAATTAAATGGCATGCACTCAGCAAAGATTTAAATCAAAGAACTGCTAAATAATAATCAAGTTATTCCGTGGACTGTGAGTATATGTGCTCCATCTGCAAAGGAATGGGCTTAAAAATGTCAGCAGG
The DNA here is from genome assembly GCF_015237465.2 of Chelonia mydas. NCBI lineage: Eukaryota > Metazoa > Chordata > Testudines > Cheloniidae > Chelonia > Chelonia mydas. The sequence goes on from NC_057849.1 coordinate 127,979,751, forward strand.
GAGAATATAAGAATTGCACATAGTACCCAATGAAAAGACAGCAGCTGAGCTACAGGAGACAGCTTAAAAACGTAGGTTCAGGTCTGCATTTTGAGGGCTTGCAGAAACACCTATTAAAGTCAATGTGAAATTCTGCTTGCATGACTAAACTATATTGGCGACTATAAGATTACGAAGGGTGTCTGGTATTGGACCAATGGTGGAAATTTGTCATATTTCGATTCTGATTACAATTCTGTCCCAGCATTATGGCCCTCAGGGAGCCTACTTAATTTATTTTCAACATGATGAACTTTAATTGTATTTTTCCACATTTAAAATTGGCTTTTTCTACATTCCAAATTTAACAAGTTACTGTCTGACAACTCTGAGCATTCAGCACTTGGCTTCTTAACTGCAGTATCCCCCCTTATGACTACTAGTGCTGATCCAGCTCTGGTAAAGAATGAAACTCCCCTCTTGCCCAATTGGCAGGTGTTCGGTAAGGAACTTAATCATCACTAGCAAATAAAGGGAAATTTTCTTCATTGACTTTAACAAAGTTGAAGTAATAATTAATCTCCAAGAATTACATAAATAATGGGTGAAAACTTGGTCCCATTGAAATCAAGGAGAGTTTTGCTGCTTACTTCAATGGGACCAGGGTTTCACCCATTGTTTGTTTTTTAACTTAAACATGGACATATAGAAATATCTAGAGATGGGTAAAGTCTATGAGGAAAGGAAAATTATCTCAACTTTCCCTTCATTTTTGGGGGTGGATTTTAACCAGGGGCTCCAGACAGGCCCCTCCAGTACTTCACTGACAGGATCGTTATCTCTCTGCTGCTCACTCTCAGATAAAACAACTGACTGTATTATGCTGGTTACTTTCAGGCATACTTTTCATTCTGATCCTAATGTGAAAATGGCATTTGCAAATGAGACCAGAGGGTTTGTTGACCAAAATCTACATTCCTGCTGCTTCAATTTTGATCAAAACAGACAAGGAGACACAACAAGGTGCCATCATGGAGTTTGAGGCGCAAGTGGTGTTCTCATCCATCCTCCCCGTGGAAGGAAAAGGCCATGGCAGGGACCGTCGAATCGTGGAAGTCAAAGAATGGTTACACAGGTGGTGTCGGAGAGAAGGCTTTGGATTCTTTGACCATGGGATGGTGTTCCATGAAGGAGGAGTGCTGGGCAGAGACGGGCTGCATCTTACGAACAGAGGGAAGAGCATCTTTGCGAGCAGGATGGCTAACCTAGTGAGGAGGGCTTTAAACTAGGTTCACCGGGGGAAGGAGACCAAAGCCCTGAGGTAAGTGGGAAAACGGGATACCGGGAGGAAGCACAGGCAGGAACGTCTGTGAGGGGAGGGCTCCTGCCTCATACTGAGAATGAGGGGCAGTCAGCAGATTATCTCAAGTGCTTATATACGAATGCACAAAGCCTTGGAAACAAGCAGGGAGAACTGGAGGTCCTGGTGATGTCAAGGAATTATGACGTGATTGGAATAACAGAGACTTGGTGGGATAACTCACATGACTGGAGTACTGTCATGGATGGTTATAAACTGTTCAGGAAGGACAGGCAGGGCAGAAAAGGTGGGGGAGTAGCACTGTATGTAAGGGAGCAGTATGACTGCTCAGAGCTCCGGTACGAAACTGCAGAAAAACCTGAGTGTCTCTGGATTAAGTTTAGAAGTGTGAGCAACAAGAGTGATATAGTGGTGGGAGTCTGCTATAGACCACCGGACCAGGGAGATGAGGTGGATGAGGCTTTCTTCCGGCAACTCGCAGAAGCTACTAGATCACACGCCCTGGTTCTCATGGGTGACTTTAATTTTCCTGATATTTGCTGGGAGAGCAATACAGCGGTGCATAGACAATCCAGGAAGTTTTTGGAAAGCGTAGGGGACAATTTCCTGGTGCAAGTGCTAGATGAGCCAACTAGGGGGGGAGCTTTTCTTGACCTGCTGCTCACAAACAGGGAAGAATTAGTGGGGGAAGCAAAAGTGGACGGAAATCTGGGAGGCAGTGACCATGAGTTGGTTGAGTTCAGGATCCTGACACAGGGAAGAAAGGTAAGCAGCAGGATATGGACCCTGGACTTCAGGAAAGCAGACTTCGACTCCCTCAGGGAGCGGATGGATAGGATCCCCTGGGGGACTAACATGAAGGGGAAAGGAGTCCAGGAGAGCTGGCTGTATTTCAAGGAATCCCTGTTGATGTTACAGGGACAAACCATCCCGATGAGTCGAAAGAATAGTAAATATGGCAGGCGACCAGCTTGGCTTAACAGTGAAATCCTAGCGGATCTTAAACATAAAAAAGAAGCTTACAAGAAGTGGAAGGTTGGACATATGACCAGGGAAGAGTATAAAAATATTGCTCGGGCATGTAGGAATGAAATCAGGAGGGCCAAATCGCACCTGGAGCTGCAGCTAGCAAGAGATGTCAAGAGTAACAAGAAGGGTTTCTTCAGGTATATTGGCAACAAGAAGAAAGCCAAGGAAAGTGTGGGCCCCTTACTGAATGAGGGAGGCAACCTAGTGACAGAGGATGTGGAAAAAGCTAATGTACTCAATGCTTTTTTTGCCTCTGTCTTCACTAACAAGGACAGCTCCCAGACTGCTGCACTGGGCATCACAACATGGGGAGTAGATGGCCAGCCCTCTGTGGAGAAAGAGGTGGTTAGGGACTACTTAGAAAAGCTGGACGTGCACAAGTCCATGGGGCCGGACGAGTTGCATCCGAGAGTGCTAAAGGAATTGGCGGCTGTGATTGCAGAGCCATTGGCCATTATCTTTGAAAACTCGTGGCGAACGGGGGAAGTCCTGGATGACTGGAAAAAGGCTAATGTAGTGCCAATCTTTAAAAATGGGAAGAAGGAGGATCCTGGGAACTACAGGCCAGTCAGCCTCACCTCAGTCCCCAGAAAGCAGGTCCTCAAGGAATCAATCCTGAAGCACCTACATGAGAGGAAAGTGATCAGGAACAGTCAGCATGGATTCACCAAGGGTAGGTCATGCCTGACTAATCTAATCGCCTTCTGTGATGAGATTACTGGTTCTGTGGATGAAGGGAAAGCAGTGGATGTATTGTTTCTTGACTTTAGCAAAGCAGTTCTGCGGAAAAGGACCTAGGGGTTACAGTGGACAAGAAGCTGGATATGAGTCAGCAGTGTGCCCTTGTTGCCAAGAAGGCCAATGGCATTTTGGGATGTATAAGTAGGGGCATAGTGAGCAGATCGAGGGACGTGATCGTTCCCCTCTATTCGACATTGGTGAGGCCTCATCTGGAGTACTGTGTCCGTTTTTGGGCCCCACACTACAAGAAGGATGTGGATAAATTGGAGAGAGTCCAGCGGAGGGCAACAAAAATGATTAGGGGTCTGGGACACATGACTTATAAGGAGAGGCTGAGGGAACTGGGATTGTTTAGTCTGCAGAAGAGAAGAATGAGGGGGGATTTGATAGCTGCTTTCAACTACCTGAGAGGTGGTTCCAGAGAGGATGGTTCTAGATTATTCTCAGTGGTAGAAGAGGACAGGACAAGGAGTAATGGTCTCAAGTTGCAGTGGGGGAGGTTTAGGTTGGATATTAGGAAAAAAAAATTTTCACTAGGAGGGTGGTGAAACACTGGAATGCGTTGCCTAGGGAGGTGGTAGAATCTCCTTCCTTAGAAGTTTTTAAGGTCAGGCTTGACAAAGCCCTGGCTGGGATGATTTGATTGGGGATTGGTCCTGCTTTGAGCAGGGGGTGGACTAGATGACCTCCTGAGGTCCCTTCCAACCCTGATATTCTATGATTCTATGATCTCACCAAATATATTTTCAAATGTGTTGGAGTCAATTCTGAAGGAGGGAGGATTAGGTTACTTGGGATCACAAGTCTTTAGTATCAGTGGAGATGGATTGAGCCTAGAAGACCTAGCGAAAATGACAAAAGAATTTGCAATGAAAATACATAAGAGATGATCTACAAATGAGCATAACCACTGGTCAACTGGGCTTGCAAAATCAAAAGAGATTCTTACTGAATAAACCATACCAATAAAATTTTGAAATGGAATCAAAATGATCAAGGAAGATTGACAGGGAAAGCATCTTATAAAGCGTTGGAAACATTTTCAGAAGTAAGTCTTTAGCATGTAAGTATTCTGAGAATGAAAGTACATTCCCTAATATGTTCTTCTACTCATGATGTGTTCCTTGGAGACATAGACATTAACTATCTACACAAGGAGGAAGATGCAACAAACATAGAGAGCTGAGGGATGAAAGATGATCAAAATCATAAAGAGAGATTACAAAGCAAATTACTCAAGGGGAGAGTGAGACAAGAGGTGGAGATAATGTATGAGTAGTCACTGGAGAAGTGTGTTGATCATCTGTCCTGCAAATTTGACAGCAGATGGACCCAAGTGAGTAAAACCAAGTGAATTCTTTATATGAGGAAAAGATTATATGGAGGCCCTAAACGGATACAAACCCACATGGTATCTTTTTATTCTCAACAAAGACAGACAGAAAAGGAAAAAATGAAGTCAGGCTTGAGTAGCCATTTCACTATAAGGGCCAGATTCTCCATCCTGCTCAAGCTCCGTTTTGTGAAGGAATAGGGAGTGGGGAGTTGAGGGAAAGATGGCTTTAATCTATTCATATTATGGAGCCATTTGGGGGCTGATTCAGCTCCTGCCACAAACTAAAGCAGCCTCAGGGATAGGGTATGGCAGAGGAGAGCATTAACAAAACACTCCTAGATGGGGTTTTGTTAGCCTAGTGCCTCTTTGCAGATCCCTTATATCTCTTCCTTATATAAGGAATTCAGTTGGGTTTATTCAGTTAAGTCCATCTGCCACTATATTTGCAAGTTGGATAACCAATACACTCCTGGTTCCACTAACTACATCTTAAGATTTCTGGAACAGCATAACAGGGCAATCTGCCCCTTTAATGGTACCAGGGGAGGGGAGGCAGGAAGCATCTGACCCTGGTGCAGGGAGAAGCCCAGCAGGCAGGTTCTGGGAATCAGCTGACACACCTGAACAGTACCTATAAGGTGGATAGAAAGCTGGCTAGATTGTCGGGCTCAACGGGTAGTGATCAATGGCTCGATGTCTAGCTGGCAGCTGGTATGTAGCAGAGTGCCCCAGGGGTCAGTCCTGGGGCCTCTTTTGTTCAACATCTTTATTAATGATTAATGTTTTAGCCTAACCAAAAGAAGGTTGAGGGAAGATATGATCGCTCTCTATAAATTTATCAGAGGGGTAAATACCAGAGAGGGAGAGGAATTATTTAAGCTCAGTACCAATGTGGACAAAAGAACAAGTGGATATAAACTGGCCATCGGGAAGTTTAGACTTGAAATTAGACGAAGGTTTCTAACCATCAGAGGAGTGAAGTTCTGAAATAGCCTTCCAGGGGAAGCAGTGGGGGCAAAAGACCTATCTGGCTTGAAGATTAAACTCGATAAGTTTATGGAGGAGAGGGTATGATGGAATAACATGATTTTGGCAATTAATTGATCTTTAAATATTCATGGTAAATAGGCCCAATGGCCTGTGATGGGATGTTAGATGGGGTGGGATCCGAGTTACTACAGAGAATTCTTTCCTGGGTATCTGGCTGGTGAATCTTGCCCACATGCTCAGGGTTCAGCTGATCGCCATATTTGGGGTCGGGAAGGAATTTTCCTCCACGGCAGATTGGAAGAGGCCCTGGGGAGTTTTCGCCTTCCTCTGTAGCATGGGGCATGGGTCACTTCCTGGAGGATTCTCTGCACCTCGAAGTCTTTAAACCATGATTTGAGGACTTCAATAGCTCAGACATAGGTGAGAGGTTTATTGCAGGAGTGGGTGGGTGAGATTCTGTGGCCTGCATTGTGCAGGAGGTCAGACTAGATGATCGTAATGGTCCCTTCTGACCTTAATATCTATGAGTCTATGATAGGATTAATTGCACCCTCAGCAAGTTCGCAGATGACATTAAGCTGGGAGAGGTAGATACAATGGAGGGTAGGGATAGGGTCCAGAGTGACCTAGACAAATTGGAGGATTGGACCAAAAGAAATCTGATGAGGTTCAACAAGGACAAGTGCAGAGTTCTGCACTTAGGAAGGAAGAATCCCATGCACCACTACAGGCTGGGGACCGACTGGCTAAGCACCAGTTCTGCAGAAAAGGACCTGGGGATTACAGTGGATGAGAAGCTGGATATGAATCAGCAATGTGCCCTTGTTGCCAAAAAGGCCAATGGCATATTGGGATGTATTAGTAGGAACATTGCCAGCAGATCAAGGGAAGTGATTATTCCCCTCTATTCAGCACTGGTGAGGCCACACCTGGAGTATTACGTCCAGTTTTGGTCCCCCCACTACAGAAGGGATGTGGACAAATTGGACAGAGTCCAGCGGAGGGCAACGAAAATGCTGGGGCACATGACTTACAAGGACAGGCTGAAGAAACTGGGGTTATTTAGTCTGCAGAAGAGAAGAGTGAGGGGGGATTTGATAGCAGCCATCAATTACCTGAAGGGGGTTCCAAAGAGGATGGAGCTAGGCTGTTCTCAGTGGTGGCAGATGACAGAACAAGAAGCAATGGTCTCAAGTTGCAGTTGGGGAGGTCTAGGTTGGATATTAGGAAACACTATTTCATTAGGAGGGTGGTGAAGCACTGGAATGGGTTACCTAGGGAGGTGGTGGAATCTCCATTGTTAGAGGCTTTTAAGGCCCGGCTTGACAAAGTCTTGGCTGGGATGATTTAGTTGGTGTTGATCCTGCTTTGAGCAGGGGATTGGGCTAGATGACCTCCTGAGGTCTCTTCCAACCCTAATATTCTATGATTCCATGATTCTACCTCATAGTTCGCCCACTCAGCTGGACAATAAAAGAGGTCCCAGCTCATTGGTGGGGGTCAGGTAGGGGGAGGAGGAAAAGAAGGAGAGAGTAGGGAGTATATTTTCCTGTCACCAGAGCAGGAGTCTTCAGGCAGGTGGGCTTTATGGATCTGCCTCCCACCAGGGTTGGGGAAGGCCCTGCCTGGTAGCTACTGGAGGCCAGACGGCCCCAATCTGAACCTTTAACCAAGTTATTTGTTATTTTTGCACAGTTTCTTTCCTTGTGATGATATTAAACAGAGCCCTGAAAGAAGGGACAGAGACTAAGCTGGTCTTGGCTGACACCTAATCCCTAGCTGGTAATTAGGGCCACTAGCTTACAGGGCCACAGAACAGATTCTAGCCCACAGTATTTTGCTGTTGTAATATTGCTCTAGTGCAGTGGTTCCCAAACTTGTTCCGCCGCTTGTGCGGCGAAAGCCCCTGGTGGGCCGGGCCAGTTTGTTTACCTACCGCATCCACAGGTTCGGCCGATCGTGGCTCCCAGTGGCCGCGGTTCGCTGCTCCAGGCCAATGGGAGCTGCTGGAAGCGGCGGCCAGTACGTCCCTTGGCCTGCGGACGCGGCAGGTAAACAAACTGGCCCGGCCCGCCAGGGCCTTTCCCTGCACAAGTGGCGAACAAGTTTGGGAACCACTGCTCTAGTGGAATGGGAGTAAAGTAGCTCACATTCTAGTTTTCACAGTAGAAATTGGGATGTGAAATTAGCCAAAGGGCCACAAAGTACTGATGATTTCATACTTGTGATTCAATGGAGGAGTCCTATGAAAACCACAACAAAGGGCCAACTAGCCAACAGAACATGGCTTAGTGCAATAAGTATCCAAAGCCATATGACAATAAGAAATGAACCTTTAGGTCCACGGGTTTCTAAGAGGCTTGTTATAGTTATGGAAGAAACATATTTTCATTGTCTGACCATAATCTGTCAATGCAGTTCTTTGAACTGAAGAATGTAAGAATTTAAACTAAAGCTAGTACTTTACAGGTAGCTGTGATTTAATAGCTTTGTCTTTGACAAACACTTCTGACAGCTAATTATTATTTTGCCTAGAAGTTTTCTTTTTCATAATAAGGTCAACACAAGAAGTTGTGTGGAAATGAATAGAAAGAACTAGCTGTCACTTTACAGTGTCTTTGTTATAAATTTAACAATACAAATAGATCACATTATGAAACCTTTTTTTGAACTTCTTTATAACATTTTTTATGAAGTAGACAGTTGGGTCCAGATCTTCTAAGGTATTCCATTATGGGAGTTAGGCCCCTAAATACCTTTGGGAATCTGGGCCTTAGATACTATTGTGCCCTGACTGATGGACAGTTGCATAAATGAATGAATAATAATAATGAAATTAAATATAATAGTGAAGAATTCTACACTCTGCTTATTTACTGGGGATTCTCTCCTATCATATTATGCCATACAACATGGTTGAACATGTCAAAATTACCTCATGAGTCTGACATATAGATTTGTTATCTGAAGTTTTGCTGAACCCAAAGGTCTTGGTAACTTTACTCTTTGTAAGGCAGTGGCAGGAAGTAAATCAAAGGGGACACAGCCATCCGACTGATAGATAGTTGATGCAAGCAGCCAAACAAAAGTGCTTTCACTCAAAACTTTTGCTTTATTTATAGAGCCCTGCATGGACACAAAATTGATATCTGTGGATGGCGGACGTCCGTGGATATAAATCGGATATTAGGGGAGCTCCAGGGCTTCACCGGGAATTGCAACAGCGAAAGCAGCAGCATGTTGGGCCACTGCTCGCAGGAGCCAGCTCCTCTGGCATGGCTGTATAGTCCCCAGCCCTGTCCTTATCCTCACCCATAGCTGTCCCTGGTTGCACTAGTGTGTGCAAGCAGCTTGCATGCCCTCAGACAGGAGATGCAGATGGCTGTGTGGAAGGGACTCCTGTCCCGGGGCATGCGGGACACTTGCACACGCTAGCATGATCAGGGACAGCTGCTGGTGAAACTGTTGCCTGCCCCAGTGGGCGGGACTGGGGGAGGTACAGCCATGCTGGAGGAGGGCCTGCGTGGGGCGCTGCCTCCTGTGAGCGGCAGTCTAACATGCTGCTGCTTTTGCTGCTGCAGTTCTCAATAGAGCCCTGCAGCTCCTCAGATATCTGATTTATATCCGTGGATATCTGCATCCGTGGATATAAATTTTATATCCACCCAGGGCTCTCTTTATTTAGTCTCTAGCACTTACACATGTCTGCAATAGGTTAGTAGAGCAGCCCAAATTACCCCCAGATTCATATTTACCCAGGGTTTTGAAGAGGTCTCAAGTGAATAACTGTAGACATCCCGTGGCCCGCAGTTCTGTCTGCAGGGGAACTTGAGAGGTGTCCAAGTGTTCACCGAGCCAAGAGTCCTTCCTCTTTTTATTACCAATTTGTTAGTATTACATAGCTTGTTCATGAAGAAAAAAAAAGGGCTAAGCAGAGGCTAAGTTAAATGTGGAGTTTTCCAGCCTGTAGTGTGGAGTTTTCCATCAGTTAACACGCTGTATCTCACTCAGCAATAGTTAACTATTGCCAGACTTTCCATCTTGCCAAACCTCATGTTTCGGCACAAAGCTCACATCAGCAGGGCACAGGATGATGTTTATTCCTTGTGGTCACTCACTTCTCCCTCCCCTCCTGATCTGTTAGTTGTGCTAAGGCTGCTACAAAGGCCTCAGAGCTGCTTTCAGGGATAAGCATAACAATTGGTTTTCTAGCTGTGGACTGTGGTTTAGGCATGTTTCTGGGTTAACAAAATTTCCTCCTTACAGTTCCCCAACTTGAAGATGACCTCTTTCTTAAAAAGAGGGCCTTCACATAACTGCAGTCACACCCACAAAGGCTCCTGGCTGCACCAGAGATGTGGTCCAACAAGCTCAAGGCTCTTAGCCGAGACCAAGGAAATGATCTTGTTGGCATCCCAAACTCAGCAGACCCGGTCAGCTGGGTGATGACTGCAGATTGGCAAGTTGCACATACTCCCCTTCTAAGGGTAAGGGTGATGGTGGCAAAAGCCATCTGGCTCATCTGTCGGGGGACTTGGAGTTGCCAAATTTAGCACCAAGTACATCACGTCATAAGGCTGAAAAAAAAGAAGATTACTGCTACTTGGAACATTAAAATTATTACAATGGGATTCAGGGCCAAATTGAAGATCCCTGTGCCAGCGAGCGACCATTCCAATAATACCTCCCACCACTGGTGTTTTTTAGATTCTGGCCAATTCTTGCAAATATCCATTTAATTTCATTGATGTTATGATGTACAGTAACCATGACCTTGTGCGCCTCTGATTTGGCAGTGTGCAGGTGGCTCTGCAAATCAGGGAGTACAAGCGTTTGTAAAAGAGTTAAAGTCATTCCAAGGGATACAGATTTTACAGCAGAGTCAAAGGATATGTCTCTTTTAATTGATTATATTTAAGTTTAGGCATTTGAAATTCAAAATCACATCCCTGAATCACTATAACATGACAAAAACTTTTATCCTCATGAGGATCATTATCTATTTTATGAAAGTAATTAACAAGAAGCATAGAACACTAGTTTCTTAAACACACACGGTGATCACCTATATATATAAACTTAGAGTTATTATTTGCAAATGGGTTAATAGCATAGTGGCATTTCCCTTCAGTCATCTCCCATTCTATAGTAGTTTTAGCTTCAGGAAACACCGGGTAAGGTTCGGCTTTAATTGGGTGACCATTACCTGTGTCAATGGAGTGGTATGCCTGTTCAGTCAGTCCTGGGTTGGCTGAGAACGTCGGCTCGTGGCTAGTGCACAGATCCTTGATCTGCTGTCGCTGCATACGCCCAAGGGTCATGGAGAGGTTCACCTCTTCCACGCCACCATCACTTTTCCCTTCATAGCCTTCAGGCCACTCAGCATCATCTCCTCCCTGGGCTGTAAACTGACAAACCCTTAATTCTCTGGAATAAAAGGGCTTTAGAGAATTAATATGGTACACCTTAGGTTTTCAGTTGGAGGTGGGGAAGGCTATGAGATAATTAACAGCTCCCAGGCGCTCCTGAACCGTGAATGGCCCTTCCCACGACGCTTCCATTTTATGGGCCTGGAGCACCTTTAAGACCATGACCTGGTCCCCTACTTTGAAGGAATGCTCTCTGGCATGTTTATCATACAAGGCTTTTTGCTCTTTTTGAGCATCCTTCAGATTTTCTTTAGCAAGCGCTAAAGAGGTTCGGAGGGTGTTTTGTAGGTTGGTCACAAAGTCCAGAATGTTAGTTCCTGGAGAAGGTATAAACCCCTCCTATTGCTGCTTCACCAACTGTAATGGCCCCTTAACCTCGCGGCCATATACAAGTTCAAATGGTGAAAACCCTAAACTGGGATGTGGTACAGCTCTGTAGGCAAAGAGCAACTGCTGCAACAGAGGTGCATGTGTCTTATTAACTCTGTTTTCTCCTAGAGCCCCAGGAAGAAATCACAGCCAGCCTTTCATCCTATCTGTGATTTGGGGGGCATGTCATAAATATAAAGGGAAGGGTAAACACCTTTAAATCTCTCCTGGCCAGAGAAAAAACCTTTCACCTGTAAAGGGTTAAGAAGCTAAGACAACCTCGCTGGCACCTGACCAACATGACCAATGAGGAGACAAGATACTTTCAAAGCTGGAGGGGGGTGGGAAACAAAGGGTTCTCTCTGTCTGCGTGTTGCTTTTGCCGGGACCAGAGCGGGAATGCAGGTCAGAACTCCTGTAAAGGGTTAATAAGCAATCTAGTTAGATATGTGTTAGATTCTGTTTTGTTTAAATGGCTGATAAAATAAGTTGTGCTGAATGGAATGTATATTCCTGTTTTTGTGTCTTTTTGTAACTTAAGGTTTTGCCTAGAGGGATTCTCTATGTTTTGAATCTGATTACCCTGTGAGGTATTTACCATCCTGATTTTACAGAGGTGATTCTTTTACTTTTTCTTCAATTAAAATTCTTCTTTTAAGAACCTGATTGCTTTTTCATTGTTCTTAAGATCCAAGGGTTTGAGTCTGTGTTCACCTATGCAAATTGGTGAGGATTTTTATCAAGCCTTCCCCAGGAAAAGGGGTGTAGGTTTGGGGCGGGGGAAGACGTTTCCAAGCGGGCTCTTTCCCTGTTATATATTTGTTAGATGCTTGGTGGTGACAGCAATAAAGTCCAGGGGCAAAAGGTAAAATAGTTTGTACCTTGGGGAAATTTTAACCTAAGCTGGTAAAAATAAGCTTAGGGGGTTTTTCGTGCAGGTCCCCACATCTGTACCCTAGAGTTCAGAGTGGGGAAGGAACCTTGACATGGTGGCAGAGCAGTGGGATTAACTTGAAATCATTTTGAGATCAATTTGAGATTTTTTGAACCAGAAGCACAGATTTTAAAAAAAGACATTTTTTTCCCCCTTTGGGCTGCTGGAAAGCAGGTTTTCAGCTGAAAGCAGTTAGAGTTTTTTTTGGCCCCCAGACCTTCTTGTCCAGTGTTAGGGGGTGAAAGGGATTGTTTCTGCCTAAAATGAATTGGTTCCCCACCCAGTGCTGTCCTCTGGGGAATGTCAGTCCACAAATGAACACATTTAGGCTTAGTACAATTAAATAATAGCTTGTCAGTTTCCACCCAGAGACAACTGTACCCACTTGGGTAGCTTTTAATTCTTCCCACAAATAAATCCTCTCTCCCACTAGCCCCTTGTGTATGCATGAAGATGGTGTGGCTGCCACATTAAGTGGGGGATTCTATAGTGGCCAGTATAGACCATTTGCAACCCAAATGACACATTGCCAGTTCTTGCTGATTCCCAAGCTAATATTTCCAAGGGGCCCAAAGAGTGATTTGTTCATCTGGGATGTTAGGATCAGTAGTGATGTCAAAGGTATTGTTCACTTTACATTTCACTGTCATTCATAGATTGTATCCCCATGCTGTAGACACAATGGATTCCTGATTCACATCACCAAAGGAGCTGGTTTTCAAGGTCTTCCAGCTTTCACAATGTTAATAATCTAAAACACAAAGCAGAACAAACTTACCTCCCTCTATATAGGGAGGGGGAATCACTAAAACATTTAAGCTAAACTTACTAACTTTTACTCAGACCCATCTAGGCCTGAGTCCCTCTTTTCCCCTCTACCCTTTTTCCCTGGGAGGGGACTCTTGAACTTTTAACTGTGCTTTGAGCACGCACTGGGGGCTCAGCAAATTAACCAGCACTGGTTTACTTAGGGCTTGCTGAGGCTGGACACATGACTGTTGTTAATTTTGCCAGTGAGTACATGTTTTACTGGAGAGTGAGCAGTTTTCAGTAACACAAGGGACAATCCCACCAGATATTCCCAATGCTGCAAAGCGCAAACTAGTGCCAAAGCTTTCTTTTCACAGGGAGTAAATCTCCTCTCCACCTCACTGGAAGGTTAGGAGACATATGTCACAGGGCAGAGCACTGTTCCAGTGATTCTGACTCTGTAAAGCTCTCCTCACAAACGGTTCTCCCATCCAGGAACTTAAGCTAAGGCTTGTTTTAACTAGACCATGGATTCTTGTTGAGAGCCCCAGTTCCACTCTGCTCTCTTCTTTAACAGTTCATGAAGCGGAGTGGCCTTCTCGGAAAATCCCTCAGTGAAATCTCAGCTCCACTCTCTGTTGGTCAGGGGAATGCCCCTTTTGTCCCGAAATCACTCCAAAAATTTTATCTGTTGGGAGCACAGCTGGGCTTTCTTTGGGCTCACCTTAAACCAGTTTCCTGACTCTTTTGTAACACCCTGTCCAATACCTCCAGAGTCTCTTCCCTGGTCTGAGTGTGAACCAGGATATCATCCACATAAAAATATTATACTCTCTCTTTTGGGCATTCCTGCTTACATCTTGACTACCTAGGCGTGACAAAGAATAGAGGTATGTTTCAGTACATGGGGACCCTGGCAAAACACAACTGCTTCCCTTGAAAGGTAAAAGCAAATCTGTAATAGCTGTACTGATGTAAAGGGATAGCAAAGAAAGCCTTGGCCAAATCCAAAACTGAAACCCACTGGGCCCCTCCTACAATGGAGGCCACCCCCTCCTGACACTTAGTCACTACGGGCCATCAGCAGGGTCATCCAATTAAGGGGCAAAATATCCACCACAAACCTCCAAGTATTACCATAACCTTTAAGAACTGGCCACAGAGCGGCATTATTGGGGGTTTACCTGTTCTTGGCCCAAAAGCCCATCAAATGTTTCTTTCAGGCTGTCTTTTGCCTCCTTTGGCTACCTATACTGATCTGGCCTGAGGGATTCCAAGCCTGTAACTAGGATTTTCTGCATCAATTTTACCATATTTATTTTATTTTTGCCCCACACTCCTGGTATTTCTCTGCAATTACTAGGACTTCTGGGGGCCACTTGGGCCACTCCAGTTCTTCAGATGCCTGAAGGGCTGCTCTCCGGCACTTTGCTCAAATCTCCACTGGCTCCCAGGGTGTGCCAGGAGGTGGTTCCCCCAGGACTCTGTTAGCAAAATCAACCAGCACTCTCAAAGCTATTAAAACATCAATTCCCAGAATCTCTTCTCTTTCCTTTCTCCCTGTTAGCCCTCACCTTCCTTTAGAGTCTTATCTGGGAGGGCTATTGATTGACACATAGTTGCTTCATTTGGAGCAACAAATTCCCTATGGCTATAAAATAAACAGCTTTGGGCCCAATCCTTCTTTTGTTAATTTACTACTTTTCTCAAAACTGCTTTTCAGGCAGTAATTAAAATCAGTAGCAAAATAAACTTTCTTGTTGCTTGGCAACCATATCTTCAAGGGCAGTAAAGCCACCTGTGGCTTTAACCCTTAACTTTCAAAACAAAAACACACAAAAGAAAAAAAAAACAGCGTGTGTGTGGGGGGAAGACCTCTGTGTGTGTGTGTGTATGTGTGTGAGAAGAATGACTTAGGAAGGAAGGGAAACAAACAAAAAAAATAAAATGCAGACAACAACAGCAACAATTCTACAAGTTGGGCTTACCTTGGGCCAAAGAATGTGGGAATCTATACCCCTAGCCTGGCTCTGAGAGGAAAGTGGAAGCTGCCACAACATCCACCAGAGTGAGATCGGGGGGTGACAGCTGTCCTTGCCCGACATCCCAAGACTGTGCTCCAGTTTAATGGGCCTACCAGTTTCCCTGGTACCCTAGCTTGGTCAGGGGTGAAGGACCTGACCTCTACCCATTTTTCCCCTTATTGGTTATCCCCTTGGGGATCAATCTTCCTCACTGCAGGGGCTATGGGCATGGGAGTCTGCAGCTCTTCCAGTGTTTCAAGCAAGGGACCATATGGGTACTGCCCAGAAAAGCCCAAAGGAAAGGGAAGTTCTTGGTGATCATCCCTCTCATCATCATAAGAAGGATGCAAGTCGGGGTCCTCCTCTGACCCATACCCACTTCCCAGACTACAACTTCCTCTAATTGAAGCCACTATTTCCTTCTGCTCTCCCCCATGGCTCTGAGAGCACAAATCTGTCTCTTATATTCCCCATGATCTTCCTGGATCTTAACCTGAGAATCCTTCAGTAAGGTTCTAACAATTCCTTCACTCTCCATTGTCTGCCATTTCAGTCTAGACACCTCCTGTTCCAGCTTCTCACTCACGATTTCACTGTCTCTATCACACACGCTTGCTTTTGCACTTCCACTATCTGAGCTTGGAGGATGTCTGACTCAGCCTTCAGCCTGGATATCTCTTTGTCTTTCTCAATTTTATATTTCTCTAGTTCTTCCCTTCTTGCCTTTAACTGACCTATCTCTCTATCTACAACTATCACTACTGTCTGCTTACAGAGCTGTAGGATCACCACGGGGCCAGTCAAAGCTCTAGGTTTCAGAGGCATGTTACCCCAGTTCCTGTATAAAATCATAAAATCCCCATATAATTTTCAACTGTTCTTCCTTTCCAGATGTTTCCTTTCCTTTGGACATAATTCCTCACTTGATCAGGCCACCAGCCTGAGCTCTAAGTCCCACTAACAGAATTTATCCATAAACTGACTTGAGAGTTACAACATGAGAACTGCAGGTAGCTATCCCACCTCACTGTCCTCTACTTCCTATTGCAATAGACAACTACTGGTTTGCATCAACAATCCCCTTCCTCTCCATCATCCAACCTTGGGCCTCCAATTCTATTACCCGGGGTTTTGTTGAACCCAAAGCTCTTCGTAACTTTACTCTTTGCAAGGCGGCGGCAGAAAATGAATCAATGGGGACATGGCTGTCCTGCTGATAGATAGTTGATGCAAGCAGGCAAACAAAAGTGTTTTCACTCAAGCCTTCTACTTTATTTAGCCTCCAGCACTTACACATGTCTGCAACAGGTTAGTAGAGCAGCCCAAATTACCCCCAGATTCATATTTACCCAGAGTCTTGAGGAGATCTTGAGTGGATAATCATAGACTCCAGTGGCCAGCCTTCCATCTGCAGGGGAATATGAGAGCTGTCCAAGTGTTCAAGTGTCCAAGTATCCACCGAGCCCAGAGTTCTTCCTCTTTTTATACCCAATTTGTTAGTATTACATAGCTTGATCATCAAAAAAAACAACCAAACAAAAAAAAAAACACCTGCTGAGTAGAAGCTAAGTAAAGTAAAGTTTCAGAGTAGCAGCCATGTTAGTCTGTATCCGCAAAAAGAAAAGGAGGACTTGTGGCACCTTAGAGACTAACAAATTTATTTGAGCATAAGCTTTCGTGTTATTCAGCCAGTCTCTATCTAACCCCATCTATACAATGGAAAATATGGCGGGAAAAAACAGATTTGAGAGGACAGAGAAAAAAAAAAGAGTAAACTCAGTATGATGTGTGACAGGAAAAGTTTTAGTGAATCTCTCATTCTTTCTGTCCCATCCAGCTCAAAAATCTCTCCCCCAAAGCTGTCAGCTAATGGTTACAGATCAAATATAAAATAAAAATCTGTCCACCGCACCAGGATGCTAATGCTAATCCATCCAAAGTAGTGTACATCAGCCTTGTAAAATTCTGTTTTCATCTTGAGGAGAGTAATTTACTTTGATGAGTGATTAAAATCTCATTAGTCTTTTCTAGTATAGGTGAATAGATTCTGAGCCTTCGCTGTTCAAAGTTCATGTTGATTTTGCAACACTGCCATACTTGCCCATTGGCCTTGTTTAAGTTGTGCTGAGAACTGGATCCATGGGAACAAAGATATTTTTTTTTTGGTCATAGTATCTTCTCTATAAAATACTGATATGGTTTATGAGCTACTTAAATTCCAGGCATTACAAGCCAATTTGTGGCATTTAGCAATATGCCTGAGTAGGAGGTGAGTGGAGCTGTACCTCCCTACCTTAACCTAGAGGAGTCCCACTCCCTGCTGAAGCAACATGGTTTGTGGGGACAATATACCTTCTTGTTTCAGATGGCCCACTCTATAGCCTCACCTACTTTCTGCTCCTTTTCCTATTCCCTTTGGAGCAGGCCATGGGAACAGTTCCTGAGGTCCACTGAGTGCAGGGACTACGCCTATGACTGGCCCTTGTGTGGGCTGTGCAAGTAGATGGAGGCAGGAGAAGGTTACTTGTATTGTCCCTTTGTACATCTGCATAGGAGCCTGTCACAATTTGGTTCTAACTCTCAATATGCAAGCCATTTTCTATGGGGTTACAAAAGATGTTCTCGCTACTTAGATATATATGGTCTTATAGGTGGTGGGGAAACACTGAAGACCAAGTATGCTACAGACCATTACTCAATTTATGACAAAGAGCATGTTGTTAATTGTGGTTGGGTAGCTTTCCTTTATTATTATTTTCTTCTCTCTCCTCATACATATAATATAGATCAACATGTCTTGAGTGTTTAAAGATCTCAAACAATGGAACACCCATGTTATAGGAACTTCAATTGCTCCAGTAGGCCAAAAATTTCAAAAACAGATGCCTAAAGTTAAAGCCTTCACATCTAAATTCCTTGATTTCCTAGGAAACCTGTTTTATCTCATAATTTGAGTGCTTTCAAATCCCCATGCAAGACGTAGTTTACACACTTCATGTTTTTAAAGAATCTGGTGACCTTGAGGTAAATCTCCATTACTACATATTATTGCACAGCAATTGCAGGCAACTGTTAATCTATATGCTAAGGTAAAATCTCTTACAGTACATTTGCTATATTTGTACTTGCACAAATGGAGACAGACTTGTTTTTCACAGATGATTTAATCTGTTATTTACCTACCAATGCAGTCAACGCCTGCAGCTATTTCAGCAGAACAAATAAAAAATTATAACTGAACAAACCAATGATGAGAAAAAAGTGTGCTTTTGATTGTAATTTTCTGTCTAGTGATATGTGTTCCTCAGTGACATGACAGTGCCATTATGTAATGTGAACAATACATGTAGCCCATTCCTATCAAAACCCATAAAAAGCAAGTTTAAAGGAAAATTATTATTTACTACTTACAACAAAAAGTATTATCAATTGCTGATTATTGATATATTAACAAGTACTTGATAATAACTTCTATTTATTTATTTTAATTTTTTAATTGTGTCTGTTGTGGTTTTCACCAAAGTCAAAGTTCTAATGGTCTAAAGCTCAAAAGCAAAGCAGTAAACATAACAAATGCACCTCATCACCACTCTCAGTAATGGTCTGAGTAAATAGATGAGGTTGACATTTAAATATAGCAAACCCATTCAAGAATCTTGAATCAGATTCCCCAAAAATGTGCGATCTAGATTAATTATAATATGTTTGTTTTGTTCTGTTTTTTAAACCTTTAGAACGAAGCTCCTCTTTCCACTAATTTGTGGGTGATTATTTCAGGTTACAAAAATCAACCCTAAGTGCGTGCTAAAAAACACAGACCTTTGCCTGATTGCTCAGATCCTGTCTACATGGAGTTATCTCTGGTTAGCTATCCCTGATTAAAAGCAGGTACGCACAATCTTATTCCAGAATAAAAGTGATTTGTTCTGCTTTATCTTAATCCATTTATGGATTAAGCTAAACTGGAACAAGGCACCCAGGATTCAGGAATAATTCCATGTGTAGACAAGCCCTTAGAAGGGGACTCCTATTATAGGACCTACAATGATCTCTACACACTATTTGTAGCTGTCATTTTGGATTTGCTCTTCTGAGGAGTATGGCTTGGATTTTCAAATGAGTCTAAGGTCTGTAGCTGCCCAAATCTCACTGAGTTTCAAGACAGCCTATATTCTATATTTTAAAGGTTTAGAAACTCTTTTTTTCTGATTGGAAATGCAGAGTTCAGCACAGGAAACATAATGTTAGCCCAGACACAATGTCAATCAGTGAAAGATTATGGTATGTAGCATGGGTAACTTCCCAGGCAGAGGTGGCCAGAATGTTCTCTCAAAATGACACCCAAAACGATATCTTATAATCTCTGTGAAAATGATCCTCAGTCAGCAGAAGAAACAAAGTGAAAAGTTGCACCTAAAAGCTTTCATAGGGCTGGTCACTTTTCCTTTAGATCCACCTGGAGTGATTTATTTGGACACAAATTATTCTGAACCATTTTAATTCCACGAGCAGCCACAGTGAACACAGAATGTTCATCTAATTCCTTTCCAACTGGCCAGTTTTTCAAACCGTTATTTCTCTTTAGCACACTGACAGATTGTCATCTTTTCAATACAGAATCTAAGTGCATATGCTAAAAATGTGCATTTAAAAAGCCATTTAACAACTCAGTGTAAATGTTAAACATGGGGAAGATGAAGGCCGCATAGCTGAACTCACCACTTAATTGAGGCAGCAGTCAAGAAATGAATCACTTCACGTCTGAAGCTTTCCCTATTATTAGCATATTTAGAATTTGTGCAGACAATATTTTTCCATTTAGGATATATTCTCCATCCATGCATTTTACACACCCATTTCTTTCTTCTTACCTTTACCAGTATGGCTCTCTTCCTACTGGACAAAGGATGTGTTTCTCTGTCATTTTGAACAATGAGCTGCTACTCATTTTCTTATTTATGTTTTATGTGGATTAATTCAATTTAGACTCCAAAAGAAGAGACATGTAAGACTTTTGTTGGACCAAATTCTGGACCACAACAAGTAGTCTGAATGGCTAAGCTGTACACTAAGGATCTGCATGGGGGATAGGAAGAGAAGAGTCCATCACCCAGGTTTGGTTCCTCTGCTCTCGGCAAAACCAGAGTAAGGCACACACCCTGTAGACCCATGCCTTTCATTTAACAATAAGTAGCTGCTGTGCTTTTGTAAACCAAGTTTATTTCAGACACAGGGTCTATTTCCATTCCTACATGCCCCCTCAACAAGCTCTCCTGTGCCACCCCGCTCCCTCCTCTATCACAGGGACTCCAGCAACTCCCCAGATATCCCTTCTGGTATGAGTTCTGTGCACCCCCCATTCACTTCTCTTTCCATACCAAGGTTCTCTAGCCTACCACCATGAACATCTCTCTGTGTGCATGTCCATTCTTACTGCTTCCAATGCCAGGCGCTCTGTGTGCTGCCCTCGCCACATGCCAGAATCCACCAATATCCCCCACTAGTTTTATATGTGCCCCCATTTCCCTCTATCCCCTGGGATCCCCATTCTTCACCTCATGGCAGGGACTCTGTGTGCTCCCTCCATGCCCCATTTTCCCCACCTGGGGGATTTGTGTGCACCCCACTCCTTCATATTCCTATGCTATGGTCCCCCATTCTTCACCCCATGCCAGAGCCCCCTGTCTGACCCCCGTTTCCTGCTTCCCTCCATACTAACATCTCTGTGTCTCCCTTCCCTCATATCCTCCCCCATTTCCCCACCACCAGGGATTCTATGTGCCCCCCCATTCTCTTTTCCCCCATGACATGTGTGCATGCCCTCATTCCCCCTTTCCCTCTACACCATTATTATGTGTTTGTTTTATTATTTATAAGTCATTCAGGGTGTCAACATGTTAAACTCTATTGGGAGGATGAACAGAGATGAGATGGAGATTGTTTTGCTGGAAGATGTTAATGGATGCCATCAACAACTCTGATTTACAGACAATTGCAGAGATGCTTGAAGCTGTGGCCATACTAAACAGATATCAGAGACTGTATGTGTCCCCCATTTCCCCTTTCAATTGTCCAACTTCCCCCGTAAAAATCAATAGGCTTCTGGCCCCTGATGCCTAGAACATTCCCTGAAATTTTGGAATTGATCAGATGCAGCATGCAAAAGTTATGATGTTACATACAAAGAAAAGGAGTACTTGTGGCACCTTAGAGACTAACAAATTTATTTGCTAATACAGACAGTCAGATGGTGGCATTTCTCTATTTGTCTAAGCTGAGTGTAAGGCCTTCACAAACTTGGCCCAAAAGAAACCAAAATGTTCTATTTTATTTTAAAAAGCATGATTTTTAAACCAATTGCACAATCCCTTGGGCCTCACTGATGATTTCTGAATGCTTGGAGTTGGCAAGAGTGGACCCAGCATTTGACTTTAGACAGTGGTAAGAACTCTTTTTTTAAGCTATTCAAAATATATATCAAATGATTCAGAAACCACTACCTATGTCTTTTTTCCCCCAATGTCAAAACTGCCAGGATTGAATCATCAGCTGCTCAGAATCGTAATTTCTCCAAGAAGGTCAGCATATGAGAACGAGTATTTCTGTGACCCAAAATATAGGACAAGGTGAAGTAAAAAAATTGAAGTGTAGTTAAATCACGTAAGGCTCTCCAGGGAGATGGCATAACATGCCATATTATTTTTGTACTAGTTTCCTGATGTCAAGAACTAATTACTCCATAAATCCTCTACTGTATTGATATCTGTATAAGAAGCATGGTGTGTGGCAGGCAAATATGCCTGATAATTGTGCATTTTAAAAAAATGCTTCCTCTTGCTGATGTCATCATTACTATGGGAAGGTTTTATCTTATTAAATGTTCTATTTTAACCTAGAAGTGACTGCAAAAGATAAGCAATAGATTATTTCTGCTAACAGGTAGAAAGACACTAGAGTAGACATCATGCGTGAAATCTTAGCCTAATAAAGTCAATGGTATAACTCCCATTGGCCAGGATTTCACACCACATTTCTCCCATCTCGCGTAGTTTGTAATGTTATGTGGTCATGAAATAATGAAAAATTATGGGCCAGATTCTCAGCTGGTGTAACTCTTCATAGCACTGTTAATGTGGTTTACGTGAAATCACTATAAAATGGGTGTACAACTGGTTGAATAAAATGTACTCAAATAGTAGTTATCAATGGTTTGCTGTCAGACTCGGAGGAAGAGCAGGGGCGTGTCTAGTGGGATCCTTGCACCGTCTATTAATAATCAATATTTTCATTAATGAATTGTATAGTGGAGTGGAGAATATGCTTATAACATTTTCAAATGACACCATGCTGAAGGAGTTATAAGCACATTGGAGGACAGGGTTAGAATTCAAAATTACCTAGAAAATTGGTGAACTGGTCTGGAATCAACAAAATGAAATTCAATAAAGACAAGTGCAAAGTACTTTTCCCTAGAAAGGAAAAAATCAAATGTACAAATACAAAATAGGGAATAGTTTGCTATGTGCTAGTACTGCTAAAAAGGATCTGGCGGTTATAGTGCATCACAAATTCAGCATTAGCCAACAATGTGGTGCAGTTGCAAAAAGGGCTAATAGCTTTCTGGGGTGTACTAACAGAAGTGTCATAGTTTGGACATACAAGGTAATTGTTCTGCTCTACTTCACGCTGGTGAGGCCTCAGTTGAAGTACTGTGTCCAGTTTTGGACACCACACTTTAAGGAAGATGTGCACAAACTGTAGAGAGTCCAGAGGAGAGCAACAAAAATGATAACAGGTTTAGAATACCTGACTGTAGCAAGGTGGGGCTCACCAACACAGCACCTCCTTCTGGTTATCCTGGGAATTAGCTCTTCTTCCAGGTCCAGAGTGCCCTCTTCCGGCCAGTGTCTCACCTTTCACTGGCCCGTGTCCCTCTCAGACCCAGTACCCCTTTCTTTGGGGTGCTGCCCCAGCAATACCCCCACAGTCTTTGGGTGTCCCCTCCCCAGGGAACCTCAACCCTCTACCCCCACCTTGCCTCAGTCTATGGCCACTGCCAGTCATCAGCTAGCCTACCCTGGGCTGCACCTCTGCAACCCCAGAACCCTTTCCAGCCTTTAACAAGTCAGCCTGCGGGGTTTCCAGTCTGGAGCTCCCCCAGCTCCTTGAGCCTTCCCCCAGCCCTGCTCCACTCTAGGTAATCTGTTCGGCTCCCCCAGCAGCCAGGCCCTTCTCCCTCAACAAGCTAGAGAGAGACTCACTTAGCTCCTGCCTAGGAGCCCTTTTATAGGGCCAGCTGAGGCCTGATTGGGGCATGGACCCATGTGTGGCTACTTCCCCCAATCAGCCTATTCTTACTGATTCCCTGCCACAGCCTGCTCTCAGAGCTGTTTTAAGCCCTTCAGGGAAGGAGCCGGGTGACTGCCGCACTACACTGACCTATGCAGAAAAGTTAAAAAATTGGGCATGTTTAGTCTTGAGAAAAGAAGACTGAGGAGGGAACTTGATATCATTTTCAAATAAGTTAAAGACTTTTAGAAAGAGGGTGGTGATTGTGACATTTTCTTGGGGTACCCGGAACTGAGAGTCACCATGTTAACCCCTGCCTCAGCGAAAGAGAGACTTGCTGGTGCTAAACTGGGTGTCAGCTCCCTGCCACAACAGGCTGTTAGCCATCCAAACAATCTCCTCAGAGCTCTGCCCACCCCTACTTTACCTTGTACCTTAATACTTGGTGTATTCCAATCCCCAAACTCCTCAGAAGCCTCTCCCTGTAGTGTCCAGCCCCTGTCACTGGACACTCACAGAAAGTACAAGGTAAGCGGACCCTGAAGGGAAAGTGAACACACAGCTTGATTGGTACAACTCAGGATCAGGTCTTTTATAAGAACACAGCACTTTAATCTATTTAGAGTGAAAACAAATAAAAGTTTATTACCAGAGGTTAAGATTTAAGAGATAGTGAACACACATAATAAGAACAGCAGGTTACAAATAAAACAAAATGTCTAACACACCTCCTTATAGTCTAAACTTAATGTTAACAGGCTAAGCCCTTGTCTAAAGAAGGCTGTCTTATCCAAATGTCCTTTATAGTGCTTTCAACCAAACCCTGACTGAGATCACGTTTTCGTTAATGTAATCACATTGCCCAATTATTCTCTAGGTGCAGGGTAAAACAGGGGTCCTTTTGCCTTCCTCTTATATCCCAGAGTTCATTGTCTTTTGCATCCCAAAGACAAGACCATCCCCTGCGGTTTTTGTCTCCAGTGCCTTCCCATATTGACTTTACTTCCTCATGTTGACTTGGAATGCAAATATAGCTCCTATTGTATTTTCCTTATAATGCTTAATTTACATCAGAAACAGGGACAGTGAATGTCAGGCAGAAAACCTGTTTGTCAACTCTACCTGGTTACATAATTTAAAATCTATTTTTAGTACATACACACAACTCCTTAGATACCATCCATACATACTCCTCACAACAATATTAATGACCATTATGATGCTCACTTTCATTTAAGACCTCACTTGATGTTCTTTATAGATAAACACTATGACATCAATGTGTAAGGTATTGTGAGTATGCCGGGCCTGTTAGGAGCTGCTGACAGAGTAGTGAGCCCTTTTGCCAGCTGGCACCAATGGGCCCATGTCACAGTGATCAATTCATCTCTATGTCCACTGAAGGCAGGACAAGAATTCATCAACTTAATCTGCACCAAGGGAGATTTAAGAAAGAGATTTCTAGCAATAAGGATAGTTAAGCACTGTAAGAGGCTGCCAACGGAGGCTGTAGAATTCCCATCACTGGAGACTTTAAAGAAAAGCTTAGACAAACACCTGTCAAGAATGTCCTATGTATACTTGGTCCTGCCTTAGTGTGGTGGGATGGACTAGATGACCTCTTAAGGTTCCTTCCAGTCCTGCATGACTATGGTTCTGTCATTAAAATCCATACAAGGATCTGATCCTATATCTCAATCTGACCCTCTCCTTTTTAATCTGATTAGACCCCTGGATCTCCTATAACATCAGCTTATCCAACTCCCATTGAAGCCAGTGTGAGTCTTTAATATCTATATCTATCCTGTATGTAGAAAGATACAAGTTGATTTTGCTAGAGGAAAGTCTCCAAGCAACCTTTCCAGGGCAGATACTATCTACTATTCTGTGTTAGTATTTTGCCTAGCTCAGTGGGGCCACAATCTTGGTCGGGCCTTAGGCATTATATAATAAACATGATTATCAATAATAAATATCTACTTTATTTTTATACAAAGTGTACATTATTGAGAAAATAATGCACATTTTGTGGAAATATTAAAAAATGTGATCATTGAATTCCAAGTGGACCAAAATTCACAATTATTTTGCAAGATGTTAGAAAAATCTTGGCTTTTCCTGTGAACATTTTGCAAAATGAAAGCAGGTGATATCGAGCAGCTCTAACAGAGTCCTAACTTTAAATGAAAACAAATGCATACTTTATTTTAAGTTTCAAGATGCTCCTTGTCCACTTTATCATTTATTGCCCAGTCTCGTAACCATTCATGCATGTAATGTGACTAGTCATATTGCAGATAGTGGAACTACTCATGTGAGCACAGTTACTCACATACATATTTGCAAGGTCGGTACATTAGTTATTATCGACATGCATTCCCCTCCAAACAATAAAATTGCCTCTGCAAAATGGCTTCTCTATTCTGCTCTTGCTGACCTTATCACCTGCTCCCAAATAATATCCCTTACCAACTCTCTCCACACAAACATGCACGCAGCCACTTCCTTCACTGACCCTGTTCCAATTACATCTATCTGATACCACCTGCCCGGCACGTATCTCCACATTGACTCGTTTGGTCAAATTAATCTCTAATGTAACTTCATTGATTTTTAATTAATGAGATTTCCTTTTGGGATTAGCAGGGGTTTTTTTTGTAATAGTTGTTAAATATTTTTAGAAGCTATTTTAGTTTATAGCTACCCAGATTTAGTTATAAATGTGCCTGCCCCTTGGCTTCCATAGGAAGCAGATGGTAGACTGACAAGATCTATTTAAGATCTGGCTGCCTTGAAGGAAGTGAAAACAGTAAAGACACGTCATTTAATACATGGCAAGGGTAAATCATTCCTTCATTAGCATAATTGTAAAACCAGACTTTTATCCTAGGAAGGAAATTTCTAACACAGGAATCTGTGCTCAGATCCTAAAATACTGTGGTTATCTTTCAAAAGGCCACCAAATGCAGCCTTTCTCTCTCCAAAGAACCAGGTCTCTTGCTTAGTTTGTATGCATCTAGATTTTACCCATCCCTAGGCTTTAAAGCTTGGCAGTGTCTTCTGTGATTTTACACATTTGCATTCTACGTTTAGATGATGGATTATGACCAGGCTTTAACTTGGCTGATATGTGTCAGAGCAAAGAACAGGTGTAGATTCATTTTATTTAGAGCTAGTCATAAGTAACTGGTGTGTGGCGCAAAGAGAAAACGTTTACAAAGAATTAAAAAAGGAATTTTTCTGCCAATGTTTACTTGTGTCTTTTTAGTGGAGAAAACAAATGTATTGCATTCATATTTTTGATGCAGTTTCCATATGACAAACATTATTAAAAGACAGGAAAAATAATATTAGGAAATTGCTTACTAATATAATGCAACATTGTAATGCAATGTAATATTTTCTGACACTTTGTTTTTTTCCCTTGTAGTGAGCTCTCTGTTTGAATTCCATAGTGTTTATATTACAAGTGTTATCCCTGGAAAAGGCAAGGGCTGACTTTGTGCCCAGAACACACATATTGGGAAATGGACTAACACCAGAATCCTACTCTTACAGATGAGTAAATTGTTACTTTGTTTTCTGATAAAGCTAATCTTATTTTTATTACACCATTGATTAATAGCAAAGAAGTGTTCTTTGTGTTCAGTTTCCCATGTGAAATTTAACATAAGGGAAAGCTGTGTTAGTGTAAATCATGCTCTTTAAATAATTATTATGTATAAGAAAACTGAAGAAAATACAGTTGGTCTTGAATGCATGTATCAAATATTGCCAAATATTGCTTTTTCTTATGCAAGTGCAATTCCCAAGAAAATCAGAAGATGTGCATGTGCAGTTTGAAGTCAATTCTGTGATGGCTGCCATCATGACTGACAACATGATGATCAGATCAGATGCCTCCAGAGCTAAAACCATGAGTCTTGACAGCTTGAGCTTCAGACCCAGTCTCAGTATATTCAACAGTCTCACATCTTCTGCAGATCAGGCACAGAGACATGTAACTTACGTTGACCAGTGGGTTATATATTTCCTGTGGTCAGAGGAAGCTCTGAAGCCAACTAATCACAATGTGCCTCTAAATTTCCTATCTATAGACTCTTCATGTTCTTGAGGACATCCCTAAAGAAAATTGATTTGATTCGTAATACTATCTTAGAAAAAGAAAAAAAGAATAATTTACCTGAAGACAGTGCTGTTAGGCTTTGTCCAATGAATACATCTTACAATAGGAAAATCAGTAAAGAAAATTACACAATACATACTTGTGTCTGTGAGGAAAGATTAATCAGATTGGGACTTTTCACCTTAGAAAAGAGACGACTAAGAGGGGATAAGATAGAGGTCTATAAAATCAAGACTGGCATAGAGAAAGTAAATAAGAAAGTGTTACTTACTTCTTCTCATAACACAAGAACTAGGGGTCACCAAATGAAATTAATAGGCAGCAGGTTTAAAACAAACAAATTAGATATTTTTTTCACACAATGCACAGTCAACATGTGGAACTCCTTTCCAGAGGATATTGTGAAGGCCAAACTATAGCAAGTTTCAAAAAAGAACTAGGTAAGTTCATGGAGGATAGATATATCAATTGCTATTAGCCAGGATGGGCAGGGATGGTGTCCTTAGCCTCTGTTTGCCAGAAGCTGGGAATGGGTGACTGGGGATGGATCACTTGATGATTACCTGTTCTGTTCGTTCCCTCTGAAGCACCTGGCATTGGCCACTGTCGGCAGACAGGACACTGGGCAAGATGGACCTTTGGTCTGACCCAGTATGTCCATTCTTATGTTCTTATACTTAGCTTTCCCTAGACCAGCCACAGAGTAGACATGCCTGTGTAGTTAATAGGTTTGTTATAGACTAATGAAACTCCAGTGAAGTAAGGTCTTAATTAACTTCCAAACAGCCTGTGAATGGCTCTCAGCATGAAAAATCAAAAATCAATAAGGGTCAAATTCTGCTCCAAATTACACCTTCTCACCAGAGTTGAACAAATATGATTAAAGGCAAAATGTGGCCATAAGTTATCACTAAAGCTAAGAAGTGTGCAGATATAGTCAGCCTTTTACTAAGGCTCTAGTGCAAGTGAACTGGGACCACTCCATACCCTTGAGCCTGTCTCTCCTTTAAATTACGTTTTATTTCTTTTTGGTGCAGTTATTACATGTCAGACATTGTAAAGATCCAACAAACCATAATAGATTTAAGAATGCATTACAGAAAATTTCTTGAGTGGCACAATGCATTGCATACACTGGTCAAAGTGTTATTTAGCTAAATAAAACTTGACAGTCCAAGAAAACATATAGGGAGAGAGACAAAGTTCTTGAAACTAGAACAGAGCTAGTTTGCTTAATAAATTTTATGTGATTATAAATGTGCTCAAATTATATGTCAAGGTATTTTTGTGGAGAAATAACTCTTTTATTGGAAAGGCTCAGTAAACACTAATGCAAGTTTTTGTTTTAAAATGTGAATGTGGATTGCATTAAGGACAACAAGGAGAAGAACAAGAATCGACATTTAGGTCCACTAACATCCCTAGCTACCAATTATATTTTTGTAAATTGTATGTGATTTTAACCCTAGATTGAAGGTCACCAAGCTGGATGACCATCGACTTAAAATACCTTAAGACATAATTTGTTATGTGTCTGTTATATATTTTCTTAACACTTAATAAAAGCCATATAATTTCCTTAGTCTGAACATAAATTTCCAAGTGGCTTCTAATGTAAGTTGCTTTCTTCTATATTCTTGTACCTGCTTTGTATATTTATGTCTTGATAAGACTGAGAACAAGGTTAACAATATGTTAATATGAATGACTTTGTGCAGGAACATATTAGTCTGCTGTTCAGTATGCATAACAATGTTGGCCCTAAAATTAAACTTATAATAATGAAAGAAGAGTTTCAGAAGAAATCTCTGTACTTCAGTTCATCTGGTTGAATATCATAGGGTTAAGTTTCACAGTGAAAACCTGGCCCTTTTGAAGTTAATGACAAAACTTCCATGGACTTCACTGAGGCTAAGATTTTACCTTCAGTGTGTATAAATACTGTAGTGTATTATGACAGGATGGGAGTTTCAAATGAGCCCAAGGAAGTTAGGCACTCAGCTCCCATTGACTTTCAGTGGGAATTGGGCACCTACCTCACCTAGGGCATGTTTGAAAATCTCACCCACAATCCTACAAACACTTATGTACTTATGTAGGTAAAACCCATGTGTAGTCCCTTTGAAATCAAATGCACTGGTTACAATCTTAAAGCTAAACATGGGCATAAGTGTCTGCAGGGTTTCGGGTCTTAATGTATTGCAAAGCACAGAAGAATCTTCATGCTGATTCGAAGGCAAATTATCTGATTAATCACTAAAGCCCAGCTTCTCAGAGGTATTTAGGCATCCAACTCCCATTGATTTCCTAAATACATTTGTGGTTTACCTTCTAAACTCCCTTGTGATTAGAGGTATGTACTACATGCTGTATGCATGCATTACTATTTGATTTACTCCATTTTAGAGTAGTTCTTTTAATAGCTATACAATATAGATGAAATGTTCAAGAAAATATGTTGAGAACATAATTGAAAAATCTATTGATTCTAAATAATATTTCGAATACAATAAATAACATCAATGGAGGTCACTTGATTAAATCTACATAGCTACTGTTGTTGGATTAATTTTAGTCTTGCATTTTACTAATATATTTCTATTGTGGAGGTGCCAGTCATAGCTTCATAGTTGGGGTTGAGTTGATGGCTTTTTATACATATAATTTATGTCAGATAAGCAAAGGTTTCGTGCTCTGATCCTTCAAACGAGATTCCATTGACTTTAATGGGACTACTCAGTATCCATCTATCTTAGGTACTCATAGGGTCCCCATCACCATAGCATTTGAATGCACCTCACAATTTTAATGTATTCCTTCTCATAATATCCCTACAAAATAGAAAAGTGCTATCATCCCCATTTCACAGGGAATGGAAGCACAGAGAGGACCAAAATGACACAGGAAGTCCATGACGGAGCATAGAATTAAACCCAGGTCCCCAAGTCCTACGCTAGCACGTTAGCTACTATACCATATTTCTTCTCACATGCATGAAGTTCCACACTATGGGTGTGTCTACAATACCATCTTTCGATAACGTGTAGTGTACATATACACGTAGCCCCCCCAGCACAGGTATAAATAGCTGTGTAGACAGTGAGGCATGGTTTAGGCGAGTAAAGACACACATGAAGGGTGTGGGTACATACTTGAGTATACACCCTACACTGCTCTCTACTCACTCAAGCAGTGCCTCCTTATCTACCATGCTATTTTTAGCAGCGTAGTGTCCCACTGCTGGAACCCAGCACAGGAAAAGACTCCAGTAGCTCTCGGCTGCTGGAGCCCTTCTCCCACCTCAGGGAAAGACCCCAGCAGTGGGGAAAGGCTCTGGCAGCTTCCCATTGCTGGAGCCTTTCTCTGCATCAGGGAAAGACTCTGGCAGTGGGGAAAGACTGTGGCGGGACAGGGAGCAGGGAAAGACCTCCCTCTGCCAGAACCTTTCGCTGACATGTAGCTGCACATCACAGTGTGGATACAATGTGCTTTCCATTGCAGTT
The DNA here is from genome assembly GCF_015237465.2 of Chelonia mydas. Classification (NCBI taxonomy): domain Eukaryota; kingdom Metazoa; phylum Chordata; order Testudines; family Cheloniidae; genus Chelonia; species Chelonia mydas. The sequence continues at coordinate 128,010,571 of NC_057849.1, forward strand.
TGTAGCTACACATACACTACTTGCCGCTGCCACTGGTGTAGGTGTAGCCATAGTTGAGTGTATGCAGGATCAGACCCTCAGTTTGCAACTCTCTCACTTTTTAGTGGCTTGATTGAAAAGGGGACTGGTCTTATTTCTCCTTTAGCTCATGTAATTGCTATCTGTTCTAGTCATTATGGTGTATGTCTACATCTAGTCAACAACTAAATTAATGTGTGCGAGAGAAGAACTGATTGTCCTTTCTGGAAAAATGTCATTCTTTTCTGTGACCCATGTGCAGGACTCATGTGCTTTTGAATTCAGTCAGTTTCTGTGTAAATTGCCCCACATTTTCACAACCTTACAGTAAAATCTGTGCTTCATGTTGCTAGTGCTAATTTGTAGAATGAAATGCAGGAAATTAACACAACTAAAATCTCCACAGAACTTTATGCTCAAGTTCAATCACAAGTTATTACTCTTGAAGTTTGTTCACCGGTGTAGTAATGAACACCATTTCCCAGTGCTGCAGAAATTGTTGGGTGAAATTTTATAGCCTGTGTTATGCAGGAGGTTAGATTATATGATTAGAATGGACTGTTCTGGCCTTAAAAATGTAAAAATGAAGACAAAGAAGGACATTATACAGCTAGTTTCTTATTTCAGTTTTCCTATGTTCTGTAGTTTGAGCACAATAAGCATCCACATGTCTTCCTGTCATTGCAGAACTCAACTGTGTTTGTCTCTGTAGAAAAGGCCCCGCTAACTTAACCTGGGACAAACTGAAGCAGTATGTGAAGTCTCTATTAAGCCAAAATAAAAAAAAACTGTGAAGGTAGCTAATATTCATGACATCAAAAGAAAAGGAGTACTTGTGGCACTTTAGAGACTAACCAATTTATTTGAGCATAAGCTTTCGTGAGCTACAGCTCACTTCATTGGATGCATCTGATGAAGTGAGCTGTAGTTCACGAAAGCTTATGCTCAAATAAATTGGTTAGTCTCTAATGTGCCACTAGTACTCCTTTTCTTTTTGCGAATACAGACTAACACGGCTGCTACTCTGAAACCGTTCATGAGATAATCGCTTTTCTCTGTGAATTATCTTTGTTGGTATCAGCCACTGCGAGTGAACTACTTTATGGGTGATGTTTGAGAGTAGCTGTCATGTAGAGAGAGACACATACATGATTTTTATGGGCTCACACCATAGAGGGTTGTTCTTGGAGTTATATGCTTGATAAGTAAATGTTGCGTAGGCAAACTCCTGATGGAGACTATTGTGTGAACGAACTTCGATAGCACCAACTGCCGTGAGTGGAATCTCGTCAACAATTTTCACTGGCGCTAGTCCTCTGATGATGTATTTCATTACACTGTTTTCCTCTGATATGCTACAATATAATTCCTAATTTATGTCTCACATCACAATAATCAGCATTTCTCTTTAATTGACTCTCCTTTATGACTGTCCTTGATATCCTACAATTCAAAACGTCTCAGTCAGACGATTTTTCATACAGGCTTTGAGGGACCACAGAATTTGGGTGGGGAGAGAGGGAAATCTAGGCCAACCAGATTAATGAACCAAAACTAAATATGAGGATGAGGAAATAAAGGTGATTGGTGAACAGAATTAAGTGGCTTGATTCTTTTAAAACTAATGAATTCAAAAGAGTGTTTGAAATTTATGCCCCAAATCCTGGTTTATTAAAAAAAATGCAGTTAATGAATTGTTGTTTTGTGTAATCACTATAGTATTTGACATCATAATCCATGCTTGTGAAGGATGTAAATGGACCCTAGTCTAACTGACTTACTTCCTTAGTGCCAGGGTTCTAGTTATGGGTATTGGGGAATTTTTCATCCTGCTATGTCAAGCAGCATCCAACTCCATATAAAACATACCATTTCCAATGAGAACAGTTGAGTGCTTGAGCATAAAATTTACTTTTTGCTCAAATGTTTTGGGGGAAATGAACATAAAAATGAGGGTATGAAAACAGCAGAAGCAAATTTCATTTTAAATTTGACCAAATATTAATGCAAAATATTGGATATTATTTACCCAGATCTAGTACACATTCACAAATGCTATATCTGTCTATATATTATTTAATCCTTCTTTTGAATCTTTTATACCTATTTCACAGATGTTTGCTGACAACAGAGGAAGATGAGAGTCAGGGATATTGGGTTCCATTCCAGGTGCTTGAGGGAAGTATGCTTTAATTAGCAAAAAGAAAAGGAGGACTTGTGGCACCTTAGAGACTAACAAATTTATTTGAGCATGAGCTTTTGTGAGCTACAGCTCACTTCATCAGATGCATTCAGTGGAAAATACAGTGGGAGATTTTATATACACAGAGAACATGAAACAATGGGTGTTACCATACACACTGTAACAAGAGTGATCAGGTAAGGAGAGCAGGGGCGGGGGGGTGGGGTGGGGGCTTTTGTAGTGATAATCAAGGTGGGCCATTTCCAGCAGTTGACAAGAACGTCTGAGGAACGGGAAGGGGGAGGGGAATAAACATGGGGAAATAGTTTTACTTTGTATAATGACACATCCACTCCCAGTCTTTATTCAAGCCTAAGTTAATTGTATCCAGTTTGCAAATTAATTCCAATTCAGCAGTCTCTCATTGGAGTCTGTTTTTGAAGTTTTTTTGTTGAAGAATTGCCACTTTTAGGTCTGTAATCGAGTGACCAAAGAGATTGAAGTGTTCTCCAACTGGTTTTTGAATGTTATAATTCTTGACATCTGATTTGTGTCCATTTATTCTTTTACGTAGAGACTGTCCAGTTTGGCCAATGTACATGGCAGAGGGGCATTGCTGGCACATGATGGCATATATCACATTGGTGGATGTGCAGGTGAACAAGCCTCTGATAGTCTGGCTGATGTGCTTAGGCCCTATGATGGTGTTCCCTGAATAGATATGTGAACACAGTTGGCAACGGGCTTTGTTGCAAGGATAGGTTCCTGGGTTAGTGTTTTTGTTGTGTGGTGTGTGGTAGCTGATTAATTAGCTCATTCTCCCCCAAGCTTGACCTCTGTTCCTCCAACGCCCCAAATTGTCCCTGCCCCAGTCCCAGCCAAGTGTCCCTGGCTCCTCCCCACTTTCCTATTCTCCTCACCTAGCAGGTCTCAAATACTCAGGCTTCTTGTCCCAGTCCATCTCCTTGCCCAGCTAGTCCTAGTCTGCCCCTCAAGTCTCCCCAACTGCATCCCAGTCTCCCTCTGACTCTCCTACTCCTAGTTTTCTTGCCCAGCCAGATGCAGACTCTTCCTTCCCCTCTCTGGCTCCTAGTTTCACTCTTCCCCCTTCCCACCTCCTGTCAGCTTCCAGTCCTGTTCTCCCTGCTTCTCCTGGCTCCTCATCCCTACCTACTCCTTCTCTCTCCCAACCCCACGGGTCTGGCTCTTGTCCCCTTGGCATTTGAGTTAGGCACCTTCTGCTTCCATGCTGCCTGGACACTAGCAAGGTGGTCCCTGAGAGCCCAGCAGAGATAATCTGTCTGTTCTCATATTAGGCCCACCCTAGCCTGCAGCAATAGTTGCAAGGAAAGTCCTGTTTAGCCCTTGCAGACCTAGGCTGGAGTATGCTCAATTGCTCTTGTCAGAATGGTGCATGCACACAGCCCAGTCACACACACATAGGAACTGTGACAGGCCCAAAATATGCCAGTCTTTGAAGAATTTAGCTGCCAAATGCTAATGGGTTTCTACAAACAGAGATTTTTCAAAGGCTTCTAATTGGGCCATATTTGGGCAGATTTTCATGTGAACAGCAAAAGGCACATTCCCGGCACAAAGGCCATCCCCCTGTGAAAAGGCAAGTCTGAGCTCCAAAACACCAGGGTGCTTGAGCTTCTCAACAAAATGGGTTTAAGGAACGTTTTCAACATAGACAAAACAATGCATTTTCCCTTAGCCTCATTCCCAGAAATGGCTGACCTATTTTGGCTGAAACTTAAAAAAAGAATTAGCCCAAAGCAGACATCTGTCTGGAAAATTTCAGTCCAAAGTTCGGCACAGTGATAAGTCAACTAAAAACGAGGTCTTATCATGGAAAGTGTCAATCAACTTTAATAATCAGTGGAGCTCCTGGCTCTGCCTATAAAATTAGAGCTGTGTGAATAATGTGGTTTTTGGTTTGCTGGTAATTCCAGAAAAAAACAACAATTATTCAGATAAACCCAAAGATAAACATTTTCAAAATTTTCAATACATTGAAAAGTTAAAAAAAATTGTTTCAGGTTGGAAATAAATGTTTAGTTTTACCTGAAATAAAACTTTTTGTTTCTACCTTTTAAAACTGTTTAAAAATCAATTAAATTAAAAGAAATGTCAGAATGAAGTCATTTTGAATTGAAGAATCAAAACAGTTCATTGAAAAAATACCAAAAATAAACCACTTCAAATTTTTTCAGAATTTTTTTATTTTGTTTTTTTCCTGACTGAAACAATTGGACAAAATCAACAAAGATTTGCAACATATTTCAGCATCACCCAAACTGAATTTGTCACCAAAAGAGTTTTGATGGACTATTTGGCCCAGATCTACCTATAATAAGGTTAGTTCTTTGAAAAATGGCCATCAGTTGAAATGAAAATCATATTTCTGAATATAAGTAGCTCTAATAAAGACTTTTCCATTTGTTCTAGTTACTATATGAGTTCAGTGATTTATGACACAAAATGAGGCAGCTTTGCTACATTATTAATTGGTAACAGTCTCTTCAACAATATATTTGTCTTTAAACACTGTAGATAGTACAAGAGTGTTCATAGGTTTATTTATTATTAACTTGTTTTTCAAAAGCAGATAAAACTACATTCCTGTCATAGAACTGATGAGATAGAGTGTCTCTAAAATTGAGACATTTAACTTATACAGCATATTCAACCACATACCTGTCTCCTGCAGAGCCCACACTAATGATATTTGCAAAAATCTTTTGCATGCTTATCCAAATAATAAAAAGAAAAGGAGTACTTGTGGCACCTTAGAGACTAACCAATTTATTTGAGCTCAAATAAATTGGTTAGTCTCTAAGGTGCCAAAAGTACTACTTTTCTTTTTGCGAATACAGACTAACCGGTTGCTACTCTGAAACTTATCCAAATAATGTAAACTGTCTCAGAGCTTGATATCTCTGGGAGGAAATACAAGGGAGTGAAAGAAGAATAGAGCAGTCTGATTTACTCTATGAAGTGAGGGAAAAAAACCTGAACCAAATAAAATGGCAAGTAATGAGCCATTGGCAAAATCTTGGAAAATATACTGTAGAGAACAATCCTGCATTGGCAAGCATATGAACAAAATGCCTATTAAGTCTCTGCTGTAAATCTACAAGATCCTACATTAATGTAGAGTTAGATACAGGTTACAGAGTTAGATACAGAGTTAGATACAGTTAGATACAGATACAGTTTTGCTTCAGGGCTCATTGCTTAAGGCACAGAGGCTGTTACATGCCAGATCTCTGGCTGAGACTAGGCTAGGCTAAGACAAAGGCTCCTGACTCTGGAAATATCGGTAGACACTTACCACTGAAACAGAGTATAGTGCAATAGACATGATTCCTGGGAACATTTTCACCCCTTGCCTGCTCCCCCAAAAGTACTGTTAAGAGTAGAATATACTCAGTTCCTAAGTATAGTACATAAGAACATAAGAATGGCCCTACTGGGTCAGACCAAACTAGCCCATTATCCTGTCTTCTGACAGTGGCCAGTGCCAGGTGCCCCAGAGGGAATGAACAGAACAGGTAATCATCACGTGATCCATCCCCTGTCGCTCATTCCCAGCTTTTGGCAAGCAGAGGCTAGGGACACCATTCCTGCCTACATATTGCCAATCTTTTATTTCTATGAGTCTAATTTAAGTATGTAATTTAAGAAAGGCTATATATGCATTTATGCACTATATCCCCATTAAAAAAAACACATAGCTGTTGTAATGGGACACCTCCCAGAATACAAGCACAAATCTCACCTGTCCTCATCCCCTCCTTTCTCTCCTTTCCTGTGCCACAATTAATCCAAGCTCCAGACAGGACCTCAGAACATCTTGTCTTAGGCCCTGATCATGCAAACATTTCCACAGGTCGACCTCTTCACTCACATGCACTGCCATTAAAGTCAACAGGAGTCCATGAGGGTTCAGGGGTCTCTGTCCATGGAATAACTTGATGGATCAGGGCCAAAAGCAAACAAACAAAATCCTAAAGTAATAGAGACTTCTCATCCTAACAAAAAGCCATTCCACACACATTAGAAGAGAAAGCAAAGCAGTGGGCATAAGTGGATGGCAAAAAAGGATCCTTCAAACAACAACTAAAATGCTCAATCAACTGAAAATAGAACAGGCATATTGCAATATTGAGTATAACTGGAATATAGAAAATGAATCATAAAATGAAAAACACACACATACAGTGATACACCAAACAGAAATAGAACTATTGATACAATACTTGTATTATTTATTCATGTATATTCTAGGAAAAACTGTAAAGAAACCATATTATTCCTTGAAACGTCTGTCATCACCTGGGCTACTACTGCTACATTTTTTGAAAGGGGAAATGTTTGCTTCTCCCTATGTGCAAGCCCTGATGCAGATGGGACATAGCCATTATTCTAACCTGCCCACTTAATATATAATGTTTAAGGCTCCAATCCTGCAGATACTACTTTGGAAGTGTTTGCAGGATCATGGCCTTAGTCTGAGACACTGTTTTAGAAACAAACCCAAATAATATTATCAGTAAAGCTCTCCATGTTATGTGTTTGTTTGTTTGTTTGTCTGTTTTTCTCTTGATTTAATCAGTTAAATGACCTTGTGTAGATACGTTAGAGCTGCTCAAAACAATGTTTTTTTTTTAAAAAACTTGCAAATGTTTTACAAATGTTTTCACTATTTTTTTTTATTTCAAACATTTTTAGTTGTCCAGAAAACAACATAAAAAAAAAAACTTCCAACAAAAGTATTCACCAAAGAAAATCAAAATCAGAAACATTAGACCAGCTCTAATTCACATGCTTTTACACACTTCAAAATACATCCTGCTCTTATGGGCCCAGGGCTTCTCTTCTGCTCCTAACCTGTCCCCACAATGTCTCCTCCAACTCTTAAGTAAATTGAACCTTGCAGAGAAAGTTCCCTGCACTTAGGATCAAGCTGTGAAGAGCTAGCTGTCCCCTTCCATTAACACAGGATCATCTGTGCTTGTGAATGTGGAGGGGACATGGGTCACCAAGAATCTAGTACAGATTCTTTTATTCTTTTATTTTTTTAAATGAAACCTTTTTTTTTTTCATGAAAAAAGACTGCCTTTTATTTTTTTAAATGTTGAAACTTCTGCACTGCAGCATCTACAAGCTAAACTTCAAATGGGCAGAATTGTATCTGCCCATGCAGCTTTTGAGAGGAGTATCATAAAAAAGTTACCCTCACCTTTAATGCATCAATCTGTGACAGTCTTGCCAACTCTGAGGATTTTATTGTTAGTTTCATGATCTCTGGGTGTTTGTCTTAAAGCTCCAGTGGCTGGAGTTGTGAGACTCTTGACATTTATTTTAAAAACAAAGATAAGCGTATAGCCCTCAAGAAAAGGAATACTTGTGGCACCTTAGAGACTAACCAATTTATTTGAGCATAAGCTTTCGTGAGCTACAGCTCACTTCATCGAATGCATCCGATGAAGTGAGCTGTAGCTCACGAAAGCTTATGCTCAAATAAATTGGTTAGTCTCTAAGGTGCCACAAGTACTCCTTTTCTTTTTGCAAATACAGACTAACACGGCTGTTACTCTGAAACCTGTATAGCCCTCGTGATTGTGGAGAAATGTTCAAACATTAGAATGCAACTAAAAAGACCCAACAAATAGTATTTTTATCATGATTTTTAAGCCAATCTCATGATTTTTGAACACTTGAGGATAGCAATACTGATAGTATAACACCCACTGAGCAAAACTGTTGTGTAACACACACATACAAGTACTGTAATTAGGACCAAGACATCCATGTCTTTTGTAAATTCTTGGTTCTAAATATGCAAATGGTTCAGTGATAAGCTCAGAGCCATCCAGTTTCCCCTTGATAAATATGAAAATCAGTCTGCCTCTGCAATGAGGAAATAATTATCACTTCAGGACCTAGTAATTGAGCACAACACTTGAGAGGTAAAGATGAATAGTAATAAAACCACTGAGAGTAAATAGCTGTTGCTCGTTGACTTTTCATTTGCCTCCCGTTTGTTTTTTATTCAGTAATTCTTTACTAATTTTAGCTGTATTAAAGATAAACAATATTGTTGACATAATGCATTGTTTTCTTTCTCTCCCCTTAAATTCCCCCTTTTAACTTTATTTCAGGTGGGAAGAAGGAAACTTTATATTTGTACATTTTGTAATTTTCTTAATGTGTTTACCATAGGCTGGGTAGTGGTCAGCCCCTATGTAGGGGCAGGGAGCACATAAAGGGCTGTAGGGACCGGATCCTGAAAGGTATTTAGACACCTCACTTTTAGTTTTATTTTTTAGTATTATTTAGTTAGGAACCAAAATACCTTTGAGAATCTCGGTGTAGGAGCCATTTCCTCCTTCTTCTGCCCCAGACTTGAGGCCAGCTATAATATGGGTGGGGAGTGCAAGCCCTAGAGACCCTAAGCTGTATGAAAAGAGGAAGTGGGGACCTTAAGGAAAAGCCCTGCTGCATTGAATAGAATATGATAACCTTTCTATAGACTTATGTCTCTGCCGAATTCTATAGGATGGTTAGAAGCACTACAGAAAGGATTTCATTCTGTATTAAACTCTCTAAGTTTTCAGAGTCATTTCAATTTTGCCCTATTTTATTTCTATAGAAGCTGTTGAATACTGCAGGAATTTATTCACAAGGGTGGGGTGAGACAAGCAGCAGAACTGGGTGTTCAAGTTGCCACTTTCTGGGAGCTGCAAGAAAGAGCTGGGAAAATTTTCAGGCCTTGTCTATGTAACTGCTTAAGTTGATGCAAGTTATGTTGTTCAGGGGTGTGAAAAACATCCCGACCCCAAACAACGTAACTTATGTCATCTTAACGCGCTGTCTACACTGTGCTATGTTGGTAGGAAACACTATCCCACCGACATAACTTCTGCCTCTCATTGAGGTGGGTGAGCATGCTGCCACTGATGTTGTGTGTCTTCAGCAGATGTGCTAAATTGACACTGCTGCATTGATTGCGGGGCACTGACTTAGTGGGTTAGTGAAGACAAGCCCTGAGTCAAGGCTGAGGTTCTACTGAGGACTCCAGCTTCAAAACAATTGCTCTCCACTGCAACACCCGAGGGGCAGAATCCAGTCCTATTAAGAAGATAAAAAAGAGGTGGTTTTCAAAATAGATATAAACACCTTGAGCTGATATTAATTAACAGGGAAGGAATTTGCATATTAATTAGGGCTGATCAAAAACTGTTTTTCTTTTTTACAGAAAATTGGGTTTGGGGGGAAAACTGTCTGCTTTCTGTGGAAAATTTAGTTTTTTTTCTCATCTATATCTCTTTATTTATTTTCAGAAAAAATTGCAATGGACCAGCTCTAAATTAAGGTCCCCATGGCAAAGGCACTATGGGAGTAACTCATCCTTGCACTGAGGACTTGCACAAAGTCTTCTGCCTCACTAGTCTCACCTAAACCATGCATGAGGCTGGTGGATCAACATCTACATGGTAGTGGAAACCACACACAGGGTGAGGGGGTTGGGCGAAGAGGGCAAAGTGATTGCAGAGGTATGGGATTCATTGGCTATTTTAGAGCTTAAAGCTTGTAGGGTGGATTCTGTCCCCTTTGTCCCTATGTAGAATGCCTGTGCAAAGCCTATATATTCAGGCTTTTCACATGGAGCGTGTGGATTGAAGCCTAAAGAATCATCTCTTTCAGACCTCATAGTGGGCACATTGTTACAACAGAGGTAATCAGAGCACAGTAAGGCATACATTTTTATGCACCAAATCAAAAATTATATTTCATTTTTATTAATAATTTATCATTTGTATATAGCACCAGACTGTAGGTGTGCATGACATTTTACATAAACCAAGTATGGTCATTGGACTAGGACTCAGGAGACTTGGATTCTTGCAGTGTCACAGATATCCCATGTGACCTTGGCCAAGTCACTTAAACTCACTTTCAGTGTCTCCCCTGTAAAATGGGGGACAACACTACTTTCCTACATTGCGGTGTTCTTGTGAAGGTAAATTCTTTAATGTTTGTATGGTTTTCAGATTCTAATTTGATGAAAGCCATATAAGTACCTAGATAGATAGAGCCAAAGAGCTTAATTCAAATGGCAGAAGGGATGGGCAGAAACAGGAGAGAGAAAAGTTCTTACAAAACAAGGCTGTGAGATTGCCTGTTTTTGTTATGTTCGTTTCATTAAAAATAAATAATAATTCAGTTTATATTGGTATAGGTGTGTGGGTCATATCCTCTGTAAATTTGATGTATGTGCCACTTCCCTCATTCTCCATATCATTTCCAATGAGGTGAAAATATGTCAGGTAGAGAAATTACTGCCTGAAAATGCTAGACAATTTTATAATATATTCTTAATCACAACTCTGTGATTGGATTTCTGAGCTGTTTCTTTCCTAGTCATAGCAATTTACTTGAGCAAAATTTCATAAGGAACCATGAGAAATGTTTTGCTAATGATACACACTGAATTTCCTGTGTCCTTCTTTTAGATTGTTCAGAGAAACCTAGTGGGTTTGTTTGACATGATCTCTTGTGACCTGATAATAGCTCTAGACCTCTATTTCACATTAATGAATTATTTTCAAATGCCCATTTTAATTCCCTGATTATTGGCTCCATTATTTTCCCTTGTATAAAATACAGAAATGTTGGATGACAGTTTCCTGGGACTGCTTTTTGCTGCTTTGTAGAGACTAGAATTATAGCGTATTCATTTACTCTTTTGAGTTATCTAATCTCTTTGCCACTTCAGGGTCCAATTGTTTCCCCTCCATCTCTTCTCCCAGTACCCTGTGTTTTATTCTCTCTCGCTCACTCTTGCTCTCTCATATACACCTGCTAAAACTTCTTCATCTCTGACACTGAGACATCCATCACAGCTGCCTGTTATCCCACCTTTTTTTGGCAGACAGCTTCTGTCCCTTCCAGCTATTACTGTAATAGCCTTTTTTATTTCTCTCCCAACTTCCAGGCACATTTCACAGCTATTAGCAAACTTACTCAGTAGAGAAAAAACACTATGGCCCAGATCATTTCCCTACAAAGAAAAATAACTTATAGGAGATAGAAATCTTTGCATGTTCCCCATACTGGAGTTTCCACCAGATTGTGCCAGGATGTGGGGTGTGTCAGAAATTTCACTTGTCTAATAATAATAGTAATTAATAATAATATGCTTATGGTGCTGCAAAATGTCCAAATCATATCAATAGGAGAATACTGTACCTATAAAGAGATGGGCATCCCTGGACAGACTTTCTGCATTTTAATAGGTAGAGTGGGCATCTACTCTGCTAATTTACTTACCAAAATTTGGTCATTGAATATTGAATCCCAAATCAAAACTCCCATTTAAATGAATAGAAGAGAGGTTTTCATTCATTTTGTTATATGGAACAGAGAGAACACAAAGGAGCTTCTATTTAAGTAGCAAGAATCCTCATTCAAAGCTCAGAGGGACCACTATCATTTGACGTTATGGCAGAGTTCAAAGGCTGTTATAGTTTAGAAGCCTGCTGGGCTTGTCAAAGGCTATTGTTTTGTACCATCATTTAATATGGTGCTTTTTACCAAAAAGCTGACAATAGGCACATTTCAATTTACTTTACTTTTTTTTTTGGCTGTTACCCCCCACAAAATCATTGGCTTTAGCCACAAAGAACACTTTAAGTACCAAATACTTTGAGAACTGTGCAAAAAGTCCCAAAAACTGGGCTCAGCAATTGAAATATGCACGTTATCTGCCAGAAAAATGCCAGTTGCTGCTGCTGTATATAGTATAAAAAATTCTTCCTAGAAATGTCTAATTTTTAGGGAACTATCTTGTTTAGCAATGTCCATTCTGATGCATATACAATTAAAGATCCCTAGAGGGTTCTGAAAACTTCAGAGAAAATGTCTAACACACCCAACAACTGCTGTTTCCCCAATAATGGTTCCAATTGTCCACATTTTACTCCTGGGGAAATTCTGCACCACTGCGCAATGCAGATTTTTGCAGAAATTAATGTTGTACACGCAGAATTTCCTTTCCCCCACAGAAATGGGCTGCAGTGCTTCTGGCTGCCAGTAGGGGCTGCTGGACCCAGCAGAGCCCAGCTTGAATCATAGACTATCAGGGTTGGAAGGGACCTCAGGAGGTCATCTAGTCCAACCCCCTGCTCAAAGCAGGACCAATCCCCAATTTTTGCCCGATATCCTTAAATGCCCCCCTCAAGGATTGAACTCACAACCCTGGGTTTAGCAGGCCAAAGCTCAAACCACTGAGCTATCTCTCCTCCTCCCCCCCCCAAAAGATTATTTTTTACCACTCAAACAACAGAAGTGCTTAAGTTAGGATCATAGAAGGTTAGGGTTGGAAGGGACCTCAGAAGGTCATCTAGTCCAACCTCCTGCTTGAAGCAGGACCAATCCCCAAGTTTTGCCCCAGATCCCTAAATGGCCCCCTCAAGGATTGAACTCACAACCCTCACTTTAGCAGGCCAATGCTCAAACCACTGAGCTACCCCCCCATTCTATTCTACATTGAACTCATTGGTTAACTGCATATATGAAGAGTTCAGATAAAGAGGCAGAAACAGGGAGAGGACAGTGCTCAGCAGATGGTCACATCTGAAACTGCATCACTCACAAAATAATCTTCAATCCAGGTTTGGACTCTTCCAGGACTTTCAGTTCACCATCCACTTCAGAACTCAAGTAGATGTTGTACAGAACTAGTTGCTGTAGTTTGCAGTTTGGATGTTTCAAGGATTCACACAGCTTCTTCACTCCTTCGTCCTCCAGTGAATTGTTACTCAGGTCTAGCTCTGTTAGGCATGGTTTGGAAGAGAGGATAGTGGCCAGACTCCCACAACAAGCAGCTGAGAGACTGCAGTTACCCAACCATAGAGACTGTAAGTTACAGTTGGGGTTCATCAGTCCTTCACGGATAGTTTCAACCCCTGCATCTCCTATCTTGTTTCCACCCATATGCAGATGTCAAGGTTCCTTCCCCACTCTGAACTCTAGGGTACAGATGTGGGGACCTGCATGAAAACCTCCTAAGCTTACTTTTACCAGCTTAGGTTAAAACTTCCCCAAGGTACAAACTATTTTACCCTTGTTTCAGAGTAACAGCCGTGTTAGTCTGTATTCGCAAAAAGAAAAGGAGGACTTGTGGCACCTTAGAGACTAACCAATTTATTTGAGCATGAGCTTTGAAGCTCATGCTCAAATAAATTGGTTAGTCTCTAAGGTGCCACAAGTCCTCCTTTTCTATTTTACCCTTGGACTTCCACTGCCACCACCAAACTTTATCTGGGTTCCTGAAAAAAACGTAGTTTGGAAACATCTTTCCCCCCAAAATCCTCCCAACCCTTGCACCCCACTTCCTGGGGAAAGTTTGGTAAAAATCCTCACCAATTTGCATAGGTGACCACAGACCCAAACCCTTGGATCTTAAAACAATGGAAAAGCATTCAGTTTCCTTACAAGAAGACTTTTAATAGAAGTAAAAAAGAATTATCTCTGTAAAATCAGGATGGTAAATACCTTACAGGGTAATTAGATTCAAAACATAAAGAATCCCTCTAGGCAAAACCTTAAGTTACAAAAAAGACACACAGACAGGAATATTCATTCTATTCAGCACAGCTATTTTCTCAGCCATTTAAAGAAATCATAATCTAACACATACCTAGCTAGATTGCTTACTAAATTCTAAGACTCCATTCCTGTTCTGTCTCCAGCAAAAGCATCACACAGACCCTTTGTTTTTCTCCCTCCTCCCAGCTTTTGAAAGTATCTTGTCTCCTCATTGGTCATTTTGATCAGGTGCCAGCGAGGTTACCTTTAGCTTCTTAACCCTTTATAGGTGAGAGGATTTTTCCTCTGGCCAGGAGGGATTTTAAAGGGGTTTACCCTTCCCTTTATATTTATGATAGCAGATCTCTCAAGGTCTGGTTTGTGCCAAGAACAAAGCTAATGCTCTTACAGCAGGCAGTTGTGAGACCACATTCCCTTATCCATAGTGCCTGGAGTTTAGTTTAGTTTGCACATAGAAGACACTGCTGGGGGAAGGGGAAGGGACGTAGAGGGTTCCTGGTAGCTGCAGTTCCCAGCATGCTCTGCGGGAAGGAGAGGGCAGCGCACAGGAAACTCCATGCAAGCCTGGGACCGAGCATCAGGCAGGCTGTTTCTCTCTCTGGATCCCTAGGCTCTGTGTGGGAAGGGGGCGGGTATCTGGGCCTACAGCTGGGCTCTGTGGGGGGGAAGGGAGTGCAGGTATCTGGCCCGGGGCGGGGGCGGAGGGGCAGCTGGGCTCTGTGGGGGGAGGGGTTGTGGGTGTCTGGCCCACCATCTGGGCTCAGGGGAAGGTGCGGGATGAGAAGGGGACAAAGAAACAGGAACTGGATTGTCTTTACTCCTGGAGGAATTTTTGTGTGTGTCTGTATTGTTACAGACATATTTGCTGACAGGTATTTTGAAATAATACAACTTCCAATTCTAACCCCCTGTTTTCAGTTGCTCAGAATTTTCTCCAAACAATTCCATTTGTTCCTAATCATTCCTCTCAGGACAAAGGTAATTTTTATTTCTGGAAAGTCTGTTCAAAATCAGTTCAGTCATTTTTGAGTTATGTAAGCATAAAAGAAAAATGCACTTTCTGGTTGAAAGTATGTGTTACCCAACTAAAAACTGGCTGAAGCTAGAAACTTTATGCCTTATTTGGTTTGTAGCTGCCACTGAGGAAGAAAAAGGCTATAGAAGGCTGAAGACATCTGTTTATTATTTTTGAAGTGATGAATACTTAAAACCTGGATGTTCTCATATGGGCTTTTCTGAGACAATTTTAAATGGGTTAGAACATTGAGTGTGTTATGCTGCTTTAGCTTTAGGGAAGCCTTGTCTATCCTGTCAGTTAAGGCTGATAAATGGAAGGTGGGTCTTAAGTTCACAAAGATGCAGGGCAGCAGCACCCCGCTTTGCCTGAAATTGGATCTTGCCACTGCAATCCTGGTGTTTGGGGGTGTATTTTGAGTTCCCCTTTGAAACTACTTGCAAATTGCAGCTTCTTGCAACTGCAGAACATGGCGACACAACTTCTCAATGGCTTTTGCCAGCAAGAATCAGCATATGCTATGTTAAAAAAAAAAAAAAGCCTGAAACTGGTTGTCAGTGAGTGCACTTAATGGTTTTACTTTTATCTTGTTGAATCCTGAGTAGGGGTAGAACTCCTGATCCAAAAATCCCCAATATCCCAATAGGGCAAAATCCCCATAGTCCTCAAGAGTAATAAAAATGGTCCCTGATATAGGACCAGTTTACCGAAGGATTCTCTGTTGGTTTATGCCCTGTCACAGAATTGGAGTTTAGATCTGTTGACCATTCCATAATAATAAACTTCCACAAACAAAAACTATCCCCACCATGCAAACTGTAAATAACATGGAGATATCTAATTATGGGATACATAATGTTAGTTGCACATGAATGCCTGCACACGTTTCCATGACAGTGACAGACTCCATGCAACATCACCCCAAGGAACTTCCTTCTGCTTCTCAATGATAAGGAAAAACTGTACACAACACATTAATCTCCCTCCCTTAATTACAAACGTATGCCCCCCCCCTAAACACATAACATATGATACACTTAACTTGTGCACATATGTCAAGACTTGAATAGTTACTAATGTTTCTGAGGTTCCACTTTAATGTGGCTTTAATCTCACTGAGTAGCTTCAGTCACATTATAAATTATGGGACATGGCAGCCATGTTGATTTAAAGGAAATTATTAATATAATTGGAAAGGTGGGGGGAAATTAATTTTGCTAAATTACAACCTATTTTTTTCAAATGTAGCTTGAAACTAATTGGCAATGAGCTTTACCTATATGGAAAGTGTGAATGATAGCAAAGTAGCCATTTGATAGCAAAAGAGTTACAATTAATTTGAGGCGCTGGTGAAGGTGTAAAGGTCTCATTTCTTAATTAATTTTAACTCAGAAACTAAGTAACAGATTTAGTTGAAAATCTCCTAAAATCAGATATTAGGTATTGTAAATTTGGGGAAGATACAGTGCATCTGTCATAGAAAACAAAGAAGTTGAATTCCTGCTTTCAGTGAAAAACTGAACTAAGCCTTCCTATGATAGAGGCTCTACCCCATCTCTTTAAAAACCTAAGTGAGGGTGGGTAAAATCTTTCTTTTTATGGTCCTGAATCTTTAGAACATTTCTCCCTTAGACGTCACAATTTGCCATACTACATTCCTGACAATTTAAGGGTGGGAGTTAATTAGCTTAGTAAAACTTCTTCTGTTACATGCATGCAAGGTGGTGGTATTTGTTTGTTTGTTTGTTTCCTTTGATGGGGGACATCAGAGAGGTGTATTCTTTATATTTTACTTCTGATCTGGATTTCCTGGCTATTTACATTGGTGTGTTTCTTATTTGGTTAATTTTAGTAATGTCATTTAGTAATGCTGATCTACAAAGGGAGGGGAAATAAACAAAAATGTTGCCAATTTCTGTTCCCTTTTTTTTTCTCATCAAAACGGACTACAATTTTTGGTTGAAAAATCTCGATCAGCTTTATTATTTAATAATCATTCATAAAGTGACGAGGCCTTGATGCTGAGAAGAAAAAATAACGTTAGTGATGATGATGATCACCTGAAGCTTTGTGTTCATTGGTGTGACTCCCTGTGCGGCTATGGGAGTAAAGGTTGGACAGAGATTGCCGTAATTCCACAAGGAAAAGGACTGGTAATATTTGCTGTGTTTCATATCTAAGATAAAACAGTATGAGCTAAAAGACTACTTTGTATTATTTTATCCCTGGCATCCTTTTTCTGGTAAATAAAACTTTGTGGCCCTAAACAAGTTGGCAATATCTTCACAAGAAAATTGCCTATGGACTGAAGTTGTAGCTATTAGAATATATTCCACGGACCTTTCATTAATATTAAAGGCAAGCTGGGTTTTATGAACAGTAGTAGGCAACATTTGAAAGTAACCCCGGTGGAGTAGTAAAAATTAAAATTGTATGAAGTAGTCCTCTGGATACCACATATTTCTTGTACGTGTACTAACATTATATCAAAGTTTCCTAGGTCCAATGAAAAGAAATCAATTATGATTTGTGAAACTAGTAAGCTAGTATTTGGAACACTGAGCACCATTTCTCTGACTTTGTTCTGCTGTAGGACAAAAATGCTGCTCCATGCACTACTACATCTTTGTAATGAGCACATGCCTAGCACCAGCGAAGGTGCCTGAGGAAGCTCAGATAAGAGGCGTCAGAGAAGATGTTATCTAGGCAATTAAGGAAGACCTTCATTACACTACTATTGTATTTAAATATATGTTTGGGGTGTCCATGAAAATGATCACGGGTTTTCTTTGGTGTGCAGCACTCTACTTTGCCATAGAATCGATGATAAGGTGGTGTGCAACGTGTAGGGCACCATAATATGGGTCACTACTAGTTTTGTTTTTTATTTCATTTAGTATTGTGACAGATTCAGACCAGAAGGCTATAAGAGAGTGCTGGAAGGCAGGTATATCAGCCTTCAGAATGAGCAGGCCCTTGTTCCCTGGATAGCCAAACAAAGGCTACTCCAGGCCAATTAAGACTCCTGATGCCAATTAACCAGTTAAGGCCATTAGGCTAATGGAGACAGCTGGAATCAATCAAGGTCCCACTTATACTGTTTAAAAGCTCTCCTTTCCAGTTCCCTCCAGGAGGCTGAGGTGAAAGGAGCTGGAGGAGAGGAAGCATTGCTGAATCCTGAGGTAAGGTTGAAGCAAGAAAAAGGGAACCACGGGGGAAGTGGTCTAGGGAATCAAAGTGGTGTCAGTGGTGAAGGGAAAGCCACCACTAGCTGCTACCATTTGGGTCCCTGGCTGGAACCCGGAGAAGAGGGAGGGCCTGGGTCCCCCTTGCCCCCGCTGCCCTGACGCCCATACTCAACAGAGATCCCCTGGAGAAGGGAAGCAGGACTTGGTCCAGGCAGGAGGCTGAACTGCACTTACTGAGCTCTACGGAGCAACAGAGACTGTGGGGTATTCCCCCTTCCCATCTCCCATACTGGCTGGTGATGAAAGTAACTCAATAGACTGAAGGAGGACTTGTGGCACCTTAGAGACTAACAAATTTATTTGAGCATAAGCTTTCGTGAGCTACAGCTCACTCTGATGAAGTGAGCTGTAGCTCACGAAAGCTTATGCTCAAATAAATTGGTTAGTCTCTAAGGTGCCACAAGTACTCCTTTTTCTTTTTGCGAATACAGACTAACATGGCTGCTACTCTGAAAACTGTCAATAGACTGAGAAAGGGAGGTCACATTGGAGCCTTATCAAGTTTCTGAGACCACTGAAACTGCCCAGAAGTGCGGAACCCATCAATACAGGCTCGGGACTTTGTCACAGTATCCATACAGATAGCATCATATTTAACAAAGGTGGGTCATTCACTTTTCCTTAAGACTAATATAAAAGAATTTTCCTCCTCACTGTTTCTCATATGTATTTGACATGACAAAATAATCATAGGATAATAGGACTGGAAGGGACCTCGAGAGGTCATCTAGTCCAGTCTCCTGCACTCATGGCAGGACTAAGTATTATCTAGACCAGGGATCTGCAACCTGCGGCCCGCCAGAGTAAGCCCCCTGGTGGGCCGGCCGGTTTGTGTACCTGCCATGTCCGCAGGTTCGGCCGATCACAGCTCCCACTGGCCGTGGTTTGCCAATTCAGGTCAATGGGGGCTGTGGGAAGCAGCGGCCAGCACATCCCTCGGCCCATGCCGCTTCCCGCAGCCCCCTTGGCCTGGAGTGGCGAACCACAGTCAGTGGGAGCCGTGATTGGCCGGACCTGCGGATACAGCAGGTAAAAAAATCTAGCCTGGCCCAGCAGGGGGCTTATCCTGGCGGACCATGGGCCAAAGGTTGCTGATCCTTGATCTAGACCATTCTTGACAGGTATTTGTCTAACTTGCTCTTAAAACTCTCCAATGATGTGGATTCCACAACTTCCCTAGGCAATTTATTCCAGTGCTTAATCACCCTGACAATTAGGAAGTTTTTCCTAATTTCCAATCTAAACCTCCCTTGTTGCAATTTAAGTCCATTGCTTCTTGTCCTATCCTCAGAGTTTAAGAAAAACATTTTTCTCCCTCCTCATTGTAACAACCTTTTATGTATTTGAAAACTCTTATCATGTCCCCTCTCAGTCTTCTCTTTTTCAGACTAAACAAACCCAGTTTTTAAAATCTTCCCTCATAGGTCATGTTTTCTAGACCTTTAATCATTTTTGTTGCTCTTCTCTGGACTTTCTCCAATTTGTCCACATCTTTCCTGAAATGTGGCACCCGGAAATGGACTCAATACTCCAGTTTATGCCTAATCAGTGCAGAGTAGAGTGGAAGAATTACTTCTCCTGTCTTGCTTACAACATTCCTACTAATGCATCCCAGAATGATGTTCGCTTTTTTTGCAAGTGTTACACTGTTGACTCATATTTAGCTTGTGGTCCACTATGACCCCCAGGTACCTTTCCGCAGTACTCTTTCCTAAGCGGTCATTTCCCATTTTGTATGTGTGCAACTGATTGTTCATTCCTAAGTGGAGTACTTTGCATTTGTCCTTATTGCATTTCATTCTATTTAGTTCAGACCATTTCTCCAGTTTGTCCAGATCATTTAAAAAGTTGATAGAGAGTTGGCTAGATTGTTGGGCTCAACGGGTAGTGATCAATGACTCCATGTCTAGTTGGCAGCCAGTATCAAGTGGAGTGCCCCAAGGGTCGATCCTGGGGCTGGTTTTATTCAATATCTTCATAAATGATCTGGAGGATGGTGTGGATTGCACCCTCAGCAAGTTTGAAGATGACACTAAACTGGGAGGAGAGGTAGATACTCTGGAGGGTAGGGGTTAATCCAGAGACCTCTGTAGGAATGAAAAGTAGTTCATTCTTGAGCCCCATTCAATGCCTTCTCTGCTGAGAATGTCAACAAGAGCGCCAACTACTGCAAACAGTAATCATCTTTTTGTCATGTGAAAACTGGGCCACTGGGAACTAGACTGAAATCAATGCATGTCAACACAGCTTTCAGAAAGTAATGGATTTTAGTTAATGAGTCGAACCCAGTGTTGGAAGACTCTTGCATGCTGTTAGAAATCGTGCTTTCTTACCTCCGTAATCTGCCCTGGGCTTCCTGCATTTAAAAATTTAAAAAAATTCTAAGCATAGCTCTGAAGAGGTCTAAGAAATGACATAACACCGCACAACACATTTTGACATTGCTTCTATATGTCCAAAAAATGGAACTTCGATTTAGATTCCACTGTTAAACTGATAATCTTACAGGATCATTGTTTCTGAAATAGACATGCTTTTTTTCCACCCTTCTGATATCTGTTCCTGTCTGTTATTGAAAAATAACATGGTAGTGGAACACTGAAATACTGTCCTAAACATCCAGATAGTATGCTGCCCAATTAGATAACAGACAGTTGCTTTTATTGCCTCTTGAATGGCACAAAGATTTTACATACTTGTTCAAGTGATGGGATTTCATTTATTTAAATAAATGATCAGGAGCTGAGTCAGTATTCTGATCCGAGTTGATTTCTACTGAAACAAGCTATTATGAATATTTTCTTTATATAGGAAAGTGAGTTTATCATAGGATTTCTACATCAGCCTCCCCGGAGACTGCAAGCTGACAAATGTACAATATATACTTTTCCTCTGATAACAGAAATTAGATATTTTTGTTTGCAAATGGAAAACATTCTGGGCACCTGTTTTCATATCCACTTTTACTTTGCAGCCTGAGAAATATTTTGTCATTTCAGAATTCACATCTATTTTTTACTGCTTTGTCTTGGAAGTGATAAAATACATGATTTGTACATGTTCCAGTAGCTTTATTTGAAAGGTGACACTCTTATTCTGAACACCATATATTGTATATTCACTTCCAAGTTTCTCAGGAGTGCAGATTACAAACAGGAAGGATATATGTGCAGCATGTTGGTTGCTAGAAATTATTTGTATTCACAGCCTACACTGCTACTTATTTTGGTGCCAGTTACAATTATGTACGCTCTCCTAATGTTTAAACTAAGAATTGTACCTTTCGGTGCAAAATGATGTATTGGTGTGAATTTTCAATTTGTATGTTAAGTGTTCTCAGTTCTGAGTAGCCATTGAAAGATATTAGAATACACTATGTGCCCAGAAGGCAACCTCACCCCAAGATAACAGGGCATGCTACAGAACTAATAATAACACTGTCACACAAGTAGCACCTTTTACTACTAATTGTAAGCAAACAGCATTTGTATCGGTCAGTCATTTAGTATCTGGTGTGTATTTGCATGTGTAATGTTAACAGATCCTGGTCATTGGCAGACAGGATCGAACCTGGGACCTCTGGAGCTTAGTGCATGAACCTCTTTTGCATGAACTAAAAAGCCACATGCCTCTAAGCTAAGGCTGTTGCAGCTTATTAATCTCTAGATGGTCTAGGTGCCACTAGACGAGGACAGAGCACCACACCAAGCAGGCACGGTTACACACGGCCCAAAGCCAGTCATACTGCACTCATTTGTAATGTGAAGCTTTCCCTCAAAGTGTCTGTTAAAAATGGCACCCTCTTACTCAGCAGATCTGTACTGAGTTATATCAGCTGACTTCAGCGACATCAGTCCAATTTGATGAATGTTAGCATTGTGGAATTATTACAGTCCTGGGAGCATAAGACAGATCCTTTTCTTTCTGGGCACCATGTAAGATTTAGTTTGCTCGTATGTAGTTGTAATCTGTAGGCAGCAGCAATACTTAAACAAGCATATTAGTCAAAGAAAGAAAGAGACACATGGGAGGTCTTACTGGTGTTAGATTCAGCATCTGAATAAACTGCATCCCAGATGAGAATGAGAAGCAGCATTTCTTTCAAGACCCAACTCTTATCCATTCATAGCACCATCTTGTGACATCCAGTCATATAATTTACATGCACTACCAATAAAATTAACTAAATTCTAATTATGAACCACCTGTTCAATCCCATGGTCTTCAGATTCTTCTCTTGTTCACACTTGTGCAACCATGCTGAAGAAAAGAGTTGCATAGGTACAATTGTGGAGCCTTATTTTCTACAAGCTAGTCCCAGAAGTGTGATTTGAGGACAGAATCTGCACTGCAGAATCTTTATTACTTGGTGATTTATGACTTCATTATGACTTTTTGGTAGAAACTTGGTGTTTTAATTTTATTTTATTTTTCCCTGACATTTATTCTTGTGTGTGACAAACTTTTTTTTGTTATTCTTCCACAAATCTTCCCATAGCAGTATGGCAGGTGGAGAAAAAACAGCATAAAAATATTGGAGGTGTATTATGTTTAAGGGGAAAATATAAAACCAAAGTTTTTTTATTTTTTAAAAAGATTATTAAAATCTGATGCACAATACATATAATGGAGGGAGAACAATAGAGGAGAGTACTTATTAACATTAAAAATACAATTATAGATAGCATGAATGTATATTTACTTTTTAAACTTGCAGTTAAAAAGTTTCCTAGACTTTTCAGTTTAGGAAATGATTACAGGGCTCCATATTATAAAACAATTTTAACCATAGTAAGATTGAAATTCTCTTTCAAATTTGAAACTCATAAACATGGAATTTATCCAAATGAACAAGTTCATTGGTAGCAATCTTTCTAGTACCAGATAATTTTAATAACAGCTCTGATCCAGATGTTTGAGATTTTCTGTGCTTTTTATTAATCTTTTGAGCAATACTAGTTAGTTTAAATGTTAATAAAGCTAAATTTAACATCCATCTTGCCTGGTAACTGTTTGTATGTATTTATTTTTCAATAAAATGTTATATTCTATGTAGTAGTCCAGTGGCCGAAAGTTGCTGACATTAACAATACTTTTTACTTCTTATATTTTTGTTAGAGTCTCAGAATTTACAAGTCTATAACATTCTGTTCATTTTTGTTTCAAAACATTAAACTGTATGAGGCAGACTTTTTCTCATTTGGTTTATTGACAGAAATGCACTACAGATGCCTTATATTTTAATGATGCTTAAATGATGGTTGAAATAGTTATCATTCAATGAATGTATATTCAAAACCGGTTGCCTCAGCAGTATAGTTAATAGGTGTACAAATACATTTGATGACAAGCCTTTCAAATTTGCATATGAAGTTTCATTTGCAAGTTTCAAAGCATTAGAACAAAAGTTATTGGGTTCTAGTGGTCATATATGGAACAGGACTGGCAAATTGCAACTGCCTTAAAATGCTGCCCCTATTTCTCAGTCTTACTTGCATGTGAAAGACAAGGTATGTGAGGTAATATCTTCCATTGGACTAACTTATGTTGGTGAAAGAACCAAGCTTTAGGAGCTACACAGAGCTCTTCTTTAGGTCAGGGAAAGTTGCTCACAGTGTCACAGCTAAATACAAGGTGGAACAGATTGTCTAGCATAAGTAGTTAATACATATTGTAGGAGACCATTCAAGGTGAAGTGACCAATTAACACCTGCAGTCATAGGACAAAAAAAGGAGGGTTATAATAAGCCATAAACCAGTGTTTTTATTAAATCCATCATTTTATGTGTCTCTGTGCCCCAAACCAGCCACTCCCCATCCTTATGTGTCCCTGTACCCCTCCCCATGTGTCTCTGTGCCCCCACTCAGCCACCCTCTGTCCCTATGTAGCTCTGCACTCCTCCTCCATCACCATATGGCCCTGCATCTCCCTGCCCTCTGTGGCCCTGTGCCTCCACTCTCATTCAGCCTCTGCACCTCCTCCACTAGCCCTTATGAGCCCCTGTCTGACCCCGCAGAATCCTATGCTGTCTGTCTCCCCATAGCCTCTGTCTCCTTACCTGGCCTGACAGGCACTGTGATCAAGGCAAGCTTTTTCTCTTCGCTTGCTGGCCAGGAGCTTCTGCTGTGTTCTATCACAACAGTGCCCTCTGGTGGTTAAAAGGTGGAACTGCAGCAACATTTTGGAAGAAGCTTTTTTCTGCACAAAAAATTAAAGATATGTGTGGCTCATTAGTTATGCATGCGTGCAGTAGCACAGAATTCGCCCAGGAGTATCTATCACTGGCTTTCTCTACATGACTACACTAAATGTCTACACTAGTTTAATAAAAGTGTGATTTTAAGCCAATTTATTTAAACAAGTGCAATCTCCCTTCCAATGGACATTCTTATTTTGGTTTCAACATAAGAAATCAGTGTACGCTAAAATGAAATCAGCCACTCTTAAACTGAAGTAAGAATGTCTACATAAAGGTTTGGGAGAACCAGTTGGTACTGTTAAATAGCCTGACAGCACTAATCACAAAACAGTGGGATTAGCTAACGGTTACCTAACATTAGTAGATTTCCTCCTTCTGCAGATGAACCACTCAAGAACACTTCTAATATTTTAGGAGCAGCTATTCACCAATTCCAAAACACTGTCTTTGTAGATAGAAGAGTGGTAGACAGGAAAAGAATATATAATTTTCTCACACATGTCCCAGTTCCTTCTGTTTCTGCAGCTCCATAGGAGAACTATGGAAATGCCCCTGTGATTACAGTCCCATCCTAAATCCTTTAATCTCAGGGCAAACTTTGAAAGTCTACAGTAATGTCTGTAAACAAGTATAGGGAACAGCCAACCAATGCAAACTGGGTTGTGGTGCTCAGCAGCATTGCCTGTCCCACAGAGGCTTCAAGCAAAGCAAGGAGTAACTGTCAGGGGCAGCTGGCCAGTAGGAGCTATGCTGTGGCATTGTGTAGTTGTAGTGCATGGTGATATATCACTTTCCTAGGGTGGGGACTGAAGCTGTTCCAGGCCCTGAAGGCTGCAATACATCCAGCTGCCACACAAGTCTCTGGGTACTGCAGCATGTAGGCTCCATGAAGCAGGAGGAGGCATACAGGGACTAGAGTCTTCTGTGGAGCAATGTCACATTAGTCTCACAGAGACAGACATTAGATCTCCCTGAACATGCTCCCAGCAGCTATAAACCTTTCATGTTCCCTCTACACCTTTCTCTTCAGATCCAGCACCAGACAAGGTTGAAGTAAGGTAATCTGGTGACCTAGGCACACTACAATTTGAGACCACTACTGATAAACTTCCACAATCCTGTGTCCTTGAAGTTGCAGAGTCAAAGGGCCATCTTCCTCTCTCAGAGAGTCATGGGCAGTGGCATGGGACCCACTCCTCCTAACTTGGAGTGACAGCAAGGGCCCCATCCTCCTGGGACCATCAGTAGCCCATATTCCCCTAATGAGGCAGAGGAGGTAGCAGAGATGTGCCACTGTATTTACTGTAGCCACTGGTGTGTATCTCCTTGTGTGGAAGCTCCAGGTCCATTGCACTCCCCCCTTCCTGATGCACAAAGAATTCTCTGTTGGTGTGGTATTGGTAAAGCAGTGCAGAGCAGAGAGTCTTGGAATTAACACCTCATGGAAATGCCTGGGGCAGTTCATCCCTTTCCAAACGGTTGGTTCAGGTTGTCCGGAGACTTAAACAAATGTAATTTCTTTGGTTATACTTGCTTCATAATTTCAAATTTTAATTCACAGCAATAATAACTAGATAGTTACTTTAAAAAAATGAAAGATGAGATTCTGATATAATCATAGGTTTCAGAGTAACAGCCATGTTAGTCTGTATACGCAAAAAGAAAAGGAGTACTTGTGGCACCTTAGAGACTAACCAATTTATTTGAGCATGAGCTTTCGTGAGCTACAGCTCACTTCATCGGGTTTTTTTTTTTTCATGTGACTCCAGGAGCTGGGACCCCTAGCCATGGGTCTGTAGTATCTATGCTTTAATCTGGGTCTGGCAAAAAGTAGGTTGGTTTCTGATCTGGTAAAGAAAGGGACTCTTCCCATGAAATGAATTTTGTTCTCTTTATTGCAAGTTTTGGAGGGACAGATATAGGTTATAGTACAATTATACATGAGATAGGTCACGCAAGATGAAAAATCATATTTGCTTTAATTCATATGGTGTTACTATAATTCTTTAATATTTGTAACGTGGTAGTGTCCACTCAGCACATTACTGTAGTACTGTCACCCAGTACTACAAAAGGCTTGCTCTTCAGTGTCCACACAACAACTAGTACATCTAGAGTTAAGGCTGCAGCAGTGGACTTTCCCACAGCCATATCATGAGTATTTGAAATTCCACTGAACTAATAGCTCATCAGGTTGACACCATTAAGTCACAGCAGTTTCATAGCTCATGGTACACCAGGAAGTGATGTGACCAACATCGATCCGACAGCCTTTGACTGGCCTGGCTTGGTGGACCAGGCACCCATTTCACAGCTGGATGAACTAGAGGTACCTTTTCAGTGTGAGATTAAGTGAGATTCAAATCCATGCTCTTCAACAGTGTAGCCAAGTACCTTAACCATTCAGCCAACACACCACAAGTAGCCAAATGGTGGAATTTCTATAGCAAATGACTTTAAAGTTGGTGGCAGAGCTGAAAACCGTATCTGGCACCTCAGCGAGATGCACTGGGAAAAACAGATAGGCTTCTAATGAACCAGAAAAAAATGAGGGAAATAACATATACCAAATGCTATGCCATCATCACTCCTGGCAAAGTGGCCCACTATAGATTTGAACTCAGCCCAAAATTGCTGGCACAATAATTGCCATCCTTCCGTAGGTCAGTTTGTCTCAACCTTGTTCTGTCTTGCCATCCTCCTTTGTATCCTGGTGATTTTGCTGTGCCTTTCTGAATGACCTGTATGAGAAAATCACTACTTTATGTATGTGTCAGGCGTGCCATGGTGATTCACCTACCATGGTATTCATGCTCTTGCTATAGTCTGGGATAACTACTAACATTCATAAATATTGAAAAATTTGTGATTTTTCTGAGTGCAGTTTACAGGGTTGCAAACTTTCTAATCACACAAAACTGAACACTCCTTCCCTGCCACCTGCCCGAAGGCCCTGCCCCTGCCCACCCATTCCCCAAGGCCCCACCCCTGCTTGCTCCATCCCCACTCCATCCTTTGCTAGTTCTCCTCCACGCTCACTTACCTTCACCAGGCTGGGGCAGGAGTTTGGGGTGGAGGAGGGGGGTGAGGGCTCCACCTGGGGGTGAGGCAGGGGTGGGGATGAGCTTACCATGGCTCCCAGGAATTGGATGCCTGGTCCCTGGCATCCCCTAGATGCATGGGCAGCCAGGGAGACTCCATGTGCTGCCCTTGCGCCTGCAGGGACCACCCTCACGCCCTCAGGCACCGCCCCCACAACTCCCATTGGTCGTGGTTCCTAACCAATGGGAGCTGCAGAGCCAGCACTAGGGACGGGGGCAGCGTGCAGAGCCTCCCTGGCCATCCATGTGCATAGGGCTGAAGGACCTGGCAGCCGCTTCTGGGAGCCGCACGGAGCTTGGGAAGGCAGGGAGCCTGCCTTAGCCTCAGGCCACCGATGCGCCACTGACCAGCCTTTTCTTGGCCTGGTTGGTGGTGCCAACCAGAGCCCACAAAGGTCCCATTTCGACTGGGGGTTTGGTTGAAAACTGGATGCCTGGCATCCGCAGCAGTTTGGTATGCATTCCCCAGTTACATGCTCAAGGACCTTAAATGTGTACGTCTCACAAAAAGCCAAGACATTTGTTCTGATATACTTTAAGTATCTGAGTAGCCTTGTGATTAGAATATGTTACTAAGCAACAGTGGAGAGGCTGTGTGCATGGTTGTGATAGCCTCACATTAGGGCTAGTTCAGATACTTTGGTTTCTCAATGGATATGGCTCGTACCCATCTTTAACTATGATATATAATGTGTTTGTGTTCATTCAGTAACATCAAGGTTCGTGTCCCCTAATTCATGATCAACAATACTCCTTGTCAATAGCAATCTGTGTTCTAATGCTGTGTTTTACATCTGAACTTTTATGTACTAGAAGTATGAATAAATTATACTTGTGTTCCTGGGCAAATAACTCACTGAGGGAGCATGGGGAATCTGCCAGATATCATCCATTACAGATATTGATTGGGCAGCATAAATGCACATGGAAACCAACCTGAAAGTGCTTTTGGAAGGTTATTAAACTAATGACTAAAGAAACCACTTTCAATGAAGGGATGTGAAAAGAGGAGTTGACCTATGGCCCATACATTCTGGGGGATTCAGAGAGAAATATGGATCACCTATCATATGGCTTTGGTCTGGGATATTGCACTGTCCAAATATTAGTTTGAGATTGAACTGGGAAACAATCCGATTAGAAATAGGAATGTTACCATGAGTTAATACAAGCAGCTCTGACAGCCTCTGGCAGAGAGACAGATGCTGTGGGGAAGATGGCAGCTTTGCTAAGCAAGTGGTCAGGGACAGATCTTTGCAGACATGCTGAAAGTACCAGCATATACACTTAATGTTTGTAGCCCTTTTATCAATATTTGTAGTAATACTAGACTGTGGCACTTTTATATTTACTTACTTTATATTTTTATGGTATCATCCACAGTATATATTTTTCTCATATAAACCTAATTTTTAATTAGTATAAATTTAACTTTAACTTGGTGACTTAAATATGGAGTCAATTCCTGCTCGAAGTTTCTGAAGGAAGGAAACTCACTTCTTGCCTCAGAGTCTGCGTGGTGTTAAAGATTCCAAAGTGAGCAGCAGGCCAAAGACATGGGCGCTGAGGAACCCAGGCATAATATGCTGCCATTGTAGTTGTGTGGGATAGAGGAGAAGCCTGCAGACCAAGAGGAGTGAAGGCATAGTTACTGTGATGGACTCACCATATCCTGAACAAACCCTATGAAGTAAGATAAACTTTATTGAATTACACTTTTTGAATTAGGTTTAATACCTCTGGGGTCCATTGTATTAAAAATGCTGTGTTATTGTATGTACTTCTCTAGTAGGAAGGCGATGCTAATGTAATTTATATATTATCAGCTCTTTGAAGCCATTCCCCTGGAGAGGTAGTTCATATACTAGTTCAGACTGGATTTTCCAGGTACCAACAGACAAAGAAAGGATTTGGATAAATAGTCTTGTTTTAAACTGGCCCGGGACCTTCTTCCTAATCCAAAAAACACATGGGACCTCTGGTCCACAAAGGACCCAATC
Organism: Chelonia mydas; assembly: GCF_015237465.2. Lineage (NCBI taxonomy): Eukaryota > Metazoa > Chordata > Testudines > Cheloniidae > Chelonia > Chelonia mydas. The sequence continues at coordinate 128,039,957 of NC_057849.1, forward strand.
CTCAGAGCAGGGTTGGAAGGACTTGGCCTACTGAGGCTGTTATGAACATGTGACCATAGAAGACAGCCACTCTTTCTGGGGTTTTGAAAGACTACTCCTACCAGAGCCCATGTTGGAGTTGAAGTGATGTCTGGTAAGCTTATTAGCATGTGTGTAGGTTCTTTTATTGTTTTTAATTCATTTTCTCTGTAGTGCCTTTACCTTAAGAATAAAATAGACTTACATACAAAGAGCTGTCTGGTATATATAAGCCTGGACAGTCACACTGTTAACTGTCTCTGAAGAGAAAGCAAGCAGGTGTACTTGGGCAGCCTTTCTCTGATGGCAAAAACACAGGGTAGGCAGGGGTGTATGCAGCCTGGAAATGTCCTGGTCAGAAGGGAGTGAGACACAGGTCTCTGCTCAAGAGAGGCAATGGCTGGAGAGTTAGAAGCCTGAGAGTGGGTGCCTTTGCTGGACCACTGAGGCAAAATAGAGGTGCAGTGGCCCTAACTGTGACAGTTATGCAGTTGATTTAGATGGCACTACGTTGGCTTGCAACCAGTCCATGAGTAAACCACCATTTCAAGATACCAATACATAAAAAAAGGGCTCTTGCTATGTGCTCCCTGCCATTTTATGTGACAGGGATTCCGCTCTTGCACAGTGAACATGTGATTGTCAAGAAGCGATTTATAAACAGACCAGACAACAGAATTCTTTCGTCAGTGGTATGAATTATCGCATGATCAAATGCTCATTTATTTATGCAAAAGCAGTAATATCAATACCAACAGCACAAACATTAATCGACATGGCCTTGTTTAACAGGTATCCCTCTGACAAGTATTTTGCTACAGACTATAAACTCTGTCAGTCAATAGTGATGGTTTACAAGTCACTTCAAAAGGAGCATAGCTGTTACATGCTGTTCCATGACACATAAAATCACCAGAAGGCAATAATTGCGTTGGAGACATTTCAATCCAATAGTGCTGATGCAAAATTCCAGTCATCTGTACAGCACACAATTACAGTAATACACAGCATGCACATGTTTTACCTCCAAGCAGATGAGGGCATAACTATGAGGAAATGGGATGACAGTAAGAAGGAGAAAATATATGCTAAATAACCGGATAAGTTTCCTGACACTTTGATCTGTTGGCTTGTGAAATATTTGCCTAAGGCAACTGGTGAAAGCTTTATTGGTACTGTCATTGGGTGTATAGACCTCATGCTGGCCTGACAATCAAAGGAGTGATCGGTAGCCTCACAGCAGCTGGGAGAATAAAATTGCTGAGAAGCAGAGCGGTGGGGAGGCTTCAAGGGGATCAAGTAGGCTGGAGGGGGAAAGTCCTACCGGCAAGCTGGTGAGAAGGTGCCCAGAGACAACACAGCAGAGAAGGGATGACTGGATCTATAGTCTGGAGAAGCCTACAGAACTAGTGAGCTAGGAAGGAGGTCAGGGCACACAGGCGGAGTTGTTGAGGATTGATTCTGTCTGGTTTAAGAGCCCTAAATTGCAACCCAGTGGAATCGGTAGGCCTGGGTTCCCCTACTGATCCCTCAGCAGAGACTTATGAACCAAAGAAGTTTCCAGACCCCCTGAGGACCAGGACCAGCTCACCCTGTGTGATGTTATATGATTAAAATATGACCATATATATCATTGTTCCTACCACTGTTCTACAATTGCAAGAAGTCTTATACAAAATATGTAATGTAAGGTGTCAATGGAAAAGTTATGATTTGCTGAATATGATTCTCCTGTTTGTATGTGCATATGATTTTTGTACCTGAAATTATGAATACTGACTATGTACCAGTATTTCAAATAGAAAAGGAGTACTTGTGGCACCTGGTTAGTCTCTAAGGTGCCACAAGTACTCCTTTTCTTTTTGCGAATACAGACTAACACAGCTGTTACTCTGAAACCAGTATTTCAAATGTGTTTGCTCCTGGGGTTATACCCACCAGGTAGTTTACATACAGTCTAGCCAGCACATTATGAATGGACTGTTCAAGTTGATAGCCCATCAAAGAACACTTAGCTCCCACAATGGATATAGAAGAAGCTCATCTCCGCCCGATGTGCCATCCTCTGGACGCCTTAGCCAGAATATGGGTAACGGCTCTGCTATGACTCATCAAAGCATGCAGACATATGACTTGCTCATGTGACCCTGAACTCCATCTTGTGACTCCTACACTTTTCCACAAACTGTGCATGAAGTTCCTTCCACATGGGAGAAAGAATAAAAGGCCCAGGAAGCATCTCCATGTTGCCTCTTTCCTGCTCTGATATCTGGACTATGAACTTAAAAGGAGCAATCGAACTAATGGACTGAGAACCTTCCAATCATTTGGAAGCTACCAGAGACTATACAAGCCAGCAGTTTATTCCATCATTGCTACAAACCTGATCCAATAATTTTGCAATGATTGTATTTGATTCCTTTGTCCATTTAACTCTCTCCTCTTTCTTTTTTCTTATAAATAACCCTTTTGATATTAGATACTAAAGGATTGGCAAAGTGTAATTATTGGGTAAGATCTGAGCTGTATATTGACCTGGCTATGTAGCTGATCTCTGGGGATTAGAAGAACCCTTTGTTTGATGAAATTGGTTTTCAATAACCACTCATCTTTAAATCTAGTGTCTGAGTGGTGAAATAAGGGCTGGAATGCCTAAGGAGACTGCATTTCTGACTTCTTGCTAACCAGTGTGGTGAGACAGAAGTTTACTTTTGTTACTGGCTTGGTATATCTTATGGAAAAATAACCACCAGCCTGGGGGTGAGTCTGCCCCATTTCTCAGCAGTTTGTCCTGAATCTGGTATTCTCAGCTGTGACCCACTGAGGCATGGTGACACCCTGCCATGTACAAGGAGAAAACCTGCATACCTCAGCAGGACTGAGATTAACAGCTTTTATAGTTCAGAATGGGACTACCATAGGGAATCAGGCAAGAGAAGCTGACTGATCAAGTGGACTCTGTGCAATGCTCTGTCTGACCAAAGGTGGGGCGTGTGGTTGCATTAGCATACTGGTCCACAGTTACATTTAAAATTAGGCTGGACAAAACACAAGTTAATGTACAATAGGGAATAATTCTGCACAGGCCCGCCAACGTGGGGGAGGGAGGCAAAGGGGGCCATTGCTCAGGGGCTGGGCGATTTAAAAGGGCCCAGGAGCCCCAGGCCCTTTAAAATCATCCAGGCGGGCTGTAGCATGACTAGGCGTGTGCAACCGCTCTGGGCCCATGTTGTGGGGGGCCCTGCGGGCGGTCCTGGAAATGATTGATTCGTCCATGGATTCTGCCTTGGGCTCCGCCCCCACTAGGGATGGCCCTGGCTCTGGCCCTGGGGCCCAGAATTTCTGTTGGCAGGCCTGATCCAAAACTAGATGAAATAATAGCTCTTTCCTGTCTCTAACTTCTGTAGTGATTTACAGTCAAATTATTGCTCATTTGGTAAAGTTAATCAAATCTCTAAGGTTGTTTTTCCCAGTAAGTGAATGAAATCTTTTACATTCTCTCAGATCATCAACTCAAGAAGACTTTGAGAGTATAGTATCCCATTGCCCATTAGTAACTGGCAAATCATGTAAATTGTCCCATGGTTAATAAAGGAAATGAATGTTCAATACAATTCTCCCTCCTCCCCGCCCTCAGTTCAATTATACTTTATTGTCATAACACATAGCAAGTGTAACCAGAGTTTCAGAGAGAAGCCCCCTCAAATACCTGTTGGCCATGGATTCAATCTGCCCATGACTTCTCCTTCTGAAGTTTCTGAGCCCCTGGAATGGGTCACTGGACTAAGCCTCTAGGGGATCTGCCCTATGCGCTACAACAACAATGGCTACACAGCCTCCAGACACTATTTCCCAGGCTGCTTAGAGTCTGGGTCAGCGACAGAATAGACAGAAACTCCTGCCAAATCCAACAGACGGGCTTCTGATGGGGTGATTTATACAGACAATTTGTTGGGCCAGTGAGGAGCCAGTAATCAGAACTGTTCAGTCCCTCAGTGGTTGGGACAGCCTGACCCAGAGACAAAGAGGCTGGTTTAGTTTCAGTTTTGGAGCTTTTGTGGTATATGTGAGGTTGGAGCTGAGAGAAAATCAGAATAGCTCAGGGAGTGTCTGATTAACTTCTACTCTCCACAAAGGGAGAATCTGAACTGCTGTAGGATCTTGTATGTGATCAGTCAGTTCAAGCCCTGTGGAGACCAGCATCCAGCAAGTAAGAGAACCAACCCAGTGCTGGCTACCGGGAGCCAGCCAAGACTTCTGCAGGACTCCAGACCAGGGAGCCAGGAAAGGACACTGCCCCACCCAGGGGTGAAAACACTATAAAAGGGACCCTTTCATTTTCTTAAGTTGTTCAACATTCGCATCACTACTACACTCATCTCTGGACTCATCCTATGCATTCCATCTGCCTGGAAAGGTGCCAGGGACAGAGCTGGAGTTTGTAGTACACTTGGGAATTCTGGGAGGTGGGGGAATTTGTTGTATTATTAATAATTTAGCATTTATTAGTTAATCTTTCCTTCCCAAGAGCCTCTTTTTTCCTATCTCCAATAAAGTCCTCTTTGTTATATTGCTATTTTTGGGTGTGGCATGTCATTTGTTTAGGGTTTGTATTAATGTATGTTGTTGTTTGTGAGTAATGGGTCATAATCCTTGTTAAGAGTGATAACCTCAGTCATTTTCTCAAGGGACAATACCCCCTGTGCCCCAGGCACAGAGGGGAGTAAACCTTGGGTGCAGGCACCAGGTGTCACATCAAAGAAGCCAGGACCCAACCTATGTGAGGAGCGGGGGCATTAGCAAGCACCAGGGAGGAGGCTTGAGCCACACCTCAGAAGTGGGGCTATAAAAACATATTTAGGGTGTTTATTTCCTGTGTGAGTCTGTCCTTATCTTCCATTCCTCAGCTGGCAACATTTTGCTACACAGCACAATATCACCTGTGCCTTCACTCTCTTTCCATTCTAAATAGTTTGTTTGTGTTTTGTTTTGTTTTGTTCCTTTTCCCCTTTTCCTTAAAAGTCTCTGATCACTTCTGGTAATCAGAAAATATCTTCCTGCCACTCCGGTGGATTTTTGGATATTGGACTAGAAATTATCTATGTATCTGAATTCTCCTTTACTGTATTAACTGCACAGACACTCCTTTATGAGTTTACACTGTGCTCAAGTCTTGGAGTGTTTAACTCAGTATTTTATGAGAATCTGCCCTATCTTCAGGAGTGCAAGTAGGGTGGCACTAGTACCGGCAAGAGATTTTTAGCGAATATGGGGTACCGGAAAGACTTGGGGCTAGCCTTTGCTCCCTTAAAGGAGCAGAACACGGCTAGAGAGGGAATTCATTCTTTAAATGGCTTTAACAGCACAATACGTATGCTAACAGACTTAAACAAAGGCTTTGTTTAAATTTGTTAGCATATGTATTGTGCCGTTATGTTGGTCAGGAGTCCTCAAGAGGGGAGAGGTGGGGGGACGGAAGGTGTTTAAACAGTGTTTTTGATTCTGTTTCTCCCCATTGTTCTGAATTATCCATGACATCCATACTGCATCACACCAAGTCCAAATCATTAGAGGAATGCCTCTGCTTGCACTGACCAGAGGATGTTTGGATTCTGATGTCAGCCCAGTTCTGCAGCCTTACAGGAATCAGGTGTTGTCCCCAGTGTACATAGAATTCTTCTTTGCAGCCAAACTAGTCTAACATGCATTTTGTTATCTGGAACTGGAGCACCAAAACAAAGAAAACAAATGCCTCGTTTTCCAGCTTTGTGGGTGAGAGAACTATAAGTGAAGATTATAATGCCAGACACTGATGGCCTTAAACTAGCTGCCTCAGGAATCTGCCAAGAACTTTGCTGAAAATATGTTCCTCAGCTTAGCAATAGAGCTAAAACTTATCACACAGCTGACCACTTTTATTCGAATGAAGCTTCTTCTGATCTGACAGATTCATTGTCAGGCATTGTCAGTTTCATCCAGAACAATTTACAAACTTGGAACCTAATTCTGTAAACCCTTAATCATTTGATCAATCCCATCAAAGACAATGGGACTATTTCCATGACTATGGACCACTTCTGTGGACTGCTAAGCATTTCAGGAGTCTGTTCCTATAAAGGAAGTGGAATCGCCCATTGAAATGCAATGTTTGGGTATAATACCATAAAGCAGTTTAGGATACAGTTCTACTTAAAATTTGTCTTTTAATAAGTCATACATATACTGAAATGGCTCCTCACCCAACTCCCATATTCCATATAAACAGACTGAATACTACATAGGTAGGGGGAAAGTGAGTACTTAAGCATGTTGATGTTTGTATATACAAAGGAGGGTATCAGAGGGGACAGGGAGAGCATGGGGCTCGTGGGCTGGGGGTGGGGTGGGGAGGAGGCACAGGGAGGGCCACGTATGAAGGTCATGTGCCCCCCTTGTGTCCCTCCCATGAGTGCAGTACCGGCGAGAAATGATTTCTACTTGCACCACTGCTTATCTTTATACCTTCCATTATAGTGAAGTAGTCTGTTAGCCCTGGTCTACACTACAAGTTTAGGTCAAATTTAGCAGTGTTAGATCAATTTAACCCTGCACCCGTCCACATGATGAAGCCATTTACTTCGACTTAAAGGGCTCTTAAAATCGATTTCTGTACTCCTCCCCCGATGAGGGGATTAGCGCTATATCGACTTTGCTGGGTCGAGTTTTGGGTAGTGTGGTAGCAATTCGACGGTGTTGGCCTCCGGGAGCTATCCCAGAGTGTTCCATTGTGACCGCTCTGGACCGCACTCTCAACTCAGATGCACTGGCCAGGTAGACAGAAAAAGGCCGACAAACTTTTGAATCTCATTTCCTGTTTGGCCAGCGTGGCAAGCTGCAGGTGAGTGCAGATCTCATCAGCAGAGGTGACCATGATGGAGTCCCAGAATTGCAAAAGAGCTCCAGCATGGACCGAACGGGAGGTATGGGATCTGATCACTATATGGGGAGACGAATCCGTGCTATCAGAACTCCATTCCAAAAGACGAAATGCCCAAACATTTGAAAAAATCTCCAAGGGCATGAAGGACAGAGGCTATAACAGGGACCCGCAGCAGTGCCACGTGAAACTTAAGGAGCTCAGGCAAGCCTACCAAAAAACCAGAGAGGCAAACAGGCGCTCAGGGTCAGAGCCCCAGACATGCCGCTTCTATGATGAGCTGCATACCATTCTAGGGCGTGCAGCCACCACTACCCCACCTGTGTGCTTTGACTCCATCAATGGATTATCACGCAACAAGGATGCACATTTTGGGGATGAGGAAGATGATGATGATGAGGAGGAGGTTGAAGATAGCGCACAGCAAGCAAGCGGAGAAACTGTTTTCCCCGAGAGCCAGGAACTGTTTCTCACCCTGGACCTGGAGCCAGTACCTCCCCGAACCTACCCAAGGAGGGCTCCTGGACCTGCCAGGCAGAGAAGAGACCTCTGGTGAGTGTACCTTTGTAAATATATATATATATTATATATTAGAATACATGGTTTAAAAGTAAGCGTGTTTAATGTTTAATTTTCGGCCAGTACAGCTACTGGAAAAGTCTGTGAATGTGTTTGGGGATGGAGTGGAAATCCTCCAGGGACATCTCCATAAAGCTCTCCTGGATGTACTCCCAAAGCCTTTGCAAAAGGTTTCTGGGGAGGGCAGCCTTATTCCGTCCTCCATGTTAGGACACTTTACCACGCCAGGCCAGTAGCATGTAGTCTGGAATCATTGCATAAGAAAGCATGGCAGTGTATGGTCCCAGTGTTTGCTGGCATTTAAGCACCATCCTTTCTTTATCTCTCTGTGTTATTCTCAGGAGAGTGATATCATTCATGGTCACCTGCTTGAAATAGGGTAATTTTATTAAGGGGACATTTAGAGGTGGACATTCCTGCTGGGCTGTTTGCCTGTGGCTGAACAGAAATCTTCCCTGCTGTTAGCCACGTGGTGGGGGGAGGGGTGAAGCAATCATCCCAGAGAATTCGGGGTGTGTGGGGGGGTTTAGTTGGGTTTGTGCTGCACGTTAACCCAAAAACCGCAGCCCCTCCTTTTAATTGCCAACCCATTTTAAATGGCCAACCCAACGGGTGCTTGGTATGGGAAATGAGGGCGTGGCCATTTGAAACCATTCCCACGTGTTATGATGGTTAAAGAAGCCAAAAGACTGTGGCTTACCATGGCAGCCTGCACGCCTAATTCTGTTGCCTGCCAGCCCTGCGTGTGTGATCTCTCACACCAAACTGGCAGACCCTCAATATAAGAGGCAAAAATGCGACCTTATACCAAATGCACATGTGCTATGTAATGTTAACAGCAAGGTTCGCCCTGAAAGAGTCTACACATTGTTCTCTAAAATGTGTCTTTTTAACTCCTACTCTCCCTTTTTTTTCCTCCTGCAGCTACAAATGTTTCAACACTCACACTATCATCTGCTTCCCAGAGGCTAGCGAAGATTAGAAGGCGAAAATAAAGCACTCGCGATGAAATGTTCTCTGAGCTCATGCAGTGCTCCCACACTGAAAGAACTCAGCAGAATACATGGATGCAGACAGTGTTAGAGTCCAGGAAAGCACAATATGAACGCAAGGACAAGTGGCAGGTTGAAGATAATAAGTGGCTGGTTGAAGATGATAGGTGGCGTCAACTTGCTGACAGAAGGCAGGATGCAATGCTGAGGCTACTGGAGGATCAAACTGATATGCTCCAGTGTATGGTTGAGGTGCAGGAAAAGCAGCATGAGCACAGACCGCCGCTACAGCCCCTGTGTAACCAACCGCCCTCCTCCCCAAGTTCCATAGCCTCCTCACCCAGATGCCCAAGAACATGGTGGGGGGGCCTCCGGGCACCCAACCACTCCACCCCAGAGGACTGCCTAAGCAACAGAAAGCTGGCATTCAATAATTTTTAAAGTACAGTGTGGCCTTGTCCTTCCCTCCTCCCCCACCCCTCCTGGGCTACCTTGGCAGTTATCCCCCTATCTGTGTGATGAATTAATAAAGAATGCATGAATTTGAAGCAACAATGAGTTTATTGCCTCTGCAAGGGGTGATTGAAGGGGGGAGTGTGGTTAGCTTACAGGGAAGTAGAGTGAACCAAGGGGAAGGAGTTTTCATCAAGGAGAAAGAAATAACTTTCACACTGTAGCCTGGCCAGTCATGAAACTGGTTTTCAAAGCTTCTCTGATGTGCACCATGCCCTCCTGTACTCTTCTGGTGTCTGGCTGCATGTAATCAGTGGCCAGGCAATTTGCCTCAACCTCCCACCCTGCCATAAATGTCTTCCCCCTTACTCTCACAGATATTGTGGAGCGCACAGCAAGCAGTAATGACAGTGGGAATATTGGTTTTGCTGAGGTCTGAGTCAGTAAACTGCACCAGCGCGCTTTTAAACGTCCAAATGCACATTCTCCCACCATTCTGCACTTGCTCAGCCTATAGTTGAACAGCTCCTGATTAGTGTCCAGGCTGTCTGTGTATGGCTTCATGAGCTTTTATAATTGCAATAATTAAGTTATTATAATTACAAAAAGCTTTATTCCATGTATTTAGTGTCTTTGATCCTGATCCCCTTGAAGATCCAGAGTTATATGGAGTTCAATAGGATCAGGAGAAGGTCCAAAGCAACATCACCATGTTTGGTTTTTAGCAGGCTACAACACTGAGCTGGCTTCTCCTAGATGGTCCCTTAAATTACTTCCACCTACCAATGCGCAGACTTCAGGTGACCATATTTTCCCAAAGGGAAAATGGGACACTGCATGAGGCCGGCCACCCTAGCCCGCCCCCCCACCACCACCTCATGCCTTCCAAATCCCCTTTCCCGCCCACACCTGGGGGCCAGCCTGGCTTGAGCTGCTCTCCCTACCTCTCCCAGCTGCACAAGGCTGGCATTGCCGCTTCCCCCTACTGCCCCCGGTAGTAGGAAAATCCTATTTTAATAAATATTTTGCTTTAGAATGTAGTATGTATTGATGTATTTTATAATTATGATTTAATATGCCCTGCTGTGATGTTATTGACATAATCTGGGACCATATAGATCATGGTTGCAACCAAGGTCCTGTAGTGACACCAAATCTTATATAAAGGGGGTCAAATGAGGTGTCTAAGACAAGGGTATGGTTTGTTGATTATGATTAAGCTGTCTATATGTGTGTATCATTTTTATAGTTGAAGTTATGAATATTGGTTCTATACTGTCTGTAGTTCAAACTTGTGCTATGCTTCTGGGTGACACCCCAGACAAGTTGGTGTCAGCTCTGCCTAGCCTGCTTGATGGCCCATTAAGGACCATCAGCTATACAACTGACCCATTGAGAGAAGGCAGACATGCCTTGCGACTCAGCAAGGTATGCAGGGACATGACTATGGACAGAACTCTGAGGTTTGTCCAGGCCATGTGATGGACAGCTTGTCTTTGGAACAAAGAAAGAGAGACCACATGGCAAGAGAATATAAAAAGCTGCTGCAGCTCCTCCATCTGGTCTTCAATCCTGCTTCCTACCTCTGGAGGAACTTTGCTACACTGAAGCTTTGAACGAAGGACTGATGATCCATCCCAGCCGTGGGTGTACTCCAGAGACTTGATTTGAACCTGCAGTTTATTCTATCACTGCTGCAAGCCTGAATCAAGAACTTTGCCATTACTGTATGCAATTGGTTTCATTTAACCAACTCTAGCTCTCATCTATATCCGTTTCCTTTTATGAATAAACCTTTAGATTTTAGATTATAAAGGATTGGCAGCAGCATGATTTGTGGGTAAGATCTGATTTGTATATTGACCTGGGTCTGGGGCTTGGTCCTTTGGGATCGAGAGAACCTTTTTTCTTTTACTGGGGTATTGGTTCTCATAACCATTTGTCCCCATAACAAGTGGCACTTGTGGTGATACTGGGAAACTGGAGTGTCTAAGGGAATTGCTTGTGTGACTTGTGGTTAGCCAGTGGGGTAAAACCAAAGTCTTCTCTTTTTGGCTGGTTTGGTTTGCCTTGGTGTGCATGGAAACCCCAGCCTTGGGCTGTAATTGCCCTGCTTTAAGCAATTTGTCCTGAATTGGCACTCTCAGTTGGGTCCCGCCAGAACCAGACTCGTTACACCTGCCAGCCACCCTTTTTGATTTCAAGGCAGGAATAGACCAGAATAGTCCTTATGGCTGATTATGTTTTGTCCTTTTGTTTTAGGATAAGATTTCATTACAGTATTTGCTATAAGGTCTTGCTTCTTGTATGAATTGCAAACTAAGTTGTTTCTTGTCTGCATTGCAAACTAAGTCGTGTAAGGTTCTTTTTTAATCTCTTTAGTAACCATATAATCCTTCCCAAAATGTTATCCTGTCTGAAATTGTGTGAAATTGTTTGGTGTGAGTGAGGAATGTGTCCATAGTTAAAAATAAGTGAAAAAGGCCATCACAAATGTCCAGATGGTCAAGAAAAAGTGAGAGACTTGAAAACACCAGGATACCATCAGAAAACATCCATTGTATCCGAGGCTAAACATGTTAGCAGCATTGACAACCTCAGAGGTGAGGCAGACACCCCCAAAGGTAAAACAACAACTAGGAGATAACGATGGGAAGCCCTACAATAACCATCAAATGATAACAGCAGAAAACCCCAATATTAACACCACTTAAGGACTAATGATTACAGGATGACATTGCAAAATGCATGGACTCAAATGGGAATTGACAACTATAAAGATGGGGTGTTTGCCATGAAACTCTGTGTTCAGTCCTGCAAAGCTTCAGAGCATCAGATAACAATGGACAGAACCCAGCTCCTCACTCATGCCCCATCTAACTGGCCATTAGATTGACTCGAGCTACGACAGATTGGTAACTATAAAGACCATCTTCAGGCCGTGTGTGTGTGGGGGGGGGTCTGTCTGTGTGATTGAATGCATATGCTAACTGTTATATTTTCAATAAATGTGACGTATTGCCTAGTCCCTTGAAAAGATCCCGTGTACTTTTTATAAGCAAAACATTTTTGGTGGAGAAGTGCGAAAGGAGGAAGGTATGCACTATAGTTATTGATAAAGGTTGCTAAAAATGCGTGATACATGATATAACTGATAACTGGTCTATGTATAAATTGATCGATCATTCAGGTGTGTGCACCCCCAGTTGTAGAAGCCCGGAGGAGGAGAATTAGATTTCTTGCTCCCCCGGTTGTAGAATTGCCAGCACAAAGTAACTAAGGAGGAGAATTAGATTTCACGTTCCCTCTCACTCCCTCACTCGGCAGAGGGAAAAGGAATTGTCTTAAAGGTATACACACCATCGGTAGTAGCAAGGTCAAATAAGGAGAGGGGTTTAGTATTCCACTCTCCGACCCAGTCGCTGGGGAATAATTTAAAGGTGGTATACCCTCGGTCGTAGTAGGGTTGACCCCAAAAGACCGAAGCTTAGCGTCTCCGTTCTACCCTTGTGTAGGATTCTAGGGGTACAAGACACATAAGAGCGAGGAGGATTATTGTTAAATCCCAACAGGAGATTGGGCATATTAAAAAAAATGTTTAAGCATAAGCAAGCTCTTAAAAAGGCTCCCGGAGAGGAGACTGAGAAATTGGCATTTGTGAAAGAAATGACTCCTTTTGAGAAAATTTTGCAGAAATTTGGACCCAGCCCTTGGTCTGACCAAGCAGGGGCAGTTGTCCACACAATTTCAGATTCGGAAGATGAATTGGCTCAATATTTGTTGATCTATAGGCTGACAACCCCAGTGAAAAAGGAGGCAGCTGCAGTATGGCTTTCATGGAAAACCTGTCCTGAGGTGTTCCTCAGCCTGGCTGCATGCAAAAATGAAAACATGAAACTGCACCAAGACTTACAAGCCTCCGCAGCAGAAGCAGAGAAATGGAAATTTATGTTCACCAGTACCCAAATACAAGTAGATTCCCTTAAGGATGGGTACAAAGAGCTAAAACAACCGTCCCAAATTTTACAGGAACAGGCAAAAGAGAGAAAAAAGATTGAAAAAGAAAACCAGGTTTTACAGGGAATGGTCAAGAAGCTAACTTTAGAGCAGGGGAGAGCCCCCACTGACCATGATCGCTGTAAATCAATCATTAAACATTTAAAACAAAAACTGGGGTTTGTAACCAGGCAAGTGGCAGGGGAAACATAACTGAGATCCCTGTGTGGGCAGACCCTTGGGACCCCCCTGAGAATTGGGAAGGGGCTACCTGGGCGGATTCCCCCTCCAATGCCCCCATGTTCCTCTGTGCCCCGCTAGGGGTCACACCCCACTTTTTTTTGCAAAACTGCATTTGGCCTGTTTGCCAAAACAGTCAGGATGGGGCTTTAAAAAGGGACTGTCACAGCCAGAATGGGATGTATGGTCACTCTGCCCAGGCTGTTAACGAAACCTCTCAGAAATCTTCAGAAACAAAACATCCTTCTCCTCACAAGGCATCTCAGTTGGGCTGTAGTGTTCTAGTGCCTCCAGTCTGAGGCAGTACCTTCCTATCATCTCTTTCACCTGTGACATAGGAACAGGCAGATTATATGCTCAGGAATTTGTCCTGATTTGCTGAGAGAGGTGACATCCCTACATTACCAGGCTTCTGGTCCCAGGCTGTAAAGAGAACAGTACCTGGGGTGTTTCCAGACACCAGCTGTTATCCTGTATGCACTTCCTTTCTCACAGCATCTGTCTAGGTTGGCTGTAGTTCTCCTAGAACTGGGTAGCCTGGGACCATGAAATTTCCATCCGTGAGACTTTTCCTTTGGCATTAAAGGGCCAGCTCTCCATGTTCCAGTCTTAGCATCCTTTTGCTCCTAAAGTCTAGGAATAATGCATCAGGCTTCTCTGACAATACTTTCTTTAGCATTTCTTCTCACCTGAGGGACTCTGTATGTTGTTGCTTATCATTTATTTTTATTTATTGATTTCTTTGTGCTTCGATTTTGTTATCTGTTGCTGATGATTTAGACTATATATGGATCATTTACACTTAAAACAACACATTTGCCTTTGTCCTGCACTCCTTCCACCCCTCTCTGGTACACTTGGGAGATGCAGAGAGTGAAACAAATATGAGCTGTGTGATGTGATTACAGACAACATTTGTGCTTGAATCAGGGCAAGACTAAATTATACAGGTTTCTGTGAGAGTATTGAAATAGGAACAGAAGCAAATGGGAACTTGACCCCACCTCTTTGGGTTGCCTGTCAGGGGGTCGGGGGTGACTGCACTTGCTACTGGGGTTCACTGGAGGCTTTGGAGGCCGTAAGACTGTCTCTCCTTTCCTCTTGTAGAGTCCTGTTTGCTGTTACAGCTTTGGGCTGCCAGGGTGGGATGTGATAAGCTTACTTTGCATTTCTTATTAACACAACTGAAACTTAACCGAACCAACATGTAAAATCTACAGTTCAGCCATCAACGGTGGCTTCTAATGATTTGCTAAAAATAAATTACTGCAGATGTTGTAAAATAGGCATGCAGGAAACAGCCCTGTCTAGCCCTAACACTCTGTGGGCATATTTAACAGTTTTATATAGTAATCCTACTTGTAGAAGTTGAGAGAGAACCTGCCTTATGGGATCATTAAGTTCAGAGATTTATGATGATTGATAGAATGAAATAGGGCTGCTAACTCATGATGCGCAATGTGGCATAACTCCAAAAGAGCAGGCTGAGGGGCGGGAAGCAATACAGTGGCTGGGCAATACGCCAGCGCACAGCATCATTGTAATTGCAGATGAAATAATAATTATTTGCGATAGCTTGCTAATCAGTGAAACCATGGAAAAGGCTGCTGACAAGCGCTATCAAGGTAATTAAGGTGAAGCACTGAATTTGCATAAATTTACACTTTGATCATTGTTCACAAGATACTCTCTCTAGAAATAGACTTGGCTGGATTCAAGATGAGCACTAAATCAAAGCAAAGGAAAGCAATAGCTGCAAAACATCAATAATGCTTACAAAACACAGGTCCACCTTACGTTGGCAAATATCTAAAGAATCTGTTGTCTTTAATCAAAGGATTGTGCTCAACTTTTTTCAATTAGTTAATATTCTTAATTAATATACTTTCCTAGCTGTGTCTTTAATTAAAACACTTGAACGTACTTAAGCAGGGAAACTTGGAGAACATAACTCTTTATTATACACCGTGATGAAATATCCTTGCTGAATGATAGCCTGGTAAAATCAGAGATGTACCATGTATTAAGCTGAATGAGCTGTCATTGATCCTCAAGGTTAGCTGTCTTTGACGTGTCAGAAAGTTCTGCCCAAATTCCATCCAGCACCTCTCCAATCACCTACTCCACTGCATAACCATTTGGCCTTCAATGAGGAGCAGGAGCAGAACCAGATCACCATTTCATTGCTCCATTTCTTCCAGCCACTTTTTCAAAGAATAACAGTAAGAGGAGACATGATCATAGAATTATAGCACTGGAGGGGACCTTGAGAGATCACCTAGTCGACTCCCCTGCACTCAAGGCAGGACTAAATATTAACTAGACCATCATCTAGATGATCATAAACTGCCATCAGCAAATGTGTGAAGGCATAGGACAGTATCAATGACATACAGCTAGGTAATTCCTAGTGTGTCTCCCTGTCCCCACAGAATCCTGGGATACTGCCCTGTAATTGTAATGCTAACATCACATAACAGTGGCAGTATGGACACAGGTATATGTGCATACACAGCATTATGGCTGTGTCCAGCACAGCATAATGTAGTCACTTGGCATGGGTATAGGGCGCATGTGCAAGCATCTACACAGTCCAGTATTCGAGTGCCCGCATCAGTGTAGACACAACCTATGGTGCATACCATGTCACAATTCCTGGGGAAACTGTATCTCTGACCCCTACTGGTGTCTCCAAGCACACTGCCCTGTACATCACAGACCTAGGCCAGCCAATTCTCCCACTATCAGATTGGGCTCTGGGTTGTAGACCTTTGTGTACCAGCTGTGATTACCTCTGCTTTAAGGAGGCTGATTGGTTCCTCTTACCACTGTCATTGCCTTGGAGAGACCAGAACTGTAGAGTCTGAGCCTAAGTCAAAGTATCATATATTTAGTGCAAAAGCATTTCAGAGAAAGCATATTTAGAAAACCATAAAATGGACTATATGAATGTCTAGCTCTTCCCTAAGGCATACCATTCCCTGCATCTGGGAAGGCCCGACTGCCTCTGTCAAATTTCTCTTTCTGTTCATTTTTTGTCCCTAGACAGCTGCCAAAAGGTGACCCTCTTCTCTTCCAAAGAAAGGTTCTTCAACTCGTTAGAGTTCTTTTGATCTCTAGCCTCCCTGATTTGTCAAAATGAGGCTTGTAACCTATTCAAGAGTGTAGACAGGATTCTTGAAATTAACAGCTTGACCCATTCTTTCAAGTGTGTGAGGGTGTCTGTTTGTAGAGCTATTGTGTTCTTTGCACTTTGCACCACCCCCTATTAAGTAAGATCAATATATTCATACATGAAATTCTAATAACCTGATAAACCATAACTTCCTCATCGACCAGATCACATACAGTGCTCATAAACGTACATCACAATATTCATAGATAAGTACGTAGTAATTCCATGTCCATCACATACAGTAGCTGCAGATATTCAAAGGGGTACATGCTAGCTAAGGACTTGTCTACACCAGGAAGTTAGTGTGCAGTGTGCATTTAAAGTGCACTAGCTACTCTGCTGTAAATCCCTGTGCAGACTCTCTTACTACATATGAAGAGCGCTCTCAGGCATTTTAGCTTAATGTACTTACAAAGTACATAGAGCTAATGCATACAAAGGTACTTGTAGTGCACAGTAAGAGCATCCACGCAGGGAGTTAGTGCAGTGTAGCTAGTGTGCACAAACTATTAAGGGCTATTTCCCTGTGTAGACAAACCCTGAGTTGGCAGTAGGATGCTATGCCTTTTAACTTTCAATACTATGTTCCTACAAGGAAGGTCTCTCTGTCTCCCTGTATCCACTAATCCTCATCCTCAATACCCCCAGAGAATTACTAGATAAAGTTAAGGATCAAGGTTAATAACCTTTTTTTACCTGACATAATTCATTGTATACATTATTTCATTACATGACTGTTATTGTTTCCTTAGAAAAGTTGTAAGTTCTGCTGATAATATTTGATCTTTGTTTTTGTTTTTATTTTTTTATTATTTTGTACTAACTCATTAGGGTTTGCCCAGATGTAAAGCCCAGGGAGAAAGCAGGAAATGTATTTGTCTAATACAGCATGTGCCAGATACATCTTTATACTCCACTCATTTGGATGGATGACCTGTTAAAACTGTCACTGAGACACATGCATGCAGTATGTACAGTTTAGTTTTACAATACAGAAATAAACACACCCACTAATGACCCTGGGAGACATCAAACACTACCGCATACAGACCAAAGAAATCCTAGATTTCATGCATTTCCAACAATGTAATTTGATTCAGTCAATGACGCTATTGCATGTATACAGAAGGCATGTTTACATTTCTATTTAGTAATTCAAGTAATGCTGAACACTGCATTCTCTTTGGATTTTGTTAGCTGCCACTGCATTTTTCTTTTCTTCTTATTTTTAATAATATATACACTTAGGTTGCATCACAGAACATCATAGAGTGGTGGTAGCTATTGCATACTAAAAGCTGAGGCTAGCTTCCCATTGGCATGCTGTCTAGAGTGGCTCACGACCATGAAAGCCTACCTCAGACCAGATTGTAAAAAGGAGAGCAGACACCCCAAACTGGTGGCATGTTCTATAATTAGATTTCAACAACCCAGTACCAAATGTGAACTCCCAAAGTGCTACAATAGTCTTATAATGGAGTCACAGACCGTCTCCTTAGACATTCCAGTCTATTTTGCCACCCAGGCAAGCTGGACTATGTGATAAATGGTCACATATATCAAAAATCACAAAACATCAGGTTATACCCAGTCCCAAGAGATTACACAGCATAATTTCCATCCTACATCTCACACGAAAGACAATGCTGGTAGGCAGTTCTATAGTAAACTAACGAAAGGTTTATTAGTTAAGAAAAAGGAATGAGAGTTACTGAGAGGTTGAAACAAGTACAAATGTATGTACACGTGAGTCACAGTCTGTATTTCCAAATGGTAGCAGAGATGCAGAAATCTGCCAGGCTCCCAAATATCTCAGGTTTATCTAAAATAACTCTGGGATCTCCGTCTTCTCATTCAGTTATTCTGCCCAGCAGTCTAGAGATGAAGAATTTTTCCTTGTGTCCCTACTTACAGCTTTTTCTCACATGTGGGCTCTTTGATGACAGTGAGGAAGGAGTGCATTTAGAGTCTTTGATCTCTGATCATCACACACAATGACCACTTGCTTTGAAATGAGCACTTTCCTGTCAAAGTTCGTCATTTGCATTCCACAAGGCTTCTTTCTCATGACATGGGTTATTAAGTTACAGGGGTATATACAATATAAATGTTCACTATTACATTATAATAGTATACAGATAAGTGAAACCAATGCATGCAGCATGCAATTACTTATTATGAAGTTTAAACACCAAATACATTCTTATACATTTAACAATCAGTTTGATCTATACTAATACACAAGCGAATCAGCCTGTCTTCCAGCTATGCATTTGTAAGCCTTCGGTGAGGTCTGGGGCTTTGGCATGAGCTGGCACCTCGTCTGCCAGTATCACACCCATCACAGGCTTGATAATTCTCTCTCACACACACAACTCCCACAAACCTCAATCTTCCTGAAATCCCATACACCACTTCTCATCTCAGGCTAAATTTTCTTCTGATAAATTCGGTAAAATTAGGACTCAAGTTAATGTTCTAGTGTGAAATCCTAGTACCATTAAAATCAATAGCAAAACTCCCATTGACTACAACAGAGGCAGGATTTCATCCACTCTGTCTCAAAGGTTGTACCTGAAATTCAATCTAGGATTTTTGTTTGTGTTTGTTTTCTTTTTTTCCCTTAGTTTATTGTATCTCCCAAATGGCTTGGTTTTGTATTGATGGCCTCGTTGAAGTTACTTGTAGTGACTTTTGGGGAGATGGGGCAAAGGAGACATTGAAAAGGAAGAAATTAAAAGACACCTACTAAGCATCTTGTGATACTTCACACTAAGGAAGTGAGGAAAGGGTTAATTTACTAGGGACTGATTAAAGCACGGTTAAAAAGGACCCAGTGGAATACTTAGAGGCACTGTGGGAAACATGAAGACCTTTCCCACCCATCCATGTCAAAAAGAAGAGATTAGGAAATTTAAGAACTATATTCTGCTTTAGAGATGCTTTGTAAATAATGGGTTGCTTTCCCCCTGTATACTGGACAATTGTCCAGGTATGGGACTGGTTATTAACCTTTAGTCCCAGACTGTTGGAAGAGGGAGGCTGTAAGGCATCCCTTTCTTTCTTTCTTTCTTTCTTTCTTTCTTTCTTTCTTTCTTTCTTTCTTTCTTTCTTTCTTTCTTTCTTTCTTTCTTTCATATTGCTTAAAAAAAGGAATGTCATATGTTCAAGTCTAGGTTTGAATACAGCTAATTACTTCAGGTGATGCAGCATGGGTAGCAGAAATATACCACCAGAATATGACTGTTTGGGACATTGATCCATGAGGTGTTCTGCAGTCTGAAATCTGTTTCCTCAGTCACAAATAGTATTGTGTCTCAGTCCCCATTTATGGAGAAGGTAGGCATATTTGCCATATGATGTGAGGATGCAATTCAAAGTGGACCATATTTTCTGTGGAAGTGAAAACCACTGGGACCTTCATTTGAGTCCTTGAATGAGGTATTTATTTGGGATAGTGGCATCCTTCCACCTTACTTGCCATTGATCTTTGGGGAGTGGGGGCAAACCCCGAGTCTTTGTATGCTTGCACAAGTCAAACAGGTTTTCTAGATTGGAGTCAGAATCTCAGTATGGGATGCCTGAAGGATACTCACATCACAGCAAATGTGTGATGGATAAATGTGAGCCAGTACAGGAAGCCATGGTTGTGGCACTGATTTTACAGTACCCATAATGATCCTCATAGCAATAATAAGTTGACAGTTGACAAGTGATGTGAAAGAGCTAGGTCTCTAGATAGGTGAGCAGTATTCTGTGGTAGAATAGACAAGGGCCAGTGAAGATGTCCATACAGTTTTTGCATCAGCTCCCCAGGTCATTGATGCCAGTTTCTGGATGAGATTTACATGCATTTTTGTCATGAATATTTTTCAGGTTCTGACAGTATGTGAGGCTTTGGTCTAGTGTTACACCAAAATATTGCAGGGTGGGATCATGTCTTATCTGCTGGCCACAGAAGTCCATGCATAGTTCCGCACTAGCTTTTATATTGTTTAGATGGAATGCAGACACAACAGTCTTGGTAGAGTTTGGTTTCAGCTGCCAATATAAGAAATATACTTGTATAGTTTTAATGTCCTTGATTAGGATTTGTTCTATGATAGGTAAATCCCATGCCTGTGTAGTCAGAGCAATGTCATCAGCACTGACAAATTTCCATGATTATGTTTGAGGAACGTAACTTGTGTAAATATTACACAGGATCAGTGCTAGGACTGACCCTTGTGAAAGACTATTGTTGTCTTCTGATCTAATTACCAAGGAAAACACGAAATCTATTCATCAGAACTTCTCAGAAGAATTTTAACATTGCATTTCATGGGATAATTATGTTGGCTTTCAAGACAAGGCCATTCCCTCATATGGTATTGTAATTGGCAGGCAAGTCTTGGAAACTGCTCCAGTCTTGAGTTTTTGCTGGAGTCCTGCCTCACTCTATGTTATTAAGGCTAATACTTGGCTGGTGCAGCTGTAGCCTGGTCAGAAACCCACTAATTCATTCAGTAACACTTCTTCAAAGAGCCTGATCAAAGTCACCACCCTGCAAAAAACCCATATTAAGGATGACACTCAAGAATCATGTTGCCCCATTACCGGCTACAATCTTTTTGCTTTCCTCCACCAACCGAAATATGGTCTTGCTACATACATCAATCAGGGCATTAAGGATTATGACATGATTCTGGGAGCATCTTTACTATCTCAATAAGACTCAGCAAGATAGTGATAGATAATGTGTACAAATCACTGAATACATATTTGCCTTCTGCCGCATTACCCACAGCTTATCACCCTACTATATATGTCACTGACTTCAAAAGCCACCACACAATGTGGGGCTATAATAGCAATGATACATTGGGCAAGGCACTTGCAGAATGGTCATCAGACAAAAATACACACCTTCTTTTCTATACAAAAGACAGAGGCACTTTTCATTCTGTCTGTTGGAACGGAGACTACATCCAGATCTGTCTCCTCACCAAAGACCAGTTTGGAATCCTTCAGAGCACCTCCAGAACTATTCTTGGCAACTTCCCACACAAACAGCATCACGCCATGATAACTGAACTCCCAGTAAGCATGTCATCACCCAAACACCAATGGAACTTTTGAAAGGCAAACTGGACAAGGTTCACTTTGACAATTTAGGCAACCATCAATGTGATTCCACCAAAGTGTGAAAATTTAGATAGTTTCACCTGACTCACCAGAGCAGCTGCAAGGAAAGAACATCCCCTATTGAAAAGGATATACCCCATGCTGGAAACCAGAAACAGAAAGGCAATTAAAGAAATACAAAGATACTGGTGACGTGAATGCTGTAACATCCCTACTAGAGTCACTGAATTTAGCATAATGTCAAAAATGGATCGGGATGGTTGAAGGTTCTGAACTTTACTTCTTCAGCTGCAAAGTTTGGCTATTGTGTCAGCTTGGAGCTGCAAACCCAGTGTAACACTGAAACCCTGAAGTCTCAGCTGATATGATTGCAAGAACTCTCCTTATGGATTCAAAAGGATCAGAGGAAAAGTCTACTTACCTCAAAGTGGGCAGAGTGCTCTGACAAATCATCAGCTCACTACCCACCTTGTTCCTCCATCACTGCTTGGAGTTAAAGGACGCTGTCTCACTCACGAAAGCAGGGAAAGCAAAAGGATCTAATGGCATCTTTCCAGAATTTCTTAAAAACCTCGACGCCCAGGAATGGAAATGGCTGCCAACACTATTCTCTAATATTCATCCCCAGGATCTGGCACGAGGCTATGGTCCTTATCATTGACAAGCCCAGGTAGCCAACCAGTAATCCCTCCTTGTACTGGCCTATAGCACTCTTCTGCATGCCGGACAAGCTTATGGCAAGAATATTACTGGCAAAGCATCCTCTGTAGAGTCTTCCCTCTGAGCTGCTTGAGATTCCTGTGGCACTTGTTCAGCAGGCAGCCAGGCTGTCTTTCTGTTTTCCCTCTTGCTCCTCTCCTGCCTGGACATGATCCAGGAAGGAAGAGAGAAAAAATGCACAAGGAAAGTGGTGGTACTAAGGCCTCTCATTCATGCTGTCCACTCTATCTCATTATCATGCTATTTTGCCTTGATGTTATCCTTCCTTTCCCTCACTTCCCTGACTGCTAATTTATCCTCTTCCTTTAATATATTAATTGTCTTGGTCAGTTCCTCAGCCAGGACTTGAGCCCTATTATTAGAAATGCTTAGGAAATGGTTTGGAAATGGAAAATTATGATAGACAAATTATGACTAAAACAAACAAACAAACAAACAAAAAAGTAATTGAAACAACAAAACCCCAAAGTTTTCAGCCAAAACAGCTTGTTGATTGGTGGCGTGAGTGTGTGTGTATATGTGGGGGGGGGGGTTGGATGAAACCTCAAAATAAGCAGATACGTTTTATGAAAAATCTTATTTTGTCAAAACCCGTGGAAAAATAATTTCCACATAAAATTTTCAACCAGCATACCTATTCCTTTTTCCCCACTGTCTTTTCTTCCCTGTTTCATAGATTCACACAACACAAACCACAGAATTTCACCAGTAACTCTTCTCCAAGCCCAATAGCTTCCAGTTGAACTAGAGCATAGATGTTAGAAAAATAGTCTGGATTGAAAGACTTCTAATGATGGTGAATCCATCACTTCCTTTGGGAAGTTGTTCTAATAGTTAGTTATTCTCATTGTTAAAAATGTTCTTATTTCCAGTTTGAATTTATCTAACTTCAGCTTATAGCCCTTGGATTTTTTCATGACTTTGGGATTTCATGTTCAGTTGTTTATCAGTCATGACCACTGAACCCTTTTCGGAGTCATTGCTTTCCAGGATATATCCCCTATCCTGTAAGTGTGATCTGCACACTTTGTTCCTACATGTTTGACATTGCATTTGGCTATATGAAAACTTGAAATTAAAGAACTATATGCTTGATGTTTTTGCTCTGCTTAATAAATGATCCACATCAGTCTACATTAATGATCTTCATTATTTACCACTCTGAGGTTTCCTTGGTGCATCCAGAACTGTAAGTCACGTTGTTACCATCTGCCTTAGGAAAGGAGAGATTTGCTGGTGCTAACCTGAGTGACAAATCCCTGCCATCCCAGTTTGTTAGCCAGCCAAACCCCTTAGAAGCCAGTCTGCCAGCCCCCATTTTGCTTTGCAGGTAATACATTGCACATCAGTTCCCAAACTCTCCGGAAGAACGTTTCTCTCCAGTATCTGGACCCTGTCACTGGACACTCACAGAAAATACAAAGTCCACTGTCTCCAAAGAGACAGTATACTCACCAGCCTGTTCGCTCAGCTGAGGCTGCATGCATTATTATAATATATTACACTGAGATGAACTTATAGTTAAACCAAGAATACGTTTATTAATAAAGAACAGAGAATCAAGTGATACTAAGCAATGATAACAGAAACAGAAAATGTTTACAAAATAAAACAAAAGTATAATATGTTTTCTAATGACGAAAACCTAACAGACTATAATCTTTGTCTACAGTAGTTTTCTCAACTAAAGCATCCTCTCAGTATCACAAGTGCCCCTGGGGCCAGGATCCATCTTTTATGGATGCAAAGAGCACTGATCTCTTTGTTCCCTCAGTGTCTTCCCCCATCCTTATAGTCCAGTAAACCTATGAAATGTGTCTTCTGAAGTGTACCCGCAGAAAAAGTTTCTCTCTCCCACTGATTGTTCTTCAGGATGCAGATGCCATGCTGTCTATGTTGTGTTCTCATTCTTCTGTTCATTTGCTTTTCCTGGCTTTATAATTGTCACCCATACATACACCACACAATGATTATGATGACCACTATGATATACGTTTTAATTTTGATACCTTACACAATATTCTTCATAGGTAAATAACATGACAGCAATGTGTTAGGTGCAGTGAGTTTGTCAGGCTAAGCAGAGTTGCTGTTACATTACTGTGAGCCCTTTTGTCAGTGGGCCACGAGGGGCTCTTAGGGTCACAGCCACTCCACAAATCTTTGTGTTATCAACAAACTTTACTGGCAATGATATCCCCCTCCAGATAATTGATAAAGACATTGAATAGCATTGGACAAAACACTGATCCTTGTGGGAACCCAATAGCAGCATGTCTCCATGCCACGAGGAGTCCCCCATTAACAATCACATTTTGATAGCTATCAGTAAGACGGTGTTTGAACTTTTTATTATTTTGACTATTGATTTTGTATAATGCTAATTTTTTAACCAGAATGTTGTGTGGTACAAAGTCAAATGCTTTACAGCAGTCTATATTATACCAAGACCATGGCCTCTATTGTCCAACTTGTCATCTCATCAAAAAATATGACACGTTCTGACTTTGTGGAACCCTAAACATATTCAGGTTTGGGCTGTGGTTCATGACAGTTATTTCTTTTCTGCCGTACTTCACCAATCTGTAAGTAATACATAAGAAGAACATCCTCATGCTGAAGTACATAATTTACTTACCAAAGATAATGAATCTTAAGAAATACTACAGACAGCAGCTCACTGCCTAGTGTAATGTTTAATACGACCCTAGAAACACTGTGTTTGCCTGACTAAACATCAGGGGGATATGCTCAAGCATGAGACATATTCAACATAAGATTAAAAATATATACTGTACAAAGTGTACTACACCACAAAAATAATGCCAGTTTGTGTTTCTTGCACCTTCTGTTATTCAATTTGACGAATAAAAATGAAAGTAGTTGTCACACCAAGAACATTAAAGCGACCTTTTGCTGCTGTTCCTTCAAAGGACTCAATTGTTAAGTTATCATTCCAGCAGAATCCTGTGTTGGTGGCACATGTGTTTTGTGGGCTTGAAATCTTCTTGCAGCGGTGCCTCAGATCCAAAGAGCAATCACATTACGGAAAATAACCCCTCTTCTCACTCTCTCTCTCACACACCCCACCATTCTGCTAATTTAACCAGACATGACACAAATGCCACGATTCATCAAGCTGACAATATCTAAAGGACAGCTTGCTAAAAGCTGTTGCTGAAAGTTAAAAATGCATCACTTTTCACTTAAATCTCCTTATATTCATGTAGCTTTAAAGCAGTATAAAATGGTAGGTTAGAAATGGGATTCAGCTTTCTCCATAAGATCACTGGTTCAACCTCAACATGTATCAGGGATGAACAAAAAT
Organism: Chelonia mydas; assembly: GCF_015237465.2. Lineage (NCBI taxonomy): Eukaryota > Metazoa > Chordata > Testudines > Cheloniidae > Chelonia > Chelonia mydas. The sequence continues at coordinate 128,065,498 of NC_057849.1, forward strand.
CATTACCATTTGAGGGCTGTTTAGGGGCTCTATGAAATAAACTGGTGGTTTGTCATAAATATAAAGGGAAGGGTAACCACCTTTCTGTGTACAGAGCTATAAAATCCCTCCTGGCCAGAGGCAACATCCTGTTACCTGTAAAGGGTTAAGAAGCTCAGCTAACCTGGCTGGCACCTGACCCAAAGGACCAATAAGGGGACAAGATACTTTCAAATCTTGGGGGACAAAAGGCTTTTGTTTGCGCTCTTTGTTTACATGATTGTTCTCTCTTGGGACTGAGAGAGGCCAGACAGAAATCCATCTTCTCCAACCCATCCTAATCCAAGTCTCCAATATTGCAACCAGTATAGGTAAGCCAGGCAAGGCAGATTAGTTTATCTTTTGTTTTATGTGAATTTTCCCTGTGTTAAGAGGGAGGTTTATTCTTGTTTACTGTAACTTTAAGGTTTTGCCCCGAGGGGGATCCTCTGTGTTTTGAATCTGAATACCCTGTAAAGTATTTTCCATCCTGATTTTACAGAGATGATTTTTACCTTTCTTTTTTTTAATAAAATCCTTCTTTTAAGAACCTGACTGATTTTTCCATTGTTCCAAGATCCAGGGGTTTGGGTCTATGATGATTTTGTAACCAATTGGTTAGGATATTATTCTCAAGCCTCCCCATGAAAGGGGGTGTGTAGGGCTTGGGGGGATATTTTGGGGGAAGGTGTCTCCAAGTGGTCTCTTTCCCTGTTCTTTGTTTAAAACGCTTGGTGGTGGCAGCATACTGTTCAAGGACAAGGCAAAGTTTGTACCTTGGGGAAGTTTTTAACCTAAGCTGGTAAGAATAAGTTTAGGGGGTCTTTCATGCAGGTCCCCACATCTGTACCCTAGAGTTCAGAGTGAGGAAGGAACCCTGACATGGTCTGACTTCAGTTTCTGTAGGAAAAATGTCTATCCAACAAAAATCACCACCACAATTAGCACTACCTGGCATTCTCAGCAGCGAGAGCAAGGATTGGCTATGCATGGAGTCTTCAACTCAGCGTGCAGTAACCCCCACCCACCCACCCCCCACATAGACAAGCCCTGACTTTCTCTGAGCCCTAGGACTGGACTTCAAAACTGTACTGAGGCACATTGCAGGACAACGTCCATGTATTATCTCCTACACTGTCGATACAGAACATGACATCATCACTAGAGCTGGTCAAAAAAATTGGAATGGAATGACTGATTTGACAAAATTGAGACATTTCATGGAAACATTTCCAGTGACAGTGATGGATGGGTTAAGTGAATCTATTGCAAATCACTTTGTTCTCACACCTTGCTAGAAATGGTTGCAAAGTTATTTGATATTTTACAACTGATGTAAATTGAACATGATTGGAAAACATCTATTTCTGGAAAGTTAATTCCTGTAAAGGTGAGTGTGATAAAAATGTAGATAGATGGAATTTCTCATCTTCCATACACTTCTGTAGAAAATTATGATACTTTCTGTCAGTGCCAGAATCACTCATGGCGATTATACAGTTTGCTTAATCAGTATATTATCTTTAAATGCATATGCTCCAGGGGTATGTCTACACTTCAATGTAAGTCCAGGGTTAATAGAACTCAAGTCAGCAGACCTTGGGTTTGTTACCTAGGGCTTGAGGATCTACATTAATCTGTAACCCTAGGTTAGAAATTGTTGAACCCTGGGCCCCAACCTGGGGCTCCAGCATCAACACTGCATTATGTGGGCCCAAGTTCAACCACCTATATCCCAGACTTCCTAGCCCCCTCCTAAAATGCAGCCACTCTATCCCTTTGTTCATGGTGTAGTGTGGGAAAACTAGACTATCCACCAAACTTTACTGTCCAAAGCACAAGAAAGTTGGCCCTTGAGATTGTGGAATACTTTTGGTGGACTCCCAGAGCATGAATCCAATGGGCCTGCATCTACACTACAAAGCAATAGGGCTTGAACTAACGCAAGCTTGGACCCTCCATCCCCATGGCAACCAGGGACCCTGCATCCGAGCTTTGGGCTGGTGCAATTTGTGTATAGATGGAAGGGAGTGACGGTTAAATGTATAAGTGTATATTTGGGTGTTTAAACTTCATGAAAGCTAGTGGGATGTTACTTGCATTGTTTTCACTTATCTGTATCCCGTTATAATGTAGTAGCAAACATTTACACTGTGTATATCCATGTAACTAAATAACCCATCAAATGAGAAAGAAGCTTTGTGGAAAGCAAATGAAGAACTTTAACAGAAAAGTGTTAATTTTAAAGTGAGTGGTCATTGTGTGCAATGATTGGAGGTCAAAGACTCAAAGTGCATTCCTCACTCCCTGTCATCAAAAGAAAAACCCATGTGGGTGACACTGTCAGCTTGTTTTCTGTGAAAAGAAGCTATACGTATGGATTCAAGAAAAGATCCTGCATCTCTGGACTGTTTAGACTCGTACCAGAAAGTGTACCAGATGCAAAGTGGAGATCCCCAAAGACAATTTGGGTATACTGAAAAGACTTTTGGGAAACTGGGAATTTTATTACACCACTGCCAGCATTTGGAATTACAAACTATCACTCACCTCTTCATACATTTTACGTGCTTTAACCCCTCAGTAACTTTCATTTCTCTTTCCTAGCTAATAAACTTTTAATTAATTTACTATAGAATTGGCTTCCCGTGTTGTCTTTGGTGTAAGATCTAGGATAACAATTGATCTGGGGTAAGTGACTGGTCTCTTGGGACTGGGAACAACTTGATGTGGTGTGATTTTTGGTTTAAGTGACCTTTTATCACAAAGTCCAGTTTGTCTGGGTGGCAAGACTGACTAGAAAGTCTTCAGGGGCTGTCTGTGACTCCATGGTAAGACTGGTGTAGTGATCCAGGAGTTCACATTTGTTATTGGCCTAGTGAATTTTAATTATAGAACATACTACCAGTTTGGGGCATCTGCTCTGTTTTCTGACAATCTGCCCTAAAGTAGGCACAGACGGTCGTGAGCAACTCCAGTCAGCATGACAGAACTATTCTTCAATTCCCCATCAGCCAGGTGGACAGAATGGGTGGATCTAAGGCAGTGTTGGGCAACCTGCGGCCTGCAGCTCCCAGTGCCCACAGTTTGCCGTTCCCAGCCGATGGGAGCTGCAGGAAGCGGCGTGGGCCGCAGGGAATGGCAAACTGCCGCCACTGGGAGCTGCAGGCAGCTGTGCAAATATAAACAAACTGTCTGTTGGCCTGCCAGCGGATTACCCTGATGGGCTGTGTGCAGCCTGTGGGCAGCAGATTGCCCACCACTGGTCTAAGGTATACAGAATGTTAATTTCCAAGTGTTTAATTTTAGCATAAATGTTTGGTAGCTGTTGCACAAAAGGAACAATTAAAAAGCAATTAATGTCAACACAGTGTTTTGTTGATAGTAATAGAAGTGTTAGATGTAGAGCAGCGATTGGATAATTATCCTTGGTGTGATTATAAACTGCATAGATGGGAGGGTTTAAAAATAAAGACAAAGAACAAATTCTGTTATTGAATTTTAATTATATTGTGCCTCATTGAAGTTGCTATTTATGTTTAAAATAATGAGAAGCTTGTTTTCTGCATCTTTTGGTGGCTTTTGATTTGTTGACCTTTCTACATTTTTAAGTTTCCTGAGCCACAGTTTAAAGTGATGTAAATTTTCTCTCAACAATAAATACAAACACTTCATGTTACTCATCACAGGTGATTGGATAACTAAGCCTAACAAAAACCTAATCTTATACCTGTAAATCTTTCATTGATATGAATTTTGGGGACCACCAATATATTTTTGGATTGCTCCTGGGCTTTACTCCTAGTGAAGAAGTTTCATAAACTTCTCATTGTTATGGCTGTCTATTGGAATAATTAGAGACCCTAAATCAGATCAGAACCCCATTAAGCCAGGTGCTGTACAGAAGTGCATTCCCTACAGAGCTTACAATCTAAAAGGCCTAACTGATGAAAACACGCTTAACTGCATCGTCTTCTAAAGCCATTAATATGGGTCAAAGTCAGAGTGGGATTATGGATTAGCCTAACACAATCACAATCACACTTCAATGCTCATTCATGGAGCGTACCTCTGTGATATATTTGGAAAATGTAGGAATATGCAGCTTTAGAATTATCTCATGTCTAATTGTTCCTACAGGTAAGCTTCAGAAAATGTTAATTGCAGAATCGTAAGACTGGAGGGGACCTCAAGAGATCACCTCGTCCAGTCCTACACTCATGGCAGGACTAAATATTATCTAGACCATCCTTGACAGGTGCTTGTCTAACCTGCTCTTAAAAATCCCCAATGACGGAGATTCCACAACCTCCCTAGGCAATTTATTCCAGTACTTAATCACCCTGATAGTTGGGAATTTTTTCCTAATGTCCAATTTAAACTTCCCTTGCTGCAATTTAAACCCATTGTTTCTTGTCCCATCCTCAGAGATTAAGGAGATTATTTTTTCTCCCTCCTCCTTATAACAACCTGTTATGTACTTGAAAACAGTTATCATTTCTCCCCTCAGTCTTCTCTTTTCCAGACTAAAGAAATCCAGTTGTCTATGAAATATATGTGAAATGCATGGCCTGCGCTATTATCACTCACCCAGCAAAATTTATTTTGTCCTGATTTAAATTTATAGCAAAATAGAAATAGTAGCTAGCTAGCTGAAAACCTACTGTATATTTGTAGGAAGTGAAGGAATAGCCCATTAATCCTTTCTTGATTGGTCCTCTATTTTAACTTGTGCTGTCACAGTGTGTTAACATGTCATGGATTCATTGGGCTAGCAAGAAAGAAGCAGAGTCTTCTGGGTACAACAGATATGTCCAGAATAATCACGTGGTTAGGACACAGCATTCCTAGTGTCACCTGGAACAGGGAGCAAGAAAGATACCAAATTTGTTAACCACATAAACTAGCCATTAATTCTTCCTAACAGGAAATAGAATAAAAGACTCAGGAGAGGCAACATCAGAGCTGTCCATATTGCCCAAACAAAAAAGCATGACATATCATTTGCATAAAAGTTGCAATAATTTGCACAACTTTCCATAGTCTCACCTGATAGGAAAAGTACTATTTTTTTTTATTTGCACATTTGTGGATAGGGAAAGAGGTAAGAGGCCTTTGCCTTACATAGCTCATCTACACAGATTTGTGAAGGTTTCCTGCCTTTGTAATGGGTAGAACAGAATGCTTTACCTTTCTGAAACAGAGCAAATAGAAGGGGAATATCGAAAAAACATACATTTGCTTTTTGTACATAGTACAGTTGCAAAGTAGCCTGGCTTTCTGGAAAGTAAAATAATTGTACTTAACATAGTACTCTAAACACACTAGTATGGACTCACCCTGGCTGAAACAAGAGATTGAGAATTAGGACTCACTGGATATGTCTACACTGCAATGTAAGCCCAGGCCTAGTAGAATTCAAGTTAGCAGATCCTGGGTTTGTTAACCTAGGGCTTGAGCATCGACCCTAATTTGTAGTCCCATTTTAGGAACTGTTGAATCCTGGGTCCCAACATGGGGCTTGAGCATCTACACTGCATTATGCAGGATCAAGTCTAATAGCCTATATTCCAGACTTCCTAGTTGTCTCAGAAAATATGGCCACTCTAGCCCTTTGTTTACGATGTAGTGTGGGAAAACTTGACTGTCCATTAAACTTGACTGTTGAGAGGACAAAGAAAGTCGGTCTGTGGCATTGTGGGATACTTATGGCAGACTCCCAGAACATAAGCCCAGTGGGGCTGAGTCTAGACTGCAAAGCAATAGAGCTTGAACCATGGATCCCATCTTGACTCGGGCTCAGAATCTCCCCCACATGGGGTCCTAGGACTCTGGGACTGAGTCCTGGGTTAATATGATATGTGTATAGATGGAAATGGGATTAGTCTTGAGCCTGAGGCTTGATCTACACTAGCAACTTAATCAGTATTACTTTGTCATTCAGGCGTGACCTAACTCCTGGTATAGACAGTGCTATGTTGATGACCTCTCCCATCAACATAGCTACTGCCTCTAGGGAGGTGGATTACTTACGTTGACAGGAGAAGGCCTCCTGTCAGCATAGGTAGTGTCTTCATTGAAGTGCTGCATTCACTCAATTGATGCAGCTGTATTGGTGCTGTTGCAATCTTTTAAGTGTAGACAAGGCCTGAATTTGAACCCTGGGCTTATACTGGGTAGACATACCCCTTGAGGTCAGATCCTCGGTGTCAAATTGTCATAGCTCCATTGACTTCAATTTGCTACTGTAAAGACGTGATCCAGCTGTAATTAGTTAGTTAAGCCTCACACCAGCACCACCATGATGTAGATGAGTCATTTTTTTAATATATTTACATTGATTCTGTACAGGGGTAAACAGAGATGGTGAGAAAATATGGCCAAACTTCACAGGAAAGGAATGGGGAGAAGGGGCTTTTCATTGTTTGTTATTGGGTACAAACTGCCATTGCTTACTCGGCAAATCAAAAAACATAATCCTTGTCTCAAAGTGCTTACAAAGTATACTTGCAAAATACTATTGTAAACTATAGGTCCCCAAAGTGTAAATAGTTCCACCTTAAAATCAGCAACATTGCAACAAATACCTCTTATAATCAACGAAAACACAGCTCCCAATCCTTTATCTTTATTTAAGAGGCATAAAACGGTGATGGAAACATTAGAAATGCAGACAGATAGAGAGCTAGTAGTTAGCCAGGTGGACTGCAATACAGAACAGTAACAGCCATTTACATTTAATCGATCCTACTGAGCCAAGAACAATATTTTAGCAAATACCTCCATTGTTCTGTGACAGAGGTGTTAACTGGGTGAATGGGATCGATTAGTGATGAGATGAAATGTAAATTGCTGTTACTGCTCCACTACCAGCAGAGCAACTCAGAGCGAGAGCTGTGATGACATGGGTATAGTTACCCAGCTGAACCACATTCTGGTCCTGCCATTGTGAGGATTACTAATGCAGTCTCATTGATTCCCCGGAGTAGAAAAGCAGCTGAAGAGATGTCTGTGGTGCTGAACATCCACCATCTGGAGAATGGGAAGCCTCTCAAGAGAATAGTAGGTGAATCTGGAGGGCATCTCTAATTCTCCATTTGTATTATGTTATGGAAATAAGAAGAGTCACAAATCACCACTAACTTCAGCAAGTGGGAGGAGGGGGAGTACTCAGCCCATCAAGGTCAAGCTATTCAAATAAATGTTCAAGGACAAGCTATTCAAATACAAACAAAATTAATAATGTCCCATGCGTATTTCATACAGGCACGATAGAAACCCTCACCACAGTTTAATTGTTAGTATATCAGATTAAACCCCCATCAAACCCTCTTCAAAATTCAAAGAGGGATTGGACATCTATATGGATAACAAGAATATCCAGAGTTAGAATAATAAATGCTAATAAAAAGAGCATTGGAAGGGGGATAAAATCTTATGTTTCAAGGTTTAAACTAATCTCTATTAGGGATTAGGGTGGGGTCTTCATGGGAGGCAGACAACCCCCCATCTACCTACTGTGGGGTTTTTACACCTTCCTCTGAACCATCTGTATTGGCCATTACTGAAGGTAGAATACTGGACTAGATGGACCAGGGATCCTATCCAGTATGGCAGTTCCTATGTTCCACTTCCGCCCCGAAATTTAAGGGTGTTCAGATCTAGAATTTGGTTTCTGGTCCATCTCTAGGCATAATGGTCAGTTTGAGAACATAACATCTGTGCACTATGCTCTGAACTGAGTGTTTATCTCCAGGTACAATCCGAAGTGTTAGTTACAATCTATAAAGTCCTATATGGCCTGGGAACTAAAATATTTGAGAGATTAACTTTCTTCCTTTACCCAGTCCTACAAGTTACTGTCCATTAGGTTGCTCTCACAGTCATTCCTCACTTCATCTCTCTATGGCTGCAACAGGTTGTGCTCAGTAGACGAATCAGACCACAGGCCATCACAGACAAAATTTGGAAAGCTTGAACACAATGTATCTGAATAATTTTTTTGGTTATTTTTTTGGTTTGATGTATATTTTTCCTGGCTCTTACAGAGACACCTCCTGCCTTTCTCTATTCTGCTAACAATGCTAGCCTTGATTATCCATTTATATGCGACTCCCAAAAGCATCTTTGTGCTTGTTCCTAACTGTTCCTTATGCATGAAACACCCTGTATGACTACCACCTTCTCCTCAAGATACACTTCTGCTGTCATGCCTACTCAAAATTGCCAGTTGATAATGGGTAGATGTCATGGTTATGCTTGCACTTGTGTCTTCTTTCTAGTCTCTCTAACTGTACCGCCTCATGTCCTTACCTGTCTGGGGTAGAATGTCACAATTCTCTGGCTCCCAGATCCGGATCTAGGTGCAACACCCTTCAACCTAACCACTTATTATTGTCCAGATCCAACTGGACAGCTGCATTTCTTCTCTTTGGGAGCTTGTGACCAGTGACATAGTGATAAATGGCATTCTTAAAACAAGTAGGTTTCTTTAGCAAATGGAACAAAGTATCGTAGGTGCTGGAACAAGGAGTGCTGGGTATGCTGCCACACCCCCGGCTTGCAGTAGTTTCCATCATACAGAGGGTTTACTGTTTGGTTCAACAGCTCTCAGCACCCCGACTATAAAAATTGCTCTAGCACCCCTGCAAAGTATTAGAGCAAATTATTTCAGAACAACAGCCTACACACATATCTAGACCCATCTAATCTTACATTTCACTACAAGCTAAATTGAGTTACAAGAACAGAACACATCCTACTTACATTCTTCTAACTAGTCAAGGCGCTCTTGAGTCCCAGTCTGGTTTCCCTTTTTTCTTGTGTATTCCCCACTTTCTCCCATCTGCTTCTTTCACCCCCTCAGGGATACCCCCTTTTCTCAAAGCACCACTCTCCCTGTGCGAGTCTCTGAGTCCAGTCACTATATTGTTCAATGTCTTTTGTGACAGGGCCTAGATTTTGAAGTCGTCCTTCTGCCTCAGCCTGATTTTTTCCCCAGTTGGCCAGTCAGGCCACCTAAGACAGTGCTTCTCTGATGGTCACTCCCTTGTCTGACAGTTAGACAGACAAGGTGGGCAAGGTAATATCTTTTATTGGACCAACTTCTGTTGGTGAGAGAGTCAAGCTCAGTATTGCCAAACCCAAATGTTCAAAAATCATGAGTCAGGCTCACCAAAAATCACGAGGTTATGTACAAATAATAGATTTGGTGTTCTTTTAATTTGCCTTCTGCTTTTTGAGCCTTTAGGGTGCACTGGGGTCACATTTTGAAGCTTTCTCCACAGCCACGAGGGCTAGAAGCTCACTTTTTTTTTCTTTAAGAATGAAGGCTGAAATCATCCCATATCCACGTGACACCAGAAGTTAGGGTTTTAAGGAAAACAATAATTATCATGAGACTCACGAAAAAATCATGAAAATCGGCCACACTTCAAATTTTTGAGCTTACACAGAGCTCTTCTTCAGGTCTGGGAAAGGTGCTCAGAGTGTTACAGTTCAATACAAAGTGGAACAGATTGTTTATCATAAGTAGTTGTCACATATTCTAAGGGACCATTCAAGGAAAAGTGGTCTGCTAACACCTTTGCCATTATGGAACAAAAAAGGGGGGATTAATGGGTTACAGATTGTTGTAATAAACCATAAATCCAGTGTCTGTATGTTTTTAATCTCTATCAAAGTTATCAATTTAAGCTCCTAGGCTCATCTTTTGAAAGTGTTGAAAGTTAAGAACAGGTTCTCGATCCTGGGAAATCTGAGTGAGGTATGGAGGAACTGTAAGCCTAAACCCGTGGTGGGTGCCCTCAAAAAAGGCCAGGGGGTTGGTCAAAGGTGCAGTTAACCCTGAAACTGTAATGTCACAGGTTGGCCCCATTAAGGCAATCTGGGCTCAGCCTGACCCCTGATCTAGCAGTTACCCCTCAGCCTTGCCCATGATCTAGCCACACGGGCAATGAGCGGTGCCAGCTAGGAGCTCATTGTAGGTGGAAGGACTGTAGAGAAGGTGGGACTTTCCTTCAGGAAGGGGACCCCACACTGAGCACAGTTGTTGCCCATGCAAGAGTCCTGAGATAGGGTCTACAAAGATCAAGGAGATCCCTAAAGGGAAGCTGTCAGAATCTCTGGGGAAGGGAGACAGTAGGGGAATCCTGCTGGGGAAGAAGCAAGACAAGAGAAGCTCTGCAGGGACCAGGAGAATGGGCCAAGAAGTAGAGGACTTTCTTGGAGCCTGAGAGGGGAAAAAGCACTATTATTTTGGGCATTTAATTTGGACTTTCAGTTGGTCCTCTTGTTACCAAGGGGAAGGGGTCTGAACTTTACGTGACGTGGCTAGAGGGTTGGGCCATGGAATACCCAGTGAAAGGCATATGGCCTGCAAGAGGTGCTGGGGATGAGAACCCTTTGCAGCATTGCACTCTGACACAAATGGGAGGTATGTGTGGTGAGTACACTACTTTACATGTGACACATATGGTGGTATTATATGTGGGATCTATGTAGGTGGAAAATGCCAGTAAAGTGCAAACAGCAGTGAAAACAAGTACTGTAGAAGGAAAAAGTAGACAGAAAAGTATCTCATAGTATTTTAGGGGAAAGAATAGTGAAACAGGAGCAATAATTAAGTACCACTGAAGAAACATCAGCTGTTGAACTTGCATAAGCAGCAAGACTTGCCTGTGGCTGACCTGAAGAATATGAGATTGTAATCCATGCTGTGCCCAAACAATATGAGGTGGGATGGGGTACCTCCTCCAAACAGGGGGGTCAGGAGAACACCCTTTTCCTCCTACAGGATATGTATGGAGACTGAGGAGACAGAGCCACAGACAGTCCAGCAGATGTAGTGGCGATGGTGAGACCTCCAGAGACATGGAGCCTGGAGTGGAAAAGGGTGCTTGTGCAGAAGAGATGGATGGAGCTGGAAGCAGAGATGGAGGGGCAGAAGCTTGCTGACCAAGACACATGCTGCCAGCTTGAACAGGAGAAGAGGTACTCTAATGGTAGGAGTATATGAGGTTGTGCCTTGCGATGTGTTGTTTTGGGATATGAAACTTGACTTCAAAAATCAAATCCAGCTTTTTCTCCAGGAAGGGCTGAGCAGGTGAATCAAACTCCCTCCGTTGACTCCAGTCATACAGAGGGAGGTGTCCACCAGAATGCAAATGGAGTAGCTTACTGGGAAAAGCAGGAGTTGGATCTCCCCTGCAGGTAACAAAGAAACTGATAACTGAGATATCCAGAAAGGAGGGGAACATTTCCTCCACAGTCTGACTGCCCAATGGTCTGTGAAAATGTAAAGTACTATGAGCAACTGAGGTAAGAACTCCTGCTCACCTTGACTCAGTATGTGGGGAAGAAAAGGCCAATACAGTGGTGGTGGTTTCAGTACTCTTCCTCAGCCCCCCAGAGAAGCTGAGATTATGCCAGAGAGATCCCAAGGCCCCAACCTCCAAGGAGGGGACGATGGGGAAAGGAATTGTGCTATGGGGAAGAATATTTATTATGTGAATTGTTGTAGTTTGAAATGATAAAAGGCATTGGCTGTCATGCCATCCTGAGAATAAATCTGTGGCTTTCCTACAATGTTTATCAAACTTCCTGTTTACACCAACTTCTTTAAGGGGGAGATGTGACAGATATGTCAACTCCATGCGATATCTCTGGGGATCATACTGTATTAATTTTATGTATCACTATGGGCCAACGGCATTTTGGGGTGTATAAGTAGGGGCATTGCCAGCAGATCGAGGGACGTGATCGTTCCCCTCTATTCGACATTGGTGAGGCCTCATCTGGAGTACTGTGTCCAGTTTTGGGCCCCACACTACAAGAAGGATGTGGAGAAGTTGGAGAGAGTCCAGCGAAGGGCAACAAAAATGATTAGGGTACTGGAACACATGACTTATGAGGAGAGGCTAAGGGAACTGGGATTGTTTAGTCTACGGAAGAGAAGAATGAGGGGGGATTTGATAGCTGCTTTTAACTACCTGAAAGGTGGATCCAAAGAGGATGGATCTAGACTATTCTCAGTGATAGCAGATGACAGGACAAGGAGTAATGGTCTCAAGTTGCAGTGGGGGAGGTTTAGGTTGGATATTAGGAAAAACTTTTTCACTAGGAGGGTGGTGAAACACTGGAATGCATTACCTAGGGAGGTGGTGGAATCCCCTTCCTTAGAAGTTTTTAAGGTCACGCTTGACAAAGCCCTGGCTGGGATGATTTAGTTGGGATTGGTCCTGCTCTGGGCAGGGGGTTGGCCCTGAGGTGGCCTCCAGAGGTCCCTTCCAACTCTGTTATTCTATGATTCTAACTCCAGGGAGGGAGGGGTACAACAGCTCCTCCAGGAGTCAAAAACAGTGGGGGGCAATTAAGGTGAATCACTTGGGTTGTAAACACCTCCAGAGAGGTACACCCCCGGGGAGGGTCAAACTGGGTTTTCCAGAGACCAGCAGACAAAGAAAGGGTTGGGTGTAAATTGACACAGGGCCTTCATTCTGATCCAGCAAACGGACAGGAACTTCTGTCCAAGGGGTGCCCCAGCCCTTGCAGAAGGACTGAAAAGACTTTGACATACTAGGGTCCCATAAGAGTGACTGGTGACCTCTGGTAAGCTTTTAACATGTGAATAGGATCTCTTACTATTTTTAATATGTTTTCTCTATAAAGCTTTTGCCTTAAGAACAAATCTGCTTTCTTAGAAAGAGCCATGTGGTAACTGATAACTGCTGGCAATACTGTTCATAGCCCTCTGTGAGAAAGCAATGCACAGGTGCTCGCCATTAGGCACACTGAGTTGCTGGGACACTGCACTCTTAAACCTCCCCGTTCAGAAGGGAGTGGGACAAGGGTTCTTGCTCAGAGACAGGTGATAGCTGGAGACCTGAGATCTGACTGGGAACTCCTGGAGTGGACCACGGGTAGGAGGAGGTGGGGAATACAGATGCACTTACCTGAAACTGTGACCACTCTATGCTAATTGTCTATGATGTTTTAGAGCATCAAAGCTGAGACCAGTAATTTATAATCCACATGAGTGAACAAAAATCAAAGTTCAATGGGAGATTTCTATTGACTCTGATGGGCTTTGCACCAGCATCCTGAAGGGAAACATATTAGTCAAAGAGGCTTAGTTACAAGTAGGCTTGGCAGAAATTTTATTTTTATTTTTTAAATAATTTTGTCAAATAATACTGATTATTTTAAGTGCATTTTTTATTTGTGTCAATTTAAATGTTCATGCTTGTGTGAAATTATGGGGGGGGGTGTCAGAAAATAAGGGTGTCAGACAAGAATTATTTAACGACAGTAGACTTGAGATTCAAAAAGTTAACTTTACAATCATTAAAACACAAATTGTCAATATCACATGGCAAAATATAAAGAATTAATATTAATTTTCTGGTGTTGGATCCTTAAACCAAACTCTAAGTTCTGAAGCAGCATTTTTCTTTCTTGGCCTATCTGTATATTTCAATTATTATTGACAGACAATTTTTTGTCGGTTTGGGTGTGCACAATGAAATCCATGTGTACTGACTTTTACTGACTAAAATATGAATCCTTTCAAGCCTAGTGACAAATATTATGGAAGGAGAGGAAAAGCACTTCTCAGCTTCCAAACACTGAAAAATCCTGAGCACCATATTTAAATAAAAACTTCAGCTGAGTTCAGTTTAAGAAGGTTTTAATTTAAGCTGCTGTATGAGGAAAAATATTAGCAGTCACTTGTTCACTGTGAAAAGCTTGAGTCTCAAAGGTAAACTGTGATAATTTAGAAACTTGCAGATGGTGACAGTGCTATAGATGCGTGCCTGCTTTCTCAACTGGAAAAGCGATGTGGCAAGGTGAACAGGTCATAGAGAATATGAATATCCTGACACTCTTCACTGAGTAAGGAGCACAACAGTCAAACTGATTAATGATTATATTGTTGTCTCGCATTGGTTTAAACAACCTCTTTTCTTCAGCGCCTTCTCTGCCAGACTGCTTGACCAAACAACTTGAGGTTCAGTCCAGGCTGTCTCCCTAAACAGCAGGTTAAGATCTATCTCCTTGGACTCCAGAGTCACTCTTCATTTGTAACTGTACACAGAAGATCAGATCTTGAGGTCAGATTATGGGGATGTAACTGATGAGTTGGCAGGAATTCAAACTACACAGCAATTGTTTCACTTAATCAAATCCTTGTTCATTTTTTTAGGTCCCTTCAACCAGATCACTAGCCAGAGAAGCTTGAGTTCAATCAACAAGAAAATAGTGAATAATATTAGGAATCAAAGAGTATTATTTTGGGGATGAATCATGCATTCTCTTCCACAGATGTAAAGATCCCCTGCAATAGCAGACCTGGCATAGTCTCTTTGTGTATGGAGGGGGAAGATTTAGAAAGGCCACACAGGAAGCATGTACACAAGGTGCAGAACTCAGCTCTATAAAGGCTCTTTGCATGCAGTACCAGCATGCAGGTGACCGGTGGGGGCAGGACAGAGATGGAAAATCTATTGCTACGAGGTTGCTCTTGTACATTTCCCCCCCTCACCTAGAGGAAGAGCATTAGGTTTGTGAAGACTTATGCAAGGTCAGGACTATGGAAGTGGCTGCACATAGGTTTGATAGTTACCATGGAGACTAAGATAAAGGATTCCTTTCCCTTTCACCATTAGCCCAGTATTCTGTTTGTGACCTGGATTGGACGATTTGGGTCTTTAAAAAAAAAATTCTTTTAGCTTTTGCCAATTCAAAAGTGTGTGATGTGGATAAAGAATAAAGTCCGAAGGGGATTATTTGTGGGGAGCTTTCTTTTAAAAATAAACGAAGACAAAGATTTTCCTAAATAACTAGTGATTTTGATTGCCCTACCTTACACACCTAATAGGGGCATAATTTTCAGAGGGCATCTGCTCAGCTCATAAATCAAAGGACAACCTCAACCTAGAGAGATCATCGTCAAAGCTGACAAGCAAAAGTAGGAAGAGGTGGAATCTAAATTAAGGTGACTTGAAGGGAAACCTTCTCCCATGGAGAGGGAAGAGAAAGCAAGAGAAATTGGATGATCCCTTTCCTGAGTATCCATTTCCTTGAAGGATGCTAAAGAGAAGACTACACATACACACACCCATTATCCATCTCCAGAGTAAGGGAGGCTGGAGGTAAAGAAGTGCGGAAATTTCCCCTTCTCCTGTGAATCTCAGGAGGTACCTATGAGCCACTATTGAGATGAATAACACTGGCCAAGTAACCATTAAATACTCATGACGGAATGGTTCCTGGCCTATCAGCAAACCTTTATACAGTTAAACATAGAGATTTGCCATACTGCCCTGGCTTATGCTCTGTCACCTTTGAAAGCTGGAATGGTGCTCTCTCATCTGCTAGATTGGCTAGAGCTCCTGGCTCCATATGCTTTCCCCACCTTGTCCAAGCCAGAAAAAGCATATGCACAACTGGAGAGAGGGGCACAGTTTTAGCGTTGAATGTGCTCAAATTTCATGATTGTTGGCCGGTTTTTGTTGTTGGTTTTTGGGGGGGGGTTGTGGGGCGGGGGGGGGGAGAAAATGTATTATCATGGATCATACACAGCTTACAAAGACTTTAAAAGTTTTTGGCGGTGCATTAACATTTTCCTTGTTGAGCTATAACTTGTACTCTAGCATCATTGTTTTTTGGAGACTATTTGTTCTCACTGTTACAGATTTTTTGGACCTGGATCTTGGGAACTCATGTGTGTCAGGCAAGGGAAATTACAGACCGAGGGCTCAGGGATAGGAGTCCTGGGCATTGTCTAGGCTTTGCTAGTTCCTGTCACCTTTTCGATGCGCTAGACAGAGATTCAAGGGTTCTGTGCATCAGCTCTCACCACAATGTTCCCGTAAGGTAGAGTTTGATTGTTCTTCTGGGTGACTGTTCTTTGGTTGATGATTATGTCTCCCCTTCCCTTAGACAAGTCAATGTATTGACACCAACTGTCTCTGATGCTCTGCTGATTCAATAGCATTATGCACCTGTCTACAAAAGAGCCTTTGTTTATTTTGGGTTTATGCGTTCTGGATAGTGCCCTCACATAGCTGCCCTTCCTGTTCCATATAACCCTTTTATTATTATAAAAGAGATATAGCAGTTTGTTTCAGAGGCAAACATAAATCATAAACCAATACATGTCAGAGCTCTGTAGACAGAGCATACAGTGAATGACACTGACAGGTTGCTTCTATGTTCAAACATTTGGTTCACCAGATCCCCAAACCACAAGTGACTTCTGAGGGTATTGAGATTACTGTTTGTTCCAAGTTCTGTCAAACTGGCTCTTTAAAAACAGCTTTGGGACAAATGGCCATTTATCTTGCATTTGTGGGGCAATCAAAGCACGATAAACTTGTCGGACTGCTTGCACTCTGTGTGTGGGGCTGTATGAGGGGGTGCGCACGCATGTGCATGTAGTATGCTTGGTGATGCATGGTGCAGAGCAATGCTGTTTCCTATTGATTACAATCTACGATTCCCATAGTGGAAGGTGCTTAGCACCTCTTGGGAAGTACTCAGCATCGTTCAGGAGAGGACATTCTATTCTGGTTTATGGAGCCACTCCATAATAGGAATGTTGTAAGGAATCTACTCTGACATTTGTCAAATGAGTTTGTTAATATTGGAGGCAGCATATTTTTCCCCTGTATCTACTTGGAAAGAAAAAATATGATCATTTGTGTCTTTGTAATTAAAGTTGCATCAGTGTTGCCATTAATAACTCCCTTTTTCAAGATTTTGTAAAACAGGTTGTAGAAATGTGCTTCAGGCTACTTGAAATGCAGAGTCTGTAAAAACTGATTATTTTTGTAATCAATTAAAAAAATGATTTGACCAACTTCTGAGTGTTGTGAATTTCCAAAGGTAGAAGTAGTTGCAGTTTAAATTGCTTTTTTGGGGGCTTGTGCAATTTAAAAAACATATTCAATTTCAAAATAAATTTTGGTGGCTAGCTGTTAGTATGATCAAATTGCTTTAGGTATAGAGATATAAAATATATATCTATTTTAAATGCTGTGATATTAAAGTTTTAAATTAGGTCAGCTTAGGGACCCAGAAATAACAATGTGTTTCCAAGTAGGAGAACTAGGTTTGAATTGTAGATTTAATTTCTTGTTCCCAGGAGCAGAGTACACCTGGAATGATACATATTGCCATAATACCACTTGGATAGCTCTGTTAATAGGCATTTTCAAAACCTTTAAATGCTTATTTCTGTTTATTTGTTTGAGGGAGAGATTGGTGGCTGAGAAGAACTAACACATAATGTGAACAGATGTGCTTAACTCTGATTTTTTTTTTCAGTTAAAACTATATAATGATAATTTGTATTACAGTAGGTTTTAGAAGCCCCAACCAAGATGTAGTTGCTGTCCATAAGCACATAGTAAGAGACAATCCATGCTCCTACCATCTTAATAAACAAAACAGACAAACAGTGGGAGGAAAAAAACATTATTACCCCATTTTACAGATGCAGAACTGAGGCACATTCAGCATATTCTGTATATACCTAACTGTTTTGCTGAACTTTAAGGCCAGGTCTACACTAGAACCTTTTTCTGGTATTGTCATGTTGCTGAAGGGGTGTGACTTGTGTGTGTGTGTCTGTGTGCGTGAGAGAGAAAGAGAGAGAGAGAGAGACTTTCATACTAGCAAAAGCCCTACTGTAGACACTGTTATACTAGCAAAACGGTGCTTTGGCCACTCTTGCTTATTTTGTTGAGGGAACTGATATAAGTTATACTGGAACTAGCATTTCTTTGTCAGCATAAACTGCATCTACACTCGGAAGATCTGCCGGAATAGCTATACTAGCAAATCTATTCTAGTGTAGATCTGGCCTTGGTGCATGCTTAAGTCAATCCCTATTCATCAAAGCACATAAATATGTGCTTAGGTCCCACTGAAATCAACGGGCCTTGAGCATAGCTTAAAGTTAATCATGTGCCTAAATACATTGCTGAATCAAGGCCTAAATTACTTGCCCAAGTTCCCAGAGGAAATTTGTGGTACTAGCAGGAATTGAACCAGATAGCCTAAGTCCCAGTCTTGTGTATTAATGACTAGACTACCTTTCCCCACTAAATAAAACAAAGCCCTTTATATTTGGCACTTCTATCCATAATAGGCAAGCCTATCCGAAACATACAGAGTTGTAAAACAAAATTCACAGTTACCATCTAATATTGCTTGCAAAAAGCTACATAAATGTTATACTCTGAAGTGACAAAAAATGGCAGTGTGGGGTTCCATTTTTATTGGCTCTGTTTTCAATATAAAATATGTGCAGTATGCAAGTAAACTGCAGGTCTCTATAGGTAAAGAAACACTGTCAACATGGGTAAGCACCAGATGCATCTTCCTTAAACTGAGGTATAACTCAGGATGTAGCATATGTAGTAAATACGTTCTAAAAGGTTGTTAATACAGATTATACACACACACAAAAACCCCCTATGGTAAAAGAACATATTTAAGGTTGCAAAATCAAGCAGCCAAAAGTTAGGAAATGCCAGAATTAAGGTTGCAAGGTGTGTATGCCTTAATTATATTATCACAGCCTAAATACTTCATTTATCATAGTTTTTGTCCATGTGTAATTTCTGTGCCCCCCACCCCCTTGCTCCCTGTCTTCATTGGCTTCTGGTCCCAATTTCCCTGCCTGGGCTCCTCATCCAATCTTAGAGTCCTGCACTCCCAGCTTCTTGTCCCAGTCTCTTGGCCCAGCCAGCCACAGTTCTCCCCCTACCCCACCTCCTTATCAGATCTCAGTCTACCCCGCACCTACAGGTTCCCATTCCTCTCTTCCCTGTTTCCCTCCCTGGCTCCTAATCCCAGTTTTCTGGCCCAGCCAGTCACAATCTACTTCCTTATCCCGACTCCCAGTTCCAGTTCCCTTCTCACCACCAGTCTTCACGCCCAGGCTCTATCTCCCTCCCTCGACAGGTGCTTTGTCTCAATCTATTCCCTCCCCCCCGCCCCTTACATTTGCATCAGGCAGTTTTCTCCTCCAGGCTGCTGGGGTCCACAACGGAATCATTGAGAGCACATAAGAGACAGGCTCCAACTCTCAGTTTAGATGCCTGGTCCTGCTCTGGCACACAGTAGCCCAGAGATATAATTGTAGGAAAAGTCTTGCTAAGCCCCAGACCAGTACATGCCCAGTACAGACAGAATCTTCAGGGAAATCAGCTGCTAATATAAGATGTATCTATGAGCAAGTGTGAACTGCAATTTTTCAAAGGGTTAAAATGGGGCCAAATTTGGGCAGATTTTCACAGGGCTGGCAAAAGGCACATCCCTGATACACATGCCACCTCCCTGCCCAATTTCAACATCCTGGTACAAAGCATACGTATGCTACAGCTTTTCAAAGGGAAGGTTGACATATATTTTTAACATGGGCAAACAACATCTTCCCCCCTAGCCTTGTTCGTGGAAATGGCTGAACCATTTTGGCTGAAATTTTCCAGATGTACTCAGCCTGAAGCAGACACTCCACATGAAAAATTTCAGCACAAATGGTTAAGAATTGGCAAAGTTCTAAGCAACTGAAAATAAGGGATCTGGGCAACCTTAATAAAAGCAGGTTTCAGAGTAACAGCCGTGTTAGTCTGTATTCGCAAAAAGAAAAGGAGTACTTGTGGCACCTTAGAGACTAACCAATTTATTTGAGCATAAGCTTTCGTGAGCTACAGCTCACTTCAAGTAGCTCCCGAAAGCTTATGCTCAAATAAATTGGTTAGTCTCTAAGGTGCCACAAGTACTCCTTTTCTTTTTTCTTAATAAAAGCACTATCTATAATGTTTGATAATTGGCCCAGGTCCCTCCCCCACACTGTAGAAATAACTGAAGGAAAGCAATCTGGGGAGGAAAATTTGTGAAGAGCCTCTCAAAGTTTTCCTGCAAGCATTCCATAGCGAGAAGATGAATTCTTCTCTATTCCACATCCTGACTGCTTGGCAGGATGGGCATTATTCAATGCCCAGAATCTAGATGGATTAGCAGGTTGCCAGGACCAGAGTCATGGAGGTTTATCAATGGCTTTAGACCACCTGTCTTCCCTTCTACTGGCTCCCTGACAGTGTGGCCTACTGGAGCCATACAGCCAGGGAATCCCTATCCAGCAGTTGCTCTTGAGGACTCCCTTGAGCTGGGTTTTCCCATGGCAGAAGGGAGTGTGGAGAAGACTGTATTATCTTCTCGTGGGTCCTTATGTGCGGGTTGTGGGAGGAAGGAAAAGAGCCTAGCTTGCCATGGACAACTGACCTCAAGGAAGGAATATGTTGCTGAGAGGGGTTTTTTTGAGCGATTCATGTGGCAGGAAACATCTGTGCTTCTTTGATTGTGCACAGAGTTTGGATCCTCAGAAATTCAATCTTTAAAACTACATACATTGAAACTGTCACCCTCTAACGATGCTACATTTAACTTACTTTTTTGTCAGGAGACAACAGTGGCTATTTAAACTAACTGCTTGATAGAATTTTAAACACCATATTTTAGAATTAAAACCTGTTAATACTTTGATACCTCAATTTGGGTTTATTTATGTGAAATATCTCCTGTCACCCTGTACTCCTTACTTGGGTTTAGATGATGCGCATAAGGGCCCATCTACACTGCAAAGTCCTTTTGGTGGCATGTAAGGTACACACACTATGTGCACCCCCCCCCCCACACACACACCAGCATGGGTGTAAATAGCAGTGTAAATGGTAAGGCACTGCTTACATTCATAGAGGAAAGACAAGCCTGAACCCTGTGGGAATGTACCCTACTTGCCCAAGCAGTGCATCTCTTGTCCACACCACTGTTTTTAACAGTGCAGTGTCCTGCTGCCTTACTGCTGCTGTAGTCTTTCCCCTGCCTCAGTGAAAGGCTCCAGCAGCAGGGAGGAAAGTCTCCAGCAGATCTCCTTGCCACCAGAGACTTTTCCCTTTGCAGAGAAATGCTCCTGCAGTGGGGAGCTGCTGGAGCCTTTCCCTGCTTCAGTGAAAAGCTCCAGCAGTGTCAGAGGGCTCTGGAAGCTCCTTGCTGCCAAACCTCTCCCCACTGCCTCCCCCACTGACACACTGCAGTGTGGATGCAGCCTGCTTTTTTCACTGAAGTGTGTAGCTATATGTGTCCTACATGCTGCCACAAATGGTCTGCAATGTAGACAGCCTGAATGTATCAGAAGAAACGCAGGATGCTTACTTTTCCACCCTGCAAGAGACAAACAAAAGTAAAAGATTTTCAGTACAGCTGGTAGACATGTTTTTAATCAAAACATTTTTTTCCCAATGAATAATAGCTTTTCAACAAAAATGTTCATTTGCACAGAAACATTTAATTTTTGTCAAAAATTCTCTTCTTTTTTAGTGGAGAACTGAAGAACAAAACCTGAATATTTTTATTGAAAAATGAACTATTTTCAGTTTTTTGTTTCAGCTTTTCAATGAAAAACCCCAAAATTATCAAGGGAAATTAAAAAACACACAACTTTTTTCAAAATTTCCTGAAAGGAAAATTGCATTTTTGGATCAGTTCAAATTTTCAATCAGATATGAAACCTGTGCATTCAAATTTAAAATCTCTACATATGGTCAGCTAATGGCTTGGGATCTCATTTTAAAATGTAAGTTTTCCTGTTCACTTTTACAGTTGAAGCTGAGCATCTTTATATCAAAACATCCTTTAAAAACACAAGGGTGAAAGTAAAGCTGAAGACTTACTGGTACGAGGGCCAGCTCCAGCCCCCGGAAGGGGTGGGGCCATGGGCGGAAGGGGCGGGGCTGGGGTCAGCGTCCCCCAGCCAGCCCATCCATACTGCCTGGCCCACGCCACCCGGGGCTCCAGTGGCGATTTAAAAGGGCCCGGGGCTCCAGCTTCTGCTGCGGTAGCGGCAGCGGCGACTGGAGCCACGGTCCCTTTTAAATCACAAGCCCCGGGGCAGCTGACAGGGGGAGCAAAAGGGTCAGTGCTTTAAAGTCAGCTGGGTACGGGCTGGTACTGGCAGCCACTTTTTAACGGTATGCCGTACCGGCCCATACTGGCTTACTTTCACCCCCCGAAAAAACACCACCCCAGGAGGACATACATTCCCCTGCTCTGGCTGGCTTGTATCACAACATTAATACATTTATTCCTTGCATTTGATAATTTTCATCTTCAAATACTCCATGCAATTGTGTTCATTTTGAACACAGTACATGACCATTAGGCACTGTTTTTTCCTTAGGCCCATGTGCCTGTCTTTTGCTTGGTTCCATGCTAACAGCACTCTTGATGTAATGCTCTTTACTTCTAAGATCTGTTTTTGTCAGAGAAGACTTACAATCTGCTTCTAAAATGTGGTAATGTGGAAAAGCTGGATAAAAGGCAGCCATGGAGCTACAGCACCATCAAGTGACAATTACCTCTGTCATTTTAAGCTCTATTTTATGAGAATGAGGGTGTGTGTGTGTGTGTGTGTGTTAGACAGTCACATGAGCCCTCCCTTCCAAGTTTGCGCACAATCTTTACCAGTTTAATGGTTGTTAGTGACACAGTATATTGACCCTATTTTTTATTACAAGTGAAACTCTTACCTTTCACACAGTTCTCTTATGAACTATCATGTTTTTTTGCCTAATTGATGTAGTATGTGAGCATAGATTTACTTATACTAGCACATGGCACACAGCATTTAACATCAATAGAGAAATATGCCATACACGTAGGATAGTTTTCATACCTTTATAAAATTGGTGTATGCATACCTAGGCAGAGTCCTCTCAGGTAGGGTATTTCAGAGATGTGGTGTGTTCTAGTGGGCTGAGGAGAGGACTAGTAGACAGGAAACTGGTATTTTACTTCCACTGCCATTGCTCAATATTGTAACCCTGAGTAAATTGTTTAATACATATGTACTTCAGTCATCCATCTGTAAAATGTGGAGGCTAATGTTTGTCTCTGTCTCTGAAAGATGCTGCTAGACCCTTGGGTGAAAGATGCTATATAAAGTCAAAGAATGATTATATATAAATCTTCCAACTCTAAGGAAATTAACAGAGGTCCATTGTGAGCAGCACCTGTGTGGTCATGCGAGGGTGGATGGGTGAACAATGTGGTTTCCCAATGCACCTGTGTGGCCATGCAGGGGCTTCTCATAATAACCCCCATATTCTCTGTGCTCTGGGTAGCACATGAACTGTTCATTGCTACTGTATTAAGAGCAGGGCTCTGAAAAGGATAGTGAGAAAGAAAGAAAAGGAGCCCTGGTCCAACTCTTTCTGCATGCCAGCTCACAGAGCAAGGAGTTTATTGAGGAACAATCTCTCTAATGTTCCACCTGAAGTGGAATGCCACTCTCTGTTCAACTGCATTTAGTTCAGTGAGAATTCATTGGCACAACTCAGGGGTTATAAATTACTATGTAGCAGAGCTGTATCCAGGGCAGGGTGAACAGGGGGCAGCCACCCAGGGCACAAAGGTATGGGGGCAGAAAAATGATGAAAACCCTGGTCGAGGGCACAAATATGCTTGCTCGCCTCGTGTGCTAAAATGCTTAATTATGGCTCTGCAATCTAGCCCAGACAGTCCAGTCATTTTTTCTTATGATGGTCACAAACTGAGCTGTTGAGGAACCGGAATTTCTATTTCAGGAGAAATTCAGTGATTTCAAAATTTATTTTGATTCCACATCAGAGCAAAATTACCAATAGCAAAATTTCCCATGAAACAAAAATTTCAAAAAGAATTAATTTCAGGCAATCAAAATGTTTCATTTCAATAAAATCAAAATCTATTTTGTTTAGATTTTGAATTTTTGCCTTTTTAACTAAAATATAATAGAATGTAAAGTAAAATAAATTTTGAAACAAAAAGTTATGTCAAAAGGAAAAATTAAAAATGTTCACTTCCAATAAAGCTGAAACAGAACATATCAACCTTATCAAAACACATTTTGATTTTTTTTTCTAACTGATAATTTCATCAAAATCATTCCTGCAGAATGTTTCAACTTTGACAAGCATAAAAACATTCCACTGGAAAGCTGTCAATCAGCTAGTCAGAAATAATTTACATTCTGTTCATGGTGACTGAAACAGGAGCTAGCTAATGAAACACATTACAATGACATTTGCTACTCTTCTATTTTGCTCAGGGGGTTTAGTGTTCTAGAGGCTGCCTCCTACAAAGAATTTTAGGCCAAATGCTTAGTGTACTTGCATAATGAGGAGCAGTGGAGCACAGAGGGTTTTCTGTCCACACCATTCCCCCAATCCTAGGAAATGTCAGGAGCCATCTCGTTCTGCAGTACAGAAACATCTTCCTCAAGGCTGTGCTAATTTGTATAATCTTGAATATTCCTTAATTGCTGTTGCACTGGCCAGTGCGCTCTGTTTATGCCCTCTCCTAAACCTCACATGATCCCTGTGCAGGACAGGGGCAAGGAACAAGTGATATACTATATTTATGACACATGGAGGTTCTCCCATGCAAAGGGAATCCAATGGGTCTTTAAGGGCAATTCTTCATCCACTTTCCACCACAGGAGTGGCACAAAGGTGACAAAGTGGGGACCAAGGCTTAATTAATTTCAAAATGATGACTGTTTTTTTTAAACACTAGTTGAGTAGCGAGCTGGAGAATAATGACCTTCTTAGCACATTCAGAGTTTCCAATTTGATCAAGTTGTGTTCAAACCTTTTTCTTTTCTTTTCTTTTTCATGAATGTTGGTGTGACTGTCTTTTTTGTCTCTGCCACTATGTTTGTAGAGAAACTTTTATTTGTATAGATATGGGTATTCAGATGTGAAGAAAGGTATCTATGTGCAAACTAGCATATTCTTCTATGAATTAGACAGTGGTTCTCAAACTTTTTGTATTGGCGACCGCTTTCATACAGCAAGGTGCTGAGTGCAAACTCATTTATAAATTAAAACTGGGTGGAGTTAATTTAATTTAAATGTAATATTAATTTAATGGGGGCTCCCTCAGTCTGACAGCTCACAACCCTCACATAATCACCTCACGATATCCTGAGGGGTCGCGGCCCCTAGTTTGAGAACCCCTGGATTAATATATTCCCATCAGAAGAGCTTTATTCTATTTATATGTAGAATGTAATGTCTTAAATAAATATAAGAGGAAATATGTTTTGAAACACTGGCCAGGCCACTAATCTTTGGAGATGGTTCAGCTTTACCACATCAGTGATGATTCTTATTACGCAGAATAGCCTTTCTGAAGGAGATATTTTTTCTGTCAGTGACTCTTGCTGGATTTTTTTTAAAAAACAAACAAACATCCCACTGTGAAGTGGAGCAGGAAGCAATTATAACAAGAGCATTATGGGCAAGTCACTCTAGAGTGAAACTAACACCATGGATTATAAATTGAGGAAGCATATAAATGCAGTGGGATGTATTCATCTACAGTTCTGGAATTTGCATGATTTCAGAAGTCAGGCCTTGTCTACACTACCGGGGTAAGTCGACCTAAGTTACGCTACTCCAGCTACATGAATAATGTAGCTGGAGTTGACGTAGCTTAGGTCGACTTACTGCAGTGTCTACACCACGCTGCGTCGATGGGAGACGCTCTCCTATTCACTTATGTTACTCTTCTTGTTCCGGTGGAGTACTGGAGTCAACCGGAGAGCGCTCTGTGGTTGATTTAACGGGTTTTCATTAGACCCGCTAAATTGACCACCGTTGCATCAATCACAGCGGCGTTGATCCCCAGTAAATGTAGACATGGCCTCAGAGTGAGAAACAGTAATTCTGCTTAATGGCTCTGAGATGTACCATCAGCAAGTAAATAATAAGACATTTGTGTTTGATTCCTGAGGTCAAGCACTGCAATTCTGCTTACATTTCATACCACCTGCTTAAAAGCAGTGGGATTGCACAGCGTGTAAATCAGAAGTAAATTTAGTCCCATGTCTCTCATTTTCCTTGAAAGCAAGGGCTTGAAACACCACACAGGCATGCCACTTGAGGTCTGGTTGCACGGGGTGAGGGTAGTGCCTTAAGATTAATCAGCAACAGCTACTAAGGGGTAACATCGGCAGGCTTTGAAATGAATAATATCTGATCCATTTAAAATATAAGGATTTAAAATGAGATCTTGAAAAGGGAGACATATATTTAAAGGGGAAAGAGTG
Source organism: Chelonia mydas (assembly GCF_015237465.2). Taxonomy (NCBI): domain Eukaryota; kingdom Metazoa; phylum Chordata; order Testudines; family Cheloniidae; genus Chelonia; species Chelonia mydas. Next base: position 128,091,677 of record NC_057849.1, read on the forward strand.
AATTTGTGAAAACATGAAAGACTCAAGCCCCTTTACCCCCTGGGGAGGAGCTAGTCAATGGGTGGTAAAATTCTAGAGTTCTAGTGAAATACTCTGACCATGTGTCAGCTGGAAGAAATCCATACCCTGATTCTCACAAACTCTCCATGTGTTTTCTCAGAAATACATGGTCCGTCCAGACTTACAATCTGCTCCTACATCTGCTCCCAAGCAATGATTTGTGATTTTAATATGCCTGGTGAGACATAAGCTAATAAGATTTTCTCTGCTGGAGCTAAAAACATTCAATGCAAAATATTAAATACCCTCTAACAATTGTAAGAAAAGGAGAGAGGGATAATTTTGTACACCAACTGCCCTGTGAAATCTAATGTGTTTTAATTCTGGTGTCCCAGAGGTTCCTTAATATTGCCTAATATTTTCAGACTTAAAGACTCCGTACCTCAGAGCAGAACTGAACATTGTTACAAGCATCCTGGTGTGTGAAATTTAAGCCTGTTTGTTGTTGCTTATATTTGAGGTGGTAAATTTCTGTGCTTCTGCAGTAAACCATTTTTAAAAACACAACCCATCTAAAAATGCCATGCAAGGTGTCCTGGGAGTTAAGTGATTATTGGTTTTTGTATGAGGCTGTTTAGTCTGCCTTTCTCACACACAACAATCATAAAGCATTGTATGTGCTATCTGATCAGAACAGTAAACTGCTACTTCAGGTGTATAAGGGGAGGATTTTACTCTGTTTTGGAAGGTTTTATTGGAGGTAATTCAGTTCTGAAGCTTGCAGTTCTTCTACGCTAACCTGAGACTTTTTTCTCAAATGGAAATTCTTCACTTTCAAGTCTCCTCTATTTTCCTCTTCATTCATTAAAACATTACAAAAAATCTAATGGAACAAATGAGAATTTTTTTTAATGGCGAGAGAGAAAAAAACAAAACCTCTCCTCTCCTTGTGAAGCCTGGTCTACACCTAAGGGCTTGTCTACCCTACCCACCGGATTGGTAGGCAGCGATCGATCCAGCAGGGGTTGATTTATTGGGTCTAGTATAGACATGATAAATTGACCACTGAGCGCTCTCCCGTCGACTCCGGTACACCACCAGAACGAGGAGTGCAAGCAGAGTCAACGGGAGAGCGTCAGCTGTCAACTTACCGCAGTGGACACACTGCGGTAAGTAGGTCTAAGTACGTCGACTTCAGCTACGCTATTCATGTAGCTGAAGTTGCGTATCTTAGATCGACCCTGCGTGGTAGTGTAGACAAGCCTTAAGACTCAGATTGACCCAGCTATGTCACTCAGAGATGTAGTTAAGCCAACCTAAACCTCAAGTGGATTAATTATAGTGACAGAAACCCCCCTTTTGTCACTTTAGCAAGTGTCTAAGCTACAGCAGCTTAGCTGCAGCACTGCAGCTCTGCCATTGTAGCACTTGTTGTGTATACCAGTGGCTCTCAACCTTTCCAGACTACTGTACTCCTTTCAGGAGTCTGATTTGTCGTGCATACCCCCAAGTTTCACATCACTTAAGAACTGCTTGCTTACAAAATCAGACATAAAAATTCAGAAGTGTCACAGCACACTATTAGTGAAAAACTGCTTATTTTTGCATTTTTACCATATAATTGTAAAATACATCAATTGGAATATAAATATTGTACTTACATTTCAGTGTATAGTATATAGAGCAAAATAAACAAGTCATTGTCTGTATGAAATTTTAGTTTGTACTGACTTCACTGGTACTTTTTCTGTAGCCTGTTGTAAAACTAGGCAAATATCTAGATGAGTTGATGTACCCCCTGGAAAACCTCTGTGTACCCCCAGGGGTACATGCACCTCTGATTGAGAGCTGAGGATCAAAGGCTTTTTAAACTATGGCACTGGTTTAATCTGACATGTGATTTGTTCTGGGATCTGGTACCTGATACACCTGTTCAATGTACCTGTTTCTGTATTTATGTCCAGGTAGAAGAAATTAGGCTCCAAATCTACCACCTATGTGTTGAGGAGTACCTTATTCTGCAATATTGTGCCAATGAAATTAACAGGATCACTCGTGGTGGAAAGGAGTACTCAATGTGAGTAAAGGTAACAGAATGAGCCCTTAAACCGCATCATATTTTGTTTGGCTGTATCTGTAACTGACTTTCATTTCCCCACCCCTGAATTCTGAAGTTATTTTCATGCACCTTATTCTTCAGCAAGTGCTATGTATAATGTTCTGCTGGTGATAAGAGCTGGTGCTCTAGGCTGATGAATTTGTACAATAATGCTGTCATCACATATAGGTAAGAAAGGAAGAATCCAAGACCATGCAGTACCTGTACAACAAATTCTCATTTAATAAAGGGAACGATAGGTACAAGGGAACAAGGAAATGGATCAGTGCATGCAGAATTTCTATTAAAGTGAAGAGAGAATATTCAACGGAATCCTAGTTCTAGGAACACAGAAGCAGATCCAAGTTTAGAAAAACAATGGGTTAGATTCTAATTTAAGTGGCAGTAGCATAAATTCAGATTAACACCACTGATGTTAATGGTGTTATCCAGTCTTATACTGGTGTGACTACCAGAATCTTTTCTAGCAACCAGAAGCAGATGATATTGTCTCTTCAGTTGGCAGTCTCAAGAATAGTACATCTTTTCAGAGAGAACTATGGGCTAGTTCATTTCCCCACATAGCATCTGAATAATGCAAACATAGTCCAAGAAATCAAAAGGCTCCTAACTAAAGCCAACAGAAACAATAATAAAGAGGTATTATAACTCTGCAATTTCTTTTTCTGCTGCTGCAGCGATGATCATGATAGAGGGTATTGTCTTAGCTGGCTTCTTTCTCTTGTGTAAGTATCTTTAATGTTTTTCTTCTGGATTCTATTCTTCATTGCTTAATTATCCTTTGAACCATCAAGATGTCCTGCTCTGGATTTCAGCCTTTTCTTTAACTCTGTACTAAAGTGTCCTTTTGTATTCCATTCATTTACAGCTAAAGTGTCTTTTAGTCTCCCTTGTCTTCTGTATCTTTGAGACTGTTGGCTGTTTCAGTCATCTGTCTATCTCTCTGTAGGAATAAGCCATATTTACAGGGTACTTACTGCTTTAAACTGGAATTCTCAAAGGGCTCTAAGGAAGCTGGGCACTCAATTCCCTCTGAATTTCCAAGGGACTCATCTAACTTCCATAGGCTCATTGAAAATCCCAGCAACTGTACCGAGGTACCCAGCCTTTTGTCCTTTGTTGTCTAATGTCTACATTAGAAATGCTACTGTGGCAACGCTGTGGTGTAGACATTTACTACAGCGACGGGAGAGGTTCTTTCATCGCTATAGTAAAACCACCTTTCCTAAAGGATGTAGATAGGTCAATGGAAGAATTCTTCCTGTCTACACTGGGGTTTAGGTTGGTTTAATGATGTGTCTCAGGGTGTGAATTTTTCACACCCCCAAGTGATGTACCTTACTTTCCAGTGTACTTTCTGAATTCCAGGCTTCTGAAAAGAGCATTAACTCAGGGGTGAGACTTTTAGCTCTTTCTTGAATCTTAAATTGTCAGAAGCAGCTTTTCCCAGCAGAGCAGCTGACCTCTGAGGCAATACAGGACAGAAAAAAACATATTTTTAATGTGAATCAGTGGCTTTTCTTTATTCATGATATGGGTCTAGTCAGCCAGGTCTAGCAGAGGGCATTGACTACTATCCAAAAAGTCTTTTCTTATACAAGAATATAGAAACCTCAAACCTATATCAACTGAAACTGTGCATTTATCAGGAGGGAATATTCCTGCTCTGTTGGGACCCTGAAGAGACAAGAAGAGCTGCTGACTATAATAGTAATGAGGATAATTGACTCAGATCTCATTGTAGAGACAAGAAAAAGTCAGAATTTTAGTTTCCCCGTGCAGTAAAATTTCATCAATTAGTATATGTCCATTCAACACCTACTTTAAAGCAAAATCTTACAAGGTAATAGTGTGCAGTAACCAGGGGGGATGTGAAGCTTTGTCTGACTGTCCACTTTTGAAAACAGGATGGAGTATCCCCTCCGGTTAGCCTGATCTATTTTTACATGACTTCAGCTCCATTTAGCATGGACAGAGAATTTTGTTGTAGGTGATTATTCAGAAAACTTACACACCTATGTAATTCTGGAAAGCTATGGACTCTGATTACTGTATCAATCAAGTAAGTGGAAAGCATTAAATAATTTATACTGTAGTTAGGTTTGTGGGAAGTTTTGTTGTAGATTTTTAGAAACAGCTTACTTGTTTCTGCACTAAATCACTCCCAAAATATTAGGAGCCCTGTGGTCTAGGAGAACATTTCTTGTAAACTACATATATTTGTTAAAATTGACTTATTTCTTCAGATCCTTTAGTAAGCCTTTCTCACCAAGGATTGCCTTGATCCGCCTGTTTGGTGTAGGAAAACCAACCAAAAACTTGGACCAAAGGCCCATCTACAAACCACCAACATCAAAATCCATCCTCCAGCTTTAGAGAAGAGGAGGTGGCGACAAATGATTGAGTTAAATAGTCATGAAATAACTGAACTGAATGGACTGAATTTTATGAGTATACAGATAGGGCCCTGATATTGAAAAGATGCTGGACAGAACCACTCTACTGAACCTGGGCATTATGCAATAGACATTCTTGAAAATACCTCAGTCATAAAATAATATCAATAAATGTAAAATGGAATTCTAAAAACAGGAGGCTAATATATAGTTCACTATTTTTATTATTCTTTTATTTTTATACACTATTATTTTTATTTTGCCAAATTTTTGACTGACCAAATAAACGACATGGGAAAAATATGAGTGATATAAAACAAATGTAGAGATTGTCAGTCTCTGTCTAACCCCACTCTCATTTTAGAAACTACACTGGCAAATTCTTTTTGCCTAATCTCAAAAGAACTTGAGCATCAGGGCTAGATTCATAAAGAAACGTAGCTGTGGTGGTGCTTAGAGGCACCTAAAAAAATCACACGGATTCACAAAGCCTGAGTTCGGTGCCTAGGCTCCCTATACAAGGAATGGGGAGAGATAAGTCCCTCAGAATGGAATTCACAAAAGCCACCATGATAGGTAGCTCCCTGACAATTGGAGATGGCAAGGCGAGAGATCTGTCCTAAACCCTTATACTTTCAGAGGGTTCAGAACTTAAATTCAAGCTAGAGAAGGGGTTCCCAAACTTGGTTCGCGGCTTGTTCAGGATAAGCCCAGGCGGGCTGTGAGACGCTTTGTTTACCCCGAGCATCCACATGTACAGCCACTCGCAGCTCCCGATGGCTGCGGTTCCCTGAACAAGCCGCAAACGAAGTTTCAGAACCCCTGAGCTAGAGGTAAGTGACTACCTGCGCTTGGGGTTCTCAGCTGCAAACCCTCTTGAGGGTAGGCACCTATGCTGTTTCCGCCCGAAAGATGGGAAGATGGACTTCCCTCACAACTTTTACCCAGTGGTTAGGGTATTCACCTGGGATGTGGGAATCCCCCAGTGAAAGACCCTCCCCTCCCCCATGCCTGAGGGGGAGAAAGGATTTGCGTTGGGCTCTTCCATCTATCCGGTGAATGCCCTATCCACTGGGTTATAGGATATTTTGATGTGGGAGGGGAGAGAGGGAGGCTCCTCACTTTCTCCTGTGGAAGGTGTTCCACTGTGGATAAATAATTAAGAGACACTGGAGCCAGGAGGACAAGCTTGACTGAATCCTGGGTTAGGTCTTACCTCCCAGGCAAGTGTTCTAACCACCAAGCTCTTTCTCTTCCTGTCCCAATGACTCTTTCATTATATTGTCACAGTGGAACAACTTCAACAGGAGAGACTGAGCGAGCCCCACATCAAAATATCCTGGAGATCAGTAGTTACAGCACTCACATGAGAGGTGGCAGAGACATATTCCAATCCTGTCTCCCCACAGGCAGAGGAAGGAGGACTTGAACTGGTGGTCTCCCACATCCCAGGTCAGTACCTGAACCACTGGGCTAAAAGTATGAGAGAGTTTCTCCTCCCCATCCCAGTCTGTTTTGTGTGAACTTGTCTATAAGCGCCCAAACTGGCAAGCAGGCTCAAAGTTCACCTGCTGGATTGGGACCTGCAGGTGAGTTAGGTAGAGGAATGCCTATCTTTCCCTGTATTGGTCTAGGGCAGTGGTTCTCAACCAGTTTATCATTGTGGGCTGCATTTGCGGCCCACAAAACTGTTATGCTGGCTGCAGGTTGAGGACCACAGTGCCCCCTACCTATCTCCCCCCATACACAAACCCCTATGTTCAGCACTTTCTTCCCAGAGACCCCTCCATAGAGTGGAGACAGGAGCAGAATGCCAGGCATGGGGCATGTTGTGCTGAGCCGGGTGACAGCCAGGATCCTGGACCCCGATCCTGCTGTGAAGGGCCGGGCAGCAGCTAGGACCCCGCAGCCCAACCCCATGACTCTGCAGCCCGACCCTAGAACCTGAAACCGCTGTGCAGGGCCAGGCAGCAGCTGGCAGCCCAGAACGTCAGCCTGCTGTGTGGGTTTGGTGGCAGCCGGCAGTCCACAGCCTGCCACGGCGGGGCAGGCGGGAGCCCAGAGCGCACCACGCGGCAGGGCAGCCGGACCCAGACCCACAGCTTTTAGCACACAGCTGAGCTGGGCGCTAATTGGGCTGCATATGGCCCGCGGACCATGGGTTGAGAACTGCTGCTCTAGGGCTTAGGTATTCAGAAGCCTAGAGTGAGGCTGCAGTGTGCGTGTGTAAAAGCAGAAACACAGGTGCCTAAGGAAACTTTTACTGCAAAATTTAGACACTGAGCTTACAGGATTCAGTGGCATCTGAGCAGGGTTTTGTGAACCCCAGTGGGGCCTGATTCTGGGATTTAGGCACCTAAAGGGCTCTAAGCCTATCACTATTGGGTATGTGTTCTGCTTTTTGAAAATGGAGCAGAGAGTGGGATAGTGAAATGCTAAACAAATAAACAAACATGGCATCTTCTTATAGGGCATCGCCTTATGTCAGCCTAAACTTCTGTATTTTCCTGTACCCCTAATACAGGTTTCTTTCCTTCAGTTGAAAAAAATGTTGGCCAAGAGTTTTGAAAGTGATTAGTGATTTTGGGTTGCTCAGCTGTGGGGGTTTTTTGAGACACTTTATAGGCCCTGATTTTCAGAGGTGGATGCTCAGCACTTTCTGAAATTCAGGCTTCTGTCAGGGACTTCACATTTGAAAGCTTCACAAAACCTGGAATGCATGAGGTCTGCCATTTAAATTCTATAATTCTGCTAATTTGTGCTGTAAGCTATTTTTGTGATGCTTTTTCAAACATGTTATTGGCGACAACACTCAGATTATACGGACTGGTTCTGTTATCAGAAATAACATTGGTTTAAAAGTATTTTAAATACTGGTAATACAATCAAATGTTATTCAGACACTGTGGGCCCAGGAGGATTTCATGCTTTGGTCCTAACTGCTATATTTTATTGCTCAGTGTTTTGTACCTGCACACAGGTGGGTATATTTCTAAATAATCTAAAATAAATACTTCCCTTCAGCTTGGCTGTCAATTCATGAAGAGTAAGTGTCAGCAATTTCACCAAACTGAATGCCTCTCAAGCAACAATTTCAGCAGCCAGTTCTCACTGCCCACAGCTGGCAGCCTGCCATCGGTTATATTTTCTTTTCACACAGTGTTTTGCATTTTAATGTCCACACTGCTCTCAGAGGAACTGCTGCCTTTGCTGATGTAGTTAGAGATAGAAGACTTGATTCTGCTTCTAGTATAATGAGTGGGAGTTTCTCCAGGGTCTACAGAGGGAGCACAACTCGGTTCTCAAACTGCATACCTTTAGCTGTTTGGTAAGATCTATGCTTCTGTGTGCAGGGCTCTTCTATTGATCCAACTCCTTTAGTTAGAATTAGAAAGACATCAAGCTCTGCTGATTCATTGTGAATCGCGGGGCTTTGCCTTCCCCAGGATGTCAGAGTGGTGTGTGTAACCCTCTGGTCAGGAGGAATGAGGGGCAAACCCAAACCCCAGGAAATGGTTATAAAGATGCGTTGAGTTTATTTGGAGCAGGGTGAGACGATAACCTGCTCAGAGTAATCTAGTGTGAAATTATTTTAACTTTAATCCTTGAAGAGTTTATTTGCAGGGTACTCTGAAGTCAGTCTGTGGAAGAAGACAAAACAAAGACATGGCACTTTGAGTTTTCTGAGCACCTGATCAGTCCTGTGGACCTTATAAAAAGGACAAATATCAGTAATACAAGTTGTCCATAGGGAAATGTTGTGTTAATGTTGGTTTTAAAAGGTTCCAGCAGAGATTCAATGTATTCAGTGATGGTATCTATATTGGCCCAGTGGTTTATAGAATTTGTCAGCCAATCTGCTAAGAACACAAAGTGAAAAGGCAGTTTGTGTCTTGCTTTGGTAAATTACCTGATGTGTGGGGTAGTTACTGACAAGTGTGCCTGAAAGGACTAGGGACACTTGCCTATTATCACCCAAAGCATCGAACTCTACTTGGTTCATCCCAGATGCTTCAACCACCCATAGGGTATGAATAGTGTATGAGATGGATACCAGTCTCAGCAAGATTTATTTCAAGATCCTCATTATAAGCCTGGCTGACAGAGGCAGTTATTCAATTGAGAGATGCTGGTTCCCATTTGTGGAGAGGCTCTGGATGTGTGATATTCTGCTCCTTTAAATGGTTGGACTGGTTGGACTCAGAGCTGAGCCACACTTTTGTTTAGTTTCTGTTTTGCTGTCAGAACAAGAAAGATACCACAGCAGATGGCTGTGCTTTAAATCTAGGTCTCTATCTCCTTCTATGCTGCTTTCAGATATAAAATTGGTGTTGAGGAATTTATATCCCACAAGTGTCCAATGCTCCCAATGCCTTAACAAGGAGATGAAAAAGTAAGCAAATTATAATAAAAGAGAGGCAGAATCTCCCTAGAAACAAAAGGTAGCAGGCTGCTGGTTTTGCAGCTTTTGCTGGATTGTGATCCAGACAAGAAGAGAAGGGGAATAGACAATTAAATGCAATACAAATTAGGAGGTGGTTGCCAGATCTGCTGCTGAGCTCCTGAGAGACAGAGAGATGAGAAAGCAGCCACCTTGGCAAGCTAGAAAATAGCGCTAACCTTTAGCCTGCTCTGAAGGTCTTCTGCCAGCAGAGGGAGTCCAAGTTATCCCTTGGCTGTTTCAGCAGCGTAAACACCCAGCCAGCAGAAGGAAATCAAGTGCAGACAGTGCACTGTAAAACCTCAAAATTTTCCCTGGGGAACAAAAGACATCCAGGAGGGTGTGAAGGTAACAGGAGACAGGTGAACTAGCAACTTTTGTGAGCAATATTGATGAATTTGATGAAAATGGCAAGTCATGGGTGGTATACTTTGAATGTTTTGAGTGATATGTAGCCTGCAACTCCATTTCAGACAACAAGTTTCAACCTTGCTGACAGTGATGGGTCTGAAGGCATACTGACTGTTGTGTGACCTATCATTTCCAACTAGGCTTCTAGTGGAGGCTGATTTGGACCATATAATGAATACTAAATGTCACCAATCTTGTCACCAGTTTCACACAGTTGGCTACATTCATCATACCAGTGATCAAAAAGGATGGCTCCATCTAAATTTGTGGAGATTTCAAAATGACACTGAATCCACTTTGTATGCAGACCAATATCTGCGACTTCATACTGAAGAACTGTTTACTACTGTTAGTGGAAGAGAGTGTTTCAGTAAATTGGATTTGCTCAAGGCATTGCTCTACAAATGAAGATTGATCCAGCAATTAGGAAATACCTCACAATCAACATGCAAAAAGGTTTATTTTGTTACGATAGTTAGCCTTTTACTATCACATTAGCACCTGCCCTGTTCCAGAAAGCGAGGGATGAGACTATGAAGAGACTGAATGGCATTCAGTGCTATTTGGATGACATCCTTGTTACAGGAAAAGATCAAGAGGATCATCTTCAAAATTTGGATAGTGTCTTACAATGTTTGGAAGACCAGAGGCTGACAAATGTGATTTTTTCAAGCCTTTGGCTGAATATGTTGGCTATGTAATGGACGCCATGGGCTTAAGGAAATTGCCAGAGAAAGAGAAGACAGTTCTTCAAGTGCCACCACCGGAGTCTCATGTCATAGTTGCTGTCATTCTCAGGACTGCCTCACTACCATGGTAAATTTCTGCCTAATCTGACAATAGTATTGGCACCTTTACATTCACTGTTACAATTCTATTCAATTCCGTAAAGGGACTCAGTATGGCAATGCTCATGGGTTGTCACACCTGCTGTGCCCAAACTCCTGTCAACCCAAATAAACGTTGGATGAAGTATTTTATTTCTATTTGATGGAAGGTTACACATCACTAACACTGACATTAACAAAGAAACCACTAGGAATTATGTGCTTTCTTTTGTGAAGGGAATGGTCCTACAGGTACAGTGCTGGATCATAAGAATTCCCATTTACACAGTTTGTGTCACAGCAACATGAATTATTTGTGACTCAAGGTTGCACCTTGAGGGGAATGTGAGTGATCATTCTGAAATCAATTCATTCTCAGGTTTTGGAAGCTCTTCATGAAGGTCATTTTGGCATTGTACAGATGAAGGCCATAGTCTGGAGTCATGTCTGGTGACCAGGAACTGATAAAGACATTGAGAGGAAGGCCAAGTGCTGTACTATGTGTTAGCAAATTCAACATGATCCTGGCCTAGCTCATCTACCACTTGGTTGTGTCCTCAGATTCCTTGGACACATACTCATGTGGACTTTGCCGAACCATTATATATAGAGGGAGGTGGGAAAGTGGAATACCCACAGTCTCTGTTGCTCCTTAGAGCTCAGTAGGTGCAGTTTGGCCTCCTGTCTGGACCAAAGTCTGCTTCCCCTCTCAAGGGGATCTCTGTAGAACTTGGGGGAAAGGGGGGAAGCCGGGCCCACCTTCTACTCCGGGTTCCAGCCCAGGGACCCTAATGGTAGCAGCTGTTGGTGGCTTTCCCTTCACCACTGACGCTGCTTTTATTCCCTGAGCCACTTCCCCATGGTTCCCTTTTCCAAGCTTCACCCTTACCTCAGGATTCAGCATTGCTTCCTCTCCTCCAGCTCCTTTCACCTGGGCTTCTCTCCAGAGAACTGGAAAGGAGAGCTTTTAATAAGTATGAGTGGGACCTTAATTGGTTCCAGCTGTCTCCATTAACCTAATGACCTTAACTGACCCTTTGTCAGTTAATTGAGGTCAGGTGCCAGCATTAGTCTAATGACCTTATCTGGTTAAATTGGCTTCAGGTGTCTTGATTGGCCAGGAGTAGCCTTTGTTTGGCTATCCAGGGAACAGGGATCTGCTCATTCTGAGGCTGATATACCTGCCTTCCACTACTCTCTTATATCCTTCTGGTCTTAGTCCGTCACAATATATATATATCATCATGTTCCTATTATACCTCTGGCGTTTAGGGCAGTGATGAAGCTCCTCCACTCCTGTCTGTTTCTGGCAAGTCTTTCAATGGTTCCCCAGCTGTGCCCCAGGTTTTTCAGCTCAGTTTCCACAGCTCTTCACCATGTTGTTTTCGTGTGGCCTCGTTTTTTCTTGCCTTCAGGTGTCCATCTTATTGCTACTCTGGTGATGGAATCAGTTTCCATCCGAAGAACATGACCGATCAATCTCCAGTGCCTCCTGGCACTGATGGTGCTCAGATCCTCTTGGCTGTAGTGTGTCAAGAGCTCTTGGTTTGAGATTGTTCTGGGCCAAAAGATATGGAGGATTTTTCTGAATCAGGTTGTATGGAATGAAGACAGTTTGGACATGTCATACTTTCTCATTTCGCAGCATTCTGCACTATAAAGTAATGTTGAAAGTACGCAGCTCTAATAGATCTTGAGTTTTGTTTTGGTGTTGTATTTTGATGATTTCCAGACTGTATTTAAGCTCCTGAAGGTGTTCCTGACTTTATTGATTTTGTTCCAGATGTCCTGGCTTGTTCCACCATCCTGGCTCATGGTGCTGCCCAAGTATGTGAATGTTTCTACATTGGTGAGAACTTGATCCTCTATCCGTACTGGTGATGGTGAGGCAATAGTGTATATCAGAGGGAGTTGATAGCATTCTCAGAAAAGAGCAAGCTGGTTTTCGGAAAGGGCATAGATGCACAGACCAGATTTTCACTCTAAGAAACATAATAGAACAGTGCTTAGAATGGCAATGGCAACTCTACATCAAAGGCTTTAGATATCATTCACAGGACCAGCTTATGGCGCATTCTGCGGGCATATGGAATTCCTTTCCGTATAATCAACATCATCAAAAGCTTCTATTTCAACTTTACATGCAGTATTGATCACAGTGAGCTCAGTTTTGAAATCAAAACAGGAGTACATCAGGGGTTTGTCACATCTGCAATCCTCTTCAACATTGCCGTCAACTGGGTAATGCGGCGTACAACAGAAGACATGCCAAGAGGCATTAAATGGACACTCTTCTCATCCCTTGAAGACCTGGACTTTGCAGATGATGTCACTCTCCTATCACATGCCCAACACCATATACAAGAAAAAACAACTCGACTCAATGCATTCAGCAAGCAAATTGGACTGAAAATCAACCGCAATAAGACAGATATCATATATTTGGAAAATATTTTAAAGTAGGTGGAGGACTGTGATGTCCTACCCCTTTAAACAGTTGGGCAGCCTGTACTTAGTGCAGAGCCTCATTTTTGTTTCACTTCTGTTTTGTTGCCAGAACAATACAGCTACCACAACAGATGGCTGTGGTTCAAATCCGCTCCTCCTGTGTCTCTATCTCCTTCCTTCCTGGATCCAGATATAGCAGGGTGTCGTTCCCCACTTTTTTCCCTGAAGGAGCTATGGGTAGGACCCACAAAAAGACTTATGTGTTGCAACACTGAGCATCATGGTACCCAACTTTCAGGTACCTAGAAAAATCACAGGGAACAACACTGTCATCCATAAAGTGGTTAGGATGCTTACCTGGGATGTGTGGTTCAAGTCCCCCTCTTACTGAAGGGGAAAAGGGATTTGGACAGCGATCAGACACCTCTCAAATAACTTTCCTAATCACTAAGTTATGGGACATTCTGCCTCACCAACTGAAGTTATACCACTTTAATTGAATAACTAAATGTTAATTGGGCCAGAGAAAGAGTTGGAATGTTTCTATAATCTAGTGCTTATTGCAGAAATTTAGGCACCAACTGAGTTTAGGTGCCTACACTATTTGGTAGAAGCTGAGCGGGGTTTTGTGGATAGCACTGGTGCCTAAAAAAATGGTATTTAAGCACCTAAGTACCTTTGTGGCTCACATCCTATGTGGTTTGGAAAAAAAACCAGACCATTTTCCTGGCAGTAATGTACCAAGTCAATATGCCGCATTATATTAAGTGGAATTTAACTGATTAGTTCTTTAAAGTGTATTTAATTGTATCTATATACCATGCATATTTAATTACATTTCGGTATGGCAATTTCAAAAATATGTACAACATAATTATGACACTAGAAATAATTGAATAGTCTTCACTCAATCCTTCCACTCATTACAACATGCCCATAACTTCACTTAAGCTGTTGGACCAAAGGATATGTAGAATTCCACAGCTGAGGACCTTCCTTTCATCTTCCGATGAGCAAAAAAGGAGCCTGCCAGCTGATCTCAAATATCAGAAGATAGAGATGGTCTCTAGGATGCACAGGCCCTAAACCATCAAAGGTTATATTAATCAAAACCAACATGTTGATTTGCAACTGGAAATAAGGTGGCAGCCTGCATTCCCTGGAACTCCCTGTATGAAATACTGATGAGTAATAGCTGAGTTCTGCACTACCTAGAGTTTCCAATGTAGCTTCAAATCCCACGACTGAATATACACATAAACTTTCAGAAACTCTGATCATTCTGGATTACATTCAGCTCTAATATTTTAAGATCATAAAGTTACCCCACAGCAATGTTCTGTGGAAGGAAATTCATATTTTTATAACTAAAGGACAATTACTTATTCTGAGTAGTGAGTAGTTCCTATCACTTCTAACCAAATAAGGCACTATTCAGGGGACCAGATCTAAAGTCCCTTTGAAAGTAATGGGAGTCTTTCCATTGATATCAGTGGGCTAATGTTCACTATAAGTAAGACTGGTATAATCTGGCCCTAAATGAAGTGTGAAACACATGTAGTCTTGATTCTGCGTGACAATGTCCAAAAGAGAGGTTAAGGACTGTGGTATTGATCTGTCGGATGAGATCAGCCAACCTAAAGCTGCAGGCTCTAAAGCGATAGCTCCCATGTTAATGTAACTTTAGCGCCCTCCTGGCCAAGATGGAATCTGCTCTGCAGGCAGCTCTGGACAAGAGACGACACACACAGGAACGCAGCAGGAAAAGTCTCTTCCTCCCCAGGGGCACGTGTTCCAAACCCCCCAGAGTGAACACACACACATAGGAAGAGAACAATAAATATAGATAAGGGAAATATTTATTCACAGAGGGATGAGAGGGGGGAAACAACAGGGGTAAATACAGGGAGAGCAGTAAAACGGGGTTGCATTCAACACAAGGCCCCACAGGCCCAGTGGTACCACAGTCTGAAAGGGCAAGCACCAAGCAATGTGTAGCAGAGTCCTGGGCAAAGTTACAGTGCAGTGGTGAGTCTTGGGTGCTCCTGGTCATCTTCAGTTCCAGTAAACTTTCCCCAACAAATCCCTCTGGTGCCCTCTTCTGCCGCTCTCTGCAAAGCCACACAGAGCAATCACCTCCCACTTAACTAGCTAATAGCCTCCCTCCTTATTCCCAAAGCAAAATCATGAGCCCCAGTACTCACAGCCTCATGCAGCTCTGGGCAGCAGTCATACTGGGTCCAGCTCCGGTTTGTCCTTCTTGGATGATTCCTCCCGGGCACAGTGCTTCTCCTGGCTCCTGTCCTGGGGGTGTCCCTGATCAGCTGCTCTATCCTTCCCGGGCTTCGCTCTTGTCTGGCAGGTTCTTGTCTGCTTCACTCTTTGAGGGTCTGCTTACTGCAGCCCTTCTGTCTGGAGCTCCAGACACACACCCCTGTGGCTCTCCCCTCTCTCTATGCTCCCACTCCCCACAACAGCACTTTCTCCTTCTGGAACAATCAGCACTTCCCCCCTCAGGAAAAAAAGTTTTAAAGGGCCATGCTCTCTGAACCCCAAGGGGGTTACAGTAAATTTTACTTCTCATCAGCAAGATACTGAATATAACTGCACAGGTTAAGCATGTTCCTTCTTGCCCAGGCAATTACCAAAGAGTAGTGAGGGAGGACAAAGAATAAATCCCATTCAAGGTAATGGTGTGAGGTAGTTCAGTTCATTACTTTTATTATTACTGAATGTACTGCGTGCTATCCACACTGAGGGGTTGGTGCTCATTTCATCCTCCATATAGCAGAGCTCAGTGGTGCCAGCAATGGCATGTTCATTCGCTAGACTATGAAACTGTGATAACGGCTTTAATACAAATCAGGTTTGCTTCATCTCATCCGGCAGGAATGGATAATTAACACTTCTCAATATTTGGGATATGAAAATGATAACGCTGATATCAAGAATGACCTTGAAACCTGCAACTTGCAAGCTCTAATTGAATTAGTGTATTTTCTCTCTTTTCTACTTATGTAAGCAACAGATTAGGTTCTAGCTAACTCTTTCAAAAAATGGAGGGCCAGCTCCTTAGCTGATGCAAATGAGCATTGATACATTGGTTTCAATGGTGTTACATTGATTTACACTGGCTGAGGATTTGACCTGGAATTCTCAGACCAATCTAATTTCACCAGTGGAAAGTTTAACATAACATCTCAGAAATATAAATGGGGCTCATACACACTGAGCCAGAAACTGTCTTGTTCCACTTTTGCACTGGCGATTTCAGTTAAGTTACACTGGTATAAAACTAGAGTGAATCATAGTCACTGGTCTCTCACACTCCTACAGATATAAAAAATATGTGAAGAAATTACTACATCATAATTTTACATCAACTAGACTTCATTATTTTTTCAAAGCATAAAACCCCAAGTTGACCACCTTGTAACTGAAATTAATGTTTTAATTGTAATATGAATGTATATTAATTATTTTGATTATTTATCAAGTTACTTCTTCAGTAAGTTCATCTTTTCAACAGTAAATACATTTAGGGATGAATGATCTACCTACGATCTTATTATTATTAGCAGATAATGCAAGCTTGTCACTCCATATGCTATCACTTCCTATTTGCCTCAACCAGGGGAAATTTCACATTCCACTTTTAACTATGAGAACATGTCACAACAGCTGTGGATTATGAATTTTTGTAAGAAAGCGCTGCATAAAATAGCCAGGAAGTGTGATATATTTATTCCTCAAGAGTGAAAATAGTAACTTTAACATTGTTTCGTTTTAAGGAAAGTTTGGTACTGCCTGAAATTTATTTTATGTAAGAAATAGCTCAAATTTCCAGCTCCAAATATTCATATGTAGCGGGTGGTCACCCTCTGCTGCCCTGAAGGGCTTAAAACAGCCCTGGGAGAGGTCTAGGGCAGGGGAAAATCTGGACTGATTGGCGGAGCAGCCGCAGCTGGGGCCACGCCCCAGGCAAACCCAGCTGGCCCTATACAGGCCCAGTGAAGCCAGGCGCTGAAGAACTCTCCCTCTAGCTTGCTGAGGGAGAGGGGCCTGGCTGCTGGGAAGCTGAGAGAGTACCTGAGGTGGAGCAGGGCTGGGGGAAGGCCAGAGGAGCTGGGGAGCTCCGGCCTGGAAACCCCCCAGGCTGCAGGCCTAGAGTAAGGCCAAATAAGTACTGGGGTTGCAGGAGGCAGACAAAGGTAGACAAAGGCAGCAGGTCCAAACCCCTCTTGCCTGTGATGAGTGGCATTTACACTGCAGTCGGCCCCAGGGAATGGGGGCTAGTTGATGACTGGCAGTGGACATAGACTGAGGCGAGGTGGGGATAGGGGGTGAGGATTCCCTGGGGAGGGGAGACCCAGATCGGTGGGGGTACTGCCAGGGGGCAGCATCCTGGGTAAAGGGGCACTGTGGTCTGGGAGGGACATGGGGGCCCAGTGGCAAGCAGGACACCGGCCTGCAGAGGGCGCTCTTCCTCCTGTGTTTGGTGAGAAAACACATATCTGAGGTTTACAGGAAATTGACCTTTGAGAATAAGTGAGGGAAAAAAATCTTTATACAGTTCTACAGAAAACTGAATAATGTATCCTAAGAAAATATCAGTGCTTTGCTAGTTGTACAGAGGTCTGAGGAAAAACTGGTCAACTGGGTAAACTTTGAGACTCAGAATAATCTCAGAGTCTAGACGGGTTCAAGTCTAGGGCTCTCACTTTGTCCCATCATTATTGATCTACAATATGAAATATCAAGCAGTATTTTCTGAGATACTTTGTACATTAGTAAATTGTCCAGATCTACTAAAATGGCATGAAAAGCATCAAAAATGTCGATTGTTCCAAAAACAAAAGTAATAATTGAAGGAAAATCTCTCCGATTTGTGCTTCATCAAGTTTCCCTACTACTACAGCAAAATAAAGCACTATAAGAGTTATGGTAAACAGCATTAGATTGATTGATTAAGCAAGGCATTTTAATCATGAGGGTCTCTAGGAATTCATTTATAGCCCAAATACAAGAAGCCTTAAGGAAGACATTGTAAGATTTAATGATGATTTCTAACTTCCTGCAGTTCAATTAAAGACTGTAAGGTACTGGTTTTAAATGTAGCAGGTTTTTATAGATCAAATGCTTTAGTTCTCAATCTCTGCATGTCAAGATTTTAAAAAAAATATATTTGAGTAAGCAGTGGTAAATGGGCTTCTGGCTGGATGACTATCTAAATTACTTTCAATTGGTCATGTGTTGCAACTAACTCCACAATGAGAAACATTAACACCATGGGAGGAATAGCTGATGCAGCAATAATGAAATCAGAGATGTGCTGAATTAACCAAAGCAAAATGAAGGTGGGTTGGTGGGAAGAGTTTCTTAAAGATGTTTCAACCTGGCAGATGAGTGAGGTCTACCACCTGCATTGTTTTACATGTTCCACAAAATTACAGTCTTCAATGCTAGCTTCATGTTCCTGACATCAGATTTTAACTGGGATGAAGTTTAGATGAGTTGCTTTAAGATACTGCAAACATATGGGGTCTGCCAAATTTCTCCATAGTGCCTAGAAATGCACATTCCAGAAACTAATATTTTTTTGCAATATCAGAAAGTCTGATACCATGATACTCTCAGAAGTACTGATGAGGGCAATGTCATCAATTAATAGCATCGTTCAAAACCGCAGAGGGTGGGGAGCATGGTCCATAATGGTTTGGAAATAAGTCATTTGAGCAAAATAGTCAACGTATTCTGAGAAATCTAATTAATACAGTCTAATTTAGATTCTCACAGAATGACACAAGATAATACCAAAAAGGTGTTATTGAATATAACTTGAGATATCTTCATTACAATATAGTAATGTTGCTAAAGTAGGAAAATCAGCACATATTATTTGTTGTTCTTCTACCTCATTGTATTTTAACCTTCCCCAAAATTTCAGGTAATGAAGTTATGTAGAATCAAAAGACCAACCACATTCATGTGTGTTTCTCTTAAGCATTTAATGCTTGGTTTTTAACCCTCAGCCTTCACTTGTTTTACACACAAAATTGTGGAAGAACTTATGAATGCCTGTGCTTTGTAGGGTCAAAAACCTACATACTCAATGGGTTGGTACAAACACCTGAGCATGCAATAAAATTAACATTTACACTCTCAAAAACCATTTTATCCTAATGGTCCTTTCAGGTGCAAATTCTATGACTGGAAAACATGCTGGTGCAAGAATATTTCAAGTATTCATATAGGTATTTGCATATAGGGATGTATGTGTGTGCGTGTGTGTGTGTGTATATATATATATATATATTCATATAGGTATTTCCTCTTTTAAAGTTGTGTGACGTTGCATTCTGTATGATTTTATGAAAGTATGCTGATGAGTGAATATAATGTAACTAAAATATGCTTCATGCAAAAGGTCTCTTGTAAGGTATCATTACAAAGCTTATAATCTACTGAATGTGGTCATCCTATTTGTATAAACGTATCACTCTTGTATCTGAAACTAGAAATATGAAATATAAGTCTGAGGTCCTATTGTAGTTATGCAAAGTGTGGGCCATTAATGGTGGTTTGGCATCTTAATGGCTCTCATTAACCAGGACAATTACCTGTAGATGGCTCTGTTTCACTTGTAAATCTTCCTGTATACCTGTATGATGGCAAGTGGGTAATGAAGTCTTACAGTGACATGTGATCATGTCACCTGAACTGGAATCCATCTTTAACCTGGTACTTTTCCATTGAGAAGGAGGGTGGGAACCCAGAGGGACAAAGGATTCCCACCTTATGGAGAAGATATATAAGTGGGTGGAACAGAACCAAGAGAGAGCCATCATGAGGAATCCCCTCGCTACCACCTGAACTGGAACAAGGGCTGTACCCGGGGAAAGGATTGTGCCCAGAGTAGGAAGGTGTCCAGTCTGTGAAAGAAACTTATTGAAACATCTCTAAGGGTGAGCTTTTTATCTGTATTCAGTTTTTATTACTGTACTAGACTTAGACTTGTGTGTTTTTATTTTATTTTGTTTGGTAATTCACCTTGTTCTGTCTGTTACTACTGAGAACCACTTTCTACTTTCTGTATATAATAAAATCATTTTTTACTTATTAATTAACCCCGAGTATGTATTAATATGGGGGGGAGGGGAACAAACAGCTGTGCATACCTCTCTATCAGTGTTATAGAGGGTGAACAATTTATGAGTTTACCCGTACAAGCTTTATACAGGGTAAAACAGATTTATTTAGGGTTTGGACCCCATTGGGAGTTGGGTATCTGAGTGCTGAAGACAGGAACACTTCTGTAAGCTGCTTTCAGTTAAGCCCACAGCTGTTAGGGGACATGGTTCAGACCTGGGTCTGGGTTTGCAGCAGGCTAGCGGGTATGGCTCAAACCAGGCAGGGCACTGAAATCCTAAGCTGCCAGGGCAGGAAAGCAGGAGTAGAAGTAGTCTTGGCACATCAGGTGGCAGCTCCCAGGGGGCTTCTGTGATCCAAACTGTCACAAGTTACCCTATAAAAATCAAACAAACAATATTCATTGGGGAAATGGTAATACTTCAGTTCCTGGTTTTAGTGGACTTTTTGGTTATTAGGCCATATAGACCTGAATCAGTCTCCAAACCTAATTGGTGGAGAAACTCCCATTGACTTTATGATGCAGGATAGAGCCTATCCTGGACAAAAAATCAGTGAAACCATATTTCATATCGTCCATGAAATCTGAGAAATTGGGAAATGGTTCCTTTTACTGTATCCCAAAGCTTGTGAAACATCACCTATATTTTCAATGTGACTTCTATTTTTTTTAATGTGAATAGACGGTGGTGGTGCCTGATAGTGATTTATAGATGTCCAAAGTTCAGTAGACAAAGATAAAAGGTATTTTGACATATCTCTTGATTTTTGTTCCAACATCAAGGCCCATATCCTCACGTGGCACCAATGGGTGTTTACCCAATATAGTCACTTGAGCCGTGTCAGTTTATACCACCTGAAAATTCAGCCCGTATACTCACCAGGTAACACTCAACATTCATGGAGTAGTAGGGCATATCCATTGCTGTCTAAACATATTTTCTCTTCTTTATAAGCGACAGCCACTTAGAAGGTTCACATAATCATGTAGGAGTAGGGACAGTTATGGGTTTCTCCTGGAGTTTTGTTTTCCTAATGAATATACTACTTCATTGAAATAGACTGGTCTTTAAGCAGTAATGTAAATCTTATGGCTGGTTGTTTTATTAATTGCTTGAACCAACTCATTGGGCTTGTTAATTCACCCTAAGCAAGGACCACCAGTTATTAATCTTTTTCTTATTCCTGACACCATGCTTTACAATTATTGATTCTTTTTGCCAATTAGGTATTTTAGTCTTTTACAAACTGACATGCAAATGGCAGAGCCACTAAAACAATTTTGTGTTGGAGAATTTGCCCTTAGGTGTATGGGAGCAGTTGTATAATTGTTCAGTTCATTTACATACAAAAGTAGCATTAAATATTTAATATGGTATGACATGCTTTACAAGTGAGTCAAAACATTCTGCTTACAGGGCTGCTGATTTGATGGACTGCCTTCATGAGCACACTGTCGTGGCTGACAAGTGCAGTTCTAAGGACAGGTGCATCTTGTAAATCAGAGGGGCCTGTTAGAGGCCATGCCATGATGCCCAGTGCAACGTTCTTCTAGGTATGACTTCCATTTTCCAGACCTAGCAAGTACATGTGAGGTGACCAGAGAATCTCTCTATTCTTCACTAGGAAGAGAAAGGTGGGCTTTTTCCTAACACAGGTTAGCAGGTCAAGGTAAACTCTAGCCTCCCCCATAGACCTTATCTATACCTATTGATGTGTGACAACTACAAATGGCTTATCTTCACTAAGATTTTACGTTGTTTTAGTTTCCACACATTAGCTAACTTGTGGTAATATGCTCTTTTCCTTATGAAGATACATCCTGAGTCTTATTCACAGGCTGTGCTTCTGCTCTGAATATACTGTATGTAACTTCTTTCAGGAGATACATAAAACCAAGGTTCTGACAATCTGTAATGCTTTAACCCCACATACCTGGTGGTGGTGGTGGTTGTTTTGCAACAGTAAAGGGTGATAGCCCTGTGGTCTCTCCCTAATTCCAGTGAGTATTAACAGTCTGCTTACCTATATCCCCATTACAGTTCTATTCGGTTATGTTATTCCTCTTCCCTTACAATTCTAAATCACCTGCCATGCTCTGTTAAATAACCCGGGGACTTCTCTTCAGTGGTATGTGAAATGATTCCTTTTTATACAACGTTTGTAAAGTGGTATAGGATACTTTGGGGAGAAAGATAAACATAGGCTAGTATTAAAGGACCATAGAGTTTATCAAACATAGCTGACCAATGGTCCACATAACGAGGCACTCTGTTCACAGGACAGTGGGCTCTCATATGTTCCCCTCCCACCCTCATCAGCACCACTGTTAACTGTATAAGGGTTATTGTGCAATATATAGCACTGATGGGAAAATTTCCTCCTGCTCCCTACTGCTCCCTGCATCACTACTAAAGAAGACAGTGGGCTACTGGTTATTTTCAGACTTCAAATTTCAAGATAAATTGTTTTGGCTTTGTAAAATGGGGAAAGGAAATTGTGCAAAATGTCTTTTTTCATAAGATTTTGCTACAATTAACATGGCAGAATCTACTTTTCTTGGAACTAAAGAATTATGAGCTGGTTTTGCTAAGATAAGATTATAAACTTATTTTAATGGTTCTATTATTTATTATTATTGAACTTCTGTTATTTTTCTTGATTTCTCATTGGCTGTATGTGTGTGAATATTAAAACATTTTACTAACCCTCACTCAAACTCCTGCTACTCATGAATTAGAAGAAGAAGAAGCCGCACTGAAAATCTCACAAGAAGGGCATTGACTTTAGACATTGACAGGTTCTAAGAGCTTAGAAAGAGAAATAGAGATTTATCCTGACTCTCCTTGATGGTAGTGCCTGGCATCTTGCAATGGAAATGCAATTATTTCTGCTAATTCTCCAGAACAGGTGAGTCCTATCAACTCTAAATCTTGAGTAACTCTGTGTGTAAGTTGTATTGGGCAGAGTGAGGACAATACTCATTTACAGGGACCCCAGTGTTAGCAGCTTCTTAGGCTAGTCTAATTAATGAATCTTACTTGTCATTTTGAATGTCCTTTGTGCAATGTATGCAAGAGAAGCCATTCAGTGCAGGGATGGGAGAATGATTTAAACAAAAATATGAACAATTAGGAACTTAAAATATTAACTCCTTGTCTGACAAGGCCTCCTGTGTATCCATTGCATGAGTTTCCAAAGTAGTTGAATGTGCAGTGTATAACCAATGGGCACTTTACATGGCTTGTCAGGAAAAAGAGAAGGTAAAGGTTTCAAAACCCCTAAGGGATTTAGGAGCATAAACCCCATTGAAAGTGAATGTGATTGGTGCACCTAAGTCTCCTCATGCACTTTTGAAATCTTGTCCAGAATGTGACTCCCCTGAATCTCATGCTCTCTGGGACACTGTGTGGCCAGATAGTGCACAAAGGCCTCAGTACCGGGTTAGGGAGGCTGAAATTGTAAGTCTCTCACGAGAGTTGCATATGAAGAGTTTTGACATACATTTCAAGAAAAAATAAAATATTTTCCATTTCATATTCACAAGTAACCATAAGGTTGTCTGGCATTACTTATTATAGTATGAGACAGTATGTCAATTACACCTCAACTGCAGAGGCAAACATAGATGTGGACAAAGGCATCAGGAGAGGAAAAAAACAACCCAACAACTGATGCTGAAGCATTGTTACAAAAATAGAATTGGTAAGAATAGAAAGTGTGACTATGAAATTGCACAAACAGTAGATAAAGCAGCACTTCCAGTATCATTAAAGGATAGGAGAATTCAATTCCATGTGAAAGCCACAGCTAAACTGGAAAACACCCACACTTAAAGTTCAAGACATTATAGAAATGATATCAAGATCTACCTTGTGAACTGCATGAGTTATCCCTAAGACACATAATACATGTGGACATGAGAAAGTTAAGTGAAGCCAGAAAGGAAATACAGCTAGGATCACGTTCACCACTGACATCAGAGGATGCAACTCAATTGATTTCAACAGTGTGTTTGGTAGTTAACTCACATGATGGATGATGTCCTAGATAAGGTAAATAGAGCTAAACGTTTTCTAAATTAGAACTTTAAAAAGTTAGTCAGTTATAGCTAAAAAAATTACAGATTAGTAACTGCCTTCTCAGCTCTTTTGGACGAAGGAGATATGAGATTATCATTTAGAATCTTTCCTGTAGCATATATTGTCAAAGATAGCATCAGACAGCCAATTTATATTGTAGCAAAAGCATTTCGCTTATTGACACTTTTTTTTTTTGCATCTGGAGAACAAAAAACAAACAAACACAAAGCCAGAAGAGACCAACGGAATCCTGAGAGTTTAACCTAATGCTAAACAAGGACAAATGATTGAGAGAAAGACGTTAGAGACGTGTTTTCTCCTGTGAGGGAGGAATTTGTTCTATGAAAATACAAGCAATTCAAGATTCAGGAAGTCCTAACTGCTACTGGTTTGGTAGATTGCAGATGGCAGATTACTGTGCAAAAACTATTAAGAACTATTCCACTCTAAATCCACCACTGAGAAACTTGGCTAAGCAAGACATGATTATAATCATTGCACTGAAGGATGTGAGACAACATTTTAGAACATAAAACTTAAGTTGAATGAACCTGCTACTACGTACCACAAGAACAGACACTGTAATTTTTGTAGCTACCAGCTCCATTGGATTAGGAACAATTTTAAGATAGAAACAGTGAGCAAAATATTATTTCATATGCCAGTTGCAATTTATCTGATGTGGAACAGAAAGGCTAATCATGAAAAAAACACTAGCTGTAGTTTGGGATGAAAACAGTTTCATGTTTGTTTTCTGAGTAATTGCAGACTACAAAGTATGACTTTACTGTTGGAAAATCCAAACATAAAAAGACCTCCAACAATAGAAAGATGAAGAGTCAGAAGGCAAGTCGCTTGATTTTGAGATGCTACAAATCTTGGCAAAAGACAATAACCCAGCAAATTATTTGGCCAGGTACCCATGCTATACAACTGTATAAACCTTCCATTGAAAAGGAATATATAAACTCTATTGTTTCAGATGATGTGCATAGAACACTAAAAGATTGGGTTGGGATTGCTTTAGGTCCACAACATCTCTCAGATATGATCCATTCCACCTGGTATCGCAGTCTGAGCCATGCTGGAGAACGTGAGAGAAAGAAGGAGGTGCATCTTTCCAATGGCAGTGTCTGAAGAGCTCCAGAGCAGGCATAATGTCTCCAGGAAATAATATTAATTACAATTTTGGAACATGCAAAGTACGTAAACCTCCAAGTATGATCCATGACCATCCAACAATGTTGGATGGCAGAAATAGATTCCTGTGAAATTATAAATCTTTGTCCAGTAAATGACTGCATTAGTAGATTAAGGCTAGCTGAAGTAGAAGGTAAGGTGCTGCAGCATCAGACAGCACTTAAGAGGAATATAATAAAGTCTGCTGTGGGGTTGTTAAAGAAATTCAGATTGACCATTTGAAAATAGACTCCATATAAACCCCATTATTAGGGTGACCAGATAGCAAGTGTGAAAAATCGGGATGGGGTGGGGGGTATTAGGTGCCTGTTATAAGATAAAGCCCCAAATATTGGGACTGTCCCTATAAAATGGGGACATCTGGTCACCCTAGTGAGAGGACATGATGATGTGAAAGTGAATAACTCTGAAGAATGTATCAATAATTAGGTAGGAATACACATGATTTTTCAGACATGGTCTTATCTGGATTCTGAAAGTGTGAATAAAAAAGATGGCACAAAATGTAACTCATGCCTCCTTGGTGTGGCATTCTGTCCCTCTCTAGTGGCAGCTAGAGCAACTAGAGATTGATGAGTCTGCTACAGCCTTAACTAAACAAGATGTGCCTTTCAGCTCAAGCAGTCGAGGCTCCTGCATTAAGCTTGGAAGGGCCCAGCTACCAACAACCAGGATCTATCAGTGTTAAATATAACAAGGACAATACTGGGCACCTGTTGTCTCATACATTTTCAGAACAAGATCTATTGACTGGTGAGACAAATGACAAACATTTCATGGGATCACAAAATTGATTTTTATTCTGATTGACAGCTAAAGAAAAGAGAGCTAAACAAGGACATTGAGAGGAAACTCAAAGAACTGGAACTAGATGTGCCTTTTGCAAGACTAAGGGTATGTTGTGGAGGACATTCCTATATATCCAAATCCCCTGAGGAATCAAGTCTTCATTAATTCCAGTACTGCAAACACCAGAGAATTTCTGATCATTCAAGTCATCTCTGCAATTTAGATCATTTGAACTTTAACGCCACATTTGGAAACTGGCTAATTTTATCTCATGTGGTATGCCATGCCATTCTCCACCTTCTGCACTTTCTCTCTTTTTAGCACTTCATTTGTAGCATTTAAAGTTACATGAAATAATATTTGGCCAGATCATACCTCTCATCCCCCCCACCAAATACACTTGTGGAGGGGGCATTCATGCATGGATCTCCCCCTCTATTCAGAACATGAAGAGGAAATAATGTTGATCGCCTTGCCTGTTATGGGTTACAACAAATACCCAGAGTTATTTTCAACGGGGCCTTAGTCAGAGTTAGATTTATCTCATGTGCAGAAAGCTGACTATTGCAAACAAAATTATTCTTATTTTAAATACTAATGCATGATTAATGTGAACTGGGATAGAAAATGTTCAGTGGAGATCCATATAACAACATTAAGCTTTTTCTGGAAGAGAATTCCAAATGGAGCATAATGACAATGATGATCTAGAGGTTTACTAAGATACTCTCAAAGCTTATTTAAATGCTGATACTGGATTCTATTTCCCTTCACTTACATTAGTTTTGCCCCCGTATAATGCGCTGATTTCAAGGGATCGATTCCTGATTTGCATTGTTTTACAAGAGAGAAGGGGAAGGGACATTGTGTTGTGTACAGCATTAAGATACTTTGTTAGCAGTGGGCTCGTTCCAAATTATTAACCTAACTAAATATAATGCTACTCTTGTCCCTTTTTTCCAATCTAACAGCTCCAGTAGTTATTATACATGTGGTTTCTTCCAGACAGCACAGTGTAGCATTTCATTTAGTGCCATCCCATAACTACAAGCCAATTTTTGGCCAGATGCTTATAGAATCAAGAATCACTTGCTGTGATCTACAGGAACACAATTGTGTTATGTTCTGATAATATGGAATAAAATGTTACATCATTTCTGTAAGATAATCTTTGATTTATATGGTGGTTTGTAATTGTGAAAGAGGTAAAACAGAATCAAAACGTATCAATTTACAGAATCTGCTTAGTTTCTGCGAAATGAACAGTGGCATTAATGCAAGCTGTTTGCTTCCCTATGTACCCTGTTGAGTGTGTTTTTAAATTATCTTTTTTCTCTAAGTATAAAGACACCCATAAAATACCTCTTTTCCCAGACTACTCTATACTCCTTTCATCAAACCAGATATTACAAATGTTTGAACATAAAAAGCAATTGCATGATACATCTAGTGCTTTTCTTAGCCTACAAGGCTATAGTAATTCATTGTTACAAATCAAACCATGTAAAACTATTTTAAATGACTAAAGATAGATATAAAACTGCCACAATTCTTCTCAGTAAGTTATTTTGATATAAATTTCTTATAACATACAGATGTTCAGTGTACCCTTTTGCATGTGAATACTTTGGGAAGGAGGACACCTGCTCAGGTGGTTTCAATCATTCTCAAGCTATTGGCTGGGCTTGGATTGTCCAGTTTATTTAATTTAGATTTATTTAAAATACGTTAAACAATTTCAAGCCCATGTACAAGTTTTTAAATGGTAATTAAACCAAGTACATTTACAAACTGGCTGAATGCTAGCTAAAGACTCAATAGATTTTTTTTTTACAAACCCAGAACATCTCTCCCTTTCTCAGGAAGTAATATTTAGTGTCCTTTAAACTCTGTTTCATAAAAAATCAGAAGGTGTTGAATTTAACATATTTCATACACCCCTTTCCTCCACTCCACCAAAATACTTCTTACGCTCTTCCCTCCCGCCCCCCCCCCCCCCAACATTCTCAAAATCAACTAATGGGATCTTATCTCTTCAGGATAGACTGATCTGTATCCGTCTCACCATCCCTCACTAATACAGGCCCCAATTCTCTGGTATGCCCAAAATGTATTTGGAAAAAAACCTTTGTTGCTTTCTATTATCTTGAGCTGTATGGATTCTGGGCTAGTCTCTGATGGAGACTAGAGCAACTGGGATTCTGTAATGTATATCAGCTGCCAATAGTCCCTGAGTCTATTCCAGCAGCCAGGGATCAGATAGGTGTAAGGGAGTCCTGGCCAGACCCCTGCACATGTCTGCACATGAGATAAATCTAACTCTGACTAAGGCCAGAAACTAGGAGTGAGGTGTTATAAAATCCATTACAGTGACTCTGTACCACCCAAGAATCTCACTCTGCTGTGGGAGATCTTCCCTGGCTGGATGTACAAGGCCCTGAGGCAGATATAAGCAGCTCCCAAAGACAAGCAAACAGGTGTACAGCTATCGAAAGTAAGCAGTAGTGTGGTTGCCCACTTTAGTTGTCTCTTCTTTCCTCTCAGAAAACGAAGAACTGCAAAAAGTTAAGCACCCTCAACGCCGAGGAGTAAGAAGGTTTTGGCCCTAAAATTTTAATTTGCTCATGTAACATGTCGCAGTGCAAAATACCACAGAAGTTCCAGAGGGAAAACAAAGTTTTGAATCTTATTAGTTTTTGTATTACATTAGTGCTCAAATCAGAATTGTGGTCCCATTGTGCAAGGAGTTGTGTAAATATAAATGAAGCATTATCTCTGCTCTGAATAATTTACTCTCTAAATAGAAAGGACTGAAACAGAAAAACTCTTCCACTGACTCTGCCTCAAGGAATTTTTTCACAACAAAGACAACACAACCCATAACCACCACATCCCCATCAACAATTATAAAAAAATAGAATCAGCTAACTGGATGCCTCCAGCAGACAAAACCGCACACTGGATCAATACATCAATTGCTTCAGGAAAATAATCAGCTGTTAAATCCTCGACAAACGTTACATCCATAATAATCTCTCCACCCCCAAGAGGACAACTATTCAGTACTAAAAAATTCAGTCACCAGATAGTGATCAAAATAGCAGACAAAGGGGATGCCATCATAGTCCTCAATTATGATGACTACATCAACAAAGCCAACAGACAACTCTTGAACACAACCTACTACAGTTACAGCTTTGTTATTCAGCATGTTGGGGAAGTGGGGGGTGCCAGTAAGTCAAAAATTCTGGTTAACTAAGAGGGAGAGGTTTGGGTGCAGGAGAGAGCTCAGGGCAGAGGGTTGGTACATGGGAAAGGTTTTGGGGTGCTAGAGCTGGGCGGCGCTCACCTCAGGTGGCTCCCCGCAAGATGTGACATGTCTGTGCTGCTCCTAGGCAGAGGCGTGGCCAGGTGGCTCTGCATGCTGCCTCCACCTGCAGGTGCCGCCTCCGCAGCTCCCACTGGCCACGGTCCTCGGCCAATGGGAGCTGCACAGCCAGTGCTCAGGGCAGGGCTAGGGATGGGTCAGGGAGAATAGTCAATCAAATGGTTCCTTTTGTTATAGTGACAGAAGGTATCCAAAAGGCTGTTTCTTGTCCCAATATTCTCCAGAAAAACAAAAAACCTGTCAAAGCAAATCACTACACTGCATACACAATTCTTGTGCAAGGGAGAATAAGCCACACATTACCGATATTGGTCATGTTTCTTAATACACTACTGGAAGGTGCTCACATACAATGGTGATGCGGACAGCATCAGAACATGAATAGAATAGAGTAGAATTCTTCTTTCTCCCATGCAGAGAGCTGGACCACTTTTCTAAGGGACTTTGATGAGAAGGACTTCATAGACTCATGGCCATGTCCTGCTTCCAATGTCTTCTAGTGGCTCCTCTTCTTCTCTCTCACTGCCCACATAATTTAGACTCTAGACATAGCATTTGGATCCAGTCACACAAATAAAATTAAACCAGTTTAGTTATGTGTCTTTTTGGAGATATGTATGTATCAAGGAGGAAAAGAAAGATAAGTCTCTCTGCTAGCTGAGACTACTTAGAATCTCTCTCTCTCTCACTATGTCTCCTTCCCAGCAAACACACCACAAGGGGCAGAAAAGATTACCCTGACAATTAGATTCTCTGTGCTTTTCTTTAAACAAGCAAAGAAGATGCTGACTATCCTCACAGAATTTTTTTTCTTAATAATTAGCTGGGAAATTCAAAGTAATTTCCCTTCCAATAAATAAATAGAGTGCAGCAACAGTTAAAAAGAGAGGCTGTTTAATCATTTCTACTGAAGTAATGGGAGAGGGTGCTAGTCTAATGTTGCCATTATTTCAAGTTTTGTGAGTATATCCTTAAGCATTCTGCATGGATTTTGCAGTGCTCTTTAGCTGTTATGCGAGAGCGCTTCCCTGGTGCATGACTACAATTTGGCTACTCATTTTTATTTATAAGGATTTACTTTAGGAATGCATTTGTGAAGCCTTACTGGGCTTCCTTAGATATATGCTTACACCTCCCCGGGCTTCTCCATAACCACAGTCTGCCATAGTATAACTAGCCTCCTGAATGAATTCTGCATCCGTGAATGTCAGTGCTAACCAGGCAGAGAGCTACTGCAGAATTTAAAGGGTAATGATAGTGGTATAAGGGCACGGCAGGACCAATTCTAGTGCTATTTAAGGCACTAAGTTCAAACAGAAGTTATAAAATCAGAAACAAAGCATTAAAATTAATGTATCAAAAAGCAGAAATGCTGCAGAGAATGTGAGGAGACACACTGTATTTCTCACGCTTTTAAATATAGTGAGAAACACTATGGCTGAGTGTTTTGCTAATTGGACTCTGAACCTGAGTTCTAATCTCTATTCGGCCACTGATTCATTGTCTGGATTGGGCACATTATTTAACTTCTCTACCTCAACACTCCCTAATCCCACTGGGATGTTTTGAGAGTTAGTTAATTAACGTACAGTAGATGGGATATTGAAGTGTTTGTCTAATCTGTTCTTTAAACCTCCAATGACAGGGATTCCACAACCTCCCTTGGAAGCCTATTCCGGAGCTTAACTACCTTATAGTTTAAAAGCTTTTTCCTAACATCTGACCTAAATTTGCCATGCTGCTTACCAATTACTTACAAGAAGCTCATTACTTTTTGGTCTACCTCCAGTGGACATGGAGAATAACTGAACACTGTCCTCTTTATATCAGCCCTTAACATATTTTAAGACCATTATCAGGTCCCCCTTCAGTCTTCTTTTCTCAAGACTAAACATGCCTAGTTTTTTTTTTAACCTTTCCTCATAGGTTATGTTTTCTAAACCTTTTATCATTTATGTTGCTCTCCTCTGGATTCTCCAGTTTGTACACATGTTTTTAAAATGTGGCCCCCGGACACAATACTCCAGCTTGAGGCCTCACCAGTAAAGTGGAACAATTACCTCCCATGGCTTACATATGACATTCCTATAAATACACCTCAGAATGAAATTTGCCTTTTTCACAACTGCATCACATTGTTGGCTCATATTGAATTTGTGATCCACTATAACCCTCCCCCACCCCAGATCCTTTTCAGTAGTAGTACGGCCTAGCCAGTTATTCTGCATTTTGTAGTTGTGCGTTTGATTTTTACTTCCTCTGTGTATTACTTTGCACTTGTCTTTACTGAATTTCATCTCATTGATTTCAGACCAATTCTCCAATTTACTAAGGTTGTTTTGAATTTTAATCCTGTCTTCCAAAGTGCTCACAATGCCTCACAGGTTGGTGTCATCCACAAATTTTATATACTCTCCACTTGATTATCCAATTCTCTAATGAAAATACTGAATAGTACCAATCCAGGAAAGACCTCCATGAGACCCCTCTAGATAATACTCCCAGTTTGACAGTGAACCATTGATAACTACTCTTTGAGTATGATTTTGCAACCAGTTATGTACATATAGTAATTTCATTTAGACCACATTTCCCTAGTTTCCTTATGAGAATGTCATGTGGAACTATGTGAAAAGCTTAATTAAAAGCAGGGTATATCAGTTCTACTTCTCCCTCTCCCCACCCCTGCCCCACCACCCACTAATTCAGTAACACTGTCAAAGAAGGAAATTAAGTTGGCTTGACAAATCCATGACGGGTATTATCTATCACCCTATTATCCTCTAGATTCTTACAAATTGATTATTTAATAAATTGTTTCATTATCTTTCCCATTATCTAAGTTAGGCTGACTAGTTTATTATTCCTCAGGTCCTTTTTGTTCCCCTTTGTAAAGATAAGTACTATATTTGCCCTTCTCCAGTCCTCTGGGATCTCACCTGTCCTTGTGAATTCTCAAAGATAATTGTTAATGATTCTGAGATTGCTTCACATACTTAAGCATCCTCGTATGAATTTCATCAGGCCCTGTAAACTTGAATATATCTAACTTATTCTTTAACCTGTTCTTTCCCTATTCTGGCTTGTGTTCCTTCCCTCTTACTGTTAATATTAATTGTGTTAAGCAACTAGTCACAATTAACTTTTTAGTGAAGACTGAAGCAAAATAGGCATTAAAGATGTCCACCTTCTTGCTGTCGTCCCTCATTAGGGACCTGCACATGCCTTCACCTTCCTCATGCTCCCAGTATATTTATAGAATCCCTTCTTATTACCTTTTATGTCCCTTGCTAGGTTGTTTGTAGCAATTTCTTTGTTCTGTGCAGGATTTCATGAAGCTAATCCACAGAATACACAACAACAATTAGAGACATAAATTGCTTGGATGTAAGGAGAAACAGACCCAAACATTCAACCTTTTTTTTTCAACTTTAAAAGATCCAGAAAACTATTTTTACTATATACCTATTTTTACATTTTTGCTTACCTTTGCAGGTCTTTGCTGCCCATGGAAAAGAAGTGGAACTACCATGAAAAAGGCTGTTCCAATATTACATTAAAATTTTGAGGTTAATACTATTTGCTAAATGTCCGAGAGCCTAAAATCCACCTACAGTAATACCCAGAACCATTATGCCAATATAATTTCTTCTGACATTGCATATACTCTATTATATAGGCCAGTGGTTCTCAACCCACGGCCGACAGGCTGCAAGAGGTCCAATCAGTACACAGCTGTGGCATATGTGACATCCTCAGGGCCATACAGGTAATACATATATTGTGCGGATGCAGCCCACATAACACATGGAGAGATGCATATGTGGTCCACAATGGTAAATAGGTTGAGAACCACTGACATAGGCCAATGTGGCATATGTACCAAACCTCTCTGTGACACAGAGTGCTCTTTCCAAACATCTCTCACCTCAAACTCACTACACCAAACACATTTTATAGGATATGTAGCCATAAAAAGTAACAGGTAAGGAACCTAATGAAAGCTTGCAACATGTCAAGATTCATATTCATTGCAAGCTATATGTACAGGTAATATTTAAAGAATAATGTATTTATATTGAAAGTATGCTTTATGGACTTGGAGTAGAAATTTATCACCAGGAGAACACAGAGAAGGGAGAAGCATTCTGTATTCATTCACTGAGGGAAACCCCTTGTAGAGCGTTTGGATCCTGCTTCTTCAGAAACTAGCCAGTTCGGCAATAGACTGGCCTATTGGAGGGCGGGTGGGGGTAGAAGGGGGGGAACGGACTACTTCATTAGATAGCAGAAGTAACTATTGATAAAAGTCGTCCCAGGTTCGTGTTTTATGATTTTTTTTTATGTTCTGTAACCCCATGTTTCCACCACACTCTCTTGTTTCTGGTTAAATCTGTATTCTTTCTTAAATAAACCCACCTTTGTTTTATTATAAGTCCTCACAAATGCTGTGTGTTATACAGCAGCGGTGATTTAAGGTAAAACTGGTAAACTGGGTACACTGCTCCTTGGGGGGCAGATGGTCTGAAATTTCTGAGTAGCCAGTGTCAGGGGCTGGATATCACAGAGAATTGATTCAAAATGAGTCGGGGATTGGGACGCGTCTATCCTTAACCCACAAGACAAAGACAGGGCTGGACTAGCTCAGGGGGTTTTTGAGTGGCTGAAAAGGTGATGGTGTTATGGTGCTGACACCCAGCTACCACAAGAAAGACTCCCTCTTACTAGAGGCAGTGGGGTAAATAAGTGACTCGCAGTCCTGGGTGCCTCGAGAACTGTCGCATTCTCTCATTTTTTCCCCCATACCAGGGTCTAAAAGATATTCCAGTTAACATTCTAACTAACGTTACCGAGAATCAATACCAAATTTATCTTATTGTGTTGTGTTTGCAAGCTGTGGTTGTTTATTGGAAGTTTATTTGTGATTGCTAAGACTGCGTGCTTCTCCCAGCAATGGCTTTTGATAGTAAATTTTATGTATTTCAAAATACTCATCAAAAAATAAAGGCCATTTTGCTCAGAATAAAATCCGAAGTCATGACCCCTTGCATTTCCTCTCAAAATTTAGGACTTTTGCCTTTTTTCCCATGACAAATGTCCAGAGTTAGTGAGTGTATATAATGGTCATAAGCAAGATTTAAACAAATCAGTGAAAAGCTATTCTTGAAATATTTCTGACCCGACGAATTATAGCACTACCTTTTGAAAAGAGGAATTTTGCAAACTAGCTAGCCTGATTTCCAGAATAAGGAGGGTAAAGTTTGGATAAGCATCCACACATTGGGTGCCTATCTGGAGTAAACTTTTCAAAATTTACCTGTGAATGATGCAGATTGGAAACTTTGCTAGCTTTATGTTTTCAAGTGTGCTGTGCTCTACATTGCTTAACTTTTTCTTTCCACTTTATTTCCCCAACTCATTTGTTTCTTGATAATAAAAACCAAGGCACAACCTGGAAACAAGCCATTACATGTCCATCATACCTACTTACATGTTTAAATGTTTTTAACACAGCTAACAGCAAAGGTTTGTGCAGTATCAACACTAGAATGTGCAACCATGGTAATTAACATGCTAAAACAAAACTAAAAGTTAAAGTGTAGCACCGTTAATTCTTTCGGTGTAATCCCCAATACACAAATTAGTCATGCAAGATTTATATGTCCTGTTGGGTTTTTATGACTGAGATTTGTACCGTAGTACTTTAAACATGTAAAGCACTATATTAGTGGTCTTCCAATATTATTTATTATTGTAGCTGAATTCTAACTGAAAGTCTAAATGATTTCAGTGATGCTGAAATTTGGCATTAAAAATATCAGTTTGAATATATCTTTTTTTCTGAAAATGGCTTTAGTTGTGTTTGTCTGCCACTGCTTCTGCTATTCACATCAACATTACAAACAACGCTAGGAAAAGGAAAATGAAGATTATGCAAAAGGTTACTATTGTCTAAATAATCCACTTGCCACACACATGAACCACTTTAACTGCTCCATCAAAATGTGCACGTCAAGCCAGAGTATCCACACAATCTAATTGCTGTACTTCTTGAGTTGTCTCCCCCTGACTTTTTGTGCCCCCAACATCCACATACCACTCTGTTAGTCACCCTTTTGTCTCACTGTCATAGGTCCCAGTCAAGCACCCCTTGTTGGCCATTTATTAAATTGCTGTGGGGGGATCCATTGGTGTGTGAAGTCCCCACAGCCTAAAAGAAGATCAGCCACCATGCCAGTCTCAGTTCCCTACGTACACACTCAGGGCACAGACCCTCTGTCTAACACCCCATTCTGAGAGCTGGAACCCACTGTCCAGCTGCCTAGCTGCTGGGCTCGGTGCTGACTCTCCCAGAACTCCATCCAAGGTGTGAGCCTTCTGGCTTACCATTTAACACTCTCCAGAGGCACGTGGCACTTGTGACGCATATTACCCACAGAGATCCTTTGCCCAGAGTCTAACACATTATTGCTCTTTTACTTAACCGTTAAAGCACAAGAGACTACAGATCACGTAGAACACAATAAACATCGTAAACACAGTGACCCTTATTAGCTCGCCCTTCTCTTGGGAATGCTTGGGGGACCAACAGTCGACGGGGTCTCCTGCCTCATCCAGCATCTATATATTGGGTTGATTCCTCCTTGTGGAGTCTCTTTCCCTCATCCTGCCCAACACTTCTGTTCCCCTGTTTATATGCCCCCCGCCCCCACCTTTCTTTGTTCTGTCTTTGGTAACTTTCCACTGTTCCAACTTCTCCCTTCCCTTCAGACAAGAGGAAGGAGTATCTTCGCATAGCTTCAGCAAACCCATTGCCCCAAAGTGCTTCACCTTAAATAAGCCGTCATTGAATTCTAACAACCCATCATTGTCCTGGTCTGGCAGAGACATGAGGGAGACTTGCCAGCAATAGTGGAATCTACATACACATAGACAGAGGGGTGTTTATGATACAGCAATTTTCAAAGCGACAGCTTCACAATATTTACCAGAATTCATACATTGTACAGACAGACTCCCCAAATTATCACAGTCCCATCTAAAATTACATTTTCCTCTGTTAACTGGCTCCTGCACTTGGGTGCAGAATATGATTAGATGAAGGGCCCTTCTCTGCAAGGAGCTCTGTTTGTGTTATAAACCACACAGTATACATTTGGGCACTGTATAAATAAGGCTGTATGATATTCAGTGGCTATTAACTACAATGGGCATCACTTTAAACTAGATATTTAGCACCCATATCAGTAGCTTTTCCTGCAGTATTTGTAGTATTTCCTATTCTAAGAATACCACTTCCAAAATCAATTTTAATGATGCCCCATTGATCATTGTTTTATTGTTGTTACCAAGATGTAAATAATAATAATTAATACCTAGCTCTTATATAGCACTTTTCATTTGTAAATTTCAAAGCATTTTACAATGGAGGTCGGCATCTCTATCATTATCACTATCACAATATAATTATTAAACATAGTCAAAATTAGTTACTAAGGTATGTTAGTTACCCTACAACAAAACTGACAATGGTTTGATAGCTAGTTTGCTGTGATCCCTATATTTCAGGCTGATCAATATTGTCTCAGTGTTTCCTTGTGATCTTCCCCCCACCCCTAAGTCCCCCATCTGTTTGTTTTATCCACTTGTCTGTAGTTCTATATTTACACTGTATGATCTTCGGAGCAGCTCTTTGTTATATGTTTGTACAGCACCTAGCATATTGAGGCCCAGGTACAGATACAGATAATAATAATACTGGTAACAGGGAAGTTCTTGTTACTCCACACATCTGTCTGCTGAAAAGAAATGTAGAAAAACATTTAATGCAAACCCAGATTTTAGCCACGCTTTCACAGTCATTAAGAACATGCTGTCATTAGTGATAAGAAAGCTATAATTTGGCTGCACTTTTAAGCCCTTATATCTCACTGCAAGATCTTCCTGCTGTAAGCAGAAACACAGCTACTGCTGTAGAGAAGAAATCATTATCCAATTGATAAAGTTGTAGCATGAGTCGTAATTAGACCCTTTCCCTCTCTGCTGTACTTATTCAATGCCAGCCTCAACATATTGCTCTGCCTATGATTAGATGAAGGGCCCTTCTCCGCAA
This sequence comes from Chelonia mydas, assembly GCF_015237465.2. Taxonomy (NCBI): domain Eukaryota; kingdom Metazoa; phylum Chordata; order Testudines; family Cheloniidae; genus Chelonia; species Chelonia mydas. The sequence continues at coordinate 128,129,040 of NC_057849.1, forward strand.
GGAGCTCTGTTTGTGTTATAGAAATTGTGCTGCAGCAATTGTCATTGTTAGTGAATCAGGAGTAATAACGTCTAGTGGCTCCTGCCTAACTATGAAATCAATCCCAGGAGGGGAAAGTGACTGCTTGGAAATGATCACAACGGATATTTCCTGACAAAACATGGTATAATAGAGGTGAAGTACAAAGAACGCTCAACGAAATGAATTTGGCTAAATGTTTATTGCAACGTTAATTTATTATCAAGGGTGCCACTGCTATCTCTGAACATCAGTTTTAGTTTGGTCTGTTTTAATAGACTACTCTGTACAATAAATATTAACCCACGCCTTCTGCCTTCTTTCTTTAATTACGCCTGAGGGCATTCTGTGCCAAAAAAACATTGCCAAAAAATTAAAGATGCTGCACAAAATATTTTAAAATTCTGCAAAATTCTGCAAGTTTAATTGGTCAATAAATAAATGCAGAGGCTCTAGCATGGCAGTGGGGAGCACAGGCCACTGGCTGTACGAAGGTGGTAGATCACCCTGCAGCACAGCACAAGACCTAGGCCTGCCACAAAAACACCTTGGGGCCCTGTCCCTCTGCACCAGGAGCACCAGGCATGGGGCGGGCAGGCTTAACCAGGCAGGATCAAAGTGAGGAGGGGCTCAGTGTGGGGGGGGGATCCAGGTGAGGGGTGAGAGGATTCTGTGTGGGACAATCTGGGTGCAGGCAGCTCGGGGGTGGGGGGTCTAGGTGTGTGCGGGATCTGGATGCACAGGGGCTTGTTGGGAGGGTTCCAGGTGCAGGGACAATGGGACTCTGCAGGGGCTTCCAGGTGAAAGTGGTTGAGGCTCAGCTGGGGGGTCTGGGCACTGGGGGAGTGGGGCTTGAAGGGGTGGGGGTCTAGGTGCAGCTAGTTGGCAGGTCAGTGGCATGGGGGTCTGGATGTAGGGACTCAGGGTGGTACAGGGTGGGGGGCTCCTCAGGGTGGGGGGGTTGAGTGCAGGAAGCTCAGTGCGGGGTGGTCTGGGTGCAGGGGTGGGGGTCTGGAGGCAGGGGATCTGGGTGCAGGGGGCTCCAGATGAAGGGGTTGAGGTTCATTGGGGTGGGGTTTGGGTATGGAGGGCTAGGGACGTCCTGGACATATGGGGTGAGGTTTGGCAGGGGTGTCTGGGTATGGAAAGTCCAGATGCATGGGAGTTGGGTGGATGGGGGAGCAGCTCCCCATACAGTGACCCCTCTCCCAGCAACTGAGAAGCAATGGGGGCAGGAAGCAGGGGAGGATGCTGAGCTTCCTGCAGCTGGGGGAGGTTTCTGGAGGTGGGTTTGACACAGCCCCAGCCACTCCTTGATGGGGAAGAGGAAGTCCTGTCCTCTCCTGCCTAGCCAGGACTAGCAGTTAATCCCGGGTCAGGGTAGGAGCCATGGCTGGGGTGTCCCCAGCCCTGCAGTGATTTACCTCTCCATTGGCTGCTCTCAGTGCCTGAAACAATGCACCTGTGCAGCTAGGGAGTGGTGTGTGACTGCTCTTGCAGCTTCCCTAAGCTTCCCTGTCAGAAAGTCATTTTTTCTACAGGGAAGCCAAGAAATCTGTGGGGGACACAAATTCTGTGCACGCGCAGTGGTGGAAAATTCCCCCAGGAGTACTTTATGCACCTTTGACATTGTTCTGATTAAGCCTGTGACCCACGCATGGGTAAGCCCACATCACCTGGTCCAAAGGCAAATATAAATATTAAATAGAGGATGTGTTTTGTTAATGTTTAAAAAAGGGAAGAAGGAGGATTCCGGGAACTACAGGCCAGTCAGCCTCACCTCAGTCCCTGGAAAAATCATGGAGCAGGTCCTCAAGGAATCAATTCTGAAGCACTCAGAGGAGAGGAAAGTGATCAGGAACAGTCAGCATGGATTCACCAAGGGCAAGTCATGCCTGGCTAACCTAATTGCCTTCTATGATGAAATAACTGGCTCTGTGGCTGAGGGGAAAGCAGCGGAAATGTTATTCCTGGACTTTAGCAAAGCTTTTGATGTGGTCTCCCACAGTATTCTTGCCAGCAAGTTAAAGTATGGGCTGGATGAATGGACTATAAGGTGGATAGATCATCAGGCTCAATGGGTAGTGATCAATGGCTCCATGTCTAGTTGGCAGCTGGTATCAAGCGGAGTGCCCCAAGGGTTGGTCCTGGGGCTGGTTTTGTTCAATAGCTTCATTAATGATCTGGAGTATGGAATGGATTGCACCCTCAGCAAGTTTGCAGATGACACTAAACTGGGAGGAGTGGTAGATATGCTGGAAGGTAGGGATAGGATACAGAGGGACCTAGACAAATTAGAGGATTGGGCCAAAAGAAATCTGATGAGGTTCAACAAGGACAAGTGCAGAGTCCTGCACTTAGGATGAAAGAATCCCATGCACTGCTACAGACTAGGGACCAAGCGGCTAGACAGCAGTTCTGCAGAAAAGTACCTAGGGGTTACCGTGGACAAGAAGCTGGATATGAGTCAACAGTGTGCCCTTGTTGCCAAGAAGGCTAACAGCATTTTGGGCTGTATAAGTAGGAGCATTGCCAGCAGATCGAGGGATGTGATCATTCCCCTCTATTCGGCATTGGTGAAGCCTCATCTGGAGTACTGTGTCCAGTTTTGGGCCCCACACTACAAGAAGGATGTGGAAAAATTGGAAAGAGTCAAGTGAAGGGCAACAAAAATGATTAGGGGCTGGAGGACATGACTTATGAGGAGGGGCTGAGGGAATTGGGATAATTTAGTCTGCGGAAAAGAAGAATGAGGGGGGATTTGATACCTACTTTCAACTATCCATCTAAAGAGGATGGATCTAGACTGTTCTCAGTGGTAGCAGATGACAGAACGAGGAGTAAGGGGGAGATCAAGGTTGGATATTAGGAAACACTATTTCACTAGGAGGGTGGTGAAGCACTGGAATGGGTTACCTAGGGAGGTGGTGGAATCTCCTTCCTTAGAGGTTATTAAGGTCAGGCTTGACAAAGCCCTGGCTGGGATGATTTAGTTGGGGATTGGTCCTGCTTTGAGCAGCGGGTTGGACTAGATGATCTCCTGAGGTCCCTTCCAACCCTGATAGTCTATGAAATTTTAAAAAAAGAAAAGGAGTACTTGTGGCCCCTTAGAGACTAACCAATTTATTTGAGCATAAGCTTTCATGAGCTACAGCTCACTTCATCGGATGCATACTGTGGAAAGTACACAAGATCTTTTTATACACACAAACCATGAAAAAATGGGTGCTTACCACTACAAAAGGTTTTCTTTCCCCCCACACCCCACTCTCCTGCTGGTAATAGCTTATCTAAAGTGATCACTCTCCTTACAATGTGTATGATAATCAAGGTGGGCCATTTCCAGCACAAATCCAGGGTTTAACAAGAACGTCTGGGGGGCGGGGGGTAGGAAAAAACAAGGGGAAATAGGTTACCTTGCATAATGACTTAGCCACTCCCAGTCTCTATTCAAGCCTAAGTTAATTGTATCCAATTTGCAAATGAATTCCAATTCAACAGTCTCTCGCTGGAGTCTGGTTTTGAAGTTTTTCTGTTGTAATATTGCAACTTTCATGTCTCTAATCACGTGACCAGAGAGATTGAAGTGTTCTCCGACTGGTTTATGAATGTTATAATTCTTGACATCTGATCTGTGTCCATTTATTCTTTTACGTAGAGACTGTCCAGTTTGACCAATGTACGTGGCAGAGGGGCATTGCTGGCACATGATGGCATATATCACATTGGTAGATGTGCAGGTGAATGAGCCTCTGATAGTGTGGCTGATGTTATTAGGCCCGTGATGGTGTCCCCTGAATAGATATGTGGGCTTTGTCGCAAGGATAGGTTCCTGGGTTAGTGGTTCTGTTGTGTGGTATGTGGTTGCTGGTGAGTATTTGCTTCAGGTTGGGGGGCTGTCTGTAGGCAAGGACTGGCCTGTCTCCCAAGGTTTGTGAGAGTGTTGGGTCATCCTTCAGGATAGGTTGTAGATCCTTAATAATGCGTTGGAGGGGTTTTAGTTGAAGGTGACGGCTAGTGGCGTTCTGTTATTTTCTTTGTTAGGCCTGTCCTGTAGTAGGTGACTTCTGGGAATTCTTCTGGCTCTATCAATCTGTTTCTTCACTTCCGCAGGTGGGTATTGTAGTTGTAAGAATGCTTGATAGAGATCTTGTAGGTGTTTGTCTCTGTCTGAGAGGCTGGAGCAAATGCGGTTGTATTGCAGAGCTTGGCTGTAGACGATGGATCATGTGGTGTGGTCAGGGTGAAAGCTGGAGGCATGTAGGTAGGAATAGCGGTCAGTAGGTTTCCGGTATAGGGTGGTGTTTATGTGACCATCGTTTATTAGCACTGTAGTGTCCAGGAAGTGGATCTCTTGTGTGGACTGGACCAGGCTGAGGTAGATGATGGGATGGAAATTGTTGAAATCATGGTGGAATTCCTCAAGTGCTTCTTTTCCATGGGTTCAGATGATGAAGATGTCATCAATATAGCGCAAGTAGGGGCGTTAGGGGACGAGAGCTGAGGAAGTGTTGTTCTAAGTCAGCCATAAAAATGTTGGCATACTGTGGGGCCATGTGGGTACCCATAGCAGTGCTGCTGATTTGAAGGTATACATTGTCCCCAAATGTAAAATAGTTATAGGTAAGGACAAAGTCACAAAGTTCAGCCACCAGGTTAGCCGTGACATTATCGGGGATAGTGTTCTTGACGGCTTGTAGTGCATCTTTGTGTGGAACGTTGGTGTAGAGGGCTTCTACATCCATAGTGGCCAGGATGGTGTTATCAGGAAGATCACTGTTGGATTGTAGTTTCCTCAGGAAGTCAGTGGTGTCTCGAAGGTAGCTGGGAGTGCTGGTAGCATAGGGCCTGAGGAGGGAGTCTACATAGCCAGACAATCCTGCTGTCAGGGTGCCAATGCCTGAGATGATGGGGCCCCCAGGATTTCCAGGTTTATGGATCTTGGGTAGTAGATAGAATATCCCAGGTCGGGGTTCCAGGGGTGTGTCTGTGCGGATTTGATCTTGTGCTTTTTCAGGGAGTTTCTTGAGCAAATGCTGTAGTTTCTTTTGGTAACTCTCAGTGGGATCAGAGGGTAATGGCTTGTAGAAAGTGGTGTTGGAGAACTGCCGAGCAGCCTCTTGTTCATATTCCAACCTATTCATGATGATAACAGCACCTCCTTTGTCAGCCTTTTTGATTATGATGTCAGAGTTGTTTCTGAGGCTGTGGATGGCATTGTGTTCTGCATGGCTGAGGCTGTGGGGCAAGTGATGCTGCTTTTCCACAATTTCAGCCCGTGCACGTCGGCGGAAGCACTCTATGTAGAAGTCCAGTCCGCTGTCTCGACCTTCAGGAGGAGTCCACCTAGAATCCTTCTTTTTGTAGTGTTGGTAGGGAGTTCTGTGGTTTAGTATGTTGTTCAGAGGTGTGTTGGAAATATTCCTTGAGTCGTAGATGTCAAAAATAGGATTCTAGGTCACCACAGAACTGTATCATGTTCGTGGGGGTGGAGGGGCAGAAGCAGAGGTCCCGAGATAGGACAGCTGCTTCTGCTGGGCTGAGAGTATAGTTGGATAGGTTAACAATATTGCTGGGTGGGTTGAGGGAACCATTGCTGTGGCCCCTTGTGGCATGTAGTAGTTTAGAAAGTTTAGTGTCCTTTTTCTTTTGTAGAGAAGCAAAGTGTGTGTTGTAAGTGGCTTGTCTAGTTTTAGTAAAGTCCAGCCACGAGGAAATTTGTGTGGAAGGTTGGTTTTTTTATGAGAGTATCCATTTTTGAGAGCTCATTCTTCATCTTTCCCTGTTTGCTGTAGAGGATGTTGATCAGGTGGTTCCGCAGTTTCTTTGAGAGCGTGTGGCACAAGCTGTCAGCATAGTCTGTGTGGTATATAGATTGTAATGGATTTTTTACCTTCAGTCCTTTTGGTACGATGTCCATCTGTTTGCATTTGGAAAGGAAGATGATGTCTGTCTGTATCTGTACAATTTTTTTCATGCAGTTGATAGATTTCCACTCCATACGGCTAAATGCAGTGCCTTGCATAATGACAGGTTTCAGAGTAACAGCCATGTTAGTCTGTATTCGCAAAAAGAAAAGAAATTCTAATGTTCTTTGTAAAAATGCAACTACTATTCCGAAACATTCTATGCCATTTGGTAGAGCTGACTGTGTCACTCTTGAACGAGACCATTTTGAATTTGTGCTCAGTTACTGAGCTGAATCCTTTTGTGCTAAATCTTCTGAGGAGTGTCAGCTTGGAATGTCAAGAGTATGGAGTAAGAGACAAGGTGAGGCAGGGGCTGGGAACATGCCTGGAAAACAATGGTTATGTAGGCACACCTATTTGAAGAGCCTCTGAATCATAGGTGCCAACTCTGAGGGTGCTCTGGGGCTGGAGGACCCAAGGGAAAAAATAGTGGGTGCTCAGCACCCATGGGCAGGCCCCGCTGATCAGTTCCTTCCCTTCCCGCTAACCAGTTCCTTCCCCTCCCTTCAGAGCCTCCCGCCCACCAACGGGCCACACCGATCAGCTCCTTCCCCTCCCTCCCAGCGTCTCCTGCACACGGAGGATCAGCTTTTCAGCAGTGGGCAGGAGGCGGTGGGTGGGAAGGGGGAGGAGCGGGGGTAAGAAGAGGTGGGGCGGGGCCAGAGCAGGGGCAGTAGGAGTCAGGGCAGAGCGGGGTGGGAAAAGGCGAGGCAGGGGTGGGGATTGGGGGAAGTGGGGTGGGGACGGGGCCTGGGGCAGAGCAGGGATCGAGCACCCACCGGCAAATCAGAAAGTCGTTGCCTCTGCCCTGAGTCTTTTCTGAAGTATCCTGATTAGACAGACCTCATGTACCGCATGCTGGCTTTGAAGGATGATGAGCCCCATGGTGCAGTCCTGAGTGTCCAGTGCGACTGGACTGAGCTTCATGGGTCCCAGACTGCTTAGGGGGTCAGCAGGCTCCATTTTGTGGGCAGTGAGCTGGAATGGAGAACTGCTGCTCCCCACTGGGGCCAGGCCGAGGAGAAGATGAGGCAGGGTGCTGTTGTTGAGTTGCCAAGGTTGAATACATGAGACCACGGTTAGAACTCCACTACTGTTGACAACTTGTTAGTCTTCGCTCACGGACTCCTTCTCCACAGCTAGACATGGAGAGTGGAAGCTGGACACTGTCGGTTGTGCAATGGATATGAATTTGGCTTACAATTGAGAAAAGAGTGAGTTACCCCTGCACTATTGCTATCCAGTATAACATCTATTACTGCCAGCTAGCACTGTGCAACCTAAGCTGATCATAGTACCAAACTGCCTTGCTCCTTGTTTCACCTGGACTGCCTTTGACGGACTTACAGAGTGCTGGCCTGAACTCCCTCTCACCCAGCATGCCAATGCAAGAGGGGGCCCAGGACTATAAGTTAAAGGGACACGGTGCACTCAGGAATGCAGGGGATTTGTGCATAATGCCAAGAATTTTGGTTAGGTTTATTTTGCAACTTGCTGTTGAAAACTGCAGCCATTAGCTGCGCTATTGCAGCGCCACCTACTGATCTGGCATAGATATAATAATTGAATGTATATTAGTCTGTTGCATTTTCTATTGGATGTTGTTAGGATAACTTTGAAGTAAAATTGTGTTGGTTTTATTTTGGCTGTTTATGGCATGCATAAGATCCATTATTGATATTTTTGTTCCTGGAGGCAACTGAGGGACGCTGTAGGTGTATACAGAGCTTGTCCAGGTGGAGGCACCGCCAATTATAAATCTTCCTGCGAGGACTACTGCTGAGGGGTGATTAGAAGATTCCTACCTAATTTCCCAGCTAAACTGGGACCATCAGCATCTCCATTACCATCAATAATGTCAAGCACCCATGCAACAGGGAAAAGTTGCCTGTCCCTGAGAAACCCAGGAAGGAAAGAGGCTTTACAGCTATAATTAAGGTCATCTGGTATTTGCATCTACTTTAAGGAAAGACTCACTGTTCTGATATAATATAAGTGGCCTTCCTCAGCACTTTTCACAGGCCAAAATGGTACCCTCTGACTGCACTAGTAGCTCTGGCCATAAACCTTTTTACAATTAAGGGTCTTGTTACCTTGATGCATTGAGAAACATGTAACTAAATCCTCATGCACCAAGATGAAAACATGCCACTAACAAGTAATCTCTAAAACAAAAAATATGCCTCATGCAGTTAGAATTTGACACTCTGCATATCCTGCCAGACTGGAGGGTTCTAAACCCTCCCTTCCTCTCTTCCAGTGTAAAATATTAATATCAAATATAAATCATACTTAGCACTTACTGTAGATAGTATCTATGGGCCTCAAAGCTTTTCAGACACTGGGGCCTAGATTTTTAAAAGGCTGAGGTCAATGGAAGCGGTGGGTGCTCATCACTTGAAAATCAGGGAAGATGCCTAACTTTAGGCTACTATTTTTGAAATCTTGGCATACACAATTAAGCCTCACAACACTGCTCTGAAGTAGGTAAGACACGTACCAACCACTTCACTTTTTATTGGCATAATGCAACACTAGACACCAGTTTTAGGAAAGTGAATGTAGCATATCTCAGTGATTCTCAGATTATGATGGTGCTTTCTGGTGGTCTGCAGAATGAAATATACTGAGAATTAAACAGAGTGAGAATGGGCTGTTTGAGACTCGGGGTGGAATTAGTCAGTCCGAGAATTTATCTTATGAAGTGGTCTGTCGAATGAAATAATTAGGGGAGAACCACTGTTAGAACCAATTAAATTGCAGGAGGAAAGTTGAGCAGGGAGATTGTAATTATAGGAACTGAAATTTTGCAAGGACACTAGAGTTAACATGTTATGTTAAAATAACATTTTTTAAAATATTTCCCCCATATTACAAATCACAGATTAAATTAATATAACAAAATATTTTTAAACCATTGGACAATGAGAATACAGGAGATTAGTTAAAGTCACTTTTTGTGGTCAGTCTCTAATCAATTTTAACTAGAGGTTTGTTTATATTAATGCAATGCTGTAATGTTTGGATTGTGGACACCACAGGAAAACGTTTGTTTGCTTTGTTTAAAGAAGACTTTCCACTGGAAAAAAAATATATCAGGAAAACATTTCTCTTGGTCTGAGCTTTTATAAAATCTTATTCAAACTCCCTCACACACTAAACTAAACATAGGGCCAAATTTCACGTAAGTGCTCTATAACCTTCCTATTCTTATAGCAAGAGTTATGGAATCAAAAGAAAATAGAAATAGACCTTGATACTGTAAAGTCTTATGGATGTATCTGAGTAATTTGATCAATAGGACACGCTACATGGTATAAAGAATCCATGTCAGAGTATCTATTTCGAAGGGGACCAGTTGGAATCTTTGTAGTAAACTGAGAATTGTAACATGTAATAATTAAAATGAAATATATATTTAATTTGTCAGAGTTTTTTTGTAGATTTTTGATGCCTTTCAATAGCATAAACTAGGTTTCTTTCTTAAAAAGAAAAAGAAATGCATGCCCACCATCCATTTTCCTACCATTCTCCTCTAGGCATCCTAATGATGTTCCTCTATTTTTTTACCCAGTGCTGGGTACCTCCATTTGATTTCCTTTGCAAGTCTATCAAAGAGATGCCACCCAATTTCAGTGTTTACCTCTGTTATTTTTAATTTGAGCTACAACAATCCCCATATATGGCAGTACTGGTGGCACTATCATAATTTTTAATGTAATCCTGTGCTTTTCTCTTGGTGTGTGACCACCAAAATCACACTGAGAAACTGTATAGCTTGGCATGCCTGACTTAGCTGTAGGTTTCTTTTTGTGATTTTAGTGCCAGACAGCTTTTTTTTTCTATACAGTGGAAGCTATTTACAATTCATGTGTTTATTCTTTTAGTTCTTACAATGCCATGATTTTCACTCAAGGAGCTCACACAATATTCAGGATGTTCAAAAGCAAGGTGAGACATGGAGTGGCTTAGGAGTGGGAGTTAAAAATAAAACAGTTCCTTCCCACACTTCTTGTTAACCTTAACGTCAAGAAGTCAGTTGGAAGAATCTATCCTCAGCATGTCTAACCCTGCATTTGTTAGATATTGCTCAGGTAAGTGATGCATAATGGGTGGGATCAAAATGTATTTCTCCATGTTGAATCTTCCACTGGCCAATATGCTGCAGTAAAATCAATCCCCTGAAACATCAAGAAATCTTTAGGCAGAGATCTATTGTCCCACCCTTTTACTGCCAAGTTCTTTGTGGGAGGCATAGATTCTTATTCATTCTTATGGCATGATTCTGTGCTATGATGAGAATCCTCCAATCACACTAAAGTCAGTGAGTATGTAGGACATTCAGCACCTGACAGGATCAAGCCTTTAGCAATATATTCCATTGTTATAATTCAGGTGAAATATATTAACTACTGTGTGGCACAAGTAACCTTACTGGAGCCCTGAAAAAGTCTTTGGGACTCTCAGTGAGCAGTAGAGACCTATCTGTAGCACAGGCCTTCTTACCTGACCATCCCCTGGATTGCTCTTGTCTGGTTACAATTATGGCAACTGCAAGGTGGAAAACTGAGGCACAAGTCCACCCAATTTAGGCTTAATCGTTTTTTGACTTTATCTTCTAAATGTTTAGATAATCACTGTCACTTTTAACTTCTGATCATATATTTATAACAGAGAATAAATGAATAAACTGGAACAGGTAAGAGCCCAAGTTACCATATTCTGGATGCTCTCCATCACTTCATTATGGTTGTCTCAGTCTCTGGTCTGGTATTTTCTGGTCCAATTCTCTGAGTTGGACCCTTGTTCACATGGGTTTTATACCTTTCCATATCACAGATTCATTAGCTTTCTTCCAATCAATGTTAAGTCTTGTGTTTTACATGATCTGTACAACATGCATGCACAAGCTTCAATTTACATAACTTTTGCTGTCTACACCATTTTCATGTCATTATGTCTTCATGTCTCCTTACACCTGTTTTTTTATCAAAATGGAGACTTTTTAGCATTATGTTTAGTGTATTTTATTATACATTCTTGTGCATGTCTTCCAATGCAATACATTCCATGAACAAAACATCATGTTTATCCTGTCAGATGAAGCGAGTCTATGTAATCTAAGCGAGTCTATGTAAGAGAAAGACAACACTCATGTCAAGCAAAGGCTAGGCCAAAGCCTTGGCAGAAGTATTAACCTGGTCCACCCAATCTTATTCACTATACATAATCACAAACTATTGATATTAATCTAACAAAATATAACCAAAATAACATTAATCTAACAACATATAACCAATCTAACAAAATAACTTATTTGACCATATAGCAATTTTTTTATCTTTGGATATCATAATTCAAAACATGTGTATCATCCTAAATTATTCATTAACCTTTTATTTGAGTAGGAAAATTATGGAGAACGACATGCCAGCATGTACTTACCCTTTCCAAAAATGAGTTTTCAAGGGACTTTTTGCTCAACGTGTAGCACCACACTTGTAAATCATTAAAAAAGACCTGTCAGTAATTTTACCTGTTATGTTTTGAGATGTTCTATGCAATTTAGGACCTAGGCGCTTAATTGTTTCCCAGCAACTTTGGTCTACTTTTTAGTTATTTTGATTACCAATCCCAATAACTATGGAAAGGTAAATCCCCAGCAGTATGTTGTAATAGGTTAAACTACTTATTAATTTATTCATGTTTCAAGCTTAGCAATATCATCTACTTGTGCGTTCATTCCAATAAAGTGGGCACTCTGGCCTGGTGCATTGTTGTCCGGAGTCCCCTCCAACTCTCAGTGGAGGCAGTGGGAGCTGAAAACATTCCATTCTTTGAAAAATTGGGCCCTATGATGGGGAGAATCTTGGGAAGACATATGAGTCTTTTCCTTTGCATCCAAGAGTGCAAACAAATGGTCAGTTTAGATGTGGGGTGAAGTTTTCAAAAGCACATAAGTGATTTAGGAACATAAGTCCTATTTTCAATGGCTTCTTATAATATCTCATTGAAAATACCCATAAAAACTTTAAACATGAGTACACATTGAAACACAAAAAGTACTGTGGAATATCTGTGTTGGGGTCTAGTGTCAAGGCATTCTGATTTATCTCTTATTCAGATCTTTATTCTGTGTCATAATAGTCTGAAAAGAGGAGCCAGGGACTGTCCGCAATTATAATCCTGGCTTTGACAATGGTTTGCTGTGAAGGCTTCAGGAAGCCATTTGGCCTGTGCTAAAAAGATTCTTCTTTAAAATAAGTTAGTTTAACGTAGTTGGAACCCCCCCCATAATATCTATGTAGATACAGTGTAACACTTCTTCAGTCATGTTTGCTGGGTATGTTGTACCATAAGTAGGAGGCTAGCCTACAACACAACCAGCTCACATGGCTTTAAAGGTGTTAAACTTTCTCTGCATGAGTATTAAGGTTGAGGGGAGGTTCAATCATGTTAAGGTAACTCAACTGAAAAAACACCTCTCCTGCCCCTTCACCCTACCCCCTAATGTAGGCGTGGCTGCTAAAGGCATGTCTAGACAGGGATAAAAGACCTGCGATACGGCTGACTCTAGCCCAAGTCAGCTGACCCGGACTCACAGGACTCAAAATCACTGGTGTAGAGCATAAGCCTGAGCTTTGGGATCCTCCACCCCTGCAGGGTGCCAGAATTTGGGCTCCAGCCCAAGCGCAAAAGTCTACATAGTATTTTCCGGCCCCAGAGACGGACCCCAAGTCATCTGACCCAGGCCAGCCATGGGTTTTTTATCCCTGTGTAGACATACCCTTAAGTGCTGAAAATACGGGGTTAGGTCCCTGACTTTAGTCAGCCAGGTTTGAAAATGTTGGCATTGAGCTCTGTCTCAGATTTCTTATCTTTAAAATAACCTCTGTCACAGGGCTAGTGTGAGGATTAATTAGTGAATATTTGTTAAGTGCTTTGGAGACTGAAAATATTGTGTAAATATTAAGTATTATACTGGATTATACTGAAGATGTTTGGGGGACTGAAGATCAAAAAGATGAGCAAAAATATGTCCTCTTGAAAATACTGTGAACGTCTCTCCTACATGGTGCTTTATATTTTTTCCCCCTAAAGTCTACCTTTGGAATATTAGCTCCAGATATCTTGCCTGTTCCCCTCTGTACTACATATTTAACAGACGAATAAGGCAGACAATCATAAAATAAAAGCATGTTTTTGCTTGGTAAATTATAAGGGAGTCTCAGGAGTTTTTGAGAATGAAATGAAACAAGAAACTGAAATCTCTCCAATAAATTAATACATAGCTGATGCTGGCACAACAACTGGGAATTAATAGATGCAGCAGCTTTCTTTCTCTGTCTTCTGTTCACATCTCCATCAATGAATTTGAGTACAGTGACCAAACCCAGGAAACCAAGCCTTAAAACCAAAACATCCTCAGCTGAACATTTTTCTAACCAAAAACCCGTGAGGAGAAATTAATTACTACCACACAACCAAGGGGAGCTTGATAATGGAGACCTTGGGTTAGGAGCCACTCCTGAAACAAAAGAAGCCATTTGTCAGTGGAATCTTAGTAACATTTTTCACAGGCTACTTTGAACAGTTCTGTGACCTCGTGAGAGACTGTGTGAAATGCATGGTAACGGACAGAGCAGAAAGGAGACTTCGTGCAATCAAAGTTTAAGCTTGATGAATTCCTTTAACCTCTTTGACTGCAAATCGCCCACACTTGGCAGATTCATTTATTCTGTACTGTTCTTTGTTAGATTTTCTGGAAAGCAGTAGGAGTGATGCTCTAGTCAGTCCACTTGGGAGCCTGATCGAAAGACCCAGACAACAGTTGCAAGCAGAGAGGTTAGAGGAGCAGGACTGTGATTTACACAGAAAGAAAATTAAATCCTTCTAACTGATTACCATTCAGTAATGAAGATGCTATTTTGATAACGGTTATACCAATCCATAAGTGGTATAGGTTTCTAAAATCTTTTATTTTGTTATTGTTTCTGTGCACCACTCTTTCAGATGGGCCTGAAACTGAAAAGGTACATATGTAGAATTAAATATTGCTTGCAATCAAAGGCAATGAGAGCCAGGGGCATGAGCATAAGACGGGGAGTTTGGGACTCCTGGGGAGAGATTCTTTGCTTTGCCTGAAAGGCCAGCAGCAAAGAACTCATAGCCTAGGAAGGATGGAGACCAAGGTGAACGCGGACCAAGGCAGCTTTGTGCCCTCCCAGTCCTGGGCTGCTCTAGGGACTGGAAAGGCCTTCACTGTAACTTAGATAGCTCTGAGGGCCCATCTCAGTTATAGCATCCTGTGACATTAAGAACAGCCCAAGGGCAGAGGGCAAGGGACACTCTGATATTTAGCAATGAGTTTCAGCTGGCCTGACCAGCCCAGTGTACCCCAGCTCACTGTTGTTACAATCTGTATCTAAAAGGTATCATGTAATATGTCATTGGAAAGATCATAACTCATTGGCTATTAATATCATTGTGTAATGTAGGTGCAAGCAACTGATGAAAAGTTGTGGACATAAACTGAAATTATAAGTCTTAAAATGTGTTTGCCAGTCAAACAGGATTTACTTCACCTTAAACAAAGGAATGTGATTTCTCCATGGGGCAGTTACTTTCAAAGTACTTTGAAAGACAATGAGAATGTATTTATATATCAGATAAACCAAACTATCCAGGTAACGAGCAGTCGGGAAGAGACAGTGTGGCTACACCCCAGCAGGGAAGAGAAATTTAATTTGAGCTATAAAGACGAGAGGCGGGGGGTCTTTTATGAATGCTTGTAACACACTGGTGATTAATAGCATTTTGAAATGTGTGTATTAACACTACAAGAGGAATTATGAATACTCATTCTATAATATTTTAAAGTGTGTGGCTGAACAAAGGAAGGAACAGTTCCTGCCCAGACAGGAGGAGGAGCAGCTATTTACCTGACTCATATGTAAATTAAGCAGGGTAGAATCAAAACAACGGAAGCCCCATTTACATCCAGAGAGATGGGAAGCTCATAGGAAGGGAAAAACATCATGAGGTCAGCTTCCTGGTGGACACAGCAAGCTGGGCACACAGGAGGGCTTCCTGCCTCTTGAAGCAAGGTCATTGCACTTTGGGAGACACATGCAAGGACAGAAACCATTTTAGGCAGCCATCATTAGACAGACACAAGGGAACAGAGCCCGCACAAGCTAAGGAAGATGGGTCCTTCAACCAAAGGGGGTGGGTGTTGAAATCTCAGGAACTGAATATAGGTGAGAAACTTGCTTAGGCAAAGGTCTTTCACCTAACAAGATAAGGGAAGCCAGCACCTTGTACTTTTGCGGAAGGTCCTGACTGAGGGAAAGTCAGCCATGGCTGGGAAGAAGAATGACTGGTGAGAGAAACCATCTTGAACAACATCTGTATCTTGCTAGATTAAGTTTTAGACATTAAGTTGTGTTTTCACTTTATTTGCTTGTAACCCTTTCTAACTTTATCTCCTATACTCTTGAGTTCACTTAAAATCCTATCTTCTTTTGTTAATAAACTTGTTTTACTACTAATCCAAACCAACAGTCCTGTGTTTGCACTAAAGTGGATGTCAACTACAATTAATGGAGCAAACTGGTGTGTTTTGTCTCCTTAAAGGAGAAAATGGTTTATGCTATTCCTCTAAATGTTGCAGGAGAGGGCTGGACATATCAGAGCACAAAGGTCTGGGGACTGAGGGTGCATTGGGGTTACTTGCTAACATTAACCAAGTCTTGTAAAGACAAAAATGTGTCTGTGACAACTGCTGGCAGACTGTTGGTTTCAAAGTGATGCAATCAGAATGGTATGGCTGTAACTGTGCCTCAGTGGGTCACAACTGACAATGCCAAACTGAGGACAAACTACTGAGAAACAGGACAAATGTAACTCACACACCTTGTGGGTGTGGTGTTCTGTCCCATCTAGTGGCACTGAGACCACTTAGAGAAAGATAAAATGAGTCTGTTCTGTAGCCTAAGCTAAGAGCCAGATGGCTTTTAGCTCATGCTGTAGAGGCTCACACACTAAGCTCCAGAGCTCCCAGGTTCGATCCTGCCGACCGACGACTAGAGTCTGTTGGCGTTACACAAACACAACCCAAAACTGATGGTTATTCTTCCATAAGATATACCAAACCAGCAACAAAAGTAAGCTTCTGTTTCACCACACGGGCTAACAAGTCATAAAAGCATTCTAGTTCTTATATCATCACCAAAAACACTGGATTTAAAGGTGACTGGTTCTTTACAACCAGTTTCATCAAATAAAAGGTTCTTCTGATCCCAAAGGACCAACCACACACCTAGGTCAATATATAAGTCAGATCTTACCCAAAAATCACACTGATGCTAATCCTTTAGTATCTAAAATCTAAAGGTTTATTCATAAGAAGAAAGAAAGAAAGGTGAGAGTTAAAATCGGTTAAAGGAATCAAATACATACAATCATTGCAAAGTTCTTGGTTCAGGCTTGTAGCAGTGATGGAATAAACTGCTGGCTTGATAAGTCTCTGATTCCTTCCAAATCACTGGAAGGTCCTCAGTCCCTTGGTTAGAATGCTCCCATTAGTATAAGTCCATAGTCCAGAGGCTTGGGCAGGAAAGAGGTAAAATGGAGATGTTTCCAGGGCCTATGTGGAGGGAAACCCATTGTTTTAAACAAAAACCTCAGCACAGCTAGTGGAATATTACAGGTAAAAGATGGGAGTTTGGAGTCACATGGGCAAGTCACATGTCCATGTCAAATTTCACTGAGTCATTGCAGGAACCCATTACCTATGCTCCAGACAGAATGTTTACAGGACAGTCCATTCAGTGTAGATGGGTGTCTCCCATGGTCCGTTGTGAGTTAAGTGTCCTTTCAATGGGCCACTCAATTTGAATAGTTCCTCTAAGATGTGCTAGCTAACTAACTTGTGGGCGTTGCCCAGGGAGCAAACATTTGAAATCCAGGTAAAGCGCCAATATGCAAAACTTCAAATACAAAAATGATACTTGCATGCATATCGCATAATCATAACCAGCAAATCATAACCTTTTCATAAACATGTTACATACCACATTTTGTACAAGATTTGTTGCAAATATGTAACAGTGGTTGCAACAATGAGCTATATGGTAATATTTTAATCAGATAATATCACAACGGCATACCGAACAGAAGTGCATACTGGCTCCTGGCCGTCTGTACATTCTGGATCAGTAGCAGAATCATTTTGTGGTACTCAGGGTTAAAATAGAAATGATGACTCAACCTCTCACTGGTCTGAATTCCATCCCAGAATGTCACACAGCCTTTCTGAGTTGCACTACGGGCACTGCCTGAGATCCTGTAGTGCTTTGTGCTGCCTGGAAAACCCCTGCCACCCTAGCTATGCACTGTATACTAAGGCTTAAAATTGGGTCCTCAGAAGGCAGCCTTATAGCTATCTTCCACCGTGCCTGAAATGGTGGAATCAAGGCTTTTAATGCCCTTTTACAGAAAGGGGTCAGATGGGATCTGAGGATCTCATCCAAGGCCGCTCAGTTGTAATTCTGGTTCTGCCATTGACCCTTTTCCTGTGTCCTTGAGCTTCAATTCCTCATGTAAAGTGGGAACAACACTTTGCTCCCTCAGAGAGATGCTATGTATAAATTAATTTGCATATGCGGTGTGCTCAGATATTATAGATTCCATGCAAAAGGCAATACGTTAATTAAATACTTTACGTTGTCCTCCAGCTCTTTGACTAGGTATAACACTATTTTTAAGTAAAAAGAATTAAATGCTTTTTAGAAAATTTGTGACTGACATGAAATAACTAAAGTCTTTGGCACTATTAATACAATGTATGTTATTTTGAAGATACATGTTTTTTACGGTGAAAGAGAAAACACATATTTCAGTGCTGTTGGCAACTGAGAAACAATTGTAGTGCAATTTTGGGCCCAGGAGAATAAGGTAACAAGGGCACTTTTCAAAGTTACCCTCTGAGGGCTTCTGTTCTGGAGCAATGCAGGTACAAGCCAGAGTGAATGTTCTTGTAGTGTTTTAAAAATTAAACTGCCAACACTGTTGACCTCACTGGAAGATACATATTTTCCAAACTTCCATATTTCAAGCATTAACCTTAATGGAGGGTATTTCCCACTTTGTACTGATTTGCTGTATAGAGGATCTCTCTCTCTCTCTCTCTCTCTCTCTCTTTTTTTTTTCATCATCACCCAGGCAGGAATGGGTTAAAGATCTGGAAGCTCCTGGGAAAGTGGAGGTCAGACAACAAGGCCCATCTGCTTTGTATGCAACACCCAGATCCTGAGAAAGTGGAGGCCAGGCCCCTGTGTTTTGTATACTAGACCCCTATCCTTGGTGGTCTCTAAATCTATCTATAAGCATAGGAGTTGGAGTGGTTTCTTCTTCAGAACTCCAGCCTCAGTGTTCAGAGTGCTCTCAAGGCCCAGGTGGGTAATATACTGGCCCTCAGTACTGCTTTAATTCAAACTTTCTGTTTGTGGTTATTTTGTGGCCTGATTCCAGGGAACGGGCAACATACCCCGTCACAGGGGACAGGGACTTTAAGCTTTTACATTACTGAATACTCAGAAGGCCAAGAGGCTCAATTCCACACCAGTTGTAATCAAAGTGAGCTTTGACATTGACTGCAGTTGAAACAGGATCAGATACAACAGTGTAGAAACAGGATTCACTCCTCTCCTGTAGAGCATACGCAGCAAATGAACTGGAGACAATGTAAAGAGCAATGAGTATTTTACTAATGCCTACGGCAAGTGCAACTAAGAAACTCATCAAGCATTTCACACGGAAGCCTTGAGTATTCTACACCTGCCAAAGCCTGTAAAAGTATCTAAGGGGAAACTTACACGGGAAAATGAAGAAAGTCAATTTTAAATGGAAAAAGCAACTAACACTTAATGGCTTCGAGAGGGAACCTGAAAATAAATGTTCCCAAAATTAATTTCTTGTTCAGCAAACTCATCTGTGATTTGGTTGGTCCTCGGGTGAGAGTTTAAATTCATTTTTTCATGATACATGATTACAGTATAACTTTATTCCTGGAAACCCATCAAAATATCATTAAAAAGCTGACGGAAGTGGTTTCATATTGGGTTTTGTTTATTTTTTTAATAAAAGGAAGGCCCCACATGTGCTCTGACTGAAATACTGGAGCCATAAATGAACGTAACGAGCACTCACATCTTTGAAAATGGGCTGGTTGTTTCCTGTTATGAAAATGTGAATATGTTCTGCAGTTACTTCATCCAGCTGGGTGTGTCCAAGTTAGAAATCAAGGCCCCATTCACCAGAATGCTAAATTATAGTGAGATCTGAGATCTGGATGCATGGATCTGAGCAATATTCAGTTCCATGTTTATTGCATATTTGCTGCATTCTTCAGGAAATATGTTTCTGTGGAAGATTGTTTTGTCAAATAATAGTAGTTCTCAGTAAGACTTTTGAACTTGTTCCATAAGCTTGTCAAGAGAACAGTATTACACACCCTCTGGTATTTGAGGCCCCAGTTCTGTTATGGAAGGGCAAGACCTAAGGCTGTTGTGAAGGCGAAGACTATAACAGGTTTCAAAAAAGAACTAGATAAAATTCATGGAGGATAGGTCCATCAATGGCTCTTAGCCAGGATGGGCAGGGATGGTGTCCCTAGCCTCTGTTTGCCAGAAGCTGGGAATGGGTGACAGGGGATGGATCACTTGGTGATTACCTGTTCTGTTCATTCCCTCTGGGGCATCTGGCATTGACCACTGTCAGAAGACAGGATACTGGGCTACATGGACCTTTGGTCTGACAGTGTGGCCTAGCGGATAGCAGTGGTGCCCAGAGCTGTACACACTTTACGCGTGGTGTGTACCATTCCTGGATGTTCGTGACTGCTCGAGGCTATATTGGTGGGATTCCCCAGGCAGAAAGAGGCCTCCCACTGCTGATTCAGGTTTGGCCCCTCGGCCCCTGTGTCATGACAGGGGAATGGCAGAGCCAACGTTGAATGAATGGGGTAAGTGGCATTGTGACTTGGTGAATAGGGAGGAGAGGAGAAGGTGTCACATCACTGCTCAATTTTCGCCCCGGTAAGCCCCCCATTATGAGGGGGAGGCAGTTGGGCCAAAATTGAACAGCACTGCAACAACCCATGTGCTAGGTTGCAACACCACTCACTCAATTTTGGCTCCCCTATCATGATGGAGGGGCCACAGGGCCAAACCTGAATGGTTTTGTAACCCCCATGTGACAATGTGGCAGCAGAGGTCCCTGTTCTTCTTGGTGTCAGAATGCAGGACTGACGCAAGGCTTAGAAGCAGGGAGAGTTAAGGAGTGGGAACTGGAGGTGGGGGTAGCAGAGGCTCCTGGGAGGGGACAGTGAGAGGGGGTTCTAGGAGAGGGTGGGAGTAGGGGCTCATGGGTCAGGTAGTTAAGATTTTTGGGGGGGTGAGTGCATATCACGTAAAATTTTTCCATGACTTGTGATTAGGACACTGAACAAGGAGGCTGGAGAACTGGATTCTATTTCTAGCTCTTCCACTGACATTCTGTGTGACCTTAGTCATGTCACTTCATTATCTGCACCTCTTTTTCTACTCCCACCCTTGCCCGTCATGCCTATTTCCACCGTAAACTCTTCAGGGAAAGAACTGTTTCTTGCTCGTGTACTGTGCTTTGCACAATGTGCTCTTATTCTCATTCCATTGAGTACTCCTGTACGAAATAATAATATTATGATTACAGGCCAGCGTTAAAACTATGGGAGACCAGATTTTCAAAAGAGCTTAGAAACTAACAGCTTCCATTTAGACAACTAAATAGTTGTTTTCAGTGGGAGTTTCTGGGTGCTGAGCACTTCTGAAAATCTGGTCCTCGATTTAGTGCTTGTAGTTCGGGCTGCACAGTACTGAATCTATGATGTGATTAGTGCTGGTGAGAATGATTTCAGTGGAATGTTTTTCCACCAGCAGCTCATCAGATGAGCTGTCATAGAGCTGGGGCTCCCCACTGGCTCCAAGGCAGCCCGCCTGGCAGACTACCACATAACTGGGGAGCCTGGGGATCAAATCTCATTTCAGAAACACCCAAATCTTCCCACTTCAGAGAATATTTCAGTGTTTTGGACAGAAAAACAAAACAAACTCCCAGTTCTGCAAAAAAATAAAGTTTTAGATTTTCATCCTGATACAGGACGAATTTTTTTTCCCAGATCTTCAGTTTTTGTGCGTGTAGAATTGGGAGCCTGTTTCTGAGCTTTAGATATAAATATGCCAATTGTGTCTAAGGATAAACAAATTAAGCATCTTTTAGTTATTTTGGAGGACTGGAGACTAAATTACCACTTATATGATATGTGAAGGGAGCCTCTTTGCCAATACATTTATAGGACATGGCTTGATTATAATGATACACCACTTTGTATGAAAATCGACCATGCAAAAAACTGTCATAGTTTTGAAAATTTTTGAAATTAATATTATTTCTTTTTCACTCAACTAAAATACATCATTGCTTTGAAAACAAAAATTCTTATGTCTGGAAGCAATAATCTGGGCACATTAAGAATTCCATCCCATGGAAAATTCCAGTATTTCAACATTTGGTTTAATTTTCAGTGGAAACAAAACATTTTGACGTTTCATTTCAGTTAGTTAAACTGACCAGAAATGTTTGATTTTGTGTCAGTTCAACATTGAAATTGCATATCCCTGTTATGCTGCATTGCCTCATGAGAGTTGTAGTTCAGATTCCTTGTGTTCCTGTTCTCCTTAATTGCCCAGGCTATCTGGCCAAACTACATCTGCCATGATATACCTGCAGTCATGTGACTCCCATGGTGCATCAAGTGACTCATTCAGAGAGAAGACTGCATTTCATGATGGCAGATGGAGACCAGTCAGGGATTTCAGCTAGTAGGAGAAAGTGAACATATCAGACATCCCAAATACAACTCCCATTAGGCAATAAAACACACTAGAGAGATCCATGTTAATGCTGTAATTACTCAAACCAAAACATTTTGGGTTAGTTCAACAAACTGAAATATTCAAAATTGGGTTAAGATGACCTGAATGCAAAATTTGGTTTACGTTTTCCTAATGGAAAAATCAGAAGATTGTGATTTTGTGGAAACTGCATTTTCTATTGAAAAATCATTTAGGTAGGAAAATTTCCAACCAGCTGTAATAATAACTTTACTGAACATACAACAAACTATACAACAAATGCTATTCTCATATGCCAGTAGAGAGCAATCTTTATATAAACTAAGTATATACACATGCACACACATATATTCTGGTACTACATTTTATATGCTAGTCTCATAACATATATAACAGTCAGTGCTGATATTAAGTGAGATACTGAGCAAGTACAGGATAGAAAATCATGTGGTTAAGGCACTGGACTTGCATGCGAAAGGGCTACATTCAGATACTGGCTCTGCAGCAGACATTCAAGTCCCTTAATTTCTCTTGGCTTCAGTTTCCTAGCTGTAAAAGGGGTATAATGCTTCCTTACCTCTGTGACCCTAAAAGCATCCCAGTGCCAAAGGGCAAGGGGTTCACTGGTATTAGTGAGTTTGAGCTGGCCTGACCAGTTCAGTGTACTCCAGTGCAACTCCAACTTATGTTCTACTCGTATCTAATAGGTGTTATGTAAGGCATCATTGGAAAACCAATAACACACTGATCATTAATATTCTTGCCGTGGTGTATGTATGGTAAATGCCCAAAGGACTGTTCAAATATGATGGGAATATGGGACTAACATGTGTCTGAACCAGACATGTCTGGGGAGTGGGCTTACAGATTTCTTCCATTCAGGTGCAATCAATCACAGACAAGTGGCCATTCATTAGTATATCGGACGCTGCAGGACAGCTCAATCTGCATTGTAGAAAGCACCAGTGGGGAAGAAACCAGCACGGAACCTTCTCCATCAGACTTCATGGCAGCTTTTCTCACAGCAGGGGCACTGGACTTCAAGAAGGATACATTTAAAAAGTTCACTGGACTATAAAAGAGAGGGGCAAAGAACCCCAAATTATCTTTCATCTAAGAAGACAAAGGGACCAAAACTTTGGAGAAAGTGGATGGTCAGCCATCTTGCTGGAAGGAGGTGTGGTAAGAATCTTACCTTGAACCAAGACCGTAGTTTTGTTAAGTCATACACTAGAAAGTGGTTTTTACTTTTATTCATTTGTAACCATTTCTGACTTTCTCCCTTATTCTTAAACTCAGTTTGATTAAATAAAGTTATTTTACTTTTATTGTAAATCAACCCAGTACTGTGTTTGTCTTAATAGTAACACGAGCCCAGAACGTAACTGTAGTGTAACAAGCAGGCTGCTGGAGTCAGAGTTGCTGGAGTCAGAGGCTGCTCAACTCAGAGCCATTCAGTACATGCTTGAATGCTGCCTGGGAGCACTGAGAGCTACAGCAGGAAAGCATGTTAAGGCACTCAAAGTTACAGGACAAGCGGTGACACAACCTCTCACAGATCTGGGTCGAACCCCAAAACATGGCAACCTCACACAAGTGTTGTAAGGATAAACTGATTGATGTTTGTGAGATGCTCTGGTACTACAGTGATGGGGGCCATGTAACTATGTAGCTAGATAATGACTTTCTGATACCCTAGAGATACTGAATGGATTATGAAGCCCACATTGATAGCCCTTACTTTGTGAGAACATATGAAAGCTAGTGGGCTGAAGAGCCCTCCCCCTTACACAATCAGGAGAATCTGAACACCCCCCGCTTGAAGTCTTGGTTCTCTACTTCCCTGAATTTGTGCATGGATTATTACAGCTCTAGGGCTGCTGAAATCTCTTTTACAGAGACAGATCAGATGGACAAAGTGGGATACATATGTTACCTGGGGTGTTCAGAACCTGCAACAGGGGCAACTGGACTATTTCACTTCAGGTGGTGTTAGGAATAAATCAATAAGAACTCAGCCATTCTGTTAGATCAAGGATTAAATGCACGCAAGCATGTTCTTGTCTAACACTTCAGTTTATTAGATTTAAGCACACAGAGACAAAATAATAGGATTAGAACATTCCAGATATTTGCCTATATTCTGAGATGGTATTGAGTAATCAATGACGGGTCAGGGCTGGCCAAACGCCTCCCTGCCGGGGAGCAAAGATATCAGGAAAAACGTCTCTCCCAGGATCCCAGAGAACTGCTCCCAAGTACACTCTATTATCTAAACTTTTTATAATTAACTCTACAAAACACATAGGTTGCAATGACCCCTACTAAATCATCAGTTTTCCTAACTTTCAATAAACTTTTAATATCAGAGGCATCGAGACTCAAGGCTGTCCATCCACATATCTTCTCTCATTCTCATTATTTACGTTTTCCTGCCCTCCTCCCATTCTGATTAACAAAACTGACAGTAGTTATGATCTTGCTTCTGAAAGCCTGTCTCCAAATTACCCCTTAACTATGCGGTGTTATATTTCATTAATCCATAGTGTCTGATTGCACATAACATGCTTGCAATTAGCTTGATCACATTCTGAGGTATGTACACTCCTCAAATCCAAGGGAACACCTGTAGCTCTTGGGTGTGTGAGAGTAGGGGGAAATATTCATTTACATGCATATCCCCATAAACCCCAATCAGCACAGCACTGTGCCTGCTGCTTTTTGAGGGGGAATAGGTCTGCTTATGAATTAGCGTGACCATCTTGAGGGTTGGTCAGTGCTCAGGCTGGCTGATCTATGCATCTCCATGTAGCTACTGCAATCCATTTTGACTCTGGGTCAGGATTTGACCCTTAACTAGGAACAGTCCATGGAAACAAGTTCTTTAGCTCCCAAGCCGTGCTACCCATAAATCTCCCTTTATGGAGCTCTTGGAGTGGCATTTTTAAAATAATCCTGTCTACCCCTTCACCACCACATCTTTTTCTTTGCTTGCTTGACAAAACCAATGGAAGTGAAGGCAGAAACAAGCATCCATTGAATGTGAAGACTGATGTTTTAACCCTACCAAAATGAGGCTATTCGGAATAAAGATTCTGAAGGTGTCTTTAACTTTACTCCTCGGTATCTGCATTGTTATGAGTTCACCCACCCCACCACTACTATAGTTAAAAAAGCAGAGCTGCTATAGAGATATGCACACAATATTTAACTAAAAGCATTCTTGAAAATGCCCCTCAGATCTGTGTTGGGGTTACCAGATGGTTCTCGGAGCTGCAGGTGTCCTCCTTGTGGGCCAGCTACCTGGTACTAGAGTGAATGGGCATGGATGATCAGGAGTAGAGTGCTGTTAATTTAACTGCTGTCAGTGCAATTAGCCTGCAGTTAAATGTATTTTATTGTAACTGGATTTTATTTAATATATTTTCTGTGCAAGGCAGTTCCACAGATGCCCCCCTCAAGGCAAAACTGCTACTGGCAGTGAAATAGCAATATCCATGCTGTTTGACCACATTCTGACAACCAAATTACACAACACTTCATGAATAAATAAGAAAACTGTGGTTTTCCCCTTCTCTTTTAATTTGACATGAGGTGAATGAGGTCTGATCCTTTTAATTATTAAAACAGGCTACTTCTTGTCTCCATTGCAACTTAAGCATATTTTGCCACTTGATTCAGCCAGCAAATGGTCTGAACATGTACGACAAAGTGTAATTTTAAAAAGCCCCTAGCAGTGTGAATATTTTTGATATGGCACCTTAATATCAGCATAAAAGATGTATCAGCATTACATCTTTTTTAACAATATAAAAGTAAAATACTTTAATAATTGACAGTACAAGGATTTCCCCCCTGCCCATGACCATAGCTTTATATGTCATGGATAATTTATAACTCCAAATTTTTCCTCAAAATATTCTGTTTTGAGATCACAGGTGTAAGTTTACTTTGTAAAGTCATTTTAAAAATAAATGACTCACTAAATAGGATTGCTAGATGACTAGCATTAGTACTCCTCTCAATAATTTAGCTGATATTTTAAAATATATTTTCCCAATGTATTTAAGATTCTTTTGAAGTTTAAATCACTATGATCTTTATTCTCCGGGAACTTGTTAATGAAATGCTTTCCAAAAGTACCTAATCTTCTTTACAAGCACAGATAACTGACTATAGACGTTTTTCTCTGTCCAATTTAAGAGGCTGGAATTCTAATGCAGTCACTTCTCTCTGTACAACGGAGTGGGGGGGGGGGAGGGAATGTTAAGGCAATGTTAGGGTTGAGAATTTATATGCACAAAAGTATGATATTCAAACACAATGAGCTCTGAAGCAATCAAAACTCAGACCTAATGTGCACATGAAATATTTCATTACTCTGTATGATGTTAAATGTTTACCTTAATATTTACCTGCAATATCACCAGTTTCCTTGTTAACCATAACTTTGTGTGCGTAAATTTGCAAACAAGGTTTCATTTTTTTTGGCATTTCATTTTTCTGGCATTTAATTTTCCTTTGTTTTAAATAAATAAACAAATCTATTCAATGCTCAATTTCATTTTTAAAAGGAAAAAAAACCCAACACCTGTATGTTTGTGCAGAGAAAATGGGGAAGAGGGTATCACACTCCCCGGAGCTCCAGGCATGGGACATTCAGCAACTGTACTCCCTATTTACAGACTCACAGATCGGTTTAAGGTGTAGATTTCAGAGTGTGGAGAAGATTATTGTAGAAGTATACTTCTAGGGCTCTACTGAAGTCATCTGAACTATCCTTCTTTATCCGAGGAACGATCAATCTAATTTGTGTAGTTATATGAGCAGTGTTGTCTCAGATTTTCCTCTCTCTGCAGGATGCCCATGGGGGAGCACAATCTAACTCCCTGTGATTAATTGCACATTGAAATAAAGCATGTCTTTTTCAAATCCCTCTAATTTTTCATTCCTCCTTCAATTGATTACCTGTGCTGACTTACTTTATTGTTCTCCTCACAAGATGGCCACATAAAGGTACTTTTTTTAAAAAAAATCTGGCCATAGTATCTACAAGATCTAAACAGAACCCGTGGGCCTATCTATGTCTTTCCCTCTTCCTATAAAAAAATCCAGTTTTGTTCAGCCTAACTTTATGTCATCTTTTAAGTGCACTGTTTATGACCTATGATGATGCACAAAGTACATTTTCTCATATACAACAGAAGTCAGATGTATGAGCCCTTGAAATTTACAGTGGATTCTGTAAATTCTGACGTCAATTCTGACATCAATTCTCGGGTTCTCTTATTTAATAATTATACGTTCTATTTTAAGAAGCCTCTGACTGCCAGAAGATGGAGGTGAATGACAGGGGATGGGTCACTTCGTTACCTGTTCTGTTTATTCCCTTTGAAGCACCTGGCATTGACCACTCTTAGAAGACAGAATACTGGGCTAGATGGACCTTGGGTCTCACCCAGAGTGGCCATTCTTATGATCTTAAGAAGGGAGTATTTTATGAGGCAGTCAGGACTGGAATTATAACATTTTATATGGCTATCATTCATATGGAGATCAGTGAGGGCCTCAAAATGTGTATTTTCTGGAACCATGTTTCCTAGCCAGTGAATTGAGTTTGTTACTGTTAAGTAGTCATTACTGGTTTGGGGAATATTCTTATGTGCTCAGGATTAATTGATATGATTCATGCTGAGGTAGCTGAGTCAAAAGTAGACAGTGAAATTTGGTACCATACCAGAACACTGGAGTTAGGTTTGAGTCACTCACACTTTCATTATATCTGTAAATTTAACTCTAAAGAAAAAATTTTTTAGTCTGAAAAATTTTCAGCAATAATTGCTTTAAGTACATTGATCACAGTCAATCAGTTTCAGTGAAAAGCCTGCAGAATTTGAACTTTGCTTCCCCCTGCATTTCAGCAAAGCTCAAATCTGTTGATTTTCCAGGCACACTGCAAGGCCTGTCTATTCTCCCAGGGTTTTGATTAGGCTTTTCGTTCAGAGAGAGAGAGTTTTATGTTCAGCAACAGCTAAACTGGGTAGGTATTCCTTGGGTTAGATACAATGAAAAACCTCTTACTTCCCCTTTTTTCTAGGGCAGCCTGTCCTCAAAATAGACTTTTTCCTCCAGGGGTAAGTGCCATTCTTTCTTCTGTGATCCTCTTGGCCAGCCAGCATCTCTGACACAGCTTCTGGTACAGATATTTTACATTCCTCCTTCCTCATGGCTGCCAATCCTTGAGAGTTTGTGGCTATTTTTGATTAGGAGGGTGAAATGGAATTCATTATTTTCAGAGGCATGCTGGTCATGGTTACAATCAGCATTTCAGTATTTGATCGCATACGTCATCTGGGCAAGGTGTAATAATCTCTGCTTTATACAGTAACTACTCCACCCATGTCTCCTAATATCTTCAGGTCCAGCTCTGCAAATAGTTCCCCACTACTTCTTTAAAAATACACCCTTTTGGTCTCATCTGCACCTTAGTCAACGTAAAGGGGCAAAGTGACTGGATCTGAATTTTCATGTCAGTTATTTCCTGATTAGAGGCATTAGACTGAGTGTTTGAAGCTACAGGATTTTCATTTTTTTAACAGTTCCCTTGTCCCAGCTGTTTTCAATCCATATTAAATATAAATTATTGAGAGATTAAAGTCTACCTGTCAATGTCACTCTAGCTTTTCTTTTCATCCCTTAATGACTGGTATACACATTAGCAAAAATATGCACATTTGTTACTAATGATTGGGAGGAGTAGTTTAATCCTCATTTTATCAGGGATTTACTTTATAATTATTAGTGTGGGAAAAGATATTGAAGCTAACAGTATCAAGCTCTCCTCAACAGTAAGTTAGAGAAATATTATAATCCTTTGAATAAAGCAAGTTAAATAATGCCCTCCATAAACTCCAGGACATGGTGCTGTTATGGAGATGTCAGTAGCCATAATTTATTGCAAGTTAGGAAAGTTACTGATCAGAATGGGGTAGAAAACTTACCTTAATTATAAATGATGAGTGGGGTACTAGATTTGATGATTTTTATTAGTAATCCCTCTTTTTTTAATTTATACATGAATTTCAATATTTGTGAAAAGGACCACATTGACAACCACAAATATGTACAGCTTCAGAGCAAGCTGCCCTGCACCACATAGTCAGTACATGCCTCATATTACACAACCAGGAGTACTTTAAGTTTGAAAGGGCACTTCAGTCTCTACAGACTGGTGCCTTGTGATCTCCAATGAAATGGTTCTGTTCAGCATGAAAGAGCATGGTCACAGCACACCATCTGCTTAAACCATTATCAAGTTGTCTGTAGGTATCCCAGCAGAGTAGGGTTGCCAACTTTCTGACTGCAGAAAACTGAACACCCTTGCCCCCACCCCCTGCCCTAAGGTCCCACCCATGTTCCGCCCCTTCTCCGAGGCCCCACCTCCACTCACTCCATGCCCCCTCCCTCTGTCCCTCCCTCCCTCACTCATTTTCACCATGCTGGGCCAGGAGGTTGGGGTGTAGGAGGGGGTGAGGGCTCTGGCCGGGGGCGTGGGCTCTGGGGTGGGGCCGGGAATGAGGGGTTTGGGGTGCAGGAGGGGACTCCAGGCTGGGCGGTGGGGCCGAGGGGTTCGGAGTGTGGGAGGGAGCTGGGGCAGGAGTGAGGGAGGGGGTACGGGATCTGGACTAGGGACAGAAATGAGGAGTTCAGGATGTGGGAGGGGGCTCCAGACTGGGGCAGAGGTGCAGAAGGGGGCTCTGGGCTGGGGCCTAGGGGTTTGGACTGTGGGAGGGAGCTCAGGGCTGGGGTAGGGGGTTGGGGTGTGGGAGGAGGTTCGGGGTGCAGGCTCCGGGCTGCGCTTACCTCAGGCAGTTCCAGAAGTGGCAACATGTTCCTCCAGCTCCTAGGTCGAGGCGTGGCCTGGGGGCTCCATGCACTGCTCCCATCTGTAGGCACTGCCCCCGCAGCTCCCATTGGCTGCAGTTCCCAGCCAATGGGAGCTGTGGAGCCAGCACTTGGGGCAGGCCAGCATGCGGAGCCTCCCTGGACGCCCCTGTACCTAGGAGCCGGAGGGACATGCTATTGGCTTCCAGGAGCCATTCGGAGCCAGGTAGGAAGCCTGCCAGCCCCACACCAACTGGACTTTTAACAGCCCGGTCAGCGCTGTTAAACCAAAGCCACTGGGGTCCCTTTTCCACCAGGTGTTCCAGTCGAAAACCGGATGTCTGGCAACCCTACAGCAGAGAAGGTATTTAAAGGAACAGAGGGGTAGCAGTGTTAGTCTGTATCCACAAAAACAATGAGGCGTCCAGCGGCACCTTAAAGACTAACAGATTTATTTGGGCATAAGCTTTCGTGGGTAAAACACCCCACTTCTTCAGATGCATGGAGTGAAAGTTACAGATGCAGGCATAAATATACTGACACATGACAAGAAGGGAGTTACCTTCACTCCATGCATCTGAAGAAGTGGGGTTTTTTTAGTCACGAAAGCTTATGCCCAAATAAATCTGTTAGTCTTTAAGGTGCCACTGGACTCCTCATTATTTAAAGGAAGACACAGTTAGCTTTGCAGCTACGCCCATGTTTGAGTGGCAGCACAGGAGAAAGCAAGAAGGCGCATGTTTGAAAATTTAACAGAAGAGTGATTGAGGCTGTCATAACCTGCCCCTTCCTGGACATATCCTTCAACAGCTCAGTCACTAGTTCACCAAATCAGCCTTTGTATCCCTCTAATCTTCTGAGGAGATTTTCTTGTCATTCTTATGTGCAAGGCCCTTGAAAAAAGGTTATGTTCAAAACCCACTGATTTGTCAAACCTAGGAGTTGGAGGCATGGCTAAAACACTAAACTTTTATTGATCAGTGTAATACATAACAAGAGCATCCAGTGATCTTCCTGCTTCTTACTCTAATAGGGACAGCCTAAGTGTATAAGAGCCCAGCAGTGCTTCCTCTCCTCACAGGAGCCAATTCTTCAAATTCAAACCCCAAAATCTGGGGGGAGTGGGTTATGTCCAGGAGTCCAAACCTCTGTGTCTATGCACCCAGAAGTGTGTGTTCTTTTTGGTCTTCATCCTATAACATATCTGATCACATAATTTTTTTAACACTTCTCCTATGACTGCATCTCCTATCAAACAATTTCCAGATCAACATAGTTCCTTCTCCACAAAAGCCAACATAATTGGCAGAGAAGATGGGGGAGTTGATGTCTCTATAGGAGATGATAGGTGGCATTAAAGGCCTTTAAGGTGAATTAGTAGTCTGTGCTTGATGCAGTGGAGAAGGGGAACCAGGGGTGGGACACAGAGCAATGGCTGAACTGTTTGAAGCAACAATCCAGAAGCATGATCTTTGCAGCAGCATTTTGAATGGATATAAGTGGAGCAAGATTGTATTTGTCAGGGACAGAAATGAGGAGGTTGCAGTAGTTGATACAGATGTCACAACCGGGATATGGGTGGTCTGACCTAGTGGTCAGAGCAGGAATTAAGAGCCAGGCAGGATTGGTTTACCAGGAAGCCAGAGTCTGAGACAGACCAGAGAGCAAACAGTCAGGTGCAGGAGATGGCAGGGTCAGGTTACCAGGAGATCAGAGTCAGGCACTAGGAGCAAGTACAGCAGGAGAGGCAGTTCTAAGCTGGGGAAAGCCCGTTGCATGGACAACTTCCTGTTCCCTTGCTTGGTTTAAAAAAAAGCAGGGAACCAGTCAGGACCCCTAGAGTTCTGATGAGGAAGATCCTCCAAGTGAAAGAGTAATTAGAGATGTAGGAGAAAAACCAGGAGTGGCCAGTCACAAAACCTGAGGAAGGATAAGATATCAAGAAGAAGGATCATTTCTGACAATCTCAAAGGCAGCCAATACGTTGATGGTGGAGTACTGGTTTCAGCTGTCTTTGGCTAGGGAGGTTTTGATGAGAAGCAGTGCAGTGGCATGCCAGGGGCAGAAGATGGATTGAAGGAGAGGAACTCCAGACAGCAGTGCAGTCACCATGTTCAATGAGCTTGGAGATGAAAGGAAGAAAGGAGACGGAGTAGTAGTGGAAGAGGCCAGTGGGGTTGAGAGTGTTTTTGGTTCTTTTTTGTTGTTTAAGTTGGGGGGAGAGTGATGCATGTTTGTATTGTGAGAAGCCTGAGAAGAGGTGGAGTAGAAGGGAGGGATAAGAGTGTGGTAAGGGAATTCAGAAGATGGGATAGGAAGAGATCACTGGGTCAGGTGAAAGAGTTACAGAAGTTTCACAAATGCTCTCCTCTATCAGTAATGGGGAAGGAGATGGAGAGAATCATAGAAGTGAGAGAGAAAAGGGGCTAGGAGAGGGGAAGGGAGCAAAACAATCTCTTCCAAAGCAGACTGTTTTCATCCTTCGTTCAATGGGACTACACACACAGGAAGGTACTCCCCTGTGTAATTGTGGCAGAACAGGTCCTAGGTAAATGTACATGCACAAAAGAGGGGCATGATTATCATGGGGAGTGCATATATATATTTCTTCTTTGATATTATCACCTGATAAAGAAACTTTAGGGAAACATAGAATTTAAAAAAGAAATCAAGCTGGTTACATTTTGCCCTCTCTCTTTGGGGGGTTTTGTGGAAACTACCACTGATGGTGCGGGAGCCTTTGTTGATATATCAGTCAACTACTATGGCTATTCCTGTGTCATCTGGGAAGAAAGAGCAACCCTCCAGTGCCCTGGCAGGATGAAGATTATTATATAGTGGTCAAATTAAGAAGAAAGGCATTGAGTAAGATGAGACTTTCATTAAAATTTCAGGATTTTATAGATTATAAAAGGAAGCATATTCAGGCTCAGAGGGTTATTAGAAGATGTAAGAAATCATGCTGGTAAAACTTCTGTAGCAGTATTAATCACCAGGCTTCAGTAGAAAAGACATGGAATAAGATAAGATTGAAAGGATCAATGGGAAAGGGGTCAGATCTTTTGCAAAACCTACCTTAATTAAAGGTGAAACTACTGTTGATTCAAATATACAAAAAAGTTAACATGCTATGTGGGAGATTTGCTAATGTTAACAGTGATAATAAATATAGAAGGTGATTTTATCTGTGTCAGGAAACCTTTTATTTATTTTATTCATGTATTTATTTTTGGGAAATGTGTCATTATAATCTTGGAGAAAGGGTGAGATGTTAAATATAGTAATGTGAGTTTGTCAGTTAATTAACTTGAGTTATATCCTTCCAGCATAGGTAATATGATTTATGAAAGTTTAAACATATAAATTATTAATGAACAATGGTAACAGTTTACGGTAATTATTATCGTTCTGCTGCATTGCACTGTAACAATTCTACTGACAAGAATAAAAACCTCATTCTCTTAACATTTTCAAATTCAAACAATTTTTTTTTTCCTTTATGGAAAAAGTCCTGTGGATTTCGATAGGGAATACAACTTTTTGCAGAACTTTAAACTCCCTGAGACAGAGGTTCTTTTTATTCTGTTCTATAAGCTGGTTTAAAAATTCAGGCAAAAGAACATCCCTCTCTACTACAATGGATAGTTTTTAAGAGTATTTTCTCTGGAACCCTCTTGAATTCCTACGTGACTACTTCTGACCAGGACCGGCTCTAGGCACCAGCAAAGCAAGCACGTGCTTGGGGCGGCACACTTCCAGGGGCGGTGTTCCAGCCATCCTTTTTTTTTTTGGGGGGGGGGGCAGTTGTGCTCTCAGAGCTGCACCACTTAGACGGGGTGAAGACGCCGCGCCCCCGGCCACAGCGGGAAGGGGAAGCCCCAGTCACTACCTGGGGAGGAGACAGCGAGTCCTGTCAGGGAGCCTCATCTGCGCACTGGCTGCTGCGCTGCCTTGTGCCACCCCGTATATCGGGGATTCTCTGTGCGGCCGGGCAGGGGAGGGGGTAAAGCCCCTGCAGGCGCTGGGAGAAGGTGACATCACTCCCTCCACTTCCAGCGCCGCCTGCGAGCCCCAGCCCCACCTGAGCTCGGGGTGGCAATTTTTTTGCTTGGGGCAGCAAAAAAACCTAGAGCCGGCCCTGCTTCTGAGAGGTTGTTACACTGAATTATGGAGCCATTTTCAAAGTGATTCATCCATCCTCAATCCTGAAAAAGAACCTACCCAGGTATAAACACTTATTCATACAGCTCCTTTTGCAAGAGCAGGACCTAAGTAAAAAGTCAGTATCATCTTGATCTATCAAACTGTTTCAAGGTTATGAAGGACTCGGTTTTTTTGGAAAATCAAAACTGTCCTCCCTTTTTATCAGAGTGTTTTTTGTAAAGGCATTAGGGGATTTCATTCACGGAATGTGGGACCTTACTTATCCATGGGCCGTATGAGAGATATATGCAAAATAAAAGATGTTTTAAATTTTGTTGAATAAGGAGTTCAATATAAAAAAGTTTCTTAAACTGTGTTTTTATGGACTGAGCAAAATATAAAGCCATGCATGTCCCATTCATTCTGAAAGGGAAAAGTGGCCTCCCTTTTCTTTATAATATTTGTAGTTTATAAAACTTCATCTCTTTTTTCTGACCATCTCTACATTTTTACTAAGGGACCTATACATTCAACAGTACATCAACTTTCATTAGCAATGATTCAAATACAACACTTGAATCTTAGATAAAAGTATTTATGATTATGCATAGCTAAAAGTGCATAAATACAGCTGGTCAGAAAATATAATTTCTGCTGTCAGGAAATTCTGACATTTCATAATTTCTTTTAGTTTTGAAAATAATAAAAACTTGGAATTTTAAAATTTCCCATGGAATGGAATTTTTGTTAAAGAAAAACTATTCTGAACCATTTACATTTGATAATGTCAAAACATAATAAATTAATGTCAAATTTTGAATATGGTGTCTGTATACTATAATATTACAGTTATATAAATGTTGACACTAAATAAAATGAAAATAAAGTATTTGCAAAATGTTTCAACATTATCAAAATGAAAAGTCAAAACAATATTTCAACACTTTTCCATTGAAAATTTCATTGAAATCAACACATTCCCATGCAATGTATCTAGATTTTTAAAATGCAGGCTAAACAAACCTGTGTAATAGTATGGTGCATTGCTTTATAATAATCTTGTTTAAACCTCCCTCATTTATTAGAGTCTATACCAAACAATGCTCCTGGCTTTTTGTTTCTCTGTTTGTTGCTTTTTCTTGAGAGATTAGATTCTCATCTTTGCTCAGAGTGGCGTCCTTGAAATGCTTGAAGATTTTCTCATAACATACCAAAATGTTGCGTTTGAATTGAGCGAACATTTTAAGATAAAAACTGGTAGCTTTTCCTACACTCAATACTTTATTTTCTAATGGCACCATTAAATGTCATCAAATAGCAGTGTTATGTTTAACTTAGTGACATAGTTGATATTTTAAACTAAATTGGCTAGATCTTATCATGCAGTGGTTAACTTCAGATGAGAGCTATGATATAAGATAAGGAACAATAAAATCAAGAGCACTGACTTCTGTGATCCTAGCCAGAAGGGGAAAAAAGAAAATCCTTTGCTATGAATACTGTGATGGACGTACTGGGCATTTGCTACTCCCTGCTGGATGCCCTGCCACCTTGGCACACTCTGCCCATGATAAGCTGCCAGCAGAACCAGTGAGAGCTGGTCTTCCAACAACTAGAAGGCCTGGGAACAGGCAGAGGTAAATCAGAGCCCACTAGGCCAGATAAACAGGGCTGACTGATTCTACTAGGGGCCAGTTTCGGGTGAAGCCAGGGTTTCCCTTCCCTAATCCAAGTAATCTGGCCCAGTCAGGGGTTCAAATTTGACAATACTGGCATTGGGTTTCCAGGAAGAACTACTGTTTATATTATGGAATTTAATGTCCAACTGGCTATTTTGAGGTCAAAATTAATTTGTTTTCTGTTAACTGTGGAAGGGTACTGGACAGAGAACTGACCAGGATGGACAACTGGGCCAGAGAGGCAGCAGATTATTGCAGAACCAGAACACAAAGGGGGGCACTAGGGAAGAAGAACCTCTGCAATGCTATGTCCTAGTTCATAAATGATCTGGAGAAAGGGGTAAAGAGTGAGGTGGAAAAGTTTGTAGATGATACAAAATTACTCAAGATAGTTAAGTCCAAAGCAGACTGAGAAGAGTTACAAAGGGATCTCACTAAACTGGGTGATTGGCCAACAAAATGGCAGATGAAATTCAGTGTTGATAAATGCAAAGTAATGCACACTGGAAAACATAATCCCAACGATACATGTGAAATGATGGGGTGTAAATTAGTTGTTATCACTCAAGAACGGCTATTAGCCAGGATGGGCAGGGATGGTGTCCCTAGTCTCTGTTTGCCAGAAGCTGGGAATGGGCACTTGATGATTACCTGTTCTGTTCATTCCCTCTGGGACACCTGGCATTGGCCACTGGCGGAAGACAGGATATTGGGCTAGATGGACCTTTGGTCTGACCCAGTATAGCTGTTCTTATGTTCTTAAGAAAAAGATCTTGAAGTCATTGTGGATAGTTCTCTGAAAACATCTGCTCAATCTACAGCTGCATTCAAAAAACAGAATGTTAGGAACCATTGGGAGGGATAGAAAGACAGAAATATCACAATGCCACTATATAAATCCATGGTATGCCTACACCTTAAATACTGCATGCAATTCTGGTCACTACATCTCAAAAAAAATATTAGAATTGGAAAAGATACAGAGAAGGGCAACAAAAATTATTAGGGGTATGGAACAGCTTCCATATGAGAGATTTATGATTTATGAGGAAAGTCTGAGGGAACTGGGATTGTTTAGTCTGCGGAAGAGAAGAATGAGGGGGGATTTGATAGCTGCTTTCAACTACCTGAAAGGGGGTTCCAAAGAGGATGGATCTAGGCTGTTCTCAGTGGTAGCAGATGACAGAACAAGGAGTAATGGTCTCAAGTTGCAGTGGGGGCGGTTTAGGTTGGATACTAGGAAAAACTTTTTCACTAGGAGGGTGGTGAAGCACTGGAATGGGTTACCTAGGGAGGTAGTGGAATCTCCTTCCTTCGGGTGTTTTAAGATCAGGCTTAACAAAGCCCTGGCTGGGATGATTTAGTTGTGGTTTGGTCCTGCTTTGAGCAGAGGGTTGGACTAGATGACCTCCTGAGGTTCCTTACAACCCTGATATTCTATGATTCTATGATTAAAAAAGATGGACTGTTCAGCTTGGAAAAGAAATTAGTAAGTGCGGGATATGATAGAGGTCTATAAAACCATGAATAGTGTGGAGAAAGTGAATAAGCAAGTGTTATATACCTCTTCACATAACACAAGAACTAGGTATCACCCAATGACAAGGTTTAAAAACAAACAAGAAGGAAGTACTTCTTCATGCAATGCACAGTCAACCTGTGGAACTCATTGCCAGGGGATTTTGTGAATGACAAAAGGATAACTGAGTTAAAAAATTACTAGATAAGTTCATGGAGGATGATCCATCAGTGGCTATTAGCCAAGATGGTATGGATACAACATCGTGCTCCGGGTGTCCATAAGTTTCTGACTGATACTAGTCGAAGGGGATGGTTCACTCAATTGCACTGTTCTGTTTATTCCCTCTGAAGCATCTGGCATTGACCACTGTCAGAAGGCAGGATACTGGGTTAGATGTGCCATTGTTCTGACCCAGTTTAGCCATTCTTATGTTCTGACATGAGGGTGTGCTCTGATGTAGTACACACCATAACAAGTACATTCTAAACAAATTAAGCTATTTCAGTAGATTCTTTTTCTCCAGTATGCTAAAAACAGAACAGATCCAGAATAAAATAACTTTAAAAGATCATATATTTAGTAAATGCATTTCAGGTTCAGACAGAATTTACATTTATATTCTTACAAAAACTGGCGTTCTGGTCAGCTCAGGGCTCTGGTGAAATTGCTCTTTCCCCAGCTGACTAACAAGAAGAGGCACCTTTTGACATGAATAAAGATCAGACAGCCAACCTTCCTACTTCCTAACAAAATTACCTACTTTGGACTCCTTACTCTTTAATGTACTGATAAGATGGAATCACTAACCTTTCGGTCTCCAGACCTTTCTTAAAGCATCTTTATCTTTTCCTCTATAAATCTATACTATAATCTTTCAACTGAGAAAGGTAATTAAGACAAGGGACACAACACAGTGTGTACACTCATGGTTTTTCATGGCTCTGTAAAGATATGTTACCTAATTCTGGAAACAGAACTAAAACAAATGAACCCTTTTCTAGTAATGAGATCAGATTTTTAAAGGTATTTAGATGCCTAAAGTTGCAAACAGGCACCTGGTAGGATTTTCATGAGTGCCAAGTTCCTATCTGCCGTTAGGGGTTTAAAAAAAAAAAGGCCCTAAGGCCCAGATCCTCAAAGGAAAATAATGGAAGTTAGGAGCCTAAATACCTTTGAGGATCTAGGCTCAAATAGCTTCTTTGATCTCTAGAGGCTAGGCCCCTTTCCCCTAGCCATTGGCAGTATTAATAGCAATGTAATGAGAGGTTTCAGAGTAACAGCCGTGTTAGTCTGTATTCGTAAAAAGAAAAGGAGTACTTGTGGCACCTTAGAGACTAACCAGTTTATTTGAGCATGAGCTTTCGTGAGCTACAGCTCACTTCATCGGATGCATAGCATATCGTGGAAACTGCAGAAGACATTATATACACACAGAGACCATGAAACAAAACTTCCTCCCACCCCACTCTCCTGCTGGTAACAGCTTATCTAAAGTGATCATCAAGTAGGGCCATTTCCAGCACAAATCCAGGTTTTCTCACCCCCCACCCCCCATACAAACTCACTCTCCTGCTGGTAATAGCCCATCCCTCTTTGAAACCTCTCTTTATAATGCGCATGATAATCAAGGTGGGTCATTTCCAGCACTAATCCAGGTTTTCTCACCCCCCCCCTCCAAAAACCACACACACAAACTCACTCTCCTGCTGGCAATAGCTCATCCACACTGACCACTCTCCTTACAATGTGCACAGCAATCAAGGTGGGCCATTTCCAGTATAAATCCAAGTTTAACCAGAACGTCTTGGGGGGGGTTTGTAGGAAAAAAACAAGGGGAGATAGGCTATCTTGCATAATGACTTAGCCACTCCCAGTCTCTATTCAAGCCCAAATTAATAGTATCCAATTTGCAAATGAATTCCAATTTGAATTGGAATTCATTTGCAAATTGGATACTATTAATTTGGATACTATTAATTTGGATTGTATTGGATAGTATTGGATACTATTAATTTGGATACTATTAATTTGGGCTTGAATAGAGACTGGGAGTGGCTAAGTCATTATGCAAGATAGCATATTGCTTCGTATTCTGCAAAAATATGCACACAGCGCACTCCATAAAAATGTACTAGACTTTTTGCGCTGCAAAGCAATTTCAGAATTGATGTTGCCACCTGCAATACCAAGGTATTGTCATTAAAACCAATCTGTTTCCTTTGTGAGCGTTATAACATTCTGACCACCCTTCAGCCATATAAAATAACTGAAGCCTTAGCACAGAAGC
This sequence comes from Chelonia mydas, assembly GCF_015237465.2. Lineage (NCBI taxonomy): Eukaryota > Metazoa > Chordata > Testudines > Cheloniidae > Chelonia > Chelonia mydas. Next base: position 128,168,498 of record NC_057849.1, read on the forward strand.
AAGCAAGCTACTTGGTATCAGTGAAAGCTGCCTTATGTGTCTGACCTCTTTGAAATTGCTGGCCTGATGAGTTTAATATGCCAGGACTCTGGAGTGAGATTTTTCCCTTAATGAGCATAGACCTTTTTATAAAATTTCAATTTATGTCCCACTATTAAGAATTTGCCAGTCCATTTCAATGAGAAATTCATCAATTATATCTCAGCTTTACACAGTCTTTTTTGTACTGATATATAGGCCTTGGCATCTGAAAGAAGGTACGGTCTTGAAGATTTGCCAGGCCTTGTATTGTAAGCATGATACTTACATTTCCTTTTGTAAAGAAATGGATTATATAAAGGGACAGCTACTTTCACATTCCTATCAGCATGGTAAATCAGACTGGGGGGAAAAAAAAAAGCTCTGGGCTAACATCTGTAAATCCTGCTAGTCCCTTTTAGAGAGGGTTTAGCTGGGTCTTAAAGACATTGGAAAGAGTCTTACTACATCTAATGACAAACATCTCTCTCATTTTAGGCTACATAACCTCCAGCCCCAAAACATTAATTTCCTTAGCACCTCAGTCCCATTCCCAATTGTATGTTGTGTTCCGAGATATTAGTTCAGCTATTTGAGAATCCAGAAAACCTTGAATGACACACTGTAAAGGTTTGTGGATAAATGCAAAAGGAAGGGCCACAGAACAAGTGAAGTCAGAGAATAAACATTGCTAAAGCAAATTACTAGATTAGGCTATTAATAGCAAAAATTATATTGTCTCTAGCTAAGGAACTATCATAATCAAAAAGGGGGAACTCATGGGAAATCTATAGCAGGGATTAGATTAGTGCCATTTTCTCACATTATCTTTTAACTAATTACATTTTATGTCAAATCATACCCATGATTTATAAGTCATCACTTACATTCCACCAATTTCCCATTGCAGTTTAGTTTTGAAAACATTCTTGATCTCTGCTTATCCTATCCCCCATCAACCAGGAATATTGCATAGTCTATAATATTGTATCAGAAGATTTCCATCCTGTTGGGTGAAAAACAAGATCCACTTCAACTTAGGTTTACACAGTTTTTTTAGCTTTTATTTTGTAGGATTTTAGACAATGCTATTTGTGAATTACATATACATGTGTAGTGGGGTGAATTACATATACATGTGACAGGGCTGAGGCCAGCCCTGGGAGAGGGCTGGGGCTGTGGGGAAAAGCCCAGGCTGATTAAGGGAGCAGCTGCAGCTGTGGCCAGCTCAATCAGGCCCAGCTGGCCCCTATAAGAGGTAGTGAGCCAGGCACCTACACAGTCTCTCTCTACCTGTAGTGGCAGAAGGGCCTGGCTGCAAGGTGCTGAGCAGGACACCTAGACTGGAGCAGGGCTGGGAAAGGGCCAGAGGAGCTGGGAGCTCTGGCCTGGAAAGTGACAGGCTGAATAGGTGCAGGGTTGCAGAGGGGCAGCCTGTGGGCAGGCGGAGGCAGCAGGTCCTAAACCCCCTTGCCTGTGATGAGTGGCGTATACAGTGCAGTCTGTCCCTGATACAAGGGGCTAAGTGGGGACTGGCAGTAGCCCAGACTGAGGTGAGATGGGGTTAGAGGGTGGGGGTTCCCCTGGATGGGGAGACCCAGAACCTGAGAGTGTGGGGGTACTGCCAGGGGGGCAGCACCCCAGAGAAAGGGGCACTGGGTCTTGGGAGGGACGTGAGGGGCCGGTGGTAAGGTGGATCACTGGCCTGCAGAGGGTGCTCTGGTGGCTGGATGAGCTAATTCCTGACAACTACCAGCAGAAGGTGCTGCAGGGCTGAGTCTGAACTTCTACAACATGTGAAAACAGACAAAGGCAAAAAGCATAACTGATGAAGTTACCTCTCCTGGGTCAAGGTGACTCTTTTCAAATCTCTGGTCTCTGCTATGTTCTTCCTCTGTGTCTTCTCCACTCTCTCTTATTGTCTGTCTATATGTTCTCCATTGTTCCATAACTTTGTGCAGACTCAGTTTACTAAGTTACCTCATTTGTGTATCTAAATATTCTCATGAATAAATCACAATAACCTAAATTAATACATTTTTGCTTATCCTGCTACAATTTACTATTATCTGTCTACTTATGCCATTTAGGTCTGCTGTTAACTTCACTGGCTTCCACCATGAGTGGTGTGTGTTTGTTTTTTCTTTCCTCTTACTGGTCTGTTTTTGTGGCTATGGGTTTTTACTTGTTAGCTTGTCTTGTTAGGAGGTGGGTGAAGGGAACCTGAAGTTAATAATTCCCTCATGACACTCTGCTTCACCCTGCTATGTACACAGATCAAGGTTTTTTACTAATAGGACATACAAACCAGTTTTCATAGTTTACACAACCACAAAGCTGTTTCAGAAGTTCTGAAATACTGCATCAGCAGAGATGCATGGAAAAGATCCTTTATATGTTCTTATAATACCATATATAACTTCTCAAACACTATTTAGTATATTTGACTAAATTAATTTCTAACAATACATCTTAACCATTGTCTTTTCAGTACAGGGCAACCGCTTATACTGCACAGTATCTAGACTTACTTATTTAGAGCTTCGCCATACTTGGTACTTTTCTCATTACGCCTTTTGATTTGTTATATAGATTTCAAGTTGACTGAGTAAAAATACTGCTCCCCGTGTTTACAAAGATGCTTGGGGATGAGAAGCAAAGTAAAAATAAGTGCACATCTTGCAAAACGCTGAGACACTATACTCCTGCCAGCATGTTATGCTGAACTCTAGGTGAGGTTCCCTAAGGTGCAGAGGGCATCATTTATGCTCCACATTGGGGCTGAATTGATAAGCTGCCATCAGAGTGAACCCAGGGGTGCCTTACAAAGCAGCTCCCCAAAGCAGGCACAGAGGGTGCAGGCTGGCCTGGAGATGGGCCACAATCTGTATTTGCATAGAGCGAGTGGCTCCAACAGACCATGGAAGGCGTCAGTAGAAGTTGTGGGGAATGTGGGTTGCTACGCTGCAGCCCTGTACCCTAGACAAAAGTACAATCTCCCTAATCCTGCAGCACTTCACCTGAATAAAGACAGGCTTTTTTGTTCTGGTGAAGTGATTCACCCACTGAGAGGTATGTAAATTAAGTTAGGGGATTAATATGGATAAACTAAGGCTTTATAATCAGTAGTGCGTGGAGATTTAGCCTCATGCCTTCTAATATCCATCACCCTGAAAAGGTATGACAAAGGCTCATTCTAGTATTTACCAGTTCTCAAGTTGTACTATGTGTTTAATTTTTATTTCATAAAATGGAATAAGAAAAAGGTGGTGGTGGGGGGGAACAGCCAGAGTTTACACACAAATCTAACCAAGAGTCACTAGTGAGGTGAACCCCTGTGAAAGAGCACAGCACAAAATGAGAAGACTAATGGACACTTTTTAATCAGGCACATAAGGCCAAGAAGTACCAGGTGCAAAATCCAGTATGGTCACCAGTGCATGGCAATGTAAGAATCCGAGTCTGGTCAGGAGTGAAGGCTAGTGCAAAACCAGAGCATAGAATGCAGGATGCATCATTATTAGCTTCAGAATCTCAACAGTTTAACTCATTCTACTAATCTAAATAAAATTCTAAAGACTGACATTTACACCAATGGACAGAGTTCAGTGGATAGACAAAATATTTTGAGTTTACCAGATCGTTCTTCAACATCATAGTCACAAACATGACAAAGATGGACACTGCTCTCTGCACTGATGGATAGCTGTTCAACAGGACTTTTCCAGTTCTTCCATCATTAATGAGACTCAGGCACCCTCAGCCAGAGGACTGCTTCCATCACTTCATCACCCCCTGCTGGATCAACACAAATCCTCACCATCTTCACCAACATCCACCCCCATATCAAATTTCATCGTCCGCCAGCTCAATCTGCTGTAAGTACTCTTTTCAAAGAGACTTTGGTAACATTGGAAGCCTACAAGACTATCTCTTGCAAACATAATATCACTGAAAATGAGTTTATAACAGTTATATAAAATGATATGATAGTACCCAGATTTATATAAAATGATATGATAGTAACCAGAATGTGTAAGATGAGTAAGAACTTCAAAAAGATTTTCAACATGTATCAGTAGATAAAACAGATGGAAATTTCTAGGGTACATTTGTGGGTCATTAGTTAAAATATAATAAAGATATTTATTTTCAAGGAATTCTAATTACTGAGGGGAAAATCTTGGCTTTTATATTAATAGACTTAACTGCTAGCATTTCTTTACCATTTACTAGTATTAGAGGGTTAAGTAATGAGTGATGAAAAATTAGAATGTCAACTGTGTATTCAAATACCTGTATTTGGTCTCTGTAGGACAGAGTTCAATATCAATTAATATAGATATGTATGTAGAAATCTAAGGATGCAGCAGAGAATGATGTAGTATATAAATCTGAGAATGAATTTTGTTTCCTTCCCGCAGAGAATAAAAAGCATGTGTGTCACACACACAAAGGAGTATGTTTCCTGACATAACTAGATGAACTCAAGCAGATGAAAATTTGAATTATTAGGATCTGAATTTATTATATTGGGTGCTGGTGTATCAGCATTTTATCCAGCTAAATTAAGAGGTTTTTTTTAATATGGCAATGAGAATTTACAAACTAATGATATTAAATTTTTCCCTGAGATTGTGGCTACAAGATTAGTGTCTCCCAACTGTGATTAACAGAGTCCAAAGAAGGTTTGTGAAAAAGGAATATTCACTCTGATTTGTCAAAACTCAGTCAATGATTATGACCTCCAGGCCTCCAAATCCAGTAAGCACATGCTTAACTATAAGCATGTCAGAAGTCCAATTAACTTATACCAATGAGAATCAGTTGTAACTCCTCTGAAGTCAGTAGATTTACACTGGAGTAAGACCAATGTAAGAGAATTGTTTTGCTCTCAGTAAATGGCATATAAAGGGGAGATAGACACAAAATTGAGGGAGACCGCACAGAAAAGTGACTTTTAAATGCATCCAGTAGGAACATCTGAAGATACAGCTATTTGGGGAAATGATGCTGCTACACATACAGGAAATAACTAAAAACTACAATTAAACTGTCAATGTCACAGGCCCTTTTAGGAGTGCATAATGTAAAGCTATTAAACTTAGAGCTTGAAAAAATTTTGCATTTTGCACTTAGACACTATTCATACTCATTTCAAAATCCTTAATGTTCTGCAACTGATAAATGGTTTGTCAAGGTCCAGGATTATCCTTGACATGGGGTTGCGGGGGGAACAAACTCTCAAACTCCGCCTAATAAACCAGGAAAATGACAAATCAGACTAATGTAGTATTCTGTTGGTCTTTCATGAATGGTGTGAAGTAAAACATGCAGAAAAACTGCTACAGTTTATGGTATAATCTTTCCATCCGAAATAATATTTTTTAAAAATTACTATTAATGCTATTTTAAGGTAGTTAGTAGTTAACATGCACTTGCTTAGTGCTATGCATATTTATAATAATGTTTCTACCCACTACAAACTATTCTTTTGTATGCCTTTCTCCTGTTGGTCTACAAAATGAACAGGGAAAAAAAGAAAGGGATAGAAGCATTTGCTTGCTCAGATGCTCTCAGTCTTTATTTTGGCATGTTCAGGGATAAAATGCCAGGGTGATGTTTGTGTGAGCATTCTCACTGGAAATGGAGAGTGTTTACCATGAACAGAATGACATTGTTTGCTGACTGCTATAATACTCCTTTTGCTTGAGAACAGAGCAAACATAAAGGGAAAGTAGAATCATGTTTTGGTTCAGAGTAGTGGATTAGTGTTCTGTGTAAATATGACCCTGTTCGTTTAGAGGATTTCTCATCTATAAAGATATTGGGCCAAATCCAGGCCACAGTGAAGTCCATTGCAAAAATCTCTTTTGATGTCAATGGAACCAAGGTTTGGCTCAACTCATTTAAATACACTAATGTGTCTATCCAGGACTGAAAGTTGGCACTCTGTGATAGTTTCAGTGTCTTGAGTTTCCAAGATAGCAGCATTGCTGTTGGAGAAAACAGAGGTGGGCTGCATATGGCAATACCTTAAAAATTTGGGCTCTTCAGAAACCAATATAGCCACCTTCATTGGCGTCTGAGTCCACAGTCATAGCTTGCAACATTTACTCAGTAGAATAAAGTTTCTACTGAGAGTAGGGCATTGCTATGCAGCCTTTCAGATTTTGTAATTAGACTATTTAAAGCTAAACAGCAATTTCTCTAAAAACAGGTATCAAGGATACAATTTTGAGTGAAGAGGTTTTCTGGGGGTTTTGCTTGTTTTTGTTAAATAAATTTGTATCAGATACAGGGGAAAAATATACTCCCAGATAGTGTTGTTCAACTCTGAATTTCCTCAGTCTTCTCTGGCCTTGACTAACCTAAATAGCTTTTATCTATAAATTTTTGCCACTTCACTGTTCACCCCCTTTTTACATACCAAAGATATTAAACTACAAGAATTCTAGTGCAGAATCTTGTGACATCCCACTTTTACCTTTTGCTATGTTGACAATTACCATTATCCGTCATCTTTTCTCTGACTTTTTAACCCATTAATATATTTTACTACTTACTTACTTTCCTTATAGATCTCTTGTGAGGGACTTTCTCAAAGGGTTTCTGACAGTCCAAATCAATTATGTCAGTTTGTTCTCCATTATCTCCTGTTACCTGGCAACTCGTTCTCCAGTAGAGCTTCACAGTCCACAAACATGTCATTCACTGTGTTTTAGAACATCTACACACAATTGCCTAAAATATGCTCTGCCACACCAGACTGATCAGCTCTATGAATTCTGAGGGAAAGAAGTTAATTCATTTTTTTTACAGAGGCCAAAGCAGCATAGCAGATTCATTCTCAATTAGTTAATCCAAATCAATAGCCTGCATGTATATTGCTTGATAGCTATTTAGAGGTGATCAATAAAGGTCAGTCTGTGTTCACTACAGTACTGTGAAACTAATATAAGACTGATTACTGCAACAGAGGCATATTATTTCATATCAGTATTTTGTGATTAACAATTGGGGTTCTTAAAACCCAAACTTATTGCAACCAGGCTTAGCTAAAAACAGTAAACCATAAAATAGTCTCCCAATAACCATCTACTTCTATGAGGAAAATCATACAGATTGTCCATTAGGTCATACATGTTCGCAAAAAATGGATGGACACACAGATGCATTCAAAAATATTAGGAAAGCAAGCAACAGAATAAAATCCAGTGTTAACCTTCTGCCTGGCCTCTGCAATGGTTAGTCACAATATAATCCTCTACATATCTGTGAAATGCATTAATAAACTCAGACAAGCACACAATGCAAACATATAAGGAGTTTCAAATGAACCTTTGTCAACAGTCACTCACAGCCAAAATATATATATAAATAGTGCTCCCAGCACTGGCTAAAGGACCAGTGGTTTTCTTTAGCATTATTTTTCATGGCTTGACTTAAGAAAGCAATTCATACACAAGCATCTGACAGTTACATATAGGTTAATAACAGAGAAATTATTTTATGTGCACAGTCCAAGGTATTTACATGCACTAGAGAAACTTAATCATACAAATCTTCACCTCTTCTGAGAAAGGTAACTCCAGTTCAGCTGATGAGGGAAGTATATGCAACAAGTTTGTGGTGTGTGTTGTGAATGTTTAGAGAGGCCCCTAAGGGACAAATAGCAAGGAGGTAAGAGTGTGTGTAGAAAGGAAACAGAGTCTGGCATTCACTCCAACCGTGGTTTGCTGGCCTCTAAGCTTTGCATGATGGCAGAGTGGAATCAAAAAAAGATCCAACAGATCACAGAACATCCCTGCCAAAAGGGGAAAGGAAACAAACAAGCAAACCCTCAAGTCCAGACAGAAATGGCCAAAAAGCTGTACAGAGATAGTGTCAGAACAGGCAGAGTTACGGTTGCTACCTTCAGGACCCAGAAAATCCAGCCAATGGTCACCGCTCCCCCACTCCTGCTACCAATAACAAATAGGGTCACTCCCCATATGAGAAGGCTCCTGGAAACACCTAAGGAACAAAGACTGAACTGGGGGAAGTACTAGACCCAGGCTAAAGGGATTTCTAGCCTGTGAATGAAACACCTGGGGAGTCCAAACTGTTAAAGCAAGTGCAGCTTGCACCTTAATCTGCAGGCTGCTTTTATCATCTCCTAGGGTGAGAATCTGCTAATTCATATCCAATCTATCTAGTATATTAAGCTTAGTTTGCCTTTTTTGTTTGTTTGCTAGGTAATCTGCTTTGATCTGTTTGCTATCCCTTATCATTTAAAGTCTATCTTTTGTCATTTATAAACTTGTTTTTGCTTTATCTAAACCAGTGAGTTGGAGTGAAGTGCATGGGAACCTTAGCTCAAGGGTCAGGCTGTTGCATATTCCACTCCACATTGAGGGAGGAGGCAAACTTCAAAAGCTTATGCTGTATTGTTCCCTGTGCAGTGCAAGATGGTATAATTTTGGGTTTATACTTCAGAGGGGATGTGTGCCTGAAGAGTTGGAAGTTGCCTTAGCTGTAGCCTTTCCATTTTTGGTTCATTGCAGGGGCTGGACAGAGAGCCTGCATGTAACTGCAGCTGGGTGTGGCCCTACCTGTATGAAGGCTGGTGAAAGTGCAGGCTGGAGGGCTTTGCAGCTTGTCACAGCAATATAGTGTGAGAGGGAGCCCAGGCTGGTGGATCAGGGGGCTCAGTGATACCCCGGGTCCAGGTGGCACCCCAAGTGGAACCCATCACAACCACATTGTTTTGTGTTAGTACTGGATGGGGGACAAAACAGCCAAAAAGAGGGCTATCAAGCTTAAAATGGACTAATGCCCTGATTACTCCCAGGAGCCTCAGCTCCTGAGGAAGCCCCCCTACCATCCTCTCAGGATCCCCTGCATCCCCATTCCTTACCTCTCCCTGCTGGTGAGCCTTGGCTCCATCCCACTTTCCAGCACTGAGAAGAGCCACTGTGATTTTATTAGACTGAGGGCCTGGCACACCAAACAGGACCCAGGTGTCAGCCATGCTTCCATGTGCCCTAGTTACAAGATTGCAGTGTAGCTGTACATACACGCAGCTTACAGGGAACATTGGTCCCAAGTAAAAAAAAACAAAACAAAAGGCACATTAAATCTTTTCACCTCCAATCAGCAACGTGCTACAAAAACTAGCCAAACTGGTTATAAAACCTCCAGGTGACAACCCTAGGAAGAAGAGGCCTGAAAACAGAGTCTAGAGAGAACTGCTATGGTGAATCTCCGCTGCAACAGGGAGAGAGGATAGGAAAGCAAGGGACAGTGAAATTAAGGCCCACAGCAACATCACTTTGTTACCTCTGTGTGGAGAAAGGTGGTATGTCCCTTTAAGGAAGCAAAGAAAAAGCATGTGTGGCGGGTGGAATCTATAGTCTGGTAGACTAAAGGAGATAGCTGATCCAGACTCTTTCCAAATACCACCCCGAGCACAATTTCATTTTTCAGACCCTGGCTAAGCAGATTCCGGAGGATCCATCAGGCTTCTGGTTTAGAACAACAATCAGAAGAGAAGTAAATTAATACCCTGCTCTTTACAATGGGACCTGTAGCAGAGGACATGACCTTCTCTGGAAACCTCACAGATGCGTGGATAAAACAGATGAATACCATTAAAGAAGAAATGGATCAGCATTTCATGCTATGCCATTATGTGGTTTTTGAGTGGGCGCAATTTTCATTTACACAAAGCAAGAGAAGGGTGAGTCAGTGAATGGTTTCACAACAGCCCTGAAAACCTAATCTAACTCCATGGCTATTGGGAGATGAGTGAGAATTTATCAGGGACAGGCTCATTGTAGGGGTGAGGGACGGTCAACTTTCAGGCTACAAAGTGATCCTAACCTCACAGAGACACAGAAGAACATAGTCCTCAAAAGTCAGTGCATAAAGAAGCAACAGCCCCAGGAATAACTTTGAGGAGGAAGAAGAGAAGAACATAAGAATGGCCATACTGAGTCAGACCAAAGGTACATCGAGTCCAGTATCCTGTCTTCTGAGAGTGGCCAATGCCAGGTGCCCCAGAGGGAATTAAGAGAACAGATAATCATCAAGTGATCCTCCCCTGTCGCCCATTCCCAGCCTCTGGCAAACAGAGGCTAGGGACACTATCCCTGCCCAGCCTAGCTAATAGCCATTGATGGACCTATACTCCATGAATTTATCTAAAACTTTTTTGAACCATGTTATAAATTTGGCCTCCACAATATCCTCTGCCAAAGAGTTCCACGGGTTGACTATGCATTGTGTGAATAAATACTTCTGTTTGTTTGTTTTTAAACCCCCTGCCTATTAATTTCATTTGGTAACCCCTAGTTCTTGTGTTTTGAGAAGGAGTAAATACCACTTCCTTGTTTACTTTCTCCACACCTGTCATGATTTTATAGACCTCTATCATATCCCCTCTCAGCTGTCTCTTTTCCAAGCTGAAAAGTCTCAGTCTTGTTAATCTCTCCTCATACGGAAGCTGTTCCAGACCCCTAATCATTTTTGTTACCCTTTTCTGAACCTTTTCCCATTCCAATACATCTTTTTTTGAAATGGAGCAACCACATCTGCACACAGTATTCAAGATGTGAGCATACCATGGATTTATATAGAGGAAATATATTTTCTGTCTTATTATCAATCCCTTTCTTAATGATTCCCGACATTCTGTTTGCTCTTTTGACTGCCACTGTACATTGAGTGGATGTTTTCGGAGAACTATCTACAATGACACCAAAATCTTTCTTGAGTGGTAACAGCTAATTTAGACCCCATTATTTTATATGTATAGTTGGGATTATGTGTTCCAATGTGCATTACTTTGCATTTATCAACATTGAGTTTCATCTGCCATTTTGTTGCCCAGTCACCAAGTTTAGTGAGATCCCTTTGTAACCCTTCGCCATCTCCTTTAGACTTAACTATTTTGAGTAATTCTGTATCATCTGCAAATTTTGCCACCTTACTGGTTACCCTTTTTTCCAGATCATTTATGCATACGTTGAATAGGACTGGTCCCAGTACAGACCCCTGAGGGATGCCACTATTTGCCTCTCTCCATTCTGAAAACTGACCATCTATTCCTACCCTTTGGTTCAGTAACTGGTTAAAAGATAGGAAATCATGAGAGGACCTTGTCTCTTAACCACATGGTTGAAGCCATTGATATGGGAAGGACAATCTCTCAGGATGCCCATAAACAATATCCAAACTGGTACAAGCTCAAAGGGATCCAGAGGGCTATTATAGCAAAGAGTTAAGAAAAAGAATACAACAAGAGCATGAAAGAATGCCTAGGGTGTGGCAAACCATCTCACAGCAAACAGCTTTGTCCACATGCAAGGAGTGTCTAAAAAGGAGACATTATGCAGGAGTTTGCAGATCTAAATGCATGGTAGTAGCAGTCTTCTACTTTCAGTAGTCTTCTTTCAAGAAGACCCAAAAGACACTGGCTCCAAGGTGTGCAATCTCATGGATGAGCAAAACGAAGCACTATGATCCCAACAGGAAAGTGTAAAATACACTTCAAAATAGATATAGGTGCTGATGTAACAGTGATTCCAGAATCACTTTAAAGGAGAATGAAACCATCAACACTTCAAGAGAAAAAATATTGAAAGGCCCAGGAGTCTCCATTAAACCTGAGGAAGAATAATTTTGGCCACTCAAACTCAGACAGAAGGCTAGAATCCCAAGAGATCTACATAGATTCCTATGTTCTCTTCTACTTGGCCACCTAACAGTCACTCTCCTAGGCCTTGTTATAAAGAATAGAATCAGTCACTCAGGACCTAGAACCTGAGACTAGGAAGAGATTCCCCAAATTATTCCAATGATTGGGGAAAGCAGAGCAGAAATACTACTAACGATGATTACTGGTTACTTCATTAACAACTTTTACCGAATGCAAAGCCAGTTGCTCTGTTAACACCTCTGGCAAATGGATTCAGCTCTGTGAAACTGTAGATGGGAAGGAATTTGAGGTCCACTATCCCAACCATCTCTTCCCAACTAGACCCTTGTTGGCCTGACTTCCAGATTCTACAGAAGAAGGAAAATCAACAGGAAAGTCAGTCAGAAGGACTTCCATAGATGCCATACACAGTGGCAGATTAGGGTTAGGGGCCCACAGAAAAATGGGCACCCTCACACCCCGACCCGCTCTGCCTGCCCGGCACTCCTGTCGGGGAGCAGGGGCTTGCCCCGCTCCACCTGGTGCTCCTGCCAGGGAGCAGGGTCGGGGCGCGGGGGCTTGCCCCGCTCTGCCTGGCGCTCCTGCCAGGAAGCAGGGGAAGCCCTCGTGCCCCAACTCCGTTTCCTTGGCAGAAGCGCGAGGGGAAGGAGAGGGGTGACTGAAGGCAGAAGCGGTGGGTAGGGGCCTCCACTTGCTCTGTCACAGGGCCCCACAAAAGTTAAATCCACCTCTGGCCATACAGGCAAATCCTCGTGAATACTGTAACCAGAAGATCACTTTTGGGTGAAGGCCTCAAGAAAAGGGGACAGTGAAGGATGTACCAAGACCCCTCAGTCCTACTTTGTTAGGATGCCAGCATGAATAACCTGTCAGAACTGGGGTTGTCTTGTGGTGTCATCAGTGAGATCTCCAGTGCACCCTGATCATTACCTGAGACTGAACCTGTGAACAACACCCTACCAGTCCATATAGAATGACCAGTGTGTCCTCCAGATCCTCTTCCTGTGAGGAGTTATCCAGCAAGAGAAAGACAGCCTCCTGCATTTTTGCAGGATTACAAGAGATTTTGAGTATTAAAGAGAATCAGAGCCAAATGTCTTAAAAGAGCAGAATAAATCCCTCAAGCAAGGCTGAAGGTTTAGGCAGTCCTTCATGCATGGAATGATTACTATCCAACAAAAAGTACAATGCCTGTAGTGTGTAAACAAAAGCCATCCTGCCATAGCTTGTGTTGCTCGAAATAGGCACAGGAAAGATGTCATAGATCTCTGACTTTCTTCCCATTTGTGGCATAGTGCTGTTTTTGTTGGACAGTAATCATCCCCTTCAGTGCAGTTTCTCCCTTCAAGATACCAGTCTCCTCTCACGTTAGAATTAACTGATCTGATTTATATATTGATCAATCCTGTGTCTTTTTTGCCTGACCACCCAGGGAAGTTATCAATGTTGTAACTGGAGACCACAAAAATATGTATGCTGTGTGGCTTGCTGTTAGTTCTGTCTGTGTATCAAATTGTGCTTTGAATACACCTCTTGTGGTTTCCAAAAAATAAGCATGGATTGGTTGTAGCTATGCATGGCATCCTTCCATTATGTATCAACAAAAGCACCAGACCCATCTTAATCTTCATATTTGTACTGCACACCTGTAAATTCACTCTCCCGGCAGGTTACACTCCAAAATAAAGTTGTATTGTTATATTTTACGACAACTGCTTCATTCACCATTATGCCAATTTCAATGGAGTTACAACAGTGTAAAGCTGAAATAATATAGTGGTCAATCTACACCAGTATGTTACTGCAGCTTTACAACGGTGTAATTCACGGGCAGAATTCTTCTAGGTATTTTTCCATCCAGAGCAACAATGTACTCAGCATAAATTACTATAACTTTAAGGAAAACAACAAAACAAGAACGAACAAAATTAAAGTTTCCATAGAGACAGCACTGTGTTGCAGCATCATATCTGCCTCACAAAATGGCAGCTCCTCGTGTAAGAGAGTAGACTCCCCTACCAATGTAAAGGATATCACAGGGAAAATGGTTAAACTTAGCTATGTGTGATGTTCAGTGATCATCCCGTGCTTCTAGTGCTTGCAAGAGACTGCTTTACTCTGTGTCCAGTTTTACCTAGCTGTACATCAGAGCTTCACAGCGCCTCTCCCAGACTCTTGGTCTGGGAAGCTCAGCCCATACAGCCACAGCCCCATATAGCACAATGTACACGGTGTCAGTCACAAAGTGAAGCTGATTGCAGATTAAGTTGAACAAGTGAAACCTCATTAAATCCTGTGGAGTGCTCTATCCATTGGACTGTATTGCTTCCAGCCATATAGACAGAGCAGTCCATAGGATTTAATACTAAGGTAATTTTTACCAATGCAAACAGGGGTCAGGTGTCAGTGAACACTGTCCAGAATGCCATATCTCATAAAGTGAGCCTTCACTTTGCCAATCAGGCAGGGCACTGACCTCCCAAAAATGTGAACAGTAGTCCACTGTAATTAAGTACTGCTTTTCCTGAAGGTGCATAAGTCAACTCTCACCTTTTCCCATGGTCAGGTGGGCAGTTCATGTGGTAACAGTCTCTTTCTGCTGGTGGTTATCACATGACCAAGGAGTGGCATTGTTTACTCATTCCCGACCAGCAGACACACTCTGACACAGCTGTCAGTGTCCAGGTGTGTGTGTGTGTATATATATATATTTTTGCATATCCTTATGTAATGAAATGGAGACAACAGCTCTGTCCTCAACATATTTTATTCTGTACACTCACCTCATCCGAAAATGATTCTGCTCCTGCTGGTACTTGGCTTTTGTCTTCTTGCCACCCTGCTAGTATCACTCTCCTGGCTGCATGTATTTGGATGTCCTTTTTAATAGCCTTTTTGATTTCCATCAGCTTTGCTACTGAAACTGGGAGACTGAATGCATTAACATACTGCACTATGTCCTGATCCCCTTCCCTCATCTATCTGATGGTGAGTATATACATCTTGCTCAGGGTATCCGATAACACCAGTAATTGTCCTGAATGATATCTGATCTCTACAATGCAGATATCATCTAGTACAATTATTTTCATCCCAGGTAGTCCTTCCAGTGCTTGGGTGAATCTTCTCTGGAACACCTCTTGCGCTCTACTTATGTGCATCAGTATGCACAGCCATCTGTAGCAACCAAATGGTGTTGCAAAGGTTGTCATCATTCTAGACTCTTTATCTTGGCTTATGCGCTCACTTTGCAGACTGTAAAGATTCGAGCTTTGGAAAGTTCTGACAAGATTTTAATCAATTGTGAGCAGGCGATAGTGACATGTTTTCAATGCCCAGTTCAGTGCCTTTGAGCCTATGCAGATAAATTGTTTTTAGTTATGTGAGGTCACGTTTTCCTTCAGGCGGCACCCTGATTGTACATTATTAGATTGCATGTTTTGTAATGGGCACGTTCGAGTCCAATTCACCCCAAGAATCACATTGCAGGAGGCCCTGTTATACAGCTGAAATGGCATAGGGCATTCGCCTATTAACATTATTGCATGCACAAAGATTGGCATTGTCCCTGGTTGCTTTCCTGTCCTGACAGCCCTAATCTGATATGCCCCTTGGACTCCAACAGAAAGTCATGATGTCATCACTGTTGTCTGATGTGACATCTACCGCCGACTGATTCTTTCTGGGATCTGCCCCTGCTCTTGCACACACTAAAAATAATGCAACTCACCTCATTCCTTGCACCGCTTTCCTAGTGCGGGGCACTTCTTTCCCCACTTACGCTGTCTCCACAGTAAATGCATCTCACTATGGGTATGGAACCCTGGCCACTTGCTCTCCTTTTGCTGTCATCTCACTGCACTTACTACTGGGGGTGTTGTGCCTTCTAGAGCTTCCATCCTTTCTCTTGAAGCTCCTGCTGCATGCCCAATGTCTAAGTATCTGTCTAATGTGAGACTGCCTTCCCGGAGCAGCTGCTCCTGCAGGTGGTGACCCCAAATGCCACAGACTGTCTTGTCACAAACCAGGGAGTCTGTCAAATACCCAAAAATACATGTAGCAGTCAACGTGCTTAAGGCTATAACATAAGGTCTATCCCCTCTCCTTCAGAATGGTCTCATGAAAAACCTGTGAACTCCAGTTTCATTCTGCTGTGGGAAGCAATAGTTCCCCTAGGGCTCCTAGGACTGCTGTGAGGCGTGGGACAGTGGAGAGCTTCAGAGTGCTGCAGACCCCTCTGCCTTGTTCCCCAATAAGGCAAAGCAACAGTTTTACTTTCCTGCTGTTGTTGGCCTCCTGCATGGCCAGGTCTGTGTACAGATTGAACGACTCCTTCCACCAGGTCCATTGCTGGGCTAGGTTTGTGTCTGGAAAAAAACAGGGCTCCAGGGGGCTTCTCAGAGTTCCATGGCTCACGCTACCAGCTTCAGCACTCACCATTCAGATGCTGCCACCACCTTTTATTAGCATAGAGTGAAGCAGGTTAAGTTGAACAAGTGAAACTTTATATTAAACCCTGGGACTATCCTGTCCATTTGGCTGAACTGCATCCAGCCTAACTCTCTGCATTCCCTGTACTACTGGTGCCCCATCAATAACAGTCCTTCCAGGGAACATGAGCCCCCTGACTCCAGTACCACTAATCATGCATTACCAGAGAAAAGCCCTGGGCTAATATTTTGACAGTGTTCTGCAGATGTTTTATTATAGCCATGAAGAATACTGTGCATTCCCCTACAACAAATTCTAATGTAAATGATTTTGTAAGGGATGTTAAATACTTTCTCTCCATATTTCTGTTGTGACATGATGTAATGAAGCATGAGAAGAGCTGATTACCTATTGTATACAAGCAGCGGAATTTCATAAGTATGTCACATTGACATAGATTTTTTCTGTGCTCCCAGAGATGATTGCTGGCAAGTCCATTGTGAGTTTAACATACCACCCAGCTTCAGTTATTTGTTGGTTATCAGCTGGTATTTGTTGGTTATTCAACTACAAAGTCTGAAAATGGTCTGTTTTCTTTTCTGAAATGTTTTGTAAACTGTAGATATTAGAAATCGGGAACCCATTCTAAACACCTCTGGATTATCCTCTTTTACAGCACTAAGCAAAGTTATCCAGAAGCCAAGCAGCTGGGTACACCAGCCATCAAACAGGCTGGGTTGTAGTATCTCAAGATTTCCCATGCACCCTCATAGGATATTTTATATTTACCTTGGTGTTTTGAGTTCTCTTGCAGTGATTCTCTCTCTTATCAGTACCAAACACCACAATGCAAAGGAGATTCAGCCCATAAAATCCACTGGCTATTAGAGCTCC
The DNA here is from genome assembly GCF_015237465.2 of Chelonia mydas. Taxonomy (NCBI): domain Eukaryota; kingdom Metazoa; phylum Chordata; order Testudines; family Cheloniidae; genus Chelonia; species Chelonia mydas. Next base: position 128,185,542 of record NC_057849.1, read on the forward strand.
TGAGGCTAGACAGGCTAATTTTTGTCACCTGTTCTTTCACCAGGGTCAAAGATAAAACACAAATGCATTTTGCAGGTAATCATCCACTAGTACTTTCTTATCAAAAGCTGCATTTCTCTTCACGCAGAGTGATTAATGTGCCATGATATATCAGATCAAGTTAGGCTAAATCACACAGACTGCTGGGAACAATCATTTTTCTTGGTCTCAGCAGGATCTGAAGGACTGAACTGGAGTAGCATTCACAGAGACAGCAGAGTTTACTTGAAATGACAGATCATTACTTTGATCTTGGCACCCAGGCGGTGGTGCTGATCTGCCAAATCATTGATGCACTCTACACAGACACACCCCTGTGCAATCATGCAGTAAAGATCACCACCTACCCTAAGCACACATGAGGCATTGCCATATATTCTTTATTACTTCCTTACTTATTTCTTCCTTCCTCCAAAGCTCAGGGCCCCTGAATTAGAAGTATCTGTGCATACAAGCATAATGACCTTGATGCATGAAAATCATACTTCAAAGGAAACATATGATTTTTACATTGAGAATGAATAATAATTGGCATAGCTTCACTCTAAAACATGTATTTCACCATGACAGAGCTGAAGTAGAGCCGAGCAATGTATCAAAAACAAACTGAAGAGACTCTTGTTACCATACAGGGATGTACCAGTGCCTTGGGAAACGTGTGTGGTTCTTGCTTTCAAACAACTTTTGAGGTGGCTGCATTTTTGTGAAGTAAAGAGATTATTGCTTTCTGATTTGGAAACACAACTCCCATTGGCTTCCACTGGAAGTTTCACATGTGTATCTTGGATCAGAATTAGGCCCATGGTTTATAAATTGCTTTCAGAACTTTAAAACTGAAGAGACACTATGATAGGCTGTATTTTACCATAGGGAATCTTGGTCACCCCTTATTCTTTGCAGAGGCATGTAAGGGCTCCATTGTGATCCACCTCAGGTAGCAATAGCTTTAACGAGAGTTCTCTCAGATACAAGCATCAAGGCCCTCTACTACTGTTTGTGCTTCCATTGCACTTGAGAATTTTTTGAGAACAAGCAGCTATTTTCCCTTATCCTATCTCAATCAGAAAATAAACTGCAGCTTTAATTTTTTAAAAATATACTGTAATTAAGATGTTTTAGCTTGTGTGTTTGATATACTGCCCAGTACTACGACTAAAGTGTCCTGTGTTTACTTAGGGTCAGATCATAGTCACAGTAAAGTGTGTATATGAGGGGTGGGGGAGCAAGAGAGAGAGGTGTATGGAGCCCCTTTACTTTCCTGTACTTGCGACTCCTGCTACTATGGGTAGCCGTGCAAGGCGGACAGCAGTTGCCAGCAGGCTGCTTACTCCCATCTCCATGTAAGTAGGCAGAAAATTGTTTGATATTTGGTTCCATCTCCAAAGCACCTGCCATATCAGCTGAGCCAGCAGATTTCCAGATGGTCTATTCGGTCTATTCCTGAGGTTGCACAAGTATGTGATGCCCTATACTCAGGGAAGATTTAAAATATAGCCCATGAAGTACACAATAAAGTATACTAACCTGAACACCATCTACTTGTTTTAGGCTAGACATTGTGGTTTGGGGATTCCAGGTTTTTTTTCCTGACCAAATAAATACAGAAGCACTGTCCCTTCTGTTAATAAATAATGCACAATATACCCTCCTCAGACAATTTCATTTGAGAGTTGGCCAGGCACTCCATCAAAACTGATCAGCTTCTATTGCTTTTTGAGTAATGTAACTGTGATATCTTCTTAACACATTACCCCCTCAATTCTCCTTAATGTAAACCTTCTGATTATCTTACAAAGTGCAATGATCTATGTCTAGATTGTTTGTTCTGTTTAAACTCAAATTTATTTTGTCTTTCTATATATTTCATGCAGAGTTGTAGTGTGATGTTGAGGAGATTTATTGTCCTGACAAGTGCATTTGTTGTGTGATAATTGTATGAAATAGCAGCTTCTTTAGCAACTCTGATCACAGGATCCAAGACCTTTTTCCAATATCTATTTAATGCACATACTCATCATCACCAATCCCCTTCCAGACTCTCAGGCCTGGGTTAACTAGTTTGGAGTGTAATGGATTGGCCTACTTAACTTACTGATGGTTCTTTTTGTTTCTTTACCTTGTTATTTTGCACAGGCAAATCCTCCAACCTGGTCATATAGAAAGCAAGTTTCATCTAAATTACCACCTCCATAACCTTTGCATATAAACACACTTCTGGCAGAGATTCTATGTACAGTACACAAGTTTGGGACGTAAGGAAATCAGGATTGGGCTCTTTGTATGCAACTGAGGCAGGCACTACATTTTCAAGAAGAGTGAATAAATTAAGACAGTACAATGCAGAGCAAATGTTAAACAGTCTTAATTGTGTGCACACATCTATTCATTTGCTAATTCACCATTAACTGATTATTATTATTTACATTGCAGCAGTGTCCGATCAGGATCAGTGAGCCGTTGTACTAGCTGCTGATTGGTTGGTTGTCCTAAGCTCCTTCCGCTGTAGAGGCAGAAGGAGCATGCCTCATACAACCAATCAGCACACACACAAGAATTCCCTGTGTTCCACTGGTAGTATGGAGTTTGCAAGGACTTGTCAATTCATTCTTAAGGCACCCCACCATGTATGCAGTTGCTGCTGAAGTCTTGGAGGCTGGATCCACATTGGGAGTTTTTGGCTGATGAAGGGAGATGACCCACGGTATAGTCCTTCCTGCTCACGTTCAGCTCCTGGGGAGGGGGATAGTATGGGTCCTTTCTGGTCCTCGCCTTTCCCTGCTACTGCGTCTGGTGAAGACTAGTGCTGGAAGAACTAGTCACTATTTGTTTGTTTCTAGTACCTTTTTATGTTCATAAATTATCTGAGAACAGACTTAGATTCTTATGACTTTCATCATTATTTGATGAATGGTGTATGAAAACATTTTAGCCTATGGATAAACCATGGCTCTTGCTTTGAATAGCAGGTAATTGTAATTTGATATTCCACTGTGTGATTAGTCACCTACGTCACATGGGATTGTTTCTTCTTCCCAAGTACCAATATTTTGATAATAGATAATTACATGAGTATTAGTATGCAATTAATATTTATACAAACGCTCAAAACTTTCTTTTTCCAAATAAAAGGATTGTGAACACTTAGTACATTTGAATGAATATCTGGGCACATTTTTGCAGTGTTTGCCCATCATAGTTCTGATAGACATGGTCATTAATAATGGCAAAGGTTACATATGTAGCTACAGTATGTTTAAGGGAATAATTTACTGCAATTTTTCTGGACACCCAATTTCCTATACTGCTCTCTCTCTCCCCCCACTTTATATTAATAATATTAGGAGGGCAACGTTAGTACTGATTGGATGGCCAGTTTACCAGTAAATTGCAAGTGCATCCCAGTAAAATAAAGAGTATTTATCAATAAAGTCAAACTTGCAAGTTTGATAATATTTGAGGTAAGCTGCATCGGCTATTTCAAACACTTATGAATTAGTTATATTTACTGGATCATGGGGTCAAACAAAACCTAACTTTCCCTTTAACTTCTCCCATTCAACACATTAGTACCGAAATGCACAGATAATTGTTTCTGTCCAAATCATCTCTATGGGCACAGTGCATTGCTCACTTACACTGCTGTAAATTGGGAGTAACTGCCCTACTTGGTGAAGAATTTATAATTGCAGTTGCTCTCTCCAGAGCTATGTTACCATGCAGTTCTTCATAACAGCTGCCTTCAAACACCTCTCTTTGGGAAGGATGCTCACTATGTAGAGAGACCTCCAGTATAAGATTATGTTGATTGTCTCTGCATCCACTTGCACTGCACAATCTTGTTAGTTTTTTGGGGGGAAGGAAGCTATGCTGTAATGAGTGACCTTCTTCCAGAGTATGGGGAGACAGGGGTCTACTCAAGTTCCCTCCAGACCCCACTGCAGGTCCTCATAGTCTCTCTCTCTCCCCACCAGGTGGATGCCCAAGGAGATTCTTGGAACAAACAAACAAAACAAAACAAAAGTCCTGTCCTCTCTTTCTTCCCTTATGCGAGAGGTATATTGCTGGGACAATAAAGGGTGATAAGGGTGACCTACTCAGGCAATCTTCCTCTGTCAGCCCTTTGAGGTCTACCTCCAGTTCCTCCGCATGGGCCATATTGCTCTGAGGCTGGGCCTTGCAACTTCAAAAGTGATGAGACTTATTACTGTCCCCTCTCAGCAAGCCACCCCCTTCCTGTGGCAGCTTTTCCTTTTAATCCCCCCCACCCTTCAGACAGAACAAACCTTGCAGATGTATCTCATTGGGGTTGAGCAGGCCCAGAGGTGTAAAAATCCTCATAATACACAAATAACCTGCCCATTTAAAAAGTTTCTTCCTTATCTCATGCAGGTAGTGGCTGGTTTACACCCCAAAACATGAGGATTTATATCCCTGGTATGTATTTTTAGCCTGTTTAAGGTAACTGTGGATGTTTTATTACCCATATACCTGTCTAATCCTTTTCTGAAGCCTGCTATGCCTTGGACTGAATGTCATTTGTGGCGACTAGATGCAGAAGCTGAGAGAAATCAGTGGAGGGATTCAAAGAAGAAACTGACTTGATCCAAGTAGTGGAATAGGAAGATGACTTGAGCTGCAGTTTTGGGTAACCTGGACCAAAGATGCAATTACAGGAGTTGATGTGGGAACTACCTAAAGAGAAAGGAGGATAGATCCTCAGCCATAGGTCCATTCCCTTTGCACCACTCCTGAGGCAGCTGAGGATTTAAGGGAATTCCTGGCTAGCATGGCCAGAATATATAGTGCTCCAGTGATCGAGGGGAACAGACCAGCAAGAACCACACTAGTCACTTCAGGTTAAAGTAGCCTTCTATTAAACCTAACGAAAGCTGTTATAAATATAAAGGGAAGGCTAACCACCTTTAAATCCGTCCTGGCCAGAGGAAAAACCCTTTCACCTGTAAAGGGTTAAGAAGCTAAAGATAACCTCTCTGGCACCTGACCAAAATGACCAATGAGGAGACAAGATACTTTCAAAGCTGGAGGGCGGGGGGGAAACAAAGGGCTCTCTCTGTCTGTGTCTTTTGTGGGGACCAGAGCAGGAATGCAGGTCAGAACTCTTGTAAAAAATCAGTGCGCAATCTAGTTAGACATGCGTTAGATTCTGTTTTGTTTAAATGGCTGATAAAATAAGCTGGGCTGAATGGAATGTATATTCCTGTTTTTGTGTCTTTTTGTAACTTAAGGTTTTGCCTAGAGGGATTCTCTCTGTTTTGAATCTGATTACCCTGTAAGGTATTTACCATCCTGATTTTACAGAGGTGATTCTTTTACTTTTTCTTCAATTAAAATTCTTCTTTCAAGAACCTGATTGCTTTTTCATTGTTCTTAAGATCCAAGGGTTTGGGTCTGTGTTCACCTGTGCAAATTGGTGAGGATTTTTATCAAGTCTTCCCCAGGAAAGGGGGTGTAGGGCTTGTGGGGATTTTGGGGAGAAAGACGTTTCCAAGCGGGCTCTTTCCCAGTTATATTTGTTAGACGCTTGGTGGTGGCAGCAATAAAGTCCAGGGACAAAAGGTAAAATAGTTTGTACTTTGGGGCAGTTTTAACCTAAACTGGTAAAAATAAGCTTAGGGTTTTTTTCATGCAGGTCCCCACATCTGTACCCTAGAGTTCAGAACGGGGAAGTAACCTTGACAAAAGCTATGTCTGAATAGCCTAGACCACTTTGTAAATCTTATGGGCTAAACTCACAAAAGGATTTAGGCACCTCATTGCCATTTTAGGCACCACTGACATTCACAAAGCCCCCACTTAGCTGCCATCTAACCCTAGAGGCACCTAATGTCCCTAGGTACCCAAGTTTCCACCCTCTATGGGCCTAAGTTTTAGCAGCTTGGATTGTGCTCAGCTACCTCTGTCCTCCCCCTTCCCAGTAGCTTTGCAAATCCTGCTGAGGCTTCAGTACCAACTAGATGTAGCCCTGCCTATCTTGCCCAGAGGGCCCAATACGGTAGGTGTGCTCAGAGCAAACGCCACTCCACACAAAACGGCTAGTGGGAGATTCCTGTCTCTGCCTGATGTGGAAAAGGGTCTCCCACTTCTCAGGTGAGTACCCTAATCACTGGGCTCTGGGATATTCTGATATGGGTCTCTTGTGTAGAAGCTGTTCCACTATGTATGGCATTCTTAAATATGCACTGGGCCATGGTAAGTCTGAGAATGAATCTCTATCTGAGGTGGGGACCTATGTTCAAATCCCTTTTCCACATCAGGCGGAGGGAGGAACTGAAACAGGTTCTCCCACGTGCGTGCCCTAACCATTGGGTTAAAGTTTAAAGGGAGGTGGCCTTGTCCTTCCTTGTGTGGAATTAGATGTGCACTACCACCTTTTTTGCAAGAAACTGCTTAGGCAGCTGACTCCGAGAGGGTTCCCAGCTGCAAATTCGAAATGGCGATAGACTCCAAACTCTCAGAGGGGGGTGCTTAGGGCCCAAGGTTCTCCTTTGCATCTACTTATTGTTTAGCTAAGGCAGCTCTCTGCTTAGCATGCAGGCAGCTGTGCCCCCCCCTTTTCAGGTGACTCTCTCCCTATATATTTTATATGAAGCCTAGGCCTCTAAGTCAGGGTTTGCAGATTCCACAGGCAAGACGGCTAATAGATGCTTCAGTGCCTTATGGTGTGTTGGAAATGGTTAAAAATGACAAGTTATCACTTAAGGTCCAGCGATTTCCTGATCCTGTTTGCAGGGTAGGAGGCTCTGGTGGAACTCATGTGATGCGGGTCATCTGAGCTAGTCTGCGGACAGCTAGTTTAGAGTGAGGTGGGGTACGTTGAGCCTCTCTGTTTTACAATGCTCTCAGCTCTCTCTCGCTGTTTCTGTCTGTTGTTCTGAAATCTAAGAAATAAGATAATGTTACACTGCAACCTTCTAGCAAGAGTACTCTGTTTTTATCTAACTTGTGTTTGTATGCCATAAACATAACATGCCTAACTCTTTGTGAATCTACCCCATGTTTGTATATTTTAAAAGTGTGTGTGTGTATATAATATAGGTATATACACAGGGTAATTAAAATCATGGTAGCACTGTGATAGCAGTTGACCCACTGAAAGTGAACATCATGTGGCTCAGCGAGTTGTGAATAATTCCTAGGTTCTGGTACCATAGTTATTGGGTACCATGTTTTGCGGTATAAATCTCTAGGCCCCTGCTCCCCTCAGAAGCATACAGCTCCCTAAGGTGATACTAGCAGCATTGTCAGCCACAAGGCACCTCTCTACTTCTCCATATCTCTGCTAGAGGATGAAGTTACCAGTATCTTGGTAGGATTCCATGGTATTCATTAGCATTACACATATGAGCTGTTAATCAGTATTTGGCAGGTTAGAAAATATTTCTCAGTTCATGGGGCCAGTGGGGTTTGTTTCTCCTCCTCACACTATGAGCAACTTATACCTCCAAAACCCCTGTTAATTCTGTCTCTCCAGAGCAGCTCTCCTGCTGGTAATAGTGTAAGCGGGGGAATAGTCCCACTATTGTGGGGAACTTTCCTGGCTTCTGCACTACCCCAGTGAACTGGGCTAGCGAAAGGATCTGAGCCCTCACTCCCACTTCCTTTCCCTGCCCTTGAGGACTCCCCTTCCACTCTCCTGTCTGGCAGAGTCCTCGTAACCCCAAAAAGGCTGGGCCCAGGCTTCCTGGGGGGCTCGGCCCCCAACCCTGCTAGGACAGGGGCTCGGGTGTCCCCACTCCAGGGTACTCTCTCTGCACTGGGCACTTCTCTGACCCACTGACCATTACATACAAGTTAAAGTAAATGCAAGTTATTTAATCAACAATTTTAAAAAGAATAAGGAAAAACGGGAAAGGTTAAAGGAAACACATCACCCCGCTCTGTGGCAGGGAACATCACAAACAGTGTCTCTGGAATGTCCGGGCAGTTCACAGTCTGTTCCTTGTAAGTCCCAGGCCTCCTTCTCAGGCCCTGGCTTTGCTGCAGGGATACTGTGGGTTGGACACTTGCTCTGGTGGTGGCCTCACGCTCTCAGGCTCCAAGTGGTAGGACCCTTCTTCCCAGGGTCGCCCCCGCCCTGTCGGGGTTATGATCCAAGCCTGGCCTGCAGAGCCTCTTGGCTGAGGCGTCTCCCTGTGCTGGGCCCGCTGCCCAGGGTCCCCCTCGGTCTCCCCAGCTGCTCACGGCACCCAGCTCCGGACTGCTCCAGCCCCAGCTCCACCACTCTGTCTCAGCACCGCTGCTGCTGCTCTGCCTCCAGCTCCCTGGGCTGCTTCCTTGGCCCCTCTGCCTCTGGTTGCTGCAGCTCTGCTCCCAGGACAGGTCTGCTCTGCAGGCTTCTGTGACTCTGTTCCCAGCACTGACCTGCTTCCTGGGCTGCTTTCCTGGCCCCCCTGGCTCTGGTTGCTGAAGCTCTGCTCCCAGGGCAAGTCTGCTCTCTCTGGGCTGTGCCTCTGGCTTTGGGGCTGCAGCTCTGCTCGCAGGACAGGGTCTGCTCTCTCTGGGCTGCTTTTCTGGTCCCTCTGGATCTGGCATAGCTCTGCTCCCCAGCTTAGTTTGGGCCCCTGCTTTCTCCTTAGCTCGGCCCCACTCTGTCTGACCCAGGCAAATCCAGCTCACACGGAGGACGGGACCTCCCTGGCCTCCTGACTCCCTGATTCGCCTGCTCGTCCTGTCATTCAGACCTGGAGCATTGGCCTCTCCCCATTGTTCCTGGGGGCTGTCAGTCTCAGGGTCTTGATTCCCCATAGACCCTTCCCCCTTTTTAGTACTGGGACCTACCAACTAAAACACCCCCCCTGAATGTTAGTAAGGGGGCAACAGGCCCCTTACAATAGCTCACCTTACTCACTCTTGTTACAGTGTGTATGGTAACACCCATTGTTTCATGTTCTCTGTGTATGTAAATCTGCCCACTGTATTTTCCACTGCATGCATCCGATGAAGTGAGCTGTAGCTCACGAAAGCTTATGCTCAAATAAATTTGTTAGTCTCTAAGGTGCCACAAGTCCTCCTTTTCTTTTTGCAAAGTCTGGTAGAACATGCTTTAGATGGGATGGTGGTCTACAACACCATGGCATAAAAGCTAAAAGCTGGGGTCACAGTTCATTAAGCAACATGTGTGATACCATTGTACTAGTAGTGCTGAGACCTGCTACTGTGAATATAGACACAGGGACATATATACACTAGATCGATAAAGCAGACACATGGCTTATAAGGATTTTCCTATGCCTATACCAGTGCTTAATTTTTGCCAGGGCCAAGCCCTGGCACCTCTAGGCTTGGCAGTTCATAGCCCTGGCACCTCTGGGCTTGCTGTGTCAATTATGAAAGTAAAACAATTGCTTGAGCCCCGCCACCTGTTTTATTACAAATTAAGTACTGGCCTATGCTCATTTAGCTCAGTGATTTCTCTTTGCTTTCAAGTAAAACAGCATTAAAGCTGAGTTTCAATTTTATGTGTTTATTGTAACCTCCTTTGCATTATTCTGGTTTAATATTTCATTTTATATGTCTGATGTTATCTTTGTTTAGCCCTAAGTAGCCCTTAGTCTACTGCATTGCGTAGTGGAACTTGGCACATATTAAATACCCAGAAATGCTTTCACGCTAATAATGAAGCTATTCAGATATCAGGTTTATGTATGTGGAAGAGAGGGAAGATAAGTTTATAAGGAACTGATTATATATAACATTGTATAGCAATCTAATGCTGAATAGAGAGAGAGAGAGACTAATTCTGAGTAGGCAACATTAGAGAAAAGAAATTGGCTTATTTAACTAGGAGCTCAGACCGCAAGCTCAGCTTTTAGAGGTGGCAAGAGTTCCTAAGGCATCTATTTCTTCTTCCTGCTCACTGATACATTTAATGTTGCTGATCCCAGGATATGAATAAAAAGATCATTATTGCCCACTGGTGGAGATACTCAGACATGCTACCTAGAAGCAATTGTGAGGAAAATGTACTATTGGTATGAAGAAAAAAAAATCACAAATGCAGAGAACCTTCCATGTCAATTCCAAAGATCAGATGGAATATCAAGATCCCCACATTCTTATCTCCATCCCAATTTTTGATAACATATATCCCTTCCAGTCACTGACACTTGCAGTTCACATGTGCAAGTTTACAAGTTGTCTCTGACTACAGCACAAGAAGTATTCGTATATTGCTAAAGGCCACACATTGTTAGCACATCAAAAACTTTATAATGGAAAGATTAGCTGAAAGCTATATTTCAGTTATAGTGGTGCATAGGAACAAGATTTCTCTTATGCCCCACAACCACACTATATAAAATATATTAATTAGTGGGCAGAGTGCAGATGTAGCAGTTCAGGGTGTGTGGAAAATTGCATAACCATGTGATAAATGTGGTGGTGGCATGCTTATGATACCAATAATCACATATGTGGTATTATATTTATTATGTTTTCCAGAATCGTGCTAGTTAATCAAATCGTTAGGCAATTTTCCACACACCATGCATTCTGCCTCACCTGACTTTCAATGGGATTTAGGTGTTTTTAAAATGTTTACCTCATGGATTTGCTGAGAATCTGGGAGCATGTGCTGAACTTAAACATATAATTAAAGCTGCACATGCTTAAAGTCCCATTGAGGTCAACTGTTTATATAAAAATGATTATGCCATATTAAAACAAAATCAATTCAAAATATAAACATAACAGCCACCCTGTATGTGGTGACTAACTGAACGAGATGTGGTATTAATCTTGCCTTTCAGAAAAAGGAAGACTTTGTTAAAGTGACTGACTCTAAATGATTGAAAATGAACCTGAACAGTATAACATATCATATAGCTATAATTACCTTCATTTTCATATTTATTCTTTCTTTCTCTGACCTATTTCACCTGATGAGTTAACCTGAATGCTAATTCTCATTTGTCCTGTTGTATTGCAGAGCGCAGTTTTGAAGCATTATCGCTTAAGGGATCCAGCTGTATTTTAGCCTTTTTGAAAATGCCAAATAGTAAAGTATCTAAACTTGTCTTTAAAATTTAACCTACACACTGAAGAAACTGAAAACAACTCTCACATGAAATCAGTACAAATGGTTTTCCCAGAAAACACTGTTGTGAATTACAGATTGCAAGAGTTTACCAGAAGAGTCTTGAACACAGAGGATTTTCAAGAATGAGTCTCATGACAGGAGAATGCAGAACTGGGCTGCATTAATAAGAGTATCAGATGTTAAACAAGGTAGCCATTCTCTTTTAGCCAGTCTTAACTGGAATGCTGTGCTCAGTATTGGACTGATATTTCAAGAACAGGTAGACAAGTCAGAGTCAGCAGGAGAGCAACAAAAGTGATAGTTTGGAAATATAAGACCTGTGGAGAAAATACATCAGAGGAATAAATACCAGGGATGGAGAAGAGCTATTTAAGGTAAGGGCCAATGTTGGCACAAGAACAAATGGATATAAAGTGGCCATCAAGTTTTGGCTTGAAATTAGACACTGATTTCTAACCATCAGAGGAGTGATGTTCTGGAAAAGGCTTCCACGGGGAGTAGTGGGGACAGGAAACTTACCTTGTTTCAAGACTGAGCTTAAAAAGTTTATGGGGAGGGTATGATGAGGTTGTCTACAGTAATATATGGACATCTGCAATTCCTATTACAAATATCTCCAATGTCCAGAGATGGGACACTAGAAGAGGAAGGCTCAGAGTTACTACAGAGAATTCTTTCTCGAGTGTCCAGCTGGCGGGAATAACCAATCACCGTATTTGTTGATGGGAAGGAATTTTCCCCTAGATCAGATTGGCAGAGACCCTGAGGCGCGGGGGTTTGCTTTCTTCTTCAGTGTGGGGCACGGCTCATTTGCTGGTTTGAACCAGAGTAAATGGTGGATTCCCTACAACTTGGAGTCTCTAAATCAAGATTAAAGGACTTCAATAACTCAGAAAGAGGTTATGGGTCTATTGCAGGAATGGGTGGTCGAGGTTCTGTGGCCTGTGATGTGCAGGATGTCAGACGAACTAGATGATCATGATGGCCCCCTTCTGGCCTTAAAGTCTATGAGTAATACTGATGTCCCTTAAATGCTTTGTCACAACTTGTCAGACAGTATGTCCACTAGATGTGAAGTCTCTGCTACAAAATGAATACTCTAACAGACAATGGAGATTGCAATAATTGGCATTCCCAAAAAAAATGGAATTTATAAGTTTTCAAAGATATATCCTCCACACAGACACAGTAGGTACTTTATAAGTATCCTAGGCAGACAGACTCTGCAGCCAGGAGGAAACTGAAAGAGATACATGTATATTTTAAATACATTGTGAATCAAAAGTGGGAGGATTGCGGTACTGTGGTGGAAAGGAAATGCAACTTGAATTCAGCATAGTAAGAGATTCTTGCTTCTAGTGACTTTTGGGGGGGGGAAGCAAAGGGTGGCAAGGGGAGAGCAGGCAGTTCCTTTTTTAAAATCGCAATTAGCACAATAGATGTAGAGATTTTCCTCACTTTTCAGTGATAGGGTCCCAGCCATGCAATATTGAGAGTTGGTATATACCTCTTAGCCCCCCCAAAACCCACCCAGCCAACTAGAACAGAGCTGTGTATAGTTCATCTCTAAAAATATTATACAGTATTCATGCATAACTCCAACAAAATATACAGCCATTTCTATCAAACTAGTGTAAAGCATACACCATACATGGTAATTTATAAACCAATGGAAACCTATCCCCCGTATGAAAGGATAACACCTTTTTTTTATCAGATTTCTTAGAATCTGATTTTATATCATTAAAGTACATGGGAGCACTGACATTTATCTCAATGGGCACAAGATCAGACCACATATGAGTTTAATTTGTCCAGATCAGTTAAAGAACTCTTCTGAACAGCAGTGAAGAAATTATTTTTATTTTAAATAGCAGTTAACATTCATATTCACCATACATAATGTCTTGTAGTCTTCATAAATGGTATTCACACTTCTAAGGTTTGTGTCACCCTATTTCAAATGTCCAGTGTGATTAGGAGTGAGGACATATGGCCAGATCATCCCGTGCTTCAGCTATACTCTGACTGCCAAAAATGATGGTTGAAGCTGTTGCAGATGAGCATAAGTTAGAGCAGCTCCCAGGCTTCTCCATCTTACACTAGAAACCAGTCCCCAATATGACTCAGAACTGGGGACCAGAAGCACACATTTATATAAAGCCACTTCTCAATGTCACCCCCAGGCTCTGTCAAGCTCATTGGCTCAGTCACAAATCTGATCATAAGAATGGGAAGGCAGGCAAAACAATTTTTTAACCCTAAGTGATAAGCTGACAAATTAAAAATTGAAAAAAAGTAATTTACAAGTCTATCATTTACGTATTTAAGTGGCAACTAGATATGTATACATTTAACATGCTTTGTTCTGAGATTGGACAGAGTTTTCTCATGATAAACTTCTTGTCTAACATTTGCCATATTAGACTGTGGAGTAGTCACCGAAGGGAAATGTTGAATATCATATCACTGGGAACGTCTAAAACTGGACTCAATGTTTGCTGAGTTATGCCTACAGTCTATGCACAGATTTCCTTTTAAATTCTAAGATAGAGCTTTAACCCTTTTGGAAGCCAGTCATTCCTCCTCATCCCCTGCCATTTCAGATGGTGGTCAAGCCTCCAATATACCGGGTTGCAACTCTCTACTCATTATAGAAATTGTTTAGCTTTTCCTTGACAATAAGACATACAATAATTAAAGTTAACTTAGTCCCAGGGTTAGTAAATCTATACAACAGATCTCTGTGTGGGTTAATTGTAAAATAGGGTCAAATTGAACTAGGATAGCTTGGGAGGTGGTGGTAAGAAATAGTGAAAGAGCATAGAAAACTTACCGGATGTGTGGTTGGGAAGGATATTAGATCACAGAAACTATCCTACCAGATTAGACAAGTAGTTCACCTAGTTCGGTATGCAACTATCAGACCTCCAGAACCAAATGCTGAAGAAGAAGATGCATCCTAAATTGGCAATTATGGAATAACCTGCCCACAGTGGAAGTTATATTTGAAATCACGCTAGCTAGAGATTGGTTTATGCTTTGGAACATGAGGAAAGACCTTCATTTCTCCCATACTACCTAATGTAACTGTTGATATCATAAGCCATATAAATGTTTGCTCTCTTTTTTTATATCCCCCTCCAGCTCTTGACCTGTTAATACCTAGTAATTGTGTTGTGTAAGAAAAATATTTTGTTTTACCAGTTTTAAATGTCCGGTTTCAGAGTAGCAACCGTGTTAGTCTGTATCCTCAAAAAGAAAAGAAGTACTTGTGGCACCTTAGAGACTAACAAATTTATTTGAGCATAAGCTTTCGTGAGCTACAGCTGAAGTGAGCTGTAGCTCACGAAAGCTTATGCTCAAATAAATTTGTTAGTCTCTAAGGTGCCACAAGTACTCCTTTTCAGTTTTAAATGTGTTGCCTTTAGTTTTCATTGAATGTCTCCTTGTTCTTGTGATAGGATAAACATGAATATTCATTCTTATATCAGCCTTCCTTATACCAATCTTTATTTTGTCCATTTCTATCATCGTCTTACTCATCAATTTTCAAAATTAAACACCCTTAGCTTTTTCATTGTTCCTGCATATAAAAATCTTCTGCACACCTTTGATCATTTTGGTCACCATAGTCCCCAGTTTGGCTAGGGGCAAGGACATAGGGCCAGATCACCCTGTACTGCAGTTATATCTTGCTGCCAAAATTGACTGTTGAAACAGTTTCAGATGAACATGAGTTAGAGCAGCCCTCAGGCTTCTCTAGTTTACAGTAGAGATCAGTACCCAGTAGGACCAGAATTATATGGGTGGAGATAGAAGAGCACAAAATTATGTAGACCCACCTTTCGATGCCACCCCCAGGCTGTATCAAGTTCATCAGCTCAGTCACAAATCCAGATTAGGGCCTTTGTTCCTTTACCCCCTTATTCTTTATTTGTTGAATATAAATTACACAAGTAACAACTGCATTGAAAGGACACTATGCTGTTAAAAGAATTGTCTCCCCAACGTGGATCAATTCTAAAGAACACTTTGGGGCTCTTTTGGGTTTGGTGAACGAGTTACTTAGCCATCCCACTTAGTAATCTCCTTAATTTAAATTACATTTATGATGTTATTGGGTGAATAATTTCAAGCACTGAATAAATTTGAGAAAAACCAATCTGTTAATACATGATTCATGAATACAAAGTGGCAAAATTAACTGAATAAGCAATTTGTTGGGAAAAAAAAATCATTCACCCAGCTCGTTAATACCCTTTGAGAAAAAATAGAGACGATTGCCAAGTGTAGCCCTTTGGTGTAGAGTATTGATGTAAATCTTTTTCTGCAAGGTGTATAATACTTGGTTCATCTTTCACTTGGCTGCTTGGGAGAATATAGGGTATTTCATAAGAGTGCTGACACAACCTTAACAGCTATAATTTTGCCATTTACTGAAGGAACCTGCTTCAAAGCTTTGAGCAGTGTACTGTACTTTTGACACTAGGTAAGTTGTCAACAACATCTAGAGCATTAGCAATCTGGACAGTTAAAATGGGACTGCTTTCCTCAGACAGCCATGACTTCTTGACTGTATTAAGTGGCAAAGACCTCTTAAAGGCTATCCATGAAAGCAAAGCAAACTAGCAGCCCCTAACAAGAAAAGAGTAGAAATACAGATCAGCTACTGACAGAGTGAAATGTATCTGGAAACATTGTCCTCCTCACCTTTTAATCTTTCAGAAGTTTCAGCTGATCTACCGTATGTGCCCATAGAATCACAGAAAGTAGAAATAGAAGAGATCTGTTACATCATCTAGTCCCTGCTCATGCCATAATGAACTGTTCCCTACATTATAGTGTATCAGGGTTCTTATGCCATGTCAAGAAGTATTTGATCATCTAAATTCGAACTGGCAGTCAAATAAATGAGGGCTTCTCCCACTTCCTGTGAGTGAATATCCCACAGTCAAACTATGAGTACATTTTTCCTGATACTCTAAATTTTCCTTTCATTTACTTCAGCATGTCAATTATATCTTTTCTGCTTTCTTTAGAATTCTATCAATCCCTCTGGCACCTTTGGCTACATCATTTTGCAAACTCCTAATATACTTTCAACTATCTCCCCCAAGGTCTTTTTTGGCATTACGGCTTTCCAAGCATCTGTCTCCAGATTATTTTTCCTGAAATAACTAGCAGGTTTCTCTGTTAAATATGGTTTTATTTCCTGACTGTATTTTTAGCCTTTGTTCACTTTGTATTATTTCTCTCTTTGGTGTTAACAGCTTCTTCCAAGTTGTTATCAACTGTGATTTTAATAGTTATTTTTATTTACCCCTTCTTCTAGGTCACTAAGATGCAGAATAAAAACAGACTTAACCCTGATCCATGTAGCACTCAATTGCAAACCTCCTCCAGTCTAATACATTGCCTTTTATCATTGCCTTTGTCATCCTTCAGCTATACTGTAGTCTGTGAAACTGTGTCCCATATCAAAGCCAATTTCAGTTAATTTTTATCGTAAGGTGCTCTATCAAATCCTGTATGGCAATAATATTACTGTGGTCCTGGAATGCTAAATCAACAGCATTTCCTTCATCTAATCCTAACAGAAAAAAAAAAAAAGACAAATCAGGTTCGTGTAACAAGATTTGTTTTTTCTAGAAATAAGTCCACATTCAATCCAACCTCCTCCCACGGAACTTTGAGAGCATTCAGAGCAGGGCTTATAGGATCATGACCTATGCTTGCTGAATAGAATATTCTCACAGCTTTATTTTTTTTATTATTACCTATTTGGAGTATATACACTTTTTCCAATTATTATTATTTGTATTACCATAGTATGTTAGAGCTCATGTCATGTCATGTCATGTTAGAGATCAGGGAGCCCTTTTGTGGTATGTGCTGTGGAAACAAAGATAAAAAAAAATATATAGCTCCCTATATTAGTAGGGTATTAAATTAGGCTTACTCAACAATAATTGCCAGGTCAGCTCTTTTTCCATTGTTAAAGATTAATACTGTATTTCTTTAGTTCATTGATCTGGGGCCTCCCAGAATCAAAAAACCTGAGCCTTCTAGCATGCTAACCCACGTCTCCTCCAGGTTCCTCTCAGCTAGTCTGAACCCTGAAAGTTACAGCACAATCTCTTGCATACGTTCACTTCTCAGTCAGAGAACGTGTACTTATGGGGGGCAGGGGTAGCTCAGTGGTTTGAGCATTGGCCTGCTAAACCCAAAGTTGTGAGCTCAATCCTTGAGGGGGCCATTTAGGGATCTGGGGGGAAAAATTGGGGATTGGTCCTGCTTTGAGCAGGGGGTTGGACTAGATGACCTCCTGAGGTCCGTTCTAGCCCTGATATACTAGGACTATGACTCCTCACTCTGTGACCCTCCCCAACATCACAGGGACAGATTAGCATAATTAATCAGCTATCCAAAGTGATATTTTACTTCTTGTACAGCCATTTCTAAAAAGGACAAATCAATCTTCTCACATCACCAGTAACCACTAACAGTACCTTTATCAGAGTCAAGAATTGCAAGAAAATGCTCCTTTGAGTTCATGATGCTGCTATGTGCGCCTCCCCCCTCATACTCCCACAAAAACATAATAGTCTCTGAACCCTATATTATCTGCCTAACACTAGAGGGATTCATTCTAGAATCATGCTCAGTCATTTTTGTCCTCATTATGTAACACTTTTTAAAAGATTTTTATTTCTTCCAGTTTTATTACCTTGTTCCTTCTGCTTACCTGGCTGGGCCCTGTTTTCTCTCTCCTACCCCAGGGTAGTATATTTGCTCACTCAGACTTCTTGAAGTACTGCATTCCAGAGCCATCATTCTGTGCAGTGAGAGTGAGGTAGACCATTGTTTTCGCACAAAGTGGGGAAAAGAAAATAAGATATTTGTAATAAATGATTACAATAACTATTGTGAGTAGATATCTGCAGATTATGGTGTAATTGATTACACTTTCACCTCAGGCGTATTTTGAGGTTAGATCCATCGTACCAAGACTGTCTTTTGATATATACCTTCCTCCCCTTCATTTTTTTTTAAACTTTCCTTCCTTGTCATCCAATCAAACATGCAGATACTCTTTGGTCTATGGCTGTTTCACGTGAGTGGATATAATAATTGTGAGACAGTATATACGTTCTATACTTTAGTTAACTACAAACATATTAGGCTACACTCTGCTGTCAGTTACAGATTTTAAGCCCCACTGAAGTCAATGAAATGACAGATCAGAACTAGCTGCTTTGTTATGAATTTAGGTTTTTTGCCTGCACAGCCTCTCGCAGTGCTAGCCATAAGATGAGTTATTTATAAAAGGCGCTTCATGGTATTTTAATGTACCACAGTGATTTATTTATATCAAAATAAAATTGCTGCATTAACATCATTTAGTTCTTATTAAAGCCTCTAATTTTGGTTCATTTCATTTATGCTGAGTGTATAGATGCAACACTTAGTCACAACACAGAAATAAAGAAACTCCACAAACACCATTAGTTTCCATCTGTTATGAGTAATTCTGTCACATATCCTCCAAACATAAAAGCAAGGCTTATATCAGGCACACACCAAATAAAGTCAAGCAATTCCTAAAGCTCAGGATCAAATATATGCACAGTTTAAGTATCTAACTTCCTCCAACTTCCCCAGTGTTCTTCTCTGCTTTTCTCTCTGGTGCTTGATATCCTCACCAAGTATCAATTAGCCTCCATAAGGCATCAGGAGTTAATTGCGGGGCGGGGGAGGAGGAGGAGGAGGAGGAGGAGAGTTGTTGACAAGCTCAATTGTTAACAGCAGCCGTAGAGCTTCTGGCTACGTGGGCATGATTGCAACCCCTCATTTGAAAGACCAGGGGAAGGCTTATCCAGGCAGTCACTTATGATTTAATATTTTGACAAAAAGCTGCGGAACTACATTTATTATTATTCTGTTACCCTGCATAGGCTCCAAGTGCAGAGTAACAAAATCATTATCTCCTATACTCCCACAAACCCCTGCACAATTAGTAGGGTGATTGTGCTAAGACTCTGCATTCATCATTTCATCCTGCATTTTGTTAGTGGAAATATCAGCTTTTAACCAATGGGTAAGGTAGGTTAAATAGCTTTCAAAATGACAAATACTCAGTAATGCTATCTTAAGTGTCAGCATTGTAAAGATAGTTTCAAAGCTACTATGATTTTACCCCAGAAAAGCAATTCATCATCTTGCCTCTCTAAATTTATGCTGTACTGTGGGTGTCTTAGTAAAACATGTACCATCTATGCTAGTTTCAGAGGTGTAGGCTGGGAGAGAAAATTACAGTTTATTACTTTTGCTTTCTTTCCCACATTTAGGTTAGCTCCCTAAACCTCATGTATTTTACTCTGCTATGTGGATACAAGGCTGTTTTAAAATCATAGAAGATTTGGGTTGGAAGGGACCTCAGGATGTCATCTAGTCCAACCCCCTGCTCAAAGCAGGACCAACCCCAACTAAATCATCCCTGCCAGGGCTTTGTCAAGCTTGGCCTTAAAAATCGCTAAGGATGGAGATTCCACCACCCCACTAGGTAACCCATTCTAGTGCTTCACCACCCTCCTAGTGTGGCAATTCTTGTGCTCAGTTTCTCCCCATATGCTTTAACAATGGTAACAACCAACTGTTGGAATTAAACCCTTGTTTATAAGGATGAAGAACTTTTTCACTGTTCCCTTTTCTGGTAGTCTGTCTCTTAGGGGAATTATGGTCCTATTTGCCATTTGTAATTCATGCATCTCCACAGCATCTGGAGGCTGACAAGCCAAATGATGTCTGCTGTGTTACAGCCATTTTGGTCAGAAGATATGAGAGAGAAAGGAAGGTGAGGTTATATCTTTTAATGGGGATTATTTGGCCCAAAAGCTAATTTGGGGAACAAACATATTTGCCGCTCTCATACTGATCATCAGCTTGTGTGTTATAAAATTATCCCCCTACCCTGTGTGTGTCTTGTCTATTCAGATTGTGAGATTGAGGCAGGGACTACTGACTACTCGGTTCGCACAATGCCTTGTGCAACGCGGTCCAGTTCTTGGTTAGTCCCTAGCCACTACCATAATAAACAAAACAATAATATTTGTATTCTTAGACTCTAGAATTTGGCAGTTTAGAATTCTCATATCCCTGTGAGAAATGATTGGTCTGCCACAACCCCAGGCTTCCATTGCCCCAGGCTCAGATAACTGTCACCACCAAGTTTTGCATTTGGATATTTTACCATGTGTCACCTCTTATTGCTCCCTTATTCCAAGGACCCTGTCCCCAGGATCAGGGGCTCACTGATAAATATAGTAGGTGCTCTTCAAAGACCGCTGCAGGAAAACCCAATCACCACATCTCCACTCCAGAGCTGATGTAATTAATCAAGTAAGAATTCATTAAAGTAAGCCTATGAATGAACTAAAGTCGAGTCACTTCCTGGCACCTTCAGCCAGGTCCTAGAAAACCCACCTCCAGCATGCAAGTCTCAAATCTCTCCCCCCAACCCAATCTTCTTCCCCCACCTGCTTGAATTCCAACAACCATTCCATGGTGGCTCCTAGCAACCAAAAATAGCCTTTGAGAGTCCTCAGATGTTACATCGCTGTCCCATGTCCCTCCACAGGTTTTGCTTCCTCTACAACCCCATATACAAAATATTAACCGAAAACATTACCTTCCATTCTATGCGAGGTCAAAAATGGAAAAATGATTTTAAACTTGTTTCTGTTTTGACAGATTTTAAAAAGACCCTTTTTTCATTTTGGAGATTTTACCCCCCACAATCTTTTTTTTCAAAATTATTGCTAACATTTCTTTTAAAAAAGGCTTTTTTGGTAAATGAAAAACTCTGACATGTCAATAACAGTTTTGATAAAGTTTTGAATTAAAATATTGATTAAAATGTTGAAAAAAGTGAGGAAAATTCAGCAGTTTATAGTGAAAAATGTCTTTCAGTAACATACGCAAAGAGTTTATTTTTAACGTTTTGACCAGATCTGGAAATTGCCAGTGAAATTCCACATGGCATAACCTTCCTTTCCTAAAAGTCCAGCAGCAATTTGCATCCAATCAAAAATTGATTTACTGTATTAAATTATATGATGTTTATCTATCTTAGTATAGGTAAGGGGCAAATTAAGGTTGCTCAGATAAAAGTTAGGAAGTGCCAGAATTCAGATTGAATCCTTTATTCTGCAACCTTAACATTCTTTCAACAAAGACCTTTTTTCTTCTTCTTTTACCTGTAACTATATATAGTTTAGATATAGCTGGCAGCATATAGATAATGTCAGCATTGTAAAGGACACAGATGGTTCAATATGTAAAGCATCGTAATGCCAGCATTCTAAAGGGCATAGATGGTTTTCTGTGTGTAGCTCCAATTGATATCAATGGGAATTATGTCCAGCAAAGACAGTAAGGAGACACGGGTTGAAAAAGACATTTTCTATTTGAGCCACATAATCTTACAAAATCAAGTACATATTCACCCGAAGGGGAAGGGAGGAGGACCTAGTGGATAGGGCACCGGACCGGAATTTAGGAGACCTGGGCCAGATCCTCAGAAGGTGTAAGTCAAGGTAGCTTTATCAATGTTAATGGTGCTATACTGATTTACCCCAGCTGAGAATCTGGATCCAGGTTTCAATTCTGAGTTCAACCAGCCTTCTTGTGTGACCTTGGCAGGTCAATTAATCTATCTTTTGCCTCCGTTTTCCACCTGTAAAATGTCTCACTTCACTGTTTCACCAGGATGATGTGAGGATAAAATCCATAAGTGGTTATGAGGTGCTCGGTTATTATAGTGATGAGAACAAGTATGTATCCAGATAAGTAGACTGCAGATAAGTAGCATATACATTCTAGGGTTAGTAACATATACCCTCTACTGCTACCTATATAAACCATTGAAATTGTCTTCACTGCACTGGTGACTTAGAATGAAGTGGTTGGTAGTCAGATTCCTAAATCTGTACAAATTATTTCACAAAGTGTCATAGATCTTTCTGCTTAAGAAATCCTTTATATTGCAAAGATATACATGAATTTTTTAAAAAAATATCTTTTATGGTCTCATTTATTGACTTTTTCCCTTTATACTGTTTTAATAATTGTCCTTCTCTGAAGAAACTAGTGGTAGTAGAAACTGTGCAAAAATAAATAAATAAATAAAATAGGAAGTGATAGGACAAGAATCATGTTGCTCACAAAAATGCAAAACATTTTGTTGATTTGCTTTGGCTTGTTTTCTAAAATGTTAAACATCTTTGGGCAGACTTACAAAAAATCTACAGTTTTCCCTCTAGTGAAATGTTGACCACAATGAAAAGCTCCCCATGAAATGGCTCATCATATAAAGCACTGTTAATTTGCAGCAGTGACATTATTTTGCTCTAGTTCAGCTTTACAAATGGGACAAGTTCATGCATCCTGGTAGCATACAAATATTTCAGTCATTATTTAATTTGCCTATTGTTGTATAAGTGATAAATGTGAAGGCTTGGGTTATCGCCTTACAGCTAGGGCCCTCATCCTGTGAGGACTGATCCCCATGGTTAACCTTACTCATTGAGTTGTTGCCATTGGAAGTTAAGCAGCTAAGAAAAGTAACAGTTCTGTGGTTTTGTCATTACTTGGTGTACTTCTCTGCCTGGCCAGTTCATGTAGCCATATGGTTACAAACACACACTAGGTTGTTTGTTACCATTTCACCAAATGTGTATTTATTTAATTACCAAGTCTAACAATGTACTGCAGGCTTACAGCAAAAGGAGGCTTTTATGCAGACTTAACTCCTCAGCTCAGGCTCAGCTTCTGAGCTTTCCATGTACATTTTCCCCTTGATTCCTGTTCCTTCTATTTATGTCCTCCCAAATACACTGTTAGCCCAATGATTGCCATCCATAACCAAGTGATTAACTGCTCGTAATTGAGACGGAAGCCTTTTTCTTGCTGCAGCCACATCTAGGGTGCTGCAAATAGTGTCCTGTCACACACACCCTTATTTCACCTGGGGTATTTTCTTGTCTCTAGAAGAGGTGGTCTTCACTGCTTGTGCCCTATCTAGTTACAGGGTTGGGATTCTACTATGGGTTCCTGTTCCCTTTTGTTCTGGCATTCTGTGGACTACTGGTGAGAGTCTCCTGCCTTCCATCTGCAAAAGGTACACTTAGAGGGTGAAGGTTTCCCTCACAGCTCCATCTCAGCCCATTGGTCATGACACCGGTAACATCCCACACATCTTTCCTCCAATTTACTTTGTTCCTGTCTCATATCTATAGTGTGAATTGTCTCTCTACAGCCACAATCTTGAGAGCCTTGTCTTCCCCTGACTTAAGTCCTGAACCAATCACCCACCAAGGGATTCTTGTCAGGACCTCTCTTTCTTTCTTCAGTTTGTCCTCTATCCTGTGTTTTGGCCAAGGCTTGCTCCTCCTGGGAGTTGGCCAAGCCTCCACCCTCCTTCACCTCTAAATGTCTCTGATCTAGCGCTCCATGCTTCACTGTCCCCCTGTAGTTAGATGAGGCCCTGAAACATAAACCCTTATATCAGAGGCCCGGTATGAGGCCTAAGGCCTGAACTAAAGTAATGGTCAAGACTTTGCTAACATAAAGCAAAGTTAAGCTGTGAGCCAGAGGCAGGCCCTGCTCACAGAAGCTGGCAAGGAAAGGGCTGGTGTTGCAAAAATATACATACCTAAAAGGTACTGGACACTAGAGATATAAACATATGCTAGGATGGTACCAGAACACTCCGATACTTGCACATTCCACACAGATAACAAGGAACAAGTTGACCCATCCTAAAGACGGGGCAAAAGGGTAATATGATGGATAGAGTTGTTTTGTTCAAACCAACATGTACACGGTGAGAGGTGGCACCTTACTGCATAGAGGGATTGCCCCTCAATACTTCAGGAGTGATGTGTAACTTGTTTGTACTTGTGTTTAAGAATGCATTCCTGGGGCAGTGGAGAGTCCCACCACTGATTGAGTTGTGCCCATTGTCAGGGGGCACAAATTCGTAGTATGTCCTGTAGAGTCTGCTGGAAACTATTACTGTGCTTCATTTGACAATAAACCTAGCTGGGTGCCTTCACATTTTATCGGCGTCTGTGGTCATTGGGGGTTCTCTCAGGGTCTGCTGTGTCAGCTATTTGCGCAGAGCCGGGGCAGCACCCAGAGGGAACACTCACGCAGCCGACTGTTATCAACACTGAATAGAGCAGAGCACCATACCAGTGACGTCTGACAACATTGGTGACCCCAACCGCTGATCTGGTGAGTAAGTGAGCTGTCTGCTGTAGGAATCGTGATCTAACATGACAGAAAACCACGAGCTAGGGAACCCCCTTATCCCCTCCCTTCAAATCCCCGCAGAGTTTGATAACTCGTGGACCCACTGGATTGCCAGTAAAGGGGGGCCATATGAATTTAAAAAAGAAAGTGGGGAAACATGGACTGGCATATGTAAAGCAATGGTAGAAACAGAAGCTCTAAAAAATAATAACAAAAGTAAAAAAGCTAGAATTTTGCAATTAATGTCTATGGCAGTAAGAGAGAATATGAATGGATATCGCCTGGAGCTCTGAAACAGGAGAACTTAGACCTCAGAAGAGAATGAGAAGCTGTGGGCACAGCTACAGGCATGCATGATTGGCAAGGAGCCTCAAAAGGAGGAAGAAAAGGCAGTGATGAAGGTGGCTAAGGCAACTGTCTTGGTGTCTGGATTGAATGACCCAATTGCTACTAATTCGGTAGCATAGGACAACCCTCCCTGCAACTCAGAATGTGTTTTCCAGCAACCTATGACAATAGATGTCTGGGCATGCCCCAACCTAAGCTTCCAAGTCAGGGCTGGGCTTGCAGATTTTCTGTTGGACACAAGGGCCGGAATTCCTATAGTAAAAGATGTATTTAATGTATATCTAGTTGTGGACTCCGTACAAATACAGGGGATATCAGGAACTAAGCAAACGTATGATGTTAAAACCCTCCCTCTCCAGTTTGGTGTACATACCATTCAGGAGGAGTGTGCTATTGCAAGGAGAGAAAATCTAATCAGGGCAGAAACTGTCAGACGATTGGGCATAATCCTGGATTTCCCAAATATGTGTATCAGACAAGCTGTCACTGTAACGGGAGAAACAAATGAGGCTAATCTGATCCCAGTGGGGATCCCAATGGAGATTAATTATTGTTAAACAGAACTGCCAAGCAGGGGGTACCAGTAGTGGCTGCTTACCCAGAATTGTTGGAGGTAGTAATCCCTGACATTGAACCAGCTCCCAAGAAAAAAATTCCCAAAGGAGAATGGTCAGGTCCTTGGCCAGTTTTAGATAAATTAGGGCCCGCTCTGTACTTGGTTGAAATAGAGAAACAGCCTTGGTGGAAACATGCCATACAATTAAAGGGATACAAGGGTTAAACTGCATATTACATGTTTTGTGCTTTTTTACAGACAAACTACAGCGTGGGCAGCTGAGGAACCCTTGTTTGCCCCTCGCACCCCCCCCTCCCGGGTTTTGCTGCATGAGGCTCTTCAATCTTCTTTCCCCCGTTCTTGATTTCAGGGATTCAGAGCTCTTCCTATGGAAAGTCCACCTTCACATACTCCTCTGTTAATTTGACCACTATCTCTAATGATTCTGGCTGGTGCCTCAGACACAGACCCTTGTGTCTCAGGGAGGCTCTGTGTAAACTGTTCCAGAATAATGGAGTTCATTAGGATCTCAAGGTCTATCTATCCCTCTGCAGCCACCAAATGTCCCAGCCTGACCATTTCTGCACAAACATCCTAGGATGTATCCTGCCATTTCATCTGGCAACCCTGAATTTTTGGTGGTATTTCTCTGCTGACAGGCCCACCCTGTCTAAAATAGTAGCTTTCAATGTATCATAATATTTGGCCTGGTGTTTGCCCAGGGCCAGAAAGACCACCTGAGACTCGCTGGCCAGATAAGGGGCTAGCCAAACTCCCCGTGCACCCGTGGCCCATCCAGTGCTAGTAGCCACCTGCTCAAAGGGGAATAAAAAGGCATTGAGGTTATCCCTCAGGGCCAATTTACATAGTCCCAGGCCTACCATTTGATTTCCAGTCCCCTCACTGGAATTCACCAGCCACTGCAGGAACTTTTGTTGTACCTGGGCCTGCTCCTTGAAGAACTCTTGTAGCGTTTCCTGCTGCCAAGGCAGAAATGCTTGCCTCTCTGCCTGCAGTCCTGCAGGATTTTCTGCATCTCTTTCATCGTCTAATCTATGGTGCCCAGATCTACTTCACACAGGTCCCCCTCAAGTCTCCTTCTCTCAGCTGAGAGCGTTAATGTACCTAGACAAGCCCCATGTATCACAGGGGCCCTCTACCAATGTACTTCACTACCTGGTCACTTTGTGTGGCCTCACAGTCACAAACACACCCCACATTGTTGCCTTTTCACCAGGGGTGTATTTATTCTTTCTTTACCAAGGCTTACAGCCTTCCCACCTCAGCCAAAGCTCACCTTCTAAACTTCCCCCCAGCTTCCTCTTCCTTCCACGTACATCATTAGCCCAGTGATTACCCCCCTGGTGCTCATCATTAAGGCTATGGTTTAGTCATAGGGATTTTTAGTAAAAGTAATAGTCTGGTCATGGGCAATATAAAAAAAAATCATGGCCTGTGACCTGTCCATGACCTTTACAATAAATACCCCTGACAAATCTTAACTGGGGGGCCCTGCTCTGCTGCTCAGAGGGGCCCCTGAGGCCAGCCCCACCAGCCGCTGCTCAGGCTATCTGTGGGACCAGCAGCACTAGCTACTGCTCGACCAGTCCCTGGGGCCAGCAGCCAGGGGCCTCCAAGCAACATCTGGTGCGGCTGTCCCCGGGTTGCTGCTCCAGTTTCCCCCAGAGTGTTGCTCAGGTGATCCCAGGGCCAGCTGCACCGGGTGCTGCTTGGGCAGTCCTCGGGGCCAGCTGTCCAGGGTTGCCCAGGCAGTGGCCGGTGTGGCTGTCCCCGGGTCTGCCTGAGCAGACTGGCCGCTGCAGAAGTCATGGAGGTTGCGGAAAATTATGGAATCCATGACTTCTACAACCTCCGTGACAGACACGCAGCCTTACTCGTCATCCCCCAACAGAAAGCGGTTAACTGCACATAGCTGAGCCTGAAGTCTTTTTCATGCTGCAGCCACATCATAGAATCATAGAATATCAGGATTGGAAGGGACCTCAGGAGGTCATCTAGTCCAACCCCCTGCTCAAAATAAGACCAATCCCCAATTAAATCATCCCAGCCAGGGCTTTGTCAAGCCTGACCTTAAAAACTTCTAGGGAAGGAGATTCCACCACCTCCCTATGTAACTCATTCCAGTGCTTCACCACCCTCCTAGTGAAAAAGTTTTTCCTAATATCCAACCTAAATCTCCCCGTCTGCAACTTGAGACCATTACTCCTTGTTCTGTCATCTGCTACCACTGAGAACAGTCTAGAGCCATCCTCTTTGGAACCCCCTTTGAGGTAGTTGAAAGCAGCTATCAAATCCCCCCTCATTCTTCTCTTCTGAAGACTAAATATCCCCAGTTCCCTCAGCCTCTCCTCATAAGTCATGTTTTCCAGTCCCCTAATCATTTTTGTTGCCCTCCGCTGGACTCTTTCCAATTTTTCCACATCCTTCTTGTAGTGTGGGGCCCAAAACTGGACATGGTACTCCAGATGAGGCCTCACCAATGTCGAATAGAGGGGAACGATCACGTCCCTCGATCTGCTGGCAATGCCCCTACTTATACATCCCAAAATGCCATTCGCCTTCTTGGGAACAAGGGCACACTGTTGACTCATATCCAGCTTCTTGTCCACTTTAACCCCTTGGTCCTTTTCTGCAGAACTGCTGCCTAGCCATTCGGTCCCTAGTCTGTAGCGGTGCATGGGATTCTTCCATCCTAAGTGCAGGACTCTGCACTTGTTGAACCTCATCAGATTTCTTTTGGCCCAATCCTCCAATTTGTCTAGGTCCCTCTGTATCCTATCCCTACCCTCCAGCATTTCTACCTCTCCTCCCAGTTTAGTGTCATCTGCAAACTTGCTGAGGGTGCAATCCACACCATCCTCCAGATCATTTATGAAGATATTAAACAAAACCGGCCCCAGGACCGACCCTTAGGGCACTCCACTTGGTACCGGCTGCCAACTAGACATAGAGCCATTGATCACTACCCGTTGAGGCCGACAATCTAGCCAGCTTTCTGTCCACCTTATAGTCCATTCATCCAGTCCATACTTCTTTAACTTGCTGGCAAGAATACTGTGGGAGACAACGTCGCAGTGGAGCTTTTCTTTTGATCTGTTATTTATAGTGGACAGTCACAAACCTCTGCAAGCATGCCTTGCTGGGACCTTGTCTAGCACTAGAGTGAGAGAAAATATTCAACATTCTGAGAGCTTGAATCCTCTTGAACTAATTCCATAGCGATTGAATTTTTGCTCTATAATGTGTCTGCATTCAAAGGCCAAGTTGGACTGTTATGGTAGTTCAGTTTCATGCTTATTAAACATGAACAGAGATCAGTTTAGAGAGAAAACAAACTCCCCAGGCCAGGAAGGATCTTTTGTCAGAAACAGACAATTTGACATTTAATAAAGATCTTGACAAAGCCAGCCAGTTGGAATGGTCACTTCAGAGTGCATTCCAGCATCCCCTAATCTGAGTCGCTATGCTAGTAGTACAGAAAATCAATCCTAAATCATGCCGGGCTGGCAGAGATTATAGGTTTCAAGGACATAAAACAAGAGGACCAGAATCACTCAGCAAGGGGCTACATTGTATGTCAACAGATAGGCCATTTAGTCAGATAGTGTTGCCAGAGATGCCCCATGATGTGATGATAACTCCAGCATCAGTCAATATATTTTGGAGTCAGCTAGAGTCAAGTCATGCATTTGTGAATTCCATTTTGTCACAGTCCTGTGCTTTGGAAAGCCAAGGCATTTCTTTTAGACACAATGATTTATCTTAATTATTCATGAGCCTACACCACTGAAGACCTATACACCATTCTATCTCTGTTTAGAAACCAGACTTAGATCCCAGCTTTTCCCCACTCTTGCAGGGATCAGCCTTATGGGACTTGTTTCACACTGTCTGGATTCCCTTGTGCAATTGACTAGAGTGATTGAACTTCCCACATTGAATTATTCTAGAGTCCAATAGATTTTATGATTATGAAGTTTCTGATATTAGCTTTTCTTAACTTCCTTCCATTATTTCTATCTTGATACTTTTGTATATAGAAATGTCTGGAACTACATGACTGGATCCAATAGCCCCTGAACTTTAGGATAATTTGAATTCAG
Source organism: Chelonia mydas (assembly GCF_015237465.2). Lineage (NCBI taxonomy): Eukaryota > Metazoa > Chordata > Testudines > Cheloniidae > Chelonia > Chelonia mydas. Next base: position 128,214,985 of record NC_057849.1, read on the forward strand.
AGCTAAAACAAATTTTCACAGTTTGGGCTCATCTTTAATACTGCCCTGAACTGTACTACTGTATCTGAATACACCAGAACTTTGAGAAAGTTTAGATTTGGGTCTGAATATGTAGTGAAACTCCCAAGTCCATCTGTACTTACCAAATTTGACAGTTTTGCTTTCTGTGCAAAACTTGTTCTGCACAGAACAAAGAGTTGTGATGGAAATATAGGGAATAAACTACATAAAGGTAGCTAGATGGTATAAAAATATCATCCTGTTTGAGTGCCTGAACACACTTAGGTGCTTATATTTTCAGCATAAATTTTCCCCGTGTGCTTCAGTTTTTCTTCTTTCGGTAATTGTTGTTAGGTTTTTCTTAGTCTCAAGAGTAAACTGTTATTATAGCCTAAAACTCATTGTTTTATTTGCACTTTCATATAAGGAACTAGGAAATCAAATGTTCTTGAGGTGAAATCTTAGCCCCACTGAAGTCTATGGCAAAACTTTCATTGACTTCAGTGGAGCCAGAATTTCACTTTTGGTACATCAAGTGAAATACTCCAGTTCATCCTTCTATATCTTTCATGTAAACACACAAATCCCTTATTTTTTATTATTTATTATTATTATTATTAATGTTGAATTTGAAACATTAGTGGTTAAGTAACTTTGTTCTACCCATGTTGTGTTCTCTCTCATTCTCTCTCTTTCTCAGATTAAATGTTCTTTGATGTTGGTTAAAAATATGTATATGTTTTCAACAGAGCATCTAGCTGCAAGGAGCCCTCAGTTGTGTAAAGAACCAAATCCAATAACTTGATATTACCTTGAATAATACAGTAATTGACAAGCATATACTTACATAATGTTTCTCTAATCAAAATTAGAAATTCATATTAATTGTGTTTAATCTTGTATTTCTGGCACTGGCAAAACCACTTGTAAAGTTGTTCACACTTCCAAGATAAACAAGCAGTAACAAAAGTCACATGATTCTTGTAGGTTAGAGAAAGAGGAAAAAAACAGTAATGATGGTAGTATTTTCAAACAATAAAAAAAAAGACTTGCAAAGATGTGAGCCTCCTTGCTTATATTTGTCAAACCGCTATTCTATAAATAACATTTAAAATATATCTTTAAATCTGACCACCCCTGCTGTGCAATTTGCTCTCTTATGAACATATTCTGTACACTCAAACACAATGTACAGTTTCATTCTCCTGAAGCAGGAATATAAAAAACAAGACTGTTTAATGACTGTAAGTGAGATAAGAGCCAAAGTTAATCAAATTGATTGTAAAGCAGCTTATCCTACATGTCTGACAGACAAAAAATACCTTTATTACTATAGGCTTTAATCAGCTGATTAATTAATACACATGACTAGAGTTGTGCAGAGAAAGGAAATTCAACTGTGTGGAAGATTTCGAGATTTTGGAAAATTCCAAAACATTCCATACAATAAAATTAAAATAATCACCAACTTTTGAAGCAATCAAAAATTATTTTTTTTACCTTTTTATTATATAATAAAAAGTTAACCAAATTTGTTTTAAAAGGAAGAATCAAAATATTTCATGCTGAAAATTTCAAAATAGGATGTTTCAACATTGTCAAAACTTTTTTTCTCAGAAATGCATTTCAGCAAAATGGACACAATTTCACAAAATCTTTGGATTTTGATGGAACTGTATTCTTTGATTGAAAATGGTTCTGACCAGATCTACATATGACATGGCTGCCCTTTACTTGTACTCATGGGCTTGGGAGAAATCAAACTGTCAATCCAAGAATATTCAACACCACTGCTATCATAGGCACTGATTTCTTCTGGCGCTGGTGGGTGCTCGACCACTCTCTGTTCCTGGCCCCGCTCTGACTCTACCCCTACCTCACCTCCTCCCGCCCCCATTCCAACCCCTTCCCCAAACTCACTGCCCCAACTCTCCCCATCTCTGCCCCTATTCTGACCCCTTCCCCAAAGTCCCCGTCCCTAATCTGCTCCCTCCCGCCCCATTCCAACCCCCTTCCCCAAATCCCGGCCCCAGCTCCGCCTCTTCCCCACCTCCTCCCCTGAGCGTGCCACATTCCTGCTCCTCCCCCCTCCCTCCCGGAGCTTGCTACAGTTGTTTGGTGGTGGCAAGTGCTGGAAAGTAGGCGGAGGAGCAGGGACACAGAGTGCTCAGGGCAGGAGGTGGAGGAGGAGATGAGGTGGGGCGGGGCGGGGAGCTTGGCTGCCGGTGGGTGCACTAATTTTTCCCCGTGGGTGCTCCAGCCCCGGAGCACCCACAGAGTCAGCGCCTATGCCTGCTATACACAGGAGATAGATGACCTCACGATACATGCCTATACCCCAAGAACCTTCTGTCACTCAGAACCAGAAACTGGGCAACTGTTCATTATCCCTTGCTATTGTTTAAGCAGTGCTGCTTATGCCCTCCAGCTAGCTGTGGGCACAAACCTACTGTGAAGGCTTTATAAGGAAGAAGAAGAACAGAATAGCCTGAGTATCAGAGTACGTGAATGTGTTTGTTTTATTAAAAATATCTTTCGATATTTTGCTAAGAGGGTTCCTTGGGATGACAAAATCTCATCTCTTCAGAATCAGAGGAATAAAAACAGTGTAAAATATTGGCCTCAATTATCTGCTGCATCCAGTTTTTAGTAGGTGCAGCAGGGATGGGGGGGGGGTTATGATTCATCCCTAAATGGCTTCATCTGGTCCTATTGAGTCACAAATGAGAAGTTTGAGCATTATGCCGAGTCCAGCAGCATGCCTGCGTCACAGTTTCTTTATAGCAGAATGGACCTCTTTCAACGTAAGTATGTCTACACAGGTTCTGGGGCCAAGGACTGCATCTATACCAACCAGATTTGTGCATGGAATAGCTGCAGAATAGTTAAGTGTTGATCACTAAAACCAAATTCTAATATAATCTAAAGATACCCAGATAATCAGGCAGACAGATAGGCACATAATATTTCATTTGTATGTTAATGTTTTAGCAGCTAGGCTTATTCTGAACTGCAGTACAGAGAGTACTTGTCCTTAACAAGTAAACACAGCAGAGGTGCTGCATGCATTGCATACCACTCAACATTTCATTTGCTTCAGCAGAATATAATTTGGGATTCTGGGCTTGATTCTTTTCGCTTGCTGATGTAAATCAGCCATAACTTTTCTGAAGTCAACAGTTACAGGTTTCAGAGTAGCAGCCGTGTTAGTCTGTATTTGCAAAAAGAAAGGGAGTACTTGTGGCACCTTAGAGACTAACCAATTTATTTGAGCATGAGCTTTCGTGAGCTACAGCTCACTTCATCGGATGCTCATGCTCAAATACATTTGTTTGTCTCTAAGGTGCCACAAGTCCTCCTTTTCTAGTTACAGTATGTAAGTGAGAAAGGAATTAGACCCTCCATTTCATAGGTGTATTTGCAAAGCAGTAACACAAGTAAAAAAAAAAGATAATAATACAAGACTTTGTTTTGGTTTTCCCTGCAGTTACCTATAGTTTTCTTTATTTCAAAGCAATTTATGTGGGATGGAATCAACTCCAAGTTCAACTTCAAGCTGTGCCTTCTAGTACAATTTCAGCTCTACAGGCACTTTGGAAAGAAGCCCAGTCTGTTTTTAAGTATAGTACATTGTAAAAAAGTAATTTTCCATGCAGGTTATAAGAAATGCAGGTATTGCTAGTCTTCACAAAAAGGCAATATTTGTACAATAGTCTTTATTTATCTTTTCAATTTCATTACAAAATGGAGCAGTATGAGTCCTCAGCTGAGATGAAACTGAGCTTTTGACACATACATAAAAGCATATCCTATTTGCAGATATGTAAATTCTTCCCTCTTCACTTACATTTTGAAGTTCTTCTAAATGTGAATATAAATGTTATTTTATATAAAGCAGGCCTTAAAAACCTATATTCCCATCACGTTTGCCCTCTATATTCTGCCAGTTGTTTCAGTGAATCACAATGTCCTCTCTTTTGCTTGACTCCTGCCAATACAACAGTCTACCAATCCCAAAGAATATATTACCATCTGTCTGCCAGGGTTTGTCCTTTTTCCACTTCGAGGACTGTTTCACTTCAAAATTACATGACATGGGTCTTAAACGTAAAAAGGGCAACATTCAATCCCAGCAACATAATAATACGAGAGGCTTAAATTCTCTTTATAATTGTTTGCCCCCCCCACACACACACACAAAATGGCATTACAAACAAACAAATCCCTCCCCAGCCCCAAAGCCTGGCATATATTAAAATATTGTTAAGATTGCAAAGAATAGCACTCAAAGTCAGGCAAATGTCATAACTAAGAGCTTGTCTACTACATAGTTAAGTTGACAGAAGGCAGCTTATGTCAACCTAACTATGGAGGTGTACGTACTGCAATTCTCTTCCTGCCACTTTAACTCTCCTGCTATGCTGACATAAAACCACCTCAACAAGAGGCATAATGCTTTGGGTGATGTAATTAGAGCGATACAGTGTCAGTGTAAACACGCTTCTGCCTGGAGTACAAGGGAAGTGGTGGATCTCCTGGGTCTGAGGGGAGAGGAGGCTGTTGGACTGTGGCTGGGTCTGTGGGGAGAAATCACTGTAGGAAGGCAGGGGGAGAGAATCACAAGGACCTCCCTATACTCCGCTGCCCAATTCTATGAATCTTCCAGGGCCTCAGCAATACCCAAGGCACTCCACACCGTGGGAGATTAAACACAATGACAACCGCACATACAGCCAGCTGTGAGAGTCTCCTTGGTGTATGTGCTGGTGAATTCCCTGTTCCAATCCCTTTAAAGATACTTTTCCCTGCACGTATGAAGTTTACCTCAGCATTACATGTTTGCATGGGTGTGAAATAAAAATCTACTTATGGAAACGGTATTTATCTTTATTATTCTCCATCACATGGTGGCTGCTGCCAACACCCAAGACAATAGTAATACATGCATGTGCATTGTTACAGTTGGGCACACACAGCAATCATTACAAGGTTCACAGCACGTTGCAAACAAACAATGCCGGGCTCAGCACACTATGGCAACACACGTTACTGAGGCTCAGTGTTAAAATGCTCCTTCTGGGCCTCCCTCAGCCAAATAGCTCCTCCTATCAAGCTCCTCTTATCGCCTTGTGTTCATAACACATGGCACAGTACTGAAGAGCAGTGCAGGATCCATGCTTTCTGACAGAGATGGCTGGCTTGCAGGTTACCAGGGCAGTTGAAAAGCCGCTGGAAACCTAGTAGGATGCCCATGGAATAATGGGATTGAGAAACCTGCATCATGTGGCACTGAACCTGGCCCCATGAGGCATTGCAAACCCTTCCCAAAACACCTTGCGGCCAGTTGCAAAAGGATAACTACCCACAGTGCACTGCTCTCTGTGTCAATGCAAGAGCTACTATTGTGGATGTGCTCTGCCAACACCAGGAGTGTAGTGTGACCATGCAACAGCGCATTAATTACAGCAGTGGCTGGATGTCGACATAACTTACATCACCTTAAGTTTGTAGTGTAGATGTAGCCTAAGTTTGCCCATGCGATCTTTACTCTTCCCTTTGGTCTTACCTTTTACAAGGATGGATCCTTCAGTGACGGAGCAGCTCTTGGCACACCTGAAGAACAGGGACTATGATGTCTCTCCATTCCCTGTCTGCCACACATGCAGCCCACCTGTATCTGGCGTCAGCTGGAGACCAGCGCAGATCACAGTCACTGCGAGCAAGCTCACAGCTGGTCTAGGTTATGAGAGCTCCTTAGGAAGTTCAGCAGTCCTTGCAGCACATAGGCTTCAGGCAACAAAAGGAGTAAGTGTAGAGCAGGGAATTTAGACCTTTTATTAGGCTACAGAACCTACAGAATCAGGTTATGAGACTCATCTTCCTGCACATGCTCCCTGCTGCCTCAACTCTTGGTTCTCCAGGTACGGCACAGTAGAGGAGAAAGGGTTTCTGAGTTTGGGGAATGGGGTGAATTGGCGATATGTATGAATGAAGGAGTGCAAGTGGAGAAAGAAAGCATTGGGAGATAGGAGAGTAACAACAGAATTGAGGCAAAGAGAAATAGGAAAGGAGTCATGACTGGGAGGAAAGACTAAAGGGGTCACACAGTCATAAAACTGCTTCCCACCTTACCCTTTCCCATGTCACTTTTTCATTCAGAAGAAGGTAGCATGCTGGGAGAAGGAAAAAGTGGTAGAAGTCTTTTTGCCCACGTCCCATCGTGCATCTAATCCTTCCCTGTGACCACTGCAGAAAATGGTCAATCAGCATGATACAGAAAGGTGACTATGGTACTATAGTATGGGACTTATTTTGGGAATCAGCAGTCACTGGACACATCTTTAGATCTTTCACTTGTACAGCCCTCATTCTCCCACAGCTCTCACCTACAATTTTTGCTTAATATTATCCCTTACTGTGTTAAGTATAATTCAGGTCCTAATTCTGGTTAGCACAGTCCCAATGAAGTTATAGGGAGTTCCCTGGGTACAATAGAAGAAAAAAATTGGCCCTTAAATTATAGGGCTAGGATCTACCTTTTTATTGGTTTGTAAAGGAACATGGACTCACATATGGCTCTGGGTAATCAATTTTGTAATCATATCTACACAGAAAGATTTACTTCCATAAAGATCTAGACTGCACAATTTTGTTTAAAATGTATTACCATCATTTGGAAGAGTGCAACATATATGTACTATCACATCCTGTATAATTAAAATCACTAAGTCTCTGACACATATGGCTATTTGAAATGACTGACAGAGGCACAGACAAAAATAGAGGCACAAGGCTATTTCTCTTTACCAGGGTCACAGCCAGACTTTCAGATGCTATGATGATGAGTGCTTTTGAAATGCAGGCAGACAGATATTTAACTAGAAAATGTGACCCTTGCAATTAAAAGCATATACTGGGTAAGTAAATACCTGTCCATTTTGACGATCACATGCATTTTATATTTTAAAAAGAGAGAGGGAGAAAATGAGTATTAAATGGCAATTATGTCACCTAGAAATGACTATCACCCAACTTCATAAATATTTATGAATTTGCAAATTATGAGTTAACAGCTCTGTAACTGGTGACTTTTCCTACTTTACATTCATGTTGTACAGTTTTGTAACTAATCTGGTAACTTTTAAGGGATCTATTGTTTAAGCAGTGTGCAGGAGTCCTCCTCGCTAATCTTGTTAACTAAATAAAGGATTTGTGCATGTAATTCCCATGAACCACTCTGGAAATATAGCCCTTAAATATTCAGTTTCCTATGCATTGTACTAGCTCTGTCATATAGTATCCTCCAGTTTGAATACAGCCTTTGCTAAATATCATGGACAAGCTATAGCAAGTGGCAAGCACAACTCTGCTTCTGGTTTTTGTTCCAAATGGATATATCTGCACTTTATTTTTATTTTTTTAAATGTAGTATTTGTAATAATAAAATTGTGAAGCTGTCTTGCTTAGAGGAGAGCACCAATCCACTCAATTTGCCACAGAGTGTAGGATTTAATTTCACTACAATAAATAATTAAATATAATATTTAAGGGGCTTTCCCCCTATTTCTTTGGTTTTCTTTGTAGCATCTGAGCCACGATTAAAAGTCTGTTTACTTCAGACAATCACAATTCATGGTCATAGCAGAAAAGACTATCCAGTGTTTGCAAAGAAAATATGATCTCTGGCCTGAAAGGATCGACCAGTAGAGTGTGACATTCTGGTTACTGGGTGTGACTCCTGCAGGAGAATGTGGGATCTGCTCCTACTGAGAAACCTCTGAGGGTACAGGGAAGGCACAGTGGCAAAATCACCACTCAAGACAATCTGACACCCTAGACAATACTTCAGTGTGCTGTTCCCAGTCCAGAGAGTCTCTATTATAGGGTAGAGAGGGCGGCAGCAGAGCCTGAGGATTGCCTTCTTCTGGGCCCTCCAGCAGGTGCCCAGCACCATCCTCTGCCTGCCCCTTGCCTCCCGCACAATCCTTCCTGAGTCTTTCAGACACCTCCCATCTCCCACACAATCCTGCCCTGCTTCCTGCAAGCACCCACTACCCCTGAAGCCCCTGTCTTCCTGAGACAGCTGTTCCCCCACCCAATCTTCCAAATCTACTGCCAATTTCGATGTCTGGGATATCCCCCACCTGAAAGTGTGGACCCCTTACTGAATGAGGGAGGCAACCTAGTGACAGAGGATGTGGAAAAAGCTAATGTACTCAATGTTTTTTTTGCCTCTGTTTTCACTAACAAGGTCAGCTCCCAGACTGCTGTGCTGGGCATCACAAAATGGGGAAGAGATGGCCAGCCCTCTGTAGAGATAGAGGTGGTTAGGGACTATTTAGAAAAGCTGGACGTGCACAAGTCCATGGGGCCGGACGAATTGCATCCGAGAGTACTGAAGGAATTGGCGGCTGTGATTGCAGAGCCCTTGGCCATTATCTTTGAAAACTCGTGGCGAACGGGGGAAGTCCCGGATGACTGGAAAAAGGCTAATGTAGTGCCCATCTTTAAAAAAGGGAAGAAGGAGGATCCTGGGAACTACAGGCCAGTCAGCCTCACCTCAGTCCCTGGAAAAATCATGGAGCAGGTCCTCAAAGAATCAATCCTGAAGCACTTAGAGGAGAGGAAAGTGATCAGGAACAGTCAGCATGGATTCACCAAGGGAAGGTCATGCCTGACTAATCTAATCGCCTTTTATGATGAGATTACTGGTTCTGTGGATGAAGGGAAAGCAGTGGATGTATTGTTTCTTGACTTTAGCAAAGCTTTTGACACGGTCTCCCACAGCATTCTTGTCAGCAAGTTAAGGAAGTATGGGCTGGATGAATGCACTATAAGGTGGGTAGAAAGCTGGCTAGATTGTCGGGCTCAACGGGTAGTGATCAATGGCTCCATGTCTAGTTGGCAGCCGGTGTCAAGTGGAGTGCCCCAGGGGTCGGTCCTGGGGCCGGTTTTGTTCAATATCTTCATAAATGATCTGGAGGATGGTGTGGATTGCACTCTCAGCAAATTTGCGGATGATACTAAACTGGGAGGAGTGGTAGATACGCTGGAGGGGAGGGATAGGATACAGAAGGACCTAGACAAATTGGAGGATTGGGCCAAAAGAAATCTGATGAGGTTCAATAAGGATAAGTGCAGGGTCCTGCACTTAGGATGGAAGAACCCAATGCACCGCTACAGACTAGGGACCGAATGGCTAGGCAGCAGTTCTGCGGAAAAGGACCTAGGGGTGACAGTGGACGAGAAGCTGGATATGAGTCAGCAGTGTGCCCTTGTTGCCAAGAAGGCCAATGGCATTTTGGGATGTATAAGTAGGGGCATAGCGAGCAGATCGAGGGACGTGATCGTTCCCCTCTATTCGACACTGGTGAGGCCTCATCTGGAGTACTGTGTCCAGTTTTGGGCCCCACACTACAAGAAGGATGTGGATAAATTGGAGAGAGTCCAGCGAAGGGCAACAAAAATGATTAGGGGTCTAGAGCACATGACTTATGAGGAGAGGCTGAGGGAGCTGGGATTGTTTAGTCTGCAGAAGAGAAGAATGAGGGGGGATTTGATAGCTGCTTTCAACTACCTGAAAGGGGGTTCCAAAGAGGATGGCTCTAGACTGTTCTCAATGGTAGCAGATGACAGAACGAGGAGTAATGGTCTCAAGTTGCAATGGGGGAGGTTTAGATTGGATATTAGGAAAAACTTTTTCACTAAGAGGGTGGTGAAACACTGGAATGCGTTACCTAGGGAGGTGGTAGAATCTCCTTCCTTAGAGGTTTTTAAAGTCAGGCTTGACAAAGCCCTGGCTGGGATGATTTAACTGGGACTTGGTCCTGCTTTGAGCAGGGGGTTGGACTAGATGACCTTCTGGGGTCCCTTCCAACCCTGATATTCTATGATTCTATGATTCTATGATTGTCTCCTTTGGTGGGAGGGAGGGGTTCAGCTCTGCTTTCCCAGGCCCTCCCTCTCTTTTCACTCTCTCTGTCTTTGGTATGTGTCTGACTCTCCAGATCTCCTTGCTGCTCCTCACAGAGTAGCAGGATGGGAATGAAATCCACCTCATCAAGTAAATGCATAAAGCCCCTTGCCCTGTAACACAGATATGCTCCTCCTCCACCTGTGTGAAATGAGGGTACAGTGGATGTAAAACTCTACAAAATCATGATTTTTCACACTGGTTCTAGACTGAATTTTTACACCAGATGTCGCATTTTATGTCCACTTTACCCAGGAATTAGTGACTAATTAAATTGCAAGGTAGTGAGGAATCTGGCCTTTGTATTCAGGATATAGTTGGGCTTTATAACCTCCCTGTGCTGGCTCCTGCTCGTTCCCCCTCATTCTGTGTTGAATATTGATAAACACATTTATGGGAAACTTGTTGTCCTACAGAAACTCCACCAAATCCTTCATCAGAGGGAGGATATGTATGTGTGCTTTCATCCAACCTTTTATTGCATGGGATGGTTAATGAGGTAAAGCTGGAGTGTGGGCTACTCCTCCTCTACAGACTGCTATGGGTACAACTTCTGACATGAAGGATTTGCACTGTATTATAAACTTGCACTCAGATGCAATGGGTGGAAAGTTCTTTGGAGGATGCTTTTTTACAACAACTCTCTCGCAGTGGCAGGCAAAACTTTTGCTGGGTGCAGCAATGCTCCTCTTTGAGAATGCTCACCAGACACAAATGTTATTTGCACCTGCCACTGTGAATGCAAGGGTCCACTTTAGCAGTCCAAGCCATTTAAGATGTATCCCCAAAAATGTGTCTTGGTTTAGGAGTTAGAGCTGACAGAACAGCCTTAAAAACTACTGCCACACTAAAGCAAACATAATACATACATATACGCACCAAACCTCATTAAACTGTGATGTGTTTGACCTGCAGTTTGTTTTCCATCACTGCTGGATATCAAGAAATGCGTGTGTCTCAACGAAAGTTGTTTCTTTTCTAATCAGCTTGTTCCTCCCAAATGATACTTTAATTTACTCTGTATTGTGGTTTAGATATAATCCAGCGTTACCTCAATTTGGTACCTAACAATTTGAAAACCTAACAATATTTACATTTCAGCAACATATGTGTCAGTAAGTATACATAATGTAGGGGTTCGATCCTGCTCTAGACACAACAACTGATTCACAGATTGTCATTACGGTTGTTGCGTTGCAGTGCAATTTTCAGTAATTTGATTAGTGGATAGAGAGTGAAAGGACTGTTGAATGTAAGTGAATGTGTTAGCGAGAGGGCATTAGTGTGTTGGTGTAATCTGTAATGGAATGTCATGATAATAGCAGACTAATGCTTGGATATTAGCATTTTTGTTGGATATGATTCTCTTGCTATACATTTGAGCAACCTTAGTTCAAGCTAATGAGTTTTTGTCTTAGGTTTAATAACTAAATATATGAAGACTCACGGGTCGCTTAAAAAGTGATCAAAACTCAGTGGCTTCCAGAGGGTTACACACATGCAATAGAAAGTTGCACTAAAGCCGTGGTTCTCAGACAGGGGTACCCCTCGGTGTAGTTAGATGTCTTCCAGGGGTTACATCAACTCATCTAGATATTTGCCTAGTTTTAAAACAGGCTACAGAAAAAGCACTAGCCAAGTCAGTACAAACTAAAATTTCATACAGACAATGACTTCTTTGTGCTGCTCTATATACTGTACACTGAAATGTAAGTACAATATTTATATTCCAATTGATTTATTTTATAATTATGTGGTAAAATGAGAAAGTAAGCAATTTTTCAGTAGTAGTGTGCTGTGACACTTTTGTATTTTTATGTCTTGTTTTGTAAGCAAGTAGTTTTTAAGTTAGGTGACACTTGGGGGTATGCAAGACAAATCAGACTCCTGAAAGGGGTTCAGTAGTCTGGAAAGGCTGAGAGCCACTGCACTAAAGGATCCAACCACAGAATTGGAGACATAGAAAAAGACATGTTATCTGCTAAAAACGATTGTACAATTTAAGAGGTTATTTACAAGTGGGTGCCAGGGAAGGGCTAGTCAGAGCTTTACCTGCACTGGTGCAATCTCCTAGCATAAATGTGCTGTCCCTATGTAAACTGTGGCCATGTCTACACTACAAAGTTAAGTTGACTTCATGTAAGTTGACATTGAGCATCCGATTTAAGCAAGTCGATCTTGAGTGTCCACTCTGTGCTCATTGTGTCAGCAGAGTGCATCCTCACTAGCAAGGCTTGCATCGATGCATAGAGCACTGCACTATGGGTAGCTATCCCACAGTGCATGTAGCTGAGTGGAATTTTGGATTGGGCTTGCAATGCCTTATGGTACCAAAACATTGGCACAGGTGTTTATGGGAACCTGGTGTTAGCCTCCTCTGATGCACTTACCTCTCTCCCCAAAATCAACAGCAAACAAACCAAGCCTTTTTCGCGCTTTTTTTGTAAGTCTGGGTTACCCACGTCGATGCCATAACATGATAAGCATGGACCCCACTCAGCTGTACACTGTTGTTGTGAGCATTATAAACACCTTGTGCCTTATCCTGCAGTATTTACACAACCAATACAGGAGTCACTGCGTGGAACAATGTGATGCCACGCAAGCAGCCCTGCTGGAAGACATACAGCAGAGCAATTCACAGTTGCTGGAAACAGTCATGCAATGCCTTGACAGGGTTGAGCACCGTTTCTGGGCCCGGGAAACAAGCACTGACTGGTGGGACCACATTGGTATGCAGCTGTGGGACGACGAGCAGTGGCTGCAGAATGCGTAAGGTCACTTTCCAGGAACTGCGTGAAAAAGCTTCCCCAGCCCTGAAGCACAGCGATATTAAAATGAGAGATGCTTTGAGAGTGGAGAAGCAAGTGGTGATAGCTCTGTGGGAGCTTGCAATGCCAGACTGCTACCGCTCAATGGGGCATCAGTTTGGAGTGGGTAAATCTACCATAGGATCTTTTGTAATCCAAGTTTGCAGGGCAATCAACAGACTTCTGCTAAGAAGGGTAGTGACTCTGGGCAACGTGTAGGACATAGTGCATGGTTTTGCCATGATGGGATTCCATAACTGAGGTGGAGTGATAGATGGCACACATATCCCTATCTTGGTACCAGACCACCTTGCCAAAGAGTACATAAACCGAAAGGGGTACTTCTCAATGGTGTGGCAAGGGCTGGTGGATCACTGGGGCCATTTCACCAACATCAATGTGGGATGGTCGGGAAAGGTGCATGATGCGCGCATCTTTAGGAATACAGATCTGTTCAGAAAGCTGCGAGCAGGGACTTTCTTTCCAGACTACAAAATAACCATTGGTGATGTTGAAATGCCAGTCCTGATCCTGGGAGACCCAGTTTACTTTTTGCTCCCAGGGCTCATGAAGCTGTACACAGGTAGCCTGGACAGCAGTAAGGACCAGTTCAACCATAGACTGAGCAAATGCAGAATGGTGTGGGAATATGCCTTTTGATGTTTAAAAAGTCGCTGGTGTTGTTTGCTTATTAGGTAAGACCTCAGTGAAAGCAATATCCCCATTTTTATTGCTGCTTGCTGTGTGCTCTATAATATCTGTGAAACAAAGGGAGAAAAGTTTCCGCCAGGGGGACGGTGGGGGTTTGAGGCAGATCGCCTGGCAGCCAATTTTGAGTAGGGAAACACCAGGCAATAAGAAAAGCACGTCGAGGGGCTCTGGTTTACAAAGTCTCCATGAGGCTTTGTAAACCAATTTCATCAATGAGCCAGAGTAATGTGACACTGATCTATGTTGTTCCTTACCAAACTGTCCCCTTCATTGAATTTTTTCCCCTGTAAACTTCACCCCCACCAACCACTGTGTGTTGAATGAATAAGGAGCCTTTTCTCCTCAATCTGTTAAGTTTTATTATGCACACAGACACACAAAGACAGCAAATAAAAGTAAGAGAACATGGGGCAAAAGGGCTGATAACACTGTGGGGGTGGAGGGGGAACAAAGAAAGTTGCTTACAGATGCAATATAATAACAATCAAAGGTGTGGGAATGGGCACCTTCTGGTCCTTGTACCCTCCCGTGGTGTTGAGTGCAAGGGGTACAGAACTTTCCCTCTCCTGCCCCCCATCTCATAGGACTTTTAGGGGAGAAGGATGTGGAACTTGGTGACGATGGCAGCAGGTTCAGCATAGGCTGCAGAGGGACTCTATCATCCAGTTGCCTTTTTTAACCTCAGCCAGATGCCTCAACATGTCTAACTGCTTCTTCATAATACGCAGCATCTCTTCCTGCATGGCACACTCTTGTTCCCTGTATGCTCTCCTGTCCTCCCTGTCCATGTCCAGGTTCTCAGACAGTGTGATCCTCCATGCTCTGAGCTCTGTCTTGTCAACGCACGCCTCATTGAACATGTCCTCCCAAGTCTTCTTTTTTCCACCTTCTAAACTGAGAAAATCTCTGTCCCGGTGTGGAGGATGTGCCAACGGAGAAGGTTCCAGCTGCAAGGACTGCAAAGCACAAGGGTCACATTGACATTGCATGCATTGTTTCTGGTGCAAGATTTTATTTTTAAATAAAAAAACACGCCTCAGTACACTTCACTGCAAGCCACAACATAATCACAACCACTGGCTATTGAAAGAATTGGTTTGCTGCTCTAGCCATGGTGAGTGAGACCACAAGGCATGGGCAAGAGGTCTTCTGCTGCTGCTTTTGTGAAGACATCCTTGGGATCACTTGGAACTTAAGACCCTTTCCCCTAGCAACCTGGATGGTGCTTGAGAACAGGCAGCAGTGTAAAGACCCACAAATAGTTTGTTTTTTGCAAAAGGGGCACCAGGTTGGAGAGGAAGGGAGACAAACAGGAAGCTGCTCCCACCCCCTCCTTTTTTTCAATACTGCTTACAATACATGGTGATCCCTTCCAATCACAACCATGGCACTTTTGGGAAAGCATGTTTGTGTGACCCCAATTTCACCAAACAGGGGGTGGATTACTTGTTGAACTGTTTGCAGTTTAAGGGCTAGTATTGAAAACTTACCCCATTTCCACTAGGTGACCTATGCGATATCACTCTCCTGAGGGTAGCCGAGGCAGCAAGGGAGCAGATGCTGCAAGCGTCCGCATACAGACCTGGTCCTTATGTTGCAATGCTGTGTGCTGCAATGATGCCAGCAGAGTTAATACTGGAGTGGCGCGGGAAAGTGTCTTACCATGGTGGATGAAATAAGGCAGGTCTTTCCAGAAACCTTATGCAAAGGATTGCAGAGTACCTCCATGAAAGCTTCCTAGAGCTCTCCATGGAGGATTCCCGGGCCATCCCCATGCACATAGACAGTCTTTTTTGGAGAGTGCCCTCTGCGTAGCTGGAGTGGCCACCAATACCCTCTACACCTACTTTTTTGTTTAGATTAAACATAAAAAACAATAGCATGTTACCCCTACAGTTTGATTGGAAATGTGGACTCACCAGAGGTGCCTTCTCTGGCATCATGCTCTGCTGCCAACTGGTCCTGTGAAGGGATGAGTTCCAGGCTTAAAAACAGTTCTTGGCTGTCAGGGAGAATGGATCCTCTGCTTGCCTGCCTCAGATTCTCTTCCTCATCAACAATACCCTCCTCGTTGTTGCTCAAGGTCGCCCAGGGCTCCTGGGAGGTCTCCATGGAGCATTTTGGGGTAGTGGTGGTGTCGCCACCGAGAATCACATGCAGCTCTTCATAAAAGTGGAATGTCTGTGGGGCAGAACCAGAACGACTGTTCACCTCCCTTATCTTCTGATATGCTTGCCAAAGCTGCTTTATTTTCACACAGCACTGCTGCATGTCCCTGGTGTAGCCCTTCTCCTCCATGCCCTGTGCAATCTTGGCATAGATGTCAGCATTTCTTCTGCTGGATTGGAGCTCTGCCTGCAAATCACACAGCATTAAGATCCACCACCTCCTGGGTACTCCATGCTGGAGCACATTTGCAGCCTTGAGTCTCCATGATCAGCTGTGCTGACGAGCTCTCCATGCTGATCAAACAGGAAATGAAAATTCAAAAGTTCCCAGGGTTTTAATAGGGAAGTGGTTGTTTCCAGTGTACCTGGCTGACGTGCAGTGGAGTTGAAAGTGCTCTCCAGAGCAATCAGAGCAGAGTACTGTGGGACACCTCCTGGAAGTCAATTCACTTGAATTATAAAATGCATTGTCTTCACTATCCCCATGTAGACCCATGGATGTTGAATCAAGTGCTACACCTCTTGCGGAGGTGGAGTACAGAAGTCAACTTTACAGGCCACTTGGGTCGGTGGAAGGGACTCGGCAGTGCAGACACATACATTATTAGATCGATTTAACGTGGCTTATGTCGACCTAAGTTTTTAGTGTAGACCAGGCCTGTGACTTGAGCCAGTTAGAAATGGACTTTACACTGGTGCAGTGTGTGTACACTAAGGGGTTTGCACCAGTGCAGTTACATCAGCATAGCTACACTGGTAGCTGACAAGGGGTAAATTTTTTAAACTGCCTAAATGACTCAGGATCCTGCAACTTAATGGAACTTAGACTCCTAACTGCTTAAGTCACTTGTGAAAATTGGACTCAGGCTCTTAAGTCATTAGGCATTTTTAAAAATTTTACCCAATGCCTAAAAGATGGATGAAACACAAGACAATTCAGGAAAGGGGTCATACAATGGGATTATTGGTGAGGAGAACATGTAAAGAAGGAATCCTGATAAAAATGGATTTTAAAGAGGGATTTTATGCATAAGAAACAGGACAGAAATGGAGACTGTACCAGATGAGGTACAACTTTTTTTTCTTGGACTTGTTTTGTGTGTTTCTATTTCTCTCTCAATCCGCAAATTCAGCACCAGAGAGACAATTACAAATGTGTAGGTTTTTTCCTCTCTGAAATAGATACATGGGCCTTTAGCACATTCCAAATCCTCAACAAACACTGCTGTGCATAAAGAAAAGGAGTACTTGTGGCACCTTAGAGACTAACAAATTTATTTGAGCATAAGGCTTTCGTGAGCTACAGCTCACTTCATCGGATGCATATTTGCCTTGGAAATAATTTTCACTCCAGGCAAAGCTCCGGGAATAGTGAGAGTTGTGTGTTCATTACCAAGGACAGAATTTGATCCTTTGTCAACAGGTGTAAAAAGCCTAAGCAAAATTTATGGCATAATAACTTTTATTATTAAATGGCAAATGTAAAGGTCTCCAAAGGGTAGGCAGAATCTTTTGCAGCTCTTAATGAATAAAGAAAAGAGTAATGTATTGCTCTGGTAATTCCCATTAGCAACTGAGTTTACAGTTGACAATCATTAAATACATCTTTTGGAAGCTGAATGAAATTCTAATGTAGGATTTCAGCATTAATAATAAAGTTATGGTGATCATAATTTATGACTAATAATGTCTTCTCTGCTAGGTGAAAAACCTGACTTAAATTTTAAAATAATTCCAAGTATATTTGCAGCAATATTTAGACTCATCAATAACAATAATTTGCACCAAGCCCATCATTACAGTAATGATTAACAACTTTGCCGCAGGGTAACTTACAAACATGGACCATTAACTACTGATTTTTAGTCTACAATTACTACTTAAATATTCATCACTGTCAACATAACAGTTATCATATATTTGAATGATCTCCACATTAATTTGTTTCACTAAAGGTGTATAACCAGGGATTCTATGATTTTTTGAGTCAGGCTGTCCTTCTGAGACCAACGTTTCCTCTGTTCTTGTTATATTCCATTCTTGTATTTTTTTCATCCTTTTCTCTTTGCTCGTCTTTGTTAACTGGAGCACGTTTTACTTAGTACTTCAGTTTTTGTGGCTCTGATTAAAGGGAGGGAGAAAGGGAAAGAGCCCAACCAAGTGGAAAAAAGACTGATTTTATTTATCAGATTTTTGTGTCACCTCCTCCTCTTCCCAACCTCTGATCTATCCTGTAATATGATGTGCTGGTTGCACTCAACAAGATCACTGAAACACAGTCTTCTTTCTTTTCCACTTTCAGAATTTCTTCACTGCCTCGAGCGCAACTATTTGCAAACTCATCCCCTGGCCTAGTTAGCATAACTAAGGCTCAAATGACAGTCCTTGAGAGCACTAGGAATTACATGCTAACCGTCCAGCATATTTTTTAACCAGCACTTCTTCTCCCCAAAATAGTTCTTTAACAACTGCCATTAGAAATAACATTTATGAATATTTAATCTATTAGCTGAGCTGAATGGACTTTTTTATGGTCTTTTCTGCCTGGAGCACTACTTTCCACTAGTAAGTAAGGGTTAGACAGATGCAATAATTAGTGCAGCATAATCTGATGTGGGGGGATTAGTGCTATGATCTGTAGGCAGCAGGGGATTCATTGGTACACGCACAATCCTTTTCATTCCTTTTGCCAACTTCTACAGAAACTGGAAATGCCTGCTGAAGTGTTATTTATATTCCTAGATAATGCTGGCCCAAAATCATATGATCAAAATCATATGCTGTAAATGTAAACTGCCACATCATCATGTGCAGTGTCTCTTACTTTGCATGGTTATTTTAGAGAATTGACCAAAAAAAAAAAATGAAACCCTAATCTTATCAAGTACATGTTGGAAACAACTATTTGTCTGGACAAATAGCTTTCGTAGTAGTTTGGGCATTAATTACTTTGATACGTTAAGTGCAGTTTTACTTTGAGAAGTAGCTATGTAAAAATAGCTTCCTCTCACTTAACAGATCCTTTTGCATATTCAGACTCTGATCTGCTGACATAAGTGCTGTTATAAAATAATAATTGCTTTTTGCTCCTGTTAATGCAGTAGAGTGAATTGAATTCTGTTCTATCTTTTGCATCCTCAACAGAATAGTTTATGAAACTCTAATCAATAACTCCTTCATATTTCCTTGGACTATGTACGCTTTTCTTGTGCATGGTCATTAGGAGTTCCATATAGATCTGGAGAAGCAATGCTTAAGGGAGAGGACTCTTTGGAATATGAAACGTGTAACACACAGGAGTTCTATTGAATGTGTTCTTTATTTCCTCGTCAAAGTCACCTGAAATGTGCTAGGGTTTCAAAATATAGTATGCCTGTCATGTGGCAGGGTCACTACCCACTGAATTCATGTACTCCTGTTACATCTTTTCTTTTTAATCAAATGCATATAATACATAATATCAGCTAAAAGAGAACGACCACAAATCAATACATACATTTAATAGAATATACAAATAGAGGTGTCTAGGAAGGAGGTAATGGGATGACTGGAACTCTGATACTTTAGTCTTCCTTTTACTGGATTCATAGATTCATATAATTTAAGGTCAGAAATTACCATTAGATCGTCTAGTCTGACCTCCAATACCTCACAGGCATGACACAGAGGATCCTTGGCAAAGGGTTCCTTGTTCTTCACAAACAACTCTTGTTTCAGGTCTGACAAATTCACTACACGAAACACACATCTTGCAGGGTATTTATCCAGAAGGGTTAATATGTAAGGCATCTATAGACAGCTCATAATTTATCAAGACCCATAATCATTGCAAGATGTATACATGAGTAATATTTAAGAACATAAGAATGGCCATACTGGTCAGACCAATGGCCAATCTAGCCCAGTTTTCTTTTAGCGGCCAGTGCTAAATGCTTAAGAGGGAATGAACAGAACAGGGCAATTAGTGATCCATCCCCTGATACCCAATCCCAACTTCTGGCAGTTGGAAGTTTGGAGACACCCAGAGCATGGGGTTGCATCCCTGAATATTTTGGCTAATAGCCATTGATGGACCTATCCTCCATGAATTTATCTAATTCTTGTTTTAACCAAGTCATAGTTTTGACCATCACAACAACACCTGGCAACGAGCTCCACTGGTTGACTGTGCATTGTGTGAAGAAGTATTTCTTTTTGTTTATTTTAAACCTGCTGCCTAGTAATTTCATTGAATTACCCCATATTCATCTGTTATGTGAAGGGGTAAATAATACTTCCATATTTACTTTCTCTATTCCATTCATGATATTATACACCTCTATTATATCCCTCCTTAATAGTCTCTTTTCTAAGCTAACAGTCACAGTCTTTTTAATTTCTCCTTGTTTGAGACCCGTAATTATTTGTATTGCCCTTCTCTGAACCTTTTCCAATTCTAATATATCTTTTTTTGAGATGGGGCAACCAAAACTATACGCAGTATTCAAGGTGTGCACATACTATGGATTTATATAGAGGCATTGTGATTTTTTCTGTCTTATTATCCACCCTTTTCCTAATGATTGCGAACATTGTGTGACAGGGCGAACCATGCTGTTTGAGGCCCCCTGCTGGAGGCCTTGTGGTCCTATCACATCCCACCCCAGGAAAAGAGCAGTGAAGGTGGGTCCCCCAGGCCTGCCTAAAATGGCTTCAGGGAAGCAGCTAATCAGAATGCAGCAGGCTTAGTTAAAAGGTGCTACAGGGCCTGAGCATGTCAGTGTTGTCTGGGATCAGACGAGAGAAGAAGGAATGGAAGACAGAGAAACTCTCCATATGAGAGGTTTCAGAGTAGCAGCTGTGTTAGTCTGTATTCGCAAAAAGAAAAGGAGTACTTGTGGCACCTTAGAGACTAACCAATTTATTTGAGCATAAGCTTATGCATCCAATGAAGTGAGCTGTAACTCACGAAAGCTTATGCTCAAATAAATTGGTTAGTTCTAAGGTGCCACAAGTACTCTTTTTCTTTCTCCATATGAGGAGGCCTGGGACAGACCCTGCTCACAGAGGGATAGGACTGCAAAACTCTCCAGGCAAGGAGACACAAGAGAGACCCTGCTCAAGCAGGGAACAGACAGAGAACCCAAGAAGGTTATGGGACTGAGTGGGACGCAGCCAATGACTGCATTAAAGGGAAGCAGTGCATGGCTGCAGTTTATAGGGTCCCTGGGGTTGGACCCGAGTACTGGGTGGGCCTGGATTCCCCCCCACTGGGTAAGTGGCTTAAGTCCCAAGAAGGGGATAAGACTCAATACAAAAAACAAAAAACGGGCTAGAATTTAAACAGAAATGGTGCTGAAGAACCTCAAGAGAACCAACCGTTTGTTGGACTTTGTTGCCCCAGAAGGGGTCCCTTCATGCGTTTTGACTATGTGTGACTTGGCCGGAGGACTGAGCTACTGAAGACCCACGAGGGCAACAGCCACCAAGGGGCATTGGGAGCAGAGAAAGGAAAGAGTGCAGGATCAAACCCAGCCAACAGGAGGCACTCACAAGAGGTGAGTGCACCCCATCACACATTCTGTTAAAGCTTTTTTGACTGCCACTGCACATTGAGCAGATGTTTTCAGATATCTATGTACAATGCCTCCCAAGATCTTACTCTATAGGTAACAGGTAATTTAGACCCCATCATTTTGTATATAAAGTTGTTTTTTTCCCCAGTGTGTATTATTTCATATTTCTCAACATTGAATTTCATGTGACATTTTGTTGTCCAGTCACCCAGTTTAATGCAATCCCTTTGTAACTCTTCAGTTAGCTTTGGACATAACTATCTTGGATAATTGTCTATCAACTAGAAAAGGAGTACTTGTGGCCCCTTAGAGACTAACCAATTTATTTGAGCATAAGCTTTCATGAGCTACAGCTTGCATCTGATGAAGTGAGCTGTAGCTCACGAAAGCTTATGCTAAAATAAATTGGTTAGTCTCGAAGGTGCCACAAGTACTCTTTTTCTTTTTGCGAATACAGACTAACATGCTGCTACTCTGAAACCTGTCTATCAACTGCAAATTTTGCCACTTCACTGTTCATCCCTTTTTCCAGGTTATTCATGAATATGTTGAACCACACACATCCCAATACAGATCTTTGAGGGACCCTGCTATTTACCTCTCCTCCTTGTGAAAACTAATCATTTATTTCTACCCTTTGTTTCCTATCTTTTAACCAGTTACTGATCCATGAGAGGACTTTCCCTCTTGTGCCATGACTCCTTAAAGAATAATGCAATAATATTGAAAGTATGTTTTTCGGTCTTGATATAAAATTTAGACATCAGCCCTGCCCTAGTTAACTGGTGATGTAATAGAAGGCTCAGTGGTCTAGCCTTGCTCCATCCCAAGATTTTTAAGGCAAAACCATGAGACACAGCAAACAATCAAAACAGCTTAGAGTAAAAAAAGGAACATTACAATAGAAAAGGAATCACCCTGCCTATGAGGTGACAACAAACTTTTTCTGTAGAACTCAGAGGTGATAGTTTGGAGGAGCAGGGGTTTTCTCATGAAAAGGTTAAGTCCTGGTTACTGTGAAGCCAGCCGGCTTGGCAAAACCTTTGTGGGAGATGGCGTGTGTGTGTTGGGTGGGGGGGGGACCTACTTTATTAGATAGGAAAGGTAACTCTTAATAAGTGTAGACCCAGATTCATGTTCTTATGATTTGTTTTGTATTGTAACCATTTGTTTCCATCACTCTCTCTAGTTTCTAGTTGAATTGCTACCCTTGTTTAAATAACCCATCTTTTGTTTTATTACATGTGCGGTGGGCTCTTTAAGTCTCCCACTGTAAGGCATTTTCTCCAGCCCTTACATCATTTTTGTGGCTCATTTCTGCATGCTTTCCAATTTTTCAACATCCTTTTAAAAAATGTGAACACAAGAACGGGACACAGTATTGCAGTATCAGTCTCACCTCCCTACTCCTATTTGTTACACCCCTCTTTGTACATCCAAGAATTGAATTAGTCCTCTTTGTCACAGAATTGCACTGGGAGCTTATGATAAGTTGCTTGACCTCCCAGACCAGTGGTTCTCAACTTGCAGCACACAGGCTGCTTGCAGCCCAATCAGCACACAGCTGCGACCCATGTGGCATCCTCTGGGCCATACTGGTAGTATACATATTATGTGGATGCGGCTCACATAACACAGAGCTGCATATTCAGCCCACAATGGTAAATCAGGTTGAGAACCACTGCCCTAGAGTCACTGTCTTCCAGGATACAGTCCCCATGCTGTAAGTCTGGCCTGCATTCCTTGTTCCTAGATATATAACTTTGCATTTGGCTATATTAAAATACATTTTGGTTGAATAGACCAAGCTAATGAAACAATCCAGACTGTTCTCTCTGACTGCCCTGTCCTCATCAGAATTTACCATTTCGACAATCTTTATGGCATCAGCAAACTTTATCAGAAGCTATTTTATATTTATCTCCAGATCATTGATTAAAATGTTGAATAGCATTTGGTCTAGTACTAATCCCTCCGACTCCTACTAAACTCATCCCCATTTGATTATAATTCCCCGTTGATGACTATTTGTTGAGATCTCTGTTAGCCATTTAACATGTGCTTTAATATTGCACAGTGCTAATATTTTAATCAGAATGTCTGCTTGGGTGGGTAGAGTGTGCCCGTAGGATGTACAGCTGGGTACATACCCACCTGATTCAGAAGTGTCTTTATTGTACTCTCCTAAGCAGTGCCTCACTGTCTACACTGCCATTTATACCCAGGTTGGTGGTGGTGGCAGTGGAGGTAGTATATGTACCTTATGTTCCACCAAAAGGAGTGTGCAATGTAGACATACCTATAATGTTCTCCAATAAGAGAGCCAGTAGCCATCTTAGTTTTGTTTAGACATCTTCTATCCTTCTTGTAGGAGTGACCCTCAGTCCACCCAAGGTCATGTGACACTAAGATAAGCAGAATTTGCTCCCACATTACAAAACATGCCTTTTCCTATTAACACCCAAACAGCATTATTTTATACTTCATTGATGTAGCTTTCATTTTTTTATTACAACTTGATAACAGTGCAAATCCTGTTTTTAAAACATGTGAAATCTCAGCAAAAACAGGTGGAGTGGGCTGTTAATCAACAGGAGGTGAGTTTTTGTTACACAACAGCTATGTAACCTTCAGTGACCTTTATAACCTACCAGGAAGTTGGGGGACTTCAAAATTTCATCAGACAAGTGTTATGACAAGCAAATATTTTGGAGTAGGAATGACTAATGTGATTGTTTTCCCCCACCAAAAAAAAGTTTAGGTGAAAAGTTAAACTCCAAAATCTAGAAAAAAATCAAACTGGTTGAAAATCTGTCCTTTTAAAATTAAAAATATAAATTGTATTTATTCCAAGTGCCCTTCAAAATTGTGTGTGTACGTATATATATATATATACACAAAATTGTGTGTGTGTGTGTATATATATATATATATATATATTATATATATATATATATGTATGTTTGCCATGTTTTCACAAAATGAATATATTGCCATTTCAAAGGCATAAAGAACAGCTGAAAGAGCTTAATATGTAGTATTAAAGAAGGAGAAATCTGATTGCTTCACACCACTCCAGTGATGCAAACCAGCTATAAGCTTGTCTTAACTAGCTGCTTAAACTGAGTTTACAACTGCTTTGCATTGTCAGAGTGACACAGAGCATCTGCAACATACTGAAGAATCTATCCTTTATTGTTTACTTTCAAAATCTGTTTAGTAGATCAACACTTAGAGAATCCATGGGGTAAGAGTAACCTGGTAGTCAAGAAGTCCTAACTTCTAACTCTGGTTCTACCAATGACTCATCTCCTAGCCTTAGACAAGTAATAACACCATCTGTCCATGTCTCAGTTTCCATTCTTTTTCTATCTATATAAAGGGATAAGAAATCATTGCCTACATCACAGGTTAGTGTGAAGATAAATTAGCTAATGTTTGTAAAGGGTGTTGAAGTTTTAAAAGTACTGTAAACACAATTAGTGTTTTTATGTGTGCCTCCCTCTGCAGGGGTGGGGGGGAAGGCTTGCAGCAAAGAAATTTATGGCACAACTGTTGCAATAAAAGCCCAGGTTTTTAAGGTTTAGTTTTAATGGAGTTTAATATAATATTAAAATGGTGAACATAAGAACATCAGGACAGGTTTCAGAGTAGCACCCGTGTTAGTCTGTATTCTCAAAAAGAAAAGGAGTACTTGTGGCACCTTAGAGACTAATTTATTTGAGCATAAGCTTTCGTGAGCTACAGCTCACTTCATCGGATGCACTCCGTGGAAAATACAGTGGGGAGATTTATATACATAGAGAACATGAAACAATGGGTGTTATAATAAACACTGTAATGAGAGTGATCACTTAAGGTGAGATATTACAAGCAGGAGAGCGGGGGGTGGGGGGGACCTTTTGTAGTAATAATCAAGGTGGTCCATTTCCAGCAGTTGACAAGAACATCTGAGGAACAGTGTGGGGGGGGGAAATAGTTTTACTTTGTGTAATGACCCATCCATTCCCACTCTCTATTCAAGCCTAAGTTATTGTATCCAGTTTGCAAATTAATTCCAATTCAGCAGTCTCTCGTTGGAGTCTGTTTTTGAAGTTTTTTTGTTGAAGAATTGCAACTTTTAGGTCTGTAATCGAGTGACCAAAGAGATTGAAGTGTTCTCCAACTGGTTTTTTAATATTATAATTCTTGACGTCTGATTTGTGTTTATTTATTCTTTTGTGTAGAGACTGTCCAGTTTGACCAATGTGCATGGCAGAGGGGCATTGCTGGCACATGATGGCAAACATAACATTGGTAGATCTGTAGGTGAACGAGCCTCTGATAGTGTGGCTGATGTGATTAGGCCCTATGATGGTGTCCCCTGAATAAATATGTGGATCACTACAAAAGGTTCCCCTCACCCCGCTCTCCTGCTGGTAATATCTCACCTTAAGTGATCACTCTCGTTACAGTGTGTATGCTAACACCCATTGTTTCATGTTCTCTATGTATATAAATCTCCTCACTGTATTTTCCACTGAATGCATCCAGTGAAGTGAGCTGTAGCTCACGAAAGCTTATGCTCAAATAAATTTGTTAGTCTCTAAGGTGCCACAAGTACTCCTTTTCTTTTTATAAGAACATACAGGGACAAACCATCCCGATGAGTCGAAAGAATAGTAAATATGGCAGGCGACCAGCTTGGCTTAATGGTGAAATCCTAGCGGATCTTAAACATAAAAAAGAAGCTTACAAGAAGTGGAAGGTTGGACATATGACCAGGGAAGAGTATAAAAATATTGCTCGGGCATGTAGGAAAGATATCAGGAGGGCCAAATCGCACCTGGAGCTGCAGCTAGCAAGAGATGTCAAGAGTAACAAGAAGGGTTTCTTCAAGTATGTTGGCAACAAGAAGAAAGCCAAGGAAAGTGTGGGCCCCTTACTGAATGAGGGAGGCAACCTAGTGACAGAGGATGTGGAAAAAGCTAATGTACTCAATGCTTTTTTTGCCTCTGTTTTCACTAACAAGGTCAGCTCCCAGACTGCTGCGCTGGGCATCACAAAATGGGGAAGAGATGGCCAGCCCTCTGTAGAGATAGAGGTGGTTAGGGACTATTTAGAAAAGCTGGACGTGCACAAGTCCATGGGGCCGGACGAATTGCATCCGAGAGTGCTGAAGGAATTGGCGGCTGTGATTGCAGAGCCCTTGGCCATTATCTTTGAAAACTCGTGGCGAACGGGGGAAGTCCCGGATGACTGGAAAAAGGCTAATGTAGTGCCCATCTTTAAAAAAGGGAAGAAGGAGGATCCTGGGAACTACAGGCCAGTCAGCCTCACCTCAGTCCCTGGAAAAATCATGGAGCAGGTCCTCAAAGAATCAATCCTGAAGCACTTAGAGGAGAGGAAAGTGATCAGGAACAGTCAGCATGGATTCACCAAGGGAAGGTCATGCCTGACTAATCTAATCGCCTTTTATGATGAGATTACTGGTTCTGTGGATGAAGGGAAAGCAGTGGATGTATTGTTTCTTGACTTTAGCAAAGCTTTTGACACGGTCTCCCACAGCATTCTTGTCAGCAAGTTAAGGAAGTATGGGCTGGATGAATGCACTATAAGGTGGGTAGAAAGCTGGCTAGATTGTCGGGCTCAACGGGTAGTGATCAATGGCTCCATGTCTAGTTGGCAGCCGGTGTCAAGTGGAGTGCCCCAGGGGTCGGTCCTGGGGCCGGTTTTGTTCAATATCTTCATAAATGATCTGGAGGATGGTGTGGATTGCACTCTCAGCAAATTTGCGGATGATACTAAACTGGGAGGAGTGGTAGATACGCTGGAGGGGAGGGATAGGATACAGAAGGACCTAGACAAATTGGAGGACTGGGCCAAAAGAAATCTGATGAGGTTCAATAAGGATAAGTGCAGGGTCCTGCACTTAGGACGGAAGAACCCAATGCACCGCTACAGACTAGGGACCGAATGGCTAGGCAGCAGTTCTGCGGAAAAGGACCTAGGGGTGACAGTGGACGAGAAGCTGGATATGAGTCAGCAGTGTGCCCTTGTTGCCAAGAAGGCCAATGGCATTTTGGGATGTATAAGTAGGGGCATAGCGAGCAGATCGAGGGACGTGATCGTTCCCCTCTATTCGACACTGGTGAGGCCTCATCTGGAGTACTGTGTCCAGTTTTGGGCCCCACACTACAAGAAGGATGTGGATAAATTGGAGAGAGTCCAGCGAAGGGCAACAAAAATGATTAGGGGTCTAGAGCACATGACTTATGAGGAGAGGCTGAGGGAGCTGGGATTGTTTAGTCTGCAGAAGAGAAGAATGAGGGGGGATTTGATAGCTGCTTTCAACTACCTGAAAGGGGGTTCCAAAGAGGATGGCTCTAGACTGTTCTCAATGGTAGCAGATGACAGAACGAGGAGTAATGGTCTCAAGTTGCAATGGGGGAGGTTTAGATTGGATATTAGGAAAAACTTTTTCACTAAGAGGGTGGTGAAACACTGGAATGCGTTACCTAGGGAGGTGGTAGAATCTCCTTCCTTAGAGGTTTTTAAGGTCAGGCTTGACAAAGCCCTGGCTGGGATGATTTAACTGGGACTTGGTCCTGCTTTGAGCAGGGGGTTGGACTAGATGACCTTCTGGGGTCCCTTCCAACCCTGATATTCTATGATTCTATGATTCTATAAGAACGGCCATACTGGGTCAGACCAAAGGTCCATCCAGCTCAGTATCCTGTCTACCAACGGTGGCCAATGCCAGGTGCCCCAGAGGGAGCAAACCTAACAGGTAAGGATCAAGTTATCTCTTTCCTGCCGTCCATCTCCACCCTCTGACAAACAGAGGCTAGGGACATCATTCCTTACCCATCCTGGCTAATAGCCATTAATGGTCTTAACCTCCATGAATTTATCTAGTTCTCTTTTAAACCCTGTTCTAGTTCTAGCCTTCACAACCTCCTCAGGCAAGGAGTTCCACAGGTTGACTGTGCACTGTGTGAAGAAGAACTTCCTTTTATTTGTTTTAAAACTGCTACCCATTAATTTCATTTGGTGGCCCCTAGTTCTTATATTATGGGAACAAGTAAATAACTTTTTCTTATTCACTTTTTCCACCTCTAACAATCGCCCCTTAGTCTCCTCTTTTCCAACCTGAAAAGTCCTAGTGTCTTTAATCTCTCCTCATATGGGACCCCTTCCAAACCCCTAATCATTTTAGTTGCCCTTCTCTGAACCTTTTCTAATGCCAGTATATCTTTTTTGAGATGAGGAAACCACATCTGTATACAATATTCAAGATGTGGGCATACCATGGATTTATATAAGGGCAATAAGATATTCACCGTCTTATTCTCTATCCCTTTTTTAATGATTCCTAACATCCTGTTTGCTTTTTTGACTGCCACTGCATACTGCATGGACGTCTTCAGAGAACTATCCACGATGACTCCAAGATCTCTTTCCTGATTAGCTGTAGCTAAATTAGACCCCCGTCATATTGTATGTATAGTTGGGGTTATTTTTTCCAATGTGCTTTACTTTACATTTATCCACATTAAATTTCATTTGCCATTTTTTTGCCCAGTCACTTAGTTTTGTGAGATCTTTTTGAAGTTCTTCACAGTCTTCTGTGGTCTTAACTATCTTGAGCAGTTTAGTATCGTCTGCAAACTTTTCCACCTCACTGTTTACCCCTTTCTCCAGATCATTTACGAGTAAGTTGAATAGGATTGGTCCTAGGACTGACCCTTGGGGAACACCACTAGTTACCCCTCTCCATTCTGAAAATTTATCATTTATTCCTACCCTTTGTTCCCTGTCTTTTAACTAGGTCTCAATCCATGAAAGGATCTTCCCTCTTATCCCATTACAACTTAATTTACGTAAGAGCCTTTGGTGAGGGACCTTGTCAAAGGCTTTCTGGAAATCTAAGTACACTATGTCCACTTAATTCCCCCTTGTCCACATGTTTGTTGACCCCTTCAAAGAACTCTAATAGATTAGTAAGACATGATTTCCCTTTACAGAAACCATGTTGACTTTTGTGCAACAATGTATGTTCTTCTATGTGTCTGACAATTTTATTCTTTACTATTGTTTCAACTAATTTGCCCAGTACTGACATTAGACTTACCAGTCTGTACTTGCCGGGATCACCTCTAGAGCCCTTTTTAAATATTGGCGTTATATTAGCTATCTTCCAGTCGTTGGGTACAGAAGATGATTTAAAGGACAGGTTACAAACCGTAGTTAATAGTTCCTCAATTTCACATTTGAGTTCTTTCAGAACTCTTGGGTGGATGCCATCTGGTCCCGGTGACTTGTTACTATTAAGTTTCTCAATTAATTCCAAAACCTCCTCTAGTGACAATTCCTCAGATTTGTCACCTACAAAGGACAGCGTAGGTTTGGGAATCTCCCTAACGTCCTGGTGGTGGTAGCAGCAATGATAAATGCATTAGTGATCTGAACCAGGACAGGCTGATGTATACCAGTTAGTCAGAGACTGCATTAAGGTGAGCACCACCTGTGCAACCATGCTCTTCCAAGGGACAGTGCAGAAGAGTGGGAGACTGTTTGTGTATGTGCTTTTTCTTTAGAAATGATGTCAAGTATGGCAAGGCTGTTGAGTTTTTACTGTAGATAGTGAATACATATAGCCACATTAAACCCTTAAATATGTGAATGAAACACAGCATATAAATGTACGGAAAAGCAATACTAACTTATCACTGAATTCATTATCCTACCGATCTGCTGTCTACCACACAATTTAAATTCCATATTATCATTATTTCTTTGATTATAGTATTTTTTCAGTTATGAAACTTTGGATAGGATTTCCAGTTAGCTTCTATTTTCTGGCAGATACCATAACAGATGTTAAATTTAAATGCTCATGTCATGCATAGAGCTAAGTGATACAGATAAGCATTTTGCATTAAACACGTTTTGTTCCTTAGTATCTACAAAAGAAGAACATAAACCTGATATGGTACCCTTGATATGTATGTTCTAGTAAATGTCACAGAATAAATCTTGATGAAATCTACTGTTGCAGAATATTCTGAAATGAAACAAAGAGGATAAAACTCAGCTCTTACATGTAATAAAAGGACTGTAGTGTACTTGATCAATGATACCATTAACAAATACAATACTTATCAGCCATCGAAACCAAGCACACACAGTTTTTCATAAAAAACTGGACTGGAAAAGTTATTCACTAGTGATTTTTTTTTCTTTTTTCATTTTTCCAAGAAATAAGGGAAGAACAGAAAACAGATACAAAAAAAAAGTAAAGGAATTGTGAGGGAAAGGAAAAGAAGAGTGATATCTTAATTTACAACCTGCTAGGAATTAATCAAAGGTTTCTAAACAGTGATAATGGACACCTCCAGGGCTGTTTTGGGAATACCCCATTATCTTGAAAACTCCCAAACTCATAGACAGCTTGATTTTTCTAGAGCAGTACGTGAAGCCAAATACTCATTATTGCTTAGACGGAAGGGCAGATTGCCTCCAAGGATAGAAGCTTGACTCAGCGACTTGTCTGACTTGGCAACTAAAGAATGGATATTGTTTCAGAGAAGAGGGACCTCAGAGAAACTTGAAAAGATTTGGTCTAACTCTTTACAGTTATTCACTGTTTACTGAGAAGAAAGCATTGCCAATCTAAAATCCTTGCACAGCATTGCTTACTAGAGATCTGCAAATAATTCACAAACATATGATTAATCAAATAATGTACTCAATCAACATCTATTGATAATTGTTTCAAATAAAATATTCTCAGAATATTTTATTTTTCATTCTTCACCCTGCTCTAGTTCCAAATGTGGTCAAGTCAAAATGCACGTTGGAATGCAAATCAATATTAAGATGTGGGTTTTTTTTCATTTTTTCCCCCACCCAGCTCTTTTATGGACATAAGCTGCAAAAGTAATATGCTATTGGTGCATCGCTTAGGTGTGTTATGGGTCATAAAGTGAAGCTTGAATATTATCAAGCACCCAAGAAATGCCTCACCAGCCAACTAATGCACTCTGGAGTGTCTTATTGCTATTAAATAGTCCATTTTGCCTCAAAGTCAGTTTTGCAAAGCTGTATGTAATGTATGTTTTCACTGTGAAAGCTAGTGGCTAGCAAAAGGTTATTTTGAAAACATTTAATGTATTTTTTTTAAAAAACCTGGCTCAGATCTCTGCTGTAGAGTAGCAGTGAAAAGCCATTGTACAGGTGGTTACTGATTCTCTGCGAACTTGCAGCCATGGTCAGAGCAGCTTGGTGGCAACTCTAACCTATGCCAACTGACAACTGTATCCAAGGGACTGTCCACCAACTGGACACTGGTTGGATCCAGAGCATGCTTCCTGAGTCCTGCCCCAAGCATGGCCGGGAAGGGGTCAATGGCCTTTATCCATGAGCCCGTACAAAGTAAGGTGCAAGATGTTCTAAGCCCCTTTGTGGGGAAAAGCAACGGTGGAGGCTTAGGGAGTTCTATTTTGGCCTATCTAAATGGAAGTGTTGATTAAATACTTAGAACACAGGTGTTTGCCAGGATTATTTCCTCCTGGTCAAAAAGTCATCTTGACAATATACATTTTGCTTTGGTGCCCTTGGGAGTTGAGAGAAGTTGAGATCTCAATTTTTGTGCAGCTGAACTGCTACATTGCAGGAAGTGGAGGAAATGCTGTTCTCAGATAGATGGACATCCAGAGCAATGCCATTGAAGTCAATGGAGCTACTCCAGTTTTCACCAGTGGAACTGAAAGCAGAATCCGACCCATAAACTGTTTTGTTGCTCTACCAACTTGCTACTTTTCTATTTTTTCCCATTCCCTGAGAAAGGTCCCGTATCAGCCTCTCTTTTTTGAGATATGGTATCGCTTTCCTACACTTGACAGGATTAATGTTCCGTATTGCTACTTTTAACAATGAATTATCCACACCATCTTGTAAAGTGAAAATGTGTACACAGCCCTGTCCCCTGAGGGTTTGGATTTATTTTCCATTGTAGTCTTTCTGTAAATAAATGCTCTAACATCATTCAAAGTGAATGACAATTCATATTTTTAATCCATACCCTCTATGTCTGAATAAACAACACTGTTGCTTGTATGCAAATAATAAAATTGAGAACAATGGAAAAAAGAAATTACTGTAACCCAGTTACAGTACATTTAGAGCAATCAGGGTAATAGGCTAGAAAAGGGCAAAATGAGCATAGAAAACAGCTGTATTCTGGCATGAGAAGGCATGAGATGACCGAAGTCTCTGGGCAGTGCAAATGAGTCTCATTATTCTTTCCGACAGTGGAAATCCTCTAATAACTAACTGCATGCACCCTGGTCAAACTGAGGGGAACAGTTGGCCCAGGAAACACCACAAACTCAATCACACAGAGTTCCCCACAAATACTCCTCTGAACAATAGGGAAACTAGAGATTATGGAAGAGGCAGGGGGTTGTTGAATTATTGGGAATCTGTGGTGCATAGAAGGTCTAACTGTGCTTCAGCGTTTTCATCTAGGGCATATTCCCCTTGCAACTTGACTTTCCTAAGATGGAGGGGACATTTGGGAGTGAGAGTTAGCAATGGCAGGGACACTGTGGACTAGATTGTGATTTTATGTTCTGCCCAGTGTAAGGAGAAACATGTGACTACCCCAGGGGCAGTGCAGCAAAGAGGAAGATTGTGACTCTGAGGCACAGTCTCCCTCCTGGTTCCCCACTGTTCTAGAGAGGCAGTTGGCTGATGCATTTGGTTCTGCCCACCACAGGCTTTATCCTTTTTTTCCCCCATTCTCATACCCTCTTTTTGACCTACGCAGAGGGAGGAGGATGTAGTGGTTCTGCAGGAGTCTGCAATGCCACGCAAGTAACTACCCTTAATCTAGATAGCAGTGGCTGCAAGGGACCAATAGGGTGCTTTACAACCCCTTCCTCCCTTACATTGGTGGACCAGATGGGCCCAAATCTGGCCACTTTTGTTATTTGAATATTTTGAATTTTTATTTTAAACAAAAATAATAAAAAAATCTTGAATATTGACAAAAAAGGGAAGAATTTGACTATCTCTAATTATTGTTTGTTGTTTTTTACTGGTACCATTCAAAGACCCAGACTGGGACCCCATTATGTTGGATGTTTTACAAACAAGCCATAAATGACAGTCCTTGCCCTGAAGAACTTGCAATTTGATCAACATTTTGCTGTCTTATTTAAGAGTTATGACAGTATTCAGTCATAAAATTAAAAAAAAAATAGACTAATAGATTAAGCTATTAGCTACTAGTAGTAATCACAAAAACATTAAAAACACTTAATAGAACAACAAAAATAAAGCCATTTGGGAAGCAAGGGATCAATTATTACTGAAAGCTACCAGGCTAGATGTCAAAGAAGATGTATGATGTGTACATAATAGCAATTAACTTAATCTTTTGGAGAAAAACAGATTACTGAGGGGGTTGGTAGCATCCTATGGTCATACAATATTAACGATTATGCCTATAAAACAAATGTACTGTACCTGTATAAAATATAACCATAATACCTATTTTAAACTATTTATAACTATAAGTATTGTGTATTTTCTTTTCATAAGAATATAAATATGAAATTCTGAAGAAATCCTTTTATTATTATTCCACTAATGTAACCAATTTAAAAGAAATTGTTTAAAGCGGGGGTCAGCAACCTTTGGCACACGGCCCATAAGGGTAATCCACTGGCAGGTTGCGAGACATTTTGTTTACATTGACTATCCGCAGGCACGGCCCCCCCACAGCTCCCAGTGGCTGCGGTTTGCCATTCCTGGCCAATGGGAGCTGTGGGAAGCTCCAAACGTATGGGAAACCCAAGCCCTTGATCAACTAAAATGGAGAAGGGCCTTTTGGCAAAGATCCCAGTATTTTGAGACCTATGAAGACCACAGGAAATGGAGAAATGGGAAAAGAGGAAAGAACGTGCTGCAGTCCGACTCCAATAATCCAGATCCACCCTTTCCACCAGGAAACATCTGCCCCAACTGTAATATAATCTGTGGATCCCGGATTGGTTTTATTGGCCACCTGTGGATCCACCACCAATAACCCGCTACCGCTTCATGGAAGTTTATCATCTTCAAACTCCAAGGGAGCACCGACTACCTTTTCTTAGGGCTTGTCTACTCTGGCACTTTACAGCACTGCAACTTTCTCACTCAGGGGTGTGAAAAAACACCCCCCTGAGCGCAGTAAGTTTCAGCTCTGTAATGTGCCAGTATAGACAGTGCACCAGCACTGGGAGCCGGGCTCCCCGTGCTGGTAGCTAGGTCCCTCGTGGAGGTGGGTTTTTTAGAGCACTGGGAGAGCTCTCTCCCAGCGCTCTGCCACGACCACACAAGCCACACAAGCCGGGGCAGCGCTTTAACATTGCCAGTGTAGATAAGCCCTTATACCATGCCATCCTGCTAGTTGCTTTTGCTCCTATGCACGTGTAACCCACACACCTTCTGGGTGTGGTATTCTGTCTCATCTAGTGGCACCGAGACAATTTAGAGAGAGAGATAAAATGAGTCTGCTCTACAGCCTTAGCTAACAGCCAGTTGACTTTTAGCTCACGAAGTAGAGGCTCATTCTTTACTCTCCAGAGGCCCCAGGTTCAATCCCACCCGCCGACAACCAGGGTCTGTTGGTGTTGCACACACAGATACCTCACACACTTCTGTTTACCTGTTACTTACTCATTTTGTACAAGTACTGAAAGCCAAATATCTGCAAATTATGCTACTTAACTATTTTACGCACTTCCTCCTATTTTCTGACCAATTTACACCTATAAGCTCAAATCTTATCTCACAATAACTTTATACTGGTGTAATTTTGATTTACAGCGAGTGAACTCTAATTTAAGTCAGTTCAAGTGTTTAGGGGTTTCTAATTTTAATTATTTTGCTAAACTTGAGCTAGAAGCAGTTTGCTTTGCCTACTTTCCTTTTTTCTTCCAAGCACAGAGTACAAAAGCACTTCCCCTTTTTAGCAACATGTTAGCTGCTGGTCAAAGCCTCAATGATTTTTGCTGCTGAGGATTTCTTTGACATTACAAGTTAAAGGCACAGAAACTGTTGGCTTGGTGGATTCCGTGATATGGGATAAAGGCCTGGTTACAAGGTCTTTATGTCCTGTGGGGGAACTAATCTTTTGGTACCTTCTGGTAAGGGTTTTCCCTGGTTCCTTTAATACCTCTTAATTAACCATTTTTACATTATTATTTAATTTAGTTTTCTGGGATGTTAGTCTTCTGGGATTTTAACATCTTGTTTAGGTAGAAGTTGGACTTATACTTACAGCTGTGCTTAGACAGTCCTATTGCTTTTTATTTTATTTATTTATTTATTTTTATTTGATTTATTACTCACCAACAAGCGTTACTTGGTACATTACTTTAGACCTGTGATCATATGACATATTAGACGTATGACATATTAGACATATGACATATTAGATCTTACCAGTCAAAATGATTGAAAATAGCCTGGCTATGGTGATGTTGCATTTGTACGAAAGTTCTCCTATGATCTTTTATATTTGTATGTTATGTCTTTGGTCGACCACAGAATTCTTAGCTGACTACTTCACTTTCTTCAACTCCTACTTAAATGAGCTCAAGTAAATTATAGTAACTAACTTTACTCTAAATCTACACAAAAACACTAACAACACACACACACACACACACACACACAGATATAGGGATGTCCCTCCTTAAATAATTGACTCCTTAACCTGTTCAACAATTACTTAAACAAGTCCTGAGAAAAAAAGAGGGGAGGGAGGTTCTGCTCCCTCTTTCTTCCCTCGATGGCTAATACACGATTAACTCCTCAAGAGGTAAATACGTAGTCAGGACCTATTGAGCAGCAATGCGGAAGCTGGTCAGAGATGGATCTAGGCGCAGCACAGGAGAGTTGAGCGGACTGACATTAAGGTAGCTTGAACCGTAGAAGTTCTGAGTTACTGCAGCCTTTTGGTGGCAATTTAAACATACATTAATCAACTCCCCCACTACCTCAAAGTGTGGGTCACCATGCACTGTGCTACTGCTATTTTAGCAATTATTGATTACCCCAGAAACCCCCCTTAACATGTGTATAAAAGATTCTTCCAAGATTCTAACCCCAGTGACTAGTCAAAAATACCCAATAAGGAGTGCAACCAGGCTGATGTCCTGCATCACCCCACTTGCATCCTGCCCCTGGCATGCCTGATGGTCAAAAACTTGAGTCCAGTGCACCTTTCTTTGATATTTGTCTGTGTTACTGCTCTCCCTTCCTGGCTAAGAAAAGCGGACATAATAGGCTAAAGGCAAAGAACCAGAAAAGAGGAACAACAGCTGGGGGGAGAAAGAGGAAGTCCCCTGCTGAGTTACAGCGAGTGTTTCTGACAGGCACCAACTTCTGACTGAGAGGTTGCCTGGAGTTTAATTTAGATTCTAATTTAGATTTTTTTAAAGGTGAGTTACCGATCCTGGGTAGGGAGGTTACCCCTGTGCACCCCTTGGTAGCCTGACCCAAAGCTGAGTATATACAATTGTAACTTGAGGATTAACAGGTTCTTGTCCCAAGATCAGGCCCAATTAGATTATTGTAAAATTATCATATAATTTGGGAACCCCGATTTGCACAGGTGCAACACTCACACTATAGGAACTCTTTATATATATATATATACATACAAATAAATTATTTATTAATAATTTAGCAAAGTTATACACACACTTAAACTCAGCAAGGCAGATAGAGATAAACAGAAAGTACATTTGGATGGCCATACTTGCACCCTGGAATGTTAACCATTATCTTTCTCATCACCATCACCACCCTCATCTTCCCCGATGGCCATCATTCTGGCCCCTCCCAAGGTCTGCATCTCTCTCCTTGCTGTCCCGCTGATGTTTATAATAGGTTATGCTGACATTACCATGTCCAGTGCATATTCAATAGAGGTCCTTATTTGTATTTCCTCCCCTTAAAGTGTCCGTTTTCTGTAGATTAGTATATGTATGATATTAGCCTATTAGCATGCATGTCAATTTGTTGCCATGGCAGTATTGCGGTCGGACGTTCTGTCCAGAACCTTCCAGATGCTGGTGTCAGCTATATTCTGTAGGTGGCTGATATCGGTATTCTGGACAAAATTATCCCCTCTTGCATGCTACTTTCAGTTCCCTATAACTTATGAGTTACTTCAATTTATCTATGCCAAAGGTTATAGGCCTCAAGCCTCACACTCTCTACTAAAGCCAAATCTTACAGAATAAAAGCCTTTAGGTTTCTTGCATTACTACTAAATATAATAAAGCAGAATAACAAAGCAATACAGGTAAGCTGGCCCACTGGGCTACACTGTGCCTTCTCTCCTGACAAATTAAGTTCCTGATCAAAGTGTCTGCTGAATATTACAGGGAATGGGATAAAAAATAGAGCAGAGCAACTGAGATTGGGAAGATAAATTAGAGGGGATATGAAGGAGTTAAATATTGCATTCTTCTACCCCTAACTATAGGTATCTTGATTTTCCCCTCTCTCATAGCTGAGAGAGATAAGCAGATGCATTCCTTTATGAAACAAACAAGTGGGAAAGTTATTCCTCAAACTATGCCACTTCCTGGAGTCTAGGAAGAATATATTAAAGTTTAGAAAAATGTCATTATGGACTTCTAGGAAGGGATGTACAGAGGACATTAAGACACCTTTCACGAAGGACCTTGTGGCAAAGGTGCAATGTTCTCACACAATGCCCCTCCTTTTTGGTTGGTGAAGTGAGAGCTCCTCTTTTAGCCGTCTGTAACCTCTGAGTACAGGCCAATCCTGCTTTAAACAGAGGGGAATCTTGCCTGTAAAAAATTGCAAATTGGGGCTCATACTCTCCCTCGGGAGAATTTATTCCTCCTGTTTTATCAGAATAAATTGGGGGAAATATTTAATAACCTGAAATATTTTTAAATGAATTGTTACATATCAAGATGTTCTTGTTTTCAGTGACTAGTATATGCATTTTGTGGGGGAAGTCTGTTACCTCTATTGGCTGCAACTTCAATATAATTTCCTGTAGATTGGCAAATATCCTTTATGCATACCTGGTAACTAGTATACTTTCTTCACTAATCATTTAAGCAAAGTCAAAACTATTAAATGAGCAGCCATTTTGTTCCTGAATTGAATGTTTTAACAATTTTCTTTCCCCGCAGGTTCATTCTGTTTTCCATGTTCTGAAGTGCTTTTTATGCATTTAAATGGCTAAGCATCAGTTTGTGTGGGAAGGCTCCATTATGGTCATAATAATCTCCAGTTAATTGCTCATCAAATATTTATTTCTTACACATCAAATTAATGAAGCAAGTTCAGTGCGAGAAAAATCACATTATCTTGGCAAACACCTATAAATGCATTCAAGATTCCCAAGACATTTTTGGCAGAAGTCCTTTAATACAGAATGACAGTGTTTCTTTGGGAATATTGTTGTCAATGTGTCCCATGGAGGATCCTCCTCATGGCCCTCCCCTCCAACTTTCTTTGAGGGTTCCACAGGACTCTTCTTCCTTCTCCTCTCCTTCTGCACCTAATCAATGGGTAATCTTATTCACAAATACCAATCCAACTACCATCTCTATGCTGACAATTCACAGATCTATCCCTCTACTCCAGACCTCCCTCCTATAATCAAGGTCCGAATGAGCTCTCCCCTGACATCTAGTGATGAGCTGTGGAAGAGGACTTCAGCAGCTGATCTTGTTTGCATTGGCTCACCCACCCTGCCTAGGTGCCTAGCATGATGGGATTGCTTGCTCAGATGACCACTTTTGGTTGGATCCACAGTTTGCTTGTTATTGGGGCAGAAGTAGTAAACCGTTGTTATCCTTGTTATGTGAGACAAGGGCAGCAGAATTGTGCTTGGCATACCCTGATTGAGGGACTCACTCTCAATTAAATGCCACTCACTAGGCAGGGGACATAGATTCCAAAGTCCAGTGAGCTGGGAGGGAGAGGAAGGACGAACGAACGAACGAACGAACAAACAAACAAACAAACAAACAAACATACATACATACATGACAAGTACTTGGTGGTGTGGGCCCTGCTTAAGGGTTCTAGACACCATTTGATCATTTCTCTCTCCAATTTAGACTCAATTAAAAGTCTTGTTACACATGGCAGAGCTGAAATCACTGATATCTAGGACTAAGCATTAGACCTCTGGGACACTGTCTCTGATGTAAGACACTGCCCAGTGTGCACAAACTGTGAGGTTCTCCCACTAACAGCTGAAATCACTGAGAGCTGTGTTAAGTGGTGGGACCTGAAGACATCCTGGTGGATTGGTGATATGGTGGCTGGTGGAGAGGCTCAGAGCAGGGTGCAGGGATTGGCCAGCATGGTGACTGGCAGAGAGGGATGGTGATTGGCTGGCAGGGTGGCAGGCAAAAAGAAGCAGCGAGCGAGTGCCCAGGCAATGGCGCAAGTAAAGTGTCTTCTTACTCCCTCCCAGAGAAGGGATGGGTACATTAAAGGGACTTTGCTGGACTTAAGAAATGGAGGCAAAAGGATACTGCCCAAAGTACTGCAGGGTGGGGCTCTTGCTCATGGTATTATGTTTATGAATTCTGCTTGTGGCGTTTTCCCAAATTAATCCCGAGTTACTTCTCTCCTTTTATTAAAAGTTTCCTTTCTAGACTCAGACTCTGTGCTTGCGAGAGGGGAAGTATTACCTCTTAGAAGCATCCAGGGGGTGGTATGTAATTGTCCCAGGTTACTGGGTGGGGGCTTGAGCTGGTTTTGTGTTGTATTGTTGAAGAGGAACCCCTAGATATTGAACCCATCCCTTGTTGCTGCCAGTTCCAATGGGCAGAAGGGTTACACTCCTATTCAAACTAAAAATCTTGCCATGACTCTGATATCGCCTCATGGATATCAAGCCATCAGCTTCGGCTCCATATGTCTAAAATAGAGCTCTTAACCCCCACGCCCACCCCAACCTTCTGGCTACCTCTTTTCTTGATCACTGTGGACAACACCACCATCCTGTTACTCGGGCCTGTAACCTGGGCGTAATCTTTGACTCAGCCTGGATGTAACGACATAGAGAGAGATCTATGTCTAAATCTTGCAGATTCTTTCTGCATAGCAACATCTCTAAAATATGATCATTCCTATCTATCCACACAACTAAAACTCTCAACCATGCTTTCATCATCTTGTATCCCAGTTACTATGACATCCTTCTCTTCTGCCTTTACACATGCAATCGTGCCCCATTCATATGCATTCAGAATGTGCTGAAAAGATCATTCTCCAAGTCCATTGTTTTGATCACATCACACCATTCTTTGAATCCTTCCACTAACTTCTCCTTTTATATGGCATCAAACAAACTTCATGGTCAATCCCATTCTACCTATCAGCTCTTATTCACTACTGAGCTGTCATTGCTTGCCTCCCTCAGCCAATGATGCCACCTTCCATTTCCCAGTTGTTAAATTTACAAACAAACCCCTTTGTGCTTTCTCCCATGCTATCTCCATGCACGGGAGGCAGTCCCTGTAAATATCTGCAAAGCTACCTCATGATCCACCTTCTAATCCTATCTCAAAACTGTCCGTTGTTGTGATGCCTACAAAATACTTGACAACCATTGGGATGTTGGTGTGCCCATAAACAAACTATATCCAACAGTCATGTTAAGTCAAATTGTGCAAACCTCATCTTGATTATTGTACATTACTCTTTATGCACTTAATATTGTTAATTATTAGTTAGTGCAATCAGGTCCAGAATCCCATTGTGCTGGCTTCTGTACAAACACAGAACAAAAGATGGCCACTGCCCCAAAGATCTTACACTCTAGTAAGCATTAGTTTTTCAAATCAGACTTTTAAACTCCCGCTTGCAAAGGCAGAGCAAGTTCTAGTTATTTTAACAATAAGGTAGCGTAGGTAAGTGAAGCTATGACTGCTAGTTCCCCAACGTGTATGTACTCTAACATTCTTTACCTTCAGCCAAGAAGAACTAAAAAAAAAAGTTGTTTGCACAGCTGAAGAAGAGCTCTGTGTAACTCGAAAGCTTTACCTTCCACCAGCAGAAGTTGGTCCAATAAAAGTTATTACCTTACCTACCTTCTCTCTCTAAAAAAAATAAAAGTGTTATTTTTCCCCCTCACCCCCCTCACCCCATACTTTAGCAAAGCACAAGGAAAATCAATGCCATCTAATCTGTAGATGGATAGCCACCAAGTCAGTGAAGGTCACATATCTCACACAACATCTTTATATTTCCATGCCAGAGATTATATGTGGTTTGTAGAGAAAATGGTGCTTTGAATAGCTGTTTGCAGCAGTGGAGATCAAAGAAGCTGGCAGACAGAGTGATATGGTTGCTTGCTCAGAGAAGGCAGAAGTGCTATCTCTATTGCTCACCAGTAATGACTTATTTCATACCTACTTAAGAAGTTATGCACCCCTCTTTGCCATAATATCTGAGCATTTATCCTCACATGTACAAATCTTTGCTTCCCATCCCATTTGCTTCTGCACTGAATGGAGCTTGGCGAGACCAGAAAATCTGTTCCAGAAGTATTCAAGATAATATGTGATACCAAATATAAAGGCTCTCTGCTCTATAAGTTAAAATGGCACCTTTTAGTAGTGTAAAATTTGTACTTAATGAAGTTCGTTGCTAGCTCCCCAATTTTACTGTACATCTCTCAGTAACACCTCACTTGGGATGACATATTTTCTCTTTCCACTTGAACAACTTTTTTTAAAAAAGCAAGTCTGCAGTTGTTCAGGAAATGACTTTGCTTTGATTGCTTGGAAATATTCAGCTAACACTTATAAAGCCTGATAACAGCTTATTCCGCTTGATCCTTAGATGAAATCTATAGATTTCTTCTGAAAAATTTTTCTTCATCTACTTGCTGAGGAAATATACCAGCCAGATGTTATCGAGTGTTTACAAGACACAGTTCAACAGAGCACAGCTTCCTCTCTTTCTTTTAATCTGGAGATGTTCTGAAAGGTTTTGTAGTAATTCAGGCACAGTTCAGTAGTAACTCCTAGGGGCATGGAGAGAGGAGGTCACCAAAATATGTATTCTTCCTTCAATAAAGGAACTTTAACACAGCATGGAAAACAAAGTGAGTCAGTTACAGACTAATAAGTAACTTTACTTTGCATATACTGCACTTAATTCAGTCATGCATCACTCATTGATAGCAACAGGCCTGGTATTAAATTTTTCAGGGATCTATACAAATTTAGACTCCATTTGCTTCCTCATTTGTACCTAGGCCTGTGACACACTATTATTAGCGGGTTAGGTATGTGCATGTGGAATTCTGTGAGGTCATATAGGGAATAAAGGCCATAAGGCATAAATAGAAATTTTCTACCCAGACCAAGGCCTGTATGTCGTATATAGGATTTCGGAAGGTCTATGTAGTAAAGATCCTCATTGAAACAGATGAGAGCTTATGAGGGCCATGCAGTTCTGCTGCTTAAGTGGAACAACTCCAGAACTAGCCCAGACGCAAGTGAACATAAGAACATAAGAACGGCCATACTGAGTCAGACCAAAGGTCCATCTAGTCCAGTATCATGTCTTCTGAGAGTGGCCAATGCCAGGTGCCCCAGAGGGAATTAAGAGAACAGGTAATCATCAAGTGATCCTCCCCTGTCTCCCATTCCCAGCTTCTGGCAAACAGAGGCTAGGGACACTATCCCTGCCCATCCTAGCTAATAGCCATTGATGGACCTATGCTCCATGAATTTATCTAAAACTTTTTTGAACCATGTTATAAACTTGGCCTTCACAATATCCTCTGCCAAAGAGTTCCACCGGTTGACTATGCGTTGTGTGAATAAATACTTCTGTTTGTTTGTTTTAAACCCCCTGCCTATTAATTTCATTTGGTAACCCCTAGTTCTTGTGTTATGAGAAGGAGTAAATAACACTTGCTTATTTACTTTCTCCACACCAGTCATGATTTTATAGACCTCTATCATATCCCCCCTTAGTCGTCTTTTTCCAAGATGAAAAGTCCCAATCTTATTAATCTCTCCTCATATGGAAGCTGTTCCAGACCCCTAATCATTTTTGTTACCCTTTTCTGAACCTTTTCCAATTCCGGTACAGTGCAGTGAATATGATTTATACATAAAAGTTACAGATAATAAGACTGTTAAAAGAATATTATTTAGATGCCAAAGTCAAGCACTTGAAAGTTAGGAAAAGCCAGTTTTATGGTAATTCTGACCCCCTAGTACAGCAGGGGTGCTGTAAAACAATCGTATGTGATTGTGTCATGAAAGATTATATCATAATGTGTATGTGCAAGTGGGATGAATTAAGGGCAGTCTCCTTGTTGAATTTCAAAGGCCTGCTTCAAACAGTGTGAGCTTTAGAGCTTCTCAAAAAGAGGTTGCAAGAATCTTTTATAACAGAAAGTAGTAATTAAGCTAAATATAGGGATTACTACCAGCTCCCCCTGTAATAATAGCATTATGTCTTTCTAGGGTTTATGTAACAAATTTCCAAATAGCCAGTTTTTTTTTAAATGCACTTTATCACTGTATTTACAAACTTCTGAATAACCATGATATTACTCGAACAAGGGGTTGATACTGACATCTTCTACAACAATTTAATTAAATTACAGTAGGCTCTTCAACATCAAGAATATAGCAATATTAAAAAGGGAAAACTCTGGCAGAAAGATGCCCAGAGGCTAAAAATGTCTGAGAAATAGGAGTCAAGTTGAAATCTCCCACAGGCAATGGAACTGTATCAGGTTCAAATTAAGGAAAGCATCTAATTACACAACAATATTCAAGCCACCATCCTTTAGTGTATATCAGAACAAAAATCTACATTAAAAACATTTAAATTGCAAAGTCAAACACTCAAAAATTAGGAAATGCTAGTGTTAAGGTACTTGTACATACTGAATTTGGCCCCCTTTTACACGTCTTATGATCATGATCACATTTTTTCCAAAGCTGCTACAAGCCCCACCTACAGTAACATCCCAGGTAAGCTACAGCAAGCTAAACTTAAGGATAATAACTTTAGTCTTGTAAACAAAACCAAGGAAATTTAAAGGATGTTGGGCCAAAGCCTACTCCCATTGAATTCAATGGCAAAAGTCCTTTAGACTTTAGAGGGGCAGGTTCAGACCATGGGTAAAATTTCCAAAAGAACCTAAGTAATTGAGGAGCCTGTTTGTCAACAGTATGCACTTGCTGGTGTGTATATTCCAGTGCACACCAGTGTGTTGCACACTAACTGTCCATGAGGACCCTACTGGTGCAGGATGAAATCAGCAAACACTAGGAATTTAGAG
Source organism: Chelonia mydas (assembly GCF_015237465.2). Taxonomy (NCBI): domain Eukaryota; kingdom Metazoa; phylum Chordata; order Testudines; family Cheloniidae; genus Chelonia; species Chelonia mydas. The sequence goes on from NC_057849.1 coordinate 128,259,561, forward strand.
ACAGTGTGCGACATGCTGGTGTGAACAGGAATTTACATCTCAGCTGGTTCACACGAGTGCACTGTGTAGACAAGCCCTATTTTCAAAAGTGACTTAGGCAGTTATGGCCAGATTTTTAAAGAATTTTAGGTGCCTAAAGACATAGACAGGAGCGTAATGGATTTTCTAAAGTGCCTATGTGCTGACAGTGGGATTCACAAGAGGGATTTACATGCTGGCCCAATTAATATTTAATTACTTAATACAAACATACAATGAGAGATACCCTGCCCCTCAGAATATCCCTTAGTCCAGTGGCTAGGGGACTTACCTCAGAGGTGAAGATTTGAACAGGGCTGCCTACTCCCCCTCAGGTGGGGGCAGGGGGAATTGAACTGGGGTCTTCCATATCCTGGGAATGTACCATAACTACTGAGTTGAAGATTATAAGGGAGGTCGCCTCCTTTCCCTGCCCACCTGGCTGTTGTTTGGAGTTAGGGATGCGTAGGGCATGCCTACTGGATCAGACCCCACATACAAGATAAGCATTCCTCTGCCTATCTTCCTCCACTGTGAGGATTGTGCTAGGTCTTAGGCAAGAGAGGCAGCAGCGTGTGTGCCCAGAAGCAGAAATTTAGCTAGGAAACTTTTACAGTGAAAATGTAGGTACTGAAAGAGTTTAGGCACCCACAGGGTTCGGTGACAGCGAAACAGGGGTTTTGTGGCTCACAATAGCATGTAAATCTGGGAGTTAGGCACCTAAATCCCTTTGTGTACAGCCCTACTCATCTCACGTTTGCCTACAGCTGTGAAGTTGGGAGGAGGGTTCTGGTTAGCGGTTTTACTTCCCTTGATGCTGCTGTGAAGCCAGGCTATGATCTGGCTCCAAGTTAACAAAAAAATAAAATAAAAAAAAAAACCATGTGAAGGGGAAATAGACACTACAAAAAGGGAACATATGTTGGTGGCATGTGATATAAATATTTAGCAGCACAACTCTGGGAAGGGATCCTACCTTTGTGGAGCAGCTTGGAAGTTTGGGGCTAATAATTGTAATAGCTGATGACAAGTGACTTCACATTTCTGTGTAATATAGCGTATTTAAGTATATGAGAAACATATTCCCTCCATATGCCAAAACACCCCATAATTTACTGAAAAAAATGTAAACAATAAGAGGTTTGATTGTTTACAGCTGCATCAAGCCTTTATTCCCCCGCACCCCCCGAAACCCTAATTTTATTTATTTAAATCCAAGATCTTTCATGTACTGTAACGACTCCATGTACACAATGTATACAAAGCAAACGATAGGAGAATCATACCTAATTGAAGGAGCTTCTTGTTTTAAATATTTTTCAAAAAAAAATCTAATTTGCAACTCAATGAAGAGATATTTACTGTGACTCTTTAGAGACCTGCTGTGCAAAAAAAGCAATCCATGATAAAGCTCCTGTTTGTAACAGAAATTCTTCTCCACTCTGTTATAGACAGTGGACCTCTCTGCTCTTTGCAAATGATGAATAATTCTGCAAAAAACACTGGTTTGCCTTACCATGTAAAAATCAGCATATACTGAGCTATCAATCATCAAACAATATCATCTGTACTTCAGGTATAACAATGAAACTTCATTCTCCTGTCAACCAGGTGCACATTGACTCTTACAGTACATTTGTGTGATGTTGGACAAAGTTTTAACTTACAGTGGTGTATCTCAAGACTAGTTCTACTGAAGTCAATGCAGTTACATCAGTATAAAACTACACTAAGAGAGACTTTGTTTTTGACATCTTCAGAACTGTTCTACCTTGAATAGTGTGTACTTTATACACAGTGGGCAAGCATCCAATAGTAATCTGTATATTCCTTAACCTTTATAAGTATCAACTGATATAATGAGAAAGAGCAGCTAATGATACCCACCCACCCCCCACAAATATATTCCCCCACCCCACATGTGGATTGATATCCCTGATAAGTTATTTATCACATGCCTATATAATTTATTTCACTCAATTTTGATCACATCACCTGTTTCCTACTTATTAATCTAGCTCTTGGGATTATTCTGTAATGTCAAACCCCTGAGAATGTAAAACCACTGCCATTTCTTTATATCAGTCTGTCAGACAGATGCTCTTCCTCTTTCCTTCTCCCTCCCCTTCAAACATGGAATTCTTTATCAAACAAACAAAACAAAACAAAAAAATATGACCCTTTCTTAGGCCCAGACAGGTCAGGCAAGATTTAGTCAGGAAGTGCAGGATTTAGCTAGGACTGGCAAGCTATAGCCTTCGGGCAGTGTCAGGTTTTCTATATATAAATATGTCACAACTTTAAAGACTGATATTTTTAAAGATACTTTAAAGATAATCTGGGAAGGAGGGCCGTCTCTCCCCGGCAATCACAGCCCTGGAGCTGGGAAAGTTGCCTCTTTCTCTGGCTGCCACAGCCCTGCACGTCCCAAAATCCTCCCACCCCCTCTTCTCACCCCACTGCCCCCTCCCACCTACTCCCTAATCCCCAAAAGGCCACCACCTCACCTTACACGTGCATCTTCTCCAGGGTCCAGTCACCTAATTAGCGGAGCCACGCCTGCGCAGCTCCACTAATTAGGTGGGTGGCCTTTCATTCTTTTGTGTGCGGCCGCCCAGGTGTGCATCTTAGCGGGAACTATCTGTGCACCACCTGAATGGAGCTCGCGGACCACTGATGGTCTGCGGACCACAGTTTGAGAACCTCTGATCTAGAAAATGACTTCTATGTGGAGGTTTACTTGTTAGTGCTCTGTAGTGAGTGAAAATGGCAAAAGATGAAACTGTACAATTAATTGACGTTGACTTTGCTCTGAAGGGTTCAATTGCCATAGATTCTTAGAATGGTGATAACATAATTACCATTGTTCATTTAGCATGACTATGAAACTAAATTAAAATAAAAATACCTTAAAAGAATCTTCTGGCGGCAAAGGCCAGCCTTCAAAAGTTAAGGCTGGAAGGCAGATAGTGCATGGGGAAATGGAACAACATTTATTTTCATCCTCATTGTTCAGCAAGTGAAACCCTGTCTCATAACTGCACATTAACCCACATCTGTGCAGAGGGCCTAAATTTCCTCTAAATCACACTGGTGTAAATTTGATGCAAGTCCATTGACGTTAGGAGGTTCTACTGTAGATTTACACTGTGTCAGACAGATTCTAGCTCCTAATAAGGCATACATCTGTCTCATTCACTAGTCACTATCCAACCTGTGCACTGCCAGCGTGCTATTAAGATTCTAAAAATATACTGATGAAAGAAATCAAAATTCATTTCTTGTTGATAATAGAGCCACTAAATGGAATGTCAGGTTTGTCCTCAGAAAATAATTAATCTTTCCTGATATACAAGTATTATGAACTGTGTACATATATCTATTTTTGAATGACGATAATCTGGGATTTCTCAGAAACTGACAGTAACTGTTATTTGTAACAGAGATGCAAAAGAAGCTCTCCAACTTCTTATCTGATGAGAACTTTGGCAAATTGCAGCTAACATTTCTGTTGCCAACCACTGCACTCAAGACTCCTACTGATGAGAGATCAGCATTACTTTACACTGTTTTAGAAATGCTTAACTAGCAATGAATGTAGAAGTAAAAGGATAGTGTATATATGTTGGATAGCTACCAATTTATGGCTATATTATTCCATGTAGATGGTGCCTAGCCATGTATAGAGTGGAACTGAGCTACCACTTCCCCAAGCAAAGCTCTCGGTGCATATGGGCCTAAGGATGGTATAATACTTCACTGATTGAGCTCTTATGTGCACAGGGTGAGATTTCAGGTTGTATTGTTCTTTAGAATGATGCAGCCTGGTCTTTTAAGTGACTGGGTCTGCTCTATGAGCTGACAGTGTGGTGGGGAGCTAAGGCTGTGGCCTTGACTTACCACTGATCACTTTGAACTGATGTGTGCCCAAGAGCAGCAGTCTCTCCACTCCCCCAAGCAAAGGGACTGCAATTGTCCTTGGCCATTCCTTAGGTGCAGTAGAAAATCTTCTTTTGCCCAGGCCCACACAACGTCCCTTATCTAACAACAATAGGCCTACTTGTTACTAGTTATGAATTCCACTATGTAATGTATTATAATATCTTATTGCTTAGCTGATAAAGTTCAGCAGTTTTTTATACTTGGTATGTAATTAACAGTATTTTTCATATTGATTTAGTTGAAATAATTTAAAATATATTTTCCATAAGCAATTGTTAATCATTAAAAGCATTATCTTCTCAGCTTTAACTATGTAATAAAATGGTGGTGACCAAATTTTCAAATGTCAATGCATAAGGGCCCAGACCTGTTCTCACTGAAATAACTGGGTGTTGTCTCCAATTAAATGAATTACCCGAGGTTACATCAAAAAACCATTGCCAGAACCAGAAATAAACCTCTGATCTCCTCACTGCCACAGCAGCTATTACTTGACATGGTTCGGTTATATTTAGTGCTGTTTCTCTTTCACACACATCCACACACTCTTTATAGTCTTAATTAAGAAATTCTAACCATTTACAGGAAGCACTGTTCCCACAACTAACATATTTTGAATCCACAAATATATTCACATCATTTAAATCAGCTGTCTAGGAGGGTATAGTTCAACCACTGGGGCAGATTAGAGTTGCTCATATTAAAAAGTCATCATTTACCTCATCACCAAATGGTACCTGAGATACTGCACTAAGAACAAGAACTACCCGTGGTGACTCCAATACCCCAGTGTAGTGTATGCTGCCTGTGTGATGGTGACTGTTGATTGACTTTGGAAGGGAGAATTACACAGGAGTTGGGATGGGGGAATAGAATCCACTCTTAACTTTCAGGTAAGAGTTGTGGGAGACTCAGACCTCAACTGCTGTTCCAGCTTCTTGAGCTGGAATAGTGACTGCAGCTCTTGTGAATCCCTTACAGAGAAGTTCATAGAAACTGGATCCACATGATCAGACCCAATGTGTCTCCTAAAACTCTTTGCTCACTGGCCTTCATATGGTTTCATCATGCAAGCTCAGCTTCAGGTGCAGAAGTGATGTGACATCCCCTGTGAAACTGCATGATAACCATCCACTTTCCAGCAGTGCAATCATGATGGTTCATTGGGTTGGAAGCATTCTGGCGCCTATGATATATGAGTGACTTTAACCCTCACTTTTAGTTCACACCAACATGAGCTACATGAGCTAATTAGTGTATAACACATTGGCGCACATTAGAATTCACACTCCCTACTGCACATTGCTGTACCATTTATGCAGGCTCTAAGTTACACTGAAAGTCAATGAGATCTAGGCTCCTAAATTATAAAGGCATTTTTGAAAGTTTTACTCAAAATGCCTTGAAAATTTTACAAAGTAATTTAAGTTTAGATATGGTCGAATAAGGTGGAAAGTTGTTAATTTTATTTCTGAAAAAAAGCTAAATTGAAACTTCATTTTTTAAAAAAAAATTGGATCATTTTTAGTTAAAATAAGACAGAGGAAAAACCACCAGGGTACAGTGTGATATTACCCATGGTACAATCTGTTGAACAGCTGTATCCCCTTAATTCTTTAGCCAGGCTGCCTTTTACACGGCTTTGCTGTCAGAACATCTGCTCCTGGCCTGCTCACACAGCCTTCAGCATACAAAGTCACTCCCAGCTAAGTTACATGAGCACTCTTCCCAGTCACTCATGAATTACATACAGAGCTACACCTGCAAATTCCTGGTCCCAGACTTGTCCCCCCAGAAGTGTGCGTCTTGTACTGCTCAGTCACCTTCTGAACAGTACAAGCTCATAGAAAGTCTATCATTTTCCTTTCATGAAATGACGATACACCAGCCGAGTTATCATAAATGGAGTTTCCCAAAAAAAAGACAGACATTAAGTGATTACAAGTAGTGAGGCATAAAATGGTCAGGATTGGTTACAAAAAGAAAATAAAAGAGTAAAATGCAAGCTAATATTTAACTTAACAAGCTCAGTGCACTTTAAAGCAAAAGGTTTTGTCTCACCATAGGCTACAGCAGTCTGTACTAGCTAAAAGAAAAGGAGTACTTGTGGCACCTTAGAGACTAACCAATTTATTTGAGCATGAGCTTTCGTGAGCTACAGCTCGCTTCATCGGATGCATACTGTGGAAATTGCAGAAGACATTATTATATACACAGACACCATGAAACAATACCTCCTCCCACCCCACTCTCCTGCTGGTAATAGCTTATCTAAAGTGATCATCAAGATGGGCCATTTCCAGCACAAATCCAGGTTTTCTCACCCTCCGCCCCCCCACAGACAAACTCACTCTCTTGCTGGAAATAGCCCATCCAAAGTGACCACTCTCTTCACAATGTGTATGATAATCAAGGTGGGCCATTTCCTGCAGAAATCCAGGTTCTCTCACCCCCTCACCCCCCTCCAAAAACCACACACACAAACTCACTCTCCTGCTGGTAATAGCCTATCCAAAGTGACCACTCTCCTTACAACGTGCATGAAAATCAAGGTGGGTCATTTCCAGCACAAATACAGGTTTTCTCACCGCCCCACCCCCATACAGGTTTTCTCATCCCCCCACCCCCATACACACACAAACTCACTCTCCTGCTGGTAATAGCCTATCCAAAGTGACCACTCTCCTTACAACGTGCATGAAAATCAAGGTGGGCCATTTCCAGCACAAATCCAGGTTTTCTCACCCCCCCCCCGCACACACAAACTCACTCTCCTGCTGGCAATAGCTCATCCAAACTGACCACTCTCCCCACAATGTGCATGACAATCAAGGTGGGCCACTTCCAGCATAAATCCAAGTTTAACCAGAAGGCCGGGGGGGGGGGGGGGGTAGGAAAAAACAAGGGGAAATAGGCTACCTTGCATAATGACTTAGCCACTCCCAGTCTCTATTTAAGCCTAAATTAATAGTATCCAATTTGCAAATGAATTCCAATTCAGCAGTTTCTCACTGGACTCTGGATTTGAAGTTTTTTTGTTGTAAGATAGCGACCTTCATGTCTCTGATTGCGTGACCAGAGAGATTGAAGTGTTCTCCGACTGGCTTATGAATGTTATAATTCTTGACATCTGATTTGTGTCCATTTATTCTTTTACGTAGAGACTGTCCAGTTTGACCAATGTACATGGCAGAGGGGCATTGCTGGCACATGATGGCATATATCACATTGGTGGATGTGCAGGTGAACGAGCCTCTGATAGTGTGGCTGATGTTGTTAGGCCCTGTGATGGTGTCCCCTGATTAGATATGTGGGCACAGTTGGCAACGGGCTTTGTTGCAAGGATAGGTTCCTGGGTTAGTGGTTCTGTTGTGTGGTATGTGGTTGTTGGTGAGTATTTGCTTCAGGTTGGGGGGCTGTCTGTAGGGAAGGACTGGCCTGTCTCCCAAGATTTGTGAGAGAGTTGGGTCATCCTTCAGGATAGGTTGTAGATCCTTAATAATGCGTTGGAGGGGGTTTAGTTGGGGGCTGAAGGTGATGGCTAGTGGCGTTCTGTTATTTTCTTTGTTAGGCCTGTCCTGTAGTAGGTGACTTCTGGGAACTCTTCTGGCTCTATCAATCTGTTTCTTCACTTCCGCAGGTGGGTATTGTAGTTGTAAGAATGCTTGATAGAGATCTTGTAGGTGTTTGTCTCTGTCTGAGGGGTTGGAGCAAATGCGGTTGTATCGCAGAGCTTGGCTGTAGACGATGGATCGTGTGGTGTGGTCAGGGTGAAAGCTGGAGGCATGTAGGTAGGAATAGCGGTCAGTAGGTTTCCGGTATAGGGTGGTGTCTATGTGACCATTGTTTATTAGCACTATAGTGTCCAGGAAGTGGATCTCTTGTGTGGACTGGACCAGGCTGAGGTTGATGGTGGGATGGAAATTGTTGAAATCATGGTGGAATTCCTCAAGGGCTTCTTTTCCATGGGTCCAGATGATGAAGATGTCATCAATATAGCGCAAGTAGAGTAGGGGCGTTAGGGGACGAGAGCTGAGGAAGCGTTGTTCTAAGTCAGCCATAAAAATGTTGGCATACTGTGGGGCCATGCGGGTACCCATAGCAGTGCCGCTGATCTGAAGGTATACATTGTCCCCAAATGTGAAATAGTTATGAGTAAGGACAAAGTCACAAAGTTCAGCCACCAGGTTAGCCGTGACATTATCGGGGATAGTGTTCTTGACGGCTTGTAGTCCATCTTTGTGTGGAATGTTGGTGTAGAGGGCTTCTACATCCATAGTGGCCAGGATGGTGTTATCAGGAAGATCACCGATGGATTGTAGTTTCCTCAGGAAGTCAGTGGTGTCTCGAAGGTAGCTGGGAGTGCTAGTAGTGTAGGGCCTGAGGAGGGAGTCTACATAGCCAGACAATCCTGCTGTCAGGGTGCCAATGCCTGAGATGATGGGGCGCCCAGGATTTCCAGGTTTATGGATCTTGGGTAGTAGATAGAATATCCCAGGTCGGGGTTCCAGGGGTGTGTCTGTGCGGATTTGATCTTGTGCTTTTTCAGGGAGTTTCTTGAGCAAATGCTGTAGTTGCTTTTGGTAACTCTCAGTGGGATCAGAGGGTAATGGCTTGTAGAAAGTGGTGTTGGAGAGCTGCCGAGCAGCCTCTTGTTCATATTCCGACCTATTCATGATGACAACAGCACCTCCTTTGTCAGCCTTTTTGATTATGATGTCAGAGTTGTTTCTGAGGCTGTGGATGGCATTGTGTTCCGCACGGCTGAGGTTATGGGGCAAGTGATGCTGCTTTTCCAGAATTTCAGCCCGTGCACGTCGGCGGAAGCACTCTATGTAGAAGTCCAGTCCGCTGTTTCGACCTTCAGGAGGAGTCCACCTAGAATCCTTCTTTTGTAATGTTGGTCGGGAGGCCTCTGTGGATTAGTATGTTGTTCAGAGGTATTTTGGAAATATTCCTTGAGTCGGAGACGTCGAAAATAGGATTCTAGGTCACCACAGAACTGTATCATGTTCGTGGGAGTGGAGGGGCAGAAGGAGAGGCCCCGAGATAGGACAGCTGCTGGGCTGAGAGTATAGTTGGATAGGTTAACAGTATTGCTGGGTGGGTTGAGGGAACCATTGCTGTGGCCCCTTGTAGCATGTAGTAGTTTAGAAAGTTTAGTGTCCTTTTTCTTTTGTAGAGAAGCAAAGTGTGCGTTGTAAATGGCTTGTCTAGTTTTAGTAAAATCCAGCCACGAGGAAGTTTGTGTGGAAGGTTGGTTTTTTATGAGAGTATCCAGTTTTGAGAGCTCATTCTTAATCTTTCCCTGTTTGCTGTAGAGGATGTTGATCAGGTGATTCCGCAGTTTCTTTGAGACCGTGTGGCACAAGCTGTCAGCATAGTCTGTGTGGTATGTAGATTGTAATGGATTTTTTACCTTCAGTCCTTTTGGTACGATGTCCATCTGTTTGCATTTGGAAAGGAAGATGATGTCTGTCTGCAGGTGAGGGAAGCTAAAAATGGGCCTGGGTAGCCTGCAGGAATTCGCAGTCTCAGACCCTGAGCAAGGGCAGAGGATGCTTGTGGCCACGGGGAAGTGGCCCAAGGAAAGGTACTAAGAGGTTGGAGGGGACACAGCACATGGCTGCCATCTACAGGGCCTCTGGGCCGGGACCTGGAGTAGTGGGCGATTCCAGGCTTCCCCCCTCCCTGAGGAAATGGCCAGACAATTGGCTGCACTAGTTGCTGAGGGAAGTGACTGGACAGCGGAGTGTGATACTGTCCCCCTGGAATGAGGGAGCACAGAGTGCGGCACAGCCAGAGGGCTGTGTCCTGAAGAAGATGCCGTAGTCCTTGGAGTGACGTGAGTCCTGGAGCAGAAGTGATGGCGGCAAGACATTGCCAGAAGAGGGCGCATTGGGAAACAGAGCTAATCCCCAGGACAGCCAGCAGGAGGCACCACAGTGGTGAGTGAACCCTATCACAGACAATAGAAGGAGTGGGGAGAGCTGGCTGTATTACAGAAGTTGGGACTGGGATATAATGGTGTTGAAGATTAAAGGTAATAGTGGGATCAGGGAAAATTGCAAGAACAAACTACAGTGCCTTATCAACAATAATAATGTTGCACCGTGGATCTTGGAGGAAAAGGGAGAAGGGATAGATATACAGGTTTAGTCAAACTGGACACTTGATTGAATGGAAAATACAGTTAGTGCAGAATATAGAATCATAGAATCATAGAATATCAGGGTTGGAAGGGACCTCAGGAGGTCATCTACTCCAACACCCTGCTCAAAGCAGGACCGATCCCCGACTAAATCATCCCAGCCAGGGCTTTGTCAAGCCTGACCTTAAAAACTTCTAGGGAAGGAGATTCCACCACCTCCCTAGGTAACACATTCCAGTGTTTCACCACCCTCCTAGTGAAAAAGTTTTTCCAAATATCCAACCTAAATCTCCCCGTCTGCAACTTGAGACCATTACTCCTTGTTCTGTCATCTGCTACCACTGAGAAGAGTCTAGATCCATCCTCTTTGGAAATCCTCTGAGGTAGTTGAAAGCAGCTATCAAATCCCCCCTCATTCTTCTCTTCTGCAGACTAAACATCCCCAGTTCCCTCAGCCTCTCCTCATAACTCATGTGTTCCAGTCCCCTAATCATTTTTGTTGCCCTCCGCTGGACTCTTTCCAATTTTTTCACATCCTTCTTGTAGTGTGGGGCCCAAAACTGGACACAGTACTCCAGATGAGGCCTCACCAATGTCGAATAGAAGGGAACGATCACGTCCCTCGATCTGCTGGCAATGCCCCTACGTATACATCCCAAAATGCCATTCGCCTTCTTGGGAACAAGGGCACACTGTTGACTCATATCCAGCTTCTCGTCCACTGTAACCCCTAGGTCCTTTTCTGCAGAACTGCTGCTGAGCCATTCGGTCCCTAGTCTGTAGCGGTGCATTGGATTCTTTCATCCTAAGTGCAGGACTCTGCACTTGTCCGTGTTGAACCTCATCAGATTTCTTTTGGCCCAGTCCTCCAATTTGTCTAGGTCCCTCTGTATCCTATCCCTACCCTCCAGCGTATCTACCACTCCTCCCAGTTTAGTGTCATCTGCAAACTTGCTGAGGGTGCAATCCACACCATCCTCCAGATCATTTATGAAGATATTAAACAAAACTGGCCCCAGAACCGATCCCTGGGGCACTCCACTTGAAACCGGCTGCCAACTAGACATGGAGCCATTGATCACTACCCGTTGAGCCCGACAATCTAGCCAGCTTTCTATCCACCTTATAGTCCATTCATCCAGCCCATACTTCTTTAACTTGCTGGAAAGAATACTGTGGGAGACCATGTCAAAAGCTTTGCTAAAGTCAAGGAACAACACGTCCACTGCTTTCCCTTCATCCACAGAGCCAGTTATCTCATCATAGAAGGTAATTAGATTAGTCAGGCATGACTTGCTTGTGGTGAATCCATGCTGACTGTTCCTGATCACTTTCCTCTCCTCTAAGTGCTTCAGAATTGATTCCTTGAGGACCTGCTCCATGATTTTTCCAGGAACTGAGGTGAGGCTGACTGGCCTGTAGTTCCCAGGATCCTCCTTTTTCCCTTTTTTAAAGATGGGCACTACATTAGCCTTTTTCCAGTCATCTGGGACCTCCCCCCGATCTCCATGAGTTTTCAAAGATAATGGCCAATGGCTCTGCAATCACATCTGCCAACTCCTTTAGCGCTCTCGGATGCAACGCATCCGGCCCCATGGATTTGTGCTCGTCCAGCTTTTCTAAATAGTCCCGAACCACTTCTTTCTCCACAGAGGGCTGGTCACCTTCTCCCCATGCTGTGCTGCCCAGTGCAGTAGTCTGGGAGCTGACCTTGTTCGTGAAGACAGAGGCAAAAAAACCATTGAGTACATTAGCTTTTTCCACATCCTCTGTCACTAGGTTGCCTCCTCTCATTCAGTAAGGGGCCCACACTTTCCTTGACTTTCTTCTTGTTGCTAACATACCTGAAGAAACCCTTCTTGTTACTCTTAACATCTCTTGCTAGCTGCAACTCGAGGTGTGATTTGGCCTTCCTGATTTCACTCATGCAAGCCCAAGCAATATTTTTATACTCATCCCTGGTCATTTGTCCAATCTTCCACTTCTTGTAAGCTTCTTTTTTGCATTTAAGAGCAGCAAGGATTTCACTGTTAAGCCAAGCTGGTCGCCTGCCATATTTACTATTCTTTCTACACATCGGGATGGTTTGTCCCTGTAACCTCAATAAGGATTCTTTAAAATACAGCCAGCTCTCTTGGACTCCTTTCCCCCTCATGTTATTCTCCCAGGGGATCTTACCCATCAGTTCCCTGAGGGAGTCAAAGTCTGCTTTTCTGAAATCCAGGGTCTGTATTCTGCTGCTTTCCTTTCTTCCTTGTGTTAGGATCCTGAACTCGACCATTTCATGGTCACTGCCTCCCGGTTCCCATCCACTTTTGCTTCCCCTACTAATTCTTCCCGGTTTGTGAGCAGCAGGTCAAGAAGAGCTCTGCCCTCCAGCACTTGCACCAGGAAATTGTCCCCTATATTTTCCAAAAACTTCCTGGATTGCCTGTGCACTGCTGTATTGCTCTCCCAGCAGATATCAGGATGATTGAAGTCTCCCATGAGAACCAGGGCCTGCGATCTAATGACTTCTACGAGTTGCCAGAAGAAAGCCTCGTCCACCTCATCCCTCTGGTCCGGTGGTCTATAGTAGACTCCCACCATGACATCAGCCTTGTTGCTCACACTTCTAAACTTAATCCAGAGACTCTCAGGTATTTCTGCAGTTTCATACTTGAGCTCTGAGCAGTCATACCGCTCTCTTACATACAGTGCAACTCCCCCACCTTTTCTGCCCTTCCTGTCCTTCCTGAACATCTTATATCCATCCATGACAGTACTCCAGTCATGTGAGTTATCCCACCAAGTCTCTGCTATTCCAGTCACATCATAATTCCTTGACTATGCCAGGACTTCCAGTTCTCCCTGCTTGTTTCCCAGGCTTCGTGCATTTGTATATAGGCACTTGAGGTAACCTGCTGATCGCCCCTCTTTCTCAATATGAGGCAGGAGGCCTCCCCTCTCACGTGCTCCTGCTCATTCCTCCTCCTGGTATCCCACTTCCCCACTTACCTCAGGGCTTTGGTCTCCTTCCCCGGGGAACCTACTTTAAAACCCTCCTTACTAGGTTAGCCAGCCTGCTTGCGAAGATGCTCTTCCCTCTCTTCGTTAGGTGGAGCCCGTCTCTGCCTAGCACTCCTTCTTGGAGCACCATCCCATGGTCAAAGAATCCAAAGCCTTCTCTCCGACACCACCTGCGTAGCCGTTCGTTGACTTCCTCGATTCGACGGTCTCTACCCAGGCCTTTTCCTTCCACAGGGAGGATGGACGAGAACACCACTTGCACCTCAAACTCCTTTATCCTTCTTCTCAGAGCCACGTAGTCCGCAGTGATTTGCTCAAGGTCATTCTTGGCAGTATCATTGGTGCCCACGTGAAGAAGCAGGAAGGGGTAGCGATCTGAGGGCTTGATGAGTCTCGGCAGTCTCTCCGTCACATCGCGAATCTTAGCTCCTGGCAAGCAGCAGACTTCTCGGTTTTCCCAGTCGGTGTGGCAGATAGATGACTCAGTCCCCCTGAGGAGAGAGTCCCCGGTGTTATCCCACCCCTCAGGAAGACAGCACTTCTGAGGCTGTCTTGTCAGCCAATAAGTTTGAACCAAAGCTGTGATGTCATTCTTCACAGTCCATATTTTAAGGCACTTCTAGAATGGACAATCAGGCTCACAGCACCAAACAGTTCAGTAGTATAAATAGTAACTATACCTGACTTAGCACTGGGACATCTCTGTTCAGAATATCCTATTTTTGGCTGTTTAACCCATCTGTGCTTCAAACTCTCAAACAAATTTCACAGAAATCCACTGATGAAAATATATTTAAATGCAGAAGTAGCATATGTCACATTTCAAGTATTCTAAGAGTTCATTAACTGTTGGTATTATTTCATCACGGCAGAGAAGTACTGCAAACTTTAAAGCAAGTCAAAAATAGCAGTGCCATTACTTCCTCCAACTCAACCTACACAAAGCAGATACTAGAGAGGGAGATTCAAATAGCAACTTGTATTTCAGAGTCACGGTTCCAGGAAAGAGGCTTCAGACAATCTTGTCAAACACACTTTAGATTAAAAATGAGTCAGATATTCATGGACTATTGCCAGCTAATTATTAAATGAATTGAACTTCAAGAAACTTATCACAGGAAAAGGGTATTCTACAAGTTTATTAAGCCATTTATTTTCTCTGTATAAAATTTTGATATCTGCATGATAGCTGTCAAAAAACCCCACAAAGTATTTGGAAATAGGTTACCTGGAGTATCAAGGGATACACAGAACACATATTGCAGAAACTATATCAAGAGATGTGTGTAACATTCAAAAGTCATAGAACCTGTTTGGATTTATTGTCTGATACATGAGAAGCAAAACTTAATAATACTTTTAAAGTGCTATGTAATAGCTAAGTGCACAATAGATAATACTAAGGCTTGCCACTATTTTACTAGAATACTGGCAGTATATCTTATGACTTCTTTGGCATTTTGTCAAGCTTCCTGATGAACAGTAGCAAGATGCATACCATTCCAACTGTGAGCTGCCACTCTATTTTACCAATGAATAAGCCACACGAGTAACAAAAGTTGTACAGAGGGAGTAATTACTTTCAATAAATTATTACATATCTGCATTACAGGCCACGTCTTACTGAATTAACAGAAAACTTAAATGATCTTTGTATGTCATCAAGTGTGCAATAGCCAAGACAGATGCTGTTTCTGACCTCTATTTATTGGAATCTGACAGCTAGTTTAGATACCATCTGCCACCCTTTTGGGATGCTCACCCAGGAGAGCTAAGCTGTTGCGGCATCATTATGCCATGTGCTGCGATTTATCAGGTACAGCACTTTTGGTTCAGCAAATGGAAACTGAGCTTGATTGCAATGGAGAGTCTGCCATAGTAACAACTAGAGTTTCCTAACCTGACTACTTTATAGGCTATAGAAATCTAAGTGAAATATTTCTCAAGTGAAAATACTCAAGTCTCAAGGTCAAAAATGAAACCCTACTGCAGCACTGCAAAGATAAATCAAAGTAAGCAGTACAGGCTCTTAGACTATTGCTTGCAGACTTTTAAGATTGTCCTTTATTATACTCTGCTAAAAATCCTAAACATTCTGTTTTTCTTTTTCTTCAGTCTGCTTTAACTGTCAGCAAAGATATTCTGTTTTGGGAGTGTGTCCTCTCTTCCATTCTAGGCAAAAAATCCCCTAAAAATACCCCAGATTCTACAGCTCTTAGAAGTTCTCTTTTGGGGTCTCAAATACTACAGTTTTACCACAAGCTCCGCCGTCTTTTTTGTTTTTAACCTAACAATAATTTGGGGAGATAAAGCCAGCTTCACTCCATTCTCTCCATCTTTCTCCATGTATGAAGCTCCTTGCAGACCACAAGAATGCAGTGGGAGAATTCGTAAAGTTAAGAACCTACCCTGAAAGCAATATTTTACAGATAATGGGCTTCTCTTCACTAGAAAATTTTGGTTCTGTTAGAACACAACCTAGGGGAATTGTGTTAACTAACTAACTAACGTGACATTAAACAAGGACAAATCATGTTTCCCCTGGTCTCAGCTATTTGTGGATAAATCCTTGTTCCAGTAGGGGTTACCTGTGACCAGTTAGCACCATGTTAAGCACTGCTTGTTCCTGTTTATACTGATTGCAATGTTGTATTTAACAAGATCATGTGCTAGCATAACAAAAAAAGCCCCTCAGAACCCAGCTTAGATAATGTATGCTGAGTCATGTTATATAAAGCAATACTCTCCTTGCCTAGATACTATGGTAATTGGCCCCATAATTTAAAAGAGTAAATCAGTTATCTTTGAGTCAAGAAGACTGTCAATGGGATGACTCTAGGAGGGAACTGTTACACTACTCAGTATTACTACAGCTAGCCAAACACTGAGTTGTTGTTTTTTTTTGTGAACTTTACGGTGACTCCTACATAGAATTTTGTTGAATCATGTTTGCAGGACCCTTTTTATTTGCTCTTCACAATGCCAATGTGTGTGAAGACATGTTTGTCCAAATGTTCACTGAACGTGAACTTTAGGACTATAGCCAATTTCTTTACTCACTAAAGGTGAGATTCTGCCACCCTTATTCAACTGAGCAGCACTTTATAATTATTAACTAATTAGTCCTCCAAAAAATGAACTACTGGTTCCTCACAACACTCTTACCAAAGCAGGTATTTTTGTCCCCGTTTCGAAGATGGGGAAACTGACACCAACTGCTTTAGTAATTTGCCAAAGGACAAAAAGTGAGTACATATGAAAACCAGAATTAGAACTAATCAGGAGTTTCTGGCTCTCAGGGTTTGTCTAAGTGGCAAGTTACCATGCAGCAAAGTGGTGTGCTATAACTTCACACCCTGGCTTGCTGTGTAGTAACTTGCCATGTAGGCAAGCCCTTAGTCCCATGCTCAGACCCCTGTGTCTTACCTTTCTCATAGTACAAACATAGAAATTATTGTTATTTATATTACAATAGCACCTAAAATATGCCAGGCTCCCTGCAGACATATAGGAAGACAGTCCCTTACCCCAAAGAGTTTATACTTAAATCATGGTCTGGAACAGTTTTTGGATCTAATGAGTAAAGCTCCAAAGTAATTTCATGCTGGGAAAGAGTATTCATTCCCTGCTATGGAATCAGTATTCCATCATCACTGTGTGCTTTTAGGCAGAGAAGGAGCTCTAGAATTAATAAAATCAAGCAAGGGAAAGCGACAAATCCACACATACATGCTTTGAATAACAATTTTAAATCTGCAATGAAATATGTTCAGTCTTCTGTGGAAAAGTTTTGGTGCTCTAGAAAGCACCAAATATCACTTTCATTGGAGTGTCCTATGTGTCTGTGGACCCTAAAAGGTTAGGGGCAGTTCATAAGTATACATTATCATAACTCCATTGAAGTCAATAGCAGAGCTGTAACAATTTATACCCGCTGAAGATCTACCTCCAGAAATGTGAGGTTGTAATTCTGAATAGTTGTTGAAATACCCTCTATACTTTCTTGCATTAAGTCTTTGCGGGCACTTTTTGTGAGGGTTTTTTTTTTCCAAGTAATTTCTTTCACTTCATTGCCAGTTTCCAAGAACGCCATCTTTTCTCCCTTCGTGCTTAATATCCTGGTCATATTCAAGAAGCTATTTAGCTATCTTGATGAACCACTTAGCCAGAATTGTTTGCTCACATATGATGTGACTTTTCTTTCTTCAATATTCTTTTCTGATTTCATCTACTTCTTTCATTGCTTTCATGAGCTTTACCCAAATATTTGTTTGTGTTTTTTTCCCAATTTATCTCTCTAGTAGGTCATCGTTAGATTATGATTAGTGAGAAAAATGTACTTGTTACCACCTTTTCAATATGAAGGACACAAACTTCCAGTCTATAGCTGTCATGTGTGGGGTTTTTTCCCCACTGCACTTCACTTATCTTGATTTTTGAAGTTTATTATTTGTTTCCTTGATTTCCCATATCTGGCGAATGACTCAAGATGGTCACAAACATCATTCCTCCCACCCCCACCCCCTATTCATTTCTTTCCTGTTTACAGCACTGTCACTGTGCCTCCTATTCTTGTCTTGAATTTTAACTTAAACCTCCAAAATGCAAAGATATATCACCAGAAGAATGGAGACCAGCAAATGTGGATCATTGGTATTTATTCAAATATCATATGTGCATTTGAATTCCATGGTGTTTGCTGGCTAAAATACAACCCAGACATTATGCAGACAGAGATAAATATCTGTGTTCTAAATTAAGGATAAATATGGCATCAGCTATTTGTCTTTGCTTGACTTAATGCTGTTGCATCTGTATTTCCAGCAACAATGTAAGTGGAAGAAATACTTATTGCTCTGGCATGCAATAAAGTGTGGAGGGCAGCAATTTTCAGGAGCTTTTGAAATGGCTTTTGCAAGATTCCTCAGGCCCTCAGGACTGCTTGAAAAGTCACAGGACTTTTGGTGTGGCTACAGCCATCAATGCCCCTCCTGCCAAGAATGTGGCATCCAGTAGAGTAGGAGAGTACTATGGAGTTGGGCCCTGCAAACACAGGTGGCAAAGAAGATAGCTCGTGAATCTTTGCACCCCACTGTTATCAGAATGAATATAAAGGAGGGAGTAAACTGTTTTCCTGATTTAAAACAAGAAAAATAAAATCAGACTTTTTTTTTTTCTGAATGGCAGAGATACAAGTGGAAGGTGCAAGGGCAGTCAAGAAGAAAGTTCCAGGTATTCTAATTTCCCATATAAGCGTATATGTGCATCAAAGAATAGATCAGGTGCCATGGACCAGAATAGATGGTTAGAGTGCCATGGCAATAGAGGACAGCAGACGAAACAGACACCATTATTTCATCCTAACTTCAATATATTTATCCAAAATATTCTAAGGAAAAAAACAGGCTTTCTAATCAGAGGATGTGTTGAGGATTGCGCTGGGTGAGAGGAGAACCACCAGAACTGGACCCCAAAGGCATGACACTATGTGTGGCCACCAGTTTAGCAAATCACTAGAGCCAGTTTTGAAAGCAGAACTGTGCCTAACTCAGGGATCGGTAAGGTAACAATGGGTGAGAAACTTGGTTGCCATCCATATTCAGAACGGCAGCACGGAACGAGTTCTGACAGCTGAATTCATCAGTTATATATTATAGAACAAACAATAACTCCTGACTTCAGAAATTATATTTCATATGGTTATTCAACTCTGGAGGATATAATGTATACTGAATACACACACAATGTAAAGGCTTGTATCTGTGATTATACATTATACATAATGTGTGTATGTATACAAAATACATCATTTATTCTCATTGTTGGCACAGAGAATAGAAATGATTTTGCAGCCAGTATCACGTTTATCTATTTTGCATTACAGTAGCAGCTAGAGACCCCCACCAAGATTGAGATCCATTGGGCTATACACTGTACAAATCCATAGTCTGAGACAGTCCCTGGCCTGTAAAGTTTATAAACTAAATAGACAAGACCGGGGAAAGGAAGCACCATCCTCCCCATTTTACAGAAGATGAACTGAGGCACAAAAATATTAAGTGGCTTGACCAAATTACATATCTACAATTCATTTGACTATTTTTGGCCTTCACAATAGAACTTACCCATATACCTTCCCCAGACCTTTATCTATATTTCTATAGTACAGTTGGGATAGGAAACAAACTGGATAAAAACAATGGCAGTTTCAAAAACTTATTTTGACCTAGTTATATGCTTATGGTAGAAGAAAGCAATTTGAGAAACAGTGTGATTATCACAAATGAAGAAAAGCTGAATTATTCATATATGCTATAGGCATAAGTGAATAATAGAAGTCTTTCCTCAGGAGTGAAGTAATTTAATTGCAATATGTTGTGTTCTGCAAAATCCACAGGCCATATTAACTGTATGATTTTCATACTGGGATCATTTTCTAGTGATAACCCAGGCCGTAGGTAAAATAAAATTGCCTATACTGTGGAAGACCAAAATAATAAGAGGATGCAGGAATTCAACTCATTCACCACAGCAACCCAGCAGTTCATCAACTCCGAGAGGAAAGAACCATCATCCTACATAAAGTACAAAATGGAGAGGAGTGGGAGAACCCTCTACTATTTTGATCCTTTCCCACCTCCTCAATTTCCTCCAAAACTCCTGCTTAATCTTTCATAGGTCAGCTCTTTTCCCTTTTAAGTATTTTCCAAGAGAATTTCAATGATGTCCCAACTGCTTCTTGAGAAATCACAACTGAAAACATCAGAGGTGTCTGTGTCAAGGCCTCAGCTCCCAAAGCACAAAGACAGGGACTGATGCTGTCGGTGAATGGCTATTAATGTGATATATGTGTGCGCTCATCAAGCGGAGAATAGAGAGACACCCTGTGACACAGAAACTCAGAACTCAATCTTTATTTTTGCTTTCCAGGTTACCCCTCTGGAGTTCAGAGTAGCTGGCAACAAAGGCTCATGATCTTTAACCAAACCAGGACATCATTCTTTACTGTGAAACATCACTTCTACCCTGGTATAAGTCCAATGATTTCATCTCTGAGGAGCACAAGTATAAAATCAGTGTGACAATATGCAGAATCAGGTCCCTAGTGTCTAACAATATAGAAACAGTGGCAAACATATTAAAAATGAAATAGTTTTCTGGCAATTTGTTTGCTATTGTTCTATCTTTCTCATCCAGCACCTCATTCTGATAATGAGAACGGATACCAAGTATATATACCTCAGCAGACATTTGGAAGCACACCAAAGAAGTGGTCTCTCTTTGGGCACAAATAATGTTCAAAATGCTTTTTTTCAAAATACTGCTTTTTCCAATTGTGGACTCAGGTGGGGGGACAACTGGTTGTTTTTAACTTTTCTTGATGTGATTTGGTATGTGACTGAATATGAAGTTTGGCTCTAAATTTAGTGTAAACCGAGCAGAAAGAGAAAATATGGGGCTGGATCCTCAGACAAAATCAGCATTAAAGATTTACATGAGCTAAGCAGCTGGCCCCTAAACTTTACAAATGGCTTACAAATTATAAGACAATTCACCATTCCCAACACTGTGGCAATTTCTAGAAAAAAGCAGATTAACAAAATGGAATTGAAAAGGTAAAAAAAAATTAAAAAAAATCTCCACACACCCCTCCCCCATCTATAATGCAAACAGTGCCAAACCCAGGTACATTTAAAAAAGTATCTCACAAATAATTATGCTGATATGTATCAGGGGGTAGCCGTGTTAGTCTGTATCCACAAAAACAACAAGGGGTCCGGTGGCACCTTAAAGACTAACAGACTTATTTGGGCATAAGCTTTCGTGGGTAAAAAACCCACTTCTTCAGATGTTAGTCTTTAAGGGGCCACCAGAATCCTTGTTGTTTATGCTGATATGAAGTCACTAGAAGAATTCTAACAGCTCTGATGTCTTCTTCTGTATGTGCAGAAAGTGCAGATTAAATATAAAGGCAAGAGATTATGTTGGCCAACAAAAATGTTTCCAAGGGAGCTTCATGTCATTCAAATGGAACTTCTTTTTACAAAATGCAATGTTTATTTATCCACTTCTATTTTTATTTTAAAATTAAAGGCAAGGAAAATGTACTGAGAAAATGTACATGAAGAAAAATAAAGTAAAACTTAACCGCAACATCTACTTTCTGAGCAAATGCAAGAAACAAACCATCAAACCATTAAAAAAGGTTTCTCGGACCTGAAGAAGAGCTCTGTGTAAGCTCAAAAGCTTGTCTCTCTAACCAACAGAAGTTAGTCCAATAAAAGATATTCCCTCATCCACCTTGTTTCTGTAATTCATGGTTTATAACCCTTACCATTTTTACTAGTTTCGTTAAACGATGTTGTGTATAAGACATTGCAAGTAATTTGTTGATTCACTTAAAAAGTGCTTATGTGCAGTTTACTTGATCTAACACTTGTCTAAGAACCTGAATTACTTCTCCTGCTGGCCCATCTGTTTCCTAAACTGCTGCTGGCTTCTCTACAGTGACAAGAAATAGGTATTTAGTCACAAATGTTCATGGTGAACTGACTAAATACCGATTTCCTGTCACTGTAGATTCCTGAAAGACCAATACTAGTTCTCAAATCCCTGTTTGTATAGGTGAATTTAATGCTGACAAAAGGTAA
This sequence comes from Chelonia mydas, assembly GCF_015237465.2. Classification (NCBI taxonomy): domain Eukaryota; kingdom Metazoa; phylum Chordata; order Testudines; family Cheloniidae; genus Chelonia; species Chelonia mydas. Next base: position 128,281,332 of record NC_057849.1, read on the forward strand.
TGGATTGACACAACTGGAAACTATATCCCTTGGTTTATCCACAGGACAAGTATGGGTTGGCAGAGGCAATATAAGCTTCTTTGTGTCACCCTCCCAATAAGCCTAAATCCTAACTTATTTTTTCTCCTCGATTCATGAATCACTTCTTCAATTTATGAACCAGTCACAAGGGCATTAGCAATAAATTAATTAATTAATTAATTAAAATGGCCATGAACTTCTTTTCTGAGATATCTGGCCAGCATCTGAAGTTTTACACTGGCTGAAATATGTAGCTCTGAGGGCACTCATTAAAGTCACTTAAAATGTGAAATTAGATTTTTTTTTTATACCAAAGTCTGTAGCAGCTCCAAGCTCTCAAAAGCCAGGCAGTATTTTCTTTTTTTTAATTAACAGTGAATATTTTCTTCCCCAGCTTGAGAGTGGTGAAAGGAGAAAAATTCTTTGACTTACAGAAGGCCTCAGGAAATCAAGAACTATGTTGTTGTTTTTTCAACTCCTGGAAATGCACATGGGGATCTCCAGCTAACTGAAAAATCAAGTCTGAGAACCCAGCTCTCTGTTTTTACTGGGCAAATCAAAATTCAGAAGCAAAACAATATCACTGTAACTATTAAGAGTCCAACATTCATGAACAATCATGAGTCTACGTTCATGAAATCTGCCTCAGTAACCCCTAAAGCTTTAGATACACAGGGGCAGAATAAATGAGTGTTTGTTTGCTTTAATCTCCTGAATCTAGCCAGCATGCTCTCCTCTTCCCTTTCAAACTCTCCCTAAAAACTGCTTTGAATTAGTCTTCTACTTTTAATTGTCTGCTGCTGTGAATGCAGGGCAATTTCAGGTTATCAATGCTCATGGTCTGATTTTCAAAGGAGTGGAACACCTGCAGTCCCCATTGACTTTAATGGGATTTATGGGTGCTCAATGTCTTTGAAAATCAGGCCAAGACTGATCTTCTCCAATTGACTATAAACCAGTGACATTCACAGAGGTCCTAGAGATATTGGCAATACTTCAGGCCACAATCTGCACCTTGGACCTACATCATCTGGGGCTGGTGAAAGAACATGGTCCATTGTTGGTGCAGAGTGTCAATACCTCTCTTTATGGAGGTCAGGTTCCTTGCTTCCATAAAAGATGCAGTTGTATGGACATGTCTCAACAATTAACATTTAGGTACAGCCCAGAGGCATCACCTGTTGTATACATCCCATTTTTGGTAATGGATGAAGAAATGTTTTTATGCTCCTTTTGTTACATCTATTATCTATTTTGGATAGCATTGATCACAGTGTATTACTGATTAGGCCACAAACCCTGGTGAGAGTAAAAAGGTGTGAAACCACTCAAGAGCAGCCCTATTTTTTAAAGGTCCCAAAAGATAGTTTTAAGCAATTGCTTTCTGTCTCAAGGATTGTCTTGTGTAAGGTTCTGTAGGATTTCTCCTTTTCCATCTTCTTGTTTAAAGTATATATAGACTTACTAAGGGGGTTAGCTGCTTCATTTTTCCCTCAGCGCAAGGGGCAATTGCCTTCCCATGTTCTCCACCACATATAGGGCTATTTGCCAGTTTCCCCAAACCAGGAAGGATTAAACACCACACACAGAATCTGTTCATGCCTTTATTCAGGGCACCAATTAATGGTTTCACTGACAGTCTTTAGCAAACCCCAAAATAAAACAGTTTGACATTAGCAGTGGGTGAAATATTTTCAGTGAATAATAAATCCACTGTAAAAAGCATTTTTCAGGGCATCAAAACTATTTGCAAATTTGGTGAGTAGATTTTTGGCTGAAAAATTGCTGTTGAGATGAAATATTTCAACATTTTGGTTTGAAATGGTATTTTTGCTTAGAAATTCAGTCAGGGGGAAAATAGATCCTCCTCCCCAAATTACAAACAGTTTAGAAATGACTTGTTTGTTTCAGTGAAAGAAAAAAAAAAACAACAATTCCGGTTCAGTTAAAGCAATTTAATTTTATTTTTCAGTTCAGTTCAAACCCTTTCTGAAAGGGACTGCACGTCAGAACTACGCTGGCTGGCCCAAGGTTCCCTCCCCTTGATGTCGCAGACAGCCCTGTCACAATTTGTCTAATTCTATTTCATAGTTAAAGTTCTCTTTATGCAATGCTCTTTTAATGGGTCCTACAATATGCCAGATATTCTCTCTTTTGTAATTGATCGTATTTAAGCTCTTCATTATTCCAGATCCTTCTTCATGCCTGTATGGCCAGAAGGTTCACTCGGCCCCTGAGTTAGCAAATACTTAAGCATGTGTTGAATTCAATTGACTTCAATGGGACTTAAAGTCTTTTTTGAAGTGCTTGGCTGAATAGCAATGGACTTATGCACATGGTTAAAGTTATGCATGAACTTAAGTGCTTTGCTGAACTGAGGCATTGAGGCTGTGGCAGAATTTGATCAACAGTGAAAAACAGCCCTTTCATCATCGTTTCTGAATTTCACCTAGGGCTCATTTTTCTCTGTCAGTTCTAAGGAGACAGTTTATACATTTTTGAACCATTTTTCTTATTAAAATATGATTTTCCTAACATATAAATGTCCGAACATTTTTGTAGCTATATTTGTATGCACCTTTTCTGTTCCCAGTGTGGTCTCTCAGCTATCTTAAGTCAATTCCCTACTTACAGCCTGGCCCACTACATTTCTCCACAAAGATTCCTAAGGGGAATTTACCTTTGGTAGGAAAGCTTAAAATTATTTTAAGTGTCTGTTGATTTAAACAGGTAAAATTCACATTGAACCCAAACTGGGTATTTTACAACAAATTAGGGAGTCAGACAAACTGCAGTATAACTCTGTCACTTTCTGTTAGAATTTTTCAGAAAGGTCCAGTTTTCTTTGCCGTAATACTGAAATTTTGCTTATGTGCCTGTGTGAATCCCCAAGCCAGCTGCATTAAACTATTAACTCTTTGACTTTAATCAGTGTTCTCTGTTTCTTATTCAAATTTGCCTCTCCAAGGACTTTTATCATGGCTGTTCAAAATGTTATAGATCAAAATGGAGTGTTATCTGGGGATCTAAGAGCTAGAAAGCAAGCTCACAAAAGTTTTTCACTTCTTCTTTTTTTTTTTTCTCTCTGAACAGTTGGCAACAGTTTCATCGTTAAGATATTCTAATACTTAAAAAAATAAAACAAATCTGTTTTCTCTGTGAAACTGTGGCCTAACTATAATAACAAACCACGTTTTTTTATCTTTTTCTCCTCTCTCGCTCTCTCTCCCTGTATCACTAATGGAAGGCTGAGATTCTCTCTTGCTCCCTTGTCTCCAACCTCAGTACTATTACTTAGTTCAAGCGAAAACAACGAGAAGTCCTTGTGGTACCTTAGAGACTAACAAATTTATCTGGGCATAAGCTGACCCCCCACTTGGTAAGGCAACTCCCAGTTTTTCATGTGCTGTATATTTATACCTGCTTACTGTATTTTTCACTCCATGCATCTGATGAAGTGGGTTATAGGCCACGAAAACTTATGCCCAAATAAATTTGTTAGTCTCTAATGTGCCACACGGACCTCTCGTTGTTTTTGCTGTTACAGACTAACACGGCTACCCCTCTGAAACTTTAGTTCAAGTGGGTAAGGGCTACTTCAAGTATGTCTAGACTAGAGCATTTGCCCCTGTTTTAACTTAACTGTTGCCAGTTAATTCAAGTTAGCCAACTGGCTTTTAAATGCTAATCTAGGGGCTCCACAAACATGTGTTCTAGACATACCCCTGAACTAAAGGATAAACTGCATTAGCTGAGACCAGTGCTCATGACGGGTCGTTTCCTAAACACCAAAGGACAAATGAAGTCCCTTTGAAGCATTTCAACACCACTTTTTAATTGTTTAGTTGGACTAATATTGAACAGAACAAAGCACTTCTGTCATCAGAGGTCGACGATGTTGATTCTACAACAATCTCTCTGTCCATTGGCCCAGCCAGACTGAGACCAGTGGTTAAACTAAGTTATCCTGCACTGCATTGCAGTGGTAGTCCTACTTAGTGGTTGCTTTTAGTGCTGCTCTCAATTTATTTTCTTTTTGGATAAGGAGCCTCCAGAGCCTCACGTGTATTGTCCACGAAAATCTGCTCCCTCTCCTTAAGGATTCTGCCTTCATCTAGCACATAGTTATTGGATTGGGTAGGGGTGGGCAAACGGGGATGGCATACTGCAGTACCCATGTGAATCAGGAATAAAACTTTTCATATCCCTTTTGAATGATCAAACAAAGAAAAATTTTGAGGCGAAAGACCCCAGCCCTAATGGAATATGATTCAGAGCTGTACTGTGAACAGATAATCTGTTGCATTCATGAGAAAATACAGTAACACCATCAGCGGAAGGAAACTGGTTAGCATGAGTAAACCACAAAACCACCCTCCTGGAAACATAGTTAAAAACATGTTTAAGAGATCTTTTCTTTACTACTTCACAAATTGCTGACAACTGCAGCACCAAGTGTTTCAAATGAGGTTTTATGTCATCCACATTAGGAATCTGAAGAAAATGAAGCCACTTGTCATATTGATTATAATTTCTTATTTTATTCAACTCACAGGTAAGAATTTTTGTCTGGGGTCTTCATGCTGCAAACTGATTACTGCAGGAAGTGTTAACTTTTAAAGCAGGTAATAAAAACAACACAAAACTGTCAATTCTTGACTTTTAAATAAATATTTTTATTTAGTGTTATAGCTATCAAATAATTGCTTTTTATGGAGGAAAACAGAATAAATTAAACAAAAGCTTAAAAAGGCACAGATTAAAAAACTCAGAATTAATTTGATAAAACACATTAAAAATGAGTTGTTATTTGTGTACTGTACCTAATTTTATATTTTAGCTAATATTCTACTACATCCATGTTTATTTTGATTTATATTACTATAACCAATTTGTTAGAGGATCCATAATAACTAATAGGTGACTGATCCAAATGTAATAAAGCCTTCAAACAGCTGTTATATTTATCTTGTTAGTGTATGTTCAAAATGTTGTATAAGATTTCCAAACAGGAACTATCTATTTCACTTCACTAAGTGAACTAACCTGAAATGGGTTAGTGATGATTTTGGAATATCATTATCAATTGTATGTATTCACTTCTGAAGATAATTTATGCATTCTTTCAACAAGGGGGATAAATGGGGAGAGGCCACACATATCTATTCTTCTAGATTTGTATTTTCCATTTTAAATGTTTAACGCACGTTTTACTACATTAGACTTCACTAAAGAGAACCAAGTCTCTCTCAAGTACAGTGCAGCAGATGTTATCACTTTCACAGATATACGTTTCTTAATATAAATGGGTGTATTTAGGTAACAAATTCTGCAAATAAAACTGCCATATGCAAACATGTTATGCTTATAAGAAGCACATGGGATCTTTTTCAGGGGAAAAGGCAATACACCGCGTTTATTGAAGATACAACAATTAGCATATGCATTTAATCAATCACACACACACACACACTGTCCCACCAGTCGATGTTATAGTTACCAGTTCAAAGTCTGAATCAATCCAGTGGCCACCTAGGTTGATCATGGGTAGGTAGGAGCCGGGTTCTGTCGGTTGCGACACAGTGTTACGGGGAAGTTTTGGCATGACGAACCCAAAGTTTTATGCCAAGGAACCCTGTTTATATAGTGATTTTTTTTTATTGGGACCAATGAGTTTTGTACCGTCATGCTGTAATTAATTGTTGTTTCACAACTGCTTGTTTTTTCAATTTTTTTTAAATTTTTTATTTTGTTTTTTTTTATTTTTTTAGGGAGTTTTTTTATGCCAGTTTTGATTACAGCTATTTTGTTTTTATTGATAGGTGCCTGTTTTATTTTTAGAGTTGTTAATTTGCCCTTCTTTGGCATTTTAATAGGGGCATGTTGCAACCTTTGGGCGCCCTTCCATCTGTCTTTGGTTCCTTTCTAGAACATTTGGTTCAGTGATGGCTTTTATATTTATTTTTTATTTATACACAAAACAGAATTGATTTACACAGAGCATTTGAACAGGAATGCAATGCATGCAAATTGCAATGCAAGAGAAAACAATTGTTGCATTCTTTTACTTTTTCTAAAATATTAAACCTATAACAAAGTGGTGACCCTAAAAGGTCTGTTATTGCCTTGAGATTAGCTCAGATTCAGAATTATACAAAATACAAACATAAAATCCTATTAGTACATATCCCCCTTTTGACCCTTAAAGAACAATTCTTGAGTGGGTCATATTTTATACAACTATTTTATAGCAATATACTGAGAGGCCATTTGAGCTTGTGGTTGTAATTTAACAAACATTTTTTTTTTGTTCAACAGCACGTGCAATACATTTCTAGCAAGCAAACACAGGACAAGATTAACACACCTAGTAATGGGTGAAACGTAATAGACAATACACCCTCAGAAGTCGGGGACCAGCCTGTAAAAACGTTGTACCAGTGATAGGCTGTCAGGTGTTTTTTAGACCTCGCAAGTTTTAGCATCTCTCCATTTGCATGTAATATTTGAATGACATGCTTCCCTATATTCTTTTGTGTGTGTTGTAAAAACTGAGTCACCTTTGTTTCTGACAATAAGTGATTAGTTAGATCGTGCCAATCGAGGCAAAGGGTAACAGAAAAAGTAACCGGGCTGGCGGTTATAGTGCTCTGTGTTTCTTCTATTTTTTGGTAAATAGTACGTATGATTGCTAGTATATAATACACTGGCATTACTGTTACATGAATTCACTGCGGGTTGGCTGATACTTGCATTTTTTCCAAAATACTGTTTCACAGAATGTAACACATACACATTGTCCGTTGTACAAAACACGTCACATTTTTTAGTTTGTTCTATACAGATGTGCCCAATGAGGTATTTTTGCTACATGGTTTTGTGGGGACAGGTAGGGACAAGCATACCCATTTCCGAGGGCTCCATTTCTGAGGGCTCCCTCGGGTGTCCAGTAACATTTCTTTTTTTTTCCAGCCTATTGATCCGTAACCCAGGATAGCCAAAAGGATCCCATAGTCAATTTTGGGAGCAGGCTCATTTTTCATATTTTTGTTTTTACAGACTGTTGGTGAGCAATTTTAACAATAATTTTACCTAATAACAAAGCAGGCTTAACCATGCTGGAAACATATTGCATTCATTTATATTTGTAGGTATTGAACAAGTACCATTTTTGTTGTTTTAAAAGCTGCGTTAATACCCTAACATTCCCAGATATTACCCAAAACATTTTGTGTTTAAGTGATGCTAAACTAAGAATTTGCATTTCAGTACATTTTATGGCCAACGCAGTTTTATTTTTTAATTTTATTTGTTGTTTATACAGAAGCCAGGAGGTGGTGTTTAGCCACCACTACATATTTTATGTTGCTTTTAGGTTTCCCAGACTTATTTGTACCAAGTCCACACTAGTATTTGCCTGCTTGTGAATGAGACTATTTTGCAGTTGTGACAAGGAACTTAATTTATTTTTAATTACCGTCAGGTCTACAGTATTTATAATTCTTGCTCCAAAACCAATTTTTCGTAATATGATGTTTGCTATATGAGGATGTTTTCCTGTTAACAGACTGGCATTTTTTGACCTTCAACCTTTTGTAGCATTGTTTTTTGTAAATATAGTTAAAATGCTTATTAATTTTTTTTGCCTAATGCATAGGGTTTTTTTTTTTTGTAACACAATACACAACAATGCTAGCAACAAGACAAACAACACAAGATAAAACATAAAACACAAAAAACAATTTTTGTTGTAACAGTAGACATGGTATTCTGGGTTTCTTTTTAGCTGGTACCAGCTTTTCCTGAAGTTTTGAAAGACAAAAAAAACATTTTTCTACCCCTTTTGTAGTGGCAAGTTATTGCTTAAAATATTCCTCTCTTTTTCAAATATTCCTGCTGATTGCGGGCAAAACAGAGGAATTACCCCCATACTTTCCTGTGTTTTTGTTCTATAGGCAGGCCAGGTTTTAATGGCTTTTACCTTTTAAGGTTTATGGGGAAATTATTCCACTGTTTAGTTATTAAATTTATGAGGTGGTGTACCTCAGGGTTTTTTTTTTATACAGCAGACCAGGTTTGTAATGTTTCTTTTGCTGGGCTAAGCTTTAAGTTTAGTTATAGGTAATAGCTGAGAAGCATTATTACCATATGACCTTAGAGATTTTTTTTAAAAATTGTACACTTTACATTGTTGCAGGGGTACTTATTAACATTACATTTATTCCAAAATGTTTAATATTAACAATAACACTAGCATCAAATTTATTAAAGGTATTTTGTTATACCATGTATTGTATTTTTGGGGGTTTGGTGAATTAAAGGGTCGGAGTGTCATGCATATAAGCAGACCCCTTTTGTACCTGTCTTTAGATTTCAACACTGCATACACACAAAAAGTCTTGTTTTTTTTTTTTTTATTTTTAGGGTTAACCTGTTTTGTTTTTTTATTTTTATAATTTGAGCCTTTTCGTTTTAGGTAGTTTGTTTACTGACCAGATATGTTCTTTATTTGTAGCTTCTTTGTGCTGCCATTTATGAGCAGGGTGTTTTTTTTTTATTATTAGTTAGGTAATTTACATTAACACAGACACTTTCTGGCTTGCTTTTGGATCCAAAGCCATTACCAGCTTAAAGACTCTGTCTTAAAAGGGACACAATCAACTTTCACCAAAGTTCTGATTACTTTTTGCCTTGAACTTCTGCTTCTAAAACACACAGCCATCTGAAAAAAGAAAACCCAACCTATTGTGACTCCTTTTAGAGCCCTAATAGAATTTTAATTAAGTAGCATGTTTTGTTTGCATATTTTTTTCATCCCTTTTACAATTTTCACTGCACATGTCCTGGGAAAAATGCACATTATTTTAATAGTTTAACTTTTATAACATTATATTAGCCATAATAATTTTTACATAAAGTCAGGTTTCAGAGTAGCAGCCTTGTTAGTCTGTATCCGCAAAAAGAAAAGGAGTACTTGTGGCACCTTAGAGACTAACAAATTTATTTGAGCATCAAATTTGTTAGTCTCTAAGGTGCCACAAGCACTCCTTTTCTTTTTACATAAAGTGCAACTGGTTGGGGTTTTTTTGTTTTTGTTTTGTTTTTGTTTTTTTTGTGCTCACAGAGTTTTCATGTACCCTTATTAAAGTGACAGTCTGATTACACAGAGCCACCTTAAGGCTCAGTGTTTCTAATGTTGTTTCTTTGTGCACCTTACACCTGCTGTTGCTCCAGAGGGGCACTGCCTTTTTTTTTTAAAAAAAAATTATTACAGCTTTTATTTGCTATTTTGTTACCAAAAAACAAATCCAGAATTTTTTCCCATTCTCCTGGTTTTGACTGCCCTGCCGCAGCCACGACTTGGAAGACATTGAATGTTATAAAGCATTAAGGTACCTTAAAGGTTAAATGCTAAATAACAAATCCAAACAACACTAGTTACCTGTGTTTGGCAAACAGTGTCTGTCAGTTTTGCAACTTTGAATGAAAGATTCAAATGGATTTTAGTGGTATTATTTAAAAACAAAACAAAACAAAAACAATTTATTTTAAACCTACAAAACAGAGTTTTACAAACCGGGAGTGTTGATTTAGGTCCTTAAAACCTTACATATTTACACGCATTTTTTTAAAATATTTTTTACATTGCTTTAATTTTACACAGCTGTACATAGATTACATTTGAATACATTTGGGGGCAGTTAAGTTCCAATAGAAACCCCTTATGTTCTTTTAGCAAATTCGACTAAATTGTCCATAGTCAAATTATTTAAATCAGATTGTTTCTTTGCCTGGCTTATTTACAGACATTCCTTTAGAAAAGGGCCCATTTTTCCTTCAGAATGGCTGCAAAGAAACCAAGAATTCTTTTATAACACTTTTTATTTGAATGTTGTATGTGAAATACTGGCCCCATTAAAGCCAAAGGCAAAACTCCGATTGATTTCAATAGGGTTAGGATTTCACCCAGTATGCTCATGGCTGGACCTTTTCTGTAACTGTAGAAGTCTATCATACACATCTGTTGAGGTGGCCAAGATTCTACCCTCACTCACAGTTTTTAAAATAGTCTTAAAATGGTTTCTGTGTGTGCCCCTATAAATAGTATAACAACTCATATGCATCCACTTTATTTCCATCTTACAGTTACCAGTGGAGCAGAACTTTCAGTTGTACAATATCCCCAGGACATCAACATATCTCTTGATTCAACTGTTTTGATACTGTGTAAATTTGACTACCCAGATAAAAAAACAATGAAAACAGAGGTGTACTGGAGGAAAGGCCCTACCTGTAATCAGCCTGGGCTCCAGCCAAGCACCTCTCATGTGTCACAGCTACAAATTAAAACAGAAGAGTCCAAAAGAGTTTCAATCTTACGACTGGACAACATTCAGCTGAATGACAGTGGCATGTATTTCTGTGATGTAAGGCTAATTTCTCCACCAGCAATAAAGGAAAAATGCGGAAGTGGCAGCAGGCTGACAGTACATGGTAAGTTTCAGAGTAACAGCCGTGTTAGTCTGTATTCGCAAAAAGAAAAGGAGTACTTGTGGCACCTTAGAGACTAATCAATTTATTTGAGCATGAGCTTTCGGTGAGCTGTAGCTCACGAAAGCCCATGCTCAAATAAATTGGTTAGTCTCTAAGGTGCCACAAGTACATGGTAAGGAACTTTTGTGAGTTACAGTCAGAAATAGACTTGGGTGTATATAGAGATGAGCTAAATTACCCTCTAGTTATATTGCCTTCTCTCCCACAGTCCCAGAAAACTGCTGTTTTAATTCCACCTGATTCAAAATCAGGGTAGAAGACTGGCTAGAGTTGTATGTACAAGTGTGGCTTGGACAATGACAACAATACATTCCAAGATTTTACAACAGACTATTTGTGTATATATATATATTTGCCACTCTCCTGCCCTCACCAGTAGACTCATAGATTTTAAGGCCAAATCATGATAGTCATGTCTGACCTGCAAGTTGCAGGCCACAGAACCTCACCCAGCCACTCCTGTAGTCGACCCCTAACCTCTGGCTGAGTTACTGAAGCCCACAAATCATGATTTAAAGCATCCCCCGCAGCTCCCAGTGGCCACAATTCGCCATTCCCGGCCAATGGGAGCTGCAGGAAGCGGTGAGCCACAGGGACATGCTGGCCGCCACTTCCCGCAGCTCCCATTGGCCGGGAATGAGGACCGCAGCCACTGGGAGCTGCGGGTGGTGATGCCTGAGATGGTCAATGTCAGCAAAATGTCTTGCAGCCTGCAATCAGCTTACCCTGACGGGCCGCATGTGGCCCACGGGCCGCAGGTTGCCCACCACTGATTTAAAGACTTCAAGTTACAGAGACTCCACCATTTACTCTAGTTTAAACCTGCAAGTGACTCTTGTCCCATACACATTACATTTCTTACTCTTACTTTTATAGTAAATATATATCAGTGATAACCCTGTACAATTTGTGTGTGTGTTTCAAGAGGTTGACCCTGAAGAGTCAAGGGGGGTGAAAGTGTCTTTGCTTTAGATTGTAATAAAATTTTCAGTACTTTGTGATACTTGCCCAATTGACTTTCATGACCCTTCTAGGATCCATGATCCACCAACTGAGAAACAGTCTCTTAAACAACACGGATCCTTCACCCACCTGCATTCTCTAAGCAAATGTGACCGGCCAGTCGGTTAGCTGATGCAGGACAACTGCCAAATACTTGAGTCCTCACTATATTCAGCAGACTGTCCAATTGCATTTTGCTGAGGCTCCATCAGTTTTCAGTGGCTACTGAGATAAATTCTCTTGGCTAGTAGAGCACCAGTACCTTATGATTTCTGTTTTAGAAAAGACATTGCCTGAAATGAAATGAAGTAGCTGTTGCCATGGAAGTGGGTTTTTTTCTTTGATTGCAATGTGACATCAAACTGCTAAGAAGTTTTCAGAGATCTTACCGTTAATTGGATGGATTCTCCATCACTGACCATTTTTAAACTGAGATTGGAAAAGTTATAAAAGCTATGCCTTAGGAATTATTTTGGGGAATTTCATGGTCTGGGGGTGGCCAAACCATAGCTCGCAAGCTGCACATGCCTCTTTTACAGCTAAAGAGCGGCTCACAGAGCCTCCCACTCCCCCTCCTCATTCTCTGTCTACCAGACTGAGGTGGGAGGGTGGAGCTGGGGGCTTCTGCCTTGCTGTGGGGTGGTAGGACTATGGGTTTCTGCTCCGCAGGGAGGGGGAATCTCAAGACTTCAGCCCTGTGGGGCACACCTACTGGAGTTTGGGGCTTCAGCAGGAGCGGGATTGAAGCCCTGAACCCAGACAGGCACCTCCTGTGACGCTGAAGCCCTGAGACCCCCTCCTCCCTGCAGGGCTGAAGCTCCGGACCCCGCCAGGTGCCTCCCATGGGGCTGAAGCTCCTAGCCACACCGCCCTCTGCAGGGTTGAAGCCCAGAGCCTTAGAAGGCACTCCCTAGCTATTGAACATCTGAAGATTGACATAGGGAAGGAGGAGGATCCTGGGAACTACAGGCCAGTAAGCCTCACCTCAGTCCCTGGAAAAATCATGGAGCAGGTCCTCAAGGAATCAATTCTGAAGCACTTAGAGGAGAGGAAAGTGATCAGGAACAGTCAGCATGGATTCACCACGAGCAAGTCATGCCTGACTAATCTAATTGCCTTCTATGACGAGATAACTGGCTCTGTGGATGAAGGGAAAGCAGTGGATGTGTTGTTCCTTGACTTTAGCAAAGCTTTTGACACGGTCTCCCACAGTATTCTTGCCAGCAAGTTAAAGAAGTATGGACTGGATGAATGGACTATAAGGTGGATAGAAAGTTGGCTAGATTGTCGGGCTCAATGGGTAGTGATCAATGGCTCCATGTCTAGTTGGCAGCCCGTATCAAGTGGAGTGCCCCAAGGGTCGGTCCTCGGGCTGGTTTTGTTCAATATCTTCATAAATGATCTGGAGGATGGTGTGGATTGCACCCTCAGCAAGTTTGCAGATGACACTAAACTGGGAGGAGTGGTAGATACGCTGGAGGGTAGGGATAGGATACAGAGGGATCTAGACAAATTAGAGGATTGGACCAAAAGAAATCTCGTGAGGTTCAACAAGGACAAGTGCAGAGTCCTGCACTTAGGACGGAAGAATCCCATGCACTGCTACAGACTAGGGACCGAATGGCTCAGCAGCAGTTCTGCAGAAAAGGACCTAGGGGTTACAGTGGACGAGAAGCTGGATATGAGTCAACAGTGTGCCCTTGTTGCCAAGAAGGCCAATGGCATTTTGGGATGTATACGTAGGGGCATTGCCAGCAGATCGAGGGATGTGATCGTTCCCCTCTATTCGACATTGGTGAGGCCTCATCTGGAGTACTGTGTCCAGTTTTGGGCCCCACACTATAAGAAGGATGTGGAAAAATTGGAAAGAGTCCAGCGGAGGGCAACAAAAATGATTAGGGGACTGGAACACATGACTTATGAGGAGAGGCTGAGGGAAATGGGATTGTTTAGTCTACCGAAGAGAAGAATGAGGGGGGATTTGATAGCTGCTTTCAACTACCTGAAAGGTGGTTCCAAAGAGGATGGATATAGACTGTTTTCAATGTCAACAGATGACAGAAGAAGGAGTAATGGTCTCAAGTTGCAGTGGGGGAGGTTTAGGTTGGATATTAGGAAAAACTTTTTCACTAGGAGGGTGGTGAAACACTGGAATGCGTTCCCTAGGGAGGTGGTGGAATCTCCTTCCTTAGAAGTTTTTAAGGTCAGGCTTGACAAAGTCCTGGCTGGGATGATTTAGTTGGCAATTGGTCCTGCTTTGAGCAGGCGGTTGGACTAGATGACCTCCTGAGGTCCCTTCCAACCCTGATATTCTATGCTTCTATGATTTGAAGCTCGGAGGGTCAGTAAGTTTGGCCACTCCAGCCTGTGTTATACAGGCAGTCAGACTAGATGATCACAGTGTTCCCTTCTGGCCTTGGAATCTATGAATTCACTGGAAATTTAGGATTCCATCCATTTTATAATCAGGTTATCATGATGTTAAGAAAACTTACACCTTTCAAGTTGAACTGTTCATAACTCTCTCCATAAGAGGCTCAAACCCTTAGCCTGAAAAATTAGTGAAAAAAATGTGATAAATATGAATAGGAAGCCAACCATGACCAAGCCCTATCTAATCCATCACATAAAAAGCTCATCTGAAAAGTGAACAAACACCTTTTTGGTTTTTAGATACTTAAATGTTCCTTTCTTTATTTCAGAGTCCAAAAGCAATGGCAATATCAGGCATGATAAAATGTGGTGGGTGTGGTTCTTTCTTCTTGGATATAGCATCTGTTCCTCCATTATCATCATAGCTTTCTCTGTAAGTAACCATTCAAAAATAAGTATTACAAAACTAAGTATGATCCTGGGGTATTTCTGATGAAAAAGAGATGGTGAGTATGTGGCAAATCTGTATAAAGGCACTCCTTAATATCCAGCAGGTGAAGGGCTACAAGTAGAACCCAGATGCCTTGCCCATTTCATGTGTGATTTGTAGGAGAGACCAAGGCATGTCTTTAAAAGAAACGGGGTGCTGTCACCCACCACCTGCCCTGTTACCTTCGATGCCTTTCGGCTGTGCAGCTTTGGCTCAGAGTCCTGACACCAGTAGCATCACTACAGCATAAAAGTCTCACCCTGAGCTTCCACCAACCCAGTTACTCCTTGTAAGGTGACCCCAACAGCCATTTTGGTCCTGAGTCTCCCCAAAACCTTCTCCTCTGCAGTGTCCATTCTCTCTTACTGAGGTAACACCAAGTTCACTGCTCTCAAAGAGCCAGGACACACAACAGCTTGTTAGCTTGGCTGGGGTGATACGCTTCAACTTAATACACCATACTAAGATGGCAAAAGTAAGAATAAGTTTATTAACAAAGAACATAGATTTAAGTGATTTCAAGCAAGACTGAAAAAGATATGACAGGGTTACAAACAAAACTAACACATTCTAAAGTGTCTAAAAGTTAATTCTAGCAAAATGTAGCTTTGCCTAACATAATCTCTTACTCACACCAAGAGTTCAGCATTCTCCAGCTTGCTTATCCATCTTTCCTAGCTACAAAATTCTGGATGCCCTGCTCCCTATCAGCAAGGAAGAAGCTACTGCTGGGTGGGCTTGGTCCTGCCCTTTGGTCCTTGGAGAGCTCTACACAGCGAGACATGAAACTATTCATTTTAATCTTGCTTTTCTCTTCCCAGCTCACTCGGTCTGCAGTCACAGGACCTCTCTAAACAATACATTTAACAGAATGCTGGTCCTTAAAGGTGCAGAATGTGGAGCAGGGCTGTATTGGACCTATGCCCGCCCTGAAAGGGCCCAGACAACCAGTGACATTTCTTGACTGTACAGCATTTTTCTTTTCAAGGCCAGTTAAGGATATACGAGTAGACGTTCAAGGACTAAACTTTACAGCAAAAGCTTGAAAGAGTACCTCTTACTTCCCAAACAACTCCCTTGTCCCAAACACCCTTGTGAAAAGAAGACTTGTGCAGTGTAACAATTTTGAAGGTCAACAAATTCAAGCAAGGACAGGATTGTATTCCTAACAGCACCTTATTTCAATGTGACTAGTTTGGAATGGGAGGATGTGTCCGGTCGCTTCCCAGTTTATGGCTGCCTCTGCTGCTTAGCCAAAGATCTTAGCCTAAGAACAGGGCCTCAGACTGTCACAGTAAGAGAAGGCCCTTACACCGGCAGACAGGGATTTTGATTCTTTTTTTTATACCTCTAGAACTAGCCAAGTGATAAGAATACACCTATATTCTTAGAGTATAGGCCTTTACAGACAGGCCTGAATATCTATATCCTAACACCAACTTCCAGGGTGCATCATATCACTGTGCCATTCAGCTTTTATTATTGTTGCACCTTTCTGATTTCATGGCTTTTTTCCTGTGCTGATTGGCCAGCTATAGATGACGTGTGGTTGGGTTTTTTGTTGTTTGTTTTGAGTTTTTGGCTCAGGGGACAGGGCAAGGAAGGGGCCCCGTAAAAGTTTTCTGCCCTGGCCAATGGAACCGCTAGGCCCGCTCATGCGGCTGGTGATCTGAGTCAACCTTTTTCCACAGCATAAAATTCACTGTCACAATTAGCAACCTTTACTAGCAGTCCCAGCAGAGGCCTAGAAATGAATTTTCATGGAGACATGAATCACTCCGGATCAAGGCTGAGGCATATTGGTGGGATGGTGTGGGAAAACCTACAGGATGCCTTTGCATCTTTCTGTGCATAAAAGCCTGTGGTTTCAATCCAGCATCTTTCATAAGCCCTAAATCAGCCCCCTCCCAAATACAGTTTTTTAAAGTTCCTAAGAAAACCCCCAAACCCTTACCTTTTTTAAAATGATAGTACAGAAATACGTTTTCAAATAGTAACTGGGGGGAGAAAAGTATTTAATAAGATCACAAACACAATCCAGAATATTAATTCAGTCACTTCTTAGTTGTACAATATAAGCAAACACTTTTCCTGTTGCCTGGAAATGCTTTGCATTTAGGATTGGTACTATATGGTTGTGTTAATGTAATGTATTTCATTGCAAAATTTTAATGCAGGAGCAGTTTTTAGTAATACGTCCTGTTTTTCTTTCTGCACAAGTTTTTAGATAGAAAGTACCCCCAAAAGTCCCCAAATTCCATCCACTCACTCCCCTTGTGGTGTCAGAAAATTATATAAAAATTAGCCACTGTATGGTAGCCAGTATATCACTCTAAAGTCATCATGATAATCTTAATATCCTGCCAGTTTTTAAAGGTTAAAAGGATAAAGGATTGCATAAAGGAACTGAATATCTTTTATTACACTTGCAATGTTCTCAGGCACATCGCAAGTAGCGCGGAATCCAAACACAACTCTTGGGGAGCCATTCTTGTTAAGTCAGGCTGATGGTCTCTAAGGCAATGGCATATCTGATGACAATGTGTTATTTATTGCTTAATGATGTGGGTTTTTTTAACAGATTCTTCAGTGTTGTAAAAAGCATAAGAACAACTCAGGAAATACAGAGGGCATCTGTACTTTGCCAAGTGAATGGATTTATGATAAACCGTCCAGGGCTGTTAATAATGAATTTAATCAAGAATATGAAGATATGAGACTAATGAGGACTTTTACTCACAGTGGAAGTAAGATATGAAAAAGGTGGATGCATTCATAATTGAATTACATTAGTATATGTAGCAAGTACTTTTCTACCCCCACAAAAAACTTGTTTAATTTAGAGTTAGTTTTGCTGAAGTGAATTTCATATCAAAACAATCACTAAAAATCAAAGAAACCACCAGTTAAGGCAACATGAACATCAAAGCCCATCTCACTGTATATGTCTTACCACCCAAAGGAACTCAGAATCCTCTGACAGATCTAATTCTTCTTAATCACAAGAACAAAGGTACAGCATGAACTTTCACCTTCAGTTAGATTAAGATGCATTCCCCATGAGCACAAGTGTAGTGGCAAAATCTGCAATGTGTTATTTCTCCATTAAAAAGTAGGATGTCAGATTTAGAATTGTGAGTTGGAGTGTGCTTGGGAGGAAATCCCATACCTATCACCAGCCTACTATTTTGCCCCTACTATATTTCCCTCTTTCGTGCCCCCTTTCACCTCTTAACTCCTTTCAATCTCTCCCACCCTCAGATATCCAGCCATTTCCCTCACTCTGATCACCTTGGATATATACACCTCCCAATAAAATGAAACAACAAAATGTAGCTTGTGAGGGAAGGAAAAAAACAACACCTACTTTAAAATTACTGGAAACATACTGATGTGCACATAACATACCTGAGTGAATGCATGAGCTAAGTCCTGTAACCCTTGTCCTGTCTTCCCTGATCCTCCTTACTCACTCACGTGTCAGGTCCAAAATTAGCTTGTAAGCTCTTCTGGGCAGGCACAATATCATTTATATTTTCTAAGGTACCGAGCATACTTGTAGAGCCTGTATAAATAATTTAGTGAGGCTGCTTAGAAATAGTTTACTTTAATTTGCATAGTGATTAACTACTACTTGAGGTAGTCCTATAACGGAATGGATAATGGCTGTATATAAATGACATGGGAAAAATTAATACTTCTGGACAAAATCTACTCAAATTGCCCTGAAAGAAAGGGCATTTTTTTTTGCATAAGTTGATATTGTTTTGACTCCGTATTGATGAGCAGATATCACACCAAGGAAAGTAACCGTTTTGGGTCAAAGGAGGAGATTACTATAACTGAATGGCAGAAGCTACCACAGACATTCTCTCTAGAGCAGCAGTTCTCAAACTGTGCGTTGGGACCCAAAGTGGGTCACGACCCCATTTTAATGGGGTCGCCAGGGCCAGCCTTAGACTTGCTGGGATCCAGGGCTGAAGCTGAAGCCCAAGCTCCACCCTCACCCAGGGCAGAAGGGGGTCGTGGAGCAATGAAGTTTGAGAACCCATGCTCTAAGAGTGTCTTCTGCTTAGCAGGTTTCAGAATGGTAGCCGTGTTAGTCTGTATCAGCAAAAAAAACGAGTAGTACTTGTGGTACCTTAGAGACTAACAAATTTATTTGGGCATAAGCTTTCATGGGCTAAAACCCACTTCATTGGGTGCATGCAGTGGAAAATACAGTCGGAAGATATATATACACAGAGAACATGAAAAAATAGGTGTTGCCATACCAACTGTAATGAGACCAGTTAATTAAGGTGGGCTATTATCAGCAGGAGAAAAAAAAAACTTTTGTAGTGATAATCAGGTGGATGGTCCATTTCAAACAGTTGACAAGAAGGTGTGAGTAACAATAGGGGAAAAATAACATGGGGAAATAGTTTTTACTTTGTGTAATGACCCATCCACTCCCAGTCTTTATTCAAGCCTAATTTAATGGCGTCCAGTTTGAGAATTAATTCCAATTCTGCAGTTTCTCGTTGGAGTCTGTTTTTGAAGTTTTTTGTTGGAGAATTGTAACTTTTAGGTCTGAAATTGAGTGACCAGGGAGGTTGAAGTGTTCTCTGACTGGTTTTTGCATGTTATAATTCTTGATGTCTGATTTGTGTCCATTTATTCTTTTGCCGTACAGATTGTCCGGTTACTCATACCTTCTTGTCAACTGTTTGAAATGGGCTATCCTGATTATCACTACAAAAGGTTTTTTTTCTCCTGCTGATAATAGCCCACCTTAATTGGTCTCGTTACAGTTGGTATGGCAACACTCATTTTTTCATGTTCTCTGTGTATATATATCTTCCTTGGATGTATGCAATGGAAAATACAGTCGGAAGTGGGTTTTAGCCCACAAAAGCTTATGCCCAAATAAATTTGTTCATCTCTGAAGTGCCACAAGTACTCCTTGTTTTTTTTCTGCTTAGCAGACTCTCAAAGTGCTGTGTTCTAAGACTGGGGTAAAAGACTAAACAAATCCCCACCATGCAATAAATCATGGTGATTTTGCAATATTTTGTAACACTAAATTTAATGCCAGTCTAGTGAGGCTTTCTGCAGTACTTGTCTAGGCATTTAGGTGTTTATCTTTTATTTAATTGTGCTCGCTCTCTCTCTATTTGTAAGCTTGCCAATAAAAACCACTTTGGTTTAAGCCAAACTAAATTGAGAACCTGACTATTATTTGGGAAAGTTGCTGTCTGATATACTCAGAGGAAAATGAACATTGACTTTGGGGAAAAAGAGAGAAAAATGAAAGAAACTTTGCCTAAGCATTGGGTCATGCGGATGGAGAAGACTTATCTTCTCCAAAGTGGTGGTAGGCAAGTCACATACAATCATATTTTCAAATTTGTGTGCCTAACGTTAGTCAGTTGGTCCTAAAATCATTCCTAAACATTTTCTTTTAATAGATATGTACTGAAATACATGTGTTAGCGCATCTGCAAATAAGGTTCTTAGATTTCCAACAGACACTAATTGCACCCATAATTGTGTTTGCAAAAAAGGGAGCCTAGTTATAGAAAATGGGTTTTCCCAGAGAGACTAGATTCTTTAGCTGTGTACTCCTGTACCACATAAAGTTCCCAGTTTTCTTCCAGAACTATTCCTAATCCTTTGAATACATTTTATTCTCTAGTAGCTTTATGAGCTCTGGGCCCTTTATCCCCAAATCCAGCTGACTGACTACAGCTTGAGGGCATTAGTCATAGTGGAAAGTCATTTCCCAGGTTTCCCTTATCTTCACTAATTCACAGAGGCTGATTTTCTACTTCTCAGAACCTTTTCCACGAACCTAGACACATTTGATAGGTCGTTAAGGCTGCTAAATGAAGTTGGCCCTTAAAAAAAAGCTTTGAGGAGCCCTACAGTGACTTCACACACTACGGCAGACAGAAATGATTTATTATGCCACAACTTAGGAAGGCTTACCTTGTCAGGAACGAAGACCAAGACTCTTCAGTGATTTAGTGCCTGACAATAGGCCGAGAGACATTAGATCTGTCTGATCCGCCTACACAGTTAGCTCCTGTCTTCCCACAGGTAGTGCAGAGTTCAGCATGTCATTTGCATCTTCCACACTCCTAATCAGATACTGCTTGCTGAAATCTTCTGAGTGAATTTCACCCTTGTGCAGACAGCACACAGATCTCAAAATAGTCCTCTGCACAGAGGTGAATTTCACCCTTGGAGAGAGGCAGAAAAACTGTCAACAGGATATTTCATGGAAGAAGAGACCAGCAGATGGTGCCAAATATCCCTGTTGTGGATTGATAGTTGCTGCTCTCCGATGGAGGATATACAAAAATTGAACTACTTGTTCCGGAGGGGTGTATATTCTCTCCTTAGTTATGGAGGAATCTCAACAAATAACTTACATTTTATGAGAACCATTCATGTAGTGTAGTATAATAGAGGGCCATCATACACCGCTCTGTGCAATTCACCCTTTCTTTCTTGTGCATCTTATTCTGAGACAATGAATGTATTTACTAATTCTCAATGACAATTTTAGTTTAATGTAACTAGTTCAAGTGTGCAGCGATGTTTAAGATGTAGCTCTTAAATTTTAAAATGTGAGTTTTGAAACTTGAAATGTAAGAGATCTCAAAGTATTTTCATTTTGTTCACTTGGGTGATACCATAGTGATATTATTTAATACTAGAACAGTGTAAGGTACAGTAAAATATAGTCATTCAGGGCCAGATGGTTGTCCCCATTACTCCCATTGGTGAGTAGTTATTTACATGAGTATTCCCGCTGAAGTCAACAGGACTATGTAACTCACCAATGTGAGTAAGGGGGTCAAAATCCAGCCCTTAACCAGAACACTGTTAAACAAGAACAAACAAGGTCAAGCAGGTCAGAATTTCGAATATAACTTTATAGGTACAAACTGATTTATACCACAGAGAAATCAAATTCAGTCTCATCTGTTCCTAAAGCTGACAGATTTTATTTACTCATTTTCTACCTGTGTAATTGATGGGCACTGTGATAAATAAACACAAAATAAAGCCAGTCCGTAAAAGTAGTTCTTCTGCTAAAGTTCTGATAGTTACAGGTCTGCCCCATTATCTACAACATATAAGTAGGTTTCAGAGTAGTAGCCGTGTTAATCTATATTCGCAAAAAGAAAAGGAGTACTTGTGGCACCTTAGAGACTAACCAATTTATTTGAGCATGAGCTTTCGTGAGCTACAGCTCACTTCATCGGATGCATTCAGTGGAAGGTGCCACTAGTACTCCTTTTCTTTTAACATATAAGTAGGAAGCTGTGAAATCTCTGTGTTTGAGGGACACTGCGTATTCATCAGTCAAAAAAAGTAGTTTTGAGTGGGGGCAGGAGGTGGAATTCTTTGGTGTGGCTCAGATGTGAACACACTAATATTCTAAGTCAATAAAAAGGAGCTAGAAACCCCATCTGATCTTATTTGAGTATCTGATTTGCTGACATAACTGAGCCTATTCTCTGACCTCTCCTCTTGGAGGTTTTGCCTCAGACTCCTGTGACAGACCCAGACCAGTTGGGTGCAGGAGTCTGGTCCTGTTGGGATCTGCTAAAGGACCTTCCCCAGCCTACGGGGAAGATCCACAAAGTCTGGGATCTCAATTAATTGCAGGGGACAATTAAAGATATAACAGGGACAGGAGTGAGGTCACAGGGCTAAACAAAGGGAACCTGACGGGGACACCAGAGAACCCCAGACAGCGCGCACTGCTCCTCGAAGGTATCAAGGGAGCCAGCGGACGCCAGCCAGAGGATCTCCGCCTGGATGCGTGAGTGGATGGAGTATCGGAAATAAGCCCCACAGTCACAGGAAACCCCATCAGCCAACCTCCTCTCTCTGGTCTTATAGCTGGCCATTTTGGCCAGTGCTAGAAGGACGTTGACAAGGAGGTCCCGTGCGCTGTTTCCTCTAAGCTGTTCGCATGCGCACAGAGATCCTAAACCCCGTGCACATGGCGAAACATCGCACACATAAAATTTTGCACAGAAGCACAACAATTTGCACAGAAGAAATTTTTTGTGCACATGGCCTGTCAAAAATTTGCACAGAAGAAACTTTTTGCGCATGCGGCATGTCAAAAATTAGAGGGAACACTGGTCCCATGACTTGGTGGGGCCATGGATAGGTAGTGCATAGATAACGAGGTGAGGGGAAAAGTGAAGCCAAAAACGTAACAGGATATCTAAGAGGAGCTGGAATAGGAGCTGCAACCTGGCGCATTCCAGATACATGTGAGCCAGGGTCTTCGTCACGCCGCAAAAGGGGCAGGTGTCTGGGATCGGGGTGAACTGCACCAAGAACACACCTATGCTCACGGCTCTGTGAAGGAACCGCCAACTAATATCTCCGGCTGGCTTCAGGACCAAGGTGGAATATAGGCTGTCCCAGCAGGGTTTCTCGCCCTCCAGAGATGGTGGGAGGTCCTGCCACTTTGTGTCAGGGTGGGACGTGAGGATGAGGACATGAAGGGTGTGGAGCACGCGCGTGTACAGATGTCTCCTTGGCGCGGTCCGGAAACGAATTGGCTGCAGTTCGTGCAGCTGGCTCACGGTGAAGGGGTGGGATGGCTGGGTGGGGCCACGGGGCAGGGACCCGATGAGAAGGTCCGGAGGGCCTGGGGTATAGAGTGGGCACCCTCCCACAGGACCCGGTCGAGGTAGACCCAAGCAGTGGGCGGCAAAGCAGCCCTCACCTCTTGAAGTATGCACCGGGGAGAACAAGGGCTGGAGAGCCCCATGCGCTGAGTGAGCATCAGGGGATCCAGCCAGTCTCCCCGCCCCCTTGGTGGCTGCCACGGACCTGGTCACCAAGACCAGTTTCCAGGTCCGGAGGAGATCCTGATAGAAGAGCAGCCCGGAAAGGTCTCGTGGAAGACTTCTCAGATGGAGATAAAGGAGCTGCCGGTTGTATCGGAGCTCTTGAAAGTAGCGCCAGAAGGTGTGCACCAGCATGCTCCATGCTGGACTACCTGCACCATAAAGGAATCTCTGCACGGCCTGGAGGCGAAGACGTGGACCTGAGTGCGCAGGCACTTCAGGCTCTGTCCTCCCTCCTCCAGGGGCAGGTGGAGGATCCCTGCAGAGACCCAGTGCAGTCCCAGCCAAAAGAACTCCAGAACTAGCATCCGGAGATTGGCCAGGAAACTCAGGGCTGGGACCAGGGTGTTGAACTGGTGCCAAGACTAACTGATTAAGCACCAGTGCCCTCCCTCAGAGGGAGAGGCACTGGAGTAGTCCTGTCCACCTCTGCAGCCGCTCTGACATCCTGCCCTCTAAACCTTGCCAGTTTTCCAGTGGAGATGGATGCATGGCAGAAAGGTAAATGCCGAGATAGAGCAGTTGACTCACGCTCCAACAGATGGCCTGAAGCGCGGGTGGGAGGAAGCTCACCTACCACCTGTCCCTGACCACCAGGCCAGAGCTCTTGACCCAGTTGGCCTGGGCGGAGGAGGCTGCCGAGCAGATGGCCTGGCAAGCCTCCACCAGCACCAGGTCGCCTGGACCACAAGGAGCACTTTGTCGGCATATGCCGAGAGGACCAGCCACAACTCCAGCTCATGGAGCACCAACACCATCAACCTCCGACAGAGGAGAGAGAGGAAGGGCTCGATCGCCAGAGCATACAGCTGGCCTGACAGCAGACGCCCCAATGCACCCTGCACTCGAAATTGACTGGCTCGGTTAGGGTCCAGTTGAGCCTGACCAGACACTCCACGGAGGCGTACTGCACCTGGAGAAAACCCACGAACTGGGGTTCAAAGCCGAACACCTGCAGAGTGCCCAGGAGATACCTGTGGTCCACCCTGTCGAACGCCTTCTCCTGATCCAGGGACAGAAGTGCGAACGACAGACCATCCCTACACCTGAGCTCCAAGAGATCCTGGACCAAGTACAGATTACCAAAGATGGTATGATCTGGGACAGTGTAGGTCTGGTTGGGGTGGACCATGTGCACCAGCACGGACCCTAGCCACAGTGAGATGGCCTTCGCTACGACTTTGTAGTCTGTGCTGAGGCGCAAGATGGCACACCAATTCCGAAGGTCACAGGGGTCCCCCTTCTCTGGAAGCAAGGTGAGCATGGCTCACCTGCACGACAAGGACTTGGCCCAAATGATGACAAGGTCTGGGCCGAGGACTTCCCAGAACACGTGGTAGAACTCCATGGTCAGCCCGTCCATGCCCAGGGATTTATTCGTGGGCATGCGGTGGAGGGCTTCCGAGAGCTCGGCCAGAGTGAGAGGCAGCTCTAGCCATCCCCAGTTGCCCTCGCTGACCATTGGGAGTCCATCCCAGTATACTCTACAAGCATCAGGATCGGTCAGATCCATGGAGAAAAGGCTTGCATAGTAGGCCCTGGCCATGGCCCTCCAGCGCATCTCCTCCGGATCCATGAGGGGTGTGCCGTTCTCTGCCAGAGGGCAGGTGACGTGTTTCTTAGCCCCCCTCTTTTTCTCCAGGGCATAGAAGAAGCGGGAGCCACGGTCCATCTCCCGAAGGTGGTGGATGCAGGATTGAACAAAGACACCCCGGTTCCGAGGGCCCTCGAGGGCCCGGAGCTCCTCCCATTTCTCCCGTCATGCTCCACAGAGGGATGGATCTTCAGGGCTGGTGGCCAGACGCCTCTCCAGCTCTAAGACCTCCCATTCCAACTGCTCTATTGCTGCATCTCTCCGCTGGCTGGCGCCCCGGGTGTAGTCACGGCAGAGGAGCTGGGAGCACACCTTCCCCACATCCCACCACTGCCACACTGAAGCAAAGGCGCGCCTCTGCCCTTGCCAGGCCAGCCAGAACTCCTGGAAGGACATCACGAAGCCCACATCCTCCAGCAAGCTGTTATTAAAATGCCAATAGGCCGGCTGCGGCCTCTCCACACTGAGAGAGGCCATCACGGTCGCCAGGTGGTTATCCAAGAACGGGGAGTCCCCACAGACACAGTCAACACCCCCACCACAAAAGCACAGTTTGAAGACCCCCTCCACGGTGGTCTGCAGAGTCTCTGCATGCTCCCCCAGCAGCAAACAATCCTCTTCCTCCTCAAGGCTCCAGCAGCTCCCAGGCAGCAAACACAGCAGCTGCTCCAGCAGACAGTCCAGTGGCCAGGTAGGAGGGACCCTTCGCAGGTGGTAGTGGTGGTGGTAGGACCCACAGCAGCAGCAACAGCTGGGGCTGGGACAGAGGTCCCTCACTCCCCTCCTCTGGGGAGCAGCCCACCCAAGGGGCTGCAGCAGGAGCAGCAGCAATTGGGGGGTCCACCAGCCAGCCAGCAGGTAGCAGAGAAGGAGAGGAGGGGAGTAGCTGGAGCAGCAGCAGCAGCAGCAGCGAAAGCCCAGGGCCTAGCAGCAGCAGCTCCCTACCTCCCTTCCGGCTAGAGGGTGCCAGGAGTCTGGTCGAAGGAAATCACGCTGGCCACTGGAGGAAGAGGTTTCTGTTTCCCGAATGACCAGGACAGGGGCTGCCCTAGAGCAGTCCGGAAGGTGCTAGAACCAATTAAGACAGACAAGTTAATTAAGACACCAGGAGTTAATTAAGAACTTACTAGAATCAATTATTGCAGGCAGGCTAATCAGGACTCCTGGTTTAAAAAGGACCTCCCACCAGTTAGTGTGGGACGTGCAAGGAGTGAGAAGGTGTGCTGCTGGAGGACTGAGGAGCACAAGCATTATCAGGCTCCAGGAAGAAGATCCTGTGGTGAGAATAAAGAAGATGTTGGGAGGAGGCCATGAGGAAGTAGCCCAGGGAGTTGTAGCTGTCATGCAGCTGATACTGAAGATGTTGTAGATAGCTGCTATCCCCAGGGCTGTGGGCTGGAACCTGGTGTAGCGGGCGGGCCTGGGTTCTCCCCAACTCCCTATCTGACACAGAAGGAGTTGACCTGGTCTGTGAGACACAGCAGAGGGGAAGGTCTAATTTGTCGAGGGATCTGGCCTGTCCCCTACCCAGTAGGTGGGACAACAGAGACTGCGGAGATTGTTCTCCATTTCCCCCATGCTGGCCAGTGAGGAGGTTAGCTGAGTGAATGGCAGGTTTGAGCCTCTAGCAAAAGCAGCCAAACTGAGGGCTGCCATGAACCTCTGAGGTGAGCAAACCCGCCAGAAAGCACAGGACCCACCAAAGCAGAGGAAGAACTTGGTCACTCTCCATATGGCTAAACTGAACTTCTCTACTTCTATCCAAAATCCTCTCTTCTTCATTACCCTCAGCAACTCACATATCCTTCCTGACGCAAAGGCTAGTAAAGAAAATACAACTGTTCACTCCCTTCTCTGCCTCCTCACCAACAGGATCAGTATAGGATTTCCTCTGCTATACCTAAAATATCAAGCTATTCCCACACTAAAATATTTGACCAGTACTTGATCATGTCACATCTAGATTGTCCTCATCTTCAAATCCCTTCACAAATCAGCTCTCCCTTTCCTCTCTATTCCCATCACTTTTCATTGCCCTCCACCCCAATCTAAGCACCACAACTAACCAACCATTAATCATTTCCCTCTTTCATTCTGTTATGGCTTCTTCCCCGCAGCCGTCTATGCCTGAAAAACTCCTGAAACCATCTGAGTCTGTAGATTAGATACCATAATAAGACTTGTACCTATTCCCCTGAGTGATAGCTTTTCTACTTTTGTATTTCTTACTTCCATTGGTTAAACATTTGTTTTCTAGTCCCATAGGCTGGAAGCCATTAAATCAACTTGTATGAGTTTAATACTTTACAGTCAGTTCACTTTGGTTTTGTATGATCTCTTGCCTTAACACAAAGAAAACAAATGAGAGAAAAACAGAAGAGTGTCAATGCTTTTGTGCTTGTGGAACTATGTTTGAAACATATTATAGACAGACATGTAATGAGAAATCTGGATTTAAAAGTGACACAAACTACCGCTCAGTAAGACCAGATCCTATCTTGAAACAATATTTAAATTTAAAAGCTAAAGAAAATTGCTCACCATTCTCTTAATGAAATCCACGAAACTTCAGCAGAGTTACCTGAAGAAAAAGAAACCATAGCCCTTCCCCAAAAAACAACTCATTCGAAGAACCTTAATTTACATATAAAAACCTACCTCTAAATAATCTATTTCAAATTTAATTCTTGATATATTCAAATAAATAAATACATATTTTTGAATTAAATATTAATGGTGAGATATAAGAACAGTTTTATATTTTAAAAATATTTTAAAAAATATTATGAAGATATCACTGTTCGGCACTTTAAACACATTGGGTGAAGTCCTGGGCCTATTGAAGTCAATAGCAGTTTTGTCAGTGATTTACTGGCAGAAGAACTAAAGGCACAGATATACTGCAATTACTATTTTAAACAATGCCATATTGGTTGAAACAAGGGTCTATAAACTCAGAGATCTGTGTCCCATTTCGAGTTCTATCATAAATTTTTTGTGTAACTTTGGCCACATAACATAACATCTCTTATAAATTTATTGTAAACTGTTAGACCAACTACAGGCCAGTATATCAATTAAAGCTCCCAGCAATTTCTGTCTTTCTCCAGAGTTTTCTTTATTTAACAAAACAATTCAACTCCGTGTCAAATGTTTCATAGACTCTATAATTCCTTGCTGAAACCCTGGATCTGCTCCTTTGCCTTTTCCAAAGCCTCTCCCCATTTAGGCTTCTACCTCTTCTTTCTGCATGTATCTCCTAGTAGACCTTCCACCTGCCTGGTCACAGAGGACAAAAGCTCCAAATCCCAGCCTGTCTCCTTCTCTGACTGAACAGGCCCTTCCTCTTATAGTGCTGCCTCCAAGCAGTCACATGAACCTGGTCACTTGAGCCAGTCAGTCAAAGCCTTCAGACAGGGCACTTTATTTTATATGTACATGCTCCAGGACGAGTGACCTGTTATATTTATCTATCAAAAATGGAGGGAAGGGAATATTAGCAGCCTATATACTAGGGAGCAGTGTGAGGCTTCAGTAAATAGAGGTTGTGAACTACAGTGAATTATTAGGGCCAGTCACAAGAACTCAATCTCCTGGCTCCTATATTTGATCACAAATTTACATTCCTGCTAGGTTAAGCAGTGGAATGTTGTCAAAAAGTAACAGAGGAAGGTTGTCAGAAGTGCTAACAACTCATACCCAATTAACTAGATATACACAAAGGGTGAATCAAAAGCAATTGTAACTGGAATGTTCAATGATTCAGTAACGGCTGGTTTCCTGCCAAATTCTAATGTTCTGCTTCATCCACTTCAATCCTATCGCTCTGCACATAAAGGTCACAAAAAATATTTTTGAATGGGAAAAGTGCACTTTAAAAGGTGGAAGGCACCTTGGATGACAGTAATCATGAAATGTTGTCTGTAACTCGACTTTAGTAAGGCTTTTGATACTGTCTTAAATGACCTTCTCATAAACTAGGGATATGTAGCTAAGAAGCTACTCTAAAGTGGGTGCACCACTGCCTGGAAAACCATACTCAGAGTAGTTATCAATGCTTCACAGTCAAACTGGAAGGGCACATCAAGTGGAATCCCACAGGGACCTGTCCTGGATCGGGTTCTATTCAAGATCTTCATATATGATTTGGATAATGGCATAGAGAGTACATTTATTACGTTTGAGGAGGATACCAAGCTGGGAGGATTGCAAGCACTTTGAAGGACAGGATTAGATTTCAAAATGACTTTGGCAAACTGGAGAAGTGGTCTGAAATAAATATATTTATATTACATACGGACAAATGCAAAGTACTACACTTAAGAAGGAATAATCAACTGCACAAATACAAAATGGGAAATGACTGTCTGGGAAGGAGTATTGAAGAAAAAGATATGGGGGTTATAGTGGATCACAAACTAAATCAGTCAATGACGTAATACTGTTGAAATACTATCCATGAGACCTTCCCACATCTGGGAAGGGCAACATTTGCTGCTTTAAAGAACATATAAGCAACATTTATATTTATTTTTAAGCTGGTGTTCAAGGAAATGGCGTTTTATCTCTAGTTAATTTCTTTGGGCTATAAATGAGGCAACACAAAAAACACTTGAATCACAACATTTTGTTTACACCTTCCAGTTATTAATTTATTATTTGCAGACTCCAATCTCAATTAGTCTAAGTTTCAACATAAATTCTGTGATTGTGCAGTATTTTCTTTGCTAGGGCTTGGTTTATAAACAACTGTAGTAGATGCTTTCAAATTCTCATCTATATATTTTCCATTACATAGACAGCAGGATATTTGCCATTGTTCATTTGAACATTATATAATTTACACACAGTTTAATCTTTATAGTGCAAATAGACTAATCACTGTATGTGATCCAAGCCAGATTTATTTTTAAAGAACAAGGAATGTTACTGAAAATGCATACATAAATATTAAAAAAAAGACTTGTGACCATTTCATAATATATTAGGGTCTAAAGGCTTGATCCTTCACCCAATGAAGTCAACAAAAAAGCCTTCAGAATCTGAACCTGTTAGTTATTGAGCTACCTGAATTCCAATTAACTCTAATGGGAATTGAGACCCTCAGGAACTGGCATTCTGTCTCTGCCAACCCTATCAGAGTAGATCTTACTGAAAAACACACAACTGTCAGAGCTTGTCAAAGAACTCTTGCTGAAATCAGTTTAGATTTCTTTAATTAGCATCATGTGAAATAGTATTTTAGAGATATGGTAGAGATATTGGACTAGACTATAGTTGGAAATGTATGGTTTGAATATCTAAATACTAACATTTGAGATATATGCTGATCTCAGCAGAACATTTCAGATTAGGTCTCCAAAACGTTGCCTCTTAATTTCCATAAATTATTCACTAAAAAGTTATTAGGGACCCTCTTATGCCCTGGGCACTTCATCCTGCTCACATTTAAGTAAATGGAAAAACTTCCATTAGCTTCAATGGTGCAGGATCACGCCCTTAGTGAGGGGGAAAAACATGCATTTATGCAAACTTTTCAAAAATATCGATCATTTGTCCAAAATGGATCAATGAAGTATAACACCATAGTACTGAGAGATTTACAACAAAATAAATACCCGACAAAGTTCCAAACATACATTAGTTTATTAAAATTTAGTAGACAAAGAACCACTGCATAAATAAAATTAATAATATCTGGTGCAATCTTCTTTCCAACATATTTTGCAGAAAAAAAATGTTCTTAAATTTTGGAACAGATGGGTATTTCAGGATTTTAAAAGTCCTGGAACTGATTTAAAGGACAAAAAGTTCTAATGGTGAAAAAATACATGTATTATAATTAAAGAAATGCAATTAAATTGTTTTGTTTCTCAGAGTCTCTTTGTAATTAGAGTTCATGCTTGAAATATTACAACCAGTCAATTACTGTGCACAAAAATAAGATTAACAGAGAAAGTACACAACTATTCAAAGCTTAAGAGAACTAGATACAGTGCACATTTTCAGGACACAACCTGAATGAGTATCTCATATATGACTGTCAACAATCACATTTTCGGTATTTTATGAAGTAATACACTAGTCTGTTCTGTACATCCTAAATGACGACCTTCTTTTAATTTTAATAGATTTTACTATTATACCTATTTGAAACAGCAGATCCTTTTACCATGTAAGTACAGTTTTCCATTCTGACATGCTGACCAATTTTAGCAAAGCACCTGGATATTTTCTTGACAGATGCGATACCTCTGGAATTTGTATTTTAATAAACAAAAATCATGGCAGCAATATCTTGGGTTCTGAGTGACACATGTACTTTGTTTTGACAGCTATCAGACATTGTTAATTTTCCATGCACATAATCTATTCAAACCAGTTTTCCTTTAGTAGAAAATGTACAGCATCATCAAATCCATTTTGGTACAGTGATTCCATCTTCTTCTGGCTTGGTGGGAATAAAGCTTGATTAAGTCTTACCAGGTTGGCCACAGACAACTGCAACAGAGAAGTATTCTAAGTTAGGCAACTGTAAGGACAAACTATTGTATTTGATTTTCTTGTTCTCTTCATCTTTCCTACCCCCTTTTAGGATAGATAAATGATGTTTCCAAAATCTAAAGACTACTGAAGACCTCGGTTGATCATTCTGATGGTGTAATGATTGTCTGGTTATAGGCTTGCTCTCCCTCCTTATATTTTAGATTCTTTCACTAAGACTATTTTATTTGTAGCTAATTTAATCCAATAATAAATAAAATTACACTGAATAAGATATTAGACATTTATTAGTTTAAATGATTAACTCATTTAATATATGTTTTATTTCTTACACACTTCACAAATGGTGCAATATAATTATAGAATAATAATTACCTTTTATTTGAAATAAATAATTAATCAAATTTTGCAACCATGGAATCACTAAGCCTCTGGAGCCTTGTTTGAGTTGACTAGGGCAGTTCAAAACTCTCAGAACTATTGTTTCAGGTTGACTGCAGATTCAGACACACATCACTGCATCTGTTTACTTGGTTAACATTTTCAAGGTTGTCTCTAACTCTGAGGGCTAGAAACTGTTTTAAGTGACACCGGAGAGTCTGGAACACAACTGTGGCAAAAGTGACTTCTGTGGCAAATTCCAGAGATGCAGAATCACAGAAAACAGAGGGCCTCCAAATAAACTCTTTAGCATGTACGGATGAGGCACCAAACTTTGTTTATTCAACCAAGACTCAGCTAGATGACTCAGTTGGTCAATATCAACTTATTTTCTATATGGATTCATGGTGCAAATAGTAGCCAAGTAATGTGTGAAAGATGGCATACACATGTTAATTTCACCTACAAAGTCATCTTTCCAAACCATTCCTACTGCTGAAATCCATGTCCATATTCTAATCATCTTACCTTGAATAATGCAACCTTTTCCTGTCTGCCCTCAGTACTTCCTACCTCCATTAGTTCAAAATGCCATTGCCAAAGTAATCTCTCTCTCATCATTTCATCCATGTCCCTGAATCTTTCCATTGGTTTATTGTATCTCAGGATGATTTCACTCTTGTATAGAAGACTAGCACATCACTAAACTTCCAGTTAAGACCTATTTTAAGTGCTTAATTAGGACTTCGGTGGTGCAAAGGCCTTGTGCTGGTCATCTGCATAGGAAAGAATTTGTCATACTGCATATGATTCAAGTTCCTCATTCTCATCACAAGTAAAAAGGCAGAAAACACTGCAAGTGAACTGTTGGCTGAATGCCTAGCTTGGATTTGTAGAACACTGAGCCACATTGCTCTGGGAGAGAGGACTATACGAACAAGACAGCCTGCATCTCACAAGCAGGGAGCTAATCTTCCCAGTTGGAAACTAACTGGGCCAGCTAGGAGGGCAAAATAGGAGGAGGAGGCAAAAGTGGTAGAAACTCAAATCCAGTGCATCATAAATAAACTGAACTGATGTGACATAGAATATGAAGACACAACATTTTTCAACTGTTCTATGGTAGGAGTCTGGACAACAAGCAAGAGAAATTGGAAGTTTACATTGGTGAGAATAAATTTGATATAATTGGCACTACTGAAACAGAGTGGGATGATTTGCATGACTGGAATGTTAAAATCACTGGCTATAACTGGTTTAGGAAGGACAAAATGGGTGAAAGAATTGGGGTGTGATATTAAAGATACCATTACTTGTTTTAGAGTTATTGGTAACTCAGAAGAATAGGATCTTGAATGCATAGGGATCAATGGGCTAACAAATAAAGCCCAGGAGAGTTTATTCGTCGGGATCTGTTACAGACCACTGAATCAAACCAGAGAGCAGGATCAGTTACTTCCTTAAGCACCTGTCTTTAATATGAGGAAGGAAAAATTGTGCTGTGATGGGGGACTTTAATATCAGCAATGTATACTGGAAGTCTCAACCAATCAACAGAAAAAAATTATCAGAGTGTCTAAAAATTATAATTTCCTAATACAAAAAGTATTGCACCCAAAAGGAGTTAACTCTATTTTGGACCTCATTATGATGGAAAAACAATCACTGGACTATTAGTTGGTATTTGCCTAGGGATCAACTATCATGACATGATTACATTCAATAAAGGGCAAACAGAGGACAATCCCAGGCATATTTGGTGCTTCAAAAGGGTTAATTTCCCAAAGATGAGGAATATTATGAGCAAAATAGATTGGGAGAAAAAATTTAGACAGAAAAATCTGAATGAAAATTGTGAGTTCTCAAAGAAGATCTTATTAGATGTCGAAAAAGCCATAATTTCATAATCAAGAAAGAATACAAATTTGGCTGAAAGCCAATCCTGGCTCATTAGCAAAGTGAAAGAAGCAATTAGAAATAAAAAACTGAAATACATAACAAAGGGAAATAAACAGTAATAGATAATTGATAAGGGAAGCTAAAGACCTCAAGGAAAAAAACAATGGTTGGAAAGGCTAAGGACAATAAGGAGTGTAAGTACATGTGCCCTTACCAGCATCCCAATGCAAGAAAGCAAGGGGGTCACTGGTATCTGGTAGTGAGTTTCAGCTGGCCTGGTCCACTCAAGGTGCCCCAATTCGTTAATGCTAAATTAATTGTAGGTGTCATGTCATTGGAAAACTAATATCACACTGAACATTAATATTCTTAAGTGGTGTATGTATGGTAAATGTCCAAAGGATCATACAAATAGGAAGAAAATGTACAAAGGGTGTTTACCAGACAAGTAAACAGGTTTTTCCCAGACAAAGGGCAGCCTGATGTCTCCAGAGGCCATCAGAGACAATAAGCAATCACATGTCATTTGCATTTTAGCAAACACCAGTGGAGGAAGAAACCATGGAAAGTTCTTCATTAGCAGACTCCATGTCTCCTTCCTCACAGCTTGAATGAGCTTTATTTTGGGCAGGAGGGGGAGGGGGTAACCTTCAGAAGAGTCCATTTCTAAAGTTAACTAGACTATAAAAGAGAGAAGCAAAGACCCCTACGATGACAAAGGAACCAAGCACTATAAACTTTGTGGGACATTTTGACCAGAGGGGTGGTCCGCTATCTTGCTGGAAGGTTGTTTGATAAGGAAACTACCTTGAACAAAGGCTGGAGCTTGTTGTGTACTGTAGGTTACCCACTAGAAAGCATTTTTCACTTTTATTTGGTTGGAACCATTTCTAACACTATCTTTTGTACTTGAACTCACTTAAAATTCTATATCCTTTTGTTAATAAACTTGTTTTACTTTCAATCCATACTAACCCAGTGCTGTGTTTGAAACAAAATGATTGCTAGCTCCTGTTAAAGTGATAACGCTGTGCATTTTGTCTCTTTAGAGCAGAGGTGGGCAAATGACGGCCCACGGGACTGTCCTGCCCGGCCCTTGAGCTCCTGGCCGGGGAGGCTAGGCACCAGCCCCTCCCCTGCAGCCATGTGCCGTGCTGGCAGGGCCCTGGGCAATGGGGCTACGCGCTCCTGCAGGGCAGCGTGTCTGGCTCCGGCCGGGCGGTGCAGTGGCCAGACATGCTGCTCTGAGCGGCATGGTAAGGGGGTTGAGGCCGGGGGATTGGATGGGGCAGAGGTTTTTGAGGGGGGGCGGTCAGGGGATGGGGAACGGGGGGGCTGGATAGGTGTGGGAGTGCCAGGGGGCCTGTTGGGGGCGGAGGTGTGGATAGGGGTCAGGACAGTCAGGGGACAGGGAGTGGAGGGGTTGGACATGGGGTGGAGTCCCAGGAGGGGGTGGTTAGGGGACAAGGAACAGGGCAGTTGGATGGGTCGGGAGTTCTGAGGGGGGCAGTCAGGGGGCAGGAAGTGGGAGGGGTCGGACGGAGGCGGGGGGCCAGGCTGTTTGGGGAGCCTCCATACAGTTTTGCAACCCCAGTGTGGCCCTCGGGTCAAAATGTTTGCCCACCCCTGCTTTAGAGGAACAAACAAACCTTATTATTCCATTGAATGGTCCAAGGAAGAACTAGACATTGCAGAGAACATGCTTTTGGGAAAAACTGAGACTGGGGAGGAGTACTTGGGTCATCTTGCAAGATATAACCAGAGCTGGTGTATACTGGACTGTGGCTAGGGTTTAACAAGCTAGAGTTGCTGGTTCAGAACTACTTATTACAGACACAGTGCATGGCTTGTCTGCAGGCTGTAGGTATCCAAGCTGAGCCACAGCAGCAGAGCATTTAAGGCACAAACATTACGGGCAATCGATGACAAATCCCTTACTGGTTTGGCTTGCAGTATATTAGGATCAAAAGCAATCCCTCAAATGGTATACTATCCCATATTCCCTTGTTAAAGATGGAGATGGTAAAATTGTTAATAATGATGCAGAAAAGTTCCATAACTATTTCTTCCCTATATTTGGAAAGAAAGGGGATGAAGTATTCATTGATGATGTATTTTCCAGCCCATTAGTACCAAAAGAAGTTAGTCAAACATCATCTACTAGGAATAAATATTTTTTAATCAGCAGACCCAGATAACTTGCACCCATGAGTCCTGAAGAGTTGACTCAGGAGATTTCTGGCCCGCTGATGTCAATTTTTAATAAGTCTTGGAGTAGTGGGAAAATTCCACAAAATTGAAAGAGTGCTAATGTTGTGCCAATACTCAAAAAGAGCAAGTGGACAGGTAACTATAGCTAGTTAACCTGACATAAATCCCAAAATAATGGAAAATCGGATATGATATTCAATTGATAAAGCATTAAAGGATAGGAATATAAATAATGCCAGTCTACATGGTTTTATAGAAAGTATGTCTTATTAAACAAAGCTGATTTCATTCTTCGAGGAGCTTACAAGTTTGGTTGATAAAGTTAACTGCATAGACCTAATATATTTCGACTTGTAATGTGTTTGACTTAATACCACCCCACATTCTGATTAAAAATTAGCACCACAAACTATCAATAAAGCACACATTAAATGCATTAAGAACTGGCTAACTGACATATATCTCATAAAATAGTTGCCAATGGGGAATTCATGTTGAATTGGATGTTTCTAATGAAGTTCTGCAGGGATAAGCACTAGTCCAGACACTATTCAACTTTTCATCAATGAGCTGGAGGTAAATATAAAATCACTGCTGATAAAATTTGCATATAACACTAAAACTGTCCGGGTGGTAAATAATGAGGAAAACGGCAATTATATAAAACAATCTGGATCTCTTGGTAAGTGGGTCCATTCAAACCAAATGTGTTTTAATACAGCCAAATGCAAGGTGATACATCTAGGAACAAAGAACCAGGAACAAGGCTATACCTACAGAATTGGGGACTGTGTCCTGGAAATCAGTGAGTATGAAAAGGATATAGGTGTCAGAGAGAACAAACAACTCAACATGAGCTCCCAGTGCCATGCTGTGGCAAAAAGGGTTTATGTGATCCTTGGATGTATAAACAGGTTTTACCTCTGTATACAGCACTGATGCAAGAGATAGTGGACTACTGCATACAATTCTTGTGTCCACATTTTGAGAAGGATGTGTGCACAAAAGAGCCACAACATTTATGACGGCTTGAGAAAATGCTTTACAGTGAGAGACTAAACAAGCTTAAGCTGGTTAATTCATCAAAAATAAGATTGAGAGGTGACATCATTACAGCGCATAAACGTAGAGAGAAAATACTGGGTACTAAAGGGCCCTGCAGTCTAGTGGAGTAAGGCACAACAAGAACCAGTGGTTGGAAGCTGAAGTCAGACAAATTCAAATTAGAAATTAGGCATACATTGTTAACAGTGAGGGTGATTAACCATTGGAACTAAATACCAAGGGAAGTGGTGCATTTTCCATCTCTTGAGGTCTTCAGATAAAGCCTGGATGCCTTTCTGGAAGATATGCTTTAGTCAAAAACAATTTATGCTTTAGTCATACCAAATTACTGGGTTCTATACAAGGGTAACTGGGTGAAATGTAATGACCCGTGATACACAGGAGATCAGACCAAATGATGAGCCAGTGATTTCTTCTGGCCTTAAACTCTATGAATCTATGAAGAAGGCCCTTACGCCTTGTGTACACAAGGAAATTAATCAGAGTATAAGGTTGCCACCTGTTCAGGTTTTCCCATGATCATCCTTTTTTGAGGTGGCTGTCCTGGAAAATCTGTAAGTGTGCTCAGTACACATTGCCAGTTGTCCAGTTTTGTGGGCTCAGGATCATCCTGGATGTCTTGGATTTTTGTACCTCAGAGGTGACAACCCTACTGGCATAGCTACTGCAGAATAGCTCCTTGTGTGGACACGATTCTGGAATAACAATCACATTTATTCTGGAATAATTACTCTACTTTGGAAGTTGTAGGTCATGCTGTCTAATCTTTCCCCAGGCCTTTACTGGAGGAATTGTATTGGGATAGAATAACTTCTTTATCTTCTTCTATGTCTCCTTTTTTTTCTTAACATTGCTCTATAGTATGGAGTTTGTAGCCCTTTTTAACAAACTGTGCATGTGCCAATTGAGCACATTTTATAAACTGAAAATCCAACACTTCATTTTTTTTAAACACACCTAAAAAAGATTAGGTTCTCAATTCCCATAAAAAGTCAATGGGAGTTGGGTACCAAACTATCCTAGCTGCTCTTGAAAATCACATAAAACAGCTAGCAAAAATAAAAATAATAAGGCTATCACCAAAATTAGTTAAAAACAAGTCACTCACCATTAAGTCTTGCTTTGCAACTTTAATATAGAGATCTACATGTCCTTTGTCTTGTGGACAGATATCTAATCGACCACTGAAAGGAGAAACAGTGACTGTTCGTCCCATAGGCAGAATAGGGAGGCCATTGGTAAGGCCACCATCAATCCATTTCTATTGGGAAAAAAAGTCAGAGTTTGTTATGTGCTGACTAGAGCTGGGTCAAATTTTTCATAGTGAATATTTTATTTGTGGAAAATGCAGTTTTGGTCAACCTGAAACTATTCATGAATTTGACATGAATTCACTGAATAGTTTTCTCCCTAAATATATTTTTCTGGATAGAAGAGGAGGCGGCCTTTCCCTTATAACTGCCAGCCCACTAGTTTGATCATTCACCTAGGATATGGAAGACCCAAGATTAAATTTCCCCTTGACCTTATGTAGAGAAGAGATTTGAACTTGTTCTCCCTCATTACGGGAATGTTCCCTAACAAATGGACTGTGGGATACACCAAGACAGATATCTCATAATCTTTCTCACTATGTATAAATAATGAAGTAGGCACTGGAGTGGGGACTTGAATTTGGGCATCCCACATCGTAGATGAGTGTCCTAACCACCAAGCTACAGCAATATTCTTACTTACTCTCTCTGGTCCAACGACTATTCTCTGTTCCAATGAATAGTGACTGGGCCAAAAGGAGAGAGAGAGAGAATATCTCTGTAGTCTGGTAGCTAGGGAATTCATCTACAATGTGGGAGACTCGAAACAGATTATTTTTTATTTGCCAATTTTTTTTTGACAAGTTTTGAATTCAGTTCGACCCTAACCAATTTTTTCAATTTTTCAAAACTGCTAACAAACAGAAAAATCAAGTATTTGCCCAGCTCTAGTGCTGAACCTTTTTCACTGACCCCCTTAGATCACATAAACAAAAAAAAAAATGTTAAAAAACATGTTGAATATATACTGTCCTTCTTAGAACACAATAAAAGCAGCAGTATGTTTTCCTTACTACCAAATAAACCAAAATTCTAAAGTCTGGACAACACAAAGAATTCATTGTTCAGTGGGTGACATTATACACACGTATAACTTTATTAGTGAATGTTTCATATATACCTGGTAGTCTCGACTTGTCTTAAATCTTGACTCAGTGCTAATTTTGGTTTGTTTGTTTTTTAGTTAACAGATTAATATGAACATACTCATATCAATAAAATAAAAACCTCAAAAGCATGATACAACAGAATTCCTTAGAGATTATATAGAATTTAGAATACTAATAATTTACAATTTTGCATGTTGATATAATGTACGTGTGTGTGTGTATATACATCTATAAACAATAGAAATGTTTTATGTATATGTGCATGCATATATCTATATAATAACTATAAGATCTAACAGGGTATTATAGATCAGTTATTCTAAACAAAACAAAAAAAAATCACCACACTTACACAAATGTGTAGCACAATGAAAATATGGATGCAAATGAACTTTTTGCAGAAAGTTAAAAGATATAACTGGAATTCCAATTTCCATTGTTCAAGATGGAATTTCTATCTAATCATACATATGAGTGCTTTTATATAACAATTCTTTTATTTAAACTATTTATTATTTTTAAAAGACCAGTTTGTTCAACTAGTTAACAATACAAGTAATAACTACAACAGAAGGTACTGCTGGCATGTTTTATTTATGAGGGCTATGAGCAGCATAGTGCACAAAAACTACGTAAGTGGTCAAACTACAGTTATAGATAAGAAGCCAACATTAGAGAACTTGTCTATCCTATCCATGAGACTTCTCATTACTTCCAGAGGACCAGTTCATTGGCATCTATCATAGAAAGGATATAGATAAAACACCACTAAAGTGTGTAATGAAGTTATTACTGTCATAGTGTTCGAATAAACACATTACAACTCACAATCAAATACTTCTGGGGAAATTCTGTGCCATTGTGCAATGCAGAATGTTGCAGAAATTAACACTATGTATGCAGAATTTCTTTTCCCCCATACAAATGGGCTGCAGTGCTGCTAGCCACCAGTAGGGGATGCTGGACCCGGTAGAGCCCAGCTCGCATATAAAAGGCACTGCTGAGAGGAGGAGGAGGGAACTAGAGGGTTCCTGGCAGCTGCAGGTCCCAGCATGCCTTGAGGGAAGGAGAGGGCAATGCACAGGAAACTCCATGCAAGTCTGGGACTGAGCATCAGGCTGTACGGAAGGGGCTGTGGGTATCTGGTTAGGAGGGACCCGCAGCTAGGGTCTGGGGGAGGTAGGGGGTTTGGGTGTATTGGCTAAGGGGGCCCCCGCAGCTGGGCCTGGGGGGGCAGGGTTGTGGATGCCTGGCCCCCCAGCTTGGCTCTGGGGGGGGGGGGGGGGGGGCAGGCAGGAGAGCAGAGAAACAGGAACTGGGTTGTCATAGGGTTTTTTTTTAACTCTCTATTCCTGGGGGAATTTTGTGTGCTGACAGGTATTTTGAAATAAATTACCAAAATAACTGAAACTAGCATGATTACGTAGCATTATTTTGACAAACAAATTGAAGAATTTTGCAGAATTTCAAAATATTGTGCACAGAATTTTTAATTTTTTGGCGCAGAATGACCCCAGGAGTAAAGCTAACCAGTATCAAGTTTTGTACACACCGATACAAATTCGGACGTAGTTTCAGAATTCTCAAACAAATAATTGAACACTAATGAGACTGTATACATCAAAAGTCCTGTCTGAACTATTAAATTAGTAACTGAAATAATCAATTTAAAGATAAACCACTAGATCAAAAAACTCTACATTAGCCAATTGGTATATTATAGCAATCTTTAAAAAAAACAGGTGTGGTACTCCATTTATTCTTTGCTTGCCCAATGCTAAGACAATTTGGATAACGCAACTCAAGGGACAAAAGCACACACATTCTGACTATGAAAATCAACGACAGAATGCTGACAGGAGATGAGTATCAGGTTAAAAAAAACTATGCCACATGTTGGTGATAGTAATAGTAACATATTATGTTTCCCGATTTAATTATAGCAATTTGTTTCATTATATTAAGAGTGTTCTGAGTGACCATGAAGTTAATAGTTGCTATTCCACACACCTGCTGTGGAAACACGGACATTTTATAATTTTCTGCGATTAACTAGCATTATCCGGACTGGTTAAGTTTTTTGGGGAAACACCACCTATCAATCAATTTCAATAAATTATTCATGTCTAAACTATTATTATATTTACATATTAACTTGGGTCAGAAAATTATCTTCCCTAATTTGGCAGCTAGAGTATGCCTCACCAAATCTACACCAAAATTAATGGGCTTGCTAAAAGAGACTGAATTTGTTATTTGCTTAAAGGGACAGCTGAGTAAGGCTTTTGACCTCCCAAAAAAACAAATTTTGTACTTGCCTGAAACAATTTAAAAAACTTTAT
The DNA here is from genome assembly GCF_015237465.2 of Chelonia mydas. Lineage (NCBI taxonomy): Eukaryota > Metazoa > Chordata > Testudines > Cheloniidae > Chelonia > Chelonia mydas. Next base: position 128,322,838 of record NC_057849.1, read on the forward strand.
AACTTTGTTATTTTACTAATTGTAAATTGTATTTCTACAAACAACACAAGAGATATTAAGTCCTCATTGGAGGAATGAGCTGATGGCTATTTATAAGTGCCCACTGTCCAAGTGCAAAATAGTGCAAATTTCTGTAAACTTAATGGCAGATGATGAAGATACCTCTGGGGTTCAGTCACAGGAAATGCGGTTGTGACAAGTTTCCAAAAGACCCCATTACCTCTACTCTGTCTGGAAATGGTTTATGGCCTTTGTCACGTGAAGTGAAACCAGTCCTTAAATTAGGAGGACACTGCAAGACCCTAGCAATAATCAATGATGTGACCAATGTATAGCAAGCATTACCTCTGGCTATAATATCTGTTGGTTCAGCATCTCTTCTGGGGCTCTCCATATTCCACCATTTGGCTGCAAAGCTACCTCCACAGTGGACTGGTCTCTGCTGTAGGCCAGCCTATTTTTCAGCTCTACAAGGGCAGCTGTCCTTGGGCCAGCTCCCTATCTGTGACCAGCCATGTGATTCTGTAATCTGGCCTTCCCTCCATAGCCAACTCCAAATCTGACAATTCCAGAAGACTGCTCCCTCTCTCACATGCCCACATATTGTGACTCTATGATGGTCTTCTTTTTGCCTGGTCCCCCAGAACAATTGGGTTGTCACCAGTAATGTATTACTTACTCTACTGCATTTCTAATAAAAATCTCTCATCCTAATTTATTTAAATTCCCATTTTTCTAACAATTTAACATCTCCAGCTTTGTAATTTCACAACTCAAACTTTCAACTTTTTTTTTCTAATTCTGTTTATACTGCAAAATGCCCCTCCTCAAAACTTCAACATTTGTGATACCATACACATAACTTCTAAAAGGGGCTGAATTACAAATCCTTTGTTTCATAGTCTTAAGCACTGCAGTCCCTGTTCCAGGTAATTTCTATGCCATTACACAAAAAGAAAAGGAGTACTTGTGGTACCTTAGAGACTAACTAATTTATTAGAGCATAAGCTTTCGTGAGCTACAGCTCACTTCATCGGATGCATACAGTAGAAAATATAGTGGGGAGATTTTATATACACAGAGAATATGAAACAATGGGTGTACCATACAGACTGTAACAAGAGTGATCAGGAAAGGTGAGCTATTACCAGCAGGAGAGCAGGGGGGGAGGGGGAGGAACCTTTTGTAGTGATAATCAAGGTGGGCCATTTCCAGCAGATGACAAGGACAGTAGAAGGGGAAATAAACAAGGGGAAATAATTTTACTTTGTGTAATGACACATCCACTCCCAGTCTTTATTCAAGCCTAAGTTAATTGTATGCAGTTTGCAAATTAATTCCAATTCAGCAGTCTCTCATTGGAGTCTGTTTTTGAAGTTTTTTTGTTGAAGAATTGCAACTTTTAGGTCTGTAATCGAGTGACCAAAGAGACTGAAGTGTTCTCCGACTGGTTTTTGAATGTTATAATTCTTGACGTCTGATTTGTGTCCATTTATTCTTTTACGTAGAGACTGTCCAGTTTGGCCAATGTATATGGCAGAGGGGCATTGCTGGCACATACCACATTGGTAGATGCGCAGGTGAACGAGCCTCTGATATTGTGGCTGATGTGATTAGGCCCTATGATGGTGTCCCCTGAATAGATATGTGGACACAGCTGGCAACGGGTTTTGTTGCAAGGATAGGTTCCTGGGTTAGTGTTTTTGTTGTGTGGTTGCTGGTGAGTATTTGCTTCAGGTTGGGGGGCTGTCTGTAAGCAAGGACTGGCCTGTCTCCCAAGATCTGTGAGAGTGATGGGTCATCCTTCAGGATAGGTTGTAGATCCTTGATGATGCATTGGAGAGGTTTTAGTTGGGGGCTGAAGGTGATGGCTAGTGGCGTTCTGTTATTTTCTTTGTTGGGCCTGTCCTGTAGTAGGTGACTTCTGGGTACTCTTCTGGCTCTGTCAATTTGTTTCTTCACTTCAGCAGGTGGGTACTGTAGTTGTAAGAACGCCTGATAGAGATCTTGTAGGTGTTTGTCTCTGTCCGAGGGGTTGGAGCAAATGCGGTTGTATCGTAGAGCTTGGCTGTAGACAATGGATCGTGTGGTGTGGTCTGGATGAAAGCTGGAGGCACGTAGGTAAGTATAGCAGTCAGTAGGTTTCCTGTATAGGGTGGTGTTTATGTGACCATCGCTTATTAGCACCGTAGTGTCCAGGAAGTGGATCTCTTGTGTGGATTGGTCCAGGCTGAGGTTGATGGTGGGATGCAAATTGTTGAAATCATGGTGGAATTCCTCAAGGTCTTCTTTTCGATGGGTCCAGATGATGAAGATGTCATCAGTGTAGCGCAAGTAGAGTAAGGGCATTAGGGGACGAGAGCGGAAGAAGCGTTGTTCTAAGTCAACTTATAAAATGTGGGGCCATGTGGGTACCCATAGCAGTGCCGCTGATTTGAAGGTATACACTGTCCCCAAATGGGAATGGGGTTATGGGTGAGGACAAAGTCACAAAGTTCAGCCACCAGGTTTGCCGTGACATTATTGGGGATACTGTTCCTGACGGCTCACCTTTCCTCATCACTCTTGTTACAGTGTGTATGGTAACACCCATTTTTTCATGTTCTCTGTGTATATAAAATCTCCCCACTGTATTTTCCACTGTATGCATCCGATAAAGTGAGCTGTAGCTCACGAAAGCTTATGCTCTAATAAATTTGTTAGTCCCTAATAAATTTGTAAGTCCTCCTTTTCTTTTTACGGATACAGACTAACACGGCTGCTACTCTGTAACCTGCTACTACACAGTATCTTTAGAGCTATGAACACTGATTGAAAATGCAAAAACTTCTGAATAAGTGGTTCAAAGATAGGGGAAATTCTGAAATAGTGAGCAATGAAAACCAACCCAGAAACTCAAATTGAGGATGCAAAGCATGAGGACTGGGCTTAATGGAAGCTACATATACCAGTAAATGTAATTTTCAAAATATATTGCATCTGCAGAGCCATTCTTTAAGAGTTACATGCTTTGCTTCATGAGCCACAGAACCATCACCAAGCAGTAAAATTTTTGCACGTCTCATCCACTCTTTAAGCATTCTGGAACAGACGGTGAAAGACCCCACACTCTCTAATTGCCTATAAATTCCCCTCCACATCAAAGGCAATAATCTTCTGTTGCTCTCCACTTGTTGATCAGCAACAAGTTTCAGGAGGAAGTATCCTAACTTGTTTAGGAAATCCTAAACAAATGAAGTATTACTTCCCCCAAATTGTCCACATATTTAGCTTCTGAATTGAGAGAACAGAGCTACATAAAAGTCCGAATTGACCACGAAGCAATAGCTGTGCATATTTCAGTGACTGGCATAATACACAGGCAAGCAGCAGTGGCTGCCCTTCCTTTAGTGGAATGGAATCTAAGTCCTCTTGGACAATGCTAACTGAGCCACACTAGGAAACTTCTGAACTGAAATGGCCTAGCCTTTCAACTTCTTGCCAAACACCAAAAAAACTAAGGTAGATCCACACTGCAAACTTCTTAGTGTAGAGAATATAAAAAGCTAGCCCCCTAGCAGGGGTAAAATAGCATTGTAGACCGTGAGGGACTGATTAGACAAGAAAAGACACACCTGAAGCCTGTGCGTATGTACCCAGGTATATAACCTACATGGCTCTATAGTTGCCCAAGCAGTGCCTCCCCATCTATACTGCTCTTTTTAGCAGTGTAGCAACCTGCTGTCTCTCCCCTACTGGAGCCTTCTCTGGCAGCAGAGAAAGACTCCAGCAGTGGGGAAAGGCTCTGCCAGCTCTCTGCTGCCCGAGTCTTTCCCCACTGCCTTCCCCTTGGCAGAGCCTGTCACTGATATGTGTAGCTACACATTACAATGTGGACACACTGTGGCACTGTGGTTTTTCACGGTGGCATGTAGCTACACATACCCTACGTGCTGCCACAATTGATGCAGTATAGATATAGCCTTAGATTTACAAAGAGATTTTGTCCCTTTCAAGTAATAGAGAGTGCTTCTGACATCCAGTGTATTTACCCTAAATTGTAAAAACAAGATCAACATCCAAATGACTCCATCTGGCAAAAAGTGAGGCTGCTACTGAATTTCTGGGGCACCTTTCGTCATGGTCTGACCCCCCTGACTCAGGTTATTGCCTAGGGTGGTGCTCTTATGTGCCAGATATGATGTCAGTGGAGTTGAATTGTACAAGACACTATTACATACATCATTCCCACAACCAGGAAATGAACTCAAGCTTTCTTTTGGCAGCCAGAAACTAAATTGCCAAAGATGAATCCATTTCAATGAAGGGCAAAATGATTTATTTGAACTTATTCTGGAAAAGATCTGATGGGAGGAAAAACACTAAACGTAACATTAACATTTTGGTACATCTCAACTGAATCCAACTACAATGTTTAGAAGGAAGAAATTACCTAGAGATTTTTGTGCGTCAAACAATACTGTAATCATTAGCAGCCCAGCAAACTAGATAAACAACTGGATATTACATTAACATTTTAAGAATGCTGCTTTCAGGTCACTACCATTTCCAAATGCATAGTGTCTCTGGCATTCGCTATGTTTGTATAAGAATGGATTGCAATGACTTCCTCGAATGCTCTTTTCATCTACAGTGTTAAATAAATAACCCTCAGTGTGTAACAAAACAACAGGCTTGTGATTCTCCCTTCCCTCCACCCCCCAAATCCATCTGAGATTTTGATGTCACAAATGAAGAGTGCTTTTGCAATTAAATACACAAGTCTTCAAACATCACAATATTACCTCTCCTTTATATTCCACTGCTTTAATTCCTGCATACACTGGCACAAAACTGCTGGCCAGGAGGACCTAGAGAGGAGAAAAGAAAAAAAAAGAAGGTGACAGTAAAATAAATCTGAAAATATTAATATTTTCTTTTGTGTGTCATGTAATCTTCACCAGTCAATACAATAATCATTATTCAACATGTTAGTTCCATCTACTTCACAATAACCATTTAAAAACATATTCATCTCAATATCTGCTATGTACTGTATGTCAAAATGCGATTAAGAGTTCAGGACTGTTATTTTAGTTAAATTATAAATAGGAATCTCAGAGAGTGCACATGGTACAAATCAATTATTCTGTCATTGATTTAATAATGTTTGGTTTAGAAGAATCCGAACTAATTTTAGATTTACTTTATTCTTTCATGTTGCTACAAAATCACAATTTCTTAATATAGATTAAAATCTAAATATATGTAGATTGTAAACACACTGTGTGTTATTCATAGTTCAATACTGAAAAGTGAAGCTAGAACTGGCGAAAGACAGGCATTTAGCAGATACTTTGACATAGTGTTTTTCTTTCTAATACATCAGTTTTTCTGAATAATAATGCAGTATGATAGAAATTGCACTTTTATAAATGATAGCCTTAAAATTCACATATGTATACCATCCACCTAAATGAATACTTTTTCTTTTATTTTTGTGTGCTGAACTATTGCAGAATGAAAGCGACAAGTTACTATTTGAACTTACATTAGGTTAGACTAAATAACCGACTGGATTTTGGCTCTCGTAAAAGTGATACACAAAGATTACACTTACATGTGCAAAAACAACTCAATTTAAAAAAGCAGCCAAAAAATAATATCTTTGTATTCCACTAAGCAATTCTTTGTAATTATTGATGTTTTACTATTACAACCCTTTTCACTGCTAACAGTAGTTACAATCATCAGGGCCAAGTGTTATGGACACATCAAGCATATAACTAGTCAAAAATTACAAGAGCAGAGTAGTTCCCAAGGCAACAGTTTGTAGTTTTCTAGCTTAGAGAAATACACTGCAATGCAGCACATGCGTAGAGAACTAACTCTACACTTTTCAGCACTCGCTACTGTAATAGAGAACATGCATTCACTGCAGATTGCTGTTCACCTATCTTCTCTCCAGAACAAAGGACATAACTATTCTACTCTATTCTACATAGGTTTTTATACTGCACTCATCACCATAGTATCTGAGTTCCTTCCGGCAGTGCACTAAGCAATGTGACTACACATTTGTCATGTTCAGGTCTCTCATCCACTCTCCAGGGGGAGAAACAAGTGCAGTAGAGTGTCTTGTTTTGGTAGTTTTTTTTTTTTTAATATACCTGTTGCTAGGTATTTATATTAGAAAAGGCAAAATAAAAGAAATATGCCTTGCACTTGGAGCAGAAAGTGGTGAAGTCTGTGATGTTCCTTAGTCTTCATTCCACAGTCCTGGACTACCACCCAAGAAAGTTCTACTTCCTGCACAGACAAGCTACACTCTTACTGTCAAGAGTTACATTGTGTCATAGGAATGGAGTTGTTGACATGATCTTTTTGATATCCCAGGCCCATACCATGGAGTGCTTTGAGGAGAAGGACTGAAACCCTGAACTTGACACAAAGTTCTATGAGAAACCAGTGGAGGATAGGTCTGATATGCTCACTGTAGGCTGTGTTGCTGAGAAGATGCCCTGTACCGTTTTGTACTAGTTGGGCTTTCCTAAGCACTGAAGACTTCACACCCAATTATACTGCATTGCTGTAGTCCAGCTGAGAGATGAGGAAGACATCAATAACTGAGGCAAGCTGTTTGCCCACCAGGATAATGCAGTCTCCTAGCCAACCAGAAATGGCAGAAAGCATTACTTGTGGCTTTTGTTATGTGAGAGCTCAGAGTCACTGAGGAATCCAAGAGTACTCCTGGACTACAGACTGAATTGACCAACTGTAAATATGAACCTTCAACCAAAGGAGACTGTATACTGGAAGCAAACTCATCAAAATACTTTCCTTTGCCCATCTGCACCACCGCTTTCATGCTCAGATTCAGTTTCAGACAGCTGAAGTTCTCTGCTTTCTTCTTCAACAAAAATAGCCCACCAATTTTGAATATTGACAGATTTAGCAAGATATTAAAAACTGGCACTTAAATGATGGCCTTTTAAATTCATACTTCGAGATCTAAACAAGTAGCTGGATTTTAAGTGCTGATTTTAAGTGCTGATCTAAACAAGTAGCTGGATTTTAAGCAGCGCCAATCGAATCCAACAGATGCTCAGAAACACAGGGAAAGAAGGAACCCTACCACACATGCCACTGGTTGGCCCATCCACCCCCTATGGATTTTAAATAAAATATTTTCAAATATTAATTGCCTAAAATACAGAAGATTGTATGCAATATTTTAAGAGGTTTTGGGGAAGAACCCCTTCCCCAGCTACCTCAAGAATCCTCATTCCTATTTGTTTTCAGATCAGCACACATTCACAATCATGACCAAGTCTACATGGTGGCATTTAGAAGAAAATGTTGGAAAGCACCAGAGATGTGCCCCCTCCGAGCTCGACATACTGTACACATGCACATTTTTTTTTGGCAGTGTATAGGCCTGTTTGAACACAAGAACTTCCTTTAGATGTGTCCTTCTCTTCCTCTTATTCTGCCATGTGACCATGAGATGATACAATGCTACACTGACATCTGACATCAAGACCCATGAAGGCAGTGACCAAATATGGTGAACTCCCTCTACTATCCTGATCTACCTTCAACACTGGTCACCACATGATCTCTTTTTTTTTTAAGTGGGTTTCAGTGAATAAGAGAAAATCGTGAAACAAATATTTAAGAAGACAGCAAAGAGACATACATACATTTAAGGAATTCTTTTTAGCAAAATTTACAGAAACACAGGGGGCCAAATTCAATAGCACCTTCTTCATCAGGATGGGTTAAGTAAACGTTTTGGGTCAATTTTCTGAGGACCTGTTTAGAGATGAACCCAAGGACCAGCCTGGAAAGAAAGCAGAGCAGGGCCAGGGAATCAATACTCAGCCCAGTAAGAGTCAACCCTGTTGTTTTTATTATTATTGCCATATGGTTAAACCTTTGGTTTGTGAGGGCAGGATTTCCAGGTTAGGATCAGTAACATTATTGCTATGGAGGAGGATGTTACATGCTAGGGTGTTTATACCCTAGGTTGAGGGCATTATGTAAGAGATTTGCATAGCACCCACTCCCACCTGTCTGCCATGGGCTTTCAAAAAAGGATGACGAGAAGAATTTTTTTTTCTAACTTTGCTTTCAATTAAAGCTTCCAAAACCCTTAAAGACTAACAGGCATGAGTGCTATATATTTTTGGAATTACAGCTTTTTGTTTATCTGCAATGCCTATGTAATGCTGCATATGTATGCTTTGGGTAGCAAATTATTGTCCCATATAGCAATAACGATATCTACTTTAAGTACTTTTTCATCCTATTTTCTCGTTGGAAGGCCATGATTCTTCATGCAGCAGGCATTCTTTTGCCGTGCCTGACCCTGGATTTTCTGTTTCCAGGCTGGGGAGGGGGAGCCGGTAGGAATCAACTCTGCCCCCAATAATAGTCTGCATTCTAATCCTAAAGTTTGTTAATTGTGGTCCTTATTTTGTTCCACTCCTGGAAGGCGCTGCATGAAAATTAGGGCTGTCAAATATTTAAAAATTAATTGCAATTAATCATGTGATTAAAAAAATTAATTCCAATTAATCATGGGATTAATCATGCTGTTAAACAGTAACAGAATACCATTTATTTAAATATTTTGGATGTTTTCTGCATTTTCAAATACATTGATTTCAATTACAACACAGAATACAAAGTGTACAGTGCTCACTTTACATTTATTTTTATTACAAATATTTGCACTGTAAAAAACAATAGAAATAGTATTTTTCAATTCACCTAATACAATAGTGCAATTTCTTTATCATGAAAGTTGAACTTACAAATGTAGAATTATGTACAAAAAAATAACTGCATTATTATAAACACTTTAAAGCCTACAAATTTACTTAGTCCTACTTCAGCCAATAGCTTAGACAAAAAGTTTAGCTATAATTTGCAGGAAATAATGTTGCCTGCTTCTTGTTTACAATGTCACCTGAAAGTGAGAACAGGCGTTCACATGGCACCGTTGTAGCTGGCGTTGCAAGATATTTACGTGCCAGATATGCTAAACATTCTTATGTCCCTTCATGCTTCAACCACCACTCCAGAGGACATGCGTCTATGCTGATGACGGATTCTGCTTGATAACGATTCAAAACAATGCAGACCGACGCATGTTCATTTTCATCATTTGAGTCAGATACCACCAGCAGAAGGTTGATTTTCTTTTTGGGTGGTTCGGTACTGTAGTTTCCCCATCTGAGCGTTGCTCTTTTAAGACTTCTGAAAACATACTCCACACCTCATCCCTCTCAGATTTTGGTCGACACTGCAGATTATTAAACCTTGGGTCAAGTGCTGTAGCTATTTTTAGAAATCTCACATTGGTACCTTCCTTTGCATTTTGTCAAATCTGCTGTGAAAGTGTTCTTAAAACGAATGTGTTCTGGGTCATCATCTGAGACAGCTATAACATGAAATATAGGGCAGAATGCAGGTAAAACAGAGCAAGGATGTACAATTCTCCCCCGAGGAGTTCAGTTACAAATTTAATTAACACATTATTTTTTTGAAGAGCATCATCAGCATGGACATATGTCCTTTGGAATGGTGGCCGAAGCATACAAGGGCATATGAATATTTAGCATATCTGGCACGTAAATACCATGCAACGCCAGCTACAAAAGTACCATGCGAATGCCTGTTCTCAGTTTCAGGTGACATTGTAAACAAAAAGAAGGCAGCATTATCTCCCATAAATGTAAACAAACTGGTTTGTCTTAGTGATTGGTTGAACAAGAAGTAGGACTGAGTGGACTTCTAGATTTTTTTTGTTCCATAACTACACTCAAAACCAAAACAATGTAAAACTTTAGAGCCTACATCTGTAAGTTACACTTTCTCGATAAAGAGATTGCACTACGATACTTGTATGAGGTGACTTGAAAAATGCTATTTCTTTTGTTTATCATTTTTACAGTGCAAATATTTGTAATACAAATAATATAACGTGGGCATTGTACACTTGGTATTGTGTTGTAATATATATTTGAAAACATAGAAAAACATCCAAAATATTTAATACATTTCAATTGGTATTCTATTGTTTAACAGTGTGATTAATCACAATTAATTTTTTTTGAGTTAATGGCATGAGTTAACTGCAATTAATTGACAGCCCTAAGGAAAATGTTTTATGGAACAGGAATTCAAGACAATGTTTTAGATTTCTGGGTAGAGAGAACTTTCTGAGACCCCCCGGTAGCTTACTAAACCACTACACTCACCAATGGGTTGCTAAGTTACTGTGATGTGGATGTACCCCACACAGGCCCCGAAGGGGTTACTGTCGGCCTGAGGCTAACTAACATACCCGGCAGCACCTTGTGAGAGAGACAGGCAGGCTTAATTGATGATGAAACCCAGCTGGGGAGGGGCTGGGTGGTGATTAAAAAGCCAGGAAATTTGAAACAGAAGAGGGCTGCAGGAAGAGAGTCTGCAATCACTCTCTGGAGAATAGAAGAGTGCAGGGAAGCAGCAAGGACTCTAAGGCCTGGTCTACACTGGGAGGGAGGGAAATCAATCTAAGATACGCAACTTCAGCTATGAGAAAGCATAGCTGAAGTCGACGTATCTTAGATCGACTTACAATCACTTACTTTGCATCCTCACGGCGCAGGATCGATAGCCGCCGCTCCCCCGTCGACTCCGCTTCCGCCTCTCGCCATGGTGGAGTTCTGGAGTCGATGGCAGAGAGCTCCCCAATAGATCGATCACTACCCACTGATCCGTGGCCTAAGGGAGCAGACTTTGGCTGTGAGCTGGAACCTAGAGAAGAGGGAGGGCCGGGGCTCCCCTACCAGCCATTAAGGAAGTTGGGGTGAAAGCCCTTGAGGTAAGGGGCATAAAGAACCCAGAGACAGATGGCAAACTGGTTGTAAAGTCACTGGATTATAGTTAGGTTGGATTCTCGGTTAACCCAGATGGGGTGGAGTAAAGCTTGACCTCGCTGGAGGGCCAAATTTTGGGAACGGAGAACACTACACTGACAGAGCGACTGTCAGCAAGGGGTACTATATGTGGAAAGAGCTGCTGTATCATGCCTGGCCACAAGAAAGCAATCGTGCAGCAAGTGAACCCCTTCACAATCACCAGGTCCACTGCATACACTGATGGGACCCTTCCACTTGCGAGGAAAATTACTTTTTTTCCCCATTCTCGTATTTCTGAAATATTAGAGAGTTTCCCTTGCATGAAACAAAGTCTAAGCCAGTACTGGTAAATATCCCTGAAATATGACTTTAACCCACCATCTCTCAGCTAGATCAAACTTTTTTCTTTTAATTAAAGTAAAATCAATGTTACTTACCACAGTGTGTGTGCGCACAAGGCTCCCAATAGTAGACAAGAAAATGACTATACATGAGAATTTATGAAGGAATGATATATAAGTATTCCAAAATGTTGCAAATTGTGTGGTTGTGTACAGAAAGAAAGCAAAATGAGGAGATTCTCTTCCTTCCCCCAATGGCAATATAATTAATTTACTGTTTCATTCCATTGGCAGGCACTTCCTCACCTGCTGGGCCAAGCCTCTCACCTAGAACTCTGAGTGTCACAATTAGCCAGCAGCGGGATCAGGAGGAGGACCAAGGAGGAGCAAACAGCACCTTGCTTTTAAGAAAACTAAGCAGGAGAGGGGTACACTCCATGAGGAGAGACAGCTCCAGAAGTTCCTGGATAAAGAGGGTGAACAGGGAGCAGGACCAAGGGCTCATAGCCAGAATGATGAATATGTGCACCAGCAGCATGGTTCAGCAGGCTCTTGTGCTGCTCCACAGCCACTTCATGGCACAGTTCAAGCACCAATCCATGTGCCAGCTACAATGTCTGTAGCTGCATAGATACACGTAGACATTACAGGTCATGACTCAGAATGGTTGGGCAGTGGAGTTTGGAAGGGCTGGTGAGAGAAATCACAGACAGGATTTCTCTTCTAAAATACTGACAGTTTTCTGTTTGAGAGAGAGAGAGCGCGAGACCCCTGCCCAACAGATGTACCCCATCTCTGAGAAACAGGGAGGTGGCAGAGCTTGCAGTTTTTCTTTGCCATACAGTAAATATTTTCAGTCAGCCATAAACCCTCCAATTTCCTGATTTAATGTTCTACCAACACTTATTAATATTAATCATATTGTCAGTGTAGCAGTTATTCAAACACTCAGCCAACTCAGAGAAACCAATCACTGCTGCTGGACACAAATCTATGATGCAGTCTTAATCCGCTCTTAATATAACATATGAAATGCACATCAGGAATAAGACGCAGATCATTGTCTCCCAAGTGAATCACCACAACCCCAAGGTCAGGGGTGGGCAAACTACGGCCTGTGGGCTGGATCCAGCCCACCAGCCACTTTAATCCGGTGCTCGAGCTCCCGCTGGGGAGTGGGGTCTGGGGCTTGCCCCACTCCGGAGCTCCAGCTGGGAAGCAGGGTCGGGGGCCACTCCCGGAAGCAACGGCATGTCCTCCCTCTGGCTCTGCATGCTGCTCCCATCCCAAGCTCCGTCCCTGCAGCTCCCATTGGCCAGGAATCACAGCCAATGGGAGCTGCAGGGGTGGCACCTGCAGATGGGTCAGCACGCAGCGGAGCTGCCTGCCCACGCCTCCACCTAGGAGACAGAGGGGGGACATGCCACTGCTTCCTGAAGTCACTTGAAGTAAGCACCACCTGAGCCTGCACCCTGAGCCACCTCCACATGCCCCAACCCCCTGCCCCAGCCCTGATACCCCTCACGCCCTCCAAACCCCTCGGTCCCAGCCCAGAGCACCCTTCTGCACCCCAAACTCCTCATCCTCAGCCCCACCCCAGAGCTCGCACCCCCAGCCGGAGCCCCCCCACATTCCCCATGCCCCAGCCAGGAGCCCCCTCCCACACCTTGAACTCCTCATTTCTGGCCCCACCCCAGAGCCTGCACCCCCAGCCACAGTCCTCGCCCCAACTCCAATTTCATAAGCATTCATGGCCTGCCATACAATTTCTATAGCCAGATGTGGCCCTTGGGCCAAAATGTTTGCCCATCCCTGCTCTAGGTAGGTCACAACCTGTTAAGCCATCAGTTAGATGCGCCAGAGTGGGCAAAACATGATGCCAACACAGGCCACCTCTCTCCACTCCCATCTTGTGTGTCTTTGGAAACACCTCATAAATCTGCGCTGAGATCAAGAAGTAGCCACTTGCCAGCCCCATTCTCCTCCCTATTCTCAGAAACTGGTAAAACAGCTTTACTCAGACAATCCAAGGCTTGCCAACACATCCTCATTTCCCCGCTCCCTCAAGAGCTGCAATCCCTCTCCTGTCCTCCTACCACAAAGACCTCTGTACCTGGTTCCTTCCCACTTGATATAACCAAAATTTTGGTTAGACCAGCTGCAAATAACATGAGTTATTAAATCTTTACTGCACAGAAACATCAGTGGGTGTTCACTAACGGCAATGGCATTGGCACATTCCCTCCAACCCATTAGGCATGCATGAAGCGGCTTCACAGAAACCTTCATGTTTTTTCTTCTTCATTGGTGCTTATGCACTGTAATCCTACTAGACTGCACAAGCAAATAAGTGAACCTGTTCTTAAACATCATTCACTGGAGTCCCTCAGAAACTTAATGGGTGCCGTACAGTACCTTGGGTAAAACTTGACTCACTGCAGCCCCAAAACCCTCTGACGCCTTATTTACCCATTCCTCTGCTCCCTAATACTCCACTCCTCCCGTTCTAGGAAGCAGTCACATGTCTATTCCCCCCCGCCCCAAACACTTTGATTACTCACAATAAAATTGCCACCCATGACTCAAATTAACACATTTAAGGATGAGAAATCACAAGGTTTCTATGAAGTCGCTGCATGCATGGCTGGGTAGTTTGAGGGAGTGTGCCAATGCCACTGCCGTGAGTGAACACCCACTGATGTTTCTGTGCAGTAAAGATTTAATAACTCATGTTGTTTGTGACCAGTTGTTTCTGTTAAAATATAACATGTTTCTATTTTATGGGGAGGTTTATTATGAACACAGCAGAATAATAAAGAGGCTGGTCAACCTCCAGCCACTCAGTCCAAAACTCCTTTTATCTTAGTGGAGGCTTGTGGTTAGCTCATCCTTAAATGTGTTAATTAAAGAGTGAGCTCACAGCCATCTATCTCCACAGGGCCTGTGATTCCTCCAGTCATTGGTATTTCTCAGTTTAACAGTACAAAGCAGCAGAAAGAAATAACTATTTTTTATTTTGGGGAAAGTGAGGTATGGGATGGTGCAGGAGTGCAACAGAGCCCATCTGGCCAAGTGTAGCACAGCCCTAGGGCTTACCGAGCCCGGGCCTGAGAGTCCAATCCTGGTGCACAGGAGTTTGACAAACTTTTCTTGAGTTCCAAGTCTGCCAGGGGGTTGGTATGGGAACCCATGCCCGCTCACTCCACTGGGTTCCAGCTCAGGGCCTTCAAGTCAGGTAAGCAAAATCAGGATTCTTCGACTCTGACAATGCCCTGATCTTTTTCCTACCTTTCCCTGGATCTTTGCAGGCTCCCCACCCTGTCGATCAGTTAATCTGCTCCTGGACTGTTGTTTCTGGGAAGCTCTTTAGTAGTTTGCTGTCAGGAGCTTTTTTTTTCAGCCTGCTCACTTCTCTGGTAACTGCCCCGCCGCTCTGCCTCCCAGCCCTTTTATCCTCCCAGCTGCTTCAAGGCTTCCAATCGGTAGCAGCCCGCAGTGCCTGTATTAATTCTTTGGTTGCTGGGCCAGTATGGGATACATTCACAGGGGGTTTCTTTCACTCAGGAACCACTCAGTCAAATGACCCCAAATTTCGATCACAATGTTATCCTGCATCCCCATGACACACACCTAATTTCAAAGCAATCTGAGTAACCAATCAGATTTGAAAGCACTTAGAGTGTTGATAAGTGAAAAGTAATGCATGTTGGAAAAAATAATCCCAACTATACATGCAAAATGACTGGCTCTAAATTAGCTGTTACTACTCAAGAAAGATCTTGGCGTCACTGTGAATAGTTCTCTGAAAACACCCGCTCAATGTGCAGTACTAGTCAAAAAAGCTAAACGTCTTAGGAACCATTAGAAAGTGATAAATGATAAAACAAAAATATCACAATGCCACTATAAAAATCCATGGTATCCCCACACCTAAATAATTAATGCAATTGTGGTTGTCCCATCTCAAAAAAAGATATATTAAAATTTGAAAAGTACAGAGAAGGGCAACAGAAATTATTAGGGATATGGAGCAGCTCCATATAAGAAGAGATTTAAAAAACTGTGATTGTTCAAGCTTAGAAAAAAGAAGACTGAGGAGTGATATAATTGATGTGTATAAAATCATGAATGGTATAAAGGCAGTGAATAGGGAAGTATTATTTACGCCTTCACATAACACATAAACTAGGGGTCACCTGATGAAATTAACAGGCAGCAGCTTTAAAAGAAACAAAAGTACTTGTTCCCATAATGCACACTCAACCCAGGTAAGTTATTGCTATGGGTTGTTGTGAAGGCCAAAACTATAACTGGGTTCAAAAAATAATTAGGTGAGTTCATGGAGGATATGTCCCTCAATGGCTATTAGCCAAGATGTGCAGGGATGCAACCTCATGCTTTGGGTGTCCCTAAACCAGAAGATGGCACTGGATGACAGGAAATGGTTCACCTGATAAATTGCTCTGTTCTGTGCATTCCCTCTGAAGCATCTGGCACTGGCCACTGGCAGAGACAGGACACTGTGTTAGATGGAGCATTGGTCTGACCCAGTATGGCCATTCTTATGTACAAGAGTTGAGCTTTAAAGACCATAAAATGGCAGGAATGTAAATCTTGTAGGCATTTTTTTGTATTGTTGTATGCAGTCTATAAATAATGTACATTTTCTTAAATACCGTTCTCAGTTTGGGTCTCACAAAGATTTAGTGGGTGCTACGCACAACTTTGGGTAAAACTCAACAGACTGAGACCATTTGATCTGCATCACATCAATAGTTTGAGCTCCTGCTCTTTACAAAAACATACTATCTAGAAACTTTTTGAAAAATGGCTAGTTTTTTTCAGGGTTTGTATCTCTGGAACTCCTAGCCCAAATTTGGGTCACTACCCTTATCCTGCACCATCATGAGGCACACCAAATTTGAAAGGAATCTGATTAAGCATGTTGATTTTAGAAGACTTAAAAACATTGACCTTTAAACAGAAGTTGTGACACAACCTTAACTATAGTGGTGCTGCTGTGCCACTATACTTTTGCTTGCCTTGGTTATGTGGGCAGTCCCACTGAAGTCAGTGAGATTACTCAAATGAGTAAAAGGAATAGGATTTAATCAAATTACAAATAAATAAATAAATAAATAAATAAATAAATAAGATGTCCCAGACTTTGGGAGACAGGCATGCATTTTCATTTACAGAAGTGATATGCAACTTTCTTACCTTAATGAGGTCCTCCCTGGAGGCAAAATTTGAAACCAAATAATTTTTTCCATTTTTAGTGTTGGTGATTGATACATAGAGACGATTCTCTGCTATCTCATGAGCATTAGAAGGAAGAAAAGATTCTATACCTGCCCTATAATAAAGAAAATGATTAACATTATTCACCATTAATTATTGAACAGCTTATAAATATTTCAGAAGTGGAAGAAAGCTGAGCTTTCCATAGTACAAATAGCCTTCTATACTTTCTCACTATTTTCACTAATTTTGAGTTTTATATAGAATTGAACTTAGAAAAGTACATTAAGATACATACCTAAGTCGTGTCATGAAATCATAACCTGGTGTCACTGCACCAAAGTACAGTTTTCTAATTTCCTCTGCAAAGTTATAGGTAAACGCTTCGCATTCCTGAAAATTAAAACACTTGGTATGAAAGGTTATGTTGTTATTAAAAACCACGTCCACCTGAATTACACCAAATATTAATTATAAATAATTGTAGTGTAATGGTTTATCCATAGCATATTAAATGATGAGCATTTACTTTACCAAAAAGGAGTTACAAGATAACTGATGAAGTCTATGTTTGCTCACGTCCCATTACAGACAAACCAGATGTGAATAAGACAAATGAATTACTTCTCCACACCACTCCATCTCACTTGTGTATACCACATGGGAAAAAATGTAAAAGAAAGTTTTATATATTCATAGAAAATAAACAGCATACCTTAGGGATTTTTTCTTTCACCTGATATATGTGTGTGTGTATATATATATATAAAAATCCAAAAGGTATCCTGTTTATTTTCTATTAATATCACCCATTAGATGAGGAATCCGCTGACATGTAACATTGAAGAAGTTAGCTTTTATATCAGGGAATTTCAATGGAAAGCGACATCTTAAAATTCACTTAACCAATAAAGATATAGATGAGGTATTTCACGACAGCTGTATAAAAAGAAAGACTGAAAAGGTATTCAAAGGCTCCTTCCTCACTGATGCAAAAGCAAAATTTCTGCAGTTGCTGGGAAAAATTAACAAGTACTGGTGACAACTGAAGTGGGTAGGCAAAACTGACAGATAAAAGACATTCTGAGAGTAAATCTTCAGTAAATACAAGCAATTTACAATGGAATAAAGGTAATATTGCACCTGACCCACAAGAGCCAGTTCTCTGAAGCTGCTGAACACAATTACTTTATGTACAGTAAATATATTTTTGTGACAACATATTAAATTCATATTTACTTGCAAGTATGGAATATACTGCTATCTCTCACCATTTTATTGACAAGTCTTGCAACATCTAGTGTTTTTCTTAAAGTTCCAGGTCCTGATGTCATGTTATAAAGGTAAGAATATCAATTTTAAAAAAAAAAAACCGTAAGTTTCCAAACCTCATTGTTGCAGATCAAAGCTTAGAAATGTGAACCCTAAAATGTCAGAAGCTCAACTGTCAGAAGGCAAATAAAAAGAACCCAATATTTCTTGCTTTTAAGACGATTTTCAGAGGGTCTAACTTTGGACTTTGAATGCTTGAGATTAGCAAAACTGTATTTGTATGAATTCCTATACCATTTTGTGAAAAGAGTTATTCCGATTCTAGTGTCTCGAAGAACCTGCTATCCAGTTTTCAAAACCGGTTTTCAAGAAACATGTTGTACCTAAATGCACTTTAAGTGTTCAGTTGTACATTAGAGTGGTCTATAAATAGTTTAGAGTTTTTTGCTTTCTGCATGATGAAATACTAAATTTGTTGCAATAAATAAATAAATTAAAAATAGAGTCTTGGATCAACCGTTTGGAGACATCTGGTTACAGGGATTTTTGTTTGTTTCTTTGGGTAACATGTTATAAAATCAGTGCTCAGAAAAGGTAAAGATTGACAGCCCTGAAAACAGAAGGCATGCTATCCACAGAAGAGATATATACCAGTGGCAGCAGTAAAACTTTCCCATACCTTGCATGTGTCTTAAATCTGGCCCGCCTAAGTGCCAGAGGAAAATTTAGTCTCCCTACTCAGGCTCTCTGTATAGACTGGCAACATATGTGTGAATTAATGCCAACTGTGACAGATCTGTACTAGAATCAAATCTTCACTCTAACATGTCTGAGACCAACTTATTTCTCACAGGTCAAACAGATATCAGATAGGAACTACTGACAAATGGCGCTCTATAGGGCATTACCAATTCCAAATCACCTGTTAATTTCAAGTGAATAAGTGTGGACACACTATGTATTACAGGCTATTGTTTTGTATGACAGGTGGGTAGAAAGCTGGCTAGATTGTCGGGCTCAACGGGTAGTGATCAATGGCTCCATGTCTAGTTGGCAGCCGGTGTCAAGTGGAGTGCCACAGGGGTCGGTCCTGGGGCCGATTTTGTTCAATATCTTCATAAATGATCTGGAGGATGGTGTGGATTGCACTCTCAGCAAATTTGCGGATGATACTAAACTGGGAGGAGTGGTAGATACGCTGGAGGGGAGGGATAGGATACAGAAGGACCTAGACAAATTGGAGGATTGGGCCAAAAGAAATCTGATGAGGTTCAATAAGGATAAGTGCAGGGTCCTGCACTTAGGATGGAAGAATTCAATGCACCGCTACAGACTAGGGACCGAATGGCTAGGCAGCAGTTCTGCGGAAAAGGACCTAGGGGTGACAGTGGACGAGAAGCTGGATATGAGTCAGCAGTGTGCCCTTGTTGCCAAGAAGGCCAATGGCATTTTGGGATGTATAAGTAGGGGCATAGCGAGCAGATCGAGGGACGTGATCGTTCCCTTCTATTCGACACTGGTGAGGCCTCATCTGGAGTACTGTGTCCAGTTTTGGGCCCCACACTACAAGAAGGATGTGGATAAATTGGAGAGAGTCCAGCGAAGGGCAACAAAAATGATTAGGGGTCTAGAGCACATGACTTATGAGGAGAGGCTGAGGGAGCTGGGATTGTTTAGTCTGCAGAAGAGAAGAATGAGGGGGGATTTGATAGCTGCTTTCAACTACCTGAAAGGGGGTTCCAAAGAGGATGGCTCTAGACTGTTCTCAATGGTAGCAGATGACAGAATGAGGAGTAATGATCTCAAGTTGCAATGGGGGAGGTTTAGATTGGATATTAGAAAAACTTTTTCACTAAGAGGGTGGTGAAACACTGGAATGCGTTACCTAGGAAGGTGGTAGAATCTCCTTCCTTAGAGGTTTTTAAGGTCAGGCTTGACAAAGCCCTGGCTGGGATGATTTAACTGGGAATTGGTCCTGCTTCGAGCAGGGGGTTGGACTAGATGACCTTCTGGGGTCCCTTCCAACCCTGATATTCTATGATTCTATTCTATGATTGATCTAGTCATAATAAGAATTATTCACTTTTGCCATCAAAAGGAACATCTCCTGTTTACAACTACTCAAAGTTATGGTCATAAGATATTAGTTAAACTATTCAAAAGCATCAGTGTGACTTAGGAGCCTAAGTTCCATTTGCAAAAGTGACTTAGTATTGATATGCCTAAAGATGCAGAAACTAGTGAAAGTTAAGTGCTTAACCTGCTTAGGAACTTTTGAAAATCACATTCGGCACGTGTCACATCCCAAGTGAGTGCCCTAACCACTGGACTAAATCTTACAAGGGAGCTAAGCCACCACCACTTCTTCACAACCAAAGTTGTGAATCTAGTCCTCCTTTCCTTTGTTTTAATCAAAAAGCCTGAAAGTAAAATGAAATTTTTTGGGTCGAAATGTTTTGTTTTGACATTCCTGGAATGTTTTGATTTGTAGGAAGTTTTCAAAAAATATTTTCCCTTCAATGCAAAACAAAACTTTTTTTAAATTTTTTTTTTAATTTTACAGCAAACTGAAAAAATCCATTATTCACCAAGCATTAATTACAGCTCACCTCACTTTTAGACTCTCTCCTCAGATTCAGAAACCCACACGAGAGCTCTGTAATCAGGGGTGGGATAAAGTCCTAATTATGATTTGTCTAACTTAGCCATATTTGAAAAAAACCTAACTTGTCTAACAAAGTTGTTTTTATGGATATCAAATATGTCTATGTTGGAATGTTCTTTGTAACATTCTTTGTTCATGGTTTGGCTCAGATGGAATTTTTTTTTGCTAATGGTAAGAATATAGAATTACAGTGACAGAAAAGCTGAATAGAAATTTCAATAGAAATACAACATTTGAATGAAACACATTCTATCCACAAGACTGAACTGTCTTTGGGTAACCTCCATGTAAATTAAGAGATACAGTAGAACCTCAGAGTTATGAACATCTCAGGAATGGAGGTTGCTCATAACTTTGAAATATTTGTAATTCTGAACAAAATGTTATAGTTGTTCTTTGAAAAGTTTAAAACTTAATACAGCTTTGAAACTTTACTATGCAGAAGAAAAATGCTCCTTTCCCTTTATTTTTTCATAGTTTATGTTTAACACAGTACTGTACTGTATTTGCCTTATTTTTTCGTCTCTGCTGCTTGATTGTGTACTTCCGGTTCCAAATGAGGTGTGTGGTTGACTGGTCAGTTCGTAACTTTGGTGTTCGTAACTCTGAGGTTCTACTGTATTATTTTGTCCACTGGAGGGCTCACATAATTTTCCATTCATGCAACAGAAACAGAATGATGAAAAAGTTAATTTTTAAAAATGTAAAGAAAGGTTAGAGACCTCAAATAGTGTTCTCTAGTTCATATAATGATCTCTGTACATGCAAAATTTCATTAATATCAGACAATGTAATATGTACTTTATTCCAATAAAAGAGCAAAACCAAAACTTTTCCTACATTTTAACCTATAAAAAGGGCCAGGATGGAGAAAAACCCTATTGCCCAGAAGACCAGTATAAACAGAAATGCTATCTGGGCAAGTAAAGGTATCCACTAAAGAGAACAAATGTTGAAGGCAGGGTGTGTGACATAGCTGAAATTGATACCAGTTAATGGAAAGAGGCCAGAAGGAAGAAGTGAGCAGAGCAACAGAACTGAAGTTCCAGTTAACAGAAGAGACAAATGGACCTAGCTAATCTCAGCCAATTTATGCACCCTAATTTTCCACTCGCCTTTAGTGAGCAACTTTTTCAGTCTCTGTTCAACAGGACCCCTAGCCTGTGCACCTTATTAACATAAGACAGGAAACCCTCTTTAAGATGTAAGATATCAATTTTACTATTTCATCTATCTGATTTCTGTAGTCTGCCAATGCCATACCCCTCTTTGCTGACTGGAGCTTCGGACAAATAGCCCTTGTTCAGGCCCCAAACATGGTGACAAAATGGGAAAATCAAGAGATTGTGACACAGAGTTTATTTTCCCTCTGATCCCTCAAATAATATTTTCCTGATAATATCAGAATTGGTATTTTATCATTGCCTAACATACTGATATTAAATGTTCAATATTTCAATGTTTAGCAAGATTTGGTCTTCAATGCTGTATTCAGTCATTTCACAAAGAAGTAAGAGAGGCAAAATACATTGTTGGAAGTTATGTATATTGAAAACTAAACCCTTTTAGGTATGTCTACACAACAGTCAAACGCCCCCGGCTGGCCTGGATTAGCTGACTTGGGCTCAAGGGGCTGTAAAATCAATGCACAGACATTTGGGCTTGTGCTGGTAGTCAGTGAATGATAATTTAGTTTCATTTTTACATTTTGGGTTGGATTCTCCAGTCTACTAAGGCCACTTTGGGCTGCATAAGAAGTGCAAAGTGGTCTTCAAGCAGCCGAGGTAGTGGAGAATTGCTGCTGCAGAGAACTCTCCACCAGAAAGCTCTGCTGCTCCACTCCCTCTCTCCCTCACCACTTCCAGCCTAAGGAGGAGGGGATATTTTGGAGGGGTAAAGCCTGGGTGGGACAGGTAGGGGGAATGGCAGAGCTCTGCCATGCATCATCCTCCATTGGTGTAAGTTCACAGGGACAGCCCGAAATTGAGCAGGGCTACTTGGCCCTGAATCAGAAAGCCACAACTGGCTTCCTGCGAACATGACCAATCATCCACTCTTTACTCCACCCAATCAGACCTTGGACAAAACAGAGAATCAAAGCCTATAACTGTATGCACTAATATCAATCAAGTAAGAAAGCACCTATAAGTTCCTTATATCTCCTTCCTTACAAGGACAGCAGTGCATGTTTACTGAACAGTGTCAGCAGTTGGCTGTAACTGTCAGCCTAGGACAGAAACTGATTACCACTCTACAGCAAACTTTAATAAATTAAAAGCATATCACCAGCAAAAATCTCACTCATCACTTCCCTCATATTGTCTCCTAAACCCAGGTTTCTCAACCTTTTTCTTTCTCAGCCCCTTCTGCCCCCAACATGCTACAAAAACTCCAGAGTCTGGGTGGTGGTGGTAAGGACTGGGGGCTCTGGGCTTCAGGTGCTTCCATCTGGGCTTCTGCCCTGCAGGACATCGGGGCTCCGGCCCCTGGGCAGGGACCTCAGGCATAGGTGTAGTTTGACTTCTATTTGGGGTGGGAGTGGGGCAGGGCCGGCAGGGCTCGGGAAGGGAGTGCCAACTCCACCCCTGACTCACCTCAGCAGACCACCCAGCTTGTCTGGGTTGGGGGAGGCGCAACCAAAAATTATAACTCAAAGGGTAAGGGGTTCAGCTCAAAAAGTTTGAAAACTGCTCAGGGTGCAGGGAGAGGGGTTCTAGGGGCTGTGTACAGGCGGACACTCAGGGTGCAGGGAGATGGGTAGCTAGGGGCTGTGCCAGGAGACACACACACACCACTGCTGTCGCTGCTCCCCGAAGGCTCTGCGGAACGAGGTCCCCATGCCCAGGCAGCTCTTACTGGTTGTACAAAATGGGCTGGGAGCTGAGGAGCAGCCACAGCCCTGGCCACCAAGAGTAGAAGACGAGGGAGCGCTGCACTTCCCCCTCCATGAAACCTGTCAGAGCAGCAGCCACCCTGCACTGCCCAGTTCCAACTTCCCACCACCAACCTGGCCAGGAGGCGGGGCTTCAGGGGTTGGGGAAGAGCAGTGTGTGGAGCTGCCGCTGGGACTGCTCTGCTACGGTTAAGGCACTGCAGTTTGGGGGTCAACGCACCTCCGATCTCCCCACCAACTCTGCCCATGGGCTCGGGGCTTCTGCTCCACAGGGCACCAGGGCTTGGGGCTCACAGACCCCCTGAAACCGGCTCATGGATCCCCAGGGGGCCACAGATCCCCGGTTGAGAACTGCTGTCCTAACCTACAAGGATACAAATAGTGTATGTGCATGCACACATGTATGTATGACTTTACATATATCAACAAATCTTCATCCATATATGACTTCAAAATTATACAGCTAAAATATAATCTTATTATTTAAATTGAGCACATACTTCATTAGTTTTAAAAACTGTATGAGGAATATACACAGACTTTCTTTGTTAGGGAAAGCAAAGAGTTCTGAGCTCTGCTCCTAGACAAGAACTAAAATAACAAACAAACATACAAAATAAAAGTCAACCAAATGAAAATAGTGCCAGCCTAAAAACCTTACTTTAGGAATTTAAGGGTTTTTTTGTTTTGTTTTTTAAATTGCTACATTCTAAATGGATTAGTTACTTTTCAATTACCTCTATGTTTTCTGGCATTGTTAACAGAACTGTGGCAACCAGTGATCCTGCAGAAGCTCCTGCAAAAGCCTTCACAACCTTCAGTAACTTCTTACCATGCCTGCAAAGAGCAGATGCTGCCCCCAAGTGGTATATACCCAGAAACCCACAAGCTGCAAATGACAGGTTGAGATGTTTCATTTTTGCTGTGGAAACAAAATTTTGCTATCAGGAGATGGATCAGTTCAATGCTTTAACACATTTATTTTTTGCTATATAGCACACACAAGCAGAATATCTAAAAACAGCTGGCTTGTTTTCAAAAGAGCTGAGCACCTTCAACCCCCAATTAATTCCACAGGAGCTTGTAGGTGCACAGCATCTTTGAACTTCAGGGCAATTGTGTTCAAAATGCTGCTTAGTCAAATACTGCTCCATTTCTATTGTTTCAACTGGAAAATTATTTTTATCCACAATAAAATATTAATAAAGTGTTTTTATAAATGTTGTATTCCTTTGTTAAATTAAAAAGTTTAACACAATATATTGAGTAGATACGTTTTCCCATATCTGGCTACTTAGTAAAGACAACTTTAAAAAAAATAAAATAAATTATTCTAGTCATTTTCCAGAACTATTTGATGGATTGGTACAGTTTAAACCCATTTTGCTGCTGGCTGAGATGGTTAAAATTGCTCCGAATTGTAGGTAATTACATCTGGTCATCTTATTCACTTTAAATGTGCAGTACTGACTCTAAAATAGTCCTCTTGGAAAAACACATTTTCCCCTTTCATTATTGGAATTAATTTACTTTAGAAATGCTACCATCAGCATCCAATAATGCAGAGACAAATTTATGTAAAAGGCATTTCTTATTCAGAGAAAAGAAAACACATGTTATATTTGCAATTGTGAGAAGACAAAAGAGACACAAACTATAGTTTTAAAAAAGTAAAACAAAAACCACCACGCGTTGATTTCAATGGGACTACTCACAGCAGTAAAGTTAAGCAAGTACGTAAGTGTTTACAGGATCAGGGCATCTGCCTACCTTAATGCTTAGCATGGCATCTAGAGCACTTAATATTAAACACGGTGTTAACTAGAGTTCAATTGCCCAATGTGTAACAAAGGAATCTGAGTATCAGAGGGGTAGGTGTGTTAGTCTGTATCCACAAAACAACGAGGAGTCTGGTGGCACCTTAAAGACTAACAGATTTATTTGGGCATAAGCTTTTGTGGGTAAAAAACCCACTTCTTCAGATGCATCATGGGTTTTTCCTCACGAAAGCTTATGCCCAAATAAATCTGTTAGTCTTTAAGGTGCCACCAGACTCCTTGTTGTTTTTAAAGGAATCTGAAATCTTTTACAGGATTGTGTCTACTCTCAGGTTTAGGGAGGACAAGAGTCCAAAGCAATATCATTAGATCCCTTAAATTCAAAGCTGTGTTTATACAAGGGAATTTTAAAAACAAAATTCCCACCAGTGTTACCATGGGCTCAACTGAACCTGTGGCAATATTAGAGAAAAAAAAATTTCCCCAAATTTATCTTGAGTAGACAAAACCCTGAAGATCTAACTTCTTACATACCTCCAGAAACTTGCAAGATTCTGCTATTGCTGATCATAAAAGCCATATACTGTATGGAAGATAGTTAAAATAAGCAATAAAAAAATAAGCAAAGTATGCCACAGAAAGCCTCACCCTTATGATCTCAGACCTTCAGCAAAGGATTAGGAAATGAGTGTTAAAAGGGGATGGAGAACAAAGCTAGACCATATTGTTCGAGTTACTCTCTCAGCCTCAAGATACCTTTAGCTCCTAAAACACACAGGTCTAGATGAATGCCTAATGAGAATAGATTTGTTACTCTAATTAACTATATCTTTAAATTTCCTTTGTAAATTATCTTCCTCTTTGCACTACCAAAACCCAGTAATTAGCTTATGTATTTTTTCTCTATATAATCCACTTATTTCATGCAACTTCTTCAGTATGTTCAGACTGGACTTGTAAATCATGCAAAAATAAAAGCTATAAAACTAATTCTCTTTGAATATATTGCATTTTAAAGGTAAATTTATCTGAGGGTGCCAAGGCATGCCAACGTTACTACAATAATAAGGTGGTTAAACCTCAGAGTGCTTCTCAAATATATGTTCACATAAAGTTACAGTGATGGATTCCCCCCTGGGGTGCCACCTGGAACTGGGGTACCACTGACCCCTCTGACCCTGGGTGGTACCCTAGTTCCAGGTGGCACCCCAGGGGGGAATACTGTGCTGCTGTGATCAACCTGCACTTTCACCAGCACACATACTGGTAGGTACACACTCAGCTGCAGTTACATTCAGATGCTGTGTCCAGCCCCTACATGGGAAGGTGCCAGCTAGGGAACTTCCCAGCTACTCAGACACGCACCCCCTCTGGAGTGTAAACCCAAAATAATACCATCTTGCGCTTCACAGGGAACTGTACAGCGTAAGATCATGAAATGCGTCCCCTTCCTCAGTGTGGAGAGGAATACACAACAGTTTTCTGCCCCAGTTATGACTCCCACACACTGGTTTTCGATAAAGCAAAAACAAGTTTATTAACAACAAAAGACAGATTTTAAGTGATTATAAGGGATCGCAAACAGATCAAAGCAGATAACCTAACAAATAAACAAAAAAACGCAAACTAAGCTTAATATACTACATAGATCAGATATGAATAGCAAATTCTCACCCTAAGTGAGGGTACAAGCAGGCTGCTGTTTCTTAAGGGGCAAGCTGCACTAGTTTACAGCTTGGAATCCCCAGGTGTTCCGTTCACAGGCTAAAAACCCTTTAGCCTGGGTCCAGCACTTCCCCCAGTTCAGTCTTGGTTCCTCAGGTGTTTCCAGGAGTCACTTTGGTGGGGAGTCAGTGAAGAACCACGGTGATGTCACTCCCCTACCTTATATAGCTTTTGCATATGGCGGGGAACTCTTTGTTTCAAAGCTTGGTTCCCATGCCAATCAGTAGAAAAACACTGATATCCCAAGATTCAGACCAGCACCAGGTGACCTGATCACATTTCCCTATAGTGTCACAGCAGCCATCACTTGGAGGCTGTTTGTAGTGTCCTCAGGAAGGTCCCCAGGTGGGAGATAAGCTTCTTCTAAGACCTATTGTTTTCTCCTAATGGCTCATTAATCTGAATGGGTCATCTAGACTGAGAGCCTCTTGCTTAGTGGATTTAAGATTAAACTCGATAAGTTTATGGAGGAGATGGTATGCTGGGATAACATGGTTTTGGTAGTTAAATATTCGTGCAGGAGTGGTGGGTGAAATTCTGTGGCCTGCGTTGTGCAGGAGGTCAGACTAGATGATCATAATGGTCCCTTCTGACCTAAATATCTATGAAATAGTGAGCGTTCCCCAGGTATAAACACTTTTGTAATATAGATATATAATCAATATTCTTAACTTCAGATACAAAAATGATACATGCATACAAATAGGATAATCATATTCAGCAGATCATAACCTTTCCAATGACATCTAACATGACTTATCTTGCATAAAACACATCAGAACTATGTCATAATTATATCATAACATCACTATGAAGAATTTGGGGTGAAGCGTGACAGTTACACAGTCACTATGGACAGATTTGTTTGATCCTCATTAACTCATTACCTGAAGGAATATTTGAATTCTCTAGGCATTAAGACTCCTTGTTTTCCCAAATTTAGTTTGCATGCCTCTAACACATCCTATGTGTACAGTACAGGTTTCAGGGCTTCATATGGTCATGTGATGAATGATCAGAAGAATAAAGCATTTTGAAAGAGAAGCCCCTAACAGGTTAAATCCTTTATGTTTCCTTCATTTAGTATGGATTAAAAGCAGGAAGAGGAGGAAGATTTCCTCTTTGTATACAGGTTTAAAAATACCTAAAAAGCTCTTGTTGAAAGTCTATGAAAAAGCAGCAGAATACAAGAAACAGTTTGATACATTTTATACATTGAAGTCCGTACTTTGTTTAAACTTGTATGTTGAATGTCTTCCATACAGACTGGATCAGGTAACACAGAAATGAATCATTAATGTATGGGAGATTGTCTAAAGTGTAAGACCTTCTTTTAAAAAAAAAAAGTGTATCGTTTAGATGGTGTTAATTAGAATTCACTGAAAAAATTCCTACCTTATCTCTAATTTTGTTGTGGGGGAATATATAGAAGCTGTAATTTACAAAATAATAGATGGCTATTTCAAGAAAGATGAGATACACTGTAAACCAATTAGCTGTATAATAAGCAAATTAAGTGATATGTGAGAAAAGTAACTGGAGAATATATATGAATACTTTATGTAGAATTGTTGAGACAATACAAAGAAAAAATAAATGCCATAGAAAGTGTATTTTAAGAAGGAAGTGTAGCAGGGAGAGAGCAAAATAAGATTTGTTCTGAAATCAGAGCAGCTTTTTTTGGTAACACCTACATATGTAAGAGATAATCTAAGCCTAGTGTGTACTGAAATAGTGACACCGATGCTTTTTGAAGTGCAAGGATGTAGAAAAAGAGAGAGAAAAAATGATACAGACTAACTAAAACCAAAAGCTGTGGTCTGTCATGGAGCTCATTGGGAGGGTCTGTTTTCCTCTACATTTCTCCATAACCTTAATGGCAACTTTCAGAATCTTATTTTAGTTTCCAAGATAAAGTACTTACATTTCACGTAACTCTTTTGTTTCCTCTTTAGTCTGTAAATTAATAAATACCTCCCCTATTTAATCTACATTGAATTTGGCGTTGACTGTTGTATTTGGGAACATCAGATATTTGTTGCTTGCCAATGTTTTCAAAGAGAATATAATTGTGCATTTAAGGGATGCAGAAACAGGTAAACGTGACTTAAGTGCAGATCCATCTTAGGGTATGTCTTCACTAGGACATTAAAGTGCTGCCACGGCAGTGCTTTAACGTGGCTGTGTAGTCGCAGCACCAGCGCTGTAAAAAATACCACCCACATGAGGGGAGTAGCTCCCAGCACTGGTGCACTGTTTACACTGCCACTTTACAGATCTGAAACTTGCAGCTCTCAGGGGGGTGTTTTTTCACACCCCTGAATGAGAAAGTTTCAGCACTGTAAAGTGGCAGTGTAGACAAGGCATTAGGGTTGTTGTAGGAACAGAGGGAAGACAGCTTCACCTCCCCTGTTCAGAGACTTCTAGGGGCTGGTTTGCCACATGGCACAAACTAGGGCAATCCCAAGGGCTGCCCTAACTGGTGCCCCTGTCATACAGAATGTCTATGGGCCATTGCAAAGACAAGGAGACAAGCTTACCTCGGCCACAGACCCTACCACTCTCAAATCAGTCCTTCCCGCCTCTGGATCACCCATGTCTCATACATCAAAATCCTTCCTGCATCTTCTGTGAAGCAAGAACAGAGCAAACTCTATGCCTTGAAGCAGGAGTCTTCTTTACAAGGGATATTTTTTGGAACAGGCTTACACTAGTACACCAGCGCCTTTGCACCAACTTAGCTAATGAGAAAGGGTCCTAAAGAAATGACAAATCTGACATTCTGAACAGGTGGGCAAGGGCACAGAGAATTCTACAGTGTGCCATAACAGGGTCCCTACGGTACAGCTCTGGGTAGAGGAAAGCCAAAGTACACAAGGGTATTTATAAATCTGTAGCACTGGAGTAGGTAAAATGAAAAACACTCATGACTAAGCCTTTGTTTTTTAAAGTTCTGTCCCCTTCCCTCTGCCCCAAAATATCTATGTATCAAACCTATTCAAATTTAGAACTAATCCTTCCCCCACAACCATTTAAAACTTCCTTTATAAGAACAGCAACAATTTTACCTGGCCTGTTTGCTGATTACACTGGACCACTGACCAATAAAGGTGGTCACTAGTTCAAAATTCCAGTGCTGCAAATAAAAGGCTGTCAAGCAGACAGAGAGTCCAATGTCAGTGGCATAAAGGAACTGCTTGAATTCCTACTGCCAAGAGCCTTCTTAAGTGTTCCATAGAACTGTTATTTAAAGATGTGCAGAGACCTTGAATGAAGTGTAAAAAGTATTGAAGATGCAGCTACTTATGTGTGCAAACTCATTTGAACTGGAAATGTATTTTAAGAGCCAAAGAAAAATCAATTTCTATATAGTTGGTATTTCTTCTCTTAATCTGTCTTGTCTATTTAGGCCCTAATCCTGCAATGCAATACATGTGAGTGGATGAAAGATGTTTGCTCACTCATTGAGTCTGCAGCTCCTGCAGGACATGTAACTTTATACACTAAACATTTGAGGGCAGGGCTGTCTCTTACATGTGTATGTACAGCAGCTAGCACAATGGTGCCTCTATCTCTGTTGGGCTTCTGGGAAATACCGTTACACAAATAATAGTAAAAAATATTTTAAAAATAACAACCCACAGCCTAACATTTGCTATAAACATATTTCACCAAAATTTTTAACGAGAATTAACAAAAAGGAACTGCCAACAAATGGGCCATTTTTATGAACAAAAATATACTGAATGAGAGCTATCAAGCAGTTTAGATGAGACACAATAAATATTTGCACTAAATGAAAAGACTTAAAATATTACATTAGCACGCTGGATGGTTAGCTACCATGCATTGCTAGTTCAATAAACAAGCTTACAATTTAACTTGGACTTTATCTTGAGAAAATAAGCAAAGGCATGAAAGGAAGAGATACAAGGTATTCACAAATTTATACTCACACTGGAGCAGCTTTCCAGGGATTGTAAAATAACTATCAATTTAATAAGCATCAAGAAATCAGATAGGAGTAAATACTTATGAGAGTCTTCCTTTCGTGTGTCTTCAAAACCACAAAAGCCCCAAATGGGTGAGCTGTATCAAACGCAAAGGCTCTAATTCAAAAACTACTGAAGTCAAAGAGAGTCCTTCCATTGATTTCAATGGGCTTCTGATTGAGCCCAAAGCTCACACAAAGACTCCATTACTAAGTCACCTCATGCTACCAACATACAAGCTAAAGTTATGGAGTAAAGAACTACAAAATAATACCAGATTGCATCCTCGTCATTTGGTAGACCGTTTCAGCTTCTTCTAAATCATCAGCCAATTCCCAAGAAAGTATACAGAAAGAGTTCTGCTGACTTCAACTGGATTGGACCAATAGTGTATTGGGTGAATAAAATTTATTTTTTAAATTGCAGAATGTACCCCAGTGAACCATAATAATTATTATTTAGTGCACTGTGGAAAAAATATAAAACTTTTTTATTAGCAATAAAAAATTCCTGTATGTTGTGGGGTTTTTTTGTTTTATTTTACAAAATACTTAACTCTATATTATACAGTAATTTGATGAAAAAAACAAGATATTCGGGGTTTAACTGAGAAAAAAAGTATTAAATACCTTCCATCATGAGTTGTCTTTCATCGTATGCTGCTTTGGACCCTTTCCCATAGGCTGTTTTAACTTTCTTAGCACCAACAGCGGTTGCCATGTCCATTATCAGCCATTCATTCTGTACCTGGGACACCCATATTAAGGCAATCAAAGGTTAATCTTTTGAAGGAAAGAATAAAAGAAATGGTTGCAGGAAAATCTCAGCTTATTTTTTTCTGAAGTATTTAAAATAATGCTGTGAAAAATTACGATGTGTTTTTTAAAACTAGCTCGGCATGTTTTCCTTAGAAAGATGAATAAAAGCTCCATGTCATTTACATATTTGTACAGTGTAACACTCTTCGATAATATATTATATGCTATTATTTATAATAAACAACAGCATGCAGTAATTTACACTTTCAAAGCTGAAACTAATCTAAGTAGATGTCTAAAACTAGGTACAGTAGACCAGTGGTTCTCAAACTAGGGGCGCTGCTTGTTCAGGGAAAGCCCCTGGCGGGCCGGGCCGGTTTGTTTAGCTGCCGTGTCCGCAGGTTCAGCTGATCGCGGCTCCCACTGGCCGCAGTTTGCTGCTCCAGGCCAATGGGGGCTGTGGGAAGCGGCACAGGCCGAGGGATGTGCTGGCCGCCCTTCCCGCAGCCCCCATTGGCCTGAAGTGGCAAACCGTGGCCAGTGGGAGCTGCGATCGGCCAAACCTGCAGATGCAGCAGGTAAACAAAAGAGCCCGGCCCCCCAGGGGCTTTCCCTTAACAAGTGGCGGCCCTAGTTTGAGAACCACTGTAGTAGACTACGCCACTTACAAGCAGTATGTGTAGAACATGATGTGCAAACACCAGGATTAAGTTTATATTTCATAAATGATCTTGTCCACTGCTTCAATGTTTCCACAGCCTTAGGCTTTTCTCCTTGCATACCTTCCATTGTCATACTCAAATTCTATTCTCTAATCCTACCTTACCAAATCCTTTACCTCTTTTTCCGGTCTTCATGCCTCATCCCCCCCCCCCCCCCCCCCCCCCCCCCCCACGAGGACTAATTCCCTTATTCAGTAAATCAAATCACCTCAGTTCATGCCCTCCTGCAAGTCTCTCCTAAACACTTATTTCTTTCAGCTAGTCTTCCACCTGTAATCATCTTATTTTTCCTACACTGAAACTACACAGAGGTTTTATTTTTTTCTTAACAAAGCTAGAACAACAAGAAACCTATATGGCAAGTTATATATCTTCTGTTACTTCCCTACCTCTACCCCTTAGTCTGGTCATTTTTCTGAGTTAGTGTCCAAACCTGCAATCCCTTATGCGAGTAGTCCTCAATTCATCAAACCCTAAGACAGTAAACTCTAGAGGAAGGGATCTAGTCTTGTTGTTGAAAGAGCACCATGAATACCTATACCACAGAAAAAATAAATTAAGTAGATACTTACATTATATGTGGCTTTAACATGTGTGGCTCTTAGATGGCAGTAACCCAGAACATCCGTCCAAAACCGGTGAATTTTTAAAAATATGCTACCATGAAGTCCATGCTCTTTCAATGAAGGCCATTGCCTTTGGATGCTACACATGCGTTTAGTGGCCCACATTCCTCTGCAAAGTAGCCCTTGAATCCAGATGGTGTAACAATGAATGGATGTGCTCAGAGCAGGATCATTTTACAGCCGCAGACTTGTAATGAATGAGGTAGTTACACCACCACCACCAGATGACTGTATTGTTGGACATTAGAAGGTTATGCAAGAGAGATGTCCCATCATCCACCAATAATATTTAAAATATCTGGTGGAAAACACAGAAAGCCAAAATCAAGTTGAATGACAATAAAAAAAAAGCTGTATGTCAAGGCCCTCACCCTACAATGGGAGCCATGTAGAAGGTAATCAGTAACACATCATCAAACTGATCCATAAGGCCTCTGCTTGCACAGATTAGATTGCAGGATTGGGCCATATTTTGCAAGTGACAATACAAGCTCTAGAGAAAGAAGGTGGGTGAGGTAATACCTTTTATTGGGCCAACTTCTGTTGGTGAAAGAGACAAACTTTCGAGCTCAAGAACTGTGTAACCATGTCTCTTTTATTAACAGAAGTTGGTACAAAAGATATTACCTCACCTGCTTTGTCTTTCAAATACCCTGGGACTTTTTGAAAGTGGATGGGCCTGGCCCATCCCCTTTTTGCCATGGACCTGCCCCCACCCCATCTCTCTGCCCCCTGTTGGCAGCTAATGGGGAGCCTGGGCAGCTATTGGATGCCATGCCACGGACCCTCCACCTGTCCAGGGTAGGGGGTGGAGAGCAGCCCCAGGCCTATGTCCCTGCTCTGCGGCCCCCCGCCCAGAGTAGGTGGAGGGTTCGCGGCTCCCGGCCCACTCTGGCTTCCAGCTTGGCCAGGGACAGGGCTTCGGCCGGAAAAGGCGGGGGCCCCTGGCCCCAAGACTTCTGGGAGGGCTCCACTGGCCCTGCCAGAAACCAACACAGCTACATCATTATAAATACATGCTCGAGACAATTACATAGAAGAACTGAAAATGCATTCCTTGTCTGGAAGTTAATTAATGCTAAATGTAAAAAAAAAAGATAACGTAGGAGGGAAGATTGCCTTGACTTCCACTTCAAATAAAACACTGTCAGATCCTGATAATCCATGACCATAAAGGGAAAGCATCATCTTGAAATGTAGTCAATTTCAAATGGGAGTGAAAGGCAGCTCAAACCGGAGGGAAAAGTCACTACACCTGCCCATGAGTGCCCCTTCCAATGTCATCTGTTGTCCAATCACATTCATTTTATTTTTAGAATTTTGGAGTGATTTGTTATTGCCTCAAACAGCCGCACTGACTATGCAAGAGAAACTGTGCAACTGCCTATGCAGCGTCACCCAAT
Source organism: Chelonia mydas (assembly GCF_015237465.2). Taxonomy (NCBI): domain Eukaryota; kingdom Metazoa; phylum Chordata; order Testudines; family Cheloniidae; genus Chelonia; species Chelonia mydas. The sequence goes on from NC_057849.1 coordinate 128,357,146, forward strand.
ACCAGGGCCAGCCTTGGGGCGGAGGAGGGAGAGGGGAACCTGGGTGACTACCCAGAGTGCAAGTGATCAAGGGGGTGCCGTGCGGCAGAGCAGAGGTGCGCGCTGCTGGTGTAGCGTCAGAAACTCCTCCTGGGTGGCAGGAGAGCACCATGTGTGAGGGGCACATAGATTTCTCCCCGGTTCCTCCCAGCAGAGGAACATGGAGGAGGAGAGCAGTGACACACAGTTATGGCTCCCCCACCATGCTCCTCCATGCTCCCCTTGCATAATGACAGGTTTCAGAGTAGCAGCTGTGTTAGTCTGTATCCGCAAAAAGAAAAGCTACAGCTCACTTCATCAGATACATCCGATGAAGTGAGCTGTAGCTCACAAAAGCTTATGCTCAAATAAATTTGTTAGTCTCTAAGGTGCCACAAGTCCTCCTTTTCTTCATGCTCTCCTCGGGATGATGGGGAGAACGAGGAGCAACACCCAGGGCCCCCTGCACCTAGGTCACTTTCCCCATTTGGGCTGTGAGGCGAGCACCAGGAGCTGCTGCTCTCTGCCCTTCTCTTAGGCAGCCAGGTGGGGAAGTGACCTGGGACGCAGGGAGGGAGCCCTGATGTTCTCGCTCGCCCCCCGCCCCCGCGGGGTGGGCGGAGCAGCAGCCGTTAGAGGGCAGCGAGCAGCAACGCCAGCTGCTCCCCGCATCCAGCTCAGTTTCCCCGCGTGGGTGCAAGAGGCGGGGCGGGGGCTAGGGGCGACGGAGGGCGGGGAGCCCGCGGGGGGCCAGGGGCACCATTTCCCCTAAAGCCGGCTCCGCGCAACACACGCGGGGGGAAGGAGGGGAGAGGAAAAAATAACCCGAGTCTGAGCGGGGCTGTAACAGTTTCAAAGTCCGCTCGGAGACGTGACCAGGGTACAGCGGGGAGAGGGGAGATTCCCCCCAGGCCACAGCGCAGCCCCCCACCCCGAGGGGGTCACAGTTGGGGGGGGGGACCCCCCGCACGCGGAGGCAGGACAGGACGCGCCGCCGCCGCTTCTACTGGGACCCGCCTCGAGACCACGGGTTTATGCAGGGGGCGGGGCTGCCCGGGCACGCGCTGGGCTGGCGCCTAACGTCAGAGCCCCGCGCGGGTCTGGGTCAAGGAAGGGCGCTGGGGAGGCAACGCACCTCTTCTCCCTGCACGCGCTGGCCGCCGCTGACGCGCCTATTGTTCTACAAACTCAGCACCAACGAACCGAGCGACGCCCCCCGGTCCCACGCCGACCTCGCCAGGTCGAAACCTCGCGAGATCTCGCTTCCCGCCCGCTGGGAGGACGCGGGCATCGGGAGCTCGAGTCGCACGCGTGTGACGCGTCAAGAGGCGAGACAGAATTAACACGATTCGCCGCTCTGTGCCGTTCCACCCGGCTCGGGCTCGCGCGCCTCACAACGGGGTCGGTGCGCGAGGACAGACAACACTCCGGCGTCTCGTGCCCCCCCCCCCCCCCCCGGCGCACGTGCAGTGTGCTCGCGTTGGAACGAGGCACACAATTTGCGACAGAGGAGGTCCTGGCAAAGTCCTCCGCGCCCCCGCCCTTCCCTCGCGCGCGCAGGGAGTGGGCGACTGGCCGGGATCCTGCGCGAGCTGTGGCACGTGCGGGGCCCAGCAGGCGCTGGAGCCCCCGGGCCTGAGCAAGGGGAGGGTCCGTGAGCTGGGCTGCGGGGCGGCAATGAGCCGCTGCATCCGGGCGTTGCCCCCCTAAGCTTCTTGCTTAAGGCCTGGGGGAGGGGGGGTCTGTTGGGTGCCAGGCCGCCCGCCCAGGATCCCCGTGCGGAGCGGCGGTGGTGCATGTGCCCCGCTTCCCGGCGGTTTGCCTGGGCTTTGTGGAGTCGGTGACTAGCAACATTCTGCTGCTTCGGCCCTTTGAGGCCAGTCAGTCTGGGTCAGAGGAAGCAGCCTCCCAACAGGTGCCTGGAATCGATGTACTCGCTACAGTTTTATTTTGAAATTGCTCTGCTGCCTAACGTAATGTGAAGGAATGTTTCCTTGGCTCCAACCCCACCAACTGGAGGCAACCCAGCCCCTCAGATATTGTTCTGAACTAAATAAATTCTGTGATCAGTTAATGACAAACACAAGGCTTCTGAGGGGCCACTTTAAGTGCGAGTGATATTTTACACAAGCTCCCTCCCAACCTAAATTTGATTTACAATATGCGAATGATAGATGTGATGATTTCCCATTATGTTTTTAGTACGTGTAATAACGAAAAATGATTTTTATTTACAGCTTCTGTTGGTTGAGCTTATTGCTCACCCTGTGGACTCCTGCCATTCCTCTATTCCTGCTTCCTCAAGTTCCATGTATACCATTTTCCCATTCCCCTCTATTTGAGGGACTTCCCTCTAGTCTCCCCCCAGCATGTGCCCCTCATTCACTCCTCCCTCAGACTTTTCAGTGAACCTGCACCCAATCCTGACACAGCACAATGGCCTGAGCTGGGCCAGAGGTCCGTGGTGAGCAAGGGGGTGAATGGCTGCAGGGTGATCTTCCACCTCTGTGCAGCCAGTGGCTTGTGCTCCCCACTGCCATGTTAGTGCTGAGCCTCCACATTTATTTATTGACAAAATTGGCAGAATTTTATGCCTGGCAGGATCCAACTGTTTAGAGACTCAGGGGGAATCCAGGAGTGGGTTGAAAGGGTTCTGTGTGGGGCAATCTGGGTGCGGGTGGTTCAGTGGTGGGAGGGTCTGAGTGCACGAGGGATCTGCATGGTCAGAGGCTCATTGTGTTTCTGGGTGCAGGGGCAATGGGACTCTGCAGGACAAGTGAAGGTGGTTGCGGATCAGCAGGGGGGTCTGGGTACTGGGGGGGGACTGCCCCCCTCCAGATACAGGGGATGGGATGGGGGGCAGTCGGGGTGCAGGGGGTCTGGATGCATGGAGGTTGAGCGGACATCTGACCTGACCCTGGCTAAGGCATCCCCAGCCCCCCAGTGATTTACCTATCCGCTGGCTGCTCTGGGCACCCTAAATGACATGCCCGTGCTGCTGGGGAGGGGCACGTGACTGCTTTTGTGGGTTCCCTTTGCGTGCCTGTCAGAAAGTCATTTTTCTGTGGGGAAGCAAAGAAATCTCTGGGGGTCATTAATTCTACGTGCATGCAGTGGTGCAGAATTCACTGAGGAGTAATTATTTTAAACATGATGTAAATGCTTAAGGAATGATTGAAAATTACATTTACCATACATTTGTTAAGTATGAACTTAAACTGCCTAGAAAAATGTAAATTCTGATTTGAGAGAAATGCTAAAAGCGTCTTGAAAAATGTTATATGTGGTTTAATTTGACACATTTTTCAACAACTCAGGTTGTTTCTGAAAGGTGTATTTCCCATTTAAAGTATATGCCTCATTCCTAAAACTTAAGAATGGCCACATTGGGTCAGTCCAGTGGTCCATCTAGCCCAGTATCCTATCTTCTGACAGCAGCTAGTGCCAGGTGCTTTAGAGGGAATGAATGGAACAGGGTGTTTATCAAGTGATCTGTTCCCTTTTGTCCCGTCTCAGCTTAGTCCAGTGAGAGGCTTAGGGACATCCAGACCATGGGGTTGAGTCCCTGATCATCTTGGCTAACAGTCATTGATGGACCTATCCTCCATGAACTTCTCTAATTGTTTTTTTAACCAAGTTATACCTTTGGCCTTCACAATGTCCCCTGGCAGAGAGTTCCACAGGTTGACTTTGAGTTGTGTGAAGAAGTACTTCCTTTTGTTTGGTTTAAACCTGCTGCCTAATAATTTCATTGAATCTTGTGTTATTTGCAGGGGTAAATAACACTTGTTCACTTTCTCATCACCGCTGATTATTTTATAGACCTCTATCATATCCCTCCTAAGTCATCTCTTTTCTAAGATAAACAGTCCCAGTCTTTGTAATGTCTTCTCATTTGGAAGCTGTTCCATACCCCTAAACATTTTTGTTGCCCGTCTCTGTACTTTTCCCAGTTCTTATATATCATTTTTTCCATGGATTTATATAGTGGCATTATGATATTTTTGTCTTATTATCTATCCCTTTCGTAATAGTTCCTAACATTCTTTCTGCTTTTTGACTGCCACTGCACATTAAGCAGATGTTTTCAGAAAATTATCCACAATGACTTCAAGATCTCTTTCTTGAGTGGTAACAGCTAATATGGACTCCATCATTTTGGATGTATAGTTGGGAGTATGTTTTCCAATGTGCATTACTTTTCATTTATCAACATTGAATTTCATCTGCCATTTTATTACCCAGTCACCCAGTTTTGAGAGTCACTTTGTAACTCTTCACAGTCAGTTTTGGACTTATTCTCTTTTGGACTTATCTTACTATCTTTTGGACTTATATCTTTTTTCCAGGACATTTATGATTAGATTGACCAACACTTGTCCCAGTACTGATCCTTGGGGAACCCTGCTATTTACCTCTGTCCATTGTGAGAACTGACCATTTTTTCCTACCTTTTGTTTCCTATCTTTTAACCAGTTACTGATCCGTGAGACGAACTTCCTTCTTATCCCATGACTTTGCTTTAGAGGCTTTGGTGAGGGACCTTGGCACAGGCTAAGTAAATGATATCCACTGGATCACTCTTATCCAGATCTTTGTTGACCCCCTTCCCCCCAAACACAAATAATTGTAATTGATGAGGTATAATTTCTCTTAACAAAAACCGTGTTGACTCTTCCCCAACAAATGGTGTTCATCTGTGTGTCTGATTCTTTTCTGTACTATAGTTTCAGCCATTTTACCTGGTACTGAAGTTAGGCCTACCAGCCTGTAATTTCCAGGATCGCCTCTGGAGCCTTAAAAAAAAAAAAAAAAAAAAAAGGTGTTACATTAGCTATCCTCCAGTCAGAGATGATGCCAGGGAGGGGGGTATATGCAGGGTCATGTTCCTCCCCCCCAGGTTGCTCAGTCACTTGGTGCAGCTGGGCTCCCTCCTTGTGATACAAGAGGCTTTTAGCTGCTCTTTGCTGTGTAAGGAAATCAACAGTACCATGGAAAGCAGTCAGGCCAGGCAACTCTAAACATCCAAAGATGGGGCAGAAAACATTGTAGAAATCATCTCTCCCAATTAACATAACAAAGGTGGTGACGGTGTCATAATGCTTAAACATGCATAGAAATGTAGTTCGTTTCAGATTTAAGGCTTTTGATAAGAAATAATGATAGTTTATAGATAGAAATCTAAAATAGCAACCATAATAATTTTATATTAGAGACATCAAAATGGATGATTTGGACTGAATTGACCAATGGCAGACAGAAGATTATGGTGAAATAAAGTTCAGCAAGGCGGGGCTGAGCTAACTCCAAAATGTCTGAAGGGAGGGGTGAGGAGGAGCTTCTCAACTAGGTTCAGCAAAAATGACAAGTAAAGCTGATTGGGTAAGCAGGTATCACCCCATGGGGAAGATCCATGCTAATAGCTGGAATTGAGAAAGCAACCAATCAAAGAAGGCCAAAAATTGTATATAAGGCAGAGAGCTGACAGGCTTGGGTGTGTGTATGAGTGGAAGAGAGCAAGCAGGAGCAAAGCAAGAAGGTAGCAGGAGAAGAGCAAGAGTTAGCAGTGAAGAAGCAGCAGTAGCTGACAGAACAGAAGGACCCTTGAGATAGTACAGAGGGATTATAAAGAAGGAAAGTAAGTATATAATTCCTTTTTAATTATAAGGAATGCATGAGTATGATTGTAAATAAAGGTGGATGCCTGCGTTTGAATGGATTTGTATCTCACCCATTCTATGAATGAATAAGCATCACTTATAGAATGTTATTGTTTAGGTTTCTTTAAGGTATAACATTGTAATGTTGCTTTATACATATGTATGGAAATCTCTGTTACACTGTAATAGATTTAATAGCATTGTATTAAGGTTTTATACACATATATGAGGGGATCAATGTGTGCCATATTATGCAATGTATCTGCTATATGGTCTGTGTAGCCTATGTATATGATTCCTAAATGCAATACAATTGTGTTATGCTATGTGTCCTGTATTTTAGTGTATTCTTTCTTGATTGTTAAGAGTATTGTAACTGATTATTTTCTTTGAATAAATGTTATTTTGTTTTTGAAGAATTATTTTTAAGTGTCAATCCTTTGAGCAGAAGGCTGTATCTGTGTCTTCTCATGGGTTAACAAAACTAGTCTGCTCTGTGGGGTCAGTCCTCTGAGGGTTAGAGACAAACTCCTGGTAAAACCCTGGCAATTACTCTAGGGCAGGCCACCTGCTGTTACTCCTTGAAGCAGGCCAAATTGATAATTGGTTTACAGTTACAAACAGGCCACTATTGGGGTGCTTGGGGTCCACATTTTGGGGTAACACCTGTGAGACAGCTGAGCCGGCATACTGCGAGCTGCTCCATGCTGGGAGAAGCAAAGGGAGGAGGAACAGCTGGGAGCTGCAGGGAGAGGCCAGTGCTTTCCATGAAGAGGGGAGGGAAAGCTCCCAGCATACTCTCAGTCCCAGATTTTCCCCAAAACACGTTCTGCAATGTTCAGCCCTCTACTGGACAGTTCAGATAGTAAGGTTTGTTACCCCTGTGAGGAGTCACTATTCAACAGTTTGATTACTCCACTTAAAGTAACAAACAGTTCAGTTTAAACACAGCACTGGACTGATTTAGATTAAAAATAAAACAAGTTAATTAACAAAAGAAGACAGGATTTCAAGGGAATTCAAGAATAAGAGAGAAAGTTATAAATGGTTACCACAAATAAAAGTGAAAACATGCACCTAAAAGTCTCAAACTCAATCTATCAAGTTTTGGTTCAAGGCTTTGTTTACGATGCCATTTCTCACCCATAGACTTCGAGCAAGATGATGACTGACCCTCTCCTCGGTCAGGATCTCTCCAAGAGGCCCAAAGGTGCTAGTGCCTTTGTCATCTTAAGTGATAAAGAGATAACGTAATAGGTAGGGCTGTCTGATTTTGAACATGTGCTAATAACTTCATGTAGGGGAATTCATAACTTTACATATAATTTTGCTACATATATTTCACTATGATATTGATAAGTGAGTTGTTTTCAAATGATATCTCAGAAAGCATATTTTGTACAAAGATTATTACAAGAGTATGTGGGGCCTAAATAAAGGGGTAGTTTTGGTCACAATACCTTTGCCATTTCTCAAGAAAGGAAATTTATACAAAGAGCTGGCATGAACTATACAGAAGTTTCAAGATGGCAAGTGGAAAATGAAGAGGGATATAAAGAGAAAATCAGTGGGGAAAGACTTAATTTGATATTCTTTTTTTACTGACAACCATTAGACGTATTATTCAGAAGTGAATACATTTACATTCTGTCATCCACTGAACACCTACTTATTATGAACTCTGCATAGTAAATCTATATACAGTGGATGTAATATACATGGTTTGGGATTTTAGTGAAAGATTAAATACAGTGTCTTGCAACATTAATTCACATTGGCTTGGATTAAAATACTGATACATAAATTGAAGGACCATAAAAAAGTTTATGGATTTATGGTAATGTATTAAAATGTGAAGAGATGACTAGTGGGGTATCAGAAGGATCAGTGTTGATCCTATTTTATTTAACACCTTAGTAAATGTTCAAGAAGAGGAGATATAACACCAATGAAACTCACAGATGACACATTTGGGAGTTGCCAGCAAGAGTGCGGCCAGGACTGCTGAAATATTAGATAAAAGGAAAAAATAACAAAATGAGGTTCATCTTAGAATCATAGAATATCAGAGTTGGAAGGGACCTCTGGAGGTCATCTAGTCCAAACCCCTGCCCAAAGCAGGACCAATCCCCAGCTAAATCATCCCAGCCAGGGCTTTGTCAAGCCTGACCTTAAAAACTTCTAAGGAAGGGGATTCCACCACCTCCCTAGGTAACACATTCCAGTGTTTCACCACCCTCCTAGTGAAAAAGTTTTTCCTAATATCCAACCTAAATCTCCCCCACTGCAACTTGAGACCATTACTCCTTGTCCTGTCATCTGCTATCACCGAGAATAGTCTAGATCCATCCTCTTTGGATCCACCTTTCAGGTAGTTAAAAGCAGCTATCAAATCCTCCCCTCATTCTTCTCTTCCGTAGACTAAACAATCCCAGTTCCCTCAGCCTCTCCTCATAAGTCATGTGTTCCAGACCCCTAATCATTTTTGTTGCCCTTTGCTGGACTCTCTCCAATTTCTCCACATCCTTCTTGTGGAGGATTTCTTGTTAAAATGCAAGCTCCAAAATGATTATTCATCCTTTTTTCCTCTGAATTAGGACTGATGATCTGGCCTATATACTGTTCTGGTGGGAAATAATTTGGAGAACTGAATCATAGAAAGCAGTAAATCAAAGAGACCTAGTGCCATAAAAGACATGAAATTAGATACAAGTTTGCAATGCAATACAGCATCAAAAGAACTCAATGACATTTTGGGTGTCATATGCAAAGACATTTTTTCCCAGAGCCGGATGATCCTAGTCATTGTCACTTTCTAGCTGTAGGCCAATTGAACCTCAAGCATTACATTCAGATCTAGGCTCTGCATTACCAGAAAGAGAGAGACAAAATTGGAAATCAGATAGGAGCAGGAAAAAAATAGGAGGTAGGGGGCCTAGCTGGATAGACTTGAAGCCTAGGACTGTCAATTAATCACGGTTAACTCATGTGATGAACTAAACAAAAAAAAATCACGATTAAAAAAATTTAATCACAGTTAATTGCACTGTTAAACAATAGAATACCCATTTAAATATTTTTGGATTTTTTTTTACATTTTCAAATATATAAATTTCAATTGCAACACAGAATACAAAGTGTACAGTGCTCACTTTACATTATTTTTATTACAAATATTTGCACTGTGAAAATGATAAAAGAAATAGTATTTTTTCAATTCACCTCATACAAGTACTGTCATGCAATCTCTTTATCATGAAAGTGCAACTTACAAATGTAGGGTTTTTTATTGCATAACTGCACTCAAAACCAAAACAATGTAAAATTTTAGAGCCTACAAGTCCACTCAATCCTACTTCTTGTTCAGCCAATCGCTAAGAGAAACAAGTTTGTTTACATTTATGGGAGATAATGCTGCCCACGTCTTAATTATGTCATCTGAAAGTGAGAACAGGCGTTCACATGGCACTGTTTTAGCTAGCGTCACAAGATATTTACATGCCAGATGCACTAAAGATTTCATATGCCTCTTCATGCTTTGATCATCATTCCAGGGGACATGATTCCATGCTGATGACGCTCGTTAAAAAATAATGCGTTAATTATATTTGTGACTGAACTCCTTGGGGAAGAATTGTATGACTCCTGCTCTGTTTTACCCACATTCTGCCATATATTTCATGTTATAGCAGTCTCGAATGATGTCCCAGCACATGTTGTTCATTTTAAGAACACTTTCACTGCAAATTTGACAAAATGCAAAGAAGATACCTATGTGAAATTTCTAAAGAGAGCTACAGCACTTGACCCAAGATTTAAGAATCTGAAGTGCCTTCCAAAATCTGAGAGGGATGAGGTGTGGAGCATGCTTTCAGAAATCTTAAAAGAGCAACACTCTGATGCTGAAATTACAGAACCCAAACCACCAAAAAAGAAAATCAACCTTCTGCTGGTGGCATATGACTAAGATGATGAAAATGAATATGCATCGATCTGCACTGCTTTGGATCATTATCAAGCAGAACCCGTCATCAGCATGGATGCATCTTCTCTGGAACAGTGGTTGAAGCATCAAGGGACATATGAATCTTTAGCGCATCTGGCATGTCAATATCTTGCGATGCTGGCTACAACAGTGCCATGCAAACGCCTAGCTTTCAGGTGACATAAACAAGCAGGCAGCATTATCTTCTGCAAATGTAAACAAACTTGTTTGTCTGAGCGATTGGCTGAACAAGAAGTAGGACTGATTGCACTTCTAGGCTCTAAAGTTTTACATTGTTTTATTTTTTAATGCAGGTTTTTTTGTACATAATTCTACATTTGTAAGTTCAACTTTCATGATAAAGAGACTGCACTACAGTACTTGTATGAGGTGAATTGAAAAATAATGTTTCTTTTGTTTTTTACAGTGCACATATTTGTAATCAAAAATAAGTATAAAGTGAGCACTGTACACTTTGTATTCTGTGTTGCAATTGAAATCAATATATTTGAAAAAGTAGAAAACATCCAAAATATTTAAATAAATGGTATTCTGTTATTATTTAACAGCACGATGACGGGGAAAGGAGTCCAGGAGGGCTGGCTGTATTTTAAAGAATCCTTATTGAGGGACAAACCATCCTGATGTGTAGAAAGAATAGTAAATATGCAGGCAACCAGCTTGGCTTAATGGTGAAATCCTTGCTGATCTTAAACACAAGAAAGAAGCTTACAAGAAGTGGAAGATTGGACAAATGATCAGGGAAGAGTATAAAAATATTGCTCGGGCATGCAGGAGTGAAATCAGGAAGGCCAAATCACACCTCGAGTTGCAGCTAGCAAGAGATGTTAAGAGTAACAAGAAGGGTATCTTCAGGTATGTTAGCAACAAGAAGAAAGTCAAGGAAAGTGTGGGCCCCTTACTGAATGAGGGAGGCAACCTAGTGACAGAGGATGTGGAAAAAGCTAATGTACTCAATGGTTTTTTTGCCTCTGTCTTCACGAACAAGGTCAGCTCCCAGACTACTGCACTGGGCAGCACAGCATGGGGAGGAGGTGACCAGCCGTCTGTGGAGAAAGAAGTGGCTCAGGACTATTTAGAAAAGCTGGACGAGCACAAGTCCATGGAGCCGGATGCGCTGCATCCGAGAGTGCTAAAGGAGTTAACGGATGTGACTGCAGAGCCATTGGCCATTATCTTTGAAAACTCATGGCGATCGGGAGAAGTCCCGGACGACTGGAAAAAGGCTAATGTAGTGCCCATTTTTAAAAAAGGGAAAAAGGAGGATTCTGGGAACTACAGGCCAGTCAGCCTCACCTCAGTTCCTGGAAAAATCATGGAGCAGGTCCTCAAGGAATCAATTCTGAAGCACTTAGAGGAGAGGAAAGTGATCAGGAACAGTCAGCATGGATTCACCAAGGGCAAGTCATGCCTGACTAATCTAATTGCCTTCTATGATGAGATAACTAGCTCTGTGAATGAGGGGAAAGCAGTGGACGTGTTGTTCCTTGACTTTAGCAAAGCTTTTGACACGGTCTCCCACAGTATTCTTGCCAGCAAGTTAAAGAAGTATGGGCTGGATGAATGGACTATAAGGTGGATAGAAAGTTGGCTAGATTGTCGGGCTCAATGGGTAGTGATCAATGGCTCCATGTCTACCTGGCAGCCGGTATCAAGTGGAGTGCCCCAAGGGTCGGTCCTGGGGCCGGTTTTGTTCAATATCTTCATAAATGATCTGGAGGATGGTGTGGATTGCACCCTCAGCAAGTTTGCAGATGACACTAAACTGGGAGGAGAGGTAGATACGCTGGAGGGTAGGGATAGGATACAGAGGGCCCTAAACAAATTAGAGGATTGGGCTAAAAGAAATCTGATGAGGTTCAACAAGGACAAGTGCAGAGTCCTGCACTTACGACGGAAGACTCCCATGCACCGCTACAGACTAGGGACCAAATGGCTCGGCAGCAGTTCTGCAGAAAAGGCCCTAGGGGTTACAGTGGACGAGAAGCTGGATATGAGTCAACAGTGTGCCCTTGTTCCCAAGAAGGCCAATGGCATTTTGGGATGTATATGTAGGGGCATTGCCAGCAGATCGAGGGACGTGACCGTTCCCCTCTATTCGACATTGGTGAGGCCTCATCTGGAGTACTGTGTCCAGTTTTGGGCCCCACACTACAAGGATGTGGAAAAATTGAAAAGAGTCCAGCGGAGGGCAACAAAAATGATTAGGGGACTGGAACACATGACTTATGAGGAGAGGCTGAGGGAACTGGGATTGTTTAGTCTTCAGAAGAGAAGAATGAGGGGGGATTTGATAGCTGCTTTCAACTACCTGAAAAGGGGTTCCAAAGAGGATGGATGTAGACTGTTCTCAGTGGTAGCTGATGACAGAACAACGAATAATGGTCTCAAGTTGCAGAGGGGGAGGTTTAGGTTGGATATTAGGAAAAACTTTTTCACTAGGAGGGTGGTGAAACACTGGAATGCGTTACCTAGGGAGGTGGTGGAACCTCCTTCCTCAGATATTTTTAAGGTTAGGCTTGACAAAGCCCTGGGATGATTTAGTTGGAGATTGGTCATGCTTTGAGCAGGGGGTTGGACTAGATGACCTCCTGAGGTCCCTTCCAACCCTGATATTCTATGATTCTATGATTAATCACGATTAATTTATTACATTGTGCGATTAATTGTAGTTAATGTTTTTAATCGCTTGACAGACCTAATATTTACCTAAGGTGGGGAGGTAGAGAAATGCTGACAATCTACAAATATTTTAAGGAGGAAGTGGAAAGTGGGTATAACTGGTAATTTGCAGAAATAAAGCGGCCTGTCACCAAAAGTGCGGGGAAGTTGTACATTATTGATTCATAACTTCATTTTTCGATTATGCATTTCCTTTTAGTCTGGTTGATTGTAGGTGTCCTGTAAAGTATCTGAAGCCCTTAACTGATAGCCATCATTGTCAATTGGAGTGAAGTGTCTTGCATAATCACTGAGTCAAATTTTCCCTTATGCAGAGAGCTAGTATAAGGCCTCTGCATCATTTAAGTCCTAAAAGTAGGGCTTAAATGGTGTGCAGTCCTTGTGGTGCCCTCTGCACAATGGTGAATTTCATCCTATATAATTACCTATTGTTGCACAGAGACCTTAATGGGCTAACTGACAGAGTGAGTCAATATTTCCATTGAATAATATCTTGGAATTAAGTAAACATTCATTATAAGCTACTAAGTACAGGGAAAAAATTCAAAATGTCAATCAATTTTGACTTTTCCATTAGAAATGTCCAAAAGATTATAAATTTTTATTATAGTTCCCTAGTTCAGGAGCTCTTCTGAAATACTCTGTGGAAAGTTAGTAAACTGATAACAGAGGCATGGTGGAGGTGCGGAGACACAATTTGAAAATTAACATTTTTGGTATAGGTTACCAGAAGGTCATTTAAGCGATTTTTCAGATATTATATTAAGTTATTCCATGAGACAGTTATATATGTGGCACAGTGTGTCTGAATCTTAAACTCAAATACATGGCTGAGAATAAATGGTGCACAGGATGGAGTGGTAAGAAGATGGTGTGAAGAGCCTTTTGCAGATTGGAAACACCACTTTTTTTTTTTTTTTGGAAGAAAGGGTCTGATTTGTGGAGTTTATTCATGACCTGCGCAGAGTCTATGTATGTTCTTCAGGCCCGCAAAGACTACATTTTATATCGGTAACTCCACTGGACTAGTCCAACTGCTGAGTAATGGGTTGTTTTGTTTTCTCATATTAATTCAATAATAAATGATGCTACCAACCTCTGAAGCTATAGGTAGTAACTTCCCTTGGGAGCCTTTAAATGGCCAAACCAATATTTAGATGTTAAGTGTACAAAATATTCATAAGAACAGCCGTAGTGGGTCAGACCAGTGGTCCATCTAGCCCAGTATCCTGTTTCAGACATTAGCTAGTGTTTGATGCTTCAAAGGGAATGAACATGATAGGGAAATTTTGAGTGATCCGTCCCCTGACATCCAGTCCCAGCTTCTCGCAATTGGAGGTTTAGTGACACCCAGAGCACAGAGTTGCCTCTCTGATAAATCTTGGCCAATAGCCAGTGATGAACCTATCGTCCATGAATTTATCTAATTCTGTTTTGAACCCATTTATATTTTTGGCCTTCACAACATTCCCTGGAAACAAGACTGTGTGGTGTGGCTTTTTAAAAAACTTGATGCCTATTCATTTCACCAGTTAACTGCAAGTTCTTGTGTTACGTGAAGGCAAAAATAACACTTCCCTATTCATTTTCTCAATGTCATTCATAATTTTTTAGACCTCTCTCATATCCTCCCTTAGTCATCTCTTTTCTAAACTGGACATTCCCAATCTTTTTAAATCTTTCCTTGTGTTGAAGCTGTTTGATACCTCTAATCATGTGTGTAGCCCTTCTCTGCATCTTTTGCAATTTGGATATATTTATTTTGAGATGGGGCTACCAGAACTGTACTCTGTATTCAAGGTGTGGGCATATCACAGATTTACATAGTAGCATTATGATATTTTCTGTTTTATAATCTATCCCTTTCCTAGTGATTCCTAACATTCTGTTCGCTTTTTTGACTGCCACTGCACAGTGACCGGATGTTTTCAGAGAACTATCCATGATATCTTCAACATCTTTCTTGAGTGGTAACAGCTAACTTAGAGCCAATCATTTTGTATGTATGGTTGGGGTTATTTTTTCCAGTGTGTATTACTTTCTTCATCCAGACATATTCTCTCAGTAATTTTGAGATACAAATGTAATTTTTTGGGTTATCTTCTCCATAATAAAGTGTTGCACTATGGACCAATAATGCAAAGCTCACTTGAAACCCACTAGCAGCCTAGTAGATAGGGGGAAAGTAGTAGACTCGATATATCTGGAGTGCACTAAGGCTTTTGACACTGTCCAGTATGACATTCTCATAAGCAAACTAGAGAAATATAGTGTAGAGGAATTAATATAAAACTGGTTGAAAGACCATACTCAAAGAGTAGTTATCAATGGTTCACTGTCAAACTGGGAGGATAAGAACATAAGAATGGCCATACTGGGTCAGACCAAAGGTCCATCCAGCTCAGTATCTTGTTTACCGACAGTGGCCAATGCCAGGTGCCCCAGAGGGAGTGAACCTAACAGGTAAGGACCTAGTTATCTCTCTCCTGCCATCCATCTCCACTCTCTGACAAACAGAGACTAAGGACACCATTCCTTACCCATCCTGGCTAATAGCCATTAATGGACTTAACCTCCATGAATTTATCCAGTTCTCTTTTAAACCCTGTTATAGTCCTAGCTGTCACAACCTCTTCAGGCAAGGAGTTCCACAGGTTGACTCTGCGCTGAGTGAAGAAGAACTTCCTTTTATTTGTTTTAAACCTACTACCGATTAATTTCATTTGGTGGCTCCTAGTTCTTATATTATGCGAACAAGTGAATAACTTTTCCTTATTCACTTTCTCCACACACTCATGATTTTATAGACCTCTAACATATCCCCCCTTAGTCTCCTCTTTTCCAAGCTGAAAAGTCCTAGACTCTTTAATCTCTCCTCATATGGGACCCGTTCCAAGCCTCTAATCATTTTAGTTGCCCTTTTCTGAACCTTTTCTAATGCCAGTATATCTTTTTTGAGATGAGGGGACCACATCTGTACGCAGTATTCAAGATATGGGCATACCATGGTTTTATATAAGGGCAATAAGATATTCTCCGTCTTATTCTCTATTCCTTTTTTAATGATTCCTAACATCCTGTTCGGTTTTTTGAGACTTACCGGTCTGTAATTGCCAGGATCACCTCTAGAGCCCTTCTTAAATATTGGCATTACATTAGTTATCTTCCAGTCACTGAGTACAGTAGCTGATTTAAAGGACAGGTTACAAACCATATTTAATATTTCCGCAATTTCACATTTGAGTTCCTCCAGAACTCTTGGGTGAATGCCATCTGGTCCCGGTGACTTGTTACTGTTAAGTTTCTCAATTAATTCCAAAACCTCCTCTAGTGACACTTCAATCTGTGATAATTCCTCAGATTTGTCCCGTACAAAAGACAGCTCAGGTTTGGAAATCTCCGTAACATCCTCAGCAGTGAAGACTGAAGCAAAGAATTCATTTAGTTTCTCTGCGGTGACTTTATCGTCTTTTAAGTGCTCCTTTTGTATCTCCATCGTCCAGGGGCTCCACTGGTTGTTTAGCAGGCTTCCTGCTTCTGATGTACTTAAAAAAACATTTTGTTATTACTTTTTGAGTTTTTGGCTAGCTGTTCTTCAAACTCCTTTTTGGCTTTTCTTATTACATATTTACATTTAATTTGGCAGTGTTTATGCTCCTTTCTATTTACCTCACTAGGATTTGAATTCCACTTTTTAAAAGATGGCTTTTTATCTCTCACTGCTTCTTTTACATGGTTGTTAAGCCACGCTGGCTCTTTTTTAGTTCTTTACTTTGTTTTTTAATTTGGGGTATACATTTAAGTTGAGCCTCTATTATGGTGTCTTTGAAAAGTGTCCATGCAGCTTGCAGGGATTTCACTCTAGTCACTGTACCTTTTAATTTCTGTTTAACTAACCTCCTCATTTTTGCGTAGTTCCCCCCTTTCTGAAATTAAATGCCACAGTGTTGGTCTGCTGAGGTGTTCTTCCCACCACAGGAATGTTAAATGTTATTATATTATGGTCACTATTTCCAAGTGGTCCTGTTATAGTTACCTCTTGGACCAGATCCTGCGCTCCACTCAGGACTAGATTGAGAGTTGCCTCTCCCCTTGTGGGTTCCTGTACCAGCTGCTCCAAGAAGTAGTCATTTGAAGTATCGAGAAATTTTGTCTCTGCATTTTGTCCTTAGGCGACATGTACTCAGTCAATATGGGGATAATTGAAATCCCCCACTATTACTGAGTTTTTTATTTTGGTAGCCTCTCTAATCTCCCTTAGCATTTCATTGTCACTATCACTGTGCTTGTCAGGTGGTCGATAATAGATCCCTACTGTTATATTCTTATTAGAGCATGGAATTACTATCTATAGAGATTCTATGGAACATGTGGATTCATTTAAGATTTTTATTTCATTTGATTCTACATTTTCTTTCACATATAGTGCCACTGCCCCCCACCCCCTGCTCTGCCTGCCTACCTGGCCCTGCATGTGGAACTGGTAGCATTTCTGAAAAAGCCACCATAGAGATCCTGGATTTCAGGCTCTTTCCTAGCAGCCTAAATTTGGCCTCCAGGACATCTCTCCTACCCTTCCTTACGTCATTGGTACCAACATGTACCACGACCACCAGCTCCTCCCCAGCACTACACGTAAGTCTATCTAGATGCCTCGAGAGATCTGCAACCTTCGCACCAGGCAGGCAAGTCACCATATAGTTCTCCCGGTCATCACAAACTCAGCTATCTATGTTTCTAATGATCGAATCTCCCATTACTAACACCTGCCTTTTCCTAATGACTGGAGTTCCCTCCCCCAGAGAGGTAACCTCAGTGCGAGAGGATACCCCAACATCCTCTGGAAGGAGGGTCCCAACTATGGGAAGGTTTCCCTCTGTTCCTGTTAACTGCTCTCCTTCTCTGGGCCTTTCATCCTCCTTAACAGCGCAGGGGCTGTCTGACCTTGGGAGGTGGGACAAATCTACAGTGTCCTGGAAAGCCTCATCAACATACCTCTTTGCCTCCCTTAGCTCCTCCAGTTCCGCCTGGCCTCCAAAGCCCATACATGGTCTCTGAGGGCCAGGAGCTCCTTGCATTTTCTCCTACAGTTACGTAGGTTAATGATAGGGTTTTTGTTTAAATCAAGAAGTTTTGATTATAGTGTAGTATAAAGGTTTTAAAGAATGGCAAGCGTACCTTGCCCCCTTCCCACTCCCCTTCCGAACTCCCTCTCGAAATTCCCTGTTAGTGGCCCCTGTTTGCAAAGCTCCCTGGTTGCTTGCTCACTGCTTTATAAAGCCCTGGCCTGCCTGGTAGCCCCGCCCCCTGTCTAAGGCTCAGCCAGTGAACAGAGGCTTCTAGATTTCAAACCTTGTTCCAACTGCCGGCCACAGCACACGGTCCTTCAAACAAACAAACAAACAAACAAACAGACAGACAAACACAAGCTCAGCACACATCATGTAACCCCCAAACACAAACAAACACTACAGACAGCCACTTGCCCCAAGGGTCCCGTATTTGCTCCTCCTTCACCTGGAGAACTCCCTCTTGAAACTCCCTGTTAGCAGCCCCGTATGAATGCTCTTTAACTTGCAATAAGGGGATTTGTGTCTCAGGGATATTGTGCTTTGTTTAAGATCTCTAGATCATATTGTAGTAGGGATTATTAGTCACTTAAATAAAAAGATACTTGGTTTTGGAGAGAATACCGCCTGTGTCAATTACTTTATCGGAAGGTTATATATGAGTCCTTTAGTGTTTCTTTAACAACCCCAGGAAATTTTACCTTGGAAAGAACAGAGTAAGGGAGCAATAGGCAGGTTATTATATCAGTACTACAAAATCTATTTTCAGGGTAACAGGCCCAGTGTAGAAGTAGCCCTGGGGACAAGTGAAGTAAGCTTGAAGAGTGAAATAGGTGGCTGCTTCATTTATTAAGGAACTTCAGGCTGTTATTTAGGGTGGAGGGAGAATCAGGGCAACACTACATCCTTACAGTGCCACTCAGAGAGGTGGTGCAGTAACTCCTGATCAAGTCTGGAAAGGAACTGTCAAGAGCTCATAGAGGGGCCTGAGAAGACCAGGGATAAAGCTGGTACCCAGCAAAGGGCTGACTGGAAACTTTTTTCTCCATTGACCACCTTGTGGATCCTTGGATGGGAAAGGACTTGGAGGTTTAGCCATAGGGCAATACTCCAGATCATCCATTCACCAGGAAGAGACCATTAGTTGAACCATTGGAAAATCACCACTTCAGGATGGAATTTGAAGCAATAGGTTTGCTTCCAGGTAGTGGCGTGCTGTGGTTATATCAACCCTTCTATATATGGTAAACCTCTACCCCGATATAACGCTTTCCTCGGGAGCCAAAAAATCTTACCGCATTATAGGTGAAATGGCGTTATATCAAACTTGCTTTGATCCACCGGAGTGCGCAGACCCGCCCCCCCAGCACTGCTTTACCGCGTTATATCCAAATTCTTGTTATATCGGGTCGCGTTATATCAGGTAGAGGTGTACTATTTTCTTCCCCCACTCCCTTTCTTTCTCCCCATTTTATAATTCAAAACATTGTTAAAAAAATACCTATCACTCCACCCCTTTTCTTTCCCCAAAACCTCTCATCTTTCCCACTGTTGCTCTGTCTTCCCTCACAAAACTATCCTATCCCTACTCTATTTTCCTTTTCCCACTTTTTCCCCTTATTTCCTCCTAAAAATCTTTTTCATATCTTTTCTTTCTTTCTTTTTCTTCCATAAAATATAAATAACTGAGACTTTTTATGTGGCTTATGAGGAGCATGTTGGCAAATAGCAACAGGTAATTCATCTCCTTTGGTGGAGAGGCATCCAATATTTCTTTACACATATCCAATCTTAATTTCCAGTTAATTACACTAGTCTCCTTTCCCACCCACATTATCCCTCATATTTAGATTTTACCACTTTCCATGGGTCCCTAAGATTCTACATGGTTTGCATGCCCATTTCCTTCTTTGAGTCTTCCTCCTGCTTTCTCCCCCCAGCCAGTCATCACCACTTTCACCAAACTGACTTTCCTTGTATTGCTATGCTGCTAAAAAAATATTTTAAGTCTTGTACTTACTGTTGACAACTTTCTAGTCTGGTGTAACCTGCAAGTCACTACTTGCATGTGCAATCACCATAATTTTCTTTTCTTTTTCTTTTCTCACTTGGTCATCCTCATCCTTTTAACTCTTTTTCCTCTTTATCTTCCAAAGCACTAAACTAATAGAAAATACATACATCAGTTCCATTTCAAATGGACAAGGGAACTTTTAGTTACTGTCAGGAGGGCCTGCCAGGCCTGTTAGTGAGAGACATGTTGGTGCATACTAGAATTTACACCCCAGCTCGTGCACTTTAGTACACTGTGTAGACCAGCCCTTTGTAGTAACTATGTGTTGGAGATACTATAATAGGTGTGCATGTATAAGAATAGTGTATTTGTTATTACACTTGATAATGCCAGAACTAAAAAGTTTAAGAGAGAAAGTTTCAGGGACTTTACGGAGGCCTCCCAGCCACCCATGTGCTCAGAATCTTGTGACTACCCTCCCTCTTCCAGCTGGAATCTTGGTACTGAGAAATACTGGTAATGATTAGCTAAGAATTGTAACATTCAAGGGAATTCATCCTCATTAAGAGAAAGGTAGGAGGGATCTTTTTTAAGTTAAGAGGACTGAGAAAAAGTGAAGCAGTAGATGGCAGAAAAGAGGGTCTCTGAAATATCAGCAGTTTCTAAAAGCTTGTTTAAAAACGAATCTGAGGATTTGAAAAACTGGGGAAAATATCTAATCTGCAGCACTCTGGAAAATCCTGAAGAAGCATGACTGCTCTATCAGCTTTTGCAGTATGCCTCATACGAGCCCTGAATCCCCATGAGGTAGAGGTGAAGAGAGTGGGACTGTTCTGATAACATTATCTGCCAAGAGAAGGAGATTTTGTATTGACAAAGCAAGTCTTTGATGAAGGAGGAATAATCACTACAATACTATTTTCCACTTAACTTGATATCCTACAACTATAAAATCTACATTTGCTGGGATTTGAAGCTGTCAGACAGATTTTTAGAAAAAGTGACTACTGCAAATCTTGCTGACGTGGAGAATAAGGAAATTGAGGCATATATTAATCTAAAGAAGACCTGAAGTGGTAGGCTCACTGTGCATTCAATTAACTTATGATTTTAAGGATAGTATTTGAAATATAATTCCAGAATGCATGTGCTCATGTTCAGGCACACCACTCTCATCTTCCTTTTTGTTCTGTCCTTTCCAAATGAAATATTAGTGAAAGTTTAATTTCTACATCAGTTATGCCGCAAATGCACAGAGAAGGATAATTATGTGGCAGTTCATGTGGCCATATATACACAGGACTGTGCCTATATATTGCCCTCTTTTTCCCTTTGAAAGCCTTTTAACACACACCTGCAAAGATAAGTATTTTTCTTTGTCTTGATAAAGCTCTACAGTTTAAAAGTTGGCAAAATGTGAATTTCAGAATGTTAGACTAAGCCCGCAAATCTTTATTCCCGCTATAGGAAATTGTCATCCTACATTGTCATCACCTGTAGGGGCAAGGTTGCGGAAGATTGGCAAGGAGCTAAATGGTGGACTGAGTATGTGATTGGATGTCAGCGGAGGATGCAGGCAGTTTCAATGAACTTTGTCCGACAGACCCTGCCAAAAATATTGTAGCACAGCTCAGCATATTTTTGCCTGTAAATGAGTCAGTTTATGTAATAAGCATAAATTATATATATAAGAATAGGTTTCAGAGTAACAGCCGTGTTAGTCTGTATTCGCAAAAAGAAAAGGAGGACTTGTGGCACCTTAGAGACTAACCAATTTATTTGAGCATGAGCTTTCGTGAGCTACAGCTCACCTCATCGGATGCATGCTGTGGAAATCGCACAAGACATTTTATACACAGACACCATGAAACAATGCCTCCTCCCACCCCACTCTCCTGCTGGTAATAGCTTATCTAAAGTGATCATCAAGTTGGGCCATTTCCAGCACAAATCCAGGTTTTCTCACCCTCCGCCCTCCCACAAACAAACTCACTCTCTTGCTGGTAATAGCCCATCCAAAGTGACCACTGTCTTCACAATGCATATGATAATCAGTGTGGGCCATTTCCTGCAGAAATCCAGGTTCTCTCACCCCCCTTCAAAAACCACACACACAAACTCACTCTCCTGCTGGTAATAGCCTATCCAAAGTGACCACTCTCCCTACAACCTGCATGAAAATCAAAGTGGGCCATTTCCAGCACAAATCCAGGTTTTCTCACTCCCCCACCCCCATACTCACACAAACTCACTCTCCTGCTGGTAATAGCTCATCCGAAGTGACCACTCCCCCTACAATGTGCATGATAATCAAGGTGGGCCATTTCCAGCACAAATCCAGGTTTTCTCACCCCCCCCAAACCACACACACACACACAAACTCACTCTCCTGCTGGCAATAGCTCATCCAAACTGACCACTCTCCCCACACTGATTTATGCTGGAAGTGGCCCACCTTGATTGCCATGCACAGTGTGGGGAGAGTGGTCAGTTTGGATGAGCTATTGCCAGCAGGAGAGTGAGTTTGTGTGTGTGTGTTTGGGGGGGGGGGGGGTGAGAAAACCTGGATTTGTGCTGGAAATGGCCCACCTTGATTATCATGCACATTGTAGGGGAGTGGTCACTTCGGATGAGCTATTACCAGCAGGAGAGTGAGTTTGTGTGAGTATGGGGGTGGGGGAGTGAGAAAACCTGGATTTGTGCTGGAAATGGCCCACTTTGATTTTCATGCAGGTTGTAGGGAGAGTGGTCACTTTGGATAGGCTATTACCAGCAGGAGAGTGAGTTTGTGTGTGTGGTTTTTGAAGGGGGGTGAGGGGGTGAGAGAACCTGGATTTCTGCAGGAAATGGCCCACATTGATTATCATATGCATTGTGAAGACAGTGGTCACTTTGGATGGGCTATTACCAGCAAGAGAGTGAGTTTGTTTGTGGGAGGGCGGAGGGTGAGAAAACCTGGATTTGTGCTGGAAATGGCCCAACTTGATGATCACTTTAGATAAGCTATTACCAGCAGGAGAGTGGGGTGGGAGGAGGCATTGTTTCATGGTGTCTGTGTATAAAATGTCTTGTGCGATTTCCACAGCATGCATCCGATGAGGTGAGCTGTAGCTCACGAAAGCTCATGCTCAAATAAATTGGTTAGTCTCTAAGGTGCCACAAGTCCTCCTTTTCTTTTTATATATAAGAATGTAACCAGCTGTTGACTCCATGTAACCCCGAGATAAAGGCGGAGAATATAGCGCCGCAGAGGACTCCCCCCCCCGGCAGAGTCCTGCCTGGTCAGCTGTCCCAAACGGCCAGAGTCCCCTGCAGCCCCTCCGCGCGTCCAGCACAAATCCAGGTTTTCTCACCCCCCCCGCAATCTGCTCCCCGCGCAGATTGGAGCATAAGTTCTCCCTTCCTTCAATAAAGCATAGTTTACTATTCTTAGGTCTGAGTGTCCTCCTTTCACTGGTATCTCCCTCGCAGCCCTTGCGGGCACATAACCCCACTCAAATCAATAGAGCTAAGACACTTTACACCAGCTGAAGATCTGACCCCTTCTATTTATTTCTGTTTTCTTACCTGCTGAATTCTTCCCTTTTCCTCCTACCTCGCTGCCCTACTCAGCTCACTGATAGCCTTCTCTATGGCAAATATCCACAGCCCAAGTCCTTCTCTCCCACATCCTCCCAACTTAACTTTTGGATCTTCTCTTCTACTTTTAAAGCAGTTATTTGTAAACTCATCTTATTGTACCTTGCTCCTGCCTGTCCCCTGGAGCCTGCACTCAGGCATTCTTGATACTCATGTTTTTTTCCTTGTAGACACACATGCCTTATAGAATCTTGTACTGGGGAAGAAACAAGGGGTCAAAGACATATGAGTGCAAGCTAAATGTAGCAGCAAATAAGGAGAGCAGCAGCTGGGTCAAGGACTCAATTCATGATTCTGATGATAAGCCTTGAAAGTCCTAACTTGAAAGTTTGTGCCCTCACTTTTCACTACAACCTACTCTCAAACTGTGACAGCACTTGTCAGTGCTGGAGAACCTTGGGGAGACCACAGAATTATTGGAAGAGCAACAAATTTCACAGTTCAGGAGCCTGTACAGCCTCTCAGGGGAAATTCAAACTAGAAATATTTCTCTCCTTGCAAACACACTTGAAAATGTTGCAATATTTCCAGTATTATTTACCATTTATAGACATTTTTAAGTGCTGGAAATGATGCATGACTAGTTTTGGCAGGATTTTGCTGTAAGTGCATGGTGCCTGAATAAGGCTTAATGCTGTGATATTTGGCTGCCTCTAAATTACTGGAAAGTACTCATTTTTTCATATTTGATACTAACCTAATTCTCAAGCCATTACTTATGCCAAAAAATGCTAACTATGGAAACCACAAGTGAAACACACCAGTATAATGATACTGTAAAAGTGACCATATTTGCAGGAACTATATTTCATGGTACTAGACACTCATTTTAATCATGCAAAAAAAAATCCTCCTAAACATGGCCTTGTGTTCTTTCTAGCAGCTACTTGGGGTGTAAGGAAAGATTATCTGGTTTTTAAACTGGACATTATAAAGGCACATGCTTAAGAAAGCTATGGTCATTATCCAGACCTTAGACTCATTTGTATTTTATACAAAATGGAGGGTTACCTTGACAGAATATATTTTTGTTGCTGCTGCTGCTACTGAGTAGACTTGAGCTTTAAGATCTGCAATCAATACAGGTTAATCCAAGTGGAAATCATTCTCACCTGTTAGTTACAAGCTGTGCAAGATCAGGAAAGCAGGCTCCTGGCTCAATTTGTGATGTACAAAATGGGCCATAAATTATTAATGATGTTGTAGCCAAGTCCTTAGTCTAAGTTCTGAGCACAGAACAGTTTTGTCTCACTTGGCTCATTGGCCAGGATTGTGGTATATTAACACCCTGGGGATAAATGGCTTTGTCTGTGCATTTTTGTATTTCTATTTCAGGCTATATTTAACTGTTCTGTCCAACTGATCTTTGCCTTCCTAAACTTCTGCGAATTAGAGTGGAAAATATTTCATCACATCAGCTCTGAAGAGCAAAAACGAACTAGAAAGCAAAACAGAATGGATTTAAATTCTGTATCCACCATTTACCATTATATCAGTATAGAAACTACGAAAAGGTTAACAAACTGACATAAGTCAGGAAATTCAGAGTTAACTCTTACCCTGCAACTGGTTTTGGTGTGACACTCCAGTTGAAGTGACTTGTATCTTCCACCATTCGTAGTTTTAGCTTACAGGGCTCACAGAGCAGGGAGAAAAGCCATTTGACTTGGAAACCAAGAACTGTGTTTAGCTGAAACTCTGAAAGCGGAGCTATCTGTGTTATGAGCTTTGCTGTGGCTTTCAGCCTTCTCTGTTTTAAGTTGAAAAGCAAGTATGAATACATTATTAATGTAGTCTAAGAAAGAATCTCCTGCAATTGGATATCCATTCATTTATTTTCTTATAAGGAATGAACCTGAAGTCCAAACTCTAGAACCAGGATACTATTTATGTCAATTGTCCTCTTTGAGCAGCCTAACCTTCATCTTCTCTATATTTAATCAAGTCAGGTATGAAACAGCTTTGAGGTATTGGATTTATTTTCAGAGACATCAGTCACAGAAAAGACAAATGCCTTTGGATTTGGATTGGATTTTGAAAATTGGATTTTCCAGGGGTCTGAAGTGAGAAGTCAGAAGACTCTTCCCAGAACATGCAGTACTATGCATTTTTTGCAGGAGACATTATGAAATCAGTACCTTAGATAATAGAATAGAATACATTGTTTCTCTTTCAGTTTAAGGGACAGAAGAGCCCTTTGCGCTGTTCCTAAATTGCAAATTAATGCAGATAGCTAAATATTAATATGCTTTAGCTGAAACCTAGGGCTGATTACACATTGGGTAGGTATAGTACTGTAATTTATTGTAATGTACTTTAATTTTCTGTAATGTAATTTTGTTACATATTCTTAACTAGCGTTACTTTGACCTAGATGCCTGTTCAGCTTGTTATATGGCTCTGGAACATCCGTTGGATGACTAGCTTGGATTGAGCCATAGATAGCCAGGTAAAGCAAGCTTTTACATAAAATGAAAATGTAGGGCTAGTTGGTTGCTGGCCTTGCACAGGTGGGCAAAGAATGAGATTGTATATTTCTTGTATGCATCTGCAAATAGGCAGTCCCAGTCCCAGACCTTGCACGTCTGAGTCAGACCACTGAGGCATAAGTTAAAAAGTCAAGTCAAGACTATACCTTTGTTTGCTGCAGTTCCCCTACCTTAAAAACCATCAATTCCTATTAAGCACTGTAAAAAGTAAAGATTTATGGATGAAAAAATTGATGAAGTGCTAATTATTATTACTTACCAAGCTACATTTTCATCCCTCATCAACTTTGCTATGCCTCCACTGTCTAAAATGATCTAAGCCAAAATTATTCTACCAATGAACTCAACAACATGAAAATTACACCTTCCAAACACTTCAAGACCAGATCCTGCAAACACTTGAGTGTGAGTAGTCCCATTGACCTCAAGTTTGAACAAATAGATTGTGTGTAGGTATACACACAAATTACATCCTTTCCCCAGATGTTCTGAACAGAGTTTCCCAACATAGTTAACAATAGCTGTAGACTGAAACATGGAACTTAGTATTTCACAAATCTCAATGAAATCTAAGCAATACTTCATTTTTGGAAAACATCTGGTTAAGTAGGGCTGAGTATTCACATGGAACATTTTTGTGGCATGCATTGTAGAATTATTCTGTCTTTCTTTTTGAGTGATCTAAAAATTTAGTGACTTAGATCATTGGGGACACTGAACTACTTTTGCTGAGAGGTGCCCGTAAGCTAAAAGCTGTCTCCATCTGGTAAATAGTCTTTATTTTCATCACACAAGTCATTTGTTTCTATTAGTAATTTTCATATCACAGTTTCTTTATTTTTTCAAACAACTGAACATAATGAAACAAGAGTATCTATTGAACAAGTTCAACACAGTCTAAAGGTTGTATAAATGAAGAGCTGCTAGTAAAATAAAGGAATTCTGCAGTACAAATGTACAAATTTATTGTATTATATTCCAAGTGCATAATGTTTTATTTCAAATTAGGTGAAGATGAACAGCACAAACATTAACAAAATAAAGAGTAACTTTAAAAAAAATAATTAAGATCAGATCAGAAAGTCAGTAGTGATAAAACATGGCACACTACCATACATTAAACTGTGTACTGTGCATATGACTATGACATGATACAAAGTGCATTTGGAGGCTGAGAGCATATCACTTCTGAATTTCATTTTTAGAGTTTAATTTCTCAACCTTATCATTGTATTAGTTATTTTCTTTCTTTCTTTCTTTCTTTCTTTCTTTCTTTCTTTCTTTTTGCATGGAATACGGTAGTGATTTGAATATATAGTTCAGTTTTATCTCCTTTGACTGAGAGGTTGACTCTAACCCCAATAGAAAAACCTGATAATACAGTAGGGTATATGGCAAGACACCTCACCAGGCTTGTGAAAGTAAGGAAAGATTTTTAAAATCATTAAAATAAAACTGATCATTAGAGAGCAATTTTGTTCTTTTCAAAACTAGAATAAGTCAGAGTAGGACAGCTGTATCTCACGTGCCTGTGGAGATATTTGGTGAACATTTTATAATTTAGCCCCAGCTTCCATGCTCTGCTCTGTCAAGAAGTGCCATTTGAAGGCCAAAGGGAGAGACTAACTAGGCATTTGCCTAAGGCACCATCCTACAGACAGTACATGTAGAGATGACAGCCAAATGAGTTGATATGTAGATGTGCATATTGATAGATAATCCCCGTATCCTTTGGCCAGAACTGTTGCTGCTACTGCTTCCTCACTGGTATCCACTGGCATTTTAAAATGGAGGCTTCCTTTGATGTGATAAGCACACAAGACCAACGTCACTGGACAGTGATCCCTCCAATATTCCTTCTGCTTTATGCCCTATATTTAACTAGGAGAAGTGTTTACATTAAGATACTCCCTGCCTCTCCGCGAACTGTTGGCTTCTACTGCCTTATGAGGGGAGCAGACTTGTACTCCCTGTAATGTTGTGAATTAGGGGGACTGCACCTGGGAGAGACCAGTTACTGACTGACAGGCTACAGTGGGAAGAGAAAAGCTGTAACATTGCAAAGGCTCACAGAGATTTATGAACTGAGAATCTGAACTCTAACACACAAAACAAAATGACTACTATACTGATTTTTAACTTTTATACTTTCCTACCTGTATGCTGCCGACCAGATCTATATCAGAATAAATTTCAAATCTGTTCTGTTGATTTTTGTTTTTCTTCTCTCAAGAAATTTGCATTTGACTATGATTTGGGGGACACAACTGCATGCCTTTGAAGGCATAACAGAACCCAGGTGGGGCTCTGTCATGGATCCACAGCATCTGTGCTGCGCTCCAGCTTTTAAACAGTCTCTTGGAGGAACCCCTTTAAGTGTGGCAGACCCCATAGGATCCCACTCTTCCTTCAGGATAGAAGCAGTCTCACTGCCTCTGAGACAGCGCTGTGCTCCAGCACTCCTGCCTCACATGGTGAGCTTTTCCAGGCGATCCAACTCAGATAGACTCAGTCAGAGACTTTTCTCCTCTTCAGGGACCAGTGCACCTCAGCAAGTATTTGCAGTTACACCAGACAGTGTTTTCAGAAGAGAGTAGGGATTATTAGTCTGCTGGAACACAGCATTGGAAGACCTTACGGTAGCATGAGGGGTGAAAGTAACTTAAAGGACTCACCGGTACGCCGGAGTCCTGAGCAGGGAGCAGGGCCTCAACTGGAAGGGGCATGACCTCAACCGGAAGAGGTGGGCCTTTAAATCCCAGGCTCGATTTAAAGGGCTTAGGGCTCTGGCTGCGGTAGCAGCGGCTGAGAGCCCTGGGCCCTTTAAATCACTGCCGGAGCTACCAGCTGCAGAGGTGTCTGGGAGCCCCGGGGCTTGGGTGGAATTTAAAGGGCCAGGGGCTCCTGGCTGCTGCTACCACAACTGAGCCCCAGGCCCGTTAAATTGCCGACAGAGCCCCGTGGACTCCCAGCTGCCGCCGCTACCTTGGGGCTCTGGCAGAGATTTAAAGGGCCCGGGGCCCCACTGCGGTACCGGTGGCCAGGAGCCCCTGGCCCTTTAAATCACTACTGGAGCCCCTCCGCAGCTACCCCAGGGCTCTGGCAGCGGGGCTCGGGCTGCCATTTAAAGGGCCCGGGGCTCCCACCCACCACTACTGCAGTGGAGCTCCGGGCCCTTTAAATCGTCGTCAGAGCCCTGGGGCTCCTGGCCGCCTCGCTACTCAGGGGATCTGGCAGTGGGGCTCTGGTGGCAATTTAAAGGGCCCAGGGCTCCGGCCGCTGCTGGAAGCCCCAGGCTCTTTAAATCGCCGGCCTGGCGAAGCCGGTCTGGTATGGGGCACCAGCTCTTGCCGGTACGCTGTACCGGCTTACTTTCACCTCTGGGTAGCATAGAGAAATAAATGTGAAGCGATTACCTCACTCACACATGCTCAGTATTAACCATTACTTCAGAGTTCTGATTGACAGCTCTGATCTTTAAAACCAGTTGTCACCGGGATGAGTGGGCTATGGCCCGCTAGCTGCTCAGTTATTTGACCTCTTTGTCACCCCTTACTGGTCTTTGTTGTTAGGTGCAAATGTTCTGGTCATTGGGGATTTCCCATGGTGTTCTGAGAATTCTGTAGTGTTGTGGGTTGGTTTCAGCAGGTTCCAATCAGTTCCTTAACAACCCATTCATTGCACCCCAGACAATGAGGTGACACACCATATATCTCCTGTTTTACTCCAAGAGCAGACTTAATGCTTTTGCCTCCACTGAGCACCAATGGAAAGTACAGACGAAAATTGAGGCACACATAGCAGCTGTCAAAAGTTCCAAAAAGCTCCTATTTCAGAGATTCACATGTCTCAGAGTATCCAGGACTATAAAAAGAGGCTCAGACAGCTTTGCAATATTTTCCTAAAGTAGTGCCATAGATGACAGATGGAGCTCCATACTGGCAGAAAGTATGCCCTCCAACCATAGAGTTGTCTAGGTAAGGTGGCCCAGTATTACAACAGATATCAAAGATACACAGCCTGACTGGGTCAGTTCTTTATTCCCTTCATGAGGAAGTTGCAAGTTTGTAGGGACTCTCCTATATGTCTAATGGAGAGACAAATTAATAAAATGTGTATGTTCTTCATATAAGAGGGAAGATAAAGTCCAGGACTTCCTCAACACCAAGTGTACATTACCCAGTCTCATCTTTAACAAGTCATCTCTTTTCATGTGAATGTTACAATATATGTTTAATAAGAGGGATGTTTGTAAGGACAACTGTATTTGACAGAAGTATGGAAGAGCATGTTGATGTTGGCCCAGTCTTACATAGCAGTTCTCTCTCTGGCTGAATGTATCCCTGGAAGGAAGAAGCAAGAAGAAATCAAGTTAGGTTTTTTTTTATTTATAATGTTGAAAAGCTTGAAGAAGGCCCCAAAAATGGATTTTAATCCAAGTCAGCATTGTTTACATGGGTGTGGCTATGAGACACTACTTCTCTTGGACTATTACTTAATGCCCACAGCACTCCATTTCAAAGACTGCTGCCTGGATCAAAGTGAAATGCTCATAGTATGTTATGAGTGGATATGTGGATATAGCTGTTATACTCAGAGAGCCACTGTTCTATGTTTATTCTCCATTAGTCCATAGGTATTTATTCAAGACTGTTTCTTCTTTTGGCTTTCTAGACATTTCTTGACTTCTGAATGCTTTCAGTAGATTTTCTTTATACATTGAGACACTGGTGCCGACTTTGTGATTTGCCAGGGGTGCTTGACCCCTGCCCAGGCCCCGCCCCCTCTCCACGCCTTCCTTCAAGCCCCCACCTCTGCCCCGCCTCTCCCTGTCCCATTCTGCCCCCTCCCCTGAGCACACCCTGCCCGCATCCCCCCCAGCGCCTTCTGCACCCTACTGAACAGCTGATCCCCAGCGGGTGGGAGGTACTGGGTGGGGGAGGGGGAGGAGCTGATCAGCGGGGCTGCCGGTGGGTGCTGAGCACCCACTATGTTTTTTTTGAGTTGGCGCCTATGCATTGAGACTTCATTGTAATGTCATCTCTACTGTTCTCTTCTGGATATTTCTTTGGGCAGCCATGTGTGCTTTCATTTCTTGCTCATGGACTGTGTCTGAATTTTGTTGTCACACATTCATGCATTAGTTATAAGTATTGTTTTTAATTTGGTGGAACTTGCAGTTTTTTCAGATGACTTATTTTCTCAGATATAATCCAGATCCAATTTCCTTGATTTCTTCCATCTGTTCACTGGAGATTGTTCAATGATCATCCCATCTATGGTAAAGTATGGTAAAGATCTTTTCACTTAAGCTCCAATATGCCTCATTGTGCTCATTTCATATTCCCATTATTGTCTGCATTCATCTACTTTATGTTCTCCAGTTTTTATCTATGATGGGAATTGTGCATGGCTTATTTTTACTACAAAGTGCTACCTATTACCACCTTTACAGATGTATTCTCTGTCATCACACACCACCACATATTGTTTGCTCATACGTTTTATATGCCAAAGTTTAGACACTTGTCTTTAAAAAAATCAAACTCTGTCTCTTATAAGGCATTGCTAAATGAATGTTTACTATTTTTAAACACTTTCCCACATTATTTCTCAGTCATATCATTCTTCATATTGCATTGGATGAGCTCTTTCGTAGGTAGTCTTCAATTCTTTGGTCAGAATGAAGTCAGCTTTATAGTTAAAAGTTCTTTTTAGATTATAAATCTGAGGAACTGTCACAGATTGTGGTGTCGGTAGAGAAGGTTTTGGAACAAATTGATAAATTATACAGTAATCACCAGGACCAGATAGTATTCACCCAAGAGTTCTTAAGAAACTCAAGTATGAAATTGCAGAACTGTGATATGTAACCTACCCCTTAAATTAGCTGCTCTACCAGATGACTGGAGGATAGATTTTTAAATAGGCTCCAGAGGTGATCCTGGCAATTACAGGCTGGTAAACCTAACTCCAGTACCAGGCAAATTTGTTGAAATTATAGTAAAGAATAGAATTATGAGGCACATAGATGAACAACGTATGTTGGGGAAAAGTCAACATAGCTTTTGTAAAGGGAACTCATGCCTCATGATGCTATAGGAATTCTTTGAGGGTTCATCAAGCATGTGGCAAGGGTGATCTGGTCGATACAGTGCACTTGGATTTTCAGAAAGCCTTTGACAAGGTCCTACACCAAAGGCTCATAAGCAAAATAAGCTGTCATGGAATAAGGAGGAAAGTCCTCTCATGGATCAGAAACTAGTCAAAAGATAGGAAACAAATGGCAGGAAATAAACAATCAGTTTTCACCATGGAAAGAGGTAAGTAGAGGGGTCCCCCAGTGATCAATACTAGAACCAGTGCTGTTCAACCTGTTCATAAATGATTTGGAAAAAAAGGGGGTAAACAGGGAGATGGCAAAGTTTGCAGACAATACAAAATTACTTATGATAGTTAAGTTCAAAGCTAACTGCAAAGAGTTACAAAGGGATCTCACAAAACCAGGTGACTGGGAAACAAAATGACAGATAAAATTCAATGTTGATAAGTGCAAAATAATGCACATTGGAAAAATCCCAGATATAAATAGAAAATAATTGGTCTCAATTAGCTGTTACCACTCTTGAAAAAGATCCTGGAGTCATTGTGGATAGTTCTCTGAAAACATCTCATCATTTGAGTGCACTCAAATGAGCGAACAGAATGTTGGCAACCATTAGGAAAGTGATATATGGGACAAAAAATCATAATGCCACTATATAAATCCCTGGTATGCCCACACGTTGAATACTGTGTGCAGTTCTGTTTGCCCCATCTAAGAAAAACAGTATTAAAATTGGAAAAGGTACATAGAAGGGTAACAAAAATTATTAGGGTTATGGAACAGCTTCCGATGAAGTGAGCTGTAGCTCATGAAAGCTCATGCTCAAATAAATTGGTTAGTCTCTAAGATGCCACAAGTACTCCTTTTCTTCCACACAGGGGGATTTAAAAAAAAACTGGGGCTGTTCAATTTAGAAAAGAGATAACTAAGGGGGAATATGATAGAGGTCTAAACAATCATGAATGGTGTGGTTAAAAACGTGTTATTTAACCCTTCACGTAACAAAAGAACCAGGGCTCACCCAATGTAGTTAATAGGCAGCAAGGAAGTACTTCTTCACACAATGTACAGTCAATCCATAGAACTCATTGCCTGGGAATGTTGTGAAGGCCAAGACTATAACAAGGTTCAAAAAAGAACTAGATAATCTCATGGATGATATGTCAATCAATTGCTATTAGCCAGGATGGTCAGGGATGCAACCCCATTTTCTGGATGTCCCTAGACCTCTGACAGCCAGAAGCTGGACCTGGACAACAGAGGATGGATCACTTGATAACTGCCCTGCTCTGTTCATTCCCTCTGAAGCATGTGGTGCTGACCACTGTTGGCAGAGAGGAGACTGGGCAAGCTCGACCATTGGTCTGGCCCACTATGGCTATTCTTTTGTACATTTTGTGGCCTTAAGCACTTTTATATATTACTGAGCACTAAAGGCCACCTTAATTGCCCTATAACTGAGCACATTCTTTATTAATTAAGTTGTATTAACACTATTAGGTCATCTTCTAATGTAATCATATCTAAAAATCTCCCACTGCTTTCCATCTTTACCTAGCTCTTTCTCAGTGTGGGGCTGCTCTTTCATACGTACAAGGGAGAGTCAAAATATTTGTCAAGGCAATACCAAAGAGCATGTCAAATTAGTGCTCATTCCCATTCAAAGCTTTATGGGTGAATACAGGGAAAAGTCACAATATCTTTAAAAATCTTTGTGCCTTTCTATTAATATGGTCATCATTAGACTGACTTTAATCAGCCCTGAGGCTCAAAGTTGTCCTCCTAGATTACACCTTTTGCTCATGTCAGTATAGCAATTGTGCTCAGTTATTTGAACAGCACAACTGAAAGATGTTACTTAGAAGTGCAAAGATAAGGATGAATCCCTGTGCCTTGCTTTATCTCCCATGCTGTCTCATAATCCTCATTAAAATACATTTGTTTACCCTACCATCACTTATCTCCTCTCCTTCCCTTTGCATAGATCTTGATTAATGCCTTCGTGGTCTGATGAAAGGTAAGTGTCTGTAGATGTCTAGGCTGGACAGAGGAACTGGACTTTGAGTGGTGGCAGGAGTGCATTTTGTGGGGTGGTGAGTTGGAGTAATTATGAAGTAAAGCCAGGCATTTGGGGGTTGTGGTATCACAACTGAAGCATAAGGCAGACTCTTCATGAATGGGTGCCATGCCAGGAACAGCATATGCATCTAGCAGAGGTGGATTAAGATTTATTGGGGTCCTGGGCACGAAGAACATTTAGGCTCTCCCACCCCATTAAAAACATGAATATATCAAAATGCAGAGTGGCAGTGACAGAGGCTGTGTTTCACAGAGGGGGATCTGATAAGGTAATCATCTCCCTTGCCGCAAAGTGCAGCCCTCTTCCTGGTGGGGGCTGAGGTGGACCTTAGCCTCCTCTCGTCACAGGACCCTGTCCCCTGCTCCTCCTCTTCCCGCTGAGGCCCTGCTTCCTGGCCAGACTAGAAGCCAGAGCTGGGTCAGAGTAAGAGCTACGCAGGCAGCCTCCACTTGCCATGGGCAATGCGCCCAAGGAGGCGGAGACATGGGCCGGGGCGGCTCTTGGGCATCCCAGTCCCTGCCCAGGGGAGTTGGAGGATCTGGGAGTGGATAAGGAAGGGGATTGGCTAGTGTAGGAGTGGGGGATGTGGGAGTGAGGGGAGAGGGATGGGGCAGGGAACAGTGGGGAGGGGAAAGGAGATGGGATGGGGAGAAGGAAGTGGAGAAGGAAAAGAGAAGGGGAATGTGGGGGGGAACAGGAGCCCAGCACACCCAGACACGCCCCTGCTGAGTCCCATCCCCCTCTCTCAGAGCCCCCTGCTGAGCCCCAACCACCTTCACGTGGACCCCCCTGGAGAGTCCCATTGCCCCTGCATCCAGAACCCCCAACAAGCTCCTGTGCATCCAGATTACCCCCCAAGCCCGGACCCCCACTGAGCTGGCTGCACTCAGATAACCCCACACAGAACCCCACACCTGGATCCCCCACACTAAGCCCCTCCACACTTGGTTCCTGCCATGCTGAGCCTGCCTGCCCACACCTGGTACACCTGGCATGGAGGGGCAGGGTCCCAGGATATTTCTGGGGCAGGCCTGGCCCTTGCGCTGGGTCAGGGTAGAGTGCAGGCTCATCACTGGGTCACTGTCCCTAGCGGGGACTGCAGGGTGATCTCCCACCTCTATGCAGCCAGTGGCCTGTTTGCCCCACTGCCATGCTGGAGCCTCTACGTTTATTTATTGACAAATAAAATTTGCAGAATTTTAAAATGTGTGAAGAATTTATTTATTTATTTTTGGCAGAGAATTCTCTCATGAGTACTGTCTTCTGGCTGTTTCCCAGACTCATACTCTCATCCTTCTGGAGGTCCATCTACCTGGGGCAGCTTCCTTTCAATATATTGCTGAAAGAGCCTGCTCCCTATGACTCCTCAGCTACTGTAGCAGCTACCCCTACTGCCTGCCCTGCAACCTTCTTAGCCCCGACAGTGGTTGCAGGGCTAACAATCAGCCCCATCTGAGGAGGCAGCTAGTGTCTTAGAATATCAGGGTTGGAAGGGACCTCAGGAGGTCATCTAGTCCAACCTCCTGCTCAAACCAGGACCAATCCCCAATTTTTGCCCCAGATCCCAAATGGCCCCCTCAAGGATTGAACTCACAGGCCTGTGTTTAGCAGGCCAATGCTCAAACCACTGAGCTATCCCTCCCCCTCAACCCTTTCTTGTTAACCCTTTATTGGCTAGGACAGGTAGAGTCTGTACATACCCTATAACAATAGCATATACACTTTGAGCACTATTTTAATTTTTCGTGGTGGTTTGATGAAAAATGAATTGATACAGAGTTCAAAAATCACCCTTTTTGGTGATTTTTTCCACTGGATTGTCTCATTTTTCTTTGTACCCCTTTTTCAAGAAATCTGTGTGTGGCCACATTGTTGCTGAGCAAGTGCTGATTCCTGGAATACCAGTTATATATCAGTAGCATTTGTCTGTATATGAGAACGTAAGAATGGCCATACTGGGTCAGAACAAAGGTCCATCTAGCCCAGTATCCTGTCTTCTGACAGTGGCCAATGCTAGGTGCCCCCTGTAGAATATTTTATAACTTTACAGCCATAACAGAAAGTGTGTTTACCAAGGTGAACCCGCCAACTTGTTATTTGATGACAAAGCTGGCATAGTGTCAATGCCACACTCATTTTGAGGGGGAGAGAGTGAGGGATGGATGAATCAACTGCTTGCTAAAGATCTTGGAATCTTAGAAGAAAATTTCCTGAGCTGGGACTGAAAGCAGAAGTTCAAATATCACATCTTCTAAGAGCTGTTTAAATTCCCATGCAACTCCCTATCCTTATTATTGACAACAGCTACAAACCCAGACCAAGACATTTGGGAAAGGTTAGCAGCTCTTTCCTAACTGTCTTGGTCTGGACTAAACCAGTACCACAGCCTACTAAAATCTCTGGCCAGCAAAAATACCTCATGATTTAGCTTTCTATATTTACTTACCAAATGATGGAAAGTTTTAAAATACGGTACCTACTTTTACTAAAACATGCCACTTAAGTATTGAATAGGGAAATTTCATTAGCAAACTCCAGAATATTTAATATATGTGAAATACAATGAATTAGATGAACTGGTCTCATATTGACAACTGAACTGTGACCAACTTCAACATTTGCTTGGATATGATTTATAAGGACTAGACCAGTCATATGAAAGAATAATTAATCATCAACACACAATTTGATCCTGAGATACCTAAGAATGTCAGTCATGTTTGGAAGGAACATGGACACATCTCTGTTTGGTACCTCTTTTAGAGGTCAGATCAGTAACCAAATTCTTTAGTAAGATTGCTGAACATTCCTAGGCTATTTCTAATATTAAAAATATTTTCCAGGAAAAAAAAGTGAATCTGATGTTACCATCTGTCCATACATTTGAAGTCAAGGCAAGTTGGCCTTCTGATGAAAAAAAACCCAACAATTGAATGCTTTTATACTCCAGTATGCCAAGGGATACATGGTTTTAAAACAGTCACTGCTTCCCGGCCTGTTATTATCTATTAGATGAATAAAACCCTGGGAAAACAAAACTCCCTCTCAGTCACTGATAAGATGCACCGGCCTCTGCAATGCTGATTTAGCATGCCAGATATAGCAGCAGAGACTACAGGCTTTGCACTGTGGAGAGAATCAGGACAGCAGTGACAGCTACAGTGGGATATTGTAAAAGCCTAAAACAAATCATGAAAAATATTCAAGGGACTGAGACATGAGAAAAGAAGGAAGGAGGAAAAGGAACTAAAGGTAGGAGGGAACTTTAAGGTATGTGCTTAAGTAACTTTCCCCTCCCTCAAATCAGGGGTCGGCAACGTGTCGGTACACGGACACAAGTGTCCATAGTAAAAATTTTGAGGTCCATGGGGGGGGGGGGGCACTCACCTCAGGCGGCTCCCTGCAAGCGGCTCCTGGTCCCTGCTGTTGCTGGTGGAGGCATGGCCAGGCGGCTCTGTATTCTGCCTCCGTCACCCCCTCCCCAAGCACTGACTCCCCAGCTCCCAGCCCATTGGCCTGGAACCACCTGCAGACGGAGGCAGCAGGCCTGCAGAGCTGCCTGGCCACGCCTCAGCCAGCAACATCAGGGATAGGGAGCCACTTGCGGGGAGACACCCGAGCTGAGTTTAGCCTGAGGATTGTGCAGGTTCAGTCACACATTTCTCCATGAAGTTCAGTTGGATAGTGGGGTTTGGATGGGATTAATGCTAAATATGCATTTTAAAAAATGCTTTAATTGATTTTAAACCAAATTCCCTTGCATTGTTAACATAAGGAAATGGAATCGCATCACCTGTAAAGAGTCTGGTGTGTCTAAGTCTGCTGCTGGCAGATGCTATAGCACTAGGAATTGTCTTCAGCACTTAGAACCTGACCCAAAGCACTTTCAAGTTTATGGAAGGTTATCCATTGTTTTTAGTGGACTTTTGGATCAGGTCCTAAGTAAATTCAATGGAAACCAGTTTCTGCTCAGTTGTAAATAATGATTCAATAACCCAAAGGCAAATTTAGACTACACACATTAAACTTTATTTTGGTTAACATTCAACAGTGAAATTCTTCTCCTTGTCCAGTCTTAAAAACCAAGTGGAAATTGGTTTGCAGTTTCTGACGCAGGGCTCCAAAGTTTCACCAGTCGTGTTAACTTTCACTGGTTTTATGGTTCCCATCCAAAAGCTCAGGAATGCAGATTTTCATTAGAAAAACTTTGGGCCCAATCCTGCCAACATTTACACATGAGTAATTTTACTCATTTGTGTAGTTCCATTTAATTCAACATGAGTAAAATTATTTGCATGCTCGTTTCCAGGATTATTATTATTTATTATTTGTATAATTGCATGGCTAGGGTGCCACACACCAGTGGGCCAGATCCTCAATGGTGTAAATCGGTGTAGCCCCAATGGATAGGCGTATTTCAATTTATAACAGCTGAAGGTCTGGCTCAACATAGTTAACTATTTCACAACTGGTCAATTGAGAAGAAGCACCCAGCTAATTTGGGACTGTGGCCAGAAGTTTGAGATTGTAGGTCAATCTTGAGTACAGTACTACCACATTTTCCTCCACAATCTGAGCCTCTTGAGACCTATTGCTTTATGGGTGGGACACAAATTGTCATTAATTCATGCCCATTGTGCCTTTTTCTCTGCACTGTATTGTGAAATCCATGCAGAATACATCAGGTGTTTTTTTTTCTCCTTTCAGTTTTCTGGTTTATGTGGGTTTGTGTCATGAATTTGATGTGATTCAAATATAGTAATTTACAATAACAGAAATCTTGGAAACATTGCTTGTCCTCATTCGATTAAATGCCTCATTCCAGGCTGCATTGTGAGAGCCCTGATATGTTTGGAAACACAAAGAATCAGTTTGTTCCTGCAGGGGGCATTGCACTACAATAAAAAAGAGCTGTCAAAGCAGACAAGGACTCTCATTTTTACCAATTTGTGTCATAAAAGTTTATGGCAATAGTCCATCAAGCCTGGCCTCTTATTTCTTTTATTTTCAGAACGTGGCATTGGATTTATAGAAAAAGCCTCTAATAAACTTTTTCTCCACGGTTCTTGATGCTGTAGCTAAACAGAAATAAGATTTAAACTTCTTACTACTGAAGAACAGTTTTCAGTACCCCTGTTTTACTGATATTGATCATGAGGACTGTGACTCTGTTTAAAACACAAGAAAGAGGAGGGGAAGGGGACATAAAATAATTAATGACAAGATCGCATTAGTATAACTTAGCAATAGCACCACTATTTGACAAATTATTTGACAAATTTTGCTTTTCTTTGGTGAATCACTCTACTCTTTCTCTCTCTGTGTGTGTGTGTGTTTGTTTATTCAGTGGGTGTTAATCAGCTCTACTAAATAATTAGATTAGTTAAGGTGCTGTTCCTGATCTAATTTTATTTTAATAAGCACTTGGAAAAGTGCTGATAGAAAATATATTATTACAGATACAATTGGACAAAGACTTTTAACTTACCCTTCCTTTTCACTAAGGTCTTGTCTATACTAGGATTTTACAGATTCATAATGCCGAGTGAGTGCAGCTCACTTGATGAAAGTTGTAGCGTCGATAAGGGTCAGACTCAGACAGCTTACCACTGGTGGAGGTACACTCACAGGTTCAAAAGTCCTAACGTAGACAAGGCCTGAATATGTATATAAAATAGATACAGCTATCAGCTGGTTTGTTAGGGCAGTGGTTCTCAACCAGGGGTACACGTATGCCTCGGGGTATGCAGCGGTCTTCCAGAGGGACATCAGCTCATCTAGATATTTGCCTAGTTTTACAACAAGCTACATAAAAAGCACTAGCGAAGTCAGTACAAACTAAAATTTCAAACAGACAATGACTCGTTTATACTGCTCTATATACTATACACTGAAATGTAGGTACAATATTTATATTCCAACTGATTTATAGTTATATAATAAAAATAAGAAAGTAGGCTTCTTTGTTACCACTAATCCAATGCATGTTATTCCCTTATAGGAAGAATGGGTTCCTGATTAAGTTTTATCCTTCCAGAAAGGAGAAATCTGTACACTATCAGATGTTATTGTTGATTTATCAAAATGGTGTATCGGTTTTTAGGAGAGCCAGTTTAGACATCATAAGGTAGGCCAACATAGACCTAAGAGACATGCCAATTTAGCATGTCTGTAAGAGGACTAGTTAGTTGTGATTTACAGTATCAAAAGATAAAAGTTCCCAAATGGAGTCATATTTATTCTGATTCACTTGAAAAATTCCCTGGTTCTAGTTATACCAGGAAAAACAGAAGCCAGTACAGCTTGCTGACCAAATATTCATGGATTAGAAGCTTAATTCAAAATAGATATTTTTTGTTTCCTGATTTTGAGTTCATCCACAAAGTCCTTATAAATTGTATTGATTTGTTGACTACATTTTTCAAATCTGAAGGCAGGAGTTTGACAGTGTGCTTCTGAAACACTGCATTTTGTGATGATTTCTAGACAATGGAACCAATCGCCAGAGAACCTTTCGCTGTGGAGTTGTCTAGTTTTTCCATGTGTTCTTCATGCAAGAGTCCCTGTAGCTAGCTTTCTCAGGATTGCATGGAAGTCTGTCAGAAACTGTGGGACCAAATGACTCCATATTTTGTATGGCCAGTGGGTTGGATAAGAAGCTTCTTTTCTGGTCAGTGCTTCAGTACCTTTGCTAGCACTTGCTGGAGTAATGGAAAGGAGAAAATGTATGCAGAAATTAAGAGTAATCATAGTGGATAGTGTATCCATCGCTATCCACTGCTGCCTTTGCTGAAACTACTGTGGGTTAAAAATCAGTTTTAGTACACTGAAGTATCTAGCTTCAGATAATCCACTCTGAGAAAAATATATAGGGATTAGCTTTGGAAGGCTTCTTCCAATAGGTCTGTCCCTTTTTAAGTCATTGGCTATCACATTATCTGCCTGTGAAATGCGCTGAATGGTTATACAACTTCCAAAACTAACATAACTTCCAATTTTTTTACAGCCACAGTGTAGAGCCTTTCTTACTTGTATTCTCCCCAGTTTGGACAGGTAATACACTTCTGTACTGTTACCTGACCCCACTCTTGTGAGGGTGCCCTGACCTATTGATAACCTGCTGAATGCTTTCTAAATCAAAAGCAGATGCAATATATTTATGCTTAACAGAGCAGCTGATAAGTTTCATAAAGCACTTATATTACAGTGTCAAAATAGGCTCCTGTGACTGTTTTTGAGGCATCTTTCTAGCATTTCTGGGGTGAGAAAGTCTAGGAAGGAGTAAGAGTCTGTTGGCATTAGGTTCCCTCCTCACCGCAAGAGTTCCAGCCAGAAAATAACAAGGAAATTCTTGCTTCCCACTTGGTTAAAGATTTTTTCCATATAACAGACATCTCTGGATGTTTCTGGAATACTAATTAACCCTTGGATGGGCGAAGATACCCATGTAGCCTTGCTAAATTCCTTTATATGACAGAAGGAAGAGTTGTCACCTCTTGACATACAGTTGTTATAGTTTCTCTCTTGGGCCAGGAAATGTCACAGGTCAGAGCTGTGGCATTTAGGTTGAATCACAGAAAGGCTAAATTGAAGGTTTGATTTGGAATGGATTTTCCACATTTACCAAAAAATGTGAGGTCCTCAACAGATGCTTTGTGGCTGAGATATGCAGGTATATGAACAATTTGGATGATGCTTCATACAAGATATTGTTTAAGAAGATTAGCATTTTTTTTTATTTCCAGAGGCCTTGGGACATGAATGAAAGGTCACATAATTATATAAATCAGTGGTTCTCAAACTAGGGGCGCCTCTTGTTCAGGAAAAGCTCCTGGCGGGCCGGGCTGGTTTGTTTAGCTGCCACATCCACAGGTTCGGCCGATTACAGCCCCCACTGGCCGCGGTTCGCTGCTCCAGGCCAATGGGGGCTGTGGGAAGTGGCGCGGGCTGAAGGATATTTTGGCCGCCCTTCTTGCAGCCCCCATTGGCCTGGAGTGGTGAACCGTGGCCAGTGGGAGCCACAATTGGCCGAACCTGCGGATGCGGCAGGTAAACAAACCGGCCCGGCCCACCAGGGGCTTTCCCTGAGAAAGCAGCGCCCCTAGTTTGAGAACCACTGATATAAATGCCCTTAGGACAATGTAGAGGCCAAAACCCATACCCTTCATTCCTTCTCTGGAGAACCCTAGCAATTTTTGTATAATTTGGTGCGTGGTAATACTGAAAAAGTTTTTCTTACATCTATTATTGTCTACAATCACTTTTAAGTTCACACAGAAGACCTGGACCCTCAGAAGAAAGTTACTGTGTTTGACGTGTAGAACTTTAGGGTTAATTATCTTAGAATTGGGAGCTGAAAATACAGATCTTATCCACCTTTGTGGAATGTTTCCCTTTTGCACCAGTTCTGAGGCCTGCAACTAAACTTTCCTTGAGAGTAGAGGGTTCTTCAGCTGGCAGACAAAAGCATAGCAAGATCCAGTAGCAGAAAGTTAAAAGTAGAAAAATTCAAACTGAAAATAAGGTGCAAATTGTTAACAATGAGGGTAATTAACCATTGGAACAATTTATCATGGTATGTGGTAGATTCTCCATCACTTGGAGTGTTTAAATCAGGACTGCCTATCTATCTGAAATGACAAGTTAATGAGCTCCATAAAGGAATTAATGAATGAGGTTCTATGGCCTGTGTTTTGCAAGAGGTCAGACTAGATAATCCTAATGGTCCTGTCTGGCTTTAAAATCTATGATCACTTCCTCTGGCGCCAAAGAATCATCCCTGCCTCGGTTTATTTGTGAAAGAGGGATCCCCAGATTGGCAATTCAATTCAGTTTCACCCTACCCTGAGCACAGAGTGATGGATTTAATTGTTGGATGGTCATGTTGAAGAAGCTTGTGTGTCTACAGAGAACTTTATCCACCACAGCAATTTGAAGTATCCAATCTGCCTTGGCCCTAGTAATGCTGCAATCTGTTTGATCTATCAGTAGGACTGACAATCTTGCACATGTTGTAAAAAATAATAATCCTCCCTGGACTGGGGATTAAATGGGGATATCATTTTTATCTCTTTTCTTCTAGAAGTGTAAGCAACCCATCCACCTCAGAAGGGACCCCATTTGCCTTCCACCATCTATTT
This sequence comes from Chelonia mydas, assembly GCF_015237465.2. Classification (NCBI taxonomy): domain Eukaryota; kingdom Metazoa; phylum Chordata; order Testudines; family Cheloniidae; genus Chelonia; species Chelonia mydas. The sequence continues at coordinate 128,400,049 of NC_057849.1, forward strand.
GTCAGTGTGCACCCAATTTCAAGTGGCTTCTCTGCCCTTCAGTTTCTTTTTACAATGCTTTGGGTTGTAAAAGGTGGTGGCAGAAGCCTGAAGACTTCACTCACTAAATTCCCCTTCATATTGCACAGGAGTACAGTGTTTCAATTGAAGGGAAAAAATCTTCTTCAAAGGGGAATTTTGACCATTCAAAGCACTGCACTGAAAGTTTTCCTCCTGTATTCATGAACTGGTGGCATCAGAGATTAAAGCACTCACTCTTCGATCAGTTACATGATGGGGGTCATAGATTCTGGTAGCAGAACTGGGAATTACCTGACACATGACAGGGAGAAGGCCAGGAAAAAATAGTCCTGTAGCTCATGATATTTAAAGTTGGCTTGCTTTTCTCTGGCCTTTAAACTAGGTGAAGAAATGGACCGTCCAGAAAGCAGACAGCCCCCTATGTTTGTGGATATGTGTCTTGTGTTGTAGTGTGCACCCTATGTGGGCCCTGAATGGGTTAATGTGGGTCTGGGCCAACTATGTTTTCTGACTGCATCTGGATCAAGAACCAGGCCAGCTGTGTAGGAGCAGGCTTTTTAGAATCCAGGAAATTTGCAGCAGAAGAGGGGCTGCAAAACTAAAAACTCATTTCCATGATGGAATGAGGCGTGCAAAATAATAGCTAAAAAAAGGAACAAAGTGAAAGAAATAAGTAAGTGAAAAATACAATGAATAATGAACATCTAGTAAAGTATAAAAGAAGTAAGGCTATAGCACAAATAATTATTTAAAAAAATCAAAGAAAGAGAGTTGGAGAAAGTACTGTGGGAGGCTAAATAAAGATACAAAAACATCAGAAATATGTGGCCACATTGAAAGAATTTATGAAATTTAGAATAAAAGTAGTTACATCTCAGGTCTCATTGGGACTGACAAAATAGAAGTTCTGATAACAAGAAAGCAGAAGCAAAAATTTTCTGAGGGGTGAGTAATGATGAAAACCAAAGTGTAGGTTTTCACCAGATTAAAAGATAATTAATTGAAGAGAAGTAAGAACTATGTGGTTGGGGAAAACATGAAGATATTATGCAGAACGAAAGGTTTTATATGTGAAAAAGCTATTGATATAGGCAAAAATATGTCCCCGGGTAAAGATAATATATGCAATATAATGTTTAAATATCTTCCTGAAAGCAGTTTGAAGGTTCTCTTGGAATTGCATACCATGTGGTCTGTTTGGGGGACCATGTGCTGACTGTGTGGGTGCTGACCCTAACAGGATGCTAGGCAAGGCTGAGAGCTGAGAGCTTCTTAACAAGGCTTTGATCCCTAAGCCCTTTAGCGTCCATCAACACTTAACCAAGGTGCAGGGCTACTCAGGAAGACCAGGACTTTAAAAAGCCCACACCTAAGCAACCAGAGGAGCTAACAAAAAGGGGAGTTTTGCAAGTGAGTTTACAGGGGGAGTGTGTGTGTGTGTGTGGGGGGGGGGCTACATACACTTAACATTCCTTAAATTTCTTTAAACTTAAAGCCAAAACCACCCCACCCCCCGATAAAAACAAAACAACAAAGGAACGAGCTGAAGGAGTAAAAAAAGAATGCAGGTAGAAGACCAGCAACAGAGTGGGGGCTACCCAGCTTATTGCACCCAATGCAGCATGTATGATTACCTGCCCTATGAGGTGCAAGGAGCTCCTGGCCCTCAGAGATCATGTACAGGCTTTGGAGACCAGTGTGGCTGAACTGGAGCAGGTAAGTAAGAGAGAGAGGTACATAGATGAGACTTTCCAGGACACAGTAGAACGGTCCCACCCCTGGTCTGACAGCATCTGTGCTGTTGAGGAGGATGAAAGTCTCTGGGAAGGAGAACATCCAAATGGAGCAGAAGGAAATGATCCCATAGTTGGGACCCTCCTTCCAGAGGATGTTTTGGTATCCTCTCGCAGTGAGGATACCTCTCCGGGGGAGGGAACTCCGGTTATTAGGAAGAGACAAGTATTAGTAATGGGGGATTTGATCATTATAAACAGGGATAGCTGGTTTGTGATGACCGGGAGAACAGCATGGTGACTTGCCTGCCTGGTGTGAAGGTTGCGGATCTCTTGAGACATCTAGATAGACTTATGTGTAGTGCTGGAGAGGAGCCAGTGGTCATGGTACATTTAGTTACCAATGGACACAGGGAAGGATAGGAGAGAGATCCTAGAGACCAAATTTAGACTGCTAGGTAAGAGATTGAAGTCCAGGTCCTCTATGGTAGCATTCTCTGAAATGCTTCCAATTCCACGTGCAGGGCCAGTTCAACATGCAGAACTGCATGGTCTCAATACATGGATGAGACGATGGTGTAGGGAGGAGGGGTTTTGATTTATTAGGAACTGGGGAAACTTTTGGGAAAGGGGGAGGAAGGATGGGCTTCACCTAAACCAAAATGGAACTGTTTGCACTTAAAATTAAAAAGGTCATAGAGCAGTTTTTAAACTAAGAGTGGGGGAAAGCTGACAGGTGTGGAGGAGCACATGGTTCAGACATCCCTTAGGATCTATAAATGGGGATTCCCTATGTCCTAATAAGGAGGAGAGAATGGAAGATGATAAAATGCAGGTAGGATCTGATGAGAAACAGGCAAATGAAAAACAGTCTCATTCAATTATATCATGTAATGGCAGACAGCTAAAAAGTGAAAAGTTTTTAAAGTGCTTATACACCAATGCTAGAAGTCTAAATAATAAGATAGGTGAACTAGAGTGCCTCATATTAAATGAGGATGTTATATAATAGGTGTGACGGGTTTACTCCCCTTCTGGGATGCCACCTGATGTACTGGGATTTCACCAAACCCGCCTGCTCCACTAGCCTGGGCTCCCTCTCCCTGTTTTGCTGAATCAGTCTCTTGGGCCTCTGGCAGCACACACACACAGATAGGGACACTCCCAGCTGCAGACATAGACTGAAGTCAGCTCTGTGTGAGAGGATTCACCCAGCACTCATGTACACACCCCCTTTGGGGAATAAACCCCAAATAAGAATGTCTTGCTCTGTATAGAAAGATCTGCACAGCGCAAGCTCTTAAAAGTTCACCCTCTCCCTCAGTGTGAAGAGAGATATGCACAACTTCTTGCCCCGCCCCTCCCCCCAGTTAGAAATTGCACAAACCGGGTTTAATAATAAACAAAACAAAGCACACATACTAAGCTTAAGATCTTAAAGAGACTGGTTTCAAGAAGTAATTTCTCACCCTAAATGTTATTTTAGGCAAGTTTCTGTACCTTAGAGTTCCTGTTATTTCTTCTTACAGACTGGACCCCTGTCTCAGTCTGAACTCCCCCCTGCCTTTCCCCTCAGGTTAGTTGCTTTGTCCCCTCAGGTACTTTCAGCAGTCTTTCTAGTTGGGTAGGCAATGGAGGAGAATTCAGATTAACCCCCTCCCCCGCCTCAAAAGGGATTTACCTGCCATGGGAAACCTTTGTTTGATCTCCAATATCCAAGGTAGTATTTTGTATTAGGTGATCTTATCACCTGATTTAGGAATGTCACAGCTACCTCTAAGGATGCATCTCAGGAAGGAGAGAGATTAGTATCTTCACAGTCTTATTGTTTCTTCCAAGGCTGTGATGGCTGGTTGCCCGGTGTGTGACTCCCAAATACACTTACAGTTGTAATTGTTCCATAGTCAATATTCCTGACTTGAGATACAGAAATGATACATGCATATAAATTGGATAATCACACTCAGTAAATCATAACCTTTCCAATGATATCTTACATGAGCCATCTTGCATAACGTATATCTTAGTTATGACATATTCATATCATAACCATATTTCTATGAAGAATATGGGGTGTAATGTCACAATAGGCATCAAAGAAACTTGGTGGAATGAGGATAATCAATGGGACATGGTAATACCAGGGTACAAAATATATCAGAAGGACAGAACAGGTCATGCTGGTGGGGGAATGGCATTATATGTGAAAGAAAGCAAAGAATCAAATGAAGTAGAAATCTTAAATGAACCAAACTGTACCATAGAACCTCTATGGATAGTAATTCCATGTTCAAATAATAAGAATATAGCAGAAGGGATATATTACTGACCACCTGACCAGGATGGTGATAGTGACTGTGAAATGTTCAGGGAGATTAGAGAGGCTACTAAAATAAAAAACTCAATAATAATGGTGGATTTCAGCTATCCCCATATTTACTCAGTACATGTCACCTCAGGACGGGATGAAGAGATAAAGTTTGTTCACACCTTCAATGACTGCTTCTTGGAGCAGCTAGTCCTGGAACCCACAAGAGGAGAGGCAATTCTTGACTTAGTCCGAAGTGGAGCACAGGATCGGGTCCAAGAGGTGAATATAGATGGACCGCTTGGTAATAGTAACCATAATATAATTAAATTTAACATCCCTGTGGCGGAAAAAAAACCACAGTGGCCCAACACTGTAGCATTTAATTTCAGAAAGGAGAACTATACAAAAATGAGGAGGTTAGTTAAACAGAAATTAAAAGGTACAGCACTAAAATCAAGCTGCATGGAAACTTTTTAAAGACACCATAATAGAGGCTCAATTTAAATGTATTCCCCAAATTAAAAAAACACAGTAAGAGAACCAAAAAAGCCACTGTGGCTAAACAACAAAGTAAAAGAAGCAGTGAGAGGCAAAAAGGCATCCTTTAAAAAGTGGAAGTTAAATCCTAATGAGAAAAATAGAAAGGAGCATAAACTCTGGCAAATGAAGTGTAAACATATAATTAGGAAGGTCAAAAAAGAATTTGAAGAACAACTAGCCAAAAACTCAAAAAGTAATAGCAAAAATTTTGTAGGTACATCTGAAGCAGGAAGCCTGCTAAACAACCCGTGGGGCCACTGGATGATCGAGATGCTAAAGCAACACTCAAGGATGATAAGGCCATTGCAGAGAAACTAAATGCATTTTTGCATCGGTCTTCACAGTTGAGGATGTGAGGGAGATTCCCAAACCTGAGCCATTCTTTTTAGGTGACAAATATGAGGAACTGTCCGAGATTGAGTTGTCATTACAGGAGGTTTTGGAACAAATTGATAAACTAAATAGTAATAAGTCACTAGGACCAGATGATATTCACCCAAGAGTTCTGAAGGAACTCAAATGTGAAATTGCAGAAGTACTAACTGTAGTTGGTAAACTATAATTTAAATCAGCTTCTGTACCAAATGACTGGAGGATAGCTAATGTGACGCCAATTTTTATAAAGGGCTCCAGAGGTGATCCCGGCAATTACAGGCCAGTCAGCTTTACGTCAGTACCAGGCAAACTAGTTGAAACTTTTGTAAAGAACAAAATTGCCAGACACATAGATGAACATAATTTGTTGGGGAAGAGTCAACATGTTTGTTGTAAAGGGAAATGATGCCTCAACAGTCTACTAGAATTCTTTGAGGGGATCAACAAGCATGTGGACAAGAGGGATCCAGTGGATATAGTGTATTTAGATTTTCAGAAAGCATTTGACAAGGTCCCTCACTATAGGCTCTTAAGCAAAGTAGGCTGTCATGGGATAACAGCAAATGTCCTCTTATGGATTGGTAACTGGTTAAAAGATAGGAAATAAAGGGTAGGAATAAATGGTCAGTATTCAGAATGGAGAGAGATAAATAGTGGTGTCCACCAGGGGTCTGTACTGGGCCCAGTCCTATTAAACATATTCATAAATGAACCGGAAAAAGGGGTAAACAGTGAGGTGGCAAAATTTGCAGATGATACAAAACTACTCGAAATAGTTAAGTCCCAGGCAGACTGCGAAGAGCTACAAAAGGATCTCTCAAAACTGGGTGAGTGGGCAACAAAATGGCAGATAAAATTTAATGTTGATAAATGCAAAGTAATGCACATTGGAAAACATAATCCCAACTATACATATAAAATGATGGGGGTCTAAATTAGCTGTTACCACTCAAGAAAGAGATCTTGGAGTCATTGTGGATAGTTCTCTGAAAACATCCACTCTGTGCAGTGGCAGTCAAGAAAGCTAACAGAATATTGGGAATCATTAAGAAAGGGATAGATAATAAGATAGAAAATATCGTATTGCCTCTCTATAAATCCATGTTAGGCCCACATCTTGACTATTACAGGGTTCAAAAAAGAACTAGATAAGTTCATGGAGGATAGGTCCATCAATGGCGGGATGGGCAGGGATGGTGTCCCTAGCCTCTGTTTGCCAGAAGCTGGGAATGGGAGACAGGGAATGGATGACTTGATGATTACCTGTTCTGTTCATTCCCTCTGGGGCACCTGGCATTGGTCGCTGTTGGAAGCTGGATACTTTGGTCTGACCCAGTATGCCCATTCTTATGTTCTTACATACAATATTATATGGGAAAAAAGAGTTATATTGCTATGGTGGAAACATGCAGTAGTAATTCCAATACAAAAACCAGGCAAACTATCCACAAAAATGCCCTCTTGGTCTGCCTGGATAACATTATGGAGAAAATGGTGAATGAATGTTTGCTTGCCTATTTGGAAAACAGTGGCATTACAGATAAGGTGCAGGGTGGTTTTAAGGAGAGGAAGATGCACCATCAACTATATTGTTAAACTGGAAACTGAAATACAAAAAAGTATGAGAAACAAAGATGGGAGTGGATGAGTCGTTACTCTAACTAGAAACTATTTCCCCATGCTAATTTCCCACTACTGTTACTCATACCTTCTTGTCAACTGTTTGAAATGGGCTATCCTAATTATCACTACAAAAGTTTTTTTCTCCTGCTGATAATAGCCCATCTTAATTGATTGGTCTTGTTAGAGCTGGTATGGCAATCCCCATTTTTTCATGTTCTCTGTATATATATATCTTCCTACTGTATTTTCCACTGCATACATCTGATGAAGTCGGCTTTAGCCCACAAAAGCTTATGCTCAAATAAATTTGTTAGTCTCTAAGGTGCCACAAGTACTCCCCATTCTTTCTAAAGATTTCATGATAGTTGTCTTTCTAGATATTGAAAAAACATATGATATGTTATAGAGAGAAGGCTTATTACACAAAGTAGGCACAATAGGGATAAGGGGAACAATATATGGATGAATTAGAGAATTTTTAAGTAAATGGACCACGCAGGTCAGAAAGTTGGGAAAGTTATGTCCAATATATAATAAAATTGGTACACCACAGGAAAGTGTTGCAAGCCTGATATTACTTAGTGTTATGATAAATGATCATCCAAAACAAATAAATGCTCTAGTAGGTGTTTCTCTATGTGCAATAATTGTGCTCTATGGGTTAGGAGCAGGAACATTGAGGTGGCTATAAAGAGAATCAACAAAGCACTATGAGAGACTTCTGACTGGGGAAATACATGGGATTTCAAGTTCAGAGTTGCTAAAACCAAAGTACTGATCTTCACAAAAAGGAAAGCTACAAAGGAATGAAAATCCTCTCTATGGAGAACAAATAGATATAGTTAAAAGGTTGAAATTCCTAGGGGTAACATTTGATAATAAATTACTTTGGAAAGATCATACAGACTATGTTAAAGATAAATGCCAAGAAAGGATCAACCCTCTTAAAAGTATGTCTGGGGCTAATGGGGGAGGGGGCAGTTGGATAAAAAAAAACACTGCTGATGTTATACAGAGCCTTAATCATACCAGTTATCGAATATGGATGCTAAGCTTTTGGGTCTGCATCAAAATCAAAACTTAAAAAATGTGATTTAATACAAGTACAGGCACTGCAAGTTGCATGTGGTGCATTTATTACAACACTCACATGCGTGCCACAGATAGCTGCTAGTGAAATGACAGTGACTCTACGAACAAAACTACTGGACCTAACTTTCTGGATCACATTTAGTGTGAATTGCAATAATGAAAGTACCAGATAAATTGATGGTGATTGTTGGGAATTCAGTAGACAGACTAAAGCACACAATGTTAGAACTCCACATATCATTTGAGTTAAAATATGGATGGAGGAGTTGAAAGACAAGGAAAAGCTAAACAAAGTTAAAACGTTTAGTCATGAGAAAATTAGTTATGGAAGGAAAGCTATGTGTCCAAATATAGCTTTAGATTTATTTTATAAGCTTATGAGTAAAAAAGCAGACAATTGCTATAAAAAACAAAGTGTAACAGTATATAGACAAAAGGTGGAATTGTTTTTGTCAAATATGTACAGATGGGCCCAAAAAAGAAAAAATCAGACATAGAAATGGTATATTGTATATCAAAATTAGGAATTAGTGAATTAAAAAAAATATCTGATTTTGTGGCAGTCATGACAGCTGAATAAATAGCAATAACGCTAGCATTAAACTGGATCTGGGATGTATGCCTAGAAGCAGCAGTCATTTTGTTTTATTCAATATGAGGTCTTATGGGTGTTTCTGTGTGTAAAAGCAATTTAATCAATGAAATTATATTTCTCGTAACAGAGTTAGTACAAATGGGGATACATGTAGCATTAGTTTGAATCGCAACACACACTGGGATAACAGGGAACTAAATGGAGGACAAAGCAACTAAAAGCACTGTAAGAAATGGAAGGATTGACACAGAAATACCCTTGAGTAAATAGGAATTCAAAAGCTTAGTAGAGAACACATTTTTTAAAAGGAATGACAAAAAATTTGGATCCATAACAAGTGAGGAAGAAGATTTTTTTGAATTGTGGCCTATAGTTGAGGATAACAACATACTTCAGGGCCCGGGTAGGAAAAATGAAGTGATTTTGTTTAGAATACTAACTAGCTATTGTGGTTTAATTGAAAATCTTTTTAGAATCAGTAAATACAAAGATGGATTATGTGCATACTGTCAGGTAGAAGAAACAATTGATCCCCTTTTATGGGTATGAAAGGGCTTTGATAAAGAAAGGGAAATGTTTTTTGATTAATTTAAATGGCTTAAGATGACAAATGTTGCATTATGTTATTCAGTTAAAATATCTGGGAAATGGGGTAGTATTAGAAGGCGTTGTTATGTTACTTGAAAGACATAGGACAGAATGAGAGACTATAAACCATCAGGTATTTAAGAATTATAGGTGCTGTCAGCTATAGATTATCCAGTCAAGTCTGCTTCACCATGAAAAAAAAGAGGGTCTGCAGAGAGAGAATCTGCAGTCACTCCCTAGGAATAGTGAGGAGGAAGCCCAAGGGGAAGAATAGGGATCCTAGCCTGATTAGAGAAGAGTGGCAAGCATCTGGGGAGTCATTAAGAGGCCATTTGGGTGGAGCAGACCTTAGTGAGCACTCTGAACGAAGGGCAGAATTTGGACTGCCAGCAGGAGAGAACCCTGGGAGACGTTCTGTGGAGGAACAGAGCAAAGAGAACGTAAGAGGAAAAAGCAGCAAGGATTGGGATTGCACAGACCTTGGCTGCTGGTTATAGCGACCCTCAGCTGGAACCTGGTGGAGTGGCAGGGCTGGATTCCCCTACTAGTTACTAGCAAGGTATCATGAGTCCAGAGAAGGGGACAATGATATTTGGAAATATAGGCGCTGACTCCGTGGGTGCTCTGGGGCTGGAGCACCTATGGGAAAAAATAGTGGGTGCTCAGCACCCCCTGGTGGCCCCACGAATCTGCTCCTCCCCGTCTCCCCCAGCACCTTCTGCCTGCCAGTGATCAGCTGTTCAGCAACATTCAGGGGGTGCTGGAGGAAGGAGGGGGAAGAGCGAGGGCAGGAAGAGGAGGAGGGAGGGCGGGGTGCGCTCGGGGGAGGGGATGGAATGGGATGGAAAGAGGCGGAGTGGGGGCAGGAAGAGGTGGGGTTAGGGTCAGGCCTTGGGGGAAGGGGTGGAGTGGGGGCAGGGCCTGGGGAGGAACAGAGGTCAAACACCTCCCAGGGACACCAGCAAATCGGAGCCTCTGTTTGGAAAGACCTAAGGCAAGGATGTGAGGACAAGGGACCAAAGACCCTTTTGTAAGGACATTAGACTCTTTTATGTTGGGCTTTTTGTTACCCCAGTGGGGGTGAGCTAAATTGTGACCTGGTTGAGTTACAGGAAAAGAGACCACTCCAGCAACTGAGCAACCATCGGCAGGTGTGCCAAATTGAAAGACACCAGTGATGTCACACCTGGCCACAAGGAGGACTTCCTGCATTGAGTAAACCCCTTCACAGGTTTTGTCAAATGCTGTGGGTCTCACACGCAGGCCTGCCAAGTGAGAGCTTTAGTCCCTGCACCACCACACCAGAAGGTCAGATGAGGGAACTACAGCTGATACCCCATCACCAGAGGCTGCATCCACTGACGAAGCTGGGTCAGGTGACTAGCAGCAGACTGCTGATTGGAAACCACTGAGCATAAAGAAAGGACATCAGAAAGGAGCAAGATGAATGAAATATGTACAGAATTCTACAATAACCTCTATTCCTCATATGTCAATGTCCAGTGTACACTGTCAAGGCACCAGGTTACAGAAGAAGTTCCGGACATTATGTGGGAAGAAACTGAATATGTAGTTCATAACATGAAGAGAGGGAAGAGTCTGGGACTGGATGATGTTTGGCCAGAATATCTCAAAGCAGGGGAAGATACTCTTTTCAAAACATTGGTGCAATGGTTCACCATCTATGTCTATAGCAAGCATGTTCCAGATGCACGGAAGAAATCGAAAAGAATACTGTTGATGAAGAAAGGCAATCCAGAAGAACTGAGCAACTACCATCTGATCACGCTCCTCTCACAAGTGTATAAAGTCTTCACTGGCATCATACTCAGCCGGATTAAGAAGGATTTTGATATGCACAAAAGCAGAGTACAAGCTGGTTTCTGCTCAGGGTATTTGACAGTTGATCACATCCACTCTGTTCTGCAGCTCATCAAAAATGCAAGGAATACAAAGCACCATTGTGTATTGCATTTGTCAACTATAAAAAGGCATTTGACTTGGTAGAGATTAACACTGTACTCAACATGCTCAATAATATCGGAATAGTCCTGAGGTACATCGACCTGCTGGAAGAAATTAACTGCAATTGCTTGACAGAGATAACATTACTCTGTGTCTCCTGCATTATTACTATATGCAGAGGAGTCAGACAAGGCGACACAATCTCACCAAAGCTGTTTGCAGCATTACTGAAGTCACTGTTCAAGAAATTGAACTGGGAAGAAGGAATCAGAATTGATGGAGAACAGTTAACGCATCTTCTCTTTGCTGACGACTGTGTAATACTGGCAAAGGACACAGCAGAACTGGAGAACAAATTGCAGCAACTGGAAACACTTTTGCATAATATCGGGTTGGAAGTGAACACGTTGAAGACGAAGTGGATGAGGAATGAGCATGTGTAGAAGGAATCATCACTGTAAATGGGAAAGAAATCAAGGAGGTCGACAAATATATTTACCTGGGTCAGCAGCTGAGCAGAGACAACTCATTCGAAGGGCAATGCAGTAGGAGGCAAAAGGCGGGGTGGGCAAGTTTCAACAAAATAACAATGTCTCTAGTGGATGATGAACTGCCCATGAAGAAAAGGAAAGAACTGTTTTAACTCCACTATTCTGCCAGCAATGATATATGGAACAGAAAGCCGGTCAACAATGAAAGCGGAGGAAGAAAAATTCGCTGTCACCCAGAGAACAATTAAAATGTGAATGTGTAAGATATCACTCTGTGATCATATATCGAATGAGGAGATCAGAAAGCGTACAGAGGTGAACGATGTAGTGCATTCAATGTACGATGCAAAGCGAAGATGTGCAGGTCATGTAGTCCTCAAGCAAGACAATAGGTGAACAACCCGCATCAGTGACCGGATCTCCAGAGACCACAAGCAACCATTGGGCAGACCGAAAACATGCTGGGCCTATCCCATGACAAAACTCTTTGGCCAGAAATGGAAAGAATGTGCTCACAACAAAATAGAACGGTGTGGCGTTCGTGGAGGGACGGACAAGCACAAGCCGGACAAAGGTGACAAAGATAATAAAGCTTTCTGTTCCAGTCCTGCCCCTTGTCTGAGCAACTAGTTGCTAGATCTGCTGCTGACCAGATGCCCTAAGACCAAGTTCCTGCCTCCTTGCCTCGTTCCTGCTCCTTGCTCCTGTTACTGTGCCTTGTTCCTGGTTTCTGCTTCCTTGCCCTAAATTCAATGACTAACGCCAGTTTGATGCTTGGCATGACTTCTGTTTCCAATTCCAGCTTAATCTTTGATGTGGCTACCAACTCTGACCCTGGCACAGATCTTTGGCATGGCTCCTGCCTCTGGATTGATCCTTGGCATGACTTTTGACTCTGACTCTGGCTTTGACCTTTGGCATGACTTCCATCTGTGACCCTGACGCCACCCCCTTGCTCTGACTGGTAGGTCAGACTGCCCTGCCAGGTCTCTTATCATGGGCGGGAACGGAGGGATAATTCCTGGGAAGGAGTTTGGTCAAATAATCAAGCGGCTGTGAAACTAGCAGGCTGAGACAGAATCAGGTGTGAACATAAAAAAATTCTTTAAGAAAATTCTTCAAGAAAATCTGAAAATGACAAAGTCACTGAGGGTATTGACCGGAAGGCCACATTGCAGGGGAGCAGGCATTCCTCCATGAAGCCACATGAGCAACAGTTGAACAATTTGTGACTGTAAAGTTAGCACTTATATAATACAGGGGATCTCAGCCTTCAGTGTGAGAGACAGGTAGCCCTTACTTCATGTCCTCTTAAAAGTGTAAGTGGTTACTTATTAGGAAAAAAATGTTTCACTATTTCATTAAGTATATAGTCTCTTATTGGCCTTTACATGTTGCTCCAGAAGCAAAAATAACTTATGATTGAATTTCCAAATGACACGCTTAAAATTTCAAATATAAAATGGATATTATTTTTCCTGTAGGCAAAGAATGGGGACAGACCCTGAACTAGTGTAGGTTGGTGAAGATCCATTTTATACCAGCTGAGGATCTGATCTATGATGTGTATATTTGGAATAATGTTGCTTGTCTAAGAACTGGCATAGTAACACATTGTTTTTGTACTTGATATTATTAACCCTCGGACTGTTTTAGCAATTGGTAAGGGACATCCACAAAAAAATGCAGAATTATAAGCTTGGATTTGTGGTTATGGACTATGGTTAGGGTTTCCAGAAAAATAGGATTCTCAACTGTGGCAGAATTGCATGTCTCAAACTTCAAATATTAATTATCAGCAAGACAGGCTTCAGACAGAGTTAAAGTTTACTGATGACTGGAGACAGACGTTTTGGCAGTCTCAGCCACCAGTCTGCATTTCCTGAGCATAAAAACTCAAAATAATAGAATTAATCATATTTTACTGGCAATGGAAATTAAAATGATCTTTTTTTTGGATGATGCAGATTTTCATATTATACAAAACCTTTCCTGTAAAGAAATTATTTTGGACGAGTGGCCTTCCTCAAGGTACCAGCACAGTCCACTCAGTCTAATGACTTGACCACCTATTTTAATATGGAACAAGGTGATTAACAAATGAGAGCGGAGGGAAGAGAAGAAACATATACATATGTAAAATGTGAGAGTTTAACTTTTTAAAGAGAGCATATATGTAAAATGTATAAAATATTACTTCATTTGTCATCTTTCCTCCTATTTTAGCTGCATGTTTTGAGAATATTTATAGGGAGCAAAATACCTCATACTAGTCAGGACTTAGTTGTTGAGATGGACATCAGTGCCTTTTCACAGATGACCTCTCAGGGTTTGATCAACTCCATTTAAATGACCTATATTGAACTGATTGAAACCATAAGGGGTCTCAAACATATTAAAGACTGAAGTCCTTGGCAGCCAGTAGTCACTATCAAATAAGCAATTTTATATTTTACCTACCTCAGAAGACATGTTTGGCCATCTTACACTAAAACATCTTACACTTAAACTATACCTTGATATTACTTCTGTTCATGCAACCATCCTGATTTTAGTGCAGTGGAGGGCAACCTAAGGCCCACGGACTGCATGCTGCCCACCAGGGTAATCTGATTGCGGGCCACAAGACATTTTGCTGATGTTGACCGTCAGCAGGCATGGCCCCCCGCAATTCTCAGTGGCCGCAGTTCACTGTTCCCTGCCATCTGGAGCTGCGGGAAGCAGCGGCCAGCACGTCCCTGTGGCCTGCAATCAGATTACCCTTATGGGCCGCATGCGGCCCATGGGTTGCAGGTTGCCCACTACTTTTTTAGTGGAATGGATGTTTGTAAATAAAGGCTACATCTAGCTTAGGGGTCAGATAATATTTAATGTGAGTCCTATCAATCAGGGGATGCTGAGGCTTCTCTGGAAGATTTCGCATCTCATATTTATAGTCTTGGTCTTCCTGCTACCCAGAGAAGATGGGACAGCATGCTAAGACTCCCACATTTTATATCACACTGTAAAACTACAAGCAAACCCAAATTTAAATATGCACAGAATCTAATTTTTCAGTCTTTTTGCTAAATATATTTTACAAAGAAAAAAAATAGTCCTGGCTTGTGAGAAGCATGGCGATGAATCAAACTTTCTTTCACTGAGGCCATGTCTACACTACTGGCTAAACTGGCACTGCTATGATCAATGCAGCCATGTTGATTCAATGAAGACACACTTAAGTCGATGGGAGAGTGTCCCCTGTCGACATAGCATGGTGCAGATACCGCTGTAAGTTGACCTAAGTTACGTTGACTTCAGTTATGTAATTTATGTAACTAAACTAGCGTAACTTAGATTGTTTTACAGCTTTAGTGTAGACTAGCCCTGAGTCAAATCCCAATCTTCCCCCAACATGGGATGGAGTCCAGAAAGTGGGCCTTGGTTTGGTTGAACTTTAAGTTAGCAGAGCACAGTTGGAATCCTCATGAGAAGCTCCCTGTGGTCACCCACATCCTTCTCCTGAAAGCATAGTCTGCGATTCCATTCCCAACTCACATATCTGGCAGCGACATTGTCCTGTGCTGTAATTTCCTCCCGATATCCCTGAAGGGAATTAGTGTGTTTTTATCTGACTGACAGCTGGGCACACAGCAACCAGGCTCTTCCCATCAAGTGCTAGAGCTGGCTGACAGCTCCAAAATAGATTTAGTAGCTTGCAATGGAGGCCATTAGCTTCAAGAACCCACACACATGTCCTGCCTTGCACAGAATAATGGAAAGTCCGCAACAGAGCTCCCCACAGCCACTCCTTCCCACAAGCATTGATTGCAAGAAGCTCAGACTGAGCATCTCTGTCTTCAGGCTATTCTCTCACCTTCTGCAGGCAGCATCACATCAGTGCTGCAGTAGCCTCTGTGACCACTACACAGGAAAAAGAAAAGGTCCATGATCCACAGTGGCAAGAGTGAACATCTTGTCTGCATGAGTTCTCTGTCCTTTTTAGGCCTTTGCAGTTCTCACAAAAATAAGGCTGACTGTCTTAAAGATTGGTTAGTCCAATATGGAGCTCCTTCATGAAATAGGGGGCCTGCATAGCCCTAAGGATTTAGGCTGTTATTGGAATTACACACCTGCATGCAAGGGCTTTTCAAGCAGATGTATTGGTTTGTCATGAATGATCTTGTTGAGGATTGTTTTGGTTATCCTAGAGCTCTGTTACCTGGGAATGGACGACACAAACAGTTGACAAGTAAGCAAATGACAATGTTCCAAATTATATAATAGTTATAAACAAATGATGATCCACTAGTAAATATATACTTTCAACCCTGAAAGCAAAAGATTACTGAGCTGATGTACTATGTGACCCTAAATACTGTTGCACTTTCCCTGAAATCTGAAAGTTTGAAGGACTTTATATTCTCCACTGTCTGGAAATTGGGGACTAAGCACCAGGGAGGGCTTCCTTAAAGAAGTATTAGATCCTGCAAAAGGAAAGTGACAATATTCCTCTGTTTTAAGGGAAATTAATCATATGCCAAGAAACCTGAACTTCCTCTTTGATGACAGCTTCACTGATGCTGAGAAAAGTAGCAGTTGAGGGAGGTCATCATCAAGGAGAGAAAACCATCCATGAAAATTAACCTAGAGACCTAGCATTTAATACAGTACTTTGTGGGGAGCCTTTAGAGTGAGCAGAGATGCAGGATGATGTGGTCTTGGTGGCTGGTGTTGATGATGATGCAGGCTGCTGCAATCTAAACTAACTGAATCTTCCCTAATGTTGATCTGTTCATACCTAAGTATTTGCCAGAATCCAACCTGGAGGTCATAAAGGAATGGATCTCTCTGGCTGAGTCCATGTTTCGTAACAGAGAGTACAGACTTCTGGCTATTCGTAGATAGAATAAACCATTCTTGTGGGTGTCTTCATAAGGATTGGAGAATCCAGATTTGGATGTTCAGTTTAGAATGTTTGAATGTTTATCCAAACTTCTCCGAACCATTGAATTTTATCTTCACCCTCACTCTCTCCTCCCTAACTTCTCCTTTCTTCCAATAGTCCCGCCAGATCTGTCTCCTTTCCTGCACCCTAATATTCCCTCTCTCTCCCACCTCCTTGCCATTTGAAAAATAGTGATGTAACTATTTTGGGAATCTCACACAAGTCTTCAGTAGCTCTGCAAGAGTCTGCTCACTGCTCATTCATTCTCTTATTTGAGCTAAGGGTTCCTGCAGCCAGAAGCTCAAATTGCATTATAATTTGGGATGTGAGGGAGGTCATAGAAATTGTATCATGACATGAAGATTAAGGAAATTTATTGAAATTTGAAAAGAAAAATGTTGGGTTTATTTCAGTGAAAAGGATGAGATTTGGGCTTGGACAACTTGGTTTTAATTTCAAGACAATTTTCAATATCTGTTTATAAGGTATATGAAGCAAATGTGTATTTCTCCTCTTAAATTTGGGATTTTTCTCCTAATTCTTCCTTTAAAAAAATTTCAACAACTCCATGAATAGTCAGACTGGTTAAATACACTAATAATGCAGATCCAGAGAGTCAAATAATTAAGGTCACTGTGGTCAGAAAAATATTCCCCTTGGTTCACTTTCAATTTTCCTATCTTAAGATATTTATAGCCTCTTATGCTTCTAAGAAGTTGTGAGAAAATGTCAGTTTTCACTTTTACAAAATGTGGCAAAACTGAGAATGTTCCTGGAATTATCATTCAAAATTCTCTCTCGTTTCCAAAAAAATGAGTAAAATTCCTTACGATCTTCAACCCTTTATAATGGACTACTTAAGGAGAAATTAAGCAAAACCTTTTATCGTTGTCCTGTTCATTGGTTGGTTTTGTGGTGCTGTGCTGTCATCTGAACTTATCTTTGTTGAAATCAGCAGACTTCCACTAAATGAAAAGTTATGTGGTTTTGGCTTTTTTGAAAAAAACAACCTACAAAAGATAAATAATGCTGGTTTTCCTTGTATGTACATATGCTTTCCACTTTAATTCTAATTAATTTAGTTAAGGGCCCCTTTACTGTTCTTCACAGTTTCTGTTCCCCCGTCAGAAATCCTCATCTCTTTTAATAAAAAGGATTCTTGTCTCTTTTACACCATTCTCATGATTTCCAGTGAGATTTTCTTTTTGAAGAAAGTTCCCATTTGACTGCTTCTTTCCAGTTTCTAATGGTATCCAAGTTAGTGGTGCACCCGAACACTTCAGAAGAACTTAGCTTTGAAGTTTGGCCTCCAAAATGTCGTCTTTGCTTGCTTATTTATTTGTCTGTATTCCCATCACCATAATATCTGGGCTCACATTGTCCCAGAAATTAAAGACAGAAATCCCTGCTGTTCTGTTTCAGACAACTTCAGCTCCTTTTTTTCAGAATTTTTGGGTTAGCTGTTAACTCTTGCTGATCACCCCTTTTCAGAACTATGTCAGTAAATGAATGGATTCCAATCCCCAGAGCAGAAAAAAACCTTCTGTTTCACAAGATTTTTTTTGTTTTGTTTTGTTTTCTTGTTAAGTTGTAAAAAGTTTGTGTGTCTGCTGTGGAACTTTCATTGCACATGCATCATAGATATTTAGGTCAGAAGGGACCATTAAACGTATGCTACATGTATGTGCTCTGGAAGGCATGTTATGTATTTTGTGAAAACTAGGTTCCCATTTTATGAAAATGTTTTTGTGTGATCATGTTCTAGAATTAGTCATATGTGCATGTTATTATTCTGCCTTATTTTTCAAATTTGTGGCACTTCTGGGTCATCATGATTTGCTGAAAGTTTGCTGAAATCCTGACTCTGCTGAAGAGAGTACATGAGAAGCTACATGGGGTTAGCTGGTTCCTAGGTAGAGTGCTGCTTGTGGGACTCTAGAGCTTTCTGAATTCTCATGACCTGGTGACCTCTGGCTACTCATGCACCACAACTGCTCTTGGGAATTCAGTGATATATAGAGTAGAAGTGCTCTAGAGCTAGCTTGGTAATTCTGAATTCTCATGACCCACTGACCCTTGGTCATTCATGCACCATGACTACCCCTGGGAAATTGATAGATTGCTACCCTCACACAATATTGGGTTCAGAGGATCTCTCTTAGTGCTATTTAGCATTACAATACACTCAGTGTTCAGGTATATGCCATTTGCCATTCAAAACAGAATTCTGCAAAAGTTATCCCATACAGTATGTTGATTATATAACAACTTATTGGATAAGGTAAAGAGATTATATAACAACTTATTGGATAAGGTAAAGAGATTTTTCAGATCCACATGGCTAACAGATGATGAGACAATAAAGTAGCATTGACCAAAAAATTAGGACAATCTCTTTGAAATACTGAAGACAAAGCCATGTGATTCTCGAAAGATATGTGATTTGAAAATAGAATGAAAAAGGTGCGGGTCCAGGCCTGAATTAACAATCCAAATAAACAATGGCAGAAGAAGGTGAATTTTTATTTGGCCATGGTGAAAAATTTTGTTTATATCTGGGAAAGAGCAATACTGACACAACCAGAGCAGCTAACAGAAGGAGTTTTCCTGGGATCTGCCTGAGAGGAGGTACGCATAGGGCTGCATTAAGGAGGCTGTGCTGGTGAGTATCTGAGTGTTTGTTTGTTGTGAGTATCTGAGTGTTTGTATCTGAGTGTTTGTTGTGAGGACAGTTTGACCGTGTGCTTGATTGGTTGTTTGAAAAGGGCGGGAACTGGGAGTGCTTTGTTCCAGGTGAGCCTTAAGTGTGCCTGACTGTATAAAAAGCCAGTCAGCTGCGAACCAGCTGAGCAGCGACCAGCAGGAGTTTGCTTGGGAGTTCGTCTGGGGAGAGCCCACTGAGGCTTACATCTTGCCGGATTCTCTGAGTAATTACTACAACTCCTGAGGAAGCTCATAGAAGGAAGGTAATATGGATGGGGGGTGTTCAGCTGTTGTGACCTGCACTGGATGTGCTATGTTTGTCTTTCTTCCACAGGACAGAAGCGACTTTGTCTGTACAAAGTGCAAGCTGGTCTCCATATTGGAAGAGAAGGTTCAAGGTCTGGAGCAACAGGTATCGACCCTGTGTTGCATAAGAGAAACTGAAGATTTCCTGGACAGACGTCAGGATATGCTTCTATGGGCACAAGGTTCTGAAGATTCAGAGCAGGCTGCGCAGCGGGGACAGGAGGATGGTGAAGAAATTTGGCATCATGTGACCTCCAGAAGAAAAAAGGGGAATGTCCATGTACCAGCAACGCAGATACAGGTAAGTAACCGTTTTCATGTTCTCTCCACAGGTATTAATGCAGAGAGTGGACCAGATGATAGGTCTGAGGGAAGGGAGCAGAAGGAGACTCCGCCGACTGGAAGGCATGAGATGCACTGTTCTAGGGTTGGGGATTCCACGACCACCGCTCCCAAGAGAAGGAGGCGGGTGATGGTGGTCGGGGACTCTCTCCTCAGGGGGACTGAGTCATCTATCTGCCGCCCCGACCGGGAAAACCGAGAAGTCTGCTGCTGCCAGGAGCTAAGATTCACGATGTGATGGAGAGACTGCCAAGACTTATCAAGCCCTCGGATCGCTACCCCTTCCTGCTTCTCCACGTGGGCACCAATGATACTGCCAAGAATGACCTTGAGCGAATCACTGCAGACTGCTTGGCTCTGGGAAGAAGGATAAAGGAGTTTGAGGCGCAAGTGTTCTCGTCCATCCTCCCCATGGAAGGAAAAGGCCTGGGTAGAGACCGTCGAATCGTGAAAGTCAACGAATGGCTACGCAGGTGGTGTCGGAGAGAAGGCTTTGGATTCTTTGACCATGGGATGGTGTTCCAAGAAGGAGAAGTGCTAGGCAGAGATGGGCTCCACCTAATGAAGAGAGGGAAGAGCATCTTTGCAAGCAGGCTGGCTAACCTAGTGAGGAGGGCCTTAAACTAGGTTCACCGGGGGAAGAAAACCAAAGCCCTGAGGTAAATGGGGAAGTGGGATACCGGGAGGAAGCACAAGCAGGAGCGCGTGAGAGGGGGAGGGCTCCTGCCTCATATTGAGAAAGAGGGGCGATCAGCGGGTTATCTCAAGTGCCTATACACAAATACACGAAGCCTGGGAAACAAGCAGGGGGAACTGGAAGTCCTGGCAAAGTCAAGGAATTATGATGTGATTGGAATTACAGAGACTTGGTGGGATAACTCACATGACTGGAGTACTGTCATGGATGGATATAAGCTGTTCAGGAAGGACAGGCAGGGCAGAAAAGGTGGGGGAGTTGCACTGTATGTAAGAGAGCAGTATGACTGCTCAGAGCTCATGTATGAAACTGCAGAAAAACCTGAGAGTCTCTGGATTAAGTTTAGAAGTGTGAACAACAAGGGTGATGTCGTGGTGGGAGTCTACTATAGACCACCGGACCGGGGGATGAGGTGGACGAGGCTTTCTTCCGGCAACTCGCAGAAGTTACTATATCGCATGCCCTGGTTCTCATGGGAGACTTCAATCACCCTGATATCTGCTGGGAGAGCAATACAGCGGTGCACAGACAATCCAGGAAGTTTTTGGAAAATGTAGGGGACAATTTCCTGGTGCAAGTGCTGGAGGAACCAACTAGGGGCAGAGATCTTCTTGACCTGCTGCTCATAAACTGGGAAGAATTAGTAGGGGAAGCAAAAGTGGATGGGAACCTGGGAGGCAGTGACCATGAGATGGTCGAGTTCAGGATCCTGACACAAGGAAGAAACGAAAGCAGCAGAATACGGACCCTGGACTTCAGAAAAGCAGACTTTGACTCCCTCAGGGAACTGATGGGCAAGATCCCCTGGGAGAATAACATGAGGGGGAAAGGAGTCCAGGAGAGCTGGCTGTATTTTAAAGAATCCTTATTGAGGTTACAGGGACAAACCATCCCGATGTGTAGAAAGAATAGTAAATATGGCAGGCGACCAGCTTGGCTTAACAGTGAAATCCTTGCTGATCTTAAACACAAAAAAGAAGCTTACAATAAGTGGAAGATTGGACAAATGACCAGGGATGAGTATAAAAATATTGCTCGGGCATGGAGGAGTGAAATCAGGAAGGCCAAATCACACCTGGAGTTGCAGCTGGCAAGAGATGTTAAGAGTAACAAAAAGGGCTTCTTCAGGTTTGTTAACAACAAGAAGAAAGTCAAGGAAAGTGTGGGCCCCTTACTGAATGAGGGAGGCAACCTAGTGACAGAGGATGTGGAAAAAGCTAATGTACTCAATGCTTTTTTTGCCTCTGTCTTTCAGACTACTGTACTGGGCAGCACAGCATGGGGAGGAGGTGACCAGCCCTCTGTGCAGAAAGAAGTGGTTCAGGACTATTTAGAAAAGCTGGACGTGCACAAGTCCATGGGGCCGGATGCGTTGCATCCGAGAGTGCTAAAGGAGTTGGTGGATGTGATTGCAGAGCCATTGGCCATTATCTTTGAAAACTCATGGCGATCGGGAGAAGTCCCGGATGACTGGAAAAAGGCTAATGTGGTGCCCATCTTTAAAAAAGGGAAGAAGGAGGATCCTGGGAACTACAGGCCAGTCAGCCTCACCTCAGTCCCTGGAAAAATCGTGGAGCAGATCCTCAAGGAATCAATTCTGAAGCACTTAGAGGAGAGGAAAGTGACCAGGAACAGTCAGCATAGATTGACCAAGGGCAAATCATGCTTGACTAATCTAATTGCCTTCTATGACGAGATAACTGGCTCTGTGGATGAAGGGAAAGCAGTGGACGTGTTGTTCCTTGACTTTAGCAAAGCTTTTGACATGGTCTCCCACAGTATTCTTGCCAGCAAGTTAAAGAAGTATGGGCTGGATGAATGGACTATAAGGTGGATAGAAAACTGGCTAGATTGTCAGGCTCAACAGGTAGTGATCAATGGCTCCATGTCTAGTTGGCAGCCAGTATCAAGTGGAGTGCCCCAAGGGTCGGTCCTGGGGCCGGTTTTGTTCAATACCTTCATAAATGATCTGGAGGATGGTTTGGATTGCACCCTCAGCAAGTTTGCAGATGACACTAAACTGGGAGGAGAGGTAGATACGCTGGAGGGTAGGGATAGGATACAGCGGGACCTAGACAAATTGGAGGATTGGGCCAAAAGAAATCTGATGAGGTTCAACAAGGACAAATGCAGAGTCCTGCACTTAGGACGGAAGAATCCAATGCACCCCTACAGACTAGGGACCGAATGGCTCAGCAGCAGTTCTGCAGAAAAGGACCTAGGGGTTACAGTGGACGAGAAGCTGGATATGAGTCAACAGTGTGCCCTTGTTGCCAAGAAGGCCAATGGCATTTTGGGATGTATAAGTAGGGGCATTGCCAGCAGATCGAGGTACGTGATCATTCCCCTCTATTCGACATTGGTGAGGCCTCATCTGGAGTACTGTGTCCAGTTTTGGGCCCCACACTACAAGAAGGATGTGGAAAAATTGGAGAGAGTCCAGCGGAGGGCAACAACAATGATTAGGGGACTGGAACACATGAGTTGTGAGGAGAGGCTGAGGGAACTAGGGATGTTTAGTCTACGGAAGAGAAGAATGAGGGGGGATTTGATAGCTGCTTTCAACTACCTGAAAGGGGGTTCCAAAGAGGATGGCTCTAGACTGTTCTCAGTGGTAGCAGATGACAGAACAAGGAGTAATGGTCTCAAGTTGCAGTGGGGGAGATTTAGGTTGGATCTTAGGAAAAACTTTTTCACTAGGAGGGTGGTGAAACACTGCAATGCGTTCCCTAGGGAGGTGGTGGAATCTCTTTCCTTAGAAGTTTTTAAGGTCAGGCTTGACAAAGCCCTGGCTCGGATGATTTAATTGGGGATCCGTCCTGCTTTGAGCAGGGGGTTGGACTAGATGACCTCCTGAGGTCCCTTCCAACCCTGATATTCTATGATTCTATGAACCATCACCCAGACCAATTTTCACTATTGAAGCAGATAATAAAAAATATGATTAGATGGCCTGACAAAAAACATGAGGAAAGGAAAGGGGTTTTTTTCAGTTGTACACTGAGTTTACTGATGATAAATATTAGGACTGAGGCAAGTTGCAGTGTTACACTTCCAGTAATCTTTTGTATATAAGTATTAATACCTTGGGAGTCTTTAAATTTAAGAATACTAAAGAAATAACAATGCCTATTTTCACACAAAACCTGTGAAGGAGCAGATTTCCACTATCTGTATTGAAACCATTTTAAGATCTATACTTTTAAGCAACTATTTATACTGACTGCAAATTGTTTTAGAGTTGGTAAATTGATTGGAGTTCAATCGTCTCCATTTCACTGCTTATTTTTACTTCTGTAGTAGCAACTATTGGCCACAAAGTCTTCACAGTGAAACTCTAGTAAGACAGAGGGGCCTTGTTTTGGATCTGTTGACCCTGAGATGTAGGCATGAGCCTAATTATTTTCCAACCCTTGCTCCTTGTTTGATATTACCAATATTTATTTAATCTAGTTATTGTGGAATGTGTACATTTAAACTGCCCTTAATGTCCCAAGTGGCTATCTCCCTTATCCAATCTAACATAATTAGGAATAGGTATATTTTCATGTTGCATGATAATCATTCCACTCTGTTTTGGCAGTTGAACTTTGAGGGAATTTTTAAAGAAAATTCCTTGTATTATAAAGAGTAGCAAAACTAAAAAAAGGTTGAACTCTTCGGTGATATGGGTCAGCTGATTTATGCTTTTGGGGCTCTAAAATTGCAGTGTAGATGTTCAGGCTTGGACTGGAGCCCAGGCTTTGACACCATCCCCGTTGTGGGTTCTGAGAATCCAGGCTCCAGTCTGAGTTTGAACGTCTACACTGCAGTTTTATAGCCCAGCAGCCCGAGCCCTGCAAGCCTGAGTCAGCTGTCCTGGGCCAGCCACGGCTGTGCCATGGGTCTTTTCTTGCACTGTAGACATACCCTCAGTGTGTAGTCTGAAAAAGACCTCCCAATTAAGAGAGACCTTCTTTTTTGGAATATTGACAAGATTATTTTACATACATTGCCTGTCACTGATGGAAAGAATTCTGAACTTTTGAAAGAAGATGAAAAATATTTTATGGAACATTCTCATGGTAGAAAAACAAGTCATACAAACTTTTTAAACTTGTTATTCTACCCTAAGTGTTTTCCATAGAATATTTTTCATCCAGTTTCAAAGATTCAGTGTTCTTTCTGGTAGTGACAGCGATGTCTACATAGTAATATCATCAACATTGCAAGAAACGAGGTCTCGGTTGATTTCAGGAGCCTTAAGAAGATAATAAATACAAATATGTGAAACTGGAATACCAGAAAATTAACGACATTCATCCTAATCTAGGGCCTAAAGCTGCTATTGTTACTTTTGGGACCTCAGGGTGCTCAATAATGAAGGACTTAATTCTGGATATTTGAAGTCAATGGGTGTTTGCCATTGTTTTGTAAAACAGATTTTTTTTGTCTATAAAGTACCTTGTATAGTACCTCAGAGATCTTTGTGCGACATTTGGAAAGGTGGGAAATATATACTGTTGTCTAGTTCCATCCAATTTTGAATACCTTTCTGGAAATGTCATTGACCACAAGGAACATTAATTTTGGCACTTCCTAACATGTGAGTGCTTGACTTTGGAACCTTAATAATTTTCTTTTAATGTAGGTGTCTGTGTTTGTGTGTATATGTGTGTAATTATACCTATGTGGACCAGATCCATAGCTGGTGAAAATTGGCATACCCCCATTAACTTCAATGGAGCTATGACTATTTACACCAATTGAGGATGAAACTAAGGTTATGTGTACACTTCAAAAGAAATTGTGTTCTTAACTCAGGTTAGCTATCCCACATTAGTTCACTTAGGTTAAAATAGCAGTGAAAACATGGCACCTTGGCTTTTAACTTGGGTTAGCAGCTCAAGTTAAAGCTTATAAGGGAGCTGGAGGTTGAACTTCAGCTGCTAACCACAGTTAAAAGCTGAGTTGCCATGTCTTCACTACCATTTTAACCCAAGTTAGTTAATGCAAAGTTAAAATAGAGTGTGCTGGAAGAAGGAATCCTAGAGGAAGAGGAAGGCAAAAGCTCAAATTACAAATATATATATATATATATATATATATATATATATATATATATGTATATTCTGGCAGGTATTAACCAGATAAAACAAGTATACAAAACTGAACTGCCCCACCATATATCAAGATGGTTAATATTGATTTTCCACTGAATGCAAGGTATTTTCAACTGAATGCATCCGATGAAGTGAGCTGGAGCTCATGAAAGCTTATGCTCAAATAAATTTGTTAGTCTCTAAGGTGCCACAAGTACTCCTTTTCTTTTTGCGAATACAGACTAACACGGCTGCTACTCTGAAACCTGAATATTGATTTTGATTATAGACATGTATTTCAAGGGCATGGCCAAGTTTAGCCTCATCAGCATTCAGAATATATATGTGTATATATGTGTATATATATTCTGAATGCTGATGAGGCTAAAGTTGGCCATGCCCTTGAAAGGCATGTCTACAATCAAAATCAATATTAACCATCTTGATATATGGTGGGGCAGTTCAGTTTTGTATACCTGTTTTATCTTGTTAATACCTGTCAGAACTCAAGTATTTTGAACCATTTGTCATTCTTTTCTGCAATCAATTGAAAATGTTTTTAAAATGTGGTGCTGTTGCCCTAAGTTATTACTGGAGTGGGGGCATGGATCAATGTCCACGTCACACTCCCCATCAGTATCCGGCCCAAGCTGGGAAAGCTAATGATCTAACCCATGGATCAAATTTGGTGATGAATCTTGGTCATGTGCCACATGAGCCATGTTGCACATACATTAAGAAGAAGAAGATTACTGGAGGAAGAACTCCTCAGATGTTAGCTAAAATGCATAGTAAATAAAGTTCAGTGTCTCTAATCTTCTAATTATACTCCCTGTACTAATATGATGAGAAATGTTTAACCCAATAAAATGCAAGTTCCTTAAGTAACTGTTTAAACAATGTGTTAACAATCCATAGCTGCCCAGTGGAAGAACTATATTAGCAATCAGACTTTGTGTCTCAGGCCTAATAAAGTTTCAAAGAATAACCACATTGTTAAAGTGATGAGATGTTTATCCTTTAAAAACTGATTTTATAGCCTTCTCCATCAGATAATCTAAGGGAGTGTTTTTGGATTAGATTCTGGAGGGAGCTTTTTGCAAAAAGAGTTGTGATGGTAGGCAAAGGTTTTGTAAAAAAATAAAAAAGGTAATGGGGAAGTATATAAGAGAGAATTGAACATACAAGAGGTTGCCGCAGAAATATGAGGAATATAGATTATTTTAGATGTGTTGGGACTGTGTTATAATTCAAGTAAGATGAAAGTATGAAATTTATAAAGATTTGGAAATAGATAGCAATCTTTTTTTCAATTTTGACAGATTCTTGGGGTACACGTAACGTATTGCTGCATTTATCAGTAACTATTTGGCAGCTGTCACCATAAAACAAATTTGTTAGACATTGTGCCACATAGTCTCTGGCTCCTTATATAGATTTCTGAACAAGCTGTATGAATTATATTTCATATGCAACTTTTCAGAGTGAAGCCCAAAACATGCTACTCTATAGCTACAAATAGCTTTGATATCAGGCATTTTCACTAGCTTATGAAGCTACAGTAAAGACGACCTAGTTAAAGTTGTAGGACGTTTCTCTTCAAAGCCCTGGTTTAGGTGCCTATGACTTTTCCAAATCCTTGGCTTGAAATTTCTCATGGCGACACTTAGCCCAAAGGGAATATTATGCAATGTTTAAAGTAAATCAAAAAAGCTGTTTGAGTTAGATAGTTTATAAAAAGTTATGCTTTTTTCTTTTCAAAAACTGTTCTCCACTGTTGTCCACTGGTTTCTTGAAAATAGATGGCTCAGAAAAATGAAAATAATCAGTTTTAACTCATTCAGACTCAAAGTTCTAACTGTTGCATGTGGCATGCAGTGTCTCACAGACATTCTAAGACAGTGGTTCTCAGCCAGGGGTGCACGTACCCCAGGGAATGTGCAGAGGTCTTCCAGGGGGTACGTCAACTCATCTAGATATTTGCCTAGTTTTACAACAGGCTACAGAAAAAGCACCAGCGAAGTCAGTACAAACTAATATTTCATACAGACACTGACTTGTTTATACTGCTCTATAAACTACACACTGAAATGTAAGTACAGTATTTATATTCCAACTGATTTATTTTATAGTTATATAAGAAAAATAAGAAAGTAGGCAATTTTTCAATAATAGTGTGCTGTGATACTTTTGTACTCATATGTTTGATTCTGTAAGCTAATAGTTTTTAAGTGAGGTGAAACTTGCAGGTATGCAAGACAAATCAGACTCCTGAAAGGGGTTCAGTAATCTGGAAAGGTTGAGAGCCAGTGTTCTAAGAGACACATCTAGAGGGTTCTAGAAATGGGTACTGGAAATGCTGAAAGTCATATTTGCATACAATAGAATACAATGTATGCAAATTACCTCAGATATACAATTACCTCAGAATTACGAACACTTTGGGAATGGGGTTTCCAGTTTTCCAAAGAGAACATAGCAATTTTTCTTTCTAGGTGTTCGTTTGTTTTGTTTTGTGGTTTCCAAAACTTTATTGCGTTCCATTTGTCTTTCTCTGAAGCCTTTACAGTTGGACTCATGGTACTAAGGGTACATTGTTTTTATAAGTGGAGGGATAAAAAAGTAGCTCTTATAAAATGTTTTAAAACTGTCCATAATATTTCTAAAATAGGTTGTTATTCTGCTATGTATCTTTCTGATATGTAACTGATGTAGGAGATTATCTGGTTGTCTGTCTGTGTTCCTCGCATAAAAATTAATTCCAGCAGTCATGCCATTTCTTCCAGAGTTCCCTCTGTCTGGAATATTTTACCTCCTAATTTTCTCTCCATCTCTGGCCTGAACGTCATTACAAGCACAGACCTAGAAGAATAGTGACAAATTTCAAGACCTCATTAGACAAGAATATTATTACAAGATTGAAAGCTAAATTCCAAAATATGTGAAAGGTTTGGAATATAAGACAGCTGTCCAGTGACAGAGAACTCACTATGCTGTAGGAAAGAAAAGGAATTGTAGAGATTTTGGAACCTCAAAAAATGAATCTATCTATCTTCCTAAGAAGGTGGACAGGAGATGATGCAGGAGCTATGGATTTCTGCCAGCCTTCAACTGTCAGCTACTGTTCCAAGTAGAGTTTAGCAAAGATTCTATTTTGTTTTTCAGGGCTGAGGCTGGAGTGAATCAAAAGTATCGTTCATATTCATCTTTTTTCCCTCCCCCAAGGACTAAAGACCTGATCCTAAACTTATTGGAATCAATGGGAGTCTTTCATTAACATTTAATTTATCACTGTAGAATAGGTGCTGCCAAGAATGTTTTTATCACTTTAAAAACATCAGGCTTGACTAACTGGACCAAGCACCTCTCATTTTGTTGCAGACCACTGTGTTTAAATAGAGTTTAACTTACATAATTCTTCATATGTATTTTAAGGAAAACTGTATTTTGTTTAGCACAGCAGCCTGATTTTGCACAAAAAATTCTTCTCACTGTGAAACTATGAATTGTAATTTTTTTAAAAAAAGTTTTAATTACAGTTGGCATTTCTAAGCTACTTCTATCTTGCTAAAAAGTGACCATTATGTGTGTCATCAGGAGCACTGGAGCAAAGTACCAGGAAGACTGTAAATCATTTGTAAATCAATCAACCTGTTTTATTACTAGTTTAACAAAAAACTATAACTTTACTGTGTCAAATATTAAACATCTAATTTAGATGTGGAATATTAAGTCTATGCTTCTGATTGTTAAACTAATTAGTGAAAACAAAACATGACTGGAGTTACTTCTTCCTCCCTCCCCAGCCCACAGCCGGTCCAGTTTAGATCCCCGTGTTTTGGTTTATAATCCTAGGGGTATGAGAGGAATTCAGTCTTAAAAGTATCTTGTTTAGTTTGTTTAAAGAGATAACACTTTCCATTTTTGTCTCTTCATTACTCCCCCAGTTTAAGCAGTTATTCTTTTATAAAATTCAAATAACCCTCTGAGAATAAAACATGTATATTGCATACAATGTCAAATATTTAAAATACACAATTAATTATTTTAAATAAAGTAAGTTATCAGTTTCTAGAAAACAAGTTTTGGTGTCACCCATGCAACCCTTCAGAGAAGTAAGAAATGTTAAGTAAGAGTAACTGACAACAGGATATGTCCCCAGAGGTCAAGCAGAAATTCCTCTTATGTTTGGAAGTATAAATCCTTTCAAACGTTATCTGTCATGAGAAAGGAGCCTATGCATGGAGAATTAAGTAACTGCAGCAAGTCAATCCAGATTTGTAAATAAATAAAATTCTAAGCTTTCTAATATTTTTGTTAATTTGTAAAAACTGATTTTCAGACCTGGCCTACGTTATTGCAGGTGCAGTTTTGCTCCCACCTTCATTGTGGCTCTAATTTGTGATAACATGGAACCACACGATTGGCCTGTGAGCACAAATACCATCACTGACACTGCAAAAATGTCTAACTGCACCCATAATTCACTGCAGCAAGAAAACGATATGTGATTTCTATAGAGACCAAAACTGTGCCTGGAAAGCCTCCCTGGAGTACCTTCTACATTTGGGTGACTGTATGCAGAGACCACTGTCTCTGCAATTCATTATCAATTAGCATATGCAATATCCTAAAATAGCATAGTAAGATGGCCGCTAGTTCATGAGTTATTGCAACATATATGCTCGTGGTACAACATTACCCTTCAAATTATGCATTATCAATTAGCATATGCAAATTATATGTATGTAAAAAAAAAAAAAAACCAGCTTGCTTAGTGAGGGAGACCTAG
Organism: Chelonia mydas; assembly: GCF_015237465.2. Classification (NCBI taxonomy): domain Eukaryota; kingdom Metazoa; phylum Chordata; order Testudines; family Cheloniidae; genus Chelonia; species Chelonia mydas. Next base: position 128,430,231 of record NC_057849.1, read on the forward strand.
TTGCCACTATTACAATACAAGATATTAGAAGCACACATGTGTACACAGAACTACTAAAAATACAGGATAACAGTGCAACACATTTAGGGTATATTTGTACACCACATACTATTTTTGATATAGAAACATGATTTTATGCTATTTTTTCTAATTTTGTACATGTGACAATGTCCTATAAACATAGTTGAAGGGCCACTAGTTCATGAGTTATCGTGACATATATGCTCACTGGGTACATTACCCTGCGAATGTGGATGTGGGTTAAAAATTAGCCTTTCTTGTTTCTTTAGGTGTGAGATATATATATATATAGTGGGAGGAATTATGTATGCCTTTCTCTCAGAACATATAAATAAAAGTAAGTGATTGGACCCAGGGCAAATATTCTCAGTGCCATGCAGCAACCCTATAAGGTTGATTCTGCATTGTTATATCACACGAGCAGGCTATTCACATCCATGTAAAATAGGTGCAAACCAGCCTACATCATGAAGGCATGTTTTTCCATGAAGTTATGGATGTGCCAATGATGTGCCTTTGCTCTTGTAAAATCTAAGAGTGAGATCCTCAAACCCCTCAAACTTTGGCCCCTTTACAACAGGTAAAAGGATGGGAGCAGTGTAGAGGGGCTCCAGAAACCCCATATCCAGGTGGGAGAGGGTTCATTTAGTGCCTGCATTGTGAAAAATAACCATAAAGCTGTCTTCCAAGGACCCACTTGCAAGCCCTAGAGCAGGGGTGGCCAAATTTACTGACCTACCGAGCCAAATACGACAATCTTCAGAAGTTGGAGAGCCGGGGCACACATTCTGGGGGTTGGGGCTTGAACTCCTTGTGAGGTGCCTGCCGGGGCTTGGGGTTTCAGCCCCACTCCTGCTGAAGCCCCAAACCCTGGCAGGCAGGGCCGGATTTACACCGTACAAGCCCCTAAATCCAGCATCTTCAGCTAGGGTTGCCAGGTGTCTGATTTTTGAGCCCGGTTGAAAAGGGACCCTGTTGGCTCTGGTCCGCACTGCTGACAGGGCCACTAAAAGTCCGGTCAGCAGCGCAGCAGGGCTAAGGCAGGCTCCCGACTGCCCTGGCTCCGTGCGGCTCCTAGAAGTGGCTGGCATGTCTGGCTCCTAGCCAGAGGGGTGGCCATGGGGGCTCCGCCCACTGCCCCCACTGTGAGCGCTGACTCTGTAGCTCCCACTGGCTGGGAATTGATGCCAATAGGAGCTATGGGGGTGGCGCCTGTGGGCATGGGCAGCACACAGAGCCACCTGGCAGTGACTCCATCTAGGAGCCAGACATGCCAGTTGCTTTCCGGGAGCTGCCTGGGGTAAGCGCCAAATGGAGCCCACACTCCTCACCCCTTCCCAGGCCCAAGTCTCTGTTCCAGCCCTGAGCCGCCTCCTGCACTCATACTCCCTCCCAGAGACACACCCGCTCCTGCACCCCAGCCTCCTGCCCCAGCCTTGAACCCTCTCCTGCACCCAAACTCCCTCCCAGAATCTGCACCACTTCCAGCACCCCAACCCCCTGCTCCAGCCCTGAGCCCCCTGCTGCATCCCAAATTCCTCATCCTTGTCCCCACCCCAGAGTCCGCACCCTCATCCCAGAATCCATACCCCCTCCGACTCTCTGAACCTCTTGTCTCTAGTCCAGAGACCCTCCTTCACCACAAACTCCACATCCCTAGCCCCACCTCTTCCATGCCCCACCCAATGCTCGAGCCCTAAGCCCCTCCCACACCTAAATTCCCTCCCAGAGCCTGCAGCCCCTCTTGTATCCCAGTCCTCTGCCCCAGCCCTGAGCTCCCTCCTGCACCTCAAACTCCTCCTCCCTGACCCCACCCCAGAGCCCGCACCCCCAGCCGGAGCCCTCACCTCCTCCCACACTCCAACCTCCTGCCCCAGCCCGGTGAAAGTGAGTGAGGGTGGGAGATAGTGAGCAATGGAAGGAGGGAGAAGGGAGTGAGTGGGGGGCAGGGCTTCGGAGAAGGGGCAGGGCAGGGGGCATGGCAAGGGTGTTCAGTTTTCTGCAATCAGAAAGTTGGCAACTTTATCTTCAGCCCCCCCCCCCCCCCCCCCCCCGCCTACAGCTGACCTTCGTGTTTTCTGTAAAAAATGAAACTTTTACCCCACTTTTAACTTTTAGGCCCCCCTAGAACACCAGCACCCCTAGGCACATGCCTACTCTGCCTAATTGGAAATCTGGCCCTGCTGGCAGGCATGCTCCATAGGGCTGAAGCCCCGAGACCCCCCACCTCACTGGGCAGAAGCCCCTAGTCCACCATCCTGCTGAAATGCAGAGGCCATGAGCTCCCCTCCAGTCTGGTAGGTGGAAAATGGAGGATGGGGGGCTCTGCAAGCCACAATTTAACTGTAAGAGAGCCGCATGCAGATTGCAAGCCATGGTTTGGCTACCGCTGCCCTAGAGTATGAATATGCCAGACGCAGTAGCAATGGGAGAAGTGTGCTGGAGGCAGGCCCACAGCATGTAGTGTTTTGGAGACTCTGGGCAGCATTGTGGCCCAGGGGACAGCCTAGTGAAGACTCCAGTGCTGTGTAAGTTATGTCAGGGTCTGCTCCAGATACCAGAAAAGGCTATGATTGGGAGGGCACCAAAATGGCTTAAAGCCACCTTCGTGCCCCCACCTCATGGGCTGTGATTTCTGTGCTATGCCTTCTAGAAATGCAGCCTAGAATCTCATGCTAATTATTTGGCATGTGTGTGTGGGAGGACTGTTATTTCTGGAAAACTTCTGGTATGCTATCCATCCATGATGCTTAAGTTCTCCATTGCTGCTTATGGCTGTATGGCTGCCTGGACATAGGCAGCCAACTTTCGATGCTTTTATCAGATCTGAAGAATTTGTTCAGACTTCCTTGTTTTTGGAGGGGAGGGGGCAGATTCCCTCTGAGAAAGATGGTAGCCCCTCTGATGGCAGTCAGTCAGGGCTCAGTTTCAGCAATACAAGGGAGGGATGCCTGTTCCACTCTTTCAACAAAACTGACAAGAGGAAGAATTGGAGGAAGGGTCCATCCATGTTCTACTCAGTACTAGTAGCAAGAATTAGAGCCCAGCTTCTAGTCTGCTGCACAGAGACTGGAAAATATAGTATTTTGACCATTCTTGAACTATGTTTTACAAGCACTTGGCGAGTTAGGTAAAGAGGCTTTTATAATTTCTTGTAATAAAAATAGATGGTGATTTTAGAGTTGGGAGGGGCAGTGGCTGCATTTTATATTTTCTGTCCATTGGAGTCACTGTTTTGAAGCTCATCTCTTTAGCTCGTGGATCCTTTTCTCTCTTTGTGATTTTAGGTGGCTGTTCTAATGAAATCTATGGAATGAGAATACCTAGTAAGTATATGTAGCAACAGTGCTCTGGAGATATAAAGTGCTATGTAAAAGCTAAGCATAATTATTTCAGAATAATTCCTCTGCTGAACCCATGGTGAGGCTTCTTGTTCGTATTTTCCCTCCCCATTGCGGGAACCTGTATTTGAAAGCCAATTAGTTATACTATTAAACAGTTTTCTTTGAGTAAAACATGGTTTGCGCTGTTGCTGTTTAACTTAATTAAATCATCTCCACAGTTGACTGTAAAATGTAGAGAAGGCTTAGGACGTAGTTCTGAGAGAACTGCCATGCTGGTGCCTGCAATTGCTCAGGAGTATCATGAACATGTGCAAAAGTAGCACACGTAGTGAGAAGCAGCTGTGGCTACGGTGAGTCCTTCACTACAGTGTATGTTTACATCACGACTCAATCCTACACCCAGGCCTATTAGTAACTGTAATGGACACCTTGATGTAGGAGATTAGGGGCGAGACTCCATGGAGCATGCTTTTTGCCAGTGATGTGATATTGTGGTGTGAAGATAAATACAAACTAGAAAGGGACCCAGAACTATGGAGGGTGGCATTAGAAGAAAATGGCTTACAAATCAGCGGATAAAAGATGGAATACACATGATGCTTTATCAAGAGGGACAACGAGAAGCCAATACAACTAAATGGTATAGGGCTAAAGTCATGCAACAATTGAAATACTTTGGTTCAGCCATGTTGAGTCATGAAGGGGATGTGGATGTTAGAAGTCACATGAAGAGCACTTGGTGTAAATGGAGGGAGTTGACGGGAATTCTCTGCAATAAGCATATGTCAAGCAAACTAAAGAGCAAAGTGTATAAGGTTATTATAAGGCCAGGCATGCCATATGGGTCAGAATGCTGGCCAGTGAGGAAGAGAAAAGAATTACTACATCACACTGCCAAAATGAGGGTGTCAGGTGGATGTTAGGTAAGGTGAGAGCAGATATGCTGTGTAATAAAACAGTCTGAGCCATTATGCAGGTAAACCCCATTGTGGAAAAGCTGAGGGAATACTGACTGAGATGGCTGGGTCACGTGCACTTGACAAGAATGTGTGGAAATGAAGAACAAAAGATACCAATCCCAGTTGATGGGGTAAGGCAAAGATTAAGAAGAAGTTGACTGTAAAATATGGATTTGTTTCCAAGGTATACATTTTAGGCAGAAGGCTACCATCTAGAAAAAGGCTCCAAAGTAAAATAGTAGCTTTTTGGAATATACTGAAAGTGAGAAAAATTTAAAAACTGTTCAAGCCTTGAGTGTTTCTGTGAACAAGAAAGCCTCTTGGTTTCTTTTATGAAAAGCACTGTGTGTCTGAGATGTCAGATGGGATTCTTATGAGTGTAGCTAAATGAGGCAAAACTGATGACAGTTACATTCTAGTTTCTCTTTCAGCTTTAGGGATCAGTATAGAATATTGCCAACTGCCTATTGAGCCTGGTTCACTTGGTGTCCACTGGCACCATCCAGGCTATAGTTCTGTCAAAAAGTTCACCTGGACTGAGGGAGATGTGGCACAAGCCACCTTGAGATCTATATTGCAATGTCCAGGTTAGGGAAGAGAAGGATCCAGGAGATGCACTTCTCCAAGGCAGCCTCTGTCAGATGGAAGTAAAAGATCTCCTGCCCTGTCAGATGGTGGTGGCAACATCACTAATCAATCTCCTGACAAAGTGTGAGTCCGTTCTCATGCACAGCGGCAGATGCAAGAGGGCTGCAAAATTTGATCTGCTACTTTGATATCTTTATTGAGATAGAAAGTCTTGGATGGGCATCTCAACTAGGGCTCTGTGAATAATTGATTTTTCAATTCGCTGGAAATTCCAAAAATTGTTTTGGTGTCAAATGATTCAATTTTGAGCATTTACTGATGATTAATATTTTTAAATATAATGTTAGGATATTTTGAAATGAAAAGTAATTTCAAACCAAAAAACTGAAATATTGTGTTTCAAAAATGTCTAAATGAAACTTTTCCCTCCCCGTGTTTGTTGTTGTTGTTTGTTTTACCAAACAAATTCAGTAAAACCAACATGAATTCATGGCATATATTGATGTAGCCAAATATGCTTTTTTCATGAAAGAAAAAAGGCCAAAAATCTTTGCCTTGCTCTAATTTCAACCAAGTCCCATTTTTCTTCACCCATATAGGTATGAATATTTATGGAACTCCAACCCTAATCTGACCAGTTTCTTTGTGAGAGCCATAGGAAGGTACTTGGTATGGCTCTGTAGAGTGATTTATAATCTATGTTCCTCCTGATTAGTTTTGTTTCTTTGTTTTGAATGTGATGTTGTGCCAGGTTGTTTAGATGTATTCACAACTGTATGTACATGTAATATTTGAATTATTCTGGGGGACTTTCTGCTGCACCAGTGAAGTGAAATGGACTTGCATGGGACCAGGAATTGTTCCTTAACCCTGAAGTCACCAAATGGCATTTCTGTTATGAATTTCTTGTAGGCAGTTCTTAATGTTAACATACAGATTTTTCTTGTTATATTTTTTGAAGGAACAGAATGCAACTTGCTGCAAATATACTATAAAATTTGTGATCTCCAGACTTCAAATTGGCCAGTTTCAATTGGTTATTTAAATTTGCATCTTCTCAGTTACTAGCATATCTATTATCAGTTCCTCTCTGTCAGTTCTTTCCTTCACTGAACAGCAGCTCAGTGTTTGAATTTTAAAATTCAGCCAGTTCCTGCTGCAGAAAAGGCATCAGGGAAGATTCCTGTTAGCTCTAAAGACAATCCTGTGATCAAACACAAAAGTCAGAAGTGATGATAACTGTGACTTGTACTACCCATGACTTATTAGCATTGCTAATTATCCTATTTGATAACGTTACATTGAACTCTACAGTGAATTGGTGTATGTTTACACTTTTCTCCATATTTTGTTTTCCTTGCCACCCTGCTCCATTTGCCGTGGGAGTTCAGACCTCTTGTGCTCTGCTATAAATATTTGACCCCTCATTCCCCCATTTGTCTGTTTTCTCCTGGTGAGCTTTTTCCTTTTCTCATAAAAGTCAGTTGGGTAGATGTGAGGCCATTGACTGATAGCCTGTCATGGGCTGCTACCCCTGCTGAGCTGCGCAGCACTGCCCCTCAGCAGGTAACATCCTGGCAGAGCAGCCAGCATGACAGGGTCAGTGCAAAGAGGGATTTCCTCATTGTTACTATAAATGAACAGTGGCCTTTTATTGCCAGGTCTTATCAGGGAGGGGATCAGTAAACACGGCTAAATTCCCTGGCACCTGGCCTGGCTGGCATTAATGGTTCAATATGGAGTCTTCTCATGCACTAGCCTTCAAACATTTTTTTTCTCCAGATGACAAAAGGATAACATTTCCAAGCTTTGAAGGACTCAAAAGGTCTTTCATCCCCTCTGTGTATTCAGCTCTGTTACACTCCGAGATTTTTGACCTTTTAAAAGCAAGACCAGTGAAAATAATAGGTCAAATAGCCTAAAGGCCTCCTTTAATATATTTTCTTTATCCTGCTTTGGCTAATGAAACATTCCTAAAATTCCCTTTCCACACCATTTTCCTCACATCCTATGAGAACAGTCTGAAGAAGAATGACTGTGAAGGTTCAAGTGGTTTGTTATTTGACTGAGATTCCAAGAAGCCATCTCAGGATCACAGTCAGTTCCAAATAACCTGATTACATAGAACATATTTTGGAAGGGTTTATTAGTTTTATTATTGCAGACAACACACAGTACATTAGTGAAGACATCTCTCTGAAAAATGGCTTATACATTGTTTAACCCAGTGTACACTATCAAAAAGGCAAGTTTAAAAAGGACACTGAGGTCCTATACTGATGTGATATATTTACCAGTAGAACCTTATGAATTAGCTGTTTAAATGGCCAACACCCAGTTAGTACTAACGTGGTCCTCTCTAATTCATAACATATGCAGAATGATAAACGGAGATGAAGGGCCTGATCCTACAATCCTTATAAAGCTGCCCTTCTACAAGTACTTCCCTTCATTTCAATGGGACTATTTGTGTGAGCAAGGGTTTAGAACACAGGGCTAAAGTTAACCCTACCTGTATATAGCCCCTCTCTTTGAATAACCCTGATCCATAAGTGTGGCAGAGCCCACTTATTCAACCTGCCTCAGTGGCTCTGTGACCTGTCGTAACGCTAATGGGCCCTCGGCTCTTGTATGCCTTCTTTCCTTCCCACAGAAAGTAAATGTATTTCCTCCTGACTCCCCTCAGCAGATCCCCTGTTCCCAAACACTGTGCCCATGCAGACTTGGGGTGCCCATCTGGGTAGTCCCATTATGAGCTGGGTATCCATGGCCTGTGACTGGTTACCTTGGCATATCAGTCAGGCACCTAGCCTAGTGTTTCCTATTTTTATTTCTCCCCAGCCCCCATTGTTGGGCTGGGTCACTGGCCCAGGGTCAGAAGACATTTTACATTTTATTTTCTCCAGTTTCTGGGCCACTATCTGTCATTGGAGGTTGCTTATCTCAAGTCCCCAAATGACAACTACATTTACTTTGATTATTTAATTGGCCACCTTCATCAGGGTAGCTATCACTTCTTTATTTAGATGAACTAAGTTTGCCCCCTAATTTGTTGTCTTCTTTTTTCACGTCAAATATTTTATATTTTATTTTATTGCCTTAGTTGAGTGATAGGAATTAATTACTCTTTCATCACACTGAGGGGAAAACAGCAATAGACAATCTAATAAAAATGCCACCCTACCTGGATTTGGATTATCTTTCAGTGAGTACAAAGACTTTAGTTGCCATTATTGGGAATTTACAGGTGTTAAATTAGCTGCAAGTAGAAGTCTGTAGTCTTCCCTGAATAAAAAAAGACACTGAAAATTACAAGTAGAAAATTAATTTGAGAATGACTTTAATGCTACGGCATTCAATCACACTCTGCTCTTTAGTTCATACCAAGATGATCTATATGCAAACAAGACTTCAGGAAAAGTTGATTTAGTACTATGTATTATATAGTGCTTGTCAAACAAAAAGAGTTGTTTAAATATTTCCACTAAATGCAAAGTCATTTCTGCATAATGAAGACAAGTGCTGATATGTACCAATCTATTTTACATAGCTTGGGGAAATAATTAAGATTAGAATTGTATGAGATGAGATATGCATGGCAAACACTGAATCTGACTGAAGTGAGCCTTGGTTTGAGGTTCCGTTTTTTTCATGAACTTGGGGGAAGGAAGTATGAATGATGAGAAAGTTGATGAATTTCCTCCTCCTAGCCAGATGGTTGACTCGTGGTGAACCAAAGCTTTAAGGCAATACAGAGAATTCCCTTTCTAGATGCTTGGCTGGCTGGTTCTTGCTTGCATGCTTAGGGTCATACTGATTACCAGATTTGGTCAGGAAGGAATTTCCCCCAGGTTAGATTGGCAGAGATCTTGGGGAGTTTTTGACCTTCCTCTGTGCTATGGAATGTGGATAGCCTGCTAGGATCATCTAGGCATATTTCATCTAATCAATTCCTTCCCATTGTAGGGGTGCTGAGCATTGGTGGCACCTCCATCTCTTCTGTGGCACACAATAAGTCAGCCTCTTGAGGACTGAAATGCTTTAGTCTAACTTGTTATCGGTCTCAATATAGGAGTATGATGGTATGCAGAAGTAAGACTAGATGATCTAATGGTCCTTTCTGGCCTTAAACTCTATGAAACCAATTTACCTTTCCTCTCTACTTTTCCTCAGGAAAGTGTCTTTGAGGGGAGAGGTGAGGTTTGGCAACCAGCACCCTTCTGCTATCTTCCAATGCCTTGTGATAGATTACATGATGTGAAAAGCAACATCAAAGGAAGACACAGAATTATATGGAGCAGAGGAAAACTTCAAGATTTTGGCTGTACAAGTGGCATTGTTCTGTTTGGACACAGACAATGGTGCTGTGGAAAATAATGTCATACATGAAGCTGCCAAAAGAAAACAACAGTAATAATTGCTGAAAGGGGAATCAGCAATGATGGTGCACATGTGATAGATAGTGAAGAATACAGCATGGCTAACATGTCTGTATATCGTGGAAGCACAATTACTGCAGGTTGCCCAGCTCCATAAGGAGGTGGAAGCAAGAATTGGAAAGACAGTCTTTTTGAGACTGGCAAATATCTGAAGAATAAAAAAGGAGACTCACAAAAGATAAATATCATTGTGATACCCAGATTGTCATCTGCTCCTGAAACCAGGCAAATGCTAGAAACCGACAATAGGAAACTTACTGCATACCATCAGAGATGTTTGTGAGAATACTTGGTGTCTACTGGTGGGATAAAAAGAACCAACAGTGATGTTTTAGAAAGGACTGGCCAGCAGACTGTAGAGACAATAATTCAAGAAAGTAGGCTGAAGTGTTTTGGACATATATAGACGCATAGGCGCCAACTCCATGGGTGCTCCGGGGCTGGAGCATCCACGGGGAAAAATGGTGGGTGCTGAGCACCCACTGGCAGCCCCCTTATCAGAACCCCCTCCCCCTAGTGCCTCCTGCCCGCTGCCGAACCCACCAATCAGCACCTTCCCCTCCCTCCCCACGTCTTCCGCCTGCTTCAATCAGTTGTTTCACGGCATGCGGGAGGCTCTGGGGGAAAATGGGAAGGAGCAAGGATGCAGCGTGCTCAGGAGAGGGGGAGGAATGGGGCAGGAAGAGGCGGGGTGGGCGCAGGGCAGGGGTGGGAAGAGGTGGACGGGGATGGGGTCTTGGGAAAAGCGGTGGAGTGGGGGCAGGGTCTGGGGCAGAGCTGGGGGTCGAGCACACCCGAGCACATTGGAAAGTCGGCGCCTATGTATAGATGTCAAAAAACTGTATTGCTAGATAAGCCCTTGCTTGGCTACCACCTGCTGGAAGATGGAAAAGAGGAGGGCAACATATTATATACAAGAAAATCATTTAGGAAGATACTGCTGTCATGGAAACTACCTATAATGGAGCAAGAAATGTGGCAGACAGAGGTGGAAAGATGGGGCTATCTCATGGCACAACAATATCTAATAATAAAAAAAATAAAATGCCTTCTGGGTGGTGTTCTTCCCAGACCCTGAGTAGAGGGAGTACTGGCTGATTATTCCCTCATATTTACTCTTCAGGAAGCAAAACTGCCCTCCCATATCACAGTCATCTTCTAAGGAGCCAGGATACTTCAGGGCCCTGATACGGTTTCATGACCTCTGGCCTGTGACTGTGGAACCCAATTCTAGAGCACACCAGAATAGCCCCAAACGTCATTGTTATTGGAAACCAAATCTTTGGCCCAGCTTTCCAACAGTAATCACGTACACTTGAAAATGAACAAATAGTACTACAATTAATGAAAAAAACAACTCTGCTAGGGCTCAGATAAGAACCGAGATATCAGTTGCTTCTTCTAAAATTTGACAGGCACTCAGTGATGAACATGGCATAAAAACTAAGACAAAGGGGGTCTGTCCAAACGCACACAGGACAGTAAGAAAGGGAATATCTCAATCTCCTGCTACCATGTGCCGATGTTAGGTGTGGTAGAGGGTAGTCAGAATGCTTCCTAGTCCCCCACAAGAGCAGTGGCTTTGTCATTAAGGCAGAAGAAAACCACAGAGATGATGAATGATGCCCAGGAAGCAGGAGAAGTATACCAGGAAACCAAATGCAGATTAAGATTTATTGGGGCATTGAATACAAACATTTAGGCCCACCAACACTTGGGACCAGGGGCACCAGAACCGTGGGGGCCAGGGAGGCCTTGCCCCATCCTCTTTTAAAAGTGGGAGGGCCATGCCTGTCCACTTTTTTAAAATGGGCATAGTAGCCTCAGGCAGGCGCAGAACAGTGGCAGCATAGGTGTAGTTTGGGAGGGGCAGAGGGTTGTTGCCTCCCCCAAGATGGCAAGCCTTGGACCAGAGGTGAGAGAAGGAGCAGTGCCCACATGCGGTTGCTGCCTCGGGCACAAATCCCAGGGGGCAGGAAGGGAAGCCTGTCACCGGGAGCACGAGGGACCCAGCAGGGGCAGCCTAGCAGCAGCAGAACCCATGAGGGACAGCCTGGCAGTGAGAGCCAGGTGCAGGCTCTGAGTGAGCTTGGAGGGAGTGTGGTGGCCGCTGAGGCTGGGCCAGTAGCAGCCGGAGTTGCACAGATGAGTCCTCCCTGCCAGGTTCCTTGCTGCATGTGACCTACCTGGGCCTCTGTCAGGGTTCCTTCCCCACTCTGAACTCTAGGGTACAGACGTGGGGACCCGCATGAAAGATCCCCTGAGCTTATTCTTACCAGCTTAGGTTAAAAACTTCCCCAAGGTACATACTTTGCCTTGTCCTTGAACAGTATGCTGCCACCACCAAGCGTTTTAAACAAAGGACATGGAAAGAGACCACTTGGAGACGTCTTCCCCCAAAATATCCCCCCAAACCCTACACACCCCCTTTCCTGGGGAGGCTTGAGAATAATATCCCAACCAATTTGTTACAAAATCATCAAAGACCCAAACCCCTGGATCTTGGAACAATGGAAAAACCAGTCAGGTTCTTAAAAGAAGGATTTTATTTAAAAAAAAGAAAGGTAAAAATCATCTCTCTAAAATCAGGATGGAAAATACTTTACAGGATATTCAGATTCAAAACACGGAGGATCCCCCTCTGGGCAAAACTTTAAAGTTACATAAAACAGGAATAAACCTCCCTCTTAACACAGGAAAAATTCACATAAAACAAAAGATAAACTAATCCGCTTTGCCTGGCTTACCTATACTGGTTGCAATATTGGAGACTTGGATTTGGATGGGTTGGAGAAGATGGATTTCTGTCTGGGCCTCTCTCAGTCCCAAGAGAGAACAATCACGTAAACAAAGAGCACAAACAAAAGCCCCCCCCCCCCAAGATTTGAAAGTATCTTGTCCCCTTATTGGTCCTTTGGGTCAGGTGCCAGCCAAGTTAGCTGAGCTTCTTAACGCTTTACAGGTAACAGGATGTTGCCTCTGGCCAGGAGGGATTTTATAGCACTGTATACAGAAAGGTGGTTACCCTTCCCTTTATTTTTATGACAGCCTCTCTGCTGCCTCCCAGGCCAGTGCCTCCTCTCCCTACAGAGCATGTCTGCAGGCCCTAGAAAGAGGGCAGGAGGCTGGACCAGAGTCCCCTGCCCCTGGGTCCCACCCAAAGGGGAACACCCCAGGGGGACGGGGCTATGGCTTCTCTCGGGCACCCAGGCCTCCACCCAGGGCAGATGAAAGGTCTGGGGCTCCCCAGAGTAGCCTGGGCAGCTGTTACCACTGCCCAGCTTCAGCTTCTGACCTTGCCAGGAGGCGGGCTTTGGGGGAAAGAGGACAAACGCAAAGTGGGGCTTTGGGGGAAAAAGAGGAGGAGCAGGCGGTGGGGCCTCAGGGGGAAGAGGAGGAGCAGGGGTGGTGCCACAGTTCTTGTGCTGGTGGACCCCCTCACCTCTACCCAGGTTCCAGCACTCCTGCTGAGGCTGCCAAATTGGCCATGCATTAATCCGCCACTGCAGGAACCCTTGAAGACACTAATAGTAATTAGAGAGATCCTGGACACCCCTGGAGTTGAAGTAAAATCTTCCATTGGTGTACTGAATTTATTAAATTTGAGCTTACAAATGAACACAGAGTGGTTAGTTCACACTCAGTTTCTTTCCTTCTGAACTGCTGGAATACAAGCATAGACTGAACTTTACAAGATTAATACAACTCTGGTTAAAACAGATGACAGGGACTAGAAAGCAAAAAAAAAAAGAAGAAGAAGAAGAAGAGAAAAAAGAAAGACCCCCAGCTAAATAAATAATTCAAGTGTCATTTGATTAGAACAAAAAAATACAGAATATTGAATATTCTGAAATTAACGGTGCAGGTAAATCAGCATTGCAGATCCTGCCAATGAATAAAATACTTCCATAGCTTATTTGTATGCAGTGTTTTTGGAGTCAGGTTTGGTCCCAGGATATTAGAGAGACAAGGCAGATGAGATAATATCTTTTATTGGACCAACTTCTGTTGGTGAGAGAGACAAGCTTTCTATCTTACACAGAGTTCTTCTTCAGGTCTGGGAAATGTACTGAGAGCGTCACAGATAAATACAAGGTGGAATGGATTGTTTAGCATAAGTAGTTAAGACATATTTCAAGGGACCATTCAAGAAAAGTGGTCATTCAACATGTCTCCTGTCATAAGTGGCAAAGGAGATGGGGAAAAATGCTGGGATGGGGTGATTGGGTTATACATTATTGTAATAACCATCGATCCAGTGTCTTTATTCAGTCCATGATTTTTAGTGTCTGGCAAAATTATTAATTTAAGCTCCCAGGTTCATCTTTTGAAGGCATTGTGAAGGTTTCCTTTGAGGATGAGGAGTGACAGGTCAGATAGAGTGATCCCTTTGTGAAAAGTGTTCCCCCACAGGTGATGCGGCGTTTTTGTCTTTTATCATTTTTCTGTGTGAGTTCATTCTAGAGCATAGTGATTGTCTGGTTTCACCCACATAGTTGTTGCTGGAGCATTTGGCGCACTTGATGAAGTACACCACATGTTGTGATAGGCATGTGTAGGAGTCAGGGATCTTGTCACCAACGCTCCTACACTGGGTGGGACAACCCATATGGGGTATCATTAAACAATTACAAACCAAATTTGATGGTGACCACATCCTGAAAGAAATCTTCCCTGAACCTCTCTTCCAGTCTACAAACAACCCCCCAAACTCTCCAAGCTCATCATCAGAAGCAAGCTCTGCACAGACCAGGACACACCAAATCCAAGTGGAACCAGACCCTGCCTGTAGATGTATCTCCACTGCTATGATGATCCAGAGCCCTCACAACACACATTTCAAGAACCTTGGGAACTCACAAAAAACCCAAACTTTGAGTTTTCATATGAGTATTCACACTAAAAGTGTTACATGTTCATCCAGCCATGGAAGAGAAATAATATCATGTGCTTTATCTGACAACCACAACAAAACAACACAGTTCAAACACTTAAGCCAAACTTTTTTTGATATTTTATAAAAAATTCTGGATAACAAATGGAAGATAAAAATAGGCTTCATTTGTTGGCTTAATTTGCTTAATTCTAATAAACATAAACATAAAACAATGCTCAGTTCAAAATGTTGTAATTGTTTTAACCCACTCAGAAATCATTAGCTAGAGGCAAAAGATAAAAGGAGTTAAGTAGACCTGGAAAGCAGATAATCATCACTGGGTAGGTCTTCACTTTACTATTAGATTACTCTCAGCATTAAACAGAGGCACTTGACCTTGGAGACTCATGCATGCATGAGTTTTAATGTGATATGGAGAAGTTTTTGATGTCAGTAGGTTTATTTTTTCCAGCTTTATTTGGGCTGCACATTTGCTCCACAAATATACATTTTAATAGTTTTGAAAGCTCATGATTACCTCCATCCAGTCAAAATCCAATTAGTCAGAAGAGGATATTGACTGTATTTACAACAGTGAATAGAAATATTCTCATCAACAGTGAAAATTACGGTTGTTCTTCAGCTAACGAAAAACAAAGCATTTTTCAGACTTGCTTTACATTTTGACCAAAACCCACAAAACAGAGGAGGGTAATTTTACTGTTTCAGAATTCCACCTGGGACACAGTCACAATTCTATTCCGGAGAAAGAGTTACACTCAGTATCTTTTCTCTGAACAGTTGTGTTTGCTGGCAGAAATGGATTTCATGCTGGATGAAATTTACAAATATATCAGTTATTACATGTAATTACTCAGAGAGCTAAAATTAGTATTTTAGTACAACTCCCAAGTCTGTCTAATATCTTATATGCTGATAACGGAACACCTGACAATTGCCTCACAGAAATGATAATTCCTTTATGGAGTCAGTGTTGTAAGCCATGTCAGCCCCAGGATATTAGAGAGACAAGGTGGGTGAGGTAATATATGAAGAAGAGCTCTGTGTAAGCTCAAAAACTTGTCTCTCTCACCAACAGAAGTTGGTCCAATAAAGATATTACCTCACCCACCTTGTCTCTCTAGATTCCCTTTTGCACACTCTGGAATGACCACAGTTTAAATAAATAAATAAACCCCAAAGGATCTGAAGACCTGGCACTGAGACAAGGGCTCCCGTTTGGGGTGATTTCACTCTGGCACTGTTGATCTAAAAGCTGGCCACAGACAGAAAGGTTCAGCTGCTGGCTGTGGTTAAGGAGCACGCAGAACAACTTGGAGGGTGTGAGTGAGTGTATAAAGGTGGTTTTAAACCACAGTGATCCTGTGACTGAGCACCAGGCAATCCCAGTGTAAATTAAAGCAGCCTTCTGATATTAATTAGAGACACCTGTGGGCTACTTCACTTTGTGCTGTCAGTGACCTTAAGGCAACAAGGGATCACTGGGACACAAGGAAGCCCCAGCATATCCCCTTTTCTCTATGCACAGCCTGCATCAGACGGACATAGGGCAGTGGCACAGAATCTTTTACAACACATTGTTACTCCCAGAGGAGCCCCCACACTGGGATGATACCTCCATGGCTGACTATGCCAGGTCCCTTGGCAACGTGGGAGCAGCATGAAGTGGCTGGAGCACAGTTGAGAAATGGCACTTATTTATTTATTTCAGTTTTGGTCACTGTTGGCCCCAAATTCATAATACTTTTTAAAGGATTCACATAATCATTTACATGTTCAATCAAAGGTTATCTTCTATTTCTACATGTGGAAACAGGAGGCACATATACTGCAAAATAAATATCCATCATGATCTATGGGCGAGCTGTGCTATGGGTGCTTTATTAATTATTAGTCATGTTTTAATTGTTATTATTTTACAGGTCCAGGAGTGTGTTAGTGTTTTGCCACCCCTTATAGAGCCAGGTTCAAAGGAGCAGCAGAGGCAGATGGCATATTGACAGTTACATATATAAAGTACTTCTCCTAAGTCTCATTTTTCAGCCGCAACCAAAATAGATTTAGTCTTTCCCTTTCAAGCAAATAGGTCATTTTCTAAATGAGTTTGCTGTAATACAGGGGGAGATGACTGGGTCTCCCAAGGGACATAAGGAGTTTTCACATTTATAAAGGACAGAGAAGCCAGAAGGATTTTGTTCTTGTCAAAATAGTGTGTTTGTGTGTTTTTGTACATGGAGGGTCCTTTTGCCACAAAGAAATCTGTATTAATTCCTAAACAAAATAATATGTACCATGTGCCCAGATTCTCTCTTCTGCTTGTCACATTTCCAGTTAACCTTGTAGCCGAGTTAGCTGCAAAACACTGGTTTAATATAACACGGGCAGTGACCTGTAAGATGACCTATGCAGATCAGATGAAGAATATCAATTTCTAGAGTGATAGATGGGGAGGATAATAATAATAATAATGAAACAAACTAAAATTCTTTACAGATTGCAGCTCTTGCAGCAAAGCTGGTGCCTCTCCAAGTAGCAGGAGCAGATTTTAACCACAGGTGAAAGTGCAAGTGCCCACATATTGGGGAAAAAAAAGTTTATTGAAAGGGCAAACACTGAAGCTATCACAAAGAGCTAGGATTACTTGTTTAAATGGCATTTAAAGTCAATAGGTAGCTGAGCTTACGCAGACAAACACTATCTGGAAATGAATATTGGCATTTGTAAATATAATGGTACAATTGAACCAAGGGCTATAAAGAAGACCAGGAAGATAATGGAAGAAGTTTTCTAATTTTAACTAGCTATTGTAAAAATGTGTAATATATTGTCACAATTTGGGATCAATCACAACTCACCTTTTAAGAAATATGTTCCGTAGAAAGTTGAATGCACTTTGCCAAGATGCATGTTAGAAGATGAGCTGAGAGGTTTTGCAGAACCTGAACTTCTCAGAATAAATTTTTGTAGACTCAGCCAGAATTCCTTAGTGGGGCTCCCTGGCAGTGTACATCAGCATGCCTGTTGCACCATCCACAACAAAAGGGCAGCATAATAATGGCCAGTTCTGTAAATGTTCCTTCCACCCTCTTTCTAGTGCCCAGAAGGAGCAGCAATTCTCTTTGTTGGGAATCTGGCCAGTAAATGTTCCTCCTAGAATATCAGGGTTGGAAGGGACCTCAGGAGGTCATCTAGTCCAACCCCCTGCTCAAAGCAGGACCAATCCCCAATTTTTGCCCCAGATCCCTAAATGGCCCCCTCAAGGATTGAACTCACAACCCTGGGTTTAGCAGGCCAATGCTCAAACTACTGAGCTATCCCTCCTACCCTCTTTCTAGTGCTCAGAGGGAGCAGCAATTCTCTCTGTTGGGAATCTGGCCAGTCACTGCACAGATAGGTGAGAGGGTAGCTTCTTTCATCCTTCCTCCCCCCTTGTATTTCACTCCTGCAGGGGTTGGTCAGAATCTTGTCCCATAGTAACCTTCATTGGGCTCACTAGAGCTGGGTGAAAATATCTGAATTTTTGCTGAAAATATTTTGCAAACATAATTTTTCCTTTTCAGCAACTTTATAGGTCATTGAAACTTTCCAAAAATTCTAAATTTAAATGAAAACATTTGATTATTTTTTGTGTGAAAAATGTTCTATATTTTTCAACCAGCTCTAAAGTTCACCATTATTATTCCAATAAACAATATCATGAAGAAGGAGACGTGCATGCTAAGCAATTGAGGAGCAATTTTAACAATAAGTATGCCATTGACAAGCAAGGGAGGTGAGGTGATATCTTTTACTTCTGTGGGTGGAAGGTACAAGCTTTCAAACTACACAGAGCTCTTCATCAGTTCTGGAGAAGGAAGCAGAGCATCAGAGATAAATACAAGTTGGGATAGATTGTTAAACAGAACAGGTAACATATGTCGGAGGTAGTCATTTGAAATAAAGAGGGCCATTGGGGGATAGATTGTTATGCATAAAGGTTTTGAAGTGTGTATTACGAATTGTTGTAATCAGCCATAAAATCAGTATCTCTGTTAAGTCCATGGTTTTTGACGTCTAGCAGAGTAATGAATTTAATTTCCCAGGCTTGCCTGATGAAGGTATTGTGCCGGTTGCCTTTGAGGACGAGTTTTGAAAGGTCGGATATGGAGTGATCACTTTGTGAAAAGTGTTCACCCATGGGTGATATGGGTTTTTTGTCTTTTATCTTTTTTCTGTGTGAGTTCATTTGAGAGCATAGTGATTGTCTGGTTTCACCAACAGAATTGTTATTGGGGATTTGATGAACTGGATAAGGCACACCACATCTTTTGATAAATGTGTAGGACCCATGAATCATGAAAGGTGTGTTCTGCAAGGTACTGATCATCATATCAGTGGCAATATGTCTACGGGGTTTGCATCTGTTATAGTGGCAGAGTCTGGGACCACTTTGAGTTGGTGTGTCCTGGTCTGTGGGGAGTTCACTTTTAATGATGGGCTTGGCAAGGTTGTGGGGTTGTTTGAAGGCCTGAAGTGGAGGTTCAGGAAAGATTTCTTTCATGATGTGGTCCTTATCAAATAGTTACTTGTAGGGTTCCATTGTTGAAGCTCACCACTGTGGTGTCCAGAAAGTTGATGCAGGTATACTAGGGAGAGTTTGACGGGAAGTGGTTGTGAAGTTGTGGTGGAAATCTGTGAGGGAGTTTAGGTCTTCCATCCCAAGGATGGACATATCATTGATGTTTCTCAGGCATATCATTGGTTTTGTGGTACATTTTCCTAGAAATTCTTCCTCAAGGTGACCCATGATGAGGTTGGCATACAAAGTCACATGCATAACACATTATTGCCACATTACTATTATTATTTATTATTTGTTTCACAGGACCCAATGGTGTGCAAGGCTCATTAGGCAGTTCAACACCCTGAAGAGGCTTAGAGTCTACTTAGAAAAAAACAAACAAACAAAACAGACAGGGGATGGCATAAAGTAATATAAATGTAGAAGCTGGTGACTGAGGTGATGTTGCATTATAGGGTTGAGGGAGGTTAGTGTGTTTTTTTCTTCACCTCCACATTTTGTTGATTCCATCCTTTTTTCTCCCTCCACCACCTATTTCCAACCTTCTCCCCTTCTCTCATTGGTATAGAATGTCAAATAAACCTTAGCTACATTCAATCCTTGCCCATTAGTTAACTTCCTACTAAATTAATCCCCATTAAAGGAGATATGTGAGTGGAATATAAGGAACAATTTGACTCAGTGCATTAATGTTATGTGAATAAACTACATGTACAACAAAAGAACCCTCCCCCCCACAAAAAAAAAAAAATATGGATGATTTAACATCAGCATGTAGACCAAGAGACAACTGAATCAGATTATTAATGAATAGTTAGCTGTTTGGTATTAATATAGAATGACAGCACAGGTAATTGGCCTACTTTAAATCCCTTTCTAAATGTTAATGAAGTCAATGTGTTTTTAGTGAGCTTAATTTAGAGGATTTGCTAAACAAGTATAAATATCCCCCTTGAGTAACAAATTTGAGTGACTCATCTGTGGAATGACAATGCTAATTTGCTTCATCTGCAAAAAGGGAGAAAATAGCTAGTACTCTGCTGGGACAAAGACTATCAAATGGGCAGAAACATTTGTACCGTGAGAGCAACACATAGATTTGTAAAATTAAATTCTGGGCAATAACCTGCGGCCCTTTCTCAGGACTGGGTTGTACCCTACTAATCTGCGCATGGAGGAAAGCCCTCTGTGCGTGGATTATTCCCTTTATGCAGAAGGGAGGGGAAGTGTGGCCTCTTCTGTGGCATCCTGTCAGGGCTCTGAAAGAGCTCTATGTGGGGTCAGGATCTCTGCTGGGGTAAGTGGTAAGAGTTGGGCAGTCAGTTTCCTCACTGTAGGAGATTGGAAAGGAAAGGTTGTACAAGCTGGGGATTTATTACCATTATCCTTTGAAGGAGAATCTTTGGGTAGCTGTTGCCAAGGTAATTCCTGACAGGTCCATTTGAATAGAGGAAGTGAGGTGCTGGGGACCGAGAGCTGAGTCAAAGGCACAGACTCCACACAGATGACCTTTGCCTTCTGTGGATTATAGGGGATCCATGAGGTTTGGAGTCAAAGCTGCATCTGGGTCCAAACATAGAATTCTATGGGGGAAACTCTGCCAAGAGAATCTCAGATTTTTTTCTCCCCTATAAAATTTTGTCAGACAAACTCCCGTTGCATTTGTGTCCATAAAGAGCAAATGAAAAATGAGCAAGGAACTCAGGAATTGGTTCATTACCATTAGAGTGGAATCTAAATGCCCTCATTCCCTTACACTGAAATAAAAAATGGATTAGAGATTACTATTCGGTTACAGTTTTATTTATTTATAAAAGTGTCAGTTTTTCAGACCAATACATCCCTGGAATCTGAAGCGAGATTAGAATCCTTTGGAGACATTGCATATTACTGCAAGGGTGGGAGTCAGACACATGTTTAGCAAGCCTCTTAGAGAGCCATATCTCTGATACTCTGTCATGGCTAAAGGCTGGTTCTAAATTGTGTCTATAAAGGAATTCCCCCTTTTTAAAATAAGGTTTAATATTAAAATAAAATAGCACTCTCAAGCCCTTTCATGATTCAAATTGGGTTCTCCCAAAACAAAGGTTACACATAATGCAACTGATCTGTGCAGAATATTTAAATACAAATATGTTAAAATAATAGTGAGGGTATAATACAAACCATCAAAGCCAAAAAAAAACTAGAGTAAAGGTTGCCACTTCACTAACTAATCCTGATGTGCTAAAATATTCCAGAAAAATCAATTGCATGAATTTTGTTTGGAGCTGTTTCAAGAAAACATGGTTTTTGCATGCAATTTCATGTAGCAGGCAACAACCAGTAAGCTTGGTCTCAGCTAATGTATGATCTAGTAGCTTTCTCAGAACTTTGCAAAAGTCAAGCATTTTTAGCAAGTAATGCAATGAAAAAAGACCAAATCCTGGACCTGGCTTCTGCAGAACTAAATAAGCCTCTTATTGCTGTGCATGTCAACTTGGCACCTGAATGCTCCAAGAAATGTCTGGACCTGACAAGTATAGGAAGAGGAGGCTCTCACCCTGAACCCATACCATGGTTGGAAGCTGACCCACAGAGCTCCTTTGGGAGCGGTGATTAAGCAAAAATGTTTTCTCCTTGTAGTTGAGCTGCTTTCCACAGATGCGAAGCCTACTCACATTAGGGCAGCAGCAATTATAATGAGAGACATTAGGCATATTTGCTGTCAGCAGAGAATTTTTTTTTAAGTTTGAGCAAAAATTGTCACTTCTGAGAATGTAGAAGAGTGAAAAAAGATGCTTTTGTCACTATAAAAGCAATGTTGCAACCTTGCTTTCGAATACTCTCAAGCCCCTCATTGGGTGGTAGATTCAGAATGATCAGAGCACTGGGGACTCAGGATTCGGGGACTGGATTCTATCCGTGGCTCTGCCACTGACCTTCTGTGTGACTTTGGCAAGTTACTTCATCTCTTTCTGCCTCTGCTTCCCCACCCACCTTTCATCTTTCTTCATTATCTGTATGAGGGACTTTTCACAGTGATGACTCTTGGTACAGCATTTAACACAATGGGGCCCCAATCTCCAATGGAGCCTCTATGTGCTTCTGCAATACAAACAAATAAAATAATAATGGTAGAAACTTGGAGTGCAAAGAATCATTATAACTAGAATAGCAACACAACGCTGCCACGTTCATAGATATTTCCATGGACTGTTTTGGAGGTAACACAGATATTCAGTTATGTACTTCAGCCCTGAAACTCCACTAACCCAGAGCTGTTCTTGGACATACTGGATAGTGGAGTTATCAGGAAGCCAGTTACAGTACCCTGGCCCTCAGCCGCTAGCTCCATGGCTTTGCATAACTTTATGCTGTACAAAGTAATGTTAGTGAACCCAACCTGGCCCCTTTTGTCTATGTAGCAAAATTCTTGCAATTTTTACTGTATGAATGACAATCAAAGAGATTATTTGATAGGACTCTGCAAAATAGATACAAACAATAGAGAGGTGGTTAAACAGTTACGGGAAACTGCTTTACTCAAGAATTTTGAGTTTCAAAACAACCCAAATTCATCTGAAAGAAGAAATCCACCTAATCTATACCCTCCATTTGAAGCAAGAATATGTAATAGGGAGAAATTGGAATTATGGGTAATAGTTTAATGTATCTGCAAGAAATGTATGGCAAATTCCACAAAGGACTATATTCAATTTTTTTGTTAATCATTTAGACGTTTCTTCAAAGAAAGAAGTGATATTATTAATTATCCTGTACTAAGAGTGAGATAAAATAAAATGTAGTGTTTTAAACATGCAATGGGGGGGGTTTACCCACAAAAGCTTATGCTCAAATAAATCTGTTAGTCTTTAAGATGTCACCTGACTCCTTGTTTGTTTTGTGGATACAGACTAACACGGCTACCCTCTGATACTTAAACATGCAATGTATTTCAAAAAGAGATGAATATTAAAATCAGAGACTATAATCCCAATGAGGCAGTCAAAGGTAGGACTCAAATGAACGCAGAATTTGGCCTTGAGAGTTATAGAAAAGCTGTCATTCTGTCCTACCTGAAAGGAAAATGCAGCAGACTTTCTTTAAGACTGACTTTATCAGTCGATAAGGACAAGAATCTTTGTCCCATAGTGTTTTGTTTACTGTTTTTTAATCTGTATTTTTATAACAATATTTGTTTAAGAATAGACCTAGCTAAGGAATTATATATATATATATATATATATATAATATAATATAATATAATATATATATGCATAAATTTCTGTTTTAACTTCTATATTTTCATAGTTACTCTGTTGTATATTTTAACATTTTAGATAAAATAACTGAAAAAATATAAGATAATATTTGAGGTACTGAAATGTAAAGTCTAATTATTGCACATTTGTTGGTGCACCTACCAAAAATAAATGTGTTGGTCCCAAGATAGATGAGACACCAGACAATTAGAAAGTTCACTTCACCAGTCTCCTAAAATACTGGAGTTTCAGAAGTCTAATTTCTCCATGTCTGGGGAAGTGAGAGCAGTGAATGAAGGCAAAAGTCTTGAGAAAAGATTTGGCTAAGACAGTATATGGTAACAGTTTATTTCCCTCTGCTATTATTTGGAGTGGGGGAAGGGAACAAACCAAAAACCCATCAACCCTTCCTTTCCTCTCAGACAATGAACATCTCCTTACTACCTAGTCCCTCTTACTAGTGTCATAGTAGGTTTCTAGAGAAGTGCTGGGATGAAGCAAAGTTACTCACCTTCTAGAAACCCCCTGCACAATTATTTGGATAACAAGATGTAGCCGTGTGTGTGTGTATGTATATGTGTGTGTATGTATCTTATTAATGCTGTAATGCAAACAGAAAACTAACAGGCCTAAGGCATATAAGGTAAGGATGGCTTAGCAGAACTAAGGCTTAGGCTTGACATGGTTAGATAACAGGCAAGTGATATTAAGTCATAAAATGCTTGCACTGCCACATATAAGATGTGCTAGGTGCTGATGAATGTGAAGTAAGAAAACCACAAATACAGGTTACTGATAGTCGAGGATATTTCCTGGCAATATGTATAATTGAAACTCACAAGGTTTGATCCCCATTATACTGTGGCAACCAATTGACATAAATGCTAATGAGTTTGATGTAAATGGTTAATTAACCAGTAGGAAATGGGGGACTTCAACCAAAGTTGAGTGTGGAAGTTCAGATGAGGAAAAACCTTCACTAATATGTGTAAGATTTAAGAGGCATTGGCATAACACATTATAAAAGATTTTGCCCAGACTGGGTGTTGTGGTAGAAGCCAGGATGACAATCACCGGTCGTGGTGATTACGATGGCAATAATGATGCAAACGACAATGAGTGACACTTTCCGGTTTCCCTGCAAGGTATGGAGTGAGAAATGCAATTGCTGGACATTTTGCATTATCTCCATGGTGCTTATTATTTGGTGTGTTGTGTTAATAAAATTGTTGATGAGATTAACAGCTATAAAAGTAATATGTAAGAGGTTCTTGTGTGCTCACTGAGGTTCACACAATAAAGATAATTCTAATGCCGTAGCTGACCTGGCTGAACCTTGCTAGATAGTCGTATTTTAAGATATAAATTATAATCTATATCCCAACTATAGATCTGACTACAAAATAATAGAGTTACAATAGTAGAAATTAAAAAAAAATGGAAGAGATATAAATATTCCTGCATCTAGGAGTAAACCAATCTCTGTGTGAGGGGTTTAGGAACACACTTGCTCTATGGGACCCAGGGTTTATAATTGCCCACCCAGGGTTTCGTATATCTTCCTCGGAACATCTGGCCAATGTCAAACAGAGGATACTGGGTTAGATGGACCCCATCTGTCTGATCTGGTATGTCTCTAGCTATGGTCCTTTCTTGCAAACTGAGTTTGGCCTCACCAGGAAACTCTTAGCTCCAGAATGCACGCTCTTCTGCTGTGGTTTTTCAACTGGTTAATCTGTTTGTTGATGGGAATTTATTAGAAATCTGTGGCATGGCTGAAGCAGTCATGGTCTGTGATAGATCTTTAATGTCTTGTAGTTCCAGATACTGGGATGTTCTTTGTCACTATCAGCAGCCATACTATGTATGCCACACATCAGCAGAGGTAGCTGGTTTCAAGCAAGTATATCTGATATGATGAAAATGCTGGAAAAATTACAAGCTTTGTGAAAGAGTGAGACAACTTGCTAGCACATCTCTATTTTTCTATCCCCCTTTACTAGTGCTAGAGGTCAGTTTCAAAGTGAGAAGGGGAGCTGCAAATTAACAATAAAATCTATTGTATGTGATTAAATCCAAGAGGAATTAAATCTCTGGAGATCAGGGAATCACCATTAGCTTCCCTGCTGAACCCAGTTACAGAGTTTATTATTGAAAACATTCCTCTCACACTCACTGGAGATTTAAGATTTCACCATAACACACAGGGCCATGCTGGCTGACCTGGTCCTGTTCTAGGAAGTATTATATTCTTATTGCATTTCTCCCTTGAGATGGGTAATAAGTTCACATCCTGAAAGAGCACCTAAATCTTTGTGTTTTTAACCTTTTGCCGTGGCTACCTATGGAGTGGGTGAGAATGTGAAAGTTTTAATCAAAAGATGCACCATGTACAGCCTCTCAGCTCCATGTCATATGTTTAATCCATCAAAGTGAGGCAAATACATTACCCATTTGGCATGAGAGGATCTCTGCAAGACTGGAATAATAAGAGACTTAACCACAGCATGACTGTTCCTGTGTGGCCTCAGATGGCTACTTAAGTACCAAGGGGAGGCTTTTATACATTTTAAAGAAATTAATGCT
Organism: Chelonia mydas; assembly: GCF_015237465.2. Classification (NCBI taxonomy): domain Eukaryota; kingdom Metazoa; phylum Chordata; order Testudines; family Cheloniidae; genus Chelonia; species Chelonia mydas. The sequence goes on from NC_057849.1 coordinate 128,455,870, forward strand.
GCAGCCCTTCTAGATTTATATGCTGAGTGACCTCTCAGATCAATAAATTTACATCTCAATGAGACAAGCTTCACCAATGAGGCAGTCCCTCTAGCCTAGTAAATCTATATGAATGTAATTTAAAAAATAAACAGGCCCCAACATACAATCACATATGTGTTCCTGGGGAAAACCAGTGAGTTTAGGGAAGGTGTTTTGCAAGGCACCGAACAAAACCTTCCATCTGGCAAAAATAATACATGTAAAGGGCTGTAAAAAGATTATTGTTTAAACTTTTGCTTGATTGCCAGAACCACTGAGATGTGGAGTAAATCTGTGCTTTCAGGGTTGGATGACAGGAATGGCTGCAGTCATGCTTCAGTACATGGTCCATTTTAGAACAATGAGGACCAATGATGGAGGTGGTGATCATTACCCTTGCACCTCCCAGCTATGTACCCGTGTAAGGGCCAGACATAATCTGGCCTCAAGTAAATTATTCACTACTAATAGTATGCCCAGCTCCAGTGATGAGTGGACATCAAAAAGATTTGCAGCTCAGTGCAGATAACTGAACACTGTGATCTCTCTCTCTGACCTGTCCTACGTATATCTCCTTTCCACCTTAAAATAATGAGATAGTGTTGAGAAATACTGCCATAGGAGTACCCCTGAAACTTTTCATTAATATACCATTATTTTAATAAGTTTTCCAGTATTTTATGCTGTGTCAGTTCCAATCTGAGGCCAGATGCTACACACCTTCTGCAGAGTACAAGTGAAGAGGCTTTGCCTGGGGATCTATCAGGGATGCGGGAAAGGGTTAGTCACACCAAATGTGGTGGTGCAGCTACTCCACTGCCATTACTACATATGTGTGTGTGTGGGGGCGGGGAGGGTTGGGTGGCTTTTCTCTCAAGAGTCCATTTAATGGTAAACCTACTGACTCACTTCCACCACATTGCCAATTACCACACTGTCTTTCCTCCACAGCCCCTCAGAGCCTGTCCTCTTCTGCACAAGAGAACTATAGTAGTTTAACTACATTTAGGAACTTCTGTGCCTGGAGGACAAGGGGTGGGGGGAAACATTTATCATATGGCTACTAAGAGGGCATTTATATTGTCCTAGAAGTGAACTAGAAAATACTGAGGCCTCTAGTTCATTATAATGTCTTATTTTTTACTATGAATTTATATTGAGTATTCTTACAAGAAACAGCTTGTACTAATGAGAATTTTCAGCCAGATATAATGAATTTAGAAAATGTTGCTTGTCTTTGACTTTTCTGTATTATCGTTTGACCTGTCTATATGCAATTCTCTGGCAGCACCTTACCCAGTAAGCACCTCTGTCTCCTCGTAGATAGTGACAAAACAGAAGTGATTCATTGACATTTCTCAGTTTCATCTGTATTGCTTTCAGTGTGGCATAGTTAAGAGTAATAGTTATTTCTTCGGAGTCTGATGATCAGATGAATAACATTTTCATTACTAAAACTTCAATCTCAGATAGTGTTTTTAAGTGGAATGATTTTGGTGTTCTCATTACCTATTCAATAATCATTTCACTTCTCAGAATGACTAAACAGAATAGACCTAAAAAGCTTGGAACCAAGGTACAAGGGAGATTAAATTACCTTTTTTCCTCAGCAAAAAATTGTTCTTTGGGTTCAGAAATTATGCTATTAAATTTCTACATAGCATATTTGCACTGTAGCTTCTGCACTGTGCATAACCTTTGGAAAAACAAATAACTTTTCTTTCCAGTCCTTATTTAACCTTTCATTGGTTCATATATACACATAAATATACTGAATACTGAGGTACAGAAAGGACAAATTTTTCAAAGGTGTGCTTGATCCAGCCTCTGACAGTGTACCCACAATGCTGCATACTTTTTTGAATTATCTGTGTAAAAATCTCTCATTTGTTCATGACAATAGTATCTGCTTGCCACTTAAATTACATGTACTTAACAAGTGTGTGTGTGTACAAATCCTAGATTTTGCATATACGTTTGCTTGCAAAAAATGCATGCAGAAACTTGTTTGTGACACATTCTAGTTGCAATTTTAGAGACTACTTTTGAAAATATATCCCCAAATAATCCATGTTCATGAGAAACTGATCAAAACAGAAAAGTGAGGTTAAAACTAGGAATTGGAGAACTTGTTTTGCTAAGTCTAGAACTCAATTAAAAATGATGGGTTCTGGACTTAGGAATACTGCATACGCATATATAGGTTATGAATCAATATTCCTAGCTGTCATTTGTCAGATACTGCATAGGACATAATTAATAGGTTTCAGTTCATTCCAGCACTTCAGGCTTGTTGCTTCTTCACTTTGTTATTGAGTTCCCAGGTAGCCTTAAAGGGATTATGCATTTCTCTTTGAGGGAACAGTTTCTGAGTGTGGTTTATGGCTCCATGCGCTTTCTTCCAAGGGTGTAATGCCTATGAGCCCCATATCTTTCTTTTTCACCTTCCTGAAATCCTATCTGTTTTGAATAATGACTCCCCTGGTAAATTGCATAGTATTCAGTGTCATTCTATAAAATCTGCTGACAGTATTTCTTTATAATGCTGTTGCATAGACTGGGAGGACTGCCATCTTCTTCCTATCTTTCTATCTTGGGAACATACATTCATTTCTGCATTCCAGAGATGCAATAAAGATTCTTTCACTTTCTCTACTCCCCAGTAACCAACTAGGATCTCTTTGGAGTGTTACCTCTTCTTTTTCTCCAAAAAAAGGGGGGCCATCTCCCCTCTCAGTGTCTTTCTGGGTTGACATTCCTAGAAACTGTTGCCTTCCTAAGTGACAGGAATATCTGAAACAAATGCTCTAGAGCAGGGATGGGCAAACTTTTTGGCCTGAGGGCCACATCGGGGTTCTGAAACTGTATGGACAGCTGGGTATGGAAGGCTGTGCCTCCCCAAACTGTCCAGCCCCCACCCCCTATTCGCCCCCTCCCACTTCCCGCCCCCTGACTGCCCCCCTCAGACTCATCCAACCCCCCTCTGCTCCTTTTCTCCTGACCGCCTCCTCATGGGACTCCCCCTCCTAAAGGCCCCCCCCCCCGGGACCCCACCACCTATCCAATCCCCCCTGCTCCCTGTCTCCTGACTGCCCTGACCCCTATCCATACCCCTGCCCCCTGACAGCCCCCTCCCAGGACTCTCACGCCTATACAACCGCCCCCTGCTCCCTGTCCCCTGACTGCCCCCCAGAACCCCCTGCCCATATCCAACCCCCCCGCCCCCACCCCCTTACCATGCCATTCAGAGCATCAAGACTGGCAGCCACACTGCCTGGCTGGAGCCAGCCATGCCGCACAGTCTAGAGCACCGGGGCAGGCCAGCGGTTCATGCAGCCACGCTGTCCGGCAGGAGCTTACCACCCCGCCACCCAGGGCACTGGCGACATGGTGAGCTGAGGCTGTGTGGGAGAGGAGACAGCAGGGGAGGAGCCGGGGGCTAGCTTCCCCAACTGGGAGCTCAAGGGCCGGACAGGATGTTCCCGTGTGCTGGATGTGGCCCACGGGCTATAGTTTGCCCACCTCTGCTCTAGAGGTTAGTAATTTCAGTAGCCTATGGGATACACACATACATGCCAATATTTAGTCTATATCTCAGTAGTCTTGGGGCCTTGACTTATGTCAGAGCAGCTATGGCAAGGTCTTTAAAATCCTTGTGATAAATAAAGTGGGGGTGTAGCTCCCTTTGACGGATACCCAGCCTGCCAGTTAGCTGTAAAATCTCTCTTGGTAGCTGTTCTTTACTTGCTTTACCTGTAAAGGGTTAAAAAGACCCACAGGTAAAGAAAAAAAAAACGGACACCTGACCAAAAGAGCCAATAGGAAGGCCAGAACTTTTTAAAATGGGGAAAGAAACTTTCCCTTTGTCTGTTGTTCTCTGGGCTGGAGGGACAGAGCAGCTGTGCTGTCAGCAGCATTAAGCCAGCTATGATCATAAATCATCAGCTCATACCTAGAACTTATCTGAACTCCAAATGTTTAAGTAGATCAAAATGTTTAGCTAGATGTGATCAGGTTTATTTCTGTTTATTTTTTAAGGCTTGTGGATCTCCTTTGTGCTAACCCCTGATGCTTCTGTTTGCTTGTAACCTTTAAGCTGAACCTCCAAGAAAGCTGGTTTGGGTGCTTAATTTTTGCAATTGTTTCTTTTAAGATCTAGCAAAAAGCCTAAGTTCCAGATGTATTTTTTTCCCTTTTTGATTTTAATAAAATTTACCTTTTTTTAAGAACAGGATTTGATTTTTGGTGTCCTAAGAGGTTTGTGCGTGTTGTTTGATTAGATGATAGCCATAGCTAATTTCCTTTGTTTTCTTTCTCAGCTCTTCCCCGGATGGGGGGTGAGAGGACTTGAGGGTACCCCACAGGGAGGAATTCCCAAGTGCTCTTTCCTGGGTTCAAAGGGGTTTTTTGCATTTGGGTGGTGGCAGCATTTACCAAGCCGAGGCCAGAGAGAAGCTGTAACCTTGGGAGTTTAATACAAGCCTGGAGTGGCCAGTATTAATTTTTAAAACCCTTGTGGGCCCCCACTTCTGCACTCAGAGTGACAGAGTGGGGATTCAGCCTTTACAGTACTACTGAGAACTCTGGGAGACATAATCTTTCTTTGACATATTTCTTGTTTTTATACTAGTATGTGTTTAGTAGAGCTGCAGGCTAATGGAATTGCCAGACAGGATGTAATGGACTTAGAATATCTTTGCGAGTGAATCTCAGTTTATTACATAGGTAATGATCCTGTCCCTGAATAAGAGATCACAAGGGCTGGATGTCATAGCTTTTATAAATGGGCCTTATCTCAAAAAACAAAGCAACACATTATCATTGACAGAAAAACAGAAGATGTGTAATGAATGTATGTTCAACACCGATATTCATTCATTGGCACTCCTTCACTGAAGATTTTATTTCTGGATACCTGAGGAAAATGCCTTCTCCTCCCAATATTTAGAGTTTGAGGAGCTCATTGCTTACCATTCTTCTAGGAACTGACTGGATATACTAGAAAAGAATTCTACGTCACTGTTAGTTGGTCTCAAAATGGTCTGCCAGTGCCTCCAAAGGCCAAGAATCTTTGAAAACGGGTGGATTCTATCTAGTCTTCTGCTTAGAACTGAGACCTAAGAGTAGGAATCCAGAGTGGCAGAATTACAGGTTAGTAATCATCTCTTTCATGCAGACACCAACAGACTGGTATAATTTCTCTCAGCAACTTAATTAATTTTTACCAAAGCAAATAAAACAAAGAAATTTACTTATCTTTAAATTGTTTGAACTCAGAACTTGTAATAACAAACCAATGAGATATTCAGAGTTCTTCTGAAATAGTCATATCCACTTAACCACACTGTATGAAGATAAGAAAGGGTCAAGCATTGATTTTGTCATAAGACTTAGGCAGGTGATGTGAGTAGTGCCCTTATAAGGCAACATTTGGCTTGCATTGGTAATTGATTATCAGTGTGGGCCACCACTTCCTGAATATTTGAAAATACTTTGCATTGCGAATGTTATTTCACCATACAGGACAAAGGCAAAAAAGGAGAAAGATTATTTTGAAAAGTGCATTGCATTTTCAGATCCAGAGTATTTGTCATATCAAAAGGACAACCTATAGAAAGAACACTACCACCATACAAAGATATAAATAGAGTCAGAACAAATAGATTTTTATTAGTAAATGTCAGTAAACATCAATTTCACCATGCACACTCAAAATGAAAAAAAAATTCCATTGATAATAATAAAAAATTACATATAGGAAAGGTAGAAAAATGCTGCTTTGTATATTTTGACATGTGATGTTGATCATTTGTATTTTAAAATTTGTAAAGCTTTAACTTGCTGAATCTTAATGACTACTGTCACTAAACAATTATTGTCTGACACTGTCTGTTGTCTGGCCCTCCATAATTTCCTGCAACTGTGAAAATTTAAATAAAATAAAAATAGAAAAAACGCTTAAATATAAGCATCAATATTGTCCATCAAAATTATAGAAAATATCAAATTCTGCCAAGCCTAGATATAAAGATGTGACATCTATAAAACAGCCATGTTAGAAACAAAGTAGCCATATAAATTGTCAAGTCAAACAAGAAAAATGACAGCTAACTTGGCTCCCCTTCCACAACTCAGAGCTCCCAGGGGTGAGTTTATAAACTTCAGATGCATGACGAGACCAAGTAGCTTTAAGTAAGTCTTATTAACTTAAGCATTTAAACAGGTAGCAAACTGGGACTGCTTCTTTCCATACAGAAACCAGCTTGTTTTACCATTACCTCCTCTTTCCCTTCCCCCCCCATGTCTGTCTGTTTCATTCACTTATTATCTCTTGTAAAGTCGAACTCTGAGCTGTCTGAAAAGGCCGTGTCTTTTTGACTACCTGTTCATACAATGCCTAGAATAGTGGGGCTTGATTCTTGATTGATATTATACTAGAAATAATACACCATCACAATGGCTGTTTAGATAGCTAACATGGCTCCCAATGCTGCAACCTAACTGTTCTCTTTAATTTGTATTTGAAGAGCCACTCTTCTCACCCAGCTGTGACAGACTGTGCCCCTATGGTCACCACTTTTACAAAACTATGATAAATTTAATACAATGTATGCCGTGTGAGGTATCATTTGAAAACTCACAATTTGCTGATAATTATTGTCCAGATAAGATATCTGTTCAGGCAAGATTCTGTGTAAAGCTATACGATTCTACTTTATGATGTTACTAAGGCATATTCCAAATGTGGAAAAGCAGCTGAGACCAGTTCCCCAGAGACAAAAGGCTAGCCAGCACCTCAGCGAGGTGTCAGCATAATCAAGTGAACTATCACCTGGTTAAGCAGCAATCTTTGACAGGAAGAAGGGTGTGAGTGAGAAATTTACATCTTAGCAGACAGAACTGCTGTTGCCTGAACCCCAGCTGGAGATGATTTTCAAAGAAGAGAAATACTATAAGAAGGAAGAACAGAGGACACAAATCATCTCTCTCTCTCCTGATCTCTACTCACAGCATCAACAACATATGAAAGACAAAAGGAGCATCATTGAACTCGGGGAGAGGTCCTGGCTGAGAGACCCAGCCAGATTAATGTAAGCATATGGTGAAAGAAACCGATTTGCATTTAATTCATTTAGCTTGGTAAATTAGGTATTGGTTTGCATTTTACTTTTTATTTCTTTATAACCAATTCTGACTTTTATGCCTCATTACTTGTATTCACTTAAAATCTATCTTTTTGTAGTTAATAAACTTGTTTTATCTAAACCAGTGTGTGCTTGGATTGAAGTGTTTGGGAAACCTAATTTGAAATAAGGATTTGTGCTTATCATTCTCTATTAATAAAATGACAGACTTTCTATGAGCTTCTATTGTTCAGGAGGATGCTGGGCAGTACAAGACCCACATTTCTGTGGACAAGTCTGGGACTGAGAATTTGCTGTTGTCACTCTGCTATATAATTCAGGACTGGTTAGAGCACTCATATCATTCAGCTAGGAGTGGTTTTGCATGCTAGAGGCTGTGTGTGAGTATGCCGGGAGTGGCTGCCCTCAGAGCAAAGCAGTGTAAAAGGCACCCCAGATTGGAGAATTGAGGGGACACAGCTGTTCAACAGTACAGTTTGTACTTAGGGGAATGTCACACCTGGACAAAGACCAGAGGAATTCATTGGAGACTGGAGCGATTAAATTCTTCTCCCAAGGTTATGAGGCATACAGAAAGCAGGTCCGTCACTGCTATTGTAGCCCATGTTAGTGATATCAAAATCAGGCCCATTATACTTTGTTGAACAAAAAAAGTTTAAATACTTTCACAAAATGCAAAGTATTTTGGATGCTGGTAATGTTTAAAATGTGATCCATTACATAATAAAAGGTAAGCATTCAGAGAAAACAGAGACATTCTAAGAAATCCCCTTGTGAAAGGGGGTTGAGTGAGAGTAGAGCTATGGTGCTCTACTCTGCAGTGGCCAGTAGAGATGGCTCAACATTGAGTAAAGCACGTAGGTTAGATTCACAAAATGACTTAGGCACCTAACTGACATTTAAGGCACCTACATCCCAGAATCAGGCCGTAGTGGGATTCACCAAACCCCCTTCAGTTGCTACTGAACCTGGTAGATGCTTAAACACGCTCAGCACCTGAATTTTTGCAGTAAAAGTTCCCTTCATACCTATGTCTCTGCCTCTGCACATGTACACTGCAGTACCACTCTAGGTGCCTAAGCCCCTGAGTGGTGCCTGAACTGGGAAAAGATAAGCGTTCCTCCACCTAGCTCATCTCTGGGGCCCAATCCGGTAAGAGATCACCTACCGGATTGGTCCCCTATAAGCAAACAAACACAAAATGGGTGGGAGAAAGAGGTGCTCCCTCATAACTTTTAGCCCTGTGGTTAAGGAACTCAGGTGAGATGTGAGAGACCCCCAATTCAAGTCCCTTATCCACCTGAGGGAGAAGGGGTGTGAACAGGGATATGCTACCTCTTAGGTGCGTGCCCTAGCCCCTGCCTCACTCTTGCCTGTTGAAGGGGTTCCAATATGGATAAATAATTTTAAAAGTCATGGGGGTTGGGGGTGGGGAGAGAAGGACTCTGTAGCCATGTGGTTAGATGATCCCACCTAGGCAATGGGAGACCCAGGATTCAGTGCCCCTGCTCCAGTGACTTTTTAAAATTATTTATCCAGGGGAACAACTTCACTAGGAGAGATTAAAGGACCCCAATTCCCTCTCCATACATAGACCGGAATATCCCATAGCCCAGTGACTAGGGCGCACACCTGAGTGGTGGCAAATCTCAGTTGAAATACCTTCTCCCTGTCAAGTGGTAGTGGGACTTGAACCAGGGGGTCTTCTGCTTTCTAGGTGAGCACCCTTGCTGCTGGGCTTATAACTGTGAGGGAGGTGGTGCCACTTGCAAAAATGTCATAGGTGCCAAATGAGAGTCTGCAGCTGAGAATCCCAAGCCAAGAGTGACACCTCCCTGCAGCCCAGATTCAGGTGCCAACCTCCCTGAGGGGACTGAGGATTAGGACATCCCCCACCTCATCTTGGCTAGCTTATGTGTGGACCCACATAGCATGCTGGCTTTTGTGAATTCTAGTCAAGGTACCTGTTTCTTCCCATTCATTGTATAAGGAGCTAACTCGGGATTTGTGAATCCCAGTATCTAAAAGTTAGGCCTCCTGACGCCAAATACCACTATGCCTAAATTCCTTTCTGAATCTAGCCCATACTGCCAACACCTAAAGTGTCAACAGATCTGCACAGCAGCATGTGCTGCCTTTGAGTTTCAGGAGAAATTCTGGATGAGTTGCCTTCTTATGCAAGTGCTTAACTTTACTACCATGAGTATTTCCACTGAAACTGGGCCTAAATTTGTATACAATTCTTCTATTTAAAGCTACTGAGATTCCAATTTATGTCTTAAAATCCACTCCTGTAAGAAGAGTGTATAGTGTTTAGTAGGTAGCTAAGAAATGGAAACATGGACAATGTATACATCAGCATGTGCTACTACTATGTTGAAAAATTCCTAAGGGTTCGTTAACATTCATTATAACCATGTGTCAATATGTTGCAGTTTAAACCTACGAGCAGCACAATATCCCCATCAGATTTGTGAAATGATCATCCAGAGAACACCAGAATGACAAAGACTTCCCTTCATGAAAAAAGGGCCATTGAAATTCTACCCCTTTCTTGGTGTTCCCAAGAAATGTCTCCAGAGCACCTCTGGATGGAAAACTTTACATAACATTGAAATGTAGATACTATGGATGAAGGAACCTAAGTCTAGTTTTGTTCCTGGTGGTAGTATTAATTTGAACTTTAAAAATGTTTCCATTTCAACTTGTATTTGGTTTTCCATCCTAATGTGACCTCATCTTTCCATGCAAACATTGGAAAATGGGTTGATTGTCAGATATATTGTTTTTATTTCATGCAGTCTCTCAAGGAAAATCATTCTAAGAATGATAACATTGTAGATTCGATCTTAATTCTTCTGTCTCTTTGCTTCATGTAAAAAAAATAGGTTCTCAGTTGGCTTTAAATCATATCTTGTGCTGCTGACTGGTTAAGAAATAAATAGATCATAATCATCCCATTGTAATTCACAGCTAAGTAATTTTTCAGCGATGGGGCATCACACTCCCAGTGGAATCTGGCAAAATATTTGATGTCCCAAGTTGTGACAGTATCATCCAGATGTAGATTGATCCTCTGTAGATGCAGTAGTGGTTCCTGTGCTACCCACCAAACCCTGCTGCTGAGTTAGGGTATGTGGCCAGATCAAAAGGGACATCTTTATGCCCCATTGAGCCCCAGCTTCTGTTCTGGTCCCTTAGCTTAGTCTTCCTGCTGCTCTGCGTTATTCCTGGATACCAGCATAGCTATCTCTAATGGAGATTTGCAAACGTGAGCTGTATACCACCTTTCCACACATACACCCTATTTATACTCATCAACCATAACCTAGGATTTGACCCACCATATGGAAATTCAAATTGGTTGGTTAGTTGCAGAGATCCATCCTTACCTTTGCATAGTTAGAAAGGCTCTACATATGAGTAGTTACTCCCTGACACAAGCCTCCAAAGAGGTGGCTGTTGCACAGCTGTGACATGGCAGGTAGTGAATGGGTAAGCTTCCCTTATACTTGCAATTGGGTTGCACCTCAGCTGGCTCTGTGCTGGGGAGGGTAACACACTGGCACCACAGTTTGCCACTTATAAAATCTGACACATCTCCCATTCCTCCCTTCCTCACCCTCCTGAGATGTCCTGAAAATTAGGGCAGGTGAATATGCAAGAATCAAACATATAACCAGCTTCAGGACTAGCACTTTTTTAGATTAGCACCCAAAAGTCTGACCTATTGAAAGCAGATTTAAGGAAAAGAACCTAATTATCTTCATTGCACAGAAACTGAGTCAGACAGACTGGCAACCAAGTTAATGTACTAATTTGGTAGATTCAACAGAATCTACCCTTTTTACAGCTTGGCTTTTGTTATCCTATTCTTAAACCACTACATACAATGGATTACCTAAGTGGGATAATGACAGGATAGAACAGCACTGGGCAAATTCGCGAGAAAAATGTCAGCTTGTGCACCCTGCGATGGAGAAAAGTAAATTCTCATTAGCAATGGGATGCCTCGAAAATCCTTCAAACCAACAATCTTACATGTAATATATACATATAAACCATATGTTTACCCAATGGCAGTTGATTAATGAACTATAGTAAAGAGATATAACTAAGATGCTATTAATTCTGATTCCCAATGCATTTATAGTGACTTACACACCCCAAAAGGAAACATAGCACTTTATGATTTCCAACAGTTCATTTAATATGGGGGTCTAAATGGGAAGAAACAATAGGAAATTATGCATATATGGAATATAAAGAGGTAGTGAAACAAGTTATCCCACCCCAGGTCTTCAGGAATGGTTGAGAGTTAGGAGTGTTTCTGGGGTCTATTTTTTCTAGTAACAGCACTGCACACTAAATGTGCATTCTGCCTCTTAAATATAATTACCACGATGTGAAAAATGACAGTATTCAGTGGACTGATAAAATACCATCTGTTAAGATCACTTTTGGCAGGGATCCCAGGTTTTCATTATTAAAATAAAATAATAATAATAATTAATAATAATGTCGAGTTAGTCTTAGTACCAGACCAAACAAAAAATCCCCAATGAAAATTTTAATAAAGACCAACTGTAGAACAGTTGCATAAATATAAACCACAGAATTTTTTTGTCTTTGTCAATGGCTTTCTGTTCCTCACTTTAAACATGGGACTAGAAAAACTGTCATACTGAAGACAAGTTTGTTAAGCTGGGTTTAAGATTTGGTTTGTATATAGTGAGGGGTATTAATTAGAGGAAAAACTGTACAATGAAAGACACAAGAGTTTGGCAAAGACATAGTCGCTGTTTTAGCAAAAAGATATGAAAAACTTCTGAGACATCTCTATCAGCAGTGAGGAAGTCTTCTCCTTTCAGCACTTTAAAATATTACAGGGTAAATGTTGGTATAGTGCATGATGATCTACTAGCACAAAAATTTAGCCATTAATGTTGTGATTGATTTGGTCACAGAGACCCCCTTGGGACTGTCACCTGATGTGCTTCTGAGCCCATTTTCCCTGCCAGCTTGGGACTTCCAGAACCCTGTCTTGTTGAGCCAGACACGCTAGCCTGCTGCCACACAGACCCAGGGACTGGTCCACAACCCCAAAGCTGCAGACTTAACTGAAAACAGCTCAGCAGGTTACCTGTTTCCAGCACCCAGACACCAAATTCCCAATGGGATTCAAACCCCAAATAAATCTGTTTTACTCTGTAAACCTCATACAGGGTAAATTCATAAATTCTCTGCCCTCTGTAAACTGATAGAGAGAGATGCACAGCTGTTTGCTCCCTCAGGTATTAATCACTCACTCTGGGTTTATTAATAAACAAAAGTGATGTTATTAAGTATAAAAAGTAGGATTTAAGTGGTTTCAAGTAACAACAGACAGAACAAAGTAAGTCACCAAGCAAAATAAAGCAAAAACATGCAAATCTAAGCCTAATGCATTAAGAAACTGATTACAGGTAAAAAGAAAAGGAGTACTTGTGGCACCTTAGAGACTAACCAATTTATTTGAGCATAAGCTTTCGTGAGCTGCAGCTCACTTCATCGGATGCATACTGTGGAAAGTGTAGAAGATCTTTTATACACACAAAGCATGAAAAAATACCTCCCCCCACCCCACTCTCCTGCTGGCAATAGCTTATCTAAAGTGATCACTCTCCTTACAATGTGTATGATAATCAAGGTGGGCCATTTCCAGCACAAATCCAGGTTTTCTCACCCCCCCCCCCACTCTCCTGCTGGTAATAGCTTATCTAAAGTGACCACTCTCCTTACAATGTGTATGATAATCAAGGTGGGCCATTTCCAGCACAAATCCAGGGTTTAACAAGAACGTCTGAGGGGTGGGGGGGTAGGAAAAAACAAGGGGAAATAGGTTACTTTGCATAATGACTTAGCCACTCCCAGTCTCTATTCAAGGCTAAGTTAATTGTATCCAATTTGCAAATGAATTCCAATTCAACAGTTTCTCACTGGAGTCTGGATTTGAAGTTTTTTTGTTGAAGAATTGCAACTTTCATGTCTGTAATCGCGTGACCAGAGAGATTGAAGTGTCGGAGAACACTTGCTAGCCTTCTAAACAACCAAATACCATTTTCTTCCCCACATGGTAGTAATTCAGACTCTAGTAAAAGCTCTTCAGATGATGAAAATTAGTATAGCTCCATAGATGTCAAAGGGGCTATGCAGATTTCCTCCAGCTGAGGAGCTAGCTTTCTATGCCTAACTACGCTCAGCTGCTCCTGATTGCTTTAGCTCATTGCTCCCAGCTGGGATTCTGAAGACCTCTCACCCTTCAGAACCATTCCCTTCCCACCCCCAAATATCAAACAACCAAACAAAAGCGAACAACCCAACTGATACACAGTTGTGTGGCACTCTGGATTCTCCTTTTCTGGCTCAATTCCAGAGTGAGGTCCCACAAGACTGTAAGCCTCCTCCAAGGAGTGTTGAACAGTGTGTTCACCCTGTCACATTAGGCCTTTAATTTAATGTTGTAAATTTCTCATTAAATTTCCCCATAAAAATCAAAGGCTATTCACAGTCATGCTATAGACTCCCAGGGCTTCCCTCTGTGGCCAGTGAAACTACAAGTGACAGGTCCATTTAGTTTTGGGGGAAGTCAGTCTTATTTGAGGTTGTGGGGAGTCCTGCTGCCCAACCTGCCATTGACTGTACTAGGGTCGCTACAAACTTCTTCCCAGCCTGCTGCCTGCAGCTGAGCCAGAGTCCGTAGGAACTCCGCAGGGGCTGCACAGCCCTTTGCAATCAGTTGTGTCTGAAGCCAAAATACAGCCCTAAGAGAGACAGGTCTAGAAGTCTTTCCCCAGGATCTCTGTGCATTACATTTTAGAAGAACTCTTTTTGCTGCTGTCATGGCTACTGGGGCACTGTGTTTACAGAAGAAACATACCGTACACGTTTCTTTTTTATCACTGCTTTTCACAATTATGTGATTTCTATTGTATGTTCCTATACTATTTTTATAAGGGCCTGCTTGTTATTAGACAAAACTTTTTATGAATAGTAAGAAAACATCCTATTATGTTTCTGTTAACTGTAATTTTTATGTTTATAAATTAAAACTTTTTTCTAATTTAAAACACAAAAAAACAAGTTAAAAAAATAACCATTGAGGAAGCCAGGATGGAAACGGGTTGTGCCTCATGTTCATGGAGCAAACTTGGCCTTAGAAAGTGATATCCCCTCTCATTGTGTTTGCCTTTATCCCCCCTATAGCCTCCTGGCCTCCATCCTGCAAACACTTTTGCATATGCTTAGCTTTATTTTCATGAGTAGTCCCAATGAAGTCACTATTTATTAATAACTAGAGTCAGACTTTAGAACACATTAGAAAATGGCCTTAAGGGAACAATTCTGCATTGGCTTTGGGATAGTGCATATGATCTAATACTAGTGATCTTTTCCATCTCAGACGTCTCTGAGCCTATTAATTGTCCACAGAACTTCCTAACAGAGGAATTATTTGTGTGTATAGCGCACACAAATAGGGCCTGAATGTGTTCCTATTCAAGCTGATGGCAAAATACTCATTGACTTGAATAGGAGCAGGATTAGATCTCTTAAGAAGAAAAATGCACATGATTCACAGGAGGAAAAATGTCCCCCTCCAAGACACTGCTTAGCATAACTCTATCTTTTTGTTATATTACACTTTTAAAGATACAAGTTCTGACAGGGTACCATTGCTCTTAATAACCATACATTTGAGGAGAAGATGGATTAGTTCTCAAGCAGAAGCAGTTGGTGAACATATACTAACTGTGGGTGGCATGGTAATTAAAAGTCAGGAAAACTGCACTGTCTGACAGTTCATTAGACAAAACAGTACGTGGAAAATGTCTTGTCATGTCTAATTGCTACTGCTGCTTGGATTTCTGTTATACTGGGACATCAGCTATTCAGAAATCAGTCGGGGGAATTAATCCTCAGGAAGGTTTGTTTGCTGGTTAACACACATTTCTCTTTGAGATCAAGCCATCCAATCACTGACTCAGAGCTACAACCTGGCTGGTGAAAGATTGAAAATATAGTGATAGAAGACCTAAATTTGGAATAGTGCAAACATTAGTGAATTAAAAAGTAATGTTACTTTAAAAAAACAAAAAAAGAGGAAAAAGAAGGTATACTCTGCTGAAGAGGATCAGCTAGTGTTCACAATCAAAATAATTTTTGCATAAACATTACTAACTAGCTGCAGCTGTAGACTTTTATCCCCAATAAATGTCTACCTGGAACATTTTTGTTGCCTTTATTGTGTGACTATTATGATATGCACATTCACAATAGCTTGGGATTATAGGCAAAAGTGCTAACAACATGGTAGCATCAGACCACACTGACTTTCTATTCTTGAATTTAAATTTTGCTTCCTCAATTTAATTTGTTTGCCAAGTTTTAATATGTAATTTATTTTTATAATACTTAATGGAATTTGTTTTACTAAATAAATGTGATAGACAGTATGTTGCATTGAATATAGTTCTGCAGAATATTATAACGTATATGGAGAACGGGAGTGTCAAGGTGTCCAGCAGTGGCTCAAGAATGTGGGTACCAACCTCAGTGCAGACTACTGAGAACCAGGGCGCAAACCCCAAATTGGTTGTAAATTCTATTCTTAGATTTCACCAACCAAGTATCAAGTGTAAACTCGTGAAGCATTGTAACAGCTGAACCACTGAGTCACAGACAGTCCCCTTGTGGACTCCATTGTATCCCGCCACCCAGGTAAGCTTGCCTTTGTGATAGATGGTCCCTTACACCAAAAATCACAACAATATTCAGGTTACTCCCAGTCCCAGGGGACCAGTCACTCAGTCCAGGTCAATTACACCTTAGATCTCACACCGAAGACAATGATTGTAGTCGATCCTATAGTAAACTATCTAAAGATGTATTAACTAGCAAAAAGAAATAGGAGTTATTTGCAAGGTTAAAGCAGGTAAGCATGTATGCACACACAAATAAGATACCTTTTCAAACTTAAGACTAATAGAAGTTTCAATAATAATCACGCTCTATATGTCCTTTAGGGCTAACCCAGGCCAAGCACTGGGGATTTTGTGCTTATGTAGTCATCCTTGCCCCCCAGAGTTCAAACAGCATAAAAGATGCAGTTCTTTCTTGTTAGAGCTTTTTATTCATTCCTCATTTCTACTTTGAGTTGTAAATTCAGCTGTCGGGAGGAATTTATTTGCACATCTCTCCTTCATGAGAGGGCAAGGAGGGGAGAGTAAACAACAAAGTCTTTTGTTCAACAATGGTTCCTCTGGTGTTGATGGACCTCCTTTGTTGGGCTGGAGATAACACCTACTGTTGAAAACTAGTATTTCACACTCATTAATGCTTCTCTCCTATCTGGTGATTTATAGTTACAGAGCATAAACTTAAATATTACCTTATAACATGGGATACATATATTATAAGTGAGATTAACACATGCAGCACCTTACAAACATTTAATAAAGTCTAAACACTAAATGCATTTTTATAATTAAAATACCTATTTTAACAACACTAACACACAGGTGAGCCAGTCTGGTTCCAGCTACTCATATCTTGTAATAATTGCTCAGACTAAAATCTATCTGTATAAATGCAGTTCAGACTGCAAGTAGAGACGCTGTGAGTATCAATCTGGAATAGTGGCTAAAGCAGATTATGTGTCCCTCTATGCTGGTTTAGCTGTCCTGGCCAGTACACTAGTGTAGGATGAGGGGCCAAGGCCTCAGCCATTCCTCACTACTGATAGTGCACATGATTGGGAAGTGCAGTCCATGAAGGCTCCTCTCTTCCCTCAGGGCTGTGATGGAGGTAGCCTGTAAAGGAGGCTAAGGGAATGCTTTATGCCTCTTTAATCTCCTATGTGGGCACAGAGGGATAACACCAATATTGCCCTAAAATGAGAAGCTCAGATACATCCAAGATATTTTGTTTTTCAGCAGTTAGCAACTGACTGTGTTATTATTACCAGTTATTTATTAATACTAAGTTGTGTGAAGAAAAAAAATCTAAAAAAATCAATTCACTTCTTTACAAGGTTATAGAAAGAGGGCGCGGGGTGTGTGTGTGGGTATTTCTTGTTTTAAATTTAAAAATGGTAACCTTCCTTTCCTAACCAGTAGGACTGGTGACTTAAAGGACTGGCTTCAGATATTAGTTAGGTTTGGATTTAAGGGAATTATTTTGGATTTATTTCAGAGTAGCTGAAAACACAATCTAGCCCCTTTCACAATTTACTGTGCCATCTTTCAGTACAGAATATATTGTTCACTGAGTTCCTGATCCTGCAAACCTTGTATACGTGCTTAACTTTACCACCCTCAGGAGCCCTGTTGATTTCAGAGGAACTACTCATGGCAGTAAAGTTAAGCATGTGTGAGTTTTCAGGATCAGGGCCTAAGATATCAATGAAAAACTGAAAATAACAGTCATATAGATAATTGACAATTATATTTCTGGAACTGTCCGTAATAAAATGGGATATTTACTGACTATCACATTTCATTGATAGTATTGTGATTTTTTTGTTAAATGT
Organism: Chelonia mydas; assembly: GCF_015237465.2. Lineage (NCBI taxonomy): Eukaryota > Metazoa > Chordata > Testudines > Cheloniidae > Chelonia > Chelonia mydas. The sequence goes on from NC_057849.1 coordinate 128,473,603, forward strand.
ATGGCAGGAAACTACTGAGCCTTGAAAATGAATTCTCTGATATAACATTTAAGTGTGATCAGTGAGATAAACTACTTTGGTACGCTTTAGTGGTTATACTGCTTGCAAACTAGTTTAGCAACAGTTAAAATGTTGTACATCTGTCAGGCTCAGAGTCACCAGAGCATTATGTAAACAGGATCTGATTGATCTGTAGGTGGTATTTGCACTCTGACATGGCAAATTAGTTGTGGTCTGTTGATGTTCCCTGCCACTAATATGAGTCAGTTAAAAGCTTGGAATATGGTGTTAAAAGCAGAAGCATTTAGAAAAGTAAACATGGTAATGCATTTAGAAGAGATTCAGAGAATATATGCAACAGGACAAATTGGATAACCTGAAGTAGTCTACGTGTGGGACTTTCAGAAATGCTCAGCATTAGCCTAAGTCTTCTCCAATCAAAGGCAATGGTAAAACTCTCATTGACTTTAATAGGAGCAGCATTAAGCCAAAGTAGAATAACTTTTGAAAACCCTGTTAAAAGACTTGATTCACCACTGTACTATTCAAGTTTTAAGCCAAGGAAGCTCGACTGACCTCAGCTAAACTCCATCAGCATAAAACTGAAGTATCATAGTGGAGGGTACATTGGGCCATTTGTTTACAAAGTTATTAAAAGTATGTGGTTTTTCAATAAAATAAACCAAAACCAAACTTTTTTTGTTATAGGCTGTAGTGTCCCTACCCATCCCATTTTCCTTTTGTGCACTAAGGTGTGAGGAACTCCCTTTCCATATTTAGAACAGCAAGTACTAGTCTATATTTAGAGGACTCGTTTCAAAGTCTCTCCTAATATATATGATTTCAGAGTAGCAGCCGTGTTAGTCTGTATTCGCAGAAAGAAAAGGAGTACTTGTGGCACCTTAGAGACTAACAAATTTATTTGAGCATAAGCTTTTGTGAGCTACAGCTCACTTCATCGGATGCATTCAGTGGAAAATACAGTGGGGAGATTTATATACACAGAGAACATGAAACAATGGGTATGTCCATACACACTGTAAGGAAAGTGATCAGGTAAGGTGAGCTATTATCGGCAGAAGAGCGGGGCTGGGGGGGAAACCTTTTGTAGTGATAATCAAGGTGGGCCATTTCCAGCAGTTGACAAGAACGTCTGAGGAACAGTGGGTGAAGGGGTGAGGACAAAGTCACAAAGGTCAGCCACCAGGTTTGCAGTGACATTTTTGGGGATACTGTTCCTGACAGACTACAAGCCGTCCTCACCCATAACTATTTCACATTTGGGGACAATGTATACCTTCAAATCTGCGGCACTGCTATGGGTACCCGCATGGCCCCACAGTATGCCAACATTTTTATGGCTGACTTAGAACAATGCTTCCTCAGCTCTCGTCCCCTAATGCCCCTACTCTACTTGCGCTACATTGATGACATCTTCATCATCTGGACCCATGGAAAAAAAGCCCTTGAGGAATACCACCATGATTTCAACAATTTCCATCTCACCATCAACCTCAGCCTGGACCAGTCCACACAAGAGATACACTTCCTGGACGCTACGGTGCTAATAAGCGATGGTCACATAAACACCACCCTATACCGGAAATCTACTGACCGCTATGCCTACCTATATGCCTCCAGCTTTCATCCAGACCACACCACAAAATCCATTGTCTACAGCCAAGCTCCACGATACAACCGCATTTGCTCCAACCCCTCAGACAGAGACAAACACCTACAAGATCTCTATCAAGCATTCTTACAACTACAATACCCACCTGCTGAAGTGAAGAAACAGATTGACAGAGCCAGAAGAGTACCCAGAAGTTACCTACTACAGGACAGGCCCAACAAAGAAAATAACAGAATGCCACTAGCCATCACCTTCAGCCCTCAACTAAAACCTCTCCAACGCATCAAGGATCTACAACCTATCCTGAAGTTCGACTCATCACTCTCACAGATCTTGGGAGACAGGCCAGTCCTTGCTTACAGACAGTCCCCCAGCCTGAAGCAAATACTCACCAGCAACCACACACCACACCACAGAACCACTAACCCAGGAACCTATCCTTGCAACAAAGCCCAATAATAGCTCACCTTACCTGATCACTCTCCTTACAGTGTATATGATAACACGCATTGTTTCATGTTCTCTGTGTATATAAATCTCCTCACTGTATTTTCCACTGAATGCATCTGATGAAGTGAGCTGTAGCTCACGAAAGCTTATGCTCAAATAAATTTGTTAGTCTCTAAGGTGCCACAAGTACTCCTTTTCTTTTTCCTAATATATATGTTCACTAATATTGATATAGGTTTTAGGAGAAATAGCTTTATTGTGTAGTTTGGTTATTTTTTTAGAGTGTGTGTGTGTGTGTGTGTGTGTGTGTGTGTGTGTGTGTGTGTGTGTGTGAGAGAGAGAGAGAGAGAGAGAGAGATTGCAAGGTGGAAGATATGAATTCTCTATTTTTTTGTGGGGAATGAATTTATGTCTAGCTGTTGTAAAAGATCTTTGCCCTATGCTCACAAGTCCCTCCTAGTGGTCAGCACAATTTCAAGGGTCCAGTGGAACAACAGTTTTTGTGTAAAGTCTTTGTTACAGAGGAAAAGGTAGTCTCTCAGGTAGCTAGGGTTTATATAATTATTCATGTTAACCTCATAAGTTAACTACAGATATGACTATATTTTAAGAAATTCAGATTCATAAATTTCAAGGCCAGAAGGGACAATTATGTTTATCTAGTCTGACCTCCTGTATAACACAGGCCATGAATTCCCCCAAAATAATTTATTTTGAACTAGAGCATGTCTTTAAAAATACGTCCAGTCTTGATTTTAAAATTGCCAATGATGAAAAATCCATCACAACAATAGATAAATTGTTGCAAGGGTTCATTACTCTGACTGTTAAAAATTGCACCTTATTTCCAGTCCAAATCTTTCTAGCTTCAACTTCTGGCCACTGGATATTGTTGTAACTTTTTCTGCTAGACTGAAGAGCCCATTATTAAATATTTGTTGCCCATCTAACTACTTAGACTGTGATCCAGTCAACCCTTAACCTTCTGTTTGTGAAGCTAAACAGATTAAGCTCCTTGAGTCTATCACGATATTACATGTTTTCTAATCCTTTAACCCACCTGCGGAAGTGAAGAAACAGACTGATAGAGCCAGAAGAGTTCCCAGAAGTCACCTACTACAGGACAGGCCTAACAAAGAAAATAACAGAATGCCACTAGCCGTCACCTTCAGCCCCCAACTAAAACCCCTCCAACGCATTATCAAGGATCTACAAACTATCCTGAAGGATGACCCAACACTCTCACAAATCTTGGGAGACAGGCCAGTCCTTGCCTACAGACAGCCCCCCAACCTGAAGCAAATACTCACCAGCAACCACATACCACACAACAGAACCACTAACCCAGGAACCTATCCTTGCAACAAAGCCCGTTGCCAACTGTGCCCACATATCCATTCAGGGGACACCATCACAGGGCCTAATAACATCAGCCACACTATCAGAGGCTCATTCACCTGCACATCCACCAATGTGATATATACCATCATGTGCCAGCAATGCCCCTCTGCCATGTACATTGGTCAAACTGGACAGTCTCTACGTAAAAGAATAAATGGACACAAATCAGTTGTCAAGAAATATAACGTTCATAAACCAGTCAGAGAACACTTCAATCTCTCTGGTCACACGATTACAGACATGAAAGTTGTGATATTACAACAGAAAAACTTCAAAACCAGACTCCAGCGAGAGACTGTTGAATTGGAATTCATTTGCAAATTGGATACAATTAACTTAGGCTTGAATAGAGACTGGGAGTGGCTAAGTCATTATGCAAGGTAACCTATTTCCCCTTGTTTTTTCCTACCCGCCCCCCCCCCAGACGTTTTTGTTAAACCCTGGATTTGTTCTGGAAATGGCCCACCTTGATTATCATACACATTGTAAGGAGAGTAATCACTTTAGATAAGCTATTACGAACAGGAGAGTGGGTTTGTGGAGGGGGGGGGGGGGGGAGGGGAAGAAAACCTGGATTTGTGCTGGAAATGGCCCAACTTGATTATCATACACATTGTAAGGAGAGTGATCTCTTTAGATAAGCTATTACCAGCAGGAGAGTGTGGTGGGGGGAGAGAAAACCTTTTGTAGTGGTAAACACCCATTTTTTCATGCTTTGTGTGTATAAAAAGATCTTCTGTACTTTCCACAGTATGCATCCGATGAAGTGAGCTGTAGCTCATGAAAGCTTATGCTAAAATAAATTGGTTAGTCTCTAAGGTGCCACAAGTACTCCTTTTCTTTTTAATCCTTTAATCATTCTCGTGGCTGTTCTCTGAACCCTCTCCAATTTATCAACATCCTTCTTGTATTGTAGACCCCAGAACTGGACACAGTTGTTGATATATTGTATAGTCAATTGCTTGACCACACTTTTGTTTGTTTTGAAATATATTTAAGACACCATATAACCACTGTCAGTCAGGTTTATTGCTATAAGCGAAGAACAATGTAATACAGGGGAAAGGTTTTATATAACAGTTTCTGAGAAGCTGTCACGTGCTGCATCATTACATTCATCTTACAAAGAAGGTGTGCTCCCAAAGTTACTCCCTAGGGCCATCTTTTTATACCTTTCCTGTTTACAAGTAAAAGGAACAGTGTAATTAATCTGAAACTAGATTTCACCAATCAGCTTTTTACCTTGTTTTTCTGGTACCATGGTGTACCTCTTATCTCTTTGTTCTGAACACATGCATTCCAGGTTCCCAGGAGTGCGAAGGCAACTCCTAGGTTTATACCAGAGTCGAACACTCATATAGCTTATCCTTTCCCTTTGGGACATTCCAGTACTGGTCTGTGACAGTAACTGAGACTGATATGTCCTGATCCTGACAGTTTTCTTACCTACTTAAGCCAAACATTACTTCAGTAAATGCAAAATGTTATGTGTACTTAGCATATGTGAACAGGATTATAATAAAGATGTAGGCCAATTTAGGCTAACTGCTATAGTATTTATGCTTACTAATATATATTCAGTGAGAATTATACATATTAATATGATTTTATTTATCATGCAGCATATATTGGTCACAGTATTCCAGCAGCAGTCACACCATTGAGAAATGCAAAGGTAAAATAAACTCTCTATTCCTACTTGAGATTCCCCTGTGTATATACCCAAGAATTGGATTAGAGTCACTGCTTCCCAGGATAGGGTCTCCCATCTAGTAAGTATGGCCTCTGCCTTTTGTTCCTAGTCTTCTGACGAAGATACCGTTGGGCCAAACCTGAGTGGCACCATGCTAAGTTAAACTGAGAGTGGTTCAGCTGGGTCTACCTTGTGAAAAATTTCTGGGATCACCCATGTCTGATAGCTAGCTGTTCTTTTTAGAAATTGAATACTTGGCCTGCACTTTCTTCTGGTATGATGTGATGTGGAATACAAACCCCACACTGGGCCCGAAGGCGTTAGAGGACAATACTGGGGCTACATAGCCCTGTCCTGCCAGACCTGCAGAGCATGCTCCAACTGGAGAGGAAGTTTAAAAGGGAGGGGCTAGGGAGGAAGATAAACCTACCTGAGTGCTCCTGAACGAGGGTGCTGAAGAAGCACCCTGTGAGGACGAGGACTGCACACTGAGCCCAGCTGAGGCTGAAAGTTTAATTGTCTCTTCTTTTTCATTTGTTATCTTATATTAGACGTGAAGCCATGGCAAGAGATGGGTGGTTGGAAGTTATCCAAAGGGGGTAACTTCAAGGGCATTCCAGGGTGCCAGACACTGATTGACTTTCCTAGGACCCTGGGTCAGAGCCCAGTGAAATGGGAGGGCCCAGGCTCCCTTACCAACTGGCCCTGCTGCAGGAGGGTCATAAGCCTCATTCCCATACAACTCACACTCTGGTATTTAGAGGGCCAGGAGATTGAAAACCTAAGGTGAAGCTGAGCCCATACATGGGTGAAGAATTGGACTCAAAGGCCTTCATACTGAGAAGCGGTACTAGATACTGGGCCAGCCCTACCCACTTGACCACATAGCCCTCCAAGAACACTGTTACATATGGGCTACTTGATTCTTGGCTTCCATTTTTATGGTACTTCTGTGCAGTTATTTCCATTTGAACCTCATCTCTAGTACCTATGTTCTGAGTATTGCTTTCTTACTGACAGAAATCCATAAACCTCTTTGGATGTTACAGAATAGTGCACATAGCTACAGTTTATTAATTTTTGGCATTTTTCATTCTTCTGAGCTGAGTTTTCTCTACCCTATCAGCATCTTCCAGAAGTGAAATCACATACTTTTAGGATTATTGATTCTCCATAAAAATCAATAGTTTACTTTAATCCCTGCCACAAAGATTAGATGGAGGGTTGCAATTTGCAAATTGCAAATGTGAGTTTAAATTTCTCAACAAGACCACAGTTTAACCTTTTAATTTGCTCCTAATCTTATTACAGGCCCCCTGAGGTTATATTTACCTTTAAGGCAATCTGAGTTTTTGAACATATCAGCAGGAGGATTTAAACAGCCCTGCAGCAAGCAGCACAAAGCAGGATTCACATGCAGTTCTAAAGGGTTTCAGGTTTAGGGTGAGTACCCAGATTACTGAATCCAACCTGTCACTCAAATTCTCATTACACTCTCAAGGGCAAATCCTCTGACCAGAATAAGTTGGCGCACGGCTGCTCTTTACTTTTAACATTGCTGGAGTTTAACATCTTTATTCTTTGCAAGTTTCTTTTAAAGGTAACAAGCACTGGAGTTTTATCTGCTATAATTGTCAGTAGTAAAAATAAGCATCTAAGGTAAAAGCACAGTCATTTACTTTGCCCTTTTTTAGTTAATTTAGTGTTGGGAAAGATGCCTGATTGTCAGGCCTAAAGAGTGATATGCTGTGTTTATTCACCCCTGGACAGCAGCAGTATATGCTTATCGTAGCTTTCAAGTGTGCTAAATTCACTCATGTTACTCTTTAAAGTGAGGGGTTCTGTCACCACCTCCCCTGTAACCTTGGGGTTCCTAAGCACTCGTGGAGGCTGGAGTAATTAAATCGACAGGAGAGCTCTCCCCCATCGGCTTAGAGCCTCTGCAATAGCAGCACTACAACGGGGTAGCTGCCTCTCTGTCAGTTCTGTAGGGTAGACACAGCCTTTGGTTTTCTTTTTAGTTTCAAGTTGTTTCAGTTTTTTTCCCCTATTAACTCTAATGTTCCACCATAGTCTTATCCTGGATGAACAACGGAGGGTCCTTGAAGTTAGTTTCATGTAAACAACTGGCTTGAGAGGAGCTCCTCCCTGCTGTGAGGTGTACTTGAAATTGTCATACTGGCCGTGAACATACTATTCTAGATGCACAACTACATAGAGTTATAACCATGGTCTTTATACGTGTCTCATAATGATCACCATGTTCAGAACCTTACACTCTTTCATAAAATACCTTGCTTGGCACATATTAATACACAATAACATTATATACAACCAGCTGATTCAACTGTTTACTCTTTGGGGTTCAGACCCCCTGTTCTCCTCTTAGGTTGTCTGGACCCTGATTGTTGCACCCTACACAGCTCTCTATATGCCCAAGCAGTGCCTCCTAAATCCACACTGCTATTTTTAGCAGAGTAGTGTCCTGCTACCTCCCTGTTGCAGTGAAAGACTCTGGCAGTGGGGAATGCCAGAGCCTTTCACGGCTGCTTGTAGTTAAAATCTACCTTTCAAGGTGGCATGTAGCTACATGTACTGTACATGCCACTACAAGTTTAGACAAGGCTGCATGTGTGGACGTACCCAAGCTATCTTTAATTTAGCTGGCTCAGGCATCAATATCAATGAAGTTGCAGCATCAACAGCTTCGGCCTGGATTGTACAAACCCGGCTAGGACTCTGAGTACATACTTGGCTGGCTAGCCCTATGCTGAAATCTGTGCTGCCACAGATAGCTTGGGTATGTTTACATATGTTACAATCATATGCCAGTTTACAATGTAGACATACTTTTTTTCCGTGGTTGTACAGGGTCAAGCATAATGGGTCCCCAAAACTGACTGGTGGAGAGATCCCTAAGTGTTACCATAATATAAATGTAAATAATAATTAATAATAACTGCAGAATTTAACTCTACAACACATACAGCTACTAAATAAGTATTTCCCCACAGTTTGAATTTCCCCCCTTTTCTGAGCTGAGAAAATTAAAAAGGAAAAACAATGGCAAAATTCCTCATAATTGGTAGTTTCTGCTGTAGAAAAGCACAGAACTGGAACAGCAAGAATGCGAAAGTTCAGCGGTAAGGTGAAGCAATGCAACTGTGTGTGGCAGAAGTTTGCACAATTCTGATTCTAGCCAGTGGTATGAGTCCCTCCTGAGTATTAAATTAACTCATACTTGCTTAGGTCAAAAGAAAATACAAGCAGAAAAGTAAATTTTGTACTGGCTTGTAGAAGAATGATTTATTTTTACCTCCACAGAATGCTAATATCAGATAAAGAGTTACCAAAAAAAAATTGCACTCAACAGAAACACTGAGCTACATTCCTTGTTTAGATTTACTATGCAGAGTACAGCTTGCATTCCATCTCCCCTTCTGCCAAAAGGGATAAGAAAACAGTGTTCTTTAACCAGATTGTGTAACTTTCAATGACAATATAGTTCATAAAAATAAAACACAAATCGATTTATCCAACTACCACAGTATATAATAAATGCTCCTATTCCAGGACCTTTCAGAGATGGACTTATTATGTTATTTTTTATAGAAGTTCCATTTCCTCTTTTATATGCTACGTTTTCTTCGTTATATGCTACAGATGAGGCATCACACCACACAGGACTTCTAAAATAAGCTTTTTTATTTTAAGCCACTTTTTCAAGGTTACTGGAAAGTTTCATGGCAGTTCTTGATTCTCAGCCCCTCACCATATTTTGACGTCTGAAATTTATTTTTCTACCATCAGCTACTAAGTAACCTACCTTTTTATTTAATTCTAATCTTCCATTCCATTTTATTCAGTGACAACATTGATTTATAGAAGTGTGTAGTGGTTGTGAATAGTTTCAGTGAATATCTTGAACTCTATTTTGTAGTTATAACTGTGTGTAACTTAACTTTTGTGTTCTCCCTTCCCTAGCCAATGCTTCTGAGGGGGAGGAGCAACAGGCAGTGGGAATCATGGGTGCTGTTGGCGTTGTTTTCAAAAAGTTACTAGTGATTTTTGGGGGCCTCAGTTTTGGGGTACTCCACTCAGTGACTGCTGAAAATCAGATCTCTGTAAGATCTGTCTTGCTGGCTACACGAAACGGAGGCATTCCAAATCAATGGTCACTTGTGAAAATCCAGGCTTGTTGTTACCTAGTCCTTGCTTACATGGAACAGCAATGCACATTACAGTGGTGTGATTTCTAAAGTGAACTTAGGTGTTGTGTACTAATTGGTCCATGTAGATACAGATGGTGCACACTGAAAGGTCCTTAGTGGACTTTAACATAAAGAGAACTACATTAAAATGCATTAGGGACCTTCTTGTGTGCACCAGCAATGCCTACACCAGGGGCGGCCAACCTGTGGCTCCGGAGCCACATGCGGCTCTTCAGAAGTTAATATGCGGCTCCTTGTACAGGCACCGACTCCGGGGCTGGAGCTACAGGTGCCAACTTTCCAGTGAGCCGGGGGGGTGCTCACTGCTCAACCCCTGGCTCTGCCACAGGTCCTGCCTCCACTCCACCCCTTCCCACCCCCTCCCCTGAGCCTGCCATGCCCTCACCCCTCCCTCCTCCCCCTCAGAGCCTCCTGCATGCCATGAAACAGCTGATCAGGAGGTGCGGGGAGGGAGGAGGAGGCGCAGATTGGCGGGGCTGCCGGCAGGTGGGAGGTGCTGGGAGCGGGGCGGGGGGGAGCTGATGGGGGGCTGCTGACGTATTACTGTGGCTCTTTGGCAATGTACATTGGTACATTCTGGCTCCTTCTCAGACTCAGGTTGGCCACCCCTGCCCTACACCAACCACTTAGTGAACAACTCGTTACTGTGCTTTAGAAATGACACCCCCATAATGTGCATTGCTGCTCTGAGTAGATATGCCCTAATATGTTTATGAACCATGGGGATATCCCTTTCTACAAACAATGGGCACAACTCTGCTTCTATTCAAGAGCTGCAGCTTTAAGAAAAGTACTAAATATCACAAAACTCGCTATAAAATCATTAGAGTTGCCAACAGCACCTAATGGACTGAACAAAACTCTGGATTCAACCGCCTCTGATGATTGGACAGTTTAGATCAAGGTCTTATTGTTGTTTGGACTTGTCCCTCCCTTTGTTGTTAGCTATCAGACCTTTTTTGTGCATGTTGGGTTATGCTAGACTGATGTAGGATTCAGGTTTAGTAAACAATAAATAAAATAAAAGCATAGTTAAACAAATTTAAAAAGATACGAATACAATCTTTCCTAACAGTTTATATCTTACCTAAACATACATACTTGCAACCCACCCTGATCAGTTCTGACAATTCCAAATCGATTGATTTGGTTTAAAGTTTCACATGCTTTTCCAGCTATTGTCACTTGGTGCGTGTTCTCATGGCACAGGATATCAGAGATGCTTCAAACTGAAAGTCATTTCAAAGTGATGAAGTAAATGGATGCTGGAAAACAGCATCCTGCAAATCTGGACAATAGTTTTAGACCAAGATTTTTCAAAAATTAGTTTCTGAAGCCCATATACAGGCACCTAAATAAAAGGCTTGGTTTTCAAAAATGCCCAGCACACAAAAGCTTCTGTTGACTCCAAGCATCCAGTTTTAAAATGTTCGACATTAGACGATAAGTTTTTTTCAGCCTTCCATTGATGATTCATAGCCAAACTCACGAAATGCTAGTTAGACTTCAGATTCTACCAATTAAAATCTAAACAAAATAGGTTTTGTTGCTGTTGATGCAAAGCTCACAGTTCCTTTCTTCCTCCTGTTTAGATTCCCGGCAATGAAAATGGCAGTGCAGTGACTGGCATTGCTAGTTTGAAAGCCTGCTGTAGGAGCAGAGCCAGTGCTGGGGAACAATTGGACAGTGAGTGGAGCTAGATTCAGGACTGAGATGATGAGTCTAACAAAGGTTATTTGAGCAGCCACAACTTACAACTCCCTCCAGCCATTTTTCTCCCTCTTAGAAGTGTTGGGTTTATGGCTGCAAGTGGTGGGAGGGCTGGAGCAAATTTCTAGTTGTCTGGTTGTTAGGAGGAAAATGAGTGGATGAGGGAAACTATATTATAGGACTGAAAGACACAATAGGGAACATGGTACTTGGGGAAAGTTTTCGTGTGTACCTAGAGGGACTCACCCTGAACCACTGAAGCACTTTTGCCATTGACTTCTAGCAGACTGCAGGCAGAATGGGGAGTGGCTTTGGAGAACCTGCAGGTCTGGAGATAAAAGTCTCTTATTGGAAAGGTCTCTTGGGGGAGACCATCTCTCTATGAAAAAAAAAGAACAGTGATAAAGGGAGAAACACTATATAAAATAATAATTGATTTATTAGTAGTAAATATTTATATTATGCAAGTGCCCAAGGACCCCAGTCAGGGTTGGGGCTCCATTGCTCTCGGCATACAAACAAATAAAGGATAATCGCTGCGTTGGAGGGCTTAGAGTCTAAAAGACACAAAAAAAGACAAAGGATAAGGAACAGGCTTATAACATGCAAGCAATTAAACATGGTGAAGAATTGGCAGAGCTTTACTAGTTATGTTTCAGTTCTGAATTGAATATAACCAAAAACAGCATTTGCAAATGCTCTGTTTGCCAGACTGAATCTAAAGGAGAGTGATTTTTTTTCACAATCTAATTTATCATCTGGAAACAAGATTGCTGCCTCCATCTTCTGAGAAAGTTTTATTAGTCTTATAAAGTTACATTATTATTTTATGACAAAGAACATGTAAATTTGAAATTAATGTATTAATGTATGTATGCTTTCATTTTGTATTAAAGGCAGTATTTGAACAGACATTTTTGTGTGTATACCTTTTAAATATTTCAGTAACTTAGTCTGAGGATAATATGCTTGGAGGTTCAGAAACTGGCCTGTGTTTTGGATATAGGTCAAATATGGGGAGTACCCAACTTTCACTGGAGTCAATAATCATTATAGGTATTCAGCACCTCTAAAACAAAAGCCAGTTATTCTGCTTCCTAAATATGTGTTCAGGGCTTCAGTTCAGTCCTCAAGGTATTTAAGCACATATTCAAGTTTAAGCACATTAGTAGTCCTATTGGCTTCAAGTTAGGTGTGTGCCTGAGTGCTTAGATTAATTGGGGCAGAGGTGTGTAACTTTAGGGCCAACAACAGAACTGGAAGAATTCCAACTTTTATTTGTTAACATTTTCAGGGTGTTTTTTTTTAAAGGTATTCACTCAATTCTAGTCATCAGATTGTTCTCTGGTATGTATTTAATGATGAAATACTAGTTTCATTGAGGTCAGTGGCAAAACTCCTGGTGACTTCAATGGGTATGTCTACACTACAACTGTAAACATACCTCTCAGTATGGGTAGACAGAAAAGCACCAGCTCCACACGAGGTAGCATGCTAAAAATAGTGGAGGTTGTGTAACAGTGGTGGCTCGGGCTAGCTACCTGAGCTCAGATGAGATTGTACCAGGTGGCTCACCTGAGCTGCCACCAATGCTGCAAGGTCCGCAATGCTATTTTAGCATACTAGCTTGAGCAGAGCTAGCACATGCCTGTCTATCCCAGCAGGGAGGCTCACTCCCAGATACCTTGGCCCCACATCTGCACTGTTTCACCCACAGAATCAGAGGCTCTTTGAGTAATGCTTGATGTAACTGTAACACCTGGTTGTCATCTGCCTGGGACCTCTGGAGCTTAATGCATAAGCTAAAAAACTCATGTCTATTAGCTAAGGCTGTAGCAGATTCATCAATCTCTAAATGGTCTATTTCAGAGTAGCAGCCGTGTTAGTCTGTATTCGCAAAAAGAAAAGAAGTACTTGGGGCACCTTAGAGACTAACCAATTTATTTGAGCATAAGCTTTCGTGAGCTACAGCTCACTTCATTACTTTTACGCATCCAATGAAGTGAGCTGTAGCTCACGAAAGCTTATGCTCAAATAAATCGGTTAGTCTCTAAGGTGTCACAAGTACTCCTTAAATGGTCTAGCAGCCAGTAGGAACAGAGCACCACACCAAGCAGGCATGGGTTACATTACTACAGATGATCATAGTGTTACTTTGATTGTGAAATGCAGAAAAGCTTTTATTATTATTATTAGTAATAGTATTTATTTATTATTATTCCTTCTGTGATTTCTTCTTTCCTTTTAATAAGTGGATAAATATGACACTTTAAAAAGCATTTTCTAGTACTGAGTGCATACTAGTGTCAGTGTTTTGAACTTCATGCACAGTCTGTTACTTGATTTTGGGATATGTTTGCATAACATCTTCTGTTTAACAAGAGGTTCCATCATGGCACCATGGATCAGACAAGACTACTGCTTTTCACTCTATTTTTAACTATACATTAGGTGGATTACAGAGTCTGTGAGACAGTGCTATTTCTGCTGTAGCTTTGTGATCATTATGTAATTATTTGCCACTGCATCAGAAATGCCCAATAAAAACAAGTGGGCACAAGGGATAACACCCTGAACCCATTGTGAAGTTCTGCCCTGGTCAGATTGTGTAACTAGGCTGAGATACCTGAGAGTTCTGACCCTTCTTTGTATGGTCATGCCAATAAAGAAAACTAACTGTCTGAATACTGAGAAGGTGAAATTAAGAATAAGATCATGACTGCTGTCTCAAATCTTGTACTAACAAGACACTTGTACATCTAGACAAAAATATGGAGCCATCTGATGATGGAACATCAACCATGTACACTAGGGGTGTGGAGTTGGAAAAAACATTCAGATTTGCTCTAATCTTGCCAGTCTGTCAGACACAGGGACATTTTTTCCCTCAGTTTTATGGTGTGCAATAACTTACTGACTTATGAGTAGAGCTACTCTCCATTTTTTTCCCCGGATGGAATGTTTTTTCATCAAAACCTAAACTTCCCGTGGATTTTATTTTATTTGATAAATTTATTTGATAAAATTTCATCTGGAAACTAATTGAAAAAAAGCATTTTGATATGACTGAACCATTCTGTTCTGACATTTTTGGGATGGAATGTTTTGACATTTTGTTTCAAGTGACTTTTTGTTTAGAAATATCTTTTAGTTTAGGCAATAATTTTTTTTTAAAGTTGAAACTGAAATTATTTCAAAAAAATTTGTTTCACGGGAAATTTCTAAATTCTTTGATCTGGAATTAAAGCAGATTTCAAAATTGTGGACTTTTCTGCAAAATGGAAATTGCGGTTCCTGCACAGCTCTACTTATGAGAGCATTGCATGCAAAGAAGGAAGTAACAATAATGATTTTTTGTCCAAATGAAGCAAGAGTTAGGATAGCTTGTGTGTGATGGGATGATTTTTAATAATGCCTTTACTATGTTCTTCCACATTAGAGTTCACTGAATAACAAAACAAACACAAACAGCAATAAAACACCCTCATCTTTAGTATTGTACCATATCTCTGTGGAATGTGTCATTTTGGCATGGATCTTCCTATTTTTTGGCAGGATCTAGCACATTGCGGGCAATACCATAATAGTGAGCATAATAATATCTGAATCCTACCATTACATAAAACCAGGTATGGATTTATATAACTATGCAGATAAAATAAATAAAATAATATCCCTGCATTCAAATAATCAATTAGTAGCTCCTTTCATGTTGTTTGAGAAAACTGTGCCTCTAAACATTTAGTTGAACTGGATTAAGTAGCACAACCGGAGAAAGATCATTTTGCCAATGTCCAGATAACATATGTTATTCCTTTCCCCAAAGCAGCAGGATTTGTGATCTCCCAATAATGTTGTGTTATTGCCAGCAATTCTTGTACAAAATGTCTTGCCTCCTGCAGAGCGTGAGGACATTATAGAAATCTGTACAGCATTATAATCCACCAGTCTCTAAATGCTTTTCCTAAACTGTTCTGAAATCTAAATCACAATGTGGGAATATGATTTATATGAAAATATATATTCTAATAAAATAGGCCTGTTCCAGCACTAAGCTTCTGAATCATCCACCCAAACTTAATCAGGGTTCAGTTATTTCCTTAAGTATGTCTAGCATTTCGTCTCTAGATACTCTTAAACAGTTTAACATTGACAGGAAAATATTTTGTTTTCTTTTCATAACTTGGCTGGATGATCAAATTCTTAGCCAAAAATGATATAAAGAACCTCCAACTGTCTCTGTCTAATTTGTCATTCTTTCATCCATTGCATCTTAGGAACACTGATTATCAACCCTTTGTTTTTCATTTGCCTCCAACCCAAATGATTCAAACATGAGTGCCGATGCAGAACAGTGACACATCCCTGTGGTTGGAGAGTGGAAAACTGAATTTCCTGCTCCCACCCTGCGGGAGCACTTCAAATTTCAGCAGTCAGCATTGTGTACATTGTAATGATGTGCTTGAATAAACAAGGCCCCAGTTTTTAGTGCTCTCTCATGTACTTGGCTCTTCATCTGCTTATTGTGTACTAAAGGGGAATCTTTTTCCCAGGTGCAGCTTCTTAAACTGGTCAGTGCTTGCCCTGTAATATAGCATAGACACAGAGTGCACTACACAAGTCATGTTCTCTCTGTTGAGAATGGTTTAGATCCTTTGAAGACGATTACATGATTCCTTTTGCTTCCCCACTACCACTAAGGTTTTCCAAGCCACATAAAATCTGTGCAGTACTTTGCAATTTTGGTTGGCAGATCTCATGCAAACCTTTCCTTTGGTTTTAATCTTTGAGGATTTGCACCCCTTTGAGTTTTGGGTTCTTTTGGATCAAAATGAAACTAAATCAAATTCCAAGTTTCCCAACGGTTTCACATGAAAACCATAACTTGGTCCACTTTTTCTGCTTTATGCAGTTATCTATCCCAGCCCTACCAAGTTATAGCACACAATAAGAAACCAATTTAAACTTGTTGGCAAACAGTGATGTGCCTTAGTTCATTAGTCCATGCTGTGGCACATCAAATCCCCTGATGTAAAGTGATCTGGCAGCCCAATGTGGCACGATACTTGCACCACCAATGTCATTACAAAAAAATGATGTACAGTGAAAGGCAAACGTTCTTATGACATAAGGGCTGGAGGGTTCAGTGTTACACACATTCATTAACCCGTCTTTAGCCCTCAGAAGTGAACAGAACAGTGTTTCCTTACACTATAATTAGCATTTAATAAGGTAGCTCTCGGTGAGTTAATGAGTTTTATGCCCTTCGATAACGTAAATTAAGACAGTTATTTCAAGTAAATTGCTGCATACTAAACACTTAGGGATTTGCCATTTTAATTGTGAATTAAATGACTATATATTCCTGATAAGTTTAATATACATGTTTTAAAACTTAACTCATATATTGTTTGTCATGTTAACTTCAGCAGTTAAATGACATCTCATCTCTTTGTCTGTGAACATTTAATTAACCTTCAATCAGTGCTTTGTTAAGTATTAGTTAATATTAAACCAGGGCTGTAAGTAACTTATTGAAATATACTTGAGTCCATTTTTACTGAAGTAATGATTCAATTACTGTAACAATTTTTCTCTGTTGTAATTTGACCCAGTACAGCAAGGTACTCAAGCATGTGAAAAACTTTAAGCACACAAATTGTTCCATTTGAAATCAACGGGATTATTCATATACTTGAAATTACTCACATGCTTCAGTCCTACTGAAGTCTTTGTAGATAGGGAGTATAATTTACCAGAGAATAACTGTCCATTTATTTTAAGAGTCAGAGTCTGATGCCCTTACACATACTATGTTGCTGACACCTC
Source organism: Chelonia mydas (assembly GCF_015237465.2). Classification (NCBI taxonomy): domain Eukaryota; kingdom Metazoa; phylum Chordata; order Testudines; family Cheloniidae; genus Chelonia; species Chelonia mydas. Next base: position 128,490,551 of record NC_057849.1, read on the forward strand.
ACTCCACCATGGGAGAGAATGAGACTAGTTACATGCAGACTAAGGTACTATTCAACCTGAGTAAGGGGAGCAGAATCTAGTTTTCAGTTGGCATCCAATGTCACATGTTTGAGAAGTATTTCTGTTATGCCAAGGCACATTTTTTACTTAGTTTGGGCACATATATATAAACAAGAATATTATTCTTGAATGAAGATGGGTTGTCATTAGGACATTTGTTTTATCAGTATTTTCAGCTATTTCATATGAGTAGTAGGCTTAGGAGTGCTCCTGAATTTCTTGTTGACAATGAGCTCTCACGTAGCAGCATCTGTGAGTAATGTCTACTAACTCTACTTGACAAGGAGACTCCATTCCATCCTGGAAGACAATAACTTGGCCTAAGTTATACATGCCTTTGCCACTTGCTGTGTAGACTACAGTAACACATTATACCTGGGCATGAAGCCATCAGCCTTTAGGAAACTCTAGCTAATACAGAAAACTGCCGCGCCTCTCCTCTATGGGCTACTGTGAGCACAAAAACCCCTGCTCTCTGCTTTCTACGCTGTCCCATAGAATATCAATTCAAGTTCAAGGGATTGGTCCTTTTCTTCAAGGTGCTGTATGTAGTGAGCCCAGAATATCCAAAAGTTCACTTAGAATTTTGGAATGGAGACCATGAATGACAACCCTACTTCTCTGACACAATGGAATTTTCTATAATAAGGATAAAGCTTGTTTGTGCAGAAGATAGAGTTTTCTTGGGAGCTGATCAGACACTGGAATGAACTCCCCCAGGAAGTAAGAACTATCACAAACCTCACCACCTTCTGCTCCATGTGCAAAGCACACTTTTTTTACCTCATTGCTCTAACAAACATGCAGCACTATATGCATAAAAACAACAATAAGAACACCCCTTCCAAAATAAAAATGCTATACCACACACTCAACTCTTCTTCTGGGGAGAGGATTAGAGAAGGAATGGACCACACATGACAGATGCTAATCACATCACTAAATACAACATTGAAAGGTGCTCAGATACTATGGTGATAAATAAGGTATAGGAACCTGTCAGAATAGAATTCTGTTCTCTCAGGTTAGTAAGTTTTTAAAGCTTCCATATTTGGGTTCAATTTTTTAAGGCTTCCAAATTTTAGATCTAATACTAAGCTTGTTATAGAAAATTTCAGGTGATAATATTAAACTCATACTTTTTTACATCTTGTTAATATAGGAATCCTAGCATACTAACTACTTTTGTTAATCCTAATTTTGAATTTTTTTATGTTTTATCAAGTTAATAATTCAGGCAAATCATTTATTTGTGATTCCAATAGAAAATTGCAATATTTCTTCCCTGGTATTTTTTAAGTTACTTTTCATGTTAGCAGCAATTTTGATCAAAGAGAGCCTGGATTTCTGAAAGCAAAACTGTATTATACTCCTAATCCATTTCAATCTACTCAATGCTATTAAAACAGGCATAGAGGCCTCAAAATTAACTGCTAATTAAACAGCAATGCCTTCAAAATATAAAATGTAATGACTTGGAATCCTACCCTTATTAATGGCTACATGTTTTCTCTGAAAACACTTAGATTACAAACTGCAAAGATATAGATTTTCAGGAAATACTTACTGTGATGGGTTGGATCACAGAAACCCCCTTGGGGCTGCCAGCTGATGTGCCAAGACTACTTCTGCCTCTTTGCTTTCTCGGCCCTCCTAGCTTAGGACTTCAGTACCCTGCCTGGTTTGAGGCAGACCTGCTAGCCTGCTGCAGACCCAGACCCAGGTCTGAACCATGTCCCCTAACAGCTGTAGGCTTAATTGAAAGCACCTTAAGAAGTGTTCCTGTCTTTAACACTCAGATGCTCAACTCCCAATGGGGTCCAAACCCCAAATAAATCCATTTTACCCTGTATAAAGCTTACACCGGGTAAACTCATAAATTTCATATAGCACTGATAGAGAGATATGCACAGCTGTTTGCCCCCCTCCCAGGTATTAAAACATATTCTGGGTTAATTAATAAGTAAAAAGTGATTTTATTAAATACAGAAAGTAGGATTTAAGTGCTTCCAAGTAGTAACAGACAGCACAAAGTGAATTACCAAGCAAAATAAAATAAAACCTGCAAGTTTATGCCTAATACAGTAAGAAAACTGAATACAGATAAAACCTCACCATCAGAGGAGTTCCAGTAAGCTTCCTTTTACAAACTAGTCTCCTTCTAGGCTGGGTCCAGAAATCACTCACACCCCCTGTAGTTACTGTCCTTTGTTCCAGTTTCTTTCAGTTATCCTTGGGGATGGAGAGGCTATCTCTTTAGCCAGCTGAAGACAAAATAGAGGGGTCTCCCAGGTGTTTAAATAGACTCTCTCTTGTGGGTGGATACCCCTCCCTTCCCCTGTGTAGAATTCCAGTTACAAGATGGAGTTTTGGAGTTACATGGGCAAGTCACATGTCCATGCATGACTCAGAACTTACAGGTAGCAGCCATGGTTCACATGCTACCTTGAACCTCACATGCTACTTGTCCTCAAGTAGACTTCTTATGTGGATTGGAGCCTTCCAAGATCCATTTTCCGTTAAGTGCTTCTTGATTGGGCACTTAATTTCCACATTCCCTTCTCAAGAAGCTGACCAAATGCTTTACTAAGGCTACTTAAAAATCAAGCAAGTACACAGCCAATATTCATAACTTTGAATACAAAAAAGATACATGCATACAAATAGGATGAATAGATTTAGTAGCTCATAACCTTTACAGAGATATGTTATATGGCATATGTAGCAAAAAACATATTCCAGTTATGTCATATATACATTCATAAGTATATTCCCAATAAAGCCTTATGGGGTGCACCGTCACACTTACCATGTCAGAGAGAGTTTAGCATTCTCTGGTATTTGTACTTACAAGCAAGACAGACTGGCAGGTGTTTAAACCTTACATCAGGTAATTTGTGTGTAAACTTACTTATGATCAGAGCCTGATGATGAGTTCCAGAATCTATAAAATTATTGATAAAATGCATCTTTCTGTGCGATTTTTGTCTCTCTCCTAGATTTCAATTTTGAGCTAGATCAGACCAATGTTACACTTTTTACAAGGTCAAAAGTTTTGTGAGTGTCCTTGCACTCTAGTGAAAAGATTGATTTATTCTTCATCACTGCATATTTCCATATTTCTCAACTTCAAACAAAATCCAACCTAATCTCGAGGTGGCCTAAAAAAAAATCCAATTTAATTCCTATTTTAAAACATTGAGACAGGGTGACTCTTCACTTGAAAGTCCTAGAACTATCTGGATTTTTGCCTGTGAGAAAATAAAAAAGCAGAGACTTTAGAGCAAGAAATCTTGAGCTTACAGGTAACTTCTTAGAGACAAGCAGCATAGTGTTCAGTCACTGGTGTCAGCTAAATCCCAATACTCTGTAACATTCACAGCACAGATCAAGCATATCGTACTCTTAGATGACTGTTTACTTCCATTCATGTGATGAGATTCTAGCACTTATGCCTATATAATTCAACAAGACACCCTGTAATAAGTCCTCTTTCTCAAACCAGTGCAGGATGTCAAAATGCAATTTCTTGTCATGGAAATTAAAGAGAGAGAGATGAGGAGGCAGAAAAAAATCTATCTCATGTTAGATTTCTAAACCAACTATACAAAAACCACAATGTTAATCTTCATTATTTGTGATTTAGTTCTCATTGGAAGGTCTGGTTCCTTGCTGAACTGCATCTCACTCACATCAGTTTAAAAAGAAATAACCTTAAACATAATGCCCTATGCTGTATAATTACAAGCCTAAACCTGACAAAATGTCATTGTTTTTCTCTTACATAAAGCAGCCACGGTGCCTTTATATTTTTATTTTAAGTAGACAAAGTAGTTAGCGCTCAGAACCATAGAACTCTTTACGTATAAAATATACATCTATTCTCAAACTGTCATATATAATATGTTTCACCACCTCTTTTTATATAATTTTGTTCCAAAAGTCTAAGACAATGTCAGATTCACACTGAAATAAAATTTGCATTCCTTAGTGCATAACACATTTAATCTCATTCCAGAACAAACAAGACTGACAGTTAAAAAGCAGCCTTCCCTTTAGATACAGAGGCGGATTAAGACTAATTGAAATCTTATCGACCAGATATTTCCCCACCCCAGGGATTTAGCATCCCCTACCGCCTTTCCTCTGACAAACACTTTCTTCTAGTCAGGCGCTCGCTTGATTCACTGTTCCTCCCACCTGAGTCTGACATCTCCCTCTCCCACTTTCCCAGCCAATTCTATTGAGGTCCCAGACTCGCAATCCCAAACCTGGACTAGTGGGTGAACACAGTCAGGGTAATATATTTAGAATGGCCCATAAAATTATATTATTCTGCCATGAGCCATTTGTACTGGGTGTATGTAATATATATTCCCAACATAAACAACAAAATGTTGTTAACTTTGAATTAAGGCTATCAGATTGCATATTCCACCCATTCAAACTGTAAAATGGAAGGATATAAATGGGTAAGTCATTTGACATGATATCTATGCTCCTGTTCTTAACCTCAACTGCCTCTTTGCCACTATGCACAGGCTATATCCCCACCTTCTTGTTGATTCTAGCTGTAGATCTCACCAACTTAACTGGTTCTGTCTTGCTGTTTATGGTATGCATTTGTTGAATATGCAGTCTATCAAACTTCCCTCAATATTAACATTGTTGTTTATAAGAGTTCGCCACATTTTGATATTGTTATTGCTTTAATTTGTCCTTCCTTTTTTTTTTCATTCCCTCACTGAAGATGTATGACCTCCTCTTACATGTTTGTCATTTTCACTGTTTTCTCTCATTTATCTACTACCTTGCTCCCCCATTTTATCTTAGTCTCTTCTTCTCTCCTTATTTCTGTCTGTCTTATTCCCCATCCCCAATCTCTTGGGAGACTTATTTTCTGTACTCACTATTTCACCTCATATTCTTCTGAAATTGTCCCCTCAGTCTCTTCCCTATTTGCCAACAGTCTCTCATTTTCATTCCTTATCCACAAAGACACTTGTCTTATTCCTCATCACTGTACAATCAACCATCTATTCAATTACTCCAGGCCCCCATATAACCCATCTACCTGACTTTAATGCATTAAATGAGAGAAGAATTTGGTGTGACTTGTGCTGTTGGTGGCGGAGGAGAGGAATTTGTTACTCTAATAGATAAGTCCTCACATGTATATAAAACTGAAAAACTTAGCCTGCTGCATTATGTCATGTGTCTATCAAACATACAACTAAATGAGACTGTGACAGTCAGGATGCCTGGTTGTTCATTGTCCAGCATAGCATTGCAGTCTTAACTACTAAGAATGGACTTTAGGTTTGTGCCATGTCTATCTCTCACAGCAGAGCTGTTTTTCTTTAACTGAAATTATTCACTGAATTGCTACCTTTTTGCTTGTAATCTGGCTTGTATCATTCTGCCTTATAGCAAGTTAAGATGAAATTCAGATAAAATATGAACTTTGTATTTAACAATGTGATTACAATCTCCAGGTACCATGCCACGAAGCTTCTTCAACCTTTAATTTTACCTAATCTGATTTAATTTAGCCAAAATGGATAACAGCAAAGAGAGCATCTTGAAAAAGGTAAGCTGCTAATGCACCTTGGTGTCCGATTTTAAGTGGCAGGTCTAGATATAATGATTTTCTTGAATGATCTAGTTCCCCCATTTTGAACCACTGTAGGTTTTTCTTGATCTGTATTCAGGAGGGCAAGACAGTCTTATCTGCATTAGTGTAAAGTCTGAGTAGCTCTACTGATGTTAGTGGTGTTGCTGAGAAATCAAAGGGGAATCTGGCCCAAAGTATGTTACAAGATAATTAATTCACGATTTAGCCTCTTATTGTTGTAATTATTTTATTTATGAATCTATTAATTAACTCAGAGATAAATCCTGGGGATAAAATTTGTAATCATTTTTGTCTTTTCTTCATCCAATTTCTAACAGTAATTTAACTAGACTTCAGTCTGGCACCATTGCCTTCTATATTACACAGTGTCAGTTTATACCATTGAATATTTAAGTATGTAGATTTAGCAGGTTTTCTTTTTCTAAATTCTCTTTCCACAATAGCCCATTTCAAAATGTGTGAGGAATCGCCACATCTAATTTGCACCATTGCCACTCACAAACAAGGTAAATACATATGCAAATGGGCAGCTAGGCTTGTAAATGGACATATCAATATACAGGTTTCAGAGTAACAGCCGTGTTAGTCTGTATTCGCGAAAAGAAAAGGAGTACTTGTGGCACCTTAGAGACTAACCAATTTATTTGAAATCTCATGCTCAAATAAATTGGTTAGTCTCTAAGGTGCCACAAGGACTCCTTTTCTTTATATCAGTATACAGTTACTCAACTAGTGCATATAGGCACTGTAACTGCACGTGGGCAGGTTAGAAAATTAGGTATTTTTGTTGCTATGCACAGTAACAAATACAATGTGGCCATCTCATAGTTTGTTTGGTTTGGATCTGCTATCTGCTCTGTAACTCCCACAGGATTATGTTTAGTTCCAACAAACAAATCATTCTCCACAGCCATTAGACCCAAGGATTTTCAAATCAATCTCTATTCCTGTCAGACATTGAAAAGTGTTACTTTTGAATCAATATTAGCTATGCTCATGTCATCTTGCTGGAATTGGAGAGCACCCTTTTCTTATTTAGGTTGTTTTTCATTCTCATCTTTCCCTTTATTTTAAATTTGAGTGGAAGGGAATGTAATCAGAAATGAGTCAAACAAAGTTTCCTCAAAGGAAAATTCATACAATACTAGGCCAAGTGAATGTGTTGTGCTTCAAAGCTAGCAGCTCACTACAGATGCTTCAGATACAGATGAAATGACCTCCTTCACTTTCCAATAATGGCTTTTGAGTCTCCAGAGAGACTGACTTGTGCCAAGTCCCTGGGATTGTCAAAGCATTAACGCAATGCAGCATCTCCCAATAATAACTATTATTTTCAATGTTTCTAGTTTCAACTATCAGGCTAAAACAGGGCTCAGAAGTCTCCAATTTAAACAAATACTTCAGTGTTCTTACAATCACAGAGAAGTGATTAGGCCATTCTATCCATTCTCAAATTTGGATTAATATTCACTGAGAAATTGACACTAAATCAGATCAGAACTTTTTTGTCTCATTCTGTTTCTCCTAGAGCTTTTTCTTAGTTACAAATGTGAAATATAATCCAGGGAAGATTGAAATATGGGGAAAATAAAATACTTTCACAAATACATGTCATTGATTTCTTTAAAATGTTATTTGTGCTTTTCAAAGGTGATTCTTCAAAGAAAAATGTGCTTTCATACATATGGTATGAAATAAATACATTTGAATTCTGAAAATAACAATGAAACTCTAATTTGTTTGGCATGTAAATACTACCTGGATGGATTCTCCTTTTCTATCGCTGGGACTAGATCCTTGCTGACCCCAAAATGGTACAAAGGGCAATTCCACCTGCTCTAAAAAGGCAGCTGATTATTGCTCCAACTCCTTCTTCCACACTCAGTGTGAAAAGAGTAGCTTGAGTTTGTTGTACACTAGCACTCTCAGCTGGTATAATGAGGGCCTGGGAAGAGGAAGGAACAGGGAATACTGCAATCAAATATAAAGAAATGTAGATAGGGTGGTCAGATAGTAAGTGTGAAAAAGTCGGGATGGGAGTGGATGGGTAATAGGCATCTATATAAGAAAAAGCCCTAAATATCAGGACTGTACGTATTAAATCAGAACATCTGGTCACCCTAACCATAGAGCAGCCTTGAGGCTGGCCCAAGGCTCAAAGCAGTGTCATGGGAAGCCATTTCTCCCCACATCAGGCTCTGCTGAGTGGATCTGAAGATGGAGTCTCTTATGTATGATTTGTTGCTCTCTACTTTTTTAATGTTTGATTTCAGAACACTCTCATAAGCAGTTTGGCGGGCCATGCAAATGGCAATTTAAATTTCAGAGGGAAAGATCAGCATTAGCAGCCATCACCACTCTAAAAAGTTATATGATAGCTGAGTTATAAATCCCAGACTAAAAGAGACACATACTTTGTCTTTCTTTGTGACAATATTTTACACTAAGAAACCCATATGCTAACAACTCTGTGTTTTGTTTAACCAAATTTCAGATGATCTCCCCCCAACCTGTTGAGACTTCTTAAAATAAGAAAGGCATCAAAGGTTTTTAAGGAAAACTTGGAGTGATTATTCCAATTATACTATGACTTTATGGTCTGCTATTAAAAGACAGATTTGCAGGTTTACAGGCTAGAGTACTAGCACTTCAATATTTATTACTCTGCCCTGAAAGACAAAGATTTACTCACTGAATTTTCCTTTCTTTTTAATATTGTGTCTTAAGTGTTTTTTTAAACAGTTTTTACTAAAATATTAAAAGTATCTTTGTGTATGATTCATTAAACATACTTTTAAAGTGTACAATATATGCAAGAGTTACAGAGCAGGAAAGGAATTAGGCACCATATGCAATTAATTCAATATGATTCTCCAAAGCCAGTTTTAGTTTTTCCCATTATTAAGTGGCACCACTGAGTTAGACACCAACTTTGGCCAAAAGTGGATTTAGGAAAAATGTAGATTAAACTGCTGCTATCAGCCTTCTGAAGACATCCAGAAGCTGACAAATGTTTCATTTTTCTTAAATTTTCTAAGCACAGGCTTAGATAAGTCAACTGTGAAATGATAGCATTACCAACACATGAGAGATCCTTTTACTGTTCTCCAGCTGTGTTTGGTTTAAAATTGCACTAGCTAGATCTGTAAGACCCCACATCCCAATAGCTATTGCTGTCTATCTAATGTTAATATGAACAGATGTTCTTTCAGTAAGAACTCAGTGTCTGAAGTTTTCATTTCTCTGAAGAGAAACAGGCACCAAGAATTCCATGGGAGTTAAAATGAAACTACACTTTCAGAGAGCTGTGCACTAGGGATGAAATCCTGGCATCATTGTCAGCACCAAAGCTCCAACTGATTTAAATGAGCATGGATTTCACCCCAGGAATAGAACCATGGGAAATGAGCCTTTCCAAATCCCCTTGGAAAAGCTCCTGAACTCTTAATGCTGTTTGCCCTAGGCCAAGAGGTGACAAATCAGTTTGAAACGGTTCATCATTTACATTCTATATTGATCAAAATAGCTTTAAACCGTCATAAACAAGGGCTTGTAAACTATCCCCCTTCTTTTTATTTCAAAACAGCAAAATGCATGCAGATGGGAGGCGCTTCAGTTCAGATCAGATGAGTCATGAACCTTCTTGATAACTGAGTCATCTAGAAATTGGTCTTAAAAGGCCACTCTTCTGATGGCCTATATACTTTACATGTTTCTGTCGCTCGGCACTTTTGCAGACTCTGTATTAGATAAATACTGCAATGACTTGTTTTGAAGATCTGTGAATTTTTCTTAAAAGGCCAGACTTCACAGATTCTGAGACATTTTGGCAAGCCATCAAGCTTAGCAATGGGACTTACAGCCTCTCTAGTCTAGGTTGCCAGTTCTAGTCCTGCTCAAGTCAGTAGTCATGAAAAATAGGTACCTTTGGATTTCCGTTTAGCGGCCTTTGAGAAATTAGTTCATGGACTCAATCAATTTCCGCACAGACACAGGACATATCCCAAACCCACCACCAAAGCTGGCATTAATTGATGCTCTTATTGACTTTTCTAACTTAAATGGCCAATCATTGAATGGGTCAAGCCAATTAAGTTATCCTCTCATCTGTAGAGGTGGTCTCTCCAGATTTGGGCTCAGGGAATCAGGGAAACCAGAGCTGCTGCTTCCTCTGCTTTCGATAAATATAGGACGTAAGACACTGTAACAATTAATCATGCACTATATCCACTAAATATTAATGTATAAACATGGCACAGGCAGGAATTGTGGAGCAACCTCTAAGTGATTTTCCCCTCTCATCATCTGCAGCTCCTTCTCCTGGGCTCAGTCTTCCACTTTCCAGTGTACCAGCTGGTTGAAGTAATCTCACTATGGAAAGAAAGATGGCTACTCTATCAACTCTTACTTTAAAATGGGATCTGGGAGAGCTGGATGAAGTCTAGAGTTAGGCATGAAACAAAACTCCAGATTTCAGCCTTCCCAAAACTTTGGAGGCAGAGCTGGGGAAAAATAGAATTCCATCCAAGGAGAAATTCTGAGACTTTAACATTTCATTTGAAAACTTTCAATTTTTACATTATACTGTTATATTGTATCTAAAAGATAAAGTTGAATAGAAATATTTTGATAAGGTCTAAACAAATATTTTGATTAGAAGTGATGGAAGACCAATTCCGCTTTGCAACAATTTTCAATGTTTTGAAATTTGGTTTCATTCTTCATTGGAACAAAAAACTTTTTGCAAAATGGAATTATATGAAAACATCTATTTTCAGATTTTAAAAAGTCAGATTTTCAGTTTGGGTTTCTCTCTCTCTCTCTCTCTGACCAGACAGTCCATCCCAGACCTCAGACATCTTGCCACTGTTTGCAAAGGGAACAACTTAGGCAATATCAACAATGAAACTGCGTGTCCGTGTTCTCTCTCAGCATAGGATGCAGCCCATGAGCTGCCAAAGAAGTTAATGTGGCCTGAACTGAGCCCATAAGCCCAATGACAAATTAGTTGCTGCTGTTTTGGCCTAAGGTTTACATCTGTAAAAACGTAAAAGTGTTCACTAGAATGGGAATGCTAATGGTCCCTTCACTATGCTGATTGATAGTGATCTAATGAATGGTGGGGGATGAGGTGTTTCCCCCGCAAAAGTATATGCAGTTATAAAGAAAGAAACTTTGTGAGCTGAGACCAAAACCAGCACTTTAAAATACTTTTATTTGTTTTCCTTAAAGATTTCTCCATTGACTTCACCCATACTGTCTCCTTGGAGTCCTTTTTGGTTTATGTAGACAGTTTTTGCTCACCATGCAGCATTATTTTCCAGCCTGTTGCAGCTCAAATTTATGTTCATTTAAAAAAAAAGACAGATTAAAGAAACAGGGCTTTTACTTCTTGGGACAATTTAATGCTGGCTGACATAATTATGGTGTTTAATGAAATATTTATTCAAAACAAAATCCAGGATTTTATTTTCCTGAAAACATTTATAAATGTGCGTTATGTAGCAATCACAGCAATTCTGCAAGAACTATGTCAAACAATCCCCACACACATGAAGGAACCACCAATAAATGCTGCGGAGTTATGAAGGCAAGGTATCTGAGTGCAATTTTTCTCGATGATACAAAACAAATGGAGTCTAGTTTCTCCTTGTGCATGTAACTCCCAGGGAAACAAATAAGATTTGTTTGCCTTTGTAGGACAAGATGAAGAGACCCTTTCTGTACTATACAGTAGGCATTTTGAATACACTTATTTTGTAGCTATTTTTGTAAAATTTTAGGTCTGTCTTACCCTTTAATGCTTATATTTAACCATCGGTTTTTTGCAGGAGTAGGTGGGTGAAATTCTGAGGTCTGTGTTGTGCAGGAGGTCAGACTAGATGATCATAATGGTCCCTTCTGACCTTAGTATCTATGAATCAGAAAATTCACTTTTGTTTAGTGATGGGCCAAGGAAGCAGTGTTCAGATCCCGATGTAGATTAGGATTAGGCTAGGTTGTAATGCTCCAGATCAAGACTCAACCGAGGCGAAGATTCCACAGCAAGAAATTCACACAAAAGTTTAACCCCAGCTGTCAGAAATAAACATGAGCTTAGCTCTTACTGTGAGATTTCTGCTAGGTTGATTGATGGAAAAGTCACAATTTCAGCGATCCTAGTGAGATTGCCGTTCTCTTGGGGAGCATCTACAATGGATCCAGAAATAAACCCCTCTTGGTTTTGCATCTGATTCAAAACTAGAACTATAGGTTTTGGCACCAAGTCCAGTGTATGTGTGGAGTGAGTAGGAGAGGGCCTGGGGCAGCAGGTAAAAAGCAGTAGCTTAGTGATAAGATTAAAGAAATCAACTAAGGAAGCCATATATGACATCTCTAAAGTATCATTATTGATTTCTAGAAGAGGATATAGCAGAAAAAACTTTATTTTATAGCACATTTCATTTGGGAAATAGCTATTAAAAGACACTTAGCCTAATTAGAACATGAGAATGGCCATACTGGGTCAGACTATGGTCCATCTTGCCTAGTATCCTGTCTCTGACAGTGGTCTGGACCAGAACTTCAGGATGTGTGTACAGAACAGGGCAATTATGGAATGATCCACCCATTTCCATTCCTGGCTTCTGGCAGTCAGAGGCTTAGGATCTCCCCAAGCACAGGTATGCATCCCTAACCATTCTGGCTACTACCAGTTGATGGACCTATTCTCCATGAACGTATCCAGTTCTTTTTTTTTTAACCCAACTATACTTTTTGCCATCACAACATTCCATGGCAATGAGTTCCACAGATTAGTTACTTCTGCCCTCAATTACACACATGCAATAACATTGGAGTTAGCTGGGGATGGGGTTTGTGGGAAGTATATATCCCACTGTTTTGGGGTTGTACTTTACATTGCTTTGCTAACATCATTCTGCCATTTAAATATGCCCTCTCCTGAGTGTCTTAGTAGAATTTGTTAAATTTTCCATATATCTAAATTTTTCTGTTTACATTGTTGGGGGCTCTTACTATGAACTGAGAATGGTCAACAGTGGTGAAGCTGCGTGAAGTTTCAAGCTGCTATATTCACTTTTTTTGTGCCTAAGATCAGGTATACCATCAGTTAAATATTTGATACTTGCACCATTAAGGGACTATATCCTGTACTTGCTATAAGATGGACTCCGTGAGCTAACTGTCCAACCCCTATGATTGTATATTCTCCAGCTGTGCAGATGTTATATGATTTGTCAAGGATCATTTAATGTCTAAGGTAGCTTGGTTTAGGAAAAAGTAACACACAGGGCAAAATTAAGATGCAAGATCCACGTGGACAGTAAATACTGCCATATTTAAGAATATGCATAGCTCAATATGGAAGTTAAACATGAATAGGGAACACTGATGAGCACAGACCAAAACCCTAGATCTCAAAACCCATGAACTTTGAAGAAGTTTAGATAAGGATCCAAACATAGCAGTGGTCTCCTACTGAACCAAGATCCTGAATGTAAACAGCTCCTACTCTTTAATGAAGTTCAGATTGAATGTAAACTTTGTTTGTGATCCATCTCAAATTAGCAATGGATATGAATGAGTAACATCTCAAAACCTTATACTTAGTAGTTATTGCACTCATTCTTAGATGAGAAAGAAATCCATGGCACACTCTGCAGTAACCCCCAAACCAACTCTGCCCTTTACAAAGTAAATCTGGTGCTACTATCTTTTACTCTTACAACAAGAACAAGTATTATAGGGGATAGAGCTCGGATTACTTCTCATAAGTCATATATCACAGATATTTGTAAGACAAACTGTCATTTCCTAGAAGTTCTTCTTGAAACTGTCTAGAACAGGATTTTCAAAAGTGCTCAGCAGTTATTTAAATCTGCTCTCACTGATGTCAGTGGTAACACTTCCAATGACTTCAGTGGGAGCAAGGTTAGGCCACACAGAGCACTCTTGAAAATCCCACCCTACATTTTCAAAGGCAACACAGCAGTAAATACTTATGTGAAATTCTTACCAGGACAAGAGAACAGGTCCTCTACTGAACAATAAAAATAAATGTTGGAGATAATTTTTGCCCCAGGATCCTCCTGATTACCTCTGTCATGCGCTTCAGGATAATAAATTAGGAAGTTATTAAAAGTACTGGTAATACTTAGCACTTATGATCAAGTGCTTAAGTTGCAAAATATGCTTGTCATAAATATAAAGGGAAGAGTAAACACCTTTAAAATCCCTCCTGGCCAGAGGAAAAACCCTTTCACCTGTAAGGGGTTAAGAAGCTAAAGGTAACCTCGCTGGCACCTGACCAAAATGACCAATGAGGAGACAAGATACTTTCAAAAGCTGGGGGGAGGGAAAAACAAAGCCTCTCTCGCTCTCTCTGTGTGTTTTTTTTTTTTTTTTTGGCCGGGGACAGAACAGGCATGGAGTCTTAGAACTTAGTAAGTAATCTAGCTAGATATGCGTTAGATTCTGATTCCTTTAAATGGCTGAGAAAATAAGCTGTGCTGAATGGAATGTAGATTCCTGTTTTTGTGTCTTGTTGTAACTTAAGGTTTTGCCTAGAGGGATTCTCTATGTTTTGAATCTAATTACCCTGTAAAGTATTTACCATCCTGATTTTACAGAGGTGATCCTTTTTACTTTTTCTTCTATTAAAATTCTTCTTTTAAGAATCTGATTGCTTGTTCATTGTTTTTAAGATCCAAGGGTTTGGGTCTGTGTTCACCTGTGCAAATTGGTGAGGATTTTTATCAAGCCTTCCCCAGGAAAGCGGGTGTAAGAGTTGGGAGGATTTTGGGGGGAAAGACGTTTCCAAACGGACTCTTTCCCAGTAATTTACTGGTTAGACGTTTGGTGGTGGCAGTGATAAGATCCAAGGGCAAAAGGTAAAATAGTTTATACCTTGGGGAAGTTTTAACCTAAGCTGGTAAAAGTAAGCTTAGGAGGTTTTCATGCAGGTCCCCACATCTGTACCCTAGAGTTCAGAGTGGGGAAGGAACCTTGACAATGCTATAAAAACATTAGCCAAATAATCTTCATAGCATCCCTACAACATGGTAATCATCTTTATCTTCATTTTATAGATCTGAAGATGAGGCAGACAGGCTAAGGCCCACATTTTCATAAGTGATCACTAATTTTGCATGGTGCAGTTTTTGAGAGATGAGCCCTGATACTCTTATGATTCTTTCAGATGTGCTGATCATCCACAACTATTAAAATCAGTGCAGCCTTCAGAGGCTCAGCGCCTCTGAAAATTGGGCTTTCAGACTCTCCAACGGGGCATCCAAAGTTTGTTGTACCCCAAGTTCGTGGAAATATTTGAAAATTTTAACTTAAGTGACTTTCCCAGCACTACATGATTTGAACTCAAAAGCGCTTGACTACTGGTGTTGGCTCACGTAGGCTGAGCCGACCTCACAGTTGACTTATAACCACATAATATTCTTGCAGAAAAAACAGCTTTTATCTTAGAAAAAACCTAGACATATTTAAAATCAGATCCTACACTGACTTAAAGGTAGAACAAATACACACCAGAAGGCAATGTAAAAGCATGGTCTGCTCCATAATAATTTTAGATCACATGTTAAATATAAGATTGAGGTTGGATATTATAACCAAACATTACATGTGTAGAAGCATATCTGTTTGTGTCTGTTATAAAAATAGCTTACTACTACTACTGTATTTGGTCATTTCTTAAAAAATAGAGTTGTGTGCTCAAAGATACCATCCTGAGGCCTTTTATTAGTCATGTAGCAAGAACCCCAAAGTGCAATGCCTTTGCTCAAAACATATCCCAAAACATTTACCTTAATTAAATCAGCACTCTGCTTGATCTCAGAGGAGGACCCCTACACAAAAAATGAAGCTCTCAACAGCTCTCTCTCCGCCAGCTGAGGAAGGTAAGCGGGGGTGACAGCTCTGGCTGCAGTAGGTTTCACAGGTCCCTAAAGCAAATTCTGGAGGGAAATAAAGGCTCTTTTACAGACGACTTGTTCCTAAGTGCTATTCTTTCAGAAGCGATCTGTACAGCATCTTATGAGTACCACATGAAGAGACAGCTGCTGTCACCATTACAGTTGCTGGGGTAGGTTCTTCCCACTCCCCCCACTTTTTATTGAACAGAGCTGACAGTTTGGTTTAACTTGCATTTTATGTAAAAAGCCTGCCCCATGTACCCCTGTGGGAGATAGAGGGTTTAATGAATCTGAAGATTTGGAATTCCCCAGTCTTTACTGTCATGAGCATTTCACGTCCAATTTGGAAAACTAGAGAATAGAAACAGCAGAGGCAAACTAAGGCCATGACATACAAATTCAGGGACTTGTTTGCCTCATTTTCACTGCAAGGGAAACGGCTGCAGTAGAACAAGTTGCTATATGGTATGGAAAATCATTGTAAGTGATAAATAAGCTATAAGGGTGAAATCCTGGCCTCCTGAAGGTCAATGGGAGAAGTCCCATTGACTTCTTTTGGACCAGGACTTTTCCCTACAGTTTTCTTTTAACTTTAGCTGGAAGAATTAGAAAGGTCTAGCCCTAGAACAAATAACCCTGGGAGCTAGTAGTGAAAGAGAGATGCAGGCACAACAAGTATTAGTTCGAAACCTTAGAGTCTGATCTTCCATAAACAATATGCTTACAGACACTCATAAGAATAAGAGGTAAAAACCACGTAATTAGATTAGGTCTTATTATGAATATGAGGGTAAGGGCCCAGAACCTGGTTTAAACAGTGGTCATGAAAAACTAGCAACTCTATTTTGGATAAATTAGCATGAAATCTAATGGAGAGACATACAGATCAACTGCTGGAAATGGCCCACCTTGATTATCGCTACAAAAGGCTTTTTCCCCCCTGCTCTCCTGCTGGTAATAGCTCACCTTACCTGACAGGTTTCAGAGTAACAGCCGTGTTAGTCTGTATTCGTAAAAAGAAAAGGAGTACTTGTGGCATCTTAGAGACTAACCAGTTTATTTGAGCATGAGCTTTCGTGAGCTACAGCTCACTTCATCGGATGCATAGCATATCGTGGAAACTGCAGAAGACATTATATACACACAGAGACCATGAAACAAAACTTCCTCCCACCTCACTCCCCCGCTGGCAACAGCTTATCTAAAGTGATCCTCAAGTAGAGCCATTTCCAGCACAAATCCAGGTTTTCTCACCCTCCCCCCCCCACACACACAAATTCACTCTCCTGCTGGCAACAGCCCATCCCCCTTTGAAACCCCTCTTTATAATGCGCATGATAATCAAGGTGGGTCACCTCCAGCAGGTGACCCACCTTGATTATCATGCGCATTATAAAGAGGGGTTTCAAAGGGGGATGGGCTGTTGCCAGCAGGAGAGTGAATTTGTGTGTGTGTGTGTGGGGGGGAAGGGTGAGAAAACCTG
The DNA here is from genome assembly GCF_015237465.2 of Chelonia mydas. NCBI lineage: Eukaryota > Metazoa > Chordata > Testudines > Cheloniidae > Chelonia > Chelonia mydas. The sequence goes on from NC_057849.1 coordinate 128,507,658, forward strand.
GATTTGTGCTGGAAATGGCTCTACTTGAGGATCACTTTAGATAAGCTGTTGCCAGCGGGGGAGTGAGGTGGGAGGAAGTTTTGTTTCATGGTCTCTGTGTGTATATAATGTCTTCTACAGTTTCCACGATATGCTATGCATCCGATGAAGTGAGCTGTAGCTCACGAAAGCTCATGCTCAAATAAACTGGTTAGTCTCTAAGGTGCCACAAGTACTCCTTTTCTTTTCACCTTACCTGATCACTCTCGTTACAGTGTGTATGGTAACACCCACTGTTTCATGTTCTCTGTGTATATAAATCTCCCCACTCTATTTTCCACTGAATGCATCCGATGAAGTGAGCTGTAGCTCACAAAAGCTTATGCTCAAATAAATTTGTTAGTCTCTAAGGTGCCACAAGTCCTCCTTTTCTTTTAATGTTTTGTTAGTTTGCTGAAAGTTTTTATACACTGCTGACTGGATTAGACAGCTAAGGCTGTTACTAAAGGTGAACATTCCTATCGATATGCCATTGGGAAGGGGCAGCTGAGAGAATTCACACTAAATTGCTACAAGTGATCAGAGCCTACAAGAGTACTGCAGCTAGCTACATTATGTTGACTAAGGCCTGGTCTACACTAGAGAATTATGTCGGTTTAACTATGTCTTTTAGGGGTATGAAAAATCCACATCCCTAAGTTGCTCTGTAGACAGCTCCAGGTCAACAGAAGAATTCTTCCATCAATCTAGATACCAACTCACAGGGAGGTGGATTACCTACGTTGATGGGAGAACTCCTCCCATTAATGAAGATGGTGTCTAAAGTGAAGTGTTATAGCCACTGTAGAATTTTGAGTGTAGACAAGTCCAAAGATTAGCATATTCTGCTGGTGTAATCTGTACCCCAGATATGAAGCCTGGATTACAACAGTACATTAAAGAGATTTCATTGTTATGGAGGTACTTGATCACTGCTCTGATTTCATTCTTCTCCATTTTTCAGATCTTCAATGACTGATTCACTTCAACATATCTTCATACAAGTTCCACACAGATAAAAAATGACTGCTAACAATAACATCAAAATATCAGTACTTTGATCTGTGAAATCTGTTGAGCCCTAGTAGATCATTAATTAGGTGAAGCAAGACAATTGCTAAATGATCCAGCAGTGAAAGAATAGAATAAAACACTAAGAATGCAACAACTTTTTATTGGCTATCATTTTATTCCAATAATTTCAGTATTTCATTATCAATAAAAATGTCTGCAACGTGATCACATGGCAGGAGGAGATGACAGGACTAACATGCCAGCTTTGCCATTAGAGTTCTCAGTACCTGAGGATGTGCTTGGAAAGCCACAGGAAGTAAACACATTACTGCCATAACACCAAGTTAGATTCAGACGACAAGATCAATACCTGCATTTCCTAACTACTCATTAGATCGAACCCCCATGGCTTTTGTCTTGATTTCAGTCAGGTTTGGATAACCTATTTCTCCTTCTACTGGAGACTTCATTGTTCATCTATTTTCTATCCTCAACAGAGGCTTCATTTTCTTCTTTGGGGGGGGGGGGGACCGATTAAAATGTCAAGCAAGAAAGCCATCAGCATTCAAGATACCTTTGAAAACAAGAAAAATACCTATCATCTGACCATGCTGTACTGATGCAGCATGACTCATGCTCTAACACTCTTGGAACTAATTTTTAATGAACTATTTATTCATGTGGATTTAGAGCTGTAGTTATTCTTGATGAAACAGGCCAACTTAATTCCCAACACAACACATGTTGAAACTTCTCCCTGTTACTCTGCATTTCAAAAGCCTGTTTCAACATCTGCCCCAAAGAAAACTCACCTGCCAAGTTTGTAGTACTGTACTGTTAAAAATGTATATATATATATTTTAAGTCACAGAAAGTTTTGTTCAGAGGAAATCCAGAGATCATAAACGTGCATTGAACCCTTCTGACCACTTGGTGTCATTGTTTACTCCACCATGCAACAGTCAATACTTTGATTGTAAACATCCCTGTGTATATCAGGGATGCAAGTGGATTTGATTGTGCCTCAGATCACCAGTTTTGAACAGCAATCTGTTAGTTAAAAAGATAAATTTAAACCACTGTTACTTTGGGAATTATCCAAAGCTACAAAATAGCGATTATAGTAGTTATTTTATTCAATACTATTTAAAAAAAACAAAACAAATCAAAACAGGAAAACCCCCTATTTTTAAGTCAATTGTAGTTCTTATGAAAGGGGATGATAATAGATTAACAACACTGGAAACTGAAGTCCACAGGTCAGAGCATTTGAAGTTTCCACACCCCCATTAGAGTGCTTCGTTATTCATTTGGAGATGCCAAACCATAACGGTTTGTCTCCACTATAAAATATTACCATGTCTGAACATGATTATGGAAGTTAACTGAGTTAGTATTGAACCCATGACTTTGAGTTCAGCATAGCCCAGGGCAAATTGTGCTTAGTTTCATGTCAACTAGACATGATTAAAATGTGAGGCACTCAGCATTTAATCACAGTTGACTGAGATGATGCTGAACATGATGTGCCCTGGTCTATGCTGACCTCAAAGTCATGTTGTCACATCAACTAAATCAGTTATTTACAGCTGTGTCTAAACATGGTAACATTTTGTCATGTAGAGCAGCCCATAAGGTGAAAGGACAATTCAATCTCTGTCCATTCAGTCTTTGTTTTCCCTGCTTTGATTGCCAAACATGACTAACAGTAGCATACCACATCATGTGACAGAAGATCAGAATCTCCGGCTTAATCTGTCCACTGTATGACAGTTACAAAATTAGTAGTGCACTAGTCTCCATTAAAAAGTCATCATTTGCCAACCGTCAGCACGGAGTAGTCTCAGATACACTTATACTTAGAATTAATTACTTCAGTCCTTCAGTTCATTTGCTTACTTATGTGGTAACTGTTGATTTTTTTTTAAATGGCTGTTACAATATTTCATTGTTATTTCCAGGATGGTGAGTTACTAAATTAGCATCAGTCTGGATACAGAAGATGGTTTTCAACAGAACAAAGAACAGCCACCAGGTTGATGGAGTTTTGGTTTTAAGAGCAAGAGGGGAAAGGATGGGTAAGTATCATCCCTATGTTACAGATACAGAAAAGAAGGAACAGAGAGGTTAGTGACTTGCCCAAGGTCAGTGGAAGAGGTTATGACAGGACCCAGGTCTCTATGTCCTATTCTGCAGGACCAAGGTTCCTCCATTTTGAAAGACAGCAGTAAAAATGACACAGATCTTGAGAAAGCAGTCTGTAATTAGAGAAAGAGAGATTAAACAGAAATTTAGTAGTATGGAGGAAGAAGGAAAGAAAGAGCCAATGCCAAGTGCATTGCCAGGAAATCCAACCCCGAGAGATTCATCCAGCCAAGGGCCTGCATGTCTGCATGTTTTTGGTTTATTTATTCTCTTCAAAATATAAACCAATCTGTCCAGTAAGAAAAACATTACATTCTGAATAGTTTCCCTTGTAAAGGTTTTCCCTAAATTTCAAATGTTTGGCTACAAAATCAGCATTTTCTCTCTCCTTTGAGATGAGAATGGGTTTCACGATGCACCATCATGCACAATAGCTTTTTTTTCCCTTTTAATAACTTTAATTTTACAAGCAAGGATAATGCTCAGATTTGGGAGAAGGTGGAACTTGTTAAATGCACAGACTGTATTAAAATACTTAAATAGTTTCTTCTCCCTCTACTCTTGATACCTAGACTATCCTTTGATTATCTGAGCACAGTTCTGAAGCCTGTCATCTATCTATATTTCTTAGACATTTTTAATGCTCCTATTTCCTTAATATCTCAAGACATTAAATGCCTGATGCACTCTTGCCCTGTACCTTGTGTTGGCCTGAATCCACTTAGCACTCACTTTGCACTGGTGTATGTGACTACACAAGGTACAGAGTAATGGTGAATCAGGCCCCACATGCAAAAATAAATACCTTACATCAAGTCCTCTTCACTATCCCTAATGCAGAATTAGTCTCTAAATGAGATGTGGGAAGACTGAGAAGAGCTTTTGGTGTATGATGACTCTTCTGGCACTTTTAAAACAAAGTTCTCGGTGTCACACGTTAGATTTCTACAGCTTTAAAAGAAAACAGCTCTAACCCTACAACTCCATGTGGGTCTCCCCTTTGGGCACAGAAGCACACTGAGCCATACCTGTACCACCGTCTCCTTATCCTCTGGACTTCCAGAAGGATTATAAACAATCTTTTCACTCACTGCGGCAGTGCAACCATCTCAAAAATGGCAACTATCTAACAGGAACAGCAATACTGTGCACGGATTTAAGACAGGAAGTAAAGAATACTTATTACTAAGTGTGAGCTTTGGTTCTCCAAACTGGAGCTTGGTAAGGAGTCTTAATAATAGTTCCATGACTCAAATGCTGATGAAAGACTTCAGTGTTATGTCATGTCTGTTTCATCAGAAGATGAACCGAATAATTAAAAAAAACCCCATACTATGACATTCAAAAGGATATAGATATAAAAATAAAAACAAAAGAAAAGGAAAAAGAAAAAATCAGTCTTACCTTGAAAATATTTAAGTGTGGAAAATAGCAGAAATAATTTCTACTATTTTCCAGTTCAGACTGGCATGAAAGAAAACATAAGCTGGTATAAGATGAATATTGAACTCATCTCAGAGATAATCAGAACATTTGATTCTGTATTTTCCTCAGCCAGATATGTTCAGTCATCTCTTAATTATTGTCTTAGCAGATGAGAAGTCACTAAGTGCTTCAGGCAGCATCTGACCTGGGAGTGGGAAACTGATGGTGCCCCACTTCACCAGTAGCCTAGTTTTCTGGGAAACAATATCAACAAATTGAACAAAGGATCCTTGTAAGCATCCCTGCCAAATCCCCAGTGGAACTCCTCTTTCACATAACAAACATTAAGACTACTGGTCGCAAACAAGTAAGTTACTGTTTTTGCCCTCTAACAACTTTGCACTTCCTTAGGGATCTATTGTTATTCCTAAAATGCTGTGAATACACATGAAAGTTCCTGCAGAGCTGTGCACCATTACATCCCAGTGTTCTGTCGCTGAACCATAAGCATGGCACGTGCAAGCAGTTAAGTATTGCTTTCTTTAATTTTTCACTCACCAGTTCATTTAAAAGCACACAGGAGACCTGCAGTCTGGGACTTCTGTAAATGAGGAATGGATTTTTTTTTCCATGCCAGCTCAAAGTATTTGTCATGGATAATGATTGAAATACCAGGCCCTTGGAAAGACTTGCCCTTTGTAAATGAGTTCTTTTAAAAGTATGCATGTCTGTGTGTGCACATGCATGCATGCATGTGAATGAAAGGAAAGATTAGTAGTTCAGTCCAACCATTGCTGTTAATTCACAGGTAATTTTTGTTCCTGCTATGTTCCTTATAGGTTTACATTATGTCAGAAAGACCATCACTAAATATTATTTATTTAGCACCAACATTGTACTAGATCAGAGGTTGGCAAACTTTTTGGCCTGAGGGCCACATCGGGGTTCTGAAACTGTATGGAGGGCTGGATAGGGAAGGCTGTGCCTCTCCAAACAGCCTGGCCCCTAACCCCTATGCACCCCCTTCCACTTCCTCTCCCCCCGACTGCTTCCCTTCAGAACCCCCAACCCATCCAACACTCCCCCCCGCTCCTTGTCCCCTAACCGCCCCTCCTGGGATCCACCGCCCCTAACCGCCCCCCCACGGGACCCCACCCCCTATCCAACCCTCCCTGCTCCCTGTCCTCTGACTGCCCCGACCCCGACCCCTATCCACACCCCCACCCCTAACCGCCCCCCGGGACTCCCACGCCTATCCAACTGCCCCCTGCTCCTATCCCCTGACTGCCCCCAGGAACCCTCTGCCCCTTATCCAACCCTCCCCCCCCCCGCTCCTCACCCCCTTACCATGCCGCTCAGAGCACCAGGACGGCAGCCATGCAGCCCGACCGGAGCCAGCCATGCTGCCGCACTGCCCAGCAGGAGCTCGCAGCCCGCTGCCTGGAGCACTGGAGGCACAGCAAGCCGAGGCTGGGGGGAGGGAGGATAGCGGGGGAGGGGCCAGGGATCTAGCCTCCCCGGCCGGGAGCTCAAGGGCCAGGCAGGATGGTCTCGTGGGCCAGTTTGCCCCCATCTGTACTAGATGCTTTACAGAGATCCCCAAGACAAAGGAATTACAGTGAGTTGAAGATTTAGATTTAGGCCTTGTCAACATGCTGGAGGAAGGCACTCTATTGGTATGTAATATCTAAATCACACTAATGTGCCGAACATTGATCGGTCTGTGCAGGCCCTGCTGGTGCGCACTAAAGGTTCTCTAGTGCACTTTAACATAGTCTGTTTTAAATACCATTACATTAAAGTGCACCAGCAGGGTCTACGCAGACCAATGTGTGTGTGCAACACATGAGTGTGTTTAGAAATTGCACCTCTGTAATGCAGATAAGCCCCTAAAGAAGCGTATGGGAATTTTGCCATGACTTCAGAGGCAGCAAGATCAGGCTCTAACACTTTTTCTGGTAGCAGTAAACAATGATGTGTTTCCAGCATCTACAAATACAGTATATCAATATACTCACTTGCTGCCCACTATTTGAGGGACCCCAATGAAACCTGTTCAGCTCCTGTTTTACCCAGTAGTCCACAGAAACCAAAGACTGTTTTAATCAAATAGAGACACCTGGCTAACTCATACCAGTCTAGTTCTTGGCCTCTCTATCACTGAGCCATGTGCTAAAGTAAGTTGAAATTGCCATTAAGAAAAACAACAAACCTGTAAGTGCAATAACTAGTACAGACCATACGAAGCTTGCTTCATAATCTTTGAGGCATCTGATGGACAAACAAACTGCCGGAACATGGGCATCACTGGTACTGAAATTCACAGTGCTCCTAGTTGATAGTCTTACTTGTATATAGGTGAACTATACAAACCTCATAACTACAGTACACACAAAAGCTGGTTGCAATGCTTTTGGCAAAGCATATTTCTGAGTGTTTAAGCTCTTAAAGTTTTAATATCAAATATTCACTTTCAATACCATCATTGGGGCAAACAGGGATTCTCAGTGAACTATGAAATTAATTCTCATGTGGAAAAATACTGCAAAATTTATGGCTGATGCTATAACTTATGTGTATCCCCTTAAGCTTAATGGAAATGGTGGTTCTTAACTTGAAAATAAATGTGCTACCAGCCAGTGAAATCCTTGAATAAGCTGCTCAAAAAAACCAACGACCTTGGGTTTTATGCTCTTAACTAAGGACATTAAGCATATACATCATGGATTTCCTGATTATATATCATTTTCCTTCTAAATTCTATAATGTTCTTATAAAATAAATCAGTAAAAGTGAGTTTTTATCTTTCATGTCATCTGGATGAAACAGATGCAAATGAAAACCAAGTTCTATTATAGGCCCTTAATTGCTTTTTAAACAGGATATTTGTTTAAATGTAGAACAGCACCTACATTTGATGTGCATTTAGCAACAACCAGATTGCAACATGCTGTTTGAGCCCCATATAGAAAAATGAGTGCAATGGCAATTTAGGGCCTTAAATTATATTCTATTTTACTTCCACTGTCTTGTTGTGTCACATTGCCTGTACAGTGGGAGTCCAGCAGGATTATGTTGTCTCATTCAAAAGCCTCAGAACTCAAAGCTTTATCTTAGCGGCAAGGGGAGGAGATTATGAAGGATAAAAGGATGATCCTTCATACCATGTCTTTATGGCATCTGATCACATGGGTGTAATCTGCAGATGTTTTTATTCATGTATGCAGCATGGCAGAAGACAGTTTTGAGAGACCATGTGCCTTTCAGTTTCATCTGACAGAATTAAAAAGATCTAACCCAGTTTTCTGGATAGTTAGCAAGAATTTGGCTCACTGGCTGAATTTTAAGAATGGCCGTATAATTTTATAACTGAGAATAACATTTGCAGTTATGCAAACTCTGGACCGGGGAATGGAATCTGATGCTTCAGTGTGCAAACTGTGTGCCTTTCAGGGTCAGGATGGAAATCGTTCCCTCTGTACAACATTGCACACCCAGCTGCACATAGTGTGGGGGTATTTATACTTCCCTCCGAAGCAGTAGGTACTGGGCATTGCCAGAGGGGGGATACTGGCCTAGGATTGATGGACCAATGAATTTGTCTATTATAATATAAATAATGTAATAAATAAGGACATAAGTTTTCAGCTTTATGGAATGTTTTGCTGTCTATCAAAGATCCTCAACCTTTTAAGGAAAAGGGCTGATTCTCCCAAGCCTGCTAAGATCACTTTGCACTGTGAAAGCAGTGCAGGGGGACTCGGCTGCTTCCTGTGCTGGCCACTTCCAACCTTAGGCTGGGTATAAGGGGAAGTAGGGAGAATGTCAGGGAAAGTGTTACCAGATTTTCCCGTTACTTTGGGGTATGCTCATTTATTAGGGTTACTCTTCTCGGGGTGGGGGGCGGTTGTTTTTGTAATTTTATTAATGTACGGCTTGTGTCACTTGTGTATTAATGTGGAGCTCTACTCCCCCCTTCTGCAAGTCCCCTCCCAGTGGAGCTATCCTGCAGGATCTAGGTTCCCCAGGGCTGGGTTCCTCCAGCCCCAGAATCAGATGAACACACACAGAGCAAGTCTGAGTGAGCCAGGTCAATCAGCACTCTCAAGCTGACCCCCTCATATGTCCCTGGACTCAGCGGGCTGGGTCAAGCAGGATTTCCAAGCTGCCACCCTTATATGCCCCTGGGTTTAATAGGCTGGGCCAAGCAGCACTTCCAAGCTGCCACCCTTATATGCCACAGGTACCACACCGGAATAGAGTAAGCTTGAGCAGCCTGGGTTGAACAGCACTTCCAGGCTGCCACCCTTATATGCCCCTGGACTCAGCAGACTGGGTCGAGCAGCACCTCCAAGCTTCCACCCTCGTATGTCACAAGTCAGTACGTCCCTATCCCCACTTTCACATTACAGTTGTTTTGGTAGTAACCCACTTGATGAGCAAACCCCACAGGATTTTTGGGCACTACAGAGATCTTTAGCTTAGGTAAGAGAAGTGTTGCTACAGAGTAAATGGGGAAGCCAAAAACACAAAAGAGTAAAGTTCAGAGAGGGAAGCAACCAGCTTAACCATAAAAGTTATTTATTGAATAATAGTGATAATCACACAAGGAGAGCCTAAACAAACATAACCAGTTACATTATAAAAGATTACAAATGCCATATATAGAAAACTATACCTGATCAAACAAGTCATGGTTAAAAAGTTATACCTGAGGTAGAAAAGAAAACAGAGAGATAGAGAGAAAGAGAGATATGTGGTCTCACCACTCCATGAAGCTTGAACTGGTCGGGGTTCCCAGGTGATGGTGGTAGCTCAGGGTCCTGAGTGCTGGAGACAAGCAGAGCCCTCAGCATGATCAGTCGGGAGAAGATGAAATCCCAGTGGAACTGATGCAGAGTTTGGATCTATGCATCAGAACACTTACTTGAGCGTGGGTAGGGGTATTTTGTAGGGAAACAACAATGGTTCAAGGCAGAACACTAGATTTGTTTATGGGTAAACTAATGACTCAAGGGTTTTCTTTAGGCTAGACAATAGGAGCTGATCACTCCTAGCTATGGGTGGTGTTCCTTCCAGGGAGCTCTCAATGCAATTAGGCTGCTTCAGTACTTTGGATATCAATCAAGGATTCATCACTAGAATTGGTCTGATAACTGCTGAGCTGGGTGTGTGCAGGCATAGGTTCATTAACATCTGTAGCAGAGATTCCCCATCATGCAGTGCTTCCTTGCTTTTCTGGTCCCAGAGTTCAGTGCGGTTCTTGTCTTGAAACCTCTGTTCTCCATTCTGTATGCTAATGGAGCTGCCTCCCTGTCCCATCTTTGATGCAGATGAGGCTAGGGGAGTTGTCTTAATCCTGTCACCCTTGTCAGGAGGGGTTTAGGTGAGTCTCCCACTGCCTTTTAGTGCTTTCTGTAAGTCTTTTCTCTGATCGGTTTTGGTTCAAGCAGAGGCTGAGGGGGCGGTGTCCTTCATGAGTCAGACAGGCTGGATACTGTGCCCTGGTTCCCCACGAACACAGACCTGACTGGTATCAAGAGGTATGATAGTGGAGTTACACTGTTCCTTGTCCTTCACTGAAGAATCTTATGCCAGCAAGAAGCAAGAAGAGGCTGGCTGAGTTGAAGAGGGCTAGGAGAGAGTATTTGGAGTGGGGATGCTGTATACCTTAGTAGGAATCCAGAGAGAAAAAAGTAAAAAATGAGTAGAGGGAGAACTGATCCAGAGATGAATGGTCCATTTTTTCTTTTTAGCATTTCCCTGTAGAAGAAAGTTGTCACTGAAGTAAATATCTTATTAGGGACTTTTTGGGGTTGTAATTGTAGTAAATCCAAAGCTGTTTATTGGGGAGGTGACATTAACACTGGACAAGTCAACAAGAGAAGCAATTTCAGTATTATTTAACACTGTCCATCTAAATAATGAATTGGACAAAGTGGAAAATGCAATGGGATCTAGAACACCACTGTTTGCTTTTTTTCCCTTTGTTTTTCTGCTCTCTGATCAACCTGTTAATAAGGGTCTAAACCAGGGGTGGACAAAATTTTGGGGCCGAAGGTTTAGTTCATCAACATATGAATGATCAAGTGTCAAGTTAAATTAGGGAGTCTGTCCCAACTCTAGTTTCTTCAGCTACTTGCTGGGCTCAAGTAAAAACCCAGATCCTGCTGCCTGGTACTTTCCCAACCCTCTTCCATTTAAGGCTTCAGCTCTTACTGCTCACTGCAGGTAGCTCCAATCAGACCTTTCCATAGAGTCACTCTCCTACTCATTGCAAATGATTTCCCCTCCTCTACTCCCTACTGCAACAGGCTCACTCTTATAGAGAGCCCAACTTCCAGGGTAATATCAGGTGAACCAGGTCTCATGACCCAGCCACCAGCCCGAGCACAACTCCATCATCTGGGACTGGATAACTAGGCACAAGTGGGACTGAGACCAGTTCCCCTTAACAGGCTAGCCCACCCTGTGACAAGGAGTCATGCTGGCTTTAAACCACCTTTGTACACTCCTGATCCTGGGCTGCTCTGGGGGCTGGAGGAGCCTGCTTTGGGGTGGAGAGGGGATCTCTAAGTTATGGTAACTTTTCTGGGCTGTGCTATGCAGTATTGGCAAGAAATTCTGCTGTACTTCATGCTATGGCTCCACCCTTGATATGCCCCTTCTGCCCCCAGTACACCTGTGGCAGAACTTACCAGTGGGTCCTCAGAAGGCATCCTTATAGCTTCCAGAGTGCTTGCACTGGGGAAAATCTCCAGACACTGGATATACGGCTTTTAGGTCCCCCTTACCCAATGTTTATTGGTCAGAGCAGGGCTGAGGATTTCACCCAAAGACTTCCACTGAAGCAAGGGCCAAACTGATAGAAAGTGCCATTGATTACCATTTGATATGTTTTTCCCCTGGCCTTTGGCTAGCGGTTTGGAAAGTAAGACGATAGGGAGAGCCTGAAAGATGCCACAATTCCCTAGAATCAGGTTCCAGAACTTATGAACACTGCACAAAGAAAGCCTACAAGAGGGTCTGATTTCTAATAAGTGGTTCCCTTTCTGTTAAAAAACAGAAAGAGAGTTTACTGACTGCCAGTGAAAACCTAATGATAAAGCATTGAGGGCTGGCCTACAGCACAGTACTTCCCTGGCAAAACACCCACTGGTTTCAATAAGATCTTTGCCTAGGTAAGGACTACACTGCAGGATAGAGCAGTTAGTAATGCACAAACAACCTAACTTATATTTTGACTGGTGTCAAGGTTCCTTCCCCACTCTGAACTCTACGGTACAGATGTGGGGACCTGCATGAAAACCCCCTAAGCTTATTTTTACCAGCTTAGGTTAAAACTTCCCCAAGGTACAAACTATTTTACCTTTTGCCCTTGGACTTTATTGCTGCCACCACCAAACGTCTAACCGGTATATTACTGGGAAAGAGTCCGTTTGGAAACATCTTTCCCCCCAAAATCCTCCCAACTCTTACACCTGCTTTCCTGGGGAAGGCTTGATAAAAATCCTCACCGGTTTGCATAGGCTAACACATACCCAAATCCTTGGATCTTAAGAACAATGAACAAGCAATCAGATTCTTAAAAGAAGAATTTTAATAGAAGAAAAAGTAAAAAGGATCACCTCTGTAAAATCAGGATGGTAAATACCTTACAGGGTAATTAGATTCAAAACATAGAGAATCCCTCTAGGCAAAACCTTAAGTTACAAAAAGACACAAAAACAGGAATCTACATTCCATTCAGCAAAGCTTATTTTCTCAGCCATTTAAAGGAATCAGAATCTAACGCATATCTAGCTAGATTACTTACTAAGTTCTAAGACTCCGTTCCTGTTCTGTCCCCAGCAAAAGCATCACATAGACAGAGAGAACCTTTGTTTCTCCCCCCTCCAGCTTTGAAAGTATCTTGTCTCCTCATAGGTCATTTTGGTCAGGTGCCAGCGAGGTTATCCTAGCTTCTTAACCCTTTACAGGTGAAAGGGTTTTTCCTCTGACCAGGAGGGATTTTAAAGGTGTTTACCCTTCCCTTTATATTTATGACAACTGGACATTCCAAATCAAGGACTCAATTCTGCCAACTTTATCTTGCAGAGTAGTCACAAGTCCCACTGAGTTCAATAGCACTACTTATGTTAAATAGTATGTACTCACACAAGGAAGGTATGCAAAAATGGATCCTTATAATAGCAATGCAATCATCAGCAGTGCTGATGATTCAGTTTGCCTGCTATGGAGTCTAGTCTGTAAACAGTCAGGGGGTCTGGCTGTAGAGCAATCTAATGATGAAAAGGCTAACAAAACATATAAAGCCTTCTAAGTGTACTCGGATAACTGAAGTACAGTTGGCACATTTAAACAATGTATTCTTATTTTAGAGATATTACAGATTTCAAATATATTCCTGATACTAAAAACAGGAAGTCTGTAGACTCGGAATGAACCTGGAGTGCACCCACTGTAGCTCTGAGCATTTCTGGTATTTGTTATTAGAGTATAAGTAGAAAGTACATTTGACAATCAAAGCCCAGTCCGACAAAAAGATTAGTACTATCCAGCTGAATGGCCAAACGCTTATCAAAAGATATTCTAGAATATTTGTCATTTATGAAGATTTGGAATTAACAGAAATAACAGAAAACTTCCCCTATGACCATATACAAGCTATATGGCATTTTGGAGCATTTAGACAAAAAACTAGATACATTACTTTTATCAATGTGCAATTTCATTTTATTTGATCTGTCTGATCATTGTTTTGCATCCAGTTGTATTGATTATACTTTTGCAGCCCCCATTCATGGTATGAAGTATAAACAAAATATTTGAAGAGAAAAGATACATGTTGGTTGGTCAGTCACACTGAGATGCACTTCACAGATCCTTCCCATTTTGATGATTCAGATTACTCATGTTGGAGCCTTTCATTTATAAAGTACTGTTGCATGGATTCAAGCTCTAGTGAAGTATCCCTCTTCAGTTTGCCACTCCAAGTCAGAGTAGGAGAATCCCTCCAACCTGTTAGAATGTTGCTTCATTAAGACTGTCCCTTGTGTGAGCTGGCCAATTTGTTGAGGTTTTTGGGTTTGGAGATATCTTACAGGCTACTAATGGAGTGTGGATGAATGAATGAAATCCTAGCTCCACTGAAGTCAATGGCAAAACTCCCATTAACTTCAATGGAACAAGGATTTCACCTAACATTTTTGGTAAGTATTTTTACTCTCTTACGAAAAAAATCCACCCTACACCAATTTCTTGGTCACTTTGTTGGCACTGGCCTAGTTTTTGGCTGTCCATTCAACTTTTTATGGGTGTGCTATTTCTTTTGCGATATACTTTGAACTACTTATTCTTCAGGATTAGAAATCTTGCCCAGATGGTATCTTCAGCACAGGGGAAATTACTTTGTCATTTTTAGAGAATGATGATTATATTCTGGCAGGAATTTTTACTCCCCCACTATCTTCCCATAAGAATATGGAAGGGAACTTTGGGAGGTGATGTTTATCTTTACAGTCAGTTTTCAATTGTTCTGTTTAAGGCAGGCATCTCTCTCTCTCTCTCTCTTTTTAAATGGCTAAATTATTCCTGTGGGAACATCTACTTATCATATAATCAAACATTGACTGGCAGATTCCAAGGAAGGTACTTAGAAACCTGGGTGATGCAGGATTCAACCCCATTATTGCTTCCTATAAGGACCAAAAACCTTAGAGAATTCCACTTGTCTCACACTAAGGAGCACAAAATTCAGGAATGAGAAATCCTGGCAAACTGATTCTTACAGAGAAGCAGAACTACAAGTTCTCCCATCTTGTACTAAATAGAGCCTGAGGTCATTTATAACTTCCTAATGTTGATGTAACTTCTGTTCCATGGTGGAACTCTTCAAATCTAACTTCTCTAATTTGTGCAGGGAGTTGGGAGCAAAGACTATTTCTCACTGCGGATATGACTAATGTAAATTTTAAAGTTGTGAATCATTCTGAGTTTATAATCTAGATACTGTATAACGATATTATTTCGCTTTCCGGCCCTGCTAATGTTTACTGAGCATGGCAAATTGTCTATTAAAAAAAAAAGAGAAAGCTATGAGATTGATCTTTTAATCTAATATGTCTCTAAAAATAACATTTTATGGGTCATATGGTTATACCTGATGAAAATAAAATAAGTTACCTTGAACACCCTTGTAAAATGGCTTATGATTATTATACAAGATGACCCAGTGGATTCCTTTTGACATGTGACTGAATTTGTATCAGTTGATTACCACAAATATTTATAAACCTTTATCATACAAGTGCATATTCTTTAATCAGGTTATTGCTTTAGCCACATAAGTACCATTAACTTTATTGTCCCCACACCAGATTAATATATCCTACAATGTCCGACTACTTTCAGTGAGCCTATAAATAATTTAGCAATAAATTCTCGTGTTTTTCTTAAATTAAGCATTACTTATCAATTTGTTACTTTAAAAAAGAAATCCAAGAAAACTACCATTTGGGAGGTAACAAAATTAACTTCACAGAGATGGAAAGCACTTGAATAATTTTGCAATATTCCAGTAGGTACAGGACTGTACAATAGATTTTAAATAATCATTTTTCCAAGAACAAAAAAGGAAACAGATCTCTCAGCCAGGCTGAACTAAACTATCTCAACCTTAGATAAGTCCTAGAACCATAAGAATGTTTCAGTAACTTGTAGAAAAGACAAAGCAAAGCATTACATTAACTTGAACAGTGAATTATTATTAGGCTTTTTAGATGCATTAGCTATACTAAGTCAAAAGTGATTTAGGTACCAAAATATATTTAAAGATCTGGGACTTAGGCTCAATTTGCAAAGGTATTAGCAAATGGATTTAGGTGCCTAAATATGCAGACAGGAGCCTAGTGGGAATTTCAAAAGTGCTTAAGCAGGTTAGGTGCCTAAATCCTTCAAGAGCGGTCCCTTAAATCTCATTTTCTAGAGTGACTTGGGCACATGGACCTAGGATTTTTAAATGTATTTAGGCATGCTGCACTCAGACTTGCAACACCTAGCAGTTTTAGGATTCTAAATCTCATTTTCAAGACTCAATTAGACACTGAAGAGACTAAATCTCATTGGCTATCCTAAATGCCTACATCCATTTTGAAAATGAGGTTTAGAATTCTAGAATTGCTAGGTGTTGCAGTGCTCAGTGCAGCAACACTTAAATACCTTCGAAAATCTGGGCTACCGGGGCAGGTTTGTGTATTTCCAAAAATAATTTGGGTCCAGACTATACCCACATAAGGGCCAGGAAAAGTAAAGACTTTCAAATCATGTCATTTCTGTGAGAAACAGTAGTGGTGGTAAAGTTCACATAACCCAATATAGCGGCTAGGTTCAATCACGTACAGCATAGTCAATGAAGAGAAGTGGTCATCTCTAAAGGTTTCATCAGGGCAGAGCCTACTCTAGCTTTGACTTAGTTTGAATAGACTGATACGTTTACAAATATATTTTTATATATCTTTTCTTTATAATCTAGGTGACATATTGCTTAGTTCTGGGGGCAAGTCTCACTGTGTATTGAGGCAATATTACAAGATATTTTCTTGTGTTGCAATTCTTGAAAAATAGAGGGAAGTAATAATTTGAGAGAGGTGGGTTCTAACTCCATTGATATTGGCAGAAAGAAACAAATCCTACTACTAAAGTCAACTGCAACTTCCTCAAATTTATGTATTTAAGTCACTTTATTGTGCAAGATATTCATTGGCAGGTGAATGCTGTTGTGTGAAGACATTTATGCATATCTTTCTTAGGTGCACAAATACCTAATGGGTAATTGGCTAATTGGCCATGTGTGCCCACAAATACCTAATGGACCTCTCTGGTGTTGGTATCCCAGGCTTCCCATAGCACAACTATTGTTTATGTGCATAAATTAGACGTATATAAATATATGCATGCAACTGTAGGCACCCAAATTGGAAAATCTTGATTGTAGTGTCCACTAATATGCCTTACACTGTTTAGAGGTATAATGTTTTTTGGCTTTTCTGAAGTCAGTTAGGACTTAATTTTCCAGCTGTGACCTAAACTCAATTTACCATTCTCTCTCATGATATTCCACTCACAGGAAGATTCAGGAAACGTAGGAAGACTTACATTACTTGATTGTCAAATGCTTTCCTCCTATAGGCCTCAACGTACTTGAATTTAGATTGACCTTGAAGCTTACAAGCTAATGAGAACAGTTTTGTAAGGGAGAATACATAAACATGACAAAGCCAGCCAGAGGGATAGATGCATATATCCCTGGAAGACAACTGACCAATGAGAGTGAAAACATATGTTTAGTTTACCTATCGTGCTCTAATATATAACACTTTAGAAAACTAGTTTGAGGGGCACTTTATTTTAAAATAAAATACAAAAATCTATGTTTAACCCCTTTACTGTAGCCAGACTTTGCATACATCATAGCAACATTTACCCATAAAATATATATTGTAAACAAATAAGGTAATGGTATTTTATTGGGTACATCAGACTATGCTATTGGGATGCATTTCCTGAATTTACATATTTAGCACATTAGGAGACAGATTTGTTATTAGTTGTTATACTGAAACAAATCAAATACCTCTTCCCCACCTCTATCTGGCTTAATCTATTTCCTCCCTCTCCTCCTCATACCTTTCTTTCCCTTCTTCCCTTCCCATAACCCTTGAATGGTCGTCCAGAATCCATTCCATTAAACTATGCAGTAAACCTCCCTATATTAGGTTCTAAACTGGCTCTATTTGATCTTCTTGTAAATCCCTTGTTTGTAAGACTTCATTATGAGACTTGGAAGCGGTGGTAACCTCTCTGTTGGTCCAGCCACTGCTAAATGTAAATCCTATGTGCTGTAGAGCTGCAACATGCCATGATGTGTAAAAAACAGAATGTTGGATTCATCAGAGTCCAGCAGAAAAACTACCAGAGCTGCTTGACCCAAGGTAGGGTCTTTCAATGTGTGCCTGTGTGTAGGGTGGGATGCTAGTGAAAGATGGGATACAACAAAGAGAGGGACAATTTCAAATAGATCTGTGCCTATGTTACAGAAGGAGGAGTTGTCCTGACGCTGATGGATCCTCAGAGGAGTCAGAGCAGGGGCCAGGAACTGCCAATAGATTTTAGATAAGCTAAATTTCTAGATAGTCAGCTGAAATGAAATGACTCTTTTGACCTATCAATAGGTACAGTGCAAAATAGCAGAAGTCAGGCAATTTCTCCTTCCCTTTCCCACAAGGCTCCAGAGATACAACTCTGTATGCATGTGTTAAAAGAGGGAGACAGGGTCAACCCAGAATCTCAAATCTGGCCTTCCCATCTTGAAGATTAGGGGAATTTGAATTTAATGACTAGATTGCTGGGAAATCTATTTTTGGATCTTATTTTGACTCATAACCTCACTCTTGGAAATTGGATTTACAGGTACACAAAACTCATCCTTGTATCTTGGTTTGGCACAAGTCACAATTTTTGCTAGATTAAGTTTTGCAAAATAAAGGTTATTTCTGCTTCCGTGAATTGCTTTCTGACATTTTGTGAATCACATCTTGGGAGTATTGTAGAGCTCTAGAACGGTTTGCTATGGAAGTGATTATGATGTCACAACTAAAGGTTTCTGGAATATAGCAATGCAGTCATGTGCTGAAAATTAGATCATGTCAGATTCTCATGACATTTTAGTCAAAATGTAACATTTTGGTATTTTCTCTGGGAGTGGACAAATTGTTGTGGTGCAAAGGTTACAGGCTCAACGACTAAACACTACAAAATTATACCAGCCTGTACAGTAATTATAACAATGGTCCTTGAGAGAGTGATTGTGTAACTGTCACAGGGGTGAAAGTAAGGTAGAGGACTTACCGGTACGCCGGAGTCCTGAGCAGGGGTGTGTCCTCAACTGGAAGAGGCAGGGCCTTAAATCCCCAGGCCCGTTAAATCTTTATTTAAAGGGCCAGGGCTCCAGTTGTGGTAGTGGCGGCTGGGAGCCCGAGGCACTTTAAATCACGCCCGAGCTACCAGCTGCAGAGGCAGCTGGGAGCCCCCGGCCTCGGGGGCGATTTAAAGGGCCCAGGGCTCCAGCTGCTGCTACCGCAGCAGAGCCCTGGGCCCTTTAAATCACTGAGGAGCCCTGGGGGCTCCCAGCTGCCACTGCCACCCTAGGGCTCTGGGCTCTGGCAGAGCTTTAAATGGCCTGGGCCTCCGCTGTGGTAGCAGCTGCCGGAGCCCCAAGCCCTTCAGATCCCCGCCTGAGCCCTGCTGCCCGAGCCCTGGGGTAGCAGTGGCCGGGCTCCATCAGGAATTTAAAGGGCCCTGGCTACCGCCCCGGCCCTTTAAATGCCCGCTGGAGCCCCACCGCCGCTACCCCAGGGCTTTGGCACAGGGCTCCAGCGGGGATTTAAAGGCCCGGGGCAGTAGCTGTGGCTGGAGCTCCGGGGCTCTTCAAATCCCCGCCAGAGCCCCCCCACCCCTACCCCAGGGCTCGGGCAGCAGGGCTCAGGCGGGGATTTAAAGGGCCCTGGGGCAGTAGCGGCGGCTGGAGCTCCAGGGCCCTTTAAATCCCCACCGCAGCCCTGCCGCCGCTACCCCAGGACTTTAAATTGCCCTCTCGGAAAGCCGGTCCTGGTACGGCGCACCAGCTCTTACTGGTACGCCATACCGGGTTGTACTGGCTTACTTTCACCTCTGAACTATCATAAACATACAGCTAAGGGTAGCATAAAATCCCTCCTTTACCTGTAAAGGGTTAAGAAGCTCAGATAACCTGGTTGGCACCTGACCAAAAGGACCAATAAGGGGAGAAGATACTTTCAAATATGTGGGAGAAGGTTTTTGTTTTGGGCTGTTGTTCTCTCGGGAGAAAGAGAGAGACCAAGCAAGTAATCCAGCTCCTACTGAATGATACATCTAAAATTACACAAATAGTAAGTAATAGCAAGGAAATGGGTTAGAGTATTTTTTGTTTTAGCTTGTGAATTTTCCCTGTGCTAAGAGGGAGGTTTTTTTTTTTTTGTAACTTTGAAGTTTTGCCTAGAGGGGAATCCTCTGTGTTTTGAATATTATTACCCTGTAAAATTACCTTCCATGCTGATTTTACAGAAGTGCTTCTTTTACTTTTTTTTATTCATAATAAAGTTCTGGGTTTTTTTTTTAGAATCTGATCTGATTTAGTGTCCTAAAACCCCCAGTGTCTGGTCTGTGCTCACCTTGTTTACCTATCTGGTTGGTAGATTATTCCAAAGCCTCTCCAGAGGTGAAGGGACTTGGGGGGATATTTTGGGGAAACAGGAATTCCAAGTGGTCCTTTTCCTGAATCTTTGTCTAACTCACTTGGTGGTGGCAGCAGTACTCATCCAAGGACGAGGAAGGATTTGTGCCTTGGGGAAGTTTTTAACCTAAGCTGGTAGAAATAAGCTTAGGGGGTCTTTCATGAGGTCCCCACATCTGTACCCCAGTGGGGAGGGAACCCTGACAGTAACCATGCATGAAATTATAGGCCATTGCTACTCATAGTAATAAGTGTCTACGCTGATTATCATTCTGGCACCTAGACCCCTTAAAGCAGATATTAAACATTAATAAATAAAGAACATAGCAAAGCTGTTATTCAGAAAAATTAGTTAAATGAATGCATCTGCCATAGGGTTTACTACCCACTCCTAGAGCAGCTCCTTTTGGCTGTCTTTCTCTCTCTGTGAGACTTGGGGTGCTCCCTCTTTGTGACTCAGCCTCCAGCCAGGTCATTATACTCCTCCCCTTCTAGAGTATCAACACCCTACTGGATCAGCTGTCCTTATGCCACTCCACAGAGTCTTACAGTCCAGAGCCAGGTCCTGGGTCATTTTCCACTCCAGGGATCCTGTAACTAGCAACTCTGGTCTGCTTGCAGATCCTATTTCCCTGGACTCCTTCCTTTCTCTATCTTCTAGCTCCCCCTCCTCTGGGTTTACCAGCCTAAACTTCT
The DNA here is from genome assembly GCF_015237465.2 of Chelonia mydas. Taxonomy (NCBI): domain Eukaryota; kingdom Metazoa; phylum Chordata; order Testudines; family Cheloniidae; genus Chelonia; species Chelonia mydas. The sequence continues at coordinate 128,528,269 of NC_057849.1, forward strand.
TCCTCCTAGGGAGCAACTGTAGACTACTCATTTCTTTGGCTTCTTGCCAGACTCAATAGACCCAAACGTACCTCCTTTCTCCTAGGAGGTCAGTGCAGACTACTTCCCCTATTCTTCTCTTTTGTTCTAGGCCTGCTGGCTTTATACAGTTTTAATCTGCCTCTGTGCAGCTGGGTTTCATCATCCATTAACCTTTCAGGCTAGGGCTCTCCCCCAGGTGCAGCCTGCTAATTGTCCTAACAACCTGATCTCTTTGTGTGGGATGGACACTGTATCACGGCATTTTTCATGATGTCCCAAAGAACATGAAATTTGGATTCTGATGGATTTCAAGGGTCAGTGAAAAGCAAAGTCAGCACCCTCTGTTTAAGGAGCTGAACTCTGCTCATCATTGCAGTGCCTAACTTTTAGATCCTCTGCTGCCCAGAGAAATAATTTCAGCAGGACAGCTTTCCAGTCCAGACTACCCCACAGATCCATAGTTAGGGTACCCTCCTAAAAGGTGGGAGAACTGTGTTCAAATCCCTTCTCCACATCAGGCAGAGGGGGAAACTGAATCTGTGTCTGTTATACCCCAGGTGAGTGCCCTAACCAGTGGGCTAAAGAGAGGTGCCTCCTGTGGCCATTTTGTGTGAGTTTTTGCATGTTCTGAACACATCTACCAGATCAGGCCCTGCAGGTGAGATAGGCAGGGGATTAGGTGTGAGACAGATGTCATGTTCATGCTGTACATGCAGGGACGTGAGAGAAAAAACATCAAATACTCCCTCGGGAAGGCTACAACATAACACTACTTTTATTCTTAGAATCCAGAATTCACACACAGTAACCAAAAACAGACAGACAAAGCATGTTGCTCCCTAAGGCAAAGAAGCTAAACTCAGCCCACCTTGTTCTAGGCTGGCTTTTTCCAGGCTGTCTGCTGCTCCCAAATTGCACATCTCGCTACAGAGCCCCCATGACTGCAACCAGCAGCACCAGAACCCCACCCCAACTCTTAAAGAGCTAGCTCGCAATTCCAACATAGTCCTCAATACACAACAATAGGCACCAGAGCACCTGCACTGAGGTGGCCGGGTGCATGCTTACTTGCTGAGTGGGGGTTTTGAGAATCTTAGTGGCATCTATATTTTGGATTTAGGCTCCTAAATACTCTTCTCGCAAAAAAGGGGATGGGGAAGTAGTAGTTTTTACCAGTTTAGCTGCGGTACAAAATTTTCTCAGAGGTCTAGAATCAAATGCCTGTTTATGGTGACCAAATGTGAAGTATAATCAGCAGGACCAGAAAAACAAAAACTTAAAACCAGAAGGTATGAGGGACTGAATGTCTCAGAGGACTGGTAATGAGATGGAGAGCCTTTGATTTCTAGATTACTGGTTCAAATTAATCTCAGGGAATTAATGACAGAAAGTCATTACTATTTATTTATCTGATGGCTGAACTGTAACTATATGAAAAATGCTGATGGTCTCAACTGGATAATTGCATACTTCAGAAAAACACCATGTCTGACTGTAGATGGCATCTTCAGAGGTAATATCAGTAGAAAGTGCAGAGTTAAATGGGCATAAGAGCTGACCTTTCATTCTTTAAGAGAGTACTTCCAGTCCAAATCATGAAGGTATTTGGGAAAGCAGGTCCTACTTCTGATCCTTCTCCACCTGTTCTCAGGTGAAATAGAGGTCTTCAGTCATTGGGCTGCCAATCTGGCACCTTGCATGAACACAAGATTTATTATGTCTGGTGAAAGAAAGAAAAAGAAAGAAAGAAAGAAAGAAAGAAACATCCGGTACCATATTCTCAGTTGTGCAAAGTGACATTGCTCTACTAACTTCAATGGGGCTATGGCAATGTACAGTAGTTGAGGCTCCAGCCAAGAACTTGTTTTCCTTGCAGATATCCACAGCAGTAAACCAATGACAACAAATGAAGAAAATATGCTATATGAGCAAATCATTTTAAATACACCAGTAGAAAGTTCCTCAGTTTTTATCCAGAAGGTGTCTTTGGGCCAGAACTGCTCCCACTAATGCCATTGCTAGTTTTGCCATTGATTTGAGAATGACATTAAGTTTGGGCCGTTTGTAGGATTTGTAAATAGAATTACAGATAGATACTTTTAAATAAAAGGATATAGAAATACAAATCAAATAGAATTTCATACATCACAATAAATATTGTTACTTTAGGTTTTTGTTTTGTTTTCTGATAATATGTCACTTTTTTCCTATTAAATTAAATGATTGAAGCAAATAAACTCTCCTGTTTAAGAATTAGCATTTATCATTTATTATATGTTACCAGGACAAAAAAATAGGAACAAAATCTAATTATTTTATTACTTTACCTTAGATGGGGTTATTTTCAAATCATTTCTTTTCATAAAGTTTAAAACAAAGCAGAACAACAACAACAAAAGAATCCATTTATCTTGCAACAAGGCAGCTGTTAGTGGAGACCACATCAATTGAAAAGGAAGAACAGTTCAGGGTTCTGTAAATCCATCCTTCACTTCAATGTTTTCTGTGCAACTATTTCAACTACAAAAGTCTGAAATAACAACCATAAAAATGTAATAGTTAACAAGTCAAGCCACTTGGCACAACATCAAACAAAACACTTCAAACATTTTTCTCTGTCTGTGCAGCTTTTACCATCTTATCAGGGTCTCAGAAAGATTTTGCATTTATATATATATGGTTTTTGGAGAGATCTTTTATTTTGTCACATGGTTCTTAATGAGCAAGTATGTTGAAACAGTCATCAAGGGGAAATAATTTTGCATATGCCCTATACTATGCTTTGCAGTTAATATAAATAGCAAATATAACTGACAATTATATGCAGCCTGCCTACACTTCTGCTTACAAGGCTTTTACAAACACACCTGTACTTATGGCAATTTTTCCCTTGGGCAGCAGAAAAAACAGAGCAAGGGGGAAAGGAAAAGGTCATAAAAGTGAATAGATGATTAATCAGTTATATTAAATATGCAATATCTGCTCTTTGTGTAAGTGAGAACACAATATATAATAAATGTGCATGAGAAGAAACACCACAGATTTATCTTTGTCATCAAAAGAGGTGATTGACATAAATATATAACATCTCCTATGACTTTTTTTATATCGGTTGCATTGCTGAGCTCTGCCAAGTCAGAAGAGAAACACAAGTGTGTTTTCACTTACCAAGGGAATATTGAACACCTAAAGAAAAATCCCTTCTACACTTGTCAAAGTAAAATGCCTTAAGATTATAAAGTCAAAGAGTTGCTGATACTTAATACAAATATGTCATTATGCTACAACTTCAAAGGTGTTTGCTTTTTTATAGCTCAGGACATTTTTGATTTAATATAAATTATGATTCTTTCCCTGTCCTGCACCGTCACGGTACGGTGGTTTTGTAAATCTAGTAATAAGCTAAAAGCTCAGAGACAAATCCTGAAGACACTTCAGATACCTGGCTATGCAGGTTCTAGCACTTGTAAAGGAATTTTAACCAATGTGACCAGGAAGGAAGAAGATACCTCAGATAGAAAGACTGAGATTGAGTCCTGGCTCTCTTGAAGTCAATAACAAAACTCCCATTGATTTCAATACAGTCAGAATTTCACCGTAAGTAGTTCGTGATAATAAAGACATAGGCCCTGATACAAAACTGGTGTGAATCTAGTGAAGCCACTGGCTGTCAGGAACCCAAGTTTGAAAATCTTGGCTATCAGCGGTACCTCTTGAGTGATAAAAAACTGTAACTCAGCAGGTACTTTGCGTTCTCTATAGTCTGTTCAGCAACAATAAATTAATTTATGTCCTTAGCAAAAGAATTCTGGAATTCCAGAAAGCTATCAGAAAGAAAATAATGTCCTACACATTCACATAATTTTCAAATGAATTTTATGTATTACATAATTAGTTTGACTTTTGTCTCTGATTCTTCCAAGATCTTAATGCAGCTGAAAATTTGTTTTTTATTTTTTTGTCCATGAAACTTGGAAACTATAAAAATTAACTCTCTCCTTGGATGGTGATTCTACATCTTGGTGGGGATATTTAGCTCATCCAAACTGACATGGCTTGCATTGCTGGCAGTTGGAGCATAGTTTTTGACAGTAATGTATTGTGTTTGCTACTGAAGTGGCTCTCAACCTTTCCAGACTACCGTATGCCTTTCAGAAGCCTGATTTGTCTTGTGTACCCCCCAGTTTCACGTTACTTAAAAAATACTTGCTTACAAAATCGGACATAAAAATACAAAAGTGTCACAGCACACTATTACTGAAAAATGGCTCTCTTTCTCATTGTTACCATAGAATTATAAAAGAAATCAACTGGAATATAAATACTGTACTTACATTTCAGTGTCTAGCATATAGAGCAATTATAAACAAGTCATTGTCTGTATGAAATTTTAGTTTGTACTGACTTGGCTAGTGCTTTTTATGTAGCCTGTTGTAAAACTAGGCAGATATCTAGATGAGTTGATGTACCCCCTGGAAGACCTCTGTGTATCCCTAGTAGAACATTTACCCCTGATTGAGAACCACTGTGCTATTGTGTTAAATTGAACAAAAATATGTCTGGGACAGAAATAAGTCTGGTTGCATAGTGTTCAGATAATTTCTTTGTAATTTCTTTTGTTGTAGACATGTAATGCCAACTATTATATATTGTAAAGCAGTCCTGCATAACTGTCCCAAAAATTTACTAGCCCTGTTATAAAATCTACTCCTTCATCCTTAACATGATTATGATGGTCATGCAAAAAACAAACAAATATGTTTACCTGTCTTGCATGAATGAAGGAGTAGGATTTTCAAAGATTGTTACAGAATCTCTGGTTTATGGTTTCTTACTCCACCTGACATATACAACAATGGGTATAAAATGGTATCCAACAAGATTTGCATGATGAGAAATATCAGGTGATCAAATGTCTGGATGAAATGATATCATCTCATTTTGGTATAGATTGAATCTTTTGTATTCAAGGTATCACAAACCACTTAAAATGTAATGAGTTAAAATACAAGTAGTTTATTGACTATGTAGGCAACTGAAGTGGCCATTATACCATCAGTAATAGCTGAACACAGAGCTATGGACATTAGAATCTGTTTCCTTCGAGAGAAAAAGAGAGAGATAAAGAAAGAGGACAATAGTTAAGACACCAGAGTCATCTCTGACTTTTTGAAACGTGTCACAGAATGTTTAACTTCCATGAGACATGAGAACATAAAATCTCATCTGAATATACAGCACCTTGGACAGCACCATGGAACTCTGAACCCAAGATCTTCTGTGGGTATGTCTACAGCGGAGTTGAGGGTGTAATTTCCAGCTCAGGCAGACATACCCACATTAGTTCTGATCAAGCTAGTGTGCTAAAAATAGCAGTGTAGCCATTGCTGCTTAGGCAGCAGTATGGGCTAGCCACCCCAAATACATACCTAGGGTTTCCGATGGGATTATATTTTGGCTAGCCCTTCCTGCTGCCTGTGCAACTGCAGCTACACTGCTATTTTTTTTAGCTTTTTAGCTTGCTCAGCTACTTGATCTGGAAATTACACCTCTAGTTCCAGTGTAGACATAATCTATAACAGAGGTGAAATGCCCATAAATAAGCCTCGCCAATCATATCTCAAGAAAGTAAAGTCTTAGGCCTGGTCTACGCTACAGAGTTAGGTCAAAGAAGCTGCCTTAAGTCAACGTGTCAATGTACGTGGCTACACTTCCGGGTCCTTTACGTCAACCTAAGTCGCCTCTGATGTTGACTTCTGTAATCCACCTCTGCGAGAGGCATAGCATTTAGTTCGATTTTCATGGGCCGACTACGAGGTAGTGCAGATGCAGCATTGCATAATTCGACTTAATTGGCCTCCAGGTGGTGTCCCACAATGCTCATCTGTGACCACTCTGGAGATCATTCTGAACTCCGCTGCACTGTTCTTTATATTCTTTACTATAGTTTTAACCAGTTTGCCCAGTACTGAAGTCAGGCTTAATGCCCTGTAATTGCCGGGATCACCTCTGGAGCCCATTTTAAAAATTGGTGTCACATTAGCTAGCCTCCATTCATTTGGTACAGAACCTGATTTAAATGCTAGGTTACAGATAACAGTTAGTAGTCCTGCAATTTCACATTTGAGTTCCCTCAGAACCATTGGGTGAATATCATCTGGTCCTGATGACTTATTACTGTTTAGTTTATCAGTTTTTTTCCCAAACCTCCTCTAATGACACCTCAGTCTGGGACAGTTCCTCAGATTTGTCACCTAAAAAGAATGGCTTAGGTTTGGGAATCTCCCTCACATCCTCAACCATGAAGACAGATGCAAATAATTCATTTCTTTTCTCCACAATGGCCTTATCATTCTTGAGTGCTCCTTAGCATCTCCTTAGCATCTCAATTGTCCAGAGGCCCCACTGGTTGTTTAGCAGGCTTCCTGCTTCTGATGGACTTACATTCTTCTTTTGCTATTACTATTTGAGGCTTTGGCTAGCTGTTCTTCAAATTCTTTTTTGGCCTTCCTAATTTTATTTTTACACTTCATTTGCCAGAGTTTATGCTCCTTTCTATTTTCCTCATTAGGATTTACTTTACACTTTTTAAAGGATGCCTTTTTGCCTCTGACTGCTTCTTTTGCTTTGTTTTTTAGCCACTGTGGCTCTTTTTTGGTTCTCTTACTATGTTTTTTAATTTGGGGTATACATTTAAGTTGAGCCTCTATTAGGGTGTCTTTAAAAAGTTTCCATGCAGCTTTCAGGGATTTTACTTTTGGTGCTGTACCTTTTAATTACTGTTTAACTAACCTCCTCATTTTTCCCCTTTCTGAAATTAAATGCTACAGTGTTGGGTCGCTATGGTGTTTTCCCTGCCACAGGGATGTTAAATTTAATTATATTATGGTCACTATTACCAAGCAGTCCAACTATATTCACCTCTTGGACCTGATCCTGTGCTCCACTTAGGACTAAATCAAGAATTGCCTCTCCTCTTGTGGGTTCCAGGACTAGCTGCTCCAAGAACAGTCATTTAAGGTGTCAAGAGACTTTATCTCTGCATTCCTTCCTAAGGTGACATCTACCGAGTAAATATGGGGATAGTTGAAATCCACCATTATTATTGAGTTTTTTATTTTAATAGCCTTTCTAATCTCCCTGAGCATTTCACAGTCACTATCGCCATCCTGGTCAGGTGGTCTGTAATATATCCCTACTGCTATATTCTTATTATTCAAGCATGGAATTACTATCCACAGAGATTCTATGGTACAGTTTGGTTCATTTAAGATTTTTACTTCATTTGATTCTTTGCTGTCTTTCACATATAATGCCACTCCAGTTGCTGGACTTCTGCCTGCATTCTCTTTTTACTCCTGAAGCTTGTTCCTTTGTTGTTGTTTTGTTTTTATCAGGGGGTGTTTTTGGCTTTAAGTTTAAAGAAGTTTAAGGAATGGTAAGTGGATGTGCCCCCTCCCCCACCAGGCACACACTCCTCCTGTAAACTCCCTTGCAAAACTCCCATGTTAGCTGCTTCTGTTCACTAGTTCCTCTGGTCACTTAGGAGCGGGCTTTTTAAAGCCCTGGTCTTCCTGTGGTAGCCCTGCACTCTGGTTAAGGGTTGATGGGTGCTAAAGGGCTGAGGGATCAAATCCTCATTAAGAAGCTCTCAGGTTCTGCAACCATTTCCGCTATTGGAGATGAACATCTTGCCATCTCTGGGTTGTGCAGAAAACGGAATCTCCTCCTGCTTCTGTTGATTCTTCATTAATTGCATGAGCAGGGCCTGAATCTGCTATTGCTTCTCTTTTTGCCACTATATCACAGCTGTCTGCAGAGTCTCTGTGACTAGCAGGCAGATCACCTCCTCTATCTTTTCTTTATCCTATCCCCCAAACTAGATGGGTCACTTCAGCTTTCCTCTTCATCGAGCACCAAAGATCCTCTTCACTCTTCCCTTATATCAGGGTCAATCAAGGTGCCCACATTTTCCACGAACTGTGACGGTTGGGTAGGTTTTCAAAATGTTGTTTGAATTTACCTGCCCACATAGGGGCATTGGATGTTATCAGACAATGACACCTAATTTTGCAGTGTATCAAGTGTATGGTTCTATGTCCTCAGAAGGAATTTCAGCAGGTGCGTATTGAGAAATCCACTCAGGGGATAAAGCTAATGCATGGCACTAGGGATTGTAGCCACTGGAAATAATTGGCTGCTGATAACCTCTCAGAAAATGATGGATGCAATGAAGTTTTGGATCTTTGCAAATCTTTACCATTATGGTAAAATTACAACCAGAGCCATCTCTATTTTGATCTCTGGGTGAGCAATTCTCTGCATTGGGATCAAAACTTCTCTTGCTTTTGTAGAACTGGGGGCTATGAATCCTTTCCAGCAGCTGTTCTTTTATGAATGGCTCTGTTTTGTTGGATACGATACCGATTGTCATGTTGTCTATACCTGGGTATAGGTATGTAATGTGTAATCTGTGACTAACACAAACCATTTAAGATTGTGTGTGCAAAGGATGGAGCAGAAAGAAGAGCCCTGCACAGGAATTGTGAACTCTCTCACACAAATGTTCTTTGTCTTTTTCATGTGGAGGATTGTGTTTGTTTGGAGGAAAATTTATCTTGGTTTCTTTGGAAGCTTCTGCTGCAGATTTTCCCCTCTGTCACAGTAACTGTCCCTTCTTGGATACCCATGGTGTTTGATAGCAACTGATGGATTAATATGATGGCTTTGACAGTGGGGGCTGAGGTTTCTCTGTAACCTCAGTGTGTAATTTCTCTAATGTTTTTCCCAATAACTCCTCATCAACAAGTTTGCATGCATAAGATATCTGTTTAGGATGAAAAATGGCTATTCATGGGAGTGACATGGTTTGCTGGTAGCCAGCCACCAAGCTGAAATCCATTGCTCATCACAAATGAGGCTCATACCTCTAGACAATGAGCCACTTGTTTGGTTAGCAGTACAAGGGTCAGCTGGCTGGTCTGACTCTCAGCCCCATGCCCTAGCCATGCAAAGGTCAGCGTGCTAGCAACAGGCAGGGCATAATTCACCCTCTGAAGAGCCTGTAAGTGCTGCCTGACATAGGAAACACCACTTAGATTTAAGCCAGGTGTTCTCAGGACAGCTTTGTCATGCCTGATTGGGGGCAGAGGAGTGTGAAAGAGAGGCACTGCAGTGGCAGATCCAGGTGGCTGAGACAATCACGCTGCTAATTACCCACTCCAGAGGAGGAAGAGGGGCAATATTATAAATTGAAACTGCACTAAATAAATTCAAATAAATATTTTAAAATGAAATGGTCTGGAGAAGCTGAACCGCCAACCTGTTCCACTGCCAGATGCAGAAGATCTGGTGTCCTAGCTAAAGGGTGCACTTTAGTCCAGGTGCCTCCGGGAATAACATTGGACTGCCTCCAAATTCCGCAGGCGGGGAGCATCAGCCCATGAGTAATGAATGAGGAGACAAGCTGTGCAACAGAAAAAAGGAGACAAATACATTTTTAAAGAAAGAATGGAATAACAGTACCTTAATTGCTGAAATAATTGTGTTAACAATCAAGTGTCTGGTCCTGCATTCCTTGCACATCCAGAACTCCTATCCCCCACACTGGCTGCAATGGAAGTTTTGGGTACACAAACCTTTGTACAAAAAACAAGCAAAAAACCCCCAACAAACCCAAACTCAATGATGGTAAAGAATTTGTTTTTATGTACTGCAGGGTATTTTGAAGACAACAGATCTGTTTGGATTATTTAATTATCTAACCAGCACAGTGCGTGCCTTCTGTTCAAATACACACCTGGGGCGTCACTACAAGCAGAGATTCTTGGTCTCATTGATAGTGCTCGGATCAAAATGAGATCTCCTGAGTGCATTAGAAACCCGCCCCCCCCCTCCAAAAGCCCCTGGCTATAAGTAATCACTACAACAATGTATAAAAAATAGTACTCAGCCTAGAGAGTGCCAAGAATTTAGGAATATGATCCATAGTTGGAACATCAGAGAATATATTAGAAATGTAAAACCAAAGCTAGAACAAAAAGTAAAACAAATTAAAAAAAAAAGTGAAGGGGAGAAATGTATTTTCTAATGAACCATTCAAAATGCAATAACAGTAACTGTCACACAGGAAAGTTTAAAATGCCAAAGTCCTAAGAATGTTTTTTTTAAGAACTTTAAGAATTTATGGACACAACTGAATCAAAGTTCTACCAACTGGATCACATATTTACATCTTCAGGATATACACATTTGTACCCACCTGGCTTTTCCATAAATTCTGTGTTTCAGTGTATGAGATCACTAAAGAAAACTCAGATTCTGCTGAGAATGGCTGAAAAGTATGCAAAAAATCTTGGCCAGTTCTCAGCTGTCGTAAATCAGCATAGCTCCATTTGCTACAATGGAATGTCATTGATCTATACCCACCTCCGTGCACGTTCTTTTTGTGTAAATTGAACTACTTTAAATAAACAAAGTCCAAAACACGTGGAGCCTGATCCTGCAGAAACACACTTTTATGCATTTAACTTATTATATTTACTCAAGCGCATAAGTGCGTACAGTATCTTAGATGGCAATTAAAACTTTTCTGGGGCATTTTAAAGGTTACATTTCCTTTACTAACTTCTTACACTACTCAAACATTTTCAAAGGAGCCAGACATATTTTAAAAAAGAAGAGAGAAAGAAAACCCTTTTAAGCATTTTTAATCTTTTTGAAGCAGGTAGTACAATTGAGAGAATTCCAAGCTACAAAAATGAGCTCAAATATGTTTTAAGTGATGGCCCCAAAATAGATTTTTTTAAGTACAGCAGGCAGAAGGAAATGTAAGTGAATCATGCTTTCATTGCAAGTTTTGATGTGAATTTAATGAATAAATATGTAATAGGAAAAGTTATGATTATCTTGGAAACCTCTCTTTTCTCTCTCTATTTTTTCTCCATGCTTTTTTTGTCCTTTACCCAATATCCCTGCTTTTTTCAGGCCCAATTTCCACAACTTTAATTAGCCAAAACTCCCAATTATTTCAAAGGAAGTGTTGATTGAAAAAGACCTGAAAGATCAGCCGCTACAATACAGCATTCTGACACTCTCTCACTGCAATGGTCAGGGCAAGATCTGGTATCTTATTCTCCTACTAGTGTGATGATCAAAAGCTCATTCAGTGTCTGCCTAACTCTGCTCCCATTAAAGTCAAGGAGAGTTTTAACATTGACTTTAATGGAAGCAGAGTTAGGCTAAGAGCGAGCAATTTTTGAAAATCTCACCTTCGAGCTATACTTGTGTTAAACTGGAATAAATTATAGGAATCAAGCTGCCATAATTTGAGTCCAAATTCTGAGCAAAAGCAGTCAGCAATTCTGTGGTTCCTAAATTGTGAAGCTTTGTGGGAGCTTAACCAGAGCAGTTCCATTTTGGAACCTTGTTCACCACTGTGCTATTTCAGTTTAAAACTAAAGTTGCAGAGCAGTGAATTGGGGCCTAAAAAAATAAAGGGACAAGTTAGGATGCTTTATCTGACCTCCCAATGGTTCCCAGCTCTTCAATTTTCAGCAGTCCAAAGGAAGCTTGATGTTGTTACCATGGAGGAACCTAAGGGCCTGTCTACACTACAAAATTAAGTCAACTTTATCTAATTTGACCTCAAGCCCCAGAATTAATAAAGTCGATTATGCGTGGCCACACCATGCTCATTGTCTTGAGGGCGTGTGTCCTCACTAGCAGCACCTGTATCGATGCACAAAGCAGTGCATTGTGGGTAGCTATCCCAAAGTGCAACTGGCTGCAGTGTGTTTTGGGAAGTTTGTGCAATGCCTCATGGGACCAAAACATTGTAACAGGGAAGAATGGGAACATTGCATTGGTGTCCCATGATGCACTGTGCTCAATGGCAAACAGCCCAGTGGTTTCCATGCCTTAAAACTGCCACGTGTATGCCATAACCCCAGAAGCATGGAGTCTGCTCAGTTGTGCACTCTTGCTGTGAGCATCTCAAATACCTTGCACCTTCTCCTGCAGTATTTCCAGACCCGAAGTGGGGTCCACCGCATGGAACATAGTGATGTCCTGCAAGCAGCCCTGCTGCAAGCCACTGAAAAAAACAATTGACAGTTACTGCTGGCAGTCACAGAGCACCTGCATTCTGTTGCGCACCATTTCTTGTCCCGTGAAACAAGCACTGACTGGTGGGACCGCATTGTTTTGCAGGTATGGGATGACGAGCAGTGGCCGCAGAACTTTCGAATGCAGAAGGCCACTTCCAGGAACTTTGTGCAGAGCTTTCCCCTGCCCTGCAGTTCAGCAACCCAAAAATTGAGAGCTGCTCTGACAGCGGAGAAGTGAGTGGCGATTGCTATTTGGAAGCTTGCAACACTAGGCAGTTACCAGTCAGTGGGAAATCAATTTGGAGTAGGTAAATCAACCATGGAAGCTGCTGTGCTCCAAGTATGCAGAGCCATTAATCGACTTCTGCTACGAAGGGTAGTGAGTCTGGGAAATGTGTAGGACATAGTGGATGGTTTTGCCGCGATGGGGTTCCCTAATTGCAGTGGGGCGATAGATGGCACCCATATCCCCATCTTGGCACCAGACCACCTTGCCAAAAAGTACATAAACCAAAAGGGATACTTTTAAATGGTGTTGCAAGCACTGGTGGATCACAGGGGGCATTTCACTGACACCTAGTAGGACGGTTGGGAAAGGTTCATGACATGTGCATCTTTGGGAATTCGGGTCTGTTCAAAAAGCTGCAATCCGGGACTTTCTTTCTAGACCACAAAATGAACATTGATGACATTGAGATGCCTATAGTTATCCTGGGGGACCCAGCCTACCCCTTTCTCCCATGGCTCATGAAGCCATACACTGGCCGTCTGGACAGCAGTAAGGAATGGTTCAACTATAGGCTCAGCAAGTGCAGAATGGTGGTTGAATGTGCCTGTGGTCATTTGAAAGGGCGCTGGAGAAGTTTACTAACAAGGTTGGACCTTAGTGAAGAGAACATCCCCCTGGTTATAGCTGCCTGCTGTGTGCTCCATAATGTCTGTGAAAAAAGGGGGAAAATTTTCCGTAGAGGTGGGCAGTTGAGACAGATCGCGTGGCAGCCATTTTTGAGCAGCCAGACACCAGGGTAATAAGAAGAGCACAGCAAGGGGCTCTGCGTAACCGCGAGACTTTGAAAAGCTGTTTCAATAATGAGTCACAATAATGTGAGCTGCTTGTCTGCATTGTGCTTTCCCAAACCTTCACCTGGCTTGTATCACTGTCCCTGTAAAGCCAACTCCCTGCCCAAGCCCACAGCTTCTACTCAAGAAAGAACATTTATTTCTCGAATCCATTTACTTCATTTAACAAACATAAGTAAAGAGGGAGAACAGAAAGAAAAGGGAACCTTGGGGAAAAGGGCTTGTAAACTTGGAAGGGGAGAAACATTTTCAGCTGTGCAACATAACACCACATTCCAGAACATCAAAGGTCTGTGCGTGGGCGCCTTCTGTTCCTTGTACCCTCCTCCTGAGTTAAGTGAAAGGGATAATGGACTTTTCGCCCATGCCACATAGAACTCTTGGGGGACGGTGATTCTGTGCCAGGCGATGCTGGCTGTCTGTCCACCAGGGTCTGCCGAGGGACTCTACCCTCCTGCTTCTGTTCCTGCAGTTCAACCAGATGCGTCAACATGTCTTCTCATAATTTGAAGCATCTGATCTTGCGCCGCATGCTCTCATTCATTGGAAGCTTTCCCGCTCTCCATGTCTATGTCTAACTTCTCAGACAGTGAAAACCTCCATGCTTTCAGCTCTGCGTCAGTTGTCCTGGAGGCGTTCATTATCTTGGTGAACATGTTTTCCCACATTCTCTTTCTCCTCTCTCTAATCACCGAAAGTCTGCTTTCAGGTGTTGATGAACTGCCGAAGGACACATTTCCAGCTGTCAGACATGGGAAAAAATAAAGGAGCCATTGTACATGAATTAAATGTTTCCATAGCAAGGCTGTTTTCATGCATGGGCTCCCTCGGACACTAGTTCTCAACACTCATACAGCAGGGACTAGAACAACAGCCCCCGACCAGGGGGTCTGGATTGACTAGAAAAGGAAGAAAGGGGACTAGAGGCAGGAGAAAAGACAGCCAAGGGAGGCCACGATGGAGAGTACTACCATCCTCAAGGACTGAGGGGCCAGCTTAGCAAGCACCAACATGAGTTGGATGAATTAAGCACCTCACAGGGGAAAATCATGAACCAGCTAGTGGCTTTAGAACAACAGTGAGCCCAGGTTTTGAAGGAAGCTGAAAATGAGAAGCAACAATTTTTGATCCTGCAGAAAGAACTTTCCCGATAGGGAAAAGTACCAGGGAAGGGAGGGCAGTGGAGACTCAAACTGAATCTTGAACTAAACAGGGTACTCAAACAGAGTCCCACCCTCAGTAGGGGACCATGGAGACCCCAACTCACCAGGGTGCTGTGGAGACCCAAACTGAATTTCAAATCCAACAGAGTACTGTACAGATGTAAACAGAGTCCCCAGATTGGACTCCCCATTAAGCCAGCTAGCATGGGGATTCAAATGGGGCCACACTAACAAATAGAGGCCCAGAAGAAGGCTATGGGTGAAAAAAGGGCTCCGGTATAGGGAAGGAGGTAGAAGGTGCCTGTTTTATGGCTCCTTTCCTGAGGCAGGGGAGCTTGTAGAATGATTGGAAGCAGCAGAACATGAGTTACAGAACCTCAAGCACAAGAGAGAACAACTCGTGACAGATCTCCAATTCACCAAGGGGGAAAGAAAACGCTTTTCATGGTCCATGACTAAGGCTGCGAGTTTGTCACGGAGGTCACAGATTCCATGACTTTCAGGGACATCCATAACTTCTGCAGCGGCTAGTGTGGGCAACTTGAGCAGCCCTGAGCCAGCTGCACCGGCCGCTGCTAGAGTTGTCTCAGGCCACCGCCCCCTCACAGCACCAGCAGGGGTCCCAGGGTGTGCACTGCTACCCACCCCATCCCCAGAAGCAGTGGGGGTCCCTGGCCTGTCAGTCCTGGGCTGCATGCCACTCCCCAGAGCACTGGTGGCACCCCAGGCCACACCTCCCAGAGCACCTGTGATGTCCCAGGCCGCCCTCCCCAGAGCACCCACAGTGCCCCTGGGCCACCGCCTACCCCAGAGCACCTAAGATTTAGTCAGGAGTGTATAGTACACGTCATGGAGAGGTCACATGCCGTGATTTTTTTTTTACTGCCGATGACCTGTCCATAACTTTTACTGAAAATACCTGTGACTAAAACATGACCTCAAGACTGAGATATAAACTCTGCACACTCAGATGGACAGGCCTATGCATGCAGGGATCTTGAAGTCCAGGTGGTGAAGATAAGACTGTGTATTGCTTATATCCAGTGAGGCTAGGGATATGACCTTGACCCCAATACATAAGACTCAGGGCAACTGGGACCATAAGTTTGTGCTTTAGGGACTGTGCTAGGGTCCCTGGGACTGGGAGAACACTCTGATACCTAGCAGACTTTATGTGAAAAGTTGTATAGGGCATTTGTAATATGTTAAAAGACTAAAGAGAATGGTTTGGTTGGTCTGGGGAAATTTGGGGGTTCTGAAGTGTTATAAATAATGCTTTTGTAAAAAGAACAGAGAAAAACATGTTTTTGTATCACTGAAAATGGGGGAGGTATAGCAAAGGCTATCTGGTCTCTGTGTGTAGAACTGGACTCAACTCCCCTGTGTCAGGGCAGGTGAGCCCAATCCAGCCAATTAAAGAGGTCTGGGCTATACCCAGGCTTCTAAAGGGCTGCAAGAGAACAAATGGGAAGGGGAAGGGAATGACTGGGATATGGTGTGCCTTGAGAAGGATAGCAACGGTAGAGTGGTGCTAAGTTCTCTGGTAGAGTAAGGGGCCAGGTGGTCAGGGAAGCAGACCTGGGGTTACTGCTCCAAGAAGGGCACAGAGCTGAGGAGAAGTGGAAAGTTACCAGTAGTAGAAGCACCTGAGACCCTTGGGAAGGGTGGTCCTAAAGACTGAGAGAAAAGGAATGAGTTAAAAGACTGTTTCTGTTTGTTTGTTTATGTGCCTGTTTTAAGATAAAACTTCTGAAAGGAGACTGGACATGCCAGTGAGTGTTTGGAAGGTGGGAAGAAGCCCTGCACCTTGACACCAGCTTTCAATCGAGACCCTTGCATACTCACCATGGAAGCAAGCGTACTTGGAAGACAAATTTCTAAAATAACACAGTACACATCATTTCAATTCACGTTGACATCTGTCAGGTGCCTTAAAAAAAAGAGGCAAAGCCCACAAACAGGACCATATGGAATCAGATCCGTGGTCTATAGCGGGAGTCTCAATCTTGTTCTTTCAGAGCCCCTCCCCCACGTGGTATAAAAGCTCTGGAGCCTTGGGAGGGGGCTCTGGGCTTCAACTGCAGCAGAGCCTTCTGCCCTGCAGGGATGGAGGAGGGGCTCAAGGGTTTTGCCCTACAGGATGGGGGCTCCGGGTTTTCCCCTGCAGGGCTGGAGGCTTCAGCTCCATGTGGTACTGCTTGGCAGGCCCTCTGAAATGGATGGCAGCCCCCCAGTGGGCTGAAGGCCCCCCACTTAAAACCTGTGGTCTATAGGGACCAGTATCCTGTCTGTGAAAGTGGCCAGAAACAGCTCCACAAGTGGAAAGTGCAAGAAACCACATAGTGGCAATTATGATACTTGCAGAGGAAATCCCCTTCTATTTTCCATTAGGAGTTGGCTTATGACTGAGGCATGAATGTTCTTATCCCTTTCAAAACAAGAGAGTAACGTAACCAGAGGTCAAAGATCCTCTAGGCAATGGAAAAAATGTCCCGGGTAGAGAAGAATCTGTTGCCTTTCAAGACAGTTCACAAAAAAGATACAGAAAAGAGGAAAAGGGAGTGTTAACGTCCTTTTCCTAGTCTTCCATCAGCTCAGAAGGCACTTTGGACTTGCTAGAGAGCCCTCTTGAAGCAGGCATTCCTTCATACAGACCAGGAATGTATAGAGTTAACAGCCTGAGCACTGGAAGAGAAGTTTAGTTCAGCATGAATTCTCCATTAACCTTTGATACAGTTTGGTACCCAGGCAGAACTCAACCAGGATATTTCATTAATTGATCTCTTCAGATTTATGTTTCTGGTGTGAGAGGAAACAGAAAACACTTTGGGGAAGGGGTCCCTCTTTGTGCGTGCCCAGTATAATGGGGCCCTGACTGCTAGATGCTATTGTGATACAAATACAATAACACTCCCAAAATTCTGATGATCTCAGCTACCCTAGAGACTCCAGGTGGTTGGATTGGAGCCCTACAACCAAGTACCATAGAAATGTGGGAAACATATCGTAGCCAGGCACATTGGTTCTTCCATTTGAGTATCAGGTGCCAAGCTTAACCACACTGACAAATTGGACAAACCTGTGGCAGGCCTTTCTAGTTGCTGTTACCTCCAACAGGGCAAGGTTTGGAATTAATTCCCATGCCCATACAAGAACATGCTGCCATTGTTATGCGGAAAAGGTTATTTTTATAGCTCCATAAACCTGTCTGTTCAAGTTCTTCTTCCACACTTTCAGGGAAATAGTTCTTCCATCATTTTGTTCTAACCTTTGCAGTGCTGTGGCATAAACAGGCATTCCTAGAGCTCTAAAAATGTATCTCAAACATACAAAATAAATACGCCAGTTGTACACTATTCCTTTCATTCTGTCCAAAATGACAAGGCCTTAAGGTCGCAAGGGTGCTGCAGGCAAGATGTAATAATCCTGCAACAATTGGCATGCTAGGCAGCTGAGGAACTATTCCCTAGAGGCACTGAGGGAAAAAAGTATGAGCCACACTTGAGGAACATTTGCAAAATAATTTTCCATTCCTCTGCAAAGGCATTCTTTGGTAGGATGGTGATTCGGAATTTGTTGCCACGTAATGCCTTAGTTTATAAAGCTTTTGCTTTATATGGGGGAACTTCCATTCCTGCCCATTATTCTACCATCATAATTAAAGTCTGCTTAACCTTTCCCTCCCTACTGCTGGGATTCACTGCTTGCTACTTCCTATGAGTAATGAATGAGGAGAGAAGCCGTGCAACAGAATGAAAAAAATCTTACCTGACAATTTTGTTTGGTAGCAGCTTCTCTCCAAATTCAACCCACCCTGGAAGTCTTGTAAATAACACTAATATAAATTAAACATTTTCTCTAAAGGTAGATTGACACATATATTGTCTTAAGGTTAATAATTGGTTACTGCGGTGTTTCTACAGCTGGAAGAACTCTTCTGGTGGTCTCAGCTGAAAGGCAAAGCTCAGTCCTGAAGACTCCAGCAACAACATTGGATTGCCTCCGAATTCCATGAGTAATGAATTTGGAGAGAAACTGCTAATAGAAAGAAAATGATTAGGTAAGAAATTTCTCATTCATCATGATCTTATGAATGCATTCACTAGCCTGTATTCTAATCTACAGGCCTACACAGATTTAATTTAATCAACAGGCCTACACAGTTTTATATCCAGAATACGATACTATATTTTATTTATCATACATCTTTACACCAATGTTCATTGGGTAAATACTTCTCATCTCAGTAGTCCAAAGCACAAATTAATGGTGAAGGATGCTGTAGGGATCCTTGCTCCCAATCCTCAGCTGATTTAAAATGAAGTCCTTTGGTGTTTCATAGGTCTCTCCAACTATTTTCCCATCCCCTCCTTTCGCTTTACCTCTAAACTCAACAGAGGCTGATGAACTGACGTGAATTGTTAGTCCATGTGATCAAGTTGGTTAAATAAGGAAAATTTGAACTGTTTCTTTATTCATAAAAACAGAAAAAATGAATAATTGTCCTCTTGTTCAACCATTAGTGAAGGATAATTTTCGTCCTGGTATGAAAATGTTTTTTTTTAAACCTTTATCTGTAACCAAACAAATGAGCAATTCCATTTAGCTATCAGACATCAACCAAAAATGCTTTGGTTAGAATAACTGTAGTGTAAAGGATAAGGACATGTCAGAGATAAAGATTTGACAGTTTAGCATATTCAGTGAGTGGTGCTCATAAGCCACAAAGTGAAAACTTATTACATAAAATGAATTATGAGGAATATGAAAAAATAAAGACTTGCTGATTTTTCTCCTCCCCAGGCAGACACTGACTTGTACTTGCTGACATATGATGACTTTATGGTTACCTGTGTGGAATGAGTTTCGTTATCCCATTCCAGTTCCTTGTGGACTGTGACATCATATGAACAACCACCACAACTGGCATTAATTGCTATCCTTGATACTCAAACTCACTGGGGAGAGACCAAGAGGTGAATGAGTATGAATAGTGAAGACAAATGTACATGGGTACTCCTGGAAATGGTCTCAGCAGGTCAGAATAGAAACACAGTGGTGGAGCAGTATAAAAAAAGTTAAAGGGCGGACTTCCGCATTCACAGCTGTAAAGGAGCACACTTCACAAGCACCTGATTCACAGGCAAAATTCTAAGTTATTGTTTAAAAAGCTTTTTTGATCTTAATAGCTATTCCTTTTTCATTATTCATTGTTCACTTTACTACATCTTTTCTGGATATTGGGCAGAACAAATCAATGGTTTATCAGAAGAACATGAGTGATTTGGTAGGTGCAAATTACTTCTCATCTTGGACTGCTTAGAAGATAGAACCAGGTTTCAGGTTTCACTCTGAGTAGAATAAATTAGGGTTAAAGGTGACCAGCAAAGGTTTTGGTGAAAATTAAAATATTGTTTGTAAGAGCCCAAAAGAGGAAAGAAGACTATTATAGCTGTTGTGCTAAAAGTTAATTAATGCTGTCTTTTAACAAAAAAAATTGAGGCAATCATTAGCTCCCTCAGATGCAGAGAAATCTGATCTGAAATGAGACTGACAGCACTTTTTTCTGGAGGTCTTCCGTCCACAATAGCCTCTTTCCCTCCCTTTCCATAAAAATAAAAGTTTAAAACATATTTGAATCACACGTATATACTCCCAAACTGCCTGTTGACTCCTGGTATCTTTTAGTAATATTTCTAATGCAAGGGATGAGAGCCATGTCTATGGGAATATTTATTCACAGGTGCAAAAAATTCTATTTGGTTTATCCTTTGAATAGCTAATGATGATTTCAGTGATGTCTCTAAGGCAATGAATTAAAGCCTTAATACAAGGGCAATCCTCTCCCACCCCCAACATATATAACTTTTGATTTAGTTTGGCCTTCAGTGTGGCTTTTGATTATTAGAGATGGCCAGAACATGGAAGTATTTCCATGGAAATATTCACATTTATGAGCGGGGGGCGGGAATCATCATCCTGAATCAGGTGGAAAAAGTAAATTGATTGATTGATTGGGGGGAAGGGATTTCCAGAGAATTTCCATCTTGGGAGATCTGAAAAGAATTTTTTTGGCATACCAGCTGCCTGCCTGGAAGGTGAAACAGGCAGAAAGTAAAACTGACAAGAGCCTTCCAGGCAGGCAGCGAATAAACCATCATCTTGATTATCCTGACAAAGAAATCCTGTTAGGCTGACTGCCTTATAACCTTTTGTCCAGTGGTTAGGGCACTCCCTTTGGATGTGGGAAGCCCAAGTTCAATTTCCCCCCAGTCTGATGTGGAGAAGTGATGTGAAGTTTGATCTCCCATCTCTCAGGTGAGTGCCCAAACCAATAATGTGCAGTCATTCTCTCTCTCTCACTCTCTGGTCCAATGAATATTTAACTATTTATGTACAGTGGAGCAGCTTCAGCAGGAAAGATAGGTGGTGGAGTGCCGAGTCTGAGGATCCTGCTGATGTTGAGTCTCTAATCTGCTCAGGAGTGTCAGGATTTAGGCATCTTTACACATGTTCAGCAGCTGAAATGTACATGACTCAGGGACTTTAACAGTGGAAATGTAGCCACTTCCTGGCAGCTGAGTAGGGGTTTTGTGAATGCCAGTGGTGCCTAAATGTTGGACTTAGGTGCCTAAAGTGTCAGCTAAGCTTCTAAGACCCTTTGTGAATCTAGCCTTTTGTGCTTAATATATAGTTAGTACAATGTGTGATGTTGTATAGGAACTGAAATGAAATCTGGCAATAGGCTATTCGGTACTTTCCAAAGTACCTACCGATAAGACGCCTTTAATCTTAAAATATACTTTGTGGAATCACATCAGCAGATAAGATATGTTCAATATAAAATAAAGAGTCCTCTGTTTCATCACTGTCATAAGAGAATATAGACAATGCTGGGTAATCACTGGAATCTTATGTCATTTTCTGTGTGTTATTTACACAGATTTCAGAATACTCAGCTTGAAAATTGCTTGAAATGTCCATTCACTAAATCTTCATACTTTATCTTGTCTAGGTAGCCTGCTACCGTATCCACAGCCACTGCAAAAGGTCAGGCTCTCTCTCTTTCTCTCATTCTACTTGTCTGGAAAATCCCAACAAGTGAACAAACCCAAAAGCCCTTCAAAAATACTCTAACCAGTCTATTATTTTCCCATCTTGTCACAGCCAAAGACAAAGGAAAATTGCTGCTACGATTAGTTTCTGAGACTTTATCATGGACGGCAGTGCAACATGACCATAGGGGAAACTATGGAAATGACCCTTTCAGAATTTTTCTTGAGCTATTTCCTTGAAGCCCCCAAAGGATAAAGCAATGGCTGTCAATCCTAAAATCTAATGAAGCCATGAAGCGCAAGAACTGAAATGTAACAGAACAAGGAAGATTACTGTATTGACCATTTCAGCCACAAGCTTTCTGTTGATAATGACAACAGATGGCAGGTGAAGCAGTTTGGATAAAATAGGAGTTGACCTAAACCTTCACCCAAAACTTAAATCAAATTTTTATGAAGTTCAAAAGGGTCTTTTTCTTTCTTTAGTTGTTTTCCAGTTTTAGGCAGATCTATTATTAGAAGTGCCAAAATATCACAAGGAAGGTTGTTCTCACTGTTCTTCATTCCCAAATGGAAGTGAGAATTAACAGAAATCTTATTTGTGAGCATTCCAACTCGATATTACAGGTTCCAGAAATTCAAATTGTGGAAATAAAGCTCATATCATTATCCAAACATTTACCTGTGCTTTGCATTTACATACGTTCTATCTTGGCTTTGAGGTTATGTTTTTTTGTTTGTTTTCTGTTTTGGTGGTGGGTGAAAGTTTGGATAAGTACCTGGACAGTTAAGTGTGTGTCTGTTTAAATTTTTTTTGTAGATTTAGTTTAGATTTTTTTTTTTTTACAGCATCAGTCCTAACTTTTTATGGCACATTTTTTAGCAATGTGATTCTCTGTTTTGAGTCTTCACATTGTCCTACAGCAGCACTTTTTACACGCAGTTAGGGTCGGATTCTACAACTCAGGCAAATAATCACTACTTATCCGAATAATCCAATGAAGTGAGCTGTAGCTCACAAAAGCTTATGCTCAAATAAATTGGTTAGTCTCTAAGGTGCCACAAGTACTCCTTTTCTTCTTTCTACTGGCCTAAATGGGAGCCTTTACGTCAGTACCCATCTGCAAGATCAAGCTTCACTTCTCCATTTCAGGTGTAAGTCATCCTTATCTTTACAATTTCTTCTCCGTCAGTGGCAGATCCACTTACAATGTATAACAAAGAGCTGCAAGTAAAATCACACTAAATAATATATCCTTATTGTCTAAAACATGGCATTAATAAGGCATATTTATTTTCTTATCCAATCGGGATCAGAATTCATTAAAACCTGTGAGGCTAAGAGTGTAGACTCATGGATGTGGATTCTTTTAAGCAATATGAATAGTATGCTCACTACCAAGTCTGTGCAATTGTCCTTTTTTCCCACTAGGGCACAGTGGTTTTTTGGTTGAAAAGAGTATATATCGTCTAAGTTTATTTCTCCAGTCCTTCACTATTTTGAAGGCTTGCCTGCCTTGTCAACTGCCTTGTAGGCTATTTCTAATGGTATTAATCAATCCATTGCCAACTCAACAGTTTGGAAAGATGTTCACTCAAAACATATAAACCCAATAAACCACAGCAAAATATTTCACAGAGTTCTGCTGTGCTTTGACAATGGAAAGGCTTGTTGTATTTGACCACCTACAGATTTAATGGAAATGAGCTTCATGGAAATACATGAGAACTAGAATCAGATGCTTACCAATTATCAAAGCATATTGCAGAAATATGGCCATATAACACTGGTATTAAACACTATGTCTGGACCAGAATTATTCCAAGGGTTTCCAGCAAGATAAAAGCAGGTCTCTGCTGGTTTAACTGTGCAGGAGACTAAAATATAACAATAACTTCTTCAGTTCTTTTGATGTGGAGACCTTTCTCATAATGGGAGTTGTTTGATTAATAAAGAATCTTTATCTACTGTGCTCCTTTGTACTGTCACTAGGAAAACAATCCAAATATAAAGAACATATTTAATCAATTTGTTCTAACATAAGCAAATGTGCACAGACATTTAAAATACAGAATAACACACAAACTGCAGAATAACTGGATAAGGATTTTTCTTTGTTTTTACCTTTTTGGACATCTTTGTTTTATTTTAACAAAAGTCTTCAGCATTTATATAAATTAAACAAGAAAAAAAAAGGTAGGGGTTTAACAGATTATTAAGAACAATAAAACTGATAATATTTAAGGCTGCAATTTTGGTACAGAAAGAGAATGCTTTAACTTTTTTTTTCTGAATGGTTACTTTAATCAATTTATAACGGAATTGCTTTTCTGTTGAAAAAGTAGAGAAGAAAATGTAATGACACCTGAAACAATATGATAAATAATAAAAGGAATGGCAGCTACAATAATGGTATTATTATTACAGTTATTATTAATATTAACATTATTATTTATAATATGTTCGTAGTCTTTGGTTCCAGTAACAATCAGCGGCTGTTTTGTGTGAGCTGCTGTATAAACATAGAAGTAGACACAGTCCCTGACTTTGAAGAGTTCACTATCTAAAGAATATAAAGAAGAAATAACAAAGAAAAATGTCAAGTAGGGGAGAAATAAAAGTTTACTCATCAGCAGTGAATGAAATGTAGGGAGATATCAAACTCAAGGATTGAAAGAGATTATTTTTTAAGATAGAGCTTAAACATGTAGTGTGTGTGTGTGTGTGTGTGAATTGCACTGTCCCCTTTGTCTTCCTATCAAACTTCCACTGATAATGAAAAATGGATGCTAGAAAACAGAGATATTCTGAAAACTTCACAAACAAGCAAATTTTAATAAATTGGTGGTAAGCAGGGATTGATTTAATGGTATTACTCTTTTTTGCTTTGTTTAGGACAAATGCCCTTCCCCCTTCTGACCACGGAAAGAGATCACCCTGACAAAGCAGGATCACTATAGTTTGCTACGGAAGAGTGTGGTATAAGATCCCAAGAAGGGGTTTTGTACCTTCTACTTGACACACAATAGCAGACCATGGAGGTTTGCTTTACCTCATGGCTCAGATGGTTTTGCGGGTGGGACAGAAGCTAGTGGATTCCTACCCACAGAATAGACCCAGAGGAGCTGGTGGAGAGAGCTCACATTATAGAAATGTAGGCCTGGAAGGGACCTTGAGAAGTCAAGAAGTCCAGAAACCCTGTACTTAGACAACACCAAGAAAACCTAGACATTCCCTGACATGTGTTTGTCCAACCTGTTCTTAAAAATTTCCAATGATAGGGATTCTACAACCTCCCTTGGAAGCCTGTTCCAGGGCTTAATAACCTTATTGTTAGAAAGTTTTTCCTATTATATAATATAAATCTCCCTTGCTGCAGATTAAGCCCTTTACTTCTTTCCCTATCTCCAGTGGACATGAAGAACAATTGATCACAATCCTATTTAGAACAGCCCTTAACATAGTTGCAGACTGTTATCAGGTCCCTTCCCCCAATCCTCTTTTCTCAGGACTAAACATACTCAGTTTTTTTAACCTTTCCTCACAGGTCAGGTTTTTTAAACCTTTTATCATTTTTGTTGCTCTCCTCTGGACTCTTTCCAATTTGTCCACACCTTTTCTAATGTTGTGATGCCCAGAACTGGACACAGTACTCCAGCAGAGGGCTTACCAATTCCAAGTAGAGTGGAATAATTACTTCCCAGGTCTTACATACAACTATCCTGTTAACACACCCCAGAATGATATTAGCCTTTTTTGCATCTACATCACATTGTTGACTCGTATTCAATTTGTGATCCACTATAACCCCCAGATCATTTTCAGCTAGCTGGTTAGTCCCCATTTTGTAATTGTGCATTTGATATTTCCTTCCTAATTGAAGTACTTTTACTTGTCTTTATTGAATTTCCTCTTTTTGAATTCAGACCAATTCTTCAATTTGTAAAGATCCTTTTGAATTCTAATCCTGTCCTCCAAAGTGCTTGCAACCCCTCCCAGCTTGGTGTCATTGGCACATTTTATAAGCATACGCTCCATTCCATTATCCAAGTCATTAATGAAACCAGGCCCAGTACTGATTCCTGTGGGACTCCACTAGATATGCCCTCCCAGTTTGACAGCAAACCCTTGATAACTACTCTTTGAGTATGGTCTTTCAACCAGTTGTGCACACACTTTATAGTAATTTTAACTAGACCACATTTCCTAGTTTGCTTCTGTGAATGTCATCTGTGACTGTGTTAAAAGCCTTACTAAAATCAAGCTACAACATGCCTACTGCTTTCCTCCTATCCACTAGACCTGTAACTCTGTCAAAGAAGGCTGAAATAGCTTCTATGAAGTGGCATGCGGTGTTGGTGTAGCTGTGTCAGTTCCAGGATATTGGAGATAAAGTATAGCTAAGGTAGTATCTTTTATTGGACCAACTTCTGTTGGTGAGAGAGAAAAGCTTTCAAGGTTACACAGAACCCTTCTTCAGATCTATGTAGTGGCTACAGTCTGGAGAAATAAAACTTCTTTCTGGCTCCACTCCCCACACATCTCCCCAGCACAAA
The DNA here is from genome assembly GCF_015237465.2 of Chelonia mydas. Classification (NCBI taxonomy): domain Eukaryota; kingdom Metazoa; phylum Chordata; order Testudines; family Cheloniidae; genus Chelonia; species Chelonia mydas. The sequence continues at coordinate 128,554,252 of NC_057849.1, forward strand.
TTCCTATAATTTGGGCTGCCCACTGTGGTAGATATTTGGCTGTTAAGAATACACTACATCACCGAACTGCCAAAACCAAAAAGGACTGGGAAAATATCTTTAACAGTATTTACTATATCGAGCAAAGATTTGGACGATGGAATGTGCTCAAATGAATGCTCCAATAAAAATAAAGCCCAATAGAAAAGCTTAAGATAACTTTCCAGTAAAATATCGAGTATTTTTTGTTTCATGCAGGGTGGGTAAACTTTGAGAAAAGTCTTACTGGAAGTGTTTGGACTTTTCCTCTCATGTTTTCCACAGCCTATCGTGCTGACTAATATTGTCCCATTGTTTCCTTGTACGCCCCCATCAACCTGCTTGTATTCATCTGTGGTCTCTAGTCTTATACTTCGATTGTACGCTCTCTGGGGCAAGGACCATCTTTTTGTTCTATGTTTTTGTACAGCTCCTAGCACAATGGGGTCCTCATCCATGACTAGGGCACCTAGCCACTACAGTAATACACATAATAATACTAATAAAATAATAATAGTAGTGACCTAAAACAGAAAGTACTAAGAAGCATACACAAGTTACAGAAAAGAACTAACCCAAGCAAAAAATAACCAACTTTTAAAAAGCTTTGCATATGGGGGGGAATATGGGAACACCAACTGTAAGATTCCCATAAGAAGGTGCAGACCCAGAGAGGTACCTTTGGTAAATGGGCAGGACAATAGGGGAATATTAGGTCAAAGAAGTGCAATGGAGCAAATCCAGAGAGCAGTTAGAGAGAAAAAACAGGAGATAATCAAATCTGAATTGAGTTGAGAGGGATAAGAAACTGAAGATGATGGATGAGAGGAGAGGAGTGGCCCACTCACTTTTTGGAGAGAGACTGTATTCTGGCACCAGCATTTTAGACCCCCTGAAGATTGCACAGTAGGGATTGAGGAAAACCATACAAGATGTAATTGCAGAAGTAAAGCTGATGAAGATATGGATAAGGATTTCAATAAGGGTGGATCAAAAATGAGCCCTTGCAATGTTCCAAAGGTGATGATAGGTAGATTTACAGACAAGGGAGATGTGAGAGGAAAAAGAAGCTTCAGCTTCAAGCATGATTTCAAGATTTATCTAAGATCAGCTTTTCAGGCTAAGGCATGTTAAATCCAGGGCTTGTATGTCTGTCATCCAGGTATATGCAATACAACACACACACACACAAATAGCTTACTGTCTCAGACTCCCATTTTCACAGGATATTATTTCAACTAATAAATTACTGACAAAGAATTGGCATTAAATATTTTATTTTTGTCATTTTTTCAGTGCTTTACTTCGCAGAACATTTTTTCAAAGCTTTGATTGAATTTAACATAGCTTTTAGAAGAATAAACAATCTTTTCAATTTTTCTGCTTAATAGGTACACAGGACTGAGACCTAACTCCCACTATAATCTGAGGATTAATAATATAACTCCCGCTATAATCTGAGGAGTTGCTTTGAGCCATTATTTCCTTCAGTACCTTAGGGTATGTCTACATTACAAGTATTACAACAGCACAGCTGTAGTGCAGACACTTGCTATGGCAATGAAAGGGTTTTTTCCCATCACTGTTGTAAATTTGCCCCCTTAAAAAGTGGTAGTAAGGTTGAGGGAAGAATTCTTCCAGTATTTAGGTCAATTTAACTATGTCTGTCAGAGGGGTGAATTTTTCACCCCTTGAGCAACATAGCTACGTCTACCTAAGTTTAAGGTGTAGACCAAGCCATATTGGGGCTAATCTGTTATAGCAATTATTTATTTAACAGATACAAGCAATAGCAAAAAATGTTAGATCATGATACATCTCAGATGCAAACACTGAGCTACCACACAAGGAACATGACAAGCACATTAAGAAACTACTTAGTTTGTTGACACAGGACTTTTATGAAGGCAGATCATGTAATCTACATTCTATTACTTTAATCTACTATGAATTGCAGATGCAAAATAATATCTGAAGGCACAATTTTAGAAGCTGGTTTTTGAAGAGGTGTCTTGTAACTAACACACAATTACAGGATCCCGGAACATATTCTATGGAAATCCTAGGAGATAAAAGGATACCCTGCAGCTCACCCTGCTTTACCTTGGGTAGTAATGCAGGGGGGGGAAAGAAAGTATTAGCATAGGACCTTCTCAAAAATCTTTCCAGGAAGCCTTCACTGTCCTTCTGTTACCCAGTGAGTATCAGCATGTAGGAATCTGCTCTAAAATGAACTCTGGGTTCAAAAGATGCTTAGCATCAGTTTCTCTGGAGAACTTATGAGGTCATCTTTCCAGTGCCATGGCACTTGGCTGGAATTCTGCACCTCTCACTATTCTTGTGGTGAGAAAGCTCCCTCCAGAGTTTATTAATAATGCTTCATGTATTGACCTCAGGGGCACACACCAAAACCACACAAAATACTCTCTTCCCCAAGTATAGTGAACTCAGCCTTTGTTAACCAGGAAACTTGGTCATCTGAATTTAGATCTGTTGTACAGAAATTAATGCACATCCCCCATAATGTGGCTTTATCAAATACATATTTTTTGTAATTATGGTATTGGTTTTTGATGTGCTTTTAGAGAAATACAAAAGTTCAGCAGTGAATGCTTCAGGGCCCTGATTTAGCAAAGAAATTAAGCAGATGCTTGACTTTAAACACATGAGCTGTCCCATTGAGTTGAATGGAATTATTCATGCACTTAAAGTAAGAATTGTACTTAAGTGACTAGCTGAATCAGAGCTAGTTTAATTGTTATATCTAAGACTTAATCCTGAGGTACATTTCTGTTATAATTCGCCAATTACTTTAAAAATTCATTTTAAAAAAGATAATTGGGCCACAGTTTAGATATGAGTAAATAATTATTTTAACATTTGAAGAAGAAAGTTGCAGGGCATTTGAAGAAAAACATGGCATAAATCAATTGTATTTGTATGTAAACACAGAGTTTTAATCACTGGATTTTTAACAAACAGTCCACTACACTTATTTAAAATTCTGTAATTACTTAATTGTCCTAGAAAGTGTGGGGAAGTATCACAGCATTTGTAATGAAACTCAGCTGAATGGACATGCTAATAACACATACCTGTATTTTATTTTCCATGGTCAAACATCATTCATAAGAAAATGTAAGCCTCAGGACAAAAGAGCAACTCCTTCATGTGTCTTTTGCTAGATAGACTGAAATATTTATTCAGCTGTTTCTATATTGACTGACATATGGTGTCACACAAATATACTGAACAACTTTGTGAATTAAACTGTTTTGTTATTAGGGCCTAGTCTGGAAGGAAAGTAACTCTAAATCACAGCCCTCTTTTTGTAAGTACAGTCTCATTGGTGCAGGGTTTTTTATTGTGCTCATCATATGAGTTCAAATAAAAAAAAATGGAACTGTTGATTGACACGTACTTGATAACCACTAGCCAGAAAATGTATTGACAGCACCGCTCTGCATTTTTCAGGATTTAGTTTCATGTCCTTGTTATACATCACTGCAACAGAATGGGAATCAATCACCTAGGGGCCATTCAGCAGAAATGTGAAAAGAGGCTTTGATGGCACAGGACAATGTTTGCATAAGCCACAAGTTGTCATCTGAGTGGCAAAAGGGCCATCACTTAGTGAAATGTGATCAGATGTATGAATTGCAGGTTTTCTAGCTCTGTGGAAGATGGATTCATTCTTTGGACCAACCAGGCAGTGAACTGTGACTAGTAACAGTTAACTTATAAAGAAAACATTACAGATAATCTATTCTTGTTGAGTAGGAATGCCAATAGTAACCATTAAACACATTTTCTTGTCATCAACTAGACATTCACCTAATGCCCTAAATAAAATGGTCCTGTTATTAGGAAAATAACTACATTTCCCTTTGATGTAAATCCCATTTTCCTTATCAATAATAATAGAGAATGGTATGCAATTTTTCTGAGGAAGAAAAACATCTAAAATCTGTTCACTGAAACACATAACTATTATGTAATTAGAACTGCTCCCTTGCAAAATATACTTCCCTTCAGCTATGCAGTATCTATAGTTAGGGAGATGTAAGGCACATAAGGAAACACATAGGGTTCTGGTAGGATTTTCAAAAGCACCTAAAAAGCTTAGGGGCACTTTTGTACAGCACACTAGGTGCCTAGCTACATCTTTAGGTGTGTAAATGCCTTTGAAAAACTGGCCTGTAGTCCAAAAAACTGCTACGACTGATCTTGTGGCTCTCAAATATAGTCCTTTTACAGGTTTAATCCTTTAATATTCTCTTTAAGATTAATGAAAGATGGTCATATACATGAAATTTAGTTTGGTCTGATACAGAGAAAAAGTATTTGTTTGACAGATCTCGTCTCTCCATCCGGTTGATATTGTATTGCAGGGAGAGGCAACCTTTGGCACACAGCCCGTCAGGGAAATCCGTTGGTGGGCCGGGATGGTTTGTTTACCTGGTTGAGCTGATCGCAGCTCCCACTGGCTGCGGTTTGCCGTTTTAGGCCAATGGGGGCTGTGGGAAGCAGCATGGGCCGACGGATGTGCTGGCCGCCACTTCCTGCAGCCCCCATTGTCCTGGAACGGCAAACTGCAGCCAGTGGGAGCCGCGATCGGCCGAACCTGCAGACGCTGCAGGTAAACAAACCGTCCCAGCCCTTCAGATTTCCCTGGTGGGCCATGTGCCAAAGGTTGCCGCTCCCTGTTGTACTGTATTGTACCTCTTAGTACACCGAGGAATGCAGATTTCCCAAAGTGCTCAGCACTCAGAACTGAGAGCAGATTTTCAAGAGAGATCAGATCCCATTTGGACACCTAAATGATGTTGCCACATTTTAAAACTTCAGAATACTCCATATCCTGCATTGAACCAGCTGCAACGATAATGATTGTCATTCCCGCAGTCATGTGTAATGAAGCATGTGAATATTGTCTTTGCACTGTGATCTGGAAACAAACAAACAACAAAAGATTAAATCCGCTCTGTCTGGGGCCAGTTTGCAACAGAAAATACTACTTTGTGTTTATAAATACATATTGACTGGAATCCATCTGGAAATGCTTGAGGTAGCCTAGCTGTTTCTTTAGCCAAACTGAATGCCTGGTTGTAGCTTTTTCTGAGAAAATTGGGGATGAATATTCTAGACCAAACACTGAATACTCCATATAATTTTATTATCTGTCATGCACATCCCTTATATTTTAGGAGATGAGTGGTAGCTCAGGCTGAGGGTTCTGGATGATGGATGTCTTTCCATTGACTTCAATGGTCTGTGGATCATAACCTAAAAATCTAGGACTCGTCCATGTTTTTTGGAACCCATGTGTTCAAAATAAAAAGCACAGGGATTTCTTTGCATTTCATACTTCTTCTAGTCTTCCATAATAAGAGTGGGCAAGGATGTGGAGTGAGTGAACTAATAAAAGTTTAAAATGGAAAACACCTATCCTATGATGTATGTCATTAATATAGAGCCTTCCCCTAGGATCCATACCCCTGAAGCTATGAGCCCTCTACTTCATGACTTCCTGTTATTATTCATATCAGAAACAATTTGTTCAGCTGTATTCTGGTTGTATCTACAGCTCTAATGAATCATCATTGTCGAGCTATGCTGCAAGAAGGGCAGGAAACACTGGATGTGGTTTAATTAGGCTACAACTTTATTCTTAAATGATGGGGAGTACCCAGCAGATAAAAGTGTACAGTGCAGGTAATTCCATAATCATTTCAATACATACTTGTTGGGCTTCTCTCAGCCCCTTCCCCTTACCCATCCTGGTCCCAAAGCAACCTGCTACTGGGACTTCACCATTCCTGCCTTGAATGAGCATTAAGGCAGGGCAAGAAAGGAGAGGGGTTGGCTCCCTGCCCTACCAGTCATCAGAGCCCTACAACACATCTGGTTCCACTCCTTTAAAATGTCTCCTTTAAAACCTTTACCAATCCATTTTATCTGATTACTTTTTCCCTTCCTGTAGCGGGGTGGTCACCCCACTCCAGCCCTGAAGGTGTTAAAAGCAGCCCTGGAGAGGGCTGCAGCAGGGAAAGGGATTAAGAACAGCTGGGGGAAGATGACTATGTAGCTGACCACAGGTGTGCCTCGCTTAATCAGAGCCCAGCTGGCTCTTATAAGAGGGCTGTGGGCCAGAAGCTGGAGGAGAGTTTCACTCTAGTCCTGGAGTAGGAAGGGCTAGCTGCCTGGGAGCAAGGTACCTGAAGTGGAGCAGTGCTGGGGAAGGGCAAAGGGAGCTAGGGAGCTCCAGCTTGGTAAACCCCCAGGCTGTGGGCCTTGATAAAGGCCCAAAAAGGTACTGGAGCTGCAGAGGAGCAGCCTGGAAATAGGCAGAGGCAGCTGGTCCTACCCCTTGCTAATGATGAGTGGCCACTACAGACTGCAGTCTGCCCCAGTGAGCAGGGGCTAGATGATGACTGGCAGTAGCCACTGAGGCAAGGTGGATTTAGAGGGTTGGGGGTTCCCCTGGGAGGGGAGATTCAGAGTGTGGGGATACTGCTGGGGCAGAACCACAGGGTAAAGGGCACTGGGGTCTAGGAGAGACATGGGGGCCAGCGGCAGACAAGACACCAGCCTGCAGAGGGTGCTCCAGGCTGGAAGAGCTAATTCCAGAGACAACCAGCAGGAGGTGCTGCACTAGTGAGTCATCACATTGCTACACTTCCCTACAGAGTGCCTGCACTGGACATCTGCTCCATACCTAGAGAATGAACTGTATCATCACAGCCTAACTCTCATTTCATGTTCACCTCAACTAAGCCAGCCTGACCTCACTGTGGGGAAGGTGAACCTCACACACACTCACTTTGCCTGGGCCAATGAGTTGGTGAGGAAAACATTCATTCCCAGCCCCCTGCTAAATAAATGACTAGCACAACGTCCACAGTGGATCCTAACAAAACCCAGTGTTTCACCACGTCCATGAGTGAGAGGGTGGATGCTGTTCCTCCATGGGTCCAGGTAAAAGAGGGCCTTTCTTGCACCAACGTGGACCTATATGTCCCCACTCTCTTCTGGTCAGCTTGTGGGTAAAGGGAATGGGTCAGCATGGGGAGCAGAAAGTCACTCCTTGGCTCTCTAGCCCTTAAAGTGGCACACACCTTTTCCAGCAATACCTGCCACAGCTTAATGTGAGGTGAAGTCATCTGGTTTAGCACCACAGTAGCTAAGGTTTTTGGAAAGCCTGAAGAACCCCATTTCATCCAAGATTAGGGAGGGTGTTATTGGAAGAGGCAAGGCAACAGAGAGGAAGAAAAGTGTTTCTCTTTCCTTATTTAAGTATGGATGTAGCAGAGAGGCTAGGAGTGGAAAGATTTAGATTGGCTCAAGTAACAAACACAAATTCCCAGAATCAGAATGAAGCATTGAACTGGAAAAAAGTCTGGTTCTTTCATGCCTATTCTTAGCTATTAATACTACGTGGGCACAGGGAATGTCATAACTGTAACAAAGAACATTCTGGCCCATATCAAAGGGAAGTAAACTGATTCCAAAGAATAGTTATCCAGTCATAGGACACGACAGTTTGATGTGGTTCTGCCTGTTACAAATATTCCTCCTGATTATCCTCTTTAGGCTATTGTGCAAAGCCCAACAAAGAGATGAAACAGGGATATATCTGAGATAAATGCAGTCACAGTAGGCTCTGTCTTGAATTAAAAAAAAAATTAAAAAGATCACCATTGATTAAAGATTATTATCTGATTAATTTGACTGTCTGATGTTGAGGTTTCCAATGGATAAATGCAAGCCACAAATGTAATCAACAAACAGTATCATATTTGCATCCATTCCACTTTTTCTCTACTTAGAGAAAGAACAGATGCAAACTCAGTAGGAGTCAGAAACAGAGGAATCAATGGGGAAATACACTATTAAAAAGTTTCTGAATTTATAATCCAACCTTGACCTAAATATGTATAAGATTCTCCATCTGATAGTTCCCTGGAGCAAGTACCCTCTGAGGCCCATGTTCTCTTTCTCTACTTGATATCTCCTTTGCTGACATTCATAGTCTAAATGAAATGAGGAAATAGAGTCTTTACCCTCTGCCCCCATCTTTCTGGCATATGCTGGTACAGATGTTACACTAAACACCTACCTCTGTTATTATTTAGTCTACAGATTCTTATAGGGATTTGCCCCAAAAATAAATAAGGAGCTTAGCCACAAATCAATTTCTGTGCACCCCAGGGCACAAGATAATGATTGGCAAGCTGTGACCTCAACATTCATTAAGTATTTGTTGAACCTTGGCAACCTAGGGCAAGTGTAAGGGCCAGCATTTTCCTTTGAATTAGCATATTTTACTATTGATAGGTATTTAGATACTCAGACTCTGGGACTCACCAAGAAAAGATGCTCTCTCCCTGCTTGATACCAAAAGCACAAAAATAAGTTGAATGTTTAAAAAAATGTCTGTTTTGGGATTAGTTAAATATTTTTGCAGTTATGTATGGGAGGGTTCAGTTCAAATACACACCTAGAAGTTTGGAAGCTTATCTGGAACTCCTGAGTCTTCAAAATTAAGATGAAATTGTCAGAAATATCAGAAGCTTAAAAAATTTGTTCAAGGTGAATGAATAATTTTTTTCTGCATCAATTTATTGGTATTCAGGTAATAACGTTGATACTATAGCCATGATACAAAGGGAAGAAAAGACACTTGTGACACAAACCAGGATCATTAAGAAGGACATATGTAATCTTTAAACTGGAATGAGGAGAGGATGACAATAACATGTAATGAGGCCTGATTTATACACTCAGCCATGGATTCTATACATCTAAAGAAACCACTAGAAGGATGATCTCTCACACACACACACACACACACACACACACACACACACACACACACACACAGCCATGAAGTTAAATACTAATTGCTGAATTGTGTAATTGGAGACAGAGAACCCAGTACTGTAATGGATTTTTTCTTGTATATTTAAAATAAGGTATTTGTAGAGCATTGGATAGATGCATATACTTGAAAAAAAAACTTGAATATACAAGAAAAACATCAAACTCATGATTCCCATGTCAAAAATGCACAATGAAGGCGCAGTTCTCTTACCACTGAAGTTAATGGCAAGACTCTCATTGACTTCAGTTGAAGCAGCACCTGTCATTTTGATATCATAGTGGATGCACCTGTTAAGAATGTGTTGTTATGGACAGCTCTGGCTGAGTATTACTCAAAAGGAAAAAGAGGAGCATCTTAATCATTTCAATCAAATGCCTAAAGAGAAATTTCTGAAGATATAAAGAAACCAGGCCCACACATTAAGGGTAGGGACTGTTGTCTGGACACTTAGGGATAAAAGGATTGTTATCCCTTTATGGAAGATTTCCCCCCTTTTACCTGCATTGTGAATGATTTGTGAGGGGGAATAGCTGAGTGAGTGTGTGTGTGTGGGGGGGGGGGGGAGAGAGGCAGGAATCTGTGGAATCCCGTTCGCGCCCATGCACAGAGGGGAAGGCATAAAAACCTTTTGCCATGATCTGTGTTCCATTACATGCCAGACCAGCAAGTCCTACCCACCCACTCTGGGATTAGAATAGAACAGGGTTTGGGGGTCTGCTGTGGACATTGTGTCAGTCACTTTTTGGGACTGGGGAGGAAATTTTCCCTCACAGCCAGATTGGCTGGGGCAGGGTGGGGTTTTTGTTTTGTTGTTTTTCCTTTCCAAAAGCAGCCTAGGGACCTGGTGGGTAGAACAGGAGATAAAGTTCATATTGTCACTGATGTGTTGGTGTCCAGTGTAAGTATTTATTCTATAGTGAGTCTGGTTCCCTGATAAACTGGAGCTGGATGTGGACATAGGGGAAAGCATCCCTTAAGGAATCTGGAAAATGAGGATGGGGTTCCTAACATCTGGTAGAGAGGAAATACCCCCTTTTTTCACATCTTTACCTCTCATATGAGGGAATGGCCATGGAGTCCTAAGAATGGGTGTTGATGGTAGCTCTCTAACAGGAAGGAAAGAACCTGCACTGTACAAGTTATTGATAGGATAGTCCCCAGATGAATTAAGTTAAAAAATGTTGTGGCCTAGTTAAACCACATCCATTGTGTATTGTCCTTCCTTCTTATCCAGGACAATGGGTATGTGACTTTGTTACTAATATGGATGATATTGTGAGAGGGAAGTAAATTGGTATTTTTTTATTAATATGCACATATAAACTGTCTTATTCTGATGCACATCATCCTATATTATCCAAACTGGGGAAATAATGGAACATACCCATTGGAAATAAACTTTCAGGTATGCAGACTTTATTTGTTTCTAAATATATATGTGCCATTTATAATCCATGCAAGTAAAATAACTCAGCATACTTTTTATAGTTGTGCTGTAAAACTAAATCATAGATGAAAATTGTTTCAGTATTTTTTGAGTATCACTGTATCTCCTGATTGAGTGATCCACTCAGGTACTTATATACAGAACTGGAAATGATGGTTTTCTTAAAAAGGAACATTACTGACATTCTGGCATTTACTTATGAGTATTTTAAAAGATTGGTTAAATTTAAGAATGTGGTGTAATGTGTATAAATACTTTCTTTTTTTACCAATTTTTAAAAAGTTTTTATTAACTGCATGGAGCAAAACCTGTAGGAGGCTGTTAGGCATCGTGTTAATCAATCCTAAGTAAAATGAAAAGCTCATACATATGCATAACATCTTGTTCAAAAGCTGAACCATAGTCATAAAGTGTAAAAATGTTTTTATTAATAGCAATAAAAAGGAGTAACTACAGCCCTTATGATCTAAAGATACATGGTCAAACGTACTGCATTTTCCAAAGTCATTTGTCTAAAACATCTGTTTCTTTAAATAGGTACAGTATTCCATCATGGAAAAATGCTTGCTTCTAAAGGTTTTTCCGCTTTCCAGACTAACATACTCCAAAGTGTCTTATTTATATAACTACTTCAGGGAATGCAGTTTGATTATTTTTTTTCTATCTTAGCCTTTAAGCCTTTCTTGACAGAGATGACAGTAGGTTAAGCTAAATCCCTTTTTAATTTGGGTATTGTGCGTGGTTTCTTTTTGTTCCCTTCTTCGTACTACATATCTGAAATTGTTTACACATGAATGACTTTTGGCTTCAGACATAATGAAGATAATACTATAATGACTTAAAATACCTACCTGGGTCCATTAATCAAATAAGTTTTGGTCTCAATAAAAAGTGAGAATGATGCTGTTGAAGGAGCACAACCTCAATCTAATATTCTACATTTATAATAATCCTCATTTCCTCTTTAAAAAGCTATCCTAGGAGAAATTAATATGAGCTACTCAAGGGCATCTTAACATGCTGACTCAGTACTTCAGTATTATTGGGCTGTGCTGATAGTCTATTTGACCTATTGATGTACCTAAAGTACATCTTCAGATTAAAATGAATGCCTGAATCTAATCAATAGTTGGGGATTTTCTGCTACATCAGCCTTGATGGGGACTTTGGGGATGCACTATATCCTTTTGACAGGTTAAAGGAAGTATATCCATATATCTTGTAGTTTTGACAAACTAATCACTGGAAAGTGAGTTATACAATTTCTGGACTCATAAGATCTTTGCCGTTGATCAGTTACCTTCATGCACTGAACTAAGGAAAGCTTCATGTTTAATAGTTGAATAATTATGATATCTGTGCCAACTAATGTTCTGATAAAAGGTGGTTTTAATAGTAAATTTTATTTAACAAATCAACTCTTATTGAGATGAAGTATTGTTTACAAGATAGCCATGGCTATGACAATAAGCAATTGAATTACGAATTTATGAAAACTGTGGGAGTGATTTCTGGCTCCACCACACATAGTAGGAATCTTGCTTTTGGCTATGGATCAGAGATTGGGGTTGCCAGTATTACACACTTGTCATGCCATTACTTCCTCCAGTTTGAAATCAGGAGTTACAGCAGAGGACCTATTTCAGCGGTCACTGTATGGAAACTGATGAAGCCAACTGATCCTCTACAGAAGAGGTCTGAACAACCAGTGGATCGTTTTTTCAATGGCCTAAGTTACAGGATATTATAAAAAGAAAAGGAGTACTTGTGGCACCTTAGCAACTAACAAATTTATTTGAGCGTAAGCTTTCGTAAGCTACAGCTCACTTCATCGGATGCATGCAGTGGAAAATACAGTAGGGAGATTTTATATATACAGAGAACATGAAACAATGGGTGTTACCATACACACTGTAAGGAGAGTGATCAGAAAAGGTGAGCTATTACCAGCAGGAAAGGGGAAAAAAAAAACCTTTTGTAGTGATAATCAAGGTGGGCCACTTCCAGCAGTTGACAAGAACATCTGAGGAACAGTAGCGGGGGCTGAAATAAACATGGGGAAATAGTTTTATTTTGTGTAATGACACATCCACTCCCAATCTTTATTCAAGCCTAAGTTAATGGTGTCCAGTTTGCAAATTAATTCCAATTCAGCAGTCTCTCGTTGGAGTCTGTTTCTGAAGTATTTTTGATACAGAATTGCCACTTTTAGGTCTGTAATAGAGTGACCAAAGAGATTGAAGTGTTCTCCGACTGGTTTTTGAATGTTATAATTCTTGACGTTTGGACACAAATCAGAAGTTTGATTTTTCTTATCTATTTGAGTTTCAACCAGTTCCACTAAGTGAGATTCTGGAGATGGTGGAGTAACCTGTGAGAGGAACCTCTTCCCTTCATAGCTGAAAAAATCAAACTGGGATTTTATTGGACTCATTTCTGATTAATTGTTTTAATGTCTCCTTTGGGCTGGACAAGAAATCATTTCCCCTTAAAATCCTTGTAAGCTCATGTTCAAACAGCTATGTCTTAGAGCTAATGATGTCACCAAATACTGCCTTCCCTCTAATTTTCCATTTTGGCAAAACAGCCGTGGTGCTATTTGGAGTTCTTTGACATACTTGGCCCCATTCATGGCCTTCAGCTTGGTGTAGGATGGAGACTGCATTTGTTTTATTGGATTTTATCTTCTATTAATGGACAGACAGGTCTGGTGTCTATCATTATTTTAGCTCTAGCAGCAACCTCGTAAGGATATAGAACATAGGAGTAAACATTCCTGATTCTGGTCCAAACTCAACCTACGTTGTTGCTACCTCCGGTGGAGCTATAACATGCTAGTGTAGATATATCCCAACAGACTTCCTCTCTCTGTACTATTATAACAACTGAGATCACCGGAAGCAATTTTGCAAGACTTTCCTGAATTTCAGTCACTGGGAACTGGGAAAAGGGCATTTTCAGTTGAGGACCTTGATTAGAGCTCGTCAGAAAATTTCCATCAAAACAATTTTCTATCAGAAAATGTTTCAACAAAATCAATGTTTGTGTGTGTACAATTGTATCAATGAAGTTTTCTTCAGAATTTTTTTTAAACATCCTATTTTTATGCCTTTCAGAATGAAAAAGTGAAACCTTTCATTCCAAACAACTTTTTATATAACTGTGAAAACTGTTTATTCCCACCTTTTTGTTTCCCATCTTGTAACCCACTACTGATCCATGAGAGGACCTTCCCTCTTATCCCACAACTGCTTATTTTGTTTGGGGACTTTGGTGTGGGACCTTGTCAAAGGCTTTCTGAAAATCCAAGTACGCTATATCCCCTGGATCATCCTTGTCCACATGCTTGTTGACCCCCTCAAAGAATTATAATAGTTGGTGAGGGATGATTTCTCTTTACAAAAACTGTTAACTCTTCCCCAATATACTGTGTTCATCAGCGTATCTGATGATTCTCTTTGCTATAGTTTCAACCAATTTGCCTGGTACTGAAGTTAGGCTTGCCGGCCTGTAAATATAGCATTTGTCTAGCTGGTTGAGGTCCAAAACTCTGAGTCCCAAAGCTTTCCCCACCACATAAACGCCAATCACAGGTCCACATAGACTCAGTGGTAACCAGAGGGGATGTCAGTGGTTGACTTTTTTTTGCCTGTTGGCTCCAGTCCAGGGACATATAGGCCATCAAGTCCTACTCCAACATGCAGCTATGTGGTGCAATGCTGCCAAGTCTGCTCTCTGCTGTCATCGCTACTACTAATCCAGTCTGCCCTCACTATGAAGTACAATTCTGCTCTGCTGCTACTCTGGTCAGATTCTCACTGTGAAGTCAGCTGTGTGCTGTTGGTAGCCCAGTCCTACAGAATCACTCCACACAGGGTTCTGAATCTCCAGGTGGTTCCCCAGAGCAAAACAGGACCCTTGGACAGATTGTCTGGTCTCCAGGACAAATTCTTTTAGCTGCTCTTATCCATTCCTAAACCAATCCATTCCTAAACCACACTCCACTACCTGACAAGTCAGGGTGACACACTTACTCTCAGTCATATCCTGCATGATTCATTTATCTTTTCATGAGTGCAGTCATAGATTAATCATCATTAATACAATCAGAACACAAATTTCAACTAAATCAACAGAACAGTATTTGGAATTATTGGTAAGCAACATTTTAATTTATGTCAGTGAGGCTGATGAGGGCTGGCTTTTCCCCTCAAGAGGGAGCAGAGTTCAAATCCCTATAAGTCTTACAGCTCTGGAACTTATAGAGCTGGAACCCCAATAAAAGTATTTTAAAATATTGGCTGTATTGCCTACTTTTTTGTAATAGATGCATTTATTATCTATAATTAATTTTTGATTAAAAACAAGACCTAAAAAGAAGAGGGAAGGAGAGGAGTGGGCCCATCACTGACAAAAATGGGATATAATGGAGACAGACTATTAAGTGTAATAGAAATTTCTGCTGTAGGGTTGTGGAAAGGAGACAATACTGCTTATCTTCTATTGATACTTTTCCATACTTCCATATTTAAGATGAGTTTATTAAACCAGTCAACAAGTGGGATCTTCATTTTATCTTTGCAGTTGGACATGACATTTCACTGGGTAACTGTTAAAAAGTGGCTGATATTTTTAACATGTGTGACTGCATATAGAAGACAGATATTTGATTTTAGAATTATTGAGAAGACAATGAAGTGTTGAGGTCTAGAAGATTGATAGAGTACTAGATTAGGATGTGAACATCATAATTCTTCAGCCCTTTACCTCTGTCTGTTCTTTTCATTCCTTATTATGCACAGCAACAAAAATATACATTAATTCTTGGAGTGAATCAATAAAAATAAAGCTCAACTGTGAATGATGCCATAGTTTTAAAGAAAACTTTCAACTAGCCTTTTTCATATAGAAAACCACTAATATGTTAAAAGTGTTAACTTTTGTGGGATGCAACACGTTCACTAATTGACTGTTCAAGAAGAAATCTCTGATTTTCAATCAACCTTTTCCTGACAGATTATGGTGTCCAAGCTAACCAGCCCTAAATAACTTTGTTTACAGTCAACCCTGCTACCAAGAAAGAGGAACCTGTTTCTTGAGCCTTGAAGTTGTCCAGGAATTCAGATCAAATTTTAAGAATAGAAAGTGAAAAGTAAAACTGTCAGATTGTATCAAGACTCTACTGCTGGGAGGTTAAGCTACAAAAGTGTGCTATATATAGTTTTCCAGCTTTATGAAATAAAGGGGTTCTTAACTTTAAATCATGTATTGAGCTGTAGTTAAGAAGGTTTGTTTTCAATTAAATAGGCATTTTCTTAAGGTAATCCATGTGGGTGGTCTTGGAATGGCCATTCTTATTAATTAGGAACATTTTTGCCATGAACAGACTTGAAAGCATTTTAAAAATAGAACTTTAAAGGCAATCTGGGATTTTACAAGTCTTTATCCAGTGTTTACATTTAATGTTGAATCCCTTTTCAAAGCAGAATGGCTACACTTAGCATTGAAATAGAAATTAATTTGTTTTCAAAAATGGAATATGAAATGTTCAATGTACTATTGGGTGTTAGCCAGTTTCACTTCCCTTTACTGCATTTCATTTTATTCTTATTATGATAAACGTAGACATTTAAAAATTATGTCAAACCTAGAATTAGAACCTCAAACAGTGGATATCGGCCTTTAAAATTCTTAACCTCAACAACATCTGATGGCAGTAATATCTGACACAGTTTTCAATCAGGTTTCAGAGTAACAGCCGTGTTAGTCTGTATTCGCAAAAAGAAAAGGAGTACTTGTGGCACCTTAGAGACTAACCAATTTATTTGAGCATAAGCTTTCGTGAGCTGTAGCTGTAGCTCACGAAAGCTTATGCTCAAATAAATTGGTTAGTCTCTAAGGTGCCACAAGTTTTCAATCAGGTTTTGACCTGCCTGTTAGCCACTCTTCCTTTTAAGTTTTTTAAAAGATAATATTTTTAGGCCTCGTCTTTACCATACACCCCATTTAAACTATCAGAATAGCTTATTTCCCACTGTAGAGACAGCAGAGATCTGAAGGATAGTCTTGTGGTTGAGGCACTGGATTGGGACTCAGGAGATCTGGTTTTAATTCCCAGCTTTGCATCAGATATCCTGCATGGTCTTCGACAAGTCATTTAATCTCCTTGTGCCTCATTTTCTTATCTGAAAAATGGATTAAATAGCCTTTCCTTTCTTTTTTCCTGTGTTGTCTGGAGCCAGTCAATATAACAGATTTTAAAAAATGTCTTGACCAATTTTCAATGTTTTTGAAAAATTCTGATTAAAAATTTTAAAGTTTTTGAAAAGCTGTAGCTTGAACATACAGTAACATAAAATCTGTGTACAGTGTCTAGTACAATGGGACCCTGATCTCAGTTAGGGCTCTGAGGCACTTTTGTAATACAACTACTACTAAGATTTCGCTTATTACTATTGCGCTTTGAAAGTAGTTTAGAGGTGATGGGTGCCAATATAAGAAGCTATAAATCTTGATAGATTGTAACATGCTGAAACTAGCAGATGTATTCTATGGCTTCAATGTTTCAATTTCTCAGGTCTCATAGTAATATTAATTAGTATAAAAAATAAAAGTCATCTTCAACAGTGATAGCAAACTACTCTGCTTTGTCAGACCAATAGCCTGTAGTCTTCAATGGCCTGTAGTCTGTTATGGATTGACAGCAGCTTGGTTGGAACAACATAATTCATTTAGTCAATAACTTGTGGCTGAAATGACAATAGTGAACAATATTTCTTCTGCTTTTAGTATTCCCTGGATTATAGCAGATATTTCTATAAAGTTTCAGAAACTAAAGCACAGCATAGAAATGTTTCTTATTTAAATTGATAATGTAAGTGATAATGGAAACTATATTATCATCATGACTTGATCACACTTGATTTGCCTTAGCTATTAATTAAAACATGTTTGTGTATGTTGATCCATTAAGATGATTTTCCTATAGCAATTTTCCATGAGGTCCATTCTAAGCTATTAAGAAATTATTTAAAGTATGGTTATACTCCAAAATATGTCTGTAAAAAATGTCTGTATGGCCTATTGTATTACCGGAGTACCTGAGGCCCCAACCCTGATTGAAGCCTTATTGTGCTGGGTACTGTGCAAACATAACAAGAGACAATCTCTTCCCTGAAAAACTTACAAGCTAAATAAAACAGAGAAAGTGTGGGATGAAAAACAGAAGCACAAAGAGATAAAGTGACTTGCTCAAGATGACATAGTGGTTTAATGGCAGAACTATCAACAGAACCTAGATGTCCCATCTCCCAGTCCAATGGTCTAGACCTTAGATGGGGGTCCATCTTTTTTGTATCTAAATAACTTGCAGATCAAATGTGCTCAATTTATAGTAGAATAGTGGCTTTCTAACTGCTGGACCTGCAAATTCAGACTCAGATATGAAAATTAGTTTAGATTCTTTACAATTTGAGCCTCACCAGTAATAAAGATTCTATAAGACAAGTTATGCTCTCAGGCACACTGGTGCAACTTTACTGTCTTCACATTAAGCCCATCTCAAGCAAGGCCCACATCCACAAAAGCAACTCAACAGCTGCTTCCCCCCCTACCCCCACCCCCATGTCTGGCTGCAGGGTAGCTAGATCTCTCCCTTGGTAGCATCCTCTTGTTGTTCATCTCCATCTGGGTCTTTCATGGCCTTGATCTTCAGCCAGGTGGCTTAAAAGTTCTATCCCTTCTGGGGCATAGAAAGTCCCCAAATAAACTGTACCTTCTATGACAGGCTGAAGTTAACATTAAAAAAAGTGTTTGCCCCTCTTGGGATCAACTCCCAGGTCTTCTCACTCTATCAGAGCTCTGATGCCCCAGACTTCTCTTTCTGTTACTGATCTTTGGCTTATGACTCTGACTAATCACCTGGCTCTGGCCTTTGGCTTCTGTTCCTTGGGTACTAAACCTTGGCTCATTTTCTAGACTCTGTCCACTCTGGACCAAGATCTAACAGACCAAACTTTTCCATCACTACGCCTGACTGCCCACAGCCTAGTTGGCTACAATGGCTTCCAGTTAGTTTTCTTAAAATTCCTGGTGGGTAATTGTCTATTACCTTCAGATTTACCTTGTCCTTGAAAAGTAATAAGTATAATTAAATGATTACTCATCATTCCTTTTTCCTTATATATTTCCCAGTTGCACTTACTTGAAATATCTGCTGTGTTAATTCTCAGGTCTAGACAGGAAAAGCTACCATCTGATGAATAAATCCATTGCTTAAAACTACTAGATTGTTTACATCAAACTTTTCTAAGCATGTGCCATTTTTATCAATTGTCTTACTCCCCCACAATTTATTTTGACTATTTAGGTCACTGTATATAATATATGGTCTTTTACCATTCTTCACTGTTTCTTGCAGCTCTGAGCTTTGTAATTTTCCACACAGGTTATATATATTATAAATCCTTGAAGAAATATTTCTCTCATCTGCATTGAGATTTCAACAATATTTTCTAGGCTTACCTCTTCATTCTCTCCTGTTAAGTAGTTTAATCTTTCCCTTATGAAAGTACAAATCCCTCCTCCTCTTCCTAGTTTTTGGTCTTGCCTAAAGGCAATATATCCTGACATTTTAAAAGAGCTTTTTAACCAACCATGTTCTCTGGATATCTATGATATCAGGCTTAGTTTTCATCTACAGGATATTTTCTTTCAGTTCTTGACCATGTGCTGTCAAACTCTGCATTCCAGCAAAAGACTGTGATCTCCATACTAGTCATATTTCACCATTAACCTCATTAAAAGTCAAATGAACATGATCCAATGACAAATTTCTAACATGCAAGTATTTTTCTGCTGTCCTTGCTATAATTTTTTTTTCTGATTTTTTCCTTGCTTGTGAGGTACAATTTATTACCTCTATCATCAATGCAATACATATTTTTAACTACTAGTATATCGTTGTCTATTCCTTCTGCAGCGTTTATCATAGTCTTTATAGAATGAGTTTGAGTCTGTAGTTTTCCTTTTCCTATGCTGATTTTCACTTCCTTGTCCATCTGATGCTTGGAGAGTGTCCTTTCAGCTTCTGCAAAGATATGCTATTAACAATTTTTGTATCTCTTTAGCTTGTCTTGCTGCAATACACCTTCTCTTTGCCAGACTGATTACCACTCCAGTTACTACATTTCACCTCTGTCCCTCCTATACAATTTTTGTTGGAATGCCCTCCCCAGCATTTACTGCATCTCATTTCCCTTTAACAAACAGTTGCTACATGCCCGTACCATTGGCACTTACAACATCTTAGGATGGAGGGATATTCAGAATCAAGTCATATGTCTGAAACCCTAGGGTTACTTCCTCAGGTACGGTCTCTCCCTTAAATGTAATCAGCACTGCTGTTGATGGCTTGCTTTCTCCTCCTTGCTTACTAATTAGTCGCTCACTTACTAACGCTATCTTCTCCTGTGCTTTTGATCATGGTCAGTTCTAATGGCACTCGTATATTACCCCCACCCCTTGTTTCACTCAAATACCTTGGTAGCTGGCGATTTATTTTAATTTTCCCAGAGCATTTTAGTTTTTAGCCATTTATCAGCTTGCTGTTCATGTCTTACATTCAACTAAAAGACCCTCATCTGGCAGCCTTATTATTTTATTATATTCCCTCTGCTATTTTTTTTAAAATCCATTCAGCTACTTTCACAGGGTTAGTGTCACCTAATCTTATTTCTTTGGCTAGGGATCTTACAATTATAACATTTTTGGTTGATTTCCTTCCACAGCTCTGCTTTTTTCTTTATATTATCTGATTCCGCTTCTACTCTTCTTTTATTTTGCTGTTTTGTACCCATTCTCCCTCTCTCGTTGACTTCAGTTTCTAGACTGACATTTGGGGGTCAGCGAATCCTCCAGCCCAGCTCCTAACTACTGGGGTTTCCCCCTTTAAGTCCTACACCCAGTTCACCTGTGGTGAGGCATGGCTAATTAAATAGGGTTGGCTAGCTCTTAAAGGGGAAAGGCACCTGTTACACCCTCACTTGCACCTTATGTCCCTCCTTGCCTTCAGAAGGGTTATATGGGTGTAACTTAGAGCTAAATTTGGTCCCTTAACTGGATTCTAATAAATGATTCTATTGATGAGGCTTGAGCTGCAATAGAATCCAGCTCTCTCTGTCCCAGCTGGGAAGGCCTAGTCATTGTGAAAAGTAATAGGGGGAGAAAAAAGTTGTTTTTGTCATTGAAGTTACTGTTACTGTGATTGTGCCTGGTATGGAAGCTGAGAATGCTAAATTCAGGACAGACTAATAAAAACAGGGCAGTCACATCCCAAAAACTGGTGATTTTTCTAACATTTGAGTTCACCAAGCCAGGAATAAAAGTCAGCTCCTGTCAAGGTTCCTCCCCCACTCTGAACTCTAGGGTACAGATGTGGGGACCTGCATGAAAACCTCCTAAGCTTACTTTTACCAGCTTAGGTTAAAACTTCCCCAAGGTACAAATTAATTTTATCTTTTGTCCTTGGAATAACCACTGCCACCACCAAACTCTAACTGGGTTTACTGGGAAACGTAGTTTGGACACGCCTTTCCCCCCAAAATCCTCCCAACCCTTGCACCCCACTTCCTGGGAAAGGTTTGGTAAAAATCCTCACCAATTTGCACCAAACCCTTGGATCTGAGAACAATGAAAAAGCATTCAGTTTTCTTACAAGAAGACTTTTAATAGAAAGAGAAGTAAAAAGGAGTAAAGGAATCACCCCTGTAAAATCAGGATGGTAGGTACCTTACAGGGTAATTAGATTCAAAACATAGAGAATCGCTCTAGGCAAAACCTTAAGTTACAAAAAAGACACACAGACAGAAATAGTCATTCTATTCAGCACAATTCTTTTCTCAGCCATTTAAAGAAATCATAATCTAACACATACCTAGCTAGATTACTTACTAAAGTTCTAAGACTCCATTCCTGTTCTATCCCCGACAAAGCAGCATACCAACAGAGACCCAGACCCTTTGTTTCTCTCCCTCCTCCCAGCTTTTGAAAGTATCTTGTCTCCTCATTGGTCATTTTGGTCAGGTGCCAGCGAGGTTACCTTTAGCTTCTTAACCCTTTACAGGTGAGAGGAGTTTTTCCTCTGGCCAGGAGGGATTTTAAAGGGGTTTACCCTTCCCTTTATATTTATGACAGCTCCTGTATCACCACACTGGTTAACAAGATGCCAAAAACAGTCCTCTTAGGCATTCCAGCCCCTATCACCACCCAGACATCTGGTCTTTATGATGAGAGGTTACTGAAAACCAGATTCATCAGACATAAGGTTCTTCTAATCCTAAAGGATCAGCCACTCTCCCAGGTCAATATATATATACTTTAGATCTTACCAAGTGCCAGATACTTTTTAGTGATAAAAGCTAAAGGTTTATTAATAAAAAAAATAAGGGAGTTATTAAAAGGTTAAAGGAATTATATACATTATACCTGATTTCTGAGTCTGTAGTTCAGAATAATAGCAGCAATGTTAAATCTGCTAGCTTGTAATAAGTCTCTCTGGTTCATCCAAACAGAGAGGGGGTCATTAGTCCTTGTTCAAAGCTTCCTTTTTGTTAGAAATTCACATTTCAGCAGTGGGGGGTCCTTCAGTGCCACCAAAGACCGGAGTGAGTGAAGGATCAGACGCCAAAGTGCCGCCGAAGACCTGGAGCACCACCTGACCCGACACCGAGCACCTGCAGCGACGCTGGGTGAGTACAAGTGGGTGGCTCCTTTTTTAATCTCCGCTCCCCCTGTTTTCTCCACCTGGCTATGCTACTGAGTCCAAATGTGAGGAGCAGGATTGAAGACAAAAGTGATTCCACGGTCTCCTTTTACACTTTCAGCCCAAGTGAATGGAAAGTTACCAGCAAGAGAGGGAGTCTTAGATCATGTCCTTACATGCCTTGCTGAATCATGGGGCAGCCATTGACTCGGTGCTCTCTGAAACATCTACAGGAGGGGCTCACTGAGCTAGCTAATTGTCCTTAATGGGCCATCAAGAAGGCTGGCTAGTCTAGATGCAAATCTGTCTCGGAGCATCACCCAAGAAAACAACCTGTTTGAGATACAAATTCATAACTTCATATACAAAGGTACCTGGATTTAAGCAGGATAATACTTAGCAGTCTGTAACTTTTCCACTGATACCTTACATGACGTACTTTGTACAAGATTTATTGCAATTTTGTAACAGTGGTGACTGTATTATTGTAACTAGTTTCAGAGTAGCAGCTGTGTTAGTCTGTATCCTCAAAAAGAAAAGGAGTACTTGTGGCACCTTAGACACTAACCAATTTATTTGAGCATAAGCTTTCGTGAGCTACAGCTCACTTCATCGGATGCATTCAGTGGAAAATACAGTGAGGAGATTTATATACACACAGAACATGAAAAAATGGGTGTTTATCATGCACACTATAAGGAGAGTGATCACTTAAGATGAGCTATTACCAACAGGAGAGTGGGGCAGGGAGGGGGAAAGAAAACCTTTTGTAGTGATAATCAAGGTGGGCCATTTCCAGCGGTTAACAAGAACATCTGAGGAACAGTGGGGGGGGGGGGGGAATAAACAAGGGGAAATAGTTTTACTTTGTGTAATGACTCAACCACTCCCAGTCTCTATTCAAGCTTAAGTTAATTGTATCTAATTTGCAAATTAATTCCAATTCAGCAGTCTCTCATTGGAGTCTGTTTTTGAAGTTTTTTTGTTGAAGAATAGCCACTTTTAGGTTAGAAATTGAGTGACCAGAGAGATTGAAGTGTTCTCCGACTGGTTTATGAATGTTAATTTTTGACATCTGATTTGTGTCCATTTATTCTTTTACGTAGAGACTGTCCAGTTTGACCAATGTACATGGCAGAGGGGCATTGCTGGCACATGATGGCATATATCACATTGGTAGATGTGCAGGTGAACGAGCCTCTGATATTGTGACTGATGTGATTAGGCCCTATGATGTCCCCTGAATAGATATGTGAACACAGTTGGCAACCGGCTTTGTTGCAAGGATAGGTTCCTGGGTTAGTGATTCTGTTGTGTGGTGTATTGTTGCTGGTGAGTATTTGCTTCAGGTTGGGGGCTGTCTGTAGGCAAGAACTGGCCTGTCTCCCAAGATTTGTGAGAGCGATGGGTAGTCCTTCAGGATAGGTTGTAGATCCTTGATGATGCATTGGAGAGGTTTTAGTTGGGGGCTGAAGGTGACGGCTAGTGGTGTTCTGTTCTTTTCTTTGTTGGGCCTGTCCTATAGGAGGTGACTTCTGGGTACTCTTCTGGCTCTGTCAATCTGTTTCTTCACTTCAGCAGGTGGGTATTGTAGTTGTAAGAATGCTTGATAGAGATCTTGTAGGTGTTTGTCTCTGTCTAAAGCCTCACAGTAACAACCTGGACTAGATACATTACTCTACAGACCTACTTCTTGTATAATTTTTGCAATGTGATTTTCAATGAGTAATTGCACTTTCAGATGTTGTAGACCCTAACAGTTTTCATATCTGTGAATATATCCTAAAAATGTTTATAACTACTCTATCCTTTTTACAAAGAATAATCTACATTTTGATACAGCAATAAGATACTTCTAAGAGATCATTCTCTCAACCTCTTTCTCAGGTGGTTAAAGCCACTTGCGGTGAGAGTTTGTAATACCTTACACCTCTATAGCATCTTTCATCCCTATGAATCCCAGAGGAAGGGTTTCATATCTGTTGCTTAGAATACCAAACTGACCTATGTAAAATTGTAGCAGCATGGTGTTTTTAAAAATGGAGTGAAAAATATTACAGGATGTCATTCTTCAGTCCACATTTAGGAGAATCTGCTGGAGGTAAAAGACACAAATGTTCACTTGTGAGAATGTAGTCAATTGCCATAGAGAAAAAGGAGTGTAGAGACAGCAAGAATGTATATGTATGTAACTGATCTTATTTTGCTTTCTATAGATAGAAATAGGAAAGAAAGAAAAGGTTAAAGCACAAAGAGCTGTAAAATTTATATATGGCCCTGTTAGGGGAATATTTAGGTGTTGTCCTTAGCTGGGAGAGTAATTTCTTTCCTTTTCAGAAATTATTCCTTTCCAATAGCTTCTTCTTCCTCAGATCTTGGCAAAAGAAAACTCAATATGTAATAAGTAGCACAAAGCAATATTCCACTGAGTTAGTACAAAAGCATGGGGACCATCCAGTTTTTCTTTATCTCAAGGGCTGTAAAATAAAAAGGGCCCAACCTGGCTGTCTTCTAAATACAACATGGGTTTAGACTGAGATTAAAACTCAAATAAAATGAAAAAACTGAAAGTCCATTGAGAGCTAAACATCATAAATCCTACTGAACAATTAAAGCAGTTGAAACAATTTCTGATGTGTATGATGACTACAGAGTTAGAGGAGAAGCCACAGAAATTAGAGATTTTGTTCTGGTGTGATGAGAGAGGCAGCAGTAGAATTTAATAACACATTGCCCTTAGAGTGTGAAGCTGACAGAAATTGCATTTCTGAAAACTACATTTAGGCTATGAGCCCACTCAGGTTATTTTAATGACAAAGAATGCAGTTTAATACTTTCCTCCACTGAAGAACGTACCTTTTAACTGTGTGTCCAACAACAAATTGAGGCATATCAATATGTATTAGAATGTAAACCTAAAAGGAAATCTTTTGAGCTTGGACAGAGCATTCTTTTCTAAAATACAGGGTTGTGTGCTATTACATAACTCCAATTTGAAGGAGCAATTGTCAAGAGATACAGACTTAACTATAAAGGCCAATCTTGCAAATATTTGTGATAAAAGTTATATGGATGTAGTTTCCAAGATGGGGCCTTAAAACAGGGGCTAGTTGCAGAAGATACTAAATCACAAATAAAAGTCCTTATGGAGAGAGAATATTTCATTAAAAAAAATAAAAGCAATGAACAGTTAGTAAAGGCAAATTCTAGCTATAAGGGATGGGGTACTAATCATTCCAGTTATTAAGACATCCTACACTTAAATCTTTAGAAGATATAACAAACATTTGCATAAAAGGGCAAATTAAATCATATGCATGCAGTCACAGAAATAGACAATGCATCTAGAGTTCTATAGGAACCTTTTACTGGTTTAGTGTTATGTCAATGCTAAGCCCCCCCCCCCAAAAAAAAACAAACAAAAAAAAAACAAGAAAAGTGATGCAGTCAGACCGTTTCTCAATTAAACTTGAGGCCAGACCTTGATTCCAAGTTCCTCATCTCTTCAGCGTCCTTGTAAGCTGCTATCACAATGTGGCTCTGCATCTACTCCCATCCCCCTTTTTCACCAAACTCATTGCCTCAAGGGCCAATCAAGTTAGTCTGCAGTCACCATATCCAATATTTAGGGGTTAGTGGGGCCTTTACTGGCATGTGTAAGTCAGGATTTGGCCCTCTGACTTCTTGCTTGAGTAGGAACATTAGGATTTGGTTTACCTTGTATTTAAAAACACACAGTTCAGTTGCTTTGAACCTTGTACTGTATGTAAAACGTAAAATAAAAGCTCATGAGGTGGCAGCTTTCAGATATAAATATTGATCTTTTAGTTTTTTCTTTATACAACATTGGAAGAGAACATTAGGTGCTTGTTTATAAAAAAATATATATATCCAAAATAGAAACAATATTTTAAGTTTCAGAAGCCAAGGAAAATGTAATCTTAAAAGCAACAAGCCTGGTAATTTCTGCACCTTTGGGCAAATTTTGCTCCTGCCTCTATAGTCACAGAAAATCCCATAACAGAATTGGCAATAGTTCCTCTGTTCAAGAAAGGGAGCAGGATTCTGAAGAGGGCCAGTTGCAGGGATAGACAGCTTTCTGTGGCACAGGCAGATATGTGTGGGCTGCGGAAAGGAGGGGGCACTATAAATTGATTTCCCCAGTTCTCCCATGGTGGGATCATTGCAACAAGATCACAGCATTCTAAAAGCATTTTGTCTCATACTGCCTTTATTTTATTGGGATGAAGAATTTTAATTATACTAGGTTATAAGTTCATACTCAGCAGCCCAGTTACTCAGGAGAAATGACACTTATCTTTGGGGTCAGACTTTCTTTTGCCACCAACCATAAAGCAGGGATTCTTCATGATTTGTTAAGTTCACTGAGGAAAGGCAGTGAAGCAAGTTGCTGACACATTCTGTTGGTATGGGTCCAATGCAGGTACCCGATTAAAGAGTTGCATGGATCTTGTTCAGCCAAACAAGTTTGTTTACATTTATGGGTGATAATGCTGCCCATTTCTTATTTACAATGTCACCTGAAAGTGAGAACAGGCATTTGCATGGCACTTTTGTAGCCAGCGTTGCAAGGTATTTATGTGCCAGAAATGCTAAATATTCATATGCCCCTTCATGCTTTGGCCACCGTTACAGAGGAAATGCTTCCATGTTGATGATGATCGTTTAAAAAAATAATGCGTTAATTAAATTTGTGACTGAGGGAGAATTGTAAGTCCTCTGCTCTGTTTTACCCACATTCTGCCATATATTTCATGTTATAGCAGTCTCGGATGATGACCCAGCACATGTTCGTTTTAAGAACACTTTCAATGCAGATTTGACAAAACGCAACAAAGGTACCAATGTGAGATTTCTAAAAATAGCTACAGCACTTGACCCAAGGGTTAAGAATCTGAAGTGCCTTCCAATGTCTGAGAGGAACGAGATGTGGAGCATGCTTTTGGAAGTCTTAAAAGAGCAACACTCTGATGCAGTAACTACAGAACCTGAACCACCAAAAAAGAAAATCATCCTACAGCTGGTGGCATCTGACTCAAATGACGAAAATGAACATGCATCAGTTGGCACTGCTTTTGATTGCTATTGAGCAGAACCTGTCATCCGCATGGACACGTCCTCTGGAATGGAGGTTGAAGCATGAAGGGACATATGAATGTTTAGTGCATTTGGCATGTAAATATCTTACAACACCAGCTAGAACACTGCCATGTTAATGCCTGTTCACACTTTCAGTTGACGTGAACAAGAAGCGGGTAGCATTATCACCTGCAAATTATAACCAAACTTCTTTGAGCAATTGGCTGAACAAGAAGTAAAACTGAGTCGACCTGTAGGCTCTGAAGTTTTATATTTTATTTTTGTACATAATTCTGCATTTGTAAGTTCAACTTGTTTGTTATTTAATCAAAAATAACAGAGCATTATACACTTTGTAGTCTGTGTTGTAACTGAAAATATATTTGAAAATGTAGAAAACATCCAAAAATATTTATTTAAATAAATGGTATTCTATTATTGTTTAACAGCATAAATAATAGCGCAATTTTTTTAATTGCTTGACAGCCCGAGTCTCTACGTATTTCCCGGTGACAGTTATTTCCCAGAATGTCATTTTAGATGGGACAGGGGAAGAAAGGAATTGGGAGAAGCACTAGTTCTTTTTTTAAATTCCATCTGTATAGTGTGGTGAGTTAAATGTAGGCTCAGCTATTCTCTCACTCCATAACTCAGTAATACTATTCCTGTACACAGTGTATTTACAAACTATATAATTGTAAAACATAACTGAGGCACACATTACTTAGATTTACATGGTTAATGCAAACAGGTATCTTTAAATTATAGTTTCACATGGGGCGAAGAGAACATTTTGTCCCAAGAGTATCCAGTTCATCCATCCCATAAAGCAATGGAGCTTTCGGGGATTGGCTCTGTTTTCTGGGTGGATAAATAGTACTGTCAATTTTTTTTGAAAAGATCAGGATGAAAAGTGAAAAATGAGTAAAAAGAGAGAAAAAGGCCATATGCTTCTGGAATAAAGATTTATTGCTGCAACTTTATGCTCAGCTTTGTTACAGACCTTACAATCTCTACATTTTTTTTATTCCTTCACAGACAGATCTTTTGCATTGGCACCCTGACATCTGTGTTTAATAAAACCACTGTTTCCAGGCATCTTCTGAGGAAAACATTAAAAATAAGTAAAGACAGAAGATGTGCATTTAAGAAGTTCCCCGTTCAGCTTGGGCAAGTGGGAAGAGGGGGTTCTGGGGTGGTCAGTTCAACAGTGGCAGAAGTGTGTTTGTCATTATTCTTAAAATACTCCCTCCTTCCCCCAAATGCAGACTATTCATTGGTTCTTTTGAAAAGTGTTTTATGGATATGTGCAAATGAGCAATGCTGGCACCAAAACTTTCATGAAATACTATGCTGGGTCTAAGATTAAAAATTCCCACTCCAGCTTGCCCAACAAGCTGGTCACAGCTTTGGGGACAAAGACGTAAGAGCCTGAATGACAGTGTGCAATAAAATCTCCGTTTGTGTTGGAAAACTGACAACATGAATCATAGAATATCAGGGTTGGAAGGGACCTCAGGAGGTCATCTAGTCCAACCCCCTGCTCAAAGCAGGACCAATCCCCAACTAAATCATCCCAGCCAGGGCTTCGTCAAGCCTGACCTTAAAAACTTCTAAGGAAGGAGATTCCACCACCTCCCTAGGGAACGCATTCCAGTGTTTCACCACCCTCCTAGTGAAAGTTTTTTCCTAATATCCAACCTAAACCTCCCCCACTGCAACTTGAGACCATTACTCCTTGTTCTGTCATCAGCTACCACTGAGAACAGTTTAGATCCATCCTCTCTGGAATCCCCTTTCAGATAGTTGAAAGCAGCTATCAAATCCCCCCTCATTCTTCTCTTCTGCAGACTAAACAATCCCAGTGCCCTCAGCCTCTCCTCATAACTATGTGTTCCAGTCCCCTAATTTTTGTTGCCCTCTGCTGGACGTTTTCCAATTTTTCCACATCCTTCTTGTAGTGTTGGGCCCCAAACTGGACACAGTACTCCAGATGAGGCCTCACCAATGTCGAATAGAGGGGAACAATCACGTCCCTTGATCTGCTGGCAATGCCCCTATTTATACAGCCCAAAATGCCATTGGTCTTTTTGGCAACAAGGGCACACTGTTGACTCATATCCAGCTTCTCGTCCACTGTAACCCCAGGTCCTTTTCTGCAGAACTGCTGCCTAGCCATTCTGTCCCTAGTCTGTAGCGGTGCATGGGATTCTTCCGTCCTAAGTGCAGGACTCTGCACTTGTCCTTTTTGAACTTCATCAATTTCTTTTGGCCCAATCCTCCAACTTGTCTAGGTCCCTCTGTATCCTATCCCTACCCTCCAGCATATCTACCTCTCCTCCTAGTTTAGTATCATCCGCAAATTTGCTGAGAGTGCAATCCACACCATCCTCCAGATCATTTATGAAGATATTGAACAAAACCGGCCCGAGGACCGACCCTTGCGGCACTCCACTTGATACCAGCTGCCAACTAGACATGGAGCCATTAATCACTACCTGTTGAGCCCGACAATCTAGCCAACTTTCTATCCACCTTATAGTCCATTCATCCAGCCCATACTTCTTGATGGAAAGAATACTGTGGGAGACCGTGTCAAAAGCTTTGCTAAAGTCAAGGAACAACACGTTCACTGCTTTCCCCTCATTCACAGAGCCAGTTATCTCGACATAGAAGGCAGTTAGATTAGTCAGGCATGACTTGCCCTTGGTGAATCCATGCTGACTGTTCCTGATCACTTTTCTCTCCTCTAAGTGCTTCAGAATTGATTCCTTGAGGACCTGCTCCATGTTTATTTCATGACTATTTTTGTATTTTATTAGTTATTGATCATTTCATTACTTTTCACTTTAAACATTTCATAATTTGTCTAGATGTGCATAGCTTGCTTAAACCTAGCAAAATTTCACATCACTGGCAGAGAATGCTGTTCACCGTTTCATAAAGGATTATTCTTGCCCCTCTGTGGGCCCAATCTGCACTCGCTAGCTTGGCAAAATTCCCATCAACTGTCCTTATTCTTCAAGTTGCTCCCTCTTGGCAGATGTGTGGTGCCTGATGACAGGAAGAATAGTCCAATAGGTAGGTTACTAGCCTAGGACTTAGAAGATATCAGTTTAAGTCCCTGTTCTACCAGAGACTTCCCATATGATTGCGGGTAAGTCACATAGCTTCTCTGGGAATTAGCTCTCCAGTTCTAAAATGGGAATAATATCACTCGCTCTCACATAGCCATAATTTGAGGATAAACATTTTTAATTATTTTGAAGTCTTTTATATTTATATAAAATTGTGAGAAAAGTGTGATGTTTTTACTGAAATACCTCTATATGTGAGATATTTATATTAACTAAGAACAAAGAGGATGAAAATAGTGTAAGGATGGCACCCACACTACTTTATGGGGAGGAATTTGTGGTGCTGTTCTGGACCATCAAGTGGATAGAGGCATAATTCTGAAAAATGCACTATGAAAATAAAAAATTGTTTAGTTAATTCTCAAGGGGAGACTATCTGGTGTATTAAGAAAAGAAAAGACAATGGATTACATTGAATAAAAACATGAAACTGAGATCAAGGATGTTCTCACTTCAATTTCCATCATATCCCCTGAGTGTGTTATAGGATGTTTGCTACTTCACATCTGGTTTCCTATCGTTCGTGATGAAGAAGAGCATCGGTTGATTTTAAATTCTATGTTCCGCTAGGTTAGGAGGCAACTGTCCTCCATTTCATACAAAAGTCAATTTCACATGTCATCACACATGGCCAAGGCATGGCTAGAGATTGATTGGTATGAAAACTACTACAGCATCCCAAAGTGATTCTTTTTGGGTACGGAAAACATGCACTAGACTAAACAGCAATAGGTTAACATTCACTGTCTTAACTAGAGGAATATTTTGCAGCCTCTGAAGTGTTAAAGATGTAATCCCTGCTTGCTCGGAGTGGCACTTTGTCCCCCTCTAGTAGGGGATAGGCCAGTTAGAGATTGATTGAGCCTGCTACAGCCTTGGATAAAAGAGATGTGTTTTGTAGCTCAGGCAGTAAAGGCTCATGCATTTAGCTCAAGCGATCCCAGGTTTGATCCTCACTGCTGATGCCCCTGTGTGGGTCGGCATTACAAGTGAGGATCAAACCTGGAATCTCTTGAGCTAAATGCATAAGCCTGTACTGCCTGAGCTAAAAGATCCATCTCTCTTAGCTAAGGCTGTAGCAGGCTCATCAATCTCTAGCTGGCTTAGCATCACTCGAGGGAGACAGTGTCACTCTGAGTAGGCAGGAGTTACAAATATATAGGGCCAGATCCTGAGCTATGCTTTGATATAGATGCAATCAAAGGTGGCTTTAAGCCATCTTTATGTCTCCCCACAGTTCTGGGTCCTCTGCCTGCTGGCCTGGAATCTGATGTAATGAAGAGCAGCTCCAGTGGAAGTGGAGGATTGGGACAATTGAGTGACTAAGGACTTCTAGGGTGGATAACATTTTGGAATACCAGGTTACTCATTCTACAGCAAATGATGAATATATTCCCACCTTTGAAATTAATAATATGACTATACTACTGTAGAAATGGATGTCAACTGGCAATTTCTTGTAGCTTATAAACTGACCAATGCATGTTACATTGTTGTAATTATATGAAGTGCTGGCTGGCTAGCTGCACAATAGGTATTAATGGTCCTGAAAAACATCCTAGAAATGTAGGGGTATCTGGCTGTCAGTAACAGAAGAATAAAACAACCCCTGTGCAAGAAACATCAACTTTTTTTGTCTCCACGCCATTGCTAAATACTATTTTGTAATGGACTTAGTCAGCCTAAAACCAGACTCAGTTCACT
Organism: Chelonia mydas; assembly: GCF_015237465.2. Lineage (NCBI taxonomy): Eukaryota > Metazoa > Chordata > Testudines > Cheloniidae > Chelonia > Chelonia mydas. The sequence continues at coordinate 128,586,303 of NC_057849.1, forward strand.
GTACTTTCAAGGATTTGGTTGTTTAAGGGGCTTTCTGCAAGACTTGTTTTATTATATTTCATGTGCTTGCATTGCAGATCCCATACCTTGTGACTGTAAACTGGTCTATTTTAAGCCATCAGCTGTACTAGGGTGGAGCACGCTTGTCTAAATAATACATCATTTTGATCCAATACAATTAGCTCACATGACAATGAAGTGAACATTAGGTTGAAAAATATCCAAGCTTTCTGGAAACTGAAATCAGCACGCATACATTTTTCTTTTCCTTTCTTCTAGGAAAAGAACAAACCCTGTCTTTTTTTTTTAAAGTGTATTGGTGAGCTTTGTAGTTTTCAGCAAAGACGCAATCTTCAGTAAAGCAGTTGGTATTTAAAGAGCAACCATCACTTTCCTTGCTGACTAAGAAGTCCTTTTAAACATTTCACAAAAATCTGGGAGCTTTAAGAAAAAGGCAACAACAGCATTAGGGGTTAAGTCCTCAGCTGTAACAGATCAGACCTCAGAGCTCCAGAGGTGGTGAGGGAAGCATAGATGGCTCTAAGTTCCAGGGTCCATTACAGTGGTGTCAATCATTGGTGCCTAGCATGCTCTAGCCCCCACCCCCTCTTACAACCTTTAGCTCAGGGGAATCCACAGTTACCTCTTTAAAGTAGTTTTTTGACCTCTTTGTGCTGCCTAATCACCACAAAAGCAGCTAGAATGGGACCCTAGGGTTCTGATTCTCGAGGTTGACATGATAGATTGACTGGAAGTGACTGAAGAATACTATTTTACCATGTGTCCTCATTTAAATGGTTAAAAATCTTAACCTAGATTTTTTTTTTAAACAAATGCAGATCTATCTCATATGAAAAGTATTTCTGACTAGAGCTGGTGGAAAAAGTAGATTTTGCTGATTTGACCAGCTTACAGTGTACTAAAAATGAATTTATTTTCTGCATTTTTGACTAGCTCCATTTTTAACTTTGGAAGGGCTCCCCATTCCAGGACAGACACACAATGTACTCTGTCTCTAAATGAAGATGAGTATTTTCTAAAATCTTTCAAAGATTTTATCTCCATTAAAGTTCATCCATCTAGTCCCTCTAGCACTTCTGCAATACACTTAAGGATTCGTTTTCTTAAGCATTTTCTCATTTGTACAAGTTTTACCCACAGTTTGCATCTGCCATTGAACTGCAAATAAAGGGTGCAAGTCAGGTAGCTGGAGGCACAGGAATTCAGATGTGATGGAAGGGGAGCTGCTCTGTAATAGTTTATGAATACTGCATGTTGTCCTAGTTAATGGGATGTTTATTGGTTTAGTTTACTTGGTTTAGTATAGGAAGGGAGGCTAATATAAAGCAAGTAGGAAGGGGAACAGTGGATTAAGATCAGATACCCCTCTGCAAACACTTAAGGGCTGTTAAGAGAAAATGCCCAAACTATTAGCTGTGAATATTCTACTTCCTGGGTCCAGCCAACTTGCAAGCTGGTTTTGACAAGCAGGGCCAAGACCTGACAAGAGCGGAAGAAACAGTTTTAGAAGGAACACTTCCTCAATAGGTAGGAATTGTTCAGGGGTTGTCAGACTGACACAAAGGTTGTGCTGAGGTGTCTAAAGAAATTGAGCAGGTGGTCACAGGAAGGAGCTAGGTGGGTTGTCACTTCTCCTCTTCCTGGTGTGGTGAACTCCCCCCCGCCACACACACACACACACACTCCTGCCCTGCCCACTGCTGGAGTGGGATGCCTCCATACAGCTTACTGCTCAGAACAGTGTGTGAGAAGCAAAAACCAAGTCCATTATGTATAAATAAGTCAAGCAAATGAGCAAAATCTAGACAAGATCCTGTATTATGGAAAAAGCATAAAGCCTGATTCCAGTCTCTCACTGGTATAATTCCACTCATGGTGTAAGAAAGATCAGATTCAGGTCTCTCAAATTTGGAGCGAGTTGTGCATTTTCCTATTTCATTTTCATCTGTGCCCTGTCTTGTTATTGTCTGGACTACATATGCAGGGGTGAGATCAGCAGGAGACAAACTAAGCAACCAATCCTGTTCCTATTGAAGTCAATGGCAAAACTCCCACTGTTTTCACCTAGACAAAGATTGGGTGCATGAGTTCAGTATTCGGTTTGCCACTTCCCAGGTCTCCCCTGTGTATAAGGATCTTTCATTTTCTCTAAGCAGAAAGTGGAGGGAAATTATGTTTGGTCACTGCAAAAATTACACCAGGCTAAGAGCTGAACTTTTCACCCTTCTTCTAAATGAGCCAACAAAAAAGTCACTTTTCGCCAGCTTTGCTGCATGAAACCTTTGCTTTTAAATGTTTAAGCTATTTTTTGTCTAACCTAGCAAATTTTATATCTCATTTTTTACATTTGTGAATCATCAGGGGGCGAAGAGAAAATTTACAAGCACAGGACAAAAATAAAACAAGCTTTTACAAGTGGGTGTTTTCTTTACTTCAGGATTTGCTATTTTATTGTGTCTAAATCCCATCAGAGGATTTACATTAATTCTGGCTATAGGTTTACAGTAAAGTGTTTAGCATAGTAATATTTAGTCATGGACATTTCTTGGTTTTTATTTTGAGTAGGGTCCAACTGCCATTTTCAAATGTTGACTTGGAATCCGAATACCCAAAGTTTAAAGGTCTTTGGAGATGGAGTTTTGGTTTTAGTCCAGTCTGATATTGGCCCAGCTCTCTCTACATTGTTAGAATTTAGAGAGCAAGGATGGTCCAATGGTGAAGGCATTAGCTAGGCATGGTGGAGACTTTCTTTCAAGTCTTTGCTCTGTCACATACTTCTTGTATGATCATGGGCGAGGCACTAAAACCTAGTTCTAGAAAGTATCTGGATGAGTCCTGCCAGCCATCTGCATCATATGCAGAAAAAGAGTGATACATCACTGTAGCCCATAAATGCAAGAAGGATCATCTAGTCCAGGCTGAAGTTGTAGATGTAGGAATGTTAAGAAGAGCTGCAGATTACAGATAAGTGACGCATTGTATTGGCTGACACTTTCATAATCATTAGGCAGAGTCATGTGAGAGACAAATGGAAATTTAAACATCACAGCATTTTTTAACCTTTAAGTTTGTAGTAAATCTTCAATACAACAGTCAAAGAAATTTAAAACACAGTGGCAAGATTCATGCTATACAACTACAATCAATGTCCCTGTGGAGAACCCTGTTGTTGGTTTTTTGTTTTTTGTTTTTTAGAAATCAAGCATGTTTTTGGATTACAGAATTGACAGACTGAAATATTGTCTGAAATGTGGCTTTCACTCATGGCACTGCAAGAGTGTTCTTGAAATGGTGTATGATGACACACAGTCAACAAGTATGATAGGAATCGGAGGCAGGAATAGACACAGAGACAACTTTGAATTAAGACAAGTGAATTTATTCTCACATACAAGCTGATCTACCATCCTGTAGATCATGAACAGTAAGTATACTAGCTCCTGATGTTCAGTCAGCTAGGATTCTGTACAATTCCGAACTGATCATTAAGAGCACAGTGGATGACTTTCCTAGAATGAGTTGTCCCAGGCCACCAACATCACTTGATGCTACAAAATCGGTCGTGCCAGTTGAACTTTACAATTTGATGGCCTGGATTTTTGGAACATCAGAGGAACCAACACTGGCTGACTATGTTAATCTTCCAGGTGATGTGGACCTTAAACACATATCACTTTACCAAGACTTTGCATCCAAGTGTTGAAAACAGACACGTAAATCCCTTTGCCTTGTATTGGCAATTAGACATTTGACAGGATCTCCTCAAGGGGTCTCCATGCTAAACAAACTGAGACATTGCACATCTTGGAATACAGTAACTAGCCATGAGACAACCCTTGCTCAGCTACAGCTTGTTAAAGGTGCTGATGAGATTCCTCCAGATGTTGCAAAGAAGGCTCCAACAGGTTTACTCTAGCATAATATTGATTTTGGCTAAGAAAACCTATCCAGGTGTGGCATCACACTAATGGAATAATGCTGCAGAATCACATCACCGAAGCAACCCCAACAACAGGCAGAACACCACTACCAAAAGGAGTGTGTTCTCTTAAAGTATTCAGTGGTGCTGGAGCTTGGAGTGCTAGGAGTGCTGCCACACCCCCTGGCTTGAAGTAGTACAAACAAACACCAAATGCATAGTTTCTATGCTTTCCTTCATCACCACCCCCACTATAAAAATTGTTCCAGGACCCCAGTTTCGCAATAGAGCAGTACCATTGGAACAAGAAGTGAGGTCCACAGAACCTGAGTCATGATGTGCATGCCCCATTAGAGGTCGACAGTTACAGAATAAACTTGAAACCAGCACTAAACTGACCTGGCATACATTTTTATGAAGGCTCTCAGTGCTGATTCGTATACATTTCCTGGCAGTTGTGGTTTTCATACTTCTCTTCAACATGATTGTACTCTCGAGATTTTTCACTGGAATCCCCTTGTATACGGCATTTATTTCTCAACTATTTGTAAGTGACAGCTATGCATTATCTTCTAGTCATCAAGGCATCACCAAAGAAGTCTACTATCTACACTATTGTGAAATGAACTATTGATATAGCTGATCATCTTGAAATTAAACATGCACTCTTGGTCTTTGACCAAGCAACATATGTTAAAGCACAACAAATCTGATGGAGAGATGATGACTACATAAGACACTTTATCATGCAGCTCACTGAATTCCATACCTGCAAGTCATTTCTAATTGTCCTTAGCAAAAGATTTTGTTACTGCCTGGCTATGCAGAAGGGTTCAGTGACAGTCACAGAAGCTGATGAATTAAGTTGTGAACATAAATAAAGTGACATGCATATTTCTTCATGTGAAATATATTTCCCATGACTACCAGAATGTGATAATTAGGAGCCAAGATACAGATTTTGCAGTCATAGGTATCAGTCTTAAGTCACAACTGCCAGTCAATTTGCATTTCTTCACTGGTGCTGGTAATCAAAGATGCATTATTGATTTGAAGAAAGTCATTTGGACTCTAGGCCTGAAGGTATGTGCTTCCCTTACTGGATTTCACACAGTCACACAATGTGATCTACAAGTGCCTTCCATGGGGAGAGGAAGAGGAAGGCATTTGCTGTGACCTCAGAAAGAAGAGTTCCTTGATGATTTCACAAACTTTAGGAAAGACTTCACAGTTCAACATTCAACATTCCTTGTGCTTAAGAAATGTGTGCCATCTGATTAAGCTTCATCACAGGATGTCCGTGATACCTGATACAAGGTGTTCTGCCTAGTATCATCTTCACTGTCTGGACAGAGCATGTATCAGACAGTATCAGAAGTGCAAGAACATTGACAAAATTTTGCGGAGCCCATCATTCACAATGATGGGTCTAATGAGAGCGACTTTGATTAGTATGATGCCAGGAACCTCAGACTGGAAATTAAAAATATATATATTTTAGTTGGGGGCTAAGCACAACAGTGCCGCCATCAACACACACTTCAGAATGAACACTAGATTTGAATCATAAAATAAAATGTTGATTTATATCAACAGTTAGTTATTCATACCAAGCTGTCACTTATAAATAGTTGAGAAATAAATGTCATATACAAGGAGGTTCCACTGAAAAAATTGTTTTACTGTTTTTAGTGCTCTTGAAGAGGAAAATATGCTGGTTAACAAGGAGAATAGTAATATTTTAAGATACTTACATAGAACAATGATCAGATATATTAAATTTATCATTTCACCTAGTTAGGCTGGTGTACAAATACTTCTCCTGAGGGTAAATGAGAACATAGTCCATCCTAAAGTGAAAGGCAAGTATTGCCAAGAAAAATTATGGGAATGGGGTAATATCTTGTCCTATGCTTACTACCAAAACGTAGACGTGGTAATTTATTGTAGGTTATCTTTTAGAGTGATGATTGTATAAAATATTGGTGCATAAAATGCCCCTATAGGGCAAGATTTTTTTGTTCTTTGGCACATTAGTATTGTCTATAAATACTAAAAAAAAGAAAAAAAAATCACTCTAAATGGCAATTTGCAATTTTTTTCTCTTGTGTATGACTTCTACGTTCCTCAATACATTCAGTCTTGTCTTTAATATACCACCATATAAATTTCAATCATTTTCAGCCAATTTAAACCTTTCTGGGATAAATATTAATGAAGTTATGGACGAGAACCCTTCAGTGGTATGGTGTCAAAATTAGTAACTTTGGATGTGCTAAGAACTTTTATCACAAGGTATCTCAGGTTACTGGCTATATACATCTGCAGAAGGCAGTGCGTAGAAAATGTCTTCTGGCAACAATAAAATGCCTCGCCATACGGTCTACCAGGTCTATAACCAGACTGACAAAAGTCAAACCGATCTAAGACTGCCAGAAACGAGAGTTGAGACATGAGCTTTGTCTCACTAACAGCTTCTCAATAAACCTAACCAGAAGTAGGGGACTAACTATTGGTTAATAGTTGGCCAGCCATGCGTTATTTTTCTGAGTGATGGACACACAGACCTCTTAAACTGGACACTTCTGATCCCTGAGAGGATTCATTCATGATCTTCATCATCCGTGACATCAATTTCTCCCATTGGCATTCACCAGCCAGGAAAAAAAATGTCCCAAGCAAAAACTGTGGCACAGGTATTCCCAACTCTTTCAGTACCTTAATGAGTGGCATAGGTCTAAATTCAGGTACAGAAGCACCAGGGCTTGTGTACACAGCGACACTCAGGAAAATTAATCTGAAACTTTTAAACTGCATTGAACACCCATGTAGAATTAATATGACCTTAATTTGGTTTAGCTTCAAATGAATTAAACTAAATTGCATTAAGGCCACTTTAATTCTGAATAAGAGTTTCTACACTGGGTATGTCTGCATAGCAACTAGACACCCGTGACGGGCCCATGCTAGCTGACTCAGACTTGTGGGGCTTCACTGCCATGAAGACTTCTGGGCTTGGGCTGGAGCCCAAGCTCTAGGATTCTGTGAGGTGGGAGGGTCTCAGAGCCTGGAAGTCTCCACAGAAATGAAACAGCCCCACAGCCCGAGCCCCACGTGCCAAGTCAGCTGGCAAGGGCCAGCTGCTGGTTTTTCTTTGCTATGTAGATGTACCCACACAGTTTTAATGCAGTTTAACTAATGCACTTTAAATTTACTCCTTTACTTAATTTAGATGAACTTTTCTGACTGTCCCTACGTAGACAAGCCTATAATGTTTGTTCCCTTGAGGTATTACAATGCATCCTCAGAAGGATACAGTTCAGTACAAATCTAATCTTCTTTGAGCACCAGTTTGTAAGAAAGAAAGAAGACCGAGAGAGGGCAGTGAGATGAAAAACTCTTAATCTTTGCTGTTTTTTATCCTCAGTTACTGCCCTAATTTATTTAACATTTCCCTTGGCTTCTATTAAGGTCTCCAAAGCTTTATGTGCTTTCTTGCCAGGTAATTTCTCCCAAGCTCCCACCGCTCTACTTTTAAATAACATTGATACATTTCCCGCTGCTAACATAGTCCTCTTGGGTCTCTGATTTTTCACAGCCAACACTGACTTTTATGGAGTCTTGTTATTACTACTACAAATTTACTTCAGAATTCAATCAGCCTTGCTGCAGAATTTGGTTCTAAAATGTTATGGGATTCCAAGGCCTTGCTAGTATTAGATGTATATAATTTAATCATTGGGTCCAGTCTAATGAGGAATGCCTCCTGACGGTACAGAGAACCCTCCTACTGGCATCAAATCCAATTGATTATGAAGTTTCTGCCTAGAACTTGCCCTAGTCTCCCTTCTTTCTACAGATTTAACCTTTGGTTTAAATCCACGTCTCTTAATTCTTTGTTACTTAGAATTCCTTAAGTCCCTTTGCTCCAGATTTGTTCAGACATTTGGTCCTATGCTTCAAATAAAAGATTATAATAAAACAGAAAAAACAACGAAAATTGAAGTTGTCAGAGGAGACATTCTAAGTTAATTTAGATATTAAATATGCTCTCTGAATTAGTTTCTCTTTAAGAATGAAGAAAAAACTTGCCCCAAGAATGGTCAAACTTGCTATTGTTTGAGAAGAGACTGTGTAATCACACACTAACACGCATCCACATTTTTAGAAGGTAATTTGCCACCAATGCAATGCTATTATTGCAAATAATGCAAAATGCTGGAGGCACTCTCCACTCCCATTGATGTCAACAATTGCTTCCCAAAGGGAAAGAAGAACTCGATAGGATGGAGAAGAATGGTGAAATGGAATGCATTACTAAATGAACAATGCAGTGCACCCCTATTGTACTTGTGATGACAAAAAATAGGAATGTCCCTATGTGTGTAGATCTAAAAAGGTTCAATAAAGCAGTAAAGAGAGAAAGTTATAGTCTTCTCACTGTGGAAAATATTCTCCATGTTAGCTGGAACAACCATTTTCTCCTGGTAAGATGCAGCTAATGGATTCTAGCAAGTTCTGCTCCACCCTGTGTGTCTGAACCTGACAACTTTTATGATACTATTGAAAGAGATTGCTTTAAATTAATCCCAATTGGCATCTCAAGACCATAGAAATCTTCCAAGGGAAAATAATAGAGATTCTGCAAATCCTGAAGGGAGTGAAATTTTGTACAGCCAATGTTTATATGTCTGTAGAGGGAGAAAATGTTAATGAACATATAGGTGTGCAAGAGGTTCACAGAATAAATGCCATGGGTTGTTTATGTCAATCTTATGACAGACTGTATCAATAAATGTTGTTTGATTGCCGTAGCACTTAGAGTCCTGGGCCCCACTGTGCTAGCTGCTGTACAAAGAGATAAAATAATGGTCTCTCTCCAAAAGAGTTTACAATCTAAGTTTAAGATAAGGGACAACAGGAATTTAAACAAGCAGGGGGAGTGCAAGGCAATAAAACAATTATAATCAGTATGGTAAGCAATGGTTACAGCACACCTGCTGCTTACTCATTTTCTGTTTTGTAGGCATCAATATAGTTGCACTTTAAGGAGAGTTTTAAAGGAGAATAATGTAGTGGACTTGTAATTTTTACAGGAACAGTCCATGCATAAGGAATGGCATGGGAAAACACAAAATGGTGCTTGTGGGAAAATTTGACAAATGAGCAATGTAGGTGAGCATCATTGGCAGAGCAGCACTTGAAGATTTAAATCTGCTGAATTGGAGAATCATAGAAGATTAGGGTTGGAAGAGACCTCAGGAGGTCATCTAGTCCAATCCGCCACTCAAAGCAGGACTAACCCCAACTAAATCATCCCAGCCAGGGCTTTGTCAAGCCGGGCCTTAAAAATCTCTAAGGATGGAGATTCCACCACCTCCCTAGGTAACCCTTTCCAGTGCTTCAACACTCTCCTAGTGAAATAGTGTTTCCTAATATCCAACCTAGACCTTTCCCCACTGCAACTTGAGACCATTGCTTCTTGTTCTGTCATCTGCCACCACTGAGAACAGCCAAGCTCCAACTTCTTTGGAACCCCCCTTCAGGTAGTTGAAGGCTGCTATCAAATCAACCCCTCACTCTTCTCTTCTGCAGACTAAAAAAGCCCAGTTCCCTCAGCCTCTCCTCATAAGTCATGTGCTCCAGCTCCCTAATCATTTACTAGAGACTAAGCATCTACTAGTGACTGACCTCTTCTTAATGGAGCCCTGTCACTCACTGAGATTCTCCAGAGGCATGGGACAATATAGAAACAAAAGTGGGTGCTAAGAGTGGCATGGCAGGACACCACAGAAATTAAAAGTGATTATAATAGTTACTAGGGCTGATGTGGTTGGTCAAGTTATTTGTCTGGGGTCACACATTCAACCTATAACTTCTGTGGAATGAAATGAACTATACCAGCTGAAGATCAGTTTTCCTGTCAATCATATTTTAGACTGTCAGTCCTTGCAGAACAATATATTGGACAATTGGGTTTCACAAAATACCAGGAGCAAGTTCAAACGCTGGGGATGAACGTAAAATACAATGTGAAATCATGTACATTTTGCAAAGTGATCACAATAATAATATTCAAGAAACTTCTCAGACCTATGGAATTACCGAATATGCCTTGGAAAAGAACAGTACTAGAATTCTGCGCAGAAAGGGACTTGCCTTTCTGGAAGGCATTGCCAATTTTTATGGATTTGTAGAAATTTCTACTTCTCACTGGAACCACAATTCAACAAGTCATAGAAAAATTAAAAGAAATACTTTTCATTTTCTCATTCTCAAAGAAATAAAGGGCAATGGGCCACAACTTGTTAGCTCTGAATTCTAAACTTTGGAGGGATAGTATGATTTTATCCATATTACCAGTACTTTCAGGCCCCATCATGCATAATGGAATGTATTGGTGAAGTGAGTAGTAGAATGCAAAGATAATTTTTTTTCAATGCAAAGAAGCCATGTATTAACTCTGCCGAGCTATAGTGCAACCTGGACAGTCACTGGAATAAGCCAATTCAACTGATGATGGGTCAACCAGTCAGAGCAATGCTATCAACCTTAGAAGTAAATCTTCATCTTAAATGGCCTTTCTTAAGGATTTGAGGTGAGAGATCTATGATGTTTCAAGCTTTCTTCTTTAATTGTTAGAAAACAGCCTGAAACTCACCCACGCTTAAACCAAGATAGCTAGTCCCAGTAAAACGGGGGTGAGGAAAAATACTGGATACTAACAGCTATTGTAACTGGATGCAGTTACACGTCCTACATGTTTGAGGATGATTGATGCATGTGAACAATAGATTCTTCTTTCACATTCTCTTTTCTGCCTTGCAAAGAAAAGTGATAATGTTGCTCAAAAACACTAACACTGTAACTAAGTCTGCAATGAAATCCAATATATCTGTCTAGTCTACATTCAATATTTGTCAAAGGGCAAGAGTAAAAATCACATTTAGATTTTTAGGAACCATTGTCTAAAGATTGAAAAATTTAGGTTGAGGTTACCAATAAGTATAATGAAAAGGAGTACTTGTAGCACCTTAGTCTCTAAGGTGCCACAAGTCCTCCTTTTCTTTTTGCGAATACAGACTAACACGGCTGCTACTCTGAAACCAATAAGCATAATGTAATTCAGAACTCAAATAAATTTTCAATTTCATACAGCTATGCTGAGCTGAGTCCCTTTTAACAGTTGTATAATTTAAACAGCCCTCGAGTTATCAATTCAGAAATCTCTGATCAGACCTGGAACCCAGTACAGACTATTCCTTCACCAGGTGTGTAGCATTTGCTTTTACATTTTGAACTCTACCATGTTAGCCCGAAACAAATCTAAAGTATAATTAATATTTTCTTTAACTGTGCTGCCATGAAAATAGAGAAAATGTTTTAGGCACACACAAGGAAAGAGAGCTAAGTGAGGCAGCAGGCATGGGAGGATAGTGGGTAGCATGTTGGTTGCTGTTTGTTTGGATTCGACATTCTGATTTCATCATGGACACATACATCAGCATTTGCAAGAGGTGGACATTGAATGTAGCACATGTATTATCCTGCTTCCTTTGTCATATGCCCTCATTTAATCTGTGTTGCAAAAATATGGCTGCCTACTTTTCACAAGTGACAAATGTCCTAAAAAGGAATTATACCAACCAAACTAATGTAGTTACCTTATACAGAAATGATGGTCCAGTAGTAGTTGTGCTACCCACAGATTTGACACCTAGATTTAGTTCCCTGCGTTACCATTGACTTCTTGTGTGACTTTGGGTAAAATAACTTTGGAACTGAGGCACAGAGAGGCTATGTGTAAAATAGGGATATTAGCACTTTCCTACCTCACAGGAATATTTCAAGGATAAATTGTTGAAAGATTGTGAGGTTTTCAGATAATACAATACCTAGGGACCATATAAGTACATAAAATAGATAAATAAATTCTAAGAACAAGAATGTTTTTATGAGTTCCATTGTCAGTAGCTGAAATTCCAGCTGCAAAGAATATTATATGTAAATAATACAAATTTACTTTGATTAAAATTTGGTGTGCACCTTGCTTTTTGTAATCCACAATGTCTAGGATTTCTTGTGCCAAGGGACTCAAAATGATAAATCACAAAATCACTGAAACAAGCTATTCCATGATGTCACATGAAGGGCTAATATAAGCGAGTCTGACCCACATTCCAATTATGTTGCAGATGGGAGATTCCAGAAAGGGCACTGTTGATTATTATCAAATTATTAAAAGTCAGATGTATTTTGTCCAAGAAAAGTAGCTGGGCATTATTTGGAGGTACTTTGTTATGGGTGAGTGCAATATTGAAATCTGCACATATCTTATTTCAGAAGCCATAATATACACTTTGTTTCTGATTCCCTGAACTGTCTGCCACAAAGAGGTGTTGTAAGCATGAGTTCCCTTGTTAACTGATTTAAAAGGCTGAAGCAGTCCAACTGAATCCACTCAGTTGAGACCAGCACAACATCTGCTTTGTCTATCTGGTGCTTTCTTGAATAGCTCTGCACAGTGTTCTGTTGTTCCAGGGGGAGTCTCTCAAGTATGTACATTAATAGCTGACTCCTAATGAGTTGAAATTTCTTGCTTCAGCTTTTTTTTAAAATACATTGTCGACCCATCGCAATTTAGAATGGAGTTTATTTTAAAGTGCCACATATTTAGCAAGGTATGTTCAACATATCTACAAGGTTATTTGGAAAGTCAGTATCAAGCAAGTTAAAAACAACAGCAAACATATAAATCTCTTTTAGGGAATATTTGTGTTTATCTTATGAGGATGTCCCTTGCATTTCCCTGACTAGGACTAGAGCAACCAAAAAAGAGACTCTTCCCCCCCACCCCCCAAGAATTCTTTTCAGATTTAGTCTGAGCCCAGTGCATGCTGGAACAGGACTTTGGGGTTTTAGTGAGTGCTGTGTGAATATTCATACAGTGCAGGTATGTTGCACCCATCTTATAGTGCTGTACCTCACGACTTAGTCATGGTGCTTTGGTTATGGAGCTTCAGTCTCAGGCGTCAACCCTGCAATCTACTACACTTGTGTGGATCTCTGCACCCATGCAGAATAACCTGTAGGATAAGGGCTTATGTTGAAAATAAACTGCACTATTTTTAAACAAAAGCTTCCCTTTCCCTCTTTCTTATTTAATGCAAAGGCTTTCTGAGAAGCCAGTCTAGTTGTGTATTTAGGAGGCGGGTATCTCTTCATCTTAGGGGAGCTCATCTATCTAAACAGGTTCTCATCACAGAGCTATTCTACTGTTCTGTTTTACCAAACCCCTTTGGCCAAATTCTGCTTCATTGATTGGTCTCTCACAGCAATTTCCTGCTTTCTTCACTCATCCTTCACCCCAGAAGGATCTTTGAGAAGATCACCTGCATTGTCCCCATCTTCCATTCTTTATCCAAGTTATTGAAGTGATTTTTGATCATATTAATCCTTTCTTTTTTCTCATTTGATCTATTATTGGCATGATTTCCCTAGAACAGTCAACTGCTGGAAACAGCCCACCTGGATTATCACTACAAAAGGTTTTTTTTCTCTCCTGCTGGTAATAGCTCACCTTACCTGATCACTGTCCTTACAGTGTGTATGGTAACACCCATTGTTTCTTGTTCTCTGGGTATTTAAAATCTCCCCACTGTATTTTCCACTGCATGCATCTGATGAAGTGAGCTGTAGCTCACAAAAGCTTATGCTCAAATAAATTTGTTAGTCTCTAAGGTGCCACAAGTACTCCTTTTCTTTTTTGCGGATATAGACTAACACGGCTGCTACTCTGGAAGAAGATTAGATACAGGTTTTCTGGCAAAGGGAATCTTCCACTCCTCTGGCAGCCCCTGTCAGCTGAGTTGAACAGGAAGTAGCATGCCAAAGAAGTAGTGTCCTAGCTTTGATTAGAACAGCAGTGGCCGAGGATCAGGGAAACATGACTTTTTTTCTATTGCAGTCTAGCACAGTAGTTCAAATGTTTTTGTGGTGGCTCTTGCTATGTGAGAGTATAGTAGCTAATGTAAATTTAGCACTTGAGATTACTTAGCCATTTAGCACTTGAGATTACTACCATTTAATACAGGCAAGAGAGAGGCATGGTGTAAATGGGAATAACTGTAGCAATGTGCAGTGATAGCTACTGTACAATGGATAGACAGGCAAGAGTCAGTGAATCTGAAGCAGTCCAATTAATATATGAGAGATAGTGAGAGAGCACTTGATTTTTATGACACTGACTTCAGGTGAGTTACTCCAGATTTAAACCGTTATTCGGGGCGGGGCAGCACAAGGCCTATACCATTTAAGTCCCACATCAGAATATTTTTGAGGGTTTAAATTATGAATAACATTTGTATTGAGCTTCTGCATGGAAGTGAATTTCACCCCAAGACCCCAGTTCAGAAAAGCACACACTTAACATTAAGCAAATGAGTTCCATTTACTTTAACGGCACTGCTCCCAATCTTAAAGTTAATCACGTGTTTAAGGGCTCTTCTGGATTGCGGTCGAAGTGATAGAATAACCAGGACCAGAAAATGGGTATGAAAATGTACGTCTCAGGGAGTTCCAAAATACATTGTGCTGAAAACAGTTTAAAACAAGAGTATTTACTCAGATGGATTTAACAAAATTTCAATTTAAATATTCTCTGCCCCCTTGTAAAATATGTTGATTTATCTGTCAGTTATGCAGTTTTCAGAAAGCTATTTATTCTCAACTAAAAACCTTATTCTGTATTATATCCCCTCTTAAATATGAATAGATTCAGATGACTGAAACGTTGTAGAAGGCAGTAACACCCTGATCCACAAAGATATTTAGGCTTCTCATAATCTCCACTGAAATACCTGGGTGGATCTGGGCCTAGTGTTTGATCCTGCAAGGTTCTGAGAAATCCCTATGAGGTTCTAGGTGCCCTCAGCTTCCATTTGGGAGTTAAGGGTGTTCAACACCTTTCTGGATTATGCCCAGAATATGCAAGTTCCTATAGTCTTTCTGATCACTGTAGTCCTGGGATTTTCAAGATATTCTGAGGTAATTGTCCTTTCCATATATTCATATGAACTAAACCACCTAATAAATATTTCTAGCTTGTTGGTGAATGCACTTAGTTAAAGTATACAAGGATCCATGCACTCTACTCTCCCGGGCTTTCTTTCTACTAGATAAGAGATTGTTATTGTTACTGGAAAATTCAAAGGATAAGATCAGATTCATGAGGTAAATTCTATCAAACAGTGAATAGAAACTGGAATTAACTCCTGAGCAGCCTACACTGATATAGGCAATGAAATCAAGTTTAAGAATCAGGTGCAAGTTGCAACATAAGGAAAGAAATTGTATTACCAATTTTCCCATGATTTTGTTCAGTCAAGTGAAAGCTTTTACTTCACATGCAGTTTGATGTTCTGTTGAAAGTGTCAGCCAAAAGTCAAATGGTCTTAACCCTTCTCTCCCCAGACCCTGATTATCCAGATAAATTAATCTTACTGTAATCTCCCATTGTGCTACTTGAAATATGTTTTTTCTTTATACAGATTGGACTGTAATAAGCTGTTATCAAATCAAGCTGATATAACTGTAGAATATGAAAAAAAAGAAATCAGCCTTTGAAGTAGAGTGCAGACCTACACCTATTATATTATTATAGTCTAACTTTACCCAGTAAAATACTGCTTACAGACTTTTTTAAACTGGTAACCAGATCAAGGATATACAATACTGACAATGATTACAGAGAATGATTCATATGCTATTAAACAATGATGACATAAAGTTATTATATGGTATACAGTTATAGGGTCAGATCCTCCAGCACAATGCAGGTGTTTTGCATTACACTGCTGAATTAACCAACTCAGGGTAATATATATCCCGATATCAGACTCACTGTTTTTTTTAAAAGATGTGTGGTACTGTAATCATGCTAAATCAGTGTAATTGATTGAGGCTGAGATTCTCAAACTGATTAGTGGGGATGGATGTCTAAATCTCTAAAATTAATGAAAATTGGGTATCCAAATCCCTTAGGAACTTTCTCTAGTCATGTTGTAGTATTTTGCATATCAATATAAAAGGAATTTTCCATGATATTTATAATGTCTTCAGCAATTTGGCTCAACTTTTGCCTGTCTGAAAGAGAGAAATTAGGATTCTCTAACCAAAGAGCTGTTTAAATGAGCTGTTGCTTTTGGCTGCTACATTGCTGTGAAATACTTCTTTCAAGTTTATTAGGCTGTTTGTAAGCAAGACAAGGGATGCATTATTTTATTAATAACTTTTATCCCCTATTCACTAGTTAAAATCATCAGGTGATTAATAAAGCAAGGAAAGCAGGCTTTATACCCAATGAGAAGAGAAGGGAATTGGGCTTACTAATAATGGAAAGAGCAGCCAGATATAGTATATTATACTCTTCCTCTCCCCTTTGTGACAGATTTACCACGATTTGCTTCCATATGACAGGATGCTTACAAAACCGTTCACTTGTTGCTTCATTTTGGAGACTTCTCATTCCTTTTAGGCCTCATATAAGCCCATTCCTCATATGCCAAAAGTCAGTTCTGATTTGGTTGTTCTACAGCTGGCAGTGTGCCAAGACATTGTCTGCAGAGATTGTTTATGCTCATTGGTGTAAAGGCAGGACCAGAAGGTAATACACTGATTGCATTGTAGGCTCGCATTTTTAGGAGCTATTTGGATTTTGAGGCCTGGGCTTGAAATCGTTACACAGGTTCATTGCTGGACTTTACCTCTTTAAATTCCATTGCTTAAATTTTCACAGAGAACTAACTTTTGTTTTGGTTAATCATTCATTCAGATTTTGAATAAGAAAGGAATCTTGCATACCATCTATCACAGGGGTCAGCAACCTTTCAGAAGTGGTGTGCCAAGTCTTCATTTATTCACTCTAATTTAAGGTTTCGTGTGCCAGTGATAGGTTTTAGCGTTTTTAGACGGTCTCTTTCTATCAGTCTATAATATATAACTGAACTATGGTTGTATGTAAAGTAAATAAGGTTTTCAAAATGTTTAAGAAGCTTCATTTAAAATTAAATTAAAATGCAGAGCCCTCTGGACCGGTGGCCAGGACCCGGGCCGTGTGAGTGCCACTGAAAATCAGCTCATGTGCCGCCTTTGGCCCGCGTGCCATAGGTTGCCTACCCCTGATCTATCCTATTGTTTGCAGTCAAATATTATTGGCCTACTGCTGGATAGGCACCTGAAGGATACTTGAAATGAAGTGTTCAAAGTTGCCTCTAGGGGATTTGGATGCTAAATTCCTATTCATTCCCATTGTGCATCCCCTAAGAGCTTTGAAAGTTTCAGACCTGGTTAGTACATGACATACAGCTTATTATGTATCCTTCAGATGAACTCAACTCTTGATTAATTTTAATCAGTGTTTTAATTTTAATTGATTTTAAGTCTGTGTGTTTTAATAAACTCTTCTGATTTCCCATTCACATCACTTGGGATTTCTTGACTTTTTTTTTGCTTCTTTTAAATGGAAGTTTCCTTTGTGTGGTAGTAACATCACTTGCAATCCCTGGCCTGAAAACATGGGGTTATTCCCCAACATGGTTTACTTTAACCTTTGTGGCTTTTGTGAGATGTGTTGTGTTATTATTTGTTTCCAGTTGGAGGTCTTGAATTCTCCAGGATCTTCCATTTTGTATAGTCATTTACACCTATACAAAGTGAGTGTAGTATTTTGGTAGTCACTTTCCTCTTTGTTTTGCGCAACACATATAAATGACTACACAAGTTGCAAGGCAGTAGAGAATCAGGACCATAATTCTGAGGCACACAGACTGATCGTGGGAGCTCTAGGCATACACGCAAATACATTATAATACATATTATAATATACATTATAATTGGCATGGTGTTATGTATGATTAGTATTCTAAGGCTCATGATTTACAGTTCAAGCTATTGCCATTTTCTAGATAACTGGAAATATGGTCTCAATCCTTTGAGTCAAAAATTAGATGAGAGTTTACTCCACTAATAATCCAGAAGTGGGTTCTAAGAAGGAAGTTTCTGTCATCCTCTACTTCTTGCATGAGAATCCCAAGTACACATTTCTCATACCAGTGAGTTTCATCAGCCCAGAGCGTGAGAATCCTCTAAGAGGCTGCAGAACCTTGGTCTCCCACACCTATTAAATTGTATTGGACTTTTCCCTTGTGAAAATAGTCAAATGTCCATTGTAGCTTTAAGGGTCCTTGATTAAATGAAACAGTGACCACTAACTTCAAGTCAGTTGTCATGTTATTGTAGGTCAGAAGAATTGAAGCATGAAATGAAAATATATACACCTATGCATTTGATTTAAAACATGGAAATATAACAAAGCTATTTTCTTTCACTTATGAATTAATTGCTACTTCTAGTTTTAGACAGTAATCTGTTCCCTCAGTACTCCTGTGACTCCAGGCTTCTGACACCTTTCTGCTAGAAGACAAATAATAAATCCATTTCTAGAAATCCATTGCCTAATAACGTCACAAAATCAACTAGTAAATGTAAACCAGGGGACTGCTATGTGAACCTTGAAAGGGAGTTAAGAGCATCAACCTCCATTCTTTCCCCCACATCATACTTCAGGTGACTATGTGTAGTTCCCCCCCCCCCCCCCCCCCCCCCCCGCCCATGGTTTCTATGATCTTTCCATTCCTATGGAATAAAGTTTTACATTGCCCTTGAACCCATGTCTCACGTTTCTATTAATCTGTTGAGTAATTGCATAATCATCTGGTACCTTACCACATCATCAGTTTATTACAGCTGTGTCTTACCCAATAAAGCTAACATTTTTAACATTAAAAAATTTGGGATTTCAATGCAAACTTTCACTCAGTTTCATCAAAATTTGCAAATCTGCTATTTAAATTCTAAAAGTTAATGGTTAGTTAATTCCAAAAACATGTTAAAAAATTTACTACAGATAATTTTCCCTGGTGCAAGTACAGTCAACCCCCTCCCCGCCCCCCCCCCCCAAATCTTTTAAATGTTTTGTTATTGCAGGTAAGGGCTACCTTGTGCCATGTAGTTACCACTCTTAATACTGTGCAGTGCATATCATGCTTCTATGGTCTACCTGGACCACTTCACAGACCATTGATACTCATTGGTCCATGAATTCACACAAACTCATATACCATTGGTTCACGAATTCCATTCCCTTTGGGGCAGTGTGGGTCACACTTAGGGAGCAGACTTCGAGGTGCCCAGATCCAGGTCCAAATCGTGCAGCTTGAGCTCATCAGAAGGGAGAGGGCACAAGGACTATTTTCCCTACAGTACACCCAATGTAGAGCCATAGACACTTGCACTCCATACACTCGGGAGACACAAAGTTCAGTTCATTTGCAAAATTTGGATTCTTGTTGCATTTAGATTTTGAAAGCGAAGTTCATGCACATTAAGGTACAGAAGGTACAGAATTCTGGTTCTGGACCCCTGTCTATAGGAGGAGAGGGAGAATCTGAAGGAGCTAGTATAAAAGAATTGTAAAGCAAATCTACATCTAGCAGTTATGGAATTCTAGTAGAGGAAGGTGAAACTCAAAGAAAAGCAAAATTAAAAACCTAGAAAGTTGTTGATGATACAGTTAACAGAAAAGAGGAAGGTGAGTAAAGCATAAATGATATAGAAAATAGACACCACTGCCATATGAAAACTTGCTTAATAGAGCTGTTCAGAAAATGGAATTTCTATCCCTGGCAGAAATTCTGACTTTGCACCATTGGTTTTTGTTGCAAAATGAAACCAAAAAATAAATAAATATTGACATTTTTCATGGGATGAAAAGTTCCAAAAAAATTTGATTTGAAAATGTTGAAGTGAAAAATGTCAACATTTGCAAAGAATATGAAATATTTAATTTTGAAATGTTGTTTTGAAACAAAAAGTTTCCTTTAGAATTTTCCCATTAAAACCTGTCACTGTCCAGCAAAATATTATAATTTTTATGAAACACCATATTTAATTAGGAAAGTTAATTGGTCATTGGTCATTCATTTACTTGAGACACTTGAGACAGATTTCTTGTCCATGGAAAAGTGTAAACAATATCTACAGCTTTCATATGTAGAGTGAATATTTTGAATAAGCTGCATTACAAGATAACCAAGTACTTAGATGTTGTTCCCTTTCTGCTTGATATATGTTGTCTCTCATTATGGACCATATGTAGCACATCCTGGTTACAGAGGAAAATTGATCCATATGTCATGTTTTATGAACTGCTTTTCTTTTATTGTCCATGGGCTTTTTAAGCAAAAATATGGAAAACATGCTGGCTGTTACATGGAAACGCTATAGACTTCAGTCATTCTTTCAAAGCCCATCATACTTTATAAGTGCTATAGATGAAAAACAGCCAACCTTACATAAGTTCAACAGTAAGTAATGACCTCCATATACTTGAATGACTTAAGGAATGCTACCCCATTAATGAGGACATTGCAATGCTTCAAAAGGATGAGGGAGGTGCTCTGTATACGACACCCGGTCAGTTAATTCTTGCAGAAAACCTGTGTATTATGTCTTAAGCAACATAATGAGAATCAGTACTATTAGCAGACTAAGAGGGTAGTATGAAAAGGACTAAATGTGTATGCTCTGAGATATCTTACTGTTGCTATGTTACTAAGAATACATCTTTGGTGCTTCTGGACTCTTTGACTTGAGTGACTGTTTGCATACCCAAGATGACAAGAAACTGACATTAAAGTAAAATTTAAAAAGTTTTTAAGTACTTACATATTACTTCATCCTGAGAGGTGCCAAGTACCTGTAACTCCTATTAAAATCATTATGATTTTGCCAGTGATCAGCAATTATAGGGATTAATCATAGGCACTAATAGATATAGAAAACTATGGATATACAGTTGTGATATATGTGACAGACAGCTAACTGTATTACTGATCCATATGGTCCTTTCTTGTTTGTTCATGCTTCAAGTGATGGAGAAAGTATGAAATCATCATCATCATCATGTTCCTATTACACCTCTGGCATTTGGGGCAGTGACAAAACTCCTCCACTCCTGTCTGTTTCTGGCAAGTCTTTCAATGGTTCCCCAGCTGTGCCCCAGGTTTTTCAGCTCAGCTTCCACAGCTCTTTGCCATATTGTTTTTTGGATGGCCTCGTTTTCACTTGCCTTTAGGTGTCCATCTTATTGCTACTCTAGTGATGGAATCAGTTTCCATCTGAAGCACAGGACCGATCCATCTCCAACACCAATGACGGTGCTCAGATCCTCTTGGCTGCACTGTGTCAATAGATTTTGGTTTGAGATTGTTCTGGGCCAAAAGATACGGAGGAGTTTTCTGAGGCAGGTTGTATGGAATTAAGATTGTTTGGACATGTCATACTTTCTCATTCCCCAGCATTCTGCACTATAAATTAGGGTTGAAAGTAGGCAGCTCTGATAAATCTTGAGTTTGGCTTTGGTGTTGTATTTAGATGATTTCCAGACAGCACTCGACCCAAGGTTTAAGAATCTGAAGTGCCTTCCAAAATTGGAGAGAGATGAGGTGTGGAGCATGTTTTCAGAAGTCTTAAAAGAGCAACACTCTGATGTGGAAACTACAGAACCCAAAGCACCAAAAAAAGAAGATCAGCCTTCTGCTGGTGGCACCTTACTCAGATGATGAAAATGAACATGCGTCGGTCTGCACTGCTTTAGATCATTATCAACATGGATGCCTGTCCTCTGGAATGGTGGTTGAAGCTTCAAGGGACATATGAATCTTTAGCTCATCTGGCATGTAATATCTTGCAACACCACTACAACAGTGCCATGCAAAAGCCTGTTCTCACTTTCAGGTGACATTGTAAACAAGAAGCAGGCAGCATTATCTTCTGCAAATGTAAACAAACTTGTTTGTCTGAGCAATTGGCTAAACAAGAAGTAGGACTGAGTGGACTTGTGGGCTCTAAAGTTATATATTGTTTTCCTTTTGAATGCAGAGGGTTTTTTGTACATAATTCTATGTTTGTAAGTTCAACTTTCATGATAAAGAGATTGCACTACAGTACTTGTATTAGGTGAACTGAAAAAATACTATTTTGTTTTTTTAGAGTACAAATATTTGTAATTAAAATTTAATATAAAGTGAGCACTGTACACTTTGTATTCTGTGTTGTAATTGAAAACAATATATTTGAAAATGTAGAAAACATCTCAAATATTTAAATAAATGGTATTCTATTATTAACAGTGCGATTAATCGCACAATTAATTGATTAATTTTTTTAATCACTTGACAGCCCTAATAAAAACCTATAAGAATAGACTGGATGTGCTATTCTTGTTTTATAGATATTCAAAGAAAACAAAATTGTGTCTGTTTCTTCCAAATGAAGGTGTGAAACAAATTGTTGTTGGGGCTGTGGATCTTTTTATGTCCTTTCGTTCTAGTGGGTAGCATCAAGATGGGCGGAGCCAAGGCCTCTACAGACACTGATGGTTACAAGATTCCACGCTTGCATGCACAAGAGTAGGATTAACTGAATTTTTTTAATAAGACACTTTTCTTACTCACAAGTTACCATATATGTCTTTACTGCAGAAACTCATGCTCAGCTGCCTGGCAAAAAGTACAACATACCCAGTCAAGCTGTGTGAAATAAAATGCTTAAAATGGTTAAGGTATTTTTATGATGCCCAGGTTGAGAAACCAAAGCCACTTATGAGACCTACATATAATGAGCTTTGGATGGGCACAGAGCATACTCAGCTCAGTTCAGTATTAAATATGCATTTGGTGGATAATAAAATGGTTAATCACTTGTTTCAGATTTCAGTTTTGTTAAGTCTTTCCAAGCACCAGTGTTTCCCCTCTTTTAATACTTCTCTCTTTGGTTCACTACCTAGGCATTTCCTGCAGCTTCTTATTTTCTGACACTTATGGGAGTTTAACAGAAGACAGCAGTGGCCAGAGGTGCGTTATTGCTCAATCCTTTATCAAAAGTGCTGTCATTGCTGTCTCTCTCATTTGCATGTATTTGAGCTAATTGCCAGCTGCCTTTGCATGCAAAGGATGATTATACCTTCCCTTAACCATGGATATTGGTTTTAAAACAGAGCACTAGATTTTCATGGTATGTGGAAGAGAACATTTTATGCCCTATGAAAAATGCCAAGATGAAAGAAAGATTAAAGTTAATCAATGCACAAGAGAACTAGGAACAGCCCAGTGTAAAACTGGCTTTTTTCACACAGGTTTCAAGCTACTTCCCATCACAAAAGATGGGTATGGTTATAAAAACAGTCTTATTCAGTGAGAACATCTCACCCTTTTAAATTGGATATTAAGTACTGTATTGGAGGTGATTCTTCACAAATGAAATAGGCTTAAAAAGAACTAATCTGGAGCAGCAGCCAGCTCCTCTTGCAAATCATAGAAGATTAGGGTTGGAAGAGACCTCAGGAGGTCGTCTAGTCCAACCCCCTGCTCAAAGCAGGACCAACCCCAACTAAGTCATCCCAGCCAGGGCTTTGTCAAGCCTGACCTTAAAAACTTCTAAGGATGAAAATTCCACCACCTCCCTAGGTAACGCATTCCAGTGTTTCACCACCCTCCTAGTGAAATAGTGTTTCCTAATCTTCAACCTAGACCTCCTCCACTACAACTTGAGACCATTGCTCCTTGTTCTGTCATCTGCCACCACTGAGAACAGCCGAGCTGCATCCTCTTTGGAACCCCCCTTCATGTAGTTGAAGGCTGCTATCAAATCCTCCCTCACTCTTCTCTTCTGCAGACTAAACAAGCCCAGTTCCCCAAGCCTCTCCTCTTAAGTCATGTGCCCCAGCCCCCTGATCATTTTTGTTGCCCTCCACTGGACTCTCTCCAATTTGTCCACATCCTTTCTGTAGTGGGGGGGCCCAAAACTGGATGCAATACTCCAGATATGGCCTCACCGGTGCTGAATAGAGGAGAATAATCACTTCCCTTGATTTCCTGGCAATGCTTCTACTAATCTAGCCCAATATGCCATTAGCCTTCTTGGCAACAAGGGCAAACTAGTGATTCATATCCAGCTGCTCATCCACTGTAATCTCCAGGTCCTTTTCTGCAGAAGTGCTGCTTAGCCAGTCAGGCCCCAGCCTGTAGCAGTGCATAGGATTCTTTCATCCTAAGTGCAGGACTCTGCACTTGTCCTTGTTGAACCTTGTTAGGGGGCTTATTCCTTCACCCACTTACTTCCCTGGTCCTTCTCGC
Organism: Chelonia mydas; assembly: GCF_015237465.2. NCBI lineage: Eukaryota > Metazoa > Chordata > Testudines > Cheloniidae > Chelonia > Chelonia mydas. Next base: position 128,610,498 of record NC_057849.1, read on the forward strand.
ATGAACAGAGAGCAACAATACCCGAAGTCCAAAGGTGCAAACAATTCGATGTTTATTGGGGTGAACTTCCAGCAAGCATGATTCCAGTTTCCTTCCTTAGTGTCCCCCTTCCCAGCTCTGACACCACAGAGGCTTACCTGTGTCCCTGTTCCCATTTCTCCCTTTAGCTAAACATGATTCCAATTTCCCCACCCCCATTCCCTGTTCCCATTTCCCCCTTTAGCAAAACATGATTCCAATTTCCCCACCCCCATTCCCTGTTCCCATTTCCCCCCTTACTTCCTGATTCACTGTAGACTATATAGTAAAACTTGAGTTCTGCTTAGCTATACCTTAACCAATCATTTTACTGAAATTTAACTAACCAATCCTAACATATTGTAACATGATTATTTAACCAATTATATCCCATCACCTTAATTAGTTTATACCCAGCAAAATTAATTATACAGCAGACAGAAGCAATCACAGAACCAGACAGAGATTATACAGACAATGGGGAAATGGGGATTACAGTGACAGAACAAACACAGAAATGAGGATTTCACATCCCAGCTATTGATAAGTGAGTTCTTGCCGGACAGGATGCTATCAAACTAAGTTTCCTTTTACATCTTCTAGGCACTTCCCTTTTTCTGGCGGCGATAGGCATTATCAGGACAGGATTGTATTCCTAACAGCCCAATAGCACCTTATTTCAATGTGACTAGGTTGGTATGTAAGGATGTGACCGGTCGCTTCCCAGCTTATGGCTGCCTCTGTTGCTTAGCCAAAGATCTTAGCCTAAGCACAGGGCCTCAGACTGTCACAGTAAGAGAAGGATCTGACACCGGCAGACAGTGATTTTGAGTCTTTTGTACCTCTATAACTAGCTAAGTGATAAGAATACACCTACATTCTTAGAGTATAGGCCTTTACAGATAGGCCTGAATATCTATATCCTAACAAACCTCATCAGATTTCTTTTGGCCCAATTTTCCAATTTGTCTAGGTCACTTTAGACCCTATCCCTACCCTCCAGTGTATCTACCTCTCCCCCCAGCTTAGCGTCATCTGAGAACTTGCTGAGGGTGCAATCCATCCCATCATCCAGATCATTAATGAAGATGTTGAACAAAACGAGCCCCAGGACCGACCCCTGGGGCACTCCGCTTGATACCGGCTGCCAACTAGACACTGAGATGTCGATCACTATCCGTTAATATCTTATATCTTAATGCTCTAGCACCCTAGAAAAGGTGTGCAGCATGGTGAATGATACATCATTCCCTGAACCTTCCTCACCACTATGAGTTTTCCTAAGATGTCTCCCTTCCAAATGATGTCTGGCCAAACCTCTCAGTCATTATTAAAAATGTTCCTTTCCTCTCTTAAAAATACCTTTCACCACTCTCATCAGCTGCCCAAGACAAATTTATATCACTCGTATCAACTTAAGAAATAAGAACAAATTAATAAGTACGTTGCCGAACAGACTAGCCAGGGATTTTTGCAGGGTTTTTGTTTTCATTATTTACAGAACTCTGCAAATTCCAACAATGTTAAAAGAATGGGTAGCAGTAAGTTCAAGCCCCTAGGGCCGTCTTCTTGCTCTGATTACCCATCCGTGCTCATTCAATATTGACCAGCCACAGATACTACACATCATTCCAGTCTCCTGTTTCCTCAGTTCTAAAGAAAAAAGCAGTATTTTCCCAAAGACCTATGACATTCAGGTTCTGACACAGTACTCAATTATCTAATTCAGATACAGAATCTAGCACCAAAACAGTTTGGTGTATTGAATCAGAGATCCTAGTCAAATTCTAGTTTGGGTAATTACATTTTGACTTCCTCAATTTCCCTTGCATTTTTGGTAATATACCCAGGGCCATAGCCCTCGCCTTTGCCATAGCCTGAGGTCTTGGCAAAATGCACACTGTGCAAATTAGGAGTGAGGTTTGGGGTGGATAGATTTGCGCAAAGTTGCAGAAAGCTCTCTGTTGCACTTCCCTGATCCTGGGGCTTGCTGTTTGCTAGGCTAGTTTCCCAGACTATGATAAGTGCAAACAGCTGCCAGGGGGCTAAGACTAGCTGAGAGTTGCAAAGCATAGGGGTATTCCAACCACACCCCACTTTTCTGTTCATGAACCCTTTTCCCTGCTATGCTGGCAGCAGGGATGGGTGACATAAGACCATGTATGCCAGCTGTAGGTCATCAGAGGATTCCTCCATAGCCAGTTAAGAAAGATCTAGGGTCAGATTCCATTGACAGTGTAACACAAAGTTGCTGCATAGTCTCAGACTTTAAGGCCAGATGGGACCATTGTAATAATCTAGTCTGACTTCCTGCACATGGCAGGCCACAGAATCTCACTCACCCACTCATGTAATAGACCCCTAACCTCTGGCTGACTTACTGAAATCCTCAAATCATGATTTAAAGACTTCACATTACAGAGAATCCTCCATTTACTCTACTGTAAACCAGCAAGTGACCTGTGCCTCATGCTGTGGAGGAAGACCATAACCCCCCCGGGGTCTCTGTCAATCTGACCCATTGAAAAATACCTTCCTGACCCCAAATATGGTGATCAGTTGAACCCTGAGCATGTCAGCAAGAGCCACAGCCAGACACCTGGGAAAGAATTCTCTGTAGTAACTCAGAGCCCTCCTCACCTAGTATCCCATCTCCAGCAGTTGGGGATTTTTGCTACTAGCAGTCACATATGGGCCACATGCCATTGTAGGCAGTCCTATCATACAATCCCTTCCATAAACTTATCGAGCTCAGTCTTAAAGCAAGTTATGTTTTTGCCCCTCACTGTGCCCCTTGGGAGGCTATTCCAGAATTTCACTCCTCTGATAGTTAGAAACTTTCATTTAATTTAAAGCCTAAACATATGTCAACTTTAGATCCAATTGTTCTTGTGTCAGCTCTGGCACTTAACTTAAAAAATCTCCTCTCCCTCCCTGGTATTTATCCCTCTGATGTATTTATAGAGATCAGTCATCTCCCTCAGCCTTCTTTTGGTTAGGTTAAATAAGCCAAGCTCTTTGAGTCTCCTCTTGTAAGGTACATTTTCCATTCCTCTGATCATTCTAGTACCCTTCTCTGCACCTGTTCCAATTTGAATTCATCTTTCTTAAGCTTGGAAGACCAGAATTGCACACAGTATTCTAGATGAAGTCTTACCAGTGCCTTTTATGGTGGTAATAACAATTCCCTATCTCTACTGGAAATACCTCTCCTGATGCATCCTATGATTGTATTAGCCTTTTTTCACAGCAACATCACATTGGTGGCACATAGTCATCCTGTGATCAACCAATACACTCAGGTCTTTCTTCTCTGTCACTTTCAACTGATATGTCCCCAGCTTATCGTAAAAATTCTTGTTAGTACCTAAGTGCATGGACTTTGCACTATACACTATTAAATTTCATTCCATTTCTATTACTCCAGTTTTCAAGATCATCCAGATCTTCTTGTCTGATATTCCGGTCTTCATCCAGATTGGCTAGACCTCCCAACTTTGTGTCATCTACAAATTTTATTAGTACACTCCCACTTTTTGTGCCAAGGTTATGAATGAAAATGTTAAATAAGACTGGTCCCAAAACCAGTCCCTGAGGAACTCCACTAGTAACCTCCCTGCAGCCTGACAGTTCATCTTTCAATATGGCCCATTATCCACCTTTCATTTCTCATATTAATCCCCATCTTCCCCAATTTAACTAATAATTTCCTATGTCAATCTCTATCAAATGCCTTACTGAAATCCAGGAAGATTAGGTCTCCTGCATTTCCTTTGTTTAAAAAATGAGTTATCTTCTCAAAGAAAGAGATCAGGCTGGTCTGGCACAATCTATCTTTTGTAAAACCATGTTGTATTTTATCCCAATTACTATTTATCTCTCTGTCCTTCACTACTTTCTCTTTCAAAATTTGATCCACGACCTTGCATACAGTTTAGGTCAAACTCACAGTCCTGTCATTTCCCAGATCATTCTTTTCCCCTTTCTTAAACATAACTACTATATTAGCAATTCTCCAGTCATAGAGTACAACCCCTGAGTTTATGGATTCATTAAAAATTCTTGCTATTGGGATTGCAATTTCATGAGCAAGCTCCTTAAATATTCTTGGCTGGAGATTATCCAAGCCTTCCAATTTGGTCCCATTAAGCTGTTTGAGTGTCACTGCCATCTCCGATCTGATAATTTCTACTTGCATATCCTCCTTTCCATGAGCCATCTGCCACTACCCGTAAACTTCTCATTACCCGTAAACTTCTCATTACCCTTATTAAAAACTGATGCAAAGTATTTGTTTAGGTGTTAGGCCTTGATTATCGTTAATCTCCACCCCATCCTCAATGTTTAGTGGTCCCACTTCTTCTTTCCTTGTTTTCTTTTTGTTTATATGGTTATAGATCCTTTTACTGTTGGTTTTAATTTCCTTTGCAAGTCCACCTCTGCTTGCAGTACACTCAGAAATCTGACCAAATATTTTTATTCAGTTCAGGGGACTTATTCAGTGGAGAACACAAATAAAGCACCTATTTAGGGAGCTAGGTGTGGCTTAAGTGTTGTGGAGGGCCTAGCAATGGCCCTCTGCAATGTGGTGAATTTCACTCTTCTCTGTCCTGAACTGTTCTGTAGGATGGCTGTGCATTGTTATTTAGCAACAGTGGCTCTCTCTACAGGTGGGTCCACTCCAGTGAAGGGTGAATTGATTCTTGTGTGTGCATATATATGTGCATGAACTCCCACCCCCCCAGATAGAGAGAATACTTTACAATCAAAGATATTGTATACATCAAAGAGTTCACTAGTCTGCTGTTGTTTTGATGGGGAAGAAGAGGAGGGTTTACAAATGAAGACATGTGAGGAACTGGTCCATATTAAGATGGATTGTTTATTTTCAGTAACTTGACCATACACTTGCTTAAACAGACAGACTCAGAGACTTTTTCCGGGCACCTTATCCAGAACACCCTGTCCAGTTCTGAGAGAACACTTCCTCCAGCTCTCTGTGATCCAGAACATTCAGTTCAACTCCCGATGTCGTTGTTCAGATTCCTTCACTTGGCATACGACAGAGCCACACTGCTGTTGCTGCTTCCAGCATCTGCAGCGCTTTCAGAGCCACCCAACAGCAGCTTCCTCGGCAGAATGAAGGGCCCTAAGGCCACCACAAAGTCTGGTTAGTTGACATTTGTCAGCAACATGTGCCACACTAACAAAGGAGGCCGCGTTGACAAAGGAGGCTGCATTGACAAAGTGGGTCATCACACAGACGCCATGTGTAGATGTTGGCTGCTCATAGTTACGCTGAGTCGATCAGACTCAAATGTAGGAGTGGGTATAGGGTGTATTATGCATCCATAGTTACATGGAAACCTCTTTCTTTATGTACATTTACACATACATTGAAATTGCTATACAGTACATTACACCACACCCTTTTTGATTGACTTAGTTACTTGCCTCTGTCCATGTGCTCTTCATGCATAACCTGATCTTTACCTTAAAGGTTACATTGTTCCTAGCATCAAGATGTTGTTGCTTATCTTAGCTAGCACAGACATCCTGACTTCAGCATACTATTTGTCAAGACCCTATTTACAACTTATCCTTCTACTCACCTTCCCAGTCATGACCTCTAAGAATTGAGGCAAGTTACTTATGTCACTCCAGGCCTACAGATAGTGGTTAGCATTGTTAAATTGGAGGCCAAAAAGTAGTTCTAATCTAGGCGTAGTCATTGTTCACCTGACAAAAGTTCAAATTAAATAACACCTGTCCTAGTCCTCTTAAATATGAGTTCTCTTCTTGTCCTCCTCCAAGATTTGCTGTATATTACCCCATTATATAAAGCATTGGACACTATGTATCTGACACTCTACAAAGATACAAGGTAGTGCAATATGCAGTAACAGATCTAAACTGACAACTCCTCACACTCTGTATCTCTTTTGATAATGCACATATGGGTCATTATGCCAGTGGGAATGCCAAACAATCATACTGATGGTGCTGAACAATATTTCGGTCATGCCTCTGATCATTAGTGAGCAGATACCAGGTTCTGTGCTAATTCTAATCTGACAAGAACCTTTACAATTCAGCCAAAAAATACTTGAGATGCAACAGGAAGCTTCTTAGATGCTAACTGTAAAGTTTTTGTACTTCTATCTATAAAGCTTTGAATAACTGATGTTCATTGTTAGGTGTGTTGTGATATGCTACCAATGTTAAATGTGGGCCAGGTCATCTTCTTAAATAAAATTCTTTGCTACTTGTACCTACCTTCCCATTTGACTATGTATAGTAAAGGATTTTCATGTTGTGCTTAAACAGATATCAGAGAGAATTCTTGAAATTAACCATTTGTGAATTGTGGGGTATTATCTGCTATTAACTCATTAACTCCATGGTGAGCAAACTGTGTTTTCATTACATTGCTCTGTTATGATGTGTTTTGTTATTCACATATTTTGCTCACCATAATCCTCCAGATTAATCCATTCTTTGTTCAGATCCGACAATGAAACTAATATGGGTGACATTTCTTAAAAAAATATGGTTCAGGCTGACTGATTCACCATGGCCGGCAGTGTACAGGACTGTTCTAAGGACCTGAGCTCTTATGCTCTTTCATTCAAAATGATTCAGAGGATCTATTGGATCCCAACACAAATGCATTGCATGGGAATGGTCTGTGAGGATTATTTGGAGATGTGGCACTGACATTTATATATATGCTCAGGCAATGCCATTATTTTAGTCCCCCCTGGAATGCAGTCCTCAAAAAGATGGAGTTATCATTAACTACTGAACTGTAGAAAAACACATCTGTTCTGATTGTAGAGATTGCCAAAAATTCCATACATCTTGATGAAGGGAAAAAGGAGTAGTTTCTCAAATGGCACTAGAAAGAAAGAAAAGAATATTAATGAACTGGAAAGACAAAAATGAACTGTGCATAGATTATTGCATCTCTATCCATTTAGACATGTATATGCATGCAAAAATACCTTTTGCACAAAACAGCAAGCTTCTCACTTTTTAGTTGATCTGGACATCTTTGCTGAAATTATATTACGGAAGGAAGTATCAGGGGTAGCCATGTTAGTCTGGATCCACAAAAACGAGGAGTCCAGTGGCACCTTAAAAACTGACAGATTTATGTGGGCATAAGATTTTGTGGGTAAAAACCCCACTTCTTCAGATGCATCTGAAGAAGTGGGTTTTTTACCCATAAAAGTTTATTGTTATTGTTATTATGGAAGGCTTACCTTTACAGCTGGCTGTTGTTCTGTTGGATTAGGAATGGAGACTGATTTCTTTTTTTCCTCTCTCTTTTCTCTGTGCTTTCAATTCCCCATTTCTTAACCTTTTATTATTATTGATAATAATATATTAATAGAGTTTAAGGCCAGAAGAGATCATTAGATCTAGTCTGTTCTCTTTTATGTCATAGGCCATTAAATTTCATCATTACTCTGACACTGAGCACAATAATTTGTGTTTGACTAGCAACTAAACCAAAACTATATTTACTATTATTAGTAATTATTATTGTTATTAACCCTCAGTATTACATCATGGGGATATTTAGAAAAAATAAATAGCCTTCACAACTTCCAAGATCTTTACCCATAGAAAAGAGAAAGCTGCCGTCTAAAATTTATCACCATGAGTCACCAGTAAATCCTGACCACAAATTGATTTTGTAGGTATGGATAGTCAGGAGCTTTGTTAAACCACCTGCATTTTAGGTGCTCTAATACACGCATTTTCTTTTGACTTTCCTTAAAATGCTCGCAGTGCCTAAGAGCATGGCCTTCTGGAGGTTGTTGATCATGATGTCTTGTACTCCTAATGTATTCTTGAACTGCTCATTCATGCCCTCAGTGATCGTACCAAGTGCTCCAGTAATCAATGGGATTGTCTTTATTCTAATTTTCCATAATCAGTCCACTTTTTGGCAAAGTGGTTACTATTTACAGATCTGAAGAAGAGCTCTGTGAAGCTCAAAAGCTTGTCCCTTCCACCCACAGAAGCTGGTTCAATAAAAGGTATTGCCTTACTTACCCTTTCTCTCTCATAAATGTAGGTGGCATTCTACAGGGATTCAAAAAGATACTGTCCCTAGAATTTTAGATTCAGCATCTGGGAAATATTCCCATACTCTGAAAATCGTGGGACAGTTTCTCTTCTCAACTTACACCAGTTCAATCAGGAACAATTCCACTGAGGGCAGTGGAGCTATCCCAATGTGAAACTGGTGTAAATAAAAGGGGAATCAAGCCACGTATATTTGGGGCCTCATGAATGCTAGCTTTTCCATATAACCCTTCTAAGATCTGGAGTCAATAGACTGCTGTCTTTTTATCTGTGATTTTAACACCACTTTTTAGATAAGTTATCAATCCAAATGCAAACTCCGGCATTCAGGGACATCATGTAGACTTGGGTTCCATAAAAACCAAAGAATGGACTGCACTTATCCATACATTTTTTTCTCTATTTCTGACAGACATAAGGACATTTTTTGTCATTTAATAACTAGACCAAGTATAATGTTATACACATTTTTATATACAGTAAGTTAGGGAAATCCTCATTTTTTGTATCTGTTTTGGAATAACTTGTGCGAGAGAACACAACTGACTGAATTTTGTGGCTCTCAGTGAAAGCATTTTAGAGTCCGTTTTTTGTAAAGAGGAATGTAACATTCCAGATACCATATCACAGCCACAAAGTTAGTTTGTAATATGCCTTTGGTTCCACTGAGAGCCATGACACCTGACACTGAATGCTACAACCTTGACTAGAAAGACTGATACTATGTCTGATAATGGCTAGGAAACCCCTTCAGAATTTGTCAGCCAGACTGAGGCCAGGTCAACAGGGGGTTGGACTAGATGACCTCCTGAGGTCTCTTCCAACCCTAATCTTCTATGATTCTAACATTTAAAATTTAGGTTGACCTAGCTATGTGACTCAGGAATGTGAAAAATCCACACCACGAGCGATGTAGTTAAGCTGACCTAACCCCCAGTGTAGGTGCTGCTAGGATGGAAGAATTCTTCTGTTGTCCTAGGTACTGCCTCTCAGAGAGATGGATTAACTACAGTGATGGAAAAGTCCCTGGAGCACCATAGATGTGCCTCTGTAGTGCCTGTGACATAGATGTAGCATAAGACACTGAAATATGTATGTATAGTATTCACCTTTAAAATGTCATCATTTACCAACATTTACTACTCGGTTGTATCCCAGATATAGAAGTTATTTCTTGCTCTAAGCATATGGACATACTCTAGTTTCACAGATATCCCTGTAAGAACATGAGAATGGCCATACTGGTTCAGACCAATGGTCCATATAGCCTACTATTCTGTCTTCTGACAGTGGACAGCGCCAGGTAATTCAGAGGGAATGAACAGAACAGATTCTGCCAGTTAGAGGTTTAGGGACACTTGGAGCATGGGGTTGTGTCCCTGACCATCCTGGCTAATAACCATTGATAGACCTATACTCCATCAACTTATCTAATTCTTTTTGCAGCCCAGTTATACTTTGGGCCTTCACAAAATTTCCTGCAAAAGAATTCCACAGATTGACTGTGTGTTGTGGGAAGATGTATTTCCTTATGTTTGTTTTAAACCTGCAGCCTATTAAATTCCTTGGGTGACCCCTGGTTCATGTGTTATGTGAAGGGATAAATAACACTTCCATATTCACTTTCTGCACACCATTCATGATTTTTATAGACCTATATCACATCCCTTCTTTGTCATCTCTGTTTGCCTGAGTTTATGCTCCTTTCTATTTTCCTCAATGGTTATGTGTGATAACTGCTGGAAAATGAAGCATAATTGCACATATGGTATATGATTATTGCACAGAGATGGGCCTAAAGTGGAATTTTACACCAAGTACCCATGACCTTGGATAGAATTTGGGATCTGGACCCTTATCTCAAATTTTCAGAGAGTACCATTTGTTATATTACATATAGATTTTTAGATAGTCATTAGTATGTACTGAAAGCCTATTCCCAGCCAGGCACTGCACATCTTCTTTCTCTCTTTCTCTCTCTCACACGCACACACTCATACACACACACACAGGGTTTATGATAGAACTGTGCAGGAGAGTATATGGTGAAAGTTGAGCTGCCTTTATATTGACCAGAGAGCTAAGACAACTTTTAGTTTATTTGCTTAAAAAGAAATATAATTCCCTCAATATAATGATATAAGGGGAGAAAACTTGGAGACTTATTTTGATTACTATGGTCCCAGAAAATTCCCATGACCTCTCTTGTAAGTTTCCACCAGCGGCTCCTCTGAAGGTTTGTTTATGTCACAGCAATAGTACAGTAGAACAGGACAAAAAATAAGGTTCAAGAAAGATTAATTTAAATTGGATCAGGTGTAGAGAAGCACTGCTAGGATGAGCAGTGGAATGGATGGCCTCCCTCATGACAGGAGACTGGTAGAGCTTGGCTTGTTTAGTCCAGCAGAAGAAAAGGCTAGGATGGGAGATAAGATTGCTCTCTACATTAGGGGGGTAAATTCAAGGGGCAGTGAAAAGTGGATTAAGCTAAAGGACAATGTTGGCACATGAACAAACGGACATAAACTGGCCATGAACAAATCCAAGCTGGAAATTAGAAGAATGTTTCTAACCATCAGAGGGATGTGGTTTTGAACCAGCCTCCCAAAAGGAGTTGTAGGGGCAAACAACTTAATCAGTAGTGAGAGAGAGCTGGACACATTTATGAATGTGATTGCATGACAGGGTTGCTTGTGATAGTTGGGGGCAGGGCTCAGCAGCCCTGGGGCTCACATTGGGTTTGTGTCTTATAGTCGTAAAATCTCATGCGTCAGGATTTCAGAGACCACCTGCAGAGGTCAGGAAGGGATTTTTTCCTCCCCCAGTGTATTCTGTTGGGTTTTTTTAATCTCTTTCCTTTGAAGCATCAGGGATGGTCACAGCTGGAGAAGGGACATTGGATGTGGAGGGCCATGGAGCTGAGGTGGCCTGGAGTATTCTCTCTCAGGTACTTGGCTGACTGGTTCTTGCTCAAATATTCAGGGTCTAACTGATCACACCATATGTGGGGTTGGGACTGGTCAGGTCAGACTGGTAGTGACCTTGGTGTTTTTTCACCTTCCTCTGCAGTGGGTATCTTGCCAAGATTATCTGGGTATATCTCACTTAATCATTTCCCAGTCTTTGCAGGGACCTCAGGGATTGGTGCATCCTGCTCACTTCTATTCTCTGCCTGTGGCACATAATAGCTTAGTCTCTAGTAGGCTGTAATACTTTGGTCTAATTTTGGTTGTGGGGTTTAGTGTGCGGGTTCTGAGTTTGACTTTTATTGCAAGAATGAACATGTTTCTACTCTCCTTCCCCTGCCCCATAGGAGCTCTGGTCATATCCTTTCTGGTTTTCAAGGCTTTCCTTGCCTGGGATGGATATTTCTTGTGATAGCCCTTAACAGCAGACACTCAACACGAGTGGTGTTGGACAGTCAGGAATGAGGGGTAGGTGTCTGCAGTGTGAGATCCTTTTTTTTTTGCTGTGATGCCAGAAGCCCTTGCCATAAACATAAATTTATCACTTTGCAACACACTGCAACTGTTAAACGATGCACTTCTTTTTTTCAAGCATGAACAATAATGAGCATGAAAACAAGCAGGGCCGGCTCTAGGTTTTTTTGCCACCCCAAGTAAAAAAATTGCCGCCCCAAGCTCAGGTGGGGCTGGGGTTCGCAGGCTGTGCTGGAAGCGGAGGGAGTGATGTCACCTTCTCCCAGCGCCTGCAGGGGCTTTACCCTCTCCTGTGCCCAGCCGCACAGAGAATCCCCGATATACGGGGTGGCACAAGGCAGTGCAGCAGCCAGTGCGCAGATGAGGCGGTGCAGCCCTGGCTCCCTGGCAGGACTCGCCCTCTCCTCCCCAGGTAGTGGTTGGGCCTTCCCCTTCCCGCTGCGGCCAGGGGCGCCATGCCCTCACCCCGTGTAAGTGGCCCATCTCCAAGAGCGCAACTGCCCCCCCAAAAAAGGATGGCTGGAACGCCACTCCTGGATATGTGCCACCCCAAGCACGTGCTTGCTTTGCTGGTGCCTAGAGCCGGTCCTGAAAACAAGATTGGAAACAAGCTCATCTCAAAAGACCTTTAGTGCCTTTTGTTCTCCTGTGAACACCTTCCTTTTTTACTGATGTCTGTGGGGATTGAGGGTTCTCATCACCTTGCAGGATTATTTCTCAGGATAATAATGATGTCCCTGAAATAAATTGTCCAAATGTATTTTCACTAGGGTGCAATAGTTAGAAGGATAGAAAAATGTGAACCTGAAGCTAGTTAAATAATTTCAGCACACTCTTCTGATATGGTGTGAACAGCCCAAAATGGAAAAATTGTGTAATTCCCTAGATAAAGCAGATGTTCAGAATGTATCACTTTTTTGCTTAGAAATAATAGGGATAATTTAGTCTTAGCTTTGATATTCAAATGTGTCAGTATCTTAGCTGTTCAGGCAGCTGATAGCTTAATGCCTTTGCTTCATTATCATTAATTTTCAGCAATAGTCATTTTCTCACAGAATAATGAGATTCTTACCCCATTTAAAATCAAACAAAAAGCTTCCCCTACCAATATAAATCTAAAACTTCAGGTGACTTAGGAATAAAAAAGAGAATACTATAATGTAAAAGGTACTCGCTATCCACAGCTGAAATTTCCAGACAGAAATAGGAAGATCATGGAATACATTGTAATGTGAATTTTCTTGTTTGAAAAATGTATCTTCGCACTACTTCATCATAACTCAAAATTGCTTCACACTGTGAAACACATTGTGGCAATAAATCAAAGTGGAACTGATGCAATGTCACATAATTGCCAACAAGTAGGGGACCATAAGTATTTCCACCTGCAATACCATAAAGTCGCATGGAAAGAGTTTTGGGGTTTGTTTAGTTAAAATACATAATCTCCTCTAATTAACTGTGTATTTAAGGAAGAGAGATTTATCTAAGTATTCTACGTCCATACAGCACTACACATATTTGTGCAAGATATGATTTATATTTACTAATATAAATTATAGGGTTGTCAAGCGACTAATAAAATTAATCACAATTAATCATGTGATTAATAAAATTAATAGAATACCATTTATTTAAATATTTTTGGATGTTTTCTACATTTTCAAATATATTGATTTCAATTACAGAATACAATGTGTACAGTGCTCACTTTATAGTTATTTTTGATTACAAGTATTTGCAATGTAAAAAAACCAGTATTTTTAAATTCACCTAATACAAGTACTGTAGTGCAATCTCTGTATCATGAAAGTTGAACTTACAAATGTAGAATTAAGTACAAAAAAACTGCATTCAAAAATAAAAAAGTTAAATTTTAGAGCCTGCAAGTCCACTAAGTCCTACTTCTTGTTCAGCCAATTGTTCAGGTAAACAAACTTGTTTGTATTTGCAGGAGATAATGCTGCCCACTTCTTATTTGCAATGTCACCTGAAAGTGAGAACAGTCGTTCTTTTGGCACTGTTGTAGCCGGGGTCACAAGATACTGACATGCCAGATGCACTAAAGATTCATATGTCCCTTCATGCTTCAACCATCATTCCAGGGGACACACGTCCATGCTGACAACGGGTTCTGCTTGATAACAGTCCAAAGCAGTGCAGACCGACACATGTTCATTTTCATTATCTGAGGCAGTTGCCACCACCAGAAGGTTGATCTTCTTTTTTGGAGGTTTGGGTTCTGTAGTTTCCGCATCGGAGAGTTGTTCTTTTAAGACTTCTGAAAGCATGCTCCACACCTCATCCCTCTCAGATTTTGGAAGGCACTTCAGATTCTTAAACCTTGGGTTGAGTGCTGTAACTATCTTTAGAAATCTCACATTTGTACCTTTTTTGTGTTCTGTGAAAGTATTCTTAAAATGAACAACATGTGCTGGGTCATCATCCAAGACTGCTATAACATTAAATATATGCAGACTGCAGGTAAAACAGAGCAGTGGACATACAATTCTCACCCAAGGACTTCAGTCACAAATTTAATTAACGCATTATTTTTTTAATGAGCATCATAAGCATGGCAGCATGTCCTCTGTAATGATGGCCAAAGCATGAAGGGGCATATGAATGTTTAGCATTTCTGGCATATAAATACCTTGCAACGCCAGCTACAAAAGTGTCATGCGAATGCCTGTTCTCACTTTCTGGTGACACTGTAAATAAGAAGAGGGCAGCATTATCTCCTGTAATGTGAACAGACAATTGGCTGAACAAGAAGTAGGACTAAGTGGACTTGTAGGCTCTGAAGTTTTACATTGTTTTGGTTTTGAGTGTAGTTATTTAACAAAAAAAATCTACATTTGTAAGTTGTACTTTCATGACAAAGAGATTACATTGCAGTACTTGTATGAGGTGAATTGAAAAATACTATTTCTCTTCTTTATCATTTTTACACTGCAAATATTTGTAATAAAATATAATATCAAGTTTGATTTCAACTATAACACAGAATAAAATATATATGAATATGTAGAAAAAACATCCAAAATATTTAATAAATTTCAATTGGTATTCTGTTGTTTAACAGTGTGATTAAAACTTTGATTAATCACAATTACTTTTTTTAATTGTGATTTTTTTTAGTTAATCACGTGAGTTAAATGTGATTAATCGACAGTCCTAATAAATTATATTTATTTTTTATTTATATTTAAATTATATTTATATTTAGAGCAGAAGGCTCTCTAAACATCAAATAGATACTTATATGTAATGCTTGAGGTATCATTAAACATTCCGACCTAGCCAACCTGTGAAAGTTATACACATTCTAACAACAAAGAAACATGTAAAAGACAGAGCTGTTCAAATAATCTGTGATAGCAGCAGACAGTTTAGAGAAAGCAAAGGAAAGGTTTGGAATATGGTAAAAAGAAGATGTATAACAAGGACATTACAGGACTGATCTGCACAAATCTGTGTGTGTTTTGTTTTGTGTTCACTTAGGATTATAGGAATTTCCATATTGCATCAGACCAGTGATCCATCTACTGCAGTATCCTGCCTCCATCTCTGGCCACAGATGCATCACAAGAAGGTATAAGAAACCCTGCAGTAAGTAATTATGGAAAAACCTGACCACAAGGAAGTTTCTTTCTACCCATTCATCAGCATGAATATTTTTGTTATTCATATAAATATCTAATACCTTTTTGAATCTTGCTAAGCATTTATCCTGAATGATATGTTACAGCAATGAGTTCCATGGGCTACATATGCTTTGTAAAAAAAGTATTTCCTTTTATCAGTTTTGAATTTCAGGCAATTCAATTCATTTTAATTGGATGCCCCTTGTCCCTGTATCATGATGAGACAGAATGAATAGAAGTGTCTGACCTACCTTCTCAACCATTCAGTGTTCTGTATGCTTTTATTGCATCACCTTGTGATGGGGTTTACCAACTCCTTACTGGGCCCGAAGGAGTTAATGAGAGTCTGTGAGTACAATGAAAAGGAGTACTTGTGGCACCTTAGAGACTAACAAATTTATTTGAACATAAGCTTTCATGAGCTACAAGTGAGTGTAGCTCACGAAAGCTTATGCTCAAATAAATTTGTTAGTCTCTAAGGTGCCACAAATACTCCTTTTCTTTTTGCAAATACAGACTAACACTGCTGCTACTCTGAAACCTGTGGGTACAATCAGTCTCACCCCACTGCAATGTCAAACCTGGAGGGAGGAGTTAAAAGGGCTAAATCTGGCTCAGCTAGGCCCTGATCAGGAAGGACTGCAGATCTTTGGCTCCCATTCAGTGAGCCTCACTGGAGTCAGAGAGCAGAGCCAAACTGCTGGCAGATAAAGTCTCCTGAAAGGAAGGTAAATTTGCAGTCAGGAGCCCAAGGCAGTTGGGAAACAAAGTGGCAGGATGTGAGTGCACCAGGAATTCTGTGCACTGGTGGAGAGGCCTGCAGGGAGCCGGAAGACTCCTGATGAGTCAGGTATTATTCTGCCAGGGAAATGGAGAAAACTCTTCTCCAGCAGAACCAGCTGGGTGCAAGAAAGTGCTAAGAAGCTGTACAGGAAAGCTGTGGAAACAGCTTAGCAAGACCAGTGCTGATATATTGGGAGCCTGGGAAGAGGCTCAGGCAAAGGCCCAAGACAGGCCAAGGCAGGAAGTGGCCCAGGGAGGTAGCCAAAGGTCTGTGAAGTCAGGTCTTGACTGCTTATTCAAGGATCCCTGGACTGGAACCAAGTAGAGACAGAAGGGCTGGGTTCCTCTACCAGCCCACTGAAGAAGGACCAGAAAACCTACCCACTACCTTTCCTACTGCCCACTACCTACCCTGACATGGGATAAAGACTACTGAAACCCTCCTGATACCAGGGGGAAATTCTAGTGAGTCTGGACTCAGACCAAGGGTCCAAAGTGAAGTGAAGGACTATTAGTTGTTGGACTATTGGTTTACTCTGGAAAGGTGCAACTATATGAAACCTGACCAGAGGGCTGAGTTGCAAAAAGAAACAGCACCACTGAGCTGGAACAGCTGGTAAGAAGTGGTAAAAGAGGAGACCATGCTATGCCATGCCCAGATGGCCAGTGAGTCATAGAATCATAGAATCATAGAATATTAGGGTTGGAAGGGACCTCAGGAGGTCATCTAGTCCAACCCCCTGCTCAAAGCAGGACGGATCCCCAATTAAATCATCCCAGCCAGGGCTTTGTCAAGCCTGATCTTAAAAACTTCTAAGGAAGGAGATTCCACCACCTCCCTAGGGAACGCATTCCAGTGTTTCACCACCCTCCTAGTGAAAAAGTTTTTCCTAATATCCAACCTAAATCTCCCCCAATGCAATTTGAGACCATTACTCCTTGTCCTGTCATCCGCTACCTCTGAGAATAGTCTAGCTCCATCCCCTTTGGAACCACCTTTCAGGTAGTTGAAAGCAGCTATCAAATCCCCCCTCATTCTTCTCTTCTGTAGACTAAACAATCCCAGTTCCCGCAGCCTCTCCTTGGAAGTCATGTGTTCCAGTCCCCTAATCATTTTTGTTGCCCTCCGCTGGACTCTCTCCAATTTTTCCATATCCTTCTTGTAGTGTGGGGCCCAAACCTGGACACAGTACTCCAGATGAGGCCTCACCAATGTCGAATAGAGGGGAACGATCACGTCCCTCGATCTGCTGTCAGTGCCCCTACTTATACATCCCAAAATGCCCTTAGCCTTCTTGGCTACAAGGGCACACTGTTGACTCATATCCAGCTTCTTGTCCACTGTAACCCCTAGGTCCTTTTCTGCAGAACTGAGTCACTTGCGTGCACCCTTTTGCTTGGATTATTACAATCCTGATCTTTTCAATCGCTCTTCATGTAGTAGTTTTTCAGTATCCCTAAATATTTTTGTTGCTTGTCTCTGAACCTACTTTTATATTCCTTTTGAGATGGGATGACGAGAACTGTCCAATTGACGGCAATAAAACCCTTCCATTATTACCAAATTCCATTCCTTATGGATCCTAATATTTTGTTTGATTTTTTTACTCCTGACACAATGGAAGATGACACTTTCCCTCTCATGCTCCATAGTTATGGCAAGCTTCTTATCTAAAGAAGGGCTGGACGTCCCAGCCAGAGATAACGATTCAGCAAATCAGCCCTATTCAACTAAATGCTTAAGCACGTGGTTAACTATAACATAATTGAATTAAACTCAAAAGGACTTAAGCATGTGCTTAATTATAAGCCTCTATTTAACTCCCATTAACTTTAATTCATCCCTATTCAGCAAACCACTTAAACAGATTAAGTCCCATTGAGTTTATTCAGATTTAAGTGTGTACACATGATAAGTGCTTTATAGCACTTAGCCTAATATGAAGTACTCCCTCCCCAGATGGCTGAATGTGCTACCTTTAGATGCTACACTGCTTCAAATCCTGCTGCCTTGGGGTCAAGATTTTCAAAAGGAGTTCCTAATGTTAGGATCTTAAATCTATATTTAGGATCCTAAATAAATGCTCTGATTTTCTCAGACGTATGGGGTATGCAAGCACTTCTATTGAGGAGAATGGGAGCTGCTAGTCCCAAATTGCGCTGGTGGTCAGCATTGTCTTTTTTAAGCTGCATCTGGGAAGAGTGTTGTGTCCACCCCTTTTCTCTATGAACCTTGCCATATTCACGTATGTCTTTGCAACCTTTGAATTAATGTGATGCACTATACATGGGGGCTCCTCTTAATGAGCACTCAACAAGTGCAGGCTGTGGAGACCTGCTTACTGACCAGTAGAGCTGGTGGGAAAATGGATTTTTTCTCCTCTTGGAAAATGGACTAAAATCTCTCAAACTGAAAAGTTTTCAGCCAAAAATGGAACATTTGGTTTTCGGCCAAAAGCTGTTGGATTTTTAACAAAAAATTGAAATTTTCAGTGGAAAGCAGATACACAGTGAAAATTTTCATTTTTGTCAAAGATTCATCTTTCGCTCAAAAAATAGCTTTAACAGAAAATTTGCAACCACCCAAACTCAGTAGGGTAAACCATGTGGAAAATAGTCTCTGCACATACCTTCATCTTTAACATCTTATGAATCACTAGTAGTCCCTGGATCACCTGCTTCTGGTCTGAAGACAAATGACTGGTTGGATGAGGCTAGGCTGTCCTCCTTTTTCCCAGCTACTAAACTGAAGTAAAACAGATCTGGAAATATATTGAGGTTATTTTCCAATATTGCTTTTCCAAGTAAGAAATTACTGTTCTTGCCAATGGGATTTTTATACAATCTTGAATGGGAGGAGGTGGTGAGAACTGAAGGACAGGTGGGTCCAGAAGACAACCTCTGTACTAAAATATGATCCAAATTAAAGTGACAGGAAATCCCTATTATAATTTATTACACAAGTAAGATGTTGGAAAGTTATAGGGAGTTACTTTTACATGATAATGAGTAAAGCATTGTGGAGCTATGGTTACACTGAGTAAATTATCCAGACAATTTAGAGAGTATAATAAGCATATACGTATGCTGACTTATACCTATAAAGATCTGCTCCCTGCATTGTAAACTCCCATAAAATCACTTACAGAACAGCAGAATGATCACATGTCCAAATTTGTGAACATCCAGGGCAGAAGATGAACCAGACTTGGATGATTATTTCTGAAGATAAATGAAATAACATCAGGCACCTGGTCAGTGTGCTGTTTGTTTATAGAAAGCCATGCAATTAAAATAGGGGTTTAGAATGAATATGCCACCAGAGCTTTAATATTATGTTGCTTCTGCAGCAACAGTACTATGACGCTAAGTCAAATTTCCTTCCTTTTGCATTAGTGAGGAAACTTTTCAGCTTTGCCCTTTTCAACTGCTTGTGCAGCATTTCCTATGCCGAGCCGGTTTGCTCTTCTCGTTGTGCAGTGGATATCTTTGGAGCTCGGTTCCCAAAGTTTTAGGGAATATTTCCCAAGCATTCTTCTTTGAAAACAAACAAGCGTGGCTTTAATATTAGAATTCCTGTATAAATATTACTTAAACCGGACAATTACATATATACAGTAGTCCAAAGAATGCTGATCTTCAATATTCCAATACCCAAGCGACTATTTTACCTGGAGTTTTCTGAATCTTGTAAAAAGCATATTAAAACGTTGGTGTCGTATCTGTTTTAGTTCACCATTCAGCACCTACATACCAGATGAATCACCAGGTATATATATATTTTTAAGAAGTGGCTTTTATTGCGGTGATGGATGCAGCACACCCCATACATACTGTTACAATAATTGGGTGAGAAATGACATAATTCTTTTACCACACATTGCATGTAATAAACCTTAACTTCAAGCAAATGCAAGCAATAAAACTCTATTGATGGACTTCCCAGATGTTGCCAGTTGGACTATTTTAATAGATATCTTTCTTCTTTTAAAACACTTTCTTTATACCATTTTCCATAAATCCTAAAGAGAAATACTTGTCAGGTGACCAGCAGTGCAGAGATGATGAAGCCTGATCTATGCTTTTACTATACCTTAGATGCAATAAACTTTACATAGAGATCAATTGATATATACAGTGTGCAGTATATATGACAGAGTAGCAGGATACTGGTGATGGACATTTATAAATAAATCACACTAGATACTTTTCAGTGTAGAGGTCAGCAGATTAATATACTGTAGGTTTGTATTCTATAACTGGTATGAGTTCGTAGTTTGGCCGTTACTCTTTTTTAAAGCTGCCAAGTAATACCACAAGGCTCACAATTAAATGAAAGGATACAAGAAACTGAATCTGCTGGGTTTTGACTAATTATTTCTGTTTCTTAGTAAAACATATTTTTTAAAAAATCCCAGTTGAGATAACTTGTATCGTATAGTGATCTCACACGTGAAATCTTTCCAAAATAATCTGGCTTTCCTTTCTTTGACCTGCATATCCTGTGCTTATATAGAAAAAATGAAAACATTTTACTCATTACTAAATTTTTTATATAATCAGATCGAATTCTCTGGGCATGTTTGAGGAACCAAAGAATTTACCAAGTTTCAGAAACTAAGGATAATGTTTGGTTCTGCATGCACAAACTCACTGGAACTCTAATGTAATTTCTTCTCAGCCTACCTAACAAAGTCCCCAAATCTGTTTGAATCCTTAGTCAGGAAAGCACATAAGCACATGCTGCAGTCCCCCCCCCCAAAAAAATGGGATTTAAGTATAAAATTTAAAGCCGAACATTTACTTAGGTACTTTCCTGAAAAGGGATAGAATTAAGTGTATGCTTCAGTACTGTCCTGAACTGGGGCCAAAATTTGAATTGAATAGTAGAAATAGCTCTTATATTAGTACGAGTGATGGGCTTAAGTTTTAATATTTCTGAAAAACAGCTTCCAGCTTTTTAATGGTGAATGACACATTACTCACTATATCAGAAAACATACACACAGGTAAACTGTGAACAACATTTTTGTACCAGTCCTATGATATCTCTAGCTGACTCAAATCCAGTATTATGTTAGTTCCTGCTAGGCAGATCTGCAATATTAATGGATACTACTGTGAGGATGCTGATGGCCATTCATAATTAAAATGGATGTGACAGCTTAGTTACAACTCCCATTTTTTAATATGTTGGTGTTGTCTATTTTCCTTCCTTGGTGTAGGACTTTGAATTTTTATTACCAATTCTACCCTAATTTCCTGCAGCCTCCACTGCTCTATTCTCCAAGTCCCTTTATGGTTTGGTTTTGACCTCCTGTATATTTGCTGCAAATTTGAACACAATTGATTTTACACCAGAGAAACACCTGAAAAAGACATGAAACAGCTGCATAGTTTGCAGCATAGAGCTGGGGTTTTTTTTAAAATAATTTAGTTGCTTTTTGTTTGTTATTTAAAAGTCTCCACCCTAGAACAGCTAGCAAGAAGCTGGCCTGCTTGAAGGCCAACAGACTTATCTCCACTGTGACAGAAACAGCTTTGCAGATCACTGCAAAACACTCTGTGTACCACTGGTTGCCCATAGACCAGAGGTCCCCAAACTGTGGGGTCTGCTCTCCTAGGAGGGTGGGGAGGAATGTTCGGGGGCGGGGCACAGCTGGGGCTTGTACCAGGGAGGGAGCCTGAAGCCCCAGCTCCCGGCCCCATGCCCGGAGCTCCGCACCCTGGACCCCGGCTGCTAGCCCCGCACCCAGGGCTCCACGCCCGGGGCCCTGGCGGCTAGCCTCAGCCCCTGGCCAAGACTGTACACCCGGCTCAGCTCTACCCCCAGCTGTGGCCCCAGCCTTGGCTCCCTTACCCTTGTCTGTGTGTCCCGCTCCTGGCTCCAGCGTGGGGGGCATGGACAGGGTAAGAGGGGCGGGGCGTGAGGTAAAAGGTTTAAGTTTGTGGACCACTTCCATAGACTATTGCTGGTGAAGTACTGACCTAGATAATGGAATAACCTTTACAGCAGAAGATGATTTTCAAAGTTGGTTGCCTAAAATTAGGCATATTTGGGAGCCTGAATAAAAATAGTCTGGTTTTCAAAAGCGCAAAATACCCACTTTTCCTACCAAAGAGTGTGCAGCATTTTTGCAAATCAGGGCTATTTTGATTTAGGCAAATAAATATGGATCTAGAACCCAGATCCTCAAAGGTATTAGGCATCCAATTCCTATTGATCTCAATACCTTTGAGGATGTGGGTCTATATATGTTTTATTGTGTCTATGATATAAGTATCATAGCAGGAAAACCCAGAAACATTTAAATTTTTATGACACTTCACAGCTTATTATGGCATTGCAGTGTTACAACTTACAGTGACAGGCACACTTTTTTTTATAGTGCAACACGTGTTTCACATTATATTGTGAAACCACATATCCTACATGAGTGACCTACATTGTTTTTGTGCAAGTGATATCATATTAACTCACTGGGAGTCACTGGAAATAACTATGGGAAGCTGCAGTCTGGCAATTCATGAATTGTTTATCGATTTAATTTCTAATTCTTATATAGCACCCATCGTAGTTGTTGTGAAGGAGTTTGAAAGTTGTGTTTAGAATGGGTAACAAAGCCAATACCACCGGGGGTGCTACAGCTGCACTTTGGAGCAGTCTTTCGATACTCTTGAGTCACCTACCCAAAGTCACAATGGAAGTCTGTGGTTCGCTTTGTGCTTCATAAACTCCCGGGCCTGATTTACCACTGCATTACTCCTGTTTTATGCTGGTATAAATGCACTGAAATCAATGGAGATATACCAGGGAGAAACTGGAGTAACACCGTAGTGAATCTGGCATAAAACTGAAGAGAATACTTCCTAAGCAGAGCAATTTAGGCTAAAGATTATCATCTATACCATCATCTGGCCACGTGTAGTTTCTAAAGGGTTTTGAAAGCAAGAGATTATGCTGCCACCACCCTTTCATGAAGCTGTGGGGGTTTTATTATTATCTATTATTATTCAGGGCAGAAAAGGTCCTTCCTTATCTTTTTTTTTCACTGATTCTTAGAATAATAAATCTTAGAATGATATCAGGGGTGAAGTTAAGCAACAGAGCTGAGTGGGAAATGGTTTTCCTGTTCCATGAGAAACTGAGTGTTTGAAATATTTTTCCCATGCTGAATTGGGATAAAAAGTCAAAATGTCAAATATTTGTGAACCAAAAAATCAATTTTTGTTCTGTTTGGGTCAATCAAAAATGTGTTGTTTCAATTTGATCTTTTTCTTTTTTTAACTAGAAAAATGGCCTTTTTTTGTTTTGAAAATGACAAAATGAAAAGATTTAACAATTTCCAACCCTTTTCACACTTTTTTCAAGTTGGGCAATTCATTGAAGCTGACCCTGGTTCCTGAAAGTGTTGGTTTCGATATGTAGGCATTTTTCAGGAGAAAAAAAAAGGGGTTTGGTGAAAAGTTCCCAACCAGTGCTTGTAATCTTACCCTCTGCAACAATCATTAATGGCTATAAAGTTACTAAATTGATTGGGTCAAATGAAACAAAAGATAAAATAAGGCCAATATATAACAGCATAGACTGATTGACAGAGATAGACAAAGAAAGAAAAACTGTTTACATGTGCAATCAAGGTAACAACTTATATACAGGACAATTTTAAATGTACCTTAAATAAAGGCAAATTGCAAATATATCCTATACTCTGTCTATAGCCCTAACTGAAGAAATAACTCACTCTGGCTCTTTGTCATGCTTAAACCCAGTTGGGCTTAAGTTGTCTCTGCTCTGCTTTCCACTACTTCTCTAGGAAGATTTGGTTCTTGAAACTTCAATTTGCACATGATTTCTTTCTGTGGGCTATAGGCAATGGAGAATGTACAGCTTTCCATCTCTTCTGAATCGCAGAATGTGTGTTTTGTTGTCATTTAGGATCATTCAGAATAATGGGTCAGTATTTTTTCTCTCAAAGAAAGAGCATCTGCCGTGATTGGCCAGTTTTGTTTGTTTCTGGTACAATACCCGTTACCTTGCATGTGAAAATGGTTTTGGTACAGGCAAAACCCACCTACTTTTTGGCCTTTGATATTGTATTTGTTGTGTCACTCACTGAAACTGGGGCATGTTGACTCGTGATCCAGAGGGCATCACTTCAATTATTATTTCAGTTTTGTAACTGTTTTGTTTAATTCTGTAAAATGTTTTCAGATATACTATATGAAATATAGTATATAAAACAAAGTTTCATTGTACATGTGATAAAAACCCATAAATGTATAAAATGGTCAATATGTGGCTAGGGTATTGGTCTGGGAGTCAGAAGTTACTTCAATTAATATGTCTCTGTTTCCTTTCTTGCCCTTTGTCTGTTTACATTAAAAGTTCTTCAGGGAAAGGACTACCTCCCACTATTTGTTTGTACAGTGCCAAGCACTACGGAGCCCCAGTATCAATGAAGGCCTGTGGCTGATCAAATAATAATGTGAATTTCTTTTCATATTCTGTATTCTTAACCCTAAGTTTTTTCTCTCTGAATTCTTATTTTGCATGTGGTTATTAAAATAAAAGGGAAGGAATTAAAAAAAAAAGCTCCCTTAAAGCCTGATCCAATCTCTTTGATTCAGTTAACAGTTAGTTTGTGATATCATCACAGAGCCAGTAGTCTCAGACTTGAATTATAAAACACTCACATGCATCACCCAATGTTATTTTGTTTTGAACAGATGAGTGTACAACAGAGTTCTGCACAAAGGACATATTAAATGATAATGTAGGTCACCTTGACGTTACACACTTGAAACAAAATCAAATGGAAGTAAATCCTAATCTGGGAGAAACTAAAAGAACCCAAGAAAATGATGCATGAACTTCTAAATCCAGAAAGCCTCCCCCAGGTTTAGCAATAATTTTTCATGTGTTTATTCTTCCAGCTCCCCTGAGATAAGCTATGTACTGTTTTGGACTTAATATGAACCATTGAACACAGCCTTCGAACAACATTTCTCATTCAATTTAGGAAAATTCCATTTATTGAAATGACATTATAGGCGTAAATATTTTCTCAAGCATTTGATTCTATCCTCTCTATTCATATAGACAGTTGGGAATTCGTTTCTTATTGCCCCAAAACACAAATACCTCTCAAACAGCTAACATCATTATTTCCTCTACAGCTCAAGAATGGTGTGATGTTATTTCTGCCTCTAAATCTCATGAGCCAAAGGACAAGCAAAAGATTTGAACTGAAAACACCAGATATTGTACTTTTCTCATTGTCTGTTGACCTGCAGCAGTGAAGTCAGACCAAAATTAAGTTGATATGACTTGTTTAAAATGTTATTGGCATAACCCATTTACTGTAAGCCTGAAAGAGCAGCACCGTTCCTCACGAGAAGTTTCATACAATTTCAGGGTTCACTCACAGCCTGATCCAAAGCTCACTGAAGTCAGTGGGAGTCTTTTCATGGCCTTTGAATCAGACCCACGGTGAAGAACGTTGGTTTTGTGCATCACAGAATGACAGGCCTGGGAGTCAGGCATTCTGGAATCCCTTTTCCTGGATCTGCCACACATTTTTATATGCAATCTAAAGGTAGTCACCTAGTTTCCGTAATATTAGGATAATAATACTTCCCCACCTAACAAGAGTTTTGTGAGATGTAAATCATTAATGTTTGTAAAACTCTTTGAGAGATCCTGCTCGAAAAAGGCTGCATTATTGCAAAATATTATTACTATAGGAGCACCAATCATCAGCCCACTTACGCTCCAATGACTAAATCTGAAAATTTAGTGAATGAATAGCGAGAGGACACGAGTCATATTCAGACCTGTCAAAGGAATGCATTCAGCTGTTATATAGCAACTCATTCAGTTTCCTGTAGAACCACATATCACTATAACCCCAAAACAGATGATCTGGAATACTGTGTGCAGAACTGGCCACGCCTGTCTCAAATTGCAGAATTAGAAGGTAAGAAAAAGACAGTGGAAGTAATTTTGAGCATGTGAAAACTCTATGTCTGTACCGTGTCTACACTGCAATGTAAGCCCAGGCCTTGAACTCAAGATCAAGCCTACCCCCCCACTTCCATTTACATACAAATCGCGCTAACCCAGGGCTTGGACCCAGGGTTCCAGGACCCTACAGGGTTGGAGGGTCTGATCTTGAGTTGAGCCAGGACCCCGAGTTCAAGCCCTATTAAATTGCAGTGTAGATGCAGCCCCACTGGACTTGTAGTCTGAGAGTCTGCCAAAAGTATCCCGCAATCCCACAGGCTGACTTTCTTTGTCCTCTTGACAGTAAAGTTTGGTGGCCAGTTAAGCTTTCCCACACTGCACAATGAACAAAGACCTAGAGAAGCCTCATTTAGGGAGGACACTAGAAAGTCTGGGATTTGGGTGGTTGGACTTGGGCCTTCATAATGCAGTGTAGATGCTGGAGCCCCAGGCAAGAACAAGGGGTCAACAATTTCTAACCTGGGGTTACAAATTAGTGTAGATGCTCAAGCCCGAGGTTAATAACCCCCAGGGTCTGCTAACTCGAGTTCTACTAACCCTGGTCTTACACTGTAGTGTAGCCAAACCCTAATAGGAAAAGAGATTGAAAACACTGGGATTTTTTATCATAGAAAGCAAATGAATAAGAGATGGCATGATAAAAATACATAAAATAATGAATGATCCAGTGAAAATACAGCAGGAGCCTCCATGTTCCAATCTCACAATAGAAGAACAAGGGGACATTCAATAAAACTGAAAAATAGCAAATTCAAAACCTATTTAAGGAAATATTTGTAGGTAGACTGGAACTCATTGCCACAGGATGACATTGACTTCAATAATTTAGTAAAAGGCAAAGAGGGATTGACTGTTTACATGGATAACAAGAATATTTAGATTTATAACTATTAATGTAAACAATGTTGTGGTAGGAATAAAGATCTCAGGCTTCAGATTTTAAACCAATATTAGCTATTAGGGATTAGGCTGAGACCTTCATGAGGGCTTCTGAAAATGCAGAAGTGCCATAAATGAAAACTGAAACAAAAAAATAGTTAACCAGACAGTTTTGAACTTTCAGAGTATTCTGATTAGAATTTTGGGTGAAAGATCTTGTTTTCTCTGAACTGGTTCACCATCCCTATTTATCACCGTGACCTACTTTGACTTTTAACTTTGTTAAAAGTTATTAGTATTTCAAGTAGATGTCTTAGAATTTTGTTTTAGGTCTCAACCCTGCAAAAACATACATATGGTGAACTGTGAGCAGTTCCACTGAAGTAATGGGGGTGCATACAGTGCATTAAGTTAAACACATGTATAAGCGTTTTCAGGATTGTGGCATAGATGGTGAACTCTTCAGATAGGGACTATATTTCCCTGTATACTTGAACAATGACAAGCAGAATGGAGCCATCATCCTGATGGGAGACCTCTGGGAACTGCTGCGTAGAATTAATAAATTACTATAATCTTAGGGCCCAATTCTACTCTGTTACACCAGTGTAAATGTGGAGTGATTCAAAGCACGATATATAAATATCATTTAGCTAGTGAAAAGCAGTATTCTATTCTACCTTGCACTCTGAAACCAATGGAGCTACTCCAAATTCATACCAGTGTTAATTGAGAGCAGCATTTGACCCATAGGTTTAAATTTCAGGGGGGGGGAAAGTTCAGAAATTCAAACTAGTTTTATGAAATCTCCTTCCTTAGAAGTTTTTTAAATGTCAGGCTTGACAAACCCATGGCTGGGATGATTTAGTTGGGGATTGGTCCTGCTTTGAGCAGGGGGTTGGACTAGATGACCTCCTGAAGTCCCTTCCAACCCTGATATTCTATGATTCTATGAAATTGGAAAGTAGTTCAAGAGATTCACAAAACCTTAACGCCCAGTAGGATCAATAGTCTTTAATGGATACCCCTGAACAAGAGAGAAGATGGCTTTAGAAATAGTTAATTGAGAGTCTTTTGTCTCTTGAGTTAGCTTACTGACCTAAATACTTCATTTTATCAAAAGGAAATCTAAACAATGTAATCCTGAAACAGGTTATGTAACAAAGGCTGCATTTTTAGGAAAAGATGTAAGGATTTTTCGTGAAGGCCAAGGGATTTGATGAGGGTAAATATGAATCATGACCTGACATCAGTGAATGTTTTTATTCAATTGAAACCAATGTTAAGCTTCACTTAACCATCTTATTAAAGGAATTTTTTTTGTCACAATAGGATACTTTCACTCCTTATGAGCACAATAAAATGGCTTTTATCTTTGAAGCACATCAAAGCATTTCTGAATAAGAATGCAGAGATGTCTTTGGAGCCCTTTTCTCAATTACAATGCCATGGAAATCTATGGAAGGGATATTATCCTGAATGGCTATGCAGACTGAACAAATAAGCTGATAAATGATGAAGATGAAGTGCAATTTCCTGCTCATAGTCATACATTAATCAATGAAAGAATCTGTGGTATCATATAGCTGCATTATGAGCTGTAGAATGGTCTCAATTCAAGTGGATCCCACTGAGGATTCAGTCAGTCTCTAGTCAAAAAACGTGCAGGAATGTTCCCAGAAATAGTGGATGTTAAACGTGTGCATATTATCTGCATACTATTATAGGCAGCAGTGCCTCTGCCCTATGGTATGTTGGTGTCTACTTCTGTGCCCAATGGCTGACAATCATTACCATTTTATGGCAGTTCTTATAAAACAAATTGTTTTTTCCCAGGCCAGTTCCTAGTGAACAGTTGTCTACTTAAATATATACCACCACAATAGGCATTAACTATTATCCTTGTTCACAGCTCAGCAGAGAGTCGAGAGATTCAATGGGCATAGAGAATGAACTACCCATTCATCTCCTTGTGGTTCTATTGCATAACTCCCCGGTTGCCTTTAAGATGATGGATGATGCCTGCACCAGTCCAGAGCCCTGTTGAATCAGTGGGGCTCCCCACAGGAGTAGGGGTCCGTCTGTGTGTGACAATTTTCAGAATCAGGGCGGTAGACTGATCCCTCCAGAACACAGCTGAAATATATAATTAGTGGTTGAGGTGAAGTTTGTCTTTACTACTGCTTATTCTGTGCCTGCTTTGTGGTTAAATAATGGACCTCAGTCTCCAGAGCTGGCAAGGGTATTCTAAATGTTATTCAATTTTTTTAAAGGTAAAGAAATGACAGAAATTCAGAGATGGCGAGAGTTTTAAAAAAAGGTAAGTCAATATTTGAGTATAGCGGGCACTATTAAAAAGTCAGCACTTGCCTACAATCATTACACAGCAGTATCCAAGATTCTCACCTATACTTACTACAGTAGATATCTGTGATTCTGCGAGGTTGGGGCAGTGAATGATGACCTTGAAGTGGCTTCTGCTGTTCCATGTTTATAAAAAGAGGCTCATTTTGAGAGAATGTGATTATTCTGTTAAAACATTAGAGTTCTATGGTGTTATTGGGAATAATATGTGCATGTTATTGAGAAAAAACTCCTGATTTGCAAATATTCCTTTCCAGGAGACTTTTTAATACTCCAAAATGCCATTCAATGCAATAAGATTATACCATAAATAATAAAATTAAGGTTTTTTCAAGAGGAGTATCTCTTGTACTGAAATCGAGTCAGTACTTGATACTTAACCAAAAAATGTTAGTTTTCAATTTGCCAAAAAAAACCCAACCACAAGCGGAAATGAAACAGAAACCACAAGGAATGATTTACACAATACTCAGATTTCTCCCTTAAGTACAAATTTTCAGCTGCTTTTGCAAGACTCAATTTCTTTATGTCCCGTTTGTAGCATTTCTAATTGTTCACAGTGAGACTGACCTATGGAAGAAGGGCAAGTAATAAAGTACCCTGATCCACTACTACTTAACTCAGTCCACAAGCTGCTCACAATTTTATGAGTTCCTTTTATTTCCTGCAATATTTTTTATTTTTTTTAAATCTGACAGGAAACCTTTTGTGGTGCCAGATAAATGTGCTGGGCTAGATTGTACCTGATGTGGGCATACTGTGGATCTGCACTCCTCCCTCCAGGATGAGTTTAGACAGAGATTGTACCTCAGAGTGCCTCTGGGATGTTTCAGACTGTGTAGTATTGGAAACTATACCTTTAAGTCAGTTAGCTTCCTGCACTGCAGAATATAATGTTCTCTATGTAAAGGCAGTTGAAACTGAGTGACTGAATAAAGAGGATCTCTTTGAAGCACCTTGGGCCCAGAGATATTACTGAACACCACAGCCTGTACTGGCTGATAAGCCAGGTTTGCTCTACCAGCACCAGTGAAGAGTGCGATTGTCCTTCCTCCTCCTCATCTACTCTGGGGTGAATTCGGGCCCAGGAGTGCCCAGTAGGAGCTACCCTACACTGGACCTACTACAAGGACTGCAGTTGTCACTAACTTTTTTGGAGAGTGCATGACGAGAGAACCTAAGTAAGGGCCAGGGACAAAATGACCCTTTGAAAGCAGCCAGTGAAGGCTTGAAAGTTTTCAGAAGTGACTAGTGATCTTAGGAACTTACATTTTTTGAGTGCCCAACTTGAGACATTTGAAAGGTGATTTTCAAAAGGTAGTTCTTCAGGCTCCTTTAAGGTGTCTCAAGTTGGGGACCTAAAAATCACGAGTCACTTTTCTAAATGTCGGCCTACACGTACCAATATCCATATCCAGGAGCCTGAATGAATTGCCTCATTTTCAAAAGTATTGAGCACCCAGAAGTTGCCATTGCGGTCAGCTGAAGCTGTGGGGAGTTGGGGATAGTTTAATACTCGATCAGGCCACTTATGTGGCCAAATGTGAATCTGCTGGCTAACCTCCATCACCTATTTTTGAAACATTTTGCCTTGGCCATCCAAAGTTTTCTTCAACAGCCACCACCCTTCCTCCATTTTGATGAGGAAACTTTTTGGCATAGGTACAGTCACAGAACACAGTCCCTGTCACAAAAGACTGAAGAGCAATAGATTTTTAAAATGAACCCCCCTAATATATGTACTGTGTGTGTATCAAAACACCTCTTAGAAGAGGTTCCAATCCACAGAACATGCCTTGTACATTCCCATGAAGAGGATGGGAATCTATGAAGATGAGTGTATTTTGCAAGTTAATAAGCAAGCTTTCTAAGACCACTTTAGAGAATGAAGTGTATTTGAAGCTGACTGTCACATCCGAGAACAATACCTGGCATAGCATAGTTTATGTACCATGCTGCAGTGAAGATTTGGCTGATCAGAAAATAGCTAGTTAGCAATGGAAGATAATTTTGGAGCACTTGCCAAATTTACTGTTCTGAGTGTCTTTACTGATAGCTTCACTTCTATCCACAAAGCCAGCATATTGCAGTTCCTGCAACACGCCATCTGATTGCATTCCAGGGTTGGTGTGATAGTTGCTGTAAATAAAATGGGAGGATTAATCTTTTCAGTGGTAAGCCACATACATATTTTTCTAGAGGAAAACAGGAATTACACCTAGTATAGTAAGTTGCTAAACATTTTCATTACTAAAACCATTTCACATCCTTGACACAGGTTCTTATTCTAAAACAAAGCCTACAGTCCAATCTGCCCTCCCCAGCATGGATATATCTTGTATTGAAATTGATGGGTCTGGCTGCTATATGAGGCCAGGTTTGGGGCCTTAGTAATGCTTGTCTTATACATACCTTTAAATTCTATGTTTATTCCACAGCAGACAAATTCTCTAGCTTTCCTGCGTACTTTTCTGCATTGTATTAATCTTCTTACCTTTTGCAGTAGTTACCCTAAAATGAATTGCTGTGATATTAACCAATCCAGGAAAGAATGTGTGCTTCAAAATAAAGTAAACTGTTTATTTCCTAATATTTAAGTTAGGAGTCTTTGTATTGTAGCAGTGCCTCATATACAATTGATTGCATCTTCTTACCTACTATTTTACTGTAACTCGCTTCCATTGTCTGGCCCAGAAAAATACAGTAACTAGCCATCTGCCTACACTCTGGGGAAATATAACCTGAGGTAGAGAAATGCTGCTTCACTTAGCATTTCACTTTTATTTTTTTATACTGGGGCTTATAGTTATGTGAGCCATCTCAAAGCTCTCCAAAAACAAAGAAACCTGGGATTTACAGTCTATGCATCTGCTTTGGTTAAAATATGTGTACTGTTTTGCTGCCATGGTGACAAACACGTCCATCGTGATTTCACTCTCAGGAGAGTAGGGGATGAAAGAGCATTAAATTACTATAACTATAGAATGTCAAATGTCAGCGAGAAGGTGAAAAATTCAGCCATTGTTTGGGATTACAGAGCTATACTTGGGGAGGAATGCACATTTATTCTATAAATTGTTTGCAGGCAATTGCAGTCATTACTGGGGGGAAGAAACGGGATTAAATATCTTCTAGTTAGGTGGATTTAGTATATTTTTCTGTTCACCAAAAAAGTTTTGGGGGGCTGGCAGAGGAACACATGAAAGTTTGGCAAAATTCCTTCAGATATTCCTTAGAAAAGTAGAAAATCAGCTGGAAAACATTAATACAAATTGGATACAATAGCTGAAGGTGTTTCATTTGTAGATTAATTCAGATGGGTTCCACTTTTCATGTCCAATGTTAATTCTGCAGGTAGAAAACAAAACAGAGTGAGGAGAGAGGACCATTGGGAAATGGGAAGTGTGGATTTGCTTTCATTTGTAAACCAATGGTCTCTCTCCATTCCTGGGTCACTTTGGGAGTCGAGGGATAGGAGATGGCACAATAAAGAGTGAGTGGAAGCTATATTACTCCTGGTATATCATTCCTTGCCATACCCTGCCTCCCAAAAAGGGATTCTTCATTTGGCTGAATTAGCCCTTTTACTAATTTAGGCCAAAATTTTCAGAAGTCTTGTCACAGTTCTCAAGTGCTGACAGTTACCCCCTACTGTCTGGACACTGAAAAATCCTCGGGGTATCCTCATCTGCCTAAGCAGGGGTCTCTGTTATACAAAATTGAGTCAACTATTCTGACTGTGTTTGAAGTGATTGGTTCTCCTGGCTCCGATGCCCCTAGTCCCTTTAGTATAGTCCCAGGTTCCCTAACCCCAAAAGGACTATCTTCTTATTGGCATGAGGGGCATTGGTAAATGGTCTACATGATGGCAGTTCCACTGAAAATTTCCAGGAGTCTCTCTAGCATTCTGTAGAGCCACTGTCTGCTCCCAGAGTGGCCAAGCAACTGCCTGGGACTTCCTGCTTTTAAACCCTTATTCTACCCCTGACATGATTGACATGGCTGGAGGGGCAGGGCTGGCAGAAACTCTGTAACCCCTTCACCACTGATGCAGGGTTTATGCACCCTGTCACAAGAGTCCATTAACTTCAGGATTTGGGTGCAGAGTTTGAAACACCATGGTCCTCTTTTTCAGAAGCACAGAGTATCCACATCTGAGCTGAACTCTGGGGAAGTCCAAATGCTCATCATCTCTTGCAGCTAAGGCTGGCCCAACATGAGTAATTAACACATGGAGAGAGGCCTCATTTAGAAGATAGAAATAGGGACGTAAATAAATCATCAGGTTGAGAACAGAATGTTTGTTGTAAATAAGATAAGTAAATAGATCAGTGGGCTAAGAAGACAGGATGTCTGAGCCACATAAGATAAGAGGGAGAACACCAAAGGAACTATTTACTATGAACTAAATAACAAGGGACAAAATAAGGGACCAAAGCTGTCCAAAAATGTGTGATGCAATGTGTAGTAAATACAATTATATGTGTATGTATATAAAGCGAGAAGGTTTCTGCGTAACTTTGGAGTTGTGATGTACTCTGCATCCAATCCCCCAGACTTTGAGTCTGATCAACTCAGTGTGGCATTGCTGTATGCCAAATAAAGATACCCAAGTGACAAAGACTGGAGTCGAATTGAGTTCTTGGGAAGACAAGTGGAAAAAATCCTAACACCTCTGAAAATCAGGCTCCAGGTGGGAACCTGAAATTAGTGAATACTTCTACAAAAAAAAAGGTTCTTAACTGTGATTTCCTAATAGTTTCCACTTCATCCTGCTGTAAAAACAAAAATAAATTAGTGTAGCTACCATCCCAGTGACAAGAATGACTGTATGCTATTTGTGTAGCACTTTTATGCTTAAAATGCTGTTCAAAATATAGACCAGGATCACATCTTCTATCACTGAAATCAAACAATATCTAGAGTGAAATGCAATACCTGTTTTAACAGCACATAGCATTACTACATGACAAATCCAAACAGAAAGTAAAGAAGAATATTGTATCCAACTGATACTGTGTAGGGAATTTAGGCAGGCAGAACGGGATTTGTGCTGCTTTTGAACATAAATGAATGATAATAAATGGTCAGGACCAGAGCTGGTTAAATTTTGTTTTGACAAAACAAAATGTCCTGTTGGAAAATGTGGTTTCATCAAAATTGAAATTTTCCACAGGAAAATGTCGATATTTATTAATGCTTTTGATTCTCCATCAGGATAATCAGAACAAAAAAATAATTTTGAATTGATGTATCAAAATGAGCATTTTTTATTTGTAATGTTGGAATGTTTAATTTCTCTCTGCAATTATTGTATTCTTTTTGCTGAATCAGGGCAAACATAAATATTGGAGTTTTCAGTCAGATGGAAATTCCATTTTCCAACTAGCTCTAATCAGGACCTTGGTTTTACATTTCATTCAAAAGACAGGACTTCCAGCAATCCCACATTTCCTAACTGTGTGCTGGGATATTGATTCAGTAGTGACTCAGACAGGAAATATAATACTAAATATTCAGCAGAGTTTTCAAAAGTACCTAGGGAACTCACAGAGGTCTCCTATCTAAGCACTTTATTGGCCCAGGCAGATAAGGCTTAGCACTGGAAATCTGTGAGCCACAGCACAAGGTGGCATCAATAGAATATTTCAACATATATATTTTAAAGAGATAAAATACTAAATATTTCCCAAATGAAGTGCAATTCTCTCATCAGTGACAATATCGTCTGCATTATTAATCATGTATGCGTCAAGAGAAAACTGCTCTATGGTAGGCAAGGTCAGCATAAGGACAGTAACTTACTAAATCCTTCTTTTTCTATAGCAAATTGGTAATAGAGCTTTCCTCACTACAGTATTTCTCATACTTTGAGAGAGAGATTTCTTAGCTGACATTGTATGACATACAGTATCACATAACATTTCATGCCTTGATACAAAAAACGCAGGTCCAAATTGCACCCTGTTGCAAAAAAACCCACAGCAGGATGAAAACTCTGCAAGGTCTTTCTCACAGTGTTTCCTTCAAATTTTTGTTCTGGGGGTTTGTACTTCCCCATGCAAGTAACAGGGGTTTTACCCAAAAGCTCAACTGGCTTCAGGAATCCATTGGAGGACAGAACTCTCTCCTTTCCCCACCAGCTGGGCAAGATGTGCTACATTTTAGAGAGTAAAGACAGTACTTGTGAGATAGGCATGGATTGACAGTTCTGCTGAATGGGTACAGTATTGAAAGTAGCTTTCCTGAAACTGTCCTTCAACACTGTTTAGAAGGGACCATCTCTGAGAATATTTTCATCTCCATACCAGTTCAGTCTTTGGTCTCTTTGACTGTTAACAAGATTGTCACTAGTGCCATTTATAGTTCAGCTTTTGGGGAGGTGGTCACCAGTCCCACAGGAATGGAGCTGAAAAAATCTTGGAAAAGAAAAATCTTTTCCAAGTTTTCGAAACGGTTAGCATGTTTTCCCCTGCCCCCATTTTTGGACCAGTTCTGTTTATCTTACTTTAGAAATCATCTACGTTATGATGTAGAATGCTACTCAAGACTGGACTCACAGAAGTAATAACATGATGAGAACGTCTCTCCCTTCCTCATGGTAACCCCAAAGTGGTTATAATCTAGAATGCAGAAAAATTTAATTAGGACTAAATTTTCAAGGATGGTTGACTATTATTAAGCACCTCAATGCAGATTTAAGTACCTACAGATAAAAAAAATGGCCTGATTTTCAGAGTTTCTGAAAATCCGTAGCTCCCACTCTCTTTTACTTTTATTATGTTTGTCCCTTTGAACTTACAGACAAATATTCAACAGATATTCATGTGATCACACGAACAGCTTCTGTATGAGAAGAGAGTTTATATGGAAACCATAGCTAGAAGTGTTTCTTGAGATATATTTCTTGTTCTAGCAGCTAAAGAGAAAAGTATTTCAACAAAATGGCTACCAATTACTACCAGTTGGAAACTAAGAAAACAAAATATTTTGTTTGTTTCAAAAAGAAGACACAAATTTGGGCAGCTGACAAGAAACTGCCAGTATGAAGGACAATATAATTCCTATTCTGTTTCTCTCTCTCTTTTTTTAAAAATTGTTTTTGCTTGCTCTACAAGGTTCAGAGCCAACAGGTCAGTATGTTCATAAGGATTCAATCTAGTTCTGTGCTCAGTGGGGAGTTTACTTGATGGCTCTTTGAACTGAGATTAATAGCTTAGCTAACCCTTTTTGATCCTGCCATTTTGAAATGCTTTTAGGAATATCCTATTGAACCCATTTCCCTACAGAGACCCCCCCACACACACACCTTTTCTTCTTGATGACTTTCACTGTTTCTTTTTATGATTAAAAGGTTATGGATCCTGCAGGGTTCAAATTCCACCACAGCCAACCTTCATCAATAATAAGGGGAGGGGGGAGTGTATGATTCCTTTCTACTATTTGTATGGAGTTGTTTCCCAGGTGAATAAATCCTTCTTATGAAAGAATATCATTAGTATAGTGACATCAGTTTTCTTTCACAGTACAGCTTCTCTACATGGAAATATTCACAAGTGGAACTCATTCTTGTGCAGAAGCGTGTGGTGTAATGCCTTCCCAACCACTTAAACTCAGTATGGAGCTGTTCAGGTGGCCTGTCAGCTATTGATAATGCAGGTGTGCCTCAGAGCCCCTCACCAGGTTTCAGAGCCCAAATGGGAATATCTATACTATTATGTTTAGCACCATAGCGCAAGTCCAAGTCTGTATACCCAGACTTCGAGACTCACTGCCACAACTTTATTTATTGATTTTTTGTTTTATTTATTTATTTTTTTGCAGTGTAGACATGGCTGTAGGTTGGGGGATGGATTCACCTGCCTGTCACTCCTGCACTGGACCCAAAATATTCACAATGGATTTTCAAAACCATACACCATTGTATAGTGCAGTTGAAGCTGGTGGGAGTTTTACAATTGATCTTAGTGGAAGGCTATTTAAGCCAGTGCCAAGTGGTTTTTAAAATCCCAGCCTTAGGCTTTCTATGGGTGGAGCAAATTTCACAGAGTAAGCAGAACTGGAATTTGCATGATTCAGGGTATCTGCAACACTTTATGACTTTTATTTAGCTGTAAATCAAACTGCTCTGTATCAAATTTTCTTTAGCAGCAAATATTTCTCAAATTAACAGGTATGGCACATGTATTTAAAATATGTTTCCTGGGACAGAAATTTCATTTATAGTACACTTCCTTTTGCCATACACATTTTAATATATTTAAGTCTTAAGTTTACTGGGTGTTGCATAGGGGGCGAAGGAGCTGCTATGCCCAGGCATCACTAGCACATTAGCATGTCAGCACTCAAGAGAGCCAAAATATGACACCTGAGGGGGCAAGCTTGGCCAACTAGTGTGTGTGATGAAGCCTCCAATGTATATGCTGTGGTGTGCTGCACAGGCTAGCTTGGGGAAAGCGGAGTTACCTTGGTCAGTGTGTTCCCATAATTCACTACAGGCTGAGGCATCTTTCCTAGCACTCTGCTTCTACCTTTGTATTTCTTCAAAGAATTCAGATAGGGTCTGGCCCTTCATGTATTTGCTGTCAAACAGTAAACAATGGAGATGGACTTTTCAAAATTGCTTGGTGTTGATCTAACTCTACTCCCATTGAAGTCAGGGGCAGTTTTATCACTGACTTTAAAGGAAGCAGAGTTAGGCCAATGCTGAATATTTTTGAAAATCCTACCCTATCTGTACAATTCTTCAGTATTTTGCGTTACAATGCTCAGAGTTCTTTTACAGAAAGGAAAAAATTATAAATATTCAAACAATACTTCAATCAGAATTTAATTATTTTTTTCCTTAGTCCAGGTTCTGCACCATATTGTTTCATTATTTATTTAGCAATTTAGGATTTTCAGTTTAAATAAAGCATCCAGATATGCTGCGTGCACATTCACGCACACACACAATGTTAAGGTAAGTTTTAATTCAATAACAATTGAGTCTGATGGACAGATCCTCAGCAGGAGTGAACTCAGCATTGTTCCATTCCCTTCACTATGACAATTTACACCAGCTGAGGATCTGCTCTTCAAATCTTTTTTTAAATATTTATACCACACTAAGGTGAAAAATATATAGAAACTATAGGCTCAATCCTACCACTGTTACTCATGGGAAAAGCCCCATTCAAGGATCAAGTACCAAGTACATGAGTAAGGATCAGTCTCAAGAGTAAAGGTTGAAAGATTGGGCCCTAAGATTTGAGAGTCTGATACAATTCCCAATAAAGTCAATGAAGAGACTGCCATTGATTTCAATGGGAGCTCAATGAGGCTGTCAATCTGTAAAGTTGCAAGGCTCTGCATAAGGTGCTGTGAGCTCTCAATGCCAATAGCCATTAATATGAATTGAGATAATTAGGTACCTTTCAGAGTAAGTGTGTACATTATTTGTCCACAGGGCCTATTGGCCTATGGAGAAGGTTGCCTCTCTGTGCAGTTACAATAAATAGCTTCCTAATAGGAGGCATTATAGTATACTTATGTAGAGGGTAATATCCAGGGACTTCTTAGAGAATTCTACTTTCAGGAAGTGCTTGAGGAGATGGGAATGTATATGTGGAGGAAGGAATAAAGCCTGAATGTTGCACTGCTTTGGCTCTCTCTCTCTTTATGCAGGCACACTGAATGTGATGTCAGAAGTGAGCTGACTCCTGCAAGAATGTCAAAACAGAAACTACAAGTGTAGGGTGGGGAGAGAGAGAGAGAGAACAATGAATATGGCAGCCTAGTAGATGCCTTTCCCGGAGCAAATGGACATGAAAAGGGATGTGTTCAGCAACTGGACATTCTTTAGATCACAATGAAGAAACTATGAAATTACATCAGAGCTGGATAAAAAGAAATACAAAGTAAGAACAGCCACACTATTAGCTGTAATGGGCAAAGGCTGCCATGTGCCAGCTGTGGAAGGACCCATGAAAATCCTAGAAGCACTATGGAAGCATTTTCAATGCACAAAAAAAATGTCATATGTGAAAGAAATCTTTTCATCAATTGTAATTGTGAACCTGGAGAACAACAGAGCAATATATTATCAAATCTTCAAAGACTGACTAATCTGTGATAGATTAGTAATAGGATTAAAGATGATCTTGAATGTGAATGCTTAGAAAGCACACACTAACACTTCCATGAGCCATAAACATATGCAAAGATAATGAACAAGCTTACATCCAAATACGGAGGATAGATGGAGCAGGCATAGAGATAATTCACCAAGTACCACAGGGAAACCATGAAAATATAAAGAAAAATACAGTAGAACCTAAGAGTTATGAACACCAGGGTTATGAACTCACCAATCATCTATACCCGGTAGCATACAGTCAGACAGCAGCAGAAACCAAAATACAACTGGAACTGGTAGTATACAATCGGACAGCAGCAGAAACCAAAAAAGAAAAAAGCAAATAAAGTACTGTTTTAAATGTAAACTACTAAAAAAAAATAAAGGGAATATTTTTTAAAAAGATTTAACAAGGTAAGGAACCTGTTTCTGTGCTTGTTTCATTTAAATTAAGATGGTTAAGAGCAGCATTTTTCTTCTGCATTGTAAAGTTTCAAAGCTGTATTAAGTCAATGTTCAGCTGTAAACTTTTGAAAGAACAACCATAACATTTTGCTCAGAGTTATGAACATTTCAGAGTTACAAACAACCTCCATTCCCGAGGTGTTCATAACTCTGAGGTTCTACTGTACTACAAAAATTGAACAAAGCAAATATACAAATACAAAGCAGTGGAGACAAACAAAATGCAAAGGAGGATATGTGGGTACTGTGGAGAAAAGCAATAATGGAAAATGTCCCACTTATGGGGTAACATGCAAGAGAAATGATTATACTAATGCTTTCAGACAAAAAAAGCAAAAGAAGAAAAGCACCATATTATGAAAACAACCAGAGACTCACAGGATGAGATTTTGCACATACATGACATCAACACAGTGTAAGACACCAAAAATATCTGTTTTTTAAAGCTCAGACTAGCACAAGATGCAAAGATAAGGCAAGGCAGAGAGGCATACAAACAAACAGGAAAATGAATGTGAACAAGACAGTTGAGCATCAGTTAACATTCTAACCTACAAAGAGACAGCATTATGCAAGAGAAGAAACCAAAATTGCAGCCAAGCAAAGCCAAATTAATATTATACAGTGACACAATCATAATACCACTGAAACAATGTAAATTACAAAGTACCAAGGAAAAGTATACAGCTAAAATTTCAGATAGTACAAACACCGAAGCCATTGCTTTCAGATAAAATAAGTGAATACCTGACCCTACTGACACTAAACTGGGGAGAAACAACTGATACTAGAGACACATAAGCAAAACAAAAAACATATCCAGAGCAGACAATGCACTGTGGCATCCTTTCAGCAAAGCTGCTTAAAGGTTATCAAGATGTGCTTGAAGGGACCAGATGTCTTCTAAGCATGTCACATCTGGAAATAGCACTGCACCTGCTTCACAGAATAGCCATTGCATAAAGACCAAAAAAAATGGCAATAATAAAACAAAGGGAAAAAGATGGCATCATTGTTAAAGTCACAGAGTCCACAAGTTGGATAAGTAGCATGACAGCCATCGAGAAACCAGGCAAGCTGCACATTTGCATAGACCCAAGCAACTTCAACAAAGCAAGAAGAAGAGCTTACTATCAAATGACTACAAGGGTGAAATATTACCTGACATGACAAAAGCAAAAATGTTCTCAGTATTTGATGCCAAAGAGGGATATTGGCATGTGCTACTAGCTAAGGAAACCAGATACCTCACCACATTCTGGACACCAAGAGGTGGAATGCTGTTTGGAATCAGACCTGCGGTGGAAGAATATCAGTGCAACCAGAGAGCTGTACTAACAGGACTTACCGGGATCAGCATCATAACTGATGACATTCTTGTGTGCGGATGCAGAAACAGCATAACAGAAGTGTGGCAGATCACAATCATCTGTCAGCTAGAAAGAGACAGGAAAGTAAATTTAAAATTAAATAAAAACAAGATGAAATTGCAATTGACTGCAGCACCTTGTGTGAGACACTTGCTGACCTCCCAGGGCTACAGCCTGACCGTGAAGTGGTAAAAGCAGGTGCCTGCATTGAATCAGTTTAAAGACTGTTAGGATTTGTGAACTATCTGATAACATTTCTTCCAAGCCTCTCATATGTGGTCAAACCCTGAGGCAACTATGGCACTCAGGTGCAGTATGGCCATGGTTACCTCAACATAATGAAGTCATTACACGTACAAAGGAACTGGTGACCAACTATCCCATTCTGAAATCCTATGATGCGAATGAAGAGACAGCCATAAAATGTGATACAGTTGGGGTTGGGGCATCATGAATACTATGGTACAGCTTGTAGCTTTCACATAATGGCCGCTATTGCCAACAGAGCAGAGGTATACCCAAATTGAAAAGGAACGCCTTGCAATAGTGTTCACATGTGAAAAGTTCAGCCAATATGTTCCACTACAGGACACCAGTCAAGTAGAAGGTGACCATAAATCAGAAGAGAGCATTTTTAAAAAGCTCCTCCTTGCTTTCATGCTACTGAAATGGCCATGCTACAATTTAGATGTACTCTACACAAAAGCAACTGAGATGTACCTAGATGATTTTTTATCCTGAGCACCCTTGCAGTGTGAAAATATGACAACTGAACAAGAACATAGGCTCCTCCCCCTGATAGAAATACAGAAATGGCAGGAATACATAGAAAGCAGCGATTATGGGCCAGTGCAGACTTTC
Source organism: Chelonia mydas (assembly GCF_015237465.2). NCBI lineage: Eukaryota > Metazoa > Chordata > Testudines > Cheloniidae > Chelonia > Chelonia mydas. The sequence goes on from NC_057849.1 coordinate 128,652,566, forward strand.
CTGGGACACTTTAAAACTCTGCTGCTACAGCAACACACAACGAGCAGTGAGTCAAATCAAAGAGTCAGAATTATCTATTAATGGTAGTTGTCCCATTTACAGCATATTATTAACTCTGTATTGTGGTTAATGGAAGGTTGTTTATTTTCCCTCATCTCTGGTATCTGGAAGATACAAGTTCAGATAGCATGCTTAGTATAAAATTAATGGACTAATGCCTCATAGGGAGCCTCAGTGACGAAAAGAGAAGTGTGTCATCATTTGGCATTGAGCCAGATTCTCAGATGGCATAACTCAGTGAACGAAGAGTCAGTGAAGACAATGGAGCGTGGCCTGTTTACACCCCCCTGCTAATCTGGCCCATTGTTTTCTCTAGCTGTGACCTTATCTGGACTTGTACAAAAATACTCTGTATGTCCCATTAAGATGCACATCCTGCATGGCACTGATTTAATCTCTCATCAACTTCACACTCCCAGTGACCTTGCTGGAGGTGCTCAGCACCTGGCAACATCAGGCCCTAAGCCACTATGATGATGGTGAAGATGGCAGATCAGTCAAGGTTCAAAGTATTATTTTACAGTGTAAAAGTATGCTGTTGAGATATTTGATACCCCAGACTAAGTGAAAAATGGAATCCCAACTAGTAATAAAATGTCTAGTATCATCTGAATGTTAGTTCTCACATGGCATTACATCCCCTCCACAAATATTTCCACATTGGGCACATCTTTCATTTTGACTAAATGCTTTCAGATTCTCACTAATTCCTTTGTTTCTTCATTCCCAAAATTGCAACCTGATCCACACCACATGGCACTGACGCCCGGATGGGAAACCTCGGTATATGCAGTAAGGGTCTAAGAACATAAAAATGTGTGAAGTTCAAAACAGGGACCCAGTCATGTGTGGGAAAGAAACATATAATCATATGAGAGAAAAGCAGTCCGGACTATCTTGTGCAATAGGAGAACTTATAGAAAGATTTATATATGCCTCCCCAATTCCCAGTTACATATTTATTCCTTGTTGTAGTGTAATTTTTTTAAATGTATAATTTCTGGTTATATAGATACTAGCAACAGCAAAATGAAAGAACTCCAATCCTAAACCAAAACATTATGTCATTATTAATTATTATTCTGTATCTATTTGTACTGCCACGTTGCCTAGGTGGACCAGGGCTCCATTGTGCTTACTCTAACACAGAACAAAAAGATAATATCTCAGAAAAGACCTAAAAGTAAGATATTGTGGCTTCTTCCTCCTTTTCATAGATTTTTCAATAGATTGCAAGACCAGAAGGGACTATTATGATCCTGTTCTCCTATTGCACAAGCTAATGTGGACTGTTTTTCTCTCAAATGATTATATGTTTCTTTCCCACACAGGGTTGGATCCTTGTTATGAACTTCACGCATTTTTATATTCTTGGACCCTGACCACTACTTACATCACACTAGTCCTGTTGTTTGAGGCCATTAATCCAGAGGAGAAAGAGGAATTGGTCAATTATACATCTATGAGTTACCTTAGGACTCAGTCCTGCAGAGATCTGGAGGTGGCTATGTTAGTGCAAGTTGAGAAGTTGCTTATCTCCTCTAGACCCAGAAACTGGAGTAAAGTAATCCATCTTGCTCAGCAACTGGGCAGTTTGTGTCTTAAGCACTTGCACGAGGGAGTAAGATGGCATCCGGTGCACCTTTACTTCCTTGTGCTGGCACACAATACCACCGCTTCCAGGGTGTGGAGAGAAGCAGGCTCTACAGAGGCATTACACCCCACCTTGTCAAGTGGGCATACATTTATCAGGCATGTTGGGAAGCATATGGTTCTCTGTCCATGCATCTTTGCAGTGTGCTCCCTCCCCAGGTGACAGTCTCCCTCCTAGACTGCTCCGGGGCAGCACAACTCGTTGCCCTTTACCCCAGCAGACTGCAAACTGAGTGATAATGTAGCCAATGGCATCATGGCTGAAGTGCCAGGAAGCCTAACTCAGAAGGAATGACTTTATTAAACTGGACCTGCTCCTACTGGCTTTGTGTGCCTTCAGGTCCTTTAGCTCACTAGCACATGATTTGCTTAGTCTGAAATGTTGATCCTCATTGCTTCACTTTCCAGACTGAGATGTCTTGTGCACTGTGTTCCAGGGGTTTGTGGTTATCTTTGCTTATGGTCAGTACTGTTCGTGGTGGGTTTTGCCAGAATGCCTATGCTGTTGGTGAGCACCTGCAGCAAAGCACTGTTAAAGGGTGAGACTTGTAGCAACCTCCATAGAGCAACATGGCTGCAGTGGACTAACTGAAATGTTTGTGACCTCACAAAGTACCAAGATTCTAACCCCACCCCCAGTGACACAATCATTCATAGAATATCAGGGTTGGAAGGGACCTCAGGAGATCATCTAGTCTGACCCCCTGCTCAAAGCAGGACCAATCCCCAATTAAATCATCCAACAGATTTTTTGCCCCATATCCCTAAATGGCCCCCTCAAGGATTGAACTCACAACCCTGGGTTTAGCAGGCCACTGCTCAAACCACTGAGCTATCCACAGTCCTATTTGGCAACCAAAATGCTGGGGACAGACAATTTCAAATTAGAGCTATTTTAAGGACCACATTCTCTCTCTTAACTTGCCCTTGGATGAGTATCTCATCAGCCCTATCCCTGGCTGGCAGATAGAGAATACTCCTTACCTATTAACTAACAACTTATATTTATGCACAGAGCACTCTTGTAAAACATCAACCTATTATTCCTATTCAATAAACACACCCTTTTAAAACCTTTTCACCTTACATAATAAAAAGCAGTCTATGTGCCAACACAGCTTCTAATAAAACAATCATAAAATGAAAAGCTGCAGAACTATTAATGTCTTAGAAATATCTTAGTCTCTTTGGTTGGCCCCTTAGCCAGGATCTGCCCCTCCTGCTTCTCCTTCTTTTCCTCATTCTGTTCTTTGCCATATGCTCTCTTTGGAAGTGGTCTGTTCTGGTTATGGGTCCTGTGGGCCTTGACTTGCTGCTACATTGATGCAAATCATCTGCTAGTCTGATGTCTCTCTTGGAGTTCTATAATCCCAATGCTCTTAGAGATTTTTTTCCTTGAGTTTTATGGTAAAAGTAAAGCTTAAGTGGGAAGCCCCAGTGGTGTGGATATTGGCCTGACACACTACTTCTCAGCTCCTTTCTCATTCTTAATGTGAGGAGAGAGTTTGGGAAAAAAAAGCCACTCTTTATTCCTTACACTTCCAATGGAGCACGCTGTTATCTAATGTAGCTCATTAAAGGTGACCTATACATTATTTTTTAAAAAAATTGGATTGTATTTTTTTCTTTTCTTTTTTTCTGAAGAGCCCTGAAAGGTTTCTTCTTATTTTTTTTTTTCTGTTTGTTTTTTTTTTTGCCTTGGAAATATCAGGAATCTAACATCTGATCTTTCCCAAGTTTTGTTAGTCGACCACTGAGAAGCATGATGATATTTACTATGTTCTCTTACTATACTGAGGCTGTTAATTATGTTAATATTAATTAGCCATTGACATTAAATGGATGTCAAAAATAGTTTTATACAGTTGTACTAAATAAGTTTTAAACAGCCTGACTAAAAATCCCTCCTTCTCTTAATACAGTGGGCAGACCTAAAAAGTCATTATTGGGTTAGAGATATTTCTTGAAGTTTCCATTATATGTATAAGAAATATTGCTGGAAAATTCAATATCTGGTATTCCCCAAGAGTATTACTGGAACCTGTGATATCTCTAAAACCAGAACGGACTTTTTAGCCTAAATCCACTGTTGCTTTACTTTCACTGTCTTGTGTCTTACGACGGCATCATTTACATTTGGTCTCCAGGAATCATTATATTTGCCAGGTTAGACACAAGCTGAAATACTAATGCAATAAAAGGTGGTGGGGAAGGGAGCGGAGTCCCGGAAAAAAATGTGTTGTTTTTTTTCTTTTTTCTCTTTTGAAGCGGAACAAACTGTCAGGCCCTCCTGACACATCATCGGAGGAATTTTTTTCCACTTTTCAGGTCAGCTCTAAGTGATCCTCATTCTCATTCCTGACAGTAGTGTGGCTGGACAACCATATCCCCAAAGCCACAGGTGGCTGTGGAAACAGTGCAAGGCGTGTTCTGTAAACACAGGATATTTTGCTGTCTGTCCCTTTTCTTAGCAAGAATTGTACATATTTTGTAGCATTCCCCTTTTTATCCCAAGCCCTATCAACCTTAAGGTATTTATTCTCTACCTCTTTTACAAATTTAATTTGATAGGTCTTCATCAGATGTCACATGTCAGTTCAGACTTGTACATTCTGAAAACAAGGGCCAAAATTTTCCGAAATGGAGGTCTAAAATTAGGGTTCCGAATTTATACTTAGCCACCTAAATAAATGGCTTGATTTTCCAAAGTGCTGAGCACTCAGCAGTTTCCACTGAAGTCCTTGTGTTATGGGAAGCACTTTTATCTGCATATTATTGTTGGATGATTCCTTTTTCTACTGATGAAAGTTATATTGTCTTCACAGAGAGAATTAGGTTTAATGTGTTTCTTCCATGCCTCATCATCCATCTGGACTGCTTGGGAATTTAAACTTGTTGTGTGTTTGCATAGCAGCCATGTCTACACGAGGAGTGCTTTGCCAGAACAACTTTACCAGTATACTGTAGTATACTGTAGCAGCAAAACATTCCTCAGGCGGATGCAGTTTATACCAGCAAAATTGCACTTTGGCCATAATAGCTGGTTCTACACTAAGGATCTCTACTGGCCCAGCTATGTCAGTCAGGGAACACAACTCTTTACACCCACAACCAACATAGCTATACTAGCAAAACTTTGTAATTTAGACCCGGCCTTAAACTCTGTTTTTAATGTATCTGTTGAGCTCAGAAGTTAGTGGCTGGTTGAGATAAGGCCACTTCCACAAAAGGAGAGCATTAAAATATTGGGCATGAGAGATGTTGATTTGACTTTGCTTCACCTGGCATCATTTTAAAAGTTTAGGGAAATAAGTCAATTGTAAAAATACTATTTGTAGTGCACCTCAAATAAACAAAATTATCTAATCATCCAAGGTAAGCTGGGCCAAACCCTCGAGTGGCATAAATCAGAACTTCAGTAAAACTAAGCCAGTTTACACCAGCTATAAATCCGTCCCTCTATGTTTGTTTTTGTTGTTGCTGTTTTTCCCTTTTTTTTCTTTTAAATAAGAGTTTGTATCCCACAAAATTCCAGTTTAGCGTGAGTCAGAGGAAACTGGAATTCTAAAGCAGCACTAATACAGCTTCATATGTTGCCGATGTTTGGAAACACGTCTATGTGTGACGGAAATACTCTGCTTATCTTGTATCAAATGGGTTTGGAATGGATTTGGAACCTTCTAAATTGGTTTGGAAAGAATGCAACCATCCCCTTTAAATTATTAACAATTTTTAATCTGCATCCCTTTCCCCATGTTATAAACACTTGAATCTAGGCTGCCAAACGGAGTGTGATACTTCAGAAGGAATCATACCCAATATGGTGATGCTCATCTTTCAAGTCCCTTTGCATATCACAGAATCATAGAATATCAGGGTTGGAAGGGACCTCAGGAGGTCATCTAGTCCAACCCTCTGCTCAAAGCAGGACCGATCCCCAATTAAGTTATCAAATATCCAAATCAGCATTTTGAGCAGTCTTTGAAATTTAAAGTTAAACAAGTTGAAAACTGTTTTTTCTTGAATTCATGTAGTTTTGATAAATATTGATGGCAGCTTGGTTGTATGGTCCTCTCTACTGTAACTCTAATGCTACTGGAAATATACCTGAGATTACAGCTGATTAGCTGTATTTATATAGTAAATTATTTCAGTTTTGAAATGGCTTTTTTTTGCACAATGTATTATGTATTTTTGACCTTATAACAGTGAATCAGTAGTTAATGACAGGTATCTCAAAGTAATTTCTCTATTACTATCCTTTTTTGTGGTGCTTCAGTGTCTGCTCTGATTAATAGATTCAAGCAGATATCACCTTAGAGTTATATATGCTTCCAGCAGTTGAACATTTTTACATATATAAAATGCTTTTAAAAGTGGCATGTGATTAAATCCCTCGCTTTTCATCCCACTTTCAGTCAGAATTACAGCTCACAGTCTGTTCCCATGTGGGACTAATTTCTTCTCAATTAATTTTTGAGCTAAGCATGGCCTGAAATCATTTTGAATTATTGATGTGTGAGTTTTTTTGGAATATGAACTATTTTATTAAGAAGCAAAATGTATTTTCTGTTTTAAGATCCATAACAAATAAAGTTTAAAAAAAGTAAACATTTATTCATAAACACCAGAATGAATGTAAATCCTATTGATTGTTAGTGCATATGTTGGGTTCCAACAAATTACTCAAAAGAAAGACATACAGTAAATCTATAGTGTATTAAACAGGGGTTGGAGGAGGAGAACACTGATTTTTTTAAAAGAAGAAATGGAAACAAAACTGATCCCTTCTTAGGAAGCTGGCCTTTCATGTGCCCCCTCTAGCCAATTGGGAGACATCTCACCCTGGGTTATCCAATTGTACAATGGTCATCCCGTGGCAAGGCCACACCCCTTAAAAGCACAAAGAACTTGTTTGCTGTTGGGCGGTGGAGCAGCCCAACCCAAGATTCCCTGCTCTCCCTCCCTGTGTTGCATGAAAAAGCAGAGCTACTTGGGCAGTTTAGGAGGCCGTGGGAAGTATGTTGGCATGGGGCAAATATAGCTTTCCCTTTTATATTTGACAAAATAAAGTTCTGTGTCAGATAGAAAACATCCACCCATAGCAGAAAACACACATGCCTGGTATTTTACAGCCAGTCTATTAAATGGCTGAGTCTAGTCATTTGTGACATTACTAGTCCAGAAGCTTCAGCCTGCTGGGCTGAAGTAAATGCACAGGCCTTTGCGTGGTTACTGGCTCAGTGTCTCCGGCTTGCTGGTCTCACATCAAGAGACTGACCTCTGTGACATCGCTGGCTGAGTACTTTAGCTTACCAGGCTGATGTCAGGGCACAGGACTTTGTGGGCTCATGGCTCACCACTTCTATTTTACTAATCTGATATCAGTGAAGAGGTTTCAGTGACGTAACTGGCACAATATCTCTAGTTTGCTAAACTGATGTCAAGGGACAAGCTGCTGTGAATCCATTTATCCCACAACCCAGCTTGCTGGCCTGGTTTCTGATCTTGCCTGGCTCAGTGTCTGTAGCTTGATGGGCAGATATAAAAGCACGTGTCTTTGTGTGGTTAATGGCTCAACATGAGAGCTATAAAAAAAAGTGGGGTGAATCACAAAAGTTACAAAAATTTCTTATATTTTAAAAGTATGCTGACCTTTGCTTTAAATGTCAAGAAATCACAATACTTGAGGTGAGAAAGGTAGGACAGCATTGTGGAGCCAATTAGGAATTTATTAATTTGTTCGTTCTCTCAGATCATTTCCACATTTGGTCTTGGTTTCACTAAATTTTTTGAAGGTAGCTTCTGAACACTAAAATATGCTGGTAGAGGTTACAATCTAAATGATATATGATAGCCTTTAAAAATGTAACTAAGATGGATTTACTTATACAGAAAAACTGAAATACAAGGAAGAAGTTGATTTGTATCAGATTTATCACCTCACTTTCTGCTTAATATTGCATATCAAGGAGTAACACAGGATAAAAGGTGGGTTTTTTCAGGTTCTAATCTAAACGGTCAAGGAGACTGGCTTGGAGACTGGCCAAAGAGAAGGTCTTTTTTCTTGGTAAGGTTGACATGCCTCGTTTGGGAGATTTTCTTGGCTATGAAGAAATGCTGCTGAAAGTTTTTATGTTCAGCTTCTTTGGACCATCCATGGATTGGAGATTATGGTAAATAATATGGATAAGGTTAGTTTTCAACATTTAAAAAAGGACAGAAAGTTCCCCCTCCCACACTTCTTTGTTACTTTGTTACAAGTTAGAAAAGTGAATGGTCATATTGCCAGAGTGGTTTGAAGATTGCAGTTTAACTGTCACAAGCTGAATGTGAATTTCTATGCCAGAAGAGACCAGTTACGTCCATTTGTTTGTACATGCCACCAGTATCAAGTTTTAGCAATGCAGAAGAAACAAGAATTTTCCTTTATTAGTTCTAATTGTTTTTTTGGCCTGTTCCATTTTAGGTTTGGGCTCTAGTGGGTTTTCATTAACACCTAACTGGGAAGAATTAATATGGACTATCAGAAAGGAAATGTGTGTATCAGACATACTGTAATATGGTGTGTCACAAGAAACTCTTTTGATTTTTAATTTACCAGGAAACCTTTAATTAAGTTTCCTTTTCTCCTTAAATGTAATTATATGCCAGTATATCCAGGTAGGTGTCAGAGTCTGTCTTCATTTAGTGGAGCAGCCAGTAAACTAAAAAAGAGGAAGATGTGAAATTGGAGTTATTCTTTCACAACTAAAAGTGATTCAGAAACTAATGCATCCAGACATTTTCCTACTTCACTGCTGCCATAAAGCATTTAGTGACGTTCTGCTCTCCAGCACATTAAGTGTTGCTGTCTATGTGCTTCTCTTGAATATTGATTTTTGTTTGTGGAGTTCAGGTCCAAAATATTAAGAAATGTCCCTTTTCAATCAAATAAAAGTTATTTCACTTGCTATTCCATTAAGCTGAGAGTACGGGCATTGACAGCTACTCTCTTGTTCCATTGTACATAATGGCTATGATGGAATGGGTGAAAAAGTTAATGAAGAATGCAGAGGCATGTTGTATGATTTGGAGCAATATCTTTCCTACAAGCTTTCCTAAGTTTATGATAATTCATAAGAATCCACATTATTTAGATGGTGACTTGAAGGAGCTTCCTGCTTATTAGCCTAATTCTATTTCAAGGACTAATAAACTCAGAGGCTAATAACCAGGGTGTTTATTAGTCCAGCAGCACAGCAGCAGCAGATTCACCTGGCTATGCTGCAGCCATGGTGGCATGTAGACTGGACTTCCATCTTGAATCATCCCTTCCAAGTTCTCTTCCTTCAGGAAGAATCAGTGTGGTAGGATTTAGGCTTCTTAAATCCCTCAGAATTGCATCTTCCAAACTCCTTTTGCTCGACTTCCTTCTACATCGGTTCTATAAACCTTCTGTAAAAATATATCTTTGTCTGCACATTGGATTTGACCCCCACCCCCATTGCAGTCATCTGGTTTTCAACTGGTGCAAGACTGCAACTTGCCAAGGTCACCCAAGTATCTCCTTATTTGTGACAAAATCATACCTCTGGATGTTAAGGATACACCATAACATTTGACACTGAAAATTGTTCAGTAACTCTCAGTTGTTTAAATGGCCATCTTTCTGCTCCATATAACAGAGTTATCATCACTACTCCATTGACCACTTGTATCCTAATTGTCACATGGACATCCCACTGCCCACACAGAGGCCTTTCAAGATACTGAAATGTCACTGACAGAAGACCAATCTGACATATTACTTCTTGGTTATAGAAGCTCTTGTTGTCAACCAACTACTCAGAAAGCTAAAACTATTCACCCATTCAATGTCATTGCTATCTACATTGAGGGTCAGCAGGTCATTCATTTCTGTTTTGTTGGAGGCATGCATAGCTTTGGTTTTATCACCACTAATCTTAATTCCCATAGATTCTGCAGATTTTCACAGCTCTTTCGGCATTAACTATAGTTGGTCAGTGCTCTCTGAAAAACGAATATTGTCCACTATTTGAGATCCTTTAAAGATGAATCTTGACATTTCAGACTTCCTACTTGGCGGTCTCAGTCAGCTTTGTTATCAGATAATCTATTAGAACATTAGGTAATGTTGGTGAAAGACTGCATCCCTGGAATACCCCTGATTCCACGGAAAACCCATCTGTGGTCGGGGTGCTGTAATGATTTTTATAGTGGGGGTGCTGCTGATGGAAACTATGTATTTGGTGTTTGTTATTACTACTTCTAGCCAGGGGGTGCAACAGTACCCCTAGTTCCAGCACCACTGTCTGTGATACAACCATTGGCACTCACACAGATATATGAACCATAATATAGCTCCTCCACTAGGCATGCTAAGTGTTCAGGCATCCCATACTGGCATACCATCCCATACTGGCTAATCAATGCACTGAGTCAAAAACAGCTGCAAAGTCTATAAACACAATTTTAACTTCCATTTGTCATTTTCACAATTTTTCAATAGCATTCCAGAGAGGCTATATAGCATGGATGAACCTGTACTGAAACCATGGTAGTTGTCTCATTTTTGAGCTGAGGTGGTATTTCAGTTTGTTCAGTAGTATGATTAGAAACAACTTCCTTGGGACAGACAGCGGAGTTATTCCCCCATAATTTGAATAAACTGATCACTCTACTTTTTATTGAAAAAAAGGGAAGATGCAGCCTCTATGCCAATTTTCTGTAATGTGACCAATTTCCCAAACTTTTAAGACAACTCTATGAAGCCAGTGAAATAAATCCAGGCCTCCAGTCTTTAGCAGTTCTGATAAAATATTGGCAAGACGAGGTAGGTGCTTTATTGTTTTGTAATTGTTAGAAGAGGTGATGATTGTGGTCAGATGTCACTGGTCCATTTTCTGCTGGGTTCATTTTTGAATAACGTTGTAGTTTACATCTTGGTGAGGCTCTGTCCATCTATTCACAAAAATGCTCACAACAATGCTTAAGTTATGCATCAGTATCCTGGCAGTATGCTCCATCTTTTTCCTTAATTGGCATAGCCCAGGGGTGGCCAACCTGTGGCTCCGGAGCCACATGCGGCTTATCAGAAGTTAATATGCGGCTCCTTGTACAGGCACCGACTCCGGGGCTGGAGCTACAGGCGCCAACTTTCCAATGTGCCGAGGGGTGCTCACTGCTCAACTCCTGGCTCTGCCACAGGCCCTGCCCCCACTCCACCCCTTCCCACCCACCCCCCGAGCCTGCCATGCCCTTGCTCCTCCCCCCCACCCTCCAGAGCCTCCTGCACGCCACGAAACAGCTGATCAGGAAAGGGAGCTGATGGGGGGATGCTGACATATTACTGTGGCTCTTTGGCAATGTACATTGGTAAATTCTGGCTCCTTCTCAGGCTCAGGTTGGGCACCACAGCATAAACTGTGAGAATGGATGTGTAATTAAGACCTTCAAAGTTTCAAGTACACATTTCTGGTCATGTCTTTCAGAGGCTTCCTCAATGCACTGCACCATACTGTATCATCATTGATTACAATCATTCCAAAAGGCCTTAGGGACTGCTCATTCAAGACATTTATTTTCCTCCTCTCCTTACTTTCTTATCTCTAACCTTCCAGTGTATCCATTTGCACCGCGCCTCTTTTTTATTCTCCAATCATGTGTACTGCAATATTGCTTTTGCATTCTCCTTGGCCGCAGTTGCTCTCCAGCAATCTTTATGATAGAATCCCAAAATTCCTGGGATCTGGGGAGATTATTAATGCAGCATATGGTTAATACCTCATAATGGTAAGCAATTGAGTTATTATTAGCAGATATCTGTTTAAATATTAGAGAGCCATAGATGGCTTAAAAATAATGTTTTTTTTTTAAGATTGAAGATAAGATTTAGCAGTTTATAATAAATAGCTGAATCAAGAAGTAACACAGCCATTTTTGTTGTGGAGTGAGAGGATTCTGAAGGGTGCAATGAATCACAGTGCTGGATCTATAGGTATTACACTGTCACTGAAACCACAGTACAATTAGAACCCTCTTGAATAGGTTGGAGTCACTACAGTGAGTACAGAACACATACATTCTATTTCAGTAGCATTTAGAATATCAGGATGAAAATCAGTTCTCTTTTATATTGGTGTAAATCCAGAGTAGCTTCAGGATATTGTTTTCTTCCTTGTAATTTTCTTTTGCTTTCTCTTGTGCACTGTTACAGCAGAGATGTATACATACTCTAGAGACAATTTCCATTATGCAAGTTTAAAATCACCCAGTATCATAATTCAAATAGGAAAAAAAACCCCTAGACATCACTGCTAAAAACTGCATCTTCCAATTACACTTTATAAATAGAAGAAAAACAAAACTCGTCTATGTACAATGTCATGGACATAAGAAGCTAGACCCCCATATTCTCATCCCAGTAGTGATAACTCCTTGAAAACTGATTTATTTAGTGAAGTGTCTGAGGACTATAATTCTTCATACTTCATTATGTTGGCATACACACGCCATGCCATTCTAATTTGCAAGTGAGCATGATGTAATTTTAATGAAACATCAATCAGGGTAATTCAAAAGGATATGCTTGACTGTAAAAGAGCTATCAAATAATACTTAGCAATTATAGGGTGATTTTCCACTTCAAAGCTCTTCACAAATAGTAACTAATTCATCTGCATAGCCCCTCTGTGAGGAGGAGTATTAGTATCCCCATCCTGCAGACATACAGGTTAAGTGTCTTGCCCACGGCTACCAAGGGACTGGACATCAGAACTGAGATGTAGGATTTCCTGACTCGTAGGCATACTTTTGGACCACTAGGCAATATTTTTCTCTCTAAAAGGCAACCTTTATCATGTAGCCAGTTTTAACAAAGATATGTATGATTGCAATACCCTTATTGGGAGCAAACAAGTACTATAATGAATGGGTAGTATTTTAGCCAGTTGAATCTTATGGGATCTCTACAATAGAACAAATAGGTTAACAGTTAGCATTTAGTAGCCACATGTAATCCCAAGCTCATATATTTATAGATTCCCACAAGTGTCCTCGCTCATTTTAACACCTCAGTGCTGTTGCTTAGGAATACCCCATTGACACATAGGTGTTTAGAGGTAAAACCAACTACTTTGAAAAGACAGGATCTCATTGATACTTTTATTCCCGACTAGTTTATTTGTTTCAGTTTCCCATCTGCACAGAAAGTGGATGCCATTAAACATAAACATTCATTACCAGCACTAACCATGATATTCTTCTTTACTTAAAACAGGAGATACTAGAAACACTCTGAAGTGAAAAATACTGAGTATTTAATGGTGCGCATGTAGCACTCAGAAGGGAATGTCAGGGTTATATTTACCCACACCCTGTCCCCTTTAAGGAGAGGAGGTCAAAGGGGACAGCTTTGCTGGGAGCGTAACACTCATTGTGTTCTTATGTGCAAATACATTGCATTGTATTTGAGGCACAGTGGATATTTGATACCTAAAAATTATTCTGATTGCCATTCTAAATAGAGGGAAAATAGTACTAATTTTCTCTATTGAAAGTGGCAAACGGAATAATTTTTAGGTATCAAATACCCACTGTCTCTTATCTATTTTACACAGACACACACCCTTGAAAATTCATAGAGAGTAAAATATAATATACAAGTTACACACACACACCCTCTGTTGGAAATGCATAGAAAATAAAATATAATATACAAATCTTCTTGGTGATGAATCTTGCAGTGCTGGAGAAGTTTATGCAAATAATTGATGCAGCAAACATTTGATTTGACATTCTCTTAGGGATCTGTATATGATATATTTTTCAGTTTTCTTTCCTAGGGTTGGATGCTTCAGAATCACTCCAATATTCAGTAGAATCAGACTGGAAATATGAATTGTTAAATAAAATTGTTTTTTCATCCTCAAATGTTCAACAAAAGATAGTACAGTGAGTGAGTTATTAGGGTTGTATGAGGCTTGGAATGTCCATTTTATGGATTAATCACAGGATGGTTATTTCTAAATTTTCTGATCACAAGTGGCATGCATTTTGGATCAGTCAGGATTCCTATTTTCCCCTCATTTACCTTTGGCTAGTTTGTTTTGCATTAAATATAATCTCAAAGACCAACAAATTTCACAGGCTTTCTCCAAACATTCTTGTAGTATTGAGAATGTGAGATATGCCCATTGTAGTTTAACTCCAGCTTTTTCCGTTCACATTTGAGGAGACATTTTCCCCTGGACAGAAAAGGAGGAATTCAGTACTGTATGTGTAAAATTCTATTCACCCATGTTATGGGCAAGGTTCTCTGTACCACTTAAGTCCTGTATTGGGGATGCATTTGAAGTTTTGTGGTGCAGTGGCCAACAGGGGTGCCTGTCCATCCCTGCACAATGCAGAACAGGTTTCCATTCAGACCATACATAGTCTAGCATGGAAGACAACACTGAGGGAAAACCTGGGGTAGAGCTACAAATCCACATTGAGGCAGAACCAATGGCCTCAGTGAACTTCATGTGGAGAAGTTATGGCTACTGTCCAATAAACAGGCTGGAATAGTAGGTAGTGTAGATGGAGTGGCTATCACCCTCCATAGATACTATTTGATAAGTATCTGAGGACATTTAAAAAATCAGAATTAAAATTTCAGGTCCTTTAACCCCTCTGCCAAAGCTTTCTTCTCCAGTACCTATAGCTCAGACATTTTCCAGGGCTTTTTATTATCAAAACCTGGGAGATGAGTAAGATTTTAAGCAAAACCCCTTTCTACTATTAAGAAATCTCAGAGTGATTTTAGTATTCGCCATTGACAAGTTAGAGAACTTCAGTCTTTAACTAAGACACAATTTCCTAGTAGTGAGGATAATTAAAGGTAGTGGATTCACTAATTCTTGGAGTCTTTAACGTGAGATTAGACATCTTTCTAAAAATATGTTTTAATCCACTTTCTGTGAGAAATTCTACGTGCTGTGTGGCAAGGAATGGGTTGGTGGAGGTGTGGTCAGCCTGGATGTTCATGATGGTTCCTTCTGGCCTTTGAATCTGTGTATCTCTCTGGTCATTTTCTTCCTTCAGGGTGCCATGGATTGAACAGGAAGCTCTGAATTGCCCTCAGTGTGCTCATAACAATTGCATGTCTGCATTAGGCAATGATTATAATCAAATCACATGCTTCAGCCAGTCACCTGCAGGGTTCAGGGAGGATTTTTTTCACCCAGTTCACAATTGGCCAGATGTATTGTTGGAGGGCTGTTTTGATTTGCTCCCCACTTCCTCTGAAGCATCAGGGATTGGCCACAGCTGGAGATCGGGCACCAGGTCTTTTTAGATGTGTTGCATACATGCTCAGAGTCAAATTGATCACCAGATTTGGGGTCCAGAAAGAATTCTCTCCCAGCTCACTTTCCACAGTATGCATCCGATGAAGTGAGCTGTAGCTCACGAAAGCTTATGCTCAGATAAATTGGTTAGTCTCTAAGGTGCCACAAGTACTCCTTTTCTTTTTAGGTAAATAATGTAATTTAAAACTTTTGGAACCAGATCCTGAGTACACAAATCCTTAAACATCATCTTTTGTCTGGAGATGGCCTTTACTTTGCTGTGATCAAAACTGGAAAATTTATGCATATTCTGACATGCTCAACATTTAATTCATGCAGCCATACAGACTTGTGTAACATCTCGAAGTCATCTATCTCCCTTACTGGAATACTGAATACAACAGTCAAGGGACAGAGCATTTCTGGAAAGGCTCAGAGCATGATTTTACAAGAAAATGTACAACTAGAATGAAGACATCTGGGAACAGTTTGGGGATGACTTCAGATCTGGAACTGTTCATGTGAACTAGAATAATTTTGTCTGGCAGTTTTGATCTTGATTTGAACTTTGCTTTCTGCCAGGTGGGTAAACTACTCCCATTGTGGGGTGTACCATGGCATTTGTGGTTACCAGAGGTATGTTCTTCTGAATCCCTCTGCACTGGCATACTCTATGTTGTCTTCTTGGCTTGTGTGTACAACTGTGTGACTGAGCTTCTTATTTAGTATGGGAGTATTTCAAACTCTTTCATTATGAAAAAACCAGAAATAACATCTATGCATAAAATGTTAAGCTATTTCTCATGGGCCCCAAAATATTTCAGGATCTGGATCATCTTACTAGCATTTTTCTTATACTTTCTAATTGGTAATAATCTTTATGAAGTTTGGGAA
Source organism: Chelonia mydas (assembly GCF_015237465.2). Lineage (NCBI taxonomy): Eukaryota > Metazoa > Chordata > Testudines > Cheloniidae > Chelonia > Chelonia mydas. The sequence goes on from NC_057849.1 coordinate 128,668,504, forward strand.
ATAATATTTCTTCCCCAACTAATTTTGGCTGGTCCTATTTTGCAAACATTGTCCTTTCACCTTGAGTTTTAAAATAAGAAGCTATTTTTGTTTAATTTGCTGTTAGTTTTTACTGTTTAAAGTATATTTTTATTTTGCTATAGAACACAAAACAGGGATGACAGAATGGGAAGAAAGGACATATTTTGAGTTTTATTCTTCTTTTATTTAATCTGGTTTTACACTGGTAAAAGAGCATCAATGTGAACATCTTTACACCAGTGTGAGAGGAGACATGAGGCCTATTCTATATAGTTTAAAGGCTATAATAGAAAAAATCATAAATTCAGTTATCAATTCAATAATTAGTGATTTAAGTAGATGGGAAAAACTATGAGGGGGAATGTGAATGCAAGCACTTAGAATGTATTATGATGGGTGCTGCACAGAAAATCCGACACTAGATTAGAGTGATAGATCACATAAAAAAATCGCATTGCTTTACGTAGTAAATATACCATTGGTTGTTGACAGAGGACCATAAGGACAAAGAGTATTGAGAGATATGGGTTTTGATCTCATAGATATAATAGCTATTTAAAAAAAAACTGGGTGTCAGAGTGGTAAATTTTCTGCAGAAGGCACTGTACACACAGAGGTAGTCACCGTTATAATAAATAATAATAATACTTAGCTCTTATATAACAAACAACTGATCTACAGGAAATTGAACATGCACCTCAGAGCAGACTGTGTGGACCTGATTCTCCTTTTTCCTATCAAGGTTTTACACCAGTGTTATTCCATTGATTTCAGTGCGGTTACTCCTGATTTACACTGGTGGAAGAGAGAAGAAGATCCAGCCCTACGAGTGTATCACATTTGTTTTGAAAAAGGCACATTTTCTCACAGGCGTATCATACAGTAGGATGGTAACGCTTTAAAATGTGCTTTCCTGGGCAGATTAAAATAATGTTATGGAATATGACAATTTCTGCCAGTTTACAAAAATATTGGCAGTAAATTATGGAAATTACACTATGTGGAACTATTTGGTTACACACCTGAACACTCGCTATTATTCATGTTGGGATTGAATCAAAGTCAATGTGGGTCTTTCCATTGGGTTTTGGGTTAGGATTTTTAGGAGGTGTGCAAGGGAGAGCCCCACTTCTGTGATCTTCTGAAGTGCACAGCAATGTTCGTAACTACTCTGCACTTGAGAACATCTTCAGGGACTGAGAAAGGAGTATTGTAGAGCACTTGCCTCAACGTATGCACATCTTCAGGACATTTGTCACTGGGCAACTAAATTAGCCATAGAATCACCACAAAGCCTTCCTTAGTGGAACACTTGAGTTACTTAGTGAAAACTCCTGTACCAGTGAACACTGCATGCAAAACATATGCATATTTGGTAGGTCACAGTTGGGTTACTTCTTACTGAAGGATATTCCTGTGCTCTACAGCTCTTCTAAAAAAGTTACAAGAATGTTTTCACAATTTGTAAAATACATTTTTGGCCTTCATGTTGAAAAATGGCTGAACTGTTTTTACCCAAACTTTCAAATTAAATTTTCATTTGCACAGGGTCCAAGCCAGGAAAATATAAGACCAAAAGTTAGAAGTTTCTGAAAATTATAAGTAGTTATAAACAATGGCTGGCAATGGTATAGATTCCTAACCTTAATTGTAGAGATCACTTCTACTTGTGCTATAATCATGTAGTTTTGCAGCAGCACAGAAATATCAACTGTTAGTGTGAATCCTGCACTACTTGTAAAAAATATATATACTTTTGTCATTGAATAGATTTTGAAATATTTCTTGGCCCTACCTCTGATGTCATTCCACCATCCTTCTGGGATTTTTTCAAACAATCAAGAGCTAAACTCCTTATAGCTAGAAGTATATTATCCTTACCGTGTGAACATGCCACTTTCCTTACAGATAAATAGAATTATTTTGTCCTACTTTTGAAAGAAAAAGGATATAAATATTAACTAAAATATGTGAAATCCTGATTTTAAGGCAATTTTTATATAATATACTCTTAGACGCAGTTCTTACACATACTTATACAAATATGTAACTTTATCTATAGGATTAGTTCCATTGAATGCACTGAGACTATTCAAGTGTGTCAAGTTACTCACATATGTAAGTGTTTACAGGATCAAGGTCTTATGGGGACAAAAGAGTTCTTTCTGTTTTAAGGGTTGTACTGTGCCAATCACCACAGTATGTGTGTGCTTTCCAGGTTAATTAGATTGGCATAGCAAAGTCTCTAGTTCTATGTTCTATACATGAAGTAACATTGGAACCTTATCTCATGACATTTTGCTTAAAGAACCTTTGAAGAAAACTGGCAATAAATGCATCTGTGAGTTTTGTGGCCTAACTTCTACATAGAGTGCTTCCACCGACATGCACGGGCTGAAATTGTGGAAAAGCAGCATCACTTGCCCCACAACCTCAGCCGTGCAGAACACAATGCCATCCACAACCTCAGAAACAACTCTGACATCATAATCAAAGAGGCTGACAAAAGAGGTGCTGTTGTCATCATGAATAGGTCGGAATATGAACAAGAGGCTACTCGGCAGCTCTCCAACACCACTTTCTACAAGCCATTATCCCCTGATCCCACTGAGGGTTACCAAAAGAAACTACAGCATTTGCTCAAGAAACTCCCTGAAAAAGCACAAGATCAAATCCGCAGAGACACACCCCTGGAACCCAGACCTGGGATATTCTATCTACTACTCAAGATCCATAAACCTGGAAATCCTGGGCGCCCCATCATCTCAGGCATTGGCACCCTGACAGCAGGATTGTCTGGCTATGTAGACTCCCTCCTCAGGCCCTACGCTACCAGCACTCCCAGCTATCTTCGAGACACCACTGACTTCCTAAGGAAACTACAATCCATCGGTGATCTTCCTGAAAATACCATCCTGGCCACTGTGGATGTAGAAGCCCTCTACACCAACATTTCACACAAAGATGGACTACAAGCCGTCAGGAACACTATCCCCGATAATGTCACGGCAAACCTGGTGGCTGAACTTTGTGACTTTGTCCTCACCCATAAGTATTTCACATTTGGAGACAATGTATACCTTCAAATCAGCGGCACTGCTATGGGTACCCACATGGCCCCACAGTATGCGAACATTTTTATGGCTGACTTAGAACAACGCTTCCTCAGCTCTCGTCCCCTAATACTCCTACTCTACTTGAGCTATATTGATGACATCTTCATCATCTGGACCCATGGAAAAAAAGCCCTTGAGGAATTCCACCATGATTTCAACAATTTCCATTCCACCATCAACCTCAGCCTTGACCAATCCACACAAGAGATCCACTTCCTGGACACTACGGTGCTAATAAGCGATGGTCACATAAACACCACCCTATACCGGAAACCTACTGACTGCTATTCCTACCTACGTGCCTCCAGCTTTCACCAGACCACACCACATGGTCCATTGACTACAGCCAAGCTCTACGATACAACTGCATTTGCTCCAACCCCTCAGACAGAGACAAACACCTACAAGATCTCTATCAAGCATTCTTACAACTACAAATACCCACCTGCTGAAGTGAAGAAACAGATTGACAGAGCCAGAAGAGTACCCAGAAGTCACCTACTACAGGACAGGCCCAACAAAGAAAATAACAGAACGCCACTAGCCGTCACCTTCAGCCCCCAACTAAAACCTCTCCAACGCATTATCAAGGATCTACAACCTATCCTGAAGGACGACCCATCACTCTCACAAATCTTGGGAGACAGGCCAGTCCTTGCCTACAGACAGCCCACCAACCTGAAGCAAATACTCACCAGCAACCACATACCACACAACAGAACCACTAACCCAGGAACCTATCCTTGCAACAAAGCCCGTTGCCAACTGTGCCCACATATCCATTCAGGGGACACAATTACAGGGCCTAATAACATCAGCCACACTATCAGAAGCTCGTTCACCTGCACATCTACCAATGTGATATATGCCATCATGTGCAAGCAATGCCCCTTTGCCATGTACGTTGGTCAAACTGGACAGTCTCTACGTAAAAGAATAAATGGACACAAATCAGATGTCAAGAATTATTCATAAACCAGTCAGAGAACACTTCAAACTCTCTGGTCACTCGATTTCTGACCTAAACGTGGCTATTCTTCAACAAAAAAACTTCAAAAACAGACTCCAAAGAGAGACTGCTGAATTGAAATTCATTTGCAAATTGGATACAATTAACTTAGGCTTGAATAGAGACTGGGAGTGGCTAAGTCATTATGCAAGGTAACCTATTTCCCCTTGTTTTTTCCTACCCCCCAACCCCCCTTCCTCAGAGGTTCTTGTTAAACCCTGGATTTGTGCTGGAAATGGCCCACCTTGATTATCGTACACATTGTAAGGAGAGTGATCACTTTAGATAAGCTATTACCAGCAGGAGAGTGGGGTGGGGGGACAAAACCTTTTGAAGTGATAAACACCCATTTTTTCATGGTCTGTGTGTATAAAAACATCCTCACTGCATTTTCCACTTTTATGCATCAGATGAAGTGAGCTGTAGCTCACGAAAGCTTATGCTCAAATAAATTGGTTAGTCTCTAAGGTGCGACAAGTACTCCTTTTCTTTTTGCGAATACAGACTAACACGGCTGCTACTCTGAAACTTAACTTAAATTTGTCCATCTAATACTTATCTGATCTTTGAGACCTGGGAAGAGAATTTTACCCAGATAGCTGATAGCTCATGGTTACAATAATCTAACATCTCAAAGACATATTAACATTTTAAAATATATATTGTAATTTTTAAAACATGTTTAACACACAATAAACCCCCAGTTTGTAAAGGACTTACTGGGGGTGGGCTTGATCCAAAATCCCAGAGAGAGATTTAGATTTCAGTACAAAAGTTTCTAAAGCATTCACTCTCTAATGAATGTGTTTGGGTTATGCTAAGAGCTGGTTTGTTTGGTGGTTTTCCTTCTGTTTTTCTGAGAGCAAAGCAGCTAAAGATAGATATGGAGGGGCTGCTTCTTCACTTATCTTGGATTTTGGCTGTTGGGATTCACACCCCTATATTGGGGAGAAGAGGAGTAGAGTATACCTTCAAATTTTTGAGAGGAAGTGATCATATGATAATTTACATCCTATGGCCCTTGTCCATGCCTAACTCTAAGGATGTGAATAGCCCTTTTAAGTACCTCTACACTGCATCTAAGAGTGAGCCTCTCAGTCCAGGTCCACAGACTTGTGCTAGCAGGTTTGTGCTAGTGTGATAAGAATAGTAGTGTAGGCATTGTGGCTCAGGCTGGAGCTTGGGCTGCAACATCAAAGTGTCATCTACACAGCTAGGGCGAGCCCCACTAGCATGAGTCTGTGCAGCCAGGCTGGGAGGCTCACTCCTAGATTCAGTAGAGACAAACCTTTTAACTTTAGGCAGGTGTTAAAGTGCTTTGCTGGATGAGGGCTCTTGAGAGTGAACATCTTTACTTTTTTTCCCTTCAGTTAATCATTAGTCCTTATCCAAACTATGAAAAAACTGAGGGAAAAGGAGACAGATTTTCACACTTACCAATGTTTTTATTTCAGGGTAAAATACAGTAAGGCTCAGAGTTAGTTCATAAGTAGATGCAGCGAGAAGTGGCAGATTTATATAGAAGTTCCACATAGGAGCATGATGCATCAGCTCTGGTTAATGTATGTTTTTCTTTCTCTTTAACTGAAGCAATGATTGACGGAAAAAGAAGTAATCAATTCAGGGCTTGGATTCAGCTGGTACGTTGTAACAGCAGATCTTCCATGCTGTCGCCTTGTTCTCCACAACAGTAAGGCTATGGCTACACTAGAGAGCTTATAATGGCGCAGCTGTAAGCTCTCTCGTATAGCTGTTCTAAACCCAGGGGAGAGAGTTCTATCGTGGGCTTATTTACTCCAGCCCCCACGAGGAGCGGTAGGTATGTCGGTGGGAGACGCTCTCCTGCTGACATAGTGCTGTCCACACCAGTGCTTAAGTCAGAGTAAATGATGTCCATCAGGGGTGGCGAATTCACACCCCTAAGCAACAAAACATATGTCGACTTAAGTTGTCGTGTAGCATAGCCTAAGCTTTGATTGGTTATGGTTGCTGATATAGTGTAAAAAATGTGAGTCCAGTGAAACTGCTTCAGGGATGTCTGCCTGCATTTACAGAATCTCAAATAATAGCTCTGAGAGGTGTTAGAGGGCTTATTCCTTCACTCACTTACTTCCCTGGTCCTTCTTGCATGAATAAAGAGCAACAATACCCAAAGTCCAAAGGTGCAAACAATTCGATGTTTATTGGGGTGAACTTCCAGCAAGCATGATTCCAGTTTCCTTCCTTAGTGTCCCTCTTCCCAGTTCTGACACCACAGAGCCTTAACTGTGTCCCTGTTCCAATTCCCCCCCTTAGCAAAACATGATTCCGATTTACCACACTCCCATTCCCTGTTCCCATTTCCCCCCTTACTTCCTGATTGACTGCAGACTATATAGTAAAACCTGAGTCCTGCTTAGCTATACCTTAACCAATCATTTTCCTGAAATTTAACTAACCAATCCTGACATATTGTAACAAATAAATAAACAAATAAATTGGTTAGTCTCTAAGGTGCCACAAGTCCTCCTTTTCATATTGTAACATGATCATTTAACCAATCATATCCCACCACCTTAATTACTTTACACCCAGCAAAATTAATTATACAGCAGACAGAAACAATCACAGAACCAGACAGAGATTATACAAACAAACAATAGCAAAGTGGGAACTATAATGACAAAACAATACAGAAGTGAGGATTTCACATCTATTGATGTGTGAGTTCTTGCCAGACAGGATGTTATCAAACTAAGTTTCCTTTTACATCTTCTAGGCACTTCCCTTTCTCTGGAGGTGATAGGCATTATCAGGACAGGATTGTATTCCTAACAGACCAATAGCACCTTATTTCAATGTGACTAGTTTGGAATGTAAGGATGTGACCATTCACTTCCCAGCTTATGGCTGCCTCTGCTGTTTAGCCAAGCTCAAGCAGCCAGGAAAACATGTGTGATCATAATTTTGTTGTCTGCATAATCTGTGATTGTCGACTCATGCAGGAACAATTTATTTTGTAGGCAGACCTTGGATAAATTGTCTTCTCCAGTCTGACCACTCAGTCCGTTACTATAAAAGCCTTACTCAGGTGTGAAGGAGTCAAGTTGATTGTGGCTACACAGAGAGAAATAGCTTCAGTTTCTATTTAATTATATCTCAATATTTTCCTGAGAAATGCTACTCTGCCATTGTGTTTTTCTTTTGAATCATTTGTTTATTAAGTTTGTTTTCCTTACAAACCAGTAACTTTAATTCTCAAGATTGGACCTTGCCATAATTTTTCCAAAGGGATAAACCCAGAAACCTCACACATAATTCATGGTTTCATATGAAATCCAATGATTATAGATCCATTAATGATTCCTTCATGGTTCCATGTGGAACCAATAAGTCTGTTGGTTAAAGTTCTGTCTGTAAAACTTTAATGATTTGCTATGAAACATTAGAGCATTTGGCACAAACAATCTTTGAAAATGGCTATACGAAAAACTATTATCAGTTTCATAACTAATATGATAAAACCTATTTTTTTAAATATAAAACCACTTTTTTCAGCAAAAATATCCAAGCTGTTTTGACTTTCCCATTACTGTGAAGTTTTCTGGTTTCTCTCAATACATTCATACATTTTAAAAAGTGAGTTCTCATTTTATTCAAATTGCTACCTGTAAATTCATTGGGTTAACAAGTCAACCCTTTATTGTTTTTTGAAAGCCAAATTTCAAGTCAAATATCAAGCCAGAAGCACAAGGAAATACACATGTGTAAGAGCTGCATGGCTGTGTTATAATTTAAAAAACGGCTGTCCACAGAAGATGAAAAATAAGGATGAATTTGTAAGGAAAACACCAAGTAAAATGTTGAAAGTCTAGAGAGATGGCAAATGAGCTGATATTTTTATCATCTTAAAAACTTCCAGGTTGACATCAGTGTATAAAATAAAGACATGTTGCGTAGATTAAATTGGTGTACAAGTAATAAAATAAATTTTAATAGTGAAATTTACTTTATGACCATTACATTTATTTCCATCTAGGCTTTTTCCATTAATTCATCTATTGGGCAGAACTTTTGCTGTCGCAAATGTCACCACACAGGCAAGATGGTAGCTGTAACAGTAACCAGAAATAAAGTTTGTTCCCTGCCAGCACCTCTGTGTGTCAGAAAGAGCTGCCTCCTCTTTCTAGAGTAATTTTCAATTATCTGTTCTTAAATATAAAAATATTAGTGATTTAGTAAATATCAAATGAATATTGTTAGGGAAAGTGTTACCTGGCGGTGCTGTTACACAGTCTTCCAACTTCTTTTTCTTAGTAAGCAAAGACGTTTTGACCCTTGGGAAGACGAGCTGTGTTGTTTGTTTTGGGCTATGCAAGGTTTTTGTTTGTTTTGTTTTTGTATAGAGGCAGCTGTGGGAGAGAGGGAATCGTGCAAGGAGGAAGGGAGTTTGCTTTCTGCCTTTGGCTCTGATTAGAGTCAGTTCTTCAGGAAGAGTTGCTGTCTGAGACAGGGCCGGCTCTACCGTTTTTGCCGCCCCAAGCAGGACGTCTGAAGACAGAAGCTGCCGCCGAATTGCCACTGCGGCAGCCTGGGGAAAGAGGTTGCCATTGAATTGCCGCTGCCGCGGAAAGACGAGAGACCGCCCTGATGGCACACGGACTGCTGCCCCTTTCACAGTGCCACCCCAAATACCTGCTTGGAATGCTGGTGCCTGGAGCCGGCCCTGGTCTGAAAACTAAGCATCGGGGTTGGGCTGAGATTTCTGATGAAGGGGATTTTCCCTCATGCTTGTTTGAATATCCCATTTCAGGACTGATGAATGTGTAAATAAAGCAAGTTGCACTTAGAATATACTGACATTCTGCATCACTGATTTCTCTTCCACTGGAAATCATGACTTGCAAGGCCCTGGAGATTGGTGACCGCTCAACAGAGGAGGGACGCTGGTATTAGAAGAGTACACTGGTATCAGAAGAAGGGAACAATATCTTATTCAGTGCTTACAAGAGCAGCATTGTTTCTTCCCTATTCACACTGAAAGAGTTAAAATTATTAGAGGCCTGTCTATCTTGAAACATTTGTTCCTAACTTTCTAATTGATTCAGTCAACTATTTTGCTTCTTTGGTTTTGGTAAGGAGCCATTAATCTGGTTCCAGTTGAATGTCCCAAAGAGACATCAGTTGGGAAGTCAGTCATTTTTTTGTGAGGTGTGTGTACTCAGTCTGTGAGCCATGACCTAATTGTATATAGCTGCGTGGGTCTCTTTTATACTTTATGGCAGCTAGCATTGCTCATACAGCTTGAATGATTTGTTTAACTCCAGTCTCAAGAAAGCAGGCATTGAGGCAACAGTGAAAGGAGGATTTTAAGGCTGTTGTATGAGGAAAGAGATTGTACATTAGATCAAGCACAGTGTTAACCTACTGTTGTAAAAGGTATCCTTTGTCAAAAGCAGTCTGAGATAGTCTGTCTAGTTAGAACTTTACAGCTAGGAATAGTGATGGGCTGTGATTTCTGATTGGGGGAGAAGGTTGCGCATCTGACTTTCTATTACCACTAGTTAAAATTTTCCCAAATCTGATTTTTCAGGAAAATTGTTTCAACATTTTGACTTTTAATGAAAAACAGAATAGTTTGATGGGGGGAGGGGGCGAGGATAATGCAAAATTCATTAGTTTTTTTAATCTAGTTTGAAATTTGGACAAAGTATTGTTCAGATTTTTAAATTTGGAAAAATTTCTACCAGCTATCAGATTGAATTTCTTTGAAATTGCAAAATCCTGATCAAAAATGTAATCACATTTTAATTTTTTTTTAAAGGTGGGGAGAGACATTAACATTTTTGCAACAAATATTCCTGGTTGTTGACTCACTCTGCTTGCTAATTTTCCAAAGGTCACTATTAATGTGAAGTTCAAGTTGAGTAGGGTTAGTGGCCCAAGATCATGGCCCTGGAATATCACTGCCAGAAGGCAGCTGTTGTGGGGAAAACATTACATTTTCAGCTAAATAGAACTCCCAGAAATACTGTACGCTGCTTTCTGGTGACATTCAAGGTAGTGGTGTTCAGGAGGTCAGGTAGTCAAAACACAAGTAGGGAAAACTGATCTCTAAACACTCCTCTCTAAACACAGAAGGCAAAAAAATGTTGGACACAGCTTTGGTTATCTACAAAAAACATTGGAACAAGTAACAACAGAAGCAAATGAATAAGGCTTTGTGGAAAACTGTGTTGGAAAAATCCTTGCTCGGAATTTTTAAAAACTCCATGATATTAAACAGATGTATTATTATAGTACTATAGTTTAAACCATAGAAGAGAATGTATTAGTGTGTATTGCATATATAAAATCCCCCCCTTTTCCTCCCCACACACACACTTTTATCCTGATTTTTCAGATCTGGAGGCAGTTTATTGGCAAATCCTGACATTAATAAAACTGATGTATCTTGAAAAAAATCTCACCCCAAAACAGTAACACATAAAGGGCTAATCTGTCAACTCTTGGAGCCTGATTCAGATCTATGATATCAACATCAAGCTGTTGTTTTCTGGAGACTAGAACACCCATGGAGAAGACATTTCTGATGACTACCCTGGCCCTAGGATGTCTTGTCTAGCATGGATCTCATGAGCTTTTTCCAGGCAATCTCTGGACCTCTACACTATGGTGGATACATATGAAACTTGATACTCTCCCTAGTGGTATGCACTGCATAAACAGAAAACATACCTTTTCCCAGATGAGCTGCCACTTCCTCAAAACAGAAATCATTACTTTCCTATCCTTCCCCTGGAAGACTAATTTACCAACCTCCTTCCCACATAGCAGCTCATATTTCCAATTTCTAAGATGTTCTACAAATGAGTCATCCAGGTGCAGGACCAAAGCATCAACAATCTGGTGAAGCAATGCAACCATGTGCTGGCCTTCAAACTCCAAAGTTAGACTCATAGACTTTAAGGTCAGAAGGGCCCATCATGATCATCTAGTCTGACCTCCTCACAGAATCTCACACACACACCTGCTGTAATAGACTACTAACCTCTGGCAGATTTCCTGAAGTCCTCAAAACATGATTTAAAGACTTCACATTACAGAGAATCCTTCATTTATTCTGCTTTAACCAGCAAGTGACCTGTACCCCATGCTGTGAAGGAAGGTCAAAACCCTTCAGGGTCTCTGCCAATCTAACCCAGAGAAAAATGACCTTCCTGACCCCAAATATGGTGATCAGTTGAACCCTGAGCATGTCAGCAAGAGCCACAGCCAGACACCTGGGAAAGAATTCTCTGTAGTAACTCAGAGCCCTCCTCACCTAGTATCCCATCTCCAGCAGTTGGGGATTTTTGCTACTAGCAGTCACATATGGGCCACATGCCATTGTAGGCAGTCCTAACATACAATCCCTTCCATGAACTTATCGAGCTCAGTCTTAAAGCAAGTTATGTTTTTGCCCTTCACTGCTCCCCTTGGGAGGCTATTCCAGAACTTCCCTCCTCTGATGGTTAGAAACTTCCATTTAATTTAAAGCCTAAACATATGTCAACTTTAGATCCAATTGTTCTCATGTCAGCTCTGGTGCTTAACTTAAAAAAACTCCTCTCTCTCCCTGGTATTTATCCCTCTGATGTATTTATAGAGATCAGTCTTGGTTGGGTTAAATAAGCCAAGCTCTTTGAGTCTCCTCTTGTAAGGTACATTTTCCATTCCTCTGATCATTCTAGTACCCTTCTCTGCACCTGTTCCAATTTGAAAACATCTTTCTTAAACATGGCAGAGCAGAATTGCACACAGTATTCCAGATGAGGTCTTGCCAGTGCCTTGTACAGTGATAATAACAGTTCCCTATCTCTACTGGAAATACCACACCTGATGCGTCCTAGGATTTCAGATAATGTATCTTCAGTGCCTTGTATAATAGTAATAACACTTCCCTGTCCCCCATCTCCCTCCCCAACCACCCAGGACACCTGAACCCACCAACAGATTCTGCCAGATGAAATGTGAAGGCCAGAGACTAGAATGTTTGTGGCATAGAACTCTTCACAATCTCTTTGATGTATGGAAATGTACTACTCTGGAGAAAACCCAAGAAAACTCCTCTGTCATAGCATTTGTAAAGTTATGACCAAAGGATCCATTCAGAGTAGTCAGTCAGTTAGTCAGCTTTAATTGCTTCTTCCAGAGTTTATATTCCAGTGCTGCTTTCAGTGAAGAACTCTCATCTTAATTTGCTAAAAAGATCAGGCCCTAACAGAGTTAGTTATGTGGTTCATTAAATCCTAACAGCAGTGGAAGGGGTAACACTTCAGTTATTCCCCTAAAATATATCCAAAGAATGGGGATAGATAGCTACTCCTTTTCCTCAAAGCCATCCAATGTGGCATTCCTTGGGGATCAGTTATTTACATATATTTGAAACTTCTGGGGACAATCATGGGATGCTACTGGGAAAAATATGCTGATGACATTCAGTTTTACATCTCTTACTTAGCAGATGCTACTTAAAATGTCTGATTTTGTATATGTGTATGACATTATGCAGCTGTCAGTTATGCACCTGCTGTAAATAGCTGTGGCATAGATACCCACTTTGCAGTGCAATTACAACATTTGCAAATGGTATTGCAGAAGTAAGGTAATGGTATGCAACCAAAACAGGACAGATGCACTTCACCGCTGTAACTTATCTCGTTAAATCTATGTAGAGAAGGCTAAAGAGGATTGTAGAGGATGCATGGTATAGATAAAAGGCAGGCACAATTGGCAAACAGGCATGATTAAAAATGATGTTATACATTCTGTTTTCAGATATTCTTTGTCTTTTTCTTTCCCACTTGCTAACTCTGGGAGAGGTATAAATTATGACAGTCGGATTTGCACCGCAGTTTAGTGATTATGAACTTGTCAAGAAGATATTAATAGAAGGCAGAAGAAGGCTTTCCACCAAAATCAGCTGGTACTAGCAACTCTTTTTTATGGTGGATGTAAGCATTAAAATCAAGTTCCAAATATATATGCATGCAGTCAATGTACAACTGTGAAAATGGTACAATGAATAAGGTTAATATCTTGGGTAAATCCTGACAGAAATTTGTTCTCTCATTTGTTGAAAACACAAGGTAATTTCAAATTCAACCTAAAATATCAAGACAACTGGCAATTCAAAGTTGTGGAGACTATTTCAGCATAGAGGCAAAGAGGAGGATACTTTTGTGTGTGCGTGTATCGGGGTGGGAGTTAGCATCAATTTTTGCTGCTTTCTTTTTACTGGGGCTAGGTATTTGGTAGGATATATATGGATTTAAAGTAAGTTATTATCGGTGACCCTCTTTTTGTCCTTTAAAATGTAGAACATATAACATTCCAAGAAGATAATTTGTTCATTTAGCTATCTAGGCAACATGTCTGTAATGGGGGAAAAAGTGTAGAATTCTTTAAAATGTGCCTGATTCATATATCTTAGCTGCATCTGCTGCCTTGACATTTAAACAATTGCAGCTTCACTTTAAGCGGTCATTATTAACTGTCAACACAATTCCATTTGACTTTAATGAGAGAGTTTACTGCCGTGGAAGCCTTCTGCCCTACGTTATTTAAAAACAGCTTCCAAAGATGTTTTCATAAAGTGTAAGCAACTTTAAAGAAAGGTAGTATTAATAAACAGTGTCAGACTGGATCAATTAGTGTAATCATCTGTGTCCTCACTTGATCATCATTTTTGTGACTGTGGTAGGATTAAAACATGCTAAAGACGAGGGACTGTGGGCTCAGAAATAGCAGGCCCCGAGAACATATACCAGCCTCAATACCAGCCTCAACTCTGGTTGACAAATGGTGTTCCTCAGAGATAAAAAGAATCAACATCCTTTTCTTGGCTCTGAACATACAATCAGGGAGAGAAGGGATTTCTTTACATGTCTAAATGCATTAAGGTGCATGGATGAGACAATGGTGTAGGGAGGAGGGGTTAACATTTATTAGGAACTGGGGAAACCTTTGGAAAAGGGGGAGCCTATACAGGAAGGATGGGCTCCACCTAAACCAAAATGGAACCAGATTGCTGTCTCTTAAAATTAAAAAGGTCATAGAGCAATTATTAAACTAAGGGCTGAGGGAAAGCTGACAGGTGTGGAGGAGCATGTGGTTCGGACAGAAACGTCTTTTAGGGGAGGATCTATTAATGGAGATTCCCTATGTCCTAGTGAGAAAGAGAGGATGGAAGATGATAAAATATGGGTAGGATCTGATGAGAAACAGTCAAATGAAAAAAAGTCTCATTCAATTACATCATGCAATGGCAGACAGCTAAAAAGTGACAAGTTTTTAAAATGCTTATATACTAATGCTAGGTCTAAATAATAAGATGGGTGAACTAGAGTACCTTGTATTAAAGGAGGATATTAATATAATAGGCATCACAGAAAGTTGGAGGAACGAGGATAGTCAATGGAACAAAGTAATACCAAGGTACAAAATATATCAGAAGGACAGAACAGGCTCATGAGGGAGTGGTATTATCTGTGACAGAAAGTGTAGAATCAAATGAGGTAAAAATCTTAAATGAACCAAACTGTACCATAGAATCTCTATGGATAGTAATTCCATGCTCTAATAATAAGAATATTCCAGTAGGGATATATTACCGGCCACCTGACCAGGATGATGATAGTGACTGTGAAATGCTCAGGGAGATTAGAGAGATTATTAAAATAAAAAACTCAATAATAATAATGGGGGATTTCAGCTATCCCCATATTGATTGGGTACACATCATCTCAGGATGGGATGCAGAGATAAGTTTCTTGACACCTTAAATGATTTTGCTTCTTGGAGCACCGCGTCCTGGAACCCACAAGAGGAGATGCAATTTTTGATTTAGTCCTGAGTGGAGCACAGGATCTAGTCCAAGAGGTGAATATAGCTGGACCGCTTGGTAAAGTGACCATAATATAATGAAATTTAACATCCCTGTGGTGGGGGAAACACCACAGCAGCCCAACACTGTAGCATTTAATTTCAGAAAGGGGAACTACACAAAGAAGAGAACATTAGTGAAACAAAAATTAAAAGGTACAGTGCCAAACATGAAATCCCTGCAAGCTGCATGGAAACTTTTTAACGACAACATAATACAGGCTCAACTTAAATGTATACCCCAAAATAAAAAACATAGTAAGAGAACAAAAACAGTGTCACTGTGGCTAAACAACAAAGTAAAAGAGGCAGTAAGAGACCAAAAGGCATCCTTTAAAGAGTGGAAGTTACATCCTAGTGAGGAAAATAGAAAGGAGAATTTACTCTAGCAAATGAAGTGTAAAAATGTAATTAGGAAAGCCAAAAAAGAATTTGAAGAACAACTAGCCAAAGACTCAAATAGTAATAGCAAAAAAAAATTAAGTACATTAGAAGAAGGAAGCCTGCTAAACAACTAGTGGTGCCACTGGGCAATCAAGATGCTAAAGGAGCAGCCATTGCGGAGAAACTTAGTTAATTCTTTGCATTGGTCTTCACGGTTGAGGATGTGAGGGAGATTCCCAAACCTGAGCCATTTTTTTTAGGTGACAAATCTGAGGAACTGTCCCAGATTGGTTTCAGAGTAGCAGCCGTGTTAGTCTGTATCCCCAAAAAGAAAAGGAGTACTTGTGGCACCTTAGAGACTAACAAATTTATTTGAGCATAAGCTTTCGTGAGCTACAGCTCACTTCATCGGATGTATGCAGTGGAAAATACAGGGGAGATTTTATATACACAGAGAACATGAAATAATGGGTGTTACTATACACACCGTAACAAGAGTGACCAGGTAAGGTGAGCTATTACCAGCAGGAGAGCGGGGTGGGGTGGGGGGAGGGAACCTTTTGTAGTGATAATCAAGGTGGGCCATTTCCAGCAGTTGACAAGAATGTCTGAGGAACAGTAGGGGGGAAAATAAACATGGGGAAATAGTTTTACTTTGTGTAATGACCCATCCACTCCCAGTCTTTATTCAAGCCTAAGTTAATTGTATCCAGTTTGCAAATGAATTCCAATTCAGCCGTCTCTCATTGAAGTCTGGTTTTGAAGTTTTTTTGTTGAAGAATTGCCACTTTTAGATTGAGGAGTTATTAGAGGATATTTTGGAACAAATAGATAAACTAAACACAAATAACTCACCAGGACCAGATGGGATTCACCCAAGAGTTCTGAAGGAACTCAAATGTGAAATTGCAGAACTACTAACTGTAGTCTGTAACATAGCATTTAAATCGGCTTCTGTACCAAATGACTGGAGGATAGCTCATGTGACGCCAATTTTTTAAAAGGGCTCCAGAGGAGATCCCCCCAGTTAAAGGCCAGTAGGCCTGACTTCAATACAGGGCAAAGTGGTTGAAACCATAGGTAAAGAACAAAATTGTCAGACACATAGATGAACATAATTTGTTGGGGAAGAGTCAACATGGTTTTTGTAAAGGGAAATCATGCCTTACCAATCCACTAGAATTCTTTGAGATGGCCAACAAGCATGTGGACAAGGGGGATCCAGTGTATATAGTGTATTTAGATTTTCAGAAAGCATTTGACAAGGTCCCTCACCAAAGGTTCTTACGCAAAATAAACTGTCATGGAATAAGAGGGTAGGTCTTCTCATGTACTGGTAACTGCTTAAAAGATAGGAAACAAAGGGTAGGAATAAATGGTCAGATTTCAGAGTGGAGAGAGGTAAATAGTGGTGTCCCCCAGGGGTCTGTACCCGGACCAGTCCTATTCAACATATTCATAAGTGATCTGGGAAAAAGGGTAAATACTGAGGTGGTAAAATTTGCAGATGATACAAAATTACTCAAGATAGTTAAGTCCCAGGCAGACTGCAAAGAGCTACAAAAGGATCTCTCAAAACTGGGTGAGTGGGCAACAAAATGGCAGATGAAATTCAATGTTGATAAATGCAAAGTAATGCACATTGAAAAACATAATCCCAACTATACCTATACTATGATGGGGTCTAAATTAGGTCTTACCACTTAAAAAATAGATCTTGGAATCACCGTGGATAGTTCTCTGAAAACATTCACTCAATGTGCAGCAGCAGTAAAAAAAAAGCGAACAGAATGTTGGGAATCATTAAGAAAGGGATAGATAAGAAGACAGAAAATATCATTGCCTCTATATAAATCCATTGTACTCCCACATCTTGAATACTGCATGCAGATGTGGTAGTCCCGTCTCAAAAAAGATATATAGAAATTGGAAAAGGTTCAGAAAAGGGCAACAAAAATGATTAAGGGTATGGAAAGACTGCCATATAAGGAGACATTAATAAGACTGGGACTTTTCAGCTTGGAAAAGAGACAACTAAGGTGGGATATGATAGAAGTCTATAAAATCATGACTGGTGTGGAGAAAGTAAATCAGGAAGCATTATTTACTTCTTCTCATAAAGAACTAGGGTTAACCAAATGACATCAGTAGGCAGCACATTTAAAACAAACAAAAGGAAGTATTTCTTCACACAATGCACAGTCAGCCTGTGGGACTCTTTGCCAGAGGATGTTGTGAAGACCAAGACTATAACAGGGTTCAAAAAGTAACTAGATAAGTTCATGGAGGATGTTCATCAATGGCTATTAGCCAGGATGGGCAGGAATAGTGTCTCTAGCCTCTGTCTGCCAGAAGCTGGGAATGGGCAACAGGGGATAGATCATCTGATTATTACCTGTTCTGTTCATTCTCTCTGAAGTACCTGGCATTGGCCACTGTCGGAAGACAGGATACAGGGCTTAACATTTGGTCTGACTAGTATGGCTCTTCTTATGTTCTTATAGTCTTAAAATGTCACTGTCCGATCCTTGGTAGTTAGCATGATTTATAGGGTCAGATTTGGGCCCACCGATAGCTGCTTTGCACTACTCTGAGTGCAGAGACAGTTTAGCTTGCTACCCGAGGAGTCCACCAATACAGGGTAAAGTCCAGGTAGCTCAATTCAACCAGAACCAAGGACAAAGGCCTGGATGTGTGTCCCTTATATCACCTTTGCATGTATAAATTTCAGAAATAAGTGAATTTGAGGCAGATCCTCATCTTTTTGAAGCAAAATGCAAATCCCTAATGGAATCAAAATTTTGCCCTACAGAGGGAGACTATCAGATTAATTCCAAAGGCAACCATGTTAACTGGTTGAAAAAGGAAATCCGTGTGCACTAGTTAAAGTGGCATTTGTTTACCAGTGCAAATATGAAATAACTAAATGTCTCACTGCCCAGTACTCTCCTCGATTCCCTTTTATTTCCCTTTTAATATTACTGTTTTAATAATAGATTCTTCATGTGTGGTCAACTTGTCCTCCTGTACTGAAATTATAATCCTGGGTTTGTGACATCAGTCTGTCATGGAATTGACAT
Source organism: Chelonia mydas (assembly GCF_015237465.2). Lineage (NCBI taxonomy): Eukaryota > Metazoa > Chordata > Testudines > Cheloniidae > Chelonia > Chelonia mydas. Next base: position 128,687,019 of record NC_057849.1, read on the forward strand.
TCTCTGACAAATGCAGCATTATGGATTCACTGTGGGATGAAGCACAGAAACTCTGAGACTGAGCCAAAACTCTTTTTAAATAACTGATTACCAGGATTGTTGTGACATTTCAATTGGTAATGCATCCTACCATAAGTATTTAGGAAACATATGTGTATTTTGTCTATTTTGATTATACAACTGTATATGTCTGGATCGTTGGGCTATGATAGCAATGATAATTATTTAGTGCTCAGCTGAGACTAAGAATTATATGGTGCTGAGATGATGCAGCTTTATTTTGTATCTCCATTCAGCGCATTTGTTCTCTTTTCAAGAACAAACACACATATAATGGACATATTGACTTTAGTGTCCAAGTTCTGCTTCTGGAGCTGAGAGCAGAATTTGGACCAGTCATTGTTCTTTGGTACAATTTCCATTCCTTTATATGCGTTTCCCACACATTTTAAAGGTAGTGGCACCGCTCTTTTAATGTAACTAGTAATAGTCAGGTGAGATATTATTTATGATACATTTAGGATACCAGATTTTGATTCTGTACACTATGGGAATAAGCAATGTATTATGCCAAAAAGCTGAGGTACTGTAAGAGAAGGTACCATATGGTTTTAACTATAATTTTTTTTTCAAATGCAATCATTTATTTTCTTGAATATGAGCCATTTAAATGGGCTTTATTTAAAGTCTGTTATTATTTTTTTCATTCTGGATATATTCTCACTGGTCTTGTTTTTGGAGGGATTTTCTTCAAAATAATAAATAAAAAACTGCTTTTAATTTGCTTTCAGCATTTACCACACACAGAACCAAACCTCAAACTTCCATTAAATGCTGATTTGACAGTAAAATGAACAGGTCTTTTTTTCTCCTCAGCTTTAGAAATTCAATAATAAAGGTATGGTGTGTCTAAGGCTCCTTCTAAAACTAAATTATGGGACATTGAGATAAAAAATCCCCTTAACCAGGAAAAATTAAAAGCCCATGAGAGAACATCATGTAACAAAAGAGAATAACAATAGAACCTGTATCTCATTTCATATTGGTCACATCACAAATCATCTCTGAACTGAATATGTTTATTCTATAGATTCTGGTCCATGATTACAGGCAAAATTCTGTTCTAATTATTTACTAACAGGAAAATCACAGTAATTTTGTGTGTATGTGAAACAAAGCATGAATAAAAATGCATATTGCAACCCTATCGCAAGTGGTTTAGTTTGGCATTACAGTTTCAAAAGACACCTGGGGCCTAAATCGCCACTAACTTACTCAAATGTTATGCAGGTACAAATTATTTAAAATCAATTAAATAACACCACAGCATAAAACTGTAGCGGTGAATCAGACCTTCTTAGTTCTTCACAGAGCTGTTGAAAAATCTGCACTGTTTTTCAGGAAAAAAAGAGTTTGAAATTTGTAGTTTTGAAAATGTCGACTTCTTTATAAGCTGGTCAAAACCAGCAAACATTCTTGCAAAAGAAGTGTGGTAATTTGGGAAATATAAAATTTTAAAGCTAGCTCTATTCTTTATCTGTTTAGCTGCATAGAATACCTGGCGTTGCTGTGGCTTGTGAATAAGGAGGAAGCGAATATTTTAACACAAAATATGTGGATCCATAATAAAGTGGTGGTCACAAAACACACATGCTCTGGACAAGAGAAGAAGGTAAGAAAGATGGCCTTAATCATCTTTGCATTCCCTTGATTCTCTGGACGTCAAAGAGTTAGTTCAGCTCGCAGCTTATTTTAGAGAATAAGAACATAAGAACAGCCATACTAGGTCCATGTAACCCTGTATCCTGTCTTCCGACAGTGGCCAATGCCAGGTACCTCAGAGAGAATAAACAGAACAGGTAATAATCAGATGATCTATCCCCTGTTGCCCATTCCCAGCTTCTGGCAGACAGAGGCTAGAGACACCATCCCTGCCCATCCTGGCTAATAGCCATTGGTGAACATCCTCCATGAACTTATCTAGTTACTTTTTGAACCCTGTTATAGTCTTGGTCTTCACAACATCCTCTGGCAAAGAGTCCCACAGGTTGACTGTGCATTGTGTGAAGAAATACTTCCGTTTGTTTGTTTTAAATGTGCTGCCTATTGATGTCATTTGGTTAACCCTAGTTCTTGTGTTATGAGAAGCAGTAAATAATGCTTCCTGATTTACTTTCTCCACACCAGTCATGATTTTATAGACTTCTATCATATCCCACCTTAGTTGTCTCTTTTCCAAGCTGAAAAGTCCCAGTCTTATTAATGTCTCCTTATATGGCAGTCTTTCCATACCCTTAATCATTTTTGTTGCCCTTTTCTGAACCTTTTCCAATTTCTATATATCTTTTTTGAGACAGGACTACCACATCTGCATGCAGTATTCAAGATGTGGGAGTACAATGGATTTATATAGAGGCAATGATATTTTCTGTCTTCTTATCTATCCCTTTCTTAATGATTCCCAACATTCTGTTCACTTTTTTTTTTACTGCTGCTGCACATTGAGTGGATGTTTTCAGAGAACTATCCACAGTGACTCCAAGATCTCTTTCTTGATTGGTAACAACTAATTTAGACCTCATCATTTTATGTGTATAGTTGGGATTATGTTTTCCGGTGTGCATTACTTTGCATTTATCAACATTTCCGTCAGCCAGTTTTGTGAGGTCCCTTTGTAACTCTTCTCAGCAGCTCAGGGGAATCCTTATACTGGGGGAATCCCCCTATAGCTGGTTAAATTGGCCTTAAAGATATTGTGTGCTGCCAGGAAAAATCAGCACAAAGCAGCCTTTTTATTCTCTCTCTCTCTCTGTCTTGCGCACAAAACATACACACCCTATTAGCAATCAGTATAGGCTACGGAGAATAACTATATAAATAAATAGATACAAAAACATTTGAATACCTTCAATCCCAATGGCAACAAAAAACAGAAAAAAGGTTGAGTGGGTTGGGGTGGGCTGAGCATTGAAAAGTATGCTCTCTGTAGGTGGTATTAGGTTAGCAACCTGGAGAATTGTGTTGGCTGCACACTCCTGCTATATCATAGACACGATGCACATTTTTTCTAGATTGAAGAGTCACAAGTGAACAATTCTACTAGGCAAATCCATGGATTGTCATTGATGGAAGTCTTGAAGGAGTCCATACATTGCCCAACCTGCTGGTGAAAGGAAAAGCACTATGGTGACTAGCAGCGAGATGGAAAGAGTTTTCATTGGAAAATAAAGATGAAAAAGCAGTATCAAAAAGAACATATGATTGTTGGCCATGTCTAGATGCTAGTGTGACCTCCCCTCCACTGATAAGACAAGAACAATAGTAGCCATAATAATGAATAAACAAGGAAGTAAGATAAGATGAGGTAAGCAAATAATGAAAAGATCTGGATTGTGGGAGCCTAATAGAGGTGAACCAGGCAAGGGTGCTTGCTCTATAAAGGTGGGATGGTCAAATGCAGTGTGTTTATCCGCGTCCTGTATAGTTCCACCAGCTGTACCATAAAGACATTTTTAACTGAATCTTCCCTTGAGGATTTTAGATTGAATTTCTTAAAATCTTGAGTTTCTAGTTAATACAAGACAAGTTAGAATTGTGGCAGGAATGCTTCAGAACAGAGCAGTTAATGACTGTAATTAAACAATGTTATTGTCTGGCTCAATATAATTATTATAATTAGCAACAGTCCAATTATTACATAATATATGGATTCACTTATGAATGTCAGCACAATAAAATCGAAGATCTGCTGCCAATAAAATGGCAGATTTGTTAGCAACATACGATTTTCATAGATAATTCGGAAGTGTGGTTTTGGAGGGATTCTGTTACTACCACATTTTTAGAAGGCTAGCATTATTCTTTTTGGTCTTCCACACTCTGCCAACTCTCCTTTTGTTGAAGTATGCCTGGCTGGTAGCATGGATTGAGTGCGGGTATGTATTTATAAGCAGAAAGCAAAAGGTGTAGTAGACTTTATGAGGCCTAATCTGAAGAGGCCCACTCCAGCACTTTCTGGAATTGTGTCCTTAAGGTGAAAATTGCTAAAAAGGAGGCTGGCTGAAAAATTTAAGCCTGAGTAAATTCTGTAGTTGTGACAGTCTATACCATTATGTTCACCATTTTCACAAGACTATGATACATTTTGTACAGAGTGTGCCTTGTGAAATATCATTTGAAAACTCATAACCTGCATTATTGTCCAGGTAAAATGTGTGTGGCAACATTGTAAATAAAATTATAAGATTCTGCTGTATAACACTGCTGTAACATGCTTCAAGTTAGAAAGGCAGACCCAAACCAGAGACAAAAGACACAACTGAGGTCCCGGCCAGGTATCAACGATATCAAGTGGGCTATCACTTAGTTAAGCAACCTTTCTTTGGCAGAAGGAGGGTATGAGCGAAAACTTTACATATTAGCAATTAAAAAAGCCGGAATTAATCCTCAAAGAGGGGAGAATGGTATAAGAATAGAGAACGCACATAACACACACCACATCTCTCCCCTCATCTCTATTCACAACATCAAAAATACTTGAAAGAAAAAAGTAGTATAATTGAATTGGGAAGGGGAGGTCCTGGCTGAAGCCGTCCAACCAGGCTGCTGTAAACTTATGGTGAGAGAAGCCTTTTTGCTTCTAAATTCACTTAGCTTGTTAAGTTATTTACTAGCTTGTGGTTTATCTTATTTACTTTGTAACCAGTTTTGAATGTTATGCCTTGTTTCTTGTAATCACATAAAATCTATCTTTCTGTAGTTTAAAAAAAATATTGTTTTATCTAAACCAGTGTGTGTTTGCATTGAAGTGTTGGGAATCTTCAATTGAGATAATAGAGCCTGTACATATCACTTTCCTTGGATGCAGTGACAGACTTTCTATGAGTTTGTATTGTCCAGGAGGGTGCTGGGCAGTACAAGACACGCATTTCTGGGGCCAGATCTGGTCTGAGAGTTGATTGACATTGCTCTGCAGTGTAATTCAGAAGTGACTTACTAGAAACATTCCTATAATTCAGGGAGAGATTTTGCATTCTGGAGGCTGTGTGTGAGCAGGACCAGGAGTGGTGGCTCTTACTGCAAAGAAGTGTAAAGGCATGGAGAATTGAGGGGACAGAGATGTTCAACAGTCCAGATTTTACCCTGGGGAATGTCACAATGGTCTAGGGTGGCTGTACCCCAGCTGAATGTACAAGAGGAAAAGGGTTGGGTGCTCCCCACTATGTGGCCTATACTAAGAGCCACCATAATTGCTGTCACTGTATTCCAACAAGCACAGGAATGTTTACTGGTGTCACATAGCATCCAAAAACGGAATGGTGGAAGGGCATGGAAGAGGCAAGGTCATGACCTAAAGGATAGCACTGCTTTCTGTACCCACCAAGGGGCTAAAGAATGATGATGATTCCCCCTTGAGGAATATCACCTTCCTTAGTTGATATGGTTCCACACCACTCTCAACACAGGGCCATGTCCTAAAGATACAATCTAGACATATGGGTCCAGTGTAATTACCTTTTATCTCCCAAGTACCCAATATTGTTTTATCCAATGATTGCTGTCACCTGAACCTCCTGATGTGAATCTCCAACTGTCTACAGAACTACAATGACACTCACAAAGTTATCAAAGAAGTTTGCAATAGATTTGATTGTTAAGCCAGGATAGAGCTGGACACTGATGAATCAAAAAGAAAAGGAGGACTTGTGGCACCTTAGAGACTAACGAATTTATTTGAGCATAAACTTTCGTGAGCTACAGCTCACGAAAGCTTATGCTCAAATAAATTCATTAGTCTCTAAGGTGCCACAAGTCCTCCTTTTCTTTTTGCGAATACACACTAACACGGCTGTTACTCTGAAAACTGATGAATCAGTGTCCCAGAGAGAGAAAAGGGCAGTGGCAACAGCTTGTGTTGCCCTTGCCAAACAAGACTGTTTGGGTCACTTTGATGTCTTGAGTCTTGAATATTTAGGAATTTTTGCACCATAAACAGAGATGGTTGAAAAGGGACTTCCAATAAAACAGACTTTAACAATTTCAGAATAAGATTCCACCAACCGAGAGATGGAGGCAGCCCAGAGGCAGACCATCTATTACATGGGTTCATCAAGTCTGTTCTGATGTTGGACTCTCAGGCTGTCAGGGCTGATTCCCCACTCTCTCCCTTCGAGTGCAGAAGGTGGGGGCCCACAAGGATTCTAAAATTAATACTTGCCACTCCAGGCTTGCATTAAACTCCCAAGGTTACAGCTTTTCTCTGACCTTGGCTTGGTAAACGCTGCCACCATCCAAATGCAAAAAAACCCCTTGGACCCAGGAAGGAGCACTTGGGAATTCCTTCCTGTGGGGTACCCTCAAGCCCTTTCACACACATATCCCCTCCGGGGAAGAGCTGAGAAAGAAAACAAAGGAAATTAGCTGTTGCCACCAGCTAATCAAACAGCATATGCACAAACCTCTTAGGACACCAAAAATCCAATCCTGTTCTTAAAAAAGGTAAATTTTATTAAAAACAAAAAGGAAGAAAATGCATCTGGAACTTAGGCTTTTGCTAGATTTTAAAAGAGCAATCCCAAAAAATTAAGCACCCAAAATTGCTTTCTTGCAAAGCAAAACAAAAGCATCTGGGGTTAGAACAGAGGAGATCCAAAAGCCAAAATAAAGAAATAAACCTAATCACATCTATTTAAACATGCCCTGTCCAGTGATTTCTTCTAGGTATGGAAGATGAATTTTTTTACCCGATTCAAGCCTTACACAGCATTGCTGCTTATAGCATTGCTGCTCCATGTCTCCTTCTCTGGAGAACAACAGACAAAGGGGAAGTTTTTTTAAAAAGTTCTAGCCTTCCCACTGGCTCAGGTGCCCCCTCCTTTTCTTTTACCTGTGGGCTTGTTAACCCTTTACAGGTAAAGCAAGCAGAGAACAGACTAAGAGGGATTTGACAGCTAACTGGCTGGCTGGGTGTCCATCAAAGCGAGCTACTCCCCTCACCCCCTTCATGTATCACACAGGCCATCAAGCCTTTGCAAACGATCGCTATGGCTGAATGGCTGGCTAAGCACTGAAGAAGAAGAGAAGTAGTAGAAGGTCCCATGGGAAGAAAATCTATGGGAGTTCAGGAGAGCAGGCAGTTTCTCAAAGAGACAAGATTGAAGGCACATTGACAAATTAACCATTAAGAAGGAAAGATAGGTAGGGGAAAAAAAGAGCTCAATAAGGCTGCATCAGAAACTCTTTAATGACCTGAAAATCTAAAAGGAATCCTATAAAAAGTAGAAACATGGACAAATTGCAAAAGATGAGTACAAAAGAATAGCTCAAGCATGTAGGGACAAAATCAGGAAGGCTAAAGAGCAAAATGAGTTACACTTAGCAAATGACAAAAACAATAAAAGCTTTCTATTCATGCATTGAGCAAGCAAAAGACAAAGGAAAGAGTAGGTTGATTATTTAACAGGGAAGGAGAGCTAATAGTGGAAAACAACAAGAAGGCTGAGGTGTATAACGCCTATTTTCCTTCAGTCTTCATTAAAAAGGTTCATCATGACCACCTGCTTAACACAATTAATGTTAATTGTCCCGCACTGCCTGACACTAGGGAGGTCTCAGTTGGAGTACTGTGTCCAGTTTTGCACACCAGATTTTAAGAAAGATGTGATCAAATTGGAGAAAGTCCAGAGGATAACAACTGAAAATCCTGCCTCAGTGCAGCGGAATGGATGAGATGATTTCTCAAGGTCCCTTACCTCCCTACATTTCTATAATTCTATGTAGTAGGTATTTATTAGTATTAACTATCTTCGACTGCTTCACCTGCACTCTGTCCACTAATCCTCCTCCTCCTGAGATTACTTCTAATATTTCAAGTCTATGAGCATTTTTAAAGACCTGCCATTTGAAAACAACCCCTCCCCCCAAAAAAACCAAAACCCTCAGCTAGACACTTCTTAACTCTCCCCCTGCTCCAAACTCAGAAATTTCCTCACAAAATAACAATGGTCTGAGGTTCAGGAAAAGCAATATTGAGTCCTAAACAAGTGAGTCTTATAAAGTTTGGTATCCTATGTCATATTTGTGCTGGAAATAGAAGCTTCATCTCATTAGAAAGGAAGAAATGAGTTTTTGTCTTTATCCCCCTTCAACTGGAAAAAAAAGACTTTTTCACAAAATGAGATCAGGTAATAAATATTTTTTGTGTCTGGCCCTTTTAATATTGTGAGAGCACATATTAAAAATCATTATTATTACGGCTGGTTGAAAATGTTCCTTCAAAATTAGGTTTTCAGCTAAACAGTTTTTCATGGAAAGTGTCTGCATTCCATGGAAAATTTCAACTTCTTATTGAAAAGCTAAACACACAGTGAAATTTTGATTCAGAAATGTCACTGCAGGGCCTCAGACAGTTGTAGATTAAGTGCCTCATTCTCTTCTATGGGTTGAATTGTTCCCCAGACCAACTACATTTCACAGTCAGGGAATCCTATGATGTACTCACCTCAGCAAAAGGTGTAGAGGTGATGTATCATGTGAAATGTAGTTTTTCCAGGAAGCATGTTCCATAGAGGAGAATCAGGGAATGAGGTATTTGAACTACAACTCACATGAGACACTATGCTAGCATTTCTGAATTGAAATTTTTGACTTTCAGCCAAAATATTTTATCAAAGTCAAAACTTTCCATATGGGAGTGGAAAATGTATTTTCCACCCACTTCTAAGGTATATATGGGAAAATATTTTAGTGGTTTATAAAACATCAGTAATTTTTTTCCTTCTCTCTCCTGTCCTGAACATTTTGGCTGATGAAATTAAGGCACTTGCTTTACAGACAGGAGGGTACAAAAACAATAAAAATAAAAATATTTAAAACTAAAAAAACATTTTTTAAATAGTTTCTATGTCAAATGTGGTATACAGAATGCCTCATGGTGTCATGTGGCATAAAAGCTTTATTGGCAAGTGTTTGGGAGGTATTACATAATTTTTTTTTACTTTACACCTTGAAACTAATCCAACCATCCCACATTCATGCAGAACCTTGACGCCACATCAATATCATATTGCAATCTAATGTATGTGTTGATGTGAATTGAAATCCAGGTAGTTTCCAAAAGTACTTGGCCATCATGTCTACCATCATGCCCATGAAATAGACCTAAAAAATAAAACTGAACCTTTTTGGTTTGACAAGAATTCCAAGAAGTGGCATATTTGTACATCTGTAACCTGAGCCCTGAGGCATAGCTGGAGCTTTCTCTCTCTTCTCCTTAGGGTTATGGGTCCACCTATAAGGGTGCCTGGTGTCTTCGTCCAAGGAAACCCCTTGTAGTGCAGAGAACACAGACCTATCCTTTGGGAAAGTATTTAACACACAATTTGGAGTCAGTCAGAACACACAATAATAAAATAGCTAACGCAAATCCCAGGGTAATAAAATAGTAACTGGGGCTTTATTAGGTATGGGAAACTCAGGACAAGGGACAGTGGAAAAGAGCATTAAGATAATAAAAGACAAAAATGACAATACCTAAATCCCATCCCTCCCAACATTTACAGCCAATATAAACCACCCTGCTTTCCTTCCCAGCATCCTAAGCATCTTCCTAAGCAAAGAGTGAGTTTAGGCTCAGTCTTTGGTGGGTGGTGCAGCGCTGAAGTCAGTGGCCTGCATAAAACAAAATAGCAAAATAAATAAATGTGGGTGTTCTGACAAAGTATCCATGCCAAGGATGGTAAGATTGTCCTTGTAGCTCTCTGTTCTGGATTCCAATATGCTGTTAGGCTGGCTCTTGTAGCCTGACCATGACGCTCCTCATCCTCTTGAGTTTTTGGTCTCTTCTGAGAAGACACAGTTCAATGTCTCAGAAATCCCAAAAGGACTCAAAGTCTTCCCTTAGATAGGGATGTGAAGGGTAGAAAGGACCTCCCTGTTTTGTCTCTGAGCTCTAGTTTATGATTGGTTCTGGTAGTGAGTTTAGCTGGTTCTATCTCTACCCTGGATTCTTGGCAATCTGGTCAACAGAGTCCTGAGCCTATGTAGTCATTGATTCTGTAGTCCAGGGGTGAGTCCCCTAAATACTCAGTGTGGTATGTCAGGAGCACCCCCTGCAATAGGGTTACACAACATAATCCCTTTGCTTGCATTTTGTTGGCCACATCAGCTTTCTAGTAGAATAAATTAACATGTAGGTAAAAGTGGGAAAATATTCTAATCTGTTGTTTTAAAATGTATATACTTTTTAGTCACTACTGGCTTTAGTCACTTTAAGCATTTTAAAGCATCCCATTTCCACTTTTGTTGCTTCCAGCTCTTTTGAAACTGCTTTGGCTCCTGACAAAAATTGGCTGTTTTTGAAGAAAGTATTTTTTCCTCACAACTAACCTATTTCTGATTGATGCTAAAGAACTTAAAACTGGCTCACATCAGATGATAAAACATAATTATAAGAAAAAAATCTCCTCCATCACACTCCCAAAAGAGAATTACTATGTGACACCCAACTCACAGCAACTTCTAAGGCATTGTGAGTTGACAATACAAAACGTGATCAATGTGAGTAATGTTTCAATTTTAAACTAATATCCTCTGTGTCCAAGGCTTTGTGTGTTTTTCATTTTCACTGGTCACATTTAACTTAACTTTATTTGATGGATCCACCAAATGAGAAACAAAACCCCAAGTTCAACCCAGCAGATATCTATTGCCATTCTTTCTAGCATTGTCAGTCATCATGTTCCAATATGCTAAGGAACCAGAGAACCATAGCCCTCAACTTAAATGTATGCTGATGAACAACAGTGATAAACATTTATTTAATCATAAATCAAAACAACAATATCTGCAAATGTATTTCAGATGATTTTCTTGAAACATCAACACTTGATTAGATGATGCTTAAGCAGAAAACTTTTTGGATCAGCAGCTTAAACAACACAAGGGGGGAGAGAGCTAATTAGCTTCATTTTCACCCAGCTTCAAATATAAAAACCACAGCAGGCAAAACATAGAGGGTGAAATCCTCATTCTTGCCCTTCCTCCCTATGCTATGTAAAAGGGACAGAACAATGTAAAGCGGGGTGGGCAAACTTTTTGGCTCGAGGGCCACATCTGGGTATGGAAATTGTATGTTGGGCCATGAATGCTCAAGAAATTGGGGGTTGGGGTGCGGGAGGGGTCAGGGCTCTGGCTGGTGGTGCGGGCTCCAGGGTAGGGTCAAAAATGAAGAGTTCAGGGTGTGGGAGGGGGCTCCAGGCTGGAGCAGGGGGTTAGTGTGTGTTGGGGGTGAGGACTCTGGCTGGGGGCTCTGGGGTGGGGCTGGGGATGAGGGGTTGGGGGTGAAGGAGGGTGCTATGGGCCAGGACTGAGGGGTTCGGAGGGGGATCAGGGTTAGGACAGTGGATTGGAGTTCAGGATGGGGTAAGGGGTGCAGGCTCCAGGCAGCGCTTACCTTAAGCAGCTCCCGGAAACAGCGGCATGTCCCCTCTCCAGCTCCTACTCAGAGGGGCGGCCAGCACTGGGGGAGAATTACCCTGGAGCATGAGCTGCAGAAGACAGCAGTAAGTCTGCCTTCCGAGAGCCACCTCACAAGCAGCAGTGTAGGTACCTGGTCAGGGCAGGAAGGACATGACAGGTGTGGGGCCATGCCACACAGTGCAGTGAAGATTCTGAATAGACCCTTGAGGGCTGTCTAAATTAGGATTGTAGCTACTCCAGCCACTAGAACAACCCAGGATCAGGAGTGTACAAAGATGGTTTAAAAACACTTTAGTGTCACCTTCTCCATGGACTGTGTGTTTTATGCTGTACCTCTAAGAGGTGCAGCACAGCATCTCATGAAGTATGTTTTGAGTGAGACAATGTAGTGTATAAATAGTGGGATAAAACCTGGGATGATTTCAATGGGATTACACCCATGTAAATTGAAAGTTGGATCTGTCTCAATATGGGTATTCTGCTAGTGTATAGACCACTTGCAGCATCACTTCATGCAAAAAGATACATACAGATAACCTACCTCTTTTAAACTTCAATATTGTTATTAATTTTTGAGTGGAGCACAATAATTAGTGAAAGTTTAATTTCACCTTTTTTTTTTTAAAAAAAGTCACTAATAGTAAAATTTAATGGGCTGTAATTATTTCAAGTTTTATAATAGTTAATAGCCTAAGCATTATTCAATTATGGCACTAAATATGTTTTATAAATGCTTTTTAAGCATTAATATTCACATTTTAGCTGAATGGTTGGTTTAATGTTGCAGATCTCCTCTAATGTCTTCATTTATTTGAAGTACTCTAATGAGATTGTTCAGCTATATTAAAAGCATCAGAAATCATGAGAAAATTCAAAATTGAGATGTTAAAATACAGCCATGCAATGATATTTGCTGTGTTTTAAGATTTTTTAGAATTATGGGGACATCTGTTATCATCTCTATAGCTAGGCATGGAAAGATTAAATATTTATCAGCAAATATTGGTAAACCTCGATTTTACCGTACACATACAAACTGATGAAAAATATTTCTACTGATAATGATCTAAATGTACAGAAAGGTAAAGTAAGAAAAATGCTGCTTGAGAATTTATTAGCATCAAAATCCAGTAATTTGGACTTTAGAATTAGGCTTCTAACAAATGGACTAGTGAATGAATAGCAAAAACAGGTCTGATTTGTTTCTTTAAGAATATTTACATTCTATTGTAATGTGATATTGACAGTTTGTCTTTTAATGATTTCCAAGCTTCAATTTTTTGAATTTCAGTGTCTACTGTCATTGAATAATTGTCTGATATGCCCATAAACTCCTGCAATTGTGAACATTTAAATAGATACAGCCCTAAATAAAATACTCAAAAATACACATTGATGTTATCTATCAAAATGATAAAATATAAAAATTTAATTCCGCTAACCCTACCAATAACTCTAGCTGCAATCTAAAATGGGCTTAAAATGGAGCATGAATTTATGTCTAAAGTTTGATGGCCAACTGGTGTGAAATTTTACACATGGTTAGTTTTGGTTCCATTTGAATTTTGTGTTTAGTTTTGGAGTGGTTTCTTCTCACACATTTTTAATTAGAAGACTTTGAAAATTTGACTGAAATTTGTCAATGGAGGTCCTGCTTTACATTTCTGACATATCTCTTAAATTTTGTATCTATCTGTACAAAACTCAGGACTGGGGTGAAACCTGAGAACTGGTAAAAGAGGGAGCTTGTTTTTTCTTTATATCAGATTTAGGGTCATTTTTAGCCATTATTCACATTATGCACTGTCTCTAAATTTGATTGAGGGGTCAGGTGCATATAATCCTGACTGACTGGGGAGAGGCACATGTAAATTGGGTTATTTGGGGCTGGGAACACAAAAGCCTGACTGGTTGACCAGGGATGAGAACAGAAAAATCCTTCTCCCTCAGGACTCACACTTTTCTGTCAGATTTTATCCTATTACAGCAAAGGTGTTCTGTACAGTGGCTGGCAAAATAGTCTCTATTAGCTGTTGTGCTTCTACCTCCAGCAGGTCTGCAGCTCCCCACCTCCACTCCTGATTAAACACTAAGAAAACAAAACAAAGAAAGCTAATATACAAATATCCATTATGAAGCAGTTAGGGTTGCACAACACACAACATACCTGTCACGCACCCATAAATGCAAGAAAATCAAAAGTTAAGCTACCTAATACTACATACTGTCTTCTCCTTCACCCGGAGACACACTTAACCATGGCTAAAACTACCATAAACTATATAACAAGTTCTAACTAGGGATTAAGTAGTGTATATGGGGGATTAAGCCTTAGTTAGGATTGATTGTTCTCTTTTTAACTGATCTTCTAAGCACAACCCTTTACCAAACTATCCCCTAACAACACAGCAACTACAGCCCCTAACAGCCACAACTACTAGTGCTGGGGAAGAGAAATCTATTAAAGGAGCGTGTGTAAAAGGGCAAAAAGCAGTCAGAGTTAAGATTACGGTAACTGGTCTGTGGTGGATAATAGCAGTGGCAATGGAAAGGTGTCTGCCTGTGGATGGAGGAGAAGGGGCTATATACTGTTGTGTGGCCTATGTCTTCATTTCCTTGCTTTTGTGGTGTGTGTCAGTTATTTTGTGGATATAGCAATCCTAACTGCTTGACAACAATGTTTTGTTTATTAATATAATAGGAACATTTGATTTTACAATCTGTTACAATAAATAACTGAAAAAATACAAAAAAGTATGCTTTCCAAGCAGAGGAATTACCAACGCTCTAAAAAGCAACCAAAGTATTCTGCAGCTCTCCCTTTCCCAGTCTATTGATAGCTGGAGGTCCACCTGAACAACTTCAATTCCCCAGTAGCATAACAGGACTTAGAAATTCAAAGATTTCCAAGGAAGAGAAAAACAGGAGAAAAGCTCATTACAAACATTCCATTCCTATTTCTAAATACTAACCGACAGAGAGTACATTGTGCAGATTTGAGATCACTTTGATCACAGTGCTGTTTTAGTTCATTATGACAGACAAAACCTTAAGGAATAAAAAATACTAATGCAAATGTATGTAAAATGGTGTCAGTAATTAATTGGTACTAAAAATGTACATAAACACAAAGCACGCAAGCTAAAATTAAAACTATGCTAAGCTAATATGCCTTTGGGATTTCGCAGACAATGCAAATAATAACCTTGAACAAAGATTTCATATCTTGGTGAAACAATCTGAAAGCAAAATCAATATGTTATGGTGATCAGGGTTTTGTTAACATGAGGAAATATTCAGATATAAAATTTGGCTTTAGTAGGTTTTGCATGTGTAGACATAATTTGCCTCCTGGAGGTGCAATCTCTATGTATGGTTGGATCTTCACGGTGCAACGTTTATTAGACTGATTATTTCCTCCCTTTCTCCATCCTTTTCCAGTCATCATCATCATCCCAAATCACAAAGGGCTGTGGCTTCCTGGCAAATCAAGCACCCCCTGGATCAATCTCTGGCAAGGTTTGCATATTCAGTTTATGTCCATCATTGGCAATCTTGTCACAACACTGAAGCTTTTAGTGCCCATGTGATCTCTGGCCATACAGCAACATTCCTTGGTACACACACTTTGGAATTTGTTGGTCTTCCATTCTTAAAATACTCCAAACCAAGAAAGCTGCTGATATTGTACCAGGACCGATGGAGGCAGTTGCTTGGTTTGGTTTCAAATTTCCTCATTTCTGATCTTGTACTACCATTAGATATGGAGAACCTGATGAAGACATTGAGAAGCTGATGTTCTTCATCCTCTCTCTCCACCCATGTTTCACTTCCATACACCAGAGTTTGTATAACAGAGGTTCTATAGATCCACAACTTTGTAGCAAGCTTGATGTCATGACATCCCCACAGAAGCTGATGAAAAGCCCAAAACATGGCAGCTACTGATATAGGAGAGAGATCACATCTTTTGAGCATCTTCCAGCACTGTCTATGATGGTGCACCCATGTTGGGGTGTATTATACATTCAATCTGTGAGGGTGTTTCTACTGAAGTTGACCACCTGTGACAATCTGGTCAATTGTCCTTGTAGCTGAAATGGCCATGAGTGTCTTTGCCACTCAAAAATGACCATAGAAACCTTGCAAAAGGGCCATTCCAGTATATTGTGTGTTGGTTGCAACTGTAAAATTTGGGCCTGGGATATCTGAACATTGTCTGGAACAACTAAAGCCATCCTTCTCATCAAGTAGTTGAAAAGCCTGAACAAGGAGATCTGCGCTTTATCTGAATTGCACTCACCAGCAAGCTATGAAAAGAAAGTTGAGAATGATAGAGTTTAAAAAAGCCATCCTCTCCAGTGCTCCTTAGTTCTCCCTGAAAAAGATTCACTATCACAATGATTTTGTGAGACACTTCTGCTGTTTATAAGTGTTAAATCAGAGATAAGAGAAGCCATATGATCTGGCATGGGTGATGAGTCATACAGATTGCAAATCAAATTATTAATATTGAATATACGAGTGAGCATTCACTGCAAACAGCTCACAAAATCAATAGGCTAAATATGCTCATAAAATTATTTGTTGAATAATTATGAACATTTGTAAAAAAAACAGGATCAATTCACAGACCATTTGCAAACATAAAAGAGCGTAGAATCCAGTGAATGAATTATTTGCAATGAATAGTTTAATCAGTTCTATATATGGTAAGTCAACACTTCCTATGGCACATGAGTACAGTACATTTACTGCACGCCTCCACCCCCAGTATGGGTATAAATAGCAGTGTAGATGGTGAGGCATGGCTTACACAAGTAAAGACATACCTGAACCCTTAGGGTATGTACCCTACCAAGCTCTCTATGAACCCAAGCAGAAAATCCACCATACACACTGCTGTATTTAGCAGTGTAGGATCCTGCTGCCTCCGTGCTGCAAGAGCCTTTCCCTGCCATTCAGAAAGGCTCCAGCAGTGGGAAAAGGCTCTGGCAGTGGGGAGGCAGTGGGGAAAGGCTCCAGCAGCTCCCCCACTGACAGATGCAGGGAGATTCCAGAGCTTTTCCCCACCACAGGATTTATATATCTCCAAGTTATGGAGTAGTTTATATTAGAGCTTTTACTTGTAGACCTAGGAGTAGCCAGATGGAGTGGCTGGACCTCAAAAAATTTAATTATTGTTCCGAGGACAGTAGACTATATTAGAAAAGGGAAATAGCTTCCATTTCAGTTGAACAAACTTCAAAAAGACATGGAGATTTGGTGTAGACAAACAACGAAACATTCAAATATTTTTTTACCCAAACTTATCCTGAACAAACATTAGAAGTAAAAACTTTATGAAAACAGTGTCTGCGGATAGTATTTTCAGTACTTCACAATGTCTTAACTGATCCAATAAATATACGAGATTTACTGGCTGATCACCAACGACTGGTTGTCACACTGGATAGCTAACCTTGCCCCATTAACCAATATACCCAAGTACAATGAAAGTTTCTTAGAGCCAACCTGTAGGTTGTCCTGAGATTCCAATTTTAAATCTCCAGTGTACTTGGGTTTTTTATATAAAATATCTGATTTGGGAGATAAAAGCACAAAAGGATTACAGGTGACAACTAATCTGATAAGTATTTCAGTTTCAATATATGTATTTAACATCCAGAATTAAGCTTGCAGTATATACGTTTTATATAAAAATGTACTGCTAAAGTAAGATTCTCTGAACACTACTTTTTCTTTTCAAGAAACAATTTTGATGTTCCCTGGATTTATTTAAAATGTGGTGCGTTGTTGGGTTTTTTCCTTTAAATGTATGTTTAAAATAAGAGTTAGATTTACTGACATATTCACGGTTTCATATTCAGTTACAGTTTGCTCGTTGTTTTTACCTTCCAGTTTCTTACTTACAGTCATATAGGGCCTGATCCACAGTCCATTAAAATCAGTGTAACTGTTAGAGGGCTTTCCCTTCACCCTGTCCCCTGGTTCTTGTCACGCAGACAGAAAGCAGAAGACCAGAAGTCCAAATTGTAAACAATTTGATGTTTATTGGGGTTAATTCCAAGCAAGCATATTCATAGCTCTACACGCTAGCAGAGTCTGTTTCCCAATGTTCCATTCCCAGCTCTGATGCTACAGAGCCTTGCCTGTGTCCCTGTTCCCCATTCCCACTCCCCATTCCTTATTCCATATTCCCAATTCCCACCTCTTCCTCCTTAGCAGGCCCAAATATACCTGCAGTCCACACCCCTAGTCACACCCCTTACAACGTATGGTCATGTTCCATTCTGGAGGGTCGTGAGTCTAGGGTCTTCGTCCTACCTCTTTTGTATCCCATGGAATGGGTAAGGAGTGAGATTGTGTTTTGGCCAAGGCCAGGCTTTTCTTTCGCTTTAAGTGTTTCTTATGCCTCCCCTCCATCCCTCCTTCCCCCTCCTAACTGGTTGCTTGACCTTGGCTTGAGAGAAGAGCCAGGCAGCCTTCTAGTGTATGCTTGTATATTATACTCCCACCATGCCCTGTAACACTTTAACTGCTCTATCCCTTATCTCTTCCCATTGTACTAAAAGCCCCTTCTGGTGTGGGAAATGCAACACACAGGGTCTGTCTTTGTTCATTGTTCTTCACACATATTAGTATAAGATATGAGGATTAAAAAGGCAACTCCAAAATTCTTTCTCAGGCAGACAAACAAGCCTTTTTTGCTAACAGTGACTCTTCCCATTGACGTCAATGGGTTTTACATTAAACAATTACTGAAATTTAGGGAAAAAATATAGCAGGCAAAGTTTTACCAAACACAAAAACATTTCCGTGTATTTTCATTTTGATAATAAAAGACATTTTGAACCTTCAGTTGAATCGATAATATGGGAATCACCACACCATCTTCAGTCTTTTCACTGTTATTTCAGGCATAGGACTGGAAAACAAAAATCTGTGTCAAATTGAAAGAAAAATGCAACAGAAATGTGAAGAACATAGCATTCCAGTGAAGGCACATTCTTATGGACCCTATTAATTAATTTAATACATTCAGATTTTTTACTCCTTCAACAGTATTAAACTCTCTTCTTGTTAATTTGATGTTCATCAGAAGACAATATCAACATGTGAAAGTTCTTCTCCCAGTTTGCATATGCTATATTTCTCTCTCCAGGTAGGCACAAAAAGTCTTCCCAATTCCCTTCTATGATCGGGGACTCAGTAAGCCAAGTGGCCTAGTGGTTAGTGCACCCAACTTCTTCCCCCTTACTTCTCTGTCAGAGCAACAGAGGTACCAGTTCCTGACCTTAATCTGGTGATCTTTGGCTTTCCACTCACATCTGGGTCTCATATTTCCTCAAATGTAGGCCCCCAACGGAGCATGGTAGGAGAACCTAGGCTCTCTCTTTACACTGGGTTCCAGCCCAGGGCCCTGTGGGAAGCCACATCAGAAGGATCCTCCTCGAAGTGAGTCTAAGTTGCTTTGTTGGGCTACTTCCTACCTATAGGTCCCTTCAGTTTGGGGCATGGCCATTGTAAATGGTTCCTTGGCATTCCCTCTTCTCTTAGCTAGTACAGACATTCTGCTTTCAGCCTACTGATCCTAATCCTGTCTCCTAAGAAGTGAGACTACATTCCACCAGTTTTGTTTTCCTTTTTGTATTAGAGTTTACAGAAGCAATTTCTGTAATTTTAACTTTTATTTTATTTTAATGACATTATAAAAATGGTACAAAAATATTTTTTATTTATTACCACAGGAAACCTAGGTGTGAAATAGAAGACAGGCTAATTAAAATAATATTTCTTGGGTACATTCTAGAAGCGGTCCTCTTCAGCCACCACACGATACTTGTTATTATCCACACAGACAGTTTTTACTTTATCAATGTC
Organism: Chelonia mydas; assembly: GCF_015237465.2. Classification (NCBI taxonomy): domain Eukaryota; kingdom Metazoa; phylum Chordata; order Testudines; family Cheloniidae; genus Chelonia; species Chelonia mydas. The sequence goes on from NC_057849.1 coordinate 128,706,381, forward strand.
CAAGCATCTCAACAATTTGGAGCAATTTGGAGACTTTTCCCCCAAGGTGAACCCACACGCTGGCAACTCCGTGTGTAAGTGTCCCCCAGGTGTAAACAGCAGTACAAGTCTCAGGTCTTTCCAGACCTTGCATTGTCTCACAACAATTCTTGCAGAGGGAAAGCAAGCTTATTTCACACTGTATGGGTTACAGAGGTTTCACATTTAACTTCATGGTATTGGATTGGACCTTGCTAATTTTCTTTCCTTGAGCCAACTGCTGTCACCTCTCTTGTAACAAATTTTAACTTTTCTATGGTGATAAAAAGGGGCAAGTTTACTTTTACTTTGCATAGCATGTATCCCCCACATACTACAAATGTTGTTGTTATTAGAACACAATGACATAATTTTGTACTTTTAAAAAAGCAATTATAACATTATGTATATTTTATTTAATTAACATAACTTTATTAATGAGGCTTTGACTTTGTTTAATGGATGCAGTATTTTTGCTGCTATTTTCCATTGAATTACTTCATCATATTTTATAGCATTTTTATGTTATGTTGGTTTTAAAATAACATATCAATTTAAAATAATTTAGCTTTTGTGCCAATCTTATTAAGTTTTTCTCTGGTGTAGTTGTCTCCCACCGTGGCAGTCTTATGATTCTAATGTATAAATTATTTAGTTAGAAAGTTTTTTTAACAGTTTTTAATTATATTTTACTAAATTTTAGTGGGCACAATTGTTTAGGTAACTGCAGATTGGTAAAATTCAGTAATATTGACATAAATAAACTGAACATTTTTGTACAACATTTTAATAAGTTATAATGCTAAACCATTTTGACCTGTTTTCAGTGTAGGACATTTAAATCTCTTTTTTTTTTATTTACAGAACTCCATCATAAAGTTTTTATTTCCTTAGTAACATTTATTTACACCACAGTTAAACAGACCTTTTGGATAGTCTTTTAATGGTTGGAGGTTTTGATGTTTTTTGAATGGCCACTACACCATTTGAATGGCCACTACACCATTCACCATAATTTAATTTATAATTAATAACCCATTAAAACAAAATTTGGATGGAACTTTCAAATAGGATTTGGGTGGTTGGGCTTTACTTTTAATTCACTGTTTTTTCTTGGTGCTGGGTTAGTTTGCGCCTTTAAAGCATACAGCCATCTGCTTCAGATGAGCAGATCCAAATCATAGCACCACTATGCTGAGTTTCACCCAAGACATCTTCCATTCTGTTCCCCAAGTTTAACTCATCATTCAGGTACCTTTATTTGGCATTCAACAAAGCTATGCTGAGTTAATCAGACTCAAGTGTATGGGGTGGCTATAGGACGTACCACACATCCAAAATTACACAGCAAACCTCTTCCTTTATGTACGTTTACATATCTCATTGTTTATACTTTACATTGCTTTAAACATTTTGGTATTGGCTTAGTCCCTTTGTAGAAACCAATCCCTGTGTACCATGCTCTGTCCACTCACTTCCATTCATTACTTATTCTTTACTTCAGCTTTACATTCCTGATGTATCTTATCCATTGTTATCTTGTCCATTATAAATGGTTTCCTGGGTGTTCCCCTTTTTCTTAGCCAGGAAGAGTCATTCTGTTTCCAGCCTGCTGATCCATTTGCCAAATTCTTTCTCCCAGAAAATAAGGCATCACCCATGTCCAATTACTCATATGAACTCAGGCGTACAGGAGGATGGAGAAGGAAGAGGATCAAAGGGCATCAAATAGCAGTGGTCTAAAGGTAAGCATATTTTGTAACATGTGGTATCATTCAGTGATAATAAGGTGCTAAATAAATAATGACAAATGAATATTTTAGTTACACATAAAGGCTAGGTTCTACCCTTGATCTTTACACAAACTTCTCATTAACATCAGTGGGGATGCAGCTGTTGATCAACAATAGTCTTAAATGTATAGGCCAGCCTACTGACCATAATCACAGAACTGAAAGGGACCTCAAGAAGTCATCAAGTCCAGTCCCTGCACTCGTGACATGACTAAGTATTATCTAGACCATCCCTGATAGGTGTTTGTCTAAACTGCTCTTAAAAATCTCCAATGACAGAGATTCCACAACCTCCCAAAGCAATTTTTGTCCAGTGCTTAACCACCCATAACAGTTAGGAAGTTTTTTCCGAATGTCCAACCTAAACTGCCTTTGCTGCAATTTAAGTCCATTACTTCTTGTCCTATCTTCAGAGGTTAAAGAGAACAATTTTTCTCCCTCCTCCTTGTAACAACTTTTTATACACTTGAAAACTGTTATGTCCCTTCTCAGTCTCCTCTTCTCCAAACTAAACAAACTCAGTTTTTTCAATCACCCCTCATGTGTCCTGTTTTCTAGCCCTTTAATCATTTTTGTTGCTCTCCTCTGGACTTTCTCCAATTTGTCCACATCTTTCCTCAAATGTGGCGTCCAGAACTGGACACAATACTCCACTTGAAGCCATATCAGCACAGAGTAAAGCAGAAGAATTACCTCTCGTGTCTTGCTTACAATTCTCCTGCTAATGCGTCCCAGAATTATGTTTGTTTTTTTTGCAGTAGGGGAAGTGTCACTAGCCTGCCAGCCAACGCAGACACCAGGAAATAAGTACCATCTCCCTGGCTAAAACACAACCTGTTTTCAAAGAAAAGTTTGTGAATAACTAGCTTTCCTGTGATGGATTTTTAAAAGCTGTTGCCTTTCAAATATATTCACTGGAAATATTATGCTGTGCCAAGTCAAGTGATTCACTGACTTCTCATATTAATCAAAGAATGAAAATGGGTGTGATAGATGGTTTGTATTCATATCCCTTCATCTGCCAGTGTAGAACACAAGAAGGGTTTTTCTTGTATTTGGTCACACTAATTGATTTGTTTTACTACCCAGAAGCATGACAATAATTTGAACCCCTCATTAACACAGTGTAAGTGCATAATGCTATATAGGCTGATAGATTTTATGACCATTCAGCTCTGCCAATACGCATCATCTCACTAGGGGTGTAAAACTAGCATGCTCCCTCTTCATTTTTAAGGTTGTAATAAAGTAAGCAGTATATGGATTCAAAATATTAGTTTATAGTGAAAAATGGCCCTCCAGTGCACAACAGTGACACTGTTGATTTTTTTCAATTTATGGGATGTTTTACTTCTCAGTACAACCTACTTCCTTAACGCTATATACATGTGTGTATATTATTTCTTATTGAAGATGCACTATCTATCTATCTCCATAGATACAGACATGGTATATACTTTTTCCTCTGACTTTTTCTCATGTCTGGTCCACTTGTGCCAATGAGTCAAGCATGGAATTCCATCCTAAACTTTTGCAAATGTTAATGAGTCAATTTTCTAGCAAGATGAGAGAGTTTTTACCCTTAACTTTCAGATAGGTTTGAACCCATGGTTAATATAGATCCTTCTAATATTTTAACAGAAAATACTAATGATCTTAAACAATTTAATTCACCATAAACTAAAATAAATCCCTGTAGAGTTACAGAATATCTCACCCATGGATTATGTTTCAATTTCCCAAGGAAATTTATGATATCATGTGTGGATCCTTCAGAGTTCAAAAAGAAGAAATAAAACAAATTATTCCCTTTCTTATGAGTAAGAAGCTTTGCCAGCATCAGAATATTTCTGCACATCTTTAGCATTTTGTTTTACTATTCACACTTTTAGCCAGCACACCTTCTAGGACCTCACCTCAGTGGCAATTGCCTCAGACTGTCTTCATGACTTGCAGCTCATAATGCCATCCCAGTAACATCATTTTGGCTATGTTAGAAGTACATTTATACTCATTAGCTTTATCACCAAAAATGAACATTTTAAACAGTGGAGAATCCAAGCAGGCTGAAGGAGGCATTAGTACTGCATGGATTAAGCGGAAATATGTGGGTTTCTCATGCATAATTATAAGACGGCACCTTGCCCAGACTTATCTAAGCACTGTAGCTCTTTCACACAAGATCAGACAAGGCTGTTAAATCACAGTTTATTTTTTGTGAATCTAAATCATCCCTTGGGCTTCTCAGACTACAGTTAGTTTATTTTCACCTTCAAAGTCTAAGCCTCCTGTTTCCAGGACATATTAAAATGGGTAAGGGACTTGAAGATTTATATCACTTTGCTGGCAATAGGGTTTTGAACTTGTAAATGTAGCTCAATAATAAATAAGCAGTCCTTCATAACGTTGGTATGTAAATAACATAAAAGACTCTGCAATTATACCGGTCTGAACATGGGATTCAGAGCCAAGATCTCTTTGAGTTATAATCCCAGTTTAGATGCTCCCTCTCTCTGTAACCTTGGGATAATCACTTAACTGTTTTTTTGTTGTTGTTGTTTTTTTTCACTTAGGAGCCCCAGCTGTTAAATGAGGATACTAGTACTTACCTATCTCACAGTGAGTTATGACATGTTAATTATTTAATAGGCTTGATTCACCCTTTTTACTTCAGGAAGGTGCGAAATCAGGCTGTTAGATACTGGACTACTTGAAGCTTTTTAAGCACTGGGCTCATAGCTACATGTATTGAGTTTCAGTAGTCCAAACTGGAAGCCACATAGGCATAGATCACCATGGCTAAGTCATCCATTATGATGGGGTAAAGTCTTCCATTATCATTATTATTATTTGTACTACTGCCACATTTGGAAGCCCTAGTCATGGACCTGTTGTTCTAGGCACCATACAAACACAGAACAAAATGTCAGTACCTGCCTCAAGGCACTTACAATTTAAGTATAAGACGAGACAACAGATGGATACAGAGAGATGGGGGAGTAAAAGGAAATAATGAGATGATATTGGTCGGCATGATATAACAGGGATCTCTGAACGCCAGCAGCTTAGCCATTGTCAAGTTTGCCATCAGGGCAAAGGAGAGTTTTAATGAGGGTTCTGAAGGAGGATAATGAGGTAGCTTTGCTGATGATTGTGGGGAGCTGTTCCCAAGTATGAGGGGCAATATAGGAGAAAGCACGAAGGTCAAACAAACTGCTATGTGATGGAGGCTGGCATCGTGAGCCAATGAGCAGTGAGTATTTTGTCTCTGTTACATGAACTTATGTGAAAGCCAGTTGGGAGGGGCCCTGGGTACTGACAGTGGGTTAGATGACTCTTAGTTTGTTTCGTGATTACCTTGGTCAGAAGTGGGATATCAGGGGTAGTTTGCAAGGTGATTTTCTTGAAAATGCCCAGACGGCACTGTGCTTTGGGGGTTCATAGTAGATTTCCTACGTCAAAACTGGAGGTGACCATTTCTATTAGCAGGGATCCTATGTATCTATCACCAGAATGGCTGGCTATAGGCTCTGGTATAGCAAAAGTTGCAGAAGCTTTCCACCACCAAAACCTCCTCTAGGAGTACTGTGTACTAGTGATGGCCTCATGTCAGCAAAATCTAGGCCAATAATTCTACCGTGCTTGGAAGAGTAAGACATATAGACCAAGCCCTCCCTTCTAATTCAAGTCATAGGTTTTTGTACGGCGGGTCAAGGAAATACACCATCCCCCAGGTCACATAAGAAAATAAGAAAAAAAGAACACCATGCTGGGTCAGACCAAAGGTCCATCTAGCCCAGTATCCTGTCTTCCGACAGTGGCCAATGCCAGGTGCTTCAAAGGGAATGAACATAGCAAGTAATCATCAAGTGATCCATTCCCTGTAGCCCATTCCCAGCTTCTGGCAAACAGAGGCTAGGGACACTATCCCTGCCCATCCTGGCTAATAGCCATTGATGGACCTATGCTTCATGAACTTATCTAGTTCCTTTTTGAACCCTGTTATAGTCACAAAGCATTACTGCTGCATCACTACTACTGCTCTCCACATGCTGAAGGTACCTCTGTGACTGCTGAGTCCCTCTTCATCACACACATATATGAGCCTGTGTTTGAGGGTGGAGAGGACACTAGTCAGTTGATTCTCCTAATAGGCTTATTCTACCCTGTCACTAAAATCACCATCTGGACTCCTGTAGATAGATGCCCTTAGGAGAACAGGTCTGTTTACACAGGGTGAAGACTTCCCTGAAAAGGATCTCCAGAGTGTGGGTCCCTGGCAAAGGGGAACTCTAGATTTTTTTAGTTCTGGTCTGGTGGTAGTGCTGGTGGCCTTATAACTTTTACCTCAGTGGTTAGGGCACACACCTGGGTTGTCAGAGATCTGGATTCAAGTACCCCCTCTTCCACTTCTCAGGAGAGTGCCCTAACCACTGGATAGGGGGGTATTCTGGGGCAGGTTCTTAATCTCTCCTACTGCAGTTGTTTCACTTTGTGTAAATTAAGTATTCATGGCTGCAGGGACATACACCCCACCCCACAGTGAGTGCCCTAACTACAAAATTAGAATCATTCTCTCTTTTTGGTCCAATGACTATTCAAGTATTTTGTACAGAGTGGAACAGTTTCAGCAGGAGATATTGAGAGAGACTTGCCCCAAAATACCCACCAGCCAATGGCAGCATTGTAGAAGGTATAAGGCCACCTTGTCCTCCAGAGTGGAATTTCAGGGACCGGGATTGCATGTGATTTTGCAGCGATCACTAAAGCAGAACTGATAAGCTGATCCAAGGGGGCTGAACTTTAGACCTGGTATGGAACTGTGTTTCAGTGAAAAGACAGCACAGAAGAGGCAGTATCAGAAAGGTTCACTACTGTCCAGTGAAATCACTCAAGAGCTGAAATCACTGAGAACTGGGCTGAGTGGTGAAACCTCAGAACACAGTGTCACAATAAAAGGGCAGTGAAGGCGGCAATGACAGCAGCTGAAACAGCAGCAGTGACAAGGAGCAGCAATGACAAACACCGGCAGAGACTGCAGAGACATTGAGGAGCAGATGTGGAGGCATCATTCAATCACCATCGCCCCTCCGGGGTGGGAGATGAAACCACCCAAATGCATACCCGGATTCTGTGGGTGTTGCTGACCTCAGACAACACACTCTGAGAAGGGTACAGAGGAGGGAAAAGGGGAATGGCATGTTAAAGAGACATTTACGCCTTGGATTTTCATACCACAAGGTGGGAAACTGAGAAAAAGGACACTGGTCATGATACTATGGGAGGGATGTTTCACTTATTGGTTGCATACTTTCAAGTCATTGTTGCAGTGTTTTCCCAAATGAATGCTGTGTTGCCTTCTTTTAATAAGCATTTGCTTTTGTTATACACGGACTCAGTGCTTGCGAGTGAGGAAGTATTGCCTCTTAGAGGTGCCCAGGGGTAGTTTTTACAAACTTCCCAGATTACTGGGTGGGGGTTTAAATTAATGAAATCACCCTTTGTTGCTGCCTACACCACCACATGGCAGAAAGGTTACATATTGGAGAATGTACTGCAGTATGTCATTATTATTGGGAATTGTATAGAGGTAATGGCTTTGAAGTTTAGAGATGGACCGACCACATTTGAAACCCTTTAAATAATGTCATGTTCAGAGGCTTAGTATTTTTCCAGCTGTAGTCCAGAGTGTGATCTCACTTTTACGTAAATCTAGAAAAATTCCACTGACTCTTCATCAGTGTGAATGGGTACTAAACTGACTGTATGTATAGGACAATGTTACGGTATTTGTACACGTACCACGATTCCTGAAATTAGTGCTTCTAGAATCAAGGCTTCCCAGGGGCATGAGTGCTGTAAATAAGAATTGGCACTATTGCTATTGATCTATAGCCAGAATTCCTGCTTTCCTCTAGTAGTACTTAGTGCTATAATAGGCTATATTTGACAATCTAGCAGATCTGATTGTGGTTCCTGTAAATAGATACATGGTTACATGTTCTAGGATGTGTGGCAGAGACTTCAGTACAATACAGACTTTCAATAAGTATATAATATCAGTTAATTGCAATATAAACTGCAGTCAGGCTATCTACTGTATGGCAATGGGAATATTTCTGGGAAGTTAAGATTCTACATAAGGGCCATTTCAACAGAGAATGCAAGTATGTGCTTAAATTCTTCTCTATTCAGCAAAGTACTTAAGCACAAGCTAGTCCCATTGAAGATAATGAGATTTAAACATATGCTTAAAAATAAGCATGTGATTAAGTGCTTTGCTGAATAGGGATAGATTGAGGAATCAGAGTTCTGATTTGGCCTGATTTTCAAATGGTATAAATCGTTGAACTCAAAGGAGCTATTACAATTTATGTCAGGTAGGGATCTTCATACTGAGAAACTTCAGTTTGCAGAATACACATGAAATTCATTCAAATTTAATTCCAGCCCATTCTGACTGCCCACCATTTACCACAAAGTGGGCCTGCTCCTCAAGACAAGAGGAGTTCCATATGCAGAGCAACTGCATAGCACAGCTGGTCCTACTGTCAAGATTATTTTATGGAAGGGAAAAAAAATAAAACTCGGTGACTTCAACCAATGCCTGATAAATATTTAATTCTTTCATGTTCTTAGAACAAATTATGCTGAACTAATTTGGTTGCTAATCTGGATGTTAAATATAACTTCTCAAAAACTGCCTCTGCAAATACAATAAATCACATTTAATATTACAGCGAGCAAGGTTAATTTAAGATATATTAATAATTGCAATGCGTTTAAGAGTCTTGTTGCTAGAACATTCCTAAAGTCTCATTCAGGAAATACAGTAATACTCCACTTCCATGGTTCAATAAGCATCACTGTACTGGAATTCCTACGAGAGTACACTGTGGTATCTACATTATTTCCAGAGATATATATTAATACATTGTTATTATTGCAATAATTAACAAGCAACCAAAAATTGACAAGGCTCCAGAAATAATATATTACCCCAACTGGATAATGAATGGCTTTGCAAGGATTTATTGAGCAGGGATAATAGAATCTGTTGGAGGGAAAAGGGACTTTCTGTGGAATTTCTGTGGGGGAGTTTGTTTTGATTTTACTTTCTACTTGGCCCTATTCTTGAATTTTAGGAGTAGATATCACTGAGAGTCATTCAGAAATATTTATTAGGTTATTAAAATGAACTACCTTCACTGCTGCTGGACCAACTTTTTATAGCAAAACCACAAAATCCCTCAAGTTGCACTACAGGAATCCAACTCTTTTTTGCTAACGGCAATACAGATGCCACTTTTCCCCAGATTTTTAAGAATACCACAGCAAGCATCTGAACTATCTGAATAATCAAAACACTGTCTGATAGAATATTTAGGAATGCTGGAGTAGAAGTGGTTAAAATTCAGTTTCAAGGTTGATAACCAGATAAGATGAATGGAAAAGTCCTATGCAAGAGCTACTCACACGGACAAAATGAATCACATCATAAATGTTTCCAGGATCACACACTAAAGTAATACAACACTTAACAGTAGCATGATTTTTAAAGGAAGGCAACCCTTCCATACTATAACAAAATAATTTTAGGTAAACGACCAGATTTTTTAGCCTGATGGTCATTTTTGTGGATGCAATTAGGAAATATTATGCCTGTAATGAATCAAGGGTACAAAGTAGTACTCTTCTTCTAGTATCTTGCCCACAGCCTTCCCAGGCAGGAGGGAGGAAAGGGAGCAGCACCATTATAATCCTATCTCCCCCAATACCTGACATACTGATATATAAAAATCCTGATGTGTATGATGTTTCTAATGTCTTTTCTCTTGTTTGCTGCAGAGTTTTTCCTTTGAATAATGCTAAGAAATATTCCACAAGCAGATCACTGGAAGATTTAGACTATTGGTGGGCTAAAGACTTGGAGCAGCCCAGGCTATGCCTGTTGAATTCTTTGGGGTGTGGAAGACATATCACTTCTGATTGTTTTTTTTTAAAGCATGAACATCCATGATTTTTCTTTGTATGCTTACTCTGGTACTGTATATCATTTCAAGATGTAATAGCCATGATGACATGAAGCCTTAGGTGATCAATATAATGTATGTTCTGATATTATAGAAAACCACATTCTGATACTCTTATTCACACTGTGTAGTAATTTTACTTTACAAATATTCTCATTGACTTCTACGATTTGAGTAAGGTAATTAACATGAGTAGGACTATCAGATAATATGGCCCAGAATCTTTAAATAATTATTAATCTCTGCTTGAAGACTGATCCTCTGTCATATTTTCATTCTTCCAAAGAGAGTGTGAATGGGCAAGCAGATTTAAGATAAGAACTGATCCAATCTTTTTATCAAACATATACTTGAACCCATACAAAATCTTCAGGCAAGTTTTGAAATTTTTGGATTATTATTATCTATGTTACCCACCAAAAGAGACGCTTTAGGAAGCCTAAGAATATAAGAACATAACAACAGCCATATTGGTCAGACCAAAGGTCCATCTAGCCCAGTATCCTGTCTTCCAACAGTGGCCAATACCCGGTGCCTCAGAGGGAATGAACAGAGCAGGTAATCATCAAGTGGTCCATTACCTGTCACTCATTCCCAGCTTCTGGCAAACAGAAACTAGGGACACTATCCCTGCCCATCCTGGCTAACAGCCATCGATGTACCTATCCTCCATGAATTTATCTAGTTCTTTTTTGAACCCTGTTATAGTCTTGGCCTTCACAACATCCTCTGGTGAAGAGTTCCACAGGTTGACTGTGGATTGCGTGAAGAAATAATTCTTTTTGTTTGTTTTAAACTTGCTGCCTATTGATTTCACTTGGTGACCCCCTTGTTTTTATATTATGAGAAGGATTAAATAACACTTCCTTATTTACTTTCTCCATGCCAGTCATGATTTTATAGACCTCTATCATATCCCCTCTTAGTCGTCTCTTTTCCAAAGCTGAAAAGTCCCAGTTTTATTAATCTCTCCTCATACAGAAGCCATTCCATACCCCTAATCTTCACAGGAATGGTGAACTGCGACCACTGGGAGCTGCGGGAGGCCATGCCTGTTGACGGTCAATGTAAACACTGTCTCGCAGCCCGCCAGTGGATTACCCTGACAGGCTGCATGAGGTCCATGGGCCGCAGGTTGCCCAATACTGATTTAAACAAAAGATGAGTGAAAAATTGTTGTGTTTTTTTTCATTCTGTGGATGATCCAGAAAAGTAATAAGAAAAAAATAATAATTTTGGGTTGACCTGAAATGGAATTTGTTTGTTTTTCTTGTCAAAACAAAAACAAAACAAAACAAAAACATACACACCATTTTAGGGTGGAGGAGATATTACCTTATTAAAAACTAAATTTCTAAACAAAATGTTCTTTCAAAATGAAAAGTAAAAATATTTTATTTCAAGTATCAAAATGAAACATTTTTAATTTTTTTTGAAAAACAGACATCTTTTTACATCTGAAACTATTTGCCAAACTTGTCCCAGATTTCAGGACTGTGTCATTTGGCCTGAGACAACATTTTTTGTGTAATAAAGTATTTTCTGAAAAAAAATCACCCAGCTCTTATTTTAATAAGGGGCTTCATCAAAAAATACTCCACTTCAACCAGTGATGCATGACATTCTCTATGTAAAGTATTTATTTGTGGCCACAACATAAGAACATGAGAAGGTCCATCCTGGGTCAGACCAAAGGTCTATCTAGCCCAGTATCCTGCCTTCTAACAGTGGCCAATGCCAGGTGCCCCAGAGGGAATGAACAGAACAGGAAATCTTCAAGTGATCCATGCCCTGTTACCCATTCCCAGCTTCTGGCAAACAGAGGCTAGGGACACCATCCCTGCCCATCCTGGCAAATAGCCATTGATGGGCCTATCCTCCATGAACTTATTTATGAACTTATGAACTTTTTTGAACCCTGTTATAGTCTTGGCCTTCGCAACATCCTCTGTCAAGGGGTTCCACAGGTTACTCCGCATTGTGTGAAAAAATACCTCCTTTTATTTGTTTTAAATCTGCTGTCTAGTAATTATTGCACAGATTCCATATTGTTCCCCACCACAACATATAAATCAATCCAATACACTTTTCCTCCCCACCCACCACAAAAGATCCGTTTAACTCCTGTCCCAATAGCTGTCAATCCAACATGCTTCACTCTCCCTAGCACCTCATGGAGGCTCCTCTCAATAGCTTCCCTGTCTGACAATTCTTCCTTACAGTAACAGTGGTTTCAAGTGGATATTCTATCACTTCTGCTGGCAGCAGCACTGATAGGCCTCAGGCTGGGGGTAGTTATTTAAAACCCAACAAGGCTGTAGAGAATAGTGTCTGAAGCATCTACAATGCTTGCCTCCAATTGCCTGGCTAAGGTTAAGATTCTTTCACAGGCATTTTTAGAAAAACCACGGGCAGGTCACGGCAATCAACAAAAATTCATGGAAGCCTGCAACCTGTCCCTGACTTTTACTAAACAAAGCACTGCATGGGGCTTGCAGCTGCTCCAGCCTTGTGGCTGCTCCTGCAGCAGGGGCTGACCCCACTGTTCCAGCCTTACTGGGGCTGATCCATCCACTGCTTTGGCGGGCTGGGGACTGCTCTTCTGGCAGGCCAGAGCTGGCCACCTGTCAGCTGTTCTGGGGGGCCCACTGCTGTGGGGCTGGCCACTGCTCCAGGACTGCTGTTGTTCCAGGGACCACAGCTCTGCTACCCCAGGGCTGGCCTCTGGTCAGCTATTCTGGCAGCCCTGGGGCTGACCACTGGTCAGCTGTTCAGCAACCAGGGGCTGGCCATCAGATAGCTGTTCCAGCAGCTGTTGCTCTGGCGGCCCCAGAGCTGACAGCTGCTCCAGCCCTGCCCCAGAAGTCACAGAGGTCCCAGAAAGTCACGGAATCTGTGACCTCCATGACAGAATCGTATCCTTACTCATGGCACATGCAACTCACTATACAATATCTATGTAAAAAAGACCAGTGTACCACAACACTCAAAGTAGCACTCTGATGTGAGGTGGTTATGCTACAAAGAAGTCTAATAAGGGCATAACAGCACAAAATGTTGAATAAGCTACATGTAGTTATGTATGTAACTTGAGTTTTATCCTTTGTAAATTCATAGATTTCATTGCTACGATAGAAAAATAAAGTTTTCCACATATAATATTTTCTTTTAAGGTTGTTTTTTTTTTAAAGTTAGGGACTTTGCTATTGCGAATGATTTTATGTGGAAGTCACTTAGATACTATTGAGATAGGCAGCAGCATAAAACCCCTACGATAATGGCACTATCTAGCTAGGTAAATTTTTATATTGAATTATACCAGGCAACAGATGTCACATGGCCCATGTTTACTATGATATTCAATCTAAATACCACAGTGTTACTTCTCTTTACTACTCTGGATTACATTAAGCCTAACACATTGTTTTCATTGCTAAGAAAACAAGACCTTCCATAATCACGTGTTCAGAATCCCAGTTTAATTTTCTGTCTGGGAATATTTCAGTTTGGTGTGATGAAAGATAAGTGTGGGGGGAAATCTTAGAAATTGCTTTTAACAGAAGAATAACATTTAACCTACATGGAATAAAAGGAAGTTCTAGCTTAATCAAAGACTGGATTTGTTTGTGGGGGGCTTGAATGGAGCTATGACAATTTACACCATCTGAAGATCTGCCCCAAGAGAAGGGATCACAGCCATCTTCAATGCGAGTTTACATAATTGACGTAAAGAAAGTTTGCTTATCTGAAGACGAAAATCAATTGCTTTCTGGATTCAAAAGTCAAAAATGTGTATCCGGTTATCGTATGGCATAAATCGCCCACTGCATCATCTTGGCAGCACAGGAATTAAACATCGCTCCACTGAAAAATCTTGCATCTCTCAGGGGGAGAGGGAGCTGACCCTGAAGAATCCATGCAAGCCATGAGGAGTCAATATTGACAGAAGTAAAATTTCAGACGTCACAACTGCATATTTATATGCCCACATACCTCTGGGAAGATCTTGTTTTAAATGATTTGGTATTCAAGTAGCCTTTCAAGAATTATTTCAGTACAATGAAGATTACTTTAAAAGAAAATATTACCGCTCTTGGAAAATCAATACTACTCTGAACTATCTGAGTTCTGGTCCAGCAGAGCACTTAAGCAAGAGCTTACCTTTGAGCATGGGAGCAGTCCCATAGTTTCCAGTTCTATGTTTCCAGTTGGACCATTCCCATGCTTAAAGTTAAGCACACACTTGAGTGCTCTGCTGGACCAGGTCCTTAGAAATCTCAGACGTGACAACCTCCCCTTCACTACAGAAATGATTCGTTTGCACGGTTACTGTGCATTTTTTTTTCCTGCCCTATGGAAGATGCCAGCTGTAATCACAGTACACTTTCCACGTAGCATTGAAAACTGTGACACCCAGAAAAACTATGAACAGTGCTAAAAATGTTCAGCTGAAGTGGAGGCCTTGTACATTTTTCATTTTTCTTCAAAACTACCAGTCCTATGGAAGTCCCTTGCATTTGTGAAATACTCAATCAAGTTAAACAGAGGTTTTGATTTGTAGGTAGGTTTTTCTGGGTTGTCAAATGTATTGGGAATGCATTGTAAGAAAGGTGCTATATAATGGCAGATTGGTTTGTCATGAAACTAATATTAAGGCATTGTCAGCATATGACTGGCTAAATTCTATCACCTGTGTAACACCACTGAAGTTAGATTATGTAATACACAACAACTCATCGCAAGAAAATCTTCTATTAGACCCCCAGTGAGCCAGTTAAGGAAAAAAAGATATGCTATGGATGTACTTCTATCTCAAACAAATTCTCTTAAATACACATGGCCAAATTCTGTCCTCGGCAAAATGTGGGCAACCCCACTGAAGTCAATATGTTGCACCGGTGAAATTGAAAGATACATTTGAACCTGTTTTTACATTTTCTCCTTAATTTAATTTTAATATATATGAATTGTAATAGCCATTCCATAGTTATTATTTTTTTCAAATATATCCAAGATCTTAGCCAATCTCCTTTTGTCCCGAATTTTCTAAATAATTCTGCCTGTGACAGGGTGGAGAGACCCCATCCGTGCAGGATGAGCTCACCCCAACCTTCAAGCTTCCCTCTGTCTCCAGGCCGTGAGACCTAAGGGCAGGAATACATAGAGATGTCCTGATCTGTAGGTCTTTAAGGCCCAATTGCCGGAGTCGATGGAAAAAGCCTTGCTCCACATGGCAATAGGGTCAAATGACCAACATTCGCGGGGGGTAGCCCTTCTCTGCCGGGCAGTAAGGCCTAGGGGCCAGAGTCCATAGGGGTACCCTGGGGTTTGCAAGGCAGTAAGGTCCAATGGCCAAAGTTAATAGAGATATCCTGGGTCTACAGGGCAGTAAGGCCTAGCGGCCAGAGTCATTAATGATACTCTGGGTTCGCTGTCAGCCTGGCCTAGCAGCCAGAGTTAATGGAGATACCACTTTGGGTGTGGCTGTATGGCCAAGTGGCCAGAGTCCATAAAGTTGACCTCCGGGAGGGGCTGTATGGCCTAGCGGCTGGAGCCAATAGGGTAACCTTCTGGGCGTGGCTGTATGACATAGTGGCCAGAGTCAATAAAGCTGCCCTCTGGGAGGGCCCGTATGGTCAAGCAGCTTCTTGGGGGGTAGGTGTTGGCTGCCACCAAGGGGGGGAAGGGTGGCAACCAGGTAGGGGGACCCACGCTGTCGCTGCTCCACCACGTCCCAGCCCAGAACCATTGGAGTGGCGACTGTGTCCGACACTGGGTCAGCGGGGATCTGTCCACAACACGCTGACCAGCCTTGGGACAGTGGCTTTTCCCCCCTGGGCTACTTCCTACCTTGTCACTCCAGTCAGCGATCTGAGCGTCTTCGGGGTCACTGGGTTCTTCAACCATGCAACACCCTGTAGCTCTGACCTCCCTGAGGTGTCCACAGGTAGCTGGGTGCCTGTGTGGGTCTTGGCACCTCTGGCTTCTGCAGTCCATGGCTCCAGTGGTTCCTGAGCAGGAGCTGGCAAGGACCGTCCTTCCTCTTCGGCTGTCAGCCCAGATCGAGCCGGGCTGCTTCCTCTTATACTGCTGCTATACCTGGAGCATGCCTGGTAGGGATGTGGGGGCGTGGCTTCATCTGCCCACAGTGAGGAGTTAACCCTTCCCCATCCAGTGTGCGGTGAGTTCACACAATGCCATTGCCACTGGCATTGAATATGAGTGCATACAATCCCCTACAGCCCTGACTTGCAATACCTCTGCTATTCCTATTTTGGCCATTGTGGTGTATTGAAAACTGTTAAAATAACAATCATTTTCAGTTACAAGGAGTTTCCCAGTCCTGCTTGTGGACTAGGGCAGTGTGTGATATGGGTCTTCTGTAGTCAGTTTGCAATGAAGCCAGCCTGGAGCAAGTTATGCCTCTTTGCCTTAGGGAGCAGCTTGCTTTGTCTCTCTGTTTTTGGTTCCTGTGTGTTAGTGTTCTGTCTTCAAAGAAATAAAGTAATATTGCCTTGCAACATTCCAGAAAGAGTATTTTATAGTTTTATGTCATTTATTTGTGTGTAAACTGTGAATATAATAGCTGTCCCCTAAACAGAGACTATCAGATAACGCTCAACTGTCTAGTAATTTTGTGATGTGGACAAAATGCCACCACAATCTTGAGATCATTAAACTTATTTCATTTGTGAATAAACAAACTTAAATCCATGTTTTCAGAATTGTTGCAAGCATATTCTGAGGCATTTTAAAACTTTTTCTATGTGCCAGGTATATTTTAAGTTAACTTTTTGAGCAGGAGAAACTTCTTTCTTTCTATCTTTTCCTGCTTACTTTTTGAGACCTTTTGGGGACATAAAGGGCTAGATTGTGCTTTTTGTCCCCAATAAGAAGTGTCTGCCACTGCATCAGCCAGGGTGAATCCTTTGCTCCTATCTTGCTCTGTTATTTACTGATGCCCTTAAAAGGAGATTGCTTATCTTTGTGCATCCACCCAGATCTGCTAAGCAGAGAACAGAGAGGTGGAGCGACGATCATTCCCCACCCAGGTCTGCCTTCTCCATGCCCACTTGTTCCCAACATGGAGCATAGCCCCTGCACTCCACACAAGACCTGCTTCTAAGATATAGGTAGCCCTTAAGTGTCTGGGAGTGGGGCTTTATTGTAACCCTCTGTGTAACTGTGTTAGGACTAGTCAGACTCTAGCCCTAAATCGATAAACTAAAGTTTAATAAATAGGCAAATTGGAATACATATTATGACTGGAATGTTGCCATCAGATAAGCAGTAATTATGAGTGTTGATGAGGTCTGAAGGGTGGGTAACTCTTTCATGAATTTGATCCTAAAAAACGACTATCAAGAGGAAGGTGACGTGTAATAGATTCAGCCCTGGTAAAGCCTGAGTCAGCCCATATTACAAGCTGAGACATTAATCCACAGCAGTCAGTTATCAGTCACAAATCCACTGTAATTGCTCAGACAGTATAAAAGGGATTTATATGTCAGTAGCCTGAAGGTCGATTGTAAATGAGTTGCAAGAATTCATTAAAGAACCATTTCATACTCCTGTCAATCTGTCATTTGTTTCAGGTTATTGCCATAAGAAGAGGTTAACCCAAATGAATAAAGGCTCATGTAAGAAGATTTTTTTCTCATTTGTAGAGCTCATCAACTTGATGAGTTCTTTCAATAATGCAAAGCATTAAAAGGGTGGGAAGGAAACATAAAGCAATTGTGTGGGCACATCCTGCAGTGGGGCCTGATCCAAAGCCTTTCGATCATCTCCATTGTGTTGGCCATTCTTTGGGAGCCTACAGTATATTGTTTTATTCAACATGCTTCCCCTCTCGTTGCCTGAGACAATCAACTGCCACTTTTTACTGTACATTATAATCACAGTGAAATTGTTCATTGTCCAAGGCTCCAGCATCAAAAGTAAACAATGGAAAGGTAGTGTTTTCTTTACAGAAAGTAAGGTCTATCATTTCAGGAAAAGAAGAAAAGTTTCCAAAAAGGAAATCTTTGGCCAAAGACACTTTTTAGTCCTTTGTGAAATATTGTCTCTTTTTTATAAAGTATGTTCTTTTTTCTTATTACAGGAAACCAAAAACTGTAACTATTAAAATGTAGTCCAATAACAACATCTCATCTATTATTTTCTAGACTGTATGTTAAAGGCAAAGCATGAATAGAAAGAATTGAGAAATACCAATTTCCTTTTGGAATTCAATGAATCAAATTCCCAGGCTATGGTTCAGATTTCATGTTTGTACTTGTGGATGGTTGAAACTTGGAGATTTTCAAACAGGTTCAGATTAATTTAGAACAGAACTTGAATCCCCTTTGAAACACTGAGATACTTAAGCTCTCAAACAGCTACAGTAACCATTGCTTTAAATGGATTTTTAGACTTAGTAAAAGAGGAATGCAAAAGTCAATCCAAATACCAGAACCAATCAGATTTTTCTCTGTCTGATGTTTTTAATATAAGATCAGTTGAAATTATGCTATCTAGCTATACTTATCTATAGACACACACACACGCATACCACATTTACACTGGTTTCAGAGTAACAGCGGTGTTAGTCTGTATTCGCAAAAAGAAAAGGAGTACTTGTGGCACCTTAGAGACTAACCAATTTATTTGAGCATAAGCTTTCATGAGCTACAGCTCACTTCATCGGATGCATACTGTGGAAAGTGTAGACGATCTTTTTATACACACAAAGCATGAAAAAATGGGTGTTTATCACTAGAAAAGGTTTTCTCTCTCCCCACCCCACTCTCCTGCTGGTAATAGCTTATCTAAAGTGATCACTCTCCTTACAATGTATATGATAATCAAGGTGGACCATTTCCAGCACAAATCCAGGGTTTCACAAGAACGTCTAAGGAACAGTGGGGGGGAACAAACAAGGGGAAATAGTTTTACTTTGTGTAATGACTCAACCACTCCCACTCTATTCAAGCCTAAGTTAATTGTATCCAATTTGCAAATTAATTCCAATTCAGCAGTCTCTCGTTGGAGTCTGTTTTTGAAGTTTTTTTTGTTGAAGAATAGCCACTTTTAGGTCAGAAATCGAGTGACCAGAGAGACTGAAGTGTTCTCCGACTGGTTTATGAATGTTATAATTCTTGACATCTGATTTGTGTCCATTTATTCTTTTACGTAGAGACTGTCCAGTTTGACCAATGTACATGGCAAAGGGGCATTGCTGGCACATGATGGCATATATCACATTGGTAGATGTGCACGTGAACGAGCCTCTGATAGTGTGGCTGATGTTATTAGGCCCTATGATGGTGTCCCCTGAATAGATATGTGAGCACAGTTGGCAACGGGCTTTGTTGCAAGGATAGGTTCCTGGGTTAGTGGTTCTGTTGTGTGGTATGTGGTTGCTGGTGAGTATTTGCTTCAGGTTGGCGGGCTGTCTGTAGGCAAGGACTGGCCTGTCTCCCAAGATTTGTGAGAGTGATGGGTCGTCCTTCAGGATAGGTTGTAGATCCTTGATAATGCGTTGGAGAGGTTTTAGTTGGGGGCTGAAGGTGACAGCTAGTTGCGTTCTGTTATTTTCTTTGTTAGGCCTGTCCTGTAGTAGGTGACTTATGGGTACTCTTCTGGCTCTGTCAATCTGTTTCTTAACTTCAGCAGGTGGGTATTTGTAGTTGTAAGAATGCTTGATAGAGATCTTGTAGGTGTTTGTCTCTGTCTGAGGGGTTGGAGCAAATGTGGTTGTATCGTAGAGCTTGGCTGTAGACAACGGATCGTGTGGTGTGGTCAGGATGAAAGCTGGAGGCATGTAGGTAGGAGTAGCGGTCAGTAGGTTTCCGGTATAGGGTGGTGTTTATGTGACCATCGCTTATTAGCACTGTAGTGTCCTGGAAGTGGATCTCTTGTGTGGACTGGTCCAGGCTGAAGTTGATGGTGGGATGGAAATTGTTGAAATCATGGTGGAATTCCTCAAGGGCTTCTTTTCCATTGGTCCAGATGATGAAGATGTCATCAATATAGCGCAAGTAGAGTAGAGGCATTAGGGGACGAGAGCTAAGGAAGCATTGTTCTAAGTCAGCCATAAAAATGTTGGCATACTGTGGGGCCATGCGGGTACCCATAGCAGTGCTGCTGATTTGAAGGTATACATTGTCCCTAAATGTGAAATAGTTATGGGTAAGGACAAAGTCACAAAGTTCAGCCACCAGGTTAGCTGTGACATTATCGAGGAGAGTGTTCCTGACGGCTTGTAGTCCATCTTTGTGTGAAATGTTGGTGTAGAGGGCTTCTACATCCATAGTGGCCAGGATGGTGTTTTCAGGAAGATCACCGATGGATTGTAGTTTCCTCAGGAAGTCAGTGGTGTCTCGAAGATAGCTGGGAGTGCTGGTAGCGTAGGGCCTGAGGAGGGAGTCTAAATAGCCAGACAATCCTGCTGTCAGGGTGCCAATGCCTGAGATGATGGGGCGCCCAGGATTTCCAGGTTTATGGATCTTGGGTAGTAGATAGAATATCCCAGGTCAGGGTTCCAGGGGTGTGTCTGTGCGGATTTGATCTTGTGCTTTTTCAGGGAGTTTCTTGAGCAAATGCTGTAGTTTCTTTTGATAACTCTCAGTGGGATCAGAGGGTAATGGTTTGTAGAAAGTGGTGTTGGAGAGCTGCCGAGCAGCCTCTTGTTCATATTCCAACCTATTCGTGATGACAACAGCACCTCCTTTGTCAGCATTTTTGATTATGATGTCAGAGTTGTTTCTGAGGCTGTGGATGGCATTGTGTTCTGCACGGCTGAGGTTGTGGGGTAAGTGATGCTGCTTTTCCACAATTTCAGCCCGTGCACGTCGGCGGAAGTGGAGTGTTTTGGGAGCTTTTGAGTCTGCTTGGAGTGTAGATTTGGAAACTTTGATAGATGTAAATGCAGCTGACAATTCACTCATCCTTCCTGTCACACAAATTTTAATTGCTAGAAGGAGAAAAGAAAATATTGAGCAAGTGACAGTGATTTCATTGCTAATAGCATGGTCGAGTGTCAGTGGCAACAGTACTGTGTGCTGTACAGAGGAGCAATATGATGAATTAATGTGTTTCGGTGGTCTGAGGTCAAGCTTTAAGGAGGGGACCTGATCAGAGAGAGAAAGGACCAGGAAGAAAGAGATGGATCTGAACATCTGGGATGGGGAGATTATCACAGCCCTTGCTTGGCCAAACTAGGGAGTAAAGAGAAGCCCTATATACACCCACCCTCAGATTGCAACTCCTAGCTGAGGAGGGAGAATGAGGACTATTTTCCCTGTATTCTCTGCTCCAAGAAAATGTGGGTTGAAGGGGTGGGGAGTGAGAGGAGACTTTGGTTCCCTTCATTGCCTTACTTGTCAACCAGAGTCACTCCCACGGTGCACCGGGATGGGGGAAGGAAGCTGCTCCATGAAAAGGGATGATGTAACTTACTCTTCCTGCAGAGTAAGAGGGGAGAGGGGGCAGGGGCAAAATTTTGATTTTTCTGGAGTTACAATACCCCCCTTGGTGCAGAAAACACAGCCTAAGCCAAAGGGAGAAGGGGAGAGAGCTGGAGACAGAGAGAGGGTGTGCAGAGTAAGGGAACTGTAGTTCTGTAACTCAGGGAGATAGAGTTGGAGCAAAACGAGAAAGATGTTAAAAGAGAGGGAAAGGCCTTGCCAACATATACATAAATAAATATACTATAAATGTAGCTCCACCAAAAACGCATTCCCTTATTTAGGACAGAGTCATCTTTGGATGAAAGGTGCTGCACAAAATGTAATTCATTATAGTTCTCAATCTCACATGGGCTGCTAGTGAGAAAAGAATAATCAAGCTAATCTAGCAATATTTATGGCATGGTATTAATAAAGGGAGCAGAGATTCAACTGAAATACAAGTATGAAAGACATAAAAATAGGCCTAATGGCTGGAAAGAAAAATAATCTAGAGGAAAGAACTGGCAGGAAAGAAGTAAAAATAGCTCCAGTGGTGAATGAGGAAGGAGGCACATACCTAAGCATAACCCTGACAATCTGAATCTTAGATGTTAGACATGGAAAAGACCTACTGTATTATCCAGTCCAGCCCCTGCAAAGTCAGGATTTCCCTATGGTACATTTTATAATGTTTTCTCCCCTTCCTTTAATTGTCCCAGGTGACGGAGTTTTCTCTTGGGAGACTATGACACAACCTAATAAATCTTACTGACAGGAAGATTTTCTTTATATTTACTCTAGTTTTCCCCTTTCTTAATTTCTTCCCATTACTCTTACCTAGATATCTCTTGTAGCACCCTAAATGATCTGCTCACGTAAGAGTATTCATAACACCATTACAATATTTATAGATTTCTTACATATTCTTCTTCCTTAATGAAGCTGCCAGTATATACCCTTAGCTCTATTTAACCTTTCCTCATAAGTCAGTCCTTCAGCCCCTGATTATTTTTGTTGCTTTTCTCTAAACTCCCTTTAATTTGTTAATACTTTCTCCTAGTAGGTATTTTAAGTGTGGTCACATCAGAGCTGTAAAGAGAGGGTCTGTAACTCCCTGTTTTATGATGCTTCAAACTGAATGGCCTATTTTAGCTGTCCCACTGCAGTGCAAACTCATGTCTAAGTTGCTGTCCTCTATCACTCAGGTGTCTTTAGCCATGACTGCTCCTAGCTTTCTCTATCCCATTAAGTATGTGTGTTTAGCATTATTTACCACAGATGCATTAGCCTGCATTTTGAATCTCATTTTATTCTCTGACCATTTTTCCAATCTGCTTAAATGGAGAAATGGGATGTGGGCGGGACTCGCCTTCAGATGTAAAAGACACCAGTAATAGGAAAGAAAGAGAAACAATTAAAAGCAAGAGGAAGTATATTTTCATATGAGATTTGAAACGAGATCAACAATGGGCAAGCAGACGTACTAGATACTACAACACTCTCTTTCTTAAAGATATACGGTAGCTTAAGAAGTAGTTATGATCATGATTCAGGAATTACTGGTTGAAATTTTATGGTCTGTGCTTGCGGGAGGTCAAACTAGATGATCCTAATAACGCTTTCTGGCCTCAAAACCTAGGGATGAGATTCTGTGTTGTGCTTCTGAGAGGTGCAGCACAGTACTTAAAGCCCAGGGAGGGGTGGTTGGAGTGGCAGGTTATGGTTGTGTATGGTGCTCTCCCAATCCCAAGCAATTTAGGCAAGCCTGGGGGAATGCCCAAGTTATATCAGCCTCCCCAGCCACCCAATGGGCGGAAGCACTGCCAAAATCTCAGTATTGCTATGTTCTGTGCCTTGTTCCATCCCCCTAGCATATCCCCTACACCAGGACTTGTGAGAGAGGTCTTCAGCAGGTAGTGTGTGGGCTTTACGCTCCTCTGGCCCCTTTTCCAAATGTACAGGGGTCAGAGTGGATGTGAAGATCTCACACTATGAATCAGAAGCCGCAGAATAGGTGGCTTTCAATAGTCTTCAGAGCTGCAGTGGAGATATTAAGAAGGGGGAGGGGAGGAAACAAAGAGCATAAGCTACTAAAATTCAGTGAGGAGATTCAGGCAAGTCCATGGAAGCTTTTTCCTCCATTTGTTACATCTTGTGTTTTTCTAGTAATTAAGTAACAGATGGTGTTCTAGCAAATGGCCTGTGTTGGTATAAGAATCTGAGAGCATCTCTTCTTTCTTCCCCTAGGAAATGAAATGTTACAAAAAGCCAATCAGAAGTACAAAGAGCCAATCCGAAACACAGTACAGAAACATGGAAAATTATATTAGAAAAGGGTAAATTGGTCCAAATTTTAGCCCAAATACTGAACCAATTCTGATTCTAGATGTGTTCTATCCTCAACATACTCCCTTACCTTCATGGGTATCCTGTCAATCTATTTCAGGGATAACAGCAAAGGCTGGACTAAGGAGAGCATCTATATCAAAAGGACAGGCAACTGTCCTGGCTACTGTCCAATCATCTGCATTATGAGGCTTCCTTATACTCACAGGAGAGCTATGAAGTTAGGGGTGTTTCTGACCTAAGGAGGCTAAAATTGGGCAAGATTCCATGAAACAGATAGTTCTTATGATAAAGTCAATAATATAATAATATGCAGTGAAGTGTTGTGATGTATTATTGTAGAATATGGCAATATGTTTCATAGGGATGATCAGAAGACTGGTCCACTAGACATGCTAAAAACCCATTACAGATTTGGCATATCAGCAAAGGGAAGGAGTACTGTGAAGGACAGAACAAATCTCAGGGCCTGTCTATACAGTGTGTATGTGGGAGGGTGTGATTTCTAAAGTGTACTAATGTGTTGTGCATTAATTGTCCATGTAGACCTTATTGCTGTGCACTAAAGGTTCCCTAATGCACTTTAATATAGTATTGTTTCAAACAGCACTATGTTAAAGTACACCAGAAGAGTCTACATTGACCAATTAATGTGCAACACATTAGTGTGCTTTAGAAATCACACCTCCTTCGAGCACATTACCCCACCATATAGACAAGCCCCTATATCAGGTCAGGATGCAGGAAGAAAATCATTGTGGAAGGAGTTAGAAGTTACAGGTCAAAAGGCAGTTATGAACCAGCTAGCTGCCAGCTACTTGGAGCAAAGAGGGGTAAAGGTGAATTCAAGCTAGGTGGAGGAGGAGGATTTGGTTGGGCTAGATGAGGGATGAAATAGGGGGAGAGAGATCTATATCTGAACTTTCTGGAGTTTTATGCACCCTTATGATTGTTACCTTTGTCTCTCAGTACAGATACAAGATTCCTGGCCTGGAAGACAGAAAGCTATGGCTGAAAATCTTGCAAGGGACCCAGTTCTAAGAGATCTATCTGATTATTAGGGCTGTAAACTGAGATTTGTTTTTGGAAATAGATCTGCCTAGTTAATGACAACAACAAAAAACTTATCAAGAATAGTTCATTTAATTCCCAAGCTCTCTCTTATACCTTTCCAATTAGTTAGTCTAGAAAAGCAAAGTAGGGATTTGTTAGCTTCATAAAACAGATTTGTTTGGCTTTGTTTTCAGAGCTAATGAGTAGAACTGGTCAAAAGATGGTGTTTTTTTGGGGGGGGGGATTAAAATAAAATTGCAGATATTTTCTAATTTTGAATGAAACACTGAAAATAAATCTGTTTTCAGTTTTTAAAAAAAAGGAAAACATCATTTAAAGGCAACTATTTTCCATAACAATCTCTTTTGAAAGAAAAAAAAGACCATTTCATGTCTTTTTTTTTTTTTTTGGTCAAGGGAACATTCTGACCAACTCTAAAAATATCTTTCTTATGGCTTGATTCTTAGAAAGAAAGTCACTTCTATCTTGCTGTGTCTGGACTTTATTTTTTAAGGCATACTATACAGACGGAGCAATGCAAGACTGAGTTGGACACGCTCTCATTGGACCACTGCATGGACTCCTCAGCCTTTTGGAAACCTTATGACTGAGAGTCTGTACAATTTTATCTACTCTCAGGTATGAAATGCGCACACCCACACTGTTGAGCTTTGTGTAAATTAAATGCTTTCTGGCATCACAAGGAACATTTCATGCTTTGTACATTTCCAGTCCTGCAGCAAAACAGTAGGTGTTAAATAAAAGCCAAGCCAGAGCCATTTTTTTTTTAGTGTTGGATACCCTTGTGACCTACCACTCAGAAGCGATACCATTGAGCTCAATGCCAAACCCCTACAACTTTCAGATAGACATGATTTTTATTTCCTTTGGTCTCTGCTAAACTGACATGCATTCCACCCGGCTGACGGAGGCCTCTCCAATTGGGAATTTCTTTTAAAGCCAGGAAAAATCAATCCAAATTAAGGTAGGAGCATGAGATCAAACTTCCCGTAATTTATTACAAGTAATAAGTCACTAAAAAAGCTAATAACCCTTAATGACATGGGATTTTGGTGAGCTCCACTGTGGCACTAGATTAAAAAAATGTAATGATATAATCTATGCACTGAGGTTGAAAATTAGTTCCTTCAGGTCCCTTTGTTTTTTAACATACTCTCTCCTCAGTAGCTCAAGAGAACTCTCAAGCCAGCAGTGCTGAATCTAATAGCAACATTCTTCTTTTGTGGGGCTATGAAAGACTCTTTAAGAACCCATTGTTCAACTTGATCTAGCCATCCAGTTTGTATACCAAGGAGTCCTTTCAGTTCCTTCACTCCAGGATCATGGCTAGTCTAGGCAAAGGCTGTAGGGGTTTTCAGTTATTCTTCATTCCAGGTTGCTACTGTTTTTTCTGCCACTTCCTGTGGACAGGAAGTGGCAGAAAAAACAGTAGCAACTATAACCTAGCAGCTAATATATGATAAGAAACTGTTGTCAAACTAGTATGTTAAATGACAATTTATAAAATAGATGTGGATTTTAATTATAAACTAATACTTGCACAAATTAAGCAACATAATAAGGTCATGATAAATCCAGATATCAAATATGAACCCAAATGCATTAATATGAAATAGGGATAAAGACACGAGTGCTGTCTTCCTGGATGAAAGGGTGCAGTCCAGAATGCCAGGGGTAATATGATGGGTGGAGCCTGCCCTTGATTAGAGAGGCTTCTACTGTGTTTCAGAAATGGAAAAAAGTGGCATAACATAGGTCCAGAGAACAAATTACTCAAGGATAATAGGCTGTCACAGCCTCTGAGAGGTCCTTCCATGGATTACATATTGATCTGGAGTCTGCATCTGGCCATTTCTCTGAGAAAAACAAAGCAGTCAGTCCATACAGACTCCTCTTCCGTGCGTTGGATGAAATCTTTAAGGTAGGTGGAGACTGCGGAAGACAGAGCGCTGTAGGCAGGACTAGGAAGGTATTAGGGAGGGACTCATCCATGCAACCATTAATCAAAGGGCCCAGATACAAATATCTCTGTAAAGGGTAGTTTAGATGAATTTATAAGAGACAGATAACATTATTGTTTAGATCTGCTCTTTTATGTCATTTAAAGTATTTGGCTCACTTCCCTGTAATCTATGAACCTTTCACCATGAGGTCCTATTTACTTGCGTTTGAGACCAGGCAGCTGGATCTGGTAGACCTCCCCCTGCTGGATACACCAGACTGCAGTGAGGGATCCAAACACTGAATCCCATTTGCCCTTAGCTTGCTTTGGCTGGGCAATATTTAAACATGGTCCTTGGGTTTGGGCTGCTAGGCACAAACTCCAGGTGCAGACTTTGTATCTGACACCCCTCTTGGTAGTGGGCCCCTGTGGTCCAATTGCCTGGACCCTGACAGTAGTGACATCTTCCCCAAAATATCCCCAGCAGCTTTTGCACATTCCCCAGACTTCCACCACAGGTGCAAATCTTCTGGTTTACAATATACTTCTTCAAGGATCTGTGATATTGGAAGCAAATGGCCACAGACTTAGCCAACGGTTTTTAACACAATTCCCCTTTTCTTCAGAGATGAAGCACAGAGAGGTCTGATCATTTAGAAAACAACAAACACTCTGAACACAATGCCCCTCATGCTAGCTCACCTTTGCCTTGGTGAGTCCCTCTGTGTTCCATCTGCTGCAGCAGTTCCCCTCACACTGAACTGGTGAAAATTATCAAAAACCCAGAGGAATGCAGCTCCTTCTCTTTCACAATCTTCCTATCTCTGCCATCATCTGACCTCCTGATCAACCTTAACAGGTGACCTCAGACCCCTATGAGGTTGCTTCATTGCTAGGTGACCTCTCCTCTAATAATCCAGTTCTTCTAGGTAGCCAACCTACTATCTAGGGTAGTTCCAACTGAATGGAACAGAACTTAAATTAATGATCCTCTATTGTCAATCCTGTGCCACTACCCCTTAGAATCCCAGTCCAACACAGAGGTAAGAGGACAACAAGAAGGCAAACAAACCCTACATTCACCATGGAGTGCATTCTGCCACAGACACATATAAAGAGCTCCCTAATATCAAACAGAATTCAGAAGCTATACATAGATTCCTCAGATCACACCTGGCATGGGCAAGCAGCACAGCAGTGAGCTGAGCTGACCCTGACCCTTCCAATTAGACTAATTGAGGAGGGTCATGATGAACAACTCCCCCTCCACAGCTCTCCTCTGTGGTGTTCTGCAGGTTTTTCCCTTTTCCTCTGAAACAGAAGAGATTATGAATTTATTTTTTATGGGTAAAGAGTGACTCTGATGTTTGAAGAAAATAAACATGGTTGAGTAAAAATCAGTTTCTGAATTTGAATGAACATTCAAGGGTTTTTTCAGCTCCGGCTATCAGCTGATCTTGAAGGCTAACCCACTTGACATTCAGGTGTAGGAGGTAATTCATGTTGTAAATGAAAGAGATGCTTATATACACTCATCTAAAATGTAAAAGTATTGGTCATACCAGTTCAGTTCTTTGATCACAGGAAAAAAAGAGCTGGGGAGGGGCAGTGCCTGCAGGCAAGAGCTGTGTGGAGCTGCTTGTGTACCTCTGCCTAGGAGCCGGACCTGCTGCTGGCTGCTTCTGGGGTGCAGCGTGGTCCGTGGTGCTAGCACTCCCCCACCCCCACTGTGATGCTGACTGAGAGCCTCCTGAGGTAAGCCCGTGCCCCAGCCCTGTGCCCCAATCCCCTGCCCCAGCTCTGAGCCCCTCCAAACCCAGATCCCTTTCCTGGACCCCAAACCCCTCATCTCTAGCCCCATCCCAGAGCCTGCATCCCTAGCTCAGATC
This sequence comes from Chelonia mydas, assembly GCF_015237465.2. Classification (NCBI taxonomy): domain Eukaryota; kingdom Metazoa; phylum Chordata; order Testudines; family Cheloniidae; genus Chelonia; species Chelonia mydas. Next base: position 128,734,908 of record NC_057849.1, read on the forward strand.
CCTGATCCCCTCTCACACCCCAACCCCCAGCCCGGAGCCCCCTCCCATAACCTGAACCCCTCATTCCCATCCCCACCCTGCAGCCCTCACCCCCACACCCCAACCCCCTGCCCCAGCCCTGAGCTCCTCCCACACCCCAAACCCATCATCCCCAGCTCCGTTGGGTCACGGGCATCAACAATTTTCTTCAGCTGGATCCCCAGAAAAAAAGTTTGAAAACCACTGGCTTAGAAGACCCAACCAAGATTAGGGAGGAAAGGTACCCAGGAAAGCACAGTCCCTCCAAATTCTCTGTTGCACATGAAATTGCAGTCTGCACCATCCATAAGATGTAACCTGCTCTCCACCATGCACCTGGTACATTTTTAACTTGGTTAGTGCAGATAAGTCTATGGTCAATCATTGTACCTCTCTTCTTGTGCAAAGGGTACCACTGAACACCCTGTACTCCCCCAGGAACAAAGAATGTGACTGTCCCTAGCTCGTGCATGGGGTGTGCAAGAAGAAGGTAAGAGTCTCTCCTCCCTATGCACCTATGCAAGGGACAGAGAAAATCTAGCCTGCCGAACATGATCCTATGGAATGTTGAGGGGCCCCCACTCTCAGTGAGTCATGGGGCTGAGAGCCCTGAGCGTTTACAGTGTTCCTGTTGTTTGTAAATCGCCCTATCTTTGACAGAGTTCAGCTACTCTCCTCACCAATTTCTGAGCAAAAAGCAGCTATCAAAGCACTCTGCTCTTTGTTTTGGAAGAAACTTCAAAATTAGACGAATAGGGTATTTTTTTTCCCTTTCCAAACCATTTAGCTCTCATGTGCTCTAACATTTCTCTAAACAAGGGTTGACTCTCTGAAAATCAACCTTCCCATTTTACACTGTGGTCAACCTCAAAAAGACTGGTTGTTCTAAATTATTTGATTCACAAACATTCTCTGTAACCAAAACTAACAACATCTTGCTGAGGTTTGGAATCTGCCCATAAATATGCATGGTTAACACACACACATGTGTACCATAGACACAACCACATATAGATGGGATAGCCATGTAATAAATTTCAGAGCCATGGACCTTTGATCACTCTCTGCTGTTTTTATTCCAGCTTCCCAGACTGATCTGCATCATCATTTGTTTTAGAGCCCAATCCTGGAAGCAGACTGGATTGGTGCCTCAGGAGCTCTTACTTTGAAATGCCGCTTTCCCCTCCACACTCCAGATTTCCTCCATCAGTTTAATGTCTGCCCTTCAGCAGGAGTTGATCATTTCTTAATGGAACTGCTGATGGCTCCTAAATGCTGGGCTCTTTGGACACTCCTGGAAATGGGACTTTTGCCTCGTGCTCTTTAGCCGTGTTAAATAAATAAGTGCAAGGAAATGATGTCCTTTAAATGACTTTGGATAGGAGTTCCAAAATGTCAGTTATGCTTAAATGGTGGATTTAGACATCTAAAGAGCAGATCGACACCTCTGTACTTTTAAGGATCTGGGCCAAATGCCTTCTATCTCTGGTCAAAGAAGTTTCATGACTTTTAGGAAAAAATACCTCTGGTTTCTAACCCTTAAAAGTCGCAATATATCATACCTTAAATCTGTCATTGGCCCAGAACTAGATATTGCCTGTCCTGGCCCTTAAGCCTGGGTGTACCTTTGTGGAAGAAATTTCACTGCTGATACGAAGAAGGAAAAAGTTGTTCTGGAAGTTATCCTTTTAAAAATAAACACAGCTGTTTGAAGTTGATGAGAAGTTTGGGATATTAGATGTAGCCCCTGTGGAGGTAGATTAATGAGCAGAGTGCAGGAGAAGTGTTCAAAGGTGCATGATAAATGCTATTTATTAAATAGTTGTACAAATTATCACGTGGATATCACCACTGTATATAAAGTATGAGATAATGTGTATATACACAGAGAATCCTCCCTAAAACAACCCCTCCACCATGAATTAACTACATAGACATACAGCAACATGGAGAGCATGCAATGTAAGTTAATTTTGCTGTAGCAACCTTGGGCTAGATCCTCAGCTCCATTGACTCCAGCGAAGCCATCCTCATTCACACCAGCTGATGTCATTCATTAACTTTTGATTTCCCGGGGATTTTGTTTTTTATTTTAACTTTAATTGCACAACCATAGCATTGCATGAAAATAGCTGATTTACAATTAAATTTTATTTCTTAATTTTATTAAGCCTTTTTTGCTTAATGGATTATCACATAGCCTTGGTTGTCACTAAGGCCCATTAACTACAATGGAATCAGTCATGTGCAGATCATTAAGAATATATATATAATCTTTTTGCAGGAATGGCCCTAAATTATATTCTCATCAAATTATAGCTGGGATTTTCATGGGGGGAGAGTGGAAGCAGGGAGGGAGAGAGGGAGGGCGGGCAGAAAGAGTATAAATTTGAAGAAAAAGGGGGTTTCACACTGGTAAACCTACAGGAACAATACCAGTGGACCCTATGAGTTTTAGTTTCAAGATTAGTCAAGTGTCTACTTTAAAAAGGGGTACAAAACAATAATACAATACATTGTATTATTTAATGTAATGTATTAACAATAATTTAGAAATTCCTCTAGGGATTAACCAGATCAAAAGAGATTTAAACACATGTGTTCTACATTAGAGACTTCCTGGATAGATAACCTTCTTTAGGAGTATATATATTTTCTTTTTTTGGCTATTATGCTTTTCTTGCTGAAAGAGAAGGATACATTACCTAATTTGCTGACAGTTTAAAAATCTGAGATTAATAAAAAGGAAAAAATATTATTCTAATAATATACAGGAACCTTTGTGTTTTATTTTTCCTATAGAACTGCTAGGGAAGGCTCAAGTTACAAAATTCAGATCTGGGTCCAGATTTCAAATACCCCAGAGTTCAGGGGTGTTTGGAGCCAGGGTTTTGGTTCAGGCAAGGATAGAGATAAGGGACAGCCCTGAAATTTGCTGCTGCATCTGTTTTTTTTAATTCCATTCTCCCTCCTTCAGATAAGCAGGGTGAAAGCCTGGCCCTGTTGAAGTCAATGGGAGTCTTTCTACTGATTTCATCTGGGCCAGGAATTTCTCCCTTGTTGCTTGGATGTCAGATCAGGGCTCTCTTTACTTACTTGTTGTTTCTGCTACTGGGAGTTCCTGAAGGCAACTACAACAGTCTTGCAGATGCATACTCCCTGGGCTAAAGTCTGCTTCATGGGCCCCAGACTTGCAGAGTATCACACATCTCCCATGACACCCATACATTTGGCAGCCTTGTCATGCCTGCTCACATATCTTGCAAAGCACTAATCCATAAGTGGGTGAGCGAGCAGATTGACAGAGTCCCCCTGTTAAATTCTTGAGGTAAAGTGCAGCGTCCGAAGGATCATTGGCCTTGAACCACGGCCCTCAGGCAGTACTTAGACTGCAGTCACCACCCAGCAGCTCACTGGATCTAGTGGAGAACAGGGCTAATGCAGCTCCAGCTCACCAAGGGCTCCATCCACAAAGTTCCTGATTGGGAGAGACCTCTGACCCCACCCAAACGCACTAGTAAAGCCAGAAGGAGGCACAGGAAGTTGTCTGAGCAACTAGGTGGATACCTGGCTGGCTGCCACTTAATACACTGATTCCTGTCTATTCCTGGTTCCTTCCGCTCAGCCTGTTCCTGCTTTCTTTATCCCAGATCCTCCTCTGCCCGCCTTGCTCCAGGTCCCTGCTCCTTTGCCCTACCCTTGACTCCTGGCTCCCAACTCTGGTTTTGACCCTTGACTCCATTTCCTGGCTTCCAAATCTTGCTTTGACCCTTGGCTCCAGTTCCTGGCTCCCAACTCCAACCACTAGGCCAGGTTGCCCACACCCTGGTCATTACACAGTCGGCTGTGAGCTAAGAAGTCAGGAGCTCATGTCTGCTCTTTTATTGCCTGCTGTTAATAATTCACAACCCTTACTAAGCCCTAAGCCCTCGCACCTCTCTTCAGGAGGTAGGCAGCTTTCATTCACCCATTTTACAAATAACATAAAGTGACAGGTTACACAAGGTCACTTCAGGCAGAGCCTGGCAAAGCTAAGCATCATCCACTTTGCAACTCTGCCTTTCCACTTCTCAGAGAGCTAGAAATAAAAACCAGGAATCCTAATGATGAACATTCTGTTGCTGTCACACAAACAGCTGTATGGCCCATTGTCAGAAAGTGCTCCCCCCAGGAACTGGTCTACAGCAAAGATAACAGACTATTTCTGCTATAAACTACTCCTTTAGTTCAAGCGAAAGGGATGTAATGTTGAAGAGCCTGGAGTCACACCTCAAGTGGAGGAAAAACAAATTAACAGATTACAGTATATGATTATGCCATTTTAAAACTTCATCATAACACATACAACACAGGTGACTGAATTAAAGTGACACAGGTAACCTTATCTTTAGTATTTCCTAACTTTCAGGAAATGTCAGTTTAACAGTCTTATCTATAACTCTTACATGTGTTAATTTAAGAAGGGATCCTAGAGCCACACCCATGTATGTATATATAGGACACTTTCTTAAATTGATACATATTGGGGGAATGGGTGAGTTAGGGCATTGTTAATGACTGAGCTACTTTCACCTGTAGGTCACCCATTTGAATCCAGACCAGCTCACTTGGGATTAAATTTGTTGTCTTCTAATGGTGGTCTTCTAATCTCTATATGAGATGTGTTTATTACATCATAAACCTTACCAGCACAGTTTTCACTGATTGGCAAGCTCAGTAGAAAGGCTAAGAACTGCATGGCCATGGATACTGAACTACCCTTGCCACCTCTAGAGTAAGTCTTCCCCTATATCAGGGTTGAAGCATGCTAGAGGGGCAGTTTTTGTGGAGAACCTGTCTGGATGCTGCCCTAGAGATAAAAAGAGGACTTAATTCACAAGGGCTATCTATCTAACATCTTTCACTAGAATTAAATCTACAAATGTTTTTAAAGCTGAGGTTAAGTGTTATTTGCAAGTTATTTACAAACATGCAAATTAACTCATTAAATCATATGCGTTAAACACCACATGGGGAGCTTCTCAGAACTTGGCGCAGACGGGATTCCCAGTCATTGCTATCCAAGGTCTGGATGCTCTCCACTTCCAACAGCAGCAGACCTCTCCAGATCCCATAGCAGCTGCTAGCCACTGACTCCCCAAATGAGGACTGATCCAGATGCCTGGTCCCCACTCTCCCCAACTATGGTTTGCTTTGAGGGCAAACCCACCTGACCTCAACCCATTTGTATGATGCTGCAGTTGTCCGCACTCTCATATTCCTGTGGGAAGGGAAATTAATTGGGGGACACAATCAAATGAGCCTGCAGCAGCCCAAGATGTGGGTCAATCAGGCCTACTTAGCATAGGCTAAGATTATAAAATATACTTAGCTGGAGACAAAAGGATCACCAGCATACAACAATGTAGAGTGGCTGCTACATTACATGCCCTCCCAGTAGCCTTTATAGGGACTGTGACTGGAAAATAGGGGGCGTGGTCATGGCTTTCCTGCAATCCAGTGATCCTCAGTAGCCATAACAGCACTTGGAACTGTTCTCAAACAACATTGAAAGCTGTTTTAGATTAACCAGGGAACTGTTCTGCCAAATTGCTGACCAATCACATAATTGACCCAGGATCGGGGAAGCCACAGCTGCAGATCAGGGCCTTTACCTTTTTTAGAACAATTCCCTTCCCTTGGTTTAAAAACAACTTGGTTTTGATTCAAAAGAAATTTGATTTGAAAATTGCAATCTAATCATGATTAGTAGGAAATGTCAGTTAATGTAGATTTCAGCTGAAACCTTTACAAGAAGCTAAAGACCAGATTACGTCTCTCAAATCTGTACATATAGGAGGCATGCATCTTCCCAGCCGTATGCAGAATGGTGATCCATCCAACATTTCCTAAGACCCCTGGACGGGCTCTCAATAGAGTAGGAATCTATGTTGGCAAGGGACTGTGTAGACCTGGGAAGAGCCTGGATTTAGAGGGGCCAGACCGGGGTTGAAAGAAGGTGTCAAAATCAGTAACACTAAGTGAGAACTTCTTCCAGTTTTCTAGACAGTAGAGGATTCTACTATTTCCGAGGCTTTAACACAGTGATAAAGAGCACACAAACATCCTGAGCTGCTCAAGTGCATCAAGTAAGTCAGTGAAAGTTTTTCCTTTAACTTGAATGGAAGTAGGATCGTGCCCTACATGCTTGGTATGGATACTGCTACAGGTGCATACTAAACGGCTTTAGACTACTCTTCAAACTGAGTACTCAAACTGAGTACTATTGCCTATGCTAAAGGGCAAAGTACTCAAGGCTAGAATCTAGCCTTGAGTACTTTGCCCTTTAGCATAGGCAATAGAGCTACTGTATTGGATCAGAGGGCCTTTGGTTCAATTCCCAGGAAGGATTACATCCCTCACAAAGCAAGAGAAAGCTCAAGAACTCAAAAATGCAAATCTCTTTAGAAACATTTAGCATATCTCCACTTTCACTTGTTGTACGGAGAGAGATAAAAGCTTGTGCCTAATTTGCTGGCTCCAGGGGAAAAGAGCAAGCTAACACTATTTCAACAAAGCAAAGCAGCAATGAATAGCACAATGATTTCATGCTTCAAGTGGGTGCTAGAGGACAGCCTTAAAACACTGTGGGTTTTTTTTTCCTTGTACTGGACTGTGGAATTTCAAATGCATTGGAATACAAATCAGCACATATACCAGTATTCATAGGGCAGGACTCATCGGACTGGAATGTTTATTGTGTTGTGTTTGCTATTAAAAAATCAATTCAAGCAATTAAAAGATGTTAATTTTAAGAAAATGAAATGACAGTAGCAAAGCCATTGTGCTTCTACAAAGTCTCATTATAATAAAAAAATCTGGCCACCAAGCTTTCCTTAGTGTGAACGTCTTATGTGAATGATCTGAAAACAAAATATTGGCAAGAGATATATTTTTCTTCATTAGTATGGTATTTCTTTCAAATCTTATTTACACAGAGAATGTTGACACTTGATTTTAATGATTAGCAAAATTTACGTCTAGATATTTAGTTTATGTTTCTGGGCCTTGAAAAATATTTAGCTTCACTGTAAATGGAATTTCAATAAAGGAACGAAACTTTCAGTAACACAACTGTATGGGAAATTAAAATGTATTCATTAGCCAGGTTGAAGAAAACCACATTATTCTGGCTTCAAAATGTTTTCTTTCCCCCCCTTTGGATAAGAATTTAAAAAAAAGAGGAACAGTGGACAATTCTCTTAATTATACCATTCATCTTTATTTTAAGTAACCTAAGGATGAGATGGACTATCCCTAGGTGATTAAATGTACTTCATTAACTCCCTGGCCGTATCAAATTATGGAAAATGTCCCTCTGGCAAGCATCTGATGAACATTTCTGAAACATTAAGGTAGAACTTAATATTATTTATACAGTTAAAAGTATGGCTATCTATAAAAATCACTTTTGTTTAGACTTTTCTAAAGTCAGAAATAAAATATAAAGATTGTAATAAGTATTAGAATCTATGTAATTTGCAGGTAAGTTCTCTTTGTGTAAGAAAATCTATTGGGGATTATTATCTAGAACCCAAACTGGCTTCCCTGGAAGTCAATGGAAGTTTTGCCATTGATCAATGGGATATGAGCAGGACTGGGTTCCTCCTACTCACAGCTCAGTGAATATTTTTTTAATCCATTCTGAGTATGCCCTGGGCCGGGCTATGAGCCTCTTATTCAGACTGCTGTGCAGTGACACAAACTGAATCACAGTGAGTCCAAATACCTATGTGAGTAGCTGTTCACCATGGCAAGTCAGTGATTCCAGATCTTACCCTTACGTATTATAAAGTAGTTTTCTATAAGCTTTGGCATTTTCTACCAAGGAAGACATGATGATATGGGCTGATTTGGGGAAGTTTTTGGAAAGTGTCAGGGACAATTTCCTGGTGCAAGTGCTGGAGGAACCAAATAAGGGCAGAGCTCTTTTTGACCTGCAGCTCATAAACAGGGAAGAATTGTAGGGGAAGCAAAAGTGGATCGAAACCTGGGAGGCAGTGACCATGAGGACTTCAATAGCTCAGACATAGGTTAGAGGTTTATTACAGGAGTGGGTGGGTGAGATTCTGTGGCCTGCGTTGTGCAGGAGGTCAGACGAGATGATCATAATGGTCCCTTCTGACCTTAAAGTCTATGATTCTATGAGATGGTCGAGTTCAGTATCCTGACAAAAGAAAGAAAGGAGAGCAGCAGAATATGGACCCTGGACTTCAGAAAAGCAGACTTTGACTCCCTCAGAAAACTGATGGGCAGGATCCCCTGGGAGAATATCATGAGGGGGAAAGGAGTCCAGGAGAGCTGGCTGTATTTTAAAGAATCCTTATTGAGGTTACAGGGACAAACCATCCCGATGTGTAGAAAGAATAGTAAATATGGCAGGTGACCAGCTTGGCTTAACAGTGAAATCCTTGCTGATCTTAAACACAAAAAAGAAGCTTACAAGAAGTGGAAGCTTAGACAAATGACCAGGGGGGAGTATAAATATATTGCTCAGGCATGCAGGAGTGAAATCAGAAAGGCCAAATCACACTTGGAGTTGCAGCTAGTGAGGGATGTTAAGAGTAACAAGAAGGGTTTCTACATGTATGTTAGCAACAACAAGAAGGTCAGGGCCCCTTACTGAATGGGGAAGGCAACCTAGTGACAGAGGATGTGGAAAAAGCTAATGTACTCAATGCTTTTTTTGCCTCTGTCTTCACGAACAAGGTCAGCTCTCAGACTAGTGCACTGGGCAGCACAGCATGGGGAGGAGGTGACCAGCCCTCTGTGGAGAAAGAAGTGGTTCGGGACTATTTAGAAAAGCTGGACGAGCACAAGTCCATGGGGCTGGATGCACTGCATCTGAAGGTGCTAAAGGAGTTGGCGGATGTGATAGCAGAGCCATTGGCCATTATCTTTGAAAACTCATGGTGATTGGGGGAGGTCCTGGATGACTGGAAAAAGAGTCATGTAGTGCCCATCTTTAAAAATGGGAAGAAGGAGGATCCAGGTAATTACAGGCCAGTCAGCCTCACCTCAGTCCCTGGAAAAATCATGGAGCAGGTCCTCAAGGAATCGATTCTGAAGCACTTAGAGGAGAGGAAAGTGATCAGGAACAGTCAGCATGGATTCACCAAGGGCAAGTCATGCCTGACCAACCTGATTGCCTTCTATGATGAGATAACTGGCTCTGTGGATGAGGGGAAAGCGGTGGACATGTTAGTCCTTGACTTTAGCAAAGCTTTTGATGCGGTCTCCCACAGTATTCTTGCCAGCAAGTTAAAGAAGTATGGGCTGGATGAATGGACTATAAGGTGTATAGAAAGCTGGCTAGATCATCGGGCTCAACGGGTAGCGATCAATGGCTCCATGTCTAGTTGGCAGCCCGTATCAAGCAGAGTGCCCCAAGGGTCGGTGCTGGGGCTGGTTTTGTTCAATATCTTCATTAATGATCTGGAGGATGGTGTGGATTGCACCCTCAGCAAATTTGCAGATGACACTAAACTGGGAGGAGAGGTAGATATGCTGGAGGGTAGGGATAGGATACAGAGGGACCTAGACAAATTAGAGGTTTGGGCCAAAAGAAACCTGATGAAGTTCAACAAGGACAAGTGCAGAGTCCTGCACGTAGTATGGAAGAATCCCATGCACTGTTACAGACTAGGGACTGAGTGGCTAGGCAGCAGTTCTGCAGAAAAGGAGCTAGGGGTTACAGTGGACGAGGAGCTGAATACGAGTCAGCAGTGTGCCCTTGTTGCCAAGAAGGCTAACAGCATTTTGGGCTGTATAAGTAGGAGCATTGCCAGCAGATCGAGGGATGTGATCATTCCCCTCTGTTCGGCATTGGTGAGGCCTCATCTGGAGTACTGTATCCAGTTTTGGGCCCCACACTACAAGAAGGATGTGGAAAAATTGGAATGATTACAGCGGAGGGCGACAAAAATGATTAGGGAACTGGAGAACATGATTTATGAGAGAGGCTGAGGGAACTGGGATTATTTAGTCTGCAGAAGAGAAGAAAGAGGGCAGATTTGATAGCTGCTTTCAATGACTTGAATGGGGCTTCCAAAGAGGATGGATCTAGACTGTTCTCAGCCCTGGTCTACACTAGGACTTTAGGTTGAATTTAGCAGTGTTAAATCGATGTAAACCTGCACCCGTCCACACGAAGCCCTTTTTTTCGACTTAAAGGGCTCTTAAAATCGATTTCCTTACTCCACCCCTGACAAGTGGATTAGCGCTTAAATCGGCCTTGCCGGGTCGAATTTGGGGTACTGTGGACACAATTCGACGGTATTGGCCTCCGGGAGCTATCCCAGAGTGCTCTATTGTGACCGCTCTGGACAGCACTCTCAGTTCAGATGCACTGGCCAGGTAGACAGGAAAAGAACCGCGAACTTTTGAATCTCATTTCCGGAGACTTCGGGAACTGTGGGATAGCTACCCACAGTGCAACACTCCGGAAGTCGACGCTTGCCTCGGTACTGTGGAAGCACTCTGCCAAGTTAATGCACTTAATGCACTTAGAGCATTTTCTGTGGGGACACACACACTAGAATATATAAAACCGATTTCTAAAAAACCGACTTCTATAAATTCGACCTAATTTCGTAGTGTAGACATACCCTCAGTGGTAGCAGATGACAAAACAAGGAGTAATGGCCTCAAGTTGCAGTGGGAGAGGTTTAGATTGAATATTAGGAAAAACTTTTTCACTAGGAGGGTGGTGAAGCACTGGAATGTGTTACCTAGGGAAGTGCTGAAATCTCCTTCCTTTGAGGGTTTAAGGTCAGGCTTGACAAAGCCCTGGCTGGGATGATTTAGTTGGGGATTGGTCCTGCTTTGAGCAGGGGGTTGGAATGGATGACCTCCTGAGGTCCCTTCCAACCCTGATATTCTATGACTCTATCATTTTCAGAGTTGCCATGTTTTCTTTATGTACTTTTGTTTTCGGCTATTGAAACATCTGAACACCTACAGTAACTCCTCACTACATGTAGAGTCGTCTACATGTTTTTGCGTTGTTACATCACTGATCAATTAGGGAACATGCTTGTTTAAAGTTTCACAATGCTCCCTTATAATGTTGTTTGGCAGCCGCCTGCTTTGTCCACTGCTTGCAGGAAGAGCAGCCTGTTGCAGCTAGCTGGTGGGGGCTTGGAACCAGGGTGGACCGGCAGCCCCCCTATCAGCTCCCCGCTCCCCTCAGTTCCCTGTGTCGCAGCCACCCAGAAGGCTATCAGTTGCCTGCAGTTCAGGTGTCCTTCCCACCACTGCCATGTGCTGATCCTGCCCTCTGCCTTGGAGCTGATCTCCAGAGCCTCCTGATTGCTGTGCAGAAGGGGGTAGGGGGGGATGTGGGAGGGCTAATGTCAGGGTGTCCCCCTCCCCTCTGCTCCTGCATCCCGCTTACCACATCTTCCATATAGCAGGGGGACGCACGACAGGGCTCAGGGTGGAGGGAGCTTCCTGGCAGGAGCTGCCGTCTCAGCTTGCTGATTAACTTAAAAAGGCAGTGTACTTAAGAGTGGGGTCAGCGTACTTAAAGGAGCAATGTGCATCTCTCTCTCTCACACAGGGTGTGTGTCTCTGTCTCTGTCTGCCATGCTGTCTCCCCTCCCACCATTCGTGCTGCCTTGTAGAGTGTGAGGCTACATTAACAACGAGTTAACCCTTGAGTGCTCAGCCAATTGCTAGTTCATCATTTAGCAGTAAGGCATTCCCTGGGAAATATCCCACCCTCTGACTTCACCACCTCAACCAAGCTTCACAATCATCATCGCTGTGTACCAGGATTAAACTGTTTGTTTAAAACTTATACTGTGTGTGTGTGTGTATGTGTATATATATATATATATATATATATATATATATATATATATATATATATATATATAAAATATAGTCTTTTGTCTGGTGAAAAAAATTTCCCTGGAACCTAACCCCCACATTTACGTTAATTCTTATGGGGAAATTGGATTCACTTAACATCATTTCGCTTAAAATCGCATTTTTCAGGAACATAACTACAACGTTAAGCGAGGAGTTACTGTATTACAAATACGATAGCTCACATGAGTTTTCTTGCTCCCTGTCAAGGGTCCTTCCCCACTCTGAACTCCAGGGTACAGATGTGGGGACCTGCATGAAAACCCCCTAAGCTTATTTTTACCAGCTTAGGTTACAACTTCCCCAAGGTACAAACTATTTTACCTTTTGCCCTTGGATTTTATTGCTGCCACCACCAAGCGTCTAACAAATATATAACAGGGAAAGAGCCCGCTTGAAAACGTCTTTCCCCCCCAAAATCCTCCCCAAACCCTACATCCCCTTTTCTGGGGAAGGCTTGATAAAAATCCTCATCAATTTGCATAGGTGAACACAGACCCAAACCCTTGGATATTAAGAACAATGAAAAAGCAATTAGGTTCTTAAAAGAAGAATTTTAATTGAAGAAAAAGTAAAAGAATCACCTCTGTAAAATCAGGATTGGTAAATACCTTACAGGGTAATCAGATTGAAAGCATAGAGAATCCCTCTAGGCAAAACCTTAAGTTACAAAAAGACACAAAAACAGGAATATACATTCCATTCAGCACAACTTATTTTATCAGCCATTTAAACAAAACAGAATCTAACGCATATCTAACTAGATTACTTACTAAGTTCTAAGGCTCCATTCCTTTTCTGTTCCTGTCAAAAAACAACACACAGATAGAGAGAACCTTTGTTTCTCCCCCCCTCCAGCTTTGAAAGTACCTTGTCTCCTCTTTGGTCATTTTGGTCAGGTGCCAGCGAGGTTATCCTAGCTTCTTAACCCTTTACAGGTGAAAGGGTTTTTCCTCTGGCCAGGAGGAATTTTAAAGGTGTTTACCTTTCCCTTTATATTTATGACACTCCCCCAAAGCATTACTTCTGTTAATAGATCATTTATTTCATCAAAAAGGGCCTGCTCTCACTCAAGTCAATGGAAAAGTTCCCTCTGATGTGCAAGATGCAGGATCCAGCAATGAATGTCCAGTATGGCTGACACTGAAGTCCATGAAAAAACTCTCTCTAACTCCAGACCCTACATTTCTGCTTGTACAGGAAAAGCCATCTAAGCTAAAGCAACAACAACCTACTACCTTACGCCTTACCTTTCTGCTCTTGCTTGACTGCTGCATTGATGTCTTCATGATGCCTGACAGAAACCAGAACATGCCAAGCATCCCACCTTACTGTGCAGACTGGTAGGGCACTAGCCTGCAGACAGCTGAGTGGATAGCTTGCTATCCAAATGTGCCTATGTATACCCCCCAAAATAAAGAGCTCTTTGAAATAAGAGAAAGGAATCTGTAGAATCCATCTGATTTAGCTATGAGCTCTCTGATTTGTAACAAAACCTTTGGTGTGGGGATTGGAAGGGGTTGATACAGAGATGGAACATTCTGTGACTAACTCCAGTTTTGTCATTTTTCCAGGATTTTGGGTAGGAATGTTTTATAGCAAAGTCTTTTAATCTCTTTGGGAAATTACACAGCCATAAGTCTTTATTTTTGTCTGATGCTTCACCCATTATAACGTGTGCTTTATCAGTGAATCAAAATTCAAAGTAGTTCTCTGGCTTCAAAGATTCAGGCTGAAGTTGAAAGAGGCACTTACGCTGTTCCTGTACAACTATGCACCAGTAATAATGAAACAAAATTTATTCCAGAATTCAGCTGCAAATTGTAGTAACCTTCACATGCTGTGCTGCAACAGAAAATGTGATAATCCAGCAAGGGGAGGGGAAGTTTTATAATCTGTAGATTTGGATATCACACAAAGGTTGTGAATGTTTTTAGGCAAATTATTCTCCATTTAAAATGTCTGTAAAATACAATATATTTTATATTTATAATTTGCTAGTAAATGGACTGATTTTTAATTTCCTTTTGTCACAAATGATATGGGATTGCTTGTCCAAATCCAGTTTAAAGGTCAAATAATACAAAAAGTTGATCAGTGTTCTATGGCAGCTTTATAATGGGAAGGTAACGAGCTTTGATCTCTCATTATGTACTGTAAGAGACTAGATTTCCACCACACCTCTTAAGGCCAGAAAGTATTCAGTTAGATTCATGGCAGGAGCCAGAGCTGACAGTAAACTCCATCTGGGGATCAAAATCCCAACCTTCTATTGCAAGAATATGTTAGACACCAACCAATTTAGTTAGTACCAGGCCACATACAAAACTCAGCTCTGTTGTTCAACCTACCTACATAAATAAAAGTACCTACTTGTCCAGTTTAAGTAGACTCCTGAGTCAAACTCATAGAAACTATAACACCAAGCAAACCTGGAGCGAAGAATCTTCATCTTTATAAGAAACTTTCCATCTAGACAGGAATATTGCCTGATACACTTATTACAAAGCTATTTTTTCCCTTAAAAGCATCTATTTTATTCTACACAATCAGTCATCTACTGCTCTACTTAAGAGTATGGTATTTCATTTGGTCCAAAGCCATGCAGCAAGTATAATCTTTGTTTATCTGTCTATTCACATTTCCCTTTGCTATTCTTCACTTCACTGGTTTTCTATTCTTCTGTACAGCCCATAAAATTCTCACATTTATATTTAATGCTATCACCTGAAATGTCATTTCCTTACTTTCTTCTCATATTACTCCTCATCTTCTTCTGTTCACTCCCTATCACAATCTTCTTCCTTCAATTCACTGTCCTGTTACCATTTTTAACTGCACTGCTTTGCCTCCTACACTGTGGAACTTTCTTCCCCTCTCTGTTTCACTGGCTCTCATCAGGAGTTTAAATTCTATCTCCAGACCTCTCTCTTTTTGTCATCTTAAGAGGCCAAAATTAAACCCCTGAAACAAATCTCTCCTGTGGGATGAAAGTTACAGATTCCACTCCGTGGTAATAGAATGATCCTTGGGGTTTTCATTCCAAGTCAGATTCACAACCAGAAGGGAAGTATTTCCACCTCTGGTTCACAGTATTTCCTCCATGTTTTGTCCCTTCTGGTTGGGTCTTACCCCTAATTCTATCTTTACACACACACAAACTTGGCCATTTCCCTGGTTCCTTCCAGTCTCATTTCCAACAACTTATAGAGTCTTCTTCATGGATTCCCTCCATGCAGTGGAACAATAGCAGTTCAGTGCACCAAGGCCTTGCTTTTCCCAGGGGATTTGGGACAGTGTTTTAATCGAGTAAGGAATGTAGTATTTAGGCCATTGAGCATGCTTTCTTCCGGCAACTAACGGAAGTTACTAGATCGCAGGCCCTAGTTCTCGTGGGAGACTTCAATCACCCTGATATCTGCTGGGAGAGCAATACAGTGGTGCACAGACAATCCAGGAAGTTTTTGGAAAGTGAAGGGGACAATTTCCTGGTGCAAGTGCTGGAGGAACCAACTAGTGGCAGAGCTCTTCTTGACCTGCTGCTCACAAACCGGAAAGAATTAGTAGGGGAAGCAAAAGTGGATGGGAACCTGGGAGGCAGTGACCATGAGATGGTCGAGTTCAGGATCCTGACACAGGGAAGAAAGGAGAGCAACAGAATACAGACCCTGGACTTCAGAAAAGCAGACTTTGACTCCCTCAGGGAACTGATGGGCATGATCCACTGGAGAATAACATGAGGGGGAAAGGAGTCCAGGAGAGCTGGCTGTATTTTAAAGAATCCTTATTGAGGTTACAGGGACAAACCATCCCGATGTGTAGAAAGAATAGTAAATATGGCAGGTGATCCCCTTGGCTTAACAGTGAAATCCTTGCTGATCTTAAACACAAAAAAGAAGCTTACAAGAAGTGGAAGCTTAGACAAATGACCAGGGAGGAGTATAAATATATTGCTCAGGCATGCAGGAGTGAAATCAGGAAGGCCAAATCACACTTGGAGTTGCAGCTAGTGAGGGATGTTAAGAGTAACAAGAAGGGTTTCTACATGTATGTTAGCAACAACAAGAAGGTCAGGGCCCCTTACTGAATGGGGAAGGCAACCTAGTGGCAGAGGATGTGGAAAAAGCTAATGTACTCAATGCTTTTTTAGCCTCTGTCTTCACGAACAAGGTCAGCTCTCAAACTAGTGCACTGGGCAACACAGCATGGGGAGGAGGTGACCAGCCCTCTGTGCAGAAAGAAGTGGTTCGGGACTATTTAGAAAAGCTGGACGAGCACAAGTCCATGGGGCCGGATGCGCTGCATCCGAGAGTGCTAAAGGAGTTGGCGGATGTGATAGCGGAGCCATTGGCCATTATCTTTGAAAACTCATGGTGATCGGGGGAGGTCCCAGGTGACTGGAAAAAGGCTAATGTAGTGCCCATCTTTAAAAAGGGGAAGAAGGAGGATCCGGGGAATTACAGGCCAGTCGGCCTCACTTCAGTCCCTGGAAAAATCATGGAGCAAGTCCTCAAGGAATCAATTCTGAAGCACTTAGAGGAGAGGAAAGTGATCAGGAACAGTCAGCATGGATTCACCAAGGGCAAGTCATGCCTGACTAATCTAACTGCCTTCTATGATGAGATAACTGGTTCTCTGGATGAGGGGAAAGCAGTGGACATGTTATTCCTTGACTTTTGACGCGGTCTCCCACAGTATTCTTGCCAGCAAGTTAAAGAAGTCTGGGCTGGATGAAAGGACTATAAGGTGGATAGAAAGCTGGCTAGATCATCGGGCTCAACGGGTAGTGATCAATGGCTCCATGTCTAGTTGGCAGCCAGTATCAAGCAGAGTGCCCCAAGCGTCAGTGCTGGGGCCGGTTTTGTTCAATATCTCCATTAATGATCTGGAGGACGGCATGGATTGCACCCTCAGCAAGTTTGCAGATGACACTAAACTGGGAGGAGAGGTAGACACGCTGGAGGGTAGGCATAGGATACAGAGGGCCCTAGACAAATTAGAGGATTGGGCCAAACAAAATCTGATGAGGTTCAACAAGGACAAGTGCAGAGTCCTGACAGAGAATGCTTTTGATGCACAACCTTCTGTCATGATAACATGTATTCATTTCATAACATGTATTACAGGCATCTATTTAAAACACTTGAACAATACAGTATTTCATTAGGACTGTGTTCTGAAACTGATGCAATCCGTGCATGAGCTAAATAGAGCTGTGAAAAAATAATTGAATCAGAAGAACAACGGGCAAAATGTGCCTATTCAGTGGTTTCTCAAAAAGACAAATAATCCCATATTTTGCTTGGAAGTAATTACAAATTTCATTTCTTGTTAAAAGCAGCCCCTTCCCACATCTTTAAACTCTAAAGGTAAGTTTGGATATGTTTGTAGTTCAGGAACAGTATCCCCGATAACGTTACAGCAAACCTGGTGGCTGAACTTTGTGACTTTGTCCTCACCCATAACTATTTCACATTTGGGGACAATGTATACCTTCAAATCAGTGGCACTGCTATGGGTACCCACATGGTCCCATAGTATGCCAACATTTTTATGGCTGACTTAGAACAACGCTTCCTCAGCTCTTGTCCCCTAATGCCCCTACTCTACTTGCGCTACATTAATGGCATCTTCATCATCTGGACCCATGGAAAAGAAGCCCTTGAGGAATTCCACCATGATTTCAACAATTTCCATCCCACCATCAACCTCAGCCTGGACCAGTTCACACAAGACAGCCACTTCCTGGACACTACGGTGCTAATAAGGGATGGTCACATAAACACCACCCTATACTGGAAATCTACTGACCGCTATGCCTACCTACATGCCTGCAGCTTTCATCCAGACCACACCACATGATCCATTGTCTACAGCCAAGCTCTACGATACAACCGCATTTGCTCCAACCCCTCAGACAGAAACAAACACCTACAAGATCTCTATCAGGCGTTCTTACAACTACAATACCCACCTGCTGAAGTGAAGAAACAGATTGACAGAGCCAGAAGAGTACCCAGAAGTTACCTACTACAGGACAGGCCCAACAAAGAAAATAACAGAACGCCACTAGCCATCACCTTCAGCCCCAACTAAAGCCTCTCCAATGCATCATCAAGGATCTACAACCTATCCTGAAGGATGACCCATCACTCTCACAGATCTTGGGAGACAGGCCAGTCCTTGCTTACAGACAGCCCCCCAACATGAAGCAAATACTCACCAGCAACCTCACATCACACACACAAAAAAACACTAACCCAAGAACCTATCCTTGCAACAAAGCCCGTTGCCAACTGTGTCCACATATCTATTCAGGGGACACCATCACAGGGCCTAATAACATCAGCCACACTATCAGAGGCTCATTCACCTGCGCATCTGCCAATGTGATATATGCCATCATGTGCCAGCAATGCCCCTCTGCCATGTACATTGGTCAAACTGGACAGTCTCTACGTAAAAGAATAAATGGACACAAATCAGACGTCAAGAATTATAACATTCAAAAACGAGTCGGAGAACACTTCAATCTTTTTGGTCACTCGATTACAGACCAAAAAGTTGCAATTCTTCAACAAAAAAACTTCAAAAACAGACTCCAAGGAGATACTGCTGAATTGGAATTAATTTGCAAACTGGATACAATTAACTTAGGCTTGAATAAAGACGGGAGTGGATGTGTCATTACACAAAGTAAAACTATTTCCCCTTGTTTATTTCCCCTTCTACTGTTCTTGTAAAGTGCTGGAAATGGCCCACCTTGATTATCACTACAAAAGGTCCCCCTCCCGCCCCCCTCCGCTCCCGCTCTCCTACTGGTAATAGTTCACCTTTCCTGGTCACTCTTGTTACAGTGTGCATGGTAACACCCATTGTTTCATGTTCTCTGTGTATATAAAATCTCCCCACTGTATTTTCCACTGTATGCATCCAATGAAGTGAGCTGTAGCTCACGAAAGCTTATGCTCTAATAAATTTGTTAGTCTCTAAGGTGCCACAAGTACTCCTTTTCTTTTTACGGATACAGACTAACACGGCTGCTACTCTGAAACCTATAGTGACAGGGATTTCAGTCCTTCCTTTGAGAAACTCATCCAACATCTAGTAGAGCTCATTGTTAGGAAGCTTTTCCTGATGGAACACCACTTTCTCCATCATGCTACTAACAGTGTTTATAGAATAACTGCTATTTTTTAAAGAGGCAATGACGTATACAAGGTATGATTCTCACCTAATATAATAAGGTACTGAATTTACTTTGCCCCCCCCCCCCCCGTCTCAATTACAAAAAACACACACTGAAAACACTTCTGTTATACTTAGTGGTTCATTTCTTGCATGTTCCCGTTGGTTACCTTGGTAGGATGCATAAGCTTTCGTGATGCATCCGATGAAGTGAGCTGTAGCTCACAAAAGCTTATGCTCAAATAAATTGGTTCGTCTCTAAGGTGCCACAAGTACTCCTTTTCTTTTTACGAATACAGACTAATACGGCTGCTACTCTGAAACCTTGGTAGGATGACAGATAGTGAGTGATAACAGAAATGTGTCTGTTGGTGATCTACCCAGAGAGGCCAGCTTAGATATTTACTTGGCCTGTAAGCAGCTTTCCCCTTCCTAAACATAAGATTAGTTAAGGAATGGTTACTTTGTTTGTAATGGTTATGTAAGACCTCAAGAGAACATTCTTCCTTCTTGGGTGGTTGAGGAGATGCAGGCATTAGCAGTTATAATTATCCCATTAAATTTCACAGGCAGGGGCATATTAAAATGCATAGGTAGCAATGGGCCTAATTCTACAGAAAAGTTTTAAGACCACAGCTCTGGTCAGAGTCCAAATCCACTTAAAATGCTGTCACTGCAAAATGTTCTGTGTTATAGTCAGACCAGGAAAGATTTCTCAAGCAAAGTGGTTTACCATAATAACTTCATAGCAGTCCCACGTCAAAAGTATTTGAGAAATGTAATATTAAGCAACAGTGTTATTAAGAGATGTTCGGAACTGTTATGTCTCTGGGAAATGCATGTGTCAAAACTAGAATAGAAAAGTTAAAGGGCCTGATCCTGCTTCCACTGAAATCTGTCTACTTTGTGGGTTTTTTAATAGCACTTATCACTTAGTAAGTGATCACTTATCACTTCATTTGAATTTTTCCATTAGCTTCAGTATAAAGTAGGAGCAGGAGCAGGCCTCAGGTTTGAGTTTTGGTTCAATTAAACTTCAATATGAGGCTGATCCAAAGTACATTGTAATCAATGGAAAACACTCTTGCTTTTAGCTGATTTTGGATTAAGCTCTATCTTTGTAAAATTCCAAACTATTCAGAGCCACACTATACCCAGAGCTGTGCATCAACCCTGCAATAATACTGTGAATGGAGAAGCTGCCAAGAGTTGAATGCAAGCTGGAAAGATTGACAAATGATGGAGACTCAAAGAACAATAGTAGCTTGCTGCCAAGAGTTGACAGCCAGAGGACCCCAGATTTTTGTGTTTTACTAGTAGAACATGAGGACTGAACATTCTAGTCCCTTGTTTGCTTTCTATTTCTCTAGTGCTATGCAGCTGGGCCAGAGCCTATCCTAGTGTAAATCAGTGAAGCTCCACTTATGCCATGGAGCTATGCCAATCTACACTAGCTAGGATCCAGCCTAAATTAAATTCTTCATGGCACACATCTTGCCTTCTTACTTGTCTGTAAACCTTCTACTATGCCACTGGCATTAAATACATAATAATACATGCATGGCAAGGAAGGTGGGGTGGGGGCTTGCAAGGGGAAGAAAATCCCCATAAAGATCCCACTCCTACTGGCTTCAGTGGTTCAGAATTGGGCCCTAGATGACAGTATACAGTCTTGTACTATGCAATTAAAAAATCCCCCCAAATATGTACCCCGAAAATGTTCTATCTCAGTAATAAAGAAAGACCAAGCACTGGACACTTTGTTATGAATGGGTGACTTGGTCTGACTAAACTTAACACAATCAGATCTTAACTGATCTGAACTTAACACAAAACTTGAAGCAAACCTTTGAGTTTATTTAACTTTTAAAAATATAGATATGACTTATTTTCACATTAAGCATTTAGCTGGTTTATCAGAACAAACCTCTGAGCCTTTTGAGCTCATCCATTACTGTATCTGGCTGAGCAAAAATAACGTTATTTGATTTATTGCATTTCCTCTTCCTTTTATTACAACTCAACATAGGGTGGTTGCTGCTTCACTACATTCCTGCACTAGATGAAATACTGATATTCAAATTAGTCAGGGGTGAACCACAGAAAGGTCCAAAGTTTCAGAACCCTTGGGCTGGCCCTGTGCATAGTGATGTGATCACAGAGGATACAGGTTGGTTACATTTTGGTGGGGAGGGGAAGGAACGCAAAAAATTGTTTGATTGCCCCCCTCCTCGAAAATGCTAACCACATTTCTTCTCCTCTGACTAAGGATGCATATTCCATAATGTACCCTTCGCTCTGTGTGGCTGTGATTAGGCCAAAATTTCACCTTATAAGCTTAGAATAAGCAAGTGGCTCCAGACCTACTTCAATAAGCTGCTGTCTCAGTTACAGTGTACTTCAGCCATAATTGTCCTGGAACTGGAATAGAAGAAAAAAACAATATACCATCAAGGCATGGAAGGTACATAGAAATAATTATAAAGATGTGGTCATCACGTGAATTGAAGGCATAGTGCTGAAGAGCAGCTGCTGTAGGTCAGAAATGAGGTTATGGGAAGGAAGGTTGAAGAGAAGTTTGCAAGGAATGGAAAAGATTAGTTTTATTTGCTGTCACAAGGTGGCTGGTCCCTTTGGCCTTTATTTGCTGTCACAAGGTGGCTGGTCCCCTGCGTCAGAGCAGTCAGGCCCAACTGAGGGGGCAGGGCTACACCTGGGGCTATAAATGTCTGCCAGTGGGCAGAAAGGGGAGGAGAGATTGAGGTGGGCTGGGGAGAGTAGCACAGAGGAGTGGAGCTAGCTCCAGTGCGGGGCAGGGCATGGAGCAAAGGGCTAGGTGTCCAGGCAGGTTGCCATGGACCTGCTGTTACAGAAGAGAAGAGCTGGCGGAGAGTGGAGTTGGCTGAATAAGGCCTGGCTGAGAAGGGTGAACTGAGGTACTGCTTGTGTTTGATTTCTCTATGTTTGAAAAATAAACCTATTGAAAGGAGACTGGGTGGGGCAGTGTATGTTTGGAAGGTGGTGAAAAGCCCTGCCCTGTGACATACGGTGGAGAATGTGGGAACTTTGATTGGCCCTGATATAAGAGAAGAATGATGTAAATTTTGGGGGGCCAGTGAAGAGAAAGCTGAGCTCATAATATTGACTGACCCCCTCTAGTTTTGGGGGCTAAGGGGAAAATGGAGGAGGTGATCTGCCTGTTAGTAACAGGGAAGCTGCAGCAGATGGCTGTGATATAGTGGCAACAAGAATATCAGCAGCAAATTCAGACTCTGCTGATGCAATTGAGGTGGAACCAAAACAAGAATCAGGAGGCGCAATTTGCCACACAACAGAGGTGGCAAGAAGACCACTTTCAACATCAAGAGTGGTTATAGAAATGATTGGGCCAAGGGACACTAGGTAACATGATCAGTGTTGGGACCATGGGCCAGCTGACCCTGGGCTTGGAGAAGCTGGGACCAGAAGATGGCCCCCAGGCCTTGTTCTGAACATTTTGAGAGAGTGGCAAGGACAGCAAGCTGGGAGGAATCAACATGGGCATCTCACATAGCACTATTCCTGAAGGGTAAGGCACAGGTGACTTACTGGGCACTAAGTGATGTCCAGGCCAGTTCCTATCAAGTCGTGTAGGCAGCCATTTTGTACCAATTAGGGCGTATTTCAGAGGCATACAGCCACCAATTTTGAGTAGAACCATTTCTGCAAGGGGCACCACAGATAGTGGCCCACCAAGTACAGGATCTTGTGGCTTGGTATCTCTCTCCTGAGACCAGCTTGACAGAGAGACTCTTGGACCAAACTGTCTTAGAGCAGTTTCTAAAGGTTCTACTTGTGTGAGCCCAGAGCTGGGTACGGTGCTTTCAGCTGGCTTCAGTGGAATCTGTTGAGTGAGCAGATGACTTCTTTGAGGCCAAGGGAAATGAGCAACTGGGGTGGTATGGCAAACTGAGGGAACTGTAGGGGGAAAGACCCCGGGTTACCAAAACTTGAAGGATACACAAAGCGAGGGTAATGTAGACCAGCATCTCTTAATACGCATCTTGTGTATCCATGGTGAGACACACATCTGCCCTACAGCAAAAGTTGACCTGGAGATCCAGGTCCAGAGAGCTCAGCAGTACGTCAGCATGGTCAAGGATCTGCCCTGGCTCATAATTCTGGGTAAAGACTGGATGGGTTTCTCAGCCCTTATGCTGCAGGAAGTAGAACAATGCAGGACAGGGAGGATCCAGGGTCAACTGGAAAAGGAAATAAGGGGGCTGGAAGCTGGAGTAAGGATGGCAAAGAAGGGCTGAGAGGGAGCTCATGACCATCCCCAAGGTCATGGGGGAATATCTTAAAAGATGTCTACAAAAGTTGGAGGAGGTAAGCACCTCATAGGAAAACATTATTAAACAGCTAGTGGTTTGGAACAAGAGTTAGCCCGGGTTCAAGTGGAGGTTGAGAAACAACAATGTTTAATCCTGGAGTAAGAGTTGGCCAGGCTCCATACAGAGAAAAGGAAGAGAATGGAGGCTGGTGGGAACCCAAACAGAGTCTCAGTCCCAACAGGGTACCACGGGGACCTAGACTGGGCTTCCAATAAACAAGCTAGCTTTAGGACCCAGATAGGCCTCATCAACAAGTAGAGGCCCAGTCAAGAGGCCAGGGTGGAAGCAGAGCTCCAGTATGGGAAGGGAGATGAGGAATACCTGTTTTAGGGCTCCCGTCCTGTGGGGTCGGGAAATCTCAGAACAATTAGAAGTGGCAGAATACAAGTCACAGGACATCAGGTATGAGAGAGAGCAACTGGAGGCAGACCTTCATTTCACCCAGGAGGAAAGAGGATGCTTAATCCTCATGGTCAATGAATTGCAGATTGAGTTAGGAACGATGTGTGCAGAGACTGAAATGCCTATGGGTTCAGGGCCCTCTAAGTTCAGGCAGAGAAGATGAGACTATATATTGACTGTGCCCAGTGAGGTTGAATAGGTGACCATGACCCCACTGTATAGGACTCAGAAGGTCTGGGACTCTGGGTTTGTTCCTTGTGGGACTGTATTACGGTCCCATGGCACTTGGGGAACCCTCTGTGTTGTGTTTGAGTTTATGTGTAATGTGAAATGCTTTATGGAATGTTTGTGTTGTATTAAATGAGTGTGAGGAATGTTTCAGTTGGTTTGGGAAAATTTTGGGGTCTCCTTTGGAGTGGAAGGGCCTGGAGTATTATTATAAGGAATGTTTTATCAAATATGTCTGTGGGAAATATATTTTACTTTGGGACGGGGAGAGAGTAGCCTCAGGAGACATCTCACAGGTCAAAGAGAAAAAAACATGGATTTTTTTTTCCTGAGGCCCACACGTGTGGCGCCATTCTCCTGAACCATTCTCTTGAGCTCTCCCTCCTGCGCGGGGCTGGCATTGCCGCTCACCCCCCGCGCGCTCCTCCGCGCCCCACTGGGCAAGAGCAAATAGGATAAATGCCCAGTTTTGCCCAAAAAGGCGGACGGCTGGGACAACGCTTAAAAAGGGGACTGTCCCAGTCAAAATGGGACATAGGTCACCCTAAATAGCATTGGTTAAGCTGTTGTACTTTGTTTGATCCATGGGCTTGTAGCAATCCTGGAACTCTGTAAGCATACTCTGTTATGGCTGGAAGGATTAATTTGCTGTCGGTACGTTATCTGTAGCACAAGAACTGGAGGCAAAAGCATGTTTAGTGTGTAGGTGGTACTGCAGACTTGAAGTACTTTGATGGTATTGGAATTTAGCCTTGCAATAGCTACATAGAACTGTCTTTTTATCCAGTGCAATCAAAGCTGTGATTAATCGCAACTAATTTTTTTTAATTGCTTGACAGCCCTACTTATCAAGCACAGTCTTGAAAGCAAGTTAGTTTTTTTGCCCCCACTTACTCCTCCTCTGTCACTTCCAACTGATAAGTCTCCATGACCTTTCACTTTGCACTAGGGCTGTCAATTAAATATTGATTCACAGCACGATTAACACGTTAATTTTTTAATGCATTAATTGCACTTGAGAGGCAGTAGGGGGGGCTGGAGCCCTAAGCCCTGGACCTCCACTGGCGGCGGTGGAATTGGAGTGCCAAGACCCACATCCCCCAGGGGACTGAAGCTAGAAGCCCCATGTCTTGAGCGAGGCTGAAGCCTGGAGTCCCCAGGGAGGCTGAAGGCTGGAACCCCAAACCCCAAGCAGGGGAGGGGTTGAAGGTAGGGGATCACCATTTTTTCTAGTGGGGGAAGAGTCACAATTTTTTTTAAGTCCAAATGGGGTCACCAGCACAAAAAGTTTGATAAACATTGCTCTAAAGTTTTATATTGTTTTATTTTTGAGTGCAGCTACGTACAAAAAAAAAATCTTCATTTGTAAGTTGCACTTCCACAATAAAATGATTGCACTACAGTACTTGCATGAGGTGAATTGAAATATACTGTTTCTTTTGTTTATCATTTTTACAGTGCAAATATTTGTAATAAAAAATAATATAAAGTTACCACTGTCAACTTGGTACTCTGTGTGTTGTAAATGTAGTCAATATATGTGAAAATGTAGAAAACATCCAAAATATTTAAATAAATGGTATTCTGTTATTGCTTCACAGTGTGATTAAAACTGCGATTAATGGTGATTAATTTTTTTAAATTCGCGATTAATCATTAATTAATTTTAGATCCTAGATTTGATGAAGTTGGGATATGTATTGGTATTAGCTGGAAATGGAAGTGAAAGTAGATGTCTTTTGATTAGTTCAAAATTTATTTTCATATGACAGATTTTCCTGGCTGACCCCCACCAAAATACATGTGGCTAAATTCATACCTGGTGCAAATAGGTTTAACTCCATTATATTCCATTGTCTGCATTTACATTTTATCAACTTAGACTAGATGTAAATCTGCCCTGTGGTAGCAATTCCCACACAAGAATGTTAAAGGGCTCCTATTCCAGCATAGGGATAACAGAGCCCTGGCTGTGTCCCTTTTAAAAGATCACATTATTACAGGATTTCAGTAAATATAATAGTAATACAAACTTTGGGTTCTATTTCACACAAAAACTTTGAAACCTGTAGTTATAGTTTAAAAATGTATCATTTCAAGCAAATTTAGAAAATATTTTCTTTTAAAAAATGAGATAAGATGCCAAATGTATACATATAAGTAATCAAATATACAGTCAGGGTAGCCCAAAAAACTAAATTGTGCTTTTATAGAACTCCCGAAGTTAGATTTGTCTGTGTCGGGGGAGAGAGTTAGGGAATGGGTGTGAATGTAAAATATATACGTGGTGTAATTTCTCATAATATTTAAATACTGTTAAGTTGGTTCTTTTAAACTTTTACAAACATTTAATCATGGCGGGAATCCTTCAACCTCAAGTTTGAACCCTTCGGGAATTTTTACCACTGGGTTATAAACACCTGATAATTGGGTTTATACAGAAATTCCTGACACAACTTCAACTAAGGTGGCATACTAGTAAAATTAGGAAAACACTGGATGATGTGATTAATGCCATTTTAAGTAGATGACTTAAGTCCCTTTAGAATTATGTGATACCTGCTAATGGCTGAATGTATTCAAAGCAAAAAGTAGAAGTCTCACATTAGAAAATGGAGAATTCATGAAGCAACAACATCTTGTTACAACATGTAGTAAATTATGCGCACCATAACTTACTGGAATCCCTGCTTCTCATTCAAGGTAAATTTTTAATTACTGTCAGTAACAGGAAATAATAGCAAAGCATAAATTATAGCTAGTTTGTAGTCAAAATTCAAAATAATTCCTATCATTTGGGCATTGACTGATCTTTGTTCATATCTATCGATCTGTTTATATGAACACAAACACACAATCAATAATGATTTTGCAGGGTACATAATTACGCTAAGTTGTCACTACATGTTGGAGAAGCACTGAAGTAAATAGAAATGTTTGCATTAGTGAGAGCTTCAGGATTAGGTCCCATGCGTGACAATTAGCTGGCCATTCTTTGATCCTATTAAAGAAATCCTGGTGGGTTGGCTGTGACCAGGCTCAAGGCGTGGATGAGAGAGGCAGTCGACCTGCAGTCCAATTTCAAAGGGACGCCAGATTGCTGTGCCACCGCTAATTTTTTTTTTGTCCATTTTTCCCTGCTGTGATTGGCAGGCCCATTTTGGCTCCACTGGTTTGCCAGCTGTGCTGGTATTTTGTTTTTGTTTTCCTCCACTGCCAAATGTTTTCCACCCTGGCTGGAAAAAAAAGGCTAGTGCCATTCTTGGATGCCCCAGGGCCAGTTATAGTTTTTTGATCCTTTACCTGATTATAGCACTAGGCTAGCTGGAGCAAGTCATAAGAATATATAAGAACGGCCCTACTGGGTCAGACCAAAGATCCAAGTAGCCCAGGATCCTGTCTTCTAGCAGTGGCCAACACCAGGTGCCCCAGAGGGAATGACCAGAACAGGTAACCATCAAATGATCCATTTCCTGTCGCCCATTCCCAGCTTTTGGCAAACAGAGGCTAAGGACTCCATCCCTGTCCATCCTGGCTAATAGCCATTGATGGACCTATCCTCCATGAACTTATTGAATTCTTTTTTGAACCCTGTTATAGTCTTGGCCTTCACAACATCCTCTGGAAAAGAGTTCCACAGGTTGACTGTGCGTTGTGTGAAGAAATACTTCCGTTTGTTTGTTTTAAACCTGCTGCCTATTAATTTCATTTTGTGACCAACCCCCCGCCCATAGTTCTCATGTTATGAGAAGGAGTAAATAACACTTCCTTATTTACTTTCTCCATGCCCAGAGACCTTTATCATAACCCTGCCTTTGTCGTCTCTTTTCCAAGCTGAAAAGTCCCAGTCTTATTAATCTCTCCTCATATGGAAGCTGTTCCATACCCCTAATCATTTTAGTTGTTCTTTTCTGAACCTTTTCCAATTCCAATATATCTGTTTTGAGATGGTGCGACCACATCTTCATGCAGTATTCAAGATGTGAACATACCCTGGATATATATAGAGACAATATGATATTTTCTGTCTTATTATCTATCCCTTTCTTAATGTTTCCCGACATTCTGTTTGCTTTTTTGACTGCTGCTGCACATCGCTGCATCCGATGAAGTGAGCTGTAGCTCACGAAAGCTTATGCTCAAATAAATTGGTTAGTCTCTAAGGTGCCACAAGTACTCCTTTTCTTTTTGCGAATACAGACTGAAAGCTGCACATTGAGTGGGTGTTTTCAGAGAACTATCCACAATGACTCCAAGATCTCTCTCTTGATTGGTAACAACTAATTTAGACCCCATCATATTATATGTACAGTTGGGATTATGTTTTCCAATGTGCATTACTTTGAATTTGCATTTATCAACATTGTCATACTCTGGACACTCCTCCTTCCAGCCTCAACACATCTATTACACTAAAAAGCATTGGAAGAGTTATGGCAAGTATTTGCTTCCTTTGTGGTTCAAAGGGAGGAGAGCCGGGGTAAGAATCTTCTCCAATATTACCGTATCTCCATTTAATGTCAGAATCCTTGTAGCTGCTGTTGAATATGGAAACAGGATCTGTTTTGGACAGCAGCATGGAACTCAAACAGCCTCTCAAATTTTGCAGGCAGAAAGAAAAATAGCCAAGGTATACATCTTGACCAAGTTTTTCAGAAGTGACTAGTGAGTTTCAGCCCCTTAATTTCTGGGACCAACTTTGAACACTGCAGACAAGTCTTATTTTCAGAAGCTGGGTGCTCATCACTTTCTGAAAATCAGGCCCTTTTAAAAAGCGTCAAGTTCAGAACCCAAAAACTGAGGCACTGAAAAATTACTAGCCACTTCTGAAAATCTTGGCCATAAACTTCTCATTGAGTTTTGTGAAAATATGAAAATTTTATATAACTAGCATTCAACAAGTAAAATATTTAAAATAATATAATTATGCAAGTCATGCTATAAAAATAGAGCATTCATCAGATTTCCCTGATTTCCCTTCCCCACCTCCACTTTAATTCCAACATGAATTTAACAGTATGTTCACAAACTCCTGTTGTTAGAGATTAATACTTTATGCCCTTGAAACTCTAGGATTAGAAACTGTCAGATGATAATACAACATTGATTCTACTGCTTTCAACTCTTGAAAAAACCAGGCCACTAACATAAGATTGGTACTGAGGTGAAGGAAATAAGAGGCATGATGGTAATCAGAATGATGTGATATTATGGTCTGATATCTTGTGAACCCTCTAAGCTGAAAAAAATCTCCTCCTCATTGGAAAATGGAGATTCCTAGTTCTTCAGTGATATATAACATTTGTTTCTATTACGGATGGTTCGTGATATAATATACATTAAATATGTCACTGGTCCTTCAGACCAGTCTAATTTACAGGCAATTTACCAGTCAGATCCAGTTTTTCAGCACCCTAAGCATCCTGAACCAGCCCACTTTGGCACCTGAGGCCAAAGCCTCCTTTCCTGTGTAAAGTCTGAATAAATGTTCTCTGCCAAGGATTCTTCCGATGAGTCAAGAAAGGAATCTTAGCCTGCAGGCTGTGGAGTGCCCACATCACCATGTCACAGCTGATACTGAATTCATTACTACAATGATGCTTTCCAATAGCATCTATGGCTGCTGCCATTCAAGCTTCCTGGTTGTTGTTGGTGAAGAGACTAGGATTTATAAGTGTTGTTTCTACTAAAAAGATCTAATTATTCCATATAAATAGATGTCAGAACCAAACATGGTGAAATCCTAGTTCTATTGAAGTCAATGGAAGCTTGGCTATTGACTTCAAGGAGGTCAGAATTTCACCCATGTTTTTTCTATTCCATCATAAAAATGTGGACTCTCTAATCATTTACTTATAGCACACTTGAGTATGACATTTTGATAGGTAAAAAGAGAAAGCACCTGCTTTCTATTAAGGCATGTGTTTTTTGGAATTGCACATAATGAGTAAATTATTACGTTGGTTGTGGTATCTTTTTCAAAAACATTTACTGTGGTCTTCAAAGCATTACACTGGCACGAACCCATTCTTGTCAGTAAATTTTAATTAAATTAAAGTTAATGTTTAATATTGTTTGTTATAAAGTGTTATATGACACATGCTTTCCAGGCCTTGATGTTCCTGTTGAAAAAGCTGTTTGGAATAAACCTAAAGAGAACCCATATATTTCACTTGTCACCACAGAACACCACACAACAATTGGTCACAGCTTAAAACACGGCAAATCAGTTCTTGTTTTATTTTGTTTTTCTTAAGCAAAACTTCAGAAGGAAAGAGGAACAAATTTTTATAGTATTTTAATTAGGCATGGTAAAGTTGCTTGACTAAAATATATATTATTTGTACAAAAAATTTTTTTTTGAAGTTGGAAAAAGTTTGGTTCACTTTTTCCCTCCATTATTTGTATTTTTAGATACCTCTGCATTTCCAAGTTCTAGGCAAGACAAGAAATCATTCTAGCCATTCAATAGTATGCAGATAGAAAAAAAATACTTATAGACAGAGGTGGTTTCTATTAGATGTGGTTTCTGTTAGATGTTAACAAGTATTTGCAAACATTTGTGCCAATAATAACATAAAAATTTGCTTTGACATTCCTTGCAACAATCTGCTTTATTTGATTTCTATGAACACTTTCATTAACTTTTTTTTCCACAAAAATTATTGTGGAAAGAAGAGCTGTCATTAACATTTGGCCAAATATGTATTCTTACAAGTATTTATGATATAAGTGTTTGCCTACCTCCTAGAATTTTCTGTGAATTTGGGAATTATCTAGTTAGGAATCAAAGGCAATATTATATGGCTTACATATACAATCACATAGGGCTATTAGCGCTATTCCCATTAAAGCCAATTGTCTTCAGTGGTGCACAATCATCATCATGAATTACAAATAGTAAATATTCAAAGCAGAGATTGGAGGGAATAATTTTTGAACTACCCATCGGCTGAAATATGTTTGCATAAACCATTTTGAATCACACCTTAATGAAATTCAAGTTCTGTTCTTAGATAATTCATTAACAAAATAGGGACTACAGTTTGACTATATTATCCAAAAGCAAACAGTTCACTTAGCTCTAGTCCACATTCCTTTAATCTAGTTCAGGCACTGTTTATAGGGAAGTCCAGGCTTAGCACCACACATATACTGTTTCAATACATCAAGAAGCCAATATTGTATCAGATTGAATTGCCAAGGAAAGGGAACTGTTCAGTTGTTGATTCAATCCCAAATCCTTTTTTGCTAGTTAATTTTTATAAAATTGATACCCAATATTTGATTTTTCATAAGCAAGCTATCTGAGCTGATATTTCTTCATGTTGATTAGATTAAATGGTGCAATAGTACCATCATGTATGTTACAGTGGACATTCAGGTTGTGCCTCTTAATGATAGATCTTAGGTAAAATATAGATAAGGAATAGAATTGTCCCTATAAGAGATACTAGAGAAATATTGCAACGAAAAGCACAGATATGAAATTATACTGACCTAATGAAAACGGTCATCAAACATGCTAAGATTTAGAACCATTCCTATGACATCCTACTCAAAAGGTTAATAATAGATTCAGAATGTGCTACGTAGTTGTCATAATCCACTGTATCAAATGCTAGTAAAAGATTTAGTTTTAGTTTTAGACATAAAAACAGAGTAACTGGCAATTAACAAGTCATTAAATATATGCAAGATCCTTGTGTATTAATACCAAGCTCTAGGTTTAAATTATTGTATTACAGCTTTATACTAGACTAGATTATACACTATGCTAGTCTATGAGTGGATTGTTTAAATTTTATTTTGACTTATAATTTTATTTAACAGCAATTTGAAAGAAAAGTCTAATAATACCATTGGTTAGAAGTTTATAAAACTAATGTTACTTAACTGTTCCAATCAAATTCTTATTTGGCTCCAAAGAAGGCTTTCCTGTTTATGGAAAAATGTAAAGGAAACTAATTTAGGCTAACCAAAAAGCTCCTATATGAAACATTATGAGACAAGATTGTTGCAGAGGATTAGGTCAAGTGGTTCCATTGGAAATAAGAAAACAGATTTTTTAAAATAATTATTTCTAAATAGAGCTGACTTGAATTTTGAATAACAAAATTAGATTCTGTGAAATTTGTCAATTACATATTCACATAAACATTTTCTGTCGATTAATTGCAGTCATCATAACTAAAAAAATTAATTGCTATTAAATTAATTGCTATTAAAATTAATCACAGTTTTAATCACACTGTTAAACAATAGAATACCAATTGAAATGTATTAAATATTTTTGATGTTTTTCTACATATTCAACTATATTGATTTCAATTACAACACAGAATTCAAAGTGCACAGTGCTCACTTTATATTATTATTTTGATTACAAATATTTGCACTGTAAAAATGATAAAAGAAATAGTATTTTTCAATTCACCTCATGCAAATACCATAATGCAATCTCTTTACTGTGAAAGTGCAACTTAAAATATATATATTAATATATATTATTAAAATATATATATATATTTGTTATGTAACATATATATATATATATTTTTGTTACATAACTGCACTCAAAAAATAAAACAGTGTAAAACTTTAGAGCCTACAAGTCCACTCAGTCCTACTTTTTGTTCAGCCAATCGCTAATGCAAACAAGTTTGTTCACGGTTATGGGAGATAATGCTGCCCACTTATTATTTACAATGTCACCTGAAATTGAGAACAGGCATTTGCATGGCACTTTTGTAGCCTGCATTGTAAGATATTTATGTGTCAGATATGCTAAACATTCATATGCGCCTTCATGCTTCGGCCACCATTCCAGAGGACATGCTTCCATGCTGATGACACTCCTTAAAAAATAATTTGTTAATTAAATTTGTGACTGAACTTCTTGGAGAAGAATGTTATGTCTCCTGCTCTGTTTTACCTACATTCTGACAAATATTTCATGTTATAGCAGTGTCAGATGATGACCCAGCACAGGTTGTTCATTTTAAGAACACTTTCACTGCAGATTTGGCGAAACTCAAAGAAGGTACCAATGTAACATTTCCAAAGATAGCTACAGCACTCGACCCAAGGTTTAAGAATCTGAAGTGCTTTCCAAAATCTGAGAGGGATGAGTTGTGGCCATGATTTCAGAAGTCATAAAAGACCAACATTCCAATGCGGAAACTACAGAACCTGAACCACCAAAAAAGAAAATCAATCTTCTGCTGGTGGCATCTGACTCAGAAGATGAAAATGAACATGTGTTGGTTCGCATTGCTTTGGATTGTTTTCGAGTATAACCTGTCATCGCCATGGACGCATGTCCCCTGGAATGGTGGTTGAAGCATGAAGGGACATGTAACTCTTTAGCACATCTGGAACATACATATCTTGCAATGCTGACTACAACAGTGCCATGCGAACGCCTGTTCTCACTTTCAGGGGACATTGTAAACAAGAAGCAGGCAGCATTATCTCCTGCAAATGTAAACAAACTTGTTTGTCTGAGTGATTGGCTGAACAAGAAGTAGGACTGAGTGGACTTGTGGGCTCTGAAGTTTTACATTTGTTTTATTTTTGAAGGCAGGTTTTTTGTACATAGTTCTACATTTGTAAGTTCAACTTTCATGATAAAGAGATTGCACTACAGTACTTGTATTAGGTGAATAGAAACATACTATTTCTTTTGTTTTTTTACAGCACAAATATTTGTAATAAAAAATAAATATAAAGTGAGCACGGTACGCTTTGTATTCTGTGTTGTGACTGAAATCAATTTATCTGAAAACATAGCATACAAAATATTTAAATAAATGGTATTCTATTATTGTTTAACAGTGTGATTAATCATGTGATTAATCGTGATTAATTTTTTAATCACAGGATTAATTGCTATTAATATTTTATTAGTATATTCTTTTTAGTTTTTCTTATCCAGGGCCTGATCAAGCACCCACTTAAGCCAATAGGAGTTTCACTTCAATGAGTGTTTGATTAGTTCCTAGCTGTTTAAACTCTGATAATGATAAGACACAAAGGTTACTGAAGTCAGTGAGGGAAAGGCTCATTTGAATAACCATAACTGCATTATTTTTCTCCCTTTCCTTTCCTTAAAATCCTTGTAGGCTTCCCGTCATTGCCTAAATGAAGTTTTAAGAGGGATCTGGAAAAGGTAGCTTATCAAACAATTTGTACAATAGTTACCATTAAAATCTTGACAGTTATCAGAGTATTTTGTGGCCACATTGCCAAGGAATCCTTTGGTATTTTACATTATCCAACATTCTGTGTACATTCAAAGTACAAATGCTGCAGATAATTTTATCTTTAAAATTAACTGTATTTGTAAAGTTCAGCCATAATACAATAAGGTAACAGGGGTCAGGGTGTGAGAAGATGGGACCAGGGAAAAACATCACAGTATGATGTGGTTGCTTACAATGGTTCTATACTTACCTTATATTATTCTTTTTTCTTTTAATTAAGTGAGCACTCCGTTGTTAAGAATGTTAATCCTTGTGCTTTTTTCATCTGTCTGGGCCTACATGGAGAATGAGGCAGCATGGAGAAATTATGATATTATACATGTAGTATTATATTTCTCTCCTTTCTATATAAGTTTACAGGAAGTTCTCTTATTTCCCATCTCATGGAGCCTTTACATGATTATCTTCAGCCCTACGTATTCCTTTCTATTCTGGAATGATATATAATTCTTTCTTTTCAGTGTTTCTTTAAATGAAAAAGTTCTGCATCTTAAACCAGGATTCTGATTTCTATTTCAGAAACCTGTGCAAGAAAGACCTAATAGGTTGAAATGTGCATTGTTTCCTCAATTTCCTGATAACATGGAAGGGCTGGGAATACTGTAGGTGCAAAATGAGAATAGCAGAACTAATAAAAATGCAGTTGTATTTGTTAAAGCTGGCCACCGCTCCAGAAAAGTCAGCAGTGGACACAAATTTACAGGATCTCAGCTGTCTATATTTTTCATATCTATGTTGCATTAAAGTTTCATGGGAAAATACTGCATAAACCGAGTTAAACAAAACAAACCAATAACCCAACTGGTCAGAAAAAGTAATAAATGACCAGTAACATATTCATCCTAAAGACAAACAAAGAAATGAGAAAGCGAGAGTCTCTGGAAGTTGAACCACTTACCCTGACGTTCTGGCCTTAATAAATATTCCTTAGCAGTACTGTTGTTTGGACTTCTGCATGCATTTGCTTATGTTGCTTCAACTAGTGGGCATGAAAATTAAGATTTAGTTGTTCAACTGCTGTGTAGACGTCAGTATTGCCTACAAATTATACCATGATTAGTTATCTAGAAACAACTGACTAAACAAATGTATTTTCCCTCTCAGTATGCTGGATTTCTTCTTGGTATTCTGCAATTGTATTATATATATATATGTAAGCAACACAACTCCTGGGTGTGGCGCTCTGTCCCCTCTAGTGGCACTGAGACCACTTAGAGTAGCAGCCATGTTAGTCTGTATTTGCAAAAAGAAAGGGAGTACTTGTGGCACCTTAGAGACTAACCAATTTATTTGAGCATAAGCTTTGCATCCGATGAAGTGAGCTGTAGCTGTAGCTCATGAAAGCTTATGCTCAAATAAATTGGTTAGTTTCTAAGGTGCCACAAGTACTCCCTTTCTTTTTGAGACCACTTAGAGATTAATGAGTCTGCTACAGATTTAGCTAAGAACCATGTGGCTTTTAGATTATACAATAGAGGCTCATGCAGTTAGCTCTAGAGGTCCCATGTTCGATCCTGCCCACCTACGACTGGGATCTGTTGGTGTAACATATAGGTAAAGACTGATAATCAAAACAAAAGTGTTATTTTGAGGTAATTGAACTATCTCCCTGGTTATTATTCTCTTTAATATTTTATTCCATTAATTAATTGGTGTAGGAGAACCATGATTCAGGATATAGGTTTGAGTCATGTTAAACTCTGATTTGTAATAATGATCTTAGGTCCTGAAACAAAGACCAATGAAGTCAGTTGGGAGTCTTCCCACTGAATTCAGTTAGCTTTGGATCAGGCCCTAAGATCCACATTCACTGGATAAGTTTAAATTATTCCTAGAAACCTATAACTTGGGCAATCTGGAGCAATATTAGTCCTGCTAACCAAAAGCAGGAAACTTTTTCCTCTCAGGAACAGTGTGTCTTTCTGGGTCTACATGCTGAGTAAGACTTTCTCTTTCGTTAGGTTTACCTCAAATAGCAACTGTCGCTTAAGAATTCAAGACTCCTTCTTTCTGTGAACTGGTTCCAAAACTATTTTGCCCATGATCGGTCCTTGCAAGATGCAAACCAGTTATTACTTCTGACAGTGGCTTGCATTATTACTCTTGAATTATAAGATAACTGCTCCTATTCAATGTAATGTTCTCTGACATTCATCTCCACAACACTCACAGGATGTGGTTCTGCTGCTCATCTTGTAAGGCTGTGGTATTGATTTTGCCTCCCACCTTCTACCTAAACAGAACATTAGTCTGGAAACACTGTCCACAGAATAAACTGAACTGCCAATACCTACCAGAAGCAACCACCTACCTCCTCTAAAATCATCTAAGCACCAATTCAGTAAACCATCGCTATTAATCAAAGAACTTACAAACACGCTTAACTTTAAGTAATTAATTTCCAATTACTTTCATGATAGTTAAGCATGTACTAACATTCTTTACTCCATTCTTTCAGCCTTTTTAGGACCCACTAATTATGTTCAGAGAAGTTAGTGGACCAACAGCTATCTAAATTCTCAGATAAAGAAAGAGACACCAAGGTCACAAAAAAATGCATCACTCATGTTCCCTAAACTTTTAACTCAAGCACTCATGGTATCTTCTTTGACAGGGTTACTGGGCTAGTGAATAAGGGAGCAACAGTAGAACTGATCTGTCTTGATTTTAGTAAGTGTTTTGACACAGTCTCACATTACATCGTCATAAGCAAACTAGGGAAACGTAGTCTAGATGAAATTACTATAAGGTGGGTGCAAAACTGGTTGTATTCAAAGAGTAGTTGCCAATGATTCACTGTCAAACTGGGGGTATGTATCTAGTGGGGTCTCAGAGGGGTCTTTCCTGAATCTGCCGCTAGTCAATATTTTCATTAATGACTTGGATAATTGAGTGGAGAGTATGCTTATAAAATTTGCAGAGGATGTCAAGATGGGAGGGACTGCAAGCACTTTGGAGGACAGGATTGGAATTCAAAATGACCTTGACAAATTGGACAATTGGTCTGAAATCAACAAGATGAAATTCAGTAAAGACACATGCAAAGTACTTCACTAAGCAAAAAAAAAAAAAATCAAACACAGAGCTACAAAATAACTTGGGAGTAACTGACGAAACAGTAGTACTACTGAAAAGAGTGTGGGGGTTAAAATGGATCACCAATGAATATGAGTTAACAATGTGATGCAGTTGTGAAAAAAGGCTGATATAATTCTGGGGTGTATTATGTAAGACATGAGAGTTAAATGCCCACTCTATTGGGTCCAGTTCTGGATGCCACATTTTAAGAAAAACATAGACAAATTGGAGATACTCCAGAGGAGAGCAACAAAAATGATAAAAGTTTTAGAAAACCTGATGTATGAGTAAAGGTTAAAAAACTGGGCATGTTTAGTCTTGAGAAAAGAAGAAAGAACAGTCTTCAAATATGTTAAGGGTTCTTACAAAGAGGATGGTGATCAATTGTTCTCCATGTCCACTGAAGGTAAGACAAGAAGTAACTGACTTAATCGGCAGCAAAGATTATTTAGGTTAGATTTTAAGAAAAACTTTCTAACTACAAGGACAGTTAAGCACTGGAATGGGCTTTCAAGGGAGGAAACTCTGTCACTGTAGGTATTTAAGAACAGATTAAGATAAACAATTGTCAGAGATACTCTGGGTTTATTTGATCCTGTCTCAACGCAGTGGGGTAGGCTAGATGACCTCTCGAGTTCCCTTCCAGCCCGATTTTTCTATGATTCTCTCTTATCTTTGTTCCTGGATTGACAAATGCTTTTTTCCCTTCTGACATCCATGGTTGGATTAGGTGGTAAGAATGAATAAAATAGCACAGAAATGTTCATTTCCTTTCCAAACCACACCAAAAGAAATCTTTCCATATCCAAGTACTTGGGAGTTTGTGGCTCAATATTAGAGCTGGACTAATACTGCACACAATATTTCTGTGTGCCTTTGTTCAAATTTAAAAAAAAGATTGTTTTGGCTGTGTTCAAGCCCTCTTTTTTTTTTTTTTTTGGTTGAGTGAACATTTGAATTAGTTTTACTTGCAGTAATGTTTGGAGAAAGTGAATTTTATGTTCATCTAATAGAATTCTTGAGAGCTGTGTATTTTTATTCATACATGCAGACATTTGCACTGGAGGTGGTAGGTTTCATATGGTGTGGGTTATGGAATGATAAGCTGCCAAACTTTTTTTTTAGTATCCTGGCACAGAGATAATTAGAGAAGTCAGACAAGGATCTGACTACACACTTCACAGCTATGACTGAACATGTGGATGTGACAAGAGAAAATTAAAATTAAACTTTGCACTCAGCCAATAAATCTTACAGAAGCATAACTTATGTAGAAATTATGCCTCAGGCAAAGCTTGCGTGGCCCAGAAAAGCAGAAGATTAAATATGCTAAAATATCCTTCTTATCTATACATCTCCTTAAATGGCTACCTCCATGAGAGGTCTGTTGTCCTCTTCATATGGGTTATGACCGTGGCTTGCAAGAACTATAGTACAAAATCACTTTCTTTTTCCAATTTCAGATATAAACTTTTCAAAGCAGGGGCCATCCTTTGCTATATGTTTGTTCACCACATACTACAATGGAACCCTGATCTTAGTTAGGGTTTCTGAGCACTGTTGTTATTACTAATACAATCAGCAGGTAAAATATATGCTTTGCAGGGTTTCTCTAGATAAGTTAACTATTTGTCTTTGTACATAACATTATCAATGAGTACTGTGCAGCCTCACCAATCCTTTTCAGTAATTGCTGTAATGTAATATTCCAAACACTGCATGTTTCTCTAAGTGAAAGAATTATTTTTGGGAAAAAACAGCGCTTCTAATGTTTGGGTGCCTTGCCTATTATAGGCTGTATGTTTTGTATAGTTAGTGTTAGGATATAGATATTCAGGCCTGTCTGTAAAGGTCTATACTCTAATTTAGGTGTATTCTTATCACTTAGCTAGTTATAGAGGTATAAAAGAGAGAATCAAAATCACTGCCTGGCTGTATAAGGCCTTTTCTCACTGTGACAGTCTAAGGCCCTGTTCTTAGGCTAAGGCCTTTGGCTAAGCAGCAGAGGCAGCCATAAGCTGGGGAAACGAACGGTCACATCCTCATATTCCAAACTAGTCACATTGAAATAAGGTGCTGTTGGGCTGTTAGGAATACACTCTTGTCCTGATAATGCCTATCGCCTCCAGAGAAAGGGAAGTGCCTAGAAGATGTAAAAGGAAACTTAGTTTGATAGCATCCTGTCTGGCAAGAACTCACTTATCAATAGCTGGGATGTGAAATCCTCACTTCTGTGTTGTTCTATCATTGTAGTCCCCATTTCCCTATTGTATGTCTGTATAATCTCTGTCTGGTTCTGTGATTGTTCCTGTCTGCTGTATCATTAATTTTGCTGTGTGTAAACTAATTAAGGTGATGGGATATAATTGGTTAAATAATCATGTTACAATATGTTAGGATTGGTTAGTTAAATTTCAGTAAAATGATTGGTTAAGGTATAGCTAAGCAGAACTCAAGTTTTACTATATAGTCTGCAGTCAATCAGGAAGTAAGGGGGGTGAATGGGAACAGAGAATGGGGGTGGGGAATTGGAATCATGTTTTGCTAAGGGGGGGGATGGGAACAGGGACACAGTTAAGGCTCTGTGGTGTCAGAGCTGGGAAGGGGGACACTAAGGAAGGAAACTGGAATCATGCTTGCTGGAAGTTCACCCCAATAAACATTGAATTGTTTGCACCTTTGGACTTCGGGTATTGTTGCTCTCTGTTCATGCGAGAAGGACCAGGGAAGTAAGCGGGTGAAGGAATAAGCCCCCTAACAGTTAGGAACCTCAGTCTTATTGACTTTCAATAGGACTTAGGTTCCTAAATGCCCTAAATTACTTCTGAAAGTGGCATTTAGGCATCTAAGTCACTTAGTTACCTTTGAAAATTTCACCCATATTAACAAATCAGACTTGAAAACATCTTTCCGGTTGAAATACTGCTGATGTTTTTTTCTTCTTCTTTAGAATGTATATATGATAAACTTTGTTCATTATGCAGCCCACATGCCAACACAGCATCTTTCTTCTTTCTTATTTGCTCCCAGGTGGTTCTACAATTAACTTTTCCTCAAATCTGGTGAAAAATGAGCTCCATATTTGCTGAGACCATTGCAAACAGTGTTTCGTCTTCTTTTGCTGATGCAAAAATATTTGCAAAGGTTTTCAAGGAGTGACTGATAGTATTAACCAGTGGTGGAATATGAGATGTTTGCGATGCAGTGCAGAATAAAACAAAAAAATCCCATCTTGCAAAGCTAACAGTGGCTTAAACATCATTTAGTATCAGTCATCTTCAGAGTTTTGCAAAATTCAAGATACAATACCTGGATTTGTGCTGGAAATGGCTCTACTTGAGGATCACTTTAGATAAGCTGTTGCCAGCGGGGGAGTGAGGTGGGAGGAAGTTTTGTTTCATGGTCTCTGTGTGTATATAATGTCTTCTGCAGTTTCCACGATATGCTATGCATCCGATGAAGTGAGCTGTAGCTCACGAAAGCTCATGCTCAAATAAACTGGTTAGTCTCTAAGGTGCCACAAGTACTCCTTTTCTTTTTACGAATACAGACTAACACGGCTGTTACTCTGAATACCTGCTTAGGCTGCCACGAGACTAAAGGCTACATTATAGCCTCCAATGTGTGTGGCTCCCCCCATTTGCAATAATTGCAAATAGACAGTAGGCCAAAAAATAGCATAGTGGTCTCATCCCTTTGTTTGCTGAAACATGGTCCTTTATGTCTATTGATCACTTTCATTTTGTAGCAATGACAAAACCCCAAAACTTACTTCTCACTGGGCCTGCTGATCGGATCTATTGTTTCATATAGATTAATGGAGTCTAAGGCAAGAAGGGACCATTAGCTCATATAGTCAGACCTCCTATATATCACAGGCCATTTCATTTTACCCATTACTCCTATATAGAGCCCAATAACTTATTTCAGTCCTCAGGAGACTAAACCATTGTGCGCCACAGACAGAGAACAGGAGCAACTGAGGAGCCACCAGTGTGGGAGGCCCCTACAATTGCAGGCAATTGATTAGGTGAGATATGTCCCAATGATTCCAGCAGGAGAGCCAAACCCTCTGACATAGAGGAAGATGAAACATTCCCAACGTTCCTGCCAGTCTGACCTGGGAGACAGTTCCTTACTGACCCCTAAAATGGGAATGTCAGGAGGGATTTGAACCCATACCTCTATACAGAGACAAGAATACTCAGAAAATGAGAAGACAGAAACTTGGTGCTAGTGTCATAGGCTGCTTTGCTTCCCAATAAGGCCAAGGGCTTGATAGCCTTTTTACCCAATAATGTGTGATCTCTTCCCTGGTATTATTACAAATTGTATCTTTTCCCAGTTTGTTTCCTACCCATTTATTTGATTCACATGTACTGTAAGTGGGGATAAACTCATCACTGTAAGCCCCTGAGCTTTCCCATTTTCTTTCTAATGTCTGTGTTTTGCATTTACAGTTACTAACAGTGTTTCTTACTTTGGCTTGTGCTCCAGCGTCAACTCCAAAGTAATAAATGTCTCATTTGCTTTCAGGATGACAGTTCAATCATCTCCTGCTGCAACACTGCCCTTTGCTCCTATCAAGAACTCATCTGCGCTGGTGGTGATGTTTTCCTCCTCTTTGTCCACACTTGCACAGTCTGCTAGTGCATGCACACTTTTGCAAAGTCATGTAATCCATTGCAATTCTTGCATCCTTTCCCACATGCC
Organism: Chelonia mydas; assembly: GCF_015237465.2. Lineage (NCBI taxonomy): Eukaryota > Metazoa > Chordata > Testudines > Cheloniidae > Chelonia > Chelonia mydas. Next base: position 128,777,083 of record NC_057849.1, read on the forward strand.
AGGCACTGTCTTGGCTCGTGTTGGTTGACATAGCATCCGTGAGCTGTTTTTGTTGGATTCCCTCTTCGAGCTCATCTGCCTTTTGGTCTGAGGTCTGTTGCTTTGAACAATGTCTTGCAAAGGACACCCCAATATTCAACTCGCCTCTTTTCCCCCAAAGAATACGTTGATTTCTATTGTAGAATCATCCCATCAAAGACACAGAGAGTGAAACAGGCAGTGTTTGACACTTGTTCTGCTGTGATTCTCCTTTCCTTGCCCCTTGTATAATCATTTACACCTGGGCAAAGTGAGTATAAAAAAGTGCCAGATGGGAATGGTGGCCTTTTATATCCATTTTGCATAGGTTTAAGTAGCTACGCAAGCTGCAAGACAGCAGAAAACCCAGCCCAGGATTATGTTTCTGTTTTTAAATCTGAACTACAACTTTTTGAACGAAGATGGAAAGCAAATTAAAATATTATTATATCAGAGAAAAATAAATAAAAGATCACATTGGATTAGAATTTATATTTGTTCACTATATTCACAAAAAGAAAAGGAGTACTTGTGGCACCTTAGAGATTAACAAATTTATTTGAGCATAAGCGTTTGTGAGCTACAGCTCACTTCATCAGATGCATTCAGTGGAAAATACAGTGGGGAGATTTATGTACACAGAGAACATGAAACAGTGGGTGTTACCATGCACACTGTAAGGAGAGTGACCAGGTAAGGTGAGCTATTATCAGCAGGAGAGCCGGGGCAGGGGGAGGGACCTTTTGTAGTGATAATCAAGGTGGGCCATTTCCAGCAGTTGACAAGAATGTCTGAGGAACAGTAGGGTGGTGGGGAAATAAACATGGGGAAATAGTTTTACTTTGTGTAATGACCCACCCTTTCCCAGTCTTTATTCAAGCCTAAGTTAATTGTATCCAGTTTGCAAATTAATTCCAATTCAGCAGTCTCTCCTTGGAGTCTGTTTTTGAAGTTCTTTTGTTGAAAAATTGCCACTTTTAGGTCTGTAATCAAGTGACAAAAGAGATTGAAGTGTTCTCTGACTGGTTTTTGAATGTTATAATTCTTGATGTCTGATTTGTGTCCATTTATTCTTTGACCTAGAGACTGTCCAGCTTGGCCAATGTACATGGCAGAGGGGCATTGCTGGCACATGATGGCAAATATCACATTGGTAGATGTGCAGGTGAACGAGCCTCTGATAGTGTGGCTGATGTGATTAGGACCCATGATGGTGTCCCCTGAATAGATATGTGGACACAGTTGGCAACAGGCTTTGTTGCAAGGATAGGTTCTTGGGTTAGTGGTTTTTTTTGTGTGGTGTATGGTTGCTGGTGAGTATTTGCTTCAGGTTGGGGGGCTGTCTGTAAGCAAGGACTGGCCTGTCTCCCAAGATCTGTGAGAGTGATGGGTCATCCTTCAGGATAGGTTGTAGATCCCTGATGATGCGTTGGAGAGGTTTTAGTTGGGGGCTGAAGGTGATGGCTAGTGGTGTTCTGTTATTTTCTTTGTTGGGCCTGTCCTGTAGTAGGTAACTTCTGGGTACTCTTCTGGCTCTGTCAATCTGTTTCTTCACTTCAGCAGGTGGGTATTGTAGTTGTAAGAATGCTTGATAGAGATCCTGTAGGTGTTTGTTTCTGTCTGAGGGGTTGGAGCAAATGCGGTTGTATCGTAGAGCATGGCTATAGACAATGGATCGTGTGGTGTGGTCTGGATGAAAGCTGCAGGCATGTAGGTAGGCATAGCGGTCAGTAGATTTCCAGTATAGGGTGGTGTTTATGTGACCATCCCTTATTAGCACCGTAGTGTCCAGGAAGTGGATCTCTTGTGTGGACTGGTCCAGGCTGAGGTTGATGGTGGGATGGAAATTGTTGAAATCATGGTGGAATTCCTCAAAGGCTTCTTTTCCATGGGTCCAGATGGTGAAGATGTCATCAATGTAGCGCAAGTAGAGTAGGGGCATTAGGGGATGAGAGCGGAGGAAGCGTTGTTCTAAGTCAGCCATAAAAATGTTGGTATACTGTGGGGCCATGCGGGTACCCATAGCAGTGCCGCTGATTTGAAGGTATACGTTGTCCCCAAATGTGAATTTGTTATTCTCTAAGGTGCCACAAGTACTCCTTTTCTTTTTGCGGATTCAGACTAACATGGCTGCTACTCTGAAACCTGTCACTATATTCAGTGTTTCACCATCATTTATCCCTGTTCATCTCACTATGGGCCACATCCTAAGCAGATGTCAATCAGCGCAGCTCTGTTGACTTCAATGTAACCCATGGTGATTCACACCAGCTTAGGCTCTCGCACAATATCTTTTTGAATTAGCTATTCATAATGATACTTGAGTTATTTTTTACAAACAAAGCCAAACACACATTATTTTAGTTTCCTCTATAATGTTTCTTTGCTGGCCTATTAATAGATGACATGTATTAAAGCTGGCAAGGACTGATGATACACTGGCAACGTAGAAGAGGGCCCCACATTTTAATTGCTGAAAAATATGACTTTAATTAAGTGCTGGCCACAGTCAGAGACGGGATACTAGACTATATGGACCTCAAGTCTGATCCAGTATGGCAATTCCTATGTTCCTAATTACTCCTTCTTGCATATCTCATCAGTATTTCAGGAGCTGTTAGCAATTAAAAGAGCCCCACAAAATGTAGCTCAGGCTAGAAGTTGGACAATCTGGCTATTGCACAACAGCAAGTCAATGCATATATGTCTCAAAGATCTAAAACACACACACACACACACACACACACACACACACACACACAAATAAAACTCAAGGAACACATTCTTATTAGGAGAGATCAAACACTGAGTATATGTATGTAATAAGAGAGATCCACTATTCCACCCACTATTGCAGAGAGATCAAGTAACAAACATCTGGCTATGACAACTGAAAATAGCATCTCTTGAGATTTCTTCTTTTACAACAAGAAAAATTCTGGGACCTGGCACAAGCACACGCCAACACCAGCCAATCCGCCTATTAGCATAACTGTTAAAGTGAACTCATAAGTCTCTTGTGTTTACTCCTTTTCCAGCCATAAAAGGTGAGGCTTGGCTCATGGTCATATCAAACACTAGGTTTAAATATTGTGGTTTGCCTTCTCTTCAGGGAAATCACCCTCCAGGGTCACCGGGCTAATCACTGCTCACTTTAAATCATTGGGAATGGTCAGGGAGGTGGAAGCGAGAGAGGGAGAAACAGATTGATATATGGTAAGTCACATTTTCCAACGTTGTAACTTATTTCTCCCTGAGAGCTATGTGTGCTTCCCGGCAGCTCAGTGGAGATGATTCCCAGTCCTCCGAACTCTCACTCCCCAATAATCTGAGCTAGTGGATTTCTGAAGAAGCTTTTCTGTCTCTCCCTCCCTCCCTCTTCTCCAGCTTTTTCCTGCCAGGTGTTTCACTGTCTGACTCAGGGAGATGTTTCACATTTCAGCACATCATGCTGTTTCAACTTTCTCATTAACCAACATGGGTGGACCAGAAAAGCCATATTTATTTTTCCCCTTTTAGAGGACAGGACCAAGACTTGAAGAGGAAAGATCAAATCCAACCTGCTTTTCGAATAACACAACAAAAATGAACTGGACTAAAAGATTCAGTAAACAGAGGGAACATTTTTGCTTCTAGCTGCTGTCATTTGCATGGACCCCAGATAGTAAATTAGACTTTCTTTCCACTCTCCTGAACTTCCAAATGGCCTTTCTACAAAAAATGATTTTAAAATCATGAAAGTCCTTTCTCCCATAGGAATGACACTCACAACAGTGACACCCTCTTATCTCAAAATAAACCAAACTAAGCCACCAAAAAAATAAAATTAATAATATCTAGAAAACAATTCAAAAATTAAAACACTACTCTTAACATAGTTTTTACTCTGAAAAGAGAGACATGTCAGAGACCACTAAAGATTTTGCTATTGATATCAGTTTTATGTGGAAATTGCTCACATACTACAGTGATGGGGAGGAATAAAAAATTCTTGAGAGAGAGACAGAGAGAGAATACTTTTATTTATTGTTGTGTCAACAATATTAATCCATCTGGGCTGCAATCTCCCTTGTTTCAGCTTTCCAACACCACACAAAATCAGACACATTATGTCACTCTGAAGTCCTCATCTCAGATCTTGCACCTCAGAAAATCCCTTCAATTTGCCCTCTGATCTCACTGTTCATAACACACAAATCAGCATCTGCTTCCTTTTCTAGATCAAGACTATCACTAGCTGTTTTGAGGCTGTAAAATAATATGCCTTAAGGTTGCAGTCTTGACAAACAAAGGAGATCAGTGTGCACTCTCATGAGCCAAAGAAGAAAGTGATGCAGCATCTGATCTCCCCAGACAGGTACAGTAAAGTACTAAATACCTATGCCGGTAAATATGTTCTCTTCAGCCTAACACACCTTGTGGGGTTTAATTAAGAGAGACTTTTTAGAATCCATCAGGACATCTAGCTTGGTTTAACTGGTAAGATTCCAATCCCCCTTAATTTTCAAAACCCTACCTAGATATTTCATTAGGACTAACTGATTGGATCTTTAAAAACAGTGCTGCTCCTTTGCCAAGTAACAGCAGATTTTCAGTGTCTTGCCCGTCAGTTTCCCATTTGCAACAGAAAACCACTGACACAGAGGCAGGAATTTTCTTAGTGGAATTTGTTTATTTTCAAAATGGACACAACTATTGTTCCGTTGAACACAGTGGCAACAAACTGAACACAGGCAACTCTGATAAAGCACCTCTGCCCTGTCCACAGAAGCAGTTGTCTTGCACCTCTCTCTCTCTCATTAGGACCTCACAACTCCCTCTTCTTTCTGCTCCAGTTCCTCGAGTTTTACCCCTGAAAAACTCCTAGTCCAAGGCTTCTCACCAAGGCCATGTGACTTAGAACGATGAGCCTGGGAATCTGTCCTCCTTTTGTGAAGCTGCTCTACTTCAAGTGCCAGACAAAGGAGACTGTTTCAATCCTCATGATACCCTTAAACTGCATGGCATCTTTAGCTCTTTCTATGAGTTTATACATCCTGCTGAGCTCTAATGTGCAAACCATTAGCACCTTTTCCTATAACAATAATTACTTATTGGTTATATACATTGAATTTAGGAGGACTTTTGAGTGGTTTTGCTCCCTTTGAGCTTCCTGAATGGTACAAGGGAAGCAGAACAGGGCAGAGAATCTGCCCCCAAAGTATCGACTGAACCTTTCAAAGCAATCTGTTTGGGCCTAGGAGAAAAAGGTTGGACATAAGAACATAAGAACGGCCATACTGGGTCAGACCAAAGGTCCAACAAGCCAGGTATCCTGTCCTCTGACAGTGGCCAGTAGCAGGTGCCCCAAAGGGAATGAACAGACAGGTTATCATCAAGTGATCCATGCCCTGTCACCCAATCCCAGCTTCCGGCAAACAGAGGCTAGGGACACCATTCCTGCCACTCCTGGCTAATAGCCACTGATGGACCTATCTTCCATGAATCTATCTAGCTCCCTTTTGAACCCCGTTATAGTATTGGCCTTCACAACACCCTCTGGCAAGGAGTTCCAGGGGTTGATAATGCGTTGCATGAAAAAATACTTTCTTGTGATTGTTTTAAACCTGCTACCTATTAATTTCATTTGGTGGCCCCTTGCTCTTGTATTATGAGAAGGAGTAAATAACACTTCCTTATTTACTTTCTCTATACCACTCATGATTTTATAGACCTCTATCATATCCTCCTGTGATGGGGCAGAGTGGCCCCACACTGGTACCGCAGGGGTTAACCCTTCCTTCCTGGCAGAGGAAGCCCCACCCCGGAAGCCCTGATGGGCATGCTCCAACTGGAGAATAGGCATAAAAGCCTGCAAAGGTGCTCAGTCTGGGCTGTCCACCAGAGAAGAAGGAGGCACATCACCAGCTCCTGAGGAGGGACACCCAACGCACCAGGATCCAAGGGCCAGCCAAGTCGGGACACACCTGGCATCCCAAACAGAGGGCCCGACAGGAGGGGACGGACCGAGGAACCCCCTCTCTCACCCCCGGAGTGGAGAACATGACAGTGAAGATAGGAAGTGACCCAGAGGAACTTTAGAGACAAGCAGTTTTAAAGCTGCACTGATGCTTGGCATGTTGCGGGCAGATCCCTGCCGAGCTAAGCACAAGGCGAAACCCTGCCAGTAGGAGAGCCCTGGGTCAGGACCTGGTGGAGAGGGTGGGCCTGGGTCCCCCTTGCACTCTGACCATTGGAATACACTTCCCCACTTGAGAGGGGGAGGTATGGACTCTGGCCGCTAGGCCACGCTGCCCTGATACGCGGGGCGAGTTATATGGACTCTGGCCGCTGGGCCACACTGCCCAGACCAAGGGGCGAGCATGGGGAAACCGGCCACTGGGCAGCATCGGAGCACCCTTAAAGGACAGGCGTGGGAACGTAAGAGTGGCGAGGCCCTGACACCCCATCCACCCCTGCCACAAAGGGGCACTGTGGTGCTGGACCTGTCACACTCCCCTTAGTCGCCTCTTTTCCAAGCTGAAAAGTCCCAGTCTTATTAATCTCTCCTCTTTCGGAAGCCATTCTATACCCCTAATCATTTTTGGACACCATTATCCTAAACCCTTTCATGTTGAGGAAATAAGAATAAATTCAAGAGGTCTCTTTCCTAAATACATTCTATCAGCTAAGTTCTGACCGGGCATACACAATGGGAGTGGCCAAGGAGAAACATTGTTGGTAACCTGTATTGACCAATCATGTTGTCAATTGCAGCTTAAGGCTTGTCTATAGTTGAAAGTTATTTGAGATTAACCTGAGTATTTTAGGATAAATTGCAACACCAAAGTTGCTTTTTCCTTCAAATTATCTGGCATTTCATTCTGTATTAATTAATTCACTTTAGAAGAAGATTTACTCAATTAAGGAATGAGTTATTCCTCAATAAAGTATGTCTGGACACACCGTCATTTTGAATGAACTATTCTACTTCTGGCTGTCCTCCCACTGCTAACCCACACTGCCCTGCTTAACAGCTGGGTCAGCTTGTCTGTTTACCTATGGGCCTCTACTGCTCTGGAGTCATCTTGACTGGATGTCACCTCCCCATCTTAATGCTTGTGCATAGCCAGGTGTGGCCTTTTGCAATTCCAACTCATGGGTGAGCTCACACACTCAGAGTCACACACTGATTAAGGCAAACATGGTGCTCTCTTTTGGCATGCACACTGTAATGTAATGCAGCTTTCTTTGGGTTGCCCATAGAGGCTATGGTTCCTTTCCACTCTGCACCAGCTCTGGAGCGCCATCCTGGCAAATAGCTTCCCTGTTTGCCCATTGCCTTTTTGAACAATATCCTTCTCTGACTTTTGGGGAACATGTATCATGGTAACATTCTGCAACGTAAGGACAGCCTGTAGAAGTGCACATGCAGTTCATCTTCCTCCTCCACCCATATCACCATGGCACCACTGTGCCTGTCTCCCAAGGCATCCAAAGCCACCCAGCCACACAACTTCCAATACACGTGCATCAGACTGTTTGTATTAATCACTGTCATGATTAGGACACACAGCAGTGTTTCCTCCAGGCTGCCTGACAGCAGTCTGAAATAGTGCTGGCTTGCAAAAAGCAGATGAATGATGGTATGACAGAAAAGGAGCCAGGGCAAGTTGTTACTTTGACCCCAAATACCAGAATTCCAGTGGTTTCTACTAGGTATTACATAAAGTGCCACAAGAAAAATCCTAGAATGCACAGAGTGTAGTGACAGAATTTTGCACGGTGAGTTGTCTGCTCAGAATGCTGTGTGCTTATTTTGGCAAAAAATGCAGTGCTGTGTGGACACAATGATTCAAAAGGGAATTAGCCTGAGCCAGCATAATAAAGCAATGTGGATGCACTACTTTTATCTGTGTCAAGTATCAGAGGCGTAGCCATGGTAGTCTGGATTTGTAAAAGCGGCAAAGAGTCCTGTGGCACCTTATAGACTAACAGACGTGCTGGAGCATAAGCTTTTGTGGGTGAATACCCACATGCATCTGACAAAGTAGGTATTCACCCACGAAAGCTTATGCTCCAGTACGTCTGTTAGTCTATAAGGTGCCACAGGTCTCTTTGCTACTTTTAACTGATTAGTTAAAGCAAAAAAACATATTCCAAAATTACTTTCAAGTGTAGACAAGCCCTGAGTCATTTAAGTGATGGCTAACGTACCAGGTGCTTCGGGCAATACACACCTGCAGTATTGCCCCAATATGGCTGATCAGTTAGTACCCCCATTCCATGGGAACTTTGGCATTTAAAAGACACCACGAGGTGCCACTGCATCACAGCAATTGGAGAGGAGGCCAGCAAGAAAAAGGTTAATGGCCGATGAAGTAATAGTATTTCTAAAAGCCGTTGCTTGAAATCGGTTTCCCTTATTCTCTTTTAATTCTCTTTAATGGAATAATACATGCATTTTTACAAGTGTGCAGCAGCATAAGATGAAGAAATTAAAATAATGGCTAAAATGCCACATCTCATTCACAAGGACTCCCCAAAGGCAAAGACAAGCAAAAGGGGTGGGAGGGAAGAGTCAATATTAATTAAAAGTCCCCAGTGTGCTGAGTGTTCCATCTTGGAAACTAAGTAGCATCCTCCATGTCTTTAATTGCATCAAGCAGCAAATTATGTTCTCTTTCAGTAGCTGAGGAAGCAAGAGTTAGATAGGTTGGCATATAGTTTCTCTGTGGGTTTTTTTTAGGCTCATATGCTGTTCTATTTAGAAGAATAAATAATTAGGATACTGTTAGGGTATCCACAGCTTCTGACAAGGGCTACAAATCTGATGCCAAATTCTTATGAAGATGCTTCCAAACTTTATAACTTCTAAATGAAATATTGGCAGATACCTGCTTGACAATTCATCAGCATTGTGGCTTGTAGCCACCAGAAACAGGGGTCACTGACCCTCTGGAAGTACAGGTGTAACATCTAAGGGATTTCAACTACCTACTTGTTTTAGGGAGGTGTTCTGGCCTATGGCTATGTCTACAATACCATGGTAAATCAACCTATGCTACGCAACTCCAGCTATGTGAATAACGTAGCTGGAGTTGATGTACCTTAGGTCAAGTTACCGCGGGGGTCTACACCACAGGGGGTCGATGGAAGAAAATCTCCCATCAACTTACTTACCCTTCTCATCAGTAGAGTACAGGGGTTGACTGGAGAGCAATCTGTAGTCGATTTTGTGGGTCTTTACTAGACCCGCTAAATCAACCGCCGGTGGATTGATCTCAGAGTGTTGATCCCCGCTGTAGTGTAGACCTATCCTAAGAGAAATAAGGTTCAGTTTTAAAGAAAACCTGAAAAATCCTATCTGAACGCTGCAGAGCAGGGTGCCTTTTCCTTCCACCCCTGGCTTTCTTTGTCAGAGTTCCACTGAGTTGCAATGAGCTCAGCAAAAGTGGTGCTCTTGCACTTCCCATCTCTAGGTCAGACACAAAAATGACACTAACATGCTGCATGTAGTGTTCTTCCATCTGTGAGTTCAGGTGTTCTCATACTCTTCCACAACGCTGACCACAATTCAATGGATTATGGCACCAGGGACCACATGTCTTGCCATTCATGATCACAGAGGTCACAGCCGCATGATCTCATAACATTCCTGTGGCTATTACAACATTAAGGAAGTATTATTATTTAGAAATTTGATCATAACAGTCTCTTCTGACCAAACAAGCTAGGAATGTACAGTGCTACCAACTGTTGTGGTTTCCTGGAGAGTCGCATGATTTTGGCCATTGCTGGAGCCATTCTCCTGATGTGAGATGCTCCAGCCTCTTGTGAACTTCAGCCCTGCCTGGGGAAACTCCTCTCTGATTGGTTGCCTCCCCCTTTCTCTACCTCCTGGGGAAGAGCAGCCAATCAGGGCTGCTGCAGGAGGCAAGCATGGAGATAAAAGGAGTTTTTGAGAGGGGGCAGAAAGGAGGGGCAGAGGGAGCAGCTTACACCATTCTCACAGGAAGGGATGAGGGATAGAGGAGAAAGATCCAGGTAGCTCAGGGAAGCTCTGCTTCCTTCTCCCCATTCTCCTGTGAAAAATGGGTCAGCCTGATCTCTGCTCCTCTCCCTCCATCTCCCCCTTCCTGCAGCAGGAGGAGCAGAGGGGTTGGGGCAAGGGCAGAAGTGATGCAGGAACTGAGGGACAGGCAGATGTAGGTAACTGGGGGAAGAATTATTGTGGGGGTTGGGAGAGCATAAGTAACTGCTACCCAGGGGGCACATAATTAATTAATTTGAAGTTTTGGGTTTGTGGAGAAGCTGGAAACTCTGCACCATCAGGTAATGAGTGAGAGCTCTTATAGTAGGGGCAAAAATCACTTTACTTAATACCTTTGGGAGATTTAGAAGCATTAATTGTTGTACATAAAGATTGACTGTGGGCAGGGAGAGGTCAAAAATCAGACAGATTAAAGAACACAATATCCTCTTTTTTAAGCATTATTTTTGGACATCTGACTCCTGATTTTTGAACTTTTGGAGTTGCCAATCCATTCACAAGGCTGCTACACAGATCATTTTTCTGACTTATTGCTTCAAACACCTGACCCCTGTTTGTGTCTTTTCGCTGGCTCCCCTCTCTTTACTACATCAAAATACAAGTCGCTTGTTTCCACTTGTAAGGCCTACATGGCCTATCCCTGCCTACCATGTCTAACACAATATTGTGATGCAGACTCCATCTTAATTCTGCAAATAGTTCCAGTTTTGATTGTTCATTTTTAAATTTTCCCAGCAAGCACCTCCAGGCTTCCTCCCAAACTTCCACTGGCATCTGACAGTGCCAGTCCTGCTGCTCACTATGGTGGCTGAGAGCAGCTCTTGTTTCTCCTCCTACATAGCAGCCATCCCAAAGGAAGTTAGTCATCCTTCTCCTTCTTTCCAGATGCTTTTGCAAATATTAAGACTCTTCTTTGCAATGGGATAAGCTAGCATCAAGTAAACTGCCAGCTATCCTTGGATCACCGTAAGTGCTCTGTAGATTTTCAGTGGTGTCAGACTAATTTTTGAAGCATTGGTTAGAATCACTGTAGTTTATTCTCTAGATTTTCAGATGAGCATGTGAGACATAGGGCTGTGGGCTAAAAAAAATCTATTTTTCTCCCTGGTCTTGCTCCTGAGAGTTCAGAGATGTGGGTGCATAAGAACTGTCATTCTGTGTCTCACCGGCTACCAACATCTGGGTGGGGACTGCCTAATGGTGCAGTCTTGCACTGATGCATAAATCCTGGAACTAGGGGAATGCAGGGTGCTGCAGCAGCCCCTGACTTAACATGGTTTCCATTATATACAGATATATATATTTGTATATGTATCCATTATATACATTTTATAGTTTTGTTCAATGGCTCTCAGCACATCCACTATAAAAATTGTTCCAGCACCATGGACTGATGTCTGCCACTTTTCTTGACAAGTTGTGAACACTTTGTGCCTTGTACAGTGGCACAAAACCCCTAGAATTTGGCCGTTGGGTTTTTAATTACATTTCCTTTTAGTGTAGTAAGAATGTGCATCCCACAGTGTTATTAAAAACCTCTCATGATTTCCTGAACTCTTGTAAAACACAACGTAGCACTGATTCATGGGGACTAATGCTCTTCTTTAGGAAACTGTTACACCATCAATTTCTAGTCAGGTTCTGTGTCCTAATCTGACCCCAGATTTTTACGTTTATAAACATGTTTCAGGCTGCTTCCCTTATTATGAGTAAAATGTTGAGTGCTTGCATGGTGTGACCAATTACTGCCTGTCTTCTCAAGCCACAGCTATACTAAGAAGAACCCTAAAGGGTGGCTGTCTTTTGTCTACAACATAACGTGAGAAAAAATATTTAGAGCATTTCTCTGGATAAGTCATTATCTTGAATAAAGTTTGTGTAATACCAATGCACTGTGACTCATGTAATTCAGATCTAAAGCTAGTATGCTGTTTGAAAATGCACCCGCTGCTGAGATGATTCCTAAACAGGGAGGCAGAGTAGTGATTATTAGATAGGGCAAGACATGAGCTGAGTTACCTACATGTGTAATAAGGCAATCTCAGTCACCGCAGTCTGCCTGTCAAAAATGAAGCTTTTAATCAATTTAATCACTGTAACACTATATTAGCTCAGCAGCCCGCCACCTCAGCATGTAATAAAGAACATTCTACAACCACTAAATCTGAAAACACTCTTAAAAAAACTCTCTAAAATATAAACAAGGTTTTTAATAGCTTGTGTCAGCAGATCTAGAACAAATCACAGAAATGTAATGAAGAAGAATTTTGTCCCAAAAGGGTTCTACAACACTTGATAGAGAATCTGGCTACACTGCATATTCTTCTAGTGGTGGCAAAGTTTAACCTTGATTTATCTTTTTCTCTTCAAGATTTCACTAATTTTCAGGCCTCATGGAACTACTTATACTAATCTTCATTAGTTTTCCAAAGGTGCTGAAATCATCCATTCCTAATTCCAGTGATGTACATGCATAAGCACTAATACACAATGGGATGCACTAAGACAATACAAAGGGAAGTAAAGAGCTTAAGTCTTAAACCACAGTATTAAAATAAATGTTCATCGGAAATATTACTGTGTATTATCAAATAAGCTGTAAGAAAGTGAAGTCATCGTTTTAGTCTTCCTGTTGCTTTATAATATTTCTAAAAAGGAATTATTCTAATTAACATTTCCCAGGTTTTCAGTTTTACAATGACTCACTGTGAAAATTGTTCCCTTCTATCCCTCCCACACACACACAAAAAGTCATCACATATTGAAACGTGAAAAGAGCAAAAATATTTTGTAAATTTCTGCTCCAGAGATATAAAGCTAAATTGTCACTCTTCACAGTGTGAGGATTTAAGCCATTTTTATACTATCCACGTTTGCATGAAGGCCAGATTTTTAAAATGGGCAAGCAGAATTACATTATTTAAATTTCTGCATAAAAGACCATGACTGCATGTATCAGTCACAATGAAGAGCAACTGCACCTGTATTTCCCCTTAGTGGTTCAGCCAGGGAACCCGTGCTCAGGCTTCCATCTCCCCATAGGTTGCCTCTCTTGGGTGGGGACCCGCATCTCTCTCCCTTCTGACTGAGGTATTCCCAGGCTGTATAGTTCCTTGCCTTCACTGTGTAGTTCTCAACAATGACAGTCTGCCTAAACAGGCCTGCTTGCTTTCTCTCCAGAGACTGATAACAGAGTGATTGGTACAGGTAAAAGTTACCACACAGAGTTTTTTCGGTGAGTCTATTTTATTCTTAAGGAAAAAGCACTACAGAGAAAACATATTAAACAATGAAAGAACCTACATGCCTGCTAATAAGCTTACAAGAGTTCTTCTGAACTCTGGCAAGAGCAGCCTTTCAACACCTCACACCAGGGGCTTCCTTCCTTTAGTTCAGAACAAACACACAGTCTTAGGAGGCCTCAGTAGGCCAACTCCTTTCAATTCTCCCCTATGGATTGGGGCCTTCCAGGGACCCAGGGTCCTGTCCATTTGCTGGATCAGAAAGAAGACCTAAGTCATCCTAAACTCAGGCTTCTTATCCAAAAGTCTTTTCCTTTGTCTGTTGGTCTCTGGAGAATCCAGTTTGAACTAGTATATGCATATGTCTCCACAGGGCTTCAAAGGCTGATAATAGAGGGTGTTCATTTGCATCCCTCCTCCCTACCAGAAAAGGTACATACAATGCCACAATAACACATACACAATTTTATTTTATTGTATCCCATTGGTTTAACTTTATTCAATAAAGTTTATCTTAATTCCAGAAGGTTTGTTCAGGATATTACAGGATACTGTCAGCCTGCGACAGCAGCTACTGAATATTGTACCATAGTGTGGTCTGGAAGAACATGCCTGGGGTTGATGTAAAAGATGCAATCCTTCCTTAACTTCTCTATGTGCAGGGGCAAGTATGAGCTCCCCACAGTGCATCTGGCTCACTCTGTGGAACTGTGTAGGGCTGGAAGTGGCCATGACCTCGCCTCCTCCCTACGAGGAGGTACGATTTGTACCCACACGGGCATACAGAGTCCAGGAGCTGTGATTGATCCTTTTACAATGCGAACAAGGGTGCTGCGAAGGCTTTTCACATCAAACCACAGCATAGCACACACACTTAAGAGCCAGTGACAATCAGGCCTGTCATAAATTTAAAAGGAAGGATAACCACCTTTCTGTATACGGAACCATAAAATCCCTCCTGGACAGAGTCAAAACCCTTTCACCTGTAAAGGGTTAAGAAGCTAAGATAACCTCGCTGTCACCTGACCAAAATGACCAATGTGGAGACAAGTTACTTTCAAAGCTGGAGGGGGGAGGAACAAAGGCTCTGTCTGTCTGGGTGATGCTTTTGCTGGGAACAGATCAGGAATCCTCTTGAGAACTCCTATAAAAAGTTAGTAAGCAATCTAGCTAGACATGTGTTAGATTTCCTTTTGTTTAAATGGCTGATAAAAATAAGTTGTGCTGAATGGAATGTATATTCCTGTTTTTGTGTCTTTTTGTAACTTAAGGTTTTGCCTAGAGGGATTCTCTATGTTTTGAATCTGATTACCCTGTAAGGTATTTACCATCCTGATTTTACAGAGGTGATTATTTTACTTTTCCTTTAATTAAAATTCTTCTTTTAAGATCCTGATTGCTTTTTCATTGTTCTTAAGATCCAAGGGTTTGGGTCTGTGTTCACCTATGGAAATCGGTGAGGATTTTTATCAAGCCTTCTCCAGGAAAGCGGGTGTAGGGCTTGGGGGGATATTTTGGGGGGAAGACGTCTCCAAGTGGGCTCTTTCCCTGTTCTTTGTTTAACATGCTTGGTGGTGGCAGCATAGGGTTCAAGGACAAGGCAAAGTTTGTACCTTGTGGAATTTTTTAACCTAACCTGGTAGGAATAAGCTTAGGGGGTCTTTCATGCAGGTCCCCATACCTGTACCCTAGAGTTCAGAGTGGGGAAGGAATGCAGAAAAATCTTTGTATCTTTGTTTTTAAGTTGAAAGAATGAGTTCCTGCATTCCAGAACATGAGACTGTCTGGGCAAAAGGCTGTTAAAGCCAACAGCTTCACTATCACACTTGCCTTTTAAAAGTGTTTCCAAGTGGAAAACAGACAGGACTCTGGAATAGGCTTAAGAGCACACATTGCATATGCCCTAGAATGTTCCTATAGGAAGGACATCAGGAAATTCAAGTTAGTAAATAGGACATTGTTTTCTACTGCCCTGCACCTGGTATCATCATTTATGCCTATGCAAAGAGGGCTAGATCCACAAAGGGAACTTAGATTTAACATAAGCCATCATACTGATGGTGAGCCACCTAAGCTAGCTAGCAGGAAATACCAAGGACATGGATAGGGCCTGCCCCTTGCCCCTCCCAGGAAATTAGATGCCCAACTCTGGATCAGAGTGAGGTACATATCTCTGCTTGGAATTCTCAACCGGGAATCCTCTCCTGGAGTGAAGTGCCTAAGCCAGGTCAATCATTTCTTGCAAAACACAGTGGTGGTGATGTCCTTATACCCAATATCCCAGTGGAGGTGGGAGACCAGGCTTCAAATCCACAATTTGCTAGATTCAGAGCAGAAACGCAAACCCAGGTGGGAGCCTTAGCCACCAAGCTGTGGAGTCTTTCTCATGGTTTCTTTGACTCAATGACTATTTAAGTATTTCATATAAAGTGGAACAGCTCCAACAGGAGGGATTCTCACCAGTGGTTAGGCACTTACTGAGGAGGCAGGAGACTGGAGTTCAATCATAGGTGCTGCCACACCTCCTGGCTTGAACTGGTTTCCATTATACACAGGGTTTACAGTTTGGTTCCATGGCTCTCAGCACCCCCCACTATACAAATTGTTCCAGCACCCTTGGGTTCAATTCAATCAGATACGGAAGGGAGTTGAACCCAGCATACCCACAGGGCCAGCATGTTCTCTAACCATTGGGCTACCCACAATACTTTGTGCAGTTTGGGTGTGCTCTGAAAAAAACTAGCAAATAAAACTCCACAGGCAAGTCAAGTGGGGGAAACCCCTAGTTTGAGGATCCTGCTAGGGCTCAAGCATGAACTAGGTGCCGAGCAGCTCAGCAGTATGTAGACTAAGGCTGCTTTTCACAGCCCAGTGGCATACATTTAGGTTCATAGCAACTTTACTGGTGGAAATTTAGGTGCCTTAGGACAGTGGCTCTCAACATTTCCAGACTACTGTACCTTTTCAGGAGTCTGATTTGTCTTGCGTACCACAAGTTTCACCTCACTTAAAAACTACTTGCTTACAAAATCAGACATAAAAATACAAAAGTATCACAGCACACTATTACTGAAACATTACTTATTTTCTCATTGTTACCATATAGTTATAAAATAAATTTATTGGAATATAAATGTTGTACTTACATTACAGTATGTAGTATATAGTGTCGTATTGTCTGTATGAAATTTTAGTTTGTACTGACTTTGCTAGTGCTTTCTATGTAGCCTGTTGTAAAACTAGGTAAATATCTAGATGAGTTGATGTACCCCTTTGGAAGACCTCTGTGTACCTCCAGGGGTACACATACCCCTGGTTGAGAACCACTGTCTTTGGACTTCATGCACCTACAGGGTTATGTGGCAGCTGAGCATGGGTTTTGAGCTTTTCAAACATAAAGGCAGTTAAAGTGGCAGTTAGATATCTAACGCCCTTTGTGGATCTAACACAGAGAGTATGAAACACTGAGAGGTGCAGTATTTTATTCCCACTTTGAATAGGCGTAAATGACAAGACAAGGTTCAATGCAGTAGAGAATCATGCCCAGAAAATGGAATTTCCCATGCCGGACCCATAGTAAATATACTCACTAAACAAAAACAAGTGTATAAAGACAAGGCAACCAGGCTGTATGTTATATAAAAGGAATTTTTCCAAGGACTGGTCATCTTTTATAAAGATTACTTCATCTACCAAGCTCAGTGAAACTTTGGCTTATTAGCCATTTAATATCTGCTGTGCAAATTGATAACCTGCTGGGAGCAAATATAACTCATGCACCCAGGTTTACAAACTATGCTATTTTGGTGTTCACTGAATTGATGCCGTTTGCTCATTTGCAATAAATCCTTGCTGTCCTTTGATCTTTGAAAGTTCAGGACTTTCACACATAACCATCATTATACTTGGATAAATGCTTCTAAAAAGCATTCACAAACACTGTTCAAATAAACAACATGAATTTGCTTCAGCAGTATCTGTGACCCTTTTTATTCATTTTCTGTGATGATAGATGTAATTAAGTTGTTTGCTTTCTTTTGTTTAGAAGAATATTAGTGGAATGCAAAATTCTCATGAATACTGATGAGTCTGCACGAAGATTCATGCTGGAACTGTTTGTGTGGCCATCTTGTGGTGTGCTTGATTTCCCTCCTCTTCTTCAGAAAAATTCCAGTCATCCAATGAGGGAGTTGAACTTATATATACACTATCATACTCCAGTCACACATTATGAATAACAAACAAGGTATCACAGAGGAAGTAGATCATGTATAGCCTGAACTACTGTCATATAAAATCTAGACTGGATCTAGGCTGTTCTCAGTGGTAGCTGATGACAAAACAAGGAGTAATGGTCTCAACTTTTTCACTAGGAGGGTGGTGAAACACTGGAATGCGTTACCTAGGGAGGTGGTGGAATCTCCTTCCTTAGATATTTTTAAGGTCAGGCTTGACAAAGCCCTGGCTGGGATGATTTAGTTGGGGATTGGTCCTGCTTTGAGCAGGGGGTTGGACTAGATGACCTCCTGAGTCCCTTCCAACCCTGATATTCTATGATTCTATGATAAAATACTTGTTAAAACCATTTTGAATAATGAACAAATACTTAGAAACCAAAGTCTGCTTGTGAATAATTACCAAATTTAAACAAGAGTGAAATATGTTTAATAAATGATCCCCTATAAATGATTTGCATAGTTCTACTTATCACATTTTATAACTCTGCAATATAAAGTCAAAAATTTTGGTTCTAACAGCCACTTTTACATAACTTGTATGGGAAAAAATCAGGGTTAGCAACATTTTTTTCCATTTAAATGATATATTAACTGGATTTCCATATATGAGGTGTCAGTCAAAATAGATCCCACAGTGTTGAAAATGTTTCTGCTAGGGAATTCTGAAGTTCTAGAGACTGTATCTGTTATAAAATAACCCTACTATATCTATCAATAGACTATTTTTGGACAGTTAATTCAATTCCTATATCAATTTTTCAGGTTTCTTGGCTTACAAAGTCCTTATCTACTGTAACCAATATTCCATAGTCACAAAACTACAATTGTACATCGAAAGGTAAGAACTTAAATTCTGTATTTAAATTATGTTTAAATGAAACAAGGCCATAAAACTTTAAGTTATTATAAATTCGGAAATTCATTGTTAAGCCACTGTTAACAGGTATGGATAATTAGAAACCCCAAACTCTTTGCCCAAAACTCATAATGAACATTTATTTGGTTCTGTAAATGCAATGTATATATGTTTATTACAAACACGGAAAACTACATTAAAGGCACAGTAAGGTTGCAAAGTAGAACATTCAAAAGTTAGAAAATGCTATAATCAGTGTTGTTTGTGAAACCTTAATTCAGCACCCTTGTGAATATGCATTATGTTTTATTAAATGATCACTTACTATTTTTTCCAGGGGACTCTTGCCTCATTCAGTGCTCAGGGTGGAAGGAACAGCTATTCAATATTTTGTTTTCTCTTCATTGTTCAATATGTGGCCTGGGCCTTATTTATATCACATATTTCCAAACCTGCTCTGAAGACAGAATTATTAATATGCTCATGGGCTTTATTTGGTGTCATCACTATTGTACATGAGTGCTTCATTCATTAATACATTTATTTTAACAACACTCCTGTTAAGGTGAGGGGGGTAGCATTATTTCCATTTTACAGGCAAGGAACCAAGCCATATAAATCAAGGTCAAAAGTGTCCACTAATTTAGTTGCCCAATTTGAGACATCTATTACCTGATTTTTCAGAGTACTTAGCATTTTACAGCGCTTTTATGTTCAAAGCACAGTTCCCATTGACCTCAGTTGTAGCTCTGAGAGCTCAGCACTTCTGCAGACCAGACCCCAGAGTCTCAATTAGAGCACCCAGATAATGAGGAAGTTACAGTTAGTGACCTGCTCTGGAAAATTTTAAGTATCTTCCCAGCGTCGCACAGAAACTTTGTGGGAGAGGTAGGTAGAATCCAGCATTCAACTGCCTTTAGACCCTCCTTTCTCTTCCTGAAATCTCCTGCTTCCTTGTACATGCCAATTTCTTCAACAAATGAGGATGGGGTTCTGCAACACCCTGTTTTGCAGCACAATGCTGTTTTCTCCCTAGAGTTTCATCTAATCCTTTTTAAGGAGTGAGAAACATTAAATAAATATTTCTATTAAATTAAACAAAGCATAGTCTACTCTAGTGGTTTCAAGAGATGACTGGGAGAGGACCCATTCAATCATTTCCTGTTGATTTGCTCTGTGTCATTGGGAAGTCACTCAGCCTAAAATTTTCAAACTCATTTTCAAACTTTTTTTTTAGAATCTAAAATCTAAAGGTTTATTCATAAAAGGAAATGGATATAGATGAGGGCTAGAATTGGTTAAATGGAATCAAGTACATACAGTAATGGCAAAGTTCTTGGTTCAGGCTTGTAGCACTGATGGAAATGGTAGGCACATAAATAAGTCATCTGATCTTTAGAGGTGCTAATCAGCCACAGCACCCATTGAAGTCAATGGGATCTGTGGTTTCTCAGCACTTGTGAAAATCAGGCCCTTTGTCTTTAATTTCTCCATGTCTCAGTTTCATTTATCAAATGAAGATAATTTACCTAATCTACAGGGACACAGTGAAGAATTAAGCTTATAACACTCTTCCATATCTTCAGATGGAAGGTATTCTAGAAGTACAGAGTATTAATATTAAAAATTAAAACTAATACATACTGAAAGATGCTGAAGATTTCTAAGAGCCTTTGTGAACAAGATATAATTTATATTAAAAACAACATTCCCCTGATAACAAATCTCATACTGAAATAGCTCTTAAATATATTATCTCCTATTTTAAACTTTATTTTTAAATACAATATTTACCAACCAACCTATCTCCTAGGGCAGGCAGGAAGAATATTGGCCACATACACACGTTTCTTGTTTTCTTAACATGTCCCACTAAGTTTAAAGCTTGTGTGACCATCAATTTGCCTGTCAATCATACACAATTGTGTTGATGAGAACAAAAGAGCAATAGGATGAAACTATAAATATTTTCACTTGTTACTTCAGCTGGAGCCTGAACTCAGAACTCCAGAGGCGTGGAAGTGTATCCTGTATTTTACCAGTTTAGAGAATTGTTAGGCCATTCAGAAAGTTGCTGGAGTTGTGTTTTGATTGTCAGGGACATCTTCTCATGTAATTATAAACACAATGATAGTAGGTGAAAGACAGAATGAAGTAGCAAGTTTGGATACATACATCCTGGCTTCCAAGCTTTATTACTCTACTTTTTTAAAAATCTTTATGCTACCAAGTTTAAGTGACAGAATCATTTATACACATTTAGTACTCTTAAGATTCACTGCTGTTTGTGCAAGATGCAAGACTGGCAGCCCTCGTGACTGAAGTCTAATAATTCAACAGGTAAACAATGAGCAGTAGCAGAAGCAGTATGCTCCACACTACCCCATCAATATGGCTTTACCCCAACATACAGGGACACAGCTACCAGGAACTAGCCTGAGATCACCAACTCATAAATTGTTACCATCAGATGACAACTGCTTTCAGTCTTTCCCAAATAGATCCAGCTTCAAACTGCTGACTTAGGTTTTTCCACTGACTTCAATAGGGTTTGGATCAGTCCCTTTTGTGATTCTCACATTACCATTCTCCTGAGTCCCCCAACAGCACCATGTATTAATTCACTCTATAAGGAGGAAGTCTGGCAATGAATGTTCAAATTCTAGTGTTACTGGGCATTAATTCTCTAGAAATGCCCAATACAGCCAAATATGATGTGACCTATTTGTCAGGGACATCATTATGCACACAAATCTGAAAGACAAATATTGAAGTTAAACAACTAAATAGTATTATTTTAAAAGTCTCAGCCCATCAGGTCTTCCCAGCCATTCATTAATCCACTTAAAATTAACCTGATCCCTATCGTTTCAATCCTCCATATGTACGGTAAGGGTGAGATCATTAATTATTATACAAGGAAAGGCAAACAAAGTTCTTTTTGTTCCAAAGCAAGTTTATTGGCACAGCTTTTGTTGTCCTGCAGGGAACTGGTGTTCCTCCAACTCCTTAATATTTTACAGAAAGATCCATATGAGCCTAAAATGTTCCTGATACATTGTTCAGACTTGGGGTTTGTTCATTGCCAATGAAATTCGAAATCATCCCACTGCTGAAGTGTTGAAATGAGTTTGACAAAGCTGTATGCTGCTTTCTGATTTGAATGGAATAGCCTCATATCCACTGTAAAACTACAAGTTTTCAGCACATTTATTTTATAACTGAACCAAGACTTTGTTTTCACAAGTTAATTTTTTTTTACAGTATGATCTGTCAAAGTGGTTCCTTGGTAAATAGCTTTGATGAACATGCCAGCTCTGTATTTCTCAATGTATTGCGTGGCAGGGAAAAAGAAAAAAGAACAGGCCTAGACTTTACTGCATATTTTTACTGCTGAAATTGCAAATTATTTGACTGAACCGTGTCAGGAGCCAGAATTCTGCCTCATAATATGCAATGCAAAGAAAACCACAGTTCTGATTTTATGACAGATATATGCTAATTTCAGCTTCACACACATTCATTTAGTAAAAGTCCTGCAGCATGTGTATACTTGATCTAATTTTTTAAAGGTTTCTGCTCTCATTGAAGTCTACAGGAATTTTGGCATTGATTGCATTAGGAGGAGGGCAAGGCCCAAACTCTACTGAAGATGGGATGAACTGGCCTGGTGAATTTGGGGTAGTCCAAAGCTTTTTAAAAAATACTGTATTCCCCAGACATAGGCCAATGTGAAATCATTGTGAACCCAAGTGATTTTACCCTTTGGAATCATTTCCATAGATAATCTATATGATTTCCTCTGGGGCATCCAGGAAAGATGATGAAGAAATATAAAAAGTACCTCTTTATATGTGAAGCCATTACTGGAGTAAATTTGTGATGAACTTTATCAAACTCCTCCATTATTGTCAAGTTTTCTAATGTCATTTCTTCTGTAATGGAGATTAAATAAACACCAATCCCTTAAACTGTAGCACAGTGATACTCAGACTGAGGGTCGAGAGCCACAAGTGGCTCTTTAATATATCTTCTGTAGCTTTTTGCAGCATATGATATTAAAATACTGTGTGATTTAATTATTAACCAGTCTTATGGATATCAAAAGGGAGATTGGACTGTGTAGCCAAGGGCAGGATGTGGCCCTAAGATTAGTGTCATCTTGATCTTCCAACATCTCTAAACCAGAAATGGGCTCAGTTTTCCAGGGCACCTAAGTAGAATTTAAGCATAATGGGGAGTGGGGGGCCAACAAACCTAATATGGCAGTACCACCCAGTCTTAGAAGAAGATAAAGCTGTAAGGGGGCAGCCTTACTCTGCCACATCTTCTGCCCACTTCTGTCCTTCACTGACTTGCCCCTTGTCCTCCCCACCTCATCCCACCCTCTGCAAGGCCTCTCCCCCCACCAGCAAGCCACCAAGCACAGCTCTTTGCATAAGAGGCAAATCTTTCACCAGCTCTACACCAGTGGTGATTCCAACACATACACCCCCTACACAGGGGTAATCTCTGACTAGTTTAAATTCTCTTTGCACTGTGAAGGCAAAGTGTACTTAGCAAATTGGTGAATTCAGTTCAACATCTTTTCTATGGTAGAATGGTGAGCATTGCACACACCACTTCAAATCAGGTCTAATCAATGCATCATATTAGACAAATAATACATACTCTGTTTGTATGTATTTATCCTTTGGTTAATGCAACTTTAACCATTTATTTCTATTTTTTAACAGACGCTCTGGCCACATGCTAGACTTAAGAAGTTCATTCCTCTTTTATTTATGCCAGTGGAAGTCAGGAGTAACTCTATTGAACTCAATGCAGTTACACTGATGTAAAACAGGTGTGAGAGAAAACACAGCCCCAGAATTTCAATAGTTCTGACCAGAAGCTTAGATCTTCCTTCAGCTTAGTACTCTTAAAGCAAGATGTGAAGGCCAAATCCTGCTCCCTGTGCAATGACTAAACAAACCAGCTGAATGCAGGAGAATGCAGACCTGAGGGGAGGGAAGGAATCCTCAGGACTAGAATAATCTCTACAATGCTACAACTCCTTGGTACATTAGTTGGGCTGGTCTATCACAATTCAGCCAGACAGCTCTGATCAACCACAAAACTACCTGATTTCTGGGGTGATCCTGAGCCTCGAATATTCCTCTTTAAAATGTAGCCAAAATACATAAAAACTTGTCTGCAGAGATACCACATTGGACCTGTAATTATAAATATGTTGTACTAATCAAAAGTTGCTGGCATATAGGATATATAATCTGCACACCGTATCTCTGAAGGGTCATTCATATGTGTTCTTGTACATTGAGCATGAAGCAACAGCTATTTAGGGTTGTTTGAAACTATACATTTCAAAGAAGTTAGACTGGACGGACGAGCCGTTAGCTTGCATTAGCTAAAACAAATTGTGTATGTTCCTTTAAAGTCCAGTGAAATTCTAGACATATTACAAAAATACAAACAAAGCTTGCTTTTATCTGGAGTCTAGATCTCTCACACCTAACTGAAGCCTTTCAAAGCTCAAAGCACAGATTAGTGAGCTAATTGACCATATGGTAGAATTATAAAGGCTCTTTCTCAACCACTTCTATCATTACGTTTTCTTCTTTTTTAGTGTCAGTTACATCAGCCTCAGGCATAGATACTAATCCATATATTATATATTGATTGAAGGGATTTTGTTGTGGATCAAGGGTCCTATTAGTTAATAAGTTAATAAGTTAATGAAGGTCAAATGAGCACACTTTGAGCGTAAAAATCTTAGGGGGTGGGGGAGGAATTGATTTGTTTTAGTGACCTTTGTGTACAATAAGACCCAAAAGCTCATCAGAAACTCCCAGTAATGATAAAAGTGCACTTTAGCTGCACTACACTAATATCACTATGAGTTTGAACATTAGGAATCTTAATATTGATTTTTCTATTGCTAAATAGATAAATGTATACAATTAAAAAACTTATTCCAGTTTAAAGGTATTACTGGTTTAAATTACATTATCTATAGTTAAAATGGGGAATACCACTAGAATCAGCAATATCTCTAGAACCAGAATGAACATTTTAAGTGTGGTCATTGTACTTTATTATTACTATTACATTAATTAGAATATTAAAAACACACGACAACCCATGCCAGAAGAAAGGAAATCCCATTCTAACAAGCCATGTGAAAGACATCAGGAAGATTTATGAGTTATGAAAACCCCCGGTTAGAAGAGAAGTATGTCACTTCTATAAAATATCATTATCCAGGTAGCCAGTCCACTTGGAAAGTAAATCCTCTTTGATGAGTCTAGTAGAAAGAGGGTCGAAGACATAAGGCCTTGTATTAAAAGGCTGGTATGAGGCCTGTGGCCTGGGCTAAAGTAGGGGTTAAAGCTTTGCTGCTATAAAGTAAAGCTAAGCTGTGAGCAACAGGCAGGCCCTGTTCACAGAATCTGACAAAAACAGGGCTAATATTGCAAAAACACATATTCCTAAGTAGTGCTAGGTACAAAAATATACACGCAAACACATTCCAGAAGGGTGGTACCAGAACACCCGGATACGAGCATATTCCCCAAAGATAACAAAAATACACTGACCCATCCTAAAAAATAAGGTCAGGATGACAGTATGTAACTTGTTTATATTAGGGTACAAAAATGTATCTCAGAGGGTATAACTTTGGCCGGCCTAGGGGCCAGTGGAAAGTCCCACCACTGACTGAACTGCATGGCATACATATCTTATGCCATTATCATGGACATACATGCTTTAGGGTATGGCTGCACTACAAAATTAGGTCGAATTTATAGAAGTCGATTTTTTAGAAATCAATTTTATACAGTCGATTGTGTGTGTCCCCACTTAAGACCATTAAGACCATTAAGTCAGTGAAGTGCGTCCACAGTACCGAGGCTAGTGTTGACTTCCAGAGCATTGCACTGTGGGTAGCTATCCCACAGTTCCCGCAGTCTCCGCCGCCCTTTGGAACTCTGGGTTGCGATCCAAATGCCTGATGGGGCAAAAACATTGTCGCGGGTGGTTCTGGGTACATGTTGTCAGCCCCCCCTCCTCCTCCCTCCCTCCATTTTGCACATTCAGCTCACTGTCACCGTACGTCTCCTGGGTGCTGGCAGGCG
The DNA here is from genome assembly GCF_015237465.2 of Chelonia mydas. Taxonomy (NCBI): domain Eukaryota; kingdom Metazoa; phylum Chordata; order Testudines; family Cheloniidae; genus Chelonia; species Chelonia mydas. The sequence continues at coordinate 128,802,609 of NC_057849.1, forward strand.
CGGTACTGCATTGCTACACAGCAGCAGCTCATTGCCTTGTGGCAGCAGACAGTGCAGTATGACTGGTAGCCATCCTCGTCGTCTTCTGGGTGCTCTTGGCCGACCTCAGTGAGAAAGGTCAGGGGCACCTGGGCAGACATGGGTGCTCCTGGCAGACCGCAGTGAGGTCTGTCAGGGGCGCCTGGACATAAATGGGAGTGACTCCAGGTCATTCTCTTCTTAAGTTTCATCTCATGGAGATTCAGTCCGCCTGGAAACGACGACGGCTAGCAGTCGTACTGCACCATCTGCTGCCAGCCTACCCCTTGCTCCCCTCTCCCTCCCTCCATGAAAGCAATGGCCGACAATAGTTTTGCACCTTTTTCCGTGCGGGCACCATATTGTTGTCAGCATTGTCATCCACCCACCGCTTCCACTGCCACTCTGCTCTCCTGTTGAACTGCAGAAGCCATACCACAGCAAGCATGGAGCCCACTCAGATCACCGCGGCAGTTATGAGCATTGTAAACACCACACGTGTTATCCAGCAGTATATGCTGCACTAGAACCTGCAAAAGCAGGCGAGGAGGCAACGGCAGCGCAGTAACAAGAGGGATGAGGACATGGGCACAGACTTTTCTCAAAGTATGGGCCCTGGCAATTTGGACATCATGGTGGTAAATGACATGGAACGCTGATTCTGGGCTGAGGAAACAAGCACAGACTGGTGGGACCGCATAGTGTTGCAGGTCTGGGATGATTTCCAGTGGCTGCGAAACTTTCACATGCGTAAGGGCACTTTCATGGAAACTTTGTGACTTGCTTTCCCCTTCCCTGAAGCGCCAGAATACCAAGATGAGAGCAGCCCTCACAGTTCACAAGCGAGTGGCTATAGCCCTGTGGAAGCTTGCAACACCAGACAGCTACCAGTCAGTCAGGAATCAATTTGGAATGGGCAAATCTACTGTGCGGGCTGCTGTGATCCAAGTAGCCAACGCAATCACTGAGCTGCTGCTATCAAGGGTAGTGAGTCTGGGAAATGTGCAGGTCATAGTGGATTGCTTTGCTGCAATGGAATTCCCTAACTGTGGAGGGGCCATAGACAGAACCCATATCCCTATCTTGGCACTGGACCACCAAGGCAGTGAGATCATAAACCGAAAGGGGTACTTTTCAGTGGTTCTGAAAGCACTGGTGGATCACAAAGGACATTTCACCAACATCAACGTGGGATGTCCAGGAAAGGTACATGACGCTCACATCTTCAGGAACTCTGGTCTGTTTCAACAGCTGCAGCAAGGGACTTTCTTCCCAGACCAGAAAATAACCGTTGTGGATGTTGAAATGCCTATAGTTACCCTTGGCGACCCAGCCTCCCATTTGAAACAACAATGATTTTATTGCCTCTGCAAGCAGTGATCGAAGGAGGGAGGGGAGAGCAGTTGGCTTACAGGGAAGTAGAGTGAACCAAGGGGGCGGGTTTTCATCAAGGAGAAACAAACAGAACTGTCACACAATAGCCTGGCCAGTCATGAAACTGGTTTTCAGAGCTTCTCTGATGCACACCGCACCCTCCTGTACTCTTCTAACCACCCTGGTGTCTGGCTGCACGTAATCAGCAGCCAGGTGATTTGCCTCAACCTCCCACCCCACCATAAATGTCTCCCCCTTACTCACAGATATTCTGGAGTGCAGAGCAAGCAGTAATAGCAATGGGAATATTGTTTTCGCTGAGGTCTAACCGAGTCAGTAAACTGCGCCAGCGCCCCTTTGAACATCCAAATGCACATTCTACCACCATTCTGCATGTGCTCAGCCTATAGTTGAACAGATCCTGACTACAGTCCAGGCTGCCTGTGTATGGCTTCATGCACTATCTTCAACCTCCTCCTCCTCCTCATCCCCTCATCCCCAAAATGCGCATCCCTGTTGCATGATAATCCACTGACTGAGTCAAAGCACAGGGGTGGGGTAGTGGTGGGTGCACCCCCTAGAATGGCATGCAGCTCATCATAGAAGTGGCATGTCTGAGGCTCTGACCCCGAGCGGCTGTTTGCCTCTCTTGTTTTTTGGTAGGCTTGCCTGAGCTCCTTAAGTTTCACGCGGCACTGCTGTGGGTCCCTGTTATAGCCTCTGTCCTTCATGCCCTTGGAGATTTTTTCAAATGTTTGGGCATTTTGTCTTTTGGAACAGAGTTCTGATAGCACGGATTCATCTCCCCATGCAGTGATCAGATCCCATACCTCCTGTTCGGTCCATGCTGGAGCTCTTTTGCGATTCTGGGACTCCATCATGGTCACCTCTGCTGATGAGATCTGCACTCACCTGCAGCTTGCCACGTTGGCCAAACAGGAAATGAGATTCAAAAGTTCGCGGGCCTTTTCCTGTGTACCTGGTCAGTGCATCTGAGTTGAGAGCGCTGTCCAGAGCGGTCACCGTGGAGTACTCTGGGATAGCTCCTGAAGGCCAATACCGTCGAATTGCAACCACACTACCCCACACAACCCAAAATGTGACCAGGCAAGGTCGATTTCTGCGCTAATCCCCTCGTCAGGGGAGGAGTACAGAAATCAATTTTAAGAGCCCTTTAAGTAAAAAACAATGGCTTCGTCAAGTGGACAAGTGCAGGGTTAAATCGATCTAACGCTGCTAAATTCGACCTAAACTCGTAGTGTAGACCAGGGCTCAGTATCCTCGTAAAGTCTGTAAGGTGCTATTACTGTGCTTCATAGACAATAAACCTGGCTGGCTGCCTTCGTACCTTAATGGATCTTGTGGTCATTGGGCAGTTCGTTCAAGGTCTGCTGTGCCAACTGTTTTTGCGGAGCTGGGACAGCACACAGGGAGAATGCACACACACAGCCAAACATCTTACCACAATGGGGTACAAAGCAGGCAGTAGTAGAGAGAAAATAATCAGACTTGATCTTCAACTGGTCCAAATCAGTGTTGAGGCATTGCCTTTGATGGAGCTACTTCACTTTGTGAAAACTGAGAATCCAGTCTTCCGACTTCATGGCAGCATGGAAGACAAGAGTGAGTGAGAGTCATCAGGGAGTCTCTGCACAGAATCATAGAGGTGTAGGACTGGAATGGGTCATAGAATCATAGAATCCTAGAATATCAGGGTTGAAAGGGACCTCAGGAGCTTATCTAGTCCAACACCCTGCTCAAAGCAGGACCAATCCCCAACTAAATCATCCCAGCCAGGGCTTTGTCAAGCCTGACCTTAAAAACTTCTAAGGAAGGAGATTCTACCAAGTCCCTAGGTAACGCATTCCAGTGTTTCACCATCCTCCTAGTAAAAAAGTTTTTCCTAACATCCAACCTAAACCTCCCCCACTGCAACTTGAGACCATTACTCCTTGGCTTGTCATCTTCTACCACTGAGAATAGTCTAGATCTATCCTCTTTGGATCCACCTTTCAGGTAGTTAAAAGCAGCTATCAAATCCCCCCTCATTCTTCTCTTCCGTAGACTGAACAATCCCAGTTCCCTCAGCCTCTCCTCATAAGTCATGTGTTCCAGACCCCTAATCATTTTTGTTGCCCTTCGTTGGACTCTCTCCAATTTTTCCACATCCTTCTTGTAGTGTGGGGCCCAAAACTGGACACAGTACTCCAGATGAGGCCTCACCAATGTCGAATAGAGGGGAACGATCACGTCCCTCGATCTGCTGGCTATGCCCCTACTTATACATCCCAAAATGCCATTGGCCTTCTTGGCAACAAGGGCACACTGTTGACTCATATCCAGCTTCTCGTCCACTGTCACCCCTAGGTCCTTTTCCGCAGAACTGCTGCCTAGCCATTCGGTCCCTAGTCTGTAGCGGTGCATTGGATTCTTCCGTCCTAAGTGCAGGACCCTGCACTTATCCTTGTTGAACCTCATCAGATTTCTTTTGGCCCAATCCTCCAATTTGTCTAGGTCCCTCTGTATGCTATCCCTACCTGCCACCGTATCTACCACTCCTCCTAGTTTAGTATCATCCACAAATTTGCTGAGAGTGCAATCCACACCATCCTCCAGATCATTTATGAGTATATTGAACAAAACCGGCCCCAGGACCGACCCTTGGGGCACTCCACTTGATACCGGCTGCCATCTAGACATGGAGCCATTGATCACTACCCGTTGAGCCTGACAATCTAGCCAACTTTCTACCCACCTTATAGTGCATTCATCCAGCCCATACTTCTGGTCAATAAGTCATCTCATCCAGTCCCCTTCACTCAAAACAGGACTAAGTAATAACTAGACCATTCCTGACAGGTGTTTGTCTAACCTGTTCTTAAAAACCACCAATGACAGAAATCCTCCCTGGGCAATTTTTTCCAGTGTTTAACTATCCTGACAGTTAGGAAGTTTTTCCTAATGTCCAACCTAAACCTCCCTTGCTGCAATTTAAGGCCATTGCTTCTTGTCCTATCCTCAGAGGTTAAGGAGAACAATTTTTCACCCTCCTCCTTTTATATATTTGAAAACTGTTATCATGTCCCCCACAGTCTTCTAAACCAAGACTAAACAAACCCAATTTTTCCAATCTTTCCTCACAAATCATGTTTCCTAGACCTTTAATTATTTTTGTTGCTTTTCTCTGGACTTTCTCCAGTATTTCCACATCTTTCTTGAAATGTGGCAACCCGAATTGGACACTGTACTCCAGTTGAGGCCATATCAGTGCAGACTAGAGTGGAAGAATTAATTCTTGAGTCTTGTTTACACACTCCTGCTGATATTTCCCAAAATGATGTTCCCTTTTTTTGCAACAGTATTGCACTGTTGTCTCATATTTAGCTTGTGATCCACTATGACCCTCAGATCTCTTTCTTCACTACTCCTTCCTAGGCAGTCATTTCCCATTTTGTATGCGTGCAACTGATTGTTCCTTCTTAAGTGGAGTACGTCACATTTTTCCTTCTTGAATTTCATCCTATTTACTTCAGACCATTTCTTCTGTTTGTCCAGATCATTTTGAATTTTAAACCTTGCAACCCCTCCAGGCTTGGTACATCTGCAAACTTTATAAGTGTATTCTTTATGCCATTATCTAAATCATTGATGAAGATATTGAACAGAGCTGGACCCAGACCAATCCCTGCAGGACTCTACTCAATATGCCCTCCTAGCTTGACTGTGAACTACTGATAACTACTCTCTGGGAATGGTTTTCCAAACAGTTATGCACCCACCTTACAGTAGCTTCATCTAAACTACATTTCCCTAGTTTGTTTATGAGAAGGTCATGCAAGATAGTATCAAAAGCCTTACTAAAGTCAAGATATACAGTTTCAGAGTAGCAGCCGTGTTAGTCTGTATTCGCAAAAAGAAAAGGAGTAGTTGTGGCACCTTAGAGACTAACCAATTTATTTGAGCATAAGCTTTCGTGAGCGACAGCTCACTTCATCGGATGCATTCAGTGGAAAATACAGTGAGGAGATTTATATACACACAGAACATGAAAAAATGGGTGTTTATCATGAACACTGTAAGGAGAGTGATCACTTAAGATGAGCTATTACCAGCAGGAGAGTGGAGGGCGGGGGGGGGGGGGGGGGGGGGGGGGAAGAAAACCCTTTGTAGTGATAATCAAGGTGGGCCATTTCCAGCAGTTAACAAGAACGTCTGAGGAACAGTCTGGGGGGTGGGGGGGATAAACAAGGGGAAATAGTTTTACTTTGTGTAATGACTCAACCACTCCCAGTCTCTATTCAAGCCTAAGTTAATTGTATCACTTCCCCCACCCTATCCACAAGGCTTGCTATCCTGTCAAAGAAAGCTATTAGGTTAGTTTGACATGATTTGTTGTTGACAAATCCATGTTGACTGTTACTCATCACCTTATTATCTTCTAGGTTTTTACAAATTGCTTGCTTGATTATTTGCTCCATTATCTTTCTGGATACTGAAATTAAGCTGACTGGTCTGTAATTCCCTGGGTTCTCCTTATTCTCTTTTTTATAGATGGGCACTATATTTGTCCTCTTCCAGTCTTCTGGAATCTTTCCCAACTTCCATGAGTTTTTGAAGATAATCGCTAATGGCTCAGATATCTCCTCAGTCAACAACTTGAATAGTCTAGGATGTATTTCATCAGGTCCTGCCAACTTGAAGACATCTAGCTTGTCTAAGTAATTTTTAACTTGTTCTTTCCCTATTTTAGCCTCAGATCCTACTTCATTTTTACTGGTTTCAGAGGGGTAGCCATGTTTGTCTGTATCAGCAAAAACAACAAGGAGTCTTTGTTAGTCTCTAAGGTGCCACAAACACTCCTCGTTGTTGTTGTTTTTTCATATTTACTGGTGTTCACTGTGTTAGCCATCTGATCACTACTAACCTTTTGGGGGAAAACTGAAACAAAAAAGTAATTTAGCACTTCTTCCATTTTCGCATTTTCGTTATTGTCTTTACCCCACACACACACACCCCCGCCGCCGCCCCCATTGAGTAACAGGCCTACCCTGTCCTTGGTCTTCCTCTTGTTTCTAATGTATTTGTAGAATATTTTCTTGTTACTCTTTATATCTCTAGCTAGTTTAATCTCATGTTGTGTTTTGGCCTTTCTAATTTTGTCCCTACATGCTTGAGTTGTTTTATATATATATATATATATATATATATATATATATATTCATCCTTTGTAATTTGATCTCATTTCCACTTTTGTGTGTGGTAGATCTGGGTGAGCCTGGCCTGAAGAACAACACAGGGAAGTGTTTGATGCCCTGCATAGACTTAGCAACATATAAGCTTCTCTTCCAGAAGCAAGATTTAGATACTACATCAAGGAAACCATATATAGAGAGAAAATAGATTAGAGACAGAAAGATTAGATTGATAGGACTGGAGGGGAATACAATTAAAAGCATAATTTCCTTCATTTCCAGCTTGGGATCCTGCAAATTCAACTCTGAATCTAATAGTTATGTACATATATTATGGACAAAACTGAAATGTGGGCCTACATTTCCATATAGAGGCTCAAGTATATACGCAAGGTATCAAGTTTTACTGTCAGAATTGATTAATAGCTTCACAGAATTTAAGGCCAGTAAGGACCATTATGATGATCTAATGTGACCTCCTATTTACACTGGCCAAAGAATCCACCCTGTAATTTCTATATTGGGCCTATAACTTCTGTTTTAGTAATAGCATAACTTTCAGAACCAGTTCTGAGAAAGATATCCAGTTGTCATCAGAACTCCTTAACTGATTTATAACCTCATACGCTAAAGTTACAGTCCCTGTCATGAAATTTATATTTCCTTAAGCTTCTCAGCATCATCATAATGAATCTAAGTTTAATATAAAAAGGGAAAAAATCCCTATTAGCTCATACTTCTGAAGCTAAATTGGAACACAACACTTCAACCCAAGACACTGATGATATTATCGCACATTTATTTTTATAATTTATGCTCTGTTGAGAAAAGAAATATGTTGCTAGTAATAACTAGCAACCACCAATGTTTCCTGGTGGTTTGAAAGTTTACATACATTTCCAAAGTTCAGCTTATTTTGAACTCTTCTTGAACCTGACCTGAATAAAAGTATTAAGCAAATATGTCTTGTAGTATTTTAAGATTTTGTAGTCTATGCAAACTCAGAGTCATTTGCAGCATCTTATGTATGACAGCATGCAGGATTGATGTTACATTTCATTGGACGTAAAGTAAACAGGCAGTAAATTATCAATATACAGATTCTGGTATTTAAACAAAAAACTGAAACTACATATGAAAAATCAGTTTTGTTCATCTCTAAGCTGTGTCTAAGCTTTAGAATCAGGGAATTAACTTCCCAAGTCCTGTGTTTATATTTTCATTTTGTACACCTACTTGTATATTTTAAAACAAAATCATTATATACAGTAACAGGCTACAATTAAGTGAACTCTCTTTTCCCAAGCTCCAAATTAAGGCTCCTGATTAATTGTAGAGATAGTTAAAGTGAATTTCGAGCTTGCCATAATGGATATTGGGCTGAGAGCTCTGGAACCTAAAAAGCTTTGTGCCATTCCTTCCAATAATCAGATCTGTTTTGAGTGGGTTGCTCTTGAGGAGTGAGAGTAGTTCTTTCTCCATTCCTCTTTTCTCCAGAGACTACCTATAAGGGCACTAAATGGTATGAATTTTCTCTGTATTTTTATGAAGTAAAAGCCAGCTCACAAGGAAATAGAGCCTTACCACCAATTAATTTCATGTAGGCTATTGACTAGCTACTAGACTGTAATGACTTTCAGTGATATATTGCCCTAGTGTGGATTTGAAGCAGAGATCCAGAGGTTAAATGCCCCATACACTATTACCACTCCCCCAAATAAATGTAGATTGAAAAATCCAATATACCTTTACTAGTTCTCTGTGTGAAGATTTCTCTGACTAAAAATTTACTACAGGAAATCTCCCTCCAAATGAAAATATGATCAGTGTACTTGATTTCTGAGGGAAAATATAGAATTTTTGGTTGACTGGCCAGCTACCAACTTCTTGTGACTGGCAGCACTTTGGGTCCAATATATACAATAAACATTTTGATAAATGATGATAAGTAGTTATTGAAATCTCTCCCAAGATTCCTTTCCAGTATTCACATCTGGTCTAAAGCATGACTAGGGCATCGTAATAGGATGATGTGTTATATACATTACATATATACAGGGAAACAATATCTGAAATGGGATATTTGGAAAGCTGTGCAAAGACTAAAACTGGAGCAACTGTCACTATCAGATTTTTAATGGTCTGAAGCATGAATAAAATAAAATATAACAAAGAACAAGGAGTATAGAGAGGAGTATAGTCATTACAAAGATAGATTTAAAAATATAGGAGCAAATCATCAGCCACAACCGAGCAGCACAAGATGCCAAGTGAGGAAAAAGGTCGTGTTTCTAACTCCCCTTATCTTGGGACTGTTCTGTACAGGGTTGTCTCCTAGGCATAGGGAAACCGAGGGCTGCTCTCCCTAATGGCCCCCCAGGGTCTGAAACAGCAGCAGAGAATCAGCACAAAATAGGAGCATATTAGCCACACACACCTCTTCTCTAGCCATGCCTCCTATGCTGTCAGTAGTGATAGGGGGTGACAAACAGTTTCTATGCCAACTGTGCACCACTGCTCTTCAAGCAGGAGACTTTATCTCAGAGGTAGATACACCAGTTCTACAGCCAGAACCTGCCAAAACTGCAGCACAAAGTGCCTGCCTCCATCAAGGGATCTGATCCATTATGTCAATTGTATGTCATACTGAGGTCTGGTTCAAAACCCTCATTTGAACATGGATGCATCCAGCTAAAGAACTTACACCGTTCCTCTGATATCACGTCAGGACTAGGTCATGGATGGCCTGGGGGAACAGGATGAGCTGCTCAGTATTGGGGCCTGTGATGTGGCGTACAAAACCCACACTGGGCAAGAAAAGGAAGGGAGGACCCACTCCAGAGACAACCAGAGAGGGAATTATCTCCCTTGCCTGTGGACCCTAGACATTGGTAACTCCATCTTACTTATTTTGGTTTGAACTTCCCTAACAGGAGAAAGCCTTGGACTAAGCTAATCTGGGGGAAGGACGAGAGGAAGAGGACAGCCTTAAGCATTCTTGGTTGCCACACCACTGGTAGCCCAAAGGGTCCTGGGTCAGAGCCCAGTGAAGTGAGAGGGCTGGGCTCCCCACCCCACAACCCCCTTTGCAATCAGGGATTGTGGATGTAACCACTAGGCCGTGATCCCCAACCAAACCTCAAGAGAAGACCATTACAGGGCCAAAGAATCAAAGATGAATCTGGGGCCAGGTCAAAACTGCAAGTCAGAATCCATTGCCAAATTGAGAGTAAGAGGCAAGAATCAGGGTCAGGCCAGGCTGCGGTCAGCACTGGTACTAATCCAAAGACAGTAAAACAACCTTGGAGTCAGGAGCCGAGACAAGTTAGAGAGCCAAAAATCTGGAATCCAGGTGAGTTGTAGTGTGGAGCAGCAAGGCGGGGTCTAGGACAAAACACACCAGAAGTCTGTGCTGCTCAGACAGCTCCCAGAAATGTCTTTCTGGTTTATATGGGGAGCTCCGGCCAATCAGGGAATCACAGAGAACAATCACTCATACCCCTTAGGGTGGGACTTCCTGCAGAGCTTAGCCCCTTAGTTGCCTTGTTTTTGCAACTTTGCCCAAGCCCTGGGTGGCAACAAGGAAGTGTTGCTTGTCTCCAAACTTGCAGTCCCCAGTTTTAGACCTATGGGTTCTTACATATAAGTCATCGTTTCTGCACTGAAACACATATCTGCATCATGGATCTGGTGGATGAATTCTCCACTTGTTTTGTAAGATTAGTTCTTTCAGTCATACCCGTGCATGATCAGTATCCTGAACCAGAGCATCAACATCTTCATATGTACAATGATGCAGGATGAGTACTCTGACACAAGATTCTTTTAAATTGGATAAATAATAGGCTACTAAGTGGGGATACATGAGACTAACATGTGAAACCCATCTGGTCAAGGTGTGAGAACAGACATTGGAAACGGCATCATGCAATAATTAAATTTAATGGTACAGATCTTCAGCTGCAGCTGGGGAGTACACAGAAGAAGGAGGGTGCAAAGGTTGCTTTAAACCACCTTTATATTTCCCCAATCCTGGCCTAGTTGTGTGCCAACACAATCCTCCAAAGTAGGCTAGAGCAGCTTCAGGGTTGTCCTAACTTGCTATGACTGCCCTCAGACTTAGGGAGCTGATTCAGAAGCAGGCAATCAAAAGAGCATAGGGATAACCAGACATACCCTACATAGTAGCTGTGTCTGTGGGTTGCATAAGATCTGCTACACTAGCTCTATATTGCTGGAAAATATTGGGGTGAGTCTCCCGTGGCTGGCTACCCTAGCTTTAGACAGCACAAAGTGATCGCTGCACAACCCAAGATCTGGGCCAATATCTGTACAAAAGACAATAAATATTTATTTAAATTGTTTTAATTCTGTCTGGAATTGGTCATTATGCTTAGGTATTATACCTACTGTGTAAAGCTTTCAAAAGTACCTAAATCATTTACTATCCATTGGATTTTGATTGGACAGAGCCTCCTAAATAACTTAGGTGCTTTTCAAAATAGATATTGACCATACAAAATCATCATGAAAGTTTAGTCCAGGCACAAAATCTACTTGGACTTCCTTACCATGATGATGGTAATGTTTTATTTACCCACTGAGATGGAATACACCCTATATTCACACCCTACATACTATTGTAATAATCTTTGTATCATTTGAAAACTCATAATTTGCTGGTCAGTATTGTCCTGATAAAATATGTGTGGCAACAGTGTATGTAGGGTTATAAGATTCCCCAATATGATGTTACTAACACATGTTCCAAACCCCACAGCCCTGCCCAGGCTCCAGTCAAGTCTGTCCTAAACAAAGGAAGGAAATGTGTGCTTGCCTTAATTTTCACTTAAGCAGTAAACAGGGTCATCAAGCAGGAAGGGAAAACAAAGGAAGTTCAAATAGGTGGGGAAAAAACAGCGGGGAATATCCTTCAATATAGACTCTTTGTGTCCTGGTTCTCAGCTGGAACTGTTTTTTCAAAAGGGGGACTAAAACTATATAAAGAAAGGAAAGGCACCCCTCTATCTCTCTTCCTGCCCATCACATTCACTGCAGCTAAAGAGACAAAGGAAGCAGCGTCTGGACTCTGGGGGAGGGGTCCTGACCTAAAGAGTTTGGTCAATAAGACTGCAGAAAGTATGTGGTGGGAAAGTTTAATTTGCAACTAAGATAGTTTCTGAAGTAGATACTAGTAAATGTTTATCTTTATTTTTCTTGTAACCATTTCTGACTTTTATGCTTCATTACTTATACTCACTTAAAGCTATCTCTTTGCAGTTAATAAACTTGTTTTATTGTATTATCTAATCCAATGTGTTCAAGTAGAAGTGTCTGGATAACTTCATTTGTGGTAACAAGTTGTGTGCATATTATTCCCTTACAGCAGTGGTTCCCAAACTTGTTCCGCCGCTTGTGCAGGGAAAGCCCCTGCCGGGCTGGGCCAGTTTGTTTACCTGCCACGTCCGCAGGTTCGGCCGATCGTGGCTCCCAGTGGCCGCGGTTCATTGCTCCAGGCCAATGGGAGCTCATGGAAGCGGCGTGGGCCAAGGGATGTACTGGACGCTGCTTCCAGCAGCTCCCATTGGCCTGGGGCAGCGAACCGCGGCCACTGGGAGCCACGATCGGCCGAACCTGCAGAGGCAGCAGGTAAACAAACCGGCCCGGCCCTCCAGGGGCTTTCCCTGCACAAGCAGCGGAACAAGTTTGGGAACCACTGCCTTACAAGAATAACAGACTTAATATATTCATACTGTCCAGCATAGGGCTGGGCAGTACCATGACACACATTTCTGAGGGGAAATCTGGGACTCGGAGTGTGTTGGGATCACCCCATGGTAGCCTTTAAGGCTGGTAAGAGCCAACATATGGCTGGCTGGCTGCAGCACACACAGAACAATTTCGGAGTCATTTACATGCTGGAGACTGTTTGTGGGTAGTCCAGGTTGCAAACTACATCAATAAGGCATTGTAAAGGGCACCCCAGATTACAGGGTATGGGTAAGATAGCTCCTTATTAGTCTGGACTGCTTGTATGTCACACCCATACAAAATAATAATAATGAGCCCAGACAAACATACAAGTTGAACTTGGCAAAAAACATATACATGGTACCAAAATTCATGGTTCTAAGATTCTGCAACAGCTAAGCAAATAGAGTGAAATGGAGATGGAGTAAAATACTGAATTTTTATTGTGAATTTTGGACTTTTGTGGCTTGAAGTGAGGCTTTTGTTTTAGTAGAATCTTATGATTCATTATCTTTTTTATGGATATTGACAAAATTAAAGCAAAAAAATTGTTACAGTTTTGTATTAAGATTATTAATGCTCCTTTGGAGCCACTGTGATCAGTCAAAGTATATGGGTCATTTGCAAACCATACAAAAATTATGAACCATCTTGTCAATTTGCATTTAGGGAGCCTTTACTCCAATGGATCACAGACAAAATAAACTGTACTGGGTATTGTGCCAAGGCACAACTAAATACCTTAATCTACAGATCTGCAAATGAACTATCTCTGCATACCAAACATTAAATACTGATGACAAAATCTGTGCTTTCCTATAGTAGATAAAAGTTAAGGCCCCCTTAAGGCAATAATTCATATTATGGAATACTCACCTTGGCAATTTCCCTTTTAAAATAAAGATGTTTTTTAGGATTCACACAAAACAGACCCAAAAAAACAACGAACAGAAACTTTGTTTTCCTCCTGTAACTCAAAAATGCCAGAAACTCCAGGTGGCAGGAGCAGTTACAGAAGCAGCTAAAGCAGTGACCAGTGGACTTCTCTGGACAATACAATGGACAGTCTGTGTTGACTGGAGTTTCTGGCTGGCCGCTTGCTTTAATTCCTTCCTGCCTGTCCTTACCGCTTCTTCACCTCAGTCCCGCTCCATAATTGCCCCTCTTACCTTTCTCATGTCCTCTGCTTTATCCTCCTCCCCCTTCCTTTTGGTGTCCCCTCTCCCTTCATTTTCTTTCCATTTAGCTTTTCCCTTCCTACCTAAACCCTACTCCACATCCCTTCACCCAAAAACTCATGTAACTAACATGATGTTTACTACAATCATATTGTGCTCTTAGCTTTATATTACCTTTTTTTGTGTGCTATACTATTTCTGTGTTGTCTATTTAGATTGTAAACCCTTTGGGTAAGGGGACTATCTACAACTGTCTATTACTGTATACTGCCTCACACAATGGGTCCCCATTCTCAAATGGTTTGGAGACGCTACCATAATAAACATGATTTATAATCAAGCTTCACAGAATTCTATTTTTATTTATTTATAATTTCTACAAATATATATTATATATGTGTGTGTGTGTATTTTTCTATTTTTACTGGTTTACATTTTCACAGTTGCAGAAAATTATTTGGACCAGTGTCCTGTCTTCCAACAGTTGCCAATGCCAGGTGCTTCAGAGGGAATGCACAGAACAGACAATCACCGAGTGATCCACCCCTGTTGTTCACTCCCAGCTTCTGGCAGTCAGAGGCTAGGGACACCCAGAGCATGAGTTTGCATCCCAGACCATCTAGGTGAATTGACGGACCAATCCTCCATGAACTTATATGATTCTGTTTTGAACCCTGTTATAGTCTTGGCCTTCACACCATCCCCCAGCAATGAGTTTCACAGGTTGACTGTGTGTTGTTTGAAGAAATACTTCCTTTTGTTTGTTTTAAATCTGCTGCCTATTAATTTCTTTGGGTGACCCCTGGTTCGTGTTTTATGTGAAGGGGTAAATAACACTTCCTTATTCACTTTCTCCACTCCATTCATGATTTTATAGACCTCTATCATATCCCCCACTTACTTTTCTCTCTTTCAAGCTCAAAAGTCCCAGTCTTTTTAATCTCTCTTCATATGGAACTGTTCCATACCATTTTTGTTGCCCTTCTCTCAGTGACGCAAGTAAAATCCACTTCTGACTGGTACAGGATGGGCACCAGCTAAGGGGAGCATGTGACCTCCTCACGTGACTCTTCATGTGACTCATCACCCCTCCCCCAGCCCAGGGCCCCCATACTCTCCCTGTCCCCTCCCCACATTCATCCCATGTTACCTGGGGGGTGGGGGCTCTGTCCTCCTCCTGCTGCGCCGGAGACTTTGGGGCAGGGCTCTCCTGGGAACCGCAGCAGGGAAAGGAGCAGAACCCTCAGCCCTGTCCCCTGCCCTTCCACGGAGCTGCGTCTCCATCCTCCCTCTGTGTACCACCAGAGGATAGGGCTGAGGGGGCGAGGCTGGGGGTGGTACAGCTGCCGGAGGAACTACCAGCATTCTGCTCCTTTCCCCGCTGCCCCTCCCAGCAGGGAAAGGAGCAGAACTCCCAGCCTCACCCCCCAGCCCTCTCCTCCTGCGGGGCTGCTGCTGTGTCTTTCCCGTACACAGTACCGGCTATAAATAGCTTGCTGGCACTGCATACCCTAGCGTACAGGCCTACTTGCACCGCTGCCTTCTCTGTACCTTTTCCAGTTCTAATATATCCTTTTTTAGATAAGGTGACCAGAACGCATGCAGTATTCAAAATGTGGGCATACCACAGGTTTATATAGTGGCATTCTGATATTTTCTGTCTTATCTATTCCTTCCTAATGGTTCCTAACATTCTGTTCATTTTTTTGACTGCCGCTGCATATTGAGCAGAAGTTTTCAGAGAACTATCCACAATGACTTCAAGATCTCTTTCTTGAGTGGTAACAGCTATTTTAGACACCATGATTTTGTATATAGAGTTGAGATTATATTTTACAATGTGCATTACTTTGCATTTATCAACATTGCATTTCATCTGCCATTTTGTTGCCCACTCACCCAGTGTTGTAAGATCCCTTTGTAACTTTTCACAGTCTGCTTTGGATTTAACTACCTTGAGTAAATTTGTATCATCTGATCATTTTGCCACCTCACTGTTTACCTTTTTTCCAGATCATTTATGAATATGCTGAACAGCACTAGTCCCTGTACAGTTCCCAAGGGGACACCACTTTTTATTTCTCTCCATTCTGAAAAACTAACCATTTATTTCTACCCTTTGTTTCCTATGTTTTAACCAGTTATCAATCCATGAGAGGACCTTCCCTCTATCCTAGGGCTGCTTAGCCCTGGTCTACACTAGGACTTTAGGTCAAATTTAGCAGCGTTAAATCGATGTAACCTGCACCTGTCCACACGATGAAGCCCTTTATTTCAACTTAAAGGGCTCTTAAAATCGATTTCCTTACTCCACCCCTGACAAGTGGATTAGCGCTTAAATCGGCCTTGCCGGGTCGAATTTGGGGTACTGTGGACACAATTCGACGGTATTGGCCTCCGGGAGCTATTCCAGAGTGCTCCATTGTGACTGCTCTGGACAGCACTCTCAGCTCAGATGCACGATTATCTGCCGTTGCTCTGACGGAGGGAGAGGCGACTGACGACATGGCTTACAGGGTTGGTTTACAGGGAATTAAAATCAACAAAGGGGGTGGCTTTACATCAATGACTATTTCAGGCAGGACTTCACGGAGGGTTCCAATAAGAAATGGTGCACCTAAGTTATTGTTCTTATTGGAACAAGGAGGTTAGTCTGGCCTCTGATTGATACATGGCTAGATTTACCTCGCTGCACCTTCTCTGTAAGTGACTGCAGTGTGACCTAGAGGAATGAGTCCCCTAGACGGAGTGCGGGGGGGGGGGGGGGGGGGGGCAGGGTTTGCAAATGAGTACAAAACAAATCTGGTCTATTTCTTGTTTTGATACACTCCTTCTATCTTTTACATCTTTGGCTAGCAGCAGACGGTGCAGAAGGACTGCATGCCATCCACATCTCATGGCTGCTCGGCAGAAGATGGTACAATAGGACTGCTAGCCATCCTCATCTCTTGCCTGCCCGGCAGAAGATGATGCAATAGGACTGCTAGCAATCCGTATCACCTGCCTGCTCACCATAAGATGGTTCAATAGGACTGACTGCAGGACTGAAGAGAATGACTTGATCAAGTCACTCCAAATTTAGTCCCTGCGCCCATGTCTGCCCAGGCGCTCCTGATCGACCTCACACAGGTGACCAGGAGCACCTCGGACATGACGATGATGGCTACCAGTCGTACTGTACCGTCTGCTGCCACAAGGCAATGGGTTGCTGCTGCTGTGTAGCAATGCAGTACCGCGTCTGCCAGCACCCGGGAGACATACGGTGACAGTGAGCTGAGCGGGCTCCATGCTTGCCGTGGTATGGCATCTGCACAGGTAACTCAGGAAAAAAGGCGCGAAACGATTGTCTGCCCTTGCTTTCACGGAGGGAGGAAGGGAACGGGGGCCTGATGATATGTACCCAGAACCACCCATGACAATGTTTTAGCCCCATCAGGCATTGGGATCTCAACCCAGAATTCCAATGGGCAGCGGAGACTGCGGGAACTGTGGGATAGCTACCCACAGTGCAACGCTCCGGAAGTCAACTCTAGCCTCTGTACTGTGGAAGCACTCTGCCGAGTTAATGCACTTAATGCACTTAGAGCATTTTCTGTGGGGACACACACACTCGAATATATAAAACCGATTTCTAAAAAAACGACTTCTATAAATTCGACCTAATTTCGTAGTGTAGACATACCCTTAGTTTGCTTAAGAGCCTTTGACGAAAGACCTTGTCAAAGGCTTCCTGAAAGTCCATGTACAATATATCAACTGCATCGCACTTTTCCACATGTTTGTTGACCCTTTCAAAATAGAATTGTGAGCCATGATTTCCCTTTACAAAAACAGTATTGATTCTTCCCCAACAAATCATGTTGATCTATCTGTCTGATAATTTTGTTCACAAATTATCAATATCACGTGTCAAAAAATACAAAGTAAATTACCTTAAAACAAACTCTAATAAGTTCTCAAGCAGCGTTTTTCCTATTTTGCCTATTTGTAAATTTTGATTATTATAGATGGAAATATTTTTTTCATTGGTATGTGTGCGTATGGTTAAATCAACTTTTACCAACATTTACTGGGGGAAAGAAATCTAATCCTTCAAAGCCTATTTATAACGTTTAATAATAAATGACCAGATGGATTATGCTCTGGCTTTGGGAACAAACAAAACAAAACAAAAACAAAAACAAAAATCACTCATGGGCTAAAACCTGCTTGTGAATGTTATATCCTTACAATGTGCCCCTATAATCAAATGATAATGTTAATATAAAGCCCAACCATTTGTGGTACCAGTGAAAATGATACTTTTTACAGGGAACAGAGTAGTAGAGTTAGGAGGAGTGATAGGAAGACAAAAGGAAAATTGCAACAGAAGGCATAAGAACATAAGAACAGCCATACTGGGTCAGACCAAAGGTTCATCTAGCCCAGTATCCTGTTTTCTGACAGTGCCGAATGCCAGCTGCCCCAGAGGGAATGAACAGAACAGGTAATCATCACATGATCCATCCCCTGTCCCCCATTCCCAGCTTCTGATAAACAGAGGCCACTGACACCATTCCTGCCCATCCTGGCTAATAGCCATTGATGGACCTATCCTCCATGAATTTGTCTAGTTCTTTTTTAAACCCTGTTATAGTCTTGGCCTTCACAACATCCTCTGGCAAAGAGTTCCACAGATTGATTGTGTGAAGAAATACTTCCTTTTGTTTGATGTAAACCTGCTGCCTATTAATTTCATTTGGTGACCCCCAGTTCTTGTGTTATGAGAAGGAGTAAATAACACTTCCTTATTTATTTTCTCCACACCAGTCATGATTTTATAGACCTCAATCATAACCCCCCCTTAATTGTCTTTTCTCCAACCTTAAAAGTCTCAGTCTTATTAATTTCTCCTCATATGGAAGCTGTTCCATACCCTTAATCATTTTTGTTACCCTTTTCCAATTCCAATATATCTTTTTTGAGGTGGGCCAACCACATCTGCATGCAGTATTCAAGATGTGGGCATACCATGGATTTTTATAAAGGCAATATGATATTTTTTGTCTTATTATAAATCCCTTTCTTAATGATTCCCAACGTTCTGTTTACTTTTTTGACTGTCGCTGCACATTGAGTGGATGTTTTCAGAGAACTATCCACAATGACTCCAAGATCTCTCCCTTGAGTGGTAACAGCTAATTTAGACTCCATCATTTTAAAGGTATATTTGGGATTACGTTTTCCAATGTGCATTACTTTGCATTTATCAACATTGCATTTCATCTGCCATTTTGTTCTCTAGTCACCCAAGTTTTGTGAGATCCCTTTGTAACTCTTCGCAGTCTGCTTTGGACTTAACTATCTTGAGTAGTTTTGTACTATCTGCAAATTTTGCCACCTCACTGTTTACCCTTTTTTCCAGATCATTTATGAATATGTTGAACAGCATTGGTACAGACCCCTGGGGGACTGCTATTTACCTCTCTCCATTCTGAAAACTGACCATTTAGTTCTACCCTTTGTTTCCTATCTTTTAACCAGTCACTGATCTATGAGAGGACCCTCATTCTTATCTCATGACAGCTTACTTTGCTTAAGAGCCTTTGGTGTGGTAGCTTGACAAAGGCTTTCTGAAAATATAAGTGCACAATATCCACTGGATCCCCCTTGACCACATGCTTGTTGACTCCTCTAACACCAATCCACTAAAAGAAAATCTCCACAACTACAAAGTGGTGCACAATAAATTAAAAACAGGGAAAGGTATCTTCAGAAATGTAGATTAAATAAATAGGTTACATATAGCTGTATAGATCTCATCATTTTCTTTCCCACCCATGGCTTAAGAAATGTCCTATGCTGCCAAGGAGGATTAAGGTGGCTTTTAAATCTATACTGGTCCCATTATTCCAAGAATTGAGGAACAACCTTTTGTTTTTGTTGGGTTTAAGGAGAATTGACAATTCTCAAATTATCCTCCCTTTTGTGGTATGCTGTGGAAAGTGAGTGCTGTTGTGATTTCTGTGTATCTGCTCTGTCCACAGCTGGTTGGTTTCCTTCTAGTGAATGAGTTATTTCCGTTTTCATCATTGCAGCTTGAGAATATGAACATTCATATCTCAAATCAAGAATAATCTATTTATATAAGCTAACTTTGGCCTTGATCCAGCAAAGCACTTCATTTTCCCATTGACTTCAATGGAACTATTAATGGGATGAGAGTTAAGCACATATTTAAGTATTTTGCTGGATCAGGTCCTTTAGCATGACTGTGTTCTATAGAAATACAAAGTTAAGAATACAAAGAACGATGATCACATAGCAGGGGCATAAACAACATGGTTTTATTTGTAGAGTGGAGGGGCTAGAATAGTAAAATTATAGCTGCTGAATATCATTTTTATACTATCTAATTGTTCTAGAAGGGGCAGTCCCCTGACAATTCACAGTTTGTTCTTTTCAGTCCAGGAGGGGTATATCTCCTTTGATGGTCTCCATTGCTTTAAGTTCCTTTCTTTCACCCAGGGTATATGCTGGCTGTTGGTGACCAGGGCCAGTTTGAAGGGTATCCTGCAGCATGCTCTGGCTCCCTGCCTGGGAAATGGCTCAGCAAGCAGGGTCTCCTCCTCTTTTGAAGGAGATTTCTGTGTGCCCGGATGAATTTGTCTATGCTTCTCCCAGTCTTTCTGCCGCTAGGCTGGCTTTTTCCCTCTCTCTCGCGCTCTCTCTTTCTCACAGAGTTTAGTGAGCCTCTTTTTCTGTCTCTGCATGCAGACTTCAGATCCCCTCTCTCTAGCAAGACCTAGATAGTTCCAGCCAGCTGCCACTCCTCTAAGGCCGCTGCCAGGGCCGGCTCTACAGTTTTTGCAGCCCCAAGCAGTGAAAAAAACTGCCGTCATGGACAGCAAAAGGGAAAAGCTGCTGCCAAATTGCCGCCACGGCCAGCGGAACAGAGGGGCTGCCGCCAAATTGCCATCCCTTTCTAACTACCGTCCGAAGCACCTGCTTGGAACGCTGGTGCCTGGAGCCGGCCTGGCTACTGCCTAGAGCCTCCTGATGGGCTCTTCCTTTCTTTCCTCCCGGCCTCCTGCAACAAGTTCCATGTGCTGTTTTCACAAAGAGAGCTGTGAGGCCTGACATCAAGGAGCCCATGATTCTTTGGCTAATTTATTTAGTCATTTTACAGCCTCTGACCTCAGTCCCATGGCTGGGTATCAAAGGGCCTCCAAGCTGCCATCTTAGCTGTAGTTTTTTCCTTGTCAGCATCTGTGAATGAGAGAGAGAGAGAGAGAGAGAGGAGATCTTTTATTATTGCTCCTGAGTAGTAACAGCAATGCAAGTAATATTTGTATATGTAATTTAGAGTTATAGAGTTCCAGGCCAGGAGGGACCATCAGACCATCTACTCTGATCTCCTGTATATCACAGGCTACTAACCCACCCCACAGGCCACTAATTCACCCAGTTGTCCCTGTACTGAACCCAATAACCTGGACTGGACTAAAGTCTTACAGCCTTCAGGAAATTAACCTATTGTGTGCCACAGGAAGCAAATAGAAAGGACAGAAGTGCACCAATGCCCAAGGCCCGTTCAATGTCAGGGAATCGGTTTAGTGATTTCTCGGTGCTCTTCTTTTTTCTATGGTGGCATTTTGCACTTTTGACCTGTAACTGAAAGCTCTCTGCAATGAGACCCCATCACACCCATTTTGAGTTATGAAACAAACATGAGAGATTTCCATCTTAAGATTTAGTTATATCCCATTTATCTTCTTAGTGCCTTCACCTTATTAAAGGAAATTAGTTTTCACCAAGGCCCCAAGGCAGCACAACGGTAATACAATAATATTTGCTGAAAGCTTTCAGAAAGACCTCTTACACTGCAATTGCTAGTTGGCTGGCACTCCCTTGTGTCAGTGCTTTTAAATCATGCATTTCAGCAGGTATTACACACATATTTATTCATAATATGCTGGGTTCTTAGGTTTGAGGATTTTTTTTTATCATGGCTCCCCACGTTGTTGAAATTAATCATGGCCTGTAGGTCACTTTCTCCAGTGACTCCTGCTGGGGAATTGGTCATGTCTGAAATAGTGTTGTGATCTGAGATAAAATATTCATGTCAGTAACAGATGGCTTGTGTTTATATGTCACAAACAAGGCTGGCCTGGCAAATTATTATACCTTACATTTCACATTTTGTGATAGGCTTTCCAAGTCAGCTCTATGATTATGATATTGATCTCCTTTATTTTTCTTACAAATTCAGTGCCTACTTCCATGCAACTTTTACAAAAACTGGAGTGTTTCTTGAAAAATATAAATATTCATCTTTATCACTTGAGCATCTTTTAGAACCTTATTTTAGCACTTAATGGGACACATTCTGCCCTGAATCCCACTGGGAGCAACCATATTGTACTTGATTAGCTCAATGGGACTGTTGTGTAACGTAAGATTAACAATATGACAGTCCAGAGGTCTATGCTGTAGCCAGCCTGTGTTGTGTCCCTCAGCTCCAGGCACACAAGGACAGGGAGGTCCATGTGGAGAGCACCAGATGACTTGCTTTGGTTAATTGAGAAGTGCTGTAGACAGGCTGTGAAAGACAGGCCTGAATGATCAGTCCATCCAATGAGAGACATTTGAGAGAAACAAAAGGGAAAAATAGGTGGCCTCGACTCAGTGGGCCTCGACTCAGTGGGGAGGCATCCCCTCACCTCAAATAGCCTGAGCAGAATTGTGTTGACTGCAATGGAAGTTGGAGCAGGTCCCAAATTACACCTTCATTATTTTACTATCAACAGTGAATAATCAGGTTTTTTTTTTTAAACCATTGTTTTTAAAACGCGACGACAAATACCAGACAATGATTTGCTTTCCTTACTGCCCTCTCCCCCTGCCCCATTGTGTTTGGTTAAACACAAAATTTAAATTCAATTCTCTTTCTACACTTAAATTGCAATCCTGCAATAAGTTCGGCATGGGGAGAGCCATATTGACGTTGATGTGCATCTGTGCAGACCACATGGCAGGACTGAGACTTCCATGCTTCTCTCTGTCACTTTAGACATTCTGTCATGACAGTAGCTAGCTGTTTTCATCTGTAGATCTCAACACACTTTACAAAGGAGGTCAGTATCATTATCCCTATTTTACAGATGGGGAAACTGAGGCACAGGGAAGGGAAATGTCTTGCCCAGGGCCACCCAGTAAACCAAGAGCAGAAGTAAGAACTGAACCCACATTTCCTGAGTGATAGTTTAGGCCCCGAATCACTAGGTCACTCTGTAGAAGTCATTTAAGTTTCATTTTCAAAAAGATACTAATGATTAATTTTCCTGCTCTCTGAAGGTTTTTTTTTATCTAAAACCTTTTCATTTCCTTTTGTTCCTTTATACTTGTTTAACAGAATAAAACCTATTGTAACCAAAATGTCTTCCATAGGGAAATCCTCCATCGTGTTAAGTGACTGCACAAGATTACAACAAAGCCACCTGCAAAATGTGTGACTAAATATGAATGCAATAGCACCAGATCCCTTTTTATTGTTGAACTGCACAGCTAC
This sequence comes from Chelonia mydas, assembly GCF_015237465.2. Classification (NCBI taxonomy): domain Eukaryota; kingdom Metazoa; phylum Chordata; order Testudines; family Cheloniidae; genus Chelonia; species Chelonia mydas. The sequence goes on from NC_057849.1 coordinate 128,825,672, forward strand.
ACTTTCCTCCAAAAGGAGAAACAGCATGGGGTTAATGTAATGTACTGAAAAAAAATATATAGATATATGAGGAAATTAGAAAAACAGAAAGTTTCATGACACTTCTTGTGCTGTTTATCCCAATGCAAATTAAAACAGCTGAGCTATAAAAAATCCCTAAAACATCCAGATTTATAGTGGAGGTGATGACAGATTTGCACAAGCACTTCCAGAAGCCAATGTGTCCTAAAATGCAACTCAGAATAGATGAATAACTGAACAAAACACACAACATAGGCAATATGGAAAGATGTCCTGTAAGAAAGAGTGCATATGAGGTGTTTAACTTATTAATGGGGTTTTTTTTTTCAGCAACTATGATTTCCACTATAGGAATGGTAGCATTGACCATACAATCATAGAACATTAGGGTTGGAAGAGACCTGAAGAGGTCATCTAGTCTAACCCCTGCTCAAAGAAGGACCAACCCCAACTAAATCATCCCCGCCAGGGCTTTGTCAAGCTGGGGCTTAAAAACCTCTATGGATGGAGATTCCACCACCTCCCTAGGTAACCCATTCCAGTGCTTCACCACCCTCCTAGTGAAATAGTGTTTCCTAATATCCAATCTTGATCTCCCGCACTGCAACTTGAGACCATTGCTTCTTGTTCTGTCATCTGACACCACTGAGAACAACCTAGCTCCATCCTCTTTGGAACCCCCCTTCAGGTAGTTGAAGGCTGCTATCAGATCTCCTGTCATTCTTCTCTTCTGAAGACTAAATAAGCCCAGTTCCCTCAGCCTCTCCTCATAAGTCATGTGCCCCAGACCCCTAATCATTTTTGTTGCCCTCCGCTGGACTCTCTCCAATTTGTCCATATCCTTTCTGTAGTGGGGGGCCCAAAACTGGATGCAATACTCCAGATGTGGCCTCACAAGTGCCAAATAGAGGGGAATAATCACTTTCCTCGGTCTGCTGGCAATGCTCCTACTAATCCAGCCTAATATGCCATTAGCCTTCTTGGCAACAAGGGCGCACTGTTGACTCATATCCAGCTTCTCGTCCACTGTAATCCCCAGGTCCTGTAGCTGTGTACAGGATTCTTCCGTCCTAGGTGCAGGACTCTGCACTTGTTCTTGTTGAACTTCATCAGATTTCTTTTGTCTACATCACTCTGGACCCTATCCCTACCCTCTTATCTACCCCTCCCCCAAGCTTATTGTCATCTGCGAACATGCTGAGGGTGCAATCCATCCCATCATCCAGATCATTAATAAAGATAATGAACAAAACCAGCCCCAGGACTGACCCCTTGGGCACTCTGCTTGATACTGACTGCCAACTGGACATTGTGCTCTTGAGCCCGATCATCCAGCCAGCTTTCTATCCACCTCATAGTCCATTCATCCAACCCATGCTTTTTTAATTTGCTGGCAAGAATACTGTGGGAGACCGTATGAAAAGCTTTGCTAAAGTCAAGATATATCATGTCAACCGCTTTCCCCATATCCACAGAGCTAGTTATCTCATCATAGAAGGCAATCAGGTTGGTCAGGCATGCCTTGCCTTTGGTGAATCCATGTTGACTGTTCCTGATCACCTTTCTCTCCTCCAAGTTTTTCAAAATGGATTATTTGAGGACCTGCGCCATGATTTTTCCAGGGACTGAGCTGAGGCTGACCAGTCTCTGGTTCCCCAGGTTCTCCTTCTTCCCTTTTCTAAAGATGGGCACTATATTTGCCTTTTTCCAATTTTCCGGGACCTCCCCCAATTGCCACAAGTTTTCAAAGATAATGGCCAATGGTTCTGCAATCACATGAACCAACTCCCTCAGAACTCTCAGATGCATTAGATCCGGCCCCATGGACTTGTGCATGCCCAGCTTTTCTGAATAGTCCTTAACCTGTTCTTCACCACTGAGGGCTGTTCACCTCCTCCCCATACTGTGCAGCCCAGTGCAGCAGTCTGGGAGCTGACCTTGTCTGTGATCATACAAGTGCTTAACACAATGTAGTGCAAAAGCAAATAAAAATGGCTTGATGTTTTAGACTAGGAACTGAATAAGTCATATGCCAAAAAAAGGAAAGTGAAGAAGATACAAATAAAGCCATTAAAAAATAAATTATTTTGCACTCATGTGCTGATGTACTGATGATGCAGGAGTTGTTATCATGACTTTGTCTACACTACCACTTTTGCTGGTAAAACTTTTGTCGGTCAGGAGCGTGAAAACAACACACTCCTGACCAACATAAGTTTCACTGGCAAAAGTGCTGTTGTGGAAAGTGCTATGTCGGCAGGAGAGACTATCCTGCTGACATAGCTAACGCTGCTCATAGGGGGTGATTTAATTATGCCAGCAGGAGAGCTTTTTCCTGCCATTGAAGAGTGACTACACAGGAGACGTTACAGCGGTGCAGCTGCAGCAGTACAGATGTGCCGCTGTAAGGTCCATAGTGTAGACATAGCCCCAGTTTCCAAACCGGGGTGACGATGCCAGGATACTTCATCCATAATATGGGTGCTTTAATCAGGATATAAACACTCAACATTGATACTTGGCATCTTTGATGCTCACTCAAACTCTTTAGGGCTCATCTTTTTGTATTGTGCTTATACAGTGATCAAAGCAGGACCTTGATCCATGATTGGAGCCCTTCAGTGCTATTGTAATACTACTACTAATAATTATTAATAAAAGCAGAGTTGGGCAAACTTACTTAAGCATTCAAGTTAAAAATTGGAGTTCACATGTCTAATTTTAAAATTTTGGATTGTATAGTACTTGATTGATATAGCTTTACCTCTTAATATTTGGTATAATTATTCCCCATTTTTAATATAACCCTTTAAGCAAAAGTTAATGCCACACACATGCAAACCAATTGTATATGTATGTGTGTTTAAGCTACATCAGGAAAATCTAATGTTAGAAGAGCCATGATCATATTCTATCCCACTTCCTTACCCATTGCTAGAAACATCATCCCTATTTCCAGATTTTTGACTATGGAATAGATTCTCCACTACATTCAGCTTCCATGCCAGGGATATCCACAGCAGAGGATTTCTGTTCCTTTGTGTTGCTTAAGGAGCACAAACAGAGCAGAATGTTAGGCTTTCAAAAGAGCTCAGAGCCACACAATTGGGACCAGATTTTCAAAAGTGCCAGTGGCCAGGTTCCATTGAGGCACCAAAACAAGGGGCAGATATTCAGAAGTGCTCAGCACCTAACAGCTCCCAGGGTGACACTTATAGCCAGTTTGTCACAGGATCTCATCACCCAATGTGCTGAGCACTTTTAAAAATCTGGCCACTTATATTGGTGCCTAGGAACTATGCTCTTGAAAGTGTAGCCCCTACGGAATAATCTGAGCTCCTGAAAATCTGGCCTCATGTGTTTAAGCCTTAGGTAATGAGGCTGATTAGTACACTTGTGAGTGTTTAATGCTGATATGGGTTCAACTACTAGTATGAGGTGGGTAGGGGCAGAAATCCTAGCAATGACAGTTCCATTACAAAACCTGAAAGGAAGACTTCATATCTGCTTCTCCTCCAGTTAACAGCCATTCCCTTTGGTACATTTGTTTTAGCATTTTGATGTGCTAGTGGCACAAATTCCACTTTAAACTCCCTGGTTTTGGCAGCCATGTTAACAGTGTTCTCACTAGGGTACTGCCATTTCAAAGGCTTCATCCTACTTTTTAAAAAAGTGCTTCTTATGTACTTTATTAAACAGTCGCCATTTATCAGACCATGAAATGAGACAGGTACTGTACAGAAATTAGCCTTTTGGCACAAGGCACTATGTTAAGAGGTCAGATACAAATTCATAGCTTTTAAAGTCTCAAGGGACCATTGTGACTATTTAATCTGACCTTGAAGTCTCAAATTTAAATTAGAAGACAGTAAAATGGGACAGCATGGACAACCTGAATTCTGGCATTCCCAATTTATGAGTGCCTGACTTTGCAACCTTAAGATGCTTTTTACGTAAGTTTTTTTATGTGCAATAATAAAATAAGCAGAGTTATTCTAAAGATGAATGAGTTATTTCAGTGCTGATAATTCATAAATATTAGAATGATTGTTATTTTATGGTGTAATGTGACTTAATTTCATTTTTGCTTTATAGTCTATGATCCAAATCATGGGGTCCAGAATTCTACAAGTGTTCCTCAGAATAAAACACAAATAAAGACTTTAGGATCTGGTTTTAGGATCTGGTTTTAGGATCTGAATTAATTAAACATTGAGAATTTATTAATGTTTCCTATATCATAGGATTTTCCATATAAGTAGTAGATAAATGTAAATGATGCGTAATAATGATTAGTGTCTGAATATGAATCTGAAAAAGAACGTTACATGGAGATTAATAAAACTACTAAAAAGTTGACAATTACTTTGTAAGTTTCCAGTTATAAATTGTGGATCAACCTGTATAGTATGCAAAAGTTATAATATATATATAGGTGTAAATATAGTTGTGTGTGTGTGTGTGTGTGTAAAGTGGTGCTTGTTTTACAAAAAACTGGATGGAATACCATGGCTAAATTTTTCAGTACCCTGTCTCTTTAAAACATTTTGTTCTCCTGAAAGGTAGGTCAGTGATACATAGCTCTGATGATCAGTGTTTGGTTGTAGCAGAATTTAGTGCTCCTGAAAAACTCTCCAGCTGTGTGATTTTGTAAGTTGTGTCTATTTGTTTGATTCTTGCAAAAAATTCAGTAATGTGCTTCATTTTAAAGCAGCAGCCTGATATGGGAGTGTAACATCTGTCCTGTTCTTTAATCTGCAGGTGAAAATAGATTGTTTATACTAACATTGTCACATAACAGTCAGTGCTGGCTGTAAATTTGAGGGCGCAATTGTTCATGAAAAATAAGGAAAACAAGAAAGAAAATGAATGAAAATCCTGGCCCCATTGAAATTAATGGAAAAATTCCTATAGACTTTAAGAGGGTCACAATTTCAACAAATATCTCCACTACTGCAAGTACATGTTCAGCATCATGTTTCTTCTTTCTAAAAAATAACTTGGGTAAATTGTGGATGTTGTGGTCTTATATATATATACTTATTACAGTTACTTTTGAAAGACTTTCTAATGCAGGTATATTGTATATATCATAGCTTCTGTATACAATCTATAGTCTTATACTTAGCTATATGTGATATTGATAAAATAAGTTCCCTGTAAATAATGATGTGGTCTACAATACTACGTCAAGAAAAGGAGTACTTGTGGCACCTTAGAGACTAACAAATTTATTTGAGCATAGAATCATAGAATATCAGGGTTGGAAGGGACCTCAGGAGGTCATCTAGTCCAACCCCCTGCTCAAAGCAGAACCAATCCCCAATTAAATTATCCCAGCCAGGGCTTTGTCAAGCATGACCTTAAAAACTTCTAAGGAAGGAGATTCTACCACCTCCCTAGGTAACGCATTCCAGTGTTTCACCACCCTCCTAGTGAAAAAGTTTTTCCTAATATCCAATCTAAACCTCCCCCACTGCAACTTGAGACCATTACTGCTTGGCTTGTCATCTTCTACCACTGAGAATAGTCTAGATCCATCCTCTTTGGATCTACCTTTCAGGTAGTTAAAAGAAGCTATCAAATCCCCCCTCATTCTTCTCTTCCGTAGACTGAACAATCCCAGTTCCCTCAGCCTCTCCTCATAAGTCATGTGTTCCAGACCCCTAATCATTTTTGTTGCCCTTCGCTGGACTCTCTCCAATTTATCCACATCCTTCTGTAGTGTGGGGCCCAAAACTGGACACAGTACTCCAGATGAGGCTTCACCAATGTCGAATAGAGGGGAACGATCACGTCCCTTGATCTGCTGGCTATGCCCCTACTTATACATCCCAAAATGCCATTGGCCTTCTTGGCAACAAGGGCACACTGTTGACTCATATCCAGCTTCTCGTCCACTGTCATCCCTAGGTCCTTTTCTGCAGAACTGCTGCCTAGCCATTCGGTCCCTAGTCTGTAGCGGTGCATTGGATTCTTCCGTCCTAAGTGCAGGACCCTGCACTTATCCTTGTTGAACCTCATCAGATTTCTTTTGGCCCAATCCTCCAATTTGTCTATCCTATCCCTACCTGCCACCGTATCTACCACTCCTCCTAGTTTAGTATCATCTGCAAATTTGCTGAGAGTGCAATCCACACCATCCTCCAGATCATTCATGAAGATATTGAACAAAACCGGCCCCAGGACCGACCCTTGGGGCACTCCACTTGATACCGGCTGCCATCTAGACATGGAGCCATTGATCACTACCCGCTGAGCCCGACAATCTAGCCAACTTTCTACCCACCTTATAGGGCATTCATCCAGCCCATACTTCTTTAACTTGCTGACAAGAATACTGTGGGAGATCGTGTCAAAAGCTTTGCTAAAGTCAAGAAACAATACATCCATTGCTTTCCCTTCATCCAAAGAACAGTAATCTCATCATAGAAGGCGATTAGATTAGTCAGGCATGACCTTTCCTTGGTGAATCCATGCTGACTGTTCCTGATCACTTTCCTCTCGTGTAAGTGCTTCAGGATGTGCTCGTGTAAGTGCTCACTTCATCGGAGCTGTAGCTCACGAAAGCATATGCTCAAATAAATTTGTTAGTCTCTAAGGTGCCACAAGTACTCCTTTTCTTTTTGCGAATACAGACTAACACGGCTGCTACTCTGAAACCTGTCAATACTACATCAGGTTTTCACTGATAGCATTATCCACGGCATATTAATACAGGGGCTGAATGGCCACTCTCCTTCTACATAGCAGTATAGTGATAACATATTGAGGAGTTGTACCAGATCGGATCCTTCGATGGGACAGTGAGAGAGATTGTAGCTCTGTGCTTTTCCCCTAATTGTAGCCATTCCACTATTTCTGTTGCTTCTCTTGCATTTACAACATTTACTGGTGTCACAGCCTCAAGAAACTTTGTTGAAAGGGACTCTGTATAGAGCACCACAGCCACTATATGCAGGGGTGAAAATAAGATAAATTATGTACTGGTAAGGGGGACTGGCTCCAGGCCCCTGGAAGAAGCGGGACCTTGGGGGAAAGGGGCGGGGCTGGGGGTCAGGCTGCCCCAGTCAGCCCTTACACACTGCTCAGCCTATGCTACTGAGGGCTCAAGTGGCGATTTAAAGGGCCTGGCTCTGGTTGCCGCCACGGTAGCGGTGGTGGCGACCGGGAGCCCCGGGCTCTTTTAAATCCCCAGGGCAGCTGCCCCTTCCCCCGCTGCCCCCCATCAGTGGCAAAAGGGACAGTGACATTTAAGGTCTGCCACGAAAGTGCTTTAAGGTCAGCTGTGTATGGGCCGGTACCGGCGGCCCCTTCTTACCGGTTCGCCGTACCGGCCCACTTTCACCTCTGACTATATGTCAACATTGGCTAATACCATACAAACACATTTTTCTTCTTGGCCTACTTAATGATTAAGAGTAATATTTACATGGAATCTTGTTGTTTTAAGTGACTGTTGAAGGAATTTACAAAAACTGGGTGCTTGCTGGAGGTGGTCTTCTGGTAAAGGTGGAGCAGATTTGAACTCAATAAATTTCAGGTGGTCTCTTTAAACATGACGTTCTCTAATAAGGGTGGTCTCTTTTATAGGATTCCCTGTGTTTAGAAGAATCTATTTTCCCTGTTTCCAATAGAGAAGTTGAAAAGCTAACACACAGGTGGTCGGGAAAGACTAGACCAATCTTTTCCAATTATGAACTAGGCTGGGTCATTTGGAATCCCTGCTGGCATACAACACATAAAGTGAGATGCTTATTTGACTGTGAATGTAACTCTGCCCAATGTCAAGTTTAAAATGCATATGGAACCTCCTGGTGTAGTATAAGTCCATGTATACCATAACTATGCAGTGTTGGACCATGAATCAGTAGTATATCTCTGATATATTACAGATCATTTTGGGGTTCCTGCATATTCTCAACAGGAACTAAAGAGCAGCATTTTATATTTCTGTCAACAGCTATCATGTGTTTTTAATAAGAACAACAGTCTGCAGGTGCAATGGTTATCTTTTGCAGTACATAAATTTCAAGGAGATTGCATTCTTTTTCTTCTCTAACAAAGACCGCTGAGACTTGCTATGCATTTGAGACCTTGCCATTGAGGCATAACCTCTGACCCACAGTGCAGCATGCAAAAGAAGAAAGCAAACTCTTGGCCACATACAGAGCACCTGCTTGAAACATCTGCAAAAAGCAAAGTTGGTAATTTAATGAACTGGCCTCACAGCCTTGTTATTACATTACATCTGCAAAGATTCTAAAGGAGAGCCTAGAATAAAAGTGTTCTTTATTATATGAGTTGTAGTACTAAAATGTTAACCTTCCACAGAATCAGTATGAGGAAACATTAATGCTGATATAGCATGTTAGAGACACCAATCTAGCTGTCTGCGGACTATGAACAGTAACAAACAAAGCATAAACATTCTCCCTTTCAGTTGTGGGTCGATGACCATTAGGATCATCCACTGAATGGGAAATAAATCAATAAGCCTGGAAAGTCAGTTGATATTCTTGTCTGTTAAATGGAGACTGCCACATCATTTTTAGAATGTTTTAACTTGGTTAATAGTCACTAATACAATGACAATTGGACAGTGTTGTAAAATTCTGCAGTGCTGCAAAGGGTCATTAATACGAACATAATTAAGACACAGCATATTCTGGTGGATAGAACACTAGACTGCAAGTCAAGAGACACTAGCTCTGTCATTAATGCTCTGTATGACCTTGGATAAAACACAGAACATCTCTGTTCCTCACTTTCCCCATCTATAAAATGAGGACAGTAATGCTCACCCACCTTTGTGAAGTGCATTGAGATCTTTGAATGAAATCATTTTAGTTTTCAGCAAACTTCCTCATTTATATTGGCACTCGTTTATATTGGCATTCTCACTAAGGGCTAGACTGTAACCTTACAATCTGCCCTGAGTAAGAGGGGGTGCATAGCTGTGATGTCTCAGACACAGATAGGAGAATCAATTGTGACTCAGATAATCATGTTTGCCCCCTTGCTCCCCCTTTGATCTGGGGAAGCAATATATTATTTCAATTTCTTAAATCAGTTTAATCCCTCCTGTGTGTCCAGCAAGGTACTCTGACAAGGGAGTAAGGTGTGAAGAACTAGGGCCCTCTCACACCCCAGTATCTCTGTATCACCTGTAAATCTCACTGAAGTCAATACAATTTGCAGATATTCATCACTTTCCAGGATTAGACCCAATATGGTTTACTTGCTGTAATCACACTGGTGATTCTTCTGTTATAGAACTTCAATAACAATTTTCTGCAGTGGCTTTGTCAAATATAAATCTTACCTAGTTATCTACAACATCCTAATCAAGCTAATTAGCTGTTACCACTTATCTGATTATTGCTGAGTTTATCCTTTCCACCTTGTCTCAGCTTTTTCTTTGTTTCTTCCTACTGCATGGACAGAGCCTCTGCTCCACTGCAGAAAGACTGATAATACTCTGAGTGCATCAGGATTTAAGACTCCCCAGTACAAAGAAGATGTTGACTTTGTTGAATCTGAGTACTTTGTTGCTTGGTATGAATTATTGCTAGTGGAACAAGAATTCTACTGGAGTATTTTGATCTCACAGAAATGTGCTATTTTAAAGACATAGAAAATAAGGCATCCATGTTAGAAATAAATCAATGAAATTTGGGTAAAATTTTCAAAAATGCCTAAGTCTCATTTTCAGACATGACTTAAGAGCTTAAGTCTCATTGAAATTCTCTCTTTCTCTCAGGCCCAATGACTGTTCCACTGTGGATAAACTCTTAAATAATCACTGAGGGGAGAGAGAGAGAGAGAAAGGGACTCTGTCGTCCACCAGGTAGGGTACCCATTTGGGAGGTAGGAGACCCTGGGCCCGGTCCCCTGCTCAACTACTTTTTTAATCCACCCCAAACACATTGCCAAACTCATCTGTTTCACCCTCACCCAGAACAACTTTACTTTCAACAACAAACACTTTGTCCATACCATAGGAACAAGGGTATTAGGATGGCTCCCCAATACACCAACTCTTCATGGGTCACCTTGAGGAAGAACCTCAGGAAAAATTACCCACGAAACCAATGATATACCTGAAATACATCAATGCTATTTTCATCCTCTGAACAGAAAATCTAAACTCCCTCATAGATTTCAAACACAACGTTAACAACCACCACCTGTCCATCAAACTCTCTTTAGAACATTCATATACCAGCATCAACTTCTGGACACCACGATCAGTTTCAACAATGTAACCCTATAGATGACTATATACAAGAAACCACCAATCACTATATTTATCTCTACAGATCCAGCAACCACCCCAGATGTACTAAGAAATCTGTTATCTACAGCCAGGCACCCAGATACCACAGAATTTGCTCCAAAGTGAAAGTCCGGGCTACACACCTTAAACAAGCACAGTTCACCAGAGAAGTAGATCACATCATGGAATAGACCATTCAAATGCCCTAGAAGAAACAGCTTCAATACAAAATAAAAAAGCCCACTGACCACACACCCCTAGTTGTCACCTACAACCCCACATTGACACCCATTCAGGGTATCATCAAACAGCTATAATCCATACTTGATGGGAACCACATACTGAAATAAATGTTTCCTGAACCCCCTCTTCTGGCCTCCAGACAACCCACCAAGCTCATCATCAGAAGCAAGTTCCCACAAACCAAGACACACCAACTCAAAATGGCGCCATATCCTTCCATAATGACAGATGCTAAACATGCAGACATATCTCCACTGTTAGAATGATCAACATCCCCCACACCTTTTGAGATCAATGGATCCTACACATGCCTATCACAACATGTGATGTACCTCATTCAGTGCATTAAATGACCAACAAGAACTATGAGGGTGAAACCTGATAATAACTACTCTCTTGAATGAAATCACACAGAAAAATGATAAAAGAAAAAACACTCTATCATCCATGGGTCCTACATATGCCTATCGCAACATGTGGTATACCTCATCCAGTGCACTAAATGCTGCTGCAACAACTATGTGGGTGAAACCAGACAATCACTATGCTTTTGAATGAATTCATACAGGAAAATGATAAAAGACAAAAACACTGTATCAGATGTGGGTGAACACTTTTCACAAAGTGATCACACCATATATGACCGCTCAGTCCTCATCACCAAAGGAAACCTGCACAACTCCTTCAAAAGACGAGCCTGGGAAAGTAGACGCATAACTCTGCTGGACACTAAAAATGGATTTAACAGAGACACTGGATTATGTCTCATTACAACAATTTGTATCACACCCTACTGCCTGCTAACCCTTAATTGCCCACTTCATTTCAAGTGGTCTTCTACAACATCTGTGAATCCCTTATGCTTAACAATCTGCCCAACCTAGTATTTAGCTTGGAGACTCTGGTTACCTTCTGCAGACCTAAGGAAGAGCTCCATGAAGCTCAGAATCTTATCCATTCCACAACAGAAGTTGGTCCAGTAAAATATACTATTTCACCTCGCTTGCCTTTTTCATATCCTGGGAACAACATGGTTACAGCAACATTGCAAACAGTCAAATGATCATGGTCAAATATTGTCAAATATTCCAGCAAGAATGCTTTGGTGTGGGAGGTGCCCTGCCTTTCTGATTGCATCATGATAATATCTGTTAGCAAACCTTCTTAAATGTCTTGATCACTCACTTTACTACAAGCTAATTTTCTTTAAAAAATCTATTAGATTTTATTTTCTTTAAAGACATAACCACTACTAATGTTGCCTTCCAACTCAGTTTTTATTGCAATAATCAAGACTTTTTTGCATTGTAAGGTTCATAAAGAGAATTGTCCTTTTAATTGTTCTTTTGGTGGGGGGAAGAGGTTCTTTATATAATGTATAGATTCATAGATTCCAAGGCCAGAAGGGACCATTGTGATCATTTAGCCCTGACCTCCTGTATAATAGGCCAAAGAACTTCTCCAAAATAATTCCTACCATGTATCCTTTAGAAAAACATCCAATCTTGGTTTTAAAATTGTCTGTGATGGAGAATCCACCACAACCCTTGATAAATTGTCTTTTAAAGTTTCGCTCCTTATTTCCAGTCTGAATTTTTCTAGCACAGAAAAATAGAAAGTTGTCCTCTTCTGTTCATTCCCTCTGAAGCATCTGGCACAGGCCACTGTTGGAAGATAGGATATTGAGCTAGATGGACCACTGATGTGACCCATCATGGACGTTCTTCCAGTCCTATGTCTTTTCCCTAGGAATTATTATATTTTTTTGGTAGCACCCAAAGGCCACAAAGATCCCAATAAGCACCAGCAATACATTAGGTTAGGCAATGTACAAAGAAATAGAAGCATATCATAAATAAAAATAAGAAAACGTATGTCTTATATAACACTTTTTATAAACATTTTACGAAGGAGGTCAATATCATTATCCCATTTTATAAGTGAGGAATCTAAGGCATGGAAAGGTGAAATGACTTGCCCAAGGTCACCCTGTAGGCCCTGATGATGTCACATGGGTTGCAGCTGTGTACTGATTAGGCCTCAAGTAGCTGGCAGGTTGAGAACCACTGATGTAGGGGATATAGCAAACTGCTGGAAATACCTGTTCAAATCTCAGCTGAGTTGCTACATGACTATGTGACCTTGGTAAATAATTAGATCTTTTTATGATCTTGGTAATTGACTGGATCTCTCAATCTGGAAGAAAACTAGTCTGAAAATACCAAGGTGAGAAATTTGGCAGTTTCATATTGCAGGTGTTTTGCGAGCCATTGTTTTGATTCAGATAGGTTCCTCTCCCTCCTGTCCTCATGCTTTGCTTTCAGTTTGGGGTTTGAATAAAGCCAAAACTCAGTAACAGCTGAATTTCTCCTGGTTTCATGCGAAACTGAATTTTGGATGATTTCACTCATTAGCTCAGAAGTATCTGAAAACTTTAGTCATCTTGCAAGACTTTCAAAGCACTAAGTCTGATGTGATGTCTACACTTGGAGCTAGGGGTGTGACTCCCAGTTCAAGTAGCCATATTCACATTAGCTCTCATCAAGCTAGTGTGCTAAAAATGGTAGCACAGACAGCAGTGAGTGGAGGTATGGGCTAGACCCACCCCCCTTCCTCAAAGTACGTACTTATGGGGTTCTGGTGGGTTTGTGCTCAGGGCAACTATGCCATGCCACCACTTGTCACAGCCCATGCTACCATGCCTATCTGTAACCCATGCCTGCTTGGTGTGGTGCTCTGTCCCCCTAGCCTAGCACCTAGCCTAGCTAGAGACTGATGAATCTACTACAGCCTTAGCTAAATGCTGTGTGGCTTTTAGCTCATACAGTAGAGGCTCATGCATTTAGCTCCAGAGGTCCCAGGTTCGATCCCATCTGATGACAAGCAGGGTCTGTTGGGATATCAGCTGGGAAGTATCTGAAGTTTGGGACTCGCTTCCTCAGCTAGGAGTCGTATGTAACCCATACCTGCTTGGTGTGGGGTTCTGTCCCTCTCTACTGGCACTTAGCCCACCTAGATATTGATGAGTCTACTACAGCATTAGCTAAATGGCATGTGGCTTTTAGCTCATGCAGTAGAGGCTCGTACACAGAGGTCCCAGGTTCGATCCTGCCTGCCAACGACCAGGGTCTGTCGGCATTACAGATTATTATTTTGAGTGCAATAGCTCAATGAAAGCTAGCATGAGTATATCCACACAAGCTGGGAGTCACATCCCCAGCTCCAAGTATAGCCATAGCTGTAGTTTTGTGTTTGTAGTGCGGTCGAGGTTTAATGGATAGAACACTGGACTGAGATACAGAAGACGTTAGTTCAATTGCTGGTTCATCTCTGTGACCTTGGGCAAATCTACCCTGTGCCTCAGTTCCCCACCTGTAACATGGGGATAATATTTCCTTCCCAAAAAGGGTTTTATGGGGATAAAATCTATTAATGGCTGTGAAGTGCTCAGATACTACAGTGAGGAGGCTCATCTCAGTACCCTGCTAGATAATCACACCTGAAATCTTGCACAGATTTCCTATTTTGTTGCCAATATTTCATGTAGCCCTAGAAACAACACCACACACCAACAAATGGATTTTGTATTGCAAGTGAACTTTCCTCGACAAAGAAATACTAATATTAAATATTTCTTTTCATAAGTAAGCTCTGAACAGTCAAAGCCAGATCCTGAGTTGGTGTGAATTGAATTCAGTGGAAGTACATTGGCCCTCAGATCCTAGGCAAGAGACATTGAATAAATAATATTTTTATTGGCGCTCTTCTCCAGTATGTCTGGCTATGCCACAATAGTAGCCTCAGAAAAGTCTGCCTCTCCTATCCCAGGAAGTAATATGACTGAACAAAGTCATTTGGGCCCTGATTTAGAAAAGCCCATAAGCACATGCTCTATCCCATCTCTATTCAGGGCTCATCTTTAAACCTGTGCTTAAGTTCCATTGACTTCAGTAGGGATGTCTTAAATAGGGATGCTTTCCCAAACTGGGTTCTTAGTTTGGGTAACATTTTCAAAAGTGGTCTGTGGTTTGAGAAGCTTTATTTTTGGGTGCCCATCTTGACACCAGGTGTGTCTCTTTGGGCACTCACAAAATGGAAGCCCTCAAAGTCACCTGCCAGTTTTGAAAATGTTGGCAAAAGCTTCTCTACTTTATCCTGATTTTTAGAGAAGGAGAATGATGCTTTGTAAAACACTGTTGGCAATTTTTCCCCTGTAGATTTCCAATAATAATTATTTTTATTGTTATTACTACCCATATTACTGAGAGGAGGAGAGGGGGGTGGAAGGATGACAAGACAAGCCTGGGAATGAAGAATTGAATAATTTGATACTTAGTCCTGCCACATTGAGAAATGGAAGGGAAAAAAATACATTACATGTGTTCTTTTTTGACTTTTCTGTTTGGAAACAAAATAAGTCACACCATATAAGAAATCACCCTTCAGTTTAAACTACTCATTCATATAAAGGCCCATTGTAGTCATTACAAACAATAATTAACCTTGATCTTAACTGACAGGATATTACAGCATCAGAAAGATAAACAGTCCTCTGCGTGGGAAGTTTCGTTAACTCAGATGGCATCTTATGGAAAAGTGATTTCCAGGTTACACAGGACAGAATGGACAAATCTGGAGTACATGGCTAGACTACATAAGCAACAGATCAGATTAACACAATGGATGAAGCAGATTGAAGCAGGATTGGGATCTCTCACCACACCAGCCAAGGAGGAGAGAGAGCTAGAAAGCACCCTGCTTTTCCAAAGGAGGGAATTCGCCCTCTGGTTATAGCAAAGGGCAGGGAGAGCTGTACTCCCCTCCATTCCCGTTTATTTTAACCTCCTAATTAATGTATGCAGAGGAACTATCTTTCTTGATGCTGGGCATGATTGCTTTTGGTAGTATGTTTCACTTGTTTTTCCCTTTCTTCACCTGCTGGCATATTGATTTGGACGGAATGGGGGAGGAATAGGGGAGCTCCATGGAGGGTAGAATACGGATGTGTATATGTTATGAGAAATCAAAGTAATTGATTACCAAAGTTTTTTTTTTCTTAAGCTTTGGGTTGCTAAATTCAACAAAGATTGAATATATTCCACAAAAGCATAATTCACAGTGGTGTGAATGGGTATCCCTAGGACACTACTTGCTAGCTAGTACAGGCAAGCTGTACTAATTATATATGCCCTAAGCAGCTCGGTAATGGGAAACTACCAAATTGGGCCCTCTTGAAAGTTGGGGGGTGTTGGTTCTCCTGGACTGGATCCCAGCCCACGTGGAGAGCAGATGGAATATCTGGACAAGTGAGGGGAGCAGCAGTGCGTGGGTTAGGGGAGCCCTTTTTCCCTGGCCAATGGATTGTGCACTCTTGTCACTGGTACAATAGAGAAAAGCTACAGAGAAAAGTGAGCACTGGCCCATCCATAGGTCCCACCAGCGGCTTACATCCAATTCAGCTGACTTCAAGGGGACAACTCACATCCCTAAAGTTAAGTACATGCATTAAGTGCTTTGCCTAGGGTGACCAGATGTCCCCATTTTATAGGGACAGTCCCGATTTTGGGGTCTTTTTCTTATACAGGCTCCTATTACTCCCCATCCCCTGTCCCGATTTTTCACATTTGCTGTCTGGTCACCCTAGCTTTGCCAGACTGGGGCCAGAATGCTCAGTACCTTGCAAGGTTGGTATCCATTCTACCTAGTGATTAATCAATACCTGCCAAACGAACTCATTCTCTCTTACATGAAGGCAGTTACAGACAGGGTGTGATAACTGTGCACATCCAGTCTCCCCTATTGCTGTAAAGGGAGTAATTAGCTATGACATAATGATCTAGTTTGTTCTTTGGACATCATTTCATCTATGCCCATTCATTTGGTAATAACGCTGTTGTAACCTGCTTGTCAGTGTGTGTTACAGATCCCCTTCTGTGTCTGATCCACAGAGGATATGGATCTGTTCCAGCTCTTAGCATGAGAGCCTGGCTCTTTAACTCAAGCTGTAGAAACTTGTGCTTTTAGCAATTCCAGCACTGCTGCGATGGCCAAGACAACATAAGTGGGGGCTAATCCGGGATTCAAACTGCTGTTTTTATTATAGTTGAAAAACAACAAGTAAAAATGTCAGGCTCCTTACTGGGTTTGATTTGGACCTTATCAACACTGGTATAAAGAAGGGGTAAAACAACTGAAGGCAGTAGAGTTAGACCAGTAAGCAACCAGGATAAGAGCAGAATAGGGGACATTGATTTTTTATTTGATATATCTCTTATTCTTAAACAATGAAGCTTTTGCAGCCACATTTTCACAGACTGGTAGAATGAAAATTATTTTACTTTCCTTCTTTAATTTTTGAGTAACTGAATGTCTCCTGTGTGCTACCGAGGACTGTCAACTCATATTGACATCATTGGAAACTGAAAGCACTCAGCACCTTTCAGGATTTTGCCCTTTTTGAAAATGTATGTTAGTCTGTGAACAGTCATTTTATTGCAAAATGCTTTGGTCTATAGCTGACATAATATAACAATTTTGCCCAGTGTCCATTAGATGACCCCAGGTTTTTTTAATGCAAATAGCGAATAATAATAATCAGTCAGTTCCACAGAATTTGGTTTTAATAGGTGGATTACAAAGTTCTTTATATCAGTTGCAGCTTGTTTGACTTGGTATTAACTGTGCATTAGTATGGAAACTTTCTGTTAAAAAAATATATTGCTAAGAATCAAAGTAAAAATTAAATAGTAAATTAGAATGTGTCACAATCTCGATGTTGTATAGATATTTTCCAGGTGACTAGGGTGCCTGACTTGTAAAACAAAGCAAAAATGGCCCATTTGGAACTACTCTGAATTCCTTTCATCGTTTTTTTTAAAAGAAATGTGTCCCAAACACTTTTTAGTTTAGCACATAATTCTCTGGAAACCATTTAGCTAATTTATAAAAACAAACCCACTGTTTGGAGTGTGGCCTGCATCTAGCAGGGTATAATGATGCTGCCTCATGTGTTGTTCACTCTGGAAACAATCAGTCACACACGTGCCAGGAACAACAGTCAATCTCAAGGTGCACATTCTCAGTAGAAACTTATTAGAGTTTGGCAAATAAATTCTCTGAAGAATCCATCTGCACAAAACATGCTCCAGCCCCTCAGAGCTCTTACATGTGACCAGATTCCACATGTGCCATCTCCACTGAGCATACTCCAGTCCAGAGCTTCAGGGACTGAGGAAGACTTTCCCTGCAATTGCT
Source organism: Chelonia mydas (assembly GCF_015237465.2). Taxonomy (NCBI): domain Eukaryota; kingdom Metazoa; phylum Chordata; order Testudines; family Cheloniidae; genus Chelonia; species Chelonia mydas. The sequence continues at coordinate 128,843,469 of NC_057849.1, forward strand.
CCTTGCATTTGCCAAAGGCCACTGTGACCGCTCTGGGCACTGGAACTGAGAGCAGGGAGACTTTCTCTTGTGATCATGTAATAAAAGACTGTATCATTATGCATACACACAGGGGGCTGAATTAAGTTTACATGGAAAACCTTAATTCTGAGTTCAATGACTTCTGAGAGCTTGACTTTTAAATTTGATGTTGTTTGAATATAATATTTGGGATGTCATTTCAGATACATATATAGATATACAAAATATTAGGAGACAAATGCCTTCTTCAGTGATAGATAACTCATTTACCTTAAGTGATACGATCTTGTAATGCTCAATTAATATTTCAGCTTTTGTGTTCACCTAACAGAACCAGATACATCAATCAATCAATAAGAAGAGGTGTGCTGTCATAATGGACCCACATGTATATTTGGAGGGAGTGTCATACTGGACCCACATGTATACAGTTGGAGGGAGTGCATATCAGTATGTACTATCACTGATACTCTTCAGTGGTTGTAAGACATATATGTTTGTCCAAATTTGCTCCTCAGTCACATACTAACAACTGCATATGATACAATAATTTGCACTAATGTAACTCTGGAGAATTAGTCCTTGGATTGTTATTGCATAGCATACAAAATAACAAAGCATTTGAATTGTTTTTATTCTTTAATCTACATAATGTCTACATTATTCTGTAAGTGAAAAGTAAAAGAACATTTATAAAAATATCTGGTATGAACATGGGATTTTGTTTTCTTTTTATGTACATAACTGGTGGAATTTGGTTAAACCTAATGGGTAGGTTTAAATTCACTGATGAGCAGAAGAGACCTGGGAGAATTTCTGACCTAGGTCAAACTGACTCTGCAAAATTGATAGGACAGAAAGGTCAAACCCTCTGTTAATTAACCCCAAACCATGTGACCATTATTAGATAATTACAGTAATAGCTCTCTCCAAGTTGATTTATTATGTATGTTATTATTCAGACATTAAAGAAAGTAGTTATCCATACAATTTATAGTAGATTGCTATGGTCCATTTACCAGTTAGATGCTAAATTATGATACTTTAAAAAAAATGCTTTTGACCATATAGGTTTTAGTTTATAAGACACAAGTCATATTTAGGGCCAGAAATACTGTCATTAATCAGACAAAACTACCACTGAGGTCTTAGAATAAGCAGAGACGGAGACTGTTATCTCATTATTGACAGGAAACCGCAATAGGACCTGCTCCAGAGCCTAATAAAGTCAATGGGAGATAAGCAGTCTGCATGATGAGAAAAACAGAAGCTTGTGGGAAAATATGAAATGTCTTGAATATTGTTGACTGATAATCAAACATTCCAAGAAATGTATTTATATGTATTATTGCTACAGGAATGATAAAATCTGGAGTCTGATCTGGTTTTATATTGTTAATCCTCATATCCTTCTGTCATTTATCAAAACTTTATTTATGGCTATGAAAACATGAATGTATTGTGTTTATTCATCATTTTAAATGGTTCTGAATAATATGCTATTTAGTATGATAGGGTGTTTCATAAAAACAGACACTATTGTAGGAAGAGGGAAATATTTTGAAGAACTTGGCTCCTTTACAACATCATCCTTCAATATGGAGGTTATCTGGCCTTGTTAAATCAAGGTCTGTGGCCTTGGGGTATGTTTAGACTCATCTGCAGCCTCATGCTATTGTATGCTCAAAGCACCGTGAAAAATAAAACATCCAGTTCCACCTGGGATTGGGCAGAAGATTAGTGGACACAACTGTTATTAGTGGACACAATTTGGCCACCACAGTATACGCTGTATCATATCGTCTTAGGACGGAAGAATCCCATGCACCGCTACAGACTAGGGACCGAATGGCTCGGCAGCAGTTTGGCAGAAAAGGACCTAGGGTTACAGTGGACGAGAAGCTGGATATGAGTCAACAGTGTGACCTTGTTGCCAAGAAGGCCAATGGCATTTTGGGATATATACATAGGGGCATTGCCAGCAGATCGAGGGACGTGATCGTTCCCCTCTATTCGACACTGGTGAGGCCTCATCTGGAGTACTGTGTCCAGTTTTGGGCCCCACACTACAAGAAGGATGTGGAAAAATTGGAAAGAGTCCAGCGGAGGGCAACAAAAATGATTAGGGGACTGGAACACATGACTTATGAGGAGAGGCTGAGGGAACTGGGATTGTTTAGTCTGCGGAAGAGAAGAATGAGGGGGGATTTGATAGCTACTTTCAACTACCTGAAAGGGGGTTCCAAAGAGAGTGGATCTAGACTGTTCTCAGTGGTAGCTGATGACAGGACAAGGAGTAATGGTCTCAAGTTGCAGTGGGGGAGGTTTAGGTTGGATATTAGGAAAAACGTTTTCACTAGGAGGGTGGTGAAACACTGGAATGCGTTCCCTAGGGAGGTGGTGGAATCTCCTTCCTTAGATATTTTTAAGGTCAGGCTTGAGAAAGCCCTAGCTGGGATGATTTACTTGGGGATCGGTCCTGCTTTGAGCAGGGGGTTGGACTAGATGACCTCCTGAGGTCCCTTCCAACCCTGATATTCTATGATTCTATGATCTCCAATGTTGTTCTACATGAAGTCACATACACAGAAAAAGTTCCAACAAGGACAAAACTCAGCAGCCCATCTGCTTAGCAACACTAGTTGCCATGAACACATCACCTTGGTGCTCTACTCTGGGTCCCTGTAACAAAGCGTATGCTAGCCCTTTCAGAACAAACCCCAGAGTCAGCAGTCCTGTTTCTGTTCTAGCTCATGACCAAGGCAGTATGCGGATTGTAGTACCTAGTCAGTTGCTGAAAGCAAGTTCTGCTGGGAAGGTGGAAACAGCATATAAATAAGTTCCCTTCCTTCACAAGGAGAAGATATATGGAGGAGAGCACTGGTTGTTTGTACATCTCTCCACTTAGGGGGCCTGGAAGGACCTGCAGTGGTGGCAGAAGCGGCAGCAGCAGCAACAGCATATTGGAGTAACTGTGAGAAGAGTCACGTGGCTGAAAAAGTGAAACTCAGGAAGGGAACTGAGTAAACCTGTTTGTTTGGGAATCTTTGGGATGGGGAAGAACACTAGAGCCAGAAAAAGTAGTTCCCCTCCAGCAAGGAAAAAAAAACAATTGAAGAGAGCATGGCCACTTGGAAGATAGTTGGCACCACTGTGAAGTTTTGGAGAAGCTTTATCCTACCATGAAGAGATAAGGCAAAACAACGGCTGCACCTGATGCTGGAGGGCAGACTCCAGTTTAAGGTCAATGTTCTGATACTCAAAGTCCTCCATGCATTTGGTCCTAACTACTTAAGAGATTGCCACGTCTTCCACAACAGTAACCTCTTGTCACAGCATTATTCCACTGGAAACATAGAACTGTTGACACGTAGGGGTAGGCTCATGAGAGGGGGAGACTGGACTTACATAGAAACGGGACTTAGACTTTGGAACTCACTTCCTCTGATGTTTGAACTTAGCAAGCAATCTGGGTCTTGGAGAAAGGGGAAATTTATAATTAATAATGGTGGAGGATGTACAGTTCATCTCATTAAAGTAATGAGAGCTTGTATTTAACAACGAAGGCTATGTCTACGCTCAGAGCAGTCCCTTGGGAACAGTGAATCAGGGTGACCCCCCCCCGGACCCTGTGTTTTGGGGGGCCCCACAGGTGGGGAGGTGTAGTGGTAGGTGGGTGGGTGAGCGGGATGAGGAGGCGAACGGGGAGGTGAATGGCAGGTGGGCGGGGGGGAGTGAGGAGGAGCCCCCCTAACAGAACCTCCCCTTCCTCCCAGCACCTCCTGCCTGTCAGCAGGCCCCATCAATCAGCACCTCCCCATCCCTCCCAGCACCTACCGCCTGCCGCGGATCAGATGTTTCACAGTGTCAGGAGGTGCTGGGCGGGGAGGGGAGAGGAGTGAGGGCATAGCATGCTCATGGGGAGGGGGTGAAATTGGGTGGGGAAGAAGCAGGGTGAGGGTGGGGCAGGGGCGGGAAGAGGCAGGGTGGGGCCTTGGGGGAAGGGGTGGAGTTGAGGGAGGGCCTCAGCGAAGCAGGGGAGGGGAGCATCCCCCGCAGATAGGCACTGAGTTTCTAATGTCCCGGGCCTTGCACCCCCATAGGTACAGCCCTGTCTACTCTGCACAACATTGGAGGCAGCATGGATGGTATGTGTACCTATACTCCACAGTGAAAAGTGAGCTGCATCCACACTGCAGTATGCAGCTACTGGTGTCAGTGAAAAGCTCTGGCAAGGGACAGGCAGTGGGCAAAGGCTCCAGTAGCAGGGAAACCCCTGCCAGAGCCTTTACTCACTGCCAGAGACTTTCCCGGCAGCAGGGAAAGGCTCCAGCAGCTCCTTGCAGTGAGAAAAGGCTTTGGTAGCAGGGAGCTGCCAGAGCCTTTCCCCACTGCATCCCCCCACCAGAACTTTCCCCCTTGCTGGAGCCTTTTCCTGCAGTGGGGAAAGACTGCAGCATCAGGGAAGCAGTGGGACAGTGCACTGCTAAACATAGCAGCATAGACATGGGAAGCACTGCTTGGGCACGTAGAGAGCTGTGTAGGGTACATACCCTAAGAGTTCAGGCATGTCTTTACTCACTTTACATGTCATGCTTCACCATCTACATGGCTGCCTGTTCTAAGGGTGCCTGCGGTGTATTTGCTCTACCAGCCACCATAAGGAGTGTGCAGTGTAGACATACCCTACATTATTTTTGTTTAAAGATTGCATAAGTCTAGCACAACAGAAATGAAAAGTCTGCTGTTCCCTGATACTCACTTTTTTTGTCCCTTCGTTCCAGGACCCCACCTTCCAATCTAGATGATGACCCCTTTGACCTCTGCAACCACACGCCACATCTTTACACAACAACGCCTGCTCCACAAAAGACGGTGGGGCACTTTTTCAATCATAATTTCTTTGCCTGGCCATTGTTGTCTCCGGAGGATCAGCTCAGGTGTAGGTGGAAATGATGGAATTATAACTGTAGCTTTATATATTGCCAAGGATGCCTAGAGCTATGGGGAGGTAATTTTGCACTCAGTGTAAACTGAAATAGGTAATCAAATAAATTAAAATATTTCTCCTACAGGCGGGCAAGGAAGAAAGAGATTGTTCTTCAATGTTTAAATCATTGGGAGGTGCTCTGATACTCTGAGAGTGGGGGGCCATAGAACTGCCCAGACAGACTACTCCTGTTTCTCATTGTTAATTTAAAATGGAAGTGGTGCACATGCAGTTATTAGTGGAGAATCTTCAAAGACACAGTCCCTCCCTTTATCTCCTATCACTCCTTCTTGTTTTCAATATTAGCTGTGTTGACAGCATAATCTTCATGCTTGAAATGGCACATTAAAATCTAGTAGCACATTCTTATTAATTACTACCCTAAGGAAGCTTGTTATTTCCCTTCTGTAGAACCTGATCCTGCATCACTGAAATTAACAAGAGCGCGCTATTGACTTCAGTGGCACCAGATTTCAGCACCTTACATCTCTAACTTCTTTACTTTTGGAAAATATAACAAATTCCAACAAGGTACTGAAAATCCCTTTTTATTTAAAAGGGCATCATAGGGAAATGCTTTTATAAAATCTCATCTTTAGGGTAAAGCATCAGTCAGTGAGAGACTGATGCTTTACACTAAAGGTGAGATTTTATACACATGTTCAATGAGTAAGGTTTATGGTTGGCTCCAGTCCAAAGACAGAGATGGTACACCCAGAGATTGTACGATGCTGCCTGTTCATTTTGCAGGTAGCTAGACTCCCGATGAGACAGGGCGGCAATAACAGTTAAAAATGTGATGTTCTAAAAAGTATCAGTTCTGTTGTACCACCGGTTCATGGATATTTGCTTCTTTTGGGTGTTACAGAGAATAAATTTCAGTTTGTAAAGCTAGACAATCTTATAGACTGAATCTCACTATGCACAGAACTATGCTTCTCCTTTCTCATCCCACTGATCTACCCAAATCCTGACCTGATCAAATATTAAATGAGAAGTTTGCCCATTTCCTGTAGGAATTACAGGAGTGAGCACTGTGCAGTCCTGATTCCAAGGTTTCAGTCGGATGCCAGAAGAGAATCAATTAAACATACTTTTCCCTTCTAAAATTCAGAGAATGCTCATATCAGGCCAAATATGAAGTAAACAATAGTTTACAAAAGAATTACACAAGTCAATAAATACATTCAGCCAATGCTCAGCAAAGTCAGACAGACACCAGTGTTAGAACTAGGGGCAAATGGCTTAATTTGACTTCCTAGATTTTTACATCTGAATTAATAAATTCAAATGAATTATAGTCTTTTACTTGGAAGCTAGCTGAAAATGGATTTTTCCAAACCAGCTTCACTGTCCTAATTATACTGGGTACTAGCAGATAGATATCAGGTTGAGATGTGCTACGTAAAAGCCTAAAATAAATTGATAAATTTGGTAGATACGATAATCTCAGCCAGTCAGGAACACAGGTGATATAGAACAAATCACATGGTATTTCTCCTATCTCTGTGAACCAGAGACAAACTGGAAATAGAAAGAAAGATATTATCAATTTACAGCCACAAAAAGACTTTTAATGACCCATTGCTTGTTTGCGGTTCTATTTCTGATATAAACAAAGGCTCAATTTGGATACTCTTATGCTTCTAGTAGAACATGTTGTACAGCATTTATATGTGTGAATTTATATGTCCATTTCAAATTAAAGATATGAGGTGAAATCCTGGTAAAACTCCCATTGACTTCATTGGGGCCATGATTTCTTGACTTTTTTCTATTAGCTCTCAGTATGGCTCTATTCGAGCTATATGAATAAATGCAGAAAGTATTCCTCAAATATGTATTTATTTTTTAAAAATAACTGACAATGTTTACCTTCCTTTTATACATGCTTTCTATGACTATTTCAATAATCCAATTTCCTGGGATAAATGGTCACAGAAAGCAGAAATGTTATATTCACATCAGAAATGCTTTCATGCTCATCCAGTCAGAAACAATGTCATGTGATTTACCTGACCAATCACAACTAAACAACATAGCTTGATATATAAATATTTGCAATCAATCCATGTAATAAACAATTCAAACTGATGCAGTGTCTAAATTCAAATAGGTATGAGGAAATTGTAATTTCATTGTGGATATTCCACCAGCAGAAAAAAAGAGGCTAAATTAAACAAATTAACTATTTTCTGCAAATTATCATTTCACTTTGGTTCCTGCTAACTACATTAGCTCCTCTGGATCCACTATTTAGTACCCACTTAATCAGTGATATTTTGTATCTGCACAAAGATATTCATTTGGATATTGAAAAAAGCATTAACAATAAGTCTGTTTCTGCCATGTTTATTCATATAGAGTACCTTACTACATACATATGGGGTATGGTACTACTCAGGGTTAGATTCTGCCATGGATTCTTCATTGTGAATGAAGCTGCATAGACATTTGGTAATTCCAGTGACATCACATACTACACATACTCTGCTGTCATGGTTACCATGATGTCATCAGAACAACCTGGTGTTTGAACAGGAATATAACTCATAGTTACACCTCTAATATATCCTTTTTATTAGTGGTAAATGACATATGCCACACCAATCAACTTTAATATTTTCCAAACATATGCAAAATACAAATATTCAGCAAATGCTTTCTAATGTGAGTCACAAAAATGTACTAAAACATTTTGTAGCCCAAAGTCTAGTGTGCTTCCACAGCAGCCCTGGGAACTACAAGTTGTGGACTACAAACTGGTATGTTAGGAGAACTTCCCAGTACCTGCCGGGATGTACCCTACCCCTTCAAGCAGGAGGTCTCCGCACTGACTGAGCTGGGAGCGTGTAGCTGGCAAGCAAAGAGGAGACTGCTGGACTGTAATCCTGTTCTATGTTCTTTACAGGTAGGACCACAAAGGGCTTGAACACCCTGAGAGGAGTTTAAATGACACAAAACGAGAGCATGGGCTTGTTTGTTTGGGGGTTTAGTTATTGTGGGAGTTAGAACATGTTTGTAAGGGGGGTTGTGTTGTACAATGTACCCTCTACTCTCCCAGCAGGAGGTCTCAGCACTGATTGATCTGGGAGCACAAGGCAGGCAAACAGAGAGGAGGCGACCGGACTGTAATCCTGTTCTATGTTCTTTACAGAATAAGGCCTTGTTCCTGGTGGTTTGTTTGAGTAGCTGTGATCTAAAGTGAACACACCCTGACACACACCACAGAGCACATAAAGGAGCCTCAGGCCCAGTTTCCCAAAGTTGTGTAAAAAGTCACAAGACAGGCTTCCCCTATCTTGAACAACTTCATACTGGGCCAGTGAACAGGAAGGGGGCTACAATTTTATGAAATGTTCTGTCAATTACTTCAAACCTAGATGATAAGTAAACAGAGATAATTACTCCTAACTGGAAGTTACAAACTAATCTGTTTAATTTATGTGGGGAAACTTTACTCCCACTGCAATTTGCATGACCTCCCATCAGAAAGCATGAAGAGCATGATAGAAAATATTGTATACCATTGTACAATGAGAACAAATGGGCCAAGATTTTAAAAAAGCAACTAGTAATTTTGTGTGTCTCATTTCTTGGGCACACAACTTCGAGCGTGCTCAGCGCTTTCTGTAGATTAGGCCCCTTTTAGGAATATCAGATTAATGCAGCCAAAAATCACAAGTTAGCTTCTAGATCTTGGCTTCCATTTGTAAATGGGGATTAAGTCACTTTTTATTTCCGTTTCAATTTAGCACAATCTGCGGGTATGAATGGATTGCCCATTATTATTATTAATATTATCTTGCATTTATATAACATCATTCGGAAATATCCTGAAGCACAGTATGGGGTTTGAGTGAAATCCTGGCCTTGGGTGGAGACAAAAGGGCACAAAAAGAGAGGGTGGAGGGAAGGGAAAGGTGCACAACTGATAAATTGAACAGACTGGCTTAACACATGTTAAAGTCTACATGCCATGTCTGTATTAAATGTATAGAAAGTATTAGCTAACACGTTCTAGCTGTACATATTAAAGTCCTAGTCAACACAAACCCATTGTCACCAGACACACAGAGGGCAATTAACAGGTATTTTGGGGTCTCTTTTGCCTTGCTAAGACAGCCTGAAGTGGCACGATGTCTCCTGCATCTGACATAGCTGGCCACTACCACCTCTGATCAGGCTTTTGAGTGAAAAGCAAGAGCTCGCTCATCTGCCACTGAAACACAAACAACTGTGGGGTGGAACATAGCAGCAGCATGGTGCCAAGAATGTTACTGATATCTAATAAGTAAAAATTCTATACATAGAAATGGATTTTCTAACATGAGCTTCCAACAGTTCCATACTCATATTATAAAGCATTTGCATGCTAATGTATTTTGAATCCAGGTGTTGCCTGTAGTGTAGCTTAGGTCTCTATGGATTTTTATTTTATTACCATCTAAATTGGCGATTAATCTTTTTGTGATAGTAATTGGCTCCTCTCAAGATGGACAAATTAGGAAAGATTAAAAACAAAAATAAATTAATATCTAATATTCAATAATGAAGTTTAAAAATTGCATTTAGGTAATTTCAACCTAAAGAATCCCAGAGTTCTCTATGGAGACTGAGGAAAATATAGAAGTTTTTGCTCAGGGCCCCATCAACCCTTCATGGGGAACAACATATGGGAACAGGAAACTCTATGTGTGGATTCCTTTGTACTATGTCCCAGGTCTCTTTGCCTCAGGAACTGAAGACTTCCCTCTTCCACCACAGAACAAGCAGAAGAGTCACCCTACCCGTTCCTTCCCCACTCTGAACTCTAGGGTACAGATATGGGGACCTGCATGAAAACCCCCTAAGCTTATTTTGACCAGCTTAGGTTACAACTTCCCCAAGGTACAAACTATTTTACCTTTTGCCCTTGGACTTTATTACTGCCACCACCAAGCGTCTAACAAATATATAACAGGGAAAGAGCCCACTTGGAAAAGTCTTTCCCCCCCAAAATCCTCCCCAAACCCTACATCCCCTTTCCTGGGGAAGGCTTGATAAAAATCCTCACCAATTTGCATAGGTGAACACAGACCCAAACCCTTGGATCTTAAGAACAATGAAAAAGCAATCAGGTTCTTAAAAGAAGATTTTTAATTGAAGAAAAAGTAAAAGAATCACCTCTGTAAAATCAGGATGGTAAATACCTTACAGGGTGATCAGATGCAAAACATAGAGAATCCCTCCATGCAAAACCTTAAGTTACAAAAAGACAAAAACAGGAATATACATTCCATTCAGCACAGCTTATTTTATCAGCCATTTAAACAAAACAGAATCTAACACATCTCTAGCTCGATTACTTACTAAGTTCTAAGACTCCATTCCTGTTCTGTTCCCAGGAAAAGCATCACACAGACAGAGAGAACCTTTGTTTCTCCCCCCCTCCAGCTTTGAAAGTATCTTGTCTCCTCATTGGTCATTTTGGTCAGGTGCCAGCGAAGTTATCCTAGCTTCTTAACCCTTTACAGGTGAAAGGGTTTTTCCTCTGGCCAGGAGGGATTTTAAAGGTGTTTACCCTTCCCTTTATATTTATGACACACACCCCAAATCACAGATAGGGTGAAACGCTGGCTGTGATTTCTTCCTGTATATCTCAGAAGATTGGCTGGACAGCAGCATAATCTATGTAGAGGCCCATTGTTTCAGCCTTAACTCAAAGTCCCTGGAAGCCTTCTCGCAGCTCTACAACATCTTTTCTCTTGTAGTCTTTCTCAAAAGGGGTTTCCCCAGATCCCCCTGCTCTAAAAGGGGGTGGCACATCACAAAGGGACAGTTTGTAAATTATGGACAGATCCGTCCTCCTCCTCAAACGTGTATTTGGATCCCAGTAAGGAGTTTTCTGCTGGAAGGGTGGGAGTGCATGTGAAATGCTGCAGAGGTGGCACACCGCCACCCTGGTTTCCAGGGAATGTGTTTTCATACTCTCCACAATTTGGTCATCAGTTTTTTATTCTGTCCTTCCTCTGTCAAAACTCCTATTTGGCCCTATGTATTTTTTTTTAAATGTATGCATATAGATAATTTTGGACTTAAGCCCCTTATCTAGGAGCTTAATTTTAGGCTTAAAATCAACAACAAAAATCTTGACGTTAGGTCAGTTCACCCAAAACTGAAATGCAACCACCTTTGTGTTAGAGCTGTTCTGCACCTGCGAATTAGACAGCGAGTCAGATCCTAACCTCTGCATTAGCCCATTTGATCCATTGTGATGTGCAAAAGAGCCAGAAGGTGGCCTTAATAAATCAGCTGAGGATTCTCCCAGCAGGCATAGAGTTCGCATAGCCTGTTCTGTGCTGCCCTTCCCAGTGTAGAGGGCATGTCAGGGAGGTACTGTGGGGGTGCAACTGGTTATGGTTGGAGTATGGTTTGCTCTAAAAAAATCCACTCACATAACAGCCCATTGGTGCCAATATAAGCTGGTATCATTTAACAGTGTTGAGGCTGCTCTAAGTTATCCATAGTGACTAACTGGTCCCGGGAGAGGAGCATAAAGATTAATTAATCCACTTTTTTGCCCCTTCCTCAGCTGCACTGAGCAGAATTTTTGTGCATCAGAGGGTCTTGATCAATAGATTTTAAAAACAGAAGCAAAGAATTACAGGATGAAAGATATTAACCTGTGTTGGAATTTAGCCAAGACCCCAGGTTTAATAGCATCTTTTAATGACCATGGATGGTATGTCCTCAGTTATGTATTTTACCCCAAATAGTAGTGTTAATATATATAAATGCTTAATTATATGATTCATAGATTAATCCATTGAGGATCAGATGTTACTGTACATCCTTTAGTAGGATCCCGTAAAGCAGGTTATAAAGTATAGTAATAACATGTAGACATGCTTAACTAATGATGCTATAACATATTTCACCACACATTATACAATAGAATGAATATTGTGATTTGCTCTAAATGTATCCCCTTGAAAATTTACTGTAAAGAATACAGTAGTATGAAGGGTGACTAGACAGTGCCCCAGGATGATATCCACAGTCTTCTGGGTTTATTAACCTGTCTTTGTGGACCCAATTTTGAAAATTTTGTCCCTCATTTCCAATATTGCCCACACTATTGTGCAACTAAACTCCCAAAATTAAGGCAGTCATCCACCTGCATCTCTTTTATATATTCCTTGAATATGTTGCAAGAATTTAATCGTGTTTACTTGGTTCTGCTCTGACTACATAATGCTAACTCACCACACCTACAGTTAATTTTTTCCCATGGAGCCAAGCATCTCACTGATCATGAAGAAGGTGGCAAATTTTTTATTCAGTTTCACATATTTTTAAGATAACCAACTGGCAAGTTTAGAAGACAAGTTATATTTTTCATATGCTAAAGAAATTGAGTATGCAGGCATAGAGAGCTTTGCATGGTGCTCTCATCTGCCTGGGAGCTTAATTTAAACAGGAGCAGTTCAAAGCACTTACATCAAAGACCTCATTATTTCCCATTAAGGACTGTAGAGGTGGGTTGGCTAGGCTTTGAGTTGTGCATTCAAAGCCTGAAGCAAATTTGTATATCTCCAGGCTTGTTCAGCTCATGTTTTCACTAACTGCAAAGGACGCATCATTTTAGGCTTACTGTACATTGTAGATACCACTAATATTTCAGCTGTCCGATAGTTAAGATCTCTTTAATTCAATCACAAAGTGATCCCGGACCACAAGAGTAAAGAACTGAGATATGATTGCTCTCTACAAATATATCAGAGGGATAAATACCAGGGAGGGAGAGGAATTATTTAAGCTCATTATCAATGTGGACACAAGAACAAATGGATATAAACTGGCCACCAGGAAGTTTAGACTTGAAATTAGATGAAGGTTGCTAACCATCAGAGGAGTGAAGTTCTGGAACAGCCTTCTAAGGGGAGTAGTGGAGGCAAAAGACATATCTGGTTTCAAGACTAAGCTTGATAAGTTTATGGAGGAGATGGTATGACCCAATTTTGGCAATTAATTGATCTTTGACTATTAGCGGTAAATATGCCCAATGGCCTGTGATGAGATATTAGATGGGGTGGAATCTGAGTTACTACAGAGAATTCTTTCCTGGGTGTTTGGTTGGTGAGTCTTGCCCACATGCTCAGGGTTTAGCTGATCGCCATATTTGGGGTCAGGAAGGAATTTTCCTCCAGAGAAGATTGGCAGAGGCCCTGGGTTTTTTTTGCCTTCCTCTGCAGTATGGGGCATGGGTCACTTGCTGGAGGATTCGCTGCACCCTGAAGTCTTTAAAACACAATTTGAGGACTTCAGTAGCTCAGACATAGGTTAGGGGTTTGTTACAGGAGTGGGTGGGTGAGATTCTGTGGCCTGCATTGTACAGGAGGTCAGACTAGATGCTCATAATGGTCCCTTCTAACCTTAAAGTCTATGATTCTATGAATTCTTTGGCCCCATTCTTGCTGCTTGCTTGTTACAAAATAGTTCAGACTTCCAGGCAGTTTATTCAAGAGAACCCATGCCTCCAGCAGCACTGGGTGATGGTGCATCAAGAACGCTGATGATATCAGCAATTCTAGACTCTCTGAGCTCTTTTGAGTGGTTGTGGGATTAACTCTTGGATGGGAGAGTTATGGGGAAGGGGGAACTCATGGGAGTTACTTCTGGGCAGGCCCTACTGGCACATTCAGAATCCTGGATTGTAGTGACAATGGAGAACATGGAGACAATGGAGAACATGTTTAATAAGCTGTCCTTTTGTGCCCTACACACCCGCAGTGACCCATTTCTGCCTCCTTAACAGCAACAGAGACACCCAGAGCCTCTGTTGCCCTCCCAGGCGTATGAAAATCACATTAGATAGAGGGAGGCTATGATTCTGGGGGGCGGGGGAGAATTCTCTATTTTTTTAAATAAAAGGAACTAGTGATGGGAGATAGAGAGACGGTGGGAAATAATCTATAGATAAGCCTATAGTCAGAAACTTCAGAATGGAAGAAGCTCTCTGCTCCTGTTGTTGGTGGAAATGGAAAAGAATGTCTAAAGAGAGTCTCATTTACATATGTTACATGCCCACAGATCCACCAAGCACACTTGGAAATCACCTGAACTATGCCACACTGGGCATGGGCTTGAGCCAATTTTGTTATTCTTTAAGAGGGACTCTAGACTTACTGAATGTGGCCCTTACTGTTAACTGGCTAGCAGATGGGAGAAAAACAAATCAATACAATTATATAAACATATGCTGTGACTCTGGAATCATTTTTAAAAGAAAAGGAAGAAGCAAATCTTAAGGGACTCCACTGAAAGTCTCACAATAGTTGAGCCCTCTCCCCAGTTTCTCATGGTTGCATCAAACTTGTGAATTTCCCATATTCAAAATGGCCACCAGTGTCCATTATAGAATTGAAGCCAAGCTGCCCTGTGTCACATTGCCAGTAATTCCCTGTAGTCTTGGCATGTGGCAGTGAGGAAGCCTGTAGCAGAGCTGGCCCCCGCCTCCCATGGTTTTGCAATGAACCTGAAGCCAGGCTGCTTTCAGGGAAGATGGCAGCTGCTCTAAGGTGAGGGACTAGACAGGAAACTGTAAGAAGCCTTGTAGGCTTAGCAGAAGAGATCAGGGAATAGGGGGTGTGGACAATGATTCCAGCAGTAAAATCATGCACCTAGTTTGTTTAAGCATGTGCACATATCTGGTTACTTTTTGAAGGACACTGATAATTGGTTAATTTGTTTTCCTAGTCACCTTTCTAAGAGAAGAGTTTATCTGAAGTGGGGATTCTCCATCTTTCAGTTCTTTCCCATTCCCTTCTCCTTACTAACCCACCATCTCCCCAACCCATATCCTCTTTACTCATAATTTCTGGCAGGATCCTCCCATCACTGTGTCTGGTGCTTATCTGCTCCTATCTTTCACCATTTTTTGTTGGTTCTAAAGAGCATGGGGCAGTAACAACATAGTGGTGTTCTTTTCATGATAGCATCAAGAACACCAAGAACATTATTTTCCCACCAAAGGGATAATGGCATCAGACAAGATTTTTGTGGTATTTTTTTTAAACTTCGTGTCAAGTGGAAGGCAAACATTTCCTTTCATATTATTGACATATTGAACAAGTAGATATTCAGTTTCTTGATGATCAAAGTAAAAGAAACCTATTCACCAGGCAAGCCTTTGTTATTTTGCTGTGCAAGATAAAAGTTGACTTTTTCCAGCGTTGTGTCATTTTTCCTCAAGGTCCTAGCAACAAAGAGGTTCTGTTTTATTCACTCCCTGACATCTATTTCCAAATCTGATTACTTTTGTATTATGGGGGAAGAATTAAAGAAAGATACTGAACCTACCTCATCTTTTTGTCTCCCTTCCAGATCATCCAAAATGGACTTCCTCGTCTAGGCAGACAATACCACTTCCCTCTGTGAATTACTTAAGAAGCTTCCTCTAGCTCGTGGCATGAAGTTTACCCCTTTTGTCTTAAATGTTGGGCCCTGGAATCACTCTGCTGTATACCTTGGAGCTTTTCACCCCTTTGCTGAGTCAGTAATGGCAGCCTCCACACGTCTGTTTCTTTCCTTCTCCTACTCTCATTTTTCCAGCTCATACACAGCCCACTGTGTCTGAAGGAACCTCCCAAACTACCTGCTCCTCATGTAAATCTCTCCTAAAGAGCTATGTCTTTCCATAAGGCCCACAAATGTGTGGTTGGTGGTTTTAAAATAACAGATTAAGAAAAAAAAAGTTAAATTATCTGAAACGATTCTTTCCTCTGGGTCTTCTAGATTGCAAATTCCTTG
The DNA here is from genome assembly GCF_015237465.2 of Chelonia mydas. Classification (NCBI taxonomy): domain Eukaryota; kingdom Metazoa; phylum Chordata; order Testudines; family Cheloniidae; genus Chelonia; species Chelonia mydas. Next base: position 128,859,274 of record NC_057849.1, read on the forward strand.
GAGCAGGGGCTGTAGTGACATCTGCATCTTGTACAGCACCTTGCACACTATTGCTGCTAAACATATAAAACATTTATTAATAATTCACAAAGCAGCACCAGGGCCATAAAAAAGCCCTCAAATCTCTCCTCCTCCATCTTCCCCCCAAAAATGTAGGGAAGGCCTGCTTTAGAGGAAGTGCACAGGCAAGATTCCACAACATAGAATTGGGCTTGTAAAGCCCAGCATAAAAATGTACGTTTGAGCTGGAGTAAGGGCAATGTTATGGCCCTGCTGATAGTGCCTTAACAGCTAGGAAGCCCTACATCAAGGCCATGCTGGCATCTAGTGAATATTCTAGTCCAAGGGATGGAACAGTGTGACTGTGGATAGACTTTGGAGCTGCTGCACACCCTGACTATGGTTAGGAGGTAGGTTTTGAATCTCTGCTTGTTTCTAATACTCAAAGCCTCTTTACTGGGGCTTAGTTCAAGGAGCAGGGCTTTAATTTCAGTCAGGGGTGATGAGGATTGACTGGAAACAGAACACAGAATTAAAATAAGTTAGGTCTTTATTTTATTCATTATTTCCTCTATGTGTAAAGAGGAATGTTTGCATTCAGGTTTTTTTTTTTAAACCACCCCATCTATCCTATGTTCTAGAGCACTCACTGGTCAATCTCCTCTTACATCCCTTTTGGTCATGTACAAATAGATCGAGCTACTGGGCTGGTACTTAAAGTTGTTAGACTTTAATAGGTCTTTATAGTACAGATAGTGTATTTCAGGAGACACAATGATAGATCATGACATGACAAATGTATTAGTGCTGCCAGCAGTGCCTTCGGAAAACTTCAGTCATCTCCGGAATGATCATGGTATCAGACTGCAAACAAAAATTGATGATTTCTGTGCTGTCATCACCACACTCCTCCATGGCTGCGATATGTGGACTAGTTAGCGATGCCACAGAAACACTTGGACAATTCCACCTTACAAAGTTTCCAGCAGATAACAGGAATTAAATGGCAAAATCTGTTTCCAAACACCACGGTCCTGGAGTGTTTCAACATCCCAAGCACTGAAGATTTTATAGTGAGAGTGCCTCTGAGATGGTGTGGTCATTTGGTCTGAATGTAGACTAGCAAAGTCTGTTGTCTACAGAGAATTGCAGACTGGAACTCATTTTAGGGACAGACCAAGAAAGTGTTACAAAGACACTCTCCAGTCTCGGCTGCAATATCTTGGAGCTCTTGGCCCAGGACTAGATCCAATGGTGGCAACTCTGTCACCTTGGACTGAAAGGCTTTGAGAGTTTGTGGGTTGCAGCAATCAAGGAGAGACATTGAGGAATACAGCTAAAAGCAGCACACATTCATCTACAGTTGTCCTCACTTGTGGCACTTGCAGACGGGGCTGCAGGTCCAAAAGTGGTCTTTGGTCCCATCTAAGGACTCATAATAAGTGACTGTAGTTCATCTGTTGAACTCAATGGGAGGCTCCATCATCAACATCAATTGTTCTTAACACAGAATCGGACTCATGAGCTACAACAGATGAAGCTCTTATTCACATGAAAGTTCAAAAGTACAGTCCAAGTGTCCTGTTACTGCCCTATAGTGCCCCCTGATGGCTGAGTGTAGCACTGCAGTCAGTCTCTGCCTCAGTTTCCTCCTCTCCAGAGTTATTGACTATCCAAAGGTTCATGTGTCCGAGTCCTCTGGCTGGTCACTCTGAGCTCAATCCCTTGGGTAACAAGTCTGAATAAAAGTTTCTCTGGCCTTCAGGGCTTCTCCGAACCCTGCCTTCTAGGTTACCTTTCAGTCTCCGTCTTTCCTTAAAGAGGAGCCCCAGCCCTCCTGCTGTAGCTGGGTAAGTCAAGGAGTTATTAATCTTTCCTTAGGTCAAGGTCCCCAGCTCTCCTGGGTGTAATTTAGCCAGCTATAAAATGTTAGTCTGCTTCTCCTTCAGCTGGCCTGTTTTTCCTCAATTAGCCCTCAAACTTCCACTGTTTGTGTCCATCCTGCTGGGAGGGAGGAGACAGCACATATGGTGGTCCCTTCTCCCAGTTGCTTGGAAGAGAGGGGAGACTTGCCTGTCCACTCTGCAAGTCTCCTGTCCACAGACCTTTAGAGACAGACCTTTAGTGACAACATTTCCTCCCAAGCACCACTTATTCTCAAGCTTCTTCCTTTCCATCAGTATCTCCTAGGTCCTTGTATGTATATTGGACTTTTCAAAATCTTAAAGAGCCCATGCCACATGAGAGGGTTGGACTGACCATTAGGGACCACTACCCTTCAGAGAGCAGAACAACCTGTCACACCATGATTGCATGGACTGTTTGATTCCATTTCAATAAATGGAATCGCTAATGAATTAATCCTCATCAAGCTGGTCATCTGCATGACAGATTTCAGAGCTTCTTCACCCCATTCCTTCTATGGATATAGTACAGCCAGATTGCTACAAATGCCACTATTCTATGGCATAAATATTATGAGGAGGTAAAATAGGCAGATGTAAATAGAAAGGATTGAGTACTTGCTTTCTATAAATGACAGAGATGGAAGCCAAATACAGGCAGGACACTAGAGTTTGAAAAAAGTGAAAAAATGAGGTCAAACTGTTTATTAAAACTCTTAATAGAGATGGGACCACGCCACTAAGTTTGGATCTGAACTGAGGTTTGAACTTTCAAGCCTGAATATGTTACCTAATATTTGCATTTGTGTCACTTTCTCATGTAGACTGCCTCTCAAGCTCCCTTGGGACATAGACATGTTTGTACGATCATTCTCCCACTCCTTCCAATACTTAAGAAACAAAAACTCAATTTTATATTGGGCAATATCGCTTCTGTTAATCACACCCTATATTCAAGCTTTATCATTCAGAAACTATTAAAATATTATCTTGGATCATTTCAGTGATATGTACCAACATGAGGGCTGTGTTTGTACAACAGAAGAGCAGTGAAAGTTTACCTATTAATACAAAACTGCAGAAGGGGGCACATTTCCCTACTGAGTTCTAATGTTGAAAGAGTTCATATTCTTGTTCAAGGTAGGAAAGGCAAGAAAAAGAGAAATCCTAAGCTATTTAAGGACAGCGTCTTTCATGACACTTAACTCTCTTTCATTCCATAGGGCAAAAGCTCTGAAGGTGAAATTCTGAAAGCTGAGCTCACAGTGTGAAAAAGTATAATGCAACTTTCTTTGAGTCAGTGGCATCAAAGATGAAATTAGTAAACTCATTCCTTATGATAATATCCCTATCTTGAGAGATTGTCTTGGGGGACAATTTAAAATTTCTCTGAAGTGAGACTTATTTTTGAAAATAATAGGACAGATCCTCAGCTGATGTAAATCACAGTTCCATTGACTTAAGAACTATACTGATTAACAGCTGAAGATCTTCCCCAGTGTTTACAATTATACTTAAAGTATGCTCAGTAGTGTGACTTGGTATGGTATTGAACATCTAAAATGATTGTTTACATTACAGAAGCACCTCCAGGCTGAAAACAAAATGAATTATTTGTATAACCCTGGTGCCTAGGAGCCCTAATCATGGACCAGGACCCTGTTATGCTAGGTGCTTTTCAAACAGAATCAAAAGATGGTCCTAACTTCAAAGGGGTTGTAAGACAAGAGACAGCAGATGGATACCAACTGATGGGGGAACACAAGCAAACGATATTGGTCAGTATGATAGGCAGTGGTCTTTGCACTCTAGTAGCCTCATTGTGCTAGGCATTGTGTATATAGACAAAGAACGAGCCAGTCACTGGCCTAAAGACTTTACAATCTAAACACACAAAAGCAGGATTCTGATCAACATTTCACCAATGGGGAACTGAGGGACAGAGTATATCAATTTGCCCAAGGTAACAGAGCAAGTCAGTGGAAGTCTGGAATCCAGTCCAGATCTTCTGAATCTGAGTCCAGTACCTTAACCTGATGATTAGCCTTCCTCACTGAGAGGAGGTCTAAGATACAATGCAGTGCACAAAAAGGAACGTGTTGATTTTCTGGCATAGGGATGAAAAAAGCCCCATGTGCTAATGCATTATTTGCTCATGGCAGTGCCTATGAAGCTCCACTACATTCCTTTTTCACTATTCCCTACATCTGGTGCATCTGCACCCTTCTGGGAAATAGGGAAGGGAAATACATTCATTCCTTAGAATGGAGCAAATAAATGTCAATGACCAAAAATGGAATGACCAAAATAGAAAGTTACTGTTAGTGTAAAATGAAAATGTTGTCATAATATTTCACACAATTTTGCTCAAGATACCAACACTTTACAGGATATTTGTCAATTGTGTGTGTGTATAAATATCAATCATGCAAGGAGAAATATTGAGTGATGACAGAAAACCCAAGCTGAAATTGGCCTTATTCACACAAGGGATAATATATTTCGACTAGATGAACAATGTTACAGTGTTCCCCAGAAACATACATGGATATCCTTCAGTATTTGACATCCATGTCTCTCCTTAGCTTTTTGTCTATTTAGCAAATATTTACTCTTCCCATATCACATTTCTCTATTAGGAAAGTGCATCACTGCCTTGGTATAACATATTTTTCTAACCCTGTGCTTGTGTTACTAGGACACCATTTAAGACATGCCTTTTAAGAGAAAATGGTAATGTATGACCTTCTGCACAGGTGTTTTGAAGACAGAAATAGATATTTGCATTGTACCAGTTGCACACATCATCCACGAGTGTGCTGAAACAGCAGAGAATATTCCTTCAACAGCTGTGATGGGACTAGTTATAGAGTAAGGTACAACTAAATGTCAGTAAGGGCAGTAGACTAGGGTTCTTATTGGGTGACTGTCCTATTTCACATTAATATAAATGACATTTTTTCCATAGCTAACCAGTGAATCATAAGATGTTTTTGCACTGATCACAAAGTTCTCAGTGTGGCAATCCATGTCTCAGGAATCCATATTCTTCCTATGCTACTCTTGAATTAATGAAGCAGTCTTCCTTAGCAGTAAGTCTCCTATTGTGCAATGAACATGAAATTTCATTTTCACAGAATCCAAGTATATTGTTTCTAGAGAAATAATAAAGTACATTAATTCCACTTTTGACCAGGGGAAAAATATTTCCAAAAAGACATCTTGAGACTGGAAAAGAGGGCAGCAATGCATGCAGATTTAATACAGTAATACAGAGATAAAAAGATAGTCGCAACTGAGTTTTCCACTTCTGTGCAACAGAAATAGCATTAGAAGCAATATTTTAGGCAGGGGATAGATGTCCTCGATTACAATGGGTCCTCTAAACTTAAAAACATAAGGGGCAGATTTTCTTCCATCTTCACAAGTGGAGAAGAGCAAGAACTGAGAATGTAGCCAGGGGAACTAGTCATGCAGTAAGGAAATAATCAGTGTGTGTAAGGGGAGCAGTATCTGGCCTAAAGGATCCAATCCTTTACTCGTATAAATAATCATTTCAGTGATACTAGTGCAGAGTAGTTCATGGGAATACTCATATATGTAAGGCCCATGCCTGTAAATAAGGGCTTGCAGGACTTTTGGGCCCCTGACAAATTGCCAAATCGACCCCTTCCATCACAAAGTGGGAAATTTGTGACATGTAGTTACCTGTAATGCAGAAGAAAGTTAAAAAAAAAAGATTTGACAGATTTAAGATTTTCATTTTAGACACTGGACTCAATCCTGCCACTCTTTTTTATGCAAACAATCCATCTGACAAGTATAATCCCATTAAAGACAACAGGACTACTTCTCCAAATAATACAACATCTGAGCCCTTTTTGAGTGAAATAATGGCCCTGTCTTAGAAAATTGCTCATTCTCAAAGCAATTAGAAGTGTTCCTGTAATGACAGTGTAGCACTCTAGTACTAAAATACAGTACTTTATATAAAGCAATATCATTTTTCACGATTGTTACTTGAAGTTCTGTGTCAGATTTATATTTTTCCTGCTTGTGTGGAAAGACAGATATATTTACCAAATGATATCAGCTATTATGTCTTAAATTTGACACTATTAAAAGTAACTCATAATAGTGATGAAATGTTTAAGATAAGACCATATTTGTTCTTTTCTTTCTTTAAAGTAGGGCAATTTTCTGTATAATCTTGTGTCAGTTTCTAAATGTACTTAGGCTACATTTTGTTTTAGTGTCAATAGCTATGCTACTATGTTAATGGTACTCTGTTTGTAGATGTGTCTGCGCCATTATGGTCTGATACTGGCCACATTAAAGTCAATGTAAAACTCACACTGATTTAGACTTGTATACATGTAGGGCTGGAAGGGACCTTGAGAAGTCATCTTGTCCATCCCTCCATGAGGGGGCAGGATTAAGTACTTACACCAGCCCAAAGCGGAACAGTTTAGACAAACACCTAAAAGCCTCCAGTGACAGGAATTCCACAGCCTCCGTAGATAGCCTGTTTCAGATCTTAACTATCCTTATAGTTAGAAAGCTTTTTCTAGTATCTAACCTAAATCTCCCTTGCTGACAATTACTTCTTGTCCTGTCCTTGGTAGGGCTTCAATAGAAGCAGGATGATAGTGTGATGGGGTCCCCAGGGTGCAACCTGGACTGTGGGACTGCTGAGACCTCCAAACCCACCAACCTGGGTGACCTCTCACACTGTGATGCTGATCTCAAGCTACAAACCTCTGAGAGGCACTGCACTTACACAGACATCCGCATGCAGGGACACACCCAACTGAGTTAAATGAATGATCTCCCAGCCACTCATGAACCATCAATAGGGAGGCCTCATCCAATTCCCCCTAGCTTCCCAGCCTTCCACCCAAGAACTGTACTGTCTTGCACTGGTCAGAAGCCAGGCCTGTGTAAACTCATTACTCACCACTTTTTCATAGGAAATTGGACAGGCACCAGCCTTTGTAACCTGAACTGAGATTCCTTTAGCTCTTTAACAAAAAAATTTAGGTAAAATATAAAACAGATTGACTACAAAAAGATAGATTTTAAATGATTATAAATAGCAGGCATAGCTAAGAAACAAAAAGAAAAACATAGCCTATTCTAATTTAAACAGACTAAGCAAGATCTGAATCAAGTAATGTCTCACCTGACCAGATGGTACAAGCAGGTTATATTTCCTCTATACACAGACTGGACCACTTTCCAGCCTGGGACCAAAATTCCCCAGTTCAAAGTCTTTTTCTTGCAGACATTCTTCCAGGTGTTGAGACGGGTGGGAGAGGGGAGAGTCCAAGTGATGATGTTCCTGTCTCTCATTATGCTTTCTTTCAGCTTGCTGGAAAGATTTTTGCTGTGATATGGGTTAGTCCACCCCCATCGCACATGTGCCTTTTCCAAGAAATATCTGGGATAGTAGATGGGGTATCGATGAGCCATTAATGCCCATCTGGCTGGTGATAGCTATTCCTTTGTTGTAACTGAAAGGCTGGTTGTGGGTGTTCCCAACCTCACAACATATTTCAGCAATACTTAACCTCACATGTAGGGATAGCACATACAGTCCAACAGGATATTACTGTTCAACAGATTAAGACTTTTAAAACAATAACCTCACAAGGCATACTTTGTGCAAATCATATCATAATTATCTGACAGAGGTGAATATGGGTTTCCAGGGTGCTACTTTGAGATACAGAGTGTCACTGATGCCCTTTACCTGCCTGTGTTTCTAGCAAAAATGCTAGAGTTTCCTTCCTTCCCTCCTGCTTCTTCTTCCGAGAATCATCGTAATCTGTGTGAGCAGCAAGGTGGCAGAGGGTGATTTGGTACTAAAATATCTATAGTAATACTCAGGGGAGAGCTTGTGGTGCCTCACTAAGTCTCCTACTATATGGCCTTTTGGGTGGGTAAAAGTAAATTTGGGAATTTGGCAGGGTCCAAAAAAATTATCCCAGGCAGGCCACCAACAGGCCAAATTTTTCTCTTGGTTACACCTATATAATGTCATTCTTGAAGCTCTCAGATAATGCAAACTCATTTAAGGCAAGAAAAGCAAGTCATGCTGTTTAATCATTTCAGCAAAATTTTAAAGCTGCTTAAAGAAAACACAAAAGGAACTGTTAAAATTTAATATGCAGTGCTTTAGCTTAAAGGGTAGGAGAGGGAGAGAATGAGATGCTTATTCTACAAAAATTGAAAAACTTATCTCTTGTGTCAGAAGAGAACCTTCTAGAAACTCCTGCCAACATTTTATATCAAAAAAATCATCAAATATAACTATCATTTTCTTCATTTCATTTTCCCCCCATATTTTTCATGTTTCTGAACACTTTTTCCAGAAGTAACTAATGGAGTTTGGAGCAGGTCCCAAATGACTTGAAAATCCCACTCTAAGTTCTGAGAGAAAGAAAGGCAAAAATATTGATTTTTAAAATCATACAGTGTCTCAGACAAAGTCTTAAAATTAATGGGAATTGGGTATCCAAGTCCCTTAGGCATCTGAAAATCTCAGTTTTATTATTTCCTTGGGTGCTAGGAACAGATTTGTGTAATCAGGGATTCTAGTGTTCCGTGATAAAAAAACATAATTATCCTATAGAAAACCATAAAAATCCTTTGTTTTCCCGCAATTAAAATTAAATCCAGATCTTTAGTTTCCCTAGCTGCAATATATATAGGCACCAATTGAACACAGTGTTTTATTGATGTACAATAGAACCCACTTTAAGCTCTGGATAATGGATAAATCTGGAGACTCAGATAAATAGGGTCCTACTGTATATATTTTTATTTTTTCACAAAATGTAAAAACTAAAAATACTATGTAAAAATGCAAATTCCATGTTTTCCCACATTTTTCCATGGCAAAGGGATTTCTAGGATCCCTCGTAGTCCTAGAATTGTGTGGCTTTCCCTGGGCCCTGTTATTTGGCTGGGAGAATGGCCATCCTCCTGGTACCTTCACACACATTCTGGCAACAGCAGCAGCAACAGCAGCTAGTTGGGAGAAGATATTGCCCTCTTTGGATAAGCAATAAGGAGCACTACAAAGTACATTGCTTCCCTGAGCTGACGTGCCTGGCAGCATTGCTCAGTGACATTCCACTATCCCTCCTCCCACCCACCCAGCACACCTAACTCATAAGTTCCATAGTAGGGGTCAAGTGTTGCCAACTGTCTCAATTTTGTCACAAGTCTTGTGATATTTAACAGTTTTTTCTGCAGTCCCAGCTCTTGAAATCAGTTGACTGCCTGAGAATCTCAGCTTGCTTTCTTTTTCTAAAGTAACTTTCTAGTGCTCATGGTTGTAGAGAAACTTCAAAATGTGAATCTTACAAAGGCTCATAAACCAGAAAGCAAATATAAAGCACCTAGCATGTATATATGTTTTTTTAATCTCTTGATTTGTTTTAGCCAGTCCTAGGATTTTCAGAATTGGGGCAGTCTGAACCATGATTGTGAATGCTTGTGGTTGGGAATACCAGGGATCACTTGGCTAACCACAGCTAAAACACTCATGGAACATAAAAAAACCCAACAATTTTGGCCACCCTTGGGTAAAGTGGTTATAAAAAAGAATACATATCTTTGGTAATAAGGTTTTGCTTAACTAAAGCTCTACATACATTCTTGAAACATTTCCTGAAACTATATTTTTGTAAACAGTGCATTTGCACATTGGGTTGAGTCAATATACACTAAATGCAGGAAGTGATCCAAAGGACAGAGTCCTGTTACAACACATTTCAAACAATACGTCTTATATTATTGATTCAATCTGTCTGATTTACTGTACAAAGATTGCAAGAATATATACACGGTTTCTTTGGATCTGTCGCTGGCAGGCAGGCAGGAGGGGATGGGAAGATTCTAAGCAGAAGCTCTACAATGAGGCAGAAAGTCTCAGAAAGCGTAGCTGAAGGGCTAATACTGTCTTCCATTATCTAAATGTGTGTGCTCAGTGTTCGAAGATAAAGACTCTTTGTGATTCTTTACCATTTTTCACATGACATGGTGTCAGGAATTGAATAATTTTCAACTGGCATATATAAGAGGTGAAAAATAAGCTGATGTTCAACCTTCCATGAGACATGAATTTATTAAACTCCCAGAATCATCGGAGGGGAAGGAGCATTTCATCAGGAACTGAAGAAACAAAAAATGATGAAGAACACAGAATGATGAAGAACAAATCATCTCATTAAGTTATTCAGTGGGGAGTGAAGATAATATTTATAGATCAAGCACCTTTGCTGAGGAAGGAAATAAGAGGAACTATGGTATCAGTCTTTAAAAACCTTATTAGTATTCCATTCTAAATGGGTATGTAATACACAAACAGGTATGCTTTGACCAGAGAATACAAAAAGCCAGAGAAAGAGTAGAAGCATTTATAAGAGCCATAATCAAAGAAGTGCAATGTGGCTTTGGTATCAGTAAGTAAGGAACATTAAGACATTGTTTAGTAGTTGGGATTTTATACAAGGAATCTTTATATATAGATAGATAATTAATGGCTGAGCTAACTCTGAAACTATTGGTGTAGATGCATGACTGTCTGACCTACTAAAAATGCAGATCATCCAGAAAGAGAGTAGGAGGGAAGTGGCTCAAAAATGAGCAAAGAAAGAATTCCTATGGGCCACAAAGAATCACGTTAAAGATCCTTCTTAGGGGATATTACTTCCCAGGGTAGAAATATGGTTGGTATAAGCAAAGGAGAACACAGGAAACTTGGTCAGTTGAGCTAGTGGAAGCATTTACAGGAATGTAAAGGAAAAATAAAAGGGCACTGAGATTCTGTCAAAGCAGAGAAATTGGTGAGATAACCCACCCAAGAATGAGTGATGCCTGTTTACTGGGATCTGTTTCCAAAAAACAGCATCCATGGACAAGTTGGGGTGCTAATCTCAAGATTGCAAAACTGCTTTTAAGTTTAAAATTGATTCAGGGCTAGCGGTGATGGATTTGTAAGGAGACTTTACTAAAGATGATCCATCGTCCCAAAGTGGATCAGTTTGTAGCCCGGAGGAAAGATCAGTTGCCTGGTTCAGTTCAAAGCCTGTACTAGCTACAAAGGGAAGGTGAGTGTATCTGACACAGTATTTGTGAGTATTTGACTGGCAGTTTCCTCCCAATTTCATGTAATCTTTGAATCTCATCGCTGTTCTGTTTAATCCCTCCTCTAGATCATTAATATTAATGCTAAACAATGCCAGGCCTAACACAGATACTTGCAGTACAAACCTAACTACTTTCTGCTAATTCATTACTCTGCCATTTGTCACAACTCTGTGGTGTATACACCATTTTCCAGTCCAAATATCTATGCCCATATCTAACCCAATTTGGCCTAATTTTGAGTGTGATATGTTATGAGATACTGTGTCAAATGATGGGTAAAATCCTGCTATTTGCCACCTATTACTTTCCTTTATCAATTTTTTATTTCTAATTCTGTCAAAAAGAACAAACACTTACACCTGGCAAGGTCTGTTCTTTGGAGATTTTAGCTGCATATTGTTCAGTTACATTACCAACCTGACATTTAGAACTTTTTCCCCCGTCAATATTTGTTTCATTAGTTCACTGGGGATAGTGGCTATGCTAAGTAGATTGTTTATTTTTATTTTCATTACTTTTAAATTTTCCATGGTTTTTCAAAAATAATTGTCAGTGGTAAAGTATTGGCTAATTCCTTAGGCTGCATCTGATCTGGACTAGCCAATTTGTAAGAGTATTTTCGTGACTGCTTGTCATCAATAGCTAAACCTCCTTTTTATTTCCTTAGCTTGTTGGTCACTCATGGAGCATTTTTTTGCTGCCCTAATATTTTTCCAGAAAGTCCTAAGTGACTCAATGCAGTCTTGGTTGGATGATCATCAGCTGGTGCCTAGAAAAATAAATCCCTACTTATAGTACTGCACAGTTAAGTTCAATGTGTTTGGGATTGCATGGGAAAGGGTAGTTCACTTTCCTTTCCTGGCATTGATTAGATAACCATTGGCCATACCAGTACCTATGTGGTTGTCCTCACCACAATTCTTGAACAATTTTATAGCCCTTTAGTGAGTGGTGATCAGTGGGGAGAGATTTTAAAGTATCCTTCAGAAATGTTAATAATGTTTATTGTAAGCAAAATGGAACAGCAAACCTGCTTCCGACCGATGCCCCATCTCACAAGCCTACCGTACGAGGTTGGGTTCCTTTAGAAACTTGGCTGCACAGCTCGCCATGCTGTTTTAGTCTAGGCTTACTGTGCATTGCAAGCCCAGAGAAAAATATGGGTAAAGTCTGCAAGTTTTATTTTCTGTGAGATCAGTACAGCCTGAATTTCACTCTTGAAGACATTGGAACCATAATTTCAGCCCAGTCTCTGGTAAATTTATTGAAGTTCTAGTTAACACTAAGAATAAAAGAGTCCATAATACTTTTGCTTCAAAGGCAGTTGCTTTGTTGTTTGGTTTGTCCCTAATGACAACACAATTATTCATGGTGTGCTATACTATTTTCCTTATTCAATTCTGTTGGTAGTGTGAGCATGAATGTTTGGTTACATTGAAACCCATACTTGCACTTCTAAATTAACCATTTGACTTTTCAGTTACTTTTGTTCAATTGTTTCACAATTAACTGGTTCAAGGTTTTGAGCAAAAAATTATGTTACTGCTTTAGAATTGAGCTAAGATATGAAAACAAACTTCCTTAATGAATATTGACAGTTATTACTACAAATATACAGACTTAATCTAATAAAGGCTTCAAAAGAAAAAGGCTGGAAAAAAATGCTAGTGGTTTTTAGAACTGAAATTTGCTATTTTTCTGCAGTCAGAGCTTGAATTGCGGGACGTAAAAACATCCGAAGGTGAAGTTAATAAAGTGTCTACACTTTTAGAATTACGCTGCTACAATTGCTGTTGTCTGATTCCAAAGGTGAGTTTGGATAACTTATCAGAAATCCCTCAAACAAAAGTCTCCTTTCTTGTTATGGATTCAATGTATGGAACAAACATGCAAATGATCAGCGTGACACCTCCGGAATAGGCACGAAAGGACTGAGTATGCATTAGTAGTTAGTGGGAAACCAAACATATAAAGATGATTTAAGAAATGTCAGCCTTGTGCTTTTTGATATTGTCCAGGCATGAGAGCTTATATTGCTCCTTCTGCATATCTGTCCATCTAGCTGCCTCTGTTATTCATCCCTGTCTCCTGTTCTGCAGATGAACAGGAAACAGTTTGCTCTGCAGTCGAGGTCATGTATTAAACTAACCTGAGCATAATTTATGGTACTTGCCATGTTTGCCAATCTACAGGCATTGCTGACACCTCCCAGTTCAATATGCTTCAATGTATTTTCAACTATTTACTGTAGCTTGCATGCCTACCATTAAAATGGATAGCAAATACATTAGCCAGGATAACAAAATAAGACTATATTCTGTAAGTGCTAGTACACTATATGAAATATAGCGTACTAGCTGAATTTACAAGTAAAAATAAAATGGCTGTGCTAAGAGACAGTTTCTTTAAATCATTTATTAAATACATTCGATGAATGAGGATTTATTATTTCAATGGTTTTATTTTCTTTATTGGAAATATATTGCAAGTCTAAAGCTGAAGTAACATACAGTGCAGAGAGGAGAAATATAAAAGAATTAAATTGGAGCACATTACAGCTGTGCTATCAATTTATCTTAGGCAAGTCCTTACATTTCAAACCCAGCAACAACAGAATGGTCATGCTGATCCACAACAGAAAACACTAATGGGAAGTTCAGCTGAAACAATTGTGGCATGTTAGCACAAACTTCACAAAATGAGAATCCAAAAAGATAGTGGAGTTTAAAGGATTATGGGGCTGGCTCACCACTGTAAAACTGCAGGTTTCAGAGTAGCAGCCGTGTTAGTCTGTATCCGTAAAAAGAAAAGGAGTATTTGTGGTACCTTAGAGACTAACAAATTTATTTGAGCATAAGCTTTCGTGAGCTACAGCTCACTTCATCGGATGCATTCACTGGAAAATACAGTGGGGAGATTTATATACATAGAGAACATGAAACAATGGGTGTTACCATACACACTGTAACGAGAGTGATCACTTAAGGTGAACTATTACCAGCAGGAGAGCGGGGGGAGGAAAAAACTTTTTGTAGTGATAATCAAGGTGGGCCAATTCCAGGAGTTGGCTATGTAGACTCCCTCTTCAGGCCCTACGCTACCAGCACTCCCAGCTATCTTCGAGACACCACTGACTTCCTGAGGAAACTACAATCCATCGATGATCTTCCTGAAAACACCATCCTGGCCACTATGGGTGTAGAAGCCCTATGCACCAACATTCCACACAAAGATAGACTACAAGCCGTCAAGAACACTATCCCCAATAATGTCATGGCAAACCTGGTGGCTGAACTTTGTGACTTTGTCCTCACCCATAACTATTTCACATTTGGGGACAATGTATACCTTCAAATCAGCGGCACTGCCATGGGTACCCGCATGGCCCCACAGTATGCCAACATTTTTATGACTGACTTAGAACAACTCTTCCTCAGCTCTCGTCCCCTAATGCCCCTATTCTACTTGCGCTACATTGATGACATCTTCATCATCTGGACCCATGCAAAAGAAGCCCTTGAGGAATTCCACCATGATTTCAACAATTTCCGTCCCACCATCAACCTCAGCCTGGACCAGTCCACACAAGAGATCCACTTTCTGGACACTACGGTGCTAATAAGCGATGGTCACATAAACACCACCCTATACCGGAAACCTACTGACCGCTATTCCTACCTACATGCCTTCAGCTTTCATCCAGACCACATCACACGATCCATCGTCTACAGCCAAGCTCTACGATACAACCGCATTTGCTCCAACCCCTCAGACAGAGACAAACACCTACAAGATCTCTATCAAGCATTCTTACAACTACAATACCCACCTGCTGAAGTGAAGAAACAGATTGACAGAGCCAGAAGAGTACCCAGAAGTCACCTACTGCAGGACAGGCCCAACAAAGAAAATAACAGAACGCCACTAGCCGTCACCTTCAGCCCCCAACTAAAACCTCTCCAATGCACCATCAAGGATCTACAACCTATCCTGAAGGACGACCCATCACTCTCACAGATCTTGGGAGACAGGCCAGTCCTTGCTTACAGACAGCCCCCCAACCTGAAGCAAATACTCACCAGCAACCACATACCACACAACAGAACCACTAACGCAGGAACCTAGCCTTGCAACAAAGCCTGTTGCCAACTGTGTCCACATATCTATTCAGGGGACACCATCATAGGGCCTAATCACATCAGCCACACTATCAGAGGCTCGTTCACCTGCACATCTACCAATGTGATATATGCCATCATGTGCCAGCAATGCCCCTCTGCCATGTACATTGGTCAAACTGGACAGTCTCTACGTAAAAGAATAAATGGACACAAATCAGACGTCAAGAACTATAACATTCAAAAACCAGTCGGAGAACATTTCAATCTCTTTGGTCACTCGATTACAGACCTAAAAGTTGCAATTCTTCAACAAAAGAACTTCAAAACAGACTCCAAGGAGAGACTGCTGAATTGGAATTAATTTACAAACTGGATACAATTAACTTAGGCTTGAATAAAGACTGGGAGTGGATGGGTCACTACACAAAGTAAAACTATTTCCCCATGTTTATTCCCCCCACCCTCCACTGTTACTCAGACGTTCTTGTCAACTGCTGGAAATGCCCCACCTTGATCATCACTACAAAAAGTCCTGCTGGTAATACCTGACCTTAAGTGATTACTCTGGTTACAGTGTGTATGGTAACACCCGTTGTTTCATGTTTTCTATGTATATAAATCTCCCCACTGTATTTTTCACTGAATGCATCCGATGAAGTGAGCTGTAGCTCACAAAAGCTTATACTCAAATAAATCGGTTAGTCTCTAAGGTGCCAAAAGTACTCCTTTTCTTTTTTTGTAAAACTGCAGTAACTCAGTGGTGGATTAGGCCCTTCAATAAAGTAGGTTATGTCAGTTAGCCAAATACTATGCAGTAAGCCAAATTCAAGAAACCTACACAAGAATTCTGCTCCAGGAAGGAAAATTGCACATGGTTCTCTAAGGTTCAGTGAACATTGTGCTGTAAGGACACTATAAAAGGGGCTTCACAAGAATTAACATTAGCTTCCCACAGCAAGCTTCCAATGCAAACTCTAAAAGAAAGCAAGCCGATGCACAAGGTAGACTAGAAGTGTGGGCCATAGTGCTAAGTGAATACTGCAGTTTCCCAGAAATGTTATTGCAAATAGAGGAATTCTGCTGCTATTGTTTTTGCTCACTTTCCCTGTCTTTCTGTGCTCATCTTTTGAGTTTTCTAGCTAAGAAGTTAGGTAATACTTGCAGACATATTCACAGAGATTCTGTGATGTTTAAATTGAAAGCAAATGTTACAGAATATGTTTGAAAAGTGATTTTGAACCTGACTTTGAATGTTTGTGGGCAGAGACTTGTTATCAGTGAGTATTCACATTGGAAACCTGACCCTCTATCACAAGCTTCAGTACTCACTGCTGGGGTACCTCTTTGTGGCTCATCGGGGATTAGCTCACAACCAGTCCGATGCCCCTCCTTTGGTTTCTCATCCCATGGCCTTGCTCTCTCGCTCTCTCTGGAGTCAGGTAGCTCCCTCTTCATCACTCAGCCCTGGTCTACACTAGCACTTTAGGTCGAATTTAGCAGCGTTAAATCGATGTAAACCTGCACCCGTCCACACGATGAAGCCCTTTTTTCGACGTAAAGGGCTCTTAAAATTGATTTCCTTACTCCACCCCTAACAAGTGGATTAGCGCTTAAATTGGCCTTGCCAGGTCGAATTTGGGGTACTGTGGACACAATTCGATGGTATTGGCCTCTGGGAGCTATCCCAGAGGGCTCTATTGTGACCGCTCTGGACAGCACTCTCAACTCAGATGCACTGGCCAGGTAGACAGGAAAAGAACCGCAAACTTTTGAATCTCATTTCCGGAGACTGCGGGAACTGAGGGATAGCTACCCACAGTGCAACACTCTGGAAGTCGACACTTGCCTCGGTACGGTGGAAGCACTCCGCCGAGTTAATGCACTTAATGCACTTAGAGCATTTTCTGTGGGGACACACACACTCGAATATATAAAACTGATTTCTAAAAAAATGACTTCTATAAATTCGACCTAATTTCGTAGTGTAGACATACCCTCAGGGTGCTCCCTCTTCAGGGTTTCGCCCTCCAGCCCGCTCACCAGAGGTCTCCCATTCCAGGGTATCACACCTCCACTGGATGACTGTGTTAGGCAGTCTTCCCATCCACTGCCTACTCCTATGCCACTGCCCCAGGGGCTGGCAGGGGGACCTGGGCGCGCCCACGACTCCAGCTTCCAGCCTGGGGATCCTACATCCAGCAACCAAGGTCTGCATACTGTCCCAAACCATGCTGCTGTCCCCCCGGACTACTTCCTACTTCACCTCTGTCAGGCGCCTTCTCTACCCACATCTGGGTACACCCTTCCCTGGATCCCAGGGCTTCTATTTCCCCCTGGTTTCCTCCTTTCCCTCTCTCAGCCCAAAGTGTGGCTTCAGGCCTTCTGTACTGCAGCCCCCTTCTTACACATGACTTTCTGATTTTACAGCAGCTCAGACTGCCCCTGCCCAGCTGGGATTCATTATCACTTAAAGCTTATCAACCCTGACTCTTTTCCAGGTGTAGCCTGTCACAGGGTTAACTGGTCCTTTTTACCCACTCAGGCCTTGTGTGGGGTAGGCACCCATCACATACCCCACCCCCATAAGGAAACAAACATACTGTGTGATCTCTAAACCATGTTTTCTACTCTTGTAAAGGGGCACAGCTCTATTGACTTCAGTGGGGTTTGACCATGTATATTAGCCAACAACTTGACCCTATGTGTCTAAACAAAATTTCTCAATGATTCAATTAGAATATTGGCTACTTGCAATGAACTATTTTGTCTTGGCCATCAACAAAACAAGAATTGTTTGTAGAAATTATCTGACAAATAATTTTGAATCAATAAATTTGAGAAAAATCAGACTCTTTTCCTAGACAACTTGTGAATAGAAAAATAGAGTTTAATCCACCAAATATATGATTCATTACAAATTATTCCCTTAGGTGGAGTTGGAATATCTCAATATTGTTCCCAAAAGTTGACCTGAATTTGAGATGGAAAAAATGTCTTGGGAGAAAGCATAGGCTTTGAAGAACTGAGAAGAGAATAATTCAACAGGAATATACCATTGAGGCATCAAAATCAAATTAATCAAAAACTTGGCGGCTGAAAAAGCTAGAATTGTCCATGTAATGGTCTCCGTTCATGAAGGAGTCATCATAGGTGAAAAATTCTTAAAGCATGTAATCAGAAATTGTTGAGCTGGAAGCATGTTGCACTCTCAATCAAATAGTTGCATCAAGTTTCAGTCTGCACCTCCAAATCTTTTATTATTTATTTTATTGTAGGCTGTTAGCATGGCCAATATTCAAATCTTCAAACAAGGGAGGCCATTGCAAATAGTGCAAACAGGGGTAGTCCTACTAGGAGACACTGAACCACACTTCCATCAAGTCAACTGGCATTTTACGCTTTGACTGCACTTCATAGTGTATTTCTTTTACTGGTGTTGCATTGTTGGTGAGTGGATAAAGGCCAGTATTTTGGCTTAAGGCCTTCCTCAGGGAGGCTGGCATTTATCTAAGTGATGACAATACAACACCTGTGAAAAGAAGAAAAGAGAAGTAAAAATGTCTTTTCTTCATGAGGTAGTGCAATGCAATGAAAATACTTTGAAGATCAGCTGCAATTAAGCTTTTATCTTTACTGAGAGAGGAGCTTTCTGGGGTTTGAATGGATTCTAATTTGTTATCCTTTATGTAGTCTGTGTATAATAGCTGCAGAAAAACCTGATAAATGATGACAGCTCATTGCTTTCTCCTCTCTGTAAGTATTTATTTCCCTCCCCCACCTCCCATCACCATACTATCCAAGCACCTTTACTGACAAGTATCATTGATATACCCTTAGTTGGAAACAATAGCATCATCTCTCCTAAGTGAACGTGGAGCAGAACATGTATTAGTGCAGGGATCGGCAACCTTTGGCACGCAGCTCATCAGGGAGATCCGCTGGTGAGCCGGGACGGTTTGTTTACCTGCAGCGTCCGCAGGTTCGGCCAACTGCAGATCCCGCAGTTCACCGTTCTAAGCCAATGGGGACTGAGGGAAGTGGCGGCCAGCATATCCCTTGGCCCACGCTGCTTCCCGCAGCCCCCACTGGCCTGGAACGGCGAACCACAGCCAGTAGCAGCTGCGATTGGCTGGACCTGCGGACGCTGCAGGTAAACAAATTGTCCCGGGCCATCAGCAGATTTCCCTGATGGGCCACATGCCAAAGGTTGCAGATCCCTGATAGACAGTATTGCATTTGAAGGAGAGACTCCTTCACTTTTAGTGGTCTAACCCTGATATTGAAGCAAGCTAGATGTTTGCTTTAATTAAAATAACGTAATTTTAACAATGGGAAAATGGGATCAAATTCAGAAGCCCATCATTCATGGAGTTCCAATTGATTTCACTAGAAGTTTCATATATGGAAAGTTTGCAGGGTCAAGCTATTGGTTTATAATGGGTAACATTTTCATTTCTTCCCCCTCTATCCACTTGTAAAAAGCAAAGGTGAATGAATTGTGTCACTGTGTTCTCTTATATTAAACAGAAACACTGTTGAATTTTTCTACTGAAGGATTGTAGCCGGAAAGTAACTGTTTCAGAACATAAAGCCCTCATGTGAAATCCCAATGTAGTGTGAGATTTTTGAGACCACTTCCAAAAGTAAAAAACCACGATACTGCAGAAGTTGGTGTTAATGGTTTCTGCTTCGACACTATGAATAATGATTCCAAATGTGATGAAAGCCTTGTGAGGTGATGACTGTCAAGCTCTGAAATACTTAATTAAAATAGGATGCTCTCTCATGAACATTCTCCAGAACCTGATATGAGACACATGGACACAGAAAAGATATGCAGTTTGAAGCCAACTTATGGAAGAAGAGGATAAGACTAGGAATTAATAGAAGGAAAAGCATAAGCTCTGTCTGCAGGAGATAATAAAGCTACATTTCCACATAGCAGGATAGTTTATTACTTAAACAGTATGTACAAATTCTAAACATGAAAATACCGAGTAACAGAATATCATACTCTATTTACAATTACATTTGTTTTTTACAAAATGTTTTTACAAGAAGCATTTTTGCTCTAAATAACATGACAGACACACACATACACAAAAATCAACCTTTCTGTATTACATACATAAATAAATATTGACTTTAAATGACAGTTATAGGAACATAATTTCTACAGCCAATTTGGGCAACAGATAAGTAGTTCTGTCATCTCTGCATTACAATATAATTAAGTAAAAAGGAAAAATTATTTCACATATAGACCTCTGTTAATTACTTTGTAAATTGTACCTTACTAATATATTCAGTAGAGGTAAGACAGTCATTACACTTCATGCCTATAACTGAACAATGAGTTTGGGCATGCAAAACCATATATAACCACCATCCACATCTGCAGGTATTCATTTACATTTTTAAATAAAGTTTTTAGTTATTTATTTAAACTACATGCAACAGCTTATTACCATCAGATTCCAGGTTACAATGCACAAGTTTGCATAACAGTATTTATAGTAATTGATGTTCACATGTACTGATAAAAATGTCAGAATATACTTGGCATACAGGGAAAGAAAAGGAATTAATAAATATGTCACTATCACAGCTACCTTTACAGATACATAGGGCAAAAATAAATTTTCTAAGAGTGTTGTACAAGGGATTTAAAACAGTCTGGGCCTTATCCTATGTTCTTTAAGGCGCTGATTTAGGACAGCACTTAAGGGAGTGCTTAAATCCATTCCTATTCAAGACAGAAATTAAGCACATGTTTAATTTAAACATGTGCTTATGTCCTATTAACATCAATGCAGTTAAACATGTGCTTAAGTTCTGTCCTGAATAGCAATGCTTTCCTGAAGCAGGACCTCTATATCCAGAACTCTGATTGATTTCAGTGAGAGTCTTGAGTAGGAAAGGAATTCAGATTAGGCCCATGGAGTATTTCAGCCTCAATCCTGCTTCCACTGAAGGCAATAGTAAAATTTCCATTTGCATTAATGGTGCAAGAACAGACCAGTGTTTCTTTGATTTTGTGCGTGATCTTGCAAGGTACTAGTGCCACCTGTGAGTTGCTGCATTATGCCCTCAACTCCAGATGAATGCTATGAAAGTTGAGGGTGTTTAGTATCTTGCAGTTCAGCCCTTTCATTTGTAAGAAGTTCTTGTCTCCTTCAGCCATATTCCCAGTAACACCACCTGGCACCCTATTAGTATGGTACAACTTTTCTCCTTTTAAGTTTTAAGACAGAAATATTTTCTAGTTCTTGATCTGCTCTATCAAAAGTTAACTGCCATAAGAAAAAAAATTCTCATTCTTAAACAGTATTCAATATAAAAACTAGTTTCAAATGCATAAAAAATGTTAGAGCAAAAATGGAATAATCCTATAATTTTCCATTAGCAAACAAAATATATGACATCCAGGATTTAACTGATAAATCAATCAGAATAGTATGCTAAGTAAGTTAGTAATATATGGGTGTAAAAGTGCAGCGTACCTAGAAATATCCCATTATCCATATTTGATCTTTATTACTGAGAAACTGAGAAAAACTGAGAAAAAAAAAATCTTTAACTAAAAATCTCAAGTAGTGATTTCAAACTCCATTGCTGAATGCAATGTTAGCATGATTTAGGCTAGTCAAATAGGTGAACTGTAATATACCCTGTGCAATTCAGTAAATGAGGATTTATGAATTAGACACAAAGACCCACATCCTCAAGGTACTGAGGTGCCTAACTCCAACTGGATCTAGGCATAAAAGTCTTCAAATATATGATGTTAAATTCAAATAATTATATGAAAAGGGCTGGTATTTAAAAACAAAGAAGATATAATCTAATGCCTCATTTGTTGATGGTTTGGTTGACTCTTATAATTTCAGGATCATTTATTCCCATGAAATTTCTATAGCTGAATGTTGAGTTGAGGAACTGATTATTAAAGAGCAAGATTAAAGTCTTAATCTGTTTATAAATTATAATCTGTTCATTACACTCCCATGCCCTTCACCTTTATCTCCAAGATATAAAGAGTCAAATCCTACTGGCCTTACTCAGGCAAAATTCAATAGCAGTTCTTCAATGACAGTTTTGCCTGAGTTCGGCTGATTGGTCCTATAATAAATAATTTATCTTTATATAAATATATAAAAACCTCCAGACTATTTTATAAATATTTTAATGAACTTTAGTCTCCTCCTGAAACATCCAATTAAGAAAAATTAACAAATCTAGCAAGCAGCTCAAACCATTTTGAGGAATATGGCATTCCACTCAATAATCAAGACCTATCATATAATAATCAAGAGCTGTTAATTTGCCAATTTCTATCTTCTTGAATCCAAGGTTTGTCATAGACGTTGGATTTCAAAAAGACAGAGACACAAATTCTGCACTCAGTTGCATCGATGTGAATTCAGCATAACTTTGTTAACATCAATCAATTTATTCTAGATTTATTCCAGCATTACTGAGAAGAGAGTCTGGCCAAAAAGTTTAGGCTGAAGTTTTCAGAGAAGCCTAGGGGAATTAGGTGCCACAATCTAACTCCCATAGCACTTTCCTAGCCTTACTTATGTCCTATGTAATTTAAATGTATAAGTGGTGCCAGGCATGGGTCCTATTCAAATTGCATAGACTTAGTAATTTATGTCTGAAGACCTGTGTACCTAGATGCATGTCAGATTTCAGCTGGGTGAAAATAGTTGACCTTCTGTCAGTTCCAGTTCCCTTCAAAGCTTGCTCACATTATGTAATAGGGAAGAGAAGTTGTGGTATGTGGGGTGGGTTTCTTTTTTCATTTGTTTGTTTTTTTGTAGTTCCAAAGTATGAACAGCTCTTAATACCTCGTAAGGTAACTATCCAAGGCCCAAGACTTGTACCCTAAAGACAGCTTTGTGAAGTTACTTGCTCCATGGGTGCATAAATCAAAAAGGTACCAGGAAAAATAAAAAGAGAATGGTAGAATTAATGCAATAATCTGAGTTATATATAAAAATATTCAAATGGTGGAAAAACTGAAGGAACAAACTAGTCAGAAATTGCAATGGGGCTCTTGACTCTTGGTATCGTCAGCCTGGTCAAACCTTTTCAATACAGATGATCTGTATTTGAATTTCTTCTGTGCTATGCTATACTGAGCATAACCATGCTCTTTCAATTTCAAGCACAGATATGTTTATCTTTTTATGTGGTGTTCTTCAGAATATTTATTGTTGTTGTGACAAGGAGTATTTCCCCTTCTTAGGGTATCTCAGGAAAAAGTCAAGTACAGAAACTTTATCTTTAGTCAGATTTGGGTTCGTTTTTGTGGTGCTTGTTGTTGGGGGATTCCATGAAGGTATTTGTGAATTTCAAGTTACAGAAAGCTTGAGATGTATTATCCTCATTTAAAGATGGGTAATGGAATTTACACATGAGAATGCACAGACAGCAATTTTTTGGACAAGAGGTTGCGTCATCAGGATTATTTGCATGGTCACAGTGTGTAGAGAGAAATTTCCCATCATTCTGATTATAAATCCAAGCAGTTTCTCTTTACTATTAAAGACTGTCTCTCTGTGTGGCAAATTACTCTGTCTGTTTACATTGCACAATAAGGTCATCTGCATTCCCTTATGGTTAAAAAACAGGGTAACCTTCATGCCTGAATTTGAAAAATGCATTCAAATAAATTACAAGCCAATGACTTCCAGACATCAATGTATTGTCACTTAATTCTATGAGCGGAGTACCATGTAGCCAGCCAGCCAGCCATTCTGCTGTTCAAAAGATCCTCGGGGAAAATAGATATGCACATCAAAAAGCCAAAGAAACCCCAAAGTAACATAACATGTGCCTTGGAATGTTCATGTCTAAAATGTGAACATTCACTATTTAGTTCTCTAACAGGGAAAATACAGGGTTCCCTTCAAAATATTTAAAAAAAAAAAATGGGGGAGATTTTCAAAGGCATGTGTCCAGCTACTACAGAACGTCAATGGAAGTCAGGCACCAACTGCCATTTGTGCATTTGAAAATTTCCCTTGTTAACACATTTTGTTAAGGAGAGAGCTTCATGGTACCATTTCCACACAAAATATAGATATATTACTAAAGAAATACATCAGCTAGTATGATCTACTTTTTTTGTTGCTAAGTTAATAGTAGTTTCCATTGCAGACTGAACTGTGTGTATCTACTATTGCTACTTATTTGGTTGTGCACTTATTTTAGGTAAATGGAGATCTCCTTTAATGGCAAACTGCATTTACTGTATAGGCTTAGCTGACATAAATTGGCTCAGCTCCACTGAGTTCAAGTGACAGATGCTAATTTACCCCAGCTGAAGATCTGGCCTCTGGCTTTCAAAGCTATGTATATATAAAAGAACAATGTCTCAGATATTGTTATAAAGATTAGCAAAACAAAACCCTCTGCTATTCACTGCACCCTTTCAATCTACTTTAAACCTAGGAAATAAAATGTTATTACAACAAACATACATTTGATTTTTCTCAGATGTGTTGAATTGGATGCAATCTTCACTTAGCAGAATAGGGGTGGTACTGTCAGGATAGTTGCTGTACATTTCATCCTGGCATTGGTACAAATACTATTCTTCATGTTTAAACTATGTAGAAGTAGTTACAAATCATACAGGATGATAACTTCCACTGGAAAAAAACGATTTATTGTTCCTACAGATGTGCATTTTTCTGGTCTTCTTGTGAGAGCTCAGTTTTTCTCTCAGTGATTTGTTTAATCATGTGAAGCAGTCTAGTATTTTTCTGGGGGTGGCTTGTAGTGATGTGGATGGTGTTGTTTCAGATGAGGCCCTAAGTAAAGAAGAAAGGGAATTCACCTTTGCTGTATAGACGATAAAATAATTAGGCCCTCATCACCGTAGTATTTGAGAACCTCCCAATCTTTAACGTTTTTATCCCCACAACCCCTCTATAAGGCAGGGCCGTGCTGTTAGCCCCCTTTTACAAGGCAGAGAACTGAAGGACCAGGTGACTTACACAGAATGTCTGCAGAAGAGCAAGACTAGAAGTGGAGTCTCTTACAGCCCAGTTTGCCACTGGACCATCCATCCTTTCAGTGGAGTAATTGCACACAAGGCCCTGAACCTGCAAAACACTCTCCCTGTGCTGACACATGCTCACGCACAGTTCATATGACTTCAGTGGAATTCTGCAAGGGTGGAAGGATCCAAGCAGGTCAATTATTTTGTCGGATCAGGACTAATTTCTTAGATATTTCTTGGGTTCCCATAAAATTAAGCTGCCTTATTCTAAATGCTTAGAAAATAGCATTTTGTTGTAAGCAGCCTCTTAAAATCTAACTGCATTAAACTGCAGGCAAAAATAAATATAGGTGGCATTTATTGTCTAATGAGTAACATAATTTGCCTTTTTTGTTTATATTGTACAATCAATTTACAATATTAACTGAAATAATGTGCAATGGCTTGGGGTCATAGTCTTTGTGGGGGAGAAGAAAATAACCACAGTTCATATATTACTATGTAAACTTCAGTTGAAATCAGTGGCAAATACTCTACAACTCAGGGCTTTGACTGGAAACATTGATAAGAACTAATTATGCACCTCTTAAGTGTTGCATATAGGTCATCAGAAAGCCAGGACACGGTACAGGCTTTGGATCACTTCTAATCTAGTCTGGATTTCAAGATAACCAAGAAGTCAGATACTCTGTATTCTAAACCTTTGATTGCTGTAGAACCCTTAATTCCTAAATTCAGCCAGTGATTTATTACTTGCATTTCTCTCTACAGCACCTCTGTATCCCAGATTTCTTATCCATAGATTTCTCACAAAGCAATGCACTGGTTGTGCCACATGTGTAGTTTCTTCGCTACAATACTTTGCAATGGCCTCGACATGACCCTGAGGTAATATCACCAGATCACTTAAACTACCTTTTTGCAGTTTCCCCCCTCCCCCCGAAAGAAAGAAAGAAAGAAAGAAAGAAAGAAAGAAAGAAAGAAAGAAAGAGAGGATTTAACAGGTTTTGGAGACTGATAATCTGAGCTACCATTTTAGCCTATAATACCAAATAGGCAGATTGTTTGTTTTTAACCTGAACCAATATTTGTGTAACTGAGCATTCGATATCATAACAGAGCATTTACCAATGTCCCTTGGTTAGCAGTTTGTGGCTCTGAATTTTTTTTAAGCCATTGTTTGTAGTAAACCTTGTTCAAATTTGCAGTGTTACATTAGAGGGAAGAAAGTGATTATGAGAAACACTAGCATTATTTACGCGCTAAATATTCTAAAATTATTGGGTTCACTTTCCTTTTACATGTATTTATATATGGGGGAAATACAACAAAAACTGTGCAGTAAATATACAGTGGATGCAATTAAGAAGTTCATTCTGGTTTCAGAGCCATTAAATGTTCCAGCAGGATTCTCCATTTTAGTTATAGGGAATATCCCTGGAATCCATAATATCTCTAAAAACAGAACAGTTTAAGACTACTCACTGTATAAAGGGTTAGAGCAGTAGAACCCCAGGACTTTGTTTTAATTGTTGTGGTAGACAATGTTTTAAGTGCCTTTCTCTGCATATACACTAGTCCAAATACTTTTATGTCAGGTCACAACACTTACTGTGGGATGAAGATGGCAGCAGATCAGGTGTTCGGAAAGATTTTATTGTAGCTGGCCCCTCCCCGCCTGTTGTCAGCACTTGCACTTCTAATCGGTAAAGCGTTGATGGCCTCAAGTTGGGGACAGTCAGCACATAATGATCCTAAAAATGTATGAATGGAATAAATTCTTATGTCTACCAGAAATAATAGACAATTGCTCCATCCGGAAATTGTACATTAAGTAGTTACTTTTTTTCTCACATACATACTTTTTTAAAAACCGTGTTGCAATTCCCACAGCTTGTTTTCTTAAGGTTTTATATTAAAGATTTTGTACATTTATTACTTAGTTCACTACTCTTTTGGTTTGGTTAGCATATTCCTAAAGAGTTGGTATCAAAAAATACTTGACAGAGCAAGAATTGGAAATAAAGCCATTTCTCAGGCCTGGTCTACACTTAGATCTTAGGTCAACCTAGCTACATTCATACCAATGAGAGAGGTAGTTAAGCCAACCGTGACCCTAGTGTAGACACAGCTAGGTCAATGGAAGAACCCTTTGTCACTGTAATAAGAGTCAGTGCTACCGTGGATCAGCTGCAGCCCTGAAGCTGTAATGTTTCTAGTGTAAACATATCCGTTGAGTTCACCTATAGGATATTTCCCCCCCTTTCCCTTAAAATACAGCTTTCCCTATAGTTAAGATTTCACTTGTACATTTTGTGATTCCACTTCCAGATACTTCCAACTTCAATTTTCTAGTCGGTTTCCTGAAATTAAAGTGTCAGTGTCATGAATGGAGTTTATTTCTAGGTTTTATTTTTTTTTCAGTTAACAAGTACATTGTACGTCTCATAAAATATTTTATAGAAGCCAATGTCTGACTTTAGTTGCCATTGATTTGTAAACTCATGCCCTTTTTGAGTCAAGGGCAAGAGCCTCAGCTGGTGAAAATTAGTATAGATCCACTCAGCTACCCAGACTAATGATCTGGCCCCTAAATTTTAATCCCATCTTTGAAGTGGTGAGAGTTGGAATATTAATTAACCCTGGGCCAGACTTTTTACTGCTTTGCCGCTTGTATGATCATTTACAGCCAGACAAATAAGTGCAGATTAGGTGTAAAATGAGAATGCACACTTGTAAATGACTCAAGGAAATACAATGAAGAAATCAGACCTTCAATTCAACTTCTTCCCAAGTTAGTTTGGCTGCTGAATCACCAGACAGCCATCCATCGGACTAGTCCTACCACTGGACTAGTGGCATTAAACTAAGATCTGTGGAACCAAACACTGCACAAACACAAAGTAAGCTCCACCTGACAGCTACACCTAGCATTCCAGGAACTGGCACAGAAATTTCTTCTGGCAGGCAACAGACAGAGCATTTAAAATGTACTCAGCACACTTGTCCTGATCTAGCTCACTGAAGTCAATGTAAAGACCACTGTCTTTCTTGGGCTTTGGATCAGGCCCTAGGTGCTTAGTAGCAATCTCTGCCTCTGGTGGAGTTGGCAACACCTCTTGAATATCCTCCCTCCTGCCTGCTGCTGCTGCTACCATGGGAGGAACTGAAGCCAGCAAAGGAGCCCTTGCAAAGAAAAGGGGGAACAGTGCAAGTTAAGTCTTCTCCCACTTTATATGAGGAGAGATCTAGTTCTATTTTGAATTGCCATTATTTAACTGTTCCTGTAAGGGGGGCAGGGATCCCCTCAAGTCCCCGCCAGACCCTGCTTCAGGTCCTTGCAATGCCTTTCTCTCACCTCCTGAGAGATGTCCAAGGGGCTTCTTGGAGCAAACAAACTAAAGAAAAGTTCCCTCCCTTCTTTCTTCCCTTCTGGGAGAGGGGAGTCTGTGGGAAATTAAAGAGAAGGGAGGGTGACCTTGATCTCAGTCAGTCTTCCAGAGTCAGCCCTTTCAGCTTAGTCTAAACAGGGTCCACCTACAGCCCCTCCATGGGGCATGCTGCTCTGAGGCTGGGTTGCATAGCTTCAGGAGCAATGAGGCTTGTTGATATCTCCCTCTCAGCTGGGCAGCCTTTTTCCTCTTCCCCCAACCCTTCCTGA
This sequence comes from Chelonia mydas, assembly GCF_015237465.2. NCBI lineage: Eukaryota > Metazoa > Chordata > Testudines > Cheloniidae > Chelonia > Chelonia mydas. The sequence goes on from NC_057849.1 coordinate 128,888,134, forward strand.
GGCAGCGTTTCCCTTTTAAGCTCCTCCCTCCCTTTTAAGCTCCTCCCTCCCTTTCCCCGCCCACTCCAGCAGAACAAGTCTCACAGTTGCATCTTGTTAGTGTTGAACAGGCCCTGAGAAACTTGTTAGTCCCCTCTCTGTTAGTGTGAGGATGTGTCCCTTTATACCTTGGTACACATTTGCAGAAAAGGGAGAAGAGCTTTATTTTCCATGAAGCATATATCCAGATGGAGCAGAGAGAAGGTTAATACAAAGGAGAGAGAAATTATCTTGCATTCAGGGTAACCCCACTACGTTTCTCATCCTGGAGAACAAAGAATTAACAAATGCTTACTATCCTGTGAACAGAGCAGCCTGATCATCAAAAGAAAAATATCTTCTGCTGCCTAGACAATCTTTGCCTTCATTAAGGCATATCTCAAATATGGTTGCTAATTTGACAATCACACACGTTACAACGTTTGATGTGTCATCAAGATGAGCAGTTGTACTGGACATGTATCCCAAACAAGGGGGAAAAGTGAACCCATTTCCTGCTCAGACACATATGCAGAACCAGAGAAAGCAATGGTGCCTGGCAGCTAAATCATGACTAAAAATACAAAATTAGCCATGCACACAAACATGCAATGCCCCCAGCAATGAAAAGAAAACAAACTTACCGCTGGCAGTATCTGTGATTGGGAAATGATGCTGTTGGGTAAGCTGTTTTGTCTGCTCTCTGTAGTAACCTCTGCCCAGGTGACTTGAAACCCTGTCATGGGCTGATGAAGATTTGCCTTTGATATCTTCCATGAAAAGTGACCAGTAATATTTACTTCCTGAACAATGAAAGAGGCAGATAGATTCTCGGGTTTGGCCAGCACTTTAGGGAGAACTGATGCTGCAAAAATTTGAGGCAAGAGGATGAGTTAAATTTTGAGGAACAGCTGAAAGAGTGTTAATATAGCTTGAGATCCCAGGGTCACAGTCTGCTTCTTGATGTGTCTATTGCATTTCTTTATCTAGTTTACTCAGGACTCTGCCAACTTGTTGCAACCTCTTTTCTTAAAGGTAAAGATACTTCTGAAGAGGGAACAACATAAACTCTAATTTAGGAGAGTTTTAAGGTAACTTCTCATTATTGCATCTGGTAAAAAGTATAGTATAGTCCCATGGCTTGATTATTAACTGACTTGTATTTTGTTTGGTCACTTACCTGTGCAAAGTGAATGCAAAGTAGTATACAATCTGCCAATTCAAAATGGGAGCATTTTACACTCACTTTGGAAAGGTGTAAATAAACTACACAAGGTGCAAAGCACTGGCAATTAAAACATACAGCCTTAGGCCTTGTCAGCACAGGAAAATAGTTTTAGATATAACCTAGGGTTTGAATTTAAACTGAGACAGTTATTCCAGTATAATTCTCTGTGTGGACATTTATACCAGTATAAAAGTGCTTTGTTAATTTTAATTTTAATTTAATTTTATTTTTATATAGCTTATTTGGGAAAGGGGTTAAGTTAAACCAAAAACAGCCACTCTTACACTGGAATAAGAGTATTCACAAGGTGGATTATAAAGGTATAACTAATATTTGTATAATTCTATCTGTATAACTGATAAAACTTTCCAGCACAAACAAGTCCTTAAAAAAAGAATAGCGATGTAAATCATAATACTGCTACAATATATACTTGAATAATCCCCTGAAATTCTTATCTAAGTGATCAACCAATACTATGATAACCTTGTCATGTTGGTAAAACTACACCCCTATGTATTTAATTTGATTGCATTTGTAACAAGGAAAATTTTTGAAAGTGTTTGTAAGACAAATTTCCTACTAAAAGAATTCAATGTCTCTTTAATGTTGAAAAACATTACTTATCAGGATATCCTGGTAATTACCTGGACATCCAGAGACACAAAAATAAGTCTCCCCTACTTATTCTGAGTCTTTCAAAACACATTTGAGAATTGCTTTACAAAACTTGTTTTTGAGTGCCTAGAAGTGCACTTGAAATCTACTCTGCAAGTGCTTCAGACCGTGACTTACCTCCTTCAGCAGGACAACTAATGTGCTTGTGGTTTTTTCCTTTAAGAGCAGAGCAAGGTGGGGTGGTAAAGAAAATACTTTCAGCCTTCAAACGACCTTTAGATCTTGCTGGCTGAATGGTCACTTTATATTTACATGAAAATGACAGGTCCTGAAGAATTATGTAGTTTTCCTAGACCAAGAAAAACAGTATATGCTGCGAATAAACCTTTTCTTAAAACCATAATGTTGGCATAAGATTAAATGTTTTTTTTTCCTAGTCAAGTGTATTTTTCTCTACATGATTAGCACATGCAAATGTGGTTTTTATTCAGAGAACAAAGCAAATATTGCCTATATTATTATTAAATTATAATCAGAAAACATTATCATGGTGGTTGGATACTTTCTTCAATCCTATACAATACCTTAGTCATGCTGCATCAAAGTAGCTAACTTCTAACACACGGAACACTCCCTTGACATGATGGCAGTGGGGAATGGCAGTGTGAGGATGAAAAATGCTAATCCAATTAAATAAATGTAAGGAAGATTATTTAAGCTGAGATGAAAGACAGGCTTAGTCTACATTTAAGAACTCCTTTTAATGTGCATACAAATCCCAAGAAGGCCTTATACGTCTTTCCTTGAGGACATCCTACTTCCACACGTTGATATAGCACGTTATCCCTCTAAGCAGAAAAGGATCCACAACTGAGCAATAAAACACCGTTATATGTAGAATGATATCTTTAAGGTAACAACTAAACAAGAACCCTGATACTTTTGAATATCCCCGCCTACATGTTTTTGTTCAAAGCAAGTTTAATAAGAGAAATTCTAGCCTCTGGTAAAATTTCCAAAATTCACCTAAGTGACTTAGGATCTCCAAGTCCCATTGATTTTCAGTTCTTTACAGTACTTAGGTGTTTCTAAAATTTTTGTACTATGTGTTTGAAAACACCTGAAGAGTGTTAGAGCTAAGCTAAGTAAATTTTCTCATAACTGACATGGAAAGTGCATTAGAGAGACAAGGTGGGTGAGGTAATATCATTTATTGGACTAACTTCTGTTGGTGAGAGAGACAAGCTTATGCGCTTACACAGAGCTCTTCTTCAGGTCTGGGAAACTATCTCAATGTGTCATAGCTAAATACAAGCTTTGAACAGATTGTTTAGCATAAGTAGTTAACACATATTTCAACATATTTTAACAGGCCACTTCACCTTGAATGATCCCTTGAAATATGCGTTAGCTACTTATGCTAAACAATCTGTTCAAACCTTGTATTTAGCTGTGACACTGTGAGTTCCTTTCCCAGACCTGAAGAAGAGCTCTGTGTAAGCTCGAACACTTGTCTCTCTCATCAACAGAAGTTGGGCCAATAAAAGATATTACCTCACCCACCTTGTCTCTCTAATTTCCTGGGACCAACACGGTTACAGGAACACTGCATACATGAAAAGTGCATGACTAATAGATTACTCAAACATTCCAGTGCAGTCCCTTTAGAACAGCACTTGTAAACAAATCTCCACTTTGATGCTGAGGTAACTATTGGCATGAGTAAGTACTCTAGGACTAGGCCCCTTATTTATCACATCAGATTGCTCAGGATATATCGGAAGTAGAATATTACAGTATTAGAAGCTGATCCTGCAAACCTGACTCCTGTATTTCCTACTTAAGATTATTCAAGAGCCAGATTGTACACCTAGTAAAGTCTATGGGAGTTTTGCCATTGACATCACTGGAAGCAGGATCAGACCCAAAGGAAGTATGGTTTTCAGCTTCAGGCCCTTTGCAACCATGTGTTTATTGAAGGTAGTTTCTTAACTATTTTAGAATAATATTCAATATCTCAATGTATTGATTGGAACTTACAAATAAACACAGGGTTTGCCAAATCAGACTAGACTAATCACTGTAAAATAATTTACAGGAAAACCAAAAAACCATAATGCACCTGGCCAGTTGTGCAATGCTGTTCATGGAGAAAAAAAAATCTTTCCTGACCTCTAGTGGCAATAAACTTATTTAATTATATTAGCTTTCCCTTACCTTAGCATTCATAACTCCAAATGTTGTTACTGATTACAAAATTATCTATCCTCTTTTTAAATCCATCTACAGTATTTGACTCTCTGATAGCAGTAAATTACAACTATTCCCTTTGATTTAGTCTCACTTTACTTGCCATTAACTTCAGTGAGTTGACTTCTTATTATAGCACAGGGTAAAAAAGAAAGGCTGATCACGTTTTCTTATACTGAGTTTCCTTCATTATTCACTGACTTGACATTTCAGTAATGTAATATTTGTATAACATATTACTTGATTAGAGTGGTACTAGATTGGATAATACATTCAGTAGGAAGAAATGCCATTGCTAAAATATAATTGGGATATAATATTTAATTATACAGAACTATAGTAATTTAGAATCTTTCTCTCTTCTATTCAGGTTCTTATACTGCACCACTCATCGACTGTAAGGCCAGATGGGACCACTGTGATCATCTAGTGTGACTTACTGCATAATACAGGCCATACGACTTCCCCTAATTTAATTCCTGTTTGAACTAAAGCATATATTTTTAAAATAATCCAATCTTCATTTTAAAATTGCCAGTGATGGAGAATCACTGTGATATCTTTACACCTTCCAGCATTAATGTCTAGCATCTACCATGTGAGGCTCTTTTCTTCATCTCTTACTCTTCTCAGGGGGAGCCTTGCATATGGATCCTCTCTATGTCTGAAAACAAGCCTAGCTGCTTATTTAGATTAATATTCAGTAATTGTATAATAGTGGTTCCCGGGGTGCTAATCATGGATCAGGTCCCTGTTGACCTAGATACTGTATAAGCATATACAAAGCTTTGTACAAATAAGCATTGTACAAACAGGTTTGCCTTGTAGTGTAATATGAACACTTCAGATACCCATGTAAAGCATTTGAATGCAGTACATTCATTTAGATTACCTTTCATGTTGGTTAAATCAACAAAGCCAAATATATCACTAATCTGCAGTGAAGTAAAAAAAAACCCACTCCTACTGTACCAATGACAGGTATAAAACATTCTGCATGCTATTACATATCATTTCCCTCTTCCTTTCCCACCATCCCCAATGACTGAAAACCACTTCAAGTTAAGCAAGGGACTGAATTTCAACTTACATAGGTCAGGCCAGTTGCTTTTTCAGGCCCTTTAGTTTCATTGTGCACACAGGATTCTGGGAACCACTGGACGTGATATCGACTCATACTAGTGTCTAAATGAACAAAACAGCAATACAAAAAGGAAAATATACATTACAGTTATGCTTTAGCCATCTGCAGCTTTCCTGGCTTTTCTGGATATAAAACCAAGGGATTTTAAGAACTTTGGAAGTGTCAGTTCCTTGCTGCTCAAAAGCACTTAAAGTGCCCATGAACAAAAAGAAGAGAATATTAAACATGTCAATAACTTAATCCATGTGTGAGCACAGTAAGGATGAACTAAAAAAAAAAAAAAGGGGGGGTGGGGGGGGATTTAGCAGAAATTTAAGTGGGAGGGAGAAAAAATCCCCATGGTTTATGCTGCCAAATATCTTGGGAATGATGGGAATGACTCAGTGCCAACCGTCTGTAACTGTTTACGTTGTCAGAACATTGCAACGCTGCTGCATGGCACCATTCGGTAGATCTGAGTTTGGACATGTGTGAAAATTTCCCTGAACCTTATACTTTCAGAATGTATCATGAAACCGCCTCCACATGTAGCCAACCGAAAATCTAGTCACAGCTCTTAGGAACAATACTAAGGGCTTGATCTTGCTCTCATTGAAACCAGTGGCAAAACTTCCGTGACTTCAATGGTGCAGACTTTACAACAGCAATTCCCTAATTATCAGAGTGATTTCTAGTAAAAATTCTTTGAGAGCTCCATACAGAATTGTAGTGGCAGGCATAAAATTTATAACCAGTCCTCTCAATGCAGACTGTATGATAAAGCAGACTGGGGCAAAACAAAGAACAATGAAGAACTGAGAAAGAAAACGCAACATGGTGGTACAAATGCATCTTGTTGTTTTCCTGGAGTATTCATATTTCTACGTATAGTGGATATAAACATTAAATGTCTCTTATAGTAATTAACTTGTTATGACAGAGTTACTCATGTCAAGTGCATGATTATGGTTTTCTGGAAGGGAAAAGAAATACCTTTGATGGCGTTAGGGTTGAGCTGGCAATAGACTGCTATGAGCAATTTGGAAGCAGAAGAGAGGAATTACAAATTAAAGACAAAATAAGTGATCTCTGAAGCTAGCACAAATGGAGTTTGGTAAGAAAGACTGATTGGAAGTTTGCTCAAAATGGATTTTTGTAGCTGTTGTCTTCATAACAACATATATGCTAATTATTATCATGACTGCTCTCGAAGCTCAAAAGTTTTCAATAAGAAATGAATGAAGAAACAGTCAACTGTGTTCTAATAATTTTCTCGCATATTTTTTTAAAAGGTAGGTGTTCTCACTTGAATCTGACCGTTGTGGCTTTGCCATTAGACGTACCTGTCAGAGGGAGATACACACTCACAGTGCATCTGCAAGTAGGTCTCATCTGATTTCATCTGTTCTGATTTATTCAATTATTTCCTATTCTCTGTTCGCTCCCTCTCCTGAGACAAACACATAGGACATGCAGTCCATCATCTGGCATCTAGAGACCTGAAAACTCAGTGCTATTCTATTAACCATCTGAAGTCTCTGCTGAATGATTGTATAGTGAATCTTCTTATTGATCTACTTTCTGATCATCAAAAATTTACTCTTTTAAAGTATACTTACACAAGGCAGACCACTTATAGAGCCATTCAAACTTTAAATTCAATACACTCTCTAGTCATTAGATAAAAGTATTGCTGTAGGCTTTGTCACAGATTGAGGGAGGCCTGGTCACCTGTCCACCAAGAACCAGAGAAGACCACTAATATTTCAAATAGACCATTGAACACCTCCATATGAACAACCAGCGAAAGATGGAGCTGGACTTGGTGACCTCTCAAAGTCCATGTCAGTCCTACATTTTCTTTGATTCTATGAACTGTGAGGTTTCAAAAGTTTGCTTTGGTTAAGTATCCTAACTGACCAGTCTCGAGTTTAGCTAATCCTCAGACTGGAAATCTCATGAAATTAGGCTTTCAACACAATATTTAAATATCTTTCCAGGTTTTGGCCAGATAGAAAATTCTATGGGAACTGTGGGATTCTGTCCAGCTCCCCACCTGTTATCTGATCTTTCCACCTGGGCATACACGTACCCTGCTCACACCTCATTCCTTCCTTCCTTCCTGCCTATCCATTCAGGCAGTGGCAACCTCTTTGTCTCTCTACATGGGTGGGGAAGCTAAGAAGTGAACTCAAAGTACAACTTTCCAAGAGGCTTCCTGCTGCTGGATTCAAATGAGATTGTTGCTGGGCTGATGTGAAGAAAGTCTGTAATATCTCTAATTACTACTCATGTTTTCTGTTGTTGTTTTTTTATCATTCACATTTCATATCCCAGTAACAACCTGATTACCTAGACATAACTGCCACACCAAAACCATATTCCTTCATTTTTTTTTTTAGTTTTATAAACAGTTATAATTACTTGTCTCAACATATATATAACCAGTCATGGCTGGAATGCATGAATAGTAATAGATACAGTTAAGGTTACTCACTGTATTTCCATTCTAAAGGGCCTTTTTCATTGAGCTGATTTTCCTAAACTTGTTCGTTTGGGGCTAAAACTTTCCAGGTCTTGTTTCTGGACATTTTTAGAGAGTTTAAGCAAAAAAAGAGTTCAGGCATTTTGGCTAGCAAGAAGATTGAAAGGAAATAAAAAATAATAACCCCCAAACCCACCAACACAAACCACAACTCTATAGCATCCATGATTTCGGATAGAAAACTGAAATGTGGGAGGGAAAAACAGTCTCTCTAGGTTAGCAATGCACTTTTTCAATGGTTGGAGGGATGTTTTTGCTTTGGCAGAGTAACAGATATAAAAAAAATCATGCTTTGTTTATGCAGGATACACGTTTAGTAACAACATCACCTTTAAAAATAACTACATCCTAATATATTTGAAAACAAATAGATCTATCGTAGCTGAGATATGAAAGCCAAACCTAGTCAGAAACTTTTCTAAACCTCTGAAAATACATTTCCTTTTTCTTTATTAGGGTGCTAACTGTGAGTGTAAATCGTATGATTCTAGGGTTTTTATCTATGGGTAGTATAAATCTGTGAGATTTAATGCAAAAGAAAAACCTATTGTAGCTTTTCCCATCAGCAATGTGGATTGGTCCCTACTGAGATCACTACTGTGCTTTTCTTTGGATTTTTTTGTTCATCTATCAGCTATAAACATGGCAGTAGTAATTCTAGCTGATAATGCAATGGGCAACCAATTCAAGCTGCTGTTTAGTCTAATGGCAGAGTCACCAAGGCTCATGATTCAGAATTATAGACAGTTGAAGTTAATTCACTATAATCCATAGGCATGCCTGGAAGTCACATATGAAAAGTTGTTTGTGAAGTTAAAATTAGTAAGAATACCCAATATGCAGCAGGATTCTTTCATTATCATAGCTAATTTTAGCAGAAAGCCTTGCTATTCCTTGTAACTATAACTTTTGAAATTAAAGAGACTAACAAAAAGACTGCTGCCTTGCTACCTTGAATTGGGATGGATTTAAGCATGTGCTTAAAAGCTTTCCTAAATAGGTGCCCTATATCCGTGCCTTGATGCCTGAATAGAAGTGAGTTGATTTTCAGAGGTGCCATTGAAAAGTTTTAGATGAAAAGTCATTTAGATTTTTGCAAAAAAGCAAAAAACCAACCAACCAACCAAAGACATAACTTTCTGGGTTTTTTTTACATAAAACAAACAGAAAACATTTTTTTAACATTTTTAAACCCAAAAACGTCAGGGTTTTTTTCATTAAAAAAACTGAGTAATCAATGGGAAATAGTGACAAAAATGAAAAGAAGATTTTTTATTTAAATTCCCAATGCCAAATAATTGGCATTTTTCAAGCATCTTTACCAAGTACCTTAACTCCTACTGAAGTCCTGGAGAGCTCCAGGAGCTCAGCAACTTTCAGACTCAGGTCATTTTTATTCAGGAGCATAAATATGGATTTAGAATCCCAACTTTAGGCACCCAGGTTGGCATGCTTTGCCTAAACCATTAAAACCTTATTTAAATAAGGCTAGATATGGGTAACTCCAGACCTGTAGGCATATATCCTACATCTGCTAAATCTTGTAATCTCAAAACAGTGTTTGAAGCTCTTAGTTTTATTTTGAATACCAAAAGCAATTTTAGTTGATATTGTTACTACTGCTCAGCTGGGATTTTTGGTTAAAATGATTCTAAAGTTTATTGTAAAATAAACAAAATAATAGTAAAAAAACCATACTAAAATAGTAAAACCTTAGTAAAATAGTAAAAAACCTTAACAAAATAAGTAACCTCTACTCATTTTCTCTGCCAACATATTCCATGTTTCTGTTCTGATATGTTTTCCTCCTGACACTGGCAATGTGAATAATTTATCAAATGTGATTTATTTTTTCTATCATGTTACTGCAGACAACTTCTTTCTTTGCCTCAAATGCTTTTTTCCCTATGGTACAGTGTATGTTTTGCTGCTGAAAGGTGTCAGGACAACAATCTAGGAAACTGAAGTCTTTTGCATAGCTAGAATAGGTATTGGTATAGCTTGGGCAGTAGCAGTATGACAGTCCCACCCCACCAAGCCAATGCGCCTCACTATTGTGCTGAGAGATCACCTATAGAGTTAAAAGGGTATTTATCTCCTTGTATTTGAGCTCATGTGACCTCGTGGATACAGCACTGGACTGGGACTTGGAAATGCTGTGTTCTACTACCAGTGGTGACACTGGACTGCTGGGAGATCTTGGGCATGTCAGTTCATCTATGTGCCCTCTAGTTTACCCATCTGTAAAATGGGGTTAATGATAATGACCTCCTAGGTAAGGAACTTGGAGCTGTGTGGCTGAAAAGCATTATATATGAGGTGGGGCTTAGTATTATTATTATTTAGTTCTGTGCATGTTTGTTGACACATGTTGGTGCAAGAGTACTAATGAGTGCCATCCAGGATACTGTTGCTCTCCATATGAGGATATTTGTTTATGAGCAAATGGACTGTGAAAACTTATTTGAAAGAGTCCATCAGACAAGGCTTGCTTGAACACAATGAACTTAGTGACAGGCTACGGCTTGTATGGCTAGCACCTCCAAAACTTTCACCTTAAGTTTTCAGAGTTTCACCAAAGCCAGTCGTAGTTTTCTGCAGACTTTCCTTTGAATTCCAATTGTCCCTGCATACCCAACTTAAATTGCCAAGTTTGCACACATTTAATGTAAATCTGTTCAAAAGATTTACATAAAATTTGTTCAAATTTGGCAATTGAAGTTTGGTGCACAGGGAGAATTTGGCCCATTATATAGTTCAAAGCAGATTTCAACAAGAATAGCATAGTCTAAGATTTAAATCCAATGAAAACTCAAGCTTCAGCTACAGATCCCCCTTGTACACTAACACTGAACTGATCTCTGTGTTTGCCAGAGAATTTGGAACAATGTGGTGTGGGTGATAATTCACAGTGGAAAGAAATGTGCCTACATGTAGTTTAAAAAAAAACATCAAATGAAGACTATGAAACTAGAAATAAAGCAGCTTTTATTGGGGTAGCATGAAAAGATCTAACTTGGAATGTTTCAAGTACAAGTAACAAATTTAAGCCAAATTAGTGTTTTAGTATATGATAATACTGTGTATTTATATGTTGTGCCTTTCATCACAAAGGACCCCAACAAATTAGACAAATGTAACTAGCTAAATATACAGACTGTGTTGCTAAAGGGATATTTATCAGAGCTGAGCAAATTATTTACATTGAATAATGTAAAAATAAATTCAGTCTACTTTTGGAAACAGGCAGACTGTAATTTCCTTTAATTTATTCCATATTCAGAATTACTCAAATCATTTGTTGTGTGTGTACCTTACTCTATAGATAGATGACAAATAGTTTGCTTTAAGTATTCCATATTATTTGAAAGGTGTTGATTGGTTGTGATTAGCCACATAAGTGATGTGGTTTGGTTTTTGTTCCCTTATTAGGGGTTTGATCCTACAAGATTCTGAGCACTTTGGCCCTGATTCAATAAAGCACTTAAGCATGTGAGCAGTCCTGTTGACTTCAATAGTTAAGCATGTGCTTAAGTGGATCATGGCCAAAATGCTTGGCCTCTGGCAGGATCACGTCATGGAGGAGTATGCATCTTATTAACAGGAGAAGGGCTTGAACATGTCTCTAGGGCTTTGAGTCTCTTAGAAAGAGGTAGAAGATAAACAGGATAAGGGAAGTTAAACAATTTCCTTTCTGGATCACGCAGACTTATGCCAAGGCATTATTTCTACACAAATTAGATGACTGCAAGATTTATTGACTGGTTAAAGTTTTTAAATTTAACTGCACATCACAAAATTACATTCACACCAAGCTGGTGAAGTCTTAGTTGAAAGGGGCTTGTCTAAAGACTTCTCTAGCTTATTTAACTGTCTCTGTGGCAAGTGCTATAGCAAGAAATTTGGGGAGCTGCATACATATGCTGTGATGAGCAGTATTCCACCATCCTATATAGAATGTACTATTTTCACAGGGCTGATGGTAACATGATGATCTGCCCAGCATCAAGAGCAACACAGTGTTATGCTGCCCTTGGAGCAGCCTAGGAGGGTGATTCTGAATCTCCAAGTCATAGACTCTCTTCTTGACTTTCTGCCACTTGAGGGAGGGAGAAAACTGTGCCAGGTCCATTCCCTCGCAGCATACAACCCTTGGTAAGCCAAGGCAGCTACATTGCTGAGTGGGCTGGAGGGAGTAGAGCCAAGGTTCTTCTCACTGCCCAACCCCTCCTGCACAGGGAGGAGGCATAGTGGCACCGTGGAACCTGCTTCCACACTCACATCGCTACTCATGATATCAGTAGCTGGTGCATAGGCGAAAGGAGACATCTTTTACCTTTGTGCCACCATGGTAGCTGGGCCATGCTTCAGCCCTGGGTGAATACTGAAACATGGAAGCTTAAAATTTACTTTTCATGAGCATTTGTATAAGTAAAACTCAACTGCTGTAATGCGCCTGGAAAGCAAATGTAAAGAAGAGGCATGAACATGGATAAAGTTCAAGTAAATACATGTGATTTTATGTATTTATTTATTCATTTATGTTGTTCCTCTTATCTACTTTTCTCTCCACTGCTAAAAGCAGCTAAATCTATGGTGACCCACACAGTCGCAACTACTTGACAGAACATAGAAACGCTATAAAATGGCTTAAGAAAGAGAGTGAAGAAACTGAAGACAGGCAGAATGTAATTACTGGTATCTAATCTGGAATTTGACTACTGTCCTACTAAAGTTTACAACACTCTTCTTGCAAAAAGTGCTGTGGGTTTTTTAGAGACTGCAAGCAAACAGGCCTTTTTATGTCTCCTGTGAAATGGTGTATTTTGCAAACATTATACACTCTATTCCAAAGCTAGGGCACTGAAACTCAGAGGGAAAAATGAATCTATTCACTGGCTGAATTCTCAATGGCATTTCCGGTAATAGTCAGGACATCCCCCTGTGGAACATATCTCAGGATGAGGTCCTAATCTTAATATTCACGTAACAAAAACTCTTTTCCTTTAGGTGTGTCCTATACTGTCCTAATGGTTTAGAGAGAGAGTGTGTGTGTGTGTGTGTGCGCGGGGAGTGGAGGTGTGGGGAGGAGATCCCCATAAAAGTCCTTTACATTCCTGCAAAAATTTTGCTGCTCCTCTCCTCTTTTTTCACCTCCTATGTAGTCCTAGGTATGTTTTCTCCTGCAATTGCATTTACATGACAGTTTATCTGTTTGTTCCTTTACCCATCCAATGGCATAAGAAGTAAAGATTCCAAAATGCCAAGCAGTGGATTTTATTGTTACGTAGTTATGGTTCTCATGACAGCTCTGAAAAAAACACTCCACCTTTAATGATCACTTATTCATACAGCACAATGAAAATAAACACCAAAAGAACCCTTGGCTGGCATTTAAACTTCATTCAAATAAACAGTTCTTTCAAAAGGTAATCTATAGTTTCCTGATCTAATATGGAATATTAGTGTTTGTGTTTAAATTGTTAAGAATTTGGTTCTGAACTCTCTGCCATTTAAAACACTCTCTCTCTCTCCCTCTCTCTCTCACACATCATTTGGATAATAAAATGGTAATTCCCTTCAAAGAATGACATTAATGGAAAGTGTGTAATTTAAAGATGGGCCCAAGCCACAATGTGTGTATCCACATCTGGACGCATACTGCACTGATGATTAACAGTATTTGCATTCAGGAATTTGGTGTGAGCCTGGTAGAGTACACAAAACAATATATTTTACTGAGAGTTCTGTTTGCCAGCAATGTCCACAGGCACCCCACATTTTTAAAGGGAAATTCTGCCGATTATAGAAACTATAATGCCGCACTTTTCCATGTCTGGTACCATATGAAGCTAAGATTCAGGCTAACTACTCAGGGCCAAATTTTCAAAGGTATTTAGGTGCCTAAAGATACAGATGGATACTTTTGAAAATCTCACTAGGCACATAACTCTCATTGCTTAGGTGCTTTTGAAAATCCCACTAGGGAACTATCTGTATTTTTACGTGCCTAAACACCTTTGAAAATCTGCCCTTTAGTCAAGGTGGTTAGTTAACTGCTACTAATAGGCCGAGTCTCCAAATGAGTGAAATGTTAATATCTTCACATGTGGCTTAACAGTGATTAGAAGAATTCACTTTATAGAGAGACCTGATCATTGTTAACTAGACAAGAACGAATCTGAAAAAGTGAAAAATGTAAACCTGTATAAACAGATGTTACTGCGGCAAAAGAAAGATGATGTTTTTGGAAACATACCCGTCTTTCTTGAACAGTAGAAAAAAACTAACTAATTTGGGCAAACAGTTTGTTCAATGGTTAGCCAATACATAGGTTTTTTTTAATTCCTTGTTAAAATGAGTCTTCTCTGGAAATTTCCCAGCTAATGTTACATTGCATGTCTTGTCAGCAATCTTATAAAATTCCACAGTATGGTAAGCACACCCTGGAGTACACTCGTGGCATGTTTTGTTTTGTTTTTAATTTGCCCTCTGTTTTCTATTTGATCTTTTAATGTAAACTTGAAAGAAATTGTGCTGTTCAAACTTCTACTCAAAACAAATTATATTCTTGAAGTTGGTAGCAATAGAGATCCTTGGAAATATGTAAAAGAAATCAACAGGACTACTACACTTGGGAGCATAGGCGCCGACTCCATGGGTTTTCCAAGGCTGGAGCACCCATGGAAAAGAAATAGTGAACCAGCCACAGCTGTTTGCCACCCCTGCTTATCAGCTGATAGGAGACAGTGCTGCTGCCAAACAGCTGTTTGGCAGCTCAGGGAGGGGCTTGAGGGAGGGTGGAGGGAGGCCTCCAGGAGGGGGCAGAGTGGGGTCGTGAAGAGGCGGAGTGAGGGTGGGGTCTTGGAGAAGTGGGCAGAACAGGGGCAGGAAGAGGCAGCGTGAAGGCAGGGCTTTAGGGGAATGGGCAGAGTGGGGGCGGGGCCTCAGGGTGCAACGGGGGTGGAGCACCCCCAGGGAAAAGGAAAAGTTGGTGCTCAGGAGTGAAGTTAAATATGGGCAAAGGGTTGAAGGATTGAAGCCTATGGTCTTTCACAACTACTTATAGTTTGGGGTGAGGTTCAGTCTCATGGAGGACTGGAGAAGAGTCTCCAGCACTGCTTACCCCCGGGATGAGATTATACAAGGAAGCCACAGTTGAAACAGACATGCACAGAGCATCTATATCCATGCTGAATATGCAGGCAGGGATGAGAGGTCTGCTATGTAGGTGTGGACAGGAGGTTTGGGATTGAATCACGGGCAAGGGGCACTGTTTCCATGTAGGGGGTATTGAAATCTGAAGACATTATTCCAGCCCATTGTGGCCATGAAGAGATTTTGCTGCAGTCCTGGGGATTGTCCGTTTGGTGGGTGTATTGCATTCAGTGTTTCTCACCTGGGAAGCATGAATTTCACCATTATTGTTCATCTCATCCATCAATTACACATCCAACTTATATACTATCTGTTTTACTATTAATTCTCTTATATGTTATTGTTTCATGGCTTTCACCAGGTGGATCTTAAGTTTTGCCAGCACTTAAAGTTTAGGGATAGGCACCCAGAATTTAAGCATATAGGAAATAAATATTTTGAGTGTTGTTTAGCTTATAAAAGTATAACAAATATAACCATAGTTGGCTGAATGCTCCCCTTTCCTTCCTCTGAATGGAGGGCAGCAAAAGGCCAACGAGGGGAGGGTAGCTGTGCCAGTGCTGCGTATGCCTCATATACCCACACTCAAAGAAGTCCCTCAACACTAGTAACATACAGGAGGGGCTCTGCACTTGTTCTGGAACTATGTAACACCAACGCACCCAGAGCTAGGCAGAAGCTGCTCAATGCAGAATGCCCCTTTGGCCCAGGTTGTTTAAATGCCCTAGCAATTTCCCACTGAGATTAATGCTGGTAAATAAGCATTAATTTCTCCATCATCACATTAGCTCCTCCTGGAAAAGGCAGGATTGCTCAGCAGTGATGAGGAAGCCAAAAGCACCATGTAAGCTAATTGGGAAACAAATTATTCAATGTGTACGGGGAATTTCTACACAGCTGGTCTCAGTGATCCCTGTAGTTGGGGCAACCCCACCCCCACCCCGTTTAGTGGTACTGGAGGTTCCTCACACAGACACACACACACTTATTCCATAGGATCACTGTCCCCATGCTCTCATGGGGATGATGTGAGGGAAATGTGCTGCCCTAAACTTTGCTGTTATTTCACAGGGATATTTTCCTGTTGGAGGGAAGTATCTGGACCAAGGTGATACTTTAAAGTGAAACTGTGTAATTGTTTGAGGAAGTATAAAAAAGTATCATGATAAATTAATAAATAGCCATGTACTCAAACACTGATCTCCCTCCTGCATTAATTATTACTAACTGAAATAATTTCTCGATGCCTAACACTGCTGATTTCCCCACACTAACAAATGTATTGTCCAGTGGGTCAGATCCGGCAATCCTTATTCACTTTGCATAGTCCCATTAATTTAATGGAACTGCTTGCATATAGAAGGGTTGCAGGACTGGACCCAATGCCCGGTAGAGATCATTCTGGGAAGCATTCACATTATTTTTAACCCTACAGGATGAAAATGACCTGTTACAAACAAACCGTCTAAGCAAACAGTCACTTCATTTACCTTCCTGCACTAAGAAAGAGCTAGTTTTGTTTTCCAGTGATCTGGTTATAAAATCTTTTGTGGCAGCTTTCTATCTGCTTTGCCTTGCCCTGTGTTTTATTCTTCCCTGTAATTTAACTGATTATTCCTGTTCAGTTGATTTATCAGACAGAGCAGGAGAGATTTTTTGCCCCTCCCTGCTTCAATCCCTCTTAAGACATGCTTTGCTTTGCATTTCTGGTAAGTATTAAAGCAAAGAATCAAATCTGAAGCCAAGTACAAATATTTTTTAAACATCTATACTTTCAAGCAAAAGTAAGAGGTAAAAAATTCAACACTAAGTGGAAAAACTGATGAACTCAATAAAATGATGTTTAATATGGGGCAAATGCTATAGTCATGACTCAGGCAGAATACTGATTGAATGGGAGTTTGCCTAAGTAAAAATAGCTGTATTATCCCTAAATAAGAGCCACTAAAACATCAATTGTGTTGCAGCAATGGGTTTAGGACACAGTACTGCGACATTTTGCATTGGAAGGAAATCATTGCACTAAATTACAGTATGTTATTCTCACTGATGAGAATTACTGCAGTAAGCGATGAGAATTATTGAAGTACATCTATAGCAGGGGTTCTTCAACTGGGGCTCGTGACCCTTCAGGGGGTCACAAGGTGGTTACATGGGGGTTGAGAGCTGTCAACTCCCTGCCCCCATTAAATTAAATTACCCCCCCGACACACACCATTTTTAATGTATAAGGGGAGGGTCACACTCAGAGGCTTGCTGTGTGAAAGGGGTCACAAATACAAAAAGTTTGAAAACCACTGATCTATAGAGAATAAAGTTCCTCTTTTTTGATCCCATGGGAGTTATTCCCATTAACACACATCCTGAAGTGCATGTATAATTGCCATCATAAAATGGCATTCAGCTTGAATATTATTGCAAAAAGTGATCTATTTTAACACAGAAGGCCAGATCCTACATTGCTTGCATGCCCCAAGTTCAGTGATATTAATGGAACACTCAGAATGAGGCCCATAAAGAGGAGAAGATCGAGTCCAGAGAAGTCAATCTGGCCTTCCAACTTCTGGCATTCACTGGCATGCATATATATATATATAATTAGATGCTCTGAAATCATAAATAGAAATATGTACTGGAGGGTGTAGTAAAGCCATCAATAAATGTGTTGTAAAATAATGTATTATCCCCTACACTTCCTGGGATGGACAGAACAGAAGTCAGGTTATGGAAGGAGGCTGTCTAGTCTTCATTGCATCATTCCTCTCTTCCCTTGGCCCACAAAGACTCTTTTGAAAGTGCCACAGAGGGATATAGGTTTTCTGTGTGGGGTTATGGTGGGCTGGTTTGGGACTGCACGGACAGCTGCAACAACATCACCAGAAAGTTAGAGGGTCTCTGCGTGGATGGCCTGTGCCTCCAGGAAACCACAGGACTAGTGTTGAAAACCCCTGCAGTTCATAAAAACAATTTTCTCAACACCGGCACTCCCATCTAGCACTTCCCCCCGTGGGAACAACAACAACAACAACAAATCCAAAATTCAAAGACAAAACAAAAAGACCTGAAACAAACAAATCAACAAAAAAAAGAACAATCCTAAGAAAGGAGAAGAGCCAGAGACACTATAAAAACCACTAGGGACTCTACTGTTGCTAAGCTATTTCACATAGAAGATACTCAGATACTACAGTCATGGGCAGCAGTAGCAATTCTTAGATAGATCGATCCATGGTTGAAGAATAAACCTGGTTTCCAGACAGAAATCCAAGGAAACTTCACAAGTCCAAAGCTGTGGTTGCCCCGCATCTACACATCAGTAAGCTGCCCAGCAGAATGGTCTAGCTCATTGTAACCACGTATACAACAACTATTTATTAATGATTATTAATATACTACGTGAACGACATTTCATTGTTTTAAGTTTTATTGAGAGAAGATTTAATGTAATTATTTATTTAAAATAAAAGGGTTTCTTACAGATAAAAATAGTCTTTATACCAATATTTTACTTCAGTTTAACTGTCTTTCAATTCAAAGGATCCACAAAGCACCCTATATGGTAGGCACTTCACCCACCATTAAAACACAATCATCACAAACATAAAACACATTAAACACAATCATCTCTGATTTGGAGCATGAGAGCTGTTTAATATAGGTCACTGCAACACTTCACAACTTCATGATAATAAGTGAAGAAGAATACCACAGCCACTTGCACCTGCAGCGGTAAATTTCTTCTCTTATTTGTTATCTGGCCAAGACATCAGTACTAAGATCAAAATTCTTGTTAAAGTCATGAGACCTCTATTTTTACTGAATTTGTTATGCTCCTTGAATAAATTAAAATGTTAGATTTAGAATATTTAAAAAAAAAACATGCACCCAAAAACAATATAGAGTTTTGAGGGGGAGTAGAAAACTTCTGATCTATACTTACTTTAACGTTTCATTCCACCATGTGTTCCATTTCATGTCTTTTAGACATGAGCTTGATTTCTACAACTCTTTTCATTGTTATTTGTATTAAAGTAACAGAGGCCATTCAGGAGTAAGGCACTATCATAGTGGGACCTGCGGAACTGCAAAACAAGATCGAATCCCTGCCCCCAAAGAACTTTCAGTCTAATTTTAAAAACAATGAGTGATTATAATCATCAGAGCGAGGACAACAGTAACAGTGATAAGCATATACAGTTACATAATCTTGCTGTGGGTGGAATAGATCATTTAAAGCCATTATTTATTTATTTTAAATACTAAGATATAAATTCATAGGCATCCCTGACAGACAAGATGCTGGAATCTGCTGTGGTGAAGAAGAGGGAGCCATGATCACACTCACAGGTCAGGAAGATGATTTTAACCATCGCATTTTGAATTAATCTGAATGGGGGGCAAGGTGGATATTGTACAGCCAAAGAAGAGTAGGCTGACATGATCAAGTCAGGAGATGATGAACAGTTTAATTGTGGGCATAGAGTGGAACAGCCAGATCTTTTAAATGTCGTGCAGAAATAAGCACCAAGATTTGAAAGCGCCTGGATGTGAGAAGCTAAGATAAGGGTAATTTCAATGATGAATAGAAGAATCTTCAGGGTTCCTAAAAATCACTTGCAAAAGTCAAGAGGAAAAGGGATCATTCCTTTGGTAGGATGTGACTTCAGACCTGGTATTTATTTTAATGTATTTTTATGTGGACATTAATTTGAGATGCACATTTATAGATAGCTACAAGGCAAAACCACTATCATTGTTAGCATATATTCAAGTAACTGCGTGTGGGGATATTGATCATTGTACTAAACCAGAGGTGGGCAAACTATGGCCCTCGAGCTCCTGCTGGGGAGCAGGGTTAAGGGCTTGCCCCACTCTGGTGCTCCAGCCGGGGAGCAGGTCGGGGGCTGGCCCCCCTCAGTGCATGCTGTGACTCCGAACAGGTCCTGGAAGCAGCGTCATATCCCACCTCTGGCTCCTACATGTAGGGGCAGCCAGGGGGCTCCACACGCTCCCCCGCCCCAAGTTCTGCCTCCAGACTCCTGTGGACTGGGCAGCACACAGAGCCACCTGGCCACACCTCCATGTAGGAGCCGGAGGGGGGACATGCTGCTGCTTCTGGGAGCTGCTTGAGGTAAGTGCCATCCGGAGCCTGCACCCCAACCCCCTGCCCAAGTCCAGAGCCCCCTCCTGTGCTCCAACCCGCTGCCCCGGCCCAGAGCCCCCTCCCACCCTGAATTCCTCATTTCTGGCCCCACCCCAGAGCCCTCACCATCAGCTGGAGCACTCACCCCCTCCCAT
Source organism: Chelonia mydas (assembly GCF_015237465.2). Lineage (NCBI taxonomy): Eukaryota > Metazoa > Chordata > Testudines > Cheloniidae > Chelonia > Chelonia mydas. The sequence continues at coordinate 128,908,372 of NC_057849.1, forward strand.
ACCCCAACCTCCAATTTTGTGAGCTTTCATGGCCCGCCATACAATTTCCATACCCAGATGTGACCCTCGGGCCAAAAGGTTTGCCTACCCCTGTACTAAACTGATACACTGTGTAACAATCCCTACTTGATTCTGGAAGGCAGTGAAGGCTAAGCCCTTTTTGGCTTCCAAACCTAATTAGACACTTACATTTTATGGCATTTGTCTTTTAGGAAAGATGAAAACATAAAAGAAGTTGTTAGGCGCTATATTTACTGAGAAGCAGGGGATCATAAAACACATGAAGCCAGTAAAGATTTTTCCTGCTATCAGAATGTATTGCTCACTCACATTTACTCCAGTGCATATGCTGGCAGATATTGTGTTGAGTCCTGGTGCATGACCCTTGTTGACAATCAGCACAGTCCCAAACTTAGGTGGAGGCAGGCCAGAAAATGGGCATATGCAGGGCAGCCAGGAAACCCTATTCTCTCTCCATTTACATTCATTTTCTGGTTTTACTTTCTTATAATCCTGATATTAGGCCCAGTCCTACAGAGAGGTCCCACTGGCTTCAATGGGAATGCCACATGCAGATTGAGGCCTTTTGGCCTCACTCAACCAAACCACTATCTACTTCAATGGGAGTTTTGCATAAGGCCAAATTCTACCCCCCGGCAGAAAATCTTACAGAGGGCACTTTAAGGGGGTGTGGAATCCTCTCCGCACCCTCAGGATGGGGAGTACAAGCAGGAGTGCCAGAACCTCGGTAGAACTGGGGGGGGAGGGGCACAAGGCCCCACCCATCTCTGTAGCCCTTCCCCTTGCTCCTCTTCTCCCCCCCAAGACCCTGCCCCCTGGCCAGGCCGGAAGTCAGAGCTGGGCAGTGGTAAGAGCCACCTGGGGAGTCCTGTACCCTCCACCTGCCCTGGGTGGGGGGCTGAGGTGTCCCTGGCTTGTGTTCCCACCCTCTGGGGAATGCCACTCAGAGCAGGTGGAGGGTCCAGTGCTTCCCACAGCAGCCCGAGCTCCCTGGGCAGCTCTTACCACTGCCCAGATCCAGCTTCCGGCTTGGCCACGGGGCAAGAGGAGGAACAGGGATGGGGCCATGGAGAGGGGCCAGGACTCGCGGCGAGGGGGGTCCTCCTCCTCATCACTTTTCTTCTCACAATACATTGCATCCCTGCAACCTGTGCCCTAAAGCCCTTCCTTATATACCACCACATAGCACTGCTCATCAACACACAGGAGATGTGCATTCTCTCTGTGTATCCTTTCACCATCCAGGAAGAATGATCAGCAGTGGTTTCTCTGTATTTGGGCTTGCCAAGCAAATAGGATATTTTGGGGGCAGAACTGCTTGATGGGGTTCACTGTAAATATATCAGTGTTAGAGCTTCTCCACCTTTGACATAGATGGGTTCATTGTAGTCCCTGTTTAAAGTCAGAACTTTCAACAAACCTTCTGTCTTCTTCCAGTAGACTTTGATCTGAAGGTGATTGTCTTGATAGAAAGGAGCTCCAATTTCAAGACGACGAGCCGGTCTTCTTCTTTGAAAGGGTGGAAGAGGATCAGCTAGTCCTTTCCGGGTTTTCCCAATTGGAGAGGTCTGTTCTTCTGCAACATACAACACCATCGGGAAATATCTTGGTTTAATACAGTGCAACCTAAACATTAAAGCATTGTGCTAATAGTGTTTGAGAGTCAGAAAATGAAACTGACAGAAACTAACCATTCTTGTTTCATTGCCCAAACTGAGTGAAATAAATGCAAAAAATATACAAAACATCAAGGATAAATAAGCAAATTAGTTCTTTAATATTCTTTCAGTTTTAAGAGTATTTAAATCTATTTTAATGTAAGAATGTTCCATAGTTCTATATTCCCTTCCTTCAAAGTTCTACTGTATTTATACTTAGATTTAATTTAATTTAATAAAAGTATTTACTACTTAGTCCTGCCATGAGTGCAGAGGACTGGACTAGATGACCACTAAAGGTCCCTTCCAGTCCTACGATTCTATAATCCTACGAGCAAGAAATGTTGATATTTGATACTTTGAGATTCTAATGGGCATTATATGTAGTTGTAGTTTTGTATAACATTTTGGGTGCTATGTTTTCACACAGTAGTTAAATACACACAAATGCAGTATACAATACACAAGTACAGTATACAATATAACCTACAGGGTGTAGGTGCTACGTTAAAATAAATATGCCTTTTTACATTGAAACAGCTTACTAACATATGTCAGTATTTAGGAACAGAATTTAAATATACCCCAGGCATCTTCAGTTTAAAAACAGTAGTATTGTATCCAAGCTTTGAATCAACACTTTCACTACCTGAAAGTTGCAAATTCGAATTTAGCGGACAATATTTACATCTGATTATGAAACATGATGTATTTAATTAATTACAGTACTTAAATAGAAAGTAAAGATGCAAATGATCAAAAAGCTGCTGAGGAATCAACAATATATTGCAAAGAAAGGAGAGGAGACTCAGGTTTGATTTATTAATTAAAATAATTGGATAAAATGTAAATTTGAAGGTTCTGCCTTATTTACAACTAGTTCTTCCCTCTATTCGTCTATCCATTCTTGGGAACAATCAAGGGCTTGAATAAGACAATCCCTACATATCTATCACTTCAGAAAGAGGTGTTCATGTTGTATGTTTCACAAAATGAAGCAGAGAAGCAGAGTGGAATGATAAAATAATACATTCCTGAGCATGGAAAAACCCCTTAGGGTCTGATCCAAAGCCCACTGAAGTCAATGATAATCTTTCCATTAACTTCAATTACCTTACTGGGCTTTGGATCAAGTCCTTTGTTTTCTGTAGTTGGTGGAACCAAAAAGATTTTCAAGATTATGAGGCTGTGGTGGGGTATCTGCCCCATACTGGCAGAAAAGGGGTTATAGCAGGCCTGGGAGGCTATACAGGAGGCAGCCAATTAGAAAAGGGCTTGTAGAGACAGCCAATCGGGAGAAGGTTTAGAGAGACAGCCAATCAGGGCCAGGCTGGGCCATATAAGAAGCGCTGCTGAAGAGACCAGCTTGAGTCACTCCCTGGAGTTCGAGGAGAGAGGACAGCACCATGGTCAGAGCAGTGCTGGACAGGTCAGGGGAGCATAAGTGAGCTCCTGGCCAACCCCTGCCAGACTGAGGCCCTGATACAAGGGTGGAGAAGGTGCTAGAGCAGTGGGGAAAATGGCCCAGGGAAACAGATGGTGGGGGTTGGAGGTGATGCAGACCGTGACTGCCGCCCGCTCCCCCCTTTGGCCCCAGTTGCCACTGACACAGGTGGATAGACCCTGGACTGCAGCCTGCCACTGAGGCAAGTGGCTGGTTAGAGAACTGCCGGCCCTCCTGGAAGTTGCGGGGGGGGGGGGAACTGAGTGGGGCACAGCTGGACAGGTGTGTCCAGAAGAGGACACCGCAGTCCTGAGGGTGACATGGGTCCTGACAACAGAAACGACAGGAGCAAGATGCCACTAGATGAAAGCGCACTGGCAAACCAGAGCTAATTGCCAGGATGGCCAGCAGGAGGTGCTGTGGTGTTGAGTGACGCGCTCCGTTACAGAGACATGCTCTAATGTGTCATAAATAGGTAAAATTTGGCTTGTCATCCTTGAAAAGTTATTTGCAGCGTTGGTCCCGTGATGTTAGAAAGCCAGGGTGGGTGAGGTAATATCTACTGGACCAACTTCTGTCAGTGAAAGAGACAAGTTTTAGAGCTACAGTGCTGTGTAGCTCAAAAGCTTGTCTCTTTCACCAACAAAAGTTGGACCAGTAAAAGATATTACCTCAGCCACCCTATCTCTCTAAATATCCTTGAAAAGTGTCTCTCTGGCAATGAGAAATTATAATATTTATTTAGCAAAAATACTCTGTAAATTAATGATATCTCCTTTAGAATCAGGCACTAGTGATATACCCTATAATGGGACACAGGCTGAATTTAAGGGAATGAAGCGCCAAATTCCCGCTGAAATTCAGCTCTGCTTTCTTAGTTTCATCGATTCCAAGGCTAGAAAGGACCATTGTGATCATCTAGTCTTACCTGCTGTATAACACAGACCATAGAACTTCTCCAAAATAATTCCTAGAGAATATATTTTAGAAAAAAGCATCCAATCTTGACATTTCATCCAATCTTCATTTACCTCTTCTCAGTGAATTTAGAGTAGAATACTAACAAACAACAGGAAGGGAAAATAATGCTCACAACCAAATTATAGAGGCTTTGAATATCATACAGTGATGTTTGCTGGATCACTTTACAGTGTGGGAATAAATGGTCTGGAATAGATATTTTTCTGGCATTTTACGTACTGATTACTTTCATACACAACAGCAACCAAGATATAGTGCAAAAATCTCTGGGCTAGATTCTCAGTTGATGCAAATTGATGTAGCTCCACTTAAGTCACGAATGACTAAATAACAACTAATCATAATAGTCATGCAATATTTCACTTTCCATGAATATCCTCACACACATGTGCACGCAAGCTGTTTATGCAACTGTTCATGAAAAAAATGAATAAAGAGTTGTGAATCAAAGTGAATTGAATTGATTTGTGGTCAAAATGAAATCACAGGCTTTAATTTAATTAATGTTCTTGAATATTTGTGTGCAAATCTACTAAGGTCAACATTACTAAAGACAATAACAGAGATTTGAGACCAACCAGAAATATAGCTCTGTCATGTACTTGGATTTAAAAAACCCTATAAAACCAGTCAAAGCAATAGCCTAAAAATTCACCAAAGTAATATGAAATAGATCATGAGTAAAAAGAAATGAGATGAGATTGATAGACTTCACAGAAATATAATCCAGTCTATTTTCTGAAGCTATAGAGGGTAAAAGAGTCCAGGAGAGATTAGACTATCCCAAAGAAACTGTAGAAGAGAATTTAAAGTTAGTTGTGGTGATGAGTGCCGTTGAAGTGAACAGTAACTGTTGAAACCACAAAACTCAGATATGCAGTTTAGGATAAATGAACCCCTGTTGGTAAAGATTTTGTTAGTCAGTCAAATATGATCTGCATTGGAATCTGGAAGCAGAAAAGTGTCAAAGCGTAAAAAAGGAAAGTGAAGCAAACATTCCTCCTTCCCTTCCTCCTCAGCAACACGACCTGTTAGTGAACTCAGCAGTGAGACTGCAGAGGCTCAGTGCAACACAGACTCTAGAAGCATTTTTGGGCACTGGTGATGTGGCAACAGTGCCCAAAACAGTGAGCCAGATTCTGACGTTAGTGAAACCAGTCTGAATCCAGAATCTAAACAAAAAGGAGATACTCCAGATTTACACCAATGGAAGAGAGATCACAATCTGCCCAGTGACTGTGCTGAAAACTATCTAACAACATTAAATACTAATTCATAGCATTGCTATACCAACTTTCATCAAAGAACCTCAAAGTTCTTATGCAACATAACTGACTAACAAGATGCCTCTGAAGTAGACAAGTAGATGTTATTATCCCCATTTTATAGATGGGGAAAGAAGTTTCTTATGCAAAGTCACTCGGTGAGCCAGTATCCGAGGACAGGACTTTTAGTCCCTGATCTCAGTTCAATATTCTAACTGCTTGATCATGTATCATTGTGTCTATAGTTTACATGGTTAACACTGTTCTATGAAGTTTTTACTTTAATTCAAGCTCACTTGATTAGTTTTATGATCAAAATCTACTTATTATCTGCAACAGATCTGCTAAGTCTTACATAGTTGGGGTTAATTGTAAAAGCATTTTTAACCAGAATTTCACTATGATGATGATGAATTGTGAAATGTGTTTCAATTACACATTGCCAGTCCCATATTTTCTTAGAATCTTGCTCATATCAAATATTGCCACTATGAGCCTTGCTTCGAGGACAGATAGCACAATAACTCAGAGCATTTGGCTTTTGCAGTTCTGCATTCATGCCTTTGCTATAAGACAAGCAATATTCTGCTTACATTTGAACTACCCAGTTTTGTGATCTGTTACTACAATCTGAATAACCAGTAAAGAGATTTTGCTAACAAATTCTGGGCTGATTCTGTTCCCATGAAAATAAATAGTAAAAGTTCTACTGAATTCAATGGGAGGAATGGAGTGCCCCAGGGGTCGGTCCTGGGGCCGGTTTTGTTCAATATCTTCATAAATGATCTGGAGGATGGTGTGGTTTGCACCCTCAGCAAATTTGCGGATGATACTGAACTAGGAGGAGTGGTAAATACGCTGAAGGGCAGGGATAGGATACAGAGGGACCTAGACAAATTGGAGGATTGGGCCAAAAGAAATCTGATGAGGTTCAATAAGGATAAGTGCAGGGTCCTGCACTTAGGACGGAAGAACCCAATGCACCGCTACAGACTAGGGACCGAATGGCTAGGCAGCAGTTCTGCGGAAAAGGACCTAGGGGTGACAGTGGACGAGAAGCTGGATATGAGTCAGCAGTGTGCCCTTGTTGCCAAGAAGGCCAATGGCATTTTGGGATGTATAAGTAGGGGCATAGTGAGCAGATCGAGGGACATGATCGTTCCCCTCTATTCGACATCGGTGAGGCCTCATCTGGAGTACTGTGTCCAGTTTTGGGCCCCACACTACAAGAAGGATGTGGATAAATTGGAGAGTGTCCAGCGAAGGGCAACAAAAATGATTAGGGGTCTGGAACACATGACCTATGAGGAGAGGCTGAGGGAACTGGGATTGTTTAGTCTGCAGAAGAGAAGAATGAGGGGGGATTTGATAGCTACTTTCAACTACCTAAGAGGTGGTTCCAGAGAGGATGGTTCTAGACTGTTCTCAGTGGTAGCAGATGACAGGACAAGGAGTAATGGTCTCAAGTTGCAATGGGGGAGGTTTAGGTTGGATATTAGGAAAAACTTTTTCACCAAGAGGGTGGTGAAACACTGGAATGTGTTACCTAGGGAGGTGGTAGAATCTCCTTCCTTAGAAGTTTTTAAGGTCAGGCTTGACAAAGCCCTGGCTGGGATGATTTAATTGGGGATTGGTCCTGCTTTGAGCAGGGGGTTGGACTAGATGACCTCCTGAGGTCCCTTCCAACCCTGATATTCTATGATTCTATGATTCTAAGACTAAGCCCTTAATTTGCTGTGCTTTGCTAACTTCATCCAGAGTTAGCCTAAGCATTTTCATATGTTTCAGTGTTGCCTGTTCTCATGATTTTATGGCAAGTCTCACAATATTTGTTGATTTTCTTTAAAAAGCCTTAGAATCATAATATTGTGTGAGAATCTCTGCTTTCGTTTTTTAAAAAAGTAAGGCCCAGATCCTCAAAGCAGTGATTTCAATGGGAGTTAGGCACCCAAATGCCTTTGAGGATCTGGGTGTAAGTTTCTAACCCTCATGGTTGCGGAGAAAAGCTTAAAAACATGAACTCTAACAGCTCAAAAACCAGAATGGAAACCCCCCCCCAAAAATAATTACTATTAATCTCATGATTTTTTAAGATAATCTTTAGAGCCTGGCATATACTTTTTGAAAGCTTGGGGCTGGCAGTTCTGGGGCCTGCTGAACAATTTTTCAACCTTTCCCCGTACCCACCCACATACACACACCAAGCACAACTTATTGGTACTCACAGCAATGACATCTGTATAACCAGATTTAGCCTGAGGGCTTGAAGAAAGATAGCAAAATAATCCTTTGGGGTATATCCAAATGTAACTGACTCATTTCATATAAAAATAATGTGTGTGTGTTGCAGGCAGAAGGGGAAGGAAACTCAGTTCTGTCTCTCCCTCCTGCTTCAGGAAAAGGAAAGCACCATTGCTTATAATGGGAGTTCTTGCGTAGTTGTCAACCTTTATATCTCAGTATACATAGAATATATCTTATTTGCATCCAAAATAGACTGAACATGCTTGCAGAGCGGTCCACCTACATTAGCAATCAGAATATTCAGTACTGGAATACAGAATGATATAAGAGTTAGAAAAACTGTTGCAATTAATTTTCATTTTGCTTATAACATAAAAGGGAAACTAATGCAAAAGGAATGAAAGATGGGGAAAGCAAAGATGGGTAAAATGGCAAACTTTGGAAACTGTTTGTGGTCTAATCCTGAAAACTATTACTGTCATAAGCATCAGTGGTTGTATTTGGTTAATCAGATGACACATCGGCAGTTGGAAGGGCAGATCAATCTTGACCTTGACCTTAGACAAATTATTATTCAAAGAGTATTTAACTAAGATTGAGTGTCACAGTATAGGCCCCTCGGGATTTGAAGAATTTTTCCACTGTATTGTTTAGCACGTGAGTTTAGTTTTAGAAAGAACTTAATACCTCAAGACTTCATCTTGAAGGTAAGTGCTGTGCATGTGATACAAGTTTGGGATTAACTTCTTGCCAACCAGGGACACTGTTTTATATTTTAAGATCCTAGTAGGAGAATCAATCCTTTGTCCGAATCCACAGGATATATAAATTTGCGCTAAGATCTGAATTTATGGGCTACTTGAAGTTGCCAACATTTTAAAAACTTTTGCAAGGGAAAATTGTACAGTTAAGCCAGTGGTCTGGGATTTGCTTCTGTTCTGTTTATTGGGAAGTTTAATGTGTATTTCGGGGAATTTTAGCACTAATATAACACTATGACCCTGATCTTGCAAATATGCACATGTGTAACACGTTTATTTTTGTAAGTAATTTTCAAAACAGGCAAGGTAGATAAGACTTATTATCCCCAATTTACAGATGAGGAAACGAAGACAGAAAAGTTAAGTGACTTGACCAAGACCACAGAGGCATGCTATAATACAGCCACCTATAATGGGTGATTTATTTATTTTTTGAAATCTGAGAAATCATCAGTTAAAACAGAGTGTAAGAGGACTTTGGATGCAGTTACTTACTATTAATAGTTGTTTGAGTTGAGCTGAAATAGAGAGACACCTTGGCGCTTTTTAGTCGTACTTGTCCCCAGTATGTTACTGCCTGCAGTTCCACCATGTAGTTGCTGTTGGGTTGCAGTCCCTCCAGGACCACATAATTTTGGGACTATAGTGAAAGAGAATATACACACAGAACAGTTATGGGATTGCTGGCTCTTATTAAATTAAAAGCAGGCCTGTTGTCTTAGGCACACAAAATTCTTCTTGGAATGAGAAAGAATTTATAAATTTCACCAGAACTCAACTTGCTTTCTTCTTTGATTTTTATTTCATGCTCTCTTTCATTTGGACTCTGTTCTGTGTGTAGTTTTTAAAATGCTAAACTTAGTGATGTCTACAGAACTTGCCTGTCTTTAGTAAATACAGGCATCAGCTGTTTTAAGCCAAGACTAAATTTCTTTTTATATGTATAACCAGTTTTTCTGATGCCAAAAAGATTTTGGCCAGTGAAATCTAAACTTTGTGTTTCCCAGCTCCTGGACAGACTCGATTAGCTAAGCAACAGGAAGCTTTGTCTAGAGACAGCTAGTCTGAGGACAGATAGAACATACTGTGCAGTATATTGAACAATATTTTTCTATTTGCTTCTGTTGTTGCTAAAATACCAACAAGAGCGCTTTTCATCTTTGTTAGGGAAAGAAAAGAAACAAACAAACAACCCACAACAACTCAGTTCTCCAATGTCACCGCATGGAGAGGCTCATGAACTGGATTTTCATTCTCTAGTTAACAATCCACAAAGTAAAACAAATCCCATAAGACTGCAAACAAGAGACACAGCCTTTCTGAATTCTTTGCATTTATTTATAGATTTATTCCTAAAAATGCACCCATTGTATATTTCGTCAGGCACAAATTTGACTCTGCTTTTTTACTCTGAATTCCTTTCAGAGTGACAGGTTTCAGAGTGGTAGCCGTGTTAGTCTGTATCAGCAAAAATAATGAGGAGTCTTTGTGGCACCTTAGAGACTAACAAATTTATTTGGGCATAAGCTTTTGTGGGCTAAAACCCACTTCATCAGATGCATGGAGTGGAAAATACAGTAGAGAGGTATAAATACACAGCATATGAAAAGATGGGAGTTGCCTTAGCAAGTGGGGGGTCAGTGTTAATGAGCCAATTCTCAACAGTTGACAAGAAGGGAGGAAAAATAACTTTTGTAGTGCTAATGAGTTCAATGTAATCAAGGTGGCCCATTTCAAACAGATGACAAGAAGGTGTGAGTATCAGCAGGGGAAAATTAGTTTTTGTAGTGACGCACCCACAAGGTGCCACAAGGACTCCTCTGAATTCCTTGTTACTTGTCTAGCTTTCTTGTGTCAACTAGGAGTGGCGTGTCAACCATGCAGTGTCATATTTAACACCAAATAGTATGTTAGTACGTGTAAAAGTATTGCAAATTAACAATCGTTACTTGGTTTGTTCTGAGAGCGATTTATAAAATTGATTAAGGCTCTGATTTCCCCAGTTCATGTAGTGGCATTGTTCATTGTAAAATATTGTAGGCCAAATTCTCTGCTGGCAATTCCACTGACTTCATATAGATTTAATCATAAAAGCATGGACTGGGTTATTTCTAAAAGCAAAATTGGTTAAAAAGTTTGAGTGATCTTATCAAATCAGGGAATACATCTCTCCATGTCTAGAAATGTGCAATTTTGGTTTTTGGAAAAGTTGTTCTAATTTTTAATGGATCATTGATTAGAACTGACTTCAGTGGAGTTCCATCAGGGAATTTCCCCCTTTACTACTATCATTTTATAGCTTTCACAGTATGCTGTAAAAGAACAAAGCACAATGAGATACTTCTCCTCAGAGTAAAAGGAAAGTTATTCTAGGGGCTAATCTCTGCTTTTGGATGTATGTGCTTGGTTGTCATAAGATATGTTCACAGCTCTCATTGAAGCCTAAGGCCAGAACTTGGACCTACTAACATAAAAACGTGTCATCTTGTATGATGGAAAACTGAGATAATGATACTTAATCCTTTGTAAAGTGCTTTTGGATATAAGAGCAAGGTTTTATTTATTATCTGTTTCTAAAACATCTTGATGTAATACACTTTCTACTCATACATCTAAAGTGGTTTTAATTCAAACTAAGGATCCATTTCTATTTCGAATTTCCTTCCTTTTGTGATTTAAAGGACAGCCTCACTACATACCTGGGTAGGGATCCCTGGGATTGGGGCCTCTTTTGTTGAAGATCTCTGACCTATAGTACTTTACCTGGGAACTTCAGACTTCACTACCTGCCTTTTATATGCCAGCTCTACTCCGGTGTCACCAATGGAATACACAGTGGTTATAAGAAAGCAGAGATACCCTGGAATGCTACTCTCATTTTCAATGTGTTTTTACCATGGGGCTTTGAAAGTGAATTTTTAATTGAAGAACACGACATAAAACCAGAGTCTCTGGTCCACTAAGTCCACTTTATGTCATGTAAAACATGGCTGGAAATAGCTAGTGAACTGCCCTTGCATAGGGGAACTCTCTGCTGGTGGAACTCTGGTGCCCCCCAATCTGCAGTGTGAGGGGAATGGGGCATGTGTCAATGGTGTTCCAGGGAGTGATTCCAGGGAACAGAGCTCCATTATGCCTGATCCTCTGTCACAGCGGAAATTAGAGTAGGCCCCCTGCTGCTTTCACTTCCACTAGGGCCAGGTGGCTGAGGATCAGAGAGCTGAAATCACCTCCTTGTGGCCCAACACTCTGCACTACGTTCTCAGATGTAGTGAAGAATCAGGAATGTAATATATTGCTAGTATGTTGCTCTTAATGTAACTAAGACAAGAGTCTGTCCCATGGCCTTTAGTGGTTTCTATTTCTATTACCTATAAAGCTATTTATAAAAAGAAAATGCAATGTGCCTAAAGGGATTACGGCAGCTAGTTTTTCGTTAAACCAATGCGTTACATATCAATTCAGAAGCTGACATTAATCTTTTCCTATGGAAATATTTCAGCGTATTGGTACAGTAGGATTATTTAAGAAGGATTTTGTTATTATCTTAGACCTACATGGTAACTAACCCATCATAAATTTCTCTGATATGAGCAAACATCACTTCCAGAGTTCCCTTGATATAATGAAAACTATGCTATAAGTGACATTTTATTGAATGAGCATTCCATCATTCAGAGGCTTCCAGTAAAATAAGCCTTATGTTAGAGAAATAATTAGTGTTATATATTAATTGTACATCTACAATAGATTCCAGTTTATCTGGAATTAGACACTTAAAATAGTTCCACCTGTATATATGGTTCAATTCTGCTGTCAATCAACACTTGCTCCTCCCTTTGACTTCTACAGAACAATAGCAATGCTTATTTCTAAAGAAAACTGGCTATAAAACTATCAGAGTGATCTTCTTGTAAATTAAAAAGGAATGCACCTTTCCATCCTATTTATTTATGTGACTTCACATTTATTTGGTACAGCGCAATTTTGTTTTTTAAACCAGAAATATGTTTTCATATACCATGACTGAGTAGGAGCATTTGTGCCTCATTTTCCAGTTTGCTCCTTACCCCATCAGTAGTCTTTCTTTTTTTCTTCTTAGCTGGGATGACAGACTTGCTGCTGACTGTCCAGCTCCAGAAGACTTTGTAGTGATGCACTGGGATATCAGGTTCTTCCGGGAGATCCCAAACAATCCTCACAGTTACACTTCCATCACTATTTGTAGTGGAGTTGGCAATTCTGAGATTAGCTGGGGCTGGTGGAGCAGATGGGTCTGGAGTAAACAAAAACAAAAACAAAAACAACGCCCCCCCCAAGAATATGAAGTAATATGGATTAAGTAAAGATGACCTTTCTCAGTAACTATTCTACAGATTTAACTGCTGAATTCATAACACCAGCTATCATCAAAGTTTGCTTCATTCTTAAGAAACAACTGAATATGTTTCATCAACTTTTGTAAATTATACCACTTGGAATCCAAACTCTTTTCAAATGTACATTCTGGGATTAGGTTTAGTTATGCCATTATTCTGCAAGTCTTGTTGAACATTTATTATGATGTTCAATAAAAAAAAATATATTACAGATTTTACTTCTGGCTGAGATGCAAAACACATGTAAGGAACTGTATAAGACAAAAATGTTTTATAGATGGTCCAAGAGAAAAATTAACTTCCTTCCAGGAATGAAGAGTAGAATACTGAATTTTTCTCTTCAGTTTCCTAAGGGAATTCTCAGGAGATAAGATCTATGTATGCCCCTATCTGTCCATCCTTCCAGGTTCTCATATCAGTGCCCAGCACCATAGTATTTGAGCATTTCCTTAGAGTAAAAACAACAAAGATACATCTCTCTTCCTTTCCTGCCAGCCAGAGGGAGTCGAAACCCAGAAAGCTAATAATACTCTATATGCTCATCATTATAATCTATGCATTCTATTTCAAATAAATAAGACCAATGAACAAATCCTTGCATCTTACAAGGCCTACTATTTTAATTTCTGGTAAGTAATGTGGATCCTGCAACTGCCTCTGTATTTGTGGAACCAAGAACCATCTCAATGATTTATATAGCCAACACGATTCTAACGTGCCTATCACCTTAAAATCTAGGCAGCAATAGCATCTTCATTCAAGGATCTCAAAGAGCTTTATGAATATAAATTAAGTCTCACAATACTTTGAGGTAGGGAAGTGCTATTCTAGCCATTTTATAGATTTGGATTTGTAATACAAATAAGTTAAATAATTTAAAACAAAAAGACAATTTTAAAAATACAGCCAAAAAACAGCTTCCCCAAAACCTGAAAATAACCACAGAAATAACTATAACATCCTTCCAATATTGTCACATTCCTTTCTCTCCAAAAACATCCTGAGTAAAGAGGGCATGCCTCAAGATTTACCTCAAGGTCAATATATGGACTATTCCTCACCACGCAGGAGAGTGAATTCAAAAGCTGAGGACTCTCTCAAAGCATGTCCTACCAACACCACCCCCAATTTCATGCAGAGGAGGCGTCCAGCGTTGGCAGTTCTGCTGTCTGCAACTAGGACAGTATGGCACAGAGAGAGTGGCAAACTATGGCCTAGGCCAGGAAGTCAGTGACAGATCCTGGAAGAGAATTAGGAGGAGGTCCTGATTAGGAGGACCATATACTACAGTTGGGCTGGTAGCACAACTTATTATTAAGCTTGCCTGACACTTCCCATTATAAGCAATTAAAAAGTAGGATCTTATAACTTTCCCAAACTAAGTGTTTGGGATGAAATTTTCCATGTGAAGTGTCTGCCTCAGGCTGAATAGTTTTGCGAAATTTCAGCCCAAATGGTCCAGATGTTTCCAAGATTGAGACTAGGGGAAAATACATTGTTTAACCCTGGTTAAACAATTCTGGTAATCTTTTCTTTGAAATGATTTCTTTGAACTCCCAAAGAGCAAGTGATCATGTTTGTGCTTTGGGTGGCAGTGGCTCAGAAGTACATTCCCTATAAGGTGTGCCCTAGCTGCTCAGGGGCAGTGTAAGGCCTAGCACTGAAAATGATAGGAGGGAACCGGTATCTCCTGTACATCCAGTGACACTCCTATTGGCACCCAGGCAGCAAGAATAGTGAAGTCATATGATTTGAATTCAAAAGATAACCTTAATTCTGACATTTCCTATCTGTGCAACCTTAATTTGGCTCCCTTGTGTGTATGCATTACAAGACAGTTTTTAATTACATGATCATATACTGTTGTTTCCACAGGACTCCTGCCTCAGTCAGTGTACAGGATGGTTCTAGACTCATAAAACCCTTGGTATTATCTCCCTTTATTCTCTGAGGCACAGAGAGATTAAAGTCAAAAGTATCCATTAATTTTGGATGCCCTATTTGAGATACCTATGAACTATTTTTCACAGTACTTAGCATCACATAGTACCTTATAACTTCAAAGCACAACTCCCATTGACTTCAGTTGCAGCTGTGAATGCTCAGCACTTCTGTAAACCAGACCTCAGAGTCTCAAGTCAGGCAGCCAGAAAATGAGGAACACACAATTAGTGACCACCTGTGAAAAGTTTGGTTTAAGTGATTTGTCCAGCATCACATAGGAACTCTGAGCCACAGGGTGGGATAAAATCCAATTCACCAGGGCAGCAATCAGCTCCCTTAACCAGAAGGCCCTCCTTTTTCTTCCTGCAATCCCATCTCATTCACTACACACTTCCCAACTTCTGCAAGGATTAGGGCAACCATATTTCCCTATACTGAATACAGGACACGAGGTAACTTACTCGTATTCAAGCAAGTTCAACGGCAATCAGAACTATGCAGTACAAGCGTTCAAATTAACATCGAGTTGACAGAGCACCTGTTAAAAAGAAACACTGCATAGTTGGATTCTTTTTATTTACCTTCTTTAAGGCTTTAGGGTTCACACAGGGAGGGGTCACACACACACACACACACACACAGACACTCCCATACCCCTCTCTCACACAGGGGGGTGACTGACCGATGCGACTCTTCCTGACCAGTGCTCTCTTCCCTACATGCCTGGCTGGGCCCCTGGGACGGACCTGGCTCTCTGGGTACCTGGCACCGCATCTTCCTGAGACAACACGTGTGTGTGTGGCGGGGAGGCACGCAGGATTCTATGATAAGAATGTGGCCAGCAGCAGCCTTTCGGCACCGTGCGGGAGGGAAGGGATGGAAGCGGTTTCCAGCTGCAAGAGGAGGGAGGGGGAGAAGGAATGACCTGGCCCGTGTCTTTCCAGAGTTCATCTCTTCTCCCCACATCCCCTTTGGCTGGAAGCAGCTTGTCCCTTCCTGCCCGCAGTGTCAAAAGGCAGCTAACACCTCCAGGCTGCTGCTGACCACTGACATAATCCAGCCGCCTCCTGTCCCCCGGCTACAGTGTGGGCAGAAAGGGGTTAATGCCCTAAGGATGCATTGTGCACCAGGGCCCAGGGAATCTGACTGCAGGGGCTTCAGTAAACCCAGTCAGAAATGGCTCAGCAGGTGAAGGTACCTAGGGGATGGAGCAGCCCCGTGCTCCCTGAGGTCAGGACCCAGTGTGTGTGTGGTGGGGGGGAAAATGGGTGAAGAGGGTGCTAAGTCCCTGCCCCAGGGGTTGTTGTGCAGCCTGCAGGTTCGGGGTGTGAACAGACTGGAAATCGCTTCCCCACACCACTCCAGAGCTTAGTTGAGGGTGGAGAGGCTCACCCGTGCCAGTGCTGTGCGTGGCTTTGGCACATGCAGAGCTCAGCTCCTCCTGGCCAGCGCCCTGGGCAGAGGGTCTTGGGCTTTCCCGGGGCACTGGGCCAGCCAGAAATGGGATGGGGGCAGGGCCCTGCAGGCCAAGAGCCGGCACACAGCGGGGGCTGCACTGACGGACCAGCAGGGGGAGTGGCCGACCCTGCGTACTGCGTCTTCGCAGCGCCACAAGCCTTGCATACCCACCCCCTTGTCAGCCACTGCACCCCCACACACACCGCTGGTGGGCGGGCGGCTGGTGAGCAGGGATCAGGCCAGCAACAGGACCCGCCAGTACTGATGGGGGAGGAGGGAACTGAAAATATGGGACAATTTGCCCATTTTTAAGAAAAAGTGGGCTACCTGCAGGAGGGCTTAAATATGGGACTGTCCCATTAAAAACGGGACATCTGATCACCCTAGCTGGGGTCTTACACAAAACAACTTCCTTTACTACACACCCCAATTCATCTCCAGAGCAGGTCCATCCTGTGCACTGAATGAGGCAGAGATCCTGAGGAAAAAAAAGTGTGTGATCATGGAATTAAAGACTGTATCATAATGCATGGGCACAAGGGGACTGAATTAAGGGAAATGACATCATAATGAAGATAATCGACTTATACAAGGAGTGAATTTGGCCAATATTTTAAATGGCAAACTCTAGTGAAACAAGACAATTTTTCCTTCATTTTTTATGCTTGTTCTGGCCCAACATCATCAGCATCAAAACACTATGGAACTGTAAAAAGAGAAGTTCTTGATCCAGAGTAAAGCAGTGAAACAAGAAAGATTTACACAAATTTAAAAGCATATCAGCTAGAATAACACAGTTTGCCAAACGTCAAGGTATATTACTAGCTTATAACAAAGAAAGTAATATGTTTGAAAAGACTCATTTTGCATGTGAACTGTAGGCCTAATGAAGCTGGAGGTGTGTAAAAGGGACACCAGACATTCATTTACTGCATGATTCACCTGAGTGTTTTTATAATGGTAAATGAGCTGTTAAATGAACTTTCCAGGCACAGAAAGTTCATCAGATAATCCCCAGGATAAATGGTTTTACTGAAAAATTCCATCACTTAGGGGATGCAAACTGACATGATCACAATTAATAAGGACAGCATTTCCTATTTAAAGACTAGCAGATGTGAAATAATGAATGGCTTATTAATGTCACTAAAAAGGAATTTCAAATAATAATGGCTGCTCCTGTTCCTCACATATTTCACTCAACCACATTTTTGGTTATAAAAATTACCAAGCATACTTGAGTTATTGGACTTGGGCAATTCAAGCTGACTTTCCCTAGTAATGAGGATTCCTCATTTCTTCACGCTTGCTCAAAATCTTTCAGCTCTCTTGGAAACCAGTTTCCTTTTTTCCCTCAGGTGAAGTGTTGCCCTTATAGTCACTTCCTTAACTGTGAAGAATCCACTGCCTCAGTCTTAAGTACATAATTAATCTAGCTATGTATATTGGAAGAACAACTATGAGTGATGTATTTCCCTAGTTAATCTTAAACTAATGTCGGGGACTGTGCTCTAATATAATTTATTGTCTACTTTCTACATATGTTAAAACAATCTGTACATGACAACTGTCATATCACAAGGAAATTTATTGAAATCAATTAAAATATATGGTTCACAAATATACGTTTCATGATTTGAGTGCTATGGGCCAAATTCTGAATTTGTTCCTAAGGACAAATATTTGTTTGACTTAAAGTTTTCGCTATTTATTTGTAACTACATATTTTGTAGATTGTACGGTGGTGTGAGAAACAAATGTTTTATCAGCATGAATGCTGGATGCCCTCCAAGGCATTATGATAATACCAATAAATCAACATCATCATCATCATATTGCCCATGATGGCAAAGCCATAGGTGAATTATACAGGTCATCTCATGTGAGTGTCAAGTAAACCACATGACACTATTATGTATATGTTACAGAAGAATTATTTTAAGAGTATTTTAAACAGTATGTCTTTGCAGGTGGAAGGATACAAAAAGGTTATTGAGGCTATTTTTTTTATCCCTTTACCTATAAAGACTGGTGGCTTCGTTTTTATAGTGCAATTGCAGAGGGCTCAGGGAGCTCATAAAAAAATTCTAAAAATGAACTGAAATAGCTTCTCTAGATGTATAACTCTGACAACTTTAAAATCTGTCATCTCAGGCTCATTAAGGGCTAGAAACAAGTGCTGTGTGTCCCTTTGGGAAGCTGGGACTCTCCCCTTCCCAATTGGATAAAGCTTCTGCTTTTAGCCTGGCAGGACTGCTGGTAATGGATATTTTTATGTATAGAAAAATGCCCGGTACCCAAAACTAAATCTGGTCAATCCTGTAAAGTGACTATGTCGTTTTTTCATATACCACCTCCTGGGAACTTTCAGGAAACCTGAAATGTCCCTATTTTTTTTTTTTCATTTCATCAATGAAAACATATGGGGTGAAATCCAGGCCCACTGAAGCCAAAGGCAAAACTCCCATTGAATCACAGGGTCGGGATTTCACCCAGAGTATTTTTTATAACTACAAAACCTTGGTGGAAGACATTGCTATACCAAGTAACATTTGCTATGGCTTTACCAGAAACCAACACTCCAGCTGGACAAACATGCAGTGTAATGAAAAGCATTTGGTAAGAAGTGAAGAGTTGAATGGGAATAGATGCTACCAGAGCTGTTCTTTTGCTGAAATGGAATGTTAACACCATTCTTCAGAGTTCCATGAAAAATTCATTCAGAACACTAAGTCCTAGATCCTAACTCCATTTAGGTGCCTAAATTCCTTTGAGGATCTGATCCTACGTTCCTTGAAAAAATTCTTCTTTTCTAAGGGATTTATATGTCACCCTTCTAAGTCACATGCCAGCAGTAGTGACAACACCACATATTTTCAGAGTATTCTCTTTTGTGTACCGATTTTGTGGTCCTAAAAAAAAAAATGGCGGTGACATTTTTAATTTTTATCATTCTGGACCTTGGACTTTTGGTTGGAGAAATTTCACATTGAGGGAGAAAGAGGTAAAAATTCTCTAGACTGGTGATTTTTAAAAAAATCTAGCACTGTTTGAAGTTTCTTAAAAATTTGGACTATTAGAATAAATCCTGTGAAGACAGATTAGCAGGCGGAAGGCAATATGAATACTGTCTGTTTGGACAGTAGCAATAAAATATTGCCTGGAGGTGGGGAATATTTCCTGAGATTGTGATGTAGGTACAGAACTCCAGCTGGTATAAATTGTCATACCTCCATTTAAGTCAATGGAGTCCACTGAAATCAATGGAACTATGACAATTTACACCAGCAGAGGATCTGTTCCATTTTATCTAAAGCTAACGTATCATTACTTTCTCTAATGTCTTTACATGCCAATACTGGTATCTAATTTTATTTATAGACATTTCTATGACACTCATCGCCACGACAACTGACAAAACTACCTCCATAAAAGTCTAAATATTTGGGCATCTCCCGTTTTTCTGTGATTTAAAAGATTTTTATTTCAGACAAAAGTCACAAGTGAGAACCAATAGAGGATAAGCCAGACATAGTGTACTGTGAACACAAAGAAAGTGTCATGTGAAATTTCTTAAATATCAAATACAGAACATTGTAATTAACCCACCAGAGTGTTCTTCCCTAATAATGTGTTCCCCAATTATCTGATAACACTTTTTTCATATTCTTTCTTTTACTATTGCATTATTGAATGAAAAAGTTGTTTCTATCGGACACTGACAAGTCATATCATGGTTTGTACATCAAGGCAAATGCTAGTGGCAAAGAAATTTTGTACCAAAATAATGCAAAAAGCTTACAGAGTTCTACAGAAACAAAATACTGATTAATGTGACTACGATGATAACCTGTTATCATATTTTACCCAAAGGGTAAAAAAGCCCCCCTCTCTTCCCCACGTGCTGGACTGACCCGACCCCCACCCCATCTGCCTGTGCGGGGCCGGCCTGGCCTAGCCCAGCCGCTCTCCTGAGCCCTCCCTCTCACGCAGGGCTGGCATTGCTGCTTGCCCCCTCTTTCTCCTGAAAGTTCCTCTGCGCCCTGCTAGGGATCACATCCCACTTTTTTGCCAAAACTGTGGATTTGTCCAGTTTGCTCTTGCCAACTGATCATCAGTTGGCAAGAGCAAGTGGGACAAATGCCCAGTTTTGCCAAAAAAGTTGGGACGGCCAGGACAGGGCTTAAAAAAGGGAATGTCCCGGTCAAAATGGGACATATGGTCACCCTACATGTTACCTTATAGTTACACTTCATTAACCCCTTTTACTGATCACCTTAAAATATAAAGTAGTTAGGTGCACTTTGTCTTGATACCTTTTTCGAAGATGACACTATTTTATAATTCCAGTTCTGGAGTTTCTCAAATGCTTATTTTTGTTACTGTTGTTGTTGCAGAGGCATGTGCTTACCTGAGGGTACAATCAAATCTTTTGGTTGCAGAAACACTGATATCAGTGTTTGCAACGCTTTCCTTTG
The DNA here is from genome assembly GCF_015237465.2 of Chelonia mydas. Taxonomy (NCBI): domain Eukaryota; kingdom Metazoa; phylum Chordata; order Testudines; family Cheloniidae; genus Chelonia; species Chelonia mydas. The sequence continues at coordinate 128,929,005 of NC_057849.1, forward strand.
TGGTTAGTACTGTAGTTCAAGTAAAAAAAAATAATCATATATACTTCAATTTGGCACACACAGACCTGTCCTCGATCTGGAAATAATTCTGGGCTAAGCAACGTGACAAGTAAATCACTTCTCACCCCAAGAAATGATAGCTTCATTAGGTCAAGGTTGAGGTCACCGTCACAGCACATTGGGCAAATACTGCATTTTTCTGCACCATATCTGGCCTGTGTATCCCCAAATAAGTTAAATTCCTGTGTTGCTGGTTACTCTGCCATCACATGCAAAACTTTGTCCCCATATCCCCCAAAAGAGGAATCCTTGCTGTTTAACTACCTCCTCCCCCATATCCTCGATACTTTAAAAAAAATTAATGTATTGCTATATTAATTATCTTTACTATATTGAAAACCACCTTACATCCAAAAGCACTTTGCAACCTTAACAAACCAATACATATAAACCATGCAGCGGGATCATTTAATCCATTACCAAAATGCAACCATTTCTTGGTCAAAACTTGGAAACTGCTTAATGTGTAATGAGCATAATGAATAAATGAATTGTACTGTATGCCATAGAGTAAAAAGGACACTAGAACTTGGAATTCTCCTTCTGACTTGTAATAATCAGAGCAAGTTTGGTTCTAATTTAGGATCTTTTTTCATTTCACATATTATATAAAATGGATCACCAAACACTGTCTTTTAAACATTTTACCTTATAAGTCTTTACAAAACTGTTGAAGCTGCATCACAGACAAGTTTCTAGCTATTAAACAGTTCCAAGGCATATGCTGAGGGATCCGTTTTGCCCATTGGAAATGGCACACATAAACCAGCTGTGCAACAGTATAAAAAAATCATTGGTCTCATAGGAGCAACAGAAGGAGTTTTATTGCTGGGAGTGGGTGTCTGTTCTGGTTTTACTAACACTCAGTAATGTATGCATGAAATCACATCCAGTATGGTACTAATGTGCTGTGAAAACAATGTTGTCTGCTTCCTTTTTCTTGGTAATTTATACTGTGTATGCTAGTAACTGCCTTCATGCTGAAGACAAAAGCCTCTAGCAGAGGGAGAGTGTTTTGGCTGTTTGTGTGTGTTTGATGACCTATATAGCCTCTTTTTGCTTAGGAAAATGGCACATTAATCTAGGAATAGGCTTGAAAAATAAATGCATTACATGACAATGTTTAATGTTGATCCCTCCAGTTAACTGCAGACCCTGTTCTTGAGAGACTAAACCTCCATTATATACAAAGCTGGATTAGGTTAATACTACACGACTAGAGCCTCAAAACACTGACCCAAATGCACTTTTGTTACTTCTGTATAAGTGAATTTCATACTGTGTCATACTAACAAGTCATATCATTGGCACCAAGCACCTTTCAGGCAGGTAACTGAACATCCACACGAGCTGGGGTTGGGCACAAGTAGCTTTCTGCAATCTTCTGCCCCCAGACAGACACAGTAATGGAGCACAGGGACTGCTGCCTCCCAAGGAGCCCTCCTCCTTCCCATTCCAGAGCACAGATTGGGGAGTAGAACCAGTCAACATGTGAGGGGAAAAAAATGATTGTTTTTTTGTTTATGATTTTGTTTATTTGCGAAAATCTTTTGTTTTGGAAAATATTAGCTGCTCAAATGAGCAAAAGCTTGCAAAAAAAGTAAGTCAAAAGTTCAAGATTTCTAAATCAGCTCTCCTGGGGAGCATCATTCTGATGTTATTATTTGTACTGCAGCACCCCAGTCATGGACCAGGACCCCACAGTGCTAAGTCCTGTACAAAATGACGGTCCTTGTCCCAAAGAGCTGGGCATTCTCTCACCCGGACAAGTACCTCAGGGAGGGATTTTTTTTTCTTTCTGTGGCACAGTCCCTTAAGGAGTTCCCCCTGGGGCAGTGCAGCTTCACTCCACTCCCAATGCAAAGCCATGCATATTGGCCACACTTGAACTCTTTATCTGGAAAAAAAAACAAAAACCAAGCACACAAAAAACAGCTGCTCCTTTGTAACATTCTGAATATTTTATGATTGTTGTTCTCTCCAATGAGGTCACTGATTATCTGAGTGTAATACGAAATATTTATTTATATAGTGTTATAAACAAATAAGTGAGCTCGTGCCAAACTACCAAGTTCCTGTCCTCAAATCCTTACAATATAAAGGCAGCAGGGACAACAATGTGTTAAAAAAAATCAAACCAAATAGACTCAGAATGGTCTAGAGCAGGGGTTCCCAAACTTGGTTCGCAGCTTAATTAGGGTAAGCCCCTGGCGGGCCGTGAGACACTTTGCTTACCTGAGCATGCGTAGGTATGGCCGCTCACAGCTCCCATTGGCCGGGAACGGTGAACCGCGGCCACTGGAAGCGGCCGTACCTGCAGACGCTCCGGTAAACAAAGTGTCTCGCAGCCCATCGGCGCTTACCCTGAACAATCTGCAAGCCAAGTTTGGGAACCCCTGGTCTAGGGTCATTATCATTGGAATGCTTCATGAAATAAGCAGTTTGTTGTTGTTTGGTTTGGTTTTTTAAGAACAAGAAGATGGAGAACACCAGGGGGCACTGCGACTCAGGTGGATGCAGTTTGCTTGAACTCTGAAGTGTCCCCCGGGGAATCCCCAAACATGGTCCCCTAAAGCCCTTAAGAAATATTGCACCCAACTATTGCGACCCCCAAGGTGCCCTCTAGCACCACATCATCTTCTCCAAATCCAAAAGCATCAAAGAAAGAAAGAAAGAAAGAAAGAAAGAAAGAAAGAAAGAAAGAAAGAAAGAAAGAGAACATCCGCCTGCCTCCCTTCTACAAACAAGATGGTGCCTGAGCCCGATGGAACACAGGTGATAACTATACTACAACAGGTGGCCATGGATACTGTTGAAATTAAATCTACATTTTCCACCCTACAGGCCACCATGACTGAAATTCAGAGTGCACTACAGCTGTAACCAGAAGGATGGGTGAAGCAGAACACAGAATTTCTGAAGTGAAAGATGATTTCAGAGAGAACAAATTACAGATTATGAAGAACTGTTATGATATCAGGACCATTAAGACCAAGCTACTGGATCTAGAAAGCCACTCACAATGATGTAACATCAGGATTGTAGGTGTCCCTGGGGGAATAGACAAGTAAACCCTCCAAATTTGTCCCTAAACTACTAAATTGTTGTATCTGCCAGTAGAGTTTTGGTTTGATGTACAAGGGGCACACCAGACCCTTGCCCCCAAGCCAGCTCCAGGAAGTCAGTCTAGAGCATTGATTGTGAAGTTCATGAAGTTTACCACTAAGGGACTTATCTTGCAGAAATCCAGAGAAAAAAGAAGCTGTTATAGGGAGAACCAGCAATTAAAATACTGCTCTTTCATGATTATGCCTGTGATGTGGTTGCAATGAGGTCAGCTTTTAACCAAAAAAACCCATTGGCCAGGAAGATGGACTTGAAGTATTTTGTTAATTACATGAAAACACTCCATATTAACAGTGGTGAGAAGACAGTATCATTCAGTTCCCCTCAGGAGGCAGAAAAATGCAAGCTCTTTTCTTGCAAGAGGAGACATCTACGGAATGATCTGATTATACAGAATTTATGTTTTGCTCTCTGAGATCTTATATGGCTGCTCTAAAAATGTTGATGGACATTGGTTGATATTGATGTTAGTTCTTGTTTTTTCTTTCTCTCTGGAGTTCAAGAGTTAAAGGGTTATTATCAATTTACTTCCTATTGCCTTAACTCATGGGAAAGGAACTTCAATGTAAAATTTATCATTTCATTAGTTTATATATATAAAATCATTGTTTTATTAGATGGTGCTTCTTTATGGACTAATGTATCAAGATTCTATTGGTAATAAGGGATTACTATATTAATGTTTGGGGCCCCAGGGGCTGTGAAGATCTCCAAGTTTCACCTGATCCAGCAGCCCTCTCTGGGTGTCAAGTGTGTGTTTTGGGGCTGTTTACACAGATTCTTCTTTTTTGATTGTATAGTACTAATGTGTATTTCTCTCTCCACTATCTTTTCCATGTTATTTTACTTATTTAATTTCTCTGCCACCATCCTGTTACTGTCCCATGCTAGGGAATTTCATTCCTACTCTTGTAGAATAGGTACTGGGAAGTGACACCCTACCCCTAGATTATATAACTTTTGCTGCCCAGCTACGCAAGAACTATATGGCACTCAGGAAATGTTGCTATTTCATTTATTCACAAAGTGACCTTATATTTTACCCACTATATTTTAACAATGATGGCTCTGATAATTAAATGTGTCTCGTGGAATTTAAAGGATTTTAATAACCCCTTTCAAAGAGGGGAAAAAAATACTTAATGCTTAAAAAAAGAGAATGTTGCCTTTGTTATGCTCCAGGAGACACATCTGACAGAACATGAAGCTTGTAAACTGAATAAAGCTTGGGTAGGCTTCTCAGTTTCTGGTTTGCTTTTATTCTAAAGCTAAGGCTGTTGTCATACTAATACATCAAAAGTTTAATATTAATATTCTGAGGATAATATCTGACATGAGGTCAGATTTGCTGTTCTAATGGATGAAATTGGCAATTCTAAAATCATCTTTGCCAATCTCCACAGGACAAAGCAGGATGATCCCAAATATTTTCATGAGTGTAAATGACATGGGCCTCCATCCTATTATTATAGTTGGAGACTTTAATGAAACTCTAGATCTAGTCCTTGATAAATCTTATAAAACCACTAATACTTATCAGGTACTTCATACATACATGGTTGATTTAGGCTGATTTAGACAAGATGTCAGGAGACTGGGCAATCCTATAGCCAAAGACTATACGGTTTTGTTTTTTTCTTCAGCTCATCCAACAAATTCAATATTGGACTATTTCTTAGTGGCACAAGATGATTAATTCTGTCACTGATTGTGGTATTTGTACTATTATTATATATGACAGTGTTCCTATACATATGTCTTTCTTATGGAGGGAGACATCAAATATTTCAAAATAAATACCCAATAGCTGAACCAATCCACTGAACACTAGGGTTATGTAACATTTATTTCATTCTAGACATGTTTCATCTTACTGGACTTGTGAATGTGGCACAGATGTTGTCACAGCCACAAAAAGTGCCAGCAACCCTGAAAAATTATATAAATTCCTGAAGAGAGATAAATTTGACTATGGAGTTGATCAGCTAACTATTCTCTACTGCTTGCATGACAATTCACATTTCTTTGTTGAGGGCTGCCGTTTAGCCTTGAAAACAGTTACTTGTGAGGGTTACAGTAACCTTTTGAACAAGGTTGATTATACTTTTTGCTGCTATAAAGATGCCAATTATTTTAGTTTCTTCTGCAACAGAATGTAAAAAGTACTCCAGGCTTTCGCTGTCCTTGTCATAGAATTCTTAGGGCTCTTTCTGCCAACAAACCAACCAGGAGGTTTGTACATACATGTAGTAGGTACATGTAGTAGGTTATACATGCAAGCGCCGGGGAGGGGCAGAAGTGTAGGCTGCAGAAAATAGGAGGCTCCAAATATCTAAAATGTGGTCATTTTCCATGTGGGTATTTAGAGCCATATGTTCCTGGGGCTAGCACACTATGGAGTGAAGAAACGTGTTAGAACTTACTACAGGTCCTGCCTGAAAATGCCATGCAAAAGCCAAAACTTCATGGTTAATATGTTACATCTCTACACAATTACAGCTTCAAATTGCATCCAGACAGAATATTTGTCTCAGACTAACAAAATCCAAACAAATAATTGAGGTGTGGTGTAAAGCAGCATGAATGTAGTCAGAGAAAAGTCAACATGTTACATTTGCTACCCCAGGGGGGAAAAAAACCATTTACTTCAGAACACAGAACAAGTTACTGCTGTTCTGGCCACTAGTAGTTTGCTACTGACAGACATCTGCACCTTGATGAGATGGCATGACTTTTAGACCTAGTCTACATTGAAAAAGATTTGTTGGGACAACTATAGCCACACAGAAAAATCCTAATGTAGATGCAGTTATACCAGCAAAAAAGTGCCCGTGCCAGTATAATTTATACCAGTTCAGCAAGTAAAATAAGCTAGACCAGCACTTTCATGCCCGTATAACTACATCTGCATGAAGAAAATTTGCTGGTATAGAAATGTTGCAAAAAAAAACAAAAGCAAACACACAAACACACACACACACACACACACACACACACAAACAACACTGTAATACTGGCAAAAGTTTCTAGTGTATACCTTGGCCTTAGTCTCATGTTAGTGGATGTTCAATCACACAAGGGACACCTCCAAAGCATCAAGACCTTCGTATAGTTATAATGAACAACATCACTTCTCCAGTAGTTAAATTAATTGAGAACTTTTGACTATTGTCTGTTTATCCATCTGTCTAGGTATATATAGCCCTCATTACAATAGACTCTGTGCACATCTATAGATCCAAGGTATCCAACACAACAGCATATCTCCTCTTATAGTACACATAGCAGTTTATGCTAAAAGAAAAACAGAAAAAAGTCGTCTTCTCGTTATTTTTTTAATTTAAACTTTCTTATGGGTGAACTCAAAAGGTGTCAGAACTAGAAAATGAACTCTTATTTATTCACAGAATGGTGAGGATGGGCAGTGACTTTGAAAACTATCAATATGCCTCAACCCTGACAGGCAGTAATAACATATTCATTCAGTCCTCATACCCTTTCACTCTGATTTATTTACCAAAATTGCCAACAATAGTACATGCCCTTGTTAACTGTGACCATGTTGGTCACTGCTGGGCTTTATTAAGCTATACTTATTCCAGACCAGAGTCCAAAAATTAAAAGCTACATTAGCAATGGCCCATATCAGCTATTTCTTTTATACAACTACCTTTACGTTATATAGAACACTCCAGAGTCCATTGGTAAAACACTGCATGAGTTACACATGCAAAAGCCCCATTTACTCTAAAGGGAGTCAGAAAAGAACATTAATTAACTGCCCCTTTTCATAGCATTTTATTAAACTTCCTAATGTGTTTTGTAAAATTACAATTAAAGTTAAGGAGGACTTGTGGCACCTTAGAAACAAACAAATTTATTTGAGCATAAGTTTTCGTGAGCTACAGCTCACTTCATCGGATGCATGCATAATTAAAGTTAATTCATCTTCAGAAAATAGTATAACAATTGAGAGTTTGTAGTAGGTTGTGTTGGGATAAGCCAGTGCTGATACTTATTGACTTTGGACCAGGGGCCAAATTCCAGCTTGGGTGACATCGCCAAGAGCCACACTAGTCAATGGGGGTAAATGGAAGCATGACATCCTCTCTCTCGTTTTCTCAATTGACCCTCATTCTTCCATCTATCTTTCATTCCAATTTTTAAATTCCATTTCTCCTCCTCCTGGAGGCTTTTTCTCCTATTCCTCAGAGCATGTCTGTATTTCCATTATTCCTACCAAAGTTACCATCACAGATGAGACATCTTCCTTTTCCTTGTCCCCATTCCTCAATGTTCTCACACCTCTTCCCTTCATTTCTCTAATCAGGTTTAGCCCACCATATGCAGAAGAGAGGCTCTATTCCAACCCCTGAAACTAAACCTGTTCAGGAACTCTTCATGCATTTAACATGTTAGCTCTACATTTACTCTTTTAGCTCACGGGGGAAAGGGATGCCATTTCTGTTGTCTGCTGAAAGCTGCTGAGCTGTGGCTAGGAAGGATCTGGACTGAGCAGTTTACCTGTGTGGTATACAATGAGTGTCAAAGTGGCAAGTAATAAAAAAGTATTTACACTGAGACATTGAGTAATAGCCAATTACTGTGACCATAATTGCTTGATGATGTCTCCATGTAACATGCTGAATATTTGCCCCACCTTCTTCATTGGAGTTCTGACGCCTTCAGAATGTTGACGCTCAGAGGACATACAGAAATAGAAAAGTATATGGTTCTTGAAGTGTGCTGCATCAAACATCACTAAAGATTTGTGTCACCTATTTCCAAAATGAACAAAAAGTCTGTCTATCTTAGGGATTTATACTGCCATGCATCACCACGTGAGTGCCTTCTATATAAAAGCAAATAGAAACAACAAAGTCTCTACTTGAGTTCATGAAATTGCTAGCACTTCTCCCTCTTCAGAGTAAAAAGTTTGCTTGACATTTATGTTTTTGATGGTGCCAGAGGCTTTGTGATCCCTGCTAGCAGGTGGAAGGGCATGCACAGAGAAGCAGAACTAAGTCAAATTACTGGTGCTATAATTGCTTGAACACAACCAACAAAATTATGTGATACTGTCTGTCCAGCAAATGGCAGGAATATATTCCCTATGAAAATAACAAATATTGAGACTACTTGCAACAGCATATGTTGAGATGTCAGTTCTTTCATATTTGACATTCAGTATCATGTGGTCAGGAGAACTTCAGTTCTCTTACTAGCAGTGTTGAAAGAACCCGAAAGGATGTTCATTAATTCTGAGACCCCCTTGCAGATAAAAGAATAATGGCATCATTAACCTTTAATCTATGTAATAACTTCAGTCAAACCTGGGCCATTCCTTAAGCTAATGACTAAATGCAGACAACCCACCCGTTGAAAATCTACAACAAAAACATTAAGAAGATTGGGTTGCATTCCATGTGTAGCCAAGATGAGGGTGAGATGGAGGAAAGGAATACTAACCTTTAGAGGAGCGGAAGTGCTTACTGGGTGCTGTGAAGCCTCTTGTCCCATGCACATTAACGGCAGCCACTCGGAACTGGTACCACCTGCTGGGTCTTATGTCAGACAGTTGTACTCTCTCTTCTGTAGTCTGGTGGGAAAAATGTCATAACACACTGACTCCTTTTATTCTGAAATGTTAATCTTACTGTATCACATCTTCTGACATACACTAGCTTATTCAGTAGGGTTTTTGAGGTTGGGGACACTGGAGAAATTGTTTTAAGTACACATAAAATTGTGAAATCATAAGTGCCGGCAGATTCCAACTACTGGACATTACTCTGGCAGCCCACCTTAGTCGTGAACTGCAACACATCTACAATTCTTACCAAAGGCTTCTGACCATGCTAAACTGTACAAAACAGTGTGGATTTTTATTATTATTTTTTTAAAATATCCCTCAAAAAATCAGCTTAAGTGACAAAGTTTACTTTCACTTGTGACTTAAGTGGGCAAGATTCTGGTCTCCCCTACACCTGTATACATTCAGGAGAACTGGATGGAAATATTTTCCAATTATAATTACTGTGGAAATCAGTTCAGGGGGAGGAAATCTCTATAAGGATCTCCTTGCAGAGACAGAGCAAGGATTTGTTTCCAGCAGAATACACTTTAAGGCCTATCCAAAAACACTACAGATCCTTAGGAATGCATAGGAGGCAGAGCCTTCTCTCTGTGTGGAAATGTGGCCATCCACCTGGTTCCTGAAAGTGAGGCTCCACTGTAACCATCCTGGATATGGCTGCATCCTGGACCCATTTTTAAAGAGCATCTTCACAGAATCACAGATTATAAAGTCAGAAGGGACCATTGCAATTATCTAGTCTGACCTCCTGCATAACACAAACCATAGAAATTCCTTGAATTAATTCTTGTTTCAATAGACCATATCCTTTAGAAAAACATCCAATCTTGATTTAAAAATTTCCAATGATGGAGTACCCACCACAACCCTTGATAAGTTGTTCAAATGATTAATTACCCTTAAAATATACCTTTACTCTTAAAAAGCTTGCACCTTATTTCAAGTCTAGCTTCAACTTCCAGTCATTGGATCTTGTTATATCTTTGTCTGTTAGAGTGAAGAGACCAGAACTGGACACAGTATTCCAGCAGCGGTCACACCAGTGCCAAATACATGGGTAAAATAACCTCTCTATTCATACTAAAGATTCCCCTATTTATTCATCCAAGGATTGCATTAGTCCTTTTGGCCACAGTATAGCACGGGAAGCTCATGTTCAGCTGATCACAAACCATGACATCCAAGTCTCTTTCAGAGTCACTCTTTCCCTGGATTGAGTCCCCCACCATGTAAGTATGGCCTGCATTCTCTATGCCTAGATCTATAAGTTTCCATTGGACCGTACTGAAACACATATTGTTTGCTTGTACCCAACTTACCAAACAGTATGTATTGCTCTGTGTCAGTGATCTCTCCTCTTCATTATTTACCACTCGGCTCCCCCAATCTTTGTGTTATCTGCAAACTCTGTTATGGGTTTTTTTTCCAGGTCATTGATAAAAATGTTAAAGAGTGTAGGGCCAAGAAGTGATCCCTATGAGATTCACCTAGAAACACACCCATTCAGTGATGATTCCTTGTTTACATTCACATTTTGAGACCTATCATTTGGCCAGTTTTTAATCCACTTAATGCATGCTCTTTTGAATTTGTATCATTCTAGTTTCTTAATCAAAATGTGTGGTGTCAAATAAAATACCTTGTAGAAATCTTACATCAACACTGTTGCCTTTGTCAACCAAACTTGTAATCTAATTTAAAAAAAGGGGTATAAAATTAGTTTGACAAGATCTATTTCCCATTAATCTATCTTCCCAGTATCAGATCCATTGCTGAGTTGCTGTGAAACCTGGGATACCAAGTGCCCCAGAGGAGGTAAAGTCTGTGTCTGTTTGCTCCATGTCTCCTCAAGCTTCATAGATTCCGAGGCCAGAGGGGAACATTGTGATCATCTGGTCTGGGCTCCTGTGTAACACAGGCCAAATAACTTCCCCCAAAATAACTACTAGAGTAGCGGTTTTCAAACTTTTTGAGGCGAGCTCCCCCTTTGAGTTAAAATTTTTAGTTGCATCCCTCTCCCCCCCCCCCCGCCAACCCAGATAAAAATAGACACAATACCTTCCCTTCCCAACTCGGGTTTTCAGAGTGTAAGAAGGTGCGTGTGACGGTCTCTGGGGACGGAGCCAGAGCTGGGTGTGGATGCTGCCAGGAGCAGAAATAGGTGCGGCCACAGCAGATGTTGACACCCACAGGCTGGGTGGCCCGCTGAGTAAGTCAGGGGGTGCAGATGGTGCTCCCGTCCCACCATGCAGGGCTTGTCCCAGTCCTGCCTGGGATTGCCGCATGCCCCACAGTTTGAAAACCTGTGTTCTAGAGCAGATCTTTTAGAAAAACTTTCAGTCTTGATTTAAAAATTGTCAGTGATAGAGAATCCACCACGACTCTTGGTAAATTGTCCTAGTGGTTAACTACACTCACTGTTTAAAATGAATGCTTTATTTCCAGTCTGAATTTGTCTAGCTTTAAATTGCAGCCATTAGATGGTATTATACCTTTTTCTGTTCGAATGAAGGGCCCATTATTACATATTTATTCCTCATGTCAATACTATATAAGGAATAAATGAACCAGTTGTGCTGCACACTGCCTCATATAGATACTCCTGATACCTGTGAATGTCCCAGGCCTAGTGAGCCAGCCTGAACTTTTGAGAGATGCTCTGTCTATCCAGCAAAATTATTTTTAGATCACTGATCACTTAAGTTTTCAGGTGGTGCCTGCACTTAAGGTGTCTACCTGTAGCCAGACCTGGTAAGAGGCTACGGTCAGGGAAATTGAGATATTTGATGTTGGGGGTGTGGAGCAAGCTGTCTTCTCTCCTCTCTTGCCTTATTGTTTGCCTCTCCAGTCTCTGTTTTAAGCTACTGTGGTTGTGGTGCACTCCAGGCCCAGCCAGCTGCTGCTGCTGCCAGCTTTTTCCTCCATCTGCACAAACCTAGGACTCCCTTATTAACTACTGCAGCCTATGAGGGGGCTACAGACCTTTCCCTTCATAGTCTTCCTCCATGCATCTTCGTCCCTCCATGATCTGCTTCTTTATTATGTAGAGAGGGACTGAATTATTCAATCAAATGAGCACCTTGAGGGCTCGAACATAGTTGAACCAGCCTTTAATATCTTAATTTTATAGAGCCCAAAGGTGTGCCATTATTTCACAGGAGACAGAAAGGCAGTTACTGACCCAAAAAACTTAGAATCTAAATAGTGGCACAGGGAATGGCAGTAACAGTAGGAAAGAGATGTGGATTACAATCAGTGGAAATCAGTGGGTTATTCAAGATTTACACTGGTGTAACTGGGATCAGAGATTGGACCAGTGTCTCTAGAGGTAATACATTAGTGGCAATACTGTTGAGTATTAATACCGTAATAAATACCGTTTATTTTTTAAACGTTTTGGTGAATTGAGTGGTCATAACAAGACAGTCATAGTACAGGCAGACATAACACAAAATTTCTCAGTTTCTCAGCCAAGACTTCCTGGCCCTGATCAGTAACAGTCCTGCTATTCCAACCTAGGAATGTTGGAAACAAAGACTACACAGTGATGGCACAATTAGTATTAATTATGAGAAAGAGAGAAACTGTGTCTAGGCTGAGACTGCCAACCTCATTCCAATTTGTGACCTGACCGCAGACCTACTCCTCTTCCCATTGGTTTCAGTGGCAAAACTCCTATTAGGTGGTCTGTTGCAAATTATATACAGTGCATGTAACTGGAGCTCGAGAGGTGTGATGTTGGAGCACTAAACCACTGAACCACTCAGCAACCATTCACCATTTCAACAAACTTTAACAAAATGTTAAATGCTTATGGGATATTTTATATCCATTTAATGGTAAGTTGCATTTAAAAAAAAAAAAAATAAATCATGTTAACTGTGTTTGGAGCCCAGATCATAATATTCAGCATCATTTTACCAGATGTCCTATATATTAGGTAAATAAAATAGTGTGCCGTACAATATTAAATACTGTTTGGCTGAACTTCATTACACACCTGCAACACTGCCAGTATATATGAGAGACCAACAAACAACAATGATCCTAACGCTATTATATTATATTGGAGCTGTCACCCCTTAACATTCTCTTTGTAAAACTAATTAGACTGATCTCCCTGAGTCTATCCTATAAAGCATGTTTGCTGCTCAGATGGTATTATTCTGCAATACCTAAGTGCAGGTGGTTAAGTTGTGAAAATGAGTAGTATAAGGTACCTTAACACATTTATGTATAATATATTTTATATGGTAATTGATCCCTGAGCGTCACTTTGGTGTATTGTGTCAATCTTCTACACATCTGAAATATATTTTTCCAAAAAATATGTCCTACTATACTGTGGCAGTTTTAGAATGGTACTAGGGAAAAGATATTAAAAATATTAAAGAAAATAAAGCTTCTACATTAGTGCAATGACCAATTTGCATATGTTAAATAATGTAATTCAACTTTGGTTTTTTGTTTGTTTGTTACGCACATTGTGTGCTAATGGTTTGCAAAATGTCTTTTTTTTTTTTGAAGAGCAGTTTTAAAAAAAATTAGTATCACACAAAACCATATGCAAAAGCAGACAACCTGCATTTACAAAATTATCTTTTGCAAAATTAAACTAAGAATACACACAAGGGAACAAGATACAGTACATACAAATTGACTGTCATGCTGAGTCTTTCTACAACAGGCTAGAGCAAATGTTGGGGAACCCAAACCCTAGAGAAACATAGCTCAGAACTGATAGACCCTCCATTACCCTTGGTCCACTAGTAAAAAACATGAAAAGAGATTTTTAATTAGCCAGAAGAAATATTGTAAAACTGTTTGTAATAATGTGGAAGCAGTTATCCAATACATTTTACTGCCACAATCACACACAGGTCCGGATCCTTGGCTATGGCCTCAGTGACCTTCCATGTGCATTGAGCATATCTTCCTCACCCCATCAAGCCTGAGCTCCAGAAAGGATACCTCAACAAGCAGCAGCACCCACCACAACTTTCGACTAGAGGAAGACGTGCTGGGCTGGGAGCCAGGAAGAAACCATGAATTCTGAGCTTTTCCACTGACTCGTGTAAATAACTCTGTTCAGGTTTCAGAGTAGCAGCCGTGTTAGTCTGTATTCGCAAAAAGAAAAGGAGTACTTGTGGCACCTTAGAGACTAACCAATTTATTTGAGCATGAGCTTTCGTGAGCTACATCCGATGAAGTGAGCTATAGCTAACGAAAGCTCATGCTCAAATAAATTGGTTAGTCTCTAAGGTGCCACAAGTACTCCTTTTCTTTTAACTCTGTTCACTTCGTCACTTCGTCAGATTATTGATCACGGCCTCACACCCCAAATTTAGGAGGCAGACAAATATAATTCCTTCATTTTATAGCTAGAGTAAGACTAGGGCTGCATATAATCACTTCAGGTAGGATTAGGAATCCAACCCTATCTCTAATATGACAAACCCCACTCTCATCTACTCAGCCACATTGCCTTTCAGAACAAACGAGTCAAATTTGTGTACTTGGCTATGCTCTCTATAACTACTAGCCCATGTTCACCTCCAGAGCCAGGCATTCTGACTCTCAACATTCCACTGTGACCTAGCAAACAGTTGCACAAGCTACGTACAGTGTGGTCCACATAGTGATGATAGGCTGTGATCCTCTATCAGTTACTCTTCTAGTTCAAGTAGTAAAATTCTACGTTCTGTGTATGTGGAAGTGGTAGGATCTATATGTTTCCACATCATGGAATTTCTGTCTTTTGAGACTGTTAAGAGAAACCACATACACACACATACCTAGGACATTACATATCACAAACTACATTAAAAGAGCATTAATGGTATAAAGTCAAGCACTCAAAAATTAGGAAATGGCAGAATTAAGGTTGCCCAGTCAACCTTAATTCCATCCCCTCGTTCATACGCAATATGATACAGTCTTTAGTGACAAGTTCACACACTGTTTGCTCTACCGGACCCCTCTGTCATTCATTTTACAAGATAACAGTAAATGAAGCTGAGAGCTGTAAGAAGAGGAAGGAAGTTGCTTTGTTAAGGTACTATACTGGGATTGAGACAAGCTGGGTTCTATTCTCTGCCATAGACGTCTCCTGGGATACGGGGCAAGGCTCTGTGATCGTGGCATGTGCACAGGCAGTGTTCGTTCTGGCACTTACTAATTTTTTGGTGCTTGACTTTACAGGCCCAATGTTCTTTTAATGTAGCTTATTTGTATGTAACCTCAATAGAGAATGAACTCAGGTCATTACAGAACTTAAACGCCTGGCTCTACTTTGTGGACTTTATTTTTTCTCCCCTCCTTGCTACCTGCTGCAAAGACATTTCAAAGCTCTTTTTAACATCCACGTTTTGCTTTCCTTGTCAGCAAGGATGTGGCTGCAGCGGTTAAGATAAACTGCTGGAGTTCTGCCATACAGGCGGGCTGTCACCATGTTAAGAAACTGACTGAAACTGGGAAGGAACTAAGTGAAAATTTATTCTCTGTCGGCTGCTTCTCATTAAAAAGCACTTGTATATGAATTTTACTTATACAGTATGGATTGCTATAAGAAATAAGAGCATGACAGCATAGAGTTTGCTGAACTGGTAGGTAAATGCCAGAGAAACTACAATTTAAAATAAGCAGACCAACAAATGTATGTTTTATTCTTTCTTCCACTTTGTTTTTTATTTTATTTTTAAAGACAATTGGCTTTTATACCAACTAATTTTCTACTGTTTTGATTAGACCCAAACTCTATCACTGTATGTTATTTATGGGCCCTGCTGATTTCAGAACAGGCTGGGTCTGTCATATGCATTCAGTGGCAAAATTTGGCACCTAAGCCTGAATTTTCAAAAGTGACTCATGAGATTGGATACCTTTGTTTTTAAATGCCAAACTTGACACATCTTAAAAGGATTGGATTTCTAGACAATGCTGACCATACACCCCCTGAAAATTAGAAGCCTGTTGGGCATCTCAAGATGAACACTTAAATATTGAGCAACCCAAAATTACTCATCATTTTTGAAAATATAGATTGAAAAGTGTTTTTTTAGGAGAAGTTTTTACATCTTTGCTGGTATACTCATACTAACAGCTTTTTCACCACCTTGTCACCTTCCACTAGTATAAAGAGCTAAAACTGTAGCATTTGGTATTATTATATTAATATTACAGGTAATATGGCTGAGGAAAATGAAGTTACTCTCCCATGAAAAAAACTTGACAGAAAACCATGACTTACGGTGCATAGAGAATTACAATGGGACTCAGGAAACCTGGCTTCTCTTCCCAGTTTGCCTCTAGCATGCTAGGTGACCATGGGCAAGTCACTTAAACTCTCTGTGCCTCCATCTCCGCACCAGTAAAATGGGACTAATGGTATTGATCTCTTTTGTAAAAGCACTTTGAGGTCTACTCATAAAATTGCTATACAAGAGCTAGGGATTATTATACAAATGACTGACCTGTGCCACCATTTGCCAGCTGGTGGCATCATCCTCACTGGGATGGATTCCATAATTCCATCTCCTCTGCACCACATAGATCACAGGCTCAATTGAAATATTGAATTTTGAAGACCACTTAACCTCCAGTTGTCCAGACTGAAGTTCTGTGAATCTTAATTCTTTCCTGGGTTTCAATGGAACACCTGAAATAGGAGCGTACAGACAGAATGTTAAGATGTTTACAAAATGGGGTGTGTATGTGGAAACAAATGTAGGGGCTGTTGTGGGACAATTAAGAGGGAAATGGCTGGACAGACTGAAAAAAAGTTAAGGGATTTAACATGCATGAGGAGTGGAATTTTCCAAAGTGTTCAGAGTTAGCTTAACTCTGTTCCCACTAAACTCAATGGTAAAACTCATATTGAAGTTAGTAAAGTTAATGCCGAGTGCATTTGAAAAATCTCACCCTACTTCATTATTTCCTTTATCAACCACTACACTACAATCTACTGAAATTGCCTTTTAAAAGTTTACAGCAATCACTCATTATTATGGAGTATTATGTTCTCTCTGCAGTTTTGTCATCATGACTATAACACCTCTTTGCAACATTTATAACAGACTGGGGGAAGGAATTACTTTCTAGAGCTGATTCAATCAGCAAATCAAGTTGTTAGTTGCATTTCTATGGATACTCTTTTGGAACTCATCTATTTCAGTATCTGGCACACTTACTTCAGATCATGACAAATAAAACTGCTGCGTTGACATTTAAACCCTCCTATCAATTTTGTCCTATGTATTTTAATTATGTTGTGTCTTTAATAAGGCTCTGCACAGGTGCCAGGGTTCACTGTGTGGATTGGTGCCATACATTGTAATTTAAATATGCTTCTACCCTAACTATTCATACACAGATGACTCCAAGAAATTACAAATAGTTTTAATATTAAGAGTTCAATACTTTTACATTAGACATGTATCAAATGAGGGGTGTAAAAACAGCCAAACATTAGTCCCATTGTAGTCAGAGTTTTGCCACTGCCATCAATGGGGGAAGAATTTGGTTCAAAGAGCATATATAAATCAGGTCTCAGATGTTTTTTTCTCTCCATATCCATAACTGATATTACTGTATAATGGAAGCATCTGTGTCTTCTTTGCAAATCCAAAACTGCCAGTGTGTAAACATAAATTATCAGAATTTTGATCCACTTGTCTCTATTTACCAAAGATTTAAATGAGGAATATCTGAGGTTTAGTTGTTCCAACTCCTTCACTTCCTTAGATCAACAAACTGCCTTTTGCAGAGCTTTATAAACAGACCTTTCCCAATTACATAATCTGCTACAGTAAATAAAGACAAATATTGTAGTGTTGAAGAAACCTAAAAGCATCATGAGGAAAATTCAGCATTCGAATCCTGTTACCACATAGGTTTAAATCCTGGATATCATTCAACAGCCAGAAGTCATAATCTAATGTAATGAGCATCATGAACTATGGCAGTTCATATGTCTACATTTTCAAATCCCTCTTTAATTATGATGTACAATAATCCTACTATTTGCATGTTAAAAAAATCTTCCACCTGCTTTGCATTAGGGTCAGTTGGATTCACTTGATTGGAAGTAACTCAACCTCTCTGGTGTATGTAATTGTGTGCAGATGGATCTTAGCAGCACAAACAACTAACGCATAGCACAAGTGCATTTTAAAATCCTTTTGTGGAACCAGCATCATCAGTTTCATATCCAGATGTGTGAATGCAATCACTACTCAATGTGCTTTTTATTATGTAAATGCTCAGTCCCTTTAACCATTCTTGAACAAATTAGTCTTCCGAAATCCAGTGTTCCAGTGAGGAATTCAGCCCATGTCTTGTTTTATATGTGGAATACCAGAGTCCAGAAAATGTGTTACCAAAGGTGTTTTTCAACTAATATGTATGTATCCGTGCCATAAAAAGTCAATATATAAACATCAGACATAAGAAAGCATACTTTTAACTCAAATGTAAGAGTAACCCAATACCTGGGGGCTGGGGAGGAGGGGTTCAAAATATATGGATATTAAGTTTATGTATCATTGTGGGCTAGGGATTGTATGTAATTTCATGTGGGAGAATGACCACAGCCCTGCAGGAACTAAGAATAATGGGGGCGGTGATTAGGCAAATTAACTCACCTCCAACACCTGGAGATGCTTGCATATACCAGTTCAGACTGGATTCTCCAGAGACCAACAGACAAAAAAATGGACCTTTGGATAAACAGTCTGAGTTTAAACTAACTCAGCGCCTTCTTTCTAATCCAGCAAATGGACAAGATCTTCTGTCCAAAGTGGGGGAGGGTCAATCTTCAGGGAAGTGTTGGAAGGACTGGCATCTACCAGAGCCAAAGTTGGGGTGATCCCTTTTAAGTTTTTTAGCATGAGTGTAGGTTCTTCTATTGTTTCTAATGTTCTCTCTAATGCTTTCATCTTAAGAACAAATGTTCTTGCTTAGAGAGGGCAGTGTGGTAACTTACAACTGCTGGCCATTATGCTGCTCAGAAGCCTTCGAAGACTAAGCAAAGTACAGATGCTGGCCCATGCAGGCAGTCTTGCTTGCTTGGAATAACACAGTGTGGGCAGGAAAATATACGGCTTGGAAATACCCTGGTCAGGAGGGAGAGAGACGTGAGTCTCTGCCTAAGACAGGTAACAGCTGGGATCTAGAAGCCTAAAAGTGGGTGCCCTTGCTGGACCATGGAGGGGAAATACAGCTGCAGTTGCCCTGAACTGTCAGCATATTACATTAATTAAAAGTTGTCATTAGATTTTTCTATGTATTTCTGTGTATTACCAGTCTCCAAAGCTTGATCAACGGTGAAATTATAGAAACTTGCATAGAGCTAGTCTACACTAGAAGTGCTACAGCAGCACAGTTGCACGGATGCAGCTATGCTGCTGTGGCATGACTGAAGAAAGCTCTCCCATTGGCATAGAGTGTCCTCTCCCATTGGCATAATAAATCCACCTCCATGAGAGGTGGTGGCTACGTCAGCAGAAGCTCTCCTGCCGATACAGCACCATCCACTCTGGTGCTTAGGTCGATGTAACTTACTTTGCTCAGGGAGGGTGGTTTATTCACACCCCTGAGCAACATAAGTTATACTGACATAACCTATAATGCAGACAAGCCCATAGACTATTTTAGTTTCAATCTGAGTTCATTTTCTGGCTATGAGTGCTGTCAAAAAGATTAGCATGAGTATTGGATTTGTTCACTAGATCTTAGTCATGCTTGCCAATTTTGCTCTTCCTAGTGGCAGGGAGGTCATTTGCCCTTGGAGAAAATGAAAAGCAAGACTGCCCAGCTCCATCTTGTTCTTTGTTGTAGGAAGACAATTTCAAGGGCTAATGATCTGAATTCGTCAGCTGAGAAAGCAGAAGAGCATTGGTTCTGCCCTTCCTGTGTAACACATCTGTGTGCTTCCAAGCAAATACCTACTGAAGATAACTGATAAGATGTTGGAGCAGAATGTTAGTGCTACAAGTATATAATTAGACCAGACTTCTCCTTTTGCATTCATTCAGCATATCATATCCTATGTATGCTTCCCTACATACAGCCCTTTAATTTCACCCACCCCACCCCCCCGGCTCCACACACGCACCAATTATGAAATACATTTGAATGTCCTCAATGAAACTTACTATATAACGTCACATTTGAGGTTTGATCCTGTAAACTTCTGCTCCCATGCAATACAGATACTGTATTACTTTAGCACCAATTTTGGGTCATTTGCATCAAAAAGAATACGAATGAGTTAATGAAATCATTCATTTTTAATAATCTTTTGCACATTAATATGTGATGTTATAATAATGTATTAAAGTCTTATAATTATATAAGGCCTGATTCACAGACCATTGAAACCAGTAGAAGTCTTTCCATTGACTTCAATGAGCTCTGGATTAAGCTCTTATTGGAGGTCATCCCAAAACACTTTACATACAGTGCCTTTGTGGGTTCCAGGTTTACTGTGCTTCGGTAACTTTCGGATCAAATTTGTTTTATTTATGTTAAGTAAATCAAAAGATTTTTCTAACTGCTAACGCTGTCTGGGTTTAGAAAGTCAAGCTAGAGAGACTTGGGTAGTGTGGGCTTGATTTGGTCCAGTTCTGTTGATAATGTCCTTGACAGGGCTAACAGAAGTATACACTGCTAGAATCTTATTTTCTCACTAAAGTAAGGAGAATTTACTTTTAATATACACACAAACCAAGTCTGTGGAGTGAGAAAGTACCTTTTATACAGTTACTTTTCAGTGTTAGATTCACACTTTAAGAATATTTAAGTGAACAAAAGTTATTGTTAACAAATCAAACTCTGGAATCACTCTTAGAGCCAATCATTCCATAAGTTATAATACCTTATTATTGCACGATGAGGAAAACTTTCTTCTCCGAATTTCAATACTCCAATCAAAGCAAGTAAAAACATTTTAATAGAACTTGTTTCCTCAGCTTCTTCAAGCATTGAAATACTGCCTATATGTATTTTTTAGTATTTTCTAACTGCTTTATCTGCAAGATATCAATGCCATTGATTCAGAATATAGCACTCATTTGCTCTCCAGTTGGATTATCTCTCACTATGTACTTGGTAGTGCTACCCGCTTGATTCTTATTAACAAAGATTATCTCTGATTTAAGTGATTTAAACTGTTTATCTTTAAATACTTTCATTGTTGAAATTGTTCTTCTCATCTGTGTAAAGTTAAGTGACACTCTACACAGACGGGCCAATTTGTTCTGCTTATGATTCAGATTCACTGTGGCCTCCTCTCTGTGATTCACTGACACTTTGTTAGGGATTCCACGAGGGAATTATAGAAGCGTAGGA
Organism: Chelonia mydas; assembly: GCF_015237465.2. Taxonomy (NCBI): domain Eukaryota; kingdom Metazoa; phylum Chordata; order Testudines; family Cheloniidae; genus Chelonia; species Chelonia mydas. Next base: position 128,950,135 of record NC_057849.1, read on the forward strand.
GCGGAAGGGACCTCAGTAGGTCATCTAGTCCAGTCCCCTCCACTCAAGGCAGGACTACATAATAACTAGACCAGTGACTCTCAACCTTTCCAGGCTACTGAACCCCTTTCAGGAGTCTGATTTGTCTTGCGTACCCCAAGTTTCACCTCACTTAAAAACTACTTGCTTACAAAATCAGACATAAAAATACAAAAAAGTGTCACAGCACACTATTACTGAAAAATGGCTCTCTTTCTCATTGTTACCATAGAATTATAAAATAAATCAACTGGAATATAAATACTGTACTTACATTTCAGTGTCTAGCATATGAGCAATTATAAACAAGTCATTGTCTGTATGAAATTTCAGTTTGTACTGACTTCGCCAGTGCTTTTTATTTAGCCTGTTGTAAAACAAGGCAAATATCTAGACGACTTGTACCCCTGGTTGAGAACTAGACCGTTCCTGACAAGTGTTTGTCTAACCTGTTCTTAAAAACCTCCAGTGACAGAACAATTTACAGTTACAATTATATCCTCACAATCACCTCTCACACACACACTTACTTCCCTATAAACTTAAAGGTCTTGTTTTTCAGGCAGCTTTATTACAGGATAAAACACTTAGCACACTAAAAGTGCCTCCTAATGATCTCTACCTTTGTACAGATTTTTTGGTACTTGACATGTATGTCCACATCCATTGGAGCAGCACTTCTTCACCCCAGAACATTCACTGTCAGCCTCACAGCTTTCAACACAGGCAGCCGCAAAACCGCTGGCCTTCTCAGGTGCTGGGCAGTCTCCTTGCTTCACTGACACGATGTATTTGAGGAATTCACAGCTAGTTAGGCATTCATAGTTCTTCTTGGGGAAAAGAGGCTAAAGGGAACATGAAACAATTGTACACGTCTTCAGTGGAAAAAAAATAATGCTGAAAGATTTCCAGAGATTTCTTTGGAAAGAAAAGTCAAATGCTCAGCTATTGCAAGACTATCCCTGAGGGTTTACATATCCATGTAGCTTTTAAACAAAGCTTGCAGAGTACAGAATGGTGAAATCCCTCAAACAAGACCACTGTCTTTTATGGAATTAAATTGTTTTTATATGCCAGCTTTTCCCGTTTTCTTCATATTAGCTGACTATGAAGTTGCTTCATGACAGATTGAAACCATTCACAAACCAGTCCTTTTTGGAACCATTCTGTATTTTTCCCTTTGTATTTCATGGCACTTTACCTATAGTATACTGCATAGCAGTGGTGCAGGAACGAGGGATGCTGGGAATGCTACCACACCCCTCCGCCTTGAAATAGTAATAACAAACACCAAATACATGGTTCCCATCATCAGCACCCCTACTATAAAAATAATTCCAGCACCCCCGGTGCATAGTGCCACCCCAAATTACACAGACAAAATTTAGTAGTAATATTTTCATTTGGTTGTTGAATCACATTGACGTGAGGGGACTTACCAACATCTTTATGCTAATGTCTTTTTTTTTTTAAAGGAGAGATATTTTTCAATTATCAGTTAATTCTACTTATGTGAAAAATTAGGTTCCAGTTCTACGGAAAGCTACAAAATTTTAAAAGGCATGTGCCATCTTTGTTCCAATAATGGGCTTATGGAGTTCATTTAAAGTTGCTTCTAAAAGTATTATGAATTTTCTCAGAGAATGATTTTGGAGCCCTATTCTACAAACCCCTACTCTTGTGAGTAACTCTTCCTCACACAGCTAGTCCCACTGTTTCAATGGATTCCTCACATAAGTAAGAAATGTTGAATCAGGCCCTTATTTCCCAGTAGAGACTTTGCAAACTTTGAAGCTAAATTTTTGCTTCCAAATGTTATCCTGAATAAAGAGAAATTGACAGATTTCCACTGCAAATGAGAATGGCCTGGGTTAATTCAATCAAAATGGCATCTTCTGCAGTGAGGTTGCGGGTGACAGTGAGTGTGTGTGAGAGAGAGAAGGAGGGAGAGGGTAATTTTAATCCTAAAACATCACAAATTTGCAGCTAGTTAATTAAAAAACTTTATAGCCCCTGGGAGGCATAATATGTCTTCAAGGCTTCTCTTCCGCACTCTGTATCACAGCTCATTTTTCTGCTAGCTGCTAAATGTGCTGCTCTTCATTACTGGCCTTTGAGGTTCTAAATTTAGCTTCAATCATAAAATCACTAATCAAAAAGAGATGCTAGCACATTTTAAATACAATAGAGCAGTGTTCTACTAATGTTTTTCTTTTAAACCAGAATGTATTAATTCAGATTTGGAGATGTAAAGCCACAGTGAAGAGGGATGTATGAGATGTAAGTTATACCCACTTTATACTACTTTAGGTTTAGTCTACATGAGAAAGCTGCATGCGTTTAAACCATTAAAGCTATGTCTACATTACAGACCTTATAATGGCACAGATGTACCGCTGCAGCTGCGCCACTCTAAGGTCTCCCGTGTGGCCGCTCTATGTAGCCGGGAGAGAGCTCTCCTGCCAGCATAATTAAACCCCCAATGAGTAATGGTAGCTATATCATCAGGAGAGCATTTCTCACCAACATAGCACTGTCCATACCAGCACTTTTGGTGGTGAAACTTATGTCGGTCAGGACTCAGAGGTGTGGTTTTTGACACCTCTGACCAACAAAAGTTTCACCAACAAAAGTGGTAGGGTAGAGTAGACAAAGCCTTAGTTTATGGAAATCTAAGGACTTGTTTACACAGGGAAGTTTTACCGGTTATGCTAACATTATATATGCATAGTTACACAGGTATAACCTGACCCCATGCAGACAAACTTATTCTGGTATAAAAATGCCTTTTTGAATTCAGTTTAAACCCCTTCCCAAGGGACATAAACTAAGCCCAAAAAAGGCATTCTTATTCCAGAATAAGAGCGGGAAGACAAGGAGAGGGAGGTTAAAGCGGTATAACTTTATCAGTTAAATTAACACATTAGATTAAACCAAAAACACTTCCCCATGAGATAAAACCAAAAGTCTTATCTATGCACAGATTTTTATTAATTTAATGGAAGGATGTTTTCAAATGGATTTAGTTAAATCAGTGCAAAGCCCTGTGTAAACATTCTTATTTTGGGTTAAATTCAGTTTAGTTTAAATCTGTAAGAAACTAATAAATAAATTGATATGAACCACTCTCAAACCAAGTACGATTATCTATACAACAGTTTGCACTGGTTTAACTAGTCTATGCTAGAAAGAAAGACTTTTTTGATTCAGCTATATGGGTATACTTATAGTGGCAGAGCCCCCCCCGTGGATACACACCTTATATTTGCTTAAGGTGCAAGCCAGCATAGCTAAACCAGTTCCCCAAACAATATGCACTATACTGGTAAAAGGACTCTTGACAGCATAGCTATGTTATTTGGAGGTGTGAATTTTTTCATTCCGTTGAACCAACATGGCTATTCAAGCAAAACTTTGTATCGTAGACCTGACCTGAGGGTTTGTCTACATACAGAGTTATTCCAGAATAGCAATTCCCAAAGCACTCTTCCTGATTCAGACATTCTGGTTCTGGAATAAGACCAACTTTCTCCAGTTTCACTTAATCCACTTTGGAAGGGGATTAACAAACCAGAAAAAAGGCTCTATTCTAGAATAAAAGTGTCCGCACATGGAGTTAATCAGGAATAGTTAATGTGTATTCCATTCTCACTCTACCTTATTCCAGAATAATTTTCATGTGCAGATAAATCCTCAGTCTTGCTTCATCAACCCTAGAATTGTAAAGACTTCTAGCTCATATATTAGCTCATGTGTGTTTCAAACACACTTTTTCCTGTGTGTTTCAAACACACATGTGGCCTGAAGGAATGGAAGGGAGTGTAGCAGTAATAGCAACTAGCTAGAGGGATTTAACAGAACTTCTCATATCTGTAAAGTTAACTAAGCTTGTTCTAGATGGGAGACTCAAGTTTCAACTTGAGGAAAATGGTTGGTATAAAAAATTCAGTAACAAATTGTGAAAATAGTGTTGTTACTCAGATTTAATACTAAATTGTTACACTCATCCTCCCAAAATACAGGAGAATGCGCATATGTAGATTGTGTGTGTTAGCTGTCACCTTAAAGTGCAAACCTCCATAGTAGTACAAATGAAAGAGACAGCCAGAACAAAGTGAGAAAGAATGCCTCAGGGCTGACCTACCTCACAGAAACTTTGGCAATGGTTTTTCTTCAAGTCCCAAGATTCTTTGCAGGGCTCCAGGCACTGAGGGAAATCATGAAAAAGAGAAAAGGGACTAGTCAGTAAGAGGAAAAAGTAACATTCATAGCAGACCTTACGCCTTTATTGATTGTTTGACCCATAGGAAGTTAATACGTTTCTTTAAACCACTTCTGAGGATAAGATTGTGTCATAGACTCAGATCAAGGTCATTTTGAACCACTGTTAGATTATAGGAAATGTTTCCAATATTTCTCATTGTACTAGGCAGTATCCTTGGCTGTGTATGTGCCATCCCCTTAATTGCTGTGTTGAACCTGGATACTAATAACCGTTAACACCATGCCACCAGATTGCTCCATGGAGCCTAGAGACAACAGTTATTGTCTGACGTGCTCTTGCAAACTAACCCATGTCTTCTGTGCTAAACCTAGTAAGTAGGCTGGCATATGGGCTCTGCCAGGCTGGGAGGAGAAGGAATCCTGCCTCCTGAGACCATGGAGTTGCGGTAGCAGAGCTTTTACCTCTGTTCTTATGCATTTGTGAGAGACAAGGCCTAAAGGTTATGTAGTAGCAGATTCATCAATCCCAAACCACTACTTCTTCACCTTCAAACTCCACTATACAGGTATATACAGTGAGCTTAGTACCATGGCATGCAGGATGCACAGATCCACAGCACAGAATTCCCAAACCTGACCCACACGCACACCAGAGCAAAACTAGTGCCAGGCTGTCTGGGGCCCTCTATTGCCATGGAGAAGGGAAAAGATTTGCCACTTCCTAAAATCTAGATTTCCTTATTTTGGGGGTGGGTTTTATTATTAATTATTCTTATTATTCTTATTATTCTTATTATTATTATTAAGGCAGAAGATTTTGGAAAATACTAATAGAGCTGAAAGTAAATTCCATATATTGTCCCTGGCCACAGGGGAAAGCTGCTTATCTACACTGGAGAATAAGGCCCTTGTGTACAGTTTAGCATTAAAATCACAGGTATTCCTTAAATACATATTGCATTTTGTTTTAGAATCAAGAATTTATCATAAGAACATGAGAATGGCCACACTGGGTCAGACCAATGATCCATTAGCCCCAGTATCCTGTCTCAGACAGTGGCCAGTGCCAGATGTTTCCCAGGGACTGAATAGAGTGGCTTTCATAGGACCATGTGCATCTACACAGTTTAGAAATGAACATAAACATATAACCTATATCTAAGCATAACTATACGTATGTGCCATGGTAAAAAACTAAATGCACTGAAACAAGATTTGCCTTTTTTCCCTACTAGTGAAAGACAGCTGTGAATTCGGTGGGGAAAAAGAAAATCATAAAAGTATTAGTCACAGGGGCTACAATAATGAAATATAGCTATCCCCCATTTCCTATTTTGGAGTTTTAATCCCAGCTTCTGGCAGTTTAATAACCACAAGATACACTTTAGCATAATTAGACTGCTACTTTTTAAAGCTTTCACTAAACTCTGTCAGTTTAACGAACTCCAGAGTTTTCTTGCTTCTGTGCTATAAGTGCCATACATCTGAGCCTGATTCTGCTCTCACACCAATTTTACAACCCCCAACTGGCTTTGATCGAGTTAGTCCTGATTTACAATGGTATATGAGGGAAGACACTATGGGTGAAATCCTGACTCTATAGGAGCTCTGCCATTGACTTCAATGACCCTATACCTTTTCCTAATTCTTGTTTGGTTACTGCAGAGCCACATAAAGCTTTTATTAGTAAACAACACCAGACCTGACTGGATCCCCTATCTACATACAAAAGGGATCTTCCACATATGCCTCTCACTCCTCCCACATGAAAGGAAGGCACTGCTCCTCCACTTAGCCAGGGGAGATGGGACAGTGGCAAGGAGTAGATTGGGAGGCCTGACTCAGGTCCTCTCCAACATGGGGATCAGCCTACGAGGGGAGTAGCTGATGGCACAAGAAGCCATGACTCTGCAGCTTCAATTGAGTTGTATTGCCTGGGTACTGGGGAAGGAGTCGCCAGGAGCAGAGAGACAAAGTGCAGATGGGCCTGGCCTACTGCTGATAACCCAGGATTTAGGATAGTCTTTGTATAGGCAGTTATGTAGCCCCCATCACCATAGCAAAGGAGTGTCTCACTCACATTAATGAATGTGTATTTAGCCTCATAACAACACCAAGAGGTAAGTAAGTGTTGATATTGCCATTTTACAAGTGAGAAACTTAGGCACCGAAGTCAATGGGAAGTCCATGGCAAAGGTAGGATTTGAACCCAGCTCTCTTGTATTTCAGTCCAGGTCATTAACCACAGAGACCATCCCTGAGATCTCATGTGCTGTTTGTAGGGAGGGCAAACCTTACCCCTTTAATGGCAATGTTCAGGGGCAAATCTCAGGGAGGAGAACAGTGCAGATATTTCTCTCTGTTTATCTCTCTCCTGTGAATTTTCTCATGACAGGAATCGGTATGTCTCATAGTGGCCAACCTGTGTTAGTTTCTATTAAGGCATTCTATTTCAGTTTAAATTACAAATACTCTTCTGAACTGCATTTTATTTATTATATTTAAATAAAGGTCCCCCTTTTCCCCTCCCTGTGGCAACAGCGGTGCTCTGCAGAACACTACAAAAATAGGCTGTTTATCTGTGTATGTTCTGCAACAGAGTGATCCTGATCCACATATGCTGAAGTGCCTAAAGTGGGGCTTAAATTATTAATATAAATGAAAGCACGAAAATTTCTCCTCCCACACACATCTTCTCCATGACTAGCCCATCCAATCAGGCTAGGCACTCAGCTGAGGATTCGCCCCTAAAAACAGAAATTTGGCAAATGAAAGTCTTGTAAGATCAAGCCCTCAATTAATAATGCCTAGGCAGGAAGATACTGTTAAGATATAAAATATGTCACATTGAATATTTAAATAAAGTCAACCCATTGCCACTAGCAGTGGTAGGCAATATTTGCTTTTTATGTCCAACTCTTCAGAAAATATCTGAACAAAGTATGTGTGCCTTGAAATTAAAAGTCCGGATGACACATTTCAAAGATTTTGCTGAAAGTCACCAAGGGCCCGATCCAAAGTGCACTGACGTCATTTGGAGTCTTTCCGTTGATTTCAGTGGACTTCAGACCAGATTTCATGCTGGGGAGGAGAACATACAATTCTTCTGGCCAATAAAAAGAATTTCAAAGAAAGGCCTACAACACTCATGGGGAAAGTATTCTATCCAGCAGATAAACACTTCCTGGTTTTCCAGATTATTGTAAATGTGCGTCTGTAAAAGGATTCTGAAAATTCTTCCAGGATAAGGCAAAATTTATGCCAGGAAACAGTTTTCTGCTGATTTTAACTATTTTACTTATAAAGGAGAAAAAAGTCACCTGTAACAATACCACCAGCTCTCAGCTAAGTGCAATACTTGGAGGACAGACCACCAACACATACCAAGCTGCTGCAGGAAGTGGTTCTGATGATTCAGTCAGTAGATGGCACTGTTCCCTCTGAGTTACTACTGAACCAATTCTAGCATGATGTTGGGCACATTGTGCTGCTGGAGAGGGCTATGTTTTGGATAAGAGATGAAACTGAGGCCCGAACCCCCTGTGGTCATTAGAGGCCCACTAGTATTCTTCATAAGAGGAAAGGTGTTAACCTGCTGGCCTTGCCAAATTCCATTTTGGGTAACTGCACTATGCCTATGTTAAAATCTGCTGTAGTTTAATTCGGCCTTTCCTTTCCTGTTCTAGTCTATTTTACAGTGTTGCTGTGCACTGTTAAACAATTGCCATGTTTCAACACAGTACCTGCTTTAAATGATAACTGAAATGATCTCAGTATCTTGTATCGTTCAAAACCAATGTAGGTATAAACTATGTCAATGATGACTACGTATAATCAGGAATAATGTTAAGCACTGGTTGGCACTGGTTGAGTTGTCTGAATTACTGCTGCTTTCTTCAGTTTTGTTTTGCTATCCTTTTATTGTGTTTTTAAAATTATGGTGGGGACACTCATCGCTACAAAAAGAATGTCTTTGGTGCAGAGTTTTTAAATATGAATAAATACAAATATACATACAAAAAGTATGGACTATAATTCTTAAATAATTTTTGTACTTCACGGTCCAAGAGACCCAGACAAGGTTTTCATCTCAGGGCTAAAAGACCAAAAACATCAAGACACTTGATCACAGCCTTTGATAAGCCGAGAGACTACTTACACTTGATCTGAGCGCCGAGGAGCTTTAGGGAAGGGATTTTCAAAAGTGCTTACTTAGCATTGGCTTATTTCTGGGTTTTACTACAGCTGGTTGGGAATTTTCCAGCTAAATGTTTTTGGGTGGAAAATATTTATTTGTCAAAAATGTTCATGATGAATCACCCAATAATTTTTTAATAGTTTTAAAGTTGTTGAAACATCCCATTTTGGCATTTGAAAAAGAGTTTCATTTTTCGATTCAAAAGCACTTTATTTTAAAATTGTATATAATTTATACTAAAAAAAGTTTAATATTTTTAAAGTCTAAATCAAAAACAAAATATTTCAAAATCATCAAAACATTTCAATTAGCCTGATCTCACTTTTTTTCCCCCCTGATTATCAATTCATAAAATGTTTCGAGATTTTGACTTTTCATCCTGCTTTGGGATGGGGAAAATTTTTGAAATCCCAAAAATTCTCATGGACAGGAAAACCATTTCTCACCCAACTATAAGCCCTTTGTGACTTCAGTGGGAACAAAATTAAGCCAACACAGAGCTTTTGAAACTCTCACACATAGTACATTGCAAGTCTTTTCTGGTATTATGTATATTTTTAAATGACAGTCTATTAGTTACTTTAGGGGGGAAAGTCTTCATTTTGTATTTGTTGTATGAAGCTTCTTACTGTCCCATAGAGGTAACTGAGTAAAACAGTCATGCCACAAATGCTGCTTAAGCATAGCTCCCTTTTCTAGCATCAGTTATCATACCTTTTTCCACGCCTCTTGGGTATTGTATTAGAAATATTGCAATGAACTGGGAACTAAATAACTCCAAAACTGTCGTCCACCTGTAAGACCCCTACATTCCACAGGGACAAAGTCTCTGAAAAGATGTAGGTTGTGACTATCTGGCACTGAGACTAGACTCTTTTTGGTGGCGGGATCCCAACCATAGAATTCCTTGCCAGAGTGATCAGACTCAACCAAAGAATGACAGTGTTCAATAAAGTGTACAACACATCTTTTCAGTGAAGCCTTCCCCTCGGATGGATGGTCCTAAAAAAAAAAAAACCTGGAAAAAAAAATCCTACACCAACAGTCAAGCTCCTCTGCTCAAGGGAAAAGTGTCTTTTTAATCTGGGCTTTTGCGTATCTTAGTTTGTGTAATACTTGGTACCCTGGTGACAAATACTATCTAAACATTTAAAAGAGGTTGGAAAGAGACTAGATGATCCTAGGTACTTTGTGGATATTCTCCAATTATAAATTGAAACAGAAATTGCTACACTCTGTGTATCAAAAAGTTCACCTTGTCTTGCCAGCATAATGCAATCTTTTGGCTTCAGGACAGGAGAAGCTCACCCAGTCCAAATCCACAGACACTTAGCACGCTAGCCTAGTGCAACAATATTAGATATAAGAAAATATATTACAAGTCCTATTTTTCCATTAACACTTTTTTTCTTTACTGGATAAGAGTCATGAGATGCAGGCTACATTTACAGAAACTATTTTTCATAATACAACTGAGCATAGGCATCAGGAGCTACTTACAATTTAAAACACAAGATGACTGTTTGTGGGACGCCCATGGAAACGAACACCTTTGATTAACTTTTTGCGTATTATTCCAAATGACCTGCCCACAAATACAGTAACCCTCACACACTCACACTCCAACAGAAGCAGTTATAAGTGCCCAAAAGACTGCTTTTTAATCTTAGCGCTTTATTAAAAGAAACAAAGCAGGCGCACTGCTGTATTTCAGCCACAAGAAGTCTGCACTGGCACTTCTTCACTTAGGAAATTCGGTGTGACAGCCAGGGTCCAGACACCTCAAGGAAAGAACAGAAGGTTTAACTCCCCCAAAATAAGCAGTTAAACTAATTGCACGCTGTTATTTTACTGTAAGAAACATCGAGTAAGATCTTTTATGACAGCTTTTCATGCACTGAACTTAATAGTTATTATGAGATATGTATACAGGTTATGGTACACAGACATGAATGTATATACACAGAAAACTGGAATTCTAACTGTGGTGCATCTTCAGCATGGCTTCACAAGAGGGTGGTGAAACAATCAGGGAGGGAGGGGCTATCTCCGCAGCCAGACAAGACTGGATTCAAGCACCTAGCCGGGGGGGGGGGGGGGGGGGGGGGGGCGCGGGGGAGGGGAAACAATGCACAATTATCAAAGCAAACGGGAACAGTTTGAAATGGAAAAGAAAACTGCAGTCGTCGAAAACTAAGGGTACTTCTGCAGTGCAATATAAGCCCAGGGTTAGGAGAACTTGAGTTAGCAGACCCTGGGTTTGTTAATCTAGGGCTTGAGCGTGTACATGCATTTGTAACCCCAGGTTAGGAACTGTTGAATTTTGGGTCCCAACCTGGGGTTCCAGCAGCTACACTGCATTATGTGAACCTGAGTCCAACCATTCCTATCCCAGACTTACTAGTCTGCTGCCAAAATGTGGCCACTGTAACCCATTGTTCATGGTGCAGTGTGGGAAAACTTGACTATCCACCAAACTTGACTGACCAGAGAACAAAGATAGTCAGCCCATGGGATTGTGAAATACTTTTGGTGCACTCCTGAAGAATTAATCCAGTGGAGCCATGTCTACACTGCAAAGCAGTTTGAACTCTGGCTCCCAGCTTAATGCTGGCTCAGACCCTCTACCTTCATATGGTCCTGGCACCCTGGGCTACTGGTGTTAGGGAATTCAACCATGACTGTATAGCACAAAGGACCCCAAAGTTACAGGGCAGCTGGTGACGGAATCTCGTACTGGTCTGGGTGGATCCAAAAATGTCACACACAGGTTTAAATTCTGACTTATACCTATCAAGAAATGGATTAATATATTATCAGGCTATAGCCATGAACTAAGAGGAAGCAACAATCATCCCTTTTTACCAGCCTTCAATACGAGTATCATCCCTCCTTTAACTCTGTTAACACCATCCCACGCGAACACCTGGCTTGAGTTGTATATGTTACAAGGAGAAAATGTTTGCTCATCAAACTGAGGTTACAGACAATGGCACAGTATTCCCACATTGTTTAAAAGATCCCTGTGTTATTTTTTCATGTTCTCCTTACTTTGATTTTTGTCCAATATTAATGCAAGAGACCAGATCCTTAGCTGGTGTACACTGGTGTAATAATCCACTGTGTTAAACTAGTATAATGAAATGGAAAACTCAGGCCACACATTGTCTCTGAACACGCAACAAATAAAACACTAGAGATGGAGATGTACTAATGAACTGTTCACCTCCTTAATTCCAAGATCTCACAAGACCCAGTGAGGAATACTAAACTGTGGAAGCAGCAGCTGTCAGGCCAACTTATATCAATACACTGCCTGGGAGACCAGTGAGCACTTTGTGTGATCCATCCTAAACTGAAACATGCTCGCTCTCTGATTTTTTTCTCCCTCCCACCCCATCCCCTTAGGCTGATGAGCCAGTAGCATCAGTGATTATCTCCCTACAAACTAAATCTGAAATTTTAGCTCCCAAACCAAACTGCTGCCACTCTAATTGAGAGGGATTATTAAATATCTTTAATACTTAATACATTTAATGATTAAGTATCTTTAAAATACTTAATACATCTGTTAATGATGACAGATATAAAGCCTGCTATTAGGTACAAAGCATCAGCTCCACATGGCTGCCCTCAAGTTCTTCCTGTGTCCACATTAAAGAGCTTCTCAAGGCAGACATAAAACGGGTAACATTTCCCCTGGAAACAACAGGGTTAAATGACATAGAAGTGTTCCCAGTCTATATTGTTTGTGTTCTCACTACTGTAGGTCAGTGAGCACTACCATTTGGTAAAGAGGGCAGTTTTGTGTTCGAGTCTTAATTAAATTAGTTACAGTTAGGGTTATTCTGTGACACTATCATGCTATCTGGGAACCCAGCTGATACTGCCTGAAAGTACTTGCTAATTGAAGGGCTGGTTTTGAATGAAAGCCAGGTCTCAGATTTTGAATGGTCACTACGTTTGTAGAGGAGATGCATGAATAGATTGTTTTGGAACTTTAAAAATACTTTAGGGTCATTAGTTGGATCCTGACTGAAATGATCCCCCACCATATTTATTATCTTTGTTCTCTAATGATGCACTGCCTTGTGTGTAAGGATGGTGCTGCTGAAGCTGGAATCCATTTTATTCCAAGAGGTTATTTCTTAGAAATTCAGCCTCGTCTATAGTCACTCACTGTAACTTTATGCTTAGAAACAGAAACCCTGATATACGTCATGGTGAGAAGAAAAATCCTGCCGATGCAATCAATATTCAAACATCACATTTTTTACAAAATGAAGACTGTTAATAATGCTATTCCTCACATCCCAGGGGTTAACCACTCGGGGGGGGGGGCGGGGGGAAGGGGAACAGCACATGACACTTTAAACTAAAAATACACTGTCCCTCTATATGATAGATAACAAGTCCTGGTTTTTGTTCAAATAGTCAGGACCAGCTTCTGCTCCCCTTACTAATATTAAATTGTGCCCTCCTTCACAAAAAAGGTGCAAGGAATTCAATAGGATTGCTCATGGAGTAAGGTGCTATTTAGTGTGTATAACAGTATTGGATTCTGGCCACAAGACATAACAGGAATAGTACTCTGTTTCGGGCTCTTTTCAAGCTTTAATTTCTGAAGCCCCAGAAGACCCCAGGGAGAGACAGAAGTATTTATTTAAACTGTGAAAAAGAAAGGTTAAAGGGGTACGTTAGCAGTGATGGACACCGCCTTGTGCAAAACTCCAGTTCAAGGGGCCTGGGTCAGTCCTTGACCCAGGCAACAGTGGCTTAAATCAAATCAGCTTAAAAAAAATCTAGAGCTGATTAATAAATGGAGAAAGGGAAGGTACATTGAAAATGTAGATGAAAACAAATGAGGAAAACCTGAAAGCTAAGGCTGTCAGTTAACTCACGCGATTACTTGAAAAAAAATTAACTTTAAAAAAATCATGATTAATTGCAGTTTTAATTAAATTGTTAAACAATAAGAATACCAATTAAAATGTATTATAAATATTTTGGGTGTTTTTCTACATTTTCAATATATTGATTTCAATTACAACACAGAATACAAAGTGTACTGTGCTCACTTTATATTTTTATTGCAAATATTTGCACTGTAAAAAAGAAATAGCATTTCAGTTCACCTCATACACGTACCGTCGTGCAATCTCTTTATTGTGAAAGTGCAACTTATAAAGGTAGCTCTTTTTGTTACATAACTGCACTAAAACAAAACAATGTAAAATGTTAATGTCTACAAGTCCACTCAGTCCTACTTCTTGTTCAGCCAATCACTTAGACAAATAAGTTTGTTTACATTATGGGAGATAATACTACCCACTTCTTAAATACAATGTCACCTGAAAGTGAGAGCAGGCATTCATGTGGCACTTTTGTAGCCAACGTTGCAAGGTATTTACGTGCCAGATAAGCTAAACATTCGTATGCCCCTTCATATTTTGACCACCATTCCAGAGGTCATGCTTCCAAGCTGATGATGCTCATTTAAAAAAAGAATGCATTAGTTACATTTGTGACTTAACTCCTGCAGGCAGAATTGTATGTCTTCTGCTCCATGGTTTTACCCACATTCTGCCATATATGTTGTGTTATGACACTCTTGGATGACGACCCAGCATATGTTGTTTGAACTGAGATCACTTTCACAGCAGATCTGACAAAACACAAAGAAGGTTCCAATATCAGATTTCTAAAGATAGCTATAGCACTTGACCCAAGGTTTAAGAATCTGAAGTACTGTTCAAAATCTGAAAGGGATAAGGTGAGGAGCATGCTTTCGGAAGTCTTAAAAGAGCAACACTCCAATTAAGAAACTACAGAACCTGAACCACCAAAAAATAAAATCAGCCTTCTACTGATGGCATCTGACTCAAATGATGAAAATGAATGTGCATCAATCCACACTGCTTTGGATCGTTGTCAAGCAGAACCTATCATCAGCATGTCCTCTGGAATGGTGGTTGAAGCATGAAGGGGCATACAAATGTTTAGCATATCTGGCACATAAATACCTTGTAATGCCGGCTACAACAGTGCCATGTGAACGCCTGTTCTCACTTTCAGGTAACACTGAATAAGAAGTGGACAGCATTATCTCTTGTAAATGTAAATAAGCTTGTTTGTCTTAGCGATTGGCTGACCAAGTAGTAGGACTGAGAGGACTGGTAGGCTCTAAAGTTTTACATTTTTGTTACATAACTGCACTCAAACAAAACAAAAGATTCTACATTTGTAAGTAGTGGCCAAAAGTTTTCAGGTTTTTGGTTTTACAAAATAAAACAAAAGTTTGACAAAAGATGACACTTTCCACAAAACCTTCTCTTTACTCAAAAAAAAAAATTGTTTTTGAAAACCAGTTTTGATGGATTTTTCTTCATTTTAGATGCTTCTTAAAAATCTCTCCCAATCAAAAGAGTAGGCCTGAAAAGAGGAAGACCAGGGTGCTGGCAAAGTTCTCATATCTCCTCTCCCTTCCAAGTCCAGCAATAGGGAGCTGATGTCAGCTCTGCTGCAAAGAGTGGGAAGCCAAGGTCACACTAAGCATCCTCTCCTGCTCCCCTGCAGTGTTTCCCCCCCGCCCTCCATCCCTACTCCACCATGTTTGGAATTTTCAGGGGGGTGGAGGGAGGGGACAGGAAGGAATGCTTCTCCCCCTAAGACAGGCTGTATCACCTTATTACAGGGAGTAAGAAGTGCTCCTTTCCAGTTTCCTCACATCTGTCTCCCCGCTTACTAGGTTAGGTGGTGGGTGTTTCTTTCCCTACTTTTTAAACCAACCCAACACACTGCTATAGGATCCTATGGGCAACACAGGTGCTACTGCCCAGGTACTTGTTGTCTCCTTTTGTTTTGGGAGAGAGCGATGTTATGTGTTCCAGATCCTTTCCCCCCCCCTTTCTTCTTTTGAGGGCAGCTGACGTTGCGCCTTTCTCTATCCTCACAGAACAGTTTGGAGAAAGGGAGGGGAGTAGTAGGTGAGCACTATGTTCCCTAGAGCTTGAGTCTGAGAAGCTGCACAGGATTATTATTAGGGTGACCACATGTCCCATTTTGGCCGGGACAGTCCCCTTTTTAAGCACTGTCCTGTACATCCTGACTTTGACAAAAGTGGGCAGTTAGCAAGAGCAAATGAACAAGTGCCTGGTTTGCCAAAAAAGTCAGATGTGCCCCACTAGAGGGGCATGGAGGAATGTTGGGGAGGGTGGTGACGCGAGGTGCTTGGGCAGCAGGACTTGGGGCGGGGGTCAGCTCTAGCCCCAGGCAACGCGGAGCTCGGGAGGTCATCCCCAGCCCCAGTCCCAGCCGTGGGCAGTGCAGAACTTGGGGGCAGGGGAAGGTCAGTCCCAGCTGTGGATGGGAAGGAGCTCTGGGAGATGGTCAGCCTCTATCACAGGTGGCGGGGGAAAGGGGACAGCTCCGGCAAGCCCTGGGCCATCCCATTTTTACTTTAGGAAAAATGGTCACCCTAATTATAATTAAACAAGACAGGGAAATCTAAGTTCTTTAGAATCAAATGGGAACAACTCTGTAATTAAAAAAAGCTGACCAGCCCAAAAGCTGAAATGGCTTGAAAATATTATCTCTTCACTCACATTGTCCTTCTGAGCCTTGGAAGCCCCTCTGTTTAGTGATTAGTACCAGAGTAAAGTTTGAAAGAACTTTGCTGGGTGACTGTACAATACTGTTTTGAACTGGGTCAGACCTTGTTATGGGTTGAGTTAAAACAGGGGTTGGCAGCCTTTGGCACGCAGCCAGCCAAGATAAGCCCCCTTGTAGGCCGGGCCGGTTTGTTTACCTCACGCGTCCGCAGGTTCGGCCGATCGCAGCTGCCACTGGCTGTGGTTCACCGTCCCAGGCCAATGGGGGCTGCGGGAAGTGGCGTGGGCCAAGGCATGTGCTGGCTGCTGCTTCTGCAGCCCCCATTGGCCTGGAGCGGCAAACCGTGGCCAGTGGGAGCTGCGATCAGCCGAACCTGTGAACGCGGCAGGTAAACAAACTGGCCCGGCCCGCCAGTGGGCTTATGCTAGCAGGCCATGTGCCAAAGGTTGCCAATCCCTGAGTTAAAACCTCATTCAAACTTGTGTGACTGTGCCCTGCTTTTAAAATTGCTATAAGGAATACTTTAAGGGGCCACTCCTAAAGCAAGGTGTGATGAAGTTTGTCCAGAAACTAGCACATATGGGTGGAAGGTTCCACTGGGAATTGTTCTGGTCAGGTGAATGGGCTTCTAAGGGTGTGAAAAAAGTCCAGCTGGAGGGTGAGCCACATATGAAACTGGCAGACACCAAGAGGAAGAGAAAGAAACTAAAGCAAAGCACGAGCCTCTAAGCACAGTGGCCCCAATCCTTAGGCACCCAAGTACAAGTTTTAAGCTCCACTTCAATCCAGAAAACTCCTGCTGAATGCTGTAGTGCATTCAACTCACTTAGTACCTAAATTTTCAGGGTAAAAGTTCCCTAGGCACCTATATTTCTGCCTCTGGACATGTGCACTGCTGCCTTCCTCTAGGTGTCCTGGCTCCCATCTCCTGCCTAAGCCCCAGTGTGGTCCATGAACCAGGGGAAGATAGGAAGTCCTCTGCCTAACTCACATGTGGGGCCTGGTCCAGTGAGTGAACTCAGAGGACCCTTACTGGATCGAATATCATTCAAAGTCTGGCTGGAAGAGGCGGTGATAGTGGTCCAAGTTATTCTACTATGTATAAATTAAATAGTAACTGGAGCAGTGAAACTGGACCCCCCAGGTGGGTGTGCTAAGTACCGGGCTAATGGAGTCATTTTCTCTCTGCTCCAGTGGCTCCAAGTGCACACAGTGGAACAGCTTCAACAAGCACAATAGAGCGAGACCCCCAGCTCGGTGGTTACAGCACTCGCCTGAGCAGTGAGAGACCCCTGTTCAAATCCTTTCTTTCCATGAGGTAGAGCAGGGGACTTGAACCTGGTGCTCCTACAGCCCAGGTGAATGTTCTAACCCCAGGGCTAAGAGTTAGAATGTGGATGCTGCTGCCTGAAATAGATGCTCTAGCAATTATTTTGGAGATGTTCTATGGGTTGTGTTATGTAGGAGGTCAGACTAGATGAGCACCATGGTTCCTTCCTGGCCTCAGATTTTATGACGCCTCTAGTGAGTGAAGCAGACACCTTACTTAATTCTCACAAGAAATTACTTAGGCATCTAAGCCTTCAGAAGAGGGGCTCCTGTTTATGGATTGCTAACATAAATAGGCACCTATCTCCATGAGAGGGGTGGGGCTTAAAGAAACACCCCTCTCATTGCAAAGCCTAATTCCCTTTGTGGACCTGTGTTGATCTGACCCTAGGAGAAACCTAGAGAAAACTTTGGTGTCTGGTGCTGGCTAATGAGGCTTAGGGCTATACTCAAAGAAGCTATCCCGTTTCTTGTTCCTGCTACAGTGGGAGAAGTAGGACTTTGTACAGCCAAGATTGCATCAAAGAAAATATCAGACCCCATCATCAATTTCTGCTCCCAACTGGAACATCCCAAGGGCCCCAGTCTTTGACTAGCTGCTTGGATTTAAAAGGGGCAACAACAACAAACCTATGCACCTTTCTTGTGAGACAGCAGGATCTTTGTTTAAGCATGCCAGAATCCTATTTAGTACCCTACCAGCTCAAAAGGGACTGAGTGAACAAGCAGACTTCACCGACAAATACAGACTCAGATCTGTGCTGCCCATAAGCAGTGAGTTAACAATAATAATATTTGTTTTAAATCCTAGTAATTCCCTTTTCCCTTCCCAATGAACTGTCTATTTTACATCTATCTTATTTAGACTGTAAGCTCTTTGGGTCAGAGACGGTGTATATTTTGTTTTTATTGATTTGGCAATATTTAATCTTTGAGAAAAAGATTAGCAACCCAATAATAGTACTCTCCTCTGAGATCATTCCCATCTGGTTTAATTAGATCTAATAAAGTGTGCTTTTCTTTAACAGGATTAATATGAAAATTGAAATATTAATGCTAAGTAGAATCTAGCTAATTTTCACTTTGCTAATCTCTAAATTCTACTAGGCACAACAGCCTCACCCCACTTCTCAGCCAAAATTTAATAGTCATGTAGTGAGGCTTTAGATAACTGAGGAGTAAGTTATGACTCTTATGACAGTGCAGCATTATGAGATGAGGGTGGGTATACAACCAAGCAGCGGCTGCTGAAGGCATTAAGTCTGTGTAGGCAAAAGCAGGTGTAATGAAAAGCATACTTCCTGGCAGCATTTGCTATACCCCTAAAAGAAAGGTTGTAAAGACCTCCCTATGAGAACTCTTGAAGATTTACTTTGACTCCATATGCAACAGTGGCTGTTTGCTTAACCGATTCTCAGCTGGTTATAAGCCAGGCTTCGCATGCACTCCAATTCTGCATGTGAACAATTTGATTGATGATCCCTTCCTTGCTACAATCTCTGCACACAAAAAACAATCTGAAAAAAGATTTCAAAAACAATCTCCCAAATGTGAACTGAGCATAAACCAATGAAGTAATGCCTTCCTTTTTCTGGTGAGAATCTGAAACAGCAGTTTTGAGAGGCGTGAACTTCCCCATTCATCTCAGTGTGGTGCTAACTCTGATAATGCACATTTTATTTGAATATGGTAGTATCTATTTCACTATTTAACATCCAGTTTGATCATTCCACAAATGCAATCTGCTTTCTACACCCAGAAAACAAAACTCCCAAGAGTCTCATACCAAATCATGAAAGCCTCCAGCTTTGATAACACTTTCTATAACAGTTATAAAAATTTTCAATAAAAAGTTCTGCAACATATTGAAAATTTAAATTATACTAGCAACATAACATAATTTGAATATAATACCAACTTAAACTGAGGAATATTGTACTGTACTGTTTCCTTAAGTGTTCATTAATCTTCCCTGAGGAAGAAATTAGCTGAAGCACATGGGCATACCCCTGAACTGGTGTCCAGATTCTTTGCTTTCTTTCTTTAAGTGTTTTGCTAGTGATTTTTTTTTTTCAAAAACTAACTACTGAATATATCTGATGCAAAGAAGTCCAAGTTTCCAATGGAGTCTTAACCATTAGCTCTGAGGTCTGAACTGCCCCATTCATTTGAATGAGTGCTAACTTGGATGCCAATGATGATAGTTAAAATGCCAACATTTTCAACTATTTCACTGCTCAAAGCATGTAAAAAAATGAGAGAACGTACAATGACCTGAAGATCTACACTAGAATATAAAACGGAGGGGGTCGGGGGTGGGGGGAGAGTGTCATAAAATGAATCACAGAAGATGCACAGCTCTTTAAGAACACAAGGTAGTTTTTCAGAGGGAGGCTTTGGATTGGTTTTGTTTAACTAAAGGAGCGATGGGGGGGTCTCTGCTTCAAAGGTTTGGGAAGATGACTGTTCGGATTATATTAATCCCCTAAAACCCGACATTTTAAAAATGTATCTGAAGTTGCCACAGCATGTCTGCCTGCTTTACTGGAGAGATGCAAAGCCCAAGAGCCATGATGCAACATTTAGGTCAAGCTTGCTGTGAAGTACACAGTCTTTGTGGTAAAGAGCCAACCGTATCCCACACTGCACCCAAAATTAAACAAAAGATTACATAGAGCAGAAAGTCTGCACAGGCACATGTTTTGATTTACTGATGATGAGTGTCATCAATATTGTTGTCAACGAAGGAATTCTTTGAACAGAAAATATTTAGAAAGATTACTATTTCAGTGGGAGAACGAGAAGGAACCACATCATCATATTACGGCAGCCACAACTGCTTAATACTGTATCTGTTTGGAGTGACAATAAGCGTATGTCTACACTACGAAATTAGGTCGAATTTATAGAAGTCGGTTTTTTAGAAATCGTTTTTAAATAGTCGATTGTGTGTCCCCCCCACACAAAATGCTCTAAGTGCATTAACTCGGTGGAGTGCTTCCACAGTACCGAGGCTAGCGTCGACTTCCGGAGTGTTGCACTGTGGGTAGCTATCCCACAGTTCCCACAGGCTCCGCTGCCCATTGGAATTCTGGGTTGAGATCCCAATGCCTGATGGGGCAAAAAACATTGTCGCGGGTTGTTCTGGGTACATGTCATCAGGCCCTCCTTCCCTCTGTGAAAGCAACGGCAGACAATCGTTTCACGCCTTTTTTCCTGAGTTACCTGTGCAGACGCCATACCACAGCAAGCATGGAGCCCTCTCAGCTCACTTTGGCAATTAGAAGCACATTAAACACCACACGCATTATCCAGCAATATATGCAGCACCAGAACCTGGCAAAGCGATACCGGGTGAGTAGGCGACGTCAGCGCGGTGACGAGAGTGATGAGGACATGGGCACAGACTCCTCTCAAAGCATGGGCCCTGGCAATGCAGGCATCATGGTGCTAATGGGGCAGGTTCATGCCGTGGAACACCAATTCTGGGCCCGGGAAACAAGCACAGACTGGTGGGACTGCATAGTGTTGCAGGTCTGGGACGATTCCCAGTGGCTGCGAAATTTTCGAATGCGTAAGGGCACTTTCATGGAACTTTGTGACTTGCTTTCCCCTGCCCTGAAGCGCATGAATACCAAGATGAGAGCAGCCCTCACAGTTGAGAAGCGAGTGGCAATAGCCCTGTGGAAGCTTGCAAGGCCAGACAGCTACCGGTCAGTCAGGAATCAATTTGGAGTGGGCAAATCTACTGTGGGGGCTGATGTGATGCAAGTAGCCAACGCAATCAAAGATCCGCTGATAACAAGGGTAGTGACCCTGGGAAATGTGCAGGTCATAGTGGATGGCTATGCTGCAATTGGATTCCCTAACTGTGGTGGGGCCATAGACGGAACCCATATCCCTATCTTGGCACCGGAGCACCAAGCCGACGAGTACATAAACTGCAAGGGGTACTTTTCAATGGTGCTGCAAGCACTGGTGGATCACAAGGGACATTTCACCAACATCAACATGGGATGGCCGGGAAAGGTACATGACGCTCGCATCTTCAGGAACTCTGGTCTGTTTCAAAAGCTGCAGGAAGGGACTTTATTCCCAGACCAGAAAATAACTGTTGGGGATGTTGAAATGCCTATAGTTATCCTTGGGGACCCAGCCTACACCTTAATGCCATGGCTCATGAAGCCGTACACAGGCAGCCTGGACAGTAGTCAGGAGCTGTTCAACTACAGGCAGAGCAAGTGCAGAATGGTGGTAGAATGTGCATTTGGAAGTTTAAAAGTGCACTGGCGCAGTTTACTGATTTGACCTCAGCAAAACCAATATTCCCACTGTTATTACTGCTTGCTGTGCACTCCACAATCTCTGTGAGAGTACGGGGGAGACGTTTATGGCGGGGTGGGAGGTTGAGGCAAATCGCCTGGCTGCTGGTTACGCGCAGCCAGACACCAGGGCGGTTAGAAGAGCACAGGAGGGCACGGTGTGCATCAGAGAAGCTTTGAAGACCAGTTTCATGACTGGCCAGGCTACGGTGTGAAAGTTCTGTTTGTTTCTCCTTGATGAAACCCCCTGCCCCTTGGTTCACTCTACTTCCCTGTAAGCTAAGCACCCTCCCCTCCTCCCTTCGATCACCACTTGCAGAGGCAATAAAGTCATTGTTGCTTCACATTCATGCATTCTTTATTAATTCATCACACAAAAAGGGGGATAACTGCCAAGGTAGCCTGGGAGGGGTGGTGGAGGAGAGAAGCACCGGGAGAGGTGGTGGAGGAGGGAAGGACAAGGACACACAGCACTTTAAAAGTTTAAAACTTTAAAACTTATTGAATGCCAGCCTTTTGTTGCTTGGGCAATCCTCTGGGGGTGGAGTTGCTGGGTGGCTGGAGGCCCCCCACTGCTTTCTTGGGCGTCTGGGTGAGGAGGCTATGGAACTTGGGGAGGAGGGCGGTTGGTTACACAGGAGCTGTAGCAGCGGTCTGTGCTCCTGCTGCCTTTCCTGCAGCTCAACCATACGCTCCTCCAGCAGCCTCAGCACTGAATTCTGCCTCCTCTCATCACGCTGCCGCCACCTTTCAGCTTCAGCTCTCTCTTCAGCCCGCCACTTACTCTCTTCAGCCCGCCACCTCTCCTCCCGGTCATTTTGTGCTTTCCTGCACTCTGACATTGTCTGCCTCCACGCATTCGTCTGTGCTCTGTCAGTGTGGGAGGACAGCATGAGCTCAGAGAACATTTCATCACGAGTGCATTTTTTTTGCCTTCTAATCTTCACTAGCCTCTGGGAAGGAGAAGATCCTGTGATCCTTGAAACACGTGCAGCTGGTGGAGAAAAAAAAAGGGACAGTGGTATTTAAAAAGACACATTTTATAGAACAATGGGTACACTCTTTCATTGTAAATTCTTGCTGTTAACATTACATACACAGCACATGTGCTTTCATTCCAAGGTTGCATTTTGCCTCCCCCCACCACGTGGCTAGCCCCTCACCCCTCCCCCTGGCTAACAGCGGGGAACATTTCTGTTCAGCCACAGGTAAACATCCCAGCTGGAACGGGCACCTCTGAATGTCCCCTTAAGAAAAGCACCCTATTTCAACCAGGTGACCATGAATGATATCACTCTCCTGAGGATAACACAGGGAGATAAAGAATGGATGTTGTTTGAATGCCAGCAAACATACACTGCAATGCTTTGTTCTACTATGATTCCTGAGTACGTGCTACTGGCCTGGTGTGGTAAAGTGTCCTACCATGGTGGACGGAATAAGGCTGCCCTCCCCAGAAACCTTTTGCAAAGGCTTTGGTAGTACATCCAGCAGAGCCGCAAATGCCAGGGCAAATTAATCATTAAACATACTTGCTTTTAAACCATGTATATAGTATTTTAAAAGGTACACTCACCAGAGGTCCCTTCTCCACCTGGCGGGTCCGGGAGGCAGCCTTGGGTGGGTTCAGGGGGTACTGGCTCCAGGTCCAGGGTGAGAAACAGTTCCTGGCTGTCGGGAAAACCGGTAGCTCACAGCAAGCAAGCGGAGAAATCTACAACTTCATCATCATCATCTTCCTCGTCCCCAAAACCTGCTTCTGTGTTTCCTCCATCTCCATTGAAAGAGTCAAACAACACAGCCGGGGTAGTGGTGGCTGAACCCCCTAAAATGGCATGCAGCTCATCATAGAAGCAGCATGTTTGGGGCTCTGACCCGGAGTGGCCGTTTGCCTCTCTGGTTTTCTGGTAGGCTTGCCTCAGCTTCTTAAGTTTCACGCGGCACTGCTTTGGGTCCCTGTTATGGCCTCTGTCCTTCATGCCCTGGGAGATTTTGACAAATGTTTTGGCATTTTGAAAACTGGAACGGATTTCTCATAGCACAGATTCCTCTCCCCATACAGCGATCAGATCCTGTACCTCCCATTTGGTCCATGCTGGAGCTCTTTTGTGATTCTGGGACTCCATCATGGTCACCTCTGCTGATGAGCTCTGCATGGTCACCTCTGCTGATGAGCTCTGGCCAGCGTGGCAAGCTGCAGGTGACCATGCAAACAGGAAACTGAAATTCAAAAGTTTGCGGGCCTTTTCCTGTCTACCTGGCCAGTGCATCTGAGTTGAGAGTGCTGTCCAGAGCGGTCACAATAGAGCACTCTGGGATAGCTCCCGGAGGCCAATACTGCCTAATTGCGTCCACAGTACCCCAAATTCGACCCGGCAAGGCCGATTTAAGCACTAATCCCCTTGTCGGGGGTGGAGTAAGGAAATCGATTTTACGAGCCCTTTAAGTCGAAAAAGGGCTTCATCCTGTGGACGGGTGCAGGGTTAAATCGATTTAATGCTGCTAAATTCGACCTCAACTCCTAGTGTAGACCAGGGCTAACATAACACTGACATCTCGATATCTGTGTAGGTTAGTTGTCTGTTATGTCAAACTTTCCCAGTAGCACTACATCTCTGAAAGGACAGAAGAATAAATTTGAGGAGCGTTTCCATGTTTCCAGTCTTTGTTGCCAAATCAAATCATGCTCAGCTATGTCAGCACAAAATTGCCTCCAAAAATACTAATGCAGCCCTGACAAATACCAATCAATCAATTTGTGGATAGTGTGGTAGGCTTGTTGACAAATGAGTGAACTGAAGCTAATACTCTTATAACTTCTTCCAGTTCAAAAGATAAGTGATATTTTGAGCTGCCCTTGCATACAGTTCTGTTGATCTGCCATTTGGGGGGATACACACACAGTGTGTTTGTGGTATAGATTTATTTCAGTCTTGTTCTTTATAGCATCTTAAAATTGGCAAGTTGATCCTCAGAAATACTTAATAGTTTATAGGTGTAGCTGCTGCATAAAGAGTCTTGAACAGTAAGTGTACTATATACCAAGCCAAATTGTCTTGAGGAAGATTTTAAGGTTGTGGTGTTTTTTGCTTGTTTTATAATTCTGAAATAATAAAACTTGTAAGTTTGGTGATTTTGTTACATGACATGTTATAGTTCTGAAGTTTCTGAAAGATTTTATAGAGCTTGAGTATAAATACCACTATCAAGCTATGATGCCATGGTCTCAAACACCTGCAATACAGAGATTATACCTAGTTCTACCTTTTGTTTACCTCGGACACAAATAGCACTCTCTACCAACTATCCTCCTGACTGGGTGAAATAAGCACTTGGATGAAAAGAGGCTGGCTGATGTTCAATTTGGGCAAGAGGTAGGTGATGCGGATGAGTAGAGGGGAAACAACTTGAAGTCCTAGCAGCCACCATCACCTTTCCCTCCATTGAAGGGGTCTGTCCCCAGATGGTCTAACCAGTCTGCAGCCTCAGTATCTTCCTGCTGGACACCAAGATAGTGACAGATGCTACAAACACTTTTGTGCATGTATGATTAGCCAACAGATATAGTCCCAACTCAAACATGGACCTAGCCACAGTGCTCTATGTCTTTGTGACCTCCAGGCTGAAGTATTGCAAGTTACTAAACCTAGATATGAGCACTCCAACTTCAAAATAACTTCTGTTAGTCATGAATACAGCAATCTTCTTCCCCAGCGACACTAGCTACTCAGAGCATATCTTGGTGCTCCACTGGCTTCACACATAACAGAGGTTCAAATTCAAGTTCTCAGTGTTAGTCCTCAAGAATCTCCACTGAATTGGTCCAAGATACCTCAGAGGGCACCTCATGATGACTTTCCCCCAACAGCTATATTCCTTATGAAATATGAAGAAGTCAGTCATCCTCAAGTATGCAACTTGTCAGACTGGGAAGTAGAGCTTTCTCCGCAATAGGGCCAAATCTCTGGAATCCACTACTGGAAGAAATCAGAATGTCCACAAAACTCACTGTCTTCAGGATGATAGATAAATCTCACTTCTTTGATTTAGCTTTTCCACAGTTGCATTAGAAACAAAAGAGAGAGAAGGAGGAATCGGAGGAAAAAAAGTGATGGCAAAAAAAAAACCGAGAGCAAAGAAATGGAGTAAAAAGAGAAGGAAAGAAAAAAGAAGCGATTAAATTAAAAACACACTAGTATAATCTTGATAGCCTCAGTAGGATCTCAGATACTACTCTGATCACTGCCATTACAAGATCCTACTTTAATTAGGACTTACTTGTGCAAGATGAATCGAGCTTCACTGATTTTTGTAAGAGATTTAAAACCAAACAATGTCTTGAAGATCTCAACATGGCCAAACCTCTTAATGTTCCCCTCCTAATTCACCAGCCTTTGTACTTTCTCAGTTACTGTGGACAACCCCTTCCCCTCCCCCATCACCAAGACCCATAATATGGGCATTATCTTTAACTCTGCCTTTTTATCTAGATCCTCACATCCAGGCTGAGTCTAAATCTTTCAGCATAATGACATATGGTTTTCCCTATCCATTCACACAGCTAAAACTCTTGGCCAGGCTCTCATCATCTCATATCTTGTGCAATCTTGCCCCACTCATATCCACTGAAAATACTGCTGTAAAAACAATTTTTTCCACTGCATCAAGCACAAGTGAGTTCTTTCCTTTTAAAAAAATTCACAGATTATTCCTGCTGTATCTATAATCTCTACATGGTATGAATGACTCCTTCCAGTCAATGATATTGGCCTTCATTGTCCATTTAAATTAAGTTTTCAAACAAGCACTTTTGTGCTCTCTCTTGTCACTCTTAAGGTATGGAAGGAGCTCCAGTACATATCTGCAAAGCCACCTCATTGTCATTCTTCAAACCCCTCCTTAAAGCTCTGCTTTGCTGTCATGCTTGCAAAGAACTTGACAGTGGTTAGGCGGCCAGTGTACTCTGTTTTTTGTCATGCTGACAAGTATTGTTTCATTTTTTCCTTGTAGTTCTCTCATCTATTTTCTGTACACGTGTGGTGTCTCAGATTGTGAGATCTGCAGGGCAGGGACCATCTTTCCGTTAGCGTATAGGTAATTTTCCTCTGTTCTAGTCCAACCTTTGCCTACCATGTCTATTTATACTGTAAACTCCTCCAGTCAGGGACGGTCTCTAATTATAAGTTTGTCCAGTCTTTAGAACAATGGGACCTCTAGGAACTACTATAATAAAAATAACCTTTACTGTTAACTATATAAAGAAAAGGAGTACTTATAGCACCTTAGAGACTAACAAATTTGAGCATAAGCTTTCGTGAGCTACAGCTCACTTCACTGGATGCATGCAATGTAAAATACAGTGGGGAGATTTTATCTGCACAGAGAACATGAAACAATGGGTGTTATCTGATCACACTCTCGTTAGTGTGTATGGTAAGATGAGCTATTACCAATAGGAGAGGGGGGGGAAAAACCTTTTGTAGTGATGATCAAGGTGGGCCATTTCCAGCAGTTGACAAGAACGTGTGAGGAACAGTGGGGGGCGGGGGGGAACAAACCTGGGGAAATAGTTTTACTTTGTGTAATGACACATCCACTCCCAGTCTTTATTCAAGCCTAATGTAATGGTGTCCAGTTTGCAAATTAATTCCAATTCAGCAGTCTCTCGTTGGAGTCTGTTTTTTGAAGTTTTTTTGCTGAAGAATTGCCACTTTTATGTCTGAAAGTTTAACATTCAAAAACCAGTTGGAGAACACTTCAGTCTCCCTGGTCACTCAGTTACGGACCTAAAAGTGGCAATTCTTCAACAAAAAAACTTCAAAAACAGACTCCAGCGAGAGACTGCTGAATTGGAATTACTTTGCAGACTGGAAACCATTACATAATGGTGTGTGTGTGTGTGTGTGTGTGTGTGTGTGTGTGTGTATTTTATATATTTCCTCACACGTTCTTGTGAACTGCTGGAAATGGCCCACCTTGATCATCACTACAAAAAGGTTTCCCCCCCCCCCCTCCTATTGGTAATAGCTCATCTTACCATACACACTAACGAGAGTGTGATCAGGTAATACCCATTGTTTCATGTTCTCTGTGTAGATAAAATCTCCCCACTGTATTTTACATTGCATGCATCCAATGAAGTGAGCTGTAGCTCACGAAAGTTTATGCTCAAATATATTTGTTAGAAAAGGAGTACTTGTGGCATCTTAGACTTTTTGCGGGTACAGAGTAACACAGCTGCTACTCTGAAACCTGTTAACTGTATGAATCTATATAACATAAGGTTTCAGGTGTGGTTTTACACAGTTTAAAGTTTATAGTAATTATTATTAGCTCCCAGTAGTGCCAACATGTAGGTTCTGGACAAACATAAAAGACACCGAGCCTAATCTGATCAGTCTTACACTCTAAGACACTGTCTTTTTCATCTGCTGTTTTCTCAGTTTGTATTGGTTTACTATTTGCCTTCGTATTCAAAGACCACTTAAAATCCAAATCAATCCTAAATATTTTGACACTTATATCTACATGTAATTTTCATCTCCAAAACATTGTTCTTTCAATCTCAAAAGAAGGCAAGGAAGAAAAAATTCCACAAGCTGGCACTTTCTCCATCCAATCTGTTACAAGACAGCGTCAGATAACCAGGCACAGCCTTGTTGTAAGCACCATCTTGCTACGGTACTCAAAAAAGTGTCTGTCAGATTAGTCCTGCTCTCTCAAAGAGAAGTCAAGTTTTTTGTTGTTCTTTTATAAATGAGCTAAACTAGTGAACTCTTCAGATAATAGATGATTCTCCTTATACATCCTTTTTCAAATTCACACATACATGTCTGAATGCTGGAGCCACAACAAAATGCTCTTTTGCCTCGTATCCACCTCAGTGCTATGGTTTTATAGACCACCAAACAATCAGAGATGGGGTTGGGGGAGAAGGCCTTCTTTGTCTAAACTGCTACTTTGTTTCTCTTCTCTGGCTTTCCACTTCCCTCCCAGCACTGCCATTGCCATCAGAAACGACATATTCCGCATTACTAAATAGCAAGAGCCATAGGGCTTTTCACTTCTAATTTCACGCCATAATAAAATGCAGTGGTTGTTTCAGTGGGGGATCTGAAAAGCCTTTCTTTGTGAGGCTTGTTTGTGGTACTTAACCTGACCATCATTCTGGCAGCAGGCATCTGAGCTTCTTCATGCAATTGTAGCAAAGGGGGAGGAAAATATACTACACTGTCCTAAAGAAAACTACCCACTAAATGTTCTACACTTAGCTAAATCTCTCACAGTTATAGTCCATCAGCACTAATGATGTTTCTCATTTGAGTCCTGATCCTGCAAAGCATCCCTGTATGTAGAATTCCCATTGAGTCCAACAGATGTTTGTGTGCCAAAGGCTTATAGGCCTTTGAGACCTGGGTCCATCTTCACCCGTATTCTATTCTCCGCATGCACACTAAATGTTTTAAATACCAAATGATAAATAATAGATCCAGTTAAATAACAGGTCTATAAATAAAGGGCATTGAATAATATTTTAAGATTGTCTCTATGATATTTGTTACTTGCCATTTGGAAAGCAGGAGGCCTCAGAAAATTAAGAGGTTAAGGGACACAAAATAGCTTTCTTTTTTTCCTTTTGTTTATCATCTTGCAACACATGCTACATACCAGCAAGCATGTACATTCATACTAATCTTTTCTGAGGGGGTATGGGGACATCAAGTCTAAAGGTATGGTTTCTAAAAACCACATATTGGTCCAATCTCTCACAAAGCCAGTAACAAGGCTTTGCACAAGTTAGGGCTGTGGTGGTGGTGGTGAATGAATACATACATGGATGGATAGTAGTCCTTCTTACAAACTGGCAGCTTCTTGCAGTTGGCAGCACAGTGGCTGCACAGCCACTTGTGTACTACATTATAGGATGTAATTGCAGCTGGGTCATCTCATGCCCCTCCCCCTCATATTCGGAGCTTTGGGCCTGTGGACCTGTACAGCATTAGATTCATTGGCTATTTGTCTGCCTTCCCCACCAACCTCCCACAGTATCCTCTCTTTGCTGCCATGGAGGGAGACACTTGATAAAACAGTTCCATGGCACACCAGGGGGTGATGTCCTCCTACCCAGACTCTAAAGAGACTCCATCAGAAACAGAATCCATTGCAATTTCACTGTGTGTAGGATTCTCCACACCAAAAGACAAGAGCAATGTTTGGTTTCAAAATAGCAAGTAGACAACAATATGGACTAATGGCCCACCACACAGACTCTCAAACCCACACCCTTACCATTTTATTTCAATAATGAAAATAAATGAATACATTTGCTCCTGGGCTGAGATCTCGTAAGCCAAATAAATCAGCATAATATTTCATGGCAGAGTTAGGAACTCCTGAAAACACATAAGAAAATGATAAGCTCATGATTACAACGGTGTAAACCTGAATTTTATCTGAATGAATCTATTATTCTAGAGTTAGGCCATGTCTCATAGACACACTCCTGCATGGAGGGTAGCACGGAGCTGCCCATCCCTACAGGGAACTTCAGGAGTCAGTTCTGCCTCCCAGAATGCTCATGTGTATAGACTGCAGGTGTACTGCACATGACTTTATAGGCCATCTGAATGGCCTTCGGGTTTGCTCCAGAAAAACAGCTTGATTTTTCCTGATGTCCAAGTGAGACAGTGTTCTCTGAAGAGAAAAAGACTGAACAGGCTAGGGGACAGATATTCACAGCTGCACATGCGCAGACACCATTCAGTGGCCTATAGTAGATTTATCGATTCCAAGGCCAGCAGGTAACATTGTGATCACCTTCTCTATAACACAGGCCATAGAACTTCCTATAATACATAATTACTATAATACATAGTAATATATCTCTAACAGTGCACAGACCAGTGTAAATACTGTACATGTGACTTCTATCAATAAATTAATGACGAGCTAGTCAATGACCATGTCACCTCGTCATTAGACAATGGTATTTAATATAAGTAATGAATTTCCCCTATTTCCCCCATGATATTATGCCACAGTAGTGATCAGTAAAGGCATGGGTACTAGATCCCCATAAATATAAGAGATGGAGTGACTGGCAGACTGCGTAAGGCCCCTGGATTGCCCTCCTGCTCTGAAAGAGTCCAGATTTGATTACTTCCATGGCACATGCAGGGCCTGTTTGATTCCCCTGGCCTTCAAAAGAGGGTCTGTAGATTTAGTGGCCAAATGTATTTTGAATATGTGCTGCAGCTTGGTAAGAGGAGCAAGATGTTTCTAATTTTAAATAACTGAATGGGTGCACAGGGCCTGGATAATGGGCTCTTTTATTTATTCTACAGCACAATAAATAAATAAAAGAATAGGGGTAAGGGGCACGACTTGTTCACCCATAATAGTCAGGAGTTTCTTTTCTTCCTGAGGAAAATTTCAGTGAAGACAAAAAACAAATGTCATTTTTCTACAAAAATAGAAAACCAAAAATTTCAGTTTTCAGCCAAAACCCAGAAGTTTTGGGTTTCTAGCCAAAACGTTTTCGGGCTTTCATTGTTTCAATGAAAACTTGACATTTTCCATGGAAAGTAGATTTTTTTTGCAAAAAAATTGTTTGATCAAAAACCCAGGCTTTGTTTCTTTCTCTCCCCGCCCCCCCATGGAAATTTTTTGACTAGCCTTCTATATCACTTCCAGCAAAAGTAAGGAGTGAAGAAATGCAGCTAAGCAAAAGATAAATTACTATTTTTTTCTCCAGAGTAGCAGCCGTGTTAGTCTGTATCCGCAAAAAGAAAAGGAGTACTTGTGGCACCTTAGAGTCTAACAAATTTATTTGAGCATAAGCTTTCCTGAGCTCCGATGAAGTGAGCTGTAGCTCACGAAAGCTTATGCTCAAATAAATTTGGTAGTCCCTAAGGTGCCACAAGTCCTATTTTTTTATAATCTTTATTTGCTGTTTTAGAAAATATGTTTAGAATGCTTCGCACAAGTAGCAGCTCAGCCTTGCTGCCCATATTGGTGCTTTAATGTATTCTTTTACAATGTTAATTGGCCAATCAAAAAGCATTCTTACACATTTCACTGAATTGGAAGATATTACATCTAAAAAGAAAAAACAGAGGGTTATGGTGGAATATAAAGAATTGTTGTACTTTACCCAGTGAGATTAGCCCAGGAGTCGAGTACTTTGACTTGTCCACTGATTTCTAATATTATTAAAATGAATTGATCCCTCCAGTCATAAAGCACATCCCATAAAGAGAAAGACAGAGTAACACTTTTATATTCATCGTTACATGAACTGGCACAATGTGTATATGACAGGGTGATGAAATAGGATATAACTGAATATTCTGTGGTAACGGTGCTGCTGAGGCACAGCAAAAGGGTGAAGTGGGAGTTTGGGAAATG
This sequence comes from Chelonia mydas, assembly GCF_015237465.2. Taxonomy (NCBI): domain Eukaryota; kingdom Metazoa; phylum Chordata; order Testudines; family Cheloniidae; genus Chelonia; species Chelonia mydas. The sequence continues at coordinate 128,982,244 of NC_057849.1, forward strand.
TAATGCTTCATCTCGCTTTCTGCCACTCATCTTAATGGGACTCCCCAGTGAGCCCTCAAAGGAATCAAATATGGTAAAAGTGAGGCGGTGCATTGGTTTTAAAACCCTGAGGGGACAATTGTCAGAAAATGCAGTTCCTTGGAAGGCTTTTTTGCCCAGCACTCCATAGACTGACAGATGAGACTGGTAACTTTCCTTTATATGTAAATGTGTGCAAGGAAACACTAGTTAATGAAAGGTTTCAGAGTAGCAGCCGTGTTAGTCTGTATCCGCAAAAAGAAAAGGAGTACTTGTGGCACCTTAGAGACTAACCAATTTATTTGAGCATAAGCTTTCGTGAGCTACAGCTCACTTCATCGGATGCATTCAGTGGAAAATTTCATGAGCTGTAGCTCACGAAAGCTTATGCTCAAATAAATTGGTTAGTCTCTAAGGTGCCACAAGTACTCCTTTTCTTTTTACTAGTTAATGAAGCATAGCCAAAGGGCCACATCCAGAAGTTCTAACTCAAGGCTAAATCCTCAGAGATACTAAGCACCTGCAAATGCTGTTGCCCTGGACGTGAGGGGTGTGTATACCCCAGAATGTGATCAAGTTAATTACAACCATATTATGTGTATTCAGCCACCCTGAATTAATGAAATAGAACACCACATAGGCAAGGGTTAATTTGAAGACAGGCTTTCAGAAGCAAGGTCAAAACTAGCTACAGTTTCTGCTAATCAGAACGAGAAGAGGGGACACACAAGTAAACAACTGAGACTGAAAAGCTTGGTGGTCGGAAAACCTTGAATCTAGATGCCTCTGATACTAAGTTTATTGAAAGTTGGAAAAGTGATGATCCAGTAGGGGTCATTATGACCTATGTATTTTGTAGAAGTTAGTTATAAAAGATTAGATAATAGAGTGTACTTTGGAGCTGTCCTCTGAAGAGGCATCTTGAGACATTTTTCCTGATACCCTTTCTCCCCGGCAGATGAGCAACTGGCCACTGCAAACCTGCTGTTACTTACTCAATACCAGGGGTTCTCAAACTGGGGGTTGGGACCCCTCAGGGAGTCATGAGGTTATTACATGACGGCAATGGTGAGTTGGAGCCGGTTTGCACAGGTTCGCTCGAACCGGTTGTTAAATTTTGAAGCCGGTTTAGAACCGGTTGTTAAAGGGGTGGGCAAACTCCGGTCCGCACGCCACATCCTGCCCGCAGGACTGTCCTGTCAGGCCCGCCTGAGTTCCCGGCTGGGGAGGCTCCCCTGGCTGAGAATCCCTTTTTAATTTTCACTCACCTGGTGGCGCTCCGGGTCTTCGGAGGTGGGTCCTTCAGTGCCTCCGAAGACCCAGAGCGAGTTAAGGACCCACCGCCGAGAAGACCCGGAGCGAGTGAAGGAACCGGTTCTTCAGATTTTGGCAGCTCACCACTGCATGGGAGGGAGGGGGGGTTCACGAGCTGTCAGCCTCTACCCCAAATCCCACTTTGCCTCCAGCATTTATAATGGTGTTAAATATATAAAAAGAGTGTTTTTAATGTATGGTGGGGGCGGGGTTGGACTCAGAAGTTTGCTGTGTGAAAGGGGTCACCAGTACAAAAGTCTGATAACCCCTGCTCAATACCATTCCAGATGTTAGGTAAATATCTGGGATGTTCTACACCTATTGCTTGTGTCTGTGTGTGCTTAAATCTAACAAACTGCAGTGTTAGACAAGAGCATGCTTATGTGCATTTAATCCTTGATCAGACAGAATTTCTGTGTTCCTGTTGATTAATTCCTGACACAACCTGGAGTGAAATAGTTACGTTGCCCCTGCTGTGGCTTCTGAAAACCCCGGGTAACACTAGCATCGACAGAAACAGAAGCTGCAGGTGCCCAACACATCTCAGAATTCATGTTTGCTCAGTTTTTACTCAAGACTAAGTAGGAAGTTAACCTATTAACTAAACCCACAGCCCACAAAGTATGTTCTGTGTTGCTGTGGGTATCATGAGGCACAGTGCAAACTTACAGCACTATATAAAGAAAAAATAACTGTGCATTTATCTATCATTAAAATCCTACATAAATATATACAAACTAGCCACAGACCTCAGGCTCCTGGCAAATTGCCACTGAGGGCCTTGGCGTTAAACAAGCTGCGCTCTAAGGACCTGATCTTGGTCCCACTGACATCAGTTTTGCCACTGACCTCAACATGAGCAGGACTAGGCTTTAAGAGGCCACATGGAGGTGGCAGGAATACATGGGGGATAAGAAAGGAGGGAAAGAGCACAAGACAATGTGTTACAAGGAGGAAGAAAACAATGCTGTGTAGGGGGAAGAAGAGAATGGTGGGGGGAAGAGGAGCAATCTATGGTGACTTTCAATTGCTCCTAAATTTTAAAATGTGTTCCAACAAATCCATCAGTCACAGAAATCCACTGAACGAATATATTTTTGCTTCCTTAAAAGAAATTTTCCTCTTACTTTGGACCTGCCACAATAGTTCACTGGGTAAGAGACCAGTGAAAAAATGAATAGGCACGGTCTTTCTGAAGACACCGCTGGTGCTATATAAATATTCATAGATAATTCTTTTGGTGACCTCCTCAGGTGTCCCCATCACCATGCAAACCCTTTCATTGCCCATAGGCAGAACTGTTAATCTATTAAAGATGTTTGCAGAATGACACAATGTAAAACAGACATGTAATTTTTGTTGTAAATGTCAGTTTTATTAAGCTGATTATGAGAAACATCTTGATTTTTCTACCATTGCAAACAATGTTGATTATTAAGAACAGGAAGAGGAGTCTTTGGTATTTCATCAACCATAAAAAAAAATCTTAAGACATAATTATGAAGAAATCCACTACATTCCCTTTGCATTCTGCTGTTTCCTGAGACCCTTGCTGATGGAATTGACTTACAATCTTCATGCATTCTCCAGTTATGCTAAAATGTGTTTATACATACAAAGTAATCACATGTTTTTTGTTTTTGACATCAGTGACTTGGAAATATTGGGCCAAATTCTGCCCTTGGATGAGAATATCCAACTTTCATTGAAGTCAATGGGAGCCACAAATGCAACAAGGAGGACAGGGCCGGTGGTGCCTTCACAAAAATTCCTGTCTTTGGCACAAGTGCTAGACCAACATTTTTGCCAAGCTATTTACATAAATGGTACTCCTACTCACATTATTAAAAAAGGCAGCAACAGCAGCAGCATCCCATTGTCCCAATATTTATTTAGGCTAAGCTAACTGGGTTCATAAGAATGAATAATTTGTCTCCAACTTAATACAATTGAGCTCTTCTTCCACTGTGTTTGAGTGGAATTTGCCCTTGATATGTGCATTTCAAAAATGAACCTAGTTAGTATACATTTAAATTTTGGCTATTACAGTTAGCTTTGGGCTTGTCTACATTTACAGTGCCGCTGTAGCACTTAGTGAAGACGCTACCACACTGATGGGAGAGCTTCTCCCATTGGCACAGGTACTCCACCTTCCCGAGAGGCGGTAAAAAAATTTCTGGAATAGACCTTGCCTAATTTTATATTTTTCTTACTACTTGAAGTTGACACCAACATGACAAAACCGTGGCACAGCATCATTAAAATTAAGCAAAAAGAAAAGGAGTACTTGTGGCACCTTAGAGACTAACCAATTTATTTGAGCATAAGCTTTCGTGAGCTACAGCTCGCTTCATCGGATGCATCAAGTACTCCTTTTCTTTTTGCGAATACAGATTAACACGGCTGCTACTCTGAAACCTATTAAAATTAAGGTATTTAAGAAAAGAAAGGACAAGTTCGAGCTAATAGCAGATAACTGCTTTCCTGAAGAAAAGTCACCAGCCCTCTAAGGCAGAAATCTGAACCAAGAACAATAAAGAAAATATTTTGCTCTTAATCTGTAATACAGAACAGTTCATTCACTGCCCCTACCATTTTCCAAACCAGTAAATAGTCTTACAAAATGTTGTGACAAGGAACTCTTTGAGTTCTTTGCTTTTATTTGTTTCACGTGTTGTTTTGGTGCATTCTGTCATTTTCCACTGCTTAAACAGGACAAAATTTCAAGTAGTCCAAAAACCTCCATGTAGCATCACAGAGGAAAAAAAACCAAGCAAACGTTTACCATAGAGTTTACTAACAGTAATAGCTGAAACCTTCCCCACTCACCTCCCAAAAAGCAACTAAATATACAATTTGTCATGTGTATGCCAGGAATTTGGGACATTTGTTTTGTTTTCCTCTTTGGAAAATCCGTTGTTAATTTTTGTAAAAGACATGATCTTAGCATCAGAATTGCTTTAAGGCAAAAGAAAGACAGCTTTAAAAAGAACATTGATTTAATTAACTACTTCAAAGCCACATGCCAATTCAAGCCCAGCACAGGACTTGATTCTCCATTGCCATGTACCTAGTATAGTCATTTACAAGTGGATGTAAAATGCTGCCAAATTAGAAAGATTGTGTTTTACAACCACTTTGGACTCGCTGTTCCCTGATAGACATTAATACACTAGAGGCAGGGCGCCAGAGAACCAGGGTCTCTACAATTCAGGCAATGAAATTGAAGCATGAATCACATGACTGAAAGAGATTAACACATTCGAAGAATGACACTCTAAAATATCAAATAAAGTGGCATTTCATTTATCTTGATTAAAATTTGAGGTCTGATTCTCCTCTCCACTTACATCACTGTAAATCAGGAGTAATTCCAATGAAGTCAGTGAAGTTAACCCTGGTGTAAAAGCCAGTTAAGTGAGAAGAGAAGCAGAACCCAGGACTCTTTTTAATGTGAAATAGCTCTCAGGTGAGCCACAAAGTGTATCCTCTTGGTTGTTTCACACAAGAATTGAGTTTTGACTTCTTTACATCCAGCCTCCACCATATGGTTATTCACTCTCCCACAAGACAGAAAAAAAAAACACTGTCTTTAGACTGTCAGAGAAAAACAAAAGTGGGGGAAAAGGTAGTTAGTGTTTTGGGTTTGGGGTTTTTTTGCTTTTGTATTTAAAGGCCTGGTAGCTTCCCCCACTCACCAAAAAAGAGTCCTTTACTTTACAATATCAGGTATGTCAAACCTCTTCCCTATTTCTACTGGAGGTCTCCGTTAGAGGAGCCCAGAATGTAAATGAGGAGCGATCTGAGAGTTCATTTGTGGGGTTACCGCAAGTTCTGCAGCAGAGATTGCAGGTAGTTGTACTGCCCTTGGAGCAGAGACCAAACTATGACTCTGACAATCTCTGTTCAGTCCCTAATTCCTCCTTTGATTCAGTGGGAAGTAATCTGCTACTGATTTGTCAGAGAGACAAAGGAGGATGAGGTAATAGCTGTTATTGGACCAACTCCTTGGAGTTCAAGAAGATCATCCAATAAAAGATATGACCTCACCCACCTTGTCTCTCTAATATCCTGGGACCAACATGGCTACAACTACACTGCTTACTGATTTGTCAGTCACACACTTTCAAGCCAGAAGATGCCATTGTGGTAATCTATTATGACCTTACTTCTCCCGCTGCACTGGCAGGCACATTTTAAGTAGAATCAAGGCTGAGCCCACTCCCTGCCTCTGATTGCCATCCCCCCAGCCTCCTGTGGAGAGTAGTGGGTGGGGAGACAGAGTAGTAGCCCCTGCTAAGATATGGTAGCCTGTCCCCATGGCTGGCAGCACTGCCAACAATCTCCACAACACTGCACACTATGGCCTCACTGTCTTCCACATATCCCTCCTGCCCCTACCCTGCCACCATACAACCCGACTAACTCTGGAGGTTTCAAAGGGCCTTGTGTGATGCTGCTATAGCAGCTCTACCCAGTGTCTGTATCAGGGGAATTCTCCCCTGGCCAACTAAGAGGCTTTCTCCCTCTCCCTCACAGCATGCCGGAGCCAGGGGGGGGAAAAAAAGAGAGGGAGGAGATGGAATCCCTCCCGTTGTTCCTGAAGCTGCTATTATTACTAACTTCAGCCAGACAAGTAAACAAAGGGACATATACTGACGCCAACAAAACTAAATATATAGCAAGATATAATACTGGCCAAATTGAGAGCAATGACAAAATGTTTGCGGGTGGGGGGAGGAATTGTATTCTCAAGTTTCTATTATAAGAAAGAAGAGTTAAAAATTAAAACTCTAGTCAATAGTTTTCTCTTAAGTCTCAAACCAAAGCCTACTTGAGTCAATGGGATCCTTGCACTTACTTCAATGGGCTTTAAGTTGGGCCATAATTGCTTTAATCCAATCTTGAAAGATAACCAGTGCTCAAGTGCACTGTAGTAACTACAGATGGTTGAGAAATTGGGACATTATTCACAGACGTTTTCTTTTTTCAATAAAAAATGAAATTCAATTTTGCTTTACCAGTTCCATAACTAGTTGGAAAAGGGGATGAATTCTTTGCAAATATTTTGCAAAAAAAATTGTCCTTTAAGCAAAAACTTTCAGAATCTGAACAATTTTGACCAGCTCTAGTTTTAATTGCTTGAAATACGTAAGGATGAAATATGCACACAGCCAGCAGTCCACAGCATGTGATAGAAGGCTCCCAATACAGCAGAACCACTGTGGTTCCACAGTGGAGAGGGAAAGTTGCTCCAGAACAGGCATACACACTATGCCTGGCAGAGGATAGTTCAGTGCCAACTTTTTGTATACCTGAGCAATAGTACAAAGCTGTGGGCAGCTGGTGCAAGATCCCACAGGAAGGTATACAAGCGATGAAGTGCTTCTGCAGGTCTGGGATGGGGGCCTGCCCCCAATCCCTGAATTTCTCTCACATGCAAAACCCATTTATTACTAGTTTTCTGAATTTCACCTCAGTACGTTTCGCATTTATCCAAGAATTAAATGTGGGCTGCCTTCTTATACGGCAATTTTAAGATAAAAGTCACACTTCTGGTTAAGTATCAGAGGGGTAGCCGTGTTAGTAAGAGATTATTCCAATGTAAGTAATGAAAAATGACAGACTACTGTTTCCAATTCTGGGCATGTTTACAATGTAGTGTCAAAACAAAGAGGCATCTGCAGTTTACATTTAGAAAATGTCAGAAATTTTACTTCAATAATTTGTGCCTGTTTTAACATTTTTTGATAAACCAGTAACTGCATTGTGGTGAATGTATGAGCATACCCTAACAGTTACTTAATGCTGCTATGAATTCGCAGCTAAGTTATTTGAATTAAAGGATAAATAGCAAAACTCCTCTCTCCTAAATCTCTTCTAATACAAAAATGATTTAGATTAGCTCCTATACAAAGATAGCATTGTGCCATTTTGTTCGCCATTGTTTCAGCTTCAAGAATATTATATTTAATTATTAAATGGGATTATTAAGTTTTATAACTTCAATAGTCTAACATATAGGTGATTATATATATATGTTAATCAGAGTTGTTCAAAGAAAATGCGAGTTGCTCCATTTACATTTCTTGATTGCTCAAGCCAAAGCAAATTAGCATTCACAGCCTGTATTTCTCTAACAGGCTTTCAAGCTACAAATAATTTGTAATTCAAAAAAGACTTTTGGTCAATAGATTCTGAGCATGCAAAACATGTTTGGCACTTAAAAATTCCAAGAACTGTTGAACACAACTTATTAGTTCACATTTTCTTTATTCCTGTTATGTTCCAGTGTAACATAAGAAGGCTGTGTGATTTGATAGAAGTGGGAATTTTTATTAGCAATTCAGTTCAGAATAGGTTTATTGCTAATATATGAGGAAATCTTAACCTAAGTTGACCATAAATCCTTACTTTGGCTCCAGATGATGTAATGTCCTTATGGGTTAACAAAAGGGAAAGATCTTGCAAAAATTTCGTATGCAGATTTGAAAAATACCGGTCACCACTGAAGACTTGATGTCTGTCTTTACAGCTAACCGTAGGTACAGCTATTGTAATATTCTTACTTCAGTAATTGATGCTACAAATTTCAAGCTGATTTACTCATTTACATTCTATATTTCATTGTTAGATAACACTGAATTACTACACTTGACTGCATTCCTTAAAATTATGTTTTATGGGCATTCCTTAGCAAATACCAAACTATTAGTTTATAACTAGTTAAATATATAATAGTTTGTCATTTAAAAAAAGCAAAGGTTCACTAAAATGATACTCCCCCCCCCTCTTTGTTATATATCAAAGTAATTTAGTTATTTTTACTATTCTGGTATTTTTAGGATGTAAGAATTCTCTGTACATGTTTTGATGAGGGGTAAAATAAGTGTTTCATTGTTGGTTTGCCTGCACTTACTCTACTTTTCTATAAGAAAGTTTTGAAGAAACTTCAAAGAAACTTCCAGTAAAAAGGAAAATCCACTCTCCCCCGCCCTCCGCCCCCCCAACACCTGCTTTTCAGTTAAAGATAGAGAAAGGAATAGGGAAAGAAGATAGGAAGATAGGACTGGAGACAGGGGAGATGGGAGGGGAGAGAAGGAGGGGATATATGGAAAAGGAATAAGTGAACTTTTCAAAGAGGACTAGATGAGAATTCATCATCAAACTGCTAATACACGTCAGAAAGAGCCACATGGATCGTTAGTTCAGCAGGCAAGCACAGTGTAAATTTACATCCAATTTACCACAAACTAAATGTTCATGTAGACAAGCCCCTAAACTGACCCATTCCTTTACTTCTCCAGAATATCATTTACAGCCTTAAGAAAAGGAGTACTTGTGGCACCTTAGAGACTAACAAATTTATTTGAGCATAAGCTTTCGTGAGCTACAGCTCACTTATGCTCAAATAAATTGGTTAGTCTCTAAGGTGCCACAAGTACTCCTTTTCTTTTTGCGCATACAGACTAACACAGCTGCTACTCTGAAACCTGTCATTTACAGCCTTGTAATTCCACTGATTCAATTAAGTTATTTCTGATTTTCAAGGGTATAACTAAGATCACAACCAGACTCTAATCTGGGCTTCTAATTTAGGGTCTGATTCTGCTACCACTCAAATACGTAGGATGTAGGGTTGCCATATGTCCTTGAAAACCAGGAGTGTCTCCATTTTCAGGGCCTGTTCCATTGTCCCCCATCAGTGTTTTGTCTCAGCTTTTTTAAACCCCCACAGCTCCCATGAACCCTTATGTGCAGCAAGACAGCACAACGAATAAATAGTTAAAATTTTCCATGGAAAGGAGACACTGTTTGTGAAAAATATTGTGTTGAAAACTCCAATCTTCATCAAAAAAAGTGTTTGACCAGCCCTAGTGGACATCTCTTCCCCTCAAGCCTCCACTGAGCAAACCTCCCTAACAATCACAGAATCAGAAAAGTATAGGACTGGAAGGGACCTTAATAGGTCATCTAGTCCAGTTGCCTGCACTAAGGCAGGACTAAGTATCGTCTAGACAATCCCTGACAAGTTTCTTGTCCACTGTTCTTAAAAAACTTCCAATGATGGAGATTCCACAACCACCCCAAACCATCCTCTGTGTGCGCACCATGACAGGTGCCATGATTTTTCCACTTAGAAAAGTTGGTCATCTTAAGTCAATACCAAAACCCTAACTGACTTCAACAAGAGCAGGACCAGGACCTTCATTCTTTCAACAGAAACTGACACTTGAAAGTGGGGGGAAAGGGAACCTATGCAGCAGGGATGAACCTTTTCACTGTGAAATGTACCTGGCCTTCGGGACTGGAAGAGTTTTTCCTGAATATAATACATTCTGCTGTTTGTGTTCATAAAAGGGGCAAAAAGGCTTTGTATTAAGTTACAAATGTCCACGTCTCATTGATCTTCCATTCCACCCCCATCCCCCACCCCACAGCTACTTTGTCTTCTTTCCCCCAACTTCCGAGGCACAAGCGACACCTCTTGTTAGCACATCTCAATATGCACCGAGGATGTGGGGAAAATACTTTGTGGCAAGATTTACAATGATGTACAGACAGAAAGAAAATTAGTGTGGATGTGGGGTAAAGCTATAACCAACCTGCACCTGAAACTCCCTGGCTATTCTGGACTCACTGCACTCTTAATACTTAGAATACTGCTATCCCATTGTTTCTACTACTAATGGTTCAGTTATCTAGCATACACAAGGCCAGCTACTCCATACAGGTTTCTGAGTAGCAGCCGCGTTAGTCTGAATCCATAAAAAGAAAAGGAGTACTTGTGGCACCTTAGAGACTAACAAATTTATTTGAGCATAAGTGACCTGTAGCTCACGAAAGCTTATGCTCAAATAAATTTGTTAGTCTCTAAGGTGCCACAAGTACTCCTTTCCTTTCTACTCCATACAGTATGTTATGTGATGCTTCTAAGAGTACTCAGGGTTGTGAGGCACCTCGCTACCACCTGCCCTTAGAGTGAGGGAGTCTGTCTGTGCCTGCTGTGGATCACTTCCCTGAATCCACCAGCCTCTGGCAACACAAGCACTCCCTTGTGGCCTTCGCAGGCCTCACTCTCTCTGTACAGGGTAGCGATACACACTCACCAACCCCTAAGTCCTTCAAGCATCCCTCTGAAGTAGTCAGTAGTTCCACTGAACACTTCCAAAACTTTCAGATTCTCTAATCCCAAAGCAAGAGTACATACCAGCTTGTACAATTCAACTCAGGATCACCACTCTACTTAACACACAGCACTTTAGATAGATCAAGAATAAGTTTATTATCTCAGAACAGAGATTCAAGTAATAGAAAGGAAGAATATTGGAAACAGATACATATAAAACAAAATTGTAATATGCTTTCTAGTGCCTAAACTGAACTCACAAGGCATTCCTCTATCTCTTGCAAAGTATCTTACCACAAATCCTTTTCTCAGCATTTTCAGCCAGGTTGGCTGAGATTCCTAATTTCATAAAATCAAGCCCGCTGGCAGCTTGTCCTCATTGGTTGAAGGATAATTGAGTGTTCATCCACACCCAGATATAGTTCCAAAAAGTTGTATTCCTAAAGAGGATCCCCTTGCTGTTTGTGTTTCCTCCTGCAACCCGCAAGATCTATTGATTAGCATTTTGATCAGGCTGTAAATAGGTGTCCATTGTGAACCATACAATACCCAATTTGCACATGACCAGCCATAGATAAGCGTCTTTTCCTCCCTGCCTGACAGTAGTATGTGGATCACCTTTTGGTGACCTGTCTTAATTCGTAGACCTAGAGAACATATTTTTAGTATATATACACATAACTCTTCACATTTTCCAGACACATTTTGCAATGATCATGACAACCAATGTGATAGGCTTTCAGTAGAGATCTCACATGTCATTCTTTGGTGGACTAGTATGTAGATACCAGACCCAGGGGATCCTGAAACCCTTATGTGCCCCTGTGTCCTCTGCCAGTTGGTATCAAGAGATCTTTGGGTCACATATTGTTATGACAGCACAAACAGCTTTCATTTAACTAAAATTATTTTTTATTTAAATGTTACATAACAGCAACAAGAGCAGGCTGTAAGCAACAGCTAGCCATGCTTTGTTCTGTACCCTGTAGTTTAGGCCCTGCCTTCCAAAACAGAGGATAACTTTTACTGTCTGCTGCCATGCCCCACAATCTTACATACCAATTGCAACACAGGGCAGAACTGTGTGGGTACAGGAGACTGGTGGGAGATTCTGTTTTGAAATTAGTTAATTTTCCATGTAAAATATTTTCTGATTAATAGGAAGACTTCAATCAGTTGCAAATCAGGTAATGGTAGGCTGTTTTATGAAGCTGTAGGATTTTGAAAAGCCAACAGCAAACATATGAAATATCCTAACACATTTGGATCTTTGGATATATTCCTATTGAAGTACTTATTTTACAGCTGTAATTTACTTTTTGCACTAATGAACTGAACAGTTTTATCGCTATTCTTATTTAAATTTTTTCCCCTTATTTACTGTATTTTGTCCTCTAGGCCACAGATGTTGAGGTTGTTCGCTCATCTTGTGTGATGAGAAAAAATGTCATAGAAGTGGGAAACAACAACAAGAATTTTTAGAATATTTATAGGTATTGAATGTTATTCTACAGAAGTAATGTATTTTTAAAAACAATTTTTTAAAGAAACTTTAGAAGTAAATCAGATTTGTTATGCTTCCAGATCAGTTAATTGTTTTTTTCATGTCTATTATCTGTTTTAATCATATAAACTCATTATGCTTGTATAAGAAATAAAGTTTGATTTGAAAATTAAAGGCTCATTTAAAATCTATATTTCAGTGCAATTCAATATTTAAATGAATTATATTACTAATTTTCTGATCCACACAATGTGTTTTATCAACTGTCACGATTTCATCAGACATAGAATCTACTGATAAGTAAATCCATCAGTCAATGAGTTGGTAGCCAACATTACACACTATTTCATTGTGTAACCTCCTTTATATGCTAACTACAAAAGCACAATGGCCTCTACAGATGGCTTTTGATGATAATTGTTTCCTCATTGCAACTGTCATAAGAAGTATTAGAATTGAGCTGGCAGCTGATGGAACACCCAGCCAGAGCAGTATTAATTTCAGATAGATTTATAAACAAAGTCATGATGAGTTAAGAACAAAACCCCAAAGTGCAATCATTGTTTTCAGTCACAACATGAAATCAAGTTTATTCCAACTTGCTGGATGACACTCATACTGTGGTTTATTTGTCTCTTGCATGTCATTTAACAGGTAAATGAGCGACATATTGCTATGGAAGACCAACGTATTTACAGGTGTCATCCAATATAATAAGAGTAAAGTATTTGCATAACTATGAACCAGTTCTTGTATCTTTTGTACATTCTACGTCCCAAAATAGCAAATACTATACAGTTGACTGCAGAAATTTTCTGAAGGTAATGCCCACCATTAGAAAGTCAACATCTGCTATCAGTTACCACACAGAGGTTTAGGAGATAAAGGTGGCGTCCCAGATACTGCCATGTGGTATCTGTCGGCAAGAGCTCACTTTTTACTGTCAGTCACTGTAGGTGTTTGATATGATCACCACCAAGGAATGTCTATAGAAGATCAGTATGAACTAGTAATTAAATTTGAAATACCACAATGGCAATTATTAGTAATTGGGGAAACTGCTTCTGCTCTAATAACTTTGTTTTACATTGTTTTAACTGTATTTACTCCAGTGGATAGATTTCTTGGTGTGAGAGGAGAATCAAGCCCTTTATCTTTACCTAGCTAAAGTGCTGCAAGAGCTAAATATGACAAACTTATTTCACACCTGTATTCTATACCAGCATAATTTATCTCCGAAAGGAAAGAAACAAGATCTCTCTCCATGCTCATTTAATCCAGGGCCTAATTTTAGCCAAGTGAACAGATACAATACATTGTGAAGAACTAATTATTCCACAATTAATCATCATTATATCAGCTATTACTTTATATAAAACCTTTTATGATATTTCAACTAGGACATCATCCTTTTTTCCATATAGTAGAAAGAAATATAATTGACATTACATATATATATCTGTGTGTTTGTGTTAGGATAACTTGCTATATAGTATAGTGGTTCCTCCAACACTGCATATAGTGGGCTGCCACGGGGCCCAGACTCAGCCGGCACTGACTCCTGCTGGTCACCAGGGAATTAGCATCCAGCCTCCAGAGCGCCTCCTTCAGGCCAGTGTCTTGCCTTGCTGCTGGCTCCCGTGTCTCTCCCAGGACCCCAGTGCCCCTTTCACTGGGTGCTTCCCCCTGGCAGTACCCCACAGTTCTGGGTCTCCCCTCCCAGGAGAACGCCCTACCCACTATCCCTACCTCACCTCAGTCATACGCTCCTGCCAGTCACCAGCTAGCCCCCGCACCCTGGGGCAGACTACAGTATGAGCCACTCATCACAGGCAAGGTTGGGTTTGGACCTGCTGCCTCTGTCTACCCGTGGCTGCCCCTGCAACCCCCGTACCTAATAGACCTTACCAGGCCCGCAGCCTGGGGCTTTCCTAGGCCGGAGCTCCCAGGCTCCCTTGGCCTTTCCCCAGCCCTACTCCAAACTAGGTCCTCTATTCTGGTCTCTGCAGCCAGTCCCTCCCTCTCAGAGCTAGAGAGAGAGTGCTTATCTGTTCCTGGCTTCCCTGGCTTTGATAAGGCCCTATGGGTCTGTTTGGGGTGTGGCCCCCAGCTGCAGCTGCTCTGCCAATCAGCCCAGCTCTTCCCCTGCCCCAGCCCTCTCCCAGGGCTATCTTAAACCCCTCTGGGCCCGAGCAGGTGTCCACCCCGCTACATAGGCCAGATTCACTATTGCATTACTCTAGTTTATAACGGCATAATTCCACTAAAATGCTATATGATTTCGAATGAAAAATGCAGATTTCAATGGTAATTCATAAGTGTAAAACTGGAATAACAGAATGGTGAATTAGGCCCATTACATGTAATGTTAGAGGAACCCAGATCTATACAGCAAGTTTTTCTAATTGTTTGTTGTACAAATCAAGAATATAAACCATATTTTTCCAGATAGTCTTCTATTGCCTTACCATCTGCCCTGATACATAATATATTATCTTAAACCATAATTCCCCTGCCGCACCTCACATACAGCTCATGTGTGCCGTCAAACCTCTGCTGTTTAGTCCACTATATAATTTGCACTGTCATCAAACTGGAAATTTTAAAGGGATATGGTCAGTCCAAGAAATAACTACAAGCTTTTTTCATCCTGACCACAGTAAAGTAATCAACCCATTAAAATCAGGACTGCGACTTCATAGCTGAGCAGCCCTTTAACGAGGACTGAATTTTGTTACTATTATGATCCTACCCATGACATTTGTGCACACTCATTTCATCCCTCTCTCCTTTCCCCAGTGTGCACAGGACCCTAAGAGGTAGTCTTGCATTGACAGGGACACCTAGCAGTGACACTGGACAGCAGGCTTTGTTTATACCCACTGGATAGTTTATCCTACAATGACAGTGATTGCACCTAGATTACATTTGTCTCTTTAAATCACATCTACAGCTCTCTTTTCCAAGTGGACAGCTACTGACAAGTATAACCTTTTCGTTCCATGCATCAGCGCTTAGAAACTCATTGACCCAAGGATGCCCCCAGGAATGCAATGCCTGTCTCACTGAACACAAATACTTTGCAATTCTATAGCACAACCAGGGATCTCAATGTGTTTTACAAACTTTAAGGAACCAACCCTATGAGGTCAGTATGATTCCCATTTTACAGATGGGGAAACTAAAGAACAGGGAGGATAAGCGGCTTGCACTAACAATCAATGGCAGAGCAAGAAATAGAAGCCAGATCTCCTAACCTATACAAGATCATTATTATTCCCTCAGGGTGAAAGTCAAATGGTAAGATAGCACAAGGAACTATATAGCACTTAAATCCATGTATGTATCTAAAACGCTGCTTAAGTGGGACTTAAATGATGTATAGATATTGTGCTGTCTCTCTGGCCAACAGTGAATTTCATCCTTGCTGCATACAGATTTTTATTAGCTGCCATATCCTCCATAATTATGATACATAAAATAGAAATAAATCTTTCAAGATGTATCTATAATCACGTATTTCATTCATTTTTTACAAGGATCGTAATCATGAACTTCTTATCTGTCTTTTCCTCCACATACACAGGACTACTTGAAACCATATATGTCTGTATTATTAAGCCACTCCTTCAAAATGGACTAAGAAGACTATAGATACATATTTTTGGTCGACTAGTGGTAATTAGCTAGAAAAGTTTCATGAGTAGGTTTTCCTCAAGTTAAATTGAACTCTAGTCAATGATTAAATGAGTGTGCTCTGCAGTAAAGCCCAGCTAACTGACCTCTGCCTACAAAGCTATGCTCTGCCTACAAGCAGTCCTTGTGAAGACAGGCTTCCACTTCCAGTTAGAGGATAAAGGTTAAATGGCAGTCTCCAGTGCCGAGAAGTGAACTGTGTTAGGTCTAATCTGATTCTCTACATCAGCATTGGTTCCCTGATCTTTCCAGTACTGGGGCTAATGCAACTAAGAAAAAACAAGCAAACTGGCCTAGCCTAATGGAGAGAGTCTCCCAAATTAACCCCCGGTGGAACCCCATTGAAGTCAATAGGGTCATGTCATGACAGAAAGAGGCCCAATGTTATTTTTAAAATTAATAAATTTCAGGAAATGCACAAGCATTTCCCTGATGATTGATCAAAACTCCCTTGTCAGTCACTGCTACAGAGGCCACTTGACTCATCAATCCTATCTGCAAAACTCTTGACGGATGAAGACTACTTTAAAAAAACAAAACAAAACTGATATTTCCTTGTAGTTCCAGAAATAGCCTGTGCAGAGTTATTAAAATTAACACAATCTTCTTCCCCAAAACCCCATTTTATCTATTCCAACCCCCCCTAATCTAAATTAAGTTCCTCTTCCCTGTTGTTTTTTTATTTTTATTTTTCTTAAAAACATTTGCATTTCAAAGGAAACAGAAAATCTTGTGTCAGATAAAGAAGACAATAGCTGACAGGTTTTTGGTCATGTTTCACATTTCCTTACCCTTTCAGCACTCAATATTAAGATATGTACCTTAATTCATTTTTGCTGATAAAAGCACATCACCCAATCAATATAATGCACAGCAAAAAGAGATGTCTAATCTTTAAGCCATGTTTGGCAGGGCTAAGGATTCCTTTGAGTATGCCTGGTTGATTATTTTTGTGTATGTGTGTGTGGAAAATTGTTATTATTATGCATTTATTTGTATTACCAAAACATCCAGTGGACTTGGCCACATCAGGGTCCCATTTTACTAGGTGTATAAGCACACATAAGAGACAGCCCCTGACCTGAAAAGTTTACAGTATAATTTAAAACAAAGATGCAAGAGATTAGTGTAAAATGCAAACAGAGGATGAGGGTAACAGTGACTAAGCAGACTCTCTACCTTGCTGCAGAAAGCAGGGCAATTTGCCAGGCTGAAATCACCTTTCAGTATAGAGGAAATGGTTAAAAGATTAGGAGGAGCACTTGAAATGTTTGACCTTTGGTTTTTTATTTTCTGTATTATGCATTTCACTCATACCCTTTTTAGTTTATTTTTAAATATACATGAGATTATATTCTATCTGATAAATGACTAAGAGATGAGTTAAAAGATCAGGATGTAGAAAGCATTAAAATAATAATAAGATATTTCAACACTTTCTGTACAATGAACAGGTAATTTCAACACTTTCTAACTTACCACCCCCTCAGCCTCTGGCTGAACATTATTAACCATATAAATCCATCCAAGTTTATAATATATTTTAGGAAACAACTTCTTTTGACAGATCTGACTACAGGCTGCAGAGTCCTGCATTAATAGGGCCCTGAAGGGAGTGGAGATCATGTTGAACTTCTCACTTTTTTGGAGGGGTGGAGGGGAGTTAATAAAGCATATGTTTTTCCTTAAATAAATTTTAGGGACTGATCTTCCCTCTCTCTCTCTCTCTCTCTCTCTCTCTCTGTTTTTGTTTTTTTTCCTCCCTTTTGTGAGAACCCTTCATTCTTAGAACAAATTCCTCTTTGCAATAATTTGTCATTTCCTTCAAAACCATTCTTTGCAACGTGGTCCTTTGTTAAAGTCAGGCAGAAGAATGCATTTGTTTTTGCAATGAGACACAAATTAAATTTCTCTTTGGCATTCTCTGTGTGGACCACTTCTTGTGCTAAACTGCAGTTTCTGAATACTAATGTGTCTGGGAAATGAAATTATTTGACACCCTTTGATGTTATATTTGGTGCTAGAACAATTAAGCTGTTGTTTATACTCACATTCAACTTCTGGAGTTAAGCTTAGTTTCTGATGGTACTAAAGTTGATAACAGTAGCTTTGGCACATGCTAATTTTCTTCTGCAAATTCACTCATCCTCCTCTTGCTCTGTGTGTGTGTGTGTATGAGACAGAGAGAGAGATGTAGGTGTATTTACATATGTATTTATTCAGAATCTGATTTTTTTTTCCAACAAATTGTAACCTCAGATATAAGATTGCAGACAGCGACCTTCCTTACTCCTGAACCTCTCTTATTAAACCAATGGGAGTTTTGTCTGAGTAGGCCCTACTGAACTGGATCCAAAGGACTATCCTACAGATTTCAGTCAAGCTGATCGGAGTTTACCAAGCCACTTTTATAACAGAAAAATGTCCTGTTCTTAGTGGTCAGACCATTTGAACTGCTTCTTCTGTCCTAAAGTGAAGAAACCCTGCTGTTAATGCCCATATTTGTGCATATAAATCTCTAATCTGTCAGTCTAGTTCCCCATGAATAGTCTATTTAGGCTGGGTTTAAAGCAGTGGGAAGTTGACCTACGTGAGAGAGTTCTCTTGTAAAATGACCGGAGGTCAGTGTTATTATCTCTGTAGGCTACCAATGGTGCATTTGTTCCACCCTATGTATGAGTCATTCATTTATAACAAGCTCCACTGCACTTTGAAAGTGCTGGGAGGGATGGGTATGGAAGCTTATCTCCTGTCAATTGGCTGAAGCATAAGAAGACTCATAAAGAGATGTTCTCAGTATTTAACTGATCAACTAGAAGATGATTAACTTTGGTATAAATAAATTAAAGACAGACCTTAAACCTGAATACTGGTAATGCTATACTATAGATAACCACAATTTCTATTTTGACTGCCACTTTGCTATAGTCCGGTTTCAGAGTAGCAGCCATGTTAGTCTGTATCCGCAAAAAGAAAAGGAGGACTTGTGGCACCTTGGAGACTAACACATTTATTTGAGCATAAGCTTTCGTGAGCTGCAGCTAATGAGCTTTCTGAGTCTTCTTATGCTTCAGCCAATTGACAGGAGCTAGTGAGCTGTAGCTCACGAAAGCTTATGCTCAAATAAATGTGTTAGTCTCTAAGGTGCCACAAGTCCTCCTGTTCTTTTTGCTATAGTCCTTTATCTTTTCTATTTGTCATTCTCCTTTAATGCAGTAAGATTTTTCCTGTCAATAATTCTATTTATCTTTAATATTTTAAAAACTTATTAAAACAAAAGCTCGTATTAGCCATTAGATCATAACCCAGCTACAGTATCAAGATGTGTTTTTTGTACCTCAGTCTTTTATCCACTCCATGCATGGAACTCTATAATAAAGCAAGGTTTATCATCAGACAATGAAATAACAATTCAAAGCAAATTCAATTATTTTCTATTGATTTAAGCTACACCTTTCAAAGGGGGTGCATAAATCCAACAGGAGCAGAGCATCCAGCTTCCTTCGGCTTCTTTGAAAATCCCAGTCTTAGCCATTTCAGTGGTTTACCACAGTCACTAATTAGTTGCATTAATTGACCTTTGCAAGTGGGTACCAGGACCATAAGCAAACATGTCCTACACCAGTCAACATATTTCAACAATACATCTACCTAGTAGATTCATACACAATTATTTATAAATTATAATACTAATATAGTCTTTCAATGTTTGCATGTGCGACACTGTTTAAATGACAATTTTATCAATCTCAGATAATATCCTAGAGTTGCCTTTCTCTCCTTCCTAACTTATTCCAACTTGCTGAGTTCTCTTCTATATAGCCCTTTTGACCTGTTCTCTTTATAGTATGTGGTATTTTTAGATGGTATACTATAAAACAAAAGAGAATTTAGTTAAGAATTTCTTAATACAAGAGAAAAAGATGTCAAGAGAGATAAAATTATGTGGCATTGCCCTGAAAAGATAAAGAACAATGCAACTTGGCGGCTTGACAGCTCTCCCAGGCTCTGTTTACTGTTCTTGCAACATTCACAGTAAATGAGATCCCCAATCAGACAAGGTCAGAGTGTCACATTATCCGAATGCTGGATAAAATATAATGCAGAGTGTGCAAAGTGAATTTGGTACAGTACTACGGTAGAGATCAAGTTACTGCAGGTACACAGAATGCCAAATATCAATGGTATTAGGCTCTTATGTGAGTATTCACCACTTAGGGCACGTCTTCACTGGCAACCTGTCTCCCAGTGCTCTAAAAAACCCACCTCCGTGAGGGGTGTAGCTCCCAGCGCTGGTGCACTGTCTATACTGACACGTTACAGCGCTGAAACTTGCAGCACTCAGGGGGGTGTTTTTTCATACCCCGGAGCGAGAAAGTTGCAGCGCTGTAAAGTGCCAGTGTAGACAAACCCTTAGAAAGACCACCAGCCTCAATTTTACATTAAATGAATATGTGTAAGACGACTGTTAGACTAGGTTTAATATTTAGAGGCCATTTATGGAAAATGTGGTCTGTTTTCTTGAACTATAATACAGGAATATGCAATTGCAAAGACTTTTTAAAATAAATAAAAACAATAAATTGTTGTGGATGATAAACACTACAAGCAGACACATTTATTTACTTTCCTGGTTGTGTGATGTTTACTTTCAAGTCAGATTAACGTGCCAAATGTGAAGTCACTTGCAAAACTGAAACAGTGCGATATAAAAAGGGGCAAAATAGGTCAGAATGGTTTTGACGCCTTAACAGACTTGTCTTCTAAATGACAGATTTCCCAAACACACTGAGCTTCTTGTTGAGCAAGTGTCACAAGTTCCTTCATTGTCTCTGCCTAAGGTGTTAAACAGCTCAATGTTGTTTGATAACCTAACATCAGGCACCAAATGTGAGCAATAAAGAAAACTTCACAAGCTTTCTATAATGGTAGGATAAAACATATTTAAAAGCTTTTGAATAAATTTGCAATTTCATAAAACTACATTAATATAAGTATGAATTTTGTAGAGGAATTTCAGATTGACTTGGGAGAAAATTGGAAGCACACATAACAGGCCATTTTGTGACCCAGCCCAACAAAGCTTCTTAGTAAAAATGAAACACTCGTAAAAGGACTTGTCAGGAGTTTAAATTGTACTGATCTATTCTGATGATCACCATGGTGACTCATGATCAGAAAAACACTTGTTTTACAATTAATTGACAAATAAGCCCTTTTGCATGTTCTTAGTTCTGCTGTGAATATCTTCATTTTCTGTGGTAAACAGCACATATATTGTCTTTAATGCACCAACTCAAAATGCAAAATAGTTTCACTAGTGAAACTGTAATTTGTGTTCTAAAATCAGCTACATTCCACAATGTATCAGCAATCTATGCTACTTTTTGATTTGCTCCTCCATATCTTGACAAAAGCACAGGTACTTATACAGTCATAAAATATAAACAATATACCTTTTTTACTAAACAAAACCCACCTCCTAGCTGGCAGTCATTTCGGCAAACTCGGTGAGGCAGCCAAGGATTTAAAGCAGTGGTGGGCAACCTGCGGCCTGCGGGCCACACGCGGCCCGTCAGGGTAATCCACTGGTTGGCCGCAAGACAGTTTGTTTACACTCACCGTCCGGAGGCACAGCAGCCTGCAGCTCTCAGTGGCCAGGGTTCACCATTCCCGGGCTGACCACCGCTTCCCGCAACTCCCATTGGCCAGGAGTGGAGAACTGTGGCCACTGGGAGCTGCGGGCGGCCATGCCTGCAGATGGTCAATGTAAACAAACTGTCTCACGGCTCGCCAGTGGATTACCCTGATGGGCTGCATGCGACCCACAGGCCACAGGTTGCCCACCACTGATTTAAAGGGAATTACAGACTGAACTGTCTGTTCACCCCTAGAAGTTGTCCCTCCTGATTAGCTGAGGGACATCAATGGACCAGTATGGGGAAGCTTGTATAGCAGATCCACACTGTGTACCTCTTTGCTGAATTAAAGTTCCAAACATCCTCAGTTCCCACATCTTTCAGTTGTGGCCAGAGTAGGACATAACAGCCCATATCAGTTCCCAACCTGTTAATATGGGAGCTTTCACCGACAATACAGGCCCAATCCCAAAAGCTCACTGCATGCAACTGCCTCTTCTCACATGAATAAGGACCACTCACTTGAGTAAGGTTTTCAGGATCAGGTTTTAAATTACTTTAAAAATGGGAAGACAAATCGAGAAGACTTTAATATATGAAGAATGATTTCTAAATTCTGATACGCTATATTGTGATGTGGACCTGGTCTGACAATTCTAACTGAATGGGCCAGATCTCTAGGCTTCCTGCCACTCCCTCCACTCTAAACCGGAAGGCTGCTGGGAGACAAGCTAGCTCAGATGCAAATTAGAGCAGCCTGAAACTGCTCTTACTTGCATCAGCAGACAATAGTTTCCAAGGAGCTGTTCTGACAGTCATGATTGTACACCATACTTCAACACCACCCACTCTCGCCACTGAAAAACCAGAAACTGACCCTGGAATATGATCTATTCTTGAGAGGGTCCATGAGCCAGCCCTATGTTACTTCAGGGTTCTTCTGTGCTAAGACAATCCTCAGACACTGTCTTAAGGCAGCTTTGAGTTCCTTTTTTGCCACAGATGCAGCACAAAGGGGACTAAGGAGAGCTGAATATCTGAGCCAGTGAGTCTATTTGAGTGATGTCCTTTATGATGCCAAAACATTAATACACATGAATAGTTGTTGGAAATGTGTTTTATTATCAACAGTTGTCCAAAAGGAAAATGCTTCATGGATTTCTTCAAAGTACTGTATTTACTTTAACCACTTTCAAATCTATTATATAGCAACCTGTGTAATGCTGGACCCAAGAAATAATGAGTAACTATATCAGAGTCTTTCCCTGAAGATGATGATGACCTACTTATTTTAACCACATAAGGGATTAAATCCTTTTTACCTAATACTTTCAAACTGCCATTAACACTAGCAAACATATAAGTCAGATGACTTCTCCAGCCAATAGTTACCAAAAACAATGTTATTGAAGGTTTTTCCTATGGGACCAGCTGTTCTTTAAAAAAATATTTGGTGAATCTATGATTTTCTGAGGTAACTATGATGGACTGGGTGTTGTTTTCATTGACATAAAGAGTTATTTGTCAGTTGTCTTTGTGTCAATGCATCTTTTCCAGCTGCAACTTCTGACCCTGTCTAAAATCTAAAAAAAAAGAGACTCTTACCTGCCACCCAGTGAGTGAATAATGAGACATACAGATATCAGTCAGAAGAATGGTCCAGAACCAAACAAAAATTAACAACCGTAACCAGACCGAGCCCTTCCTGCTGTGTCTACCCAAACCTTCCCTCAGTGCTCTTGCCACCCAGAAGCAAGTATGGTTAGTTTTTATATGAATAGTGACGGAGTGAACTAGTTTTGTTTTTTAGAAATAATGACACAAGGATATGTTTTATACTCCATGGTGTTTTCTCAGGCTCTATGGAGACAGTTCTAGCAGTCCTGACATTGGTAAGTGTGCAGCAGCACATACACACGTGTCAGTAGGGCCTGGCTTCAGACATTTGCAAGTAGACTAATAAGTTGCATGCAGTGAACATACCAACACTGGTACATGTGGCAGCCATTATCTAATTATTATCACAGTTATTATTGATTATTAGTTAGGCTCTAATGATGTGTTTGCAGATACGTAAGATAGAAAGAAAATTCAGTTCCCTCCTTCAGCAGTTTATAGTCAAAACATCGAAGAGACAATGGAAAGCTTTAAACAACCTTCAGATTTGTGGAATTCTCAGTCATGCAGTGCCTGCCTTTCTGAACTTCTTTTAGGGACTGATCCTGCAATCCTAGTTCTGGATAAACTCCTCTTACTTTTAAAGGGTGTAATCTGTCCCCAGTTTGTTTTTTAATTTCAGTTGTTATTTCTGGGGTTATATCTACACTATAGAACCTATGCTGGCATAGCCCCCCTAGAGTAGATGCAGCCTACACCAACAGAAGGAGCTTTTGTTAGAGCAAGGACACGCTCTCCCCGAACAACATTAGCTACATAGAACAAAAGCTCTCTCTTCCATTGATATAGCTGCATCTACACTGGGGGTTTTGTTGGGATAGATCTGTTGGTCAGGTGTGTGGTTTTTTTCACATTCCTAACTGACACCACTATGCCACATCACTTTTAAGTGTAGACCAAGCCTTTGTCTTCTGTTGGTGGTAGCCATTTAATTTCCTGATTTATTGTATAAGACATAGTAAACAAACTACTGTATGGTAGCTTGAGCCAGACATTTGAATGCAGAAACAACCAGCAGAGCAGAAGATGGGAAGTACCTATGTCCACTACTATCCAACCTTGCAGTTGTAGGAAGTTGTCTGTATACTATGATCTGTTTCATCTGATCATCACAAATGATCCCTGCTTAACCTCTTCAGACTCCTGGCAATATGCTTGCCAGGAAAATTTCTTAAGAACATAAGAACGGCCATACTGGGTCAGACCAAAGGTCCATCTAGCCCAGTACCCTGTCTTCCGACAGTGGCCAATGCCAGGTTTCCCTGAGGGAATGAACAGAACAGGTAATCATCAAGTGATCCATCCCCTGTTGCCCACTCCCAGCTTCTGGCAAACAGAGGCTAGGGACATCATCCCTGTCTATCCTGGCTAATAGCCATTGATAGACCTATCCTCCATGAACTTATCTAGTTCTTTTTTGAACCCTGTTATACTCTTGGGTTCACAACATCCTCTAGCAAGGAGTTCCATAGGTTGACTGTGTGAAAAAATACTTCCTTTTGTTTGTTTTAAACCTGCTGCCTATTAATTTCATTTGGTGACCCCTAGTTCTTGTGTTATGAGAAGGAGTAAATAACACTTCCTTATTTACTTTTTCCACAGCAGTCATGATTTCATAGACCTCTAACATATCCCCCCTTAGTCGTCTCTTTTCTTCCCAGCCCCAAGTGTGGCAATATGTTCAGCCCTAAGCATATGATTAAGTCACATGACAGTTAAGTGGCTAATCTCATTTATGATCAGAGGCACCAGTGGTGCAGCAGTATTGATATATAGATATCAGGTAGTTGTCACTTGTTTTCTTTTAGGTGGATCTTGCCAGCCCCTCCTAGAACTGAAGATTCCATATGTTGAGAATGTCCAAAAAGCAATGTATTTAGTCTAAACATTAAATAAGTACATATATAAAAATCCAATAAATGTCAATGGGTCAGATTCTCCACTGAATTGCACCTTGTGTGATAATTTACTCTGTGCAAAGTGGACACAGTGCAATAGCAAATCAGAACTCTCGTTTGGAATTCAGGGATAGCATTTCACATCCGTTTTGCACAAGTTTAAATGGCTATGCAATGCAGAAGACAGTGGACAAACAGACCTAAAATGTTCTCTTGTTATTGCTTTAGCTCCATATCTAAGTCTTTATGATCCATTTTTGGTTACTTATACACTGCAGGGAGATTACCAGTGGCTATCTTTTTCCTGCCTCTATAGGTTTAAACTCTTCAGGCTGCTGCGATAGGTAAAATCTTATGATCAGATTAAGAACAAAAAATGCCTGTTCGTAATGCATATGGTGAGAATCTTAGTAAGGAAGAACTGTTAAGGAAGATCAGCTTTCAGATCTAATAACCTTGGTATATATCATGCTGCTGATTTTAAGCAGAACTCTTCCATGAAGCCCAAAGAGCAGATCTGCTTAGAATCAGTGGTGTGATATGGGCCTTTGATGGTGCATCTCTCAGAATCATCTCTTTTTTTGGTGGTGCTCAGTGATCTACTTAAATTACTTATGTGTGTGCAAATGCAGTTAACTCTTTAATGCCTTACTAAATTAATGTGGTAATAGTCATTATGGACAAAATCCTGCGTTTCTTACTTAGGGATGGACTTTGCTTCACATCTGTGCAGGTGTGTAGGGGGAGGGACAAGGAGTGTCCCTGTTCTTTGCCCCCAGAATTGAGCAGAATCACAATTTCCACACTCAGTTGAGCACAAGGACAGAGTAGGGTTAGTTGAACGAGGCACCTGAAAAAGGAGAGAGAGGCTATTGGGCAACTGTCCCCCAAACCCTACATCAGCCAGCTGTGCTGGTTAGCTGGAGTGGGGAGCCCAACTTCACTCTCATAAGCTGTGGCCCCAGTCCTCTGTGTGCCTGAGAAGTCCTAAAGACACTGTGCTTCGTCTTTGCACAATAATAATATTTAATCTCTCCAGGTTTTTATACCTCACCTATTACTGTGGTATACGAGCACTTCTGTGGTGAACCACCTGAAGCTCACTAAAAAACACAATCCTACCTTGAAGTCAATGGGCTTTTATTCAGGAAAAACATCCATGAAAGCCAAAGCTGAGATACAGGCAGGTATGTATTTCAGGTTCTGTCCCTATACAATGGCTTCAACGTGCTTTACTAAACTATTACAAACAAGGTCAATTCAGTCATATTTCAACTTTGTCACTTAAAGGCAGAGGTGAAAGTAAGCTGTTACGCCCTGGTACGGCGTACCGGCAAGAGTCGGTGCACCGTACTGGGACAGCCCAGCTTCTGGGCTGGGAGCCCCAGGCCCCTTAAATTGCCTCCAGAGCCCTGCTGCTACTAGCCCTGCTCTACTCCAGGGCTCCGGGGGCTATTTAAAGGACCGGGGAAGTAGAAGCAGGGGAGCTGCAGGCCCTTTAAATAGCTCCCAGAGCCCTGGGGTAGCGCGGGTTCTGGGGGCTATTTAAAGGGCCAGGACTCCAGCTGCCTCTGCCACCCCTGTCCTTTAAATAGCCGCTGGAGCCCTGCTGCTTCCCCAGGGCTCCAGCGGCTAATTAAAGGACCGGGGCAGTAGAAGCAGGGGAGCCCTGGGCCTTTTAAATAGCCCCCGGAGCCCTGGGCTGCTGCTGCTACCCCAGTGGCGGGGGGGAGGAGAACAAAGAGGGGGGCACTTACCTTACCGGGTGGGCTGAGGCTGGCTCTGAGCCCTCAGCCCCGCCCCTTCTGCCCTAGGTCCCAGGGTATCGGTAAGTCGCTCGACTTACTTTCACCCCTGCTTAAAGGTGGATATGTGCAACCTAATCCTGCAGTACTTTTCTAAAAGAGGAAAGCAGGATCAGGCACTTCAACCAGAATACTCTATCCTGTTTTGGATCAAGTGATTATTTAGTTTAAAACATACATCTAAGTTTCATAAGATAAATGCAAGACTCTGATCTGAATTGCAAAGATGTAACTGTAGGATAGTTTTACTGACTTCAATGGAGTTATTAATATTCACATCAGTGTTAACTGAGTTTGCTGAACTAAAAATATTGTTGGAAAAGTGAAGTCCAAAGGACAGCTCACTTTTTTCATTTTTTCCAATTATGGAGCGAAAATTTTTTGAAAAATGAGTACTACATACTAAGTTAGAGAGACCTGGATAATCAGAGACCTGGGAAGATTGTCTAAAGATTTAAAGTGATAAATTTGTTACTTACTTTGAAGCAGACTTATTGCTAATTTGCCTTAGGTCTCAGAGGCACTGTCTGTCTTGAAAGCATCTGATCAACTCTGCTTCACTGATGATTGGGCTACTGTTAGATGCTACTTAATCAACTGCTTTCTGGATGGCAAAGATTTACAGTTGATTAGTCTGCATAGTTCAGTTGTTTTTCAAAAGGTTCTAGGAAGGGATTATTTTTGTGCCCAAATAGCTCTAAAGAAAGGGCTTGCTCAGGGTCTGCAGTGTGAATATCCTGGATTCTGAACACAATGTTCACTGAAGCAGACAAAGCTAAGTTAAAGAAGCATTTAGTGTTTCAGAATGCCAGACTTAATAAGTATATTTGGGGGGGGGGAGTGGGGAGGGGCTTTTTTTTGTTACTTTAGTGCACACATTTTTTTCCACTGATCAGGGACATGCAGATAAAATTGGATATATAAGGCAAGATTCAAATGTTTCCCCCTAAGGAAAGTTCCTCATTCTAATTGAAGCCATACAGTGGAATAATTCAGCTGCTAGTGACAATACTGTGTCCTTTCCTTGGGAAAGAGGTCTAATTCATCTTTGGCAGGCCAAGTTCAGCAATTCAACTGTCCAAAATTAGAACAACACAGTAATCAAACTCACTCCCCTTCATTAACAAGTGGAACTGATACAAATGTCGAGGAAGAGAGCAGATCCGATGGGGATCCAAGCCATTTCTCTAAACAGGCTGATCCAGTCCCATGAGAAACTCTGCAGAAGTCTGAATCAGGAAATCTGGGGAGGGGGCAAGCCCTCAATGTGATTCTTACTTACCCATAAAAAGGGTTTTTCTTTTTCTCCATAGGCATTAGCCATTTACAGGAAGAAAAATGTTAAATAAGTGCAAGAGGCAGTATATGTAACTGACTCGACTATAATCAATTGCCACACAGTAGATACAAATTATTTAATAAGACAATTTAGTGTTATTCCCAAGGGAAAATACCTGTCTCTCCAAAGTTTATTCTGTGCTTGAAATTGAGAAGTATTTTAATTTAGGCATTTATAATCATAAAAGGAACACACCGAGTTATAGTATTAAGGATTTTTTAAAAATTCGAAACCAGGAGTTGGGAAGGGATATAAGCCTGCATGCCTCAGGCTTAAACCAAACTCTGTCTAATGGGGTTTAGGAAGAAATTTTTCCTGGTGACAGATTTTTCCCAAACTGCAGGGTTTCCCATATTTGCCTCTGAAGAGTCTAGACCTGGCCCCTGTTAGAAACGGGATACTAGATTAGAAGGACCACTGGTCTGATCCAATATGGCAGTTTCCATGTTCCTAATCCAATCATTCTTGCCAGTCTTTGCTTTCTGATACCAGAAATATTGACATTTACAAATCTAATAGAGTGATCAACTGTAAATATCTCCCACATTTGAGCCTTCTTTTCAAGAGTTCACTGAAGCAGTGACTTCTTTGCTCTATTGCTGTCTTGATGGCTGGCATCACTGCACCATTATATACTAATGTCTGCATGGAAACAAAAGCTAAAAAACAAAACCATTTCATTACAAAGCACTTTCGGTTATTTCCAAATCAAAACCACCCCGGAAACTTCAGTCAACCTATTTCTTTTAACCAATTTAGCTCTAATCTTCAAACCATTAATGCTCTACCAGCCCTATCTATATTATTGTGGATAAACCCATTACATCTGTCAGGACGTAATCACTATATAATGCATCTACCTCCAGATTTTTTCATGTGGTCAGGATTACTTCATATATTTTCCATATCATAGTCCACTCAAATGCCATCAACTCTGACTATATGAACGGCTTTTCTTAATCTTTCACAAGATGAAAGAAAACTCCTTGTTTAGGAAAGCAAAAGCAGACATGTTCACACTTTCCTCCTAATTCCCCCCCTCCCCTCCCCCGCACACACACACCTTTTAAAAGCCTAATACCAAATGCACATTATCTCAACTTCTTATGGGTGGTACTTAAATCCTGATAGATTTACCCCATGAATACACACTATTTCTCTTAAATCTTACAAAGCAACACATCTGTGTTGTAAGTTTATAGTGCACATAACAGTGGCTCAGCATACTTTCCAGCAGAGAGATGAGTTTCCAGGCTAAGAACCCTGGAATGTTCCCGCTACTGCAGGCTAATGATCCTTCAAATGCACACTAATATGTCTGATAAAAGTCTCCCAGCATGAGTGCACAGAACGCTTACCATAAGAATGACAGTACTGTGGGCAGGGCAAATCACTGACATCATTTCAGGCTGAATTGGATGCTGGAGGCACAAATTAAAACAGTGAGATTTCATGTCAGGGGGCTTTGACAGATGGAAGAGTGCATCAAATCTCTAACTGTTTAAACCATTAACTCATCTTTCCACCTGCATTATCTCTGGCAAGAACTCTGTTGGAAGCCTGGAACAAGTGCTCACAGAGAGAATTCAGGAGTGTGTGTTATCCTAAAGAGAAATCAGCCTTCTCTTTTGAGACAGAATGTTTATTTTGCTGCTGCATTTGTAAACTTATTTATCTTGTCTTTCACACATCCTCTCTATTCTGAAAACTCAAAATGGCCTTTGAGCTTCACAGTTGGATCAGTCAATCAAGGGCTACTGTCTGAGCCTTGGCTGCGGTGAACAAGAAAGTCAGATTGAGATTCACGGTGCATTATGATGATTCCCATTTATTTCCACTCCTTGTAAATGCCACTGCACACACAGTACTAAATTAAGCCTGCTGGTCTTTTGAACTTCAACTGCTCACAAATTCTGAAACTTGCAGAAGGTTCTGTAACAAAAATGACCTGTACTTAAAGGATCCTTTTGAAATGGTTTTCCCTGTTGTATAAGATGCTCATCAGGGATAAATTCTGCTTTCCATTAAACCAGTATAAATCTGCAACACTTCACCATTTCCGTGAGTCACTCTTGATTTGCACTGGTGTCATTTATTATTAGGGTTTGTTTGTTTGTTTGTTTGTTTGAATGTATGGGAACATCCACCATTAAATGTTCAGCACTTTCCAAACACATGAGAAAGTTGGTCTCTGCTTTGAGGACCTCACCATCTAAGAACAGACATGTAGACAGAGGTTAGGGGAAAGGGAACAGTAAAAGGCAAATTATATACGATGTATATACAATTCAGTTTGATTTGTTGTAAGCAGCACAGCAGAAGTGGCCTGTTAACAGGGTTTATATAAGGGTTTATGTGGATGAGTGCAGCGAGGCCATACTGTGCATAAGGAGCATTTATAAGTAGAAGGCAGGGATGTGATTGGGTGAGCAACAGACAAATGAACTGGGAGCACTGGCAGAGCAAAGGGGACAGGGAACAATGTGAGGAGCCTGAAAGGAGAGTAAGGAGGGAAAGGTCGAGTTACATAGAGCTTCTAAGTTTAAATTTGATGTGATAGCAGATGGGGAATCAGTGCAGGTATTCCAAGCAAAATTAAAGCAGAATCTTGTCCTGTGTGCAAATAAAGCCACTTCAGGCCTGACACTGTCACCCTTATTCATGTTGACTAGTTCTTCCTTCACAACTAGCCTCATTTGGTCAGATTCTGACAACCTGGCTCACACTGAATGACACAAATAGTTCAATTTACTTCAATAGGACTATTTGTTCAGGAAGGTACTAGGCAACAAAAGTAAGGTATCAGAATCTGGCCCTTTGTGTTCAGTGGGAGTACAGATGGAGGAAGGTACTAATCAACATAAATAAACGTGGCAGAATTGGGTACTTAATTTGTGTGCAATAGATAGAGGTGGCATTTGCAAGAAAAATTATGCCTCACTTCCAGGCAACGGGTTAACATGTTTCATAGAAGATTTCAGTCATGAAATGGAGGAGAATATTTTCTCTTTTCCTCCCACACCCGTTAAGAAACCTGTATTTCCTCTTGAGGATCTGTATAATGAAATTACCAGATGAGAGCAACTATTCAAAGAATAAATCAAGCATATTATTTTCCACTGTCAAAAACACTGGGGAATTACAAGTGAAGATGGAGAAGAATAACCTAAGAAAAACATGCATACAATGATTACTGTAACTGGGCAACATCTTTCTCTCTGTGCTGCAGACTTCTACTGGGGACTCTGTATGTAAAATTTCCACTGATGTCAGTGGGAATTCTGCTGACAAAAGGACTGCAGAATCCACAACTGAGATCAACACTTCAAGTAACAGATCCTGAGCATGGGACTTTTGTCCCTGAAGTCTAATTTTAGAAATATGAAAAGCAACTCACAGAACACTGATAGCTAGAAGGTGTTGCCTTTAAGCCAGTCTTCCCCTTGATGCTTTGAGGGTCATGCTAAGAGGGGGAAAATATAAGATTGCTAAACTTTTAAAGAAAGATATAATAACCTTTAACACAGTGCCCTGTTGTTTTCTTTAGCCAGCAATGTCTAAACCATAGTAGACAAAAATATACAAACATCAGGTACCACCAACAACAACAAAAATGAGTAAACAGCAGACATTAAATATGCAGTTAATAAATATATGAAATATGGCAGAAAGTCTCAAAATGTACTAAAATGGGGGAGAAAAGAGGCACTGCTAGGAGCTAAAACTGTAAACATCCCCCATCCCCCTAACCCCAGGAATCTATAATTGTGACAGGCAGAATGCAGGGAGGCAGAAGTGGAAAGGCTGAAATCACTGAGATCAGATGTACCACTGCTCCAATACTAAATAGTACAAATGTCTGACCTGACAGTGTTAGGTATTCTTTCTGTCTAGTCATCTGTACATTGCAATTCATGGGTTTTTAAACAGGAAGATTTTTTTTTGCCACTGCCATCATAAGAATAGATAAAAAATGAATTATTTGGTATTTATGGACAATGTAGATGATAATTCTTAGAATGCTAATAAGGGTTATAACCACACGTCAAAGATGAATAAACCTTAGTGTTGGGCATGAGTTGAAACTTGTAGAATCACGTATTGTTTATTTTAAGCTACAGTGCAGCTACATAAACTAATTGTAATTCAAAACTTATATGTCTTGCTTTGGCCATATCCAACATGCATAATTGCATTTTGTCAATCTAAATCTCCCCTTCAATTTCATTTGAATATTATATTATCCTTTATTTCCTGTTCTAAAATGCATATTTAAAATTTTGTGATAGTTACTAGAAGCTAACTATGTCAGGACCCTGCTGTATAAATATGTATCAAGTGACAGTCCCTGCCCCAGTAATGTCTATGCCCAGTATACATGTATTTATTACACACAAAATAAGGAAGTTAATAGAACATTTATTTAGACTGAAAAGTTAAGCATTCAAAAGTCAGAAGTGCTAGTCTTAATTCTGCCTATATGTACTCCAATCTGGGCACTGAATGAGGGTGGCAGGTGATGACATCCTTCTCATGATCTGTCCTGTTACATGCTAAGGCACAGCTAATGCCATCAAATCAACATCCAAACATCATTCAGTAAAGTCCTGGATTGAACAGCAATGGAAACGTAGGCCCCCACTCCATGCATTTGCCAACTGAACATCAAAGTTATGTCCTGATCTAAAAGCTACGACCTAGCTTGCATCATTCAAGACATGATTGATATCACCCTGCAAGAAGCCCATATCAAAGATGATGCCCAAGAATCACACTGCCATATTGCCGGCTACAATCTCGTTGCCTCCCTCCATCACCTAAAACACAGCCTCGCCACATACATCAAGCAGGTCATCCTGGTAGATGCCAGGAGCAACCTCAGAACCATCTCAATAAGAAAAGGAGTATTTGTGGCACCTTAGAGACTAACCAATTTATTTGAGCATAAGCTTTCGTGAGCTACAGCTCACTTCATCGGATGCATACTGTGGAAAGTGTAGAAGATCTTTTTATACACACAAAGCATGAAAAAATACCTCCCCCCACCCCACTCTCCTGCTGGTAATAGCTTATTTAAAGTGATCACTCCCCTTACAATGTGTATGATAACCAAGTTGGGCCATTTCCAGCACAAATCCAGGGTTTAACAAGAACGTCTGAGGGGTGGGGGGGTAGGAAAAAACAAGGGGAAATAGGTTACCTTGCATAATGACTTAGCCACTCCCAGTCTCTATTCAAGCCTAAGTTAATTGTATCTAATTTGCAAATGAATTCCAATTCAACAGTTTCTCGCTGGAGTCTGGATTTGAAGTTTTTTTGTTGTAATATTGCAACTTTCATGTCTGTAATCGCGTGACCAGAGAGATTGAAGTGTTCTCCGACTGGTTTATGAATGTTATAATTCTTGACATCTGATTTGTGTCTATTTATTCTTTTACGTAGAGACTGTCCAGTTTGACCAATGTACATGGCAGAGGGGCATTGCTGGCACATGATGGCATATATCACATTGGTGGATGTGCAGGTGAACGAGCCTCTGATAGTGTGGCTGATGTGATTAGGCCCTGTGATGGTGTCCCCTGAATAGATATGTGGGCACAGTTGGCAACGGGCTTTGTTGCAAGGATAGGTTCCTGGGTTAGTGGTTCTGTTGTGTGGTATGTGGTTGCTGGTGTTTCACTTCAGGTTGGGGGGCTGTCTGTAGGCAAGGACTGGCCTGTCTCCCAAGATTTGTGACAGTGTTGGGTCATCCTTCAGGATAGGTTGTAGATCCTTAATAATGCGTTGGAGGGGTTTTAGTTGCGGGTTGAAGGTGACAGCTAGTGGCGTTCTGTTATTTTTTTTGTTGGGCCTGTCCTGTAGTAGGTGACTTTGGGAACTCTTCTGGCTCTATCAATCTGTTTCTTCACTTCCGCAGGTGGGTATTGTAGTTGTAAGAATGCTTGATAGAGATCTTGTAGGTGTTTGTCTCTGTCTGAGGGGTTGGAGCAAATGCGGTTGTATCGCAGAGCTTGGCTGTAGACGATGGATCGCGTGGTATGGTCAGGATGAAAGCTGGAGGCATGTAGGTAGGAATAACGGTCAGTAGGTTTCCGGTATAGGGTGGTGTTTATGTGACCATCGTTTATTAGCACTGTAGTGTTCAGGAAGTGGATCTCTTGTGAGGACTGGACCAGGCTGAGGTTAATGGTGGAATTTATGGAAATTGTTGAAATCATGGTGGAATTCCTCAAGGGCTTCTTTTCCATGGGTCCAGATGATGAAGATGTCATCAATATAGCGCAAGTAGAGTAGGGGCGTTAGGGGACGAGAGCTGAGGAAGCATTGTTCTAAGTCAGCCATAAAAATGTTGGCATGCTGTGGGGCCATGCGGGTACCCATAGCAGTGCCGCTGATCTGAAGGTATACATTGTCCCCAAATGTAAAATAGTTATGGGTAAGGACAAAGTCACAAAGTTCAGCCACCAGGTTAGCCGTGACATTATCGGGGATAGTGTTCTTGACGGCTTGTAGTCCATCTTTGTGTGGAATGTTGGTGGAGAGGGCTTCTACATCCATAGTGGCCAGGATGGTGTTATCAGGAAGATCACCGATGGACTGTAGTTTCCTCAGGAAGTCAGTGGTGTCTCGAAGGTAGCTGGGAGTGCTGGTAGCGTAGGGCCTGAGGAGGGAGTCTACATAGCCAGACAATCCTGCTGTCAGGGTGCCAATGCCTGACATGATGGAGTGCCCAGGGTTTCCAGGTTTATGGATCTTGGGTAGTAGATAGAATATCCCAGGTCGGGGTTTCAGGGGTGTGTCTGTGCGGATTTGATCTTGTGCTTTTTCAGGGAGTTTCTTGAGCAAATGCTGTAGTTTCTTTTGGTAACTCTCAGTGGGATCAGAGGGTAATGGCTTGTAGAAAGTGGTGTTGGAGAGCTGCCGAGCAGCCTCTTGTTCATATTCCGACCTATTCATGATGACAACAGCACCTCCTTTGTCAGCCTTTTTGATTATGATGTCAGAGTTGTCTCTGAGGCTGTGGATGGCATTGTGTTCCGCACGGCTGAGGTTATGGGGCAAGTGATGCTGCTTTTCCACAATTTCAGCCCATGCACGTCGGCGGAAGCACTCTATGTAGAAGTCCAGTCTGCTGTTTCGACCTTCAGGAGGAGTCATTATGCAAGGTAACCTATTTCCCCTTGTTTTTTCCTACCCCCTCCCTCCGAGACGTTCTTGTTAAACCCTGGATTTGTGCTGGAAATGGCCCACCTTGATTATCATACACATTGTAAGGAGAGTGATTACTTTAGATAAGCTATTACCAGCAGGAGAGTGGGGTGGGGGGAGGTATTTTTTCATGCTTTGTGTGTATAAAAAGATCTTCTACTCTTTCCACAGTATGCATCTGATGAAGTGAGCTGTAGCTCATGAAAGCTTATGCTCAAATAAATTGGTTAGTCTCTAAGGTGCCACAAGTACTCCTTTTCTTTTTGTGAATTCAGACTAACACGGCTGTTACTCTGAAACCCATCTCAATAAGAATTGGCAAGATAATGGTGGTTAAGGTGTATAAACCATCAAATACAGACTGGCTTTCTCCCCCATTACCAACAGCCTATCACTCAGCTAAAAGAAAAGGAGTACTTGTGGCACCTTAGAGACTAACCAATTTCTTTGAGCATAAGCTTTCGTGAACTACAGCTCACTTCATCGGATGCATTCAGAGGAAAATACTGTATTTTCCACTGAATGCATCCGTATTTTCCACAGTATGCATCCGATGAAGTGAGCTGTAGTTCACGAAAGCTTATGCTCAAAGAAATTGGTTAGTCTCTAAGGTGCCACAAGTACTCCTTTTCTTTTTGCGAATACAGACTAACACGGCAGCTACTCTGTCACCCAGCTAAATGAGTGATCATTTCTATAGCCACCACACAACACGGGCTATAATAGTAATGATACTGCAGAATGGCCATCAGACAAAGACACACACCTTCTTTCCAATGCAAAGGACAGAGGCACTTTTCATTCGGCCTGTTGGAACAGAGATTGGTTTCGGGCACACAGCTCTGTTTCCTCACCAAAGACTAGTTTGGAACCCCTCAGAATGCCTCCAGAACTATTCTTAGCAACTTCCCCCACAGACAGCATTGACTGGTGATTATCTACATTGATTGGCCCTGAACTCCCAGCAATCCTAGCTAGGATTAACTGTGACCGGTGAGGCCACCATACACGCAATCCCAACAAAGCCCAACATTTTGATCATATTACCCAGTTTGTCTGAAGACCTGCAAGAAAAGTATGTGTCATGGATATTGAAAAGGATAATCCCCATACTGGAAATCAGAAACAGAAAGGCTATTAAAGGAATACCAAATGTCTGGTGACCCAAACACTGCAACACCCCTATTCGAGTCACTGAATACAGCGTACCATCAAAGATGGATCGAGCTCTGGACTTTACTCACTCCAGCCACAAAGCTTGGCTCTTGCTGCCTCAGCTTCAGGCTGCAAACCCAGTGAAACATCAAAACCCCTGAATGCTCCTTATGAATTCAAGCCCACCAGGGGACAAGTCTATTAAGAGCAAAGTGCGCAGAGACCGCACTGCCTGCCTCGTCCCCTCAATCACTGCCCTACATTGTTGAGGAGGGGAATAAGGCCCTCACTCACCAAAGCCAGGAAAGCTGCAGTGCCTGAAGGTTTCTTCGTGGAGTTTCTGAAAAACTTCAGAGCCAAGGGACAGGAATGGCTCGCAGCACGGTTCTCTGATATCCATTCCTTAGGGCTTGTCCTGAGGATCTGGCATAAGGCTATGGTCACTGACATTGCCAATCTCTCATTGTACTGGCCTGTATTACTCCTCTGCACATTACATAAGCTCATGGAGAAAATATTACTAGCAAGAATTAGGCTGCTTGTCAAAATGTTACCAAATGAACAAGTGGGTTTCTGACCAAGTATTAGCCTTAACAAGTGGGATTCCAAGGAATTGAAGTGGGATTCCAAGGAAAACTCAAGTCAGGGGCAGCTTTCTTACACTTATCTGTTGTATGGAGCAATGGCCTCCTCCTGAAAGCCAGCAAAATTATCCCATGCAATGCAACAATAACATTCTTCTGATACGTTCTGACCAATCATAGGTTTCATGTTGTCCTTGATGACCCGGTCAGCAGGCCATATGCTATTAATGATGACCTACCATAGGGATCAGTCTTAGCATGATCTTGTTTCATATTTTCACCAGCTGCCTTCCCCAAAATCATTATGGAAATTTGCCTATGCAGTTGATGGTGCTTTGACCACACTGGCATGGTATTTACCTGCCACAGAGCAAATCCCAACTGAGGATCTTAAAATCATGGAAGAATATTTCTTATATTGGCAGCTAAAACCAAACCTCACTAAAAGTGTCATGTCATCATCTCATCTAAACAGCTGAAAAAGGCCAAAACTACACAGGAATTTCTGTCACCAGCAGATAAGACACAATCACACCCTGACATATCCTGCATTGACATTAGATGAAAACCTCACATACCACTAGCACTTGAAAAATATTCAAGACAAAATAAAGATGTATGTAAATCTCATGCAGAAATCGACAAGGACAACCTGGGGAGCTGATGCAAATGCTCTACTACCTCTTCACTGGCCCTTGTCCACTCTTGTGCAGAATCATCCATTCGGGCACATAGCTCACACAGGTCACTTGTCAAATCTCAATTTAACACCTTCATGCAGATGATTATTGGCACAATAAAATCAGTGTCACAACCATGTCTTCCCAACCCAAGTTCACTGTGACATGAGAATTCTTCCGGAGTTCTATCATATTTTAGGGAACAAGGATCTTCCAATACGCAAAGACCTAAATAATATATCAAGATTCCAGCTCAATCCAGAGAACCTTTTTTGGTTTTAGTGCAAGAGCTCAAACACTCAGGGTTTTTCCCCCCAGAGATTAATGGTGAGCAAGGTAGAAGGTTGTCAGTGTCCCAAATAAACACCCCATCAAGGAACCAACCAAAGACTTTCCATGGAAAATATGGAACACTTTGAACTACATCCACATATTACATGGCAAATGCTTCTATCTTCTCCATAAATGGGGACTGAGACACAATCCTATTTGTGACTGCAGAAATGGACTTCAAACTATCATAGAATCATAGAATATTAGGGTTTGAAGAGACCGCAGGAGGTCATCTAGTCCAATCCCCTGCTCAAAGCAGGACCAACACAAACTAAATCATCCCAGCCAGGGATTTAGCGAGTCGGGCCTTAAAAACCTCTAAGGATGGAGATCCCACCACCTCCCTAGGTAACCCATTCCAGGGCTTCACCACCCTTCTAGTGACATAGTATTTCCTAATATCCAACCTAGACCTCCCGCACTGCAACTTGAGATCATTGCTTGTTGTTCTGTCATCTTCCACCACTGAGAACAGCCTAGCTCCATCCTCTTTGGAATCCCCCTTCAGGTAGTTGAAGGCTGCTATCAAATCCCCCCCTCACTCTTCTCTTCTGCAGACTAAATAACCCCAGTTCCCTCAGCCTCTCCTCGTTAGTCATGTGCCCCAGCCCCCTAATCATTTTCGTTGCCCTCCACTGGTCTCGCTCCAATTTGTCCATATCCCTTCTATAGCGGGGGGACCAAAACTGGACACAGTACTCCAGATGAGGCCTCACCAATGCCGAATAGAGGGGAATAATCACTTCCCTCAATCTGCTGGCAGTGCTTCTACTAATACAGCCCAATATGCCATTGGACTTCTTGGCAACAAGGACACACTGTTAACTCATATCCAGCTTCTCATCCACTGTAATCCCCAGGTCCTTTTCTGCAGAACTGCTGCTTAGCCAGTCAGTCCCCAGCTTGTAGCGGTGCATAGGATTCTTCCTTCCTAAGTTCAGGACTCTGCACTTGCCTCTGTTGAACCTCATCAGATTTCTTTTGGCCAAATCCTCCAATTTGTCTAGGTGACTCTGGACTCTATCCCTACCCTCCAGCGTATCTACCTCTCCCCCCAGCTTAGTGTCATCTGAAAACTTGCTGAGTGTGCAATTAATCCCATCATCCAGATCATTAATAAAGATGTTGAACAAAACCGGCCCCAGGACCAACCCCTGGGGCACTCTGCTTGATACCGGCTGCCAACTAGATATCGAGCCATTGATCACTACCCATTTAGCCCAACAATCTAGCCAGTTTTCTATCCACCTTATAGTACATTCATCCAATCCATACTTCTTTAACTTGCTAGCAAGAATACTGTGGGAGATCATATCAAAACCTTTGCTAAAGTCAAGATATATCACATCCACCACTTTCCCCATATCCACAGAGCCAGTTATCTCATCATAGAAGGCAATCAGGTTGATCAGGCAATCAGGTTGATCAGGCATGACTTGCCCTTAGTGAATCCATGTTGACTGTTCTTCATCACTTTCCTCTCCTCCAAGTGCGTCAACATGGACTCCTTGAAGACCTGCTCCATGATTTTGCTGAGGACTGAAGTGAGGCTGACCGGTCTGTAGTTCCCCAGGTTCTCTTTCTTCCCTTTTTTAAATATAGGCACTATATTTGCCTTTTTCCAATCATCCTGGACCTCCCCCAATCGCCATGAGTTTTCAAAGATAATGGCCAATGGCTCTGCAATCACATCAGCCAACTCCCTCAGCACCATTGGATGCATTAGATCTGGACCCATGGACTTGTGCATGTCCATCTTCTCTAAATAGTCCTTAACCTGTGCTTTCACCACTGAGGGCTGCTCACCTCCTCCCCATACTGTGCTGTGCTAACAGTTTTGAAATTGCCCATCTATTAATATCCAAATGGGAGAGCGTCTTCAAATAGTGCTCTTCAGTTTTATCTTGTGAAATAGGTCACTGGAGATATCGTATTAGATGAAATCATACATACAAAACCAGTGGTACATATCTTGCCATTCATAGTCATGCTTTTGTGACCTGTTCCATTAAAATAACAAAAAATAAATGGTCATTTGAGACTGGGATAACTGGTCTATAGTTGGTCCTGTGAGAACTGTAATCACTTCTGTTCATTACCTTTGCATCTCTTTGAAAAAAAGAATGGTTCTCAGATATATTCAATTTACATTTCCTGTTTTCAAGCCACCAAGACTGTCCCACGCATTGGTATTAGAGGTTATTGGTATAATATCATTCTGTAACTTCAGAGTTATGAGATAAACAACATGAATTTCCATTGTATTTTAATTACTATGTTGACCTTATAAAGAGCTTCCTTAAAAAGAAAAACAGCAGCATTAAAGGTGTACACAATATTTCCTTAGAATGGCAATAAGCTGAATTTTTGTTTAGATACTATATATACACAAAATGATGTAGAAAGTTTATGGACTCAATTTTCAGTTGTGCCACACAAGAATTCAGAAGAGGAATGGGGGCCAATCCTAGGCCAACCAAGGCCAAAACAGGGATCCATGGCCTTTTCAATGAGAAAACTTAAGTTCCCCAATTGATAGAATGATTTGGGGAGGGGCATTTTCTTCCCCAAAGCTCCCACATGTACGTTTTACCACAGGAGAGAATGATTTGTCCCTACAATGGAGAAAACTCTAGAAAAATATAAGATAAGGGAACAATCCTGATGGGGAGACAAAGTGGAATATTTAACTGTTCTCTTCTATCTCTTATTTTTTGCATCCTACGTAATGGATTTTAAATAGTTAGGAAATTGTAAGTTAAATATTTGATGTAAAAAACATCTAGGCGGTAAGGAATGCACTAGTACAAAATACAAGGGACATGCCTGATCATGCCAAGGCCTTTCAAATCTCTTGTTTTTACTACCCAATTTCCTTTTTCTCTAAAATTGTCTACAGAGTTGATGAAAAAAAACTTCACTAATTTAAATAATGGAATGTAAAAATAAATCAATGAGTTAACCACACAGTCTCTCAGAGAGATGCCATGTGCTACTGACATGATTTCTTGACAAACTTCTCTGTCATATATTAGTTGCAAATAGTTGTGGTGGCCAATGATGTCATTTTAATGTTCAACTATCTGAACGCACTTGCTTACGAGGTAAAAGGTAACATCTATTGCCATCGCTTGTGCCTATAGTTATTTGCCCCACAAAACTGTGCCCGTAAGGACTGTGCGAACAAAACTAAAGGTGCACTGTGAAAGTTGGGTGGTGCCCTTTTAAAAATTTGTTCTGAAATGTTAAAAAATTGTCTTCACTTTACACCCTTTGGTTGAGATGACCAGAGCAGTGGAGGAAATATGGATAGAAGATGTCTGGCAAAATCCCCTGCACTGCTTTGAAATCTCAGCTTTTATGTAACCCACC
Organism: Chelonia mydas; assembly: GCF_015237465.2. Lineage (NCBI taxonomy): Eukaryota > Metazoa > Chordata > Testudines > Cheloniidae > Chelonia > Chelonia mydas. Next base: position 129,023,597 of record NC_057849.1, read on the forward strand.
TATTTAATTATAAATTGCAAAATATGATGGGGTAAATCCTGCTGCAAAAACCTTCTGGGAAATCACATTTCCCATGGACTCAGAACCACAAAGAATACAGTCTAATACATATTTATTTATTTTCCTTATAAATGGCAAACCTATTATTGTTATGCAAAATATTTATGTTACCCTCCTACCTACTAGGGAATGATAAGACAAGCTATTATGAGCACTCTAAGCATTCAGCAATCCAAGATGTGAATAATAGCCATGTTTTCAGTTTAAAAAAAAAATCTTAACTTGGAACATTCGGTCTTTCATCCTTTCAAGACAGTAATTCAATCTAAAGGTTGCCCTCAAATTCATGCTAGATAAGATATATGTTGTATGGCTGCTATGCACTTGGCACTGACTCAAATGGATGTTCATTTAACCTCTGCCCTGCTTTAGAAGTTGGACCACATTTTTGTTTGTTTCCTTCTTTTTTCATGCAGACAAAAGCCATTCAGTGAGTTTCTTTCAGAGATTAGCGGAGGTACAGTATCAGCCTCAATAATAAAAAGGGAAAGCTACATCAAGATCATTGAAAGGATGTGAAAGTCCCTGCATATTCTTAAGGAGGTGATTTAATTATGATGTATCACATACTCTGAATGAACCTCTTTTATGGGTGGTGAGGTTTCTCTGTAACAGTGTAACAAGTAGAACCTGTTTCCCTGAGAATTCAGGATGGCTGAGTATTGAAATTGAGAAGAGCTAGTAGGAATATTTTTCACTCTTTCTTCTGATACCAACATGCTACTGTTCATGTGCAGGCAATGTAACTTACAAATATAGCTTTTTTATCATTGATAAGACTGATACTCATTCTATGGTGTATTTTGATTTTCATGCAATAGCATGCTCAATAAGGGACTGATCCTCCAGTATCATCAATTAGAAAAATGTCACTGTCTTCAAAGGGAGCTGGATTAGCTCCTACATGATCTAAAAGTCTTACTGTGGGAATGTTGATACAATATATACCAAGGATCGCCATATGCTACAGCTAATATTAGAATCAGCTTTTAAGCAGATTATGTTAAAACAGTAATGCACAAACTTTTTTGCGTATGGGGAGTCTGGATTTCATAAAACAGAGTACACTCAGCTACGTCAACTAAACAATGCACCTCTTTAGTAAGTGATCTATTCCATTATAATGCTACTGGGGTTTGACCCCATTCATAGTCAATCTATCAGGGAATAAACAGTGAATATAGATCACTACATGATACAATGCCTAAATTATTGTAGGCCTACATCATCATGGAGATTTAGGGTCTGTGGCCTTTTTTCCACCGTTCCTCATTGCCCATTCTTCACAGTTTTCAGGTGAATTACTAAGGCAGGAAATGGATGCATCTAACATTGTGTGTTTATGAAAAGAGCAGTCAGTGACTAGACCCTGTAGTTCCACTTTAACCCTCTAATGCTGCTGAAGCATTGTTGCTTCTCTCCAGGCAATCTAGCAAAATTCTTGTCCAGCAAAATCAGTTGGTTATCAGCTCACTTACCCCCTAAGCTTCTGGGGTCAAAGAGTCAGCTTGAGAAAGGGTAACACTGGAATTTGTGAAATAATTTTGTCCAAGAAATTCAGTCCTATGCTGTATATTAAGCATCCAACTGAATGAAATGTCTAATGTTGGAGTATCTGAGAGTTATTGGATGTACACTTTAACAAGATTGGCTGCTTCACTCGCTTCTCTAAAACATTGTGTCAAACAGAAATTATGGGTAAGATTTTCAGTCGGTGTACACTGGGATAATTCCACTGACTGCTGCTATAGGCCTATTCCCATTTCCACCAGCAGAGGATATGGCTCTCTGGGTGCTTTATCTTCCTATAAAGACCACAGGACTATGTTTTACCATAGCGAGTGTTTTTTAGAAGAAATCTTTATCAGCTCCTTCGGAAGACAAGTTTCTTAAAGTCAAAGACAAGTTTCATTTCCAAAAACCAAAGTGTAAGCTCCCGGGTAGTTAAAGAAGCACTTACCTTTGAACACTGTTTGTGATTCTGGCACCAAACAAGAGAACCATTGTTCTACAAAAGAAAAAAAATGATATATTAATATTAAATATGTCATTAAAAATTGCCCAGATTATGCCATCAGTTTTTAGACTGAACTTCTCTTCTAATTCTGTTTGGAAACTGATGTTACAATATAAGCCCAATATGAGTAACAATCCCGACAATTGTTTAGTTGTTATTGGGTGAGGTCCTCATCCCTGCCTTGGCCCCTTTACATTGGGTAAAAGGCCTAGCATGGCATAAAGGTCCCTTAAAAGTCCTGGTTACAACTGGGAGAAAGTTCCCCCAGCATAGGCACAGAGGAACCCAGCCATAAGGCTGCCTTCTGAAGACCCCTTCACCCAGCACTGATCGTAGAGGCATGCTGAGGAACAGAACTGAGAACAGAAGGAATGTGTCAGAGCATATCAGGCAGGCAGCACTGTGGAGATTCTAGGCAATGCTCCAGTTCACAAGGCAGCTTGGGGAGGCTGATGTAATTTTGACAAGCTTGTAGGGCAATCTAAGTTATGACAGGGGTCTCTACAGCCCCCAAAGTCGCTCAGGATTGATAAAATGCAAAGGTGGATTAAAACCACTATTGTCCTTCCTCCCCCTGGGGTGCAAGTTTACCCAAATTTCCAAAATCTCATCTATTATTTTTCACCTACTCTGTACAGTGGGGTCTGTGGATAAAAGCAGAGGAAAGAAAATTATTTTGTCCATTTTTTCCCTTAAAGCAGACACAAAGGCCTTGATACAGCAAAAGCACTTAAACACGTGGTTAACTTTAAACACATGAATAGTCCCAGACATCAACAGGACAACTTGCATGTTTAAAGTTAAGCACATGCTTAAGCGCTTTGCTGGGCTAGGACTTGAATTACAAACATTGATTTCCAACTTTCGGTGATTATAATAGAGAGCTGAAGGTGGTAGGATGCAGTACATGCCCTTTCTGAATTTGGACCTGCATACTTCTGGTGACCAGATAGCAAATGTGAAAAATTGGGATGGGGGTGGGGGGTAATAGGTCTCTATATAAGAAAAAGCCCCAAATATCGGGACTGTCCCTATAAAATAGGGACATCTGGTCACCCTATGTATACTGACAGGTTTCAGAGTAGCAACCATGTTAGTCTGTATTCGCAAAAAGAAAAGAAGGTCTTGTGGCACCTTAGAGACTAACCAATTTATTTAACATCTACCAATGTGATATATGCCATCATGTGCCAGCAATGCCCCTCTGCCATGTACATTGGCCAAACTGGACAGTCTCTACGTAAAAGAATAAATGGACACAAATCAGACGTCAAGAACTATAACATTCATAAACCAGTCGGAGAACACTTCAGTCTCTCTGGTCACTCAATTACAGACCTAAAAGTGGCAATACTTCAACAAAAAAACTTCAAAAACAGACTCCAACGAGAGGCTGCTGAATTGGAATTCATTTGCAAACTGGATACAATTAACTTAGGCTTGAATAGAGACTGGGAGTGGAAGGGTCATTACACAAAGTAAAACTATTTCCCCATGTTTATTCCCCCACCACCACCACCACCACCTGTTCCTCAGACGTTCTTGACAACTGCTGGAAATAGCCCACCTTGATTATCACTACAAAAGGTTCCCCCCTCCCCCCGCTCTCTTGCTGGTAATAGCTCACCTTAAGTGATCACTCTGGTTACAATGTGTATGGTAACACCCATTGTTTCATGTTCTCTATGTATATAATCTCCCCACTGTATTTTCCACTGAATGCATCCGATGAAGTGAGCCGTAGCTCACGAAAGCTTATGCTCAAATAAATTTGTTAGTCTCTAAGGTGCCACAAGTACTCCTTTCCTATGTATACTGGACCTGATCCAAAGCCCACTGAAGTCAGTTTAAGTGTGTCCATTGATTTCTAGGGGCTTTGGATCAGGCCCATTCTGAAGTACAGGGACAGACGTTAAAAACACTGAATTAACAAGAATTACACTTCTACTTTACAAGCTCAATTAATGCAATTAAAATTATGTACATGCTTGTTGGAGATGAATATGGTAGAAGAGAGTACCTGCATCTGTAGGTCAGGAAATCCCACTTAGTTCCAGTAATGAATTTTAGTTTTGTTTATTTTTATATGGCAGAGTAGATGTTTTTAGCATCACAGCTATTTGCTGGAATAACTGAGAAGATGATATATATAAAGATGAGCAACCAGTACTCCACTTATCCAAAGCTCATTTTAATAGCAGTCTTAAAAGGTTCTTGACTCATATAATTTGATTTCAATATTTTATGTGTATTTGCCTTTCCATCTTCCCAATTATCTACTATAAAGCCACTCCTTCATACATACAATCTCATATTTAGCTGTGATTATTTTAGAATTTTACTAGCTACAACGTTTATAGACACAAGAATAATTAAATATGAAAAGAGAAGTCATGCACAACCCCTTAAAAAGACATAAATAGTTGAAATAAAACTTTAGGATCTCTATAAAGAACACACACGAGTGGGAATCCTTTAGTGTTATCCTCAATGTCGCTCTAGAATGTAATGGTTCTCTTTACAAATCTAGCCAGTGGCAATATTAAAGCAATATTTTACATGCTACTTTCATTTTCTTACTTCTTCATGTAAAAAAGTAACAGAAATAGCAATGATTGCAATAACAGATTAGTAGCAACTTATTGTTTTACATCCTAGTGAGGCAGCCCCTTCTACTGAAACAAAAAAAACATTCTTGCTTTTTAATTATATCTGGTACTTGGAACAATCCCTCAACAAATATCCACATGGATGCCTTTCCTTCTTTTTAATGTTTTACATCTACAAACATTTGCATTTTCCTACTGTATACTAGTATGTACTCAATTAAAAAACAATTCTAAGTTCAGAGCCACATAAAACCATCACTTAGCAGAGTCAGCTGCACACAAACTAACATGTACTGAATGTTATCCTTTATAAGGTGAAAGAGAAAATTTTCAGTGCTTTATTTGAACAATATGGAAACTAGAATTCTGAACCCTGATTCCTCTCCTTTTGCAAATGACTAATACAAATATCATTTACATTCGAGAAGTGATTTTTTTAAATGCAAACCCATCTGGATAGAACTTTATGTTTCAAAGTATTTGAATTCCTGAATTTTAGCTTGGACATTTTACCTGCTAGGTTCCCTTGCATTATCTGTATTTCTACAGAGTCAAATCCAGGTCCCATTTAATTCTGTGGGAGTTTTACCATTGATTGTAATGGGACCATGATCTGACCATTGTACTTGATGTGTAAATTTAAAGCCAGATTGCCTTTGAAAATTTACTTCTGAATTTTACAACAAATGAACCGCAAATGCAAGTGATTAGAAAGTGAAAGATGACAAAGCCATTTGCCCTGGAAACATTACAAGTATATAATTCAAGCTTATGAGATAAAGATATTTAGATGCATTGTTTCTGACAGGTGTGCATGCACACTGCGCTATTGAGTTGCCCAGCCAGTAACGTCACTGGGCATGATCCTTCAAGATGAAAAGCACAGGTGTTCTGTGCCTTCCACTCCATAGTTTAAATGGAAACAGAGGGAATCCAGCAGTGTACAGAAAGTTCTCAGCACCCTGCCGGATCAGAGGATTTGTAAGCATGCAAAGCACTGAAAAGTTCAAGAACCTTGTTTATATCCATGGCCTGGAACAGGGAAGTACTTTTAACAAGTATTATCACAATGCCCCTCCAAAGCAACTGGAAACTGTCAGCTATGGATGCAAGCCATGACAAAAATAACTTCCCTCATTGTCATCTTATTCCATAATTTTCCATTATGAGGTTTCTTGAACCTTCTTTTGAAGTATCTGATACCTGACACTGCTAGAGATAAGAGGCTGGGCTAAATGAACCACTTGTCTGATCTGTTATGACAATCCCTATGTCCCTATTATCGTTTTTGAAAGTCTGTTCCTTTCTGCAACCTTTGATTCACTTTTGATTGAAACGCCTATTCTTCAAAAGCTTCTTCTGTCAAAAATGAAAACCCCACAAATGAAGTGTAGAAATAAGTCCCTCATATGACAGCCTGTCACCTGCATGAAACAAAGCTACTGAGTAGACAGACCTATAGCTGCTGCTAAGGAACACAGTAAGGGGATGACATGAGTTAACAACACTACAAATGCAGCTCATACAGGCATCTTATTCCCAACATTTTTCATTAACCTGTCAGCAGTCTCTGCAGCCTGAACATTATAGGCTGTGAAACAGCACTTTTTCCTAAACCTCTCTCTCTCTCTCTCTCTCTCTCTCTCTCCTGATACCACACTCTCCCACTTACTAATTAACCGTGTTTATGGTGTTTGCATGTATATCTATATGTACAGCACAGATCAAGTAATGAGAATTTCTTACACGGTCTTGGGGATTCCTTTTTACCTAAGCAGAAATGACAGGCAATCCATTTTCAGGAATATGGAAATGAATCCATTTGAAGAGGAAATAACATTCTCCGCATCCATTTAACTTCCTCTAATTTGCAGAAGCTGGGATTCAAATTGCATAGGGAAGGAGTTATCTATCCGTGTTTAATACAGGCCTGGGGTAAGTTTCCCCTTTTAGGCTTCTCCTCCTCCAGGTTCAACAAGCCTTGCAGGTGCACCTTGTTAGCACATCACAGGCTCAGGATAGTTCATTAGCCTCCTCCAACCCAGTGTGAGGGCGTGTCCCTTCACTACCTCTTCCCTCAAGATGGGATGGCCATTCACAGAGGCAGGGGGGTTGACTCCATCCCCGATCTCTTGTGACAAGAAATCAGTGTTAGTGTGGTCTGTTGTTCTACTCAGAAATTATAGGAATGTAATGCAAGATATCATCTCATTAAAAGAGGGCTCTTGTCCCTCATGGTCTGAATCCAGCGTAAGGGTGGATTCAGATCAGCAATTAGGGAGAAGTAGCTACACAACAGGTAATACCTGAAGGCATCTACCGCCCATTTGATCATTAATGCCTCCTTTTCAATAACAAAGTATGACTTTTCTCTAGGGAATAGCTTCCTACTTAGGTATAGGATTGGATGTTCTTCTCCTCCAAAGTCCTGTGAGAGGACAGTGCCGAGACCGATGTTCAAAGCATCTGTATGTAGTATGAATTCCCAGGAAAAATCAGGGTTGAAGAGCATGGGTGCCTGCCATAGTCATGTTTTCAGTTCCCTGAACACTTCCTTGAACTTCCCATCCCAGTAGATCTTCTTAGGGTTGCTGCATTCCTCAGATTCTCCCTGGTGAACATCCCAATGTTTCTAATTTTCTCTCTAAACTCAGATATATTGGGTCATACGTAAGGCCCCCACATCTTGCTCTTCCCACCCTCCTCATAGCAAGTCCAAGATGCCTCGTGGTTGGCAGACGTACAGCAACTCGAATAGGAAGAGCCCTGTAGAGGTTTGTGGGATCTCCCCAATGGCAAAAACGTCTGCTGGAAGTAGCCAGTCCCACTGCTTAGGGTTGTCATTGACAAAGCGTTTTAACTTTCCCTTCAGGGTGTTATTAAACCACTCTACTAGACCATCAATCTATGGTTGGTCTACCATAGTTTTCAGGGACCTGACCTTCAGAAGGAAGCATAATTCCTTCATCAGTTGGGAGATGAAGTTAGTCCCTTGGTTGGTTAATATCTCTTGGTATCTCTGCCACCCATTTATACCACCACTCTGATTCCATCTTGAGCAGAGCAGCTGGACTCTATCCTCTCTAAGGCTTTTTTTTAAAAAACCCTTTGTAACAGACATAGTTTGCCCACATTCTCCACCATTTGTGGGGAAGGGCAGGGCTCCCTAGGCCCCTCCAGGTCCCACTGTCTGTTGTTTACCCTCTCTTCTACCCTTGCAGGTGTGCCTTGTTAGTGCAACACAAGCCCAGAATAGCTCTTTATCCGCCTCCCACCCAGTGTAAGGGCATGTTCTTGTCTGTACAGTGTCTAGTTTTTCCACTAAGGACACATATCCTTCCTGGACACTGATGACCAGTGAGCAACTAGTGGACCTGCCTTTTGTTGAGGTTCTCAGTGTTTCTCTGTGGGGAGTCACAGGATGCCAGATTAAAGAAGCTTCTGCAAGATCTCTGTTCAAGAAACTCTCTCTTGACACTAAGAGAATGTCTTCACAGCAATTAAACACCCTGGGCTGGCCTGTGTCAGCTGACTCAGGCTCACTGGACTCGAGCTATGAGGCTGAAAAATTGCAGTGTGGATGTTCGAGCTGAGACAAGAGCCTGGGCTTTGGGACCCTCCTCGCTCACAGGGTCCCAGAGTTCGGGCTCCAGCCCAAGCCTGAACATCTACACCATAATTTTGCAGCCTCACAAGCCCAAGTCAGTTGACAAGGACCAGCCATGAGTGTTTTATTGCTGTGTAAACATAGCCTAACAGATCTGCTAACTACTGATCCGTATCAAACTCCCATTTTCACAAAATGTTCTTGGGCCAGTCATGTGGGGGCAATCGAGTAGGTTTTTAAGTTAAGTGGGGCAAAATACAGTAAAACATGATTGTACTTACTACTAGGTTGAAAATCAATGAGAAGCTGCATGTTGTTGATGATCCATAACACTTTCCTCTTTGGAAGTGAAAATCACTTCATCTTTTAAATTGATACAATGCCATGGATGAAATAAATGATGACAAGAGCTGACTTTGAATTAAATAAGTCATGTAATAGACCGAAACCCACAAGGCCAGATCCTGGAGTCCTGCTTAGGGCCCCATGTTCCCTTCCACATACATATGTGTATGGAAGAGGGTCTGTCACTGCAGAGGAAGAGAGTTTTGCCTCTGTGGTATGCTTTCCCTACAGACTCCAATCCTGCAAGAACTTCTTGACTGGAGAGAAAGGGACGGGGTAGGATCCAGCACTGCACATTTGGAGATGGCAAGGAGGGAGTGGGTGAACAACCTGGGCTTCTCTCCTAACTGAACCCAGTGATATAGGCTGTGTTAGCTTCTACTTGCTTGTCCCTCTTGAGGGTAATTCTCAGGGCAGCATTTGGAAGAGCCAGCACAGAGGCACAAGACTTGCATACGGTGGTCTGCCAGAATACAGAGCCATCTAAGACCATCCCAGGGATCTAATGGTTTTGGGGGCTGGTCCCCTGGCGTCTGCCATGGGGAGGACGGAGAAGAACCCAGAAGAACTGCTAGGAAACTCCACAGATTGATACCCACAGACTTTTCTCTTTTCTACATAGGTTGTTCTTTTACTGTGAGTTTTGCCTCAACTGATTAACTATGGAGTAAAGGCTCTGTATTTGACCTATTGAAATTTGGTCTAATAAGCAAAAGAAATAACAAATGTAATTATCAAGGTTCAGTGACGTGGTAAGTTGTAGTGTGAGAGGGCAAATAATAATGAGCATTAGTTTTAGGTATTATTTGTGTAAGGAAATAGGAATGATTGTGACTGATATTTAGGCAAACAGGAATGAGGTTTGTAAAATAAAATCATCACGGCCTCCTTTTCCTGGCATTTCTTCTAGAATCCTTTAAGTAAATAAAAAAGGGGGATTAGTTGTTTGTCTATTGCAGGCAACTTGGGGCTGAGATTCCCTGGGAAGAAATCCAAAACAGTAGTCCATATTTTGGAATACATATTTGGAGTGCAGCTATTGCTTTGAGTAGGAGAACTCTGTATACCGTGTAGCCCTTCATAGCAAAATGGAATACACATATTTCTGAACAAAACCCATAGCTATGTCACAACTACCTAGGCTGCAGAAAAGTAAACCTGGATTTTCAGCTAACCCAGTAGACTGAAGCTATAAGGATCACTGCTTGTCAGAAGTTATGAAGCTTTGACATGTCTAATGATCTGTTTTGAAGACTTAATTGCATCCCTATAAGCACAAACCAAAATTCAATTGCCATGGATAACATAGAGCCTAACAATAGATATGGAATTTAATTATCTAGATTAGCCACCAATACTATTTTAGGAAAAACTACATCCCAAATTATCAATCAATGTCAAATTACGAACAGTGCTGTTATGTGCAGAAAGTATGAGCTTAATTTCCCTATCATTTACATTGGTTTTACACCAATGCAACTCTGTGGACTTCAATGCTACACTGGTATCTATGTTTCACTTTTATAGACAGGTAGGAAAGAAAATGATAGTAAAATAGCCTCTCCATGACATTTTACTGATCCTATGTAATTCCTGTGAATGATTTCAAAGATTATTCTTACTTTACCTAACAGACTGTGTTTATTTAAGTTTATAGTGAAATCTGTAAAGCTAATGCATCAAAAAGATATGACCCAGCAAAATAAAATTGATAAATATTTTCTGAGTGATTTTAAAAAAAAATAAAGTCAAGATCTAGTGCTACAGAAACTCCAGAGACTTCAGTGTTTCTTGACTGGCCATCACAGCTAATAAACTCCTGGTGAGGCAGCTGTCAAAATCTAAACCACATTAACAGAAGAATGAACAGGAGATCTGTAGTCTTAAAATTATATACCACACATTGTTATGGTTTAATTTAGGCCTTTAATGGAGATTACGTTTCTTCTTTCTACCACAGTGTCTACTAAAAATGGACACAAAAACTACTAGATAAACAAAGCTGTATAAACAAATGAGCACAAACAATCTTTTTGATTTCCGCAGCACTTGTGAGTTATGACTGCCTTCTCGTGGTTTTACAAACTACTCGATGACACTTTCTAGAAGTCATCCCGTACCAATGAAGTTTTACTTTATTCAGCAGCAATTTCAGTCACATTATGAAAGAAAATTTTAGATTTAAAATAAAGTTCAACAAGGAGTATGAGACAAAGAACCAGGAGTAAATAATGATAACTTGAAGGTAGAATATGGAATCTCATATTCAAAAGCATTTAATATGCATTGGGACAAATCCTGCTTGCTTTACTCAGGTGCATAGTCCCACTGAAGTCAATGGATCTACTTGCATGAATAAGACAACCAAGATTTGTCTTACTGTGCACTTGTCTGTGAACTATGTTTCCTCAGGATACATAATGCTTCCACTTTAGCTTTTCCGTCAAGGTGCACAATAGAGTTTACTGGATCTGAACAAATAAACTAGCAAAGTAACGTTCGTCTAGAATCTACCTGAATGTAACCTCCTGGAAATTTTTTTGTACCAGAAGTAAAAACAACTACATTTCACAAAATATAGCAGTCATTAGTAATCACATTAAAGTCTGACTGAGCCACAAACTAGATATGTTTAAAAGTTCAGCAATGTTCCAGGTCTGGGCAACATTTGTGTGCAACCTATATTGCAAATTAATTTGATTTTGTAAAGGAAAACATGATAATATATTCTTTGATTGTACAGCTTCAATATATAATATACATAATATCATTAATTATGGATCTCGTGGTACATTGCAAAGATACTTGGGATAATATATATTTATCATGTACTGCACTCGCCTGCACTTTGCCCACTAATCCATTTCTCCCAGAGCTACTTCCAACACTCCAAACAGCTGAGTAACATCTAACATCTGCCGCACATATATCAACATGCAAGAGAAATTTCCCATCATTCCTCCAGACTCTGACATTTTCCTCTGAAAATTACAATGGCCTGAGGCTCAGCTTGGGCAGCATTCATTCCTGGATCAATGACAGGTTTAAGGTTCCAGTACCTTGTGCCCTTGCGGAGCTAAGGATACAAGAAACAGTGGTGATCAAATATTTTGAAACATTTCTAAAACAGTTTATCTGTAAAATATAGGGCATGTAAGAGCACATCATAGTGTTGTATAGCAGAAAGGTTCTATTACCATGTGTTTGGGTTGCCCATGTTACTGATTGCAGGACTGAGCCTACTGGCACAACCTAGCTGTTAGTGTTGTAATTTAATTCCAAGCCTCTGTAAACCTCAGCAAGTTTTCACCTTTGGTCTATTTCATTACACTTCATCAATTAGCATGCTAAATACAATGTACTATATGGTGGCCATATAAATGACTTTCATGGACTCTGTTTAACTAGCATATACAGAAAATTACTCAGTACTACAGGGTGCTTCACTTGTCTCTCAGGTTGCTGTGAAAAGAGTCTGATGTTATATTGTGTTAAATATAGAAATGAATTCAGGGAACTATATACATACACATATAATCTTCCCTAAACAAACACTATGCTAAGAGAATATTATTAAAGTTGCAAAACAAAGCTCTCAAAAGTTGGGAAATGCCAGTATTAAAGTAGCCCTGTAACTTTAATATGGCTCTCTTTTGCATATGTATTACAATGCCTGCTTTAATTATATGATCACAGGCTTTCTTTTCTACAGGAACCCTGCTTCATTCACACAGGATGAGGATGAGAAGCATCCCATCAACCAGGTCTACCAGTTTCCCAGAAATGTTTGGAAATGAATCCTAACCAATTTGTGGTATTTCAGGAACCAAAGAATTGGGTATGAATCTGCAGCATAGCCCATCTTCACTCTGAATATTTAGAAAAGTTCTAAGAGTAAACCCAGAACTGTATTGTGCATGAAGTGCTATTTACAAAGGCTCAAAGGCTTAGTCAATTCCAAACCAGTTTTCACCAGAACACTGAAAGACACTTTTCCTCACTGAGGGCTTTTTCCAGGACAAATTTCAATTGTTACACTCTTTCTCCCTACCCCGCCATTTTATTGCCTTAGCTGTTTTTAAAAGGTCATGTCATTTTCTGATCATTAGAAAGGTGTTTCTTTTCTCCTTTTCCTGCTCTTCTCATGCCAATACAGCTGAAACATTTTGCTGAAACCATACAGGAAAAAAAATCATCTATCCTGGAAATAAAACCAGAGGGCAATTCTGGAAAAAAAAATCAACCTGAAATGTGAAAGTTTCAGAAAGCTATGAGCTATTAAAACAATGGAACAGAATGGTAACTATTATGCAAGCCTGAAGTACAGGGAGCTCCCAAATCCCTCTATAATAATGATTGTCAGTGGCAGAAATCAGAGGAAGAATTAAGTTAGTATTTCTCTCTATCATATTCTGATAAAGCTTTCTAGAAATCAGAATTTACCAGTGGCTCAGAGGACAGTCTAGCAACTGGTAAATGAGGATGTACTATAAAAAGAAAATATCTATCCCTTCAGGACAAGACTGAAATATTTGACACTGACACATCCCCGGTCATCAGTGGTGTAACTGGTATACAGAGGAATCATTTACTGACAAGTCATGTTTCAAATGTTTTTGGCATCAGGTAAAGGAAGGGAAAAATAAACAAGCTCTTTTGTGCTCCAAATGTTGGAAGCTTTGTAATGTTTTAGATCTCAAAGCCACCTTTCAGTTTAGACCTCTGCATGATCCACAGCATTTTAATGGCTTCTGAAAAATGCAGAGTTGGATATGGAATTCTTTGAACCAACTCTCAAGTCTGCAACTGTATTATATATTCTTTCAGTGGTCTCAACCCAAACTTCCCAATACACACACACACACACACACACACACACACACAATATAACGTGCTCAAATGCAGAAAATTCAAATCAACTCAAATTCCCTTTTTCCAACATATTGCAGCTCTTGCTATCAGCAGCGCTTGATACCACAGACCAGTACTTTTTCCTTAAATCATCCAACCCTGTAGCATTATATAATGCTACAATGGCTCCATCTTTGGAAGGTCCCAGGTATTGCTGTTAGGCAACTTCTTATCTGCCCAAGAACCCTCATCCCATTCTATTCTATGCAGATTCTTATACCATGCTCATCACTATAGTATCTGAACATCTTCCAGTAGCCCATTAAGCAATATGACTAACATCAGTCATGTGTTATTCCCCATTTTCTCCCATTTTGTCAATCTTCCCGCATGTATGAGGCTGGTAAGACAGATAATGAGGTGAGTCGGGTTGCAGCACTATCACTATGTCGATGACTTTTAAATCTATCTATCCTTTTCACTGGACCTGGACAGTGTGGTCTGTTTGCTTTCTTCATGTCTGGCACTGAGAGAGGCTTGGATGAGAATGATTTGGCTGAGGCTTCATCCTGACAAGATGTATGCCGGAAGTATGGGCAAGCATCTTAAGGGCATGAAGGGTTGACATCCACCCTCAGGGATTTGCATTTGTTGATGAGGTTTACAATTTTGGAATGTTTCTGAATCTGAAGGCATCTGGATGCACATGTTATAGTAATAATCATAAACTGGTTCCTATTTCACTTGTGGATTAAATTTAAAGTGTTGATCTTGATTTAAAAGTCCTGAATGGTGGCTCCTGGCTATCTTAGAGGCAACTATTCCCCCGGTCTACCTATCTTGTGGGAGATAAGATCATCTGGAATCATTTCTTCTAACGTCCTGTCCCTTGATTCAAATTTTGGTGCTATTTTCAGAGAATGGCCCTCCCTTGACTATGGAATTCACTCTCTCTGTTGGCCCAACAAAACCATCTTTGATTTTATCTTCATGACATGTCTTATGTTCATCTATTTATTCTGTCCTTGAACTGTGGAGGATGATGTGAGGATGATGCATTAAGATGGCATTGAAGGAATTCATTTTACATGTCATTAATCAATATATTGTTTCTTGTTGTATTTATATGTACACTTGGGCCTACAAAGTGTACTCTAAGATCAACTGTGAAATGATGAAAAAGTTAATTAGATGTCACAGTAGCCTGGGACTTTTTGCCTGCCTGAGAATTAACCATGTACATCAGAAGCAGGAAGCCTGCTAAACAACCAGTGGCGCCACTGGATGATTGAGATGCTAAAGGAAACTTAAGGATAATAAGGCCATTGTGGAGAAACTAAATTAATGCTTTGCATCAGTCTTCACGCTTGAGGATGTGAGGGAGATTCCCAAATCTGAGCCATTCTTTTTAGGTGACCAATCTGATGAACTGTCCCAGACTGAGGTGTTGTTAGAGGAGGTTTTGGAAGAAATTGATAAATTAAACAGTAATAAGTCACCAGGACCAGATGGGATTCACCCAAGAGTTCTGAAGGAACTCAAATGTGAAATTTCAGAACTACTAACTGTAGTCTGTAACCTATCATTTAAATCAGCTCCTGTACCAAATGACTGGAAGATAGCTAATGTGATGCCAGTTTTTAAAAAGGGCTCCAGAGGTGTTCCCAGCAATTACAGGCTGGTAAGCCTGACTTCAGTTCTGGGCAAACTGGTTGAAACTATAGTAAAGAACAATATTGTCAGACATATAGATGAACATAATTTGTTGGGGAAGGGTCAACATGGTTTCTGTAAAGGGAAATCATGCCTCACTTATCTACTAGAATTCTTTGGGGGGGTAAACAAGCACTTGGACAAGGGGGATCCAGTGGATATAGTGTATTTAGATTTTCAGAAAGCCTTTAACAAGGTCCCTCACCAAAGGCTCTTAAGCAAAGTAAGCTGTCATGGGATAAGAGGGAAGGTCCTGTCATGGATTGGTAACTGGTTAAAAGACAGGAAACAAAAGGTAGGAATAAATGGTCAGTTTTCAGAATGGAGCAAGATAAATAGTGGTGTCCCCAAGGGTCTGTACTGAGACCAGTACTATTCAACATATTCATAAATGATCTGGAAAAAGGGGTAAACAGTGAGGTGGCAAAATTTGCAGATGATACAAAACTACTCAAGATAGTTAAGTCCCAGGCAGACTGCGAAGAGCTACAAAAGGATCTCTCAAAACTGGGTGACTGGGCAACAAAATGGCAGATGAAATTTAATGTTAATAAATGCAAAGCAATGCACATTGGAAAACATAATCCCAACTATACATAAAAAATGATGGAGTCTAAATTAACTGTTACCACTCAAGAAAGAGATCTTAGAGTCATTGTGAATAGTTCGCTGAAAACATCCACTCAATATGAAGCAGTAGTCAAAAAAGTGAACAGAATGTTGGGAATCATTAAGAAAGGGATAAATAATAAGACAGAAAATATCATATAGGCTCTAAATCCATGGTACACCCACATCTTGAATACTGTGTGCAGATGTGGTCACCCCATCTAAAAAGATATACTGGAATCGGAAAAGGTTCAGAAAAGGAAAAAAAAATTATTAGGGGTACGGAACGGCTTCTGTATGAGGAAAGATTAATAGGACTGGGACTTTTTACCTTGGAAAAGAGACAACAAAGGGGGGATATGATTGAGGTCTATTAAAATCATGACTGGTGTAGAGAAAGTAAATAAGGAAGTGCTATTTACTCCTTCTCATAACACAAGACCTAGAGGTCACCAAATGAAATTAATAGGCAGCAGGTTTAAAACAAACAAAAGGTAGTATTTCTTCACACAACACACAGTCAACATGTGGAACTCCTTGCCAGAGGATATTGTGAAGGCCAAGACTATAACACGGTTTAAAAAAGAACTAGATACGTTCATGGAGAGTAGGTCCATCAAAGGCTATTAGCCAAGATGGGCAGGGATGGTGTCCCTAACCTCTGTTTGCTAGAAGCTGGGAATAGGTGACAGGGAATGGATCACTTGATGATTACCTGTTCTGGTCATTCCCTCTGGGGCAGCTGGCATTGGCCACTGTCAGAAAACAGGATACTGGGCTAGATGGACCCTTGGTCTGACCTAATATGGCCGTTCTTATGTTCGTGGAAAACAGGTGAAGTTGTTCGTAATAAATGAATGTTACGAACAGGTGCAAGAAAACCAGACAGAATAACTAGATTAGTCCAAACAAAAATGGCATATTTATATAAGTCTCAAGGACTGTAATGAGCTCATACTTAGTAATCAAGAAGATGTGGAAGCAAAGTTACCTATGCCAAGTTTGGCCTTACTGAAATGTATTTAATTGGTAGGCAAAATAATAAGGATACAATATGCCACCCACTTTTACTCCTTTTCAGGGTTCTTAAAAAGAGACTTTGGGGAAAAGAAAAAAAATCATCTTCCCCCCCAGCTCATCCCCGAACCTGCCAACACTGCATCTCATCTCGACTAATCTCAGCTTCCTGCATCTCAAGTCAGAAAGAACAGACCTGGCTAAGGGGCTTTCTTCCCAAGAGGAAGGCTGCCTGGCCTTTCTCTTGTTTAAGGAACTTTGTTTTCTCCTGCAAGTGCTGAAAGTCATCACATTATCATGATATCCAGTCCTCAGTCCATCAGTGGGGATATCTAACTGTCCACACCACAAAGGTGACAGAAGATCCTGTACTGGTTTTCCCTTCCCTTGTTGGGTTGCTTTCTGCCCCCAATGGTTCTTTCCTCCTATGCGATCTCTCAGTCTCCTGGCTTTTCACTGAATCCTGAAATCAACTATATCCTATTCATCCAAGCCTGCCTTGCCTGTGGAGATAGGATCCAATGAGATGACATCCATGACCAGAATGTGAACCAGGGTCCAAGCAGCAGATGTCATGGTTGACTTGCCAGCCAAAGCATCCAGTCGTAATTAATCCGCAACACAGTGTTCCAAAAACATCAACAAAGCCATGTTTCACGTATCTTTTCGATGCTATCTCTCTTCCACCTTGTGGCTGTGTGTTTGTTTAAAACAGGATATATGAATGTCCTTCACACATCAGGACTGAGAATAAAATTAACGTGTTTCATCAAAGAAAGGTTATTAATCAAAATAAGAGACTGATATTTTAATGCCAAAAGGAGAGAGAATTTGATAGGGTCTGACTAAGTTTGGTTTACATAGTCACTCAATTTCAGTTTCAGTATACATGCTTGTTTCCTTTCTTGCTCTTTTTGTATTTGACCAATAAACTTTCAATTTTAGAATGGGTGCTTTCTGGTGTTTTCCAAGTAAATCAAGGTCTCCATAGTAAAAACCCAGAGTCCTCACTGTTTTATGTTGGTTTTATAACACCTTTAACTCTTTTGACGCTTGAAATTAATATAACACTCATAATGTATTTTTCAAAAAGCAGTCATCATTGGTCTAAGTCAGTGGTCTCCAACCTTTTTACGCACAAGATCACTTTTTGAATTTAAGGTCAACTCAGGATCTACCCTACCCCTTCCCCAAGGCCCACTCCCCTTCCCCGAAGCCACGCACCACTCACTCCATTCCCCTCTCCCTCCGTCGCTCGCTCTCCCCTCACTTTCACCGGGCTGGGGCAGGGGGTTCAGATGCAGGAGGGGGTGCAGGCTCAGGGCTTGGGCCGAAGGGTTCGGAGTGTGGGAGGGGGCTCCAGGCTGAACCTGGGGTAGGGGGTTGGGGTGCAGGAGTGAGGGGTGCAAGCTCTGGGAGGGAGTTTGGATGGAGGAGGGGGCTCCAGGCTGGGGAAGAGTGTTGGGGTGCAGGAGAGGGTGAGGGAGTTTGGTGCAGGAGGGGACTCCGGGTTGGGGCAGGGGGTTGAGTGTGGGAGGGGGTGCAAGATGCAGGCTCCGTTCGGGAGGCACTTACCACAGGCAGTGCCCAGCCGGAAGTACAATGGGGCTCAGGCAGGCTGCCTGTCTGCCATGGCCCCATACCACTCCCAGAAGCATCTGGCTGCCGGCACATCTCTGGGGCCCCTGCAGGGGAGGGGGCCAGTGGCTCTCCGTTCACTGCTTGTGCCTGCAAGTGCCGCCCCCAGTTCCTGGCCAATGGGAGCTGTGGGGACAGTGGTGGGGGCAGGGGCAGCACGCAGAGCCACCTCCCCCGCACGAGCTGCAGAGATGTGCCAGTAGCCAGACACCTCCAGGAGTGGTGTGAGGCCACGGCAGGCAGGCAGCCTCCCTGAGCCACACTGTGCCGCCAGACTTTTAACGGCCTGGAGATCACGATCGACTGGCAGAGGCTCCAGGATCGACCAGTCGATCACGATCAACAGGTTGGTGACAACTGGTCTAAGTCTACTCCAATTAAAATCAATGAACGTTTTTCCATTGACTTCAAAAGGACCAGAGTGCATAGAATCATAGAAGATTAGGGTTGGAAGATACCTCAGGAGGTCATCTAGTCCAACCCCCTGCTCAAAGCAGGACCAACAGAGTTGGCCAACATTAAACTCTTCTGAAAATCCCACCATCAGAATCTTAAAGATGGGGGGCATTTTATAAACTGAAAATGAATAAATAAAAATCAGAAGAAAAACTGAAAGACCAGAAACTGTAAAAGAGTTACTGGCTGTCAGTACCCAGCAGTCTACAGTTTGTTAGAGTTTTTACATAGGTACACGTTAATTTATCTAAAAGTAATGGTTTTCATCCCTTGAACGAAGACAGCCGGCATGAATTTCACAAACTATAAATACTTCCTCCTTTTGTGGTTTAGCAAATGGCTGAAGTTTATTTTTTTAGCTTGCAGGTCTGGACCAGGTTGCTGCCTTTTTGCCTAGAAGAAACTAGAGAGCGGTAAGATTTCCAAAATGATGGAAAACAGTTAAACTATTTTTTAATTATAAATAACTGGCCAGGGTTTGATCACCAGTAAGAATTTTTTCCAGTGCTTTTCAGTACTAAAGATTTGAGTGTGTGTGTGTGTGATTAAATGAAATTTTATGATATGATAAGCTAATATGCTAGGTACATATCATCCAATACCATTCACATGCTCCTTGCTCATCAAGAATTCATTGGTTATTGGATGGAAGATGTGTTTACACAGCTGACTTGCAAATAGCCTGTTGTGTTTCCTGCGGTTTTAAAATTCAAAAAAATATGAATTATGAAGATCCAACGGCAGGCTGCCACCTGCCACTAGGATGCAACAAAAACATTCCCTTTCCTTAAGTACTCTGTAAAATGTGTCCTGTAGCTGATATTCAGCACTGTGTAAAGAGACAGAGGGATACAATCTCTTCATCAAAAGAGTTCTTCAACCTGCTTCTGTCAATTTACCCAACCCCACATGCTTCTTTCACCAGCTGCAGATCTACAGTGATCAAAGGACTGCTGGTTAGTTCATGATCTATTAGCTCATAGTGGCATAGAAATAAATCACTAAACTGAAAAGAAAATGGGACAGCTCAAGGTTCCTATGTGCAGTTCTCTTGACAGAGCTGCTATGTATGGATCAAAAGTAAACATATTATATATACACTTTGTGACTAAGAAAAATGGGGAAAAACAGATTATGATGTGATTCACTACCATGTTACTCCAGTTTTACACCAGTATAACTCCATTGCAGGGATGAATCAAGCTGTACATCGGATCTTAAATTCTAAAAAAGCCATGACTGAAGCTCATTGCGCTAGGGACTGTTTTTACTGTTACCTCATCCTCCCCCTCCCCTGCTTTCTTCCCATCCCTATCTTGCTTGTTTCATTCCCGTAGTGTGGTCTATTGTAATCTAAATTACAAGATCTTGGGGCAGGGACTTTTCAATAAGTGACTGTATAGGTTCTAGCACAATGAGGTCTTGATCTTAGGAGCTCCAGTACTACAAATAAACAATAACAAAAATAATAACAGATTAGTGTGAATTACAGGGCTCTGTCTCAGGAAGGCAGTGGCAATGCCATATCACAGCAGTGTGTCTCAAGTGTAATTACTTGTGAAAGCACAGCCTTAAAGTGAAAAGATGTTATTTTGGGGGTTGTTCTGTAATAAAACTGAGGGGTAGGGATCCAGGAAAAAAGAAATAGAGACAGAGATCTATATATTGAGAGAAAAATAAGCAAGGAGAGAGGAGTCAGTTGTTGCACTAGCTAGAGGTAAGATGCTATTGCCATCCTGTTCTCGCTACCAAGCTCAATCTTTGTTTCACTTGTGAATGTGAGCAGCAGAAGTCTCGTCACAGAAATTCAGACATCTGTTCCTTCATCCATGCTATACTATTATTGGATCCACCTGAAAACTTGGCAGCTGGATTGCAACATCAGCTTCCTAAAGAAGCACTGGTGGAAAGCATGTGAAAGGATGAGGTATTTGCTTTCAAATAGACTTTCCTAAGTTGGTGGTGTGACATCACTTCACTACATTACAAGGGCCAGAGGATGTCACACCTGTAACTGTTTGTACTGTACAACAATATGGTTAATAATACTCTCAATAGATTTTAGCATATTAAGGCACTACCATATCTGGTAACCCCACAACTACCTCTTTTCCTGGAAGACTTATGAATAATTTTCTCTATTACAATGCTTTCATAAGCTGCAAACACATCTTATACTGCTACTGCAATCCAAACATTCCATGGGCCCAATGAAGTCAATGGGGGGTTTTCTACTGAAGTCAATAGGGCCAGGATTTTGCCCCATATCTAGAGATATTTGGGGGGAGGAAGTGGTGGTTAATGTATTAATCATCGCCAAAAAAAACTGTGGTTTTTTTCTGGTTTTTTGGTTTTTTTAATTGGGGAAGAAAGGGATGATACTTTCAAGTCTCATATACCTGAAATGTAACATTCAAATTTCCAGACCTCTTTCCTTGTCCTCTGATCTCTGGGGCATTAAAAGACTGGAACAGGGACAGAAGGTTCACAGTGCTCTTCTTCTTGGTTGACAAAGCAAGTATCAGTGGTTCTGTCTGATCTGACCCAAATGAAATCAGTGGTAATCTTTCCATTGACTACAGAGGGCTTTGTACTAGGACCATAAGGCCCAGCTGTGGGAAACATAAAATCATAGACTCATAGTTTGTTTATGAGATGGTCATGCAAGACGGTATCAAAAGCCTTATTAAAATCAAGATATACCATATCTACCACTTCCCTGCCCCCCATATCTACCAGGTTTGTTATTCTGTCAAAAAAAGCTATTAGGTTGGTTTGACACGATTTGTTCTTGACAAATCCATGCTGAATGTTACTTATCACCCTGTTATCGTCTAGTTATTTGCAAATTGATTGCTTAATTATTTGCTCCATTCCCTTTCCGGGTACTGAAGTGAAGCTGACTGGTCTGTAATTCCCCGGGTTGTCCTTATTTCCCTTTTTATAGATTGGCACTATATTTGCCCTTTTCTAGTCCTCTGGAATCTCTCTTCCATGACTTTTCTATGATAATCGCTAATGGCTCAGATATCTCCTCAGTCAGCTCCATGAGTATGGACATATGTCATCCAGTATTGGTGACTTGAAGACATTTGACTTGTCTAAGTAATTTTTAACTTCTTCTTTCCCTATTTTAGCCACTGATCCTACCTCATTTTCACTGTTATTCACTATGTTAGATGTCCAGTTGCTACTAACCTTTTTGATTAAAACAAAAATAAAAAAGTCATTTAGCACTTCTACCATTTCCATATTTTCTGTTCTTGTTTCCTCCCACCCCACTGAGTAATGGGCCTACAATGTTCTTGGTCTTCCTCTTGCTTCTAATGTATTTGTAGAATGTTTTCTTGTTAACCTTCATGTCTCTAGCTAGTTTAATCTCATTTTTGTGCTTTTGCCTTTTTAATTTTGCCCCTACATACTTGGATTATTTGTTTCTATTCATTCTTTGTAATTTGACACTAGTTTCTACTTTTTGTAGGACTCTTTTTTGAGTTTCAGATCATTGAACATCTCCTGGTTAAGCCAGGATGGTCTCTTGGCATACTTCCTGTCTTTCCTACTCCTTGGGATAGTTTACTCTTGTGCCCTTTCAGAAACTGCCAACTCTCTTGAACTGTTTGTCCCCTTAGATTGCTTCCCATGGGATCTTACCTACCAATTCCCTGAGTTTGCTACAATCTGCCTTCTTGTAATCCATTATCTTTATTGTGCTGTTTTCACTTCTACCATTTCTTAGAATCATGAACTCTACTATTTCATGATCACACCGCAGAATGCGGCTCCACAGTATTACCTCCTATTCTGAGTTCTGTTTTGCCAAAAGATTTACATCTGTTCAGAGAACCCACTAACTTATTCATTGCTAAGTACTGAATAATTAAGTCAATATAAACAATGTTTCCTCTCTTTCATTATACCCTGTCTCCTAGGCTACACCCATCAGTCATCATTTTGCCTTTAAAAATATGAATTCTAAAAGATTATCCTGTCTGTTTACAGAGTTGGATCTCTACTAATTCCAGATAACAGTGGAAGCAAAAAATTAACATGATTTTTATGTCACAGGAGAGGAAGACCAGCTTGTAAATAATAATCTCCTTTCACAGGCCCACAAAGTTGACATTCACTCCTAGGAAATTTGCCCTCTGCAAAATTACAAATGTTCAACATACAGGAAAACCATTCTGGTTTTTAAGCTATCATAGATGCTTATTGACTTTTTCTTCATAGGAAGCTTATTAAACCAAATACATTTTAAATGCATTTCAGAACACAAGTTAATCACAGAAATAGTCCTTATTAGATAGTGAATGATGTTTTAATAAGTTAAATTTAAAATAAGCACTTCATAGATTAAGCCATCCTTAACCTTTAGCACGCTGCTACAGACTGCAAGAAAAAATGTATCTGTTTACTTTTTAAAAGTTGAATATTTCTTTCTCTGAATTACATTTCCAGATTTAAAAATAACATCAATACTGGGCCTGATGCAAGCTCTGCTAATGTCAACAATACTCCTATTGACAATGTATTTTTGCATCATGTCTGTAGATCAGACTCTCTAAAATAAAATGAAAATGGTTTTTGAAGGGCATGACAGTAAAAAGTATTATTTTAAGAATGTTTAAGCAGCCACAAGCAAAATGTAGCAGGATGGAAGTACCTTGCCAACTTTTATTCCTCAATAAATCCACTATTTCCTTATCTTTCTGTATAGTTAAGTTACACTTAAGACATGATCAGACAAAAGTACTTCAAATTTAAAGGGACACTATCCAAACTTAAAGGTCCCAAATTTGATCAGTCAAAATTGCAGGATTATAAGGAGCAGATTCAGCCCTGTGGAAAGTGGGCAAACCTCCCATTGAATCCCATTGACCCATATCACAGAGCTAGATTCTGCCTTAAAGCTTTAATTCTGTCTCAGATCCATAATTTGGTTTTCCAACATTTTAAATGATTTGTGCTTTTGATGTGCTACCATCAGCCTCCAATCTAAACGGTTGATCCACTCAGATTCTGTCCTTCAAAAGGATCATATTAGCATATCTGTACAACTCCTGAGTCTATGATCATGGATCTCAACAAGGGGATTAGACCAGATATAAGACTACATAGCCAAACCAACACTGAATTCTACATGATACAAACAATCTAGTGAAAAGAGGATTTGGATTTTCAAAAAGCCTTTGAGAAAGTTCCTCTAGAAAGGGGGAAACTAGGTAGTCATGGGGTGAGAGATAACATTCTATCTGGAATTAGAAACTGGTGAAGAAACAGGAGACAAACAGTCTGGATAAATGGTAAGGTTGTGTACATGGAAGAAAGTTACCACTGGGGTGCCCCAAAGATACCTGCTAGGATCAGCATTATTTAACATAATTAATTATCTTGAAGGGGATTTAAATATTAAAATGGCTAAACTGGCAGTTAACACACATTTACTTGGTAGTCTAAAGAAGACTGAGAAAGCTAAGAAAGACCTAACAAAGCTAGATGAGTAGACAGTCTGTGCAGATTAAATTGAATGTGGACAAGTGTGAGTGCATATTTACAGCAACAATTTGATCATTTGAGAGATCATTGAGTTTGAAGTTAACTGTAATCATTCAAGTAAAAGATCTAGACATCACAAACTAGTCAGAAAAGAATTCAAGATGTAAAACCATATTAAGAAGCAGTTAAAGAATGAACAAAAAACATCATAATGCTATTATCTATGTCAGTGGTTCTTAAACTATGGAGCAGGCCTCCTAAGGGAGGCACGGGAATGTGTCAAGGGAGGCACAAATTGTGTGGATTTTTTTTAAGAGCTCTGGTTGTCAGCCCCAGGTGGCTGGGGCTCATGCAGAAGGGGCACGCACACCCAGGAGGCAGGAATAAAGGGGACACCCGGAGTCCCGTCGCACTGGGGCAAGAAAGCCGGAGCCCCGCTGCCAGGCCTCTCCTTCCCTGCCCCCCCAGTCCTTCCTTGGGAGGCAGCCCAGGTTCAGGCTCTCCTTCCCTCCCCACAATCCCTCACCTGCAGGTGGCGGGGCTCTGGCTGTCAGCCCTGGGGTAGCAGCAGCAGCGCAGAAGTAAGGGTGGCAATGAGGCGATAAGTCTGCTGTGACAAGTGATGACAAATATCATTTTTCACATTGCCACCCTTACTTCTGTGCTGCTGCTGGTGCAGTGCTGCCTTCAGAGCCGGACACCCAGCCAGCACTCTGCCCTCAGAGCTGGGTGCCCAGGCAGCAGCCGCTGCTCTCCACTCTGCCTTCAGAGCAGGGTGGTGGTGGGTGTGTGTGTGTGCGTGTGTGTGTGTGTGTAAACTATTACAGACACAAAGAAGGGGGTCCCGATCAAATAAGTTGGAGAACCACTGACCTATATAAATGAATGTATTCTCATGCACAATACTATGCTAAGTTTTGGTCACCGCACCATATGAAGCATGGAGCGGAAACTGGAAATACCCTGAGAAGTGCAGTAACAATTGTTACATTATACTGGCAGTTAACATTTGCTCTCCCTTACCTCTGCAACAGAGCACTGTGGGCCAAATTTGCTAAGGGGCCTCAACCTGGCCCTACAACTTTTGCACCTACAATCCATTAAAGTTGAAATGTGTCAAGAGCTATCAATTTTGGGGTGGTGATCATTTTTAGGCAGAGGTGGTGGCATTTAGATAACTAGCTACCTGATTAGCGCGTGCAATCTGGTAGCAAGATATCTAAATCATATCACTTGCGCACATAATTATTTGTACCCACAAGTGACTGAGGATGTAAAATGGGAGACTTTTTTTTTTTAATGTGCCTTATTTGGTCTGTCAAAAACTCTAGCTCTCCTAAATTCATTTGTTGATAGGAGAATGGTACATTTGGAATGATGAGAACATTCTCTCACCACAATGTAATTACTGTTTACTGAATATAACAAATGTTTAGACTAAGTGACTTAATTATTCCTGATTAGAACTATACAACATTATACATCCTCCTCCTTGAAAATACAAATCTTCTCAGCTATTATATTTAAGGTAAACTGCAAAAGCAAGTAAGCCAGGAATCTGGCCTAACATATTTATGTGGCTTGCAGAAGTATGTGGACATATAAGAAGTACATACATGTGTGGAACCGTCTTCTCTACTACATGCCTTTAATTTTCAGTACACCACCTAAGTACAAGGATCCCAGTTTCTTAGCCCTTAGAAGAACAAGATTCTTTCAAGTTTTGGTAGAAGAGAACAGAGCAAGACATCTGGAGAAAAACTGCAGTGGTCTGTGTAAAACTAACTCCTTACCAAGCCAACTCCTTAGCTCTGGTAGATCATATCAGCCAAGAAGCTATTTATAATAATCACAGGCTCAGATCCACACAAGGATTTAGGCATTGGAATGCTGAGCATTGCAACACCTAACTTTTAGGCACCCAGAAAATCACAGGAACAACGTGATTCACAAAGACTGAGTTAGAGCCCTAGGCTCCCTATACAATGAATGGGGGGAGAGAATCACCTAAAGAATGCAATCCACAAAAGCCAGCCCACTAGGCAGGGAAGATATGTATACTCGCCAATGGTAGATGCTGACAAAAAAGAGTATAAAACAGGTGTAAAAATTTTAAGGCTCCTTTACATTTCCAGAGTGGTGTAAAGGAGCCTTACTGTCAAGTGCAGTATGGCCTCATAAATGCTTATGGTGCTTTAGTGATTAGAACTGGTCTACATTTTTGGACTGAAAAAATTTCCTATCAAAATGTGCTCCATGAACCGTTTGCGACTTGACCTTTTTGGAGATGGTCAGTAGCCAGTATAAATTGTGAGTTTGAGTCCCCAGCCCTCACTTGCTCTTCAGTTGCTTATGATGTAACAATGAGCATATGGCTGCATATATTTGTTGACTAATAATTAGAAGTAAGGGTTAATACTAGCTATATTACTATTAGACAGAGGGGGGTTGGTGATTTCCTCCAGTGCTTCCCACTTCCATTCTCCATCCATTGTATTGTAGTTTAAATAAATTACCAAAATAATTGAAACTAGCTGGACTATATTGCATTATTTTGACCAAAAAATGCAGAATTTTAAAATATTGTGTGCAGAATTTTTATTTTTTTGGTGCAGAATTCCTCCAGGAGTAATTTATGAAGACTATTATCAGGTCCGCCCTCAGTCTTTTTTTCTCAAGACTAAACAAGTTTTAAACTTTTCTGCATAGGTCAAGTTTTCTAAACCTTTTATCTGTTTTGTTGCTCTGCTCTGGACTCTCTCCAAATTGTTCACATCCTT
This sequence comes from Chelonia mydas, assembly GCF_015237465.2. Lineage (NCBI taxonomy): Eukaryota > Metazoa > Chordata > Testudines > Cheloniidae > Chelonia > Chelonia mydas. Next base: position 129,050,798 of record NC_057849.1, read on the forward strand.
CTTAAAGTGTGGTGCCCAGAACTGGACATAGTACTCTAGCTGAGGCCCCACCAGTGCTGAGTAGATTGAGACAAAAATCCCATGTCTTAGATAATGCATCCTGTTAATAAACTCCAGAATGACATTAGCCTTTTTCACAACAGTATCACATTGCTGACTCATATTCACTCTGAGATCCACTATAACGCCCACATCTTTTACAGCAGCACTACTTTTAACCAATTATTCTGCATTTTGTAGTTGTACATTTGATTTTTCCTTCCTAACTGACGTACTTTGCACTTCTTTTTATTGAATTTCACTGTGTTGATTTGACCGATTCTCCAATTTGTCAAAGTTGTTTTGAATTCTAATCCTGTCCTCCACAGTGCTTGCAACCCCTCCCAGTTTGGTGTCATCTGAAAATTGTATATGCATACTCTCCGTTCCATTATCCAAGTCATTAATGAAAATATTGACTAGTACCACATCCAGGATTGACCCCTGTGGGATCCTACTAAATACAGTCTCACAGTTTGACGGTGAACCATTGATAACTACTCTTTAAGTACAGCCTTTCAAACAGTTTTGCACCCACCTTATAGTACTTTTGTCAAAACTATATTTCCCTAGTTTGCTTGATTTCCCTAATTTGCTCACTGAAGATTGTGAGGTGCTCATATACATCATAAGTATGGGGGACACACGATAGAATTTGCTAATGTGTATGAAAACTACAAATTGCCTTTTCTTACCAAGGGTTTTACCACACATTAGCTAAAACATGGTTAGAACACACCTTCTTCCTAGTGAAGGTGCATCCTTCAATGGGTGTGTGGGGCTGCTTCATCGGGGTATCTGAGGTGTCAGACAACTCTCAGAGGTAGTTAAATACTATTATTTCCATAGAGAAGTGAGGAAGTGAAGTTAAAGAAAACAGAGCATTTCAACTGCCCATCAGAACCTGACGTGATTTAAAGAACGATGAAAACAGTGATAACAATTCCGTTTTCTTCACGAAAAATATAATCAACATTTTGAAAATCTGAAAAATATCGACTAGCTCTGGGCAGGACAATGGGGAAAATAAGAGCCTGGAATTATAGAAATAATCCTTACCCTTCACTGATTTCTTCATTGTTCAGATGACTTGATATTTCTGCTGTCAGACCCTAAATGATGTGTTTTTAGAACCCTCCACCTCTACAATGCAAGGCAGCCCCCAGGAGTCATGTGTCATCCAGCAGCAGCAGCACCGCTCACCCCCCTGCTCCAGAGCTATCTGGCTGACCCCCAGCTACTGAGTGACTGCAATTGAGGGGATGAGGAAAAGCAGAGGGTCTTCTCAAGACAGGCACGGCACAGTACTTAATTTGTCCCAGGCCTCTGGCCCAGCAGTTCATAGCCCTGGCACTTCTGCCTTGCTGCATCAGTTATGAAAGTAAAACAATTGCTTGAGGCCCAGCACCTCTTTCATCACAAATTAAGCCCTGGCACTGCCTGTTCTTCATGTGATCTTTAGTGAGACAATATAGAACCTCACTCTTGCTGCTGGGCTGAGTTAATGTTTGGGTCACTTCAAAGGCTGAGTCAGATAACGAGATAATGTGGCATCCTCTGCAGTGAAATAACTTCAGCAACTGCTACTTTAGAGATGGTAGTTGAGGGTAGTTCTCATCACTGAATAATGTCCCCTAGGTATGACCTTGTGGTCTATTATGCATATCAAACAGTGAATGCACCCTATGAAACAGTCCTTCCTTTTTTCATTAAAAGACAATGGGAAGCTTAACTTTTATAAGCGAGATCGTTTTCTTCTAAACATTACAGGGTTAAAACTCCGAGATTTGCAACTGATTACAAAAAAAAAAAAGGCAGCCCATTATTAAGCCCTAACTGAGTAATTTGCAGCTTATTTCACCCTAGCTAATTAAAATGTAATCAGTATTGTTTGGCAATGTGCATTCTGTCAGCAGTTTTACTTCGGAAAAGAAATCATGCCAAGAAAAAAACAAAAAAAGCCTTTCACTAGGAATTGGCTTGATTTAAACTGGCGCCTTAGCCACTGAAACTCTAAAACAAATAAGTTACAACCGGCTGACAGTGCAAGCTCATTCCAAGATAAAGAACTGTTTTACATGTTTTTCCTGCTTTCGAGACATTTGCTGAGACGAAGACATTTTCATAGCAAGCACTTTGCAGTTTCAAAATCCAGGACACCTTCAGGTAAAACCTTGGGACTGCACGTGCTCTTTGCCCCACACGCGAATGTGCAGGTTCAAATACTTTCCCCTTGCCCTTTCTGTCTGATATGGACAGTCAGTAGCGTACCCCAAGCTCTCCACTCCCCCCCCCCCCCCCCCCGTTTAAGAGGGGCTCTTTTGCATTCCCAGGCTTTTTATTCTTAAATTCAGCTACAGATACGAGAAAGCTCTTGTTGCAGTCGAAACATCAAAACATTTGGGTTTTATTTTCCCATTGAATTTAAAATATGTACAGGTGATCCGGTTTTTAAAAAGCCCAACATTTCGGGTGAACTCCTTTGCTTTGGATGAACAAAGCGGCTTTAGGCAACTATTTCCCTCGCAGTTTGTGTTTGCTTCAATGCACATCTAAAAGCACAGAGAGGAGAGAAACACAATCACTTCCCTCTCACCTTTTCCCCACCCGTGTTTTGGGACATATCTCTACAGTGCTAATGGCTCCCTCTGTCCAAATAGGCCAGTTTATTAAGGGGAGAGAGGGCTGTTGTTATGTGCAATTTAAAGTGTTTTCACCATTTCCTTCTGGCCGATGCAGTTCAGTCTTTACATCACCACCGAACAGGTGGGGGGGAAGGGGGTCGGAACGGCAGAGATAGTCTAGAGGGAAGGTGTGGACATACCGAGCTGGAGACACGATTTCCTAAGATCTCGTCCGCGATGTCCTAAATATGCTTTTTGACCCACCAATTTAGGTGTGGTTCATTTTACTCCAGACAGGTCTCGACCTCATGCACCTCGACCTATTTCCCAATGTCGTGTCCCCTTTCTGCCCCACCCCTCATCATCATCATCATCATCTCCGCCACCACACAGACATTTGTCCCGCATAGCTCGTCGCATAGTTTCTAGTTCTATTATAACCACCAACTCCCCATCCGCTTTTACTCTGGCAGATCGGAACAGAGGCTACAAACTCTTGACGATCGCCCTTAAGAAAACATCCTGAATTTTCAAGCAGAACATAAGAGAAATCCAGCTCCAATGATGAACCGTAATAAACACTTGCTTCTTAACATCAGAGAACCAAAACTCAGATCATCTGCCCCTCAGACTTTCTTCAGCATTTAAACCCCCCTCCACACACACACACACACACCCGCAAAGCACCAGTGTCTTGTCCTATTTAGTTTTCACACCGCTCTTAAATCTCCTAAAAACCAGAGACGTGCGCGCTTAGCCAACCATGCCAGGACATCGCCTGCCGCCCGGGCATGAATTCAGGAGCCCTGGGAGGCTCTGGGCTGCAGGTCTTGTGTAACTATCAAAGTAACTATCAGAGACAGGTTTCAGAGTATCAGCCGTGTTAGTCTGTATTCGCAAAAAGAAAAGGAGTCCTTGTGGCACCTTAGAGACTAACCAAACTGGGCACCTGTGAGCGGGAAGAGAGCTGCCTTGCCTGCATAAGTCACCTTCCCCGGCACAAACTGCCCGCTTCAGTGAAAAACCCTGCCAACAAATCCCTGCACAAACAACGCCAGTTCCAGCCGCGCTAGGACATTTACAAATGCAATTAATCGTCAATGGGAGCATTTAGCATTTAAACACGCAGCAAGCACAGCGATCTGCCCCGGTAAGACCCGGTGCCAGGATGAAAGTCTTGTTTGCACAGCGTGAGGACGGGTCCGAAATACCACTCATTCTCGGTCTGCTCGCCCTGGGTGTTCCTTGTGTTGGCGTTAAGGGTTTCCACCTGCCTAACCTCTGGGGCGATCGCAGGGACGGGGGGGAAGATGTACACCCTGCGACATAAGCAGCCCCTTTTGGGAACTCCTGCCCGGGAAGTTTGCAAAGAAGCGATGAAGTCCAAGCCGTCCCATGTACACCCACTAGCACCCCATCCCCCACCTCACAGCACCCCCCACCCCACCCTGAACGTGCACTCCCCAGACCTGGGCAACACTGGCCAGCGGCGTCACCGGGCCGAGGGCTTGCACGCGTGGAGAGCGCGTGGCGAGGGGCGGGTGCGGGGTCTCTCTTTCCCTATTGCGCTGCTACCGTACCTGGAAATGCTTGAAGAAGGCAGATATGCGAGTGATCTGCAGGCTCAGGCACCTGGAGGTGCATCTGGCTCTGTAGACACTGACAGTGGAGAAAGACTCGTCCTGCCTGCGAGCAGCAGCAACCCCGGCAGCTGCAGCCAGGCAGCCCCAGGAAGCCGTAATCCAAAGGAAAAGGGTCAGAGACCCGGCGGGATCCTTGAGCACCATCGCTGTGCGGTGGGTGGGTGCTGAGGAGAGGAAGGGGTGCCGCAGAGAGCAAGAGACGCCCGGGTAAGCCCCCGTGCACCGATCTGGTGCTAGACTGGACTGGGGGCGGGGGGGGAACCTCAGCGCTGCAGAAACTAAACAAGAAAGTTCAATCATTCAACTCTCTTCACCCCCCTTCCTCCCCTCCCCAGCACACACCCCTCCCCTTACTCCCAGGAGGGGGTGGGGTGAGGGTGACAGGAGGCTGTGCCATTGGCTGCAAGAAATGGGAGTGACAGCAGAGCCGGGCTGCCTGACCGCAGGCAGGGGACAGAGAATGCGAGGGAGCTGGTGAACTTCTCCGAGGTCCCCTGGACACATGCTGTGTACACCCTGGGCTGCTGCAACACACTGGCACACAGACCCTGCACAGGAATTCCCCCACCCTCTTACATGACTAGCACTCAGCCCAGCCTGCACGGACCCTCAGCTGTTCCTGAATAGACACCCCAAACACAGACACCCCTATAACACACACACACACACACACACACACACGGCTTGACGGTGCCAAGTGCTGAGCCCTGTTAGCTCCCACGGACATCACAGGGAATTGAAGACACGCAGCAGCCTGCCGGATCTGGCCCTTAAACAGGTACACCTACTTATCCTCGGATACAAACATGCCTAATGCACCCAGGCAAACACAAACACAGACATCCACAGACCGACTAAGGCATATAGACCTAAATAGACACACCCAGTATGCACAGAGACATGCACACCCTGGGGTCTGTTGATTTTTCACTGTCAAAACTCCTATTTACTTTGTTCTATTAATAGTATTGCTGTGTTCATATGCCTTGTTTTGACTTATGAACTCAGATATATTCATTCATAAATGTAAATAAAGCTGAGAAATTCAGCTAATGGACAATTCCTCTAAGTCTCTTTGTTAAGGTCTAAAAAAGCGTAGTGAAATTGCAGCTTGGGGTTTACTGAAGACTGGGAGTTTTCCCATATTAAAATCCCAAGTCAGTACTTACCATTTGTTCCAGGCTGGAGCTTGCATAAAATCTCATCCCATAAAATCTCATCCTAGTGTGTTATTTAAAAATTAATTTTTATAAGTCATTAGTCCAGTGCCTTTAACTACAAAATTAAAATGATTAACATCTTGCCCTGTTTTAAACAAAATAGCTAAAATACACATAAAAGAACTATTCTCTCTCTGTTTTCTTTTTAGTTTGCATATTTACAGTGCATGTACGCAATACAAAACACATACATTACATTATGCATTAATTTTAAAACACTGTATGTAAACTCCTATTGCTGCAATAAACCATATGAATAGAAGGAGCAAATGTTCTTTTCTAACAGTAGTCTGTGGATTAAATCTCCCAAACTAGGTGATCCCAAGCTTGTATCACTTGACAGAACTGAGATTTGGGGCCATTACAGGAGGTGTAAATATCTCTGCTGTCGAAATAATTTATAAATTATTATGTCAATGGTCTAGAGGCTGTTGGAGTCTCTTTTGCTGAATATATTTTATAATGCAGCTAAACACACAAATTGGAAAAATCTCCTTCAATGAAATTAATATATAACAAGGGCTGTGAATGATCTCACTTATACTAGTTTTACACCAGTGTAACACCGCTCTCCTCACCCCTAGATTGACACCAGCATAATGTAAGCAAGAAGCCCAAGGAGATTTTTTTCCCCTGAACACATGCAGGCAACTTCCATTGTCCACAGCTGGCACTACACAGGTATATCAAGGGAGAATCAAACCCTAAAGACTGTTGTTAAGCCTATGAACCAAGGACATTGTTAAGCCTGAAGCAAGGACATTCATATCTAATGCTATAATTCTATTCAATTTGGTGCTGAGCATGATATAAGAAATTGAATAGAAGAAAACAGAGCTTGGACTAGGTGTTACAATCCACAGGAATTTGGTAACATCAGACACTAGTTTCGGTCAGCCACTTGCAATATGTAGTTATAATAGGGGTGGAGGAAAGTCTTCACTTTTAATTTCTTTTTGTGTCCTGAAGTACTTCTGGATCAAATTCTGCCCTCGGGTCACTGGCAGAAATCTGGGGTAACTCGATAGATGTCACCCTGTGAGTGGCTGGGGAATAACAATTACAAATTTCCTCCTGTGCCTGAGGGAGCTGCGGTGGCAGAGGGGGACTGGTCTGATGGCAGTGCTACCACAACCTACCGAAAGGGGTTCGGCAAGGGAGGCACGTTTAAAAGCAAATCAGTGCAGGGTGCCACTGGGGTACATCTACACAGCAATAAAAAACCTGTGGCACCAAGTCTCAGTGCCAGAGTCAATTGATTCAGTCTCCCGGGGCTTTGTCTGTGGGGTTAAAAATTGAAATGAAAGCTTTCGGGCTTGGGTAGAGGCCCAGACTCTGGGACCCTCCACCCCACAGAGTCCCAGATCTCAGGGTCCAGCTGGAGCCCAAACCTCTACACAGCAATTTTTCAGGCCAACAGCCCGAGACTGAGTCAGCTGACCTGGGCCAGCCACGGGTTTTTTATCCCCATATAGTGTAACCTGCCGCCCACCCTGCCTCACCGGGTTTCAGAGCCTGAGCTCCAGCCTGAGCCCAAATGTCTACAATGCAACTGTTAGCCCAGCAGCCCAAGGCTTGCAAGCCCAACGCAGCTGACCCAGAACAGCCATGGCAGTGTCAATATACCCTAGAAAGAAGTCCAGAAATGGAGGCTACTTTGGAGATGCACCAAGTAAGCTCTGGAGCTGTCCCAACTACCTCTCCAGAAGACTCCACACACTTTGTGAGCTGTGATGGCCAGCCCTGATCCCCTCAGCTGAGTGAAGGCTGGTGGTGGCTTGTAAACTGTGCCCCACTTCTAGTAGACTTCCTATCACTAGAGGACAACATCCTGGGATCTACTAATAACAGTTGGTGGAATCCACTGAGTCAACATGCACAATGGAATCTGGCCCATCTGGCACCCCAATAATAGTAAAAAAATCACCCTCATTATGGAAATTATGGTGTAGCCCTAGCAAGGCTGCTAAAGGCTGCAGCTACAGCCTTACTAGTCAGAGGTGGCCTGGGTCTGCCTATCCAATTCAGAAAATGTCTGTTTCTGACCCATTTAGTCTGTTTTAGGCTTGACTAACAATTCTGCAATTCCTCAGTGACACCCCAAGTCTAGAAGGGAACAGACAACTGACAAAACCCATTACCCTTGACTGATTAATTATGTCTACAAGCATACCAAATGCTTTCAACTTTTGCCACAATTTTATTAAATAAGTATGGCGGTCTGAAAAAATCTGCAGCCATCTTTAATAATGGTATTTGGTGCTCAGATATGACAGGTATGGAAGACAGACAGATTTATTCCCAGTGTTAGTGCTATTGTACTACTAACCAAACAATGCTGCATATTAAAACTAAAATAACTACATTAAAGTCCATGAATCCTGCTGTTTTATTGGTTTTTTGAAGATTGGTAGCAAAAGGCACAGAGCCCTTAATCATTAAAAAAGTTTGTGAATACAGTTTATTCAGTTGCTTGTGTTGGAAAGGTCACAGTTACAGAGATCATCAGGGTAGTCTCTGAATTCCTTTTAAGTGAGGCTGAGTTGGTTAGCACACAAAAGAATGGCTGTTCAATGCCACTAAAACCAAATTCGCACAGGACATGTTTCTCTTACAAGGAGATTAAGAAACTAAAGAAACCCAGGCACTGTAATTCAAATACTTGGTAAACAAGGTTGGCAGTCAAAAACCTGTAAGGACTAAATATATACCTGATTGTTAGAAAGAAATTACATACACATATAAATGTAAATATATGAATGTGCGTGTCTGTATGTTATAGGGAGAAAGTTTACTAAGTTTCTTCATGGAACATGAGATTTGGAAACAAGTAGGATGCACAAAGTAACATGTTTTTTGCAAACTTCTGAAGTAAACAAGAGATTGTTTTAGTTTATTAAACACACACAACTTTTAGACATCCATGGAATAAAATTAGTAATTTGTTAAAGCAAACACGATTTTCTGCTGACTACTGCTAACCACTCTTAAATTTCTGCTTTTAAAAATCCTTTTTCTTGTGAATTGTGTTACTTTGATGCAGTACATGTCTTTTCCTTTTCCACAATCTAAAATATATTGATCTGTTTTTGTTTACTTGGTTTTTGGTTTTGGTTTGTTTCTTTTGATTATTTTATTCTCAGAATTGTTGGGTCCTCCCCTCCCCAATAAACTAAAAAAAGTCATCTCTCAGCATTAAAAACATTAAAAACGCAAGCAAAAATAATCCTTAAACGCATAAAGCATTGACCTCATGCTACTATGAAAACACAATTAGTCCTTCTTCAGTGTTGTGCTGTGACATTTACAGCTGGCAATGTAAACACTAGCTCTCCTAAAGACCAGCTTTGTGAAAGTCAGGGCTGTTTTTTGACAGGAGACAGCGCCACATACTGGTTATGTGAAGTGAGATCTGCAAGTGACTAATAGAATGTTATATTGTACAGAATTAATCTGATTTTATGAGTCACTTTTCATCAATTTTAAATAAACCTGAATGCCTCTTAAATAATTATCTGTTACTATCTAGTAATACCAACATTAAAAACCATGCCCAGTTGGGCAAATAAAGATGATATTGTTTACTTTAACAGTATTTGCTGTTTAAATATGGGGTACCAGAATTCACTGATTTGATTTATTATATTAAAAGGCCCTGTTCCTGCAGTCTATACTCAAGCATAATTCCCATTAGCTTCAATGATGTTGCAAACAGAAGATTATGAAGGTCAAATAAACAAAACACACATAGAAGTTCTTAAAACAGCCCATTTACAACCATATTTCCCATATAATAAAAAACAGAGAGAAAGCAAAATAGAAAATATAACACATATAGTCAATATCATCTCCAAACCAAATGTGTGCCATAGTTTTCTCTATAGTTGTCAAAAGATCTTTCTCAGATAAAAAAATATTTATTTAATGTAATAACACAACTATCTATTTAATCACCTTTTCAAAAGTGGCAATCTGCTTATAATTGTTCATAAGGAACTGATAATGAGTCAGACCTTTTTTTTCCCTTTTCCTTTACCCCTTTTACCTCCAAATAGTTGTTTGGAGTCCATCTGTCCTGAATCCCATTAACCAAATATTTCCTTTACTGGGATGTCAGCATATTCATGTGGCATTTATGGTACATTAAAAACACAACAGCAAGAGGTCCAATAATTTAAAGTCAATGGTAAACTAGGCAGGTTTGTGTTTTGAAGAGTTAGGAAGAGAAAATCCCAGGCCACCAAAAAGGATAGAACTGTTTAAAAATACACTGCAGGACAGAGCAAGATGAAAATTTATTTGGGAAATATTTGTGAGTTTTGTAAGAGGCCTCACTTATCTGGGATATTGTCTTTCTTCTGTTCCTGATTGTGATTTCCTACTAGCACCAATGGTGCCAAAGGCAAAAAAAAAAAGAAAAAAAGAAAAAAAGAAAAAAAAAGTAAACAAAAAAGCAATAGATGTTGGTCCTTAATTTACAATCTGAGTTCTGGGTAGAAAGTTGTGTCTATTTGGAGTTTATCATTCCCCAAGGGAAGTTCAAAGCAGTTACAATGGAAAATGAAGTCACTTGGAAGGACAGGTCTATGAAATCAATTCTTTTTGCAATTCAAACTATGGGGTGCACAACCGAAGTTAAATTTCATAATGCAGAATCTTGACTGGACAAAATGGAAGGCATCATGAATTTATGACAACAAATTATGCAAGCTATAGGTCAGACTGTCCCTGCCCTAGTAAATGTGGCAGGGAGGATAGCGTCAGAAGCCATGCCTCTACTTTGCACATTCCACCCATGGACCAACCACAATCATAGTTCCTACACTACTGGTATCACGGAAATTCATGTTCTTCAAAGGTAGCCAAAAGCAGGGACATAGCACTCCGCTTGCATATGCAAGACTGGTGGAGGCAAAATCCCTCCTGGAGTTCCTTTTGAAGTTGTGTGGCTCGATGCCAAAAGCTAACCCTATGTCTAATAAATGTGATACTTTCTAAGCTTAGCTTTTGGGCAGAAGACAAGACAAGACATGACGGAGGACATGATAACAGTCTTCAAGAACATAAAAAGTTATTATAAAGAGAACATAGGTAAATTGTTCTCCTAAACCACTTGTCACGCTGTCTGGAGTGGCTCATGAGCATGAGTGCCTACCTCAGGGAAGACTGTCAAAGCAGGGCAGACACCCCAAACTGGTGGTGTGTTCTATAATTAGATTTCACCAACCCAGTAACAAATGTGAACTCCTGCATCACTGTAGCAGTCTTACCATGGAGTCACAGACAGTCCTCTTAGACTCCCCAGTCTATCTTGGTACCCGGGGAGCTGGACTTAGTGCTACATGGTCATTTGTACCAAAGATCACAAAGTATTCAGGTTATTTCCAGTCATGTACCTCAGACCAATTTGTATCTCAGATCTCGCACCAAAGATAATGCTTGTAGCCAATTCTGTAATAAACTAACTGAGGGTTTATTAACTAGGAAAAAGAAATGAGAGTTATTTACAGGATAAAGCAAACAAACATATACACACAAATGAGTTACCATCTATGGTTCCTAAAGATGACAGAGATGTAGTAATCTGTCAATTCAAAATGTCTTTCATGGCAGACCCAGGGTTAACCCCTGAGGAACTCTGCCTTAATTTAGTGTCTCTGTTCTCTGTTAATTTAGAATTAGAGTTCAAACAGCAAAGAGATGAAAAAATTTCTTGTGACCCTGTTTTATCTTTTACATTTAGCCTCCCGGTCCATGAGACAAACTCCCTGTCATATAGCATTTCCAAGGTGTGATAAGGCCATTCACAAATTCTTTGCATTGTTATGTTCCTTATATCCCGTTTAATCTTGATAGACCTCCTGAATGGGCAGGGGCAGATGAGTCCCATGCCTGGGGCCACAAGTTCAGAGAAAATCTTTTCAAAGTTATACAGCAAAACTTACATATTTCCTTATAGCATGGAATACAGACATTACAAGGGAGATTAACGCATGCAACACCTTACAAACATTTCATAGAATCTAAATATATTTTTATTAGACTACTACCTATTTTGAACAAAACTAACATACAGGTGAGCTGTTTGATTTCCAACTATGAGTTTGTCAGTTCTTAGCTAATGCCTATGACCTTGGCAAGAGCCGGCATTTCATTTACTAGCATCACACCATAGAAAACAGAGCAAGAGGTAATGGGTTTAAATTGCAGCAAGGGAGATTTATGTTAGACTTTAAGAAAAACTTCCTAAGTGAAGGGTAGTTAAGCACTGGAATAAATTGACTAGGGAAGTTGTGGAATCTCCATCACTGGAGATTTTTAAAAACAGATTAGACAAACACCTGTCAGGGATGGTCTGGATAATACTTAGTCCTGCCTAGGTGCAGGGGACTGGACTAGATGACCTCTTGAGGTCCCTTCCAATCCTACATTTCTATGATGCTGTGATAACTGCTGCACCCCAGGAGCAGCCCTGGGAAGGGGATCTCAGAGTCAAAGTTCCTTCCCTGTTGCCCCTATCTTGCTTCAGGGCAAGGGAGAATACTTCAGCCTTTGAATGAATGCAAGTTCCTGGGACTCTACTCTGTCCTTTATGTCGGGGGTGGAGTCAAGACTCCACTCACTCCACACCCCTCTCTGCCACTTGCTCATAGGTAGGGCATAGGTGAGAACAGGGGATGTCCTCCAAACCAGATCGTGACCCAAGATCCACGTTATTGCCCTTCTCGGTCAAGGAAGACAAGGGCACAGTCTGGTCCTTCATTATTTAGGGCCTGATTCTGCCACTCATGTTAATCTGCATCTGATCCTGCAAGCAGTCCCTTTGAAATCAATGGGAATATTTACGAAACAATAAGAGTGGCAGAATATCTTATTTGTTTTAAGTTATAAAATGTGTCTATCCCATTTGTTGTGTGGGGGGGTGTTATTTACAAATACATTTATACAAAATTGCATTCCAAAAATATCTATTTAGACTGAATCTCTTAACGAGCCATTCTGCTCGGAAAAGTGACTAAAAATGGTATTTTGAGCTTACTTGTTACTTTGTCTCTTAGGGCTAGATTGTGACCTTAGTCACAGCCTTAAGAAAGGGATGCTGCATAACTTGCACTCCCCTAGGATTTCTCCCAGGAGATACTGTGACTAAGAGACACTCTTCTGAGTCTAAATTTCCCTCCTGCTTGCCCCTTGCTTTGGAGAGGCTCATAGATTCATAGATTTTAAAACCAAAAGGAACCATTATCATCATGTACTCTGATCTCCTGCATAACACAGGCCATAGAATCTCACCCAGTAATTCCTGCATCAAGCCCCTATCATCTGGCTGATCTCGAGCATAGTCTATAGAGCCCTTATCACTGGGCTATCAAGTCAATTTCACTCTCTCTCTCTCTCCCCCAATAACTATTTAAGCACTTAATACAAAATGGAACAGCTTTAACAGGAAAGACTGACAACACAACCCCAAAATGCACTCCTGTAGCCCAATAGTGAGAGCATTCAGGTGAGAAACCTGGGTTCAAGGCCTTGCTCTGAATCAGACAGAGGAGAGATTTAAACTGCTGCATCCCACATTCTCACTGAGTGCTCTAACCACTGAGTTATTGGTTTTAAGGGGGTTACCTCCACCACCTCCTCTGACTGTGTTTTGTATGAGGCCCAGTCTGACAGTGGTCTAAGATCATGCATGCTGGACTGGATCCTGCAGCTGAAATAGGTGGGGAATACTAGTTTATTAATCCTGTTGGGGTTTAGGAGTGAAATAGGTGCTGAGCTTCTTTGTGCTGTCAGGTCTCAGGAAGCTTTGTGAGCACCCACCTGCAGAAATGTAGGTGCCTAGGGGACTTTGCTAATGGAAATTCACCACATATAGAATTAGGCAGTAGCTAAACCAGTGGTGGGCAACCTGTGGCCCGGGGGTCACACGCGGCCCGTCAGGGTAATCCGCTGGCAGTCCTCCAGACAGTTTGTGTACATTTGCACGGCAACCCGCAGCTCCCAGTGGCCACGGTTCACCATTCGTGGCCAATGGGAGCTATGGGAAGCGGTGTAGGCCACAGGGACGTGCTGGCCGCCACTTTCTGCAGCTCCCATTGGCCGGGAATGGTGAATTGCAGCCACTGGGAACTGCAGGCTGCCATGCAAATGTAAACCGACTGTCTGGGGGCCCACCAGTGGATTACCCTGACGGGCTGTGTGCAGCCCGTGGGCTTCAGGTTGCCCACCACTGCGCTAAATGGTGGTTTCATGAATGCCAGTGGTCCTAAATGTTGGACTTAAGTACCTAAAGTGATGGTTAGGTTCTTAAGTCCCCCTTGTGAATCTGTCCCCTCTTAATTTTCTCTTCAATAAATTAAATAGACTGAGCTGCCTATGTGTTTTGCTGTCAGCATGTTTTCCAAACCTGAGAACATTCATATAGCTTTCACCATTTTTTGGAGTATGGTCATCAGAACTGGACACAGTATTCTAGCAATGGTCTCACTAATGATGTAAACAGAGGAAATACCAACTCCCTACTCCTGCTCAATGTCCTTTGCTTGGACCTTCAAGAATTGCATTAGCCCTCACAGGATCACACTGGCAGTTTATGTTCAGTTGGTAACCCCCAGACCCCAAAGGCTTTTACAGAGTCACTGCTTTCCAGGATATGCTCTCCAAGACCTACTTTCTTTGTTCCTAAATGTACAATGTAGCATATGGCTGTATTAAAATGTGTGCTGCTTAAGTGAGCCCATATTATGAAATGATTCAGATTTCTCTGTATAACTGACCTGTTCTTATGATTGTTTACCACTCTACCAATATTTGTGTCTTCTGCAAGATTTATCAGCGATGATTTTCTTTCAGATCATTGATAAATAAATCATTGAATAGCATCGGGCCAACAACAGATTCCTGGGGGACCATACGAGGAACAGCCCTGTGGATGATGATTCTCCATTTATAATTATTTTACATCTATGAGTTACCCAGTTTTTAATTCATTTAATATGTGCTACTGTGATTCTGTTGAAAGTAATTTTTTAAATCAAAATGTTATATGGCACTAAGTCAAATATCCAACAGAAGCTTAAGTCTCTTATATCAACATAGTTATCTTTCTCAACCAGACTTGTAATCTCATCAAAAGATTAGATCAGGCTTGTTGGACAAGACCTCTTCTCCATAAAACCACTTTTGACTGGTATTAATTATGCTACCATCCTTTAATTCTTTACTGATTGTATCTTGTATCAGCCTCTCCATAATTTTGCCTGGGATCAAGTAGAACAGATTGTAGTAATTGTTGTTAAAAATAACAATAATACTCTTAGAGAATCCAGACAAGGAGTGGTCTCCATTGTGCTAGGCACTGCACAAAGACATATTAAGAGACGGTCTAAATAGAAAAGTCAGCCAAAGGGAGAGAGAGGTGAAGTGACTAGTTCAAGATCATGCAGCGGCTCAGGGAAAGAGGGAGAAATAGAACCCAAGTCTACTGAATCCCTGTCCGGTGCAAAATTTCTTCTAATTTTCTTCACTATTTTCGGACCAGTTCTCCCAATTATGTGAAGTACTCAGCTCCTGATGAAAAGTACTGAGTGTCCTTAGTTCCTACTGAAGTCAATGAAAGTTGAGGGTAACTGACATCAATGTACTCAGTAGCTCATAGGCTTGGGCCATAAGTGCTTGGAGCTAGGAGTGCTGGGGGTGCTACTGCACCCCCAGGCTTGAAGTGGTAATAACCCATATACATGGTGTACGCCTTCAACACCCTCAGTATAAAAATTGTTGTGGCACCACTGGCCTAGGCCCACAATACACAAAAGGTCTCACACCAAATTTGAAGTTTATTGAGGAATAATATAACAGTGTTTCATAATTCACTTAAAAAACCCAATAAATGAATCTTAACATCGAGCAGAATGTTTCAAAATACACTAATATGCCAATGAGAGTCTAATATGTGTGTGTGTGTGAGTGTGTGTAGGCACCATAACAGTGAAATTCACTTCTGTTGAGAGGACCATCACAAGGTCTACACTTTAGCCCCCATTATGCCCAATGTGAATTTAAAAAGAAACCAAAATGGTCTCAAGACCATCTATTGCAGTTTTTTGTCACCATTTGTTACCACTGTGGGGTTTGAATGTGGGCATTGGATGAGAGAAACTAGTGCCACATTTGTAATAATTCTGCTTTGTTAGTCTTAAATTTAAGATCCAGCCTCTTACATGATAAAAGTAAATTAACCTGGACCCAAATCAACGTGAAATTTTAACACGAAGTAAATTTTAAGACTTATTAGCAGTACATTTAGAAATGAGGATGTTCAGAATGATCAAAGTCCTATAATACCATGAAATGTTCATTATGAATATATCAGTATTATATCTATATATTCATAATATTCTTATTGAATATCTCCATGCACATCATGTTCATTTTAAAAAAACCAAGCCTATTTTATACTGCCTTCTGCCACTAAGGATAAAGACATAGTGTATGAAACCATTGTGAGGCTTCCCTTGAATTAAGTTGAAATATTTTGATACACCCTTGAGAGGTTGTTGTTTGTACAGTGTGTCCTTCAACGTCAAATAAAACAGAACATGCTCGAATGAAAAATGACAATTAAGGAGAAGCAAAACCTGAAATTTTGTTTTTATGGATTTTTCTGCTGTCATACTAAAATGTACGTTGTAAATGTTAACATTTAAAATAGAGAATCATTCAGGTTTTTATTCATAGCTCTTTCTTCCTGGTTAATTAATTATGAAAATTCAGTTAAGGAATGATACTATGACATTTGCCTTTGTATATGATCCACTATTAATAATACTGAACATTTATTTTATATATATATATATAAACAGCTCATTTCAGTAACCTTGTTTTTCTTTTTCCCCACAATTGATTGGGCTAAGAATGTTCAGTCTATCACTGATTCTCTGTGTCACTCCGAAGACCAGAGATCAGGCACAACTGTACCATTTCCAGCAATGCCCAGACCACAGACTCATGTACCTAATTCAATATTAATCTTCAGGCATAGTACTTGACTGAAGTTTAACACAAATACAGATATCAGTATTTCATTATCTAATCTAATAAACAGAATTATAATTTAATATCTCAATTTCCCCTCTTCTTGGTAATTTCCTTGTCTCAATATCTTCCTGCCAACACCTTTTCCCCACTGTCTTCAGTCATACTTAACTGTAAGGGTAAGCAGGAACTTTTCTAGTTATCAGTGACCTGCAAGCATTCTGATTCTTTTGTGCCTCCCTAAATATAGTTTTCAAACAACATGATTTTCTCCTACTTTTAGCATCTGGTGATTTGTTGTTTGTACATTTCTTCAGCAATCTCCGATATTGCAGACCCTCTATCCATTTTATTTCCATATTCAGACCATTTGTATTTATCTTAACTCAGATTGGA
Organism: Chelonia mydas; assembly: GCF_015237465.2. Classification (NCBI taxonomy): domain Eukaryota; kingdom Metazoa; phylum Chordata; order Testudines; family Cheloniidae; genus Chelonia; species Chelonia mydas. Next base: position 129,067,754 of record NC_057849.1, read on the forward strand.
ATATTTGAGTCCCAGTTATTCCACATTACCTACACTTCTATCAAATGGTATAGTTCACGAGATATCCTTATACGAGGCCACAGTTTCTGAGACAGGTGCCTCCATAACCAAATAGTTTGTTCAAATGTTTGTATTTGTAGGCATTATTGGCTTATTAGTATTATTATTATTCTCTGTGCCTTCTTGTCTATGCCACTGTGTCATGGGACTGGCCAAAGCAGAATGTCCCCTCTTATCACAGCTTCCGTGCTGCCGCTTGTTGAAGAAATAATGCTCTGATTAATAAAATAGAATAGAAGCATAGAGCTATGTGATTTGCTGATGTAATCTCTTAGGGTTCCAAGTCAGTAAGATTCCTAAGTGAGTGGACAAAGATAAATGAATCCATCACCACGTGGACCACCTCTAGTGCCTGAGGTTATATGCAATAAACTCTGTTTTTCTCCCGATTCCCTTCCATGCTTATGTTGAACTGAGGGTCTTGAACAACCGTTGCCCTGGACTCCTGAGAAAAGCCTTTAACTTAGACCAAGTGCTCAGATAATACAAGACAATTTTCTTTTTAAGTTTTTAGTTCCTCAGAAATATACATTCAATTGTGTACCTAAATTTGTGTGCACAGTTGTCATCAGTTTGTATGTAAATCAGACAATTGTGCACCCAAGTTGTTAAGAACTAGATACTCAGCCCCATTAAGACTGTTTTGGGGCATATCTGGGGGCAGGGGTGAGTGACTGGAGTGCCCATGGATTTTAGCAAACCCCAGCCTGAGAAATGGCCCTTGGAGGCTGTTGGCATTTGATACAATTTAGGGGCAACCCTGAGGCTGCTGTAAATTATTCTGGGGATTGGGCTGGCACTACACCGCTGTCTAATATTGAATGGTGCTTTTGGACCCCCTCTTCCCAGCTGCCCCCAGTACTAACAAGGTACAACTGAGACCCTGGTCCTAAATACACACACACACACACACACACAAATATTTCAGTGTTTGTTATTGTAAGGGCAAAAGTCTATATTCCCCATCATGGTCTTCACTGGGAATACTCATTTTCCTAAACAGCTTCAAATTACTTGCATAACTCTCTTGTCTATTAGCTGTTCAGCAATAATATGAGTTGCTAGAGAATCACTGAAAGTAAAAGAGATACATTTGTTTTTAAGTGTTTCCCAAGTCATGTCTTTGAACCATATACATTGAACCCCTACTGAAATCCTAATGATAACTTAGAAATCCTAATGATTTCAGTGGCAGTAATGTGCAAAATCAATGGCAGGATGTGGCCTTTTAATTTAAGATAGTATTTTATGATGATTATAATTAAAAATAATGAAAAAATTTCTCTATTGCTCTCTAAGGTGTAATACACCAAAAGCCTCTACAAATCTACAGTGAGATAAAGTTAATGGTTTTCTTTTCCATTTGCCAGTTCTTCAAATCAATGCAGCACCCATCTCAGGATAGAGTGTATTTTGGACTACACATCAAAACTAAAAGCAACATTTATGCTCTAATACTTTGTACCACTGAGTATGTAAATCTTCAGTGGTTGTACTCTGATAGATAACTTCAGGCTAAACTTTCAAGATCTCCTCTAATCCTTAGTTAAAAGATACCTTGCTCTTAGCCTTTAAAAGCCCCAGTGATTCTTTGACTGAAATGCTATTAATTTTTAAAAGGCTATCATTCTCAAAGGATTGTTTCTCTAATGGATTTAGTCACCTTGTTTCTTTGTTTCCCTTTTGATCACCACCAGCAAGCTAAGCTAACAGACTGTTCAGGCTCTTAAAAGAAAAGTTGGTGACTTTGATGAAGCAAGGTCATTTCTAATGAGCGAATACATTGTGACAGTGTGCTGCATGAAGTTTGAAATACTTCCTCACACAAAGAATCATCTCACCAGTCAACTAATAGCAGCCTAAAGACTCTTTTCTCATGGTTGTACCAAACTTGCACACTGAAAATAACAGTGGAGCCACAATGATGCAGGTGGCAGGATAGACTAGCACCCAACCATATACCTGGGGTGTCTAACAGGATTGTGCATATGGCAGCTAACCTTATGGCAGCTAATGATGATCCTGCTACACTGCTCTTATTAGTGCACTGGCTCAATGAAAACCAGCACGCATATGTCTCTCTGAGCTGGAAATTACAGCTCCAGCTCCAGGGTAGACATACTGAAAAGGTTTAGTTAAAAGGAATCAAATCTAGAGAGTTTATTCCTTAGCTTGCTCAATCAGGGCATGTTGTCACCTAACCTATCTATGCATCAGTTTTCCCATTTCTGAAATGTGCTTTGAGGTCTATGGATGAAAAGTTGTATACAAGTGCTAAGTAATGTTATTATTCTTGCTGCAAGAGAAGGATGTCAAGTCTCGAGTTCCAGCCTATTATTACGTATTTAATTGTTAAGTAAAGAGGAGTGCAATGGGAATGCTCTAAGTTCAAACCTGGGCTCTGTCAGCCTTAGGCCATGTCTACACTACAAACTTTGGTTGATGCAAATTATGTCGGCATAAAGCCACCATTAGTTAGCATACTGCTTGTGCACATGCATAGTCGGCTCTTTGCGTTGGCGCTGCACGTACTCACCAGGAGTGCTTGGGTCAATGCACAGTGCGGTGCACCATAGGTAGGTATCCCAGTCCACAATCTGTCACCATCCAGCGTACTGTCTTTTGGGAAGTTTTGGCAATAAATGGTGGGACCAAAACAACTTGCACAGGGGTGACTGCGTGCAAGGGGTCAACTTCCCAGTGTTCAACTGTCTCCATCTCACAATGTCATCTATATCCCATAATTTTTGCACCTTTTTAAAAAAATCCCACAAAGCTGAATGGACCTCCTCAGTATCCACCGTATCTGACAGAAGCTCTGCCCTATTGTCATAAGCATTGCAAGCACAGGAAGCACAATTCTCCAGCCACAAGAATAACCGAATCAGCAGGGAACATGACAATTTCTTGGAGGACAGATTGCTGTGGTGCATAGAGTGAACCAATTCAAGGTTGTTGGTGCTGTTCATGGAGCAGCTACAGAGAGTGTAGTGCAGCTTCCGGGCCGGAGAAACGAGCCCTGCCTGGTGGGATTGCATCATAATGCTGGTTTGGGATGATGAGCAGTAGCTGCAGAACTTTCAGACGCACAAGGCCACATCCTTGGATCTCCGTACCAGGCTTAACCCAGACTTCCCACTTACAGATGCCAGAATAAGAGCTGCTTTGACAGTGGAGAAGTAAGAGGCAATCACACTGTGGAAACTGGCAACGTCAGATTGCTACCAGTCAGTGGGAAATCATTCTGGAGTTGGAAAATCCACTGTGTCATGCAAGTGTGTAGAGCAATTAATTGCCACCTGCTATGCAGGACTATGACCTTCAGCAATGTGCAGGATATACTGGATGGATTCGCAGAAATTGGGTTCCTGAACTGTGGTGAAGCAATAGAATGCACACGTATCCCTATTTTGGCACCAGACCACCTTGTCACAGAGTACATCAGCAGAAAGGGATATTTTGTATGGTTATGCAAGCACTGGTGCATCATCTGGGCCACTTCACTGACGCATAAACAAACTGCTCTGCATGGGGCCCCATGCCTAGGGGAATGCAAAGCCGATCACAATGTTACCTCTCTTTGTTGTACCACTATCCAGTGCTGGGTTTACAATGGCTCCTCTCAGCCCCCTGGCCAGATCCCAGTGCACCTCCGGCTCCAGGCAGTCTCTGCTTCCCACCACCTGTGGGGACCCACCTGTCTCCCCGGAACTGAGCCGCCTGGGACTGGTGCAGAAGCCTGGTCAGTCTCATCCAAGGGTGTGTGTGGCGGGGGGACAGTGTGAGGGGCTTGGCTGGCCCCTCCAGGCAAGTGCATCTTGTGGGAGTCTGGCCAGGGCAGGCCAGGGCAGGCGCTCGCCTGGCTGATTGCGCCACTCCTGAGTGGCCAGAGTGATTCCTGGCCCTGGGACCAGCCTTGGCTGCTCTGCTGGCTCAGCCCGGTAGACACAGTCACCTCCCAGCAGGGCCGGTGAGTGCAGCTGGGAGGCAGGGCTTGGAGGAGTGGGTCTCGGGGGAGTCTGTGGGGAGGGGGGGTGCTGGGCTGTGAAGGGGTGGGGAGGATCTATGTGTGTGTTGGGGCACTAGGGACTGGGGGTTCTGTAGGGGGTGCTGGGCAGTTGTGATGGGGCTGTGGGCAGGGGTGGTGTTGTGCAGGGTGCTGTGCATTTGTGGGTGGGTCTGGGCAGGGTGCTGGGCATAGTGGGTCTGGGGGGAGGCTCTGGCCAAAGGGAGTCTGTGGGTGTTGGGTGTGGGGGGCTGTGTGCATGGAATGGGCCCATCCCCTAGGGGATGCTGGCAGCACAGGGCTGGGCAGGCCACTGTGCGTCTGGCAACTGCCGTTTTGTAAATAGTGCCCTTGCAGGGGGCGGAGCTGGGCTGCCCCTGCCATGCCATGCCCTATTGCCTCTGGCTGGCCCCTCGCTCCAGGGACTGACCTCCCTGCACCATGCTCCATTGCCTTCATGGAGGCCCACAAATATGTTTGCCGCCAGGCCCACAAAAAGTTAATCCAGCTCTGCCACTATCTCTTCTAGTAGGAGTAAATTTTTAATACGAAGTTGATAGCTGCGTCCTGTTAAGTTGGGGGTGCCATCACTGTAATGGGAAATACATTTGCACACTTAGCCGAGGATCCTTCCCTTGCATCAGGCTTGTCTGTGCTCAACTGCTGGGACTGACTGGACTGCGGAGGAGTCTCAAACTGGTCATGACTAGTGGCATGACTGGACCCCATCCTTCTCCTCTTTCTCCTCCTCCTCCTTGCTGTTCAGGCCAGGGGCCCATGGCTTGGGATCCTCAGATGTATCCCTGGTGATCTGTGAGGTGAGGGTGGTGTGTTCCCAAAGTATGGCACACAGCTCTTTGTACAAGCAGCAGACCTGTGGCACCGGATTGACTGTTGGCCTCCCTGGGCTTCTGGTATGTCTGCCACACCTCCTTAGCTTTCACGTGGCACTGCTGCTGGTCCCTGTCATATCCCTTCTCCTGCATCCCCCACGCTATCTGCTCATAGCTGTTGACATTTCTACAGCTGGTCCATAGCTATGCTTGCACAGCCTCTTCTCCCCACACAACCAGGAGATACAACATCTCCAGTCTACTCCCGGCCGGAGTGCATCTGGAACATGTAGCTGGCATGATCAGCTGGGCAGTTGTGCCCAACACTGGAGAGCTGCTAGGTGTGTTCCCCTAGCTCGACAATCAGGAAAAGGCATTTCAAAAATTCACAGGGCTTTAAAGGGATGGGGGCCCTTCTGGTATACATAACCCATGGGCAGTGGAGTTCACAACTGAGACCAGAGCGGTCAGTGTTTTTGTCATTGTGGAACAGCTGCTGGAGGACTGTTAGGATCAACCTAAGTGATGCAGTGTTTACACTCACATTGCTTTGAGCTCAGTACATTGATCATGGCTCAATGCTTCTGAGGGAGGTGGTGTTACTATGTCGGCAGAACGGGGTACTTTTACATCGGTGGGTGACAAATTTAAATGAAAACACATGCACTACTAGGTCGACACAAGGCAACTGATGTTGACCTAACTGTGTGCTGTAGACCAAGCCTTACAGTCCCCATCAAAAGTAGCTACCACTGGTATGTATGGAGCAAGAGGCAATCTCTCAGATAGCTGAGTCTGGGTTTGGACAGACAACCAGTGTTAGCATGCAAAATATTGGAATAAGATTTTCATATCTTTCTGCCCCACCAAGCAGTGAGTGTGCAACCAATTGTCATTTCCATGTCATCTTCAAGGTAAGCCCAAGAGAGCTTTGCAATAACCAAGTCTTGATGTGACAAAGGCATGTATTCCTGTGGTTGGGTCTGCATTTGAGAGGTATGACAGAAGCCTCCTAGAATAAAGCATTTCTGCCAATGTTCTTCTATTTGGATGTGTTTGAGCAGTGATGAGCCAAAAAGGATCCTGCACCACCTCGACCACTGGAGGGAAGGCACTCTCCAGTGAATGAGGCAGGGATCTTGTGGAAAAACACACAAGGGGCAGGATTAAAGTTTCCTGGGCAACTTTAATTCTGACATTTCCTAACTTTAGAGTACTTGAATATATCATCTTTTAAAGCAGGGTTTTTTAATGTAATATGCACACACAAAAATAACCACAGCCAACAGTTGTCTTGTACCTTTCACAACCACATTTTGATTAATGTTACGAAGCACAGCTGTTGCATGAAGTACGTGGCAATAAATGGGACAGATGTGGATTTGTTTACTAACATAATAATTCCTCCAGGAAAAGACTTGCTTTAATATTATGAGGAAATCAATTCTCTGTCCATGACTTATATGTGGGCATTTTTTCTCTGAAAGGACAATAATTCCATGAGTCCCAGCTGGACAGTTAGAACATTTGGAGTATTCTATCACAGTAATGACCTGGATACATGCTTTTTCCCAAAAAACGTTCGAAAAATAAATTTTCAGAAATGAGCACTGTGGTCTTTTATAAATCATTTTGATATGGTTATACTGAGCTCACACCAGACAATTAAATATAATAGTATATACTCACACCTGTGCAGTACAGAGCAGTGCATACTAAACAAATCCAGGAGATCTGAGTACAGTAAAAGTTCAGCTGTTCTGAAGGAAAGATGGAAGCTTTTGAGGAATTCATTTGAAAACTCAGTGCTCTGTGCAGTTTAAGCTTCATTTATTTTTTAATACCATTTATTAGGTCAATACATTGCGCAATAATACATTTTAGCAGTCGGATTCCCATTTGTAAAATATTTAATGGCAACTCTTTTTGCTTGGTGAAGATTTATTATATGATTAATAAATGCAGCTAAGCACTTTGGCATATTATATTTTGCAGCAGTAGTTCGTGTACAAGGAGTATGCTCTTTTACATTTACAGGGTAACCCTGTACATAGCAGTAAACCAACGTGCCACTTCAGCACATGATTTTCAATTCTATTAACGCTGTGTTTATAAAGCTGGCTGTTGTTCTGGAGTTGAAAAAAAATGCCAGGACCATATATTAGAAATTCAATGAAAATATTCCTTCCAGGGTGTAATCATTCTCATAGGCACATAAATTTATGAACAGCATATTTAGGTCCTGGTCCTGCAACCATTTAGACCTTTGTTTATCCACAGTGAGTAATGCCATTTCCTTCAGTGAAGCTACTCGTGTCTCTAGCTTAACATCCACTTAAGCTTTTGAAGGATCGGAAACTTAGTAAAGGGGGAAAAACACAAAGCGCCAACAAAAGAGGGGAATTTTCAGCTGAACATGTAATTTTTTTTTATCATCATAGCGCCTTGGCGCTCCAGTCATGAACCCAGACCCCATTGTGTTGGGTGCTGTATAAATACAGAACAAAGACAGTTCCCGCCCTTAAGAGTTTACAATGAATTTTTTGCACCTCTTCAGCATCCAGGAAGGCCCAGCAGAAAGAATTAAACCCAGCATTTCCATTGATATCCATTGGCTTCTTGGTCAGACCCTAACAGTCTGAAGGAGATCACAGATTTAATTGCACTGTTAAACAATAGAATGTCAATTGAAATTTATTAAATATTTTTGGATGTTTTTCTATATTTTCAAATATATTGATTTCAATTACAACACAGAATACAAAGTGTATAGTGTTCACTTTATATTATTCTCTTTGGAGATCTCTACTTTTACCTATTACTTCTACTCATATGGCACCTTGCACCTTCAAGACCTCTTTGGAGATCTCTACTTTTACCTATTACTTCTACTCATATGGCACCTTGTACCTTCAAGGTGCTGTACAAACACAACTCCTGACAAGAGCAGTCCCACAGAAGTCAGTGAGATTACTCATACACATGGGGTATTTGTGTGAGAACTGTTTGAAGGTACTGGCTCCAATTAAATTCCATAGCTGAGATTAAAACACTTCTGCCCTTGTCTTGAAAGCTCATGATAAACAATATGGTCATGAACCTACTGATTCTGAAATTATTACAAACCACCTGATCAAATAAACAAACAAATTAATAAAAAGAGTAAAACATTAAACTAAATAACTAGGCCTTACACTATGACATGAAGTTCAGATCCTAGTTCAAAGGTCAATAGGAGCAAGTTGATGTGACAAATACATGACTGGGTTGGGTCTGCATTCAAAAGGTAGGACTGAAGGCTTCTGATATAAAAGCATTTCTGTGAGAAAGTTCTTCTTTTAGTCTCAGGAAATACATCTCCAGGCATGCACCTCTCCACCCCATATCAATTATTAAAATTAGGACTGTCAATTAATCACAGTTAACTCACGTGATTAACTAAAAAAGTTATTTGTGATTAAAAAAATTAATCACAGATTTAATTTCACTGTTAAACAATAGAATGTCAATTGAAATGTATTAAATATTTTTGGATGTTTTTCTATATTTTCAAATATATTTACTTCAATTACAACACAGAATACAAAGTGTGCAGTGCTCACTTTATATTATTATTTTTATTACAAATATTTGCACTGTAAAAATGATAAAAGAAATTGTATTTTTCAATTCACCTCACACAAGTACTAAAGTGCGATCTTTTTATTGTGAAAGTTTAACTTACAAATGTAGATATTTTTTGTTACATAACTACACTCAAAAGCAAAACAATGTAAAACTTTGGAGCCTACAAGTCCACTCAGTCCTACCTTTTGTTTGGCCAACCACTAAGGGCTTGTCTACACTACGAAATTAGGTTGAATTTATTAAAGTTGACCTGTAGCCTCTGATTTTACAAAATCGGTGGTGTATGTCCCCACTATGCACATTCCGTCGATGGAGTGCATCCCCACTACCATGAGTAGCATGACTTACGGAGCGATGCACTGTGGTCAGCTATCCCACAGTTCCTGCTGCCTATTGGAATTCTGGGTTAGGCTCTCAAAGCCTGATGGGACAAAAACATTTTTGTGAGGTGTTTTGGGTACATATCATCAGCCTCCCATGATGCACTTGTCTCCTCCCTCCCTCCATCTCTCAAAGCAATGTCAAACAATCATTTTCGTGCCTAAGTCTGGATTATTCTTGCAAATGCCACAGCACAGCAAGCATGGACCCCACCCACAGACACCTCACACATCGTCCTGCAATATTTGCAGAGCCTAGCCAGGACCAGCTGCGCGGAAGAATGTGATGCCATGCAAATAGCTGGGCTGGAAGCCATGGAACGGAGAAATTTGCACATACTGGCAGTGGCAGCCGGACTTGTTGACACAGTGGAACGCCACTTCTGGGCCAGGGAAACAAGCACAAACTGGTGGGATCACATCGTGATGCAGGTATGGGATGAGGAACAGTGGCTGCATAACTTTTGAATCTGTAATGCCACTTTCATGGAACTTTGCTAATTTCTTTCCCCAGCCCTGAATCGCAGAAATACCAAAATGAGACCTGCTCTGACAGTTGAGAAGTGAGCGGTGATAGCCCTGTGGAAGCTTGCGATTCCAGATTGCTACCGGTCAGTCGGGAATCAGTTTGGAGTGCGTAAATCTACCGTGGGGGCTGCTGTGATCCAATTAGCCAGGGAAATCAATTCACTTTTGCTAAGAAGGGTAGTGACTCTAGGAAACGTGGAGGATATAGTGGATGGCTTTGCCGTGATGGGGTTCCCTAACTGTGGTGGGGTGATAGACGGAACACACATCCCTATCTTGGCACCAGATCACCTTGCCAAAGAGTACATAGACCGGAAGGGCTACTTTTCAATGGTGTTGAAGCACTAGTGGATCACAGGGGCCGTTTCACTGACATCAACGTGGGATGGTCGGGAAAGGTACATGACAAGCGCATCTTTAGGAACTCCAGTCTCTTCAGAAAGCCACAAGAAGGAACTTACTTCCCAGACCAGAAAATTACCTTTGGTGATGTTGAAATGCCAATAGTTACCCTTGGAGACCCAGCCTACCCCTTGGTCCCATGGCTCATGAAGCCGTACACAGGTAGCCTGCAGAGCAGTAAGGAGCAGTTAAACCATAGGCTGAGCAAGTGCAGAATGGTGGTAGAATGTGCCTTTGGATGTCTAAAAGGGCGCTGGCGCAGTTTACTCACTAGGTTGGACCTCAGCAAAAGCAATATTCCTATTGTTGTTGCTGCTTGCTGTGTTCTACATAATATCTGTGAAAGTAAGGGGGAAAAGTTTCTGGCGGGGTGTGGGGGTTGAGGCAGATTGTCTGGCTGCCAATTATGAGCAGCCAGACACTAGGGCAATAAGAAGAGCACTTCAAGGTGCACTGCATCTCCGAGAGGCTTTGAAAACCTGTTTCATGAATGATGCAACACTGATGTGACCGTTCTGTGTGTTGTTCCTTACCAACCTGCTCCCTTTTTCGCATGTACTGCTCTGTAAACTAGACCTCCACCAACCACAGTGTGCACAGTGAATAAAGAGTCTCTTGTCCTCAATTCATGCATTTTATTATGCTAACGAACATTGAACAGAGACAGCCATGGTCAGCTGTGGTGGTGAGCTCTCCACGCTGATCAAACAGCAAATGAAATTGAAAACTTCCCAGGGCTTTTCCTGTTTACTTGACTGAAGTGCAGTGGAGTTGAAAGTGCTGTCCAGAGCGGACACATTGGAGCACTCTGGGACACCTCCCAGAGGCCAAACAAGTTGAAATACACTGTGCATGTCTACACTACCCCTAATTCAACCTGGGACGGTTGAATCTAGTGCTACTCCTCTCTTTGAGGTGGAGTACGGACATTGATTTTAAAAGGCCTTTAGGTCAGCGGGAAGGGCTTGGTAGTGTAGACACACACATTATAAATTTGTCCTAATGCAGGGAATGTCAATCTAATGATGTAGTGTAGACCAGCCCTAAGACAAACAAGTTTGTTTACATTTACGGGAGATAATGCTGTTTGCTTCTTATTTACAATGTCACCTGAAAGTGAGAACAGGAGTTTGCATAGCACTTTTGTAGCTGGCATTGCAAGGTATTTAAGTGCCAGATATGCTAAATATTCCTATGCCCCTTCATACTTCGGCCACCATTCCAGAGGACATGCTTCCATGCTGATGATGCTAATGATGCTCGTTAAAATAATAATGCATTAATTAAATTTGTATTCTGTGTTGTAATTAAAATCAATATATTTGAAAATGTAGAAAACGTCCAAAAATATTTAAATAAATGGTATTCTATTAATGCTTAACAGCACGATTAATCATGTGATTAACTGTGATTAATTTTTTTAATTGCTTGATAGTCCTAATTAAAATATATATGGAAGATCCAAGCAAATTCAACTGATATAGAATATAATCATCCACTTGCTAAAACTAAAATTTGCTCTTTAAAGATGTGCTAGTGACCCAAAATAAGGCCTACAACAAAAGAACAGTAAAGGAGAAAAAGTAAAGATGGTCTGGAAAGGATTTTTTTATATAAATATATATAGCATGGAAAATATTAGGAATCTGAAAGCTGGTCTTCCCAGTTTCTTTCTTTCTTTGTAGGATGTTTATTATGAACTCCCCCACATTAGAGGAGTTGACTCTGTAACAAAGATATCCTTTTACCAAAGAGCTCATTAGTCATTAGAATTTAAAAGGTGATAACAAAAAAATAGAGTGAGTTAAACAACCAAATTCCATGTCCCTTTCCCTCTTCATTGCTCTGTTTTCGGTCTCTTGTGATGTCATAATTTCAGCAGGTCTCCCGACTTCACGGAGCTTTCCAGGGTAGACATGACCTGACTTCTTAATGTAAAAAAAAACAAACAGAAAAATACTTTAAAAACATAAAAACCTTCCAAGTTTTCTTTATAGAAGAACAACACCATTTTTAATCACTTGCAGGTCAATTTTAAAATTATAAATATTATTTTCATTAGCATGTATAAAGTGTAAATTTTCCTATAATCACATAATCAGGAGGCAACCTGTCAACTATTTACATTGTTGATAAAACCAGATTTGTGTAAGCTAGAGGTGAATTTGAGTCTGAAATAAACAAAATATGAATGTGGAACAGCTGTGAATTGTGATGCAAGAACCTTATATTGCAAAGCAAGGCACAGCTCAGTATTCTTAGTTACAATTTCTGTCAAAATATTCCTGTATCATAGAAAGAGTCTAAGGAAATGAAACACAGAAACAGTAAGGATTTTAGCTGCTTCATTCACTGAAATCTGTTTTTTATTCCATATTGATTTAATTGCATTACAACAGAGTGAAAACAAAATACTTATCCATGAGAAAATTTGACTGCATTTTAATGCAGATTAGTGATTATTTGTTTACAATTCCATATTTTCCTACTTTAAAAATGTTTACAGATTTCACTAGTTTGATTTCAACCTGTGCATGTGTGTTTGTGGAAAGTTTGCATTACATTCTATTTTAGGAATTGTGTATACTACATTTGTGGGGTAAGATTATTTTTCCTAGATAAAAAAACCTTATTTTGCAGTAAGTTTTTTGTTCCTGTATTCAATGGAGTCAGTTCCTTCCTGCCCAGATGTATAGCCTTGCATCTGAAAATAATTTCGGCTATGGCTACTGAGAAAATATGGAGGATTTAAATTCATTGTATCAGAAGAGAAACTCTGTATTATGTGTTGCAGAGTAATTCACATAATGGCCAAGGCAGCTGGGGCTCAATTTTAGACAGAGCTGAGAACTGACCCAGCCTGTGGTGAGGGCCAAATTTTTTCCCAGCAATGTTATACAACACAATATTGGAAACCTAACTCCTGTCCCCAGTCCCTTGCACTGGGCTCGGCTCTGGTGCAGTGGATGAATCAAGGCCCCCAACTCAGAGGCACTCAGCACCCCCTCAGATGACTGTGTGTGTTCACTGGTTAGGATTCTGTGGTACGAGCATAGTGTTGCTGCTGTTGATATGATTCCCTGACCACCATATGGTTACCATGTGTTTTTATTGCTATCAACATGGAGGAACAGTCAGCATTGGAACGGTCGGGAAATAGCTGGGGCATTTGCCCCTGTCAGAGTACACTTGCCACCAGTACACTCCATATGCTGAGGGCTCCTGTGATGGGTAGGGCTAACGAGCTGTCTAGGGCACACTGAGTAAAGAAGTACCACACAAGCGATATTTTCCTGATAGCTTTGGAACTGCTTGGCAGCCACTTTGAGTTGGCACAAAGGGGCTGATGAGCAGTGAGGAATCCAGCCCTAGAATCCTGATTATCACGTCTTTGTACCTTGGGTGGTCGTTTAAACCTGCTCAAAATGAGCGTGAAATGATACCCAAACCAAATTCTCCAGTCACCTGCACCAGTGGTGCTGTGTGGCACACGCAGTGGAGTGAATACTTCCAAAAGTGTTTGGTCAAAATTATGCAGATTTCAGTAGGAGCAGTGTGCAGCTAATGCTGAGTGCTTTTGAAAATCCCTCCCTAAATGATCATACTTCTTGCCAGCAACAGAGAATCAGGACCATTGTATACAACATAGCTGAGTCTACTCAAGGCGAATATGAAGTCTTTAATTCCAGGACATAAAACTGGGGAAAGTTTTATGAAGGAGTTTTAATGAGGAAAGGCTCTTTCCAGATGTGTAGCACAAAATATCTATAAAGATGAAATATTCAAGGAGGTGACTTGAGCATGAATAGGGTTTTCCAATGTTTTATAACCAGTTTTTACAGATTTTTCATTATATGCTTTTCTTTTTGCTGTTATTTCTTTTAACCTTTTTCTTCTACCTCCCCATGATGACTTCATGTGGATTATAGACATTCTCCAAAATTCCTGTTAGCTGACCATGCATGAAATCCTAGCCCCACTGAAGTCAATAGGAGTTTTGCCATTGGCTTCAGATTTCACCGCAAGTGTTCTTGGCAAACCTTCAGGCACCTAATTCATAGAAATATTGTCACCCTTCCTACCACCTAGCAGGAGATAGAGTGTGCTTTCTACCAGTGGGAATAAGATCTTTTATCATGTTGCAATGGGGGCACTCCTAATGGCTGGATGTGGTATTGCAGTTCTTTTCTCCCCCTTGGTGCTTCCTGAAGGCTGTCGGCTGACCTGGATGGGTCTTCCACTGCTTGGCCCTCCAGCCAAGTCACAAAGTCCAAATGAACCCCTTCTGTGGTAATAAAGAGCCCAATAAATGAACAGTCCCAGTTGACCTCACTAGGGTCTTCAGTCCCAGCTTTGGGCCCTTTAAATTCAGCCTTTTGTTCAGGCTTGCAAATAAGCCCTGTCCCCTTCTTGGGGTTTATGTCACTGTGGCCAGTGGGGGAACCCAAGCCCACCCACTACTTTGGGTTCCAACCCAAGGACCATATAAGCAGCAGCTATGCATTGCTCAATTTCAGTTTATTGCTGCTGCTTCCCTGGTCCTCTTCCTATGTGGCCCCTTTTAGCTCCTCCCTTCTATCAGGGTTAAGGCTCCTATGTCCTCTCTCCCCCTGCAAACCCTTCTTAAGTAAATGCAGCCAGACCCAAACTCTGCCAATCCCTTAAGCTACTTTGGCCAGAGAAAAGCGCCGCGCCGCGCCGCGCCGCGCCGCGCCTTGCCTTGCCGCGCCGCGCCGCGCCGCGCCGCGCCCCTCTGGTCCCAGCCAGGAACTGATGTGTTAAGGCCCTGCAGCTCCTTTTATCTAAGCCTACTGGGCTCTGATTGGCTGCTTCTGTAAGGCCTCTTTAGGCAGACCCGGAGGATCCACCTTCTCTGCTCCTTTCCATCACTTCAATACTTCCTGTGTGGGATATAGTGGGGCCCAGGGTCCTCATGTAGGGATCCACAAAGTCCAGGTGTACCCCTTCACATACCTCCTACAGAATAACAAGTATCTGAAGCATTTAATATTTCTAATCTTTATTACTGCTGCCACACTGCTATTGCATTGACTGAGCTATAGTCCCATCAGTGGATCAGCCTAATAAAGGCTTCTCCCACTCCCCCTCCCCCCACACAGGGAAAGAAATGTGTTAATTCTGAAAGTCAGAAAACTTTCCTTTACAATATGGATGTTTTTCAAGATTGCCCTCATATTTACAGATATGCCTATGATAGTACTTTCACAAATCTGTTCCTCTGTCTCCAGATACTTTTCAGTTACAGTATTCCTAAGAAAAGGAGTACTCCTCAGACGTTCTTGTTAAACCCTGGATTTGTGCTGGAAATGGCCCACCTTGATTATCACACACATTGTAAGGAGAATGGTCACTTTAGATAAGCTATTACCAGCAGGAGAATGGGTTTGTGGGGGGGGGGGGGGTGAGAAAACCTGGATTTGTGCTGGAAATGGCCCAACTTGATTATCATACACATTGTAAGGAGAGTGATTACTTTACATAAGCTATTACCAGCAGGAGAGTGGAGTGGGGGGAAGAATTTTTTCATGCTTTGTGTGTATAAAAAGATCTTCTACACTTTCCACAGTATGCATCCGATGAAGTGAGCTGTAGCTCACGAAAGCTTATGCTCAAATAAATTGGTTAGTCTCTAAGGTGCCACAAGTACTCCTTTTCTTTTTGCGAATACAGACTAACTCGGCTGTTAGTCTGAAACCTGTCAAGTATTCCTAAGAATGTTTTGCAACATTGTAATTAGCAAAATCTCTCTCTCCCACTGACATACACTAATTTTTCTCTCTCTCTCATTTAATAAACTGCCTGAGAAAATTAGAATTTATTATAGGGACAAAGCCAAGATTGACAGGCACCTAATGACACCTACCTTAGAAACATATATTTCTAAAAATTGCTTCTGAGGTACTGGCAGGGAAAGGAAGAACTTGAGTGCCCTGGGTTCAAGTCCTTGATCCACCACAGGCTTCCTGCGTGACCTTGGGCAAATCACTCAGCCTCTCTGTGCCTCATTGCCCCATCTGTTAAATGGGGATGATAGCACTTCCCTACCTCACAGGGGTGTTGTGAGGATAAATACATTCCAGACTGTGAGGTGCTCAGATGCTACGATAATACCAGCCATGTAAGTACCTAAGATAGACAGAGAATTAAGTTCCTTGCAGCTATGCTAAAGATGAAGGGTGGGGCAATTAGGCAAGGTGGACTCCTGTAGGTTAGTGAAGTGCCTGGGGTTAAAGCAAGTAGCTCTAAAGAAGACAGCCTCCCTCAGGTCTGAAGGTGAGAAGCTGCTGAGGAGGAATTATAGAAAGGGGAAAAGGGTTGTTAAAGAGCTGGGTTTCTATTAAATCTTTTTTTGTTTATTATAACATGTGAATCTTTAAATCTGAGACCAAAGCCCTGGACTAAACATCTTGCATGGTAAAGGCCTTCAGTGCTGTTAGACCCGGTTGACCCCCTCTAGCAGCTTACACTTACTTCCATTTTGATCCTAATAAATCTATCAGCTCTCCAAGGCAAGGACTGCATTGCTGATAAAACTCCATCTCTCTTCCGCATGTCCCAAATATCATGCAGGCAGGGTCTATGCTTATTTTGATCAGAAGCCTTTGATTACCTAGTGCTCTCTTTGTTCTGTTCTGGTAACCATGCAAGGTGTGAAGGTTACAAAAAGCTTACTGTCTATGGTACTTGTGAAGAACGGTACTTATATATTTCAATATCTTGCCTGCATACAAGGAGAGAGGGTGAGGAGAGAAATTTAGCTTTGTGCGCACACCAGCCTGCAACCCAAAACACAGCTGTTAGGTCTAATTTTAATGTAGCCTTGAGATTGCCCATTTAAAGTGTGATTTTTGGTCAGAAGAAGAGTCTCTATAAATATGACACTATCAGTCAGCTGATCAGCTCCCTGGTACACAGCTGCTTACTCTGGGCCAACTTCTGATAACCTTATACATGTTTTGTTGAATAGCACCTGTCATAAATATAAAGGGAAGGGTAAACCCCTTTAAAATCCCTCCTGGCCAGAGGAAAAATCCTCTCACCTGTAAAGGGTTAAGAAGCTAACGGTAACCTCGCTGGCACCTGACCAAAATGACCAATGAGGAGACAAGATACTTTCAAAAGCTGGGAGGAGGGAGAGAAACAAAGGATCTGTGTCTGTTGGTATGCTGCTTTTGCCAGGGATAGAACAGGAATGGAGTCTTAGAACTTTTAGTAAGTAATCTAGCTAGGTATGCGTTAGATTATGATTTCTTTAAATGGCTGAGAAAAGAATTGTGCTGAATAGAATGACTATTTCTGTCTGTGTGTCTTTTTTGTAACTTAAGGTTTTGCCTAGGTTTTGAATCTAATTACCCTGTAAGGTATCCACCATCCTGATTTTACAGGGGTGATTTCTTTACTTCTATTTACTTCTATTTACTTCTATTTCTATTAAAAGTCTTCTTGTAAGAAAACTGAATGCTTTTTCATTGTTCTCAGATCCAAGGGCTTGGGTCTGTGGTCACCTATGCAAACTGGTGAGGATTTTTACCAAACCTTTCCCAGGAAGTGGGGTGCAAGGGTTGGGAGGATTTTGGGGGGAAAGACGTGTCCAAACTATGTTTCCCAGTAAACCCAGTTAGAGTTTGGTGTGGCAGTGGATATTCCAAGGACAAAGGATAAAATTAATTTGTACCTTGGGGAAGTTTTAACCTAAGCTGGTAAAAGTAAGCTTAGGAGGTTTTCATGCAGTACCCTAGAGTTCAGAGTGGGGGAGGAACCTTGACAGCACCTTACTCCATAAATAGCCCCCACTGAAGTCACTGGAAATATTTGTGGAACAAAATGCTACCTGACATGAATAGGGGTAACTGAGTCTGGCCTTTTTCTTTCAAAAAATAAGTTTCTATTACTTTTTACTGCTTTTAGGACTTCACTGTCAGTATAGCTATGGGAAGGTGAATACCAGCCTACTTTGGCTAAAGTAGAAGTGCTTGTATCACCTCTAACTTGGTATGGCTTGAGGTTTTATGGTCCCCATTTTAAGCCCTACTTCTGCTGAAGCCCCTGAGAGCCAGGGCCCCCAGGAAGTTTGAGTATCTGCAGGTGCCTAGGATCAGTTCTTTATATGCACAAGCTGCTGAAAGTGCGGATTTGACCATTTTCAGCTAGTTAGGTCTTGAGCTAGTTAACTTTAAATATATCGTCAGCAGAGCAGTGAACAAAACATTCCTGTCCTATCAAAGAATCAGAGTTTTTTGTCAGTTTTGACTTTTTTTTTAACATTTTGCAGTTTCATTTAAAAAAAAAAACCTGCTCCTCTGCTTTCTCCTACCCTCTTCCCTCCCCCCCCCCCAAAGGCAATTTTGTATGTGAGAAAGATAGTTTCAGACAGTTCTAATCTTGAGACTAGATGTGGGTTTCAGCTGAGTAAAATGGCATAGGCCTAATTTTCAAAAGAGCTGAGCACCCATAACTTGAACTGAAGTCAAAAGGAATGGCAGAAGTTCAGTCAGAAAATCAAGCCTTGTATACAGTTAAGTGGGTTTGATACCTTGAAAACACTCTGACAATGTAATTTCCTCATAGGTTTCAGGTGTTACATGCACATTGCAGTTTAATAGGTCAGCTCTTCATGGCACTTTGTATCTCCAATATATTACTGAACCAATATGAACTAAGAATATTATGCCTTCCTCAGTCCTGGTGTACAGAAGTGGGGGAAATGCAATTCAAAGTCACTACACTTTATTTTAAGATAAAGTGCACAAATCTGTGAAGCTAATGTGGGCTCCAAATCAGTTCAAGAGCAATAAATAGTAGTATTCAGCCCTTAGATTTTGTTTTACTAAATTCTGTTAATTGATATGTTGAGTGTGTGTGTGTGTGCGTGTGTGTGCGCACCCTTATGTGTATGCATACCTCCTACACACACATGCACATTCACAGCAACAGTGGTACAGGGGAGAAACATTTGTTCACCACATAGTGAAGGGTGTGTCCACTGCAGTTGTATGGAAAATAAACTCCATGACATGGAATATACCTGGCATCCTCATTGTTACCCAGGAAGACATATCATGTAACTATTATTTGGTGGGAGGAGAGGTAGATAGGCAGAATGTGCAGCATATATTTACACGATGTTTAAATCATTTCTTTAGTAATACTGAGTGGCAATCCACTGATAAAATGCCATTCTAAAATGACCCAGATCTTCTCATCTTTGGAGCTAATGGGCAGAGAAGTACCACATACCCAAGGGAAATTCTACACCACTCACTGTATCCCTGTACCTTCCCAGGTACTAAACCCTGACGACAAACTGCATACCATTCTCAGACACTCAAACAACTGCAATCTAAACTAAGTCCATACATTTTGGTACTATCATACTTATTCCATTCTGACGAGATTCACTTTTCCCATTCAGGTCCAGATCATGGCCATCACTCTGGCCCCTTTGGATAAGTCTCTACTGCAATTCAACACCCACAGCTGGCCTCTGCCAGCTGACTGGGGCTTGCATGGATCAGGCTGCAGGGCTATAAAACTACAATGGAAATGGCTGGGCTCAGGCTGGAGCCAAAGTACTGGGGCCCCATGTAGGGGAAGGGTCCCAGAGCCTGAGCCCAAATGTCTATACTGAAGTTTTATAGCCCCACAGCCTGAGCCCTACAAGCCCAAATCAGCTGACACAGGCCAGCTATGGGGGGTTGATTGCAGTGTAGACATAATTTTGTGTGCTCCTGTGGCACTAAGAGGCTGGCAAACTGGTATAAATAGCCAACAAGGAGAAATCTGTATACAGCTGGCCATTAGAGCTGAACAAAAATCTTCAGCAAACAGCATGTTCATCAAAAATATGCATTTTGGGATGAGCCCTAAAACTATTCACAAATTCATTTTGTATTTGGCAAACAGTTTCACTCAAAAAAATCTGAAAACACAAATTTCCAACTCCCCCAACCCCCACAAACCAAGCATTTTGAAAGTGTTGAATCAAAATGACAACATTCAGCTTTTTATTTTGAAAACATCATTTTTGATTTGACATTTCATTTCAAAGAACTATTTTGAATCAATATTCAAAATGTTTTGTTGTGACCTGAACAATCCCCCCTCCCACCCCCATTTTTCATTTTGCCAAGAAATTGAGAAAAATCTGTTTCAGTTCAAACTTAACCACATTATTTTCAGTTTGGCCAGTAAACCTAGAAATCAATTTGTTCAGTGGCTGTAAATCACTCCCCTCCTGACACCCTGGTGCAAAATGGCACCTTCCAAACAGACCTCTGGTCCAACTGAAGATCTGAGCCTCTGATCCTGAATTTAGATGTGTAGGTAGGTACATGGATATAAAAATGTTATTTACACATTTTATTGTACTTCCTTGCTACAAAAGGCAGCGGGGGGTGGAGGGGGAAGTAAGTTGGGTAAAGTATGGGGGAGAACAGCTGTGATGACTGAGGACTGGATGAGAGAGGGAGCGTACCCAGACTTTTAGTTCCCCAGTTTGAATGCTGCTTAAAATGCAAATTTATCATAGGATTCTCAAGACTTATATTACTGGAAACATGTTAGCTTCCAGTTTCTGGGAAAAGACAATAGTCTGAGACTTATCCTCAATTTTCCCGCTGTTTAGTATTTCTCTCTTGGTTCTTTGTCCCAGTGTAACGTCCACTAAAACACAAGCAAGCAATCTGGTGAGTTAAAACAGAAAGGTGATGTCTACGCTTAAACTGCTACACTGCTGCAGCTGCTCTGCTATATTTCAGAGTAGCAGCCGTGTTAGTCTGTATTTGCAAAAAGAAAAGGAGGACTTGTGGCACCTTAGCGACTAACCAATTTATTTGAGCATAAGCTTTCGTGAGCTACAGCTCACTTCATCGGATGCATACTGTGGAAAATAGAGAAGACGTTTTTATACACACAAACCATGAAAAAATGGGTGATTATCACTACAGAAGGTTTTCTCTCCCCCCACCCCACTCTCCTGCTGGTAATAGCTTATGTAAAGTGATCACTCTCCTTACAATGTGTATGATAATCAAGATGGGCCATTTCCAGCACAAATCCAGGTTTTCTGCCCCGCCCCCCCCCTCACACAAACCCACTCTTCTGTTGGTAATAGCATATCTAAAGTGATCACTCTCCTTACAATGTGTATGATAATCAAGGTGGGCCATTTCCAGCACAAATCCAGGGTTTAACAAGAACGTCTGAGGAAGGGGTGGGGGGTAGGAAAAAACAAGGGGAAATAGGTTACCTTGCATAATGACTTAGCCACTCCCAGTCTCTATTCAAGCCTAAGTTAATTGTATCCAATTTGCAAATGAATTCCAATTCAGCAGTCTCTCGCTGGAGTCTGGATTTGAAGTTTTTCTGTTGTAATATCGCAACTTTCATGTCTGTAATCGCGTGACCAGAGAGATTGAAGTGTTCTCCGACTGGTTTATGAATGTTATAATTCTTGACATCTGATTTGTGTCCATTTATTCTTTTACGTAGAGACTGTCCAGTTTGACCAATGTATATGGCAGAGGGGCATTGCTGGCACATGATGGCATATATCACATTGGTAGATGTGCAGGTGTATGAGCCTCTAATAGTGTGGCTGATGTGATTAGGCCCTGTGATGGTGTCCCCTGATTAGATATGTGGGCACAGTTGGCAACGGGCTTTGTTGCAAGGGTTAGTGGTTCTGTTGTGTGGTATGTGGTTGCTGGTGAGTATTCACTTCAGGTTGGGGGGCTGTCTGTAGGCAAGGACTGGCCTGTCTCCCAAGATTTGTGAGAGTGTTGGGTCATCCTTCAGGATAGGTTGTAGATCCTTGATAATGCGTTGGAGAGGTTTTAGTTGGGGGCTGAAGGTGACGGCTAGTGGCGTTCTGTTATTTTCTTTGTTAGGTCTGTCCTGTAGTAGGTGACTTCTGGGAACTCTTCTGGCTCTATCAATCTGTTTCTTCACTTCTGCAGGTGGGTATTGTAGTTGTAAGAATGCTTGATAGAGATCTTGTAGGTGTTTGTCTCTGTCTGAGGGGTTGGAGCAAATGTGGTTATATCGCAGAGCTTGGCTGTAGACAGTGGATCGTGTGGTGTGGTCAGGGTGAAAGCTGGAGGCATGTAGGTAGGAATAGCGCTTCAGTGTAGAAACTGGGAGAGGTTCTACCATCACTGTAGTTAACCCACCTCCCTGAGAGGCGATAGGTAGGACTTCTTCCATTGACCTAGCACTGTCTACACTGGGGGTTAGATCAGCTTAACTACATTGTTCAGGGGTGTGGATTTTTCACATCCCCGAGTGACATATCTGGATTGACGTAACTTTTTAGTGTAGAGCTGGCCAAAGAAATACCCTCTTTCAAACCTCAGGATCTGATCATCCTTACCCTGAAATTCTTCCATTTACTTCTTTGGGAGCAAGATTGTGCCTTTCATTATGGTAAGGATCAGCTGACTTATCTTGGTGTTAGTTGATGACAGGCAATAGAAAAAAGTACTAATCCTTCAATGTAAGGGACACTGTAATTGCAGAACGATGATAATGACACATCTGTCTCACAGAATTATTTTTAGTTTTGTAAAACCTCTGAGGATGAAGAGAGCCATAGAAGAGTTAAGTATTAATCATTTATTTATTATTCATATTGTTAAATCTTCAGCAGAAAAGAGACACATTGGAAAGCATTTGACTCACATAAGGTCTCAGTTAAGTTCGAACACCAGAGCCTTTCAACATGATAAAGTTTCTATAGCTCAAGAAGGAATCTTAGTTTAATATATGGGATGTCGGACTAAATAAAAATGGCTCTTCCTAATTCTGGTAGCTGATTCCCAATACTGAATAACCCTTTACATAAACGCACTTTGCTTAGGCTTTTCTATTGGGTTTTAAGGATTTAAAATGAAGAATATGAACCAACAAATACATTGCAATATCTGTCACACAAGTTCCTTCACAACCTTTACAATTATTTTATAATCTCACAACCTGTTAATTGCAGAGGTAGAATGAGGGCATCTTAAATAGCTAAACTCACTGAGTTTCTTATCTAGAATATAAACACACGATATGATATTCTAAACCCCCCAAATGTTCTAACTGTCATCTGTACAAGTCTACAGAATAATGCAATTTACTTTATCATACAAATGAACTTTAACTGAAGAAACTATATTAAAAATAATCCAGCCTACACACCTTCTGTTTCTGTTTCCAGTGACTGATGTTCATACGCAAGTGTCAGATAATGAATATGTTGTTTGGTCTTAGTAATGAGCTGAGAATGTGCAAAACAGCAGGAGTTTAATTTATAAAATGCTTTTCTAATGTTAAAGCCAAAATTTATTTATTTACTTTGGTTGCTTATAATAGTAATGTAGTTAAGCAAATAGCAATCAGCCTTCATTCACATGTCATTCAATGTGACTACAGATTCTGAGATGATGGCTTAAGTACTAAGGTTGTTTTAAGCATTTTCTCTAGGAAATACAGTGAGATCATGTACCACAAATAGGGTATCAAGTCAACTGTCAGCTTTCAAAAGTTGTATTCTTCATAGGAAATTACTGCCTTATTTATTATGGGCAAGATTCTGCCACAATCCCTCACAATGAACAGTGCCTCTCTCCATGACTAGCCCCTTTGGTTTCCATGTGCGTACTTGCAAAGTAAAGTACTCATGGGTAAAGTCTTGGCCCCATTGAAGTCAATGGCAAAATGCCCACTGACTTCAGTTTAGGATGATGAGTATACGCAGGGTTGCCAACCCTCCCAGGTTGTCCTGGAGTCTCCAGGAATTAAAGATTAATCTATAATTAAAGATTGTCATGTGATGAAATCTCCAGGAGTTTGTCCAACCAAAGTTGGCAATGCTAGTAAATGGGGTAGACTTGGGTCCCAAGAGAGAAAATGGAGCATTGTGTCTTTTTATAAGGTATTTATGGCATTCTGATTAGGGCTAAGGGCTAGATTCTGTCCTTTGGAAGACCAGTGTGATTAAGCCAGGAAATATTGCAGATGGGGGCAGCAGGACTTCTGCAAGACTAGGAGTTGCACAGTTGCACAGGAGATAAGGACCTGTGTGACGCACACTGGGATATAAGTTGTCTAGATCCAGAATATCTTTGACATTTTAAGGGAATGAAATCAGTGAGGCCTGTTGAAATTACACCAAAATAAGGGGCTGGATGGCCCAAGCATTCTCTGAAAATGATGAAGATTATAGAATCATAGAAATGTAGGACTGGAAGGGCCCTTGATAGGTGATCTACCCCAGTCCCCTGCACTGAGGCAGGACTAAGTATTATCTAGATCATCTTTGACAGGTTTTTTTAAGAACAGGTTAAACAACCTCCAATGATGGAGATTCCACAATCTACCTAGGTAATTTGTTCCAGGGTTTAACTACCATTACAGTTAAGAAGTTTTTACTAATGTCTAACCTAAATTTTCCTTGCTGCAATTTAAGCCTATTATTTATTGTCCTGTCCTCAGTGGATAAGAACAATTTAACACCCTCCTCTTTATAAGAACCTTTTATGTACTTGAAGACTTATGTCCCCCCTCAGTTTTCTCCTCTCCAGATTAAACAAACCAG
Source organism: Chelonia mydas (assembly GCF_015237465.2). Classification (NCBI taxonomy): domain Eukaryota; kingdom Metazoa; phylum Chordata; order Testudines; family Cheloniidae; genus Chelonia; species Chelonia mydas. The sequence goes on from NC_057849.1 coordinate 129,092,192, forward strand.
TTTTTTATAATCTTTCCCTCATAGGTCATGTTTTCTAGACCTTTAATCATTTTTGTGGTTCTCCTCTGGAGAAATTTCTCCAATTTGTACACATCTTTCCTGAAGAGTGGTGCCCAGACTTCGACCCAGTATTCCAGCTGAGCCTTTATCAGTGCTGAGTGGGTTGGAAGAATTACTTCTTGTGTCTTGCTTACAACACTCCTGCTAATACATCCCATAATGATTTTCAGTTTTGTTTGTTTTTTTGCAACAGTATTATATTGGTGACTCATATTTAGTTTGCGTTCCAGTATAAGCCCCAGATCCTTTCCTGCAGTACTCCTTCATAGGCAGTCATTTCCCATCTTGTATTTATACTATTGATTCCTTCCTAAGTATAGTACTTTGCATTTGTCCTTATTGAATGTCATCTTATTTATTTCATAACATTTCTCCAGTTTATCAAGATCATTTGGAATTCTAATCCTGTCCTCCAAAGTGCTTTCAACCCCTCCAAGTTTGGTATTATCCTCAAATGTAATAAGTATACTCTTTAGGCCATTATCCAAATCCGTTATGAAGATATTGAATAGAATCAGATCCAGGACAGATCCTTGCAGACCTCACTCAATGTGCTCTTCCAGCTTGACTATGAACCATTGATAACTCTGAGTAGTTTTCGAACCAGTTGTGCATCCACCTTACAATAGGTTTGTCTAGAATATATTTCCCTGATTTGCTTGTGAGAAGTTCATGTGAGATGTTATCAAAATCCTTACTAAAGTTGAGATATATCATATCTACTGCTTTCCCCCAGCCATGAGGCTTGTTACACTGTCAAAGAAGGATGTAAGGTTGGCTTGACATGATTTGTTTTTGACAAACATGTTGACTGTTACTTGTCACCTTATTATCTTCTACATGCTTACAAATTGATTATTTACTCCATTATCTTTCTGGGTGCCATGACTTGATAGAATCACCATTTGATGGAAGTGAGTATGGCATTGCCTGGATGCAAGTGTATGGCATAGCAGTCAACTTCTTCCCATCACACTGCAGGTGAGAGCTGGTGATCTATGGGTACATAATTGGAAGTTTTTGTTTGAATTGAGTGGTGGGTGAAGATCTGAGCTCTTTTCTTTTATTCAAGCTACTGCGATCACCCTGAATATACATATAAAAAAAGTATGGCAGTTGCACAAAATGCTATAAAAAGGGAAAAAATTGAAAGCTGAATGAAATACTGTGGGAAAGTGAACAATACCAGTACAATAATGATATGGAGGTATACAAGCAACTTCAGAAAATGAATTGTTCATTTTATCATTTAATTGTATCATCCTGTTGTCATGGTTAACTCATATGCTATTTCATATGTAATCAATGTGTGATAAATTGTAGGTATAGGAATAGATAAGTGGGATAGAATTATAAGAGTATAAGGATGACAAGTATTTAGGAGTGATGAGTGTGTATTAGATATATAAGTAAAGCAAAGCTGTAATGCAAGACCTACAGGCTAAGGCCTGTAAGATTTCAGATTAGCTACACTAGGCCCCAGACTTAAGGAGGCTTGACATAGGTAGATGACCGAGGAATGTCTCTATGCCAGTAAAGTTACCAGAATACTATAAAGGATGTGCCAATAGGTGATGCTCTGGAAAAATATACCACAAGGTACCCATCTAGACTGCAAGACACCTGACTGTAACATCATGGAAAGTTCTGTTCAGATTGCAGGTCACCACGGAAGCATGTTCAGCACGTTATTAACATTTACATAATGAGAATAAGAAAACAACCTATGAAAAGCAGGGCACCCCAACATTTATGGGATGTGGAAATACAGATAAGGACAAGGAGGTTGGAACCCACATGTATACGCATAAGGTCCTTTTAACCATGCCTAACACAAGATAAAAAGAGTTCTCTGGTATGGATAGGGTGGGAAGACCTTGAGGTAAGACCTCATTATGAAGACCCCCAACAGGAACCACCCCTCTATTAATGACCAGCTGTTGAAAGAGCCACCAGACTCTATAACATCTTCGAGTATGTGAACATGAATGCAGCAGCTATTGCATGGGTTCCCTCAAGTTTTGTATACGCATGTGTGATTGTAACCTTTATCATCTGCTTAGTAAAACTTTTTACTTGTGAGTCTGTGTGTGTGTGTGTATGGTCACTGTCTTCATTCTTCGTGTGTTCCTAGAGTTTCCAAATCTAAGGGTGATTTCCACCCTGTTGATCTTAAAACTGTGGCAACACAGGAGCTGGACTCCCTATGATTTAACACAAAACTATCAATTCAAATTAAAATAAAGGCTACAGAATGGAATAAAGACTTGCAATCACTCAATACCAAGTGGAAGGCCATAGAGCAATAAGTTCCAAAAGAAAAAAAGAGAAAACTCTGGCTGCCATGTTTCAAAAAGTCAGTAATGACTAAGATCAGAGGATAGAAATTAGGGAAAGGAAAAGAACATTCCCTTAATGATAATGATGAGATGAAGAGAATGTGGATCTTATCTTAAATGAAAACTTCTGCATGAGGGAATTCCAAAAAATGATAATCAGTAGCAACAGCACCGCACCAAGCAACGATGAAATAAGCTTTGAAATGCTCAAACACCTAAGTGACAAAAGCTGGAGGTAAATACAAAAATTATACAAAAGAATACGGAGGAAAGAGAAAATATCTAGGGACTGGAAACATGTTTATTGTACCAGTGAGGAAACCACGCAAGATGTGCTGTAGGCCTGAGGCATACAGACCAATTGCCCGCATGGCATGTTTAGGTAAAACTATGGAAAAACTGGTGACAAAGAGATTAATAGCACACTTAGAAAGAAATAGGCTCAGAGATTGAACACAAAGTGGATTCTGAAGAGTAGGAGTGTGACAGACCACATCATATGGATAAAGAAAGAAGCACAAAGCTTGAGAACCAAAGAACACGTTATAGTAATCTTTCTGTATATAGAAAAAAGCCTACAGTGTGTTAGGGGGAGGACTATTACATAAAAGTGGCAACCCTAGATACTGCAGAAAGAATGTACAGATGGACAAGGAATTTTCTAAGCACAAAAACTATACAAATCCAGGTAGAGAAAGCCTTTTCCATCATGTATTCCATTATAAATGGAACCCCACAGGGGAATGTCATTACCCCAACCCTCTTTAACATCATGATAAATGATCTTCCAAAGGAATTGTGTGCAGGATAGGCATCAGATTTGCTGATGACTGTGCCATATGGACCAAAAGTAGAAACCTTGAAAGTTCCTATAACAGGGTGCACACTGCACCCCTCTGGATTCAGGCCCTTGGTCCCTCTTTTCTGTGAATCGGGGACACTTAAGTCTGGTTCAACACCCGTGTTCTTTATTTGTGATCCATTTCCCAATACCAGTTTCCAACTATATACAGGCTTTGCAACTGCTTGGCCTACCACTGGCCTGGCCAGCAACAGACTAGGAGGCTCCTATTCCCTCGGAGCCTACCCTCCCGCTCTTAGGCAGGTTCGTTCGTGGTGTTTTTGTTTTGTTTTGTTTTATTTTGTTTTCCCCTCTACCTCACCTCACCTCACACCACATTTCCTTCCTTCCTTCCTTCCAGCCTTATAGCTCCTGCTAATGAGGCTGGCAGGTGTGGTCAGTTACCAGGCAAACATAGGGTGGTTCACCCAGCCCCAATCCATTCTCCCTGATTGGGGCTGGAGTGTCAGGAGCTGATTAAGGGCTTCTCCAGCAGCACAGTGCCACCAAAAAAATCAAACAGGTGGGGCTTCAAGTTCTCCATTAACAAAATTAAGGGAAAGAGCTTCATAACATGGAAGATTCAGAAAGAGATAAAATTATGTTTTTATGACCATGAATAAGCATAGTGAAAGTACAAATTCTATGATATTTGATAACAAGCTCACCTGAGGTACTGTACTGAAAATGTTATAGCAAAGGAAAAATAAACTTACATAAAAGTACATTTGGAGCCTCCTGGGGAGCGGATAAAAAAACTGTGATAATGCTATACAGAGCACTAATCAAGTATGGCTGCCAGGCCGTTAGGCCAGCATCAAAAACAAATCTGAGAAAACAGGACTGTATTGAAGCATGAGCATTGCATAGCATGTGCTGACTTCATTACTATGCCTCTGTGTGTAATGCAGATAACAGGTAGAGAAATGCCTGTCACTCTTAGAATGAAGCACCTAGACCTAATCTTTTGGGCCAAGCACTAGATTATAGTGAAGATGATAACACTAAACTAATATATACTGATTGTGGGGAGTTAATTGGAAGACAAAAATATCAAATTTCCTCATGCAAGTAGGATAAAGAATCTCAATGAGAAGAGAGGGTTAAAAGAGGTCAAAGTCTATAGCTACAGGAAAATATCACTGGAAACCCCTACCCTCCCTCCATCCTCCAAGATAGACATGGAATGATATAATAAAATAAACAAAAGGAGAAGAATGATAAAAATACGAGATATAGCAAATGAAGATATTTGTGATAAGTGGGGACACTATTTTGTCCAATGTATACTGATGGCTTTAAAGAGGAAGGAATGGGTAGAGTGGGAATTGATTTCTGAGTGCCTACATCTGGACTCAAGAAAGCCATAAGGCTAACTACTTTTATCTTTGTCTTGACTGCTAACAACCGAATTGGTACAGCTGGATGTGACCATAGTAATAGCATGGATCCCAATACATGTAGGGACAGCTGGCAAGGACTTGGAAGACAAAGAGGCAAAAAATGCCATTAATCACGAACAAGTTGACCTAGAGATCCCCATAAGCAAACTGGAATTTAAACACTTAGTCAAAAGTAAGCTATGAGAGGAATGGCAAGAACTGTGTTACATGAAATGAAAGGGAAAAAATTCCATGACGTACGCCCAGCAGTTGAAAATGTTGATATAATTTTACTCTGAGTGGAAGAGCAAAGTGACTCTATTCAGAATTGTAACAGGTCAGTAGATTAAATAGTAATCTATTTCTAATAAATAAACATAAGGATGGACTATGCAAAACATGTAAGGGCCAGGAAAAAAATAGATAGTCTTTACAATTCCATAAGAGTTTATCAGTGAAAGGAGATATTTGGATGGAGAACTCAGAAGCCTTAGACTAACAAAATTTTCTTTGCAACACCTATCCAGAATACAAGGGAAATGGGGCCCTATTGAAAAAGTTATTGTACAATTCTTTAATTATACTGGGAAATGTGACAGACTTTAAGTCATAATCTATCTACGAAGTCAGTCATAGACTCAGGAAGTTAGGCTGCTGCACCACAAAACCCAAGAAGAAGGGAACTGCAAGGAAAGAGGGAAAGAACTCTGTAGTTCCTCTCCGCTTACTAGAGAGTGAAGGAAGGGCCTAGAGAGAGGGGCAGATGTACAGTAAGCCCAGGGAAGACTGTGGGAAAGGGCCTGAAGGAAGACCAAGGTAAAAAAAATAGCCCAGGGAAGCAGCAAAGAGTGTGAGGGAACAGACCTCAGCTGCTTGCGACGGGGTCACTTGCCTGGAACCCAGAGGGGAGGGAGGGCCTGGGATCTCTTACTGACCACTAGAAGAGGTAGTAAAAAAACATCTTGATACAAGTGGGAGAAGGACTATTGAGTCTGGAACTAAAGCTCTAGGGAGAAAGTCCTGGAGGTGTCATTTTGCACAAGAGCGGCAGGACAGCTCTGCAAAGCTGAGGAAGGGGTAAGACAGAGCCTGGGTAGGGGTGAAGGATTTTTTTTAGTTTATAGTTTAGTTGAACTGGACTTCTTGTTTACCCTGGAAGAGGAGAGACTTCAAAGTGTGATCTGGCTGGAGGACTGAGTCACAAAAAGGGGAACTACTGCAGAGCTGTGATAGCATGAGGAGAGAGCTGCCATGCCTGGTGACAAGGGGGCATGCCAGCAATGAGTCCACTTTCCTACAGTTCCCATACGGCTGAATCTCCGATACCACTGTATTTCCTTGTACTACAAATAGAGTGCAGTTGCAATATATCTGATATAGCTTCATGGTAACTGGGAATAAATGTGGACTTTTAAATGCTGACTACTGTAGTAATGCATTCCCTAAATGTCTAGTGCACTCAAGCCCAAAAGAACCTCAGAATTGTATAGGGTGGTGATCAAGTTTATTCACCCTTTTCAGATATGTAAGAGCTATTGTATATATTAGATAGCTTCCTGTAAGTTTACTTGAAAGAGGAAAAGAAAGAAAAGACACATTTTATAACACAGGGTGCATATTCTCAGCATCTAGGTGGCACATTACCAGTAAGTCTTCTGCACATTAGAAGACTTTCCCCAGAAACCTGTTTGGAGTGGCCTAGACCGGTAGAACATGCGAAGAGGAAAGATGTCAGGAGCACTTATAAGCTCATCCCATGTGAATCCCATGGCTGGGCTCTAAAATTTGCTTCCTGCATCACTGAGTGCAGCAGTTCTTTAAGGACTAAGTAAAGACAGTAAGGGAGTGGGGCATGAGCCAGACTGGTAAATCCGACACTGCACCCATCAGGGATAGTAGGACCATGGAGCCCATTCCAGTTCTGAAAATGATTGTGAAGCAGGTCCATGGCCTTGAAACAAGAAATTTTGCTTTTAGTTACTTTAAAATACGCTTGCAGCACCTAGGACAGAGATATTCAGAGGAAAGCAGTTAGAGGGGTTTAAAAACATAAGAGAAATTACCTCTCCAAATTAACATAACAGTGGTGGTGGCAATATCATAATGCTTTAGCTTGCATGAAACAGTAGTTAGTTTTAAAATTAAGGCTTTAGACAAGGAATACATAGTGATAGTTGAGAGCTAAAAATCCAAAATGGTGGTCACAATGATTCTCTATTAGAAAACATCAAAATGAAGGACACAGATTGAATTGACCAACAGCAGATAAGAGATAGGGTTGAAATAGAGTTCAACAGGCATGACTCAGCTTCCTCTCCAAAATGCCTGAAGGGTGGAGCTAGGAGTAGGATTTATGCTAATAGCTAGAAGGAGGATCTAGACAGGATTAGCGTGTATGATAATACATTTAAGATGATTGGCTGAGCTGGTACAATTAGGCAGGGAGGATCTATACTAATTGCTGAGCTTGGAAAAGCAACCAATCAGAGGAGGCTAGGGACTGGCTATAAGGCTGACAACCAGCAGGCTGGTGTGTATGTAAAACCAAGCAGAGAAGATCAACCAGCAAAGGAGAAGTGAAGCAGCTACCTGAAGCATCAGCAGCAACAACAACCAAATCTTTATTAACAATCTGGAGGATGGTGTGGATTGCACCCTCAGCAAGTTTGCAGATGACACTAAACTGGGAGGAGAGGTAGATACGCTGGAGGGTAGGGATAGGATACAGAGGGACCTAGACAAATTAGAGGATTGGGCCAAATGAAATCTGATGAGGTTCAACAAGGACAAGTGCAGAGTCCTGCACTTAGGATGGAAGAATCCCATGCACCGCTACAGATTAGGGACCGAATGGCTCGGCAGCAGTTCTGAAGAAAAGGACCTAGGGGTTACAGTGGACGAGAAGCTGGATATGAGTCAACAGTGTGCCCTTGTTGCCAAGAAGGCCAATGGCATTTTGGGCTGTATAAGTAGGGGCATTGCCAGCAGATCGAGGGACATGATCATTCCCCTCTATTCGACATTGGTGAAGCCTCATCTGGAGTACTGTGTCCAGTTTTGGGCCCCACACTACAAGAAGGATGTGGAAAAATTTGAAAGGAGTCCAGCGAAGGGCAACAAAAATGATTAGCAGGCTGGAGCACATGACTTATGAGGAGAGGCTGAGGAAACTGGGATTATTTAGTCTGCAGAAAGGAGGAATGAGGGGGGAATTTGATAGCTGCTTTCAACTACCTGAAGGGGGGTTCCAAAGAGGATGGAGCTCAGCTGTTCTCAGTGGTGGCAGATGACAGAACAAGGGGCAATGGTCTCGAGTTGCAGTGGGGGAGGTTTAGGTTGGATATTAGGAAAAACTTTTTCATTAGGAGGGTGGTGAAGCACTGGAATGGGTTACCTAGAGAGGTGGCAGAATCTCCTTCCTTAGAGGTTTTTAAGGCCCAGCTTGACAAAGCCCTGGCTGGGATGAATTAGATGAGGGTTGGTCCTGCTTTGAGCAGGGGGTTGGACGAGATGACCTCCGGAGGTCCCTTCCAACCCTGACAGTCTATGATTCTATGAAGACAGCAGCCACAGAAGTGGCAGACAGCACTCTGAGGCAGCGGTTGGAGGCAGCAACTGAAATGACATAGCCTGGTCAGTCATGGACCTTTTGTGTCCAGACAGAGTAGAAGGACCAAAAGACAGTTCAGAGGAAGTGTGAAGGCATGTAAATCTGATTTTTTTCCCCTGTCTAATTTAAAAGACTGTCTGGGCATGCTTGTAAATAAAGCTGGATGTTTGCATCTGAGTGCTATGACCCCATCCTATGACCATTTGATCATCTCTCACAGAATGGTAATGTTAAATTGTAACAAGCGTATAATGCTTTCCTATATGTATGTATAGAGGCGCCACCTGCTACACTGTAATAAGTATAGTATTTGTATCAGCATTGTAGTAGGGCTTGTATATATATGTATGCAGGGTCTTTGTGTATCACACTGTAACTGTTATATGATCTGTGTATGCTATGTATTCTGTGGAGTCTGTGTCTTTTCTTTATTGCACTCCTTTAATGTATAATTTCTAAACAAGAGTTAATAATGTTTTACTATATTTTGTGTATTATAATGTTCTCCCTCTTGCTTTCTTGAATGTATTGTAACTGCTTATTTCCTTTAAATAAATGATACTTTGTTTTCAAAGAATTACTGCTTGGATGTCCAGTCTTTTGAGTGGAGGGTTGTATCTGTGTCCTCCCACAGGTTAGCAGGATTAGCCTGCTCTGGGGAGTCCTCTGCAAGTTAAAGAGAAACCCCCTGGTAAAACCCTGGCAATTCCTTTAGGGCGGGCTACAACCTTATTATCCATTTGGGCAGAATAAATTGATCAATTTATGGTTATAGGCAAGCCAGTATTGGGGTGCCTTGGGTCCAAATTTTGGAGTAACAGCCTTGCAGGAGGATTTTTTCCACTCCGCTCAGGTTATTTGTTCTGAGTGATGAGCACAAGATTTTTTCCTAAGAACTGATATACAGTAGTTCCAGCCAAAGGTCTGGATGAGTCATTAGGGTAAATGCTGGATGTCCACACTATGAAGTTGTCTGTGCAAAAGGTCTGTGACTGTACTGCATACATTTTTTTCCTCTTAGAATCTGTCCTCCAAACTAAATTAAGTACTGTTAAAGTTATTACTCTAGCCATTTTAAAAGATTCCACAGTAATGGAGGAAAAAGTTGATGCAGCATCTGATCTGCAGTTTGAAGAGCATATCACTGTGTAGTGAATTAAGGATTATTCTAGTGCCTCTTGCGATGCATGAAGGTACTTTTACAGTCGTTTTGAAAATACAACCAAGGCTACTAGTGACAGGAAATTCTGACCTTTTGATGGATATTCAGTGGCCTAGAAAGTAAAATGATTTCATCAGTGGACAAATGTCTAAATTCCAAAAAATTGCCACTTCTGAGCAGCCTTGGGCCAAATACTTGGATGGTATAAATCAACATAGCTGTATGGACTTCAGGTGAGTTATGGCAACACAGTCCAGCTGAAGCTCTAGGGTGAAGTCCTGGTCCTACTGAAGTCTATGACAAAACTCATATTGGTTTCAAAGAGACAGGATTTCACTCCTTGGATTTAACTGACATGGAGTCAAATTCTTAGTATTATTGGAACAGGTTTCTATATGTTACATAGGGACACAGGGCCCACTCACTGCTAGGACACCTCCACCGGGCCACTCTGGGATTAGCTCTTTTCAGGTCTGACACCCCCTTCTGCGCACACACGCACGCTCGCTCTCTCTCTCTCTGTCTGTGTGACTCAGGGTGCTCTCTCTTCGTGGCTTGGACCTCTGGCTAGGTTACTGTAGTTCTCCCCTTCCAGGGTATCAAAGTCCCTTGCTACACACTGTCTTTGGTAGTCTTCCCATCCACTGCCCAAACTGTGCCACTTCCCCTGTGGCTGGTAAGGGAACCCAGGCCCATCCTCTGACAGGTTCCAGCTCAGGGACCCTCTAATCAACAGCTAAGTCTCCATCCTGCTTAACCTTACTGCTGTTTTCCTGAGCCTTTTCCTACACCCTCTTCCTTAGATTTCCTTCCCTAATGTCTAGAGGTGGGCTACAGGCTCCCCCTGCTACAGCCCTTCCTAGTGCCAGCTTCCTGGCTTTATACTAGCCTCCTCTGTTCCTTCTCATCCAGGAGTTACTTAGGCCACCTAATTCTTATCCAATTAATTGACCTGTACTCAGCCTCATTAAGCCCTTCTAGGCTAGTGTGGAGTGAACACCCAATCACACATAGTAATATATGTGTTATACTATATTATCTGTTTAGAGTTGAAGCCCTTCTTTCAGTCAGTAATACAAGCCCGATGCAGATGTTACTGAGTTCTATTCCCTCGGCTATGTGTGTGCGGTATTCACCTGTTGACTCTGCTGAATTGGTTTGTGGCTGGGTGATTTGTTAGATTGGCATCTTCTGTTAGATTTGAACTTCTGTGAATCCCTTATGTTTTGAATAACTTAATTTCCAGATGAGTAAGAAACTATTCTTTGTTTAGAGATCCTATTGGAACAAACTGAACAAGTGATGCTAGACTGAGTGCAAATGGAAATGGTACTTTGCAGTGGAAATTCTACCAGTATGCAGCTATTAGTTTTGCACTGAGGAATTTAAAAAGACTTCAGTTTTAAACTATGTATTGCCTGCCCCCTATTGATCGTTAAAGATTTAACAGCCCAAATCTCATAAAAATCATTCTCTCAAAGTTAAAAATATTGAACAGTTAAGTCTATAATATACCATACTTCATAAATTATACACCACCTGTTCATCTACTGTATATGAACCTCCCCTCTTTTATGACTATGTTGTGAATTTGTCTAGAAATAGAAATGCTTTCAGGTACCAAACATTGGGGGTCAGAGGTTATGCCTATTCATTTTTTCACAGTACCTAAAAACCACTTGCTTTAAATGTTACCCTGTCATTTGTTTCCAGTCATGACCTTTGTTAGTTTGACATTCTAAGGGAACCAAAATTCATTTGCAATTAGAATAACTTTTAAAAAATCTTTGCAAAGCATAATTCAGCTGTGATACATTTAAAATATAATTGTTTTGAGTTAGATGTCCTCATAACATAAATATTCTGATAGGTCATATCAGATCATGTATGGTCTGGATTCACATAGCTGTTCGTTTTAGTTAATCTATTTACATTAAGTAGACTGTCCAGAGATCTCATCTTCTAATAAGTTCCCTTTCTGACATGTTTGAGGAGTCTCAGCCCAGCTAAGTAGACAAATATGCAGCATGCTTAAAGGGTTGTCCCTATCTGTATGTAGCAGAGAGAGAGAAACTTCCAAGAAGAACTGTTGCAGAAATTATTTTCCACAAATGTTTACATTAGTATGAACATTAATATCCGTGGTACTAAAGGAGCAATGTCTATTGAAAAGTAAACCTCACTGGCTTTCTGGCTGGTGTAATTCAAGAATATATTAAGTGAAGAAAAAAGTGACTGTCTCCTCACAGCTATAATTTGTTCTACAGTGGAGCCTCACCAAAATGCTAGTCTCTGGTTAGAGCACTGCTTTCCCCAGCATACACATTCGTTTACCTATAAATGATGTAAAACACCTGGACAAATATGCAGTGACACTTACACACTTACAAGCCCATGCAGATGCACCAAATTTTATCACTGTAAATATGCAGGGAGTGATGTAAATTATTATTGATGATTAACCAGATATTCTATTTATTCCAAGACAAAAAAGCCATTAAGTTGTATTAAAGATTGTAAATATGTATCAAAATCAAAAGAGAACCTGACCAGTTCTTCTGAGTCCTAAATTAGAGCAGGTTCTATGAAGGTGCCATATTCACAGTGGTCCTGCTAAGGAATTTAAGCTGTAAACATGCATTGCCATCTCAGTCTGTAGAACTGTGCTAGACTATTTTGCTTTGCAGGGGTCCTACAAGCACTTTCTTCTCTTTTGATCATTCAGCTCTGTTCTGAGTTTGGGGTTCCAACACTTCAAGGCCCAGTTATGAAATGCTTAAGCACTTTACTACTGGCTATAGCTCCCATTAAAATCAGTGATGTCATGCTGACAGTAGTAAAGTTAAGCATATGTTTAAGTGTTTGCAGGATTGAGGCCTAAAAATGTCAAAGTGGAATTGAGTAAGAAATAACTGAGTTTCTCATTTTTGTTTCCAAAACATATAAAATCACAAATTTTCCATGTCTGCTGCAAAACCATACAGCAGCTAGATTCAGTTGGGATTGGTCCTGCTCTGGGCAGGGGGTTGGACAAGATGGCCTCCAGAGGTCCCTTCCAACCTGATAGTCTATGATTCTATGATTCACATTCAAAACTATGCTTGGCTTTACTTGAACCTTAGCCAGTCATTTGACAACCCTCGTCTGAGCTTTCAGTTTTTAGCTAAACTCTAAACCAGGAGAGTTTCATGTGATTTGGGGTTTTATCACAAAAACTGCACATAGCTCCTCCTGTTGGATAATAGAGCTGAAAGAAAAATGGAAAAATAATTACATAATAAATGAAATTTTCAACGTGGTTTCCATTTTGAAGGATTGAAACTGAGAACCTAAAAATGTTCCAATTTTTTCAAACTTTTGAAATCTTGAATTATAAATCCCCCCACCCCTTTTTTTTCTTTTCTTTTTACCACTCTGTGCAAAAAAAATTAATAATGTCCAATGGGCTTTCTCTCTCTTTTTTTTTTTCTTTTCTCTTTTTTTCCTTTGCCATTCTACCTTTTCCAAATTGAGGAAGTTTTAAAAAGTTAGAGTGGAAAAAGGAAAGGGGAGAGGAAGAAAAAGGTGGGGAACTAGACATTATTCATTCTCTGGCATTCTGTGATGAAAAAGGAAAAAGGGTGAATGGGCAGGAGAGAGAAAACAAAATGTTAGATTTTTTTTTGTTTTCAAAATGAAAATTTTTCATTTTGCTTTAATTAAAATCTTCATTTCATTTGATTTATTTGTTCAGAAATTCCCCTTCAAGATTTTGAAAAGCTTTGTCAAAAATGACATTTTCCTGTTCATAATTTCATTTTTCTTTGAAACCCCATTTTTAGCAGAAAAAAATGTCAGTCAAAAAATGCTGACCTGCTCTATCAGATAAGAGTTCACAAAAGGAATGACAGGAATATGATCTTTTTCAGTAAAAACTGACAAATTAGATTCCTAATTATCTATTTTCTTGAGAATTTTAAAGTGATTTTCTTGAGATGATTTCACTAAATAGCAAGCCTACTATACAAATGTACTTGAACTCCATGGAACTGATTGCATGTTTCAAATTAAACATGTGTCTAAAGTGTTTTATTGATCAGAGCCAGTCTGTGGGGTCAGTTTGCCAGAAGTTTTTATTTTTATATTTTATTTTTGAAATACAAATTTTAAAATGGACAGTGCAATGGTTTTGCATTTGAAATGCAGTGGTTTAATTTGTGCAATATCTACCAGCCATCAACAGTTTCAACTTTGGTACATTTGAATGCCTTTCTTATCAGAAGATATCAATATCTTCATTAATGATCTGGAGGATGGTGTGGATTGCACCCTCAGCAAGTTTGCGGATGACACTAAACTGGGAGGAGAGGTAGATACGCTGGAGGGTAGGGATAGGATACAGAGGGACCTAGACAAATTGGAGGATTGGGCCAAAAGAAATCTGATGAGGTTCAACAAGGACAAGTGCAGAGTCCTGCACTTAGGATGGAAGAATCCAATGCACCGCTACAGACTAGGGATCAAATGGCTAGGAAGCAGTTCTGCAGAGAAGGACCTAGGGGTGACAGTGGACGAGAAGCTGGATATAAGTCAACGGTGTGCCCTTGTTGCCAAGAAGGCCAATGACATTTTGGGGTGTATAAGTAGGGACATTGCCAGCAGATCGAGGGACGTGATCGTTCCCCTCTATTCGACATTGGTGAGGCCTCATCTGGAGTGCTGTGTCCAGTTTTGGGCCCCACACTACAAGAAGGATGTGGAAAAATTGGAGAGAGTCCAGCGAAGGGCAACAAAAATGATTAGGGGACTGGAACACATGAGTTATGAGGAGAGGCTGAGGGAACTGGGATTGTTTAGTCTACGGAAGAGAAGAATGAGGGGGGATTTGATAACTGCTTTTAACTACCTGAAAGGTGGATCCAAAGAGGATGGATCTAGACTATTCTCAGTGATAGCAGATGACAGGACAAGGAGTAATGGTCTCAAGTTGCAGTGGGGGAGGTTTAGGTTGGATATTAGGAAAAACTTTTTCACTAGGAGGGTGGTGAAACACTGGAATGCGTTACCTAGGGAGGTGGTGGAATCCCCTTCCTTAGAAGTTTTTAAGGTCAGGCTTGACAAAGCCCTGGCTGGGATGATTTAGTTGGGATTGGTCCTGCTCTGGGCAGGGGGTTGGACTAAAAGGCCTCCAGAGGTCCCTTCCAACTCTGTTATTCTATGATTCTATGATCAGATCTTTAATTTAACTCTAAACAAGATATTTGTGGTTTAATATGCAACTCAGGCATTTTTGCTTATAAATAATAAGATCTACAGATGCTTGTGATGATCAAATTGCTGTTAAGGCCTGAACTGTCTTCCAATATGTAATTTATTCCACACGTATAGAGCGGCCAGGCTTGTGGCATGTGACCAAAAGATATGATTTAGAAAGGTAGAATAGCATATGCTTGAAATAAGTAACTGTCAGATAAAGGGAAAATGACTACTTTATGTTTTAGTGGCAACATGTGAAATCTGTAGATGGTACCACTCCACCAATAATTCATCTCCCCCCGCCCACCCCACAAGCTTGGTTTATCTAATAGGACATGAGTGTTTTCTTATTACAATGTATTGATTCATGTATCACTGACTCCTCTTTAGTGTCTCAATAGAACATGCTCTTTTGTCTTCACTTACTTCAATTTCATCTTCATGTTAAAGCTAATAATGGATTTTAGACATGCATGCGAACTATTAAATTGTCTGCATTTGCTGTTTGGGTAATGATCTGTGACATGGCATGTATTAATGGATCATTGATGCAAGCCCAGTGTAAGCTGTGAGGCATCAGGCCAAAGGCTGAGTAACTTTTAGGCTCTCAAGAGGTACATATGCTTTTGTCCTTTAATGCATAATGATGACCTTTAGGGTCATATCTGCCATCGAGCTTCAATCATCGAGCTTTTATTTGTGCCTGCACAACACTGAGTGCCCAAATTATCTGTATGTGCAGCTTGTGGCCATTATCATATGTGTTCATCCATAATTTTGCCTGAAGTAGCATCTTGTATTTAGGGGTAGGAAGGATACACATCTTTTGTGGTAGCTTTGGGGGCATCTTCCTCTCAGTTGACTTTCTGCCAGTTTTAACCAGTCTGTTCACCTCAAGGTTGCAAAAGGCATGTTTTAGAATTTGCAAGTTGAATAATATTGATCCTTTCATGAAAAAAAATCATTTATATTTCTGATTTGAAAGACATGAAACAGTAAATATCACCTATACGGTAATTATCCATTAGTTTTTGTACATTAAGGCCTTCTCTTCATGGCAAGACTACAGGATGGATGTAAGATAAACTTTTCTTCACTCTTGTTGTTTGCTTTCTATTACTTTTAAAGTATTTTTATATTGAAGGGTCACATGGAACACAAACAAAAATGACTGCTTGGATCACTCACATGCACTCTTGAGTCCTCCTGAAATTGCCAAGTTTGGCAAATGTCTGGAAGTGCTGACCCGCAACATTAATTTGTGCCTGACCAAAATCAATAACTGGAAAATCAGAGGGTAATTAAAGGTTTGAGACACACTCGCCTAACAAGAGCCCCAGGTCAGATTTAGCAGCACAGCAACCAGCTCACTCTCAGGAAATCTCAGTACTTAAAGATTTCCTGTCAGGTAAATTGGACAAAATCTCAGAAGACATATAAACCTTATCCAAGGATCTGTGTGCTATAAAATCTAGATTAGAAACACTTGAAAATGTAATACAGATGATAGCAATGGAAAATAATGACAAGTCTGAAACTGCTTTGCTGAAGCAGAAAATAGAAAATGTTGAGGGAAAACTAGATGACCAAGCTAACTGTTCATGGGGAAATACACAGCATGATTAGACTCTCAAGGTAATTAAGGTAAGGAAGTACATGATATGGAATGTGGCTAAATTTACTTTAACTGGACCTGAATCTCTCCAAGTTGGACATACATGCTGGACAGTGGGATTCAGAGAAGATGAGGCCATTTATCATCAGGCTTTTTAGATTTACTAATGCATTCCTGAGCTGAGTAATATGGACGTTTCCAAGATGTTGAGAGAAATTTCCTATTGACTTCAGTGGAACAAATCGGGCTCTCCATGCTAGAGGATTTCAGTCTTCCCTAATTTGTCAGTGGAGTTAAGCAACCTTTCAATGCTACCTCTGTGCTTTAAAAACTAAAAATGAAAAAAATGTTAATAATAAAGCCTATAATTCTCCAAACAATGCCCTGCAAGTGTCTTAGCTGGTATGACCAATTATTACTAAGAATGATGGAGGGATATGAGCTGAGTACTAAAATATCTCACCATCTATTCTTTCATCTTTTCCCCTATCTGGATTAACTGATCATCCTTTCTGTGACAAGAATTTACTCGTTTCTAGCAGCTGTCATCCAGAAAGAAAAGAGAATAGAGAAGAATGCATGCACTGAGAACATTCTCAGCACACAAAAAAGGATATTGATACCATTTCCTCTTCAATCATTACCTTTCCAGTCTAGTTTCATTCCTTTTGATGTGTTTTGTCCTTTTAATTATTTCTACATTCTCCAAATGCCTAAATCTATTCAATCATGTCTTTCCCTTCTCTAAAATTAATTGCATCACTACTAATCAATGAAATTGAGGAGGAACTAGCATCAATAGCACTCCTAATGGCTCTCAAGAAATTTTAGTAATGGTTACATGAGAATATGGTGCAATATGAGAAATAACCCCTTTTGGCTAAATCCTGGAACACAGAGCAAAGTCCCAATTAAAAGGATTTGCTCCATGCATAAACCCAGTACAGTGCTACTAAGTAGAAGGGAAAGCCCAAGATGCCAACGCTTCTTTACAGAAGCAGGACCAAGGCTATTACTGCAGGTTAGTGGTGGAGTAATGAATTCAACCCACTTCTCCTTGGAATACGGAAGCCTGGACAGAGAACACTTTTGATAGAATCAAGTGGCTTTATTGGATGCCAATCTTATGAAAACTTAGCTTTGGTCCAGTATTTCTGAATTACATTCTCATTTTGTCATCTCTCCTGGGGTTTCATTTGTGACCAATGGCCCATCTCTAATTCATGTACTCTTTCAACTTCCCCAATCACCGGTTCAGTGTTGTCATGTATGTATTGCTTAGTATCTATAAGCACTTCGCAATTACATTTGACTACGCATTGAAGTCTGATTTAACAGCACAGTCTGGATCTGCACTAGCTTCAGCTTTCTAAAAGGCTTAATATCAGATTTATTCTAAGAAGTGCATACATTTTGTGATTAGTCACTTCTTCCACAATTCAATTAAAATGTTTTTTTGCCTGGCTGGCTGGGGGGGTTTTGAGTGGAGGCTAACTGTTAAAACAGCTGCAATGTATAAGTATGTCATGGTATGTTTGGATCCTTCCCTGACGTACTCTGATAAGCATGTTGTGCTGACCCAACTCTCACTGAAGTCAATGAGGGAAAATTCTGTTGCTTTTTTTAAGGGATAGTGGGGGGAGCTGGATCAGGCCAATAGAGTGTACAGTTATTACAAAGCTTAATGCTGCCTTTTGACTTAAGCATTGTGTATAGGCAAACAATATCCAGTAGTTCTGTCTCCCTGTTATTGATTTCAGAGAAGTAATATGCAATGCAACAACAACCGATTTCTGCTGGCTGCATATGATCTCTAAAATGTAGGCATCTATTCCCCCGTTGTGTGTGTTGAAACAAATAATTATTTTATTTTTTGCCTTTATCCCATTTTTAATGTCAGCCCTTCGTTGCTGCAGTTCTGTCATATTCTTCTGTTTTACTTTGTTACTTAATTGCTCGTGAAAAGTTCTGGACTGACAACCATGATTTTCTGCATTGTATCATAGAAAAGGTGCAGTACAGGCTGTTTTCTCATCAATGTACCTGTACCACACTCTCAGTAAGAGTGTAGTCTCTATTGTCCACATAGTCCTTGGTCTCCCTGCTGAATTTGTCTTCAAAAGAAACATTTGTGATGGTGACTTCTGTTATGTAGACACTTATTCACTGAAATGAAGCCATCAACTTATCCACATAGACCTCGGAACATCTATCAAATGGCAACAACATTCAGTCATGACTGATCTGAACTGAACGTGAACCAGTTAACTACAGATTGAAATCCTCTTCTAATTTCTCAGCCAATGCCCATTAGAGATCTCCTGCGTCATCCAGTACCTTATAGGTACCTTATAGATAGTATAAAACACTAACTGTTTTGAAAAGGTTCCTGCTACTCTGGGGCTTTTCCCAGTTACATTAACACTGTTTTGTTTTGTTTTGTTTTGTTTTGTTTTGTGTTTGCTTGTTTTTTTTACATGTAAAATTTAAAATGGGGGACTAAAGGGAGAAAATAAGTAACTGAAGTGATGCATTTTTACAGAGGATTACATAATACAGTATTTTTTTTCTTCTCCTTCTATCACATGGCAGATTAAAACAGGAGACATGAATTTCATTCCTCAGAATTAGATAATTGTGACATGATGGATGAATGAATAGGAAATAGAAACCTTAATGGAAGCATAATCCCAAAGTTGAAATCTATTTGTTTATGAAACTTTTTTGGCTGAAACCTTAAACTCCAAGACATATTGACTCAAAAGCCCTCAAGCCTCAATTCATAAAGATTTTCAGGTTTTGGAGGGAGGGGTTAGAGAATTCATAAGGGAAATATCTTCAAATGACTATTTCTTGTTTTATGCCATGTTGTAGACATGTTGGTTCCAGGATATTAGAGAGACAAGGTAGGTGAGGTGATATCTTTTGTTGGACCAACTTCTGTTGGGAAAGAGACAAGCTTTTACACAAAGCTCTCCCTTAGGTCTGGGAAAGGTACTCTTCATCTTGAATGGTCTTGTACAATATGTGTTAACTACTTATGCTAAACAATCTGTTCCACCTTGTATTTAGCTGTGACACTCTGAGTATGTTTCCCAAACCTGAAGAAGAGCTCTAGGTAAGCCTCAAAGCTTGTCTCTTGCACCAACAGAAGTTGGTCCAATAAAATATATTACCTCACCCACCTTATATTGCTTGTTTTATTAAGACCAGAAGCCATGGTATTCTGTGGTGACAGTATCAGCTTCTGCAGCAAAGGGAAGAGTGTTTTCAGGTGTAGTTTAATATTTTCTGTAACAGTAATAAATTTGTGCTAGCAGAATTCATTGCAGTTTTCTGGATTCTGAGGAAGCTAAAACTTACCTCATCTGTTGTTGTTTATATCCTACAACTAATAAATATGTGCAAACCCTACACAAAGCAAAAGTAAAACCCTCTCATTTCATGGATCTGTTGTTCTAAGAAAGTCTTCTTTCACTACCTAACTTGACTCCTAGGAAATATAACTTTTAAAAATTGGTTTAAATAGTGAAAATAAGACAATGAGTTCCAATAGCATTTACCTGTCAATTTTATCCTGTACTCTTTTCATTTAAAAAACATTTTTTCCATATTTCAAATGTAAGTAAAGCCTATTTAAAATAAGAGTCCTGGTGTGAAACCAATTCAGAAGTTTAACACATGGTTATCTGTGTTATCTGTTCACTATCTGTAGTTCACAAGGAAAAGATTGTTTTATGACATGCATCTTAAACATGTGTAGTTATGCTTTGCTTTATCATTCAATAATATCTTTCATTTAATGGTCTCCAAGCACTGTACGCACATTAATGAAACCTCACAATTTCCTTGCAAGTTAGGAAAGTTTTTGTACATCCTTTTTTGTAGGTAATCAAACTAGGGTACAGTGAGTTAGCTTCCTCACCCAAGTCCCATAGCAGTTCAGTGGCAGGACTGACCACAGAACTAGGAATCCAGATTCCCCTTAGCCTGGATCTTGGATTTTGAAAATTAAATTTGGTTTTGAAAAGAACTGAGGAGGAATATGCAAAATAACAAACAAGCAATCCACCACTTTATGCCTCATCTCTGAATATGTCCTTGCCCTGTCCCTTTCCTTTTTATTATACTCTGGTAATTGAGACCCAGTTGGCAAGTCTGAGCTGCTGGTTCTTCAGATCTTATATATTTTTGTCTAGGTATTGGAAGCAGAACATTTTCATAGGAAGGCTCTCAGTTTAAGAACTGACTCTCCCTTTGATATGATACAGCCTTAGTCTCTCGATTTCAAAATGTGCTGCACAAACCTGCCTGTTCTTCCCAGCTTTTACTGAGGCATTGGGTTGAGAGAGGATGAGTTGGTAATCTTTAAAGGACTCATAACTTTCTTCTTTAACTCTAGGTCCATGTGGATTTTTTTATATATATTTTAAAATACTAATATACATAGTGTAATGTCCAAGCACCAGAGCCTAGGATTGGTGCCTATCATAAATAAAAGTAAAATAAATGCCCTTAAAAATAGCACTGTCTGCCCAGACATGGAGAGGGGCTTGCCCACAGTGAGCATTGCTGGGTTTCCAAGAGGCCATCATATGGTCATGAGCCTTTGTGGGTCATGCTGTCAGAAGAAGCATAGTGACTCTCAAAGGATGGGGCCTAAGGCATAAGCTATCTAAGGCAGCTGTTCAGTTTACAGGCTCTCCGCTCTCTTACTCCAGCTTATACTGTTGTAACTCCAATTCAAAGGAATTACACAGGTGTAATGCAATGGGGAACCAGGCCCTGTGTCTATATAATAAAATAATTGCTGAGAAGTGGGTGGTAAAAATATTTTATGAAAGGAACGAAAAGTTTAGGATATTTTTGGATTTTCTATTATGAGGTGTTTGCTCCCAGAAAAGAACATTCCTGGTATCTCTTCCAGGATCGACCTTATGTTGAGAGAACCGTTTCTGCGTGGTAGTGCTGGTGGTGTTTGGTTTGTTTGTTTGTCTGTTTTGGGCAGGATAACAAAAGACACACAAAAAAGTCATAGAGAAAAGCAAGGTACTGGACTTAGACTTTAGCCTCATAAGCACAGGCAAGAAAGAGCCATAAGCTTATATGACAACATTTTAGAGGTCAGTGGTTTTTATGTATTAAGAGTACGCAGGGGGTGCCAATCTACATATTATTTTCAATAGGTTTGTCAGAATACTTCCAAATGTTGTTAAATATTTTCCTGCTTTTTCCCACTGCATTGGGAACTGAACCAACTGTTCTGCTAAGCTGTACTTTTCCACTTTCTTAATATAACCCCGTTAGCCACAGTTAGTGTAGCAGAGACCTACTTCAAAGCAAATGAGGAGAAAGGCCAAAACTGCTACTCTGAGAGAAGAGGAAATTCTTTTCCAGATGCTGATCCAAAAATTTTTAACTTTAGGAGTCCAGACAAGAGAATGTTATGTGAGACAGATTATCAGGTTGTTTTTTCAAGTGACATGCCCTGAAACTGTTGTTCAGGTCAAATGTGCCTTATAGATTCTCTCAGGTGTCCACTAAAACTTATTAAGAATCTTCTTTTGAAATATCTGAGGAGTAAGCACCCCTGGTTTTGATGTAAAATGATCTCAGTGCTACACTTTGGCACTGATGCATTATTGCCTCAGGGATTCCCTTGTCAGCTTCTGCAAAAACTTTAACAAACTGCTTAACTCACCTGAATTCCCAATGGGATGAGTTCAGTTTCTCAGGACTGTAACAAGAGGAATGCACCTGACTTGCATCCTACTTGTAAATGTAGAAAGTATGGTAGCTGACAAGCAAAAATATATAGATTTATATAGATAAGGCTTGTATTTTTTCTCAATTCTTTTTCCATATAATGCTTCCTACTATGTATCTATGCAAGCATGTGAACTACACACACACACAAACACAAAGGGTTTGCACATTAATAAGTAGTATTAGCAAAGTAAATGGGGCACTCTATTTGGAATCAGGAGTTTGGAGATGTATATCTGACTCTATCAGTGACTCACTGGGTGACCTAGGGTAAGTCATTCAACTTCCTTGCATTTCAATTGTTCAATTAATACAGTTGGATAATGATACTTATCCTCCTATGTTAAGTGCTTTGAGCTCTATGTGCAATGGCAAGTATATGACTATATCTCTAGATTTTGTGGGAAGTAGATCTTGTCAAACCAACCTGATTTCATTTTTTGATGAGATTACAAGTGTGATCTATCAAGGTCACTGTGTAGATGTAATACAGTTAAACTTTTGTAGGGTATTTGACTTAGTACCACAATTCTGATTAAAGAATTAGCAGCATGCAATATCAGTAAAGTACACTTGGAATGGATGAAGAACTGGCTAACTAATAGATCTCAAAAGGTAATCAGCAATGGGGAGTCATCATTGAACAGCGCTATTTTTAGTGGGATTCCACAGGGATTAGTACTAGGCCCAACACAACTCAATATTTTCATCAGTGAAATTTGTGGATGGCAAAAGATTGGCAGAGTAGCAAATAAAGATGAGAACAAGGCAATCATGTAAGGGCATCTGGATGGCTTGGTAAGTTGGGCTCAATCAAACACAATGTGTTTTAATAGAGCCAAATGCTAATGAATATATCTAGGAACAAGTAATGCAGGCCATATCTACAGAGTAGGGGGGCAGTATCCTGCACAGTAATGACTCTGAAAAGGATCTAGGCAGCTTAGATCATGTCTACATGGGGAATCAACAAAGCTGCAAAGTCAATGCATATAAGTTAAAGTGTGTTAAACACCAGGTGGATGCTCTCACTAAGGAGTAAAGTTGCCTTAATTTGCTGGAGCTTTTTCTTCCTGATGAAAACCACCACTATCATTATAAGGCAATTATTGGCATGGGGTTTAATAGCTACCCAGAGTAATAACTGCAGCAAAGTTAAAGTTGAGTTGGTTGATTGAATTGGATGGGGTGATCTTGCCTGACAAGAAATTCTATACCACTGGGAAACTGGTTTGCTCTTTTAACAGTTTGTTTCTACACTTTTTACAGGGAGGGTGGCAGTATCAGGTATCAAGGCCTGCAGTAGAGGTTGTCTCCTGGCAACCCCACAAGCACAGCTGGTTTGTATCGGCAGTATTGCCCGCACAACCTGACTGGTCAGAAGGGGAAGCTGGCTGGGTTTTAGCCCAGCAACAGCAGCACTCTGGCTTCGCGGTGTGTTCTCACCGGCAGCCGTGAGTCTCCCTGTGCTTGTTGCTCCTTGTCCTGTTCCTGCCTTGTTCCCCAACCTTGCTCCTGCTCAATTCTTGCTCACTGTATTCGGCACTGATGGGGCCACACCTGGAGTACTGCGTCCAGTTTTGGTCCCCCCAACTATAGAAGGGATGTGGACAAATTGGAGAGAGTCCAGCGGAAGGCAACAAAAATGATCAGGGGACTGCGGCACATGACTTATGAGGAGAGACTGAGGGAACTGGGCTTATTTAGTCTGCAGAAGAGAAGAATGACAGGAGTTCTGATAGCTGCTTTCAACTACCTAAAGGGGGGTTCCAAAGAGGATGGAGTTCGTCTGTTCTCAGTGGTGGCAGATGACAGAACAAGGAGCAATGGTCTCAAGTTGCAGTGGGGGAGGTCTAGGTTGGATATTAGGAAACACTATTTAACTAGGAGGGTGGGGAAGCACTGGAATGGGTTACCTAGGGAGGTGGTGGAATCTCCATCCTTAGAGGTTTTTAAGTCCCAGCTTGACAAAGCCCTGGCGGGGATGATTTAGTTGGGGTTGGTCCTGCTTTGAGCAGGGGATTGGACTAGATGACCTCCTGAGGTCTCTTCCAACCCTAATCTTCTATGATTCTATTATTCTAACTCAACTTGCTCCTGGCTCTGGCTTCCTTGTCCTGACCCTGGTTCTTGACTCCAGTTCTGATCCTTGGTGTGGCTATTAGATTCTGGTTCTGGCTCTGACTCCTGGCATGAGTACCAGTTCTTTTCCAGGTGATTGCACATGCCCATTCCACTGTAGGTGTGTGTGTGTGCCTCGTACACAGCTGTTAGAGATTTTTCCCTCAGCAGTACCTGTCAGGATGACACAAGTGCCTCATGCCACAGAGCACAAGTATAAAGGGAAGAGCCCCACCCTGAACCCGCACTCAGTCCTTCCTACCACCCATGACAGTTGTTGGAACTACTATCCTTGCATTTGCAAGTCCTATACACTTTAACGTACATAATACCTGTTGTGTTAGTTTTAGGCTAGTTTAGAGCTTTTGTACATAGTTTTAGATATAAGATTAAGTTCAGGTTAGTAGTTAGTAACTTGGTTTCACCGGTTCCCATTTGGGTTCCTGTACTGGACTCATGCTCCATTCTCCTGGCTTCAAGTCCTGTCACTCAAGTAACCAGCCTTTTGGCTGTGAGTGACCCACACCACCGCTGCCTTAAGTGTCTGGGGGAAGAGCATATGAGTGACAAATGTCACATTTGTCACGGGTTCAAACCCTGCACAAAGAAAGACAAGACAGCCAGACTCAAGTGTAGCTTCTGCCTTATTAGCTGCCTCTCCAGGTGATGGGCTTTGAGGCAGATTAAAGGGACCCTCTTCAGTTCAGTTGGGAGAATGAGTGCCTGACTGCAGGGAGTACAAAGGCTTACCTACAGTAAAGATAGGTGGGTAGCAGAAAGTGCTTAGAGGCTACCTGCAGTGGGACCAGGGATGAAACCTAGGCACAGAGACTCCAGGAAGGGCTGTGGGAAAGGACTACAGGCAAGCTTTTGTAGGAAGTGTCCGGGAAAGTGAAGCAAGGATTCTAAGGAGATTGACATTTTCTGTTTATTATAGGGTCCCTGGGCTGGAACCCAAAGTAGAGGGAGGGTCTATGTTCCCCTACAAGGCTTCTAGGAAGGCAATGAGGAGCAGGAGTTGAGCCTGGAGTTGGACTGAAGACCCAGCATAAGGTTGCTGTATGTCTGTTTTGTTGTGTTCGACTCTTATTTGTTAATTCTGGAAAGGGTGGCCTCAGCTGGAAATCTAAGTCATATCAGAGGTCCAAAAGTGCTAGCAGCTAGAGGGCCACCTGGGGAGACTGAGTTGATCAGTGTGGGTAAATTGAGGCAGACATATGGCCAGAAGCAAAGATAGGTAAGATGATCTTGTCACAGTGCCACTGTCATACTTGTTCATATATGGGTGTATATAGATAGATATGCAAGTCCAACATATAAAATGTGCTGCATATATAACATTCACAAATACTTTTCTTCCATGATGAAAATCTGGATCCCATTTTATGAGACTGGAGAGGAGTATGGAAATGTGAAATGTGCAAAGAATATTACCATCCCTGACTGATGATAGGAGTTTGTGTTTCTGATTCTATGTCTAGTGAAATGGATTAGTCATTTGACTTGAAGTGCTATAAAGAAGAGAATTACAATTGCCAAGGTGAGAGATGGCATGGGATATGAATAAGAATTGAGGCAAAGAAGTCTTATGTGGGTAATGTTTTGGAAGTGACAGTTGGTAGATGTATAGAGCTGGATGAATTGAGAAGTAGGAAAAAGTACAAGGTCAAATTGAGGTCAAGGTTGCTGACTCTAAAGTCAAGGAGAGAGATGGTGAGATGAGTACTTTGTGGCTGTTTTGTGGCAATGTTTTATATACAACAGTGCTGGTATAGGCTGCAAAGTTGCCCCTTTGTGTTATGCTGTAGGTGAAAGGAAAAGTATAAATAATATTGCAACAAAGCAGATGAATGAATAGAAAGGAGAGAAAACAAAATATAAATACAAAGTGAAAACAAGTTTAAGAACTTTAAAAAGAGTTATTGTGATAGGAAAACAGTAGAAAATAGTCTTTCATAAAGGTAATTTAGTTTTAATCGTAAATCAGGAAAAAACGTGGGGTGGAGGTGAAGGAGAATGGTATTCATACCATTTTCAGCCAGACTTCACCAAAGAGCAGACTAATAGAGCATAAATTTTCACATTCTAACTACAAAATAGAACTTGAAATACTGTACACTTCTACTGGATATTGACACCCAGGGAAAAATCAAAACCTGAAGCAACTCCATTAAAGTTGATGGAATTACATCAGGTCTGTATGGCCCCCAGGCACTAGCACACTGCAGAACCTTGAAATAGTGAGATGAAGGAAAATATTCCTTTCTGTGCAGGGTAGTTATGATATAGCTGATGAGGCACAGCACTGTGTGCCAGGAGACCTGACTTTGATTCTTCATACTGTAGCTAACTTGCTTTGTAACTTTGGGCAAGTCACTTGGAACCTTTCTCATAGTCTATTTGGAGTTTTTCTGTTGACTTCAATGGGGGTTGGGTTAACTCCTTTTCCTGTCTCTGCTTCCTCTCCCCCCATCTGTAAAATAGAAAGGATAATGCTTATCAATATTTTTGTAAAGTGCTTTGAGATTTTCAGTGAAAACTGCCATATGCAAGTGCAAAGTATTATACATCATCCTCTCGCTCCTTTCTCGCAGGCTTATGACAGTAGTTTGCCAGCAACAGGGTACTATATTTGGTCACTTGCCCTTTTGGGTGTTGGCTTCATTTAATAGGAAAATCTATGGCATAGTAGTTCTCAGTGTGTGGGGAAAGGTGACTTTACATAAACTTGTAAATGTAAAATTCTGGCAGGAATAAAGGTGCCCCCGTGGGAGGGTTTGAATCATTGCATGTGTTAGCTTCTGAGAACCAGGCTGCACCTGCCAGCACACACCATTTACATTAGAACAAAAACTACTCTTAAAAAGTAGCTCTTCTCCCACTCATTTTTCCAAATAAGGATCATGAAATATTGCGTCTCTTGTCTTCCACGTGTTCTGTTTTTCTAAATACCTACTAAGAGAAACAAACACAATGAGGACAGACATTTCAGTTTACTTACAGAGAGTGGACCATATGCTGATCTTAGTTAAACCAGTGTAAATATAGAATACTTCATTCATGTCACTGGAGTTACTCTGGAGTATTGAGATCAGAATATAACCAAAGTCAGTTTTGAAAGTGAAAATAGTTCCTTGTCACAGAAAGTTGCAGGACTGTGTCTAATTTAAGAATGGTGGGGAGAAGAGTGTGTGTGGGGGGCTATTACTCCCTCTCAAAGACTTCTTGATATGCTTTGGAGATATACTTCTGTAACCCACACACTTCCTGGGTGTGGTGTTCTGTCCCATCTAATGGCACCGAGACCACTTAGAGAGAGGGAGATAAATGAGTCTCCTCTACAGCCTTAGCTAACAGTTATATGGCTTTTAGCTCATGCAGTAGAGGCTCATGCATTTAGTTCCAAAGGTCCCAAGTTCATTTCAGCTCATCGACGATTCGGGTCTGTTGGCGTTACAAGTGACATTTTGGAGGCACCTCTGGGATCCCTCTACCACCTCCAGTTCTCCTGCAAGAAATCATTTCATCTATTTCTTTAATGTTATTGAAGTTCTATTTTCCTGAGCCCTACTGGATTTTAAAGAACTTTGTTTGTTTTAAAGTAAACTTTTTCTCTGCTGCATCAAGGATCATGATAAGTTAATGTCCTGGTGTAAAGAGATAGGATGCCACTCAGCCGAGCGCTTATACTGGATAAAGTGCCCATACACACTGAGGATGCTACTATCTATCAGGCAACTATAAAAAATCTTTGGGAAGACCACAATTTATGGTCGCCGTGGTGACCCTAACAGTCAGACTGTGTCTGTACTGGTGAGAGTGGCTGCTGAATTGGACCCACAGTGTGTACCCCAGGAGTTTGGCATTGTGGGTGAAATTGACCCCGGCCCGTGTATCTGCCTGGGAGTGCCCCAAAGGAGCGGGCAGTGAACTCCATATTTGGGAAAGGAGTGAGATCGCTGCTGTGGAGCTCTGTCCATACCAGGAGCTGCTGCTAGGAAGCCAGAAGCTGCTGCTGAGAGCCTGCAGGGGCTTTGATTGAGCAGGGAGCCTCAGAGACTATTGGTGGCTTCCCTGGAGCCAGGGCAGAGACTGTTGCTGTGCCTAGAGCTGACTGAGGTGGGCCTGCAGTGAAGGAACTGTGAGTAACCCCCACTGTTGTTTGGGAAAATACTTGCAAGGGAAGGGGCACAGCAGAGAGACTGAGTCTGAGGAGAGGCAGAGGGATCTTCCCACCAAATCAGGACCCAGAGCTGCTGAGATTTGGTGGGACAAACGCCAATCTCCAGGCGGGTTGTGCAGCTTGTTACCTGGGCTGGACTGATACGCAGAACTAACAGAGCGCTGTCTCCAGCTGCAGATCTTCAAGCGCGGGCACGCAAGCAAGTGTCTAAGACTCTGAAAACCAGAGTAGTGTACACTCTGGGGTGGGGTAAATGGTGGCCATCTAAATACCAGTTAGATACGTTTCATTTATTACTGTACACTATATTTGTTAATTGATTTTATTCAACTGCCCCCTGTGGATTTAAATTATTAGTGACATGTAATCTTAATCTGTTATACCCTGTTTTTTAAAAGTTTTTAAGTAAAGGTGTGTTAACTATAATTTAAGTGTATTGGATGTATATTATTTGTAATTGGTATTTTTGATTTACACCCATGCCACAGATTATATTATTATTATTTATTATTAGAAGAGGTTTATTCCTGGAGGTTCCCAAGGTATACCATTGAGTGTGTACAGGGGCCAGCCAGGTGGAGGCACCACCAATTTTAAATTCCTTTAGAAGTAAAGGGACTGCAGCAGAGGGGTAGATAGAGGATTCCCACCTATCTATCATCATCACTGGGTTACTCAGGATCTTCCTGAATGTCAGCAACATTAGGTGCCCAGGCACACAGGTGAGGGTTACACTTCAGTAAAACGTAATTGAATGGCTTTGACATGTACTGTGGAAGGAATAGTCAGACTCCATCATTTACTTACCCACATCCATACAAAGATAACAAATATCTTTATAAATGCAGATACCTAGACCACTAAATTAAAATCTGAAAAAGCCATTGCAGTCCTAAAATAACCAGTTTTGTCACCAGTCAAAAGAAAGCAATAGAAATAAGTATAAAGAACTAATTTCTGATATAAACAAAATCTCAGCTCTTGCAAATGAGAGGAAAAATCTCAACCCAGTCTGAAAAACCCAGGAAGACATTGTACAGGTAGAAGCAACATCTGCTGTTTAAATATCCTTGTCCCTGTTAAGGAGAAGAGGTTGAAACAAACCAGGAATCACTAACAAAAATATACATCAAGTAAATCTAATGTCACTAACAATATAATTTATTTTGATTCAACCCACTAATGAAGTCAGATTAAGCTACTGTAACTGATTTCAAGAATAGTCATAATAAGGAAATCTATTGGTATTTTCAAGATGTGAAATATTAACTTGCTATCATGTGCCATTAGACGGGTCTACATAGAAACAGGAAATATATTTAAGATAAAAAGCTCACTTCTCTGATATAATTGTAGTAGCATTTAACATTTCTTTGTTGGTGCCAATCAGAATACATGACTCATGACTACAAATCCTCACTAATAAAACTGATTTGAACAGATTTCATTTCCTTACAGTTAAATATCAGCATAATAAATCCTGTAACATATGAGTGAAATGATAAATGCCTTCAAGTGAGACAAGAACTAAGCAATTTTTTTCTAACTTTAATGGCTAATTGATTAAAGTGGAAATTTATCATAAAGATTTTATTTATTGAGGCGTTTAAATGATTATTTAAAGTTGCTGTTTATTGAACTGTCTTATTTGTCAGTGAACTTAGTTCTTGTAAAAGTGTGCGGCTGATAGAAATGGCAGCACCAAGCACAGTCCAGCGGATTAGGTGCTAGTTTTCCCATGCTGCTTCATGACCTGCAGCATCCCTGCAGCTGTGGCCTTTGGCTTCTCTTAAGCAGAGAACGCCAATCATGTTAAATTATTCTGTATTGTGCGATTGTATGAGCAAAATATTTATTACAGTTTTTAATATAAGCTTACTACAGAAACCTTACATTTGGTTTCTCCCTCTCCAAAGTATAACTCTTGTAGAAGGATTTACAGGCCATACAAGAGAGCTAAGCCAGCACTCTAATTATGTTTTATATACAGAAACTTGTCTATTAAATGGCTAAAATATGCAAATGGATTAGATTGTAAACTTTGTGACAGGGATTGTCTTGCAGTATATTGGTATAGCACCTGGCACAAACTGTCATCAAATTATAAACATTTTAATGATAATAGTAAGAGTCCCTGACTATTTTTATAGATCTCCATCTGACTTGCTCTTTTTTCTCATGTGGCTTTTTGGAAAAAGAAAAATGTACTGGGTCATACTTGATATACAAGCATCGTCTAAAAGGCCTAGAAATGATCCAACTGATATTTGGACTCCTTCATTGTTGTAAAATAAAAAACATGTCTTATTGTTTCTTGTCTTTTCTTTCAGTGGTATTAAATTATTCACACACACACACACACACACACACAAGTTGTATGGAGCTTGAGGTCTGAAGCCAGCACTAGCACAAAAAGGACCCCGTTTCTCAGTTTAGAAAAAACGTGAAAGTGGAGTCTCAAGGCTTTAAATAAAATGGAGACAACTTTAAGTTCTTTATACTGTTTTCATTTTCAAACTCAGCCCATATTTACTTGTCTACGTTTTCACAACTGTTCTTTATTTATAGCCTAAGGGGAAATTTCACTTGTCATGGATGCTATGACAAATAAATGTTCCAAGTGTTCGTTTTATACTGAACTGTAGCTTCTTATTAGCCAATAACGTGTAAAGAGATATAGTTTCAGTCTATTTTAGCTGCATATACATATAGGTTATGTTCTTTGTGGCAGCTCCAATCAATTGAGAAATGAGCTGCTGTACTTCTGAATAAAAATAAAACCAACAGTGACCATTCATTGATTTCTTGTGGGACCCAGTAGTACAGCCATTAAATGATGTTTCTTACATCAGGAACTTCTCGGGAGTGGCTAGATGCCCTGCTCCTTCTGTCTGTGGCCATGGAGAGGAGCCAAGCCGAGGCTCTTGCCCTCCCACACCATGACTTCCACAACATGTGGTGTACCTCATCCAGTGCACTAAATGCCCCAAAAAATAACTATGTGGGTGTAATCAGACAATCACCTCACTCTCAAATGAACTCACACAGGAAAATGACAGAAGACAAAAACATCCTATCACCTGTGGGGGAACACTTTTCACAAATTGATCGCTCTCTGTCTGACCTCTGAGTCCTCATTCTCAAAGGAAACCTGCACAACACTTTCAAAAGATGAGCCTGGGAGCTTAAATAGATTATTATACTAGACACTAAAAATCCTGGACTGAACAGAGACACTGGATTTATGGTTCATTACAAAAATCTGTCACCCACTAACCCCTCTTTTGTCATATGACTGCAGAGATGTTAACAGGTTACTCTATCTTGAATGCTCCCTTATAATATATGCTAACTACTTATGCTAAACAATCTGTTCCACCTTGCATTTTGCTGTGATGCTGGGAACACCTCTCCAAGGCCTGAAGAGCTCTGTGTGGGCTCAAAAGCTTGTCTCTCTCACCAACTTAAGCTGGTCCAATAAAAGATTTTTATCTCAGCCACCTTGTCTATCTAAGGCCAGAAGGGTCCATTATGATAATTTAGCCCAACCTCCTATATAATACAAGCCACAGAATTTTCCCAAAATAATTGCTAGAACATAGCTTTTAGAAAAACATCCAATCTTGATTTTAAAATTGCCAGTGATGGAGAATCTCTCACAACCCTTGCTAAATTGTTCCAGTGGGTTACTGCCCTCACTGTTAAAAATGTAAGCCTTATTTCTTGTCTGCATTTGTTTAGTTTCAATATCCAGCTGTTGGATCACATTATACCTTTCACTGCTACATGAGTTTGAACATTTCCTATAACCCCATGAGTTGAATATATGCCTTTAATATTATATAGGAGGAATTTCATCACTTTGCACATTTCACTATGATACTATTGACCAGTGAGTTATTAGTTTTTAAATTACACCTCAAAAGGCATATTTTGTACAAAGATTATCACAATAGTGTGTAGAGTGTGAATACAGGGGTGGATTTGGTCACAGTAGGTACTTATAGACTGAAATCAAGTCACACCCTTAACCTTCTCTTTGTTAAGCTAAATAATTTGAGCTCCTTCAGTTTATCGATATAAGGCATATTTCTTAATCCTTGAATCAGTCTCATGGCTCTTCTCTGAATGCTCTGAAATTAATCAACTGTGGATATCAGAACTGGATGCCGTATTCTAGTAGTAGTTGCATGAGTACCAACAAAGCGGTATCAAAACCAGTCTGCTCCTACTTGAGATTCCTTTGTTTAAGCCAAGTCATACATTAGTAGGTTTTCCTGTGAGCCATTCATGCTTTACTGACTGACCATCTCACTGAGGCCTTCCTATCACAGGCTTTTGAATTGAGCTGAAGGCAGTAAAAATCCAATGCTGGTGTAAGAAAATTCTATCATGTTCATCTAACAAAGGACTTAAGTATATTGATTTCAATTGAACTACTCACTGCTATGTATACAGTAAAATGCTTAGCTGGGCTGGGCCTCAGAGGCAATTTAAATGCCTTTTACTTTCATATAGGCTGTTCTGATTCAAAAACCACTAGGTAGCTCCCAAGACTCCAGTACCCTGATGTATTATAACACTTAAATGCATTTATGTAAAGAACACCTGTCCAAAATTGTCCCAAACTGGCAAACTGCATTGACTCTAATGGAATGGCACCAATTTATACGAAGGCTGAATTTGGCCCATTATAAGCATCTGTCTACTGGGCTTGATTCTTCGCTCTGTTGCGCCAGCTTTGTACCAGTAAAAAGAACGAGGAGTACTTGTACAGACTAACACGGCTACCACTCTGAAACCTTTGTACCAGCGTAGCCTTATTGAAATCTAAAGCTAAAAGCAAAAAAGGAAAAAAAACCCAGTGGAGTCATATTGCTAAAAAAGTGGGTGTAAAGGAGAAGATAATCAGGAACACTGTGTCTATCTTCACTATCAATTTACCTGTCCTTCTAAGATTTTTTAGCTCTCATGCCAGAGGTTACTGTGTCTGGGATTGCTAGATAAGTCTAGTAGTTAATATTCTCAGAGCTGGATCACAAGTTGCCCTGACAGCAGAGTCATATATCACTATAAAGAAAAGATTTGTATACTTTTGTTTACTCTTTGCAAAGTTCCTTTTTGGGAAATTGTCACCATAAAACAAGTACATTAGGCTCAGATACACACACAGACACACACAAATACTGTCTGTGAGTTAAACAAGACGTTTCTTTTCCTAAGTAGATCCATGGGTATGGCTTAATTTCATGCAACCTCATGCAATCTTCACATCAGCAGTCTATATAAACAACTTTGCCACATCTGTTTTTCAGATATTGTCTATCTCAGTGAAGTGTGATCCTACAAACCCAATGCTGTAGGCTACTTAGCATCCTAATTCAGCAAGGCACTTAAGCATGAACTTAACTCCAAGCATGTGCATAGCCCCTTTGACTTCAGTGGGACAACTAACATATTTAAAATTAAGCACATGCTCAAGCACCTGGCTGAATAGGGACCCTACTTTATATAACATAGATTAGTCCTAATCTCAGACCAAAACACAGGCACAAGTTTAAAGAAACAAACAAAAACTCAGACCCCTATCCATTGCTTTTTATGACAATGCAGGGCAGCAGCATTGGGAACATGAGTGACACAAGTTACTGAGTATCTGTCCTGTCAAAAGGGAGTGTGCCAGATGGTTACATCCTGCATTGCAGTTACCCCATTTACAACCCCAATTTTGAAGTTTAAGGCCTAAAGAGTTTTAAACGATATATAATTTAAATACATGAAAGTTTTTGTAACACTGCAAGTTAAAAATTTAAGAAAATTATTTCCACGTATTATAGGAGGCAGAAAATTGTACATAACTCTTCACCAGAAGACTAGATTGGACAGCATTTAATGTCAGTTTATACACAAGGTGGCAGTCTTTCCATTTTGCTTGCTGTTTTTGTTGCTGTACCAGCCCAAGAAAACAGGTGCCTGGGACGAGAGCTAAAACACAAGTTGGTCTCTGCAAATGGATAAAATTACTGAAATTAGTGTATGGATTTTTATTAAATTCTACCAATATGTTTACAAGGAATAGGGTAGTATCCCTGTACACTACAACAACCAAACTCATTTTTATAATATGCTGCATAATCCAGTAGCCTGTTGGTGGTGTTTTCAAGCACTAGTTTATCACTCTGTTGTTTTAAAGACTTGCTTGTCAACTACAAACATTTAGGAGCAGATTATGGCTTTATGCTCCTCTCTCTGTTGTGGGGGAGGAGACAAGCCCTTACTTTTGTGACAGCTCTCATTGTGGCCACGCTAGGAATCTCCAGAGTTAAAAGCATTCGTCTCTACAGCTTGAGCAAAAGAGCTAACTTCTCAAATGGAGAGCTGTCACTCTCAGGTTTAGAGGAGACATATAATATACACTGACCAGCAGGTTATATGTGCACACAATTCTTGTCCTCTGATCCCTCCCTCAGCTCCCATTGTGCTTCCAGTGCCTATTCCAAGGTTTGATTGTGATCTTCAAAGCCATCATCGTGTCAGGAGCCAGCCACAAAAGGATCAGAGTGTTGACCTGGCAACAGAGTCAGATTGAGAGCCACTGTAGGGTTTGGATGATTGTGATAATATGCATCTCAGTCTGCTGCCAGTGAAGAATACAGCTGCATTCCTTGGGAACAGCATAGCTCTCAAAATCCAGGCCAAAGTATATAATAGCAGAAGAAACTGCAGTCATTTTAAGGTGTTAAACTGTGAAACAAACTTGCAGAGGAGGTCAGCTGCATCCAGAATATGAGTAACTTTAGAGAATGGTACATGATCCTCCTTTATGAAAGACATTTCCCACCATAACCAGACCAATTTGAAGGAAAGCAGGGAGTGTTCAAGATGCAGACTGCATCCTAAACAATCTTTTATAAGCGGGAATAGAGATGAGCAGAAAACTTGTGACACAACACCATTCAAATCAAATTTACTTGGACGCACTTGGTTTTTACAATACACAGTATATGACTCCCTTTAAAAATTAATATATATGACTTAATACCTACTAATCACCAAAGTCTGCTTGTCTCTGTGAAATTTAGGCTTTATTTGACAAGTATATTTTCCTCTTGCCTATTTTGTTTGGATTCATTTGACGTTATCCTATGCCTTAATTGGTGCCTCCTAAAGTCTTTGCTAAGAAAAGTGTTGTATTACCAGAAGCTTCCGTGTTGTTTTTTTCTGAGATAATTTACTTGAATGTTTCTCATCAGTAAAGTCAATAGACTGCCCTAATTTTCAGTGGAATCAGTCATAATTTCCATGAAAGACAATACTAAATCTACAAGTCAATGCTGTATGATAATCTGGGGTACAAAGACAGATTTCGTCTCACCCTCATGAAATCTTTTTTCTTTTCATATCAAAAGAAGATAGTCAACATTCTTAATTATACTGGTGAGAGTTCTACAATGCACGCTGTCTACAGCATTCAGATTACTTGTTCAGTATAGGCTTCAAAAGTTCATTCATAATTACTGTCTTTCAAAGCTTGACTTTCAAACATTTATATTTGTCATCCTTAAATCTCTCTGTGACCCAAGCTAACAGGATAATTGCAAAGGCCATTGTTTACCTTGCTCATATCTTTAAAGTTATTATTCTAATAGGCTTAAATGCACATATGTGTAAAGCTAATTTACAGAAGATAATACTCCACTGAAAAGTCTTCATAATAGGGAAGGCAATTTTTCCCTAAAAATGCTAATTTCGGTACATTGTAAAAAAGTTGCTCTAAATATTACTATATTAGGGCATGCGAATCCCAGTGGATTTCTGCCATTTGTATTGTTTCATGACATTGGTTCATTATACATCTCAGAATTATCAAGCCTGGATGTAACACATCTGTCCTGTAGCCTTTAAGGAAGGTTACTGGCCAAGCATGGCCACTGTCTGGTTTGGCCTTAAATAAGTGCAATATAGAGGATGTTGTCTTGGGGGACTGATGGGAGGTGTATTCCAGGAACCAGGTTACTGGGTTGGGACTATATAAAGAAAGCTTCTTGCTGAGCCTAGAGACATCAGGGTTGAGGCAAGATATGGAATTGGCTTCTCTCTTAAGAGAGCTGGAGAACCAGTCTAGGAGAAGCTGGGGAAAAGGTCTTCAAAGAGGTCAGAACCCCAGCATACAGTCCATTGTTCAAGGCTTAGCCTAGAAGAACTAGGAGGAGGCCTAGAGACAAGCAGAATATGGAAGGATCCCATGGAGAAATGCAGGGAGAGGCTATGGGGAAAGGAAACATTGAAGGCTTGGGATGGGAATCAATTGCTAGCTTCCTCTCAGGAAATCCGATTGCTGGAACTTCCAAAGAGTGGGGAAGGAAGCCCTGCTCCTGTTCCTACATCAACAGAGTGAAGACTAGCGTGGGTCCTGTAAAAGGATTATCGAACTGTTTAGGCTCAGAAGGGTGAAAGAAGGAAGGAATTGTTTAGTGTGGGGAGGACACTACTGGCTACCCCTGTGACAAAGGGGATGAAAGGTGCAGCATCAGATAGTTACAAACACACTATGGCAGTAAATGCAGTATTTCAGTGGCAATGAGATGAAATTATTTTTAATTAAGTGGAAATCACAAATTACTAACCAAACAGATATGAATGTATGTCTCTGGTTCACTTGTTTACTCGTGAATGTGCTGCCACTGAACCATACTTTAGTACAGCACGAGCTCAGTCCTGCTGTTTTTCCTCAGGGAAAATTCTCATACAAGCTCTAAGAGTTTTGTCTAGCTTGTGTTAAGCAAATGCCATCTTTTTCTGTAAAAAGGCACGGTAGGCTAGTATCTAATTATTATTATTATTAGCCTTTCAAAGATGAATAATTTTTGCAGGTTACATGAGCTCTGGCTCAGTCAAAACCACAGACTGGATCAATACGAAAAATACTGAGCAAGATAGGGAAAGTAATGGCTCTGGCCATGTTGCCGGGGGGGGGGGGGAGAATCTATACAGAGATAACCCAAAAGCTTCTCTTTTCCTGAATAGAATACAACAGTTAAGATCAGGAGAGACACTCAAGCTAGAGTTCCCTCAACGTAAATGAGAGGATGCTACTGGCAGGACATACTCTGTGAGGGGTCCTTGTGGTGGCTTGAAACTGTTACAAGCTATTACATTCAGGTTTTCCAGTCCTGCTTGCAGGTGAAGGAGCTCTGGGTTGAAGAGTGCAATTGGAGTCAATCTGCAGAAATCCAGCCCACAGTATAGTGGGCTAAATTGTGCTTCTGTTTTTTAGGGAGCAGCCTGCTTTGTCTCTCTCTGTTCTGTATTCTAAGAAAGTACATTGCATCATTTCCAACAAGAGCATTTTGTTTTTAATTGAACTTCTGTGGTTAAATCTTTACTTGGAGTCGGGGATATGATTCCCTGCTTGAGTAGGATACTCATGATAGTTCTGATTAAGCTAGTGCACTAAACAGAGCAGAGTAGTTGTTGTAGCATGGGAAGCAGTGAAATGCAGGACAGGCTAGCTGCCCCAGGAGTATATCCACAGGATCTGGGTGGGTTTATACTTGGGGCAGCTAGCTCATGCTACCACAGCTACATTACTATATTTAGTGTGTGAGCACAAATATGTGTACTTGAGCTGGGAATCACACTCTCAGTAGAGTGTGGCTGAGGTAGATGTATTTATGTGCAGACCTTAGTCTATGTTACTGTTGTAACTTTTTAGCTTATATGAAAGACACTTAGAACACTGCATGGGTACCTATATATGTATATTAAAACTTTGAAGGAATAAATGAATGCAGGACAGATGCTGATGGGCAATCTAGGCTATTACCCGGGAAATACCAAGCTTTGGAGCAGTTCTATTCTTTAACCTTTTGCCACAGCATCCTGATAATATATCAGCCTCCTTTTAGTCTTAATGAGGCAATTGGGTTTCTTCCATTTCTGTTGTTTCATGACAACATCAATTCATTATAGATTTCACAGTTGTCAAGACTGTCTATATGTAGCTGCTGATGTGACATCATCAGGAGGCTCAAAGCAGTCAGGACGCATAGTACTGTGGTTAGGACACTAGCCTGGGCATTAGGACACCTAAGTTCAATTCCTTGCTCCACCTCAGACTTCTTGTGTGATCTTAGGCAAGAACATTTGCCTCTCGGTGCCTTACCACTTCCGTATATCAAAGAGTATTCAGAGGATAAATACATTTAAGATTGTGCTGTGCTCAGATATGTGTACAATGAAGGCCATATAAGTATCTAAGATTGATAATGAAGACAAAGACTTCTAAATCAGCCTGGCCATAATTTTGGCTTGGCAAGGAGGTGGCATCCACAATACTAAACTATGAAGTAGTTAGAGAATCAAATGCTTAATCATTTCTGTATATCAGAAGTATTGTTGATAAAGTAACATGGTGAACCTTTAGAATAGAAGTACAACAATCTTTAAATAAAAATTTAACAAACTGTTTTATTGTTTAACGTTAGTTTTTACTAGAGCCAGTCAAAATGTGGAATTTCCACTCCAAAGGAAACTGACACTTTGAAAAAAACTTTTGTTCCAAACCAGAATAAAATTAATTTCCCATGAAACAAAATTTCTGAACAAAATGTGGGGGTAAATTAAAATGCTTTGTTTTTATTTTCATATATTTATATTTATAAATATAAAATACATTATGAAGCAAAATTGTTTTGAAACAAAAAAAAATCAAAAAGTTCCATTCCAATAAGATACAAATGGAACATTTTGACCTTCTCAAAATGCTTCATTTTGATTTTTTTAAAACAAAATTTCATTGAAATAATCATGTTCCTGCAGAATGTTTAGATTTTGATGAATTAGCATTTTCTGATGGAAAACATTGTGTCAGGAAATTATCAAGCAGCTCTTGTTTTTCCCAGTGGGTTCTACATACTGCTCAAAGAGCAATAAAATAATCTTTAAAAAAAATAAAAGGCCTTGGTTTGGGATTTTCAAAAGTGCTGTGGTGGGCAAACGACGGCCCGAGGGGACACATCTGGCCCGCGGGACCATCTTGCCCGGCCCTTGAGCTCCTGGCCGGGGAGGCTAGCCCCCAGCCAGTCCCCTGCTGTCCGCCTCCCCCGCAGTCATGCCACCACGTGGGCAGCAGGGCTGCGAGCTCCTGCCGCTCTGAGCGGCATGGTAAGGGGGCAGCAGTGGCGTGTGCACGCGGCGTTGGGGGGCTGGGTAGGGGGTGTCATAAATATAAAGGGAAGGGTAAACCCCTTTAAAATCCCTCCTAGCCAGAGGAAAAATCCTCTCACCTGTAAAGGGTTAAGAAGCTAAAGGTAACCTCACTGGCACCTGACCAAAATGACCAATGAGGAGACAAGATACTTTCAAAAGCTGGGAGGAGGGAGAGAAACAAAGGGTCTGTGTGTCTGTTGGTATGCTGCTTTGCCGGGGATAGAACAGGAATGGAGTCTTAGAACTTCTAGTAAGTAATCTAGCTAGGTATGCGTTAGATTATGATTTCTTTAAATGGCTGAGAAAAGAATTGTGCTGAATAGAATGACTATTTCTGTCTGTGTGTCTTTTTTGTAACTTAAGGTTTTGCCTAGAGGGATTCTCTATGTTTTGAATCTAATTGCCCTGTAAGGTACCTACCATCCTGATTTTACAGAGGTGATTTCTTTACTCCTATTTACTTCTATTTCTATTAAAAGTCTTCTTGTAAGAAAACTGAATGCTTTTTCATTGTTCTCAGATCCAAGGATTTGGGTCTGTGGTCACCTATGCAAATTGGTGAGGATTTTTACCAAACCTTTCCCAGGAAGTGGGGTGCAAGGGTTGGGAGGATTTTGGGGGGAAAGACGTGTCCAAACTACGTTTCCCAGTAAACCCAGTTAGAGTTTGGTGGGGGCAGTAGTTATTCCAAGGACAAAGGATAAAATTAATTTGTACCTTGGGGAAGTTTTAACCTAAGCTGGTAAAAGTAAGCTTAGGAGGTTTTCATGCAGGTCCCCACATCTGTACCCTAGAGTTCAGAGTGGGGGAGGAACCTTGACAGGGGGTCTCAGGGGACAGGGAGCGGTTGGATGGGGCAAAGGTTCTGGGGCGGTCGGGGGTCGGGGAACGGGGGGGTTGGATAGGGAGTGGGATCCCTGGGGGGCAGTTTAGAGCAGGGTGTCGTGGGAGGGGGCGGTCAGGAGACAAGGAGCAGGGGAGGTTGGATGGGTTGGAGGTTCTGAGGGGGACAGTCAGGGGGTGGGAAGTGGGAGGGAGCAGATGGGGGTGGGGGCCAGGCTGTTTGTGGGGCACAGCCTTCCCTACCCTGCCCTCCATACAGTGTCGCACCCCGATGTGGCCCTCGGGCTAAAAAGTTTGCCCACCCCTGAGTTAGGCCCATATTAGATAATAATTATTGGGGGCGGGCGGGCGGAAATCTCACTTTTAATGTCTCTGGTTTGTAAGTAAAGCTCACAAAATAATAATACATTTACATTTTATTTGTTGGGGAATTCATGAAAATTTTTGGACAAATATTATTTCTCTATAGAACAGTTTGAATAGAGCAGAAACTTCATAATGAATAATGTATTCAGCAATTCACAGTAAAAAATGCTGAAAATGTCATTTGTGAGTATTTCTCAACCAGTTCTATTTCTGGACCCATATTTTATTTGCATGATTTAATGTTGCAAGGAGAATAATATGATGACACTAGAGGAGAGCTAATGTGACGCCAATTTTTTTAAAAGGCTCCAGAGGTGATTCCAGCAATTACAGGCTGGTAAGCCTAACTTCAATACTGGGAAAACTGGTTGAAATTATAGTGAAGAACAGAATTATCAGATACATAGATAAACATTATTTGTTGGGGAAGAGTCAACATGGATTTTTATAAAGGGATATCATGCTTCACCAATCTACTAGAATTCTTTGAGGGGGTCAACAAGCATGTGGACAAGGGGAATCCAGTGGATATAGTGTACTTATATTTTCAGAAAGCCTTTGACAAGGTCCCTCACCAAAGGCTCTTAAGCAAACTAATCTGTCATGGGGTAAGAGGGAAGGTCCTCTCATGGATCAGTAACTGGTTAAAAGATAGGAAACAAAGGATAGGAATAAATGGTCAGTTTTCAGAATGGAGCAAGATAAATAGTGGTGTCCACCAGGGGTCTGTACTGGGACCAGTCCTATTCAACATATTCATAAATGATTCATAGATACTAAGGTCAGAAGGGACCATTATGATCATCTAGTCCGACCTCCTGCACAACGCAGGCCACAGAATCTCACCCACCCACTCCTGCGAAAAACCTCTCACCTATGTCTGAGCTATTGAAGTCCTCAAATCATGGTTTAAAGACTTCAAGGAGCAGAGAATCCTCCAGCAAGTGACCCATGCCCCCTGCTACAGAGGAAGGCGAAAAACCTCCAGGACCTCTTCCAATCTTCCCTGGAGGAAAACTCCTTCCCAACCCCAAATATGTCCATCAGCTAAACCCTGAGCATATGGCCAAGATTCACCAGCCAGATACTACAGAAAATTCTTTCCTGGGTTAACTCAGATCCCACCCCATCTAACGTTCCATCACAGGCCATTAGGCCTATTTACCATGAATATTTAAAGATCAATTAATTACCAAAATCATGTTATCCCATCATACCATCTCCTCCATAAACTTATCGAGTTTAATCTTAAAACCAGATAGATCTTTTGCCCCCACTGCTTCCCTTGGAAGGCTATTCCAAAATTTCACTCCTCCGATGGTTAGAAACCTTCGTCTAATTTCAAGTCTAAATTTCCCAATGACAAGTTTATATCCATTTGTTCTTGTGTCCACATTGGTACTGAGCTTAAATAATTCCTCTCCCTCTCCAGTATTTATCCCTCTGATATATTTATAGAGAGCAATCATATCTCCCCTCAACCTTCTTTTAGTTAGGCTAAACAAGCCAAGCTCCTTGAGTCTCCTTTCATAAGACAAGTTTTCCATTCCTCGGATCATCCTAGTATCCGTTCTCTGTACCTGTTCCAGTTTGAATTCATCCTTCTTAAACATGGGAGACCAGAACTGCACACAGTATTCCAGGTGAGATCTCACCAGTGCCTTGTATAATGGTACTAAAACCTCCTTATCTCTACTGGAAATACCTCTCCTGATGCATCCCAAGACCGCATTAGCTTTTTTCACAGCCATATCACATTGGCAGCTCATAGTCATCCTATGATCAACCAATACTCCAAGGTCCTTCTCCTCCTCCATTACTTCTAATTGATGCGTCCCCAGCTTATAACTAAAATTCTTGTTATTAATCCCTAAATGCATGACCTTACACTTCTCACTATTAAATTTCATCCTATTACTATTACTTCAGTTTACAAGGTCATCCAGATCCTCCTGTATGGTATCCTGGTCCTTCTCTAAATTGGCAATACCTCCCAGCTTTGTATCATCCACGAACTTTATTAGCACACTCCCACTTTTTGTGCCGAGGTCAGTAATAAAAAGATTAAATAAGATTGGTCCCAAAACTGATCCTTGAGGAACTCCACTGGTAACCTCCCTCCAGCCTGACAGTTCACCTTTCAGTAGTACCCGTTGTAGTCTCCCCTTTAACCAATTCCTTATCCACCTTTCAATTTTCATATTGATCCTCATCTTTTCCAATTGAACTAATAATTCCCCATGTGGCACGGTATCAAACGCCTTACTGAAATCTAGGTAAATTAGATCCACTGTGTTTCTTTTGTCTAAAAAATCTGTTACTTTCTCAAAGAAGGAGATCAGGTTGGTTTGGCACAATCTATCTTTTGTAAAACCATGTTGTATTTTGTCCCATTTACCATTGACTTCAATGTCCTTAACTACTTTCTCCTTCAAAATTTTTTCCAAGACCTTGCATACTACAGATGTCAAACTAACAGGCCTGTAGTTACCTGGATCACTTTTTTTCCCTTTCTTAAAAATAGGAACTATGTTAGCAATTCTCCAATCATACGGTACAACCCCTGAGTTTACAGATTCATTAAAAATCCCTGCTAATGGGCTTGCAATTTCGGGTGCCAATTCCTTTAATATTCTTGGATGAAGATTATCTGGGCCCCCCGATTTAGTCCCATTAAGCTGTTTGAGTTTCGCTTCTACCTCAGATATGGTAATATCTACCTCCATATCCTCATTCCCATTTGTCATGCTACCATTATCCCTAAGATCCTCTTTAGCCTTATTAAAGACTGAGGCAAAGTATTTGTTTAGATATTGGGTCATGCCTAGATTATCCTTGACCTCCACTCCATCCTCAGTGTTTAGCGGTCCCACTTCTTCTTTCTTTGTTTTCTTCTTATTTATCTGGCTATAGAACCTTTTACTATTGGTTTTAATTCCCTTTGCAAGGTCCAACTCTACTTGACTTTTAGCCCGTCTCACTTTATCCCTACATGTTCTGACCTCAATAAGGTAGCTGTCCTTGTGATCCCTCTCATCTTCCACTCCCTGTATGCTTTCTGCTTTTTCTTAATCACCTCTCTGAGATGCTTGCTCATCCAGCTTGGTCTACAACTCCTGCCTATGAATTTTTTCCCCTTTCTTGGGATGCAGGCTTCCGATAGCTTCTGCAGCTTTGATTTAAAGTAATCCCAGGCCTCCTCTACCTTTAGATCCATAAGTTCATCAGTCCAATCCACTTCCCTAACTAATTTCCTTAATTTTTGAAAGTCAGCCCTTTTGAAGTCAAAAACCCTAGTTGCAGATTTATTTTTGTTAATCCTTCCGTTCAGTTTGAACTGAATTAGCTCATGATCACTTGAGCCAAGATTATCCCCTACAACCATTTCTTCTATGAGGTCCTCACTACTCACCAAAACCAAATCTAAAATGGCATCCCTTCTAGTCGGTTCAGCAACTACTTGATGAAGGAATCCATCAGCTATCGCATCTAGGAAAATCTGAGCCTT
Source organism: Chelonia mydas (assembly GCF_015237465.2). Classification (NCBI taxonomy): domain Eukaryota; kingdom Metazoa; phylum Chordata; order Testudines; family Cheloniidae; genus Chelonia; species Chelonia mydas. The sequence goes on from NC_057849.1 coordinate 129,136,434, forward strand.
ATTATTATTACTAGCACTCGTCCTCCAGTCTATATCTGGGAAGTTAAAGTCTCCCATGATCACGCAGTTTCCATTATTATTTACTTTATTAAAAGCATTAAAAAGGGCTCTATCCATATCCAAATTAGATCCCGGCGGTCTATAGCACAACCCCAAGCACTATCCCAGGGGAGGCTCTAATAGTTTTCTTCCCCAATATAATTTTTGCCCAGACGGACTCTGTCTTATCCATTCCATCGCTTCTTATTTCCTTACATTCTACCTCATCATTGATATACAATGCTACTCCACCACCTTTACCTTTATTTCAGTCTTTCCTAAACAGCACATACACTTCAATACCTGTAGTCCAGTCATGACTACTATTCCACCATGTTTCTGTTATCCCTGTAATATATGGTTTCACTTCCTGTACCAGTAGCTCTAGTTCCTCCATTTTGTTACCTAGGCTCCTCGCATTGGTGTACAAACATCTTAATTTTTGCTGTTTGGCCTCGCTCACAGTCTGTACCCTATTAGGCACGGTCATTCTACAGCCAGTATAACCTATTAGACTGGTATCCACACTGCCCTTCCTTCTTATATACATTCTCCTACCCACGACTGTATCCTTTCTTACTTTGTTTTCTTCCCTCTCAATGCTAAAATCCGGCGTGGAGATTACCTGGACATCTCCCAACCATCTCCCCCAAATTCCTAGTTTAAAGCTCTCTTAATCAGTTGTGCCAGCCTCCATCCTAGAAGTCTATTTCCTTCTCTACTCAGATGAAGTCCATCCCGAGAGAACTGTCCTCTGTCCAGGAACGCCTCCCGGTGGCCATACATCCCAAAGCCCTCCTTATAGCACCACTGCCTAAGCCATCTGGAAAAAGGCTAATGTAGTGCCCATCTTTAAAAAAGGGAAGAAGGAGGATTTGAAGAACTACAGGCCAGTCAGCCTCACCTCAGTCCCTGGAAAAATCATGGAGCAGGTCTTCAAGGAATCAATTCCGAAGCACTTAGAGGAGAGGAAAGTGATCAGGAACAGTCAGCATGGATTCACCAAGGACAAGTCATGCCTGACTAATCTAATTGCCTTCTATGACGAGATAACTGGCTCTGTGGATGAGGGGAAAGCGGTTGACGTGTTGTTCCTTGACTTTAGCAAAGCTTTTGACACAGTCTCCCACAGTATTCTTGCCAGCAAGTTAAAGAAGTATGGGCTGAATGAATGGACTATAAGGTGGATAGAAAGTTGGCTAGATTGTCGGGCTCAATGGGTAGTGATCAATGGCTCCATGTCTAGTTGGCAGCCGGTATCAAGTGGAGTGCCCCAAGGGTCGGTCCTGGGGCTGGTTTTGTTCAATATCTTCATAAATGATCTGGAGGATGGTGTGGATTGCACCCTCAGCAAGTTTGCAGATGACACTAAACTGGGAGGAGAGGTAGATACGCTGGAAGGTAGGGATAGGATACAGAGGGACCTAGACAAATTAGAGGATTGGGCCAAAAGAAATCTGATGAGGTTCAACAAGGACAAGTGCAGAGTCCTGCACTTAGGATGGAAGAATCCCATGCACCGCTATAGACTAGGGACCGAATGGCTCGGCAGCAGTTCTGCAGAAAAGGACCTAGGGGTGACAGTGGACGAGAAGCTGGACATGAGTCAACAGTGTGCTCTTGTTGCCAAGAAGGCTAATGGCATTTTGGGATATATACATAGGGGCATTGCCAGCAGATCGAGGGACGTGATCGTTCCTCTCTATTCGACACTGGTGAGGCCTCATCTGGAGTATTGTGTCCAGTTTTGGGCCCCACACTACAAGAAGGATGTGGAAAAATCTGAAAGGAGTCCAGCGAAGGGCAACAAAAATGATTAGCAGGCTGGAGCACATGATTTATGAGGAGAGGCTGAGGGAACTGGGATTGTTTAGTCTGCGGAAGAGAAGAATGAGGGGGGATATGATAGCTGCTTTCAACTACCTGAAAGGGGGTTCCAAAGACGATGGATCTAGACTGTTCTCAGTGGTAGCTGATGACAGAACAAGGAGTAATGGTCTCAAGTTGCAGTGGGGGAGATTTAGGTTGGATATTAGGAAAAACTTTTTCACTAGGAGGATGGTGAAACACTGGAATGCGTTACCTAGGGAGGTGGTGGAATCTCCTTCCTTAGATATTTTTAAGGTTAGGCTTGACAAAACCCTGGCTGGGATGATTGAATTGGGGATTGGTCCAGCTTTGAGCAGGGGTTCGACTAGATGACCTCCTGAGGTCCCTTCCAACCCTGATATTCTATGATTCTATGATTCTATGATAGTCATAATCTTGTCACACCTTTGTTGCCATTCTCTAGGAACAGGCAGAATCCCACTGCAGATTACCTGAGCCTCGATTTCCTTAAGCGTCTTCCCCAGCCTAGCATAGTCACCCTTAATACTTTCCAGCAAGAATCTAGCTGTATCATTTGTTCCCACATGAAGGATAATTAGGGGAATTCTTTCCCGCTCCCTTTAGGATCCTTTTCAACCTCAGGTCTACATCTGGACAAGGGGGTAAAAAGTGAGGTGGAAAAATTTGCACATGATACAAAATTACTCGAGATTGTTAAGTCCCAGGCAGACTGCAAAGAGCTACAAAGGGTTCTCACAAAACTGGGTGACAGGGCAACAAAATGGCAGATGAAATTCAATTTTGATAAATGCAAAGTAATGCTATTGGAGAACATAATTTCAACTATACATATAAAATGATGGGGTCTAAATTAGCTGTTACCACTCAAGAACGAGATCTTGGAGTCATTGTGGATAGTTCTCTAGAAACATCCACTCAATGTGCAGTGGCAGTCAAAAAAGCAAACAGAATGTTGGGAATCATTAATACATATAATATATATATAATGATGTATAATATAGGAATTGGAAAATATTCAGAAAAGGGCAACAAAAATGATTAGGGGTATGGAAAGGCTGCCATGTGAGGAGAGATTATTAAAATGGGGACTTTTCAGCTTGGAAAAGAGATGACTAAGAGGGGATATGATTGAGGTCTATAAAATCATGACTGGTGTGGAGAAAGTAAATAAGGAAGTGTTATTTACTCCTTCTCATAAGACAAGAACTAGAGGTCACCAAATGAAATTAATAGGCAGCAGGTTTAAATCAAACAAAAGGAAGTATTTTTTCAAATAACGCACAGTCAACCTGTGGAACTCCTTGCCAGAGGATGTTGTGAAGGCCAAGACTATAACAAGGTTCAAAAAAGAACTAGAAAAGTGCATGGAGGATAGGGCCATCAATAGCTATTAGCCAGGATGGGCAGGGATGGTGTCCCTAGCCTCTGTTTGCCAGAAATTGGAAATGGGCAACGGGATGTATCACTTGATGATTACTGGTTCTGTTCATTCCCTCTGGGGCACCTGGCATTGACCACTGTCAGAAGACAGGATACTGGGCTAGATGGACCTTTGGTCTGACCCAGTATGGCCAGTCTTATGTTCTTATATATTTTTTAAAAATCATAGGACTTTCTAAGTGAATCAGCAAGACTAGTCATGGAATAAGATTCTGAAAATGAACAAGTACAGCAGCATTTGGTACCTTCAACAGGTCATAAGGGTACCCAGCTTTGCAGTACTGAGAGCCACAATGGCAACTTCCTAGGAAACACAGGGATGCACAAAGAGACTGATTATGCAGAGTCTTTCACAAGTGCTTAACTTTAAGACCATGCTTAGTCTAATCAAAGTTCATGGTACTACTCATGTGGTTGAAATGAATTACCTGCTTACATCTTTGGATAATTGGGGGTCATCATTCTTATATAGGCTTACACATTTTCTTCATCAGAAATGAATGCACACACAGCCATAATATATCCTGGTTTTTGTTCTCCACAGAATAATAGAAATTACTTGGTGTTTGTATACACCAGCAATAAAATCTAAGCTGATCAGTTTTGTCCTTTGCAGTCACAGGTAGCAAGGGGGGTTATTCAATGCCTTTGGGGCCATATTTCATCTCTGGGTTCACTTATTTGAACATAGATTTGCCAATTCTGCAATCTTTTTGTTATATTATGATATTAAATTCATATCAGTTCATTATCAGTATAACATCTTGTTATTCATAGTGCCCATTCAATTAAGATGAAGACAGAAGTTGTAAAGAAGAAAGTTTGAGAGCATTTAAGTCAAATTTTTAACCTGATTGAATAATGGCAAGTGGCATTCAATCTTCAGTAGCAAAGATTACCTCCAACCCTTAGTGACTTCTCAGTTATTAGAATTTCTTCATTCAATCAATATGATATAAGGCTCTTCCCTTTCAGAAGCAGACACTCTTACACTTTATCCAAAATCCTAGGCTTTGAATTCCACTCTCTGCAAATGAGATCTCGTAGCAGGATGAAGCAAATTTTGTACTGAACAAATAATAATGTTACTCTTTCACCTATCAAAATTAAGTTTCTGTGTTACAAAATGCTCTCTCAATTGCCTGTCTATTCATGGCAGGATTTGATAAAATTTTATTATCTTGAGAAACTCTTTAAACTTTTAAAAACTGGAATTTCACACAAAAATGCCCTGATAAATACACTATCAGAGATCATCTTTTCAAACAACCTGTAATTTTCCAATCATCTCTTCAGAGAATCTAGCTGCACAATCAAAGTAGAATTCAGTGTCAGGAGGTTTTTCAGCATAAATATTCTCTTATTTTCATCACACTACTTGCTTTTACCATCTCTATTCTTGGGACCTGATTCTTCTTTCACTTAAGCAATAGTGTAACTCTATTGAAGTCAATATAACCACACAAGTGCGAAATGAATGAAAGATGTACCAAGTATCTGGTGCTCCTACTCTTCAAATGCCTGCAGGGATATATTTGTCTTGCTTAGCCAAGTTAGTCACATTTGCCTCTCAATTTATTTTTTTTCATAAATCAATTTCTCCACCCTTTGATCACTTTCATTGTTCATCTCAGAACTACTTCCAAATTTTGGAATATATTTCAGGGACTGAGGTACTCAGAATATTCCATGTGCTATCTCATCAGACAAATACAAATAGGGATTACAACCTCCCTGCTCCATTACATACCACCAGGTATTCTACCAACAGAGGGAAAAATTACATCCTTCAGTGTATCCTTCCTTGTGGAGTCATTGCCATTTATTATCCATGATTTAGAGGAATTGTGTTCCACATGGCAGAACTGGAGCTTTGAAAGGTAAGGAAGGAAATAAGGCATCAGTACTATTGAAAAGATTTCACAGTAAAAAGGAGTTGTCCACCATATGAAGAGAGAGAGTGTGTGTTTCTTCTATATAGATATTTGAGAGTTGAAATCGTGGTCCCATTCACTTCAGTGGCAAAACTTCCATTTGATTTCTTTGAGGCTGTTATTTAAATCTAGTGTTTCCAAAGTAATAATTATAAGCTTTGGCACTTCAATTGGCACTTCAATTTCACAGGTGTCACACATATGATATGCAGGTGATCCCAGTTACGCCTAACATATTCAGCACTGATTGCATGTCTAGGTCAGACCTTTCCTTAGTCTCAGGAGTATTTTCAAGTTACACCATTAAATTACATTGTCATTGTCTGAAACTAGCAACTGGTAAATCATACAGCAGAAGTTATAGTGAATTTCATCTTAGAAAAATGATACTACATTTTAAAGGTATATGTGGTAATTGTCTCTTTGGGGCTTAATGAATCATTTAAACTAGTATATTTATTTGGTAGGGCTTCTCATCTGTGAAGGAATCTCTTTTGTGTCTCATTTATGTCTCCTGATTTCGGGAAACATACAATGTCATCTTGTACTGTCTTTCTTTTTATCAGAGAGGGCGTTCTCATTCATTTGTAGACTTAGCAGCATTAAAAAGGATTTCAGTCTTTGTGTTTTGTAAAGTGTGAATACCTTTGTCTCAATTTTGTATATGATCAGGCAGCTCAATGAAAGCACAGTATGGTTCTGACACAGGTATATCAAGTGTCTTTGCCGAGCGGTTCAGCATAACATCGATGTTAGCCAACAAAAGAACACTTTTGTAGAAGACACTATATCAAACACTACTACAAGGCAGATTTTCAAACATGCTTAGCACCCACACTTGGGATATTCAAAAGACCTCAGCATCTAGTGACTCCGAACAGTGCTTCCAATGGGAGTCGTGGGGTGCTGAGCACTGCTGAAGACCTGGTGTACAAGGTCTGAAATATTGACATGTTTGCACAAAAGATTGTCATCCCTCATAAAAAGTCTTGGCAGAATTTGAATTTTTAAAATAATTTTGACTGATAATGTCAATGTTGATTTTTAAACCTTTTTGCTTATTTTATCCATTTAAATTTTCATCATTGCACAAAATTATTAGGTTTTTCTATGTTTACAGATTAAAATGTTGATAGTTGCAGGAAATTATGGAGGGTCATACAATGGAGAGAGTCAAACTGTAAGTGTTTGATGGCCATAGATGTTGAGATTCAAAAAGTTTACTGATAAAACACATTGTCAGTTTCACGTCACAATGTACAAAGTTAATATCCTTAAATCAAACTCTAATAAGTTCTCAAGCAGCATTTTTCTTATTTTGCCTCTCCGTAAACTTTAATTTTATTATAGATGCAAATAATTTTTTCAGTGGTTTGTGAGTGTACCATGAAACAGATGTTTACCAAAGTATACCAATAAAAATTGAATCCTTTCAAATCTAATAAAATGATACTAAAAATAAATTAAAAATGCTAGTTGGCATATATATGTAAGCAGAGTCAGAATGAGCTCTACCCTGACATCTGGTGGTGAGCTGTGGAAAAAGACTTCAGGGGCTGATCTCGTTTGCATGAGCACACCCACCCTGCCTAACACGATGGACTGCCTGCCCAAATGGTCACTTTGTCTGCTGTGGGATCTCCAGTCTCTTTGTTATTGGGGAAGGAGTGATAAAGCATTGTTATCCTGGTTATGTGAATCAAGGACAGTAGAACTGTACTTGGCATTTTATGATGGAGGGACTCATCCTCAACTAAGCAGCACTCGCTAGGCCAGGGACATGGGTTCCAAAGCCCAGTGAATTGAGAGAGGCTGGGGATAGGGATATGTACCTGGTAGTGTAGGCACCGTCTGAGGGCCCAAAACACTACTTTGACCCCTCCTTTCTCTACTGTGTAATAACAGACCTGATTTTGACTCCATTAGGAGTCTTGTTACATGCTGCAGAGCTGAAATCACTGATACCTAGGTCTAAGGATTAGACCTACTTTGGGCTAGTGGTGCACCAGCACTGAGGCTCCCCTACTACCAGCTAAAGTCACTGAGAGATGAAGTCACTAAAGAGCTGAAGTTACTAAGAGCTGAGATCACTGAGAGCTGTGTTAAGTAGGCGGGGGCCTAAAGGCCAGTTGGTGAGTGGCTAGCGGAGAGGAGTGGAGTGGATAGCAGGGCAGGCTGGTGGAGCGGAGCAGACAGCAGGACAGTGAGTGGAGAGGAGCGGATAGCAGGGCCGCTGGCGGTGAAGGATGGCAAGTGGAGTGGATAGCAGGGCGGCTGGAGGAGAGGTGCAGCTGGCGGTGAAGACTGCAGCAGAACCCCATGGAGAGGCGTGGCACTCAGCCGTCAACCCGAGCAGTGCAGCATGTAAGATTCTCCCCCCCCCCATACCTCCCTCCACTTCCACCCAGGCTGGGAGGTAAACTCTGCAGATGAACTTCTGAACTCTGGGGGCTGCACTGACCAAGGTCAGAAACTGTGGGGTTGCTGAACTTAGGGGGAAAAGGACACTGGCAAACTTACTTGGGGGTGGGTCATTTGCTCATGGTTTGTGTTATGAATCCTGTTTGTGGTGTTTCCCCAATATAATACCACATTGTTTCCCTCCTTTATTAAAAGGCTTTTGCTACACTCAGACTCCGTGCTTGCGAGAGGGGAAGTATTGCCTCTTAGAGGTGCCCAGGGGGGTGATATGTAATTGTCCCAGGTCACTGGATGGGGGCTCGAGCCGGTTTTGCCTTGTGTTATTAAAACGGAACCCCTAGATACTGAACCCGGCCCCTGTTGCTGACAACTCTGAAGGGCAGAAGGGTTACAAATACATCCCTGATCATGCAAAGGTGTCTGTCATGTTGTCTGGAGTGGCTCACTACTGTGAGTGCCAACTTCAGGGCATACTGTCAAGAAACAAGGCAGAGACCCCAAACTAGTGGTAAGTTCTATAATTAGATTTCACAACCCAATAACAAATGTGAACTCCTGAAGCACTATAACTTTCTTACTATGGAGTCCCAGACAGTCCTCTTGGGCATTCCAGTCTATCATGCCTCTCAGCAAGCTGGACTTCATGATCATTGGTTGCTGTACACCAAAGATCACAAAATATTCAGGTTCCTTCCAGTGCGAAGAGACCAATCACTTACTCCAGGTCAAATTACACCTTAAATGTCTCACCAAAGACAATGCTTGTAGCCAATCCTGTGATTAACTAAATATTTGTTAATTAGGGGAAAATGTAGAGCATTTTTAAAAGGTTTAAAGCAGGCAGACATATATACACAAATGATTTACAGCCTCTGGTTTTGAAAGGTGACAGAGTTGCGGTAGTTTGTCAGCTCTGAATGTCTTTAAGGGTTAACCCAGGTTGACCATGGGGATCTCTGCTTCTGTTTCCTAGCTCCAGCCCTGTGAGAGTCCAAACAGCAAAAGATAGATGAACAATTTTCTTGTCTGCTGTTTTTATTTCCTTCTTCCAGAATTCAAGTATGGGACGAGCCCTTTTGCACTGTAGCCTCTTCAGGGGCTTAAGGGACAAGTAATAAAGTCTTTGTATTGTAATGTCCCACAATGGCCCATCTAGTTTTGATAGGCCTTCTTGATGGTTAGGAGATGATCACTCTTGACTGGCTTCACAGTTCCAGAGCAAACATTTTTTACAGTCAAAACAAAAACTTAAATATTACCTTGTAGCGTGTGAAAAAGATATTATAAGTGAAATCAATACATGCAGCAACTTACAAGCATTCCATATAGTCTAAACACTAACTGCACTGTTATAAGTTCAATACCCAGCTTAACCATTGTAACACGCAGGTGAAATGGACTGGTTTCCAAGCAATGAATTTGTCAGTGCTCAGCGGAGGCCTAAAGCCTTGGCAAGAGCTGGAACCTGGTCTGCCAGCATCACAGTGTCCACTTTATATTGCTGCCATTCCTCTATAAGACTGCACATAAGACTCCGTCATAATGATATTGTGTTCATTCAGAATACTAGGTAAACAGAGCTTATCAAAAGTAGTATGTGATCTTGACACAAAGAATCTTGACACAAGGTAGAGCTATTGCAGTTTATAGCTGGGTTAACCTGTCAAGTGGCTGTTCATTGTAGAGTGTAAAAAGAAGAGCAAGTTGGGTCAAAGAGGAAGTAAGAAGAAGAGTGCATCCTCTGCCCTAGTCTCTGGCTATAGCAGGGAAAGCCTATGGGAATTATTGCCCAGTGTCCTTCAGTTGACTTGCTTTTGTTTTGTGATCGTTTTGGGACTAATAAACCAAGTCCTGAGGAAAGGGCTTTATAAAGACTAATGTTTGGAAATTTATTTCCTTTCCTCGCCTGGTGAAATGACCCACCCACTTACTCTGTTTACTGCAAATGCACGATTCCCCTCTCTTAATCTTCAGTGTGAAGTATGCACAATGGCATGCTCAACCTCTGAAAAACTATTCCGGTCCAAAATGATGATTATTTGTATTACAGTAAAAGCTTCATTATAGTTTCAGAACAGCTTGCATTATCACACTTAAAAAGGAAACAAGTACTTCCAGTTTGGATTATTTCTTTTTTGTGTTTAAGGAAAATAACAAAGAAGGGAAGAATGAATATAAAGCTCTCTGAACATGAATATGAGTTCAGGGGAGAGCACAGGGTGTTCCTCATTCTATTATGATGATCACATAGCAGACAGGCTGGGCACCTTGTTACTTTTAAAGGGAGAGTGTACATAAAGCAGAATCTTAGCACCTCCCCCACACTGTTGTAGCTACATACACTCCAAGACCCCTTTCATATAATGAAATCTCTTAAGACATTTTAGACATGTTTTTCTTCAGTAGTGAATTAACTAAGTTAAATATAGCCATTAATGCAACCTGACTAAGGCTAAGATAAACAAGAAACTTCCCTATCTCTGAATGGAAGGTCATTGCAAGCCAAAATATATTCAAGTGCATCTTATCAATGCTTTTTTCTTTTCATGATGTCCTTAAAATTGCTGATTAATTTTGGGCTCCTTGGTCTTAAATTATCTAGAACTTTTAGACTAACTAGGACAGCATGGATTTTAATTTCTTACAGTGCCAGCATGGGCCGTGCATAATAGAGGCTGGGGGATGCTAAGGCTACCCAAACCTCATGCCACTGGGGGTTGGGGGGCAGTAGTGGATTTGGGGCCCTCAGAAAATTCTCCCCACACCATGGCCCCGGGGCCAGAGTAGGGTCACAAAGCTTTTCTGGTCTCAGGGCTGCAGTGGTAGGTGGGAGGTGGAAGGAGCAAGCAGGGGGGTGGGGCTTTTGGGGGAAGAGGCAAAGTGGGGGCGAAACAGGGGTGGGGCCTCAGGGGAAGGGGTGAAATGGGGTGGAGTCATAGGCAGGGCCACAGGTGGAAGAGATGGAATGGGAGAGGGGCTCCAAGCTTGGAGCTCCAGCCAGGGCAAAGCTCTCAGCCCCTCCCCCACCGGCCAGGGCCATGGAGGGGGCTGAGAGCAGTGAGCGGGGGCATGGCCTAGGCCAGAGGAGGTAGGTTCTTGGCTGGAAGAGGTGAGACAGGGGCCTAGCCTCCCCAAGGGTAAGCTTCACGCACCACCCATGAGTGCCACTAGAATCACTAACTTTCAGTAGTATGTATTTTCTACATCTATCTTGCAAGAGAAGCAGATAGCTGCCATTTAATTTTTCAGTAAACTAACCAGAGTCTCTTTATTACTTCACTGTTTAGCAAGTTGTAGTAATTGATTTTTGCTATAATAATCTAGAATCATCTTAATTTTCAGCAGGAATATTAGTAACTTTCATTAACACTGTTCTGGCACAAATTATGCTGTACCCCACATTAAAATGCACAATGGCAGGCCGCATGCCACAATATGATGTCATATTGTTGACACTGTTGTCAATACACCTACCAGTACTGGTGGTTTCAAGCTAAGACAAAGCAGTCTCAGCAACTACACCAGCAACAAAATTGGTAAAAAGGCCCCACAGATCACGTTTTCAAGGTCAGGGTGGTTTATACATTTCACAAATCTAGGTCTATATCTGTCGTAGGATATTTAGTATGTAGCAAACAGCTGTAGCCACAGGAAACTATACTAGCGTAGCTGATAACCACAATACTATTTGTGATGCTGCTTCTTCATGTTTTTTGTCTTCCAGTTTCCGCCACTACATATCCATTGTAGGTTTATTCAGATCTGACACAAGACAAACAGAATATTATTCATTGGTTGAATCTTCTGACTGACTTGGTTTAACTCTTTGTTTTAATGCAGAGAAGCACAGTCATGGAGACATGCCTCTAAGAATTACAATTACTCTACACATTGCTCACTGTTGACACTAATGTCTGATTGTGACTTTAGTTTTCTGACAGATCTTTAATGTACAATAGCTTTGGGGCTTTGCAATACTCTTCTTCACCCCTTGTGGCTGCAGATATTTTGGGTTTGTAGAGCCAGTTCTGAAAATCACCATTCCTAAAAATATTAACTATGGAAATTCAGAAGTCTGGAGAAAACACAGCTCTTTCAGTATCAAATAATGGGTGTGTCTGTGACCTTATCCTCTAAGTGCTGACTTCTGAGACTGTATTTCAAGGAATGGTCATTAAATATTAAGCTGAGAATAAGGAATTCATATTATCAGTGGACATGAGTGTCACTCTGTCTGAAGTGGTTCAGAACCATGAGTGCCAACCTCTGGCCGGACTGTCAAAAAGCAGGGCAGACACACCAATTAGATTTCACCAACCCAGTAACAAATGTGAACTTCTGAAGCACTGTAACAGTCTTACTATGGAGTCACAGACTGTCAGTGATAGTTGGTTGCTATACACCAAAGATCACAAAAATATTCAGGTTGCTTCCAGTCCCAAGAAACCAGTCATTTACTCCAGGTCAGTTTGTACCTCAGATCTCACACCAAAGACAACACTTGTAGGTAATCCTATAGTAAACTAGCTAAGGGTTTATTAACTAGGACAAAGAAATGAGAATTATTTACATGTTGAAGCAGACAACATGTATACACAAATGAATTACAGTCTAGGGTTCCAAAAGGTGACAGAGTTGAAATAATCTGTCAGCACTAAAGGTCTTTTCTGGCTAATCCAGGTTGACTCTGGAGATCTCTGCTTTTGTCTCCAAGCTCCAGTCCTGTGAGAGTCCAAACAGCAAAGAGATGAAGAATTTTCATGTCAGCTATCTTTATAGCCTCCTTCCAGAATTCAAGCTGATGGGACGTGGTCCCTTGCACATAGCATCTTCACGGTTGTGAGAGGGCCATTAACCCATGTATCATGATGTTTCCTAATGGCCCACTTAATTAGTCTTTTTCGATGGGTAGGTGAACCACTCCTCCTGCCTGGGTTCACAAGTTCAGAGCTGGCATTTTTACAGTAATAAAGCAAAATTTACATATTACCTTACAGCATGGGATACAGATATTACAAGTAAGATTAATGCACACAGCAATTTACAAGCATTTTATAGAGTCTAAACACTCAACACATCTTTACAAGCCTAACCCCTATCTTGAACAGTACTAACATACAGGTGAGCTGGTCTGGTTTCCAGCTATAAATTTGTCTGTGCTCAGCGGATGCCTACAGCCTTGGCAAGAGCTGGCACCTGTACTACCAGCATCACAGTGAGGATTTCAGGTCACTGGGATTTTCAAAGAAACCTAAGGAAGTTAGGCACACAAATCCCATTGGAATTCATGTTACTATGGATTTTTACCACTACACAAATATTTGAATTAGGTATGTGAAAAAGAGAATTGAAGTAACATGTCTTGTATATCAAGATAAAGAAAGATGTGTCAAACCAAAGTAATACATTTGGAGGACACAGAGTTCTGTTTAGTTTAGAAAAAAAACAAATAGCTGTAGAGGATGTTGATTTTAAGGCATGAGCAATAAAATATAGGCAACATAATCTCATTTTGACTTTTTTTTCTGTTTTTTTTTCATTTGATTACTAACATCTTTGAACAAGGAAGCTTTTATGCATCTATCACAGAGGTGGGCAAACTTTTTGGCCTGAGGGCCACATCGGGGTGCAAAACTGTATGGAGGGCCAGGTAGGGAAGGCTGGGTCCCCCAAACAGCCTGGCCCCTGCCCCCTATCTGCCCCCTCCCACTTCCTGCCCCCTGACTGCCCCCCCTCAGAACCTCTGACCAATCCAACCCCCCCTACTCCTTGTCCCCTGAGCGCCCCCTCCCAGAACCCCATCCCCAAACTGCTCCCCCTGGGATCACACCCCGTATCCAACCCCCCCTGCTCCCTGTCCCCTGACTGCTTCCCAGCCCCTATCCACCCACCCCCACACCTCCAATAGGCCCCCTGGGACTCCCACGCCCTATCCAACCCCCTCTATTGCCCAACCCCTGACCGCCCCATACCTCTTCCCCATCCAACCGCTCCCTGTCCCCTGAGACCCTCTACCCAACCCCCCCACTGCCGCGCATGTGAGCCGCCGCTGCCCCCTTACCATGCCGCTCAGAGGAGCAGGAACTTGCAGCCCCGCTGCCCGTGCGGCAGCGTGGCTGTGGGGGAGGGGAAACAGTGGGGGAGGAACTGGGAGCTAGCCTCCCCGGCCAGGAGCTCAAGGGCCGGGCAGGATGATCCCGTGGGCCAGATGTGGCCCAGGGGCCGTAGTTTGCCCACCTCTCATCTATCAGCTCTGATTGTGAAGTATAAAAGAATCCTAACCAAGAAAGCAAAGGAAAATAGAAAACCCCCGAACTATATTATTAACATGCAATCCATGCTCTTTGAAGGTTGAAATCCTGAGAGCAGTGTGAGAGGTTTACTTTAACAAGGCCAAGCTGCTTTTTCATCAATGGCTTCCACAATGACAGAGAATTTACCATGGATAAAAATAGTTAAATTATCACTATCACACCTTCATATATTGAAAATGGATTATGTGCTTTCATTACCAGCAAGACTTAATAGGCCCAATCCTTGGCACTAAGCAATGAGGACTTGGTATAACCTGGAGGTTTTAAGGCATGGTTGTTCCTTCTGATCCTTAGGCTGCTTTGTTCTGGACGGGCTGCTGACAAGGAGACACTGGTAACACCCATTATGTTGACAGCAGAGAGCAGAAGTACCTTATTAATCACTACATAGCTACATTGGAAGATTTCCATAGTGAGGTAACATGCCTGTGTCTAATATGTTCAAAAGAGCCTCAACCCAGCCTCTGTTTTTGTGCAGTTAAATCACTTGCATGCATATATTTTTTTTTGTCTCCTGTAATAGCTTGGGCATGCAAACGGCAGAATGTGTGCAAAACAACATTTGCACATGACTGGGGGCTTGCATGTGTATGTATGCAATAGGGTGCAACAACAGTACACATACAACCAAAAGCTATATTTGAAAATGTGGTTCCGATTTTGTTCGTCTTAATCAGACCTATATAATTGCCGGCCAGTCAGAAGCACTGCATTGAGCTAAATCAAGAGCAGCTCGAGAAAAATGGAAGATTTCTGATGGGCCTGCATTAGCTAATGATAAGCAACTCTTATCAACGGGCCTGATGTTTGCTGTATAATGGAGAATGGAGTTTAGGGCTTACTAACTCCCTTGCTGGAACTTCTTACTTAACTGGGTTTAAGAAAGGATTTAGCAAAGTCAGCCTGCCTTTGTTTCATGTTACAGAACTCAGCTTTTGCACCATTCCTTTATCAGCAGTATACCGCCACACATACCATAAGCTGTTTTCAGTGCATGATCTCCCACTGTCCAGTTAGTACCATTTGAAGCTGTATAACTGAAGTGGCTAGATTCTCAGACCACTGCACTATGTAGTTTAACACCACGCTGCCCTCTCATATATATTGTTATAATGCTTGTATATAAAACAGCTGATTAGATTATTTGAAAGCAGAATTATTAGCACCAGTTGTGCAAAATTAGATTAGAAAGATAATTACTGAATTGTAATGTAATTTCAGCTGCACAAAAGGGCCAGAGCCTGAATGTTAGCTAATTTGGAGCTAGAATTAATTCTGTTCAGCGGTCACAGATCTACAGCCAAACAGCTCTGATATGGATAGTAAAATAAACCTGTTATCAACAGACTGGTGATCCTGCTGGCAGTTATCTAGTAACTTCTCAGAGCTGGATTTTATGAATGAACCCTTTCACGGGAATGACATAAATCATTATAAGAAAAGGAGTACTTGTGGCACCTTAGAGACTAACCAATTTATTTGAGCATAAGCTTTCGTGAGCTACAGCTCACTTCATCGGAGGCTCACGAAAGCTTATGCTCAAATAAATTGGTTAGTTAGTTAGCAAAAAAAATTCTTTTTGCGAATACAGACTACCACGGCTGCTACTCTGAAATAAATCATTATCTTACCCATTGTTCCATTTTACAGAGCAAAGGAAAATGATACAGTAAAAGAGAGAAAAGATGCTCGGTAGAAGAAAAGTGGAGTGTGAAAATCTGAAGTGGGAAGGAAAAGAGAGTTTGGGCGAACGAGAGATCAAGTGAAGGAAAGTGATTGAGGGGGTGGGTAGGATGACATAATGCAGGGAATTGTGTGAAGAAAAGATGCAGGGGAGGGGGAGAGAATAGAGATCACAGGGTAACAACTGGGAAATCTTGAACAGTGGGACCGTGCGATGGGGTATATAAATGCCATGCCGGGCAACACAGGAGTAGTGATCTACTGTGGGCTAAGTCACCCGTATCCAGGCCCGCCAACAGTAATGCCAGGCCCCAGGGCAAAACAGTCAATAGGCCCCCACTGGTGCCCAGCGAGCTGCCAGCTGCGCTGCTGAGCGAACTCTTCCGGCATGGCCAGGGCTTCCACATGACCACCTGGCTGCCTTCGCCGCCACTGGTACCACCCCGCACACACCTAGGAGCATAGGTGCCGACTTCCAGATCTCCTGGGGGGTGCTTGACCCCCTGCTCCATCCTAGGCCCCTTCCCCCAATGCCCCACCCCTGCCCCACCTCTTCCCATCCCTGTTCCGCCCCTTCCCACAAAGGCGCCCCAAATACAATTGATGCCTCCCCATAGTGTGTGTGGGGGGCAATCTAAAGGGCAGATCACGTGCTCCCCCTCTGCCGAGCCACCGCTTCCTGCAGCTCCCATTAGCCAGGAACAGCGAGCCGCTGTCACTGGGAGCTGTGAGTGGCCGTACCTGCGGACACTCAGGTAAACAAAGCATCTCGTGGCCTGCCAAGAGCTTACTCTGAACAAGCCGCAAACCAAGTTTGGGAACCCCTGATCCAGATAATACTTAGTCCTGCCATGAGTGCAGGGGACTGGACTAGATGATCTCTTGAGGTCCCTTCCAGTCCTACGATTCTATGATTCATAATGTTGGTACATTCATGGTAATTAAATGTAACAAAAAGTAAAACTATTGTAATTACATTGCAGTTAGTGTACCTCTATTACAAGTGTATTTAAAAAGGTGGATTTGTGTAGTAGTTTCATTCTCTGACACAAATACAGGGAAAATATTTGCCCATTAGTGTAATTCACTTGACTTTGTTCCCTCTTTGAAGCTTTTTACAATTCAGTGGGGGCAATAAAATGTTACAGTGAATTTTAAAAATAGGCCCCA
Source organism: Chelonia mydas (assembly GCF_015237465.2). Classification (NCBI taxonomy): domain Eukaryota; kingdom Metazoa; phylum Chordata; order Testudines; family Cheloniidae; genus Chelonia; species Chelonia mydas. The sequence goes on from NC_057849.1 coordinate 129,153,286, forward strand.
ATCTGAAACATGGGCACAAAAGTCTGCCTGCACTCAGTCAGTTACACGATCAGGATCTATGTTCATACAATATCAATACTTGTTACAGCTTTTGCCACAAGCATGTATTCAGATTGATACTTTTCCCGTTACTTTCATGCTAGGTTCAGATGTACATGTTAACACATCCTTCATTGATTGTGTGACTGCTGAGCTTGAATTAATATGCAAACTGGATACCATTCACTTGGGTTTGAATAGGGACTGGGAGTGGCTGGGGCATTACACATATTGAATCTATTTCCTTAAGTTAAGTATCCTCACACCTTCTTGTCAACTGTCTAAATGAGCCATCTTGATTATCACTACAAAAGTTTTTTTTCTCCTGCTGATAATAGCTCATCTTAACTAATTAGCCTCTCACAGTTTGTATGGTAACTTCCAACTTATCTGTATGTGTGTATATATATATATATTACTATATGTTCCATTCTATGCATCCGATGAAGTGGTCTGTAGCCCATGAAAGCTTATGCTCTAATAAATTTGTTAGTCTCTTAGGTGCCACAAGTACTCCTGTTCTTTTTGCGGATTCAGACTAACACAGCTGCTACTCTGAAACCTGTTCTAGGATTACCTACCTAGTCCATTTTTACAGCAGAATACTAAAGGTTGTGGCAGAATAGCACACTGCACTAATCTGAAGAAGAATGAAACTTTCTGCTCTCTCTATTTTCTGACAAGAATTTAACATTGCTACCAACTCAATTTTCTAAATCTTGACAAATGGTTAATATGAACAGAAGATGCTAAACACTTAATCCATTTTTGTTCTGAATTTTAAATTTTAAAGTAAGTGGTGCTTCTAATTACTTTCACTTTTACTTTTTTGCCAATTTTTACATCTAATTGCTACTCCAGTTGTCTGTGCGATAACTGTCTATTTTTCCACCTTCTGTCTTTTTACTCCAGTCAAATTAAATATTCAATCTACAGCATGCATAATAAAGAAAAATCTCTGCCACCTATTAAAATATAATGAAATCCACATTTTGATTAATAAAAAAATTCAGCAATTTCATTTGTGTTCAGTTTCTAAATTCTATATTTCATGTGTTTCTCAGACAAAATAATTTTGTCTTAATTAACATGGCTTCCACAGACTTCCACACATGAAGACCCCACAGAATTTGGCCCTAAAGAGATTTAGAGCTGAAATAAAAAAAGCGTGTTGAGAAGGAATATTATACTTTGTTTTGGCTTTATAATTTGGCTTAATTGTTTTGCAGTGCCAATAAAAGATTTATATATAAATATTTCTGACTTTGCATCTTTCTGTTACAGTTCTGCTTATTAATAATATATGCACAGAAAACTCCTGAGTTAATGGTCCTCAGTAGGCTGTATAGTGGCAGGGTATTAAGAGTTATAATGTATCTAGAACCATCAAGCCGAAAAAAAAAGAGCTTTCAGGATTCAATAGACAGTCCATCTTTGTGACTTGAAGTCAACAGAAGCTGAAACCTAATAGTAATCCAGGACTTTCAAAGTTAAAACTAGCTCCGGGGACAATTTTTCAAAAGTACCTAAGTCCCATTTTCAAAAGTGACTTAGGACCAGACACTCAAAGATATTGAGGCATCTACACATGCAGAAAGGTATCCTTCTGGGAATTTCTTGTTGGCATATACATGGAGACAAATTCATGAAAATAAACTGATTTTCTACACTATAATGAGGTGACAATTTAATTCAGAGTACTCTATTTCTTGACACTTGATATAATTTAATTATTGTATTTATTCTAATGAGCATATAATAGTTGAAAAGCCAACTTAATTACTTTTCAATGGTACCAATTCATAAATATCCATATAATAAAAAAGCTCTCTCAATAAGCTACACTGGGTGAAATTCACTCTCCTGACAACCTAGTCTGAGCAACCTGGCTATGTATGGTCAACTAAGTGGGAATTTTGGCAAGGTGGTTGGGAGGGAGGGAGGAACGCTAAAATTCATCTTCCTTCCACATCCAGCAGTGCAAAATGCCCTTCCATGGCTGCTATTCTAGCCTATTTACTGTAATAGTGCTTGTTACACCTGTCAGGGTGTTTTTAGACCACCAAGTCTGCCTAAGCATGGATCCTCTGACCCCTAACTCAGTCTCCACCTGCCCGTTACACAGAAAAGATCAGGAAACATTTGGCTTGATCCATTCTGAAGTTCTGCCATTCTTAAATGAGCCCCCCAAGAACTCATCCTACCTTTGGCCAAGGCCAGTAGAAATTTCTAGTTCTTTCAGTTGGCTCACATGAAAGTTTTAGAGCAAGATATCTCTAACATTTAAGTTCAGATGCAACCAGTAAAATAATGACACCTTCTTGCCCCTTCCTTAGTTGGGGTTTGATCCTGCAAAACACTCATTGACTTCAACAGTGCAGCAGCAAGTCCTTGATACTCAAAGAAGAATCTATCAGGAGCTGTTAGGGGGCTTATTCCTTCACCCACTTACTTCCCTGGTCCTCGCATGAACAGAGAGCAACAATACCCGAAGTCCAAAGGTGCAAACAATTTGATGTTTATTGGGGTGAACTTCCAACAAGCATGATTCCAATTTCCTTCCTTAGTGTCCCCCTTCCCAGCTCTGACACCACAGAGCCTTACCTGTGTCCCTGTTCCCATTCCCCCCCTTTGCAAAACATGATTCCAATTTCCCCACCCCCATTCCCTGTTCCCATGCCCCCCCTTACTTCCTGATTGACTGCAGACTATATAGTAAAACTTGAGTTCTGCTTAGCTATACCTTAACCAATCATTTTACTGAAATTTAACTAATCAATCCTAACATATTGTAACATGATTATTTAACCAATTATATCCCACCACCTTAATTAGTTTACGCCCAGAAAAATTAATTATACAGCAGACAGAAACAATCACAGAACCAGACAGAGGCCATGCAAATAAACAATAGCAAAGTGGGAACTATAATGACAAAACAATTCAGAAGTGAGGATTTCACAACTACATCTATAAAGACATAAGGGTTTCCCAGCTGTGTCTATTGATAAGTGAGTTCTTACCAAACAGAAAACTATCAAACTAAACTTCCTTTTACATCCTCTAGGCTCTTCCTTTTCTCTGGAGCTAATAGGCATCATCAGGACAGGATTGTATTCCTAACAGCCCAATAGCACCTTATTTCAGTGTGACTAGTTTGGAATGTAAGGATGTGACCGGTCGCTTCCCAGCTTATGGCTGCCTCTGCTGTTTAGCCAAAGATCTTAGCCGAAGAACAGGGCCTCAGACTGTCACTGTAAGAGAAGGCCCTTATACCGGCAGACAGTGATTTTGATTCCTTCTTTTATACCTCTATAACTAGCTAAGTGATAAGAACACACCTAAATTCTTAAAGTATAGGCCTTTGCAGACAGGCCTGAATATCTATATCCTAACAGTAGCCACCTCACTGAAATCTGTCTTACATCTCAGTTAAGTCTCTATAATCCATGCAAAATCAGAGTCCTCATCCAAGACCAAAGATAGTGGCTAATGATACTACCATCTTTGGTTAGATTTAAACAGAATCAATTGAAGAACAGGGCATCTTCTCGCTTATCATACTACAAGAACGGACCAAAAGTGAATGGTCCGGTTGTGCACTATGCCCAGCATAGTCTTCTTCGTGATAAAGAAAATTTAATACATTGAAAAATATTATTGTTTAATGAACTTCCATTGTCATTCTCATTTCAAGATGCTAATGAGACTCAGGTCACTATCCTTCATCTGTGCAGTAAAGTGAATTTCTCATTTTGACAGTTTAAGATTGCCAGGGGGTAGAGCTAGATTTGTGAAGAGAACTAAATGGTGTTTACTGTGGTGACTGATTATCTCCTGAAGAATCACACATTTTTCTCCAGCAGTAGAGGAAATAATTTAATTAGACTGTTATTTTAAATGTTCTGATTTTTTAATACATTAACTTATGGCCTGTGGCTGATAGAAAAGAAATTAATACTGACTCCTTTGACTGAGGAATGAATTGCAGTTTGCAGAAGGGGAAAATTAATTATAAATGCTTGCTATTTAAATTCTCCAGATTTAGATGATAAATGAAGCAATTATTACATGTCAAGTATACAAACAGTAATTCATCAACATTTCAGCTTATTAATTCTAACATTTGCCATTCCTTGTAACATATTTATCACATTTTATTGCTTGTTGATGAAAAATCTAGCATAGTTCTCTCAATTATCTTGATGCAGTTGCATTAATGAAGCGACAAAGTAGAAACGTATATCACAGTCCTGAACACTATCTGTAAAAAAATGGTTCTTTTCAATGTGAGGGCAAGTTTTTCTTGTTTGTCTTGACTTTAGTTCAATATAAAACACTCAGCTCTTTAACTGGCCTACCTACAGGCATTCATCCTCATTCACATTTCCCATCCTCACTTTCAAGGTGCTGCACAACTCTGCTTCTGCTTACAATTCAGCTCTGGTCTCTGCCTATTTCCCATCTCATATCCATGTTTTGGCTGGTCATCTTGCCTGAATGCTCCTTTTTCCCTTCCCAGTCATGGTTATGGGCCTTTTCTTATGCTGTCCCATACCTGGAGTGAGTTATGCACCAAACATTTTCCTCCTCCATCTTCAAATTTATCTCTAAAACCCTCTTTTCCCACTAGCTTGGCTACTGAGCTGTGTGCTTATATGGTCTATGTATTTTCTTTTGCCATATTCTATTCTCAGCTGCAACAATCTGATCCAAGATACTTTGATTCTCAAAGGAACAGAAGGAGAATCAGGCCCTATGTGATTCACACCCTTACTGTAATCCTCATATCTCCCGTCCTTAATCGTTTATCACAATATATTATCTAAATGGATTGTAAACTCTTCCAGCCCAGGATCATGCCATTTTGGTAAAACCTATGCAAAAATATGGAATGGTGGTTTTGTGATTAGGACAATATACTGATTCAGGAGATCTGGGTTTACTGACTGCAATGCCACACACTTCCTGTGTGACCTTTGGTAAATCACTTAATCTCTCTGGGGAAATCCTGGCCCCACTGACATCAGTGGCAAAATTCCTCTTGATTTCACTGGGGCCAGGATTTCACCCTGTGTTAGATCACTATCTCTAAAATGGGCATAATAGTATTTCCATAAGTTACACAGATGATGTGAATATAAATAGCATTAAGGTCTTTGAGGTGCTCAGATATATTTTGGTGGGATGCTGGGAGGCATACATATCTACATAAAAATATACCATTCAGTATAAACATTTTAATGATAATAACTTATATATAGTACAATAGCCATATGACAGTCCACACCATGCCATCCTCACGTCTGTGCTGTTGCTGGGTTGGGCTTCTGCCTTCAGAGCTGGGCTCCCGGCCAGCAGCTGCTGCTGTCAGCAGCTCAGAAGTAAGGGTAGCAGTATCACAACCCCCCCCCCCCTCAATAAATTTGCGACCCCTACTCACAACTCCTTTTTGCGTCAGAACCCCTACGATGACAACACTGTGAAATTTCAGATTTAAATAGCTGAAATCATGAAATGTACGATTTTTAAAATCCTATGTGCATGAAATTGACCAAAATGGACCGTGAATTTGGTAGGGCCCTAGACATAACCAGAGCAGTGGGCATGAGGACTGCCTGACACTGGTGGTACAGAAGGATTCTGAAAGAATCCCCTGGAAGGGGAAATCACAGTGTGACCTGGCCAGGGGGCTGAGTCACGAAGCAGCCATACTGTGACTCTGTGGGTGGAAAGAGAGCTGTAACAGTGGAAGAAGGGGCCACTGAACTGGGCATAGCTAATCCCCAGAATCGCCAGAAAGAGTTGCCATCCAGTGGTGAGTCGCAGGGCCGGATTAACCTTTTTGTAGGCCCAGCACCAAACATATTTGTGGGCCTTCATGGGACACTACAGCAGAAGCGTGAGAACCTCCCATGCCCTGCCCTCTCAACATTTCGGACCCCCAAGGCCCTGCCGGTCACGGTTCTCCCTCCTTGCCTTCCCCATCACTCAATCCTCTCCACCTCCCCCATCCTCAGGGGTTCAAGCAAAGTGAATGAAGTCCCTGTAAGTTTCACCTTTATATGTCCAATACTTCCTTTCTGACAAACAAGAAAACTTAATCACGTGGACCAACTATCCACTTCCAAGAAATGCAGGCATAAACAACATGCATGAAAATTTTCCCCATAAATGAGCCTAGTTTGGTCCTTCATAACCCGAAACAATTTTGACCACTCAGTGCCTGGCACTTTCTAAAACCAGACCTTAATTACTTTTATTACTAAATAATGTGATTAATTAATCTGATAAATAAGAGTAGTGTTTAATTACTTTGGCATCCTAAAATCAAAGACTTCTGAACATGGTAAAAAATTCTACATAAAATTATAATATCTGCACAGAGGCTAAAATGTACAACTTCCAGTGACAACAATAGAAAAGTAATGTCTATTGCTCTTCTCACTGCGCGGAGTAGGGTGGTTTGGTCAGGTTTTTTTGCCTTCATCTATCACTATTCCTTAATTTCTGGGGGGTAGCCCAGGGCTGTGCTAGAAGGGGGCTACCCGGGTCGGTCTACGGAGTGTAGCAGGGGCCGGTGGCAAGCACAGAGAGGTAGACAGGATCCCATCGGGGTAGCGCGTCTACTTCTCCCCATCAGAGCCAAGTCCTTGGGAGCCAGTTCTCTCTCTTTTCAGCTGAGCTGCAGCTCCTCCAGGCAGCAGCTGCTCTTCCCACCCTCCTGGCATGGAGGCTGATTGTGGTTACTCCTCTACCCAACAGTTGTTGTCCAGTCAGCAGTTTCTCTGCCTAACCACCAGTCAAGAGGACTAACGCACCTTTTAAAATTAGACACAGATTTTCTACTATTAAGAATAAAAATTAATTTACAACCATGTGATATGTTACTATTTTATAAGCCAGACAAATGACCGTTCTCTGCCCTGAAGAGCTTACAATACAAATGAGACACAAACATCAGAGGATGACAATAAAAAAAAGTGGGGTGATGAAGGATAGAATAAGTTATAACAATGCACTGCATTCTTAGGATAGCAAAACAATGCTTTCTAGGAGCATAAACTGGAAATAGTAGCTGACAAATTCAGGGTTGGCAACTATTCCATACTTCTGTGCATGGCTGTTGAGACAAAGGAATTTCCCCCCTTGTATTTGTTGTCTCCTCCACTAGAGGTTGCTTACCGCCCAGCTGTCCAGGCAACCAGAGGCTTCTTCTTTTTCTTCTTCTTGGCTTCTGTCCCTGCTGGGGTTTTAAGAGCAGCCTGCAAAGGCAGATGATCCAACAGATGTATAATTTACCTACAGAACAAGATGCAGTAATTAGTTTGTAAACTGTTGAGGCAGAGACTATCTCTTTGCCATATTTGTATGTTCATTGCCTAGCACAACTGGGCCCTGCCCTCTAGGGGTGACCACAATATAAATCATAATATTAAATAACAAAAGATATTGTTAAAGAATGTGATGTCACCCTGATCCATGTCAAGTGACTGGGCCCGGGAAATAAATTTCAGTCTCTTAACAGTATAACTGCATCACACCTTCATAAGTGTTGCTTTACTTGTGTAATACTTGTGAATAATCAAATAAGGACTCAATGTGGCTGCTTTCTGAACACAGCATAGCACCCAACAGAGATTAAAAATCAAATACAATAGAAAAATGGGATCTTTTGTCAAATCTGAACCTCACAGGAGATGCTGCAGAGCAATGAAGTCCAGATAATTTCTAGTATATTTAATGGCTACAGAGTCTGAGAAGAAGCCATAGAAGTTTGACAATTCTTTCTTCTTATGTGTCCTTGAAGAAACAGAATAGAAATATCCATATTTTGTTGCAGAACAAGTGCCCTGCCAATTATTTAAAATTATAATACTAGTGTGCTGTGCAGCTAGCTCACCCCTTCTTCTAAGCAGCAGCTTGATATCAAATTCTAACACCCCCACACCTTGGCCTAGACTTTCATTCCGCCAGCTGCACTTTTTTAATTATTCATTTTAGCTACTCAAGTAAAGCAACAGTAACAACGCTTGGTGGTGAGAAAAACTATAACACATTTACCTTTGAAAACGACATTGCAAGAAATGATCAAGAAGTGGTTTTACAGAAGTATGCTGAATCCTGTACCCCAAGAAGGAATTCAACATATTAAAGATATACATCCATTTTTCCCTTGTGCCTAGGTCTTCAGTTGGGGTGGGACACAACAGGTCAGGACCAAGCACTTTTTTGAGGCTACCACATTGTTCTGAAGAATCTGAGATTTCATTTTAAAACAAAGTACATTTCTAGCTGTTATGATTCTCTAGAAAAAAAATAGGAAATAAGCACCAACTGAAATGTTGATGCTTCTAGTATCTGCAGAGAGCCTGAAACAATAGTTCTGAGAGCTGTATACGTCTCCATCCCTGTTTTTTTTTTTCCTGCTGTGTGGGTCTAACTAGCAGGTTAAATATTTTATACCCATATTTAACAGCTTCAGACTAAAAGTAAAACTTATGAGTTTTAGAAATCCAACAGAACCTTCAAGAAATAACAGGCTGCTTAAGAGATCCAGACCTAACTTTAACTAAACCAGCAGAGCTGCAGAAGTTACTAAATCATAATAAAAAACCCTACTGAAACAAAGAAGAAAATGAAGAATTTTAAAAATATGTTATTACAAAAACAAACAAAAAAGAAACCCCCCAGCTGCTAAAAGGAGCAAGAATTTCACGAAAAACAGTATGGTACCAAACTGTAAGAGGGATGTTACCATATATTCCAAAAACAACTATCCAACTTAGGGGAAAGATGGCAGAAAGTATAACAGAATTATTTTGCAATATTTTGCAAGTTTTCACTGAAATGGATATGATGCAAGGGTATTTAATGGCTCCAGAGTCTGAGAAGAAGCTACAGAAGTCCTAGAGTAAGGGACATTCTCAGGAAGGAAAAATCAAATGCACAGCTACAAAATGGCAACTAATTGGTTAGGTGGTAGTACTGCTGAAAAGGATCTGAGGGTTATAATGACTCACAAATTGAATATGCATCAACAACGTGATGCAGTTGAGAAAAAGACTAATATTCTGGAGTGTATTAACAGGAGTGTTATATGTAAGTTGCAAAGTAATTGCAGGGATGCTGGAACAATTTGTGTAGCAGGGTTGCTGAAAGCCATTGAACCAAACTGTAAATCCTGGATATGATGGAAATCACGTCAAGCCAGGGGGTGCGGCAGCAGCCCCAGCACCTGTGGGTAATTGTTCTACTCTACTTGGCATGGGTGACGCCTACCTGGAGTACTGTATCCAATTCTGGGCACCATACTTTAAGAAAGATGTGGAAAAATTGGAGAGAGTCCAGAGAAAAACAACAAAAATAATAAAAGATTTAGAAAACCTGACCTATGAGGAAAGGTTAAAAACACTGGGTCTGGTTAGTCTTCAGAAAAGAAGACTGAATGGGGACCTGATAAGCTTTCAAATACATTCAGAAACGTTATAAAGAGGACAGTGATCAATTGTTCTTCATGTCCACTGAAGGCAGGACAAGATGTAATGGACTTAATCTGCAACAAGGGAGATTTAGGTTAGATATTGGAGGAAACTTTCTAACTAATAAGGGTAGTTAAGCTCTGGAACAAGCTTCCAAAGGAAGCTGTGAAATCTCCATCATTGGAGGTTTTTAAGAACAGGTCGGACAAACACCTGTCCTAGATGGACTAGGTTTATTTGGTCCTGCCTCAGCACAGAGGATTGGACTTGATGACCTTTCAAGGTCCCTTCTACACCTACATTTCTGTGATTCATTCACACTGAATAGTATAATGGTCTTAATGACGTCAATGGGACTGCTTGTGGACTGAGGTGGTATTAACTGGAGAAAGGGTATAAGAATCTGTCCCTAATCATCTATTCAAAGTGTCCTATCTCTACACTAAACAATACAAGAAAAGAAAGTAACTTTGGGACTGAATGATGTACAGGTGACAGATATGGCTGATACAGGAGTATAGGTCAGTGCACTGGTTAAATCAAGATCTGCATGACACCCTACTTCAGTGTGTTTAATTCACATGGCCTTCCAGCAATTATATCACCAGAATAAATATAAAAAATGTAGTCTAGTCCCTTCTGATTGGAGGGACAAGTGTGAGAGATAAATATATCCTCATGGGTAAATGTTGTAAGCTTCGAGGTCAATATAGCAAAATAGAGAAGGTATAGTAGAAAACTAGAAATAAAAACAAAAGTAACATTGGCAACATACAGTGAAAACATATGATCGGTAACTTGACCATGGAATGCAGGTCTGAAAACACTCTAATTGATTTTGGGCCAGATCATGGCCCATTCTGCTTACCGGCGCAAGTGAGTAAAAAGGGGCCTAAGGCAGCCCCTTAATCTCTGGTCCTACCACTGCTTCCTACACACAGGGAGAAGTAGGCTTCACAAAGCCACTATGTACCTCCCTCTTACAGGATGAGCAGGAAGGGGTGGGAAATGGCTGGAGCCTTGACTCCGCCTCCCCAATAAGCCTGTTGGTGCAGTTACATAGGCACATGATGCAGCATACACGACTCATGTCACAGTTTATTCCCTCCCTCGAGCATCAGAGAAACCAGAAGGGAATCACTATGTCTGTCCTTCCTGGCATGCTACAGGGACACTGAATAATGTGCTTCCCCTTACTTAAGGACTGGATCAGCCCTGAGTGATTTCTGGAGAGCTGGGTATAGCAAGTAATTTATCCAACACATTTAGTCCTTTTTTCTTTTCTTGAATTATCTGCAAACTTAATGATCTGTAAAAATATCTGAATTATTAAACAAATGTTTGACGAATGTTTTAGGCACATCTGGACAGCTACTACTTCTCTCCAAGAGAACTGACATACAGAGGCCCAAAAGGACTGAGCCTAGCCAACCTCCATCGAGCACCTATATCAGCCGCTAGAGGAGGCCAGGTGATGCTATAGGCTCAAAAGCCATCACTGTGAACATGGTACCTAGATGTTTGTTCCCTGTTGGCACCAGAGCACCACGTGCCCTAGTTCTCTGAAGGAAAAAAGTATAAGAATGAGAAACAGCTGGCTGAAACTTCAGTAAGACTGAAATGAACAGGACCTAGATTCTACGATAATGTATGTGTGCTCTACTCTAGAAGCATGGAGTCAATGTGCAAGCTGGTTGGAAAATGGGGGATGGGGAGTTTCGGAGAAAATGTTGACATTTAGTTGAACAAAATTGAAAATGTTTTGGTTCTTATTTTTTTGACGAAAAAGTCACATTTTTCTACGTTTTACAAAAAAACTTTCACTTCAGTGTAAGCTAATTTTTTCTATCCAGCCCTAGAAACAAAACCATATCAATTTTGACATTGGTGAAAATACAGACATAAGAGAGTAAAATAAGTTTCTTGTAAATATAAACAATAGAAGCTTCATAAACAATATTTAATCAGTAAATATCATATATCAATTTCAATATGAGTATGAAAATTCTAAACCAGTCCCTGGATTAGATAAGGGTTAAAAACCCCATAAGCTAAATCTTTTCGTATTAAAAATAAAACTAATCATACCTTTCTATTATAACTTTAAATCCTAAGAATCATCTTTTAATCCAGATAGCATTTCAGATAAAGGATCTTGTGTGATTGGTTTTTTTTCCCCTCCTTTAAAACCTTTCAAGTTGATATGGATCTAAAAAACAAAAAGTCCTTGCTGTCACACTTAAGCTGACAGAAGCAAGGATAAAAAATGTTAGCTCTTCACAGCACCACTGCTCATCTGGAATTTTTGATAGAAATCTCTTTCTTCAATTTGCAGGTGCTTGAGTAGCATTTGGAAATATTAACACCTTGTGCTCTCAAAATACATCTTCATTCGCAAAAAGAAAAGGAGGACTTGTGGCACCTTAGAGACTAACCAATTTATCTGAGCATCAGCTTTCGTGAGCTACAGCTCGATGAAGTGAGCTGTAGCTCACGAAAGCTGATGCTCAAATAAATTGGTTAGTCTCTAAGGTGCCCCAAGTCCTCCTGTTCTTTTTGCGGATACAGACTAGCATGGCTGCTACTCTGAAATCTTCATTCTTGTCATCTCTCAATTTTTAAGATTTGTTCTTATTCTGACAACTAAAATTGTTACAATAAAAGCATTTAAAAATAATTTAATCTTGTTTCGCAATGGAATTTTACCCTGAACAAACATCCCAAGAAGGTCATGTTGAGGACCTGGAGCATCTGTGGGATGATGGAATAAAGAAAGCCGTGTAGGCAGAATGGGAGTTTGCAATGAATTAAGACGTCTGGTGCTTTCTTACAGTGGGTATAAAATACATCCAGGGGTAAAACTCTTACCATTGAACTCTAGCAAAATAGTAAGGAAATTAACAAATTTCAATTTGGCATATTTATATTTTCTAACAGCTTCAAATATCCCTAAATAAAGATTATAGGTGAAATTCTGGCCCCACTGAAGTCAATGGGTGTTTTGCATTAACTTCAGTGAAGCTTGGATTTCAATCCCTTGGCCAAATCCTGAAATACTTAGAGCTATATGGTGCCACTTGTTGGAAGGATGGGGAGAGACTCCAAAACATACCAGAGAGAGCACTGAGATGCATTGTGGCTTAGGTAGGCACTGTGGCTCTCAGAATAATTCAGTTGTACAATAGGAAGAATAATTTGCTTCACTGTTTAAGGGGTGCAGCATCTTTCTCCATGTGTAATCAGCCAGCTGTGGTCATAGCCAGTGGGGATGGAGGAGAGGACCAAGCGTTGACTCCTCCTAGTTACCATTGACACGTCCATTATTTGGAGACTTGTTCTCAGAAGGATCAATTCAGTAGCAGCCAGGGGGCACCCCAAGCACAGGGATTGCTATCTAGGTTCCCTTATTAGGGCTGTGTAAAAGTGGGGTGAGATTTCTTATTCCCTCCTTACTCATACACTGTGTGACTGGGTTTAATTGGCCAATGGTGTTGCCCTAAGTTTCTACTAATTCTTGACTTCAATGAGGGGTTTGAATAAATTAAAACTTAGAATCTATAGGGCTGTATAAAACTGAAGTAATTTGCGGCCAGATTGTAACTGGTCTTTGTGTGGGGACTCTGGGAGTAGGAGAAGCCTTCCCCACCTTGCACGCTTTGCACAAGTGTCAACATAAGAACATAAGAATGGCTATACTGGGTCAGACCAAAGGTCCATCCAGCCCAATATCCTGTCTACTGATAGTGGCCAATGCCAGGTGCCCCAGAGGGAGTGAACCTAACAGGTAATGATCAAGTGATCTCTCTCCTACCATCCATCTCCACCCTCTGACAAACAGAGGCTCGGGACACCATTCCTTACCCATCCTGGCTAATAGCCATTAATGGACTTAATCTCCATGAATTTATCCAGTTCTCTTTTCAACCCTGTTATAGTCCTAGCCTTCACAACCTCCTCGGGCAAGGAGTTCCACAGGTTGACTGTGTGCTGTGTGAAGAAGAACTTCCTTTTATTTGTTTTAAATCTACTACCCATTAATTTCATTTGGTGGCCCCTAGTTCTTAAGGTCAGTCACAATCACAGCCTCTGCACTTGGGGATACACAGACTACTCCCTCCATGCGTCCCGAGGGTCTGATATTACACTGAAAAGTGTAGGTCAAAAGCTGGGTCATCACTACACTGCCTCTGCACCTGCTGCACTATCCTACAGGCTAGCTGATCATCCCCTCTGTGCACCTGAGAAATCAGGGAGCAATTAGTTCTTCCTGGGGCGGGGTGGCTCTTCCACTGCTCTTTACTCAGCGCTGTGCCTGCCTGGAGGTTGGAGTGCATTGCTGGTCCTGAATAGTGACTTCAGGTTTGGACCATCTAAGATTGTAAAAAAAGTTATTCTGGTAAATGTCACATTCTCTCCCTACCCTCCCCCATCCCCCCAAAACAGTTATTTTTTCCCCAATTCTTTATTTTTTCTTTCTCTGCCACCAAAGCAGTAATACCAAAATATTCAGTGCTGACTGATGACATTATGTAGCTTTAGCAAATCTATAATAATGTATTGGGAAGAACATATGTTGTGAGCCCAGGGCTTGAAGTGCAAAGGTAGGGCTGATTTCTCCATCCCCCTACTTCTCACTGCTACTTATTGAAAATGTGGAGAAAAAGATGGGGCGGGGGGAAGAAAGTATATCCTTATTTTCCCCTTTGGCCTAGCTAAAGTCATCTGCACCACCACAGCAGTACAAAGTGAATTTAAAACCGCCCTAGAGGGACAGTTAAGGATTCCCCTGCATGGCCCAACAACAATGGCTTTATGCCAAACCCTCTTGGAAACCCATGCAAACGGTGTGGGGTTACCAGTTTTGGTTGGCCATATTCCTGGAGGTTTCATCCCATGACATAGATCTTTAGTTAAAGATTAACCTTTAATTCCTGGAGACTCCAGGACCATCCTGGAGGGCTGGCAACCCTAAAAGGGTGTGAATATGACAGCTGGATGCAGGAAGAAGGTATTTCAGGGAACCATGGCGCAGTCCCTATAGGACTATTGTCATTTGTGTAAACTAGGCTCCCCAGTAGCTTCTCTAACTTGCTCCAGGTGCCAGTTTGGCCTCCTGCTGGCCCTAGAATAAGGAGAGGTAGAAAAAGAAAGAAAAGATTACTAACAGCAAATTATTTATACATAAATACTATGACTGAGATATTGGGCAACTTTATGTCACACCACCAGCACAAAGCATCCATAAAGCTGATGGAGCTGGTCATGGAACACGGATCTTCCAGCACAGGCACCTTAAAGATGCCTACCCCCTCTTCCTGCAGCCTGCAGAGGGGTCCTGGCCAAGAAAAGGGGGGCTGGCCAGGCCTTCCCTGTGCCCCAGAAAGTCCTTGTTCATAACATTCATTATTGAAAAAAAGACCAATTTGTCAGGGTCAATTCCCAAGCTGGCAAAAAGTTACAGATTATAGTGACATGTTATGAACTTTCTCATACCAAAAAAATAATAAACCAAAATTATCGTATCAAATACTAACCAAACAAAATAATAAAAATTGGGCTATTCCACTCATCACTCTCTTTTTAAGTCTTTAAAATAAAAACCTTTAAAAAATAAAAACAAACAAACAAAATCTACTAAAGCAAGCTTCCCCACTATGGCTGCCACCCCCCTACCCCCCTTTCCTAAAACCCCGGGCCTTCATCATTCTAACCCTAAAAAATGTCCTGACCAGACTGGGCCAAAAACAAAGGATCCAGATACAATTTCCACCTCTACTGGCTCCAGCTAAATCCCAAGCACCACCTAAATTAAAATAAAATCAAACTTAAACAACAGCAACAACAACAGCTCCAGCCCATCTCAACTAATTTCTTTACATCTCCCTGCAAAAACCATCTTTAATATCATCTGAAAAAACTGTCAAACAGGAGTTTTCCTTCTGAAAGCTCTCTCCAGCTTAAAAATGTTAAAATAAAAGCCTGGCTACTTTAAATTTCAACTGTTTTAATTGTTTTCCTTCTTTTCTTTATCTTTAATAAAAAGTAAAAAATAAATGTTTAATAATGCATTTGCCATAATATTAAGCAAACTAATGTCTGTGCATACCAAACCCCAAACCTTGTTTAACACTGTTTAATGGTGAACAGTGACTAGGTTATGTTAACACCTTTAGCCCATATATTTCATCTAAATTAATACAACAGGACTGAATATTGCCATCACTGACTTTACTCCAATATAAAATAAGGCTCATGCCATCCATTCTCTTCTGGTCATCTTTACTTCCTTCTCTTCTTACACTAGATGGCACTATAATGCATATTATTTAGAGAGACAAAAACAACTCTTGATACAAAATGAAAAAAATAAACCCACAGAACACTGACAGTAGCAAAAATGCTTGCAAATGTTCTGCTGTTCTTGGTGATACCTTGTAAAAAGCATGTCTCATTTCCAATCCATGGCTTTTATATCTACTCTATTTCAGTGTAATTTTAAGAAGACTGGTTTATTTTTTTGAAAAGGCCTGCAAATTCTACTTACATACCTGTCAAAATACCTACAAATAGAGAATTTGAAGATACCTGCAAATAAGCTACAGACATAATTTAATTACACAGTGTGAATTTTGATAATTTATTTGCGAGCTCTCTTTTAAAGCAATGATGTTTATTTAAATGTTTGTTCTCTTTAAAGTCCCTCGGCTATGGCACTTCAATTTCTGGAAGGCAAGTTTTTAAATATGCCTCAGTCTATTAAAGATATTGGTGAAGATCAATTTGTTACGGTAATCCCAACTACTCTTAAACAACTGAGTAAACAGTCTTGCATAGTCTTGCATAAATGTTCTTCCCAATTCTTGTTTTTCCTCCTAAAAAGAAAAATGGTGCTCAACTAGGAATGTTACTAGTATATATATAGCTTCTTAAATGCTGTTGCACTGACAGATTTGGTTTGTTTTCCAGCACAGTTACTTCAAGAGCTAAGACCATTAGAACATTGTTTACTACAACAGTGGTTACATAACATAATTTACTTTGGAGACAAGAAGCCCCAAGTAACACTTTGAGGCACAATGTCACACAAAACTGTGGTACTACTTTTTTAAACTGAAAAATAAAAATACTCAAAAATGTTGCACCCATAAATTCTCTGTATTATCTAAAAGGGAAATATTACTAAGTCTCTCCACAGATTTCATAGACCAGTTTCCTATAGGTTGTTATGATATATGTGATACAGCATGGCCAGAGGGCAGCAGGAGAGTGGTTTTTTTTTTTTTTTTTTGAAGCAGAAAAGAATTTTATTTGTGTAACACTTACAAAAAATCACCAGAAAGGATAAAGCAAAACTATGCAACAAAACAAAAGCAAACACAAGGTATAACACAGCAGCCTTCAGGAGGGAGAAGTGTTCATGCTAGCCTGGGCCCAGAGCGGGGGGGCTTCCTTGACACTCGTGGTCTTCCACCCTCCTGAGTTACCTGGTGGCCTAGAGCAGGGGGGCTTCCTCGACACTCATGGTCTTCCACCCTCCTGAGTTACCTGGTGGCCTAGAGCGGGGGGGCTTCCTCGACACTCATGGTCTTCCACCCCCTCCAGTTACCTAGTGCCACGCCCAGTGTCACCGATTATTCCTCTCCTGAGAGTGCCCGACAAGATGGGCACGGCTGGGGGGTGGCGGTTTGGGGGTGGGGTGGACGTACACCCACGTGTGATAGGACCCCTCCTAGGTGACAGTGATGATGGTATCCACAGTGGCAACGGCTGGGGCTGGGGTCTCTCGCTCTTCCCCTCAATCAAAGGGTCAGGCGGAGGGAACCGGATGGGGTCAACGAGCAGAGAACCTCGGACAGCACCCGCCACTCCTCAAAGGCATCAAGGGAGTCGGTGGACGCCGCCCAGAGGAACTCCGCCCGGATACGTGAATGTACTGAGGATCGGAAAACGGCCCTACAATCACAGGACGCTTCATTAGCCAACCTCCCCTCTCTGGTTTTATAAATGACTGTTTTAGCTAGGGCTAGGAGGAGGTTAACCAGGAGATCTCGTGATTTTGTGGGGCCACGGATGGGGAGTGTGTGAATAAAAAGGTGAGGGGAAAAGTGTAGCCAAAAGCGTAATAAAATATTCGTGAGGAGCCGGAAAAGGGGCTGCAGCCCGGCACACTCTAAATATATGTGCGCCAGGGTTTCCCTCACGTTGCAAAAAGGGCAAGTATCTGTGATGGGGGTGAACCATGTCAAAAACACGCCCATGCTCACAGCTCCATGAAGGAGCCACAAACTAATGTCCCCGACAGGCCTCGGGACCAAGGTGGAATACAGGCTGGCCCACCGGGATTGCTCACCCTCCAAAGGTGGCAGGAGGTCCCGCCACTTTGTATCAGGATGGGACACCAGGGTGTGGGCGTGAAGCAGGAGAGTGGTTTTTTTTTTGAAACAGAAAAAAATTTTATTTGCGTAACACTTACAAAGAATCACCAGCTAGCCTGGCTTCCTCGACACTAGTGGTCTTCCACCCTTCTGAGTTACCTGGTGGCCTAGAGCGGGGGGGCTTCCTCGACACTCATGGTCTTCCACTCCCTCGAGTTACCTAGTGCCATGCCCAGTGTCACCGATTATTCCTCTCCTGAGAGTGCCCGACAAGATGGGCACGGCTGCGGGGTGGGCGGTTTGGGGGTGGGGGGGACGTACACCCACGTGTGATAGGACCCCTCCTAGGTGACAGTGATGATGGTATCCACAGTGGCAACGGCTGGGGCTGGGGTCTCTCGCTCTTCCCCTCAATCAAAGGGTCAGATGGAGGGAACTGGACGGGGTCAACGAGCAGAGAACCTCGGACAACGCCCACCACTCCTCGAAGGCGTCAAGTGAGTCGGTGGATGCCACCCAGAGGGTGTGGGCTTGAAGCTGGAGAGTGTTAGAAGGGAGCCTTCTTCCCTGTAGAGGGAAGAAAATTTGCTATAGATTAATTAAAGCACCTGAAGCCAATTAAAGCACCTGAAGCCAGTCACCTGATAACCCCCTCTTCCCCCCGCCCCGCTTCAGTCAGACAAGGGAAGGAGTTGAAGCAGAGTGGATTGGTGTTGGAGTAGAGAGCAGGTTGGAGGAGTTGAAGCAGAGTGGATTGGTGTTGGAGTAGAGAGCAGGTTGGAGGAGTTGAAGCAGAGTGGATTGGTGTTGGAGTAGAGAGCAGTTTGGAGGATTTGAAGCAGAGTGGATTGATGTTGGAGTAGAGAGCAGGTTGGAGGAGTTGAAGCAGAGTGGATTGGTGTTGGAGTAGAGAGCTGGTTGGAGGAGCTGAAGCAGAGTGGATTGGTGTTGGAGCAGAGAGCAGTTTGGAGGAGTTGAAGCAGAATGGATTGGTGTTGGAGCAGAGAGCAGTTTGGAGGGAAGCAGAGGAGAGTTTGGAGAAGTGCTACAGTGGGCTAAGAAGACCAAGACCCTAGGTAAAGGGAGGCCTGGTTTGTGCAGAGGGAGGGCAGGAAGCCACACAAGCTGAAGGGCAGGAGAGGGAAGTAGTCCAGGGGAAGAAACTGCTAGTTCAAGCAGTTTACTGCTATCCCTAGGGCCCCTGGGCTGGGACCCGAAGTAGAGGGTGGGCCCCAGTCCCTCCCTCTCCACTCCCCTCCTCTAGGACACTAGTGGGGCAGTTAATACCCCAGTTCAGGGGCAAGAAACAGTGCCCTGAACCCTCCTCAAGAAGAGAAAGCGTGAGACCCATCAAAATAGTGCCAGCAATTTGCCACACGTGGTGTAAAGAGTGGGATCTACACACTGGGGACTTAAAGCAGAGTTAGCCAAAACCGTCCCATCCCTAAGATGGACAACGTGGTCAAGGCCCTAATGCAAGCCACCGCAGCCCAGCAGAAGGCTACCCGAGTCCAAGCAACCGCCCAACAGGAGGCGACTCGGATGCAGCAGGAGACTAATCATCTGTTGATGAGTCAGGCTGCCCAGGACCGAGCCCTGCTGCAAGAGCTGATGAACCAGATGAAGGCCCTTATGGAACTGAAACGCAACTGAGACGGGACCTGGACCATACGGGCCAGCCACTGCCTACAGAAAATGACATGGGAGGATGATGTGGAGGCATACCTCCTGGCTTTTGAAAGAGTAGTCCTGCGGAAGGCCTGGCCCTGAGATCAGTGGTCTGGTATCCTCACCCCATTCCTGCGTGGGGAGGCCCAGAAGGTCTACTATGATATGGCTGCGAAGACAGCAGCAGATTACCCCCAGCTGAAGGCAGAAATCCTGGCCAGATCCGGAGTAATGAAGGCGTTGCAGGCCCAGAGGTTCCATGAGTGGCAGTATATGGAGGACAAGATACCCCA
Organism: Chelonia mydas; assembly: GCF_015237465.2. Taxonomy (NCBI): domain Eukaryota; kingdom Metazoa; phylum Chordata; order Testudines; family Cheloniidae; genus Chelonia; species Chelonia mydas. The sequence continues at coordinate 129,173,143 of NC_057849.1, forward strand.
ATTGCAATTGTTTGATCTGATCCACCTGACCCGGAAATGGCTGCGCCCTGAGGCCCTCAGCTCTGAGAAGATGATGGAGCTCCTGGTACTGGACCGGTATGTGAGGGGGCTACCACCAGGCCTCCGGGCTTGGGTTGACCAGAATGCCCCCTCCACCTATGATGAGTTGGTCTCCCTCGTGGAAAGACAGCTGGCAGCCTGCAAACTGTTCCAGACCCCAGGGGGTGAGACACGGCAAACCAGGAAGCCAGTCCCAAACCCAAGGCCCCGGACTGTTGAGAACGCCAGGAGAACCATAACTGGGAGGAAAGACCCCAAGGAATGGCCTGAGGCCAAGAAGGGACCTGGGGGGTTGGGAAGAGAGGGCTGGGGGGGGCCGGCCAAATAGCCCCAGGCAGAGGGCGGCAACCGGAATAAGGGGGCAGTGTTACGAGTGTGGGGAATTGGGGCATATAGCAGCCCAATGCCCCAACAGAGAAGCGCCTATGCAATGTAACCTGGGGGATCACGGGAAGCAATGTGGCCTAATCGGCCTGGTAGGGGTCGCAATGACCTCACATGGGTATACAAGATCAGTAAAAATGAATGGAATCGAAACCATAGCATTAGTAGATTCCAGGAGCGCTGTCACGCTGGTCTCAGGGAAGTTGGTGGGCAAGACCAACTAACCCGGGCCAAAAACACAGGGGTAACATGCGTTCATGGCAACGTAAATTTCTACCCCACAATCCCGGGACAGATTGAGATCCAGGGGAATACTACCAGGGTGACTGCAGGGGTGGTCCCCAGGCTTTCCTACCCTGTCTTAATTGGTAGGGACTTCCCCGGGTTTGAGAGCTTACTCCCCCCAATAGAGCCAGGGGAGGGTAGCAACCCCCGGGCTGAGACGGAGGCACCTACAGATAGCCTCACCCCAATGTTTGCCGAATTTGCCTCAGAGTTATTCTCACCCCCTGGAAAACCCCAAAAGTCTAGGTGGGAAAGGAGGGCAGATAAAAGATTAGGGACCAGAATTCTAGCAGAGAACCAGAAAACCTCCCTTGTTGGTAGGCGAACCCATTCAGGAGGCCAGGAGATAATTCAGACCAGTGAGGACTCAGAGGCGGTTCCTAGCCCAAGTAGGGGCAATCCAGGGGGTGGAGTAGAAACAGGCCCCCTGGAATTAGATCAGATTGGTACCGCACGTGAGAATTTCGGGCAGGACCAAGCCAATGACCCACTATATACGAATGTGAGGGAGGAGGTAGTGGAAGTAAATGGCATACCCATGGAAGGAAAAACCAAAGGCCCAAGGCCATATTATGTGCTCAAACGCAATCTGTTGTACAGGATAGCGCAAATACGAAGGGAAGAAGTAGAGCAACTCTTAGTCCCACGGAAACACACAAGGGCAGTACTAGAGTTAGCTCATAGTCATCTATTTGGGGAACATCTAGGAGTAGACAAGACACTGGATAGAGTCCTAAGGTTTTATTGGCCAGGAATACATGCAGAGGTCCAACGCTATTGTGCCTCCTGCCCTGAATGCCAGTTGCATAGCCCTCGACCTCACTTGCGGGCCCCATTAATAATTTTGCCTATTATTGAAGTCCCTTTCGAGAGGATAGCAATGGACATAGTGGGCCCACTGGAAAGATTGGCACGGGGCCACCAAAATGTACTAGTCATCCTTGACTACGCCACACGGTATCCAGAAGCCATTCCTTTAAGAAACCCCACATCCAAGGCAATAGCAAGAGAACTACTCCAGGTTTTTGCCAGAGTGGGCATCCCTAAGGAGATCCTGACAGACCAAGGAACCCCGTTCAGGTCAAAATTAATGAAAGACTTATGTACCGTACTCCGCATCCATCCATATGGACCTCAGTCTACCATCCACAAACAGATGGACTGGGCGAGTGCTTTCACCGTACTCTTAAAAGTATGATCTGGAAGGTTGTAGCACAGGACGGAAAAGACTGGGATACCCTTCTACAGTATCGAATGTTTTCTATATGGGAAGTCCCCTAGGTGTTCACTTGTTTCTCTCCCTTTGAACTACTATACGGATGCCACCCACACGGAATATTAGATATTGCCAAGGAGGACTGGGAAGAACAACCCAACCCAGGAAAGAATGTCATTGAGCACGTGACACAGATGAGAGAACGAATAACTCGAGTAACCCCTATAGCACGAGAACATTTGGAAAAAACACAAGAGGCCCAGCAGACATATTACAACCGTCGGGCAAAAGTATGGAGATTTCAGTTGGGGGAACAGGTAATGGTGATAGTACTGAGAGCAGAAAGCAAACTCCTAGCCAGCTGGCATGGACCATATGAGATAGTGAAAGCCATTGGGGAGGTGGACTATAAGGTCAGAAAACCAGACCACCGAAGGCCAGAGCAAATCTACCACATCAACTTACTGAAGCCCTGGCATGACCGAGAGACGTGCCTGGTCATGCGAGGAGCTCCAACCCAGACAGATGACCCACAGGGGCAGGTGAAGATATCTTCTGAGTCAACTCCAGAACAACGAACAGAGGTCATTGATATGATCCAACGGAACCAGGATGTGTTCTGTACACAGCCGGGCTGTACAACACTGGTCCAACATCATATTGTCACCAGTCCCGGAGTAAGGGTGACGATAAGACCATACCGAATACCGGAAGCTAAAAGGGACGAAATTAGGACATAAGTGAAGAAGATGCTGGAACTTGGGGTTATTGAAGAATCCCACAGCCAGTGGTCCAGCCCTATCATCCTAGTCCCCAAGCCTGATGGCACCCTGAGGTTTTGCAATGACATCCGGAAGTTGAATGAAGTATCCCAATTCGATGCCTATCTGATACCATGCATTGACGAGCTAGTTGATCAGTTAGGCAAGGCCCGATACCTAACCACTCTAGACCTGACCAAAGGATACTGGCAAATTCCCCTGGCAGGGTATTTAAAGTCCCTGCCTCTTCTGGTTGAGGCCACTCCTCTTCTGGTTGAGGCCATTCCTCCTGCTCAGGACTCTGGTGTACTGGTAAGTCCTTTAAGTTACTTTCACCCCTGACTGTCTCCCAATAATTTCTGTTTCAAAAGTGTTCATATTGCAGTATATTTGTTTTTCTAACAGCCATTTTTGCAAACTCAACCATGGCTCTGAGAGTCAAGCTGGGTTCTTTTGATCTGTTGCCTAAAAGATAACAAAGATTTAGAAGGCAAAATTATACTCACAGTCACACCAATGTAAACCATTGCTTTGAGTGAGGTTGCACACTTGTAATGGATTGCAATTTAATAAACAATTCCGCCTACACTGGATAAAATGGGATAGACTGTCTGAACTGTGTTGGTTCTGCAAAGATAGGAGGAGTAAAAAAGCAGTGAAAACTATTTTGTCATCAGCGTAAGCAGATAGACTGAATACATCAACAAATCAATTGAATTAGTCATTTTAACGTAATCACTTTTCAGAGTTGAAGGTTCAAACTGATTGAGACAAAAGTAAAAAAATGTTTCTTCTCACCTCTTCATCCTATATTTAAATGGACTTTGCTATCCTATACCTAGAGACTGAACACTAGATCGGGTTGATTTTTTTTTTTTCAATTTCTGAAACATTTTTTCAGTTTCAGAAATATACATACAAATTTTCAAAAAATGTTCACAATATTTACCATCTTTGTTTTTCTTTCAACCAGCTCGACAGAGTTCTTGGGCTAAGTTCATCCTCCACTGATTTCAATGGACTTTCATCAGGTTAAATTTCACTTAATAAAATTGTGCTGTGGCAGTTCAAATAAATAACGATATATCAAACATGATTTGGACTATCTGGCTAAGAGAAGAAGATAGAATAATAGAAATGTGGGGCTAGAAGGAACCTAAAGAAGTCATCTAGTACATCCCCCTGTACTGAGGCAGGACCAAATGCACCTAGACCAGACCTGAAGAAGAGCTCTGTCTAAGCTTGAACGCTCGTCTCTCTCACCAACAGAAGTTGGGCCAGTAAAAGATATTACCTCATCCACCTTCTTTCTCTAGATCATCCTGACAGATGTTTGTCTAACCTGTTCTTAAAAACCTCCAGTGACCAGGATTCCACAACCTCCCTTGGAAACCTATTCCAAAATCCTCTGAAGCCATTTAGTCTTTCTTTCAGTGCATAACACATTACAAGATTGCTAATGTTAGTTTTGGTTGGGTAGCAGTTTTACTATTTCCATTTGGACCTTAATTCTCAGCCTTCACTTACTGTCTCTTTCGTTAATAATTCACATGGCATGTAGAGTGATGATCAAGGTAAGTGGAGGGACCCAGCCCTCTACTAGGCTATGCCTACTAATTTTAACTTTTATAAAGGAAAAATCCAGAAATCTGGCAGATTAATTAATTAATTAATTAATTGTGCTTAGGAAAATAATAAACTGTAAATTACTATCACAATTATAGAATTCAGAGTGGTAGCCATGTTAGTCTGTATCAGCAAAAACAACGAGGAGTCCTTGTGGCATCTTAGAGACTAACAAATGTATTTGGTCATAAGCTTTCATGGGCTAGAACCCACTTCATCAGATGAATCATTTGTAACATTTGTTAGTTTCTAAGGTGCTACAAGGCTCCTCATTGTTTTTACAATTATAGAAATATTTTCAACAACATCCTGTGTCACCTCAAGAGGGAATCAATTCCTCCTCTCCCTGGCTGCAAACAGGGTGAAACCTGTTGTCCCACCTTCACCTCTTTCCAGCTTGAGATGCTGCTTAACTTTAACGTGGCGATGACCATGCTTCTTTTCAGCAGGGCCACCCCTGAATGACCCCTCCTCACCCAGAGGACCACATCCATTTCCCAGGCACCCAAACTGTATTCCCTCTGTCAGTGCGCTAGTGCTCAACCTCACCGGTGATATGCTCTGTGCCCCTCATGACCAGGCTTCATGCACACAGCCCTTTACTATCCAGCTTCCTCTGGCCAATCCCCTTTCCACCTCAGCACTGTCTTTTCACCTCCTTCTTCTCTAACTACCTTTCCACTGCCCCTTTGGGAAAATTCTGAGATTCCACATCTCGAATTGCCATCTCACTGGCTGTTTCTCTCCCCAGAACAGTATTGTGTGCTTCTGCTCCACAGATGCAGCCAGGGCCAGGGTTACTACATAAGCACCTGTGAGCTGTGTAGCAAGCAGTTTGCAGTGACAATAGGCAATGAGAAAAATGCTGTACATGTTGCAAAGCATACATAATGATATCACAGTTATCTTGTGTCTTGTCTAACTACTGAGAGCTTAAACTATCAAGCCTCAATTTTGTTTTCATTCTATTTTGATTTTTTAAAAATGCTAATATTTAAATAAAAATCTATGCTTTGTGATGTTAGCAAACCTATGATTGGCTATGTAGCTTTGATACTGAGAGATGCCACTGAAGTTACAGCCTATTCCCTTCACGACTATGTATCCACATTTACCTCGAACACTGAGACACAAATTAAGGCCCTGTTCGTGTCATTTTTAGTGGCTAAAATAACTCAGCTACCAGTCTGAGATATTATAGATATTATATTATACAAACCTCTCAAGCTTTCTCAAATCATAGAATCGTAGAATCATAGAAGATAAGGGTTGGAAGAGACCACAGGAGGTCATCCAGTCCAACCCCCTACTAAAAGCAGTTCTATCCTTGAGGGGGCCATTCTGTTTCTCCTATAATCTACAAAGGGTTACTTTTTCAGCTATGAGAGATTATATCTGTAAACAGGGTCTGAATGAATGCTTCCCTGACAGCTAGCTGGGAGGGGGAATGACTTGGGTGTGTTTATGCAAATACAGTTTGCTCCTGCTCTGCTTACATATTCAGCAGATACAGCAGCATCAAAGTAATCAACTTCGGCTTGGGTTGGGTACAAATCACCTTAGTACTGAATGCAGGGGTAGTTGTACATGGTTACCAACGTTTTGCTAGTTTGCCAGTCGACTGTCAGTCATCTTCTGTTGCAACCTGCCTCCATGCTGTGACCTCTGTGCATCAGTCTCTTAGTAGTTTTCAGCTCTCTGCTGGCAGGGCAGAAATACTACCCCATCTCAAGTGATTTCAGCTCTGACTGAGCATTTAAAATTACAAAGAGGCTCCTAATGAAGCCTATTTAGCTCTTTCTTTGAACAAGGGCGGGGGTGGGGCGGGGAGGAGGAACAGGTTAAACCAGTCTGGGGAGGACCCTTGGGGAAGGTCTACGCTTTCTGACTGGAACACCTGTCCCCCCTCTTGTTTTCACAGGGCTCTAGCATTCTAGCCTCTGGCTTAATAAGGGCCTTTCAGCTGAGGGTGACCCCCTCATTTGGGACAGGTTAAGCACAGTTCTGCTCCCCTTTATTCAGACAATAATGATAACATTGGTAACAGCATTTCACTGCATTCAGTACTAAAATGATTTCTAACCCAAAACCAGCCTAAGTTGATCACCGAGCAACACACCACTCTATCTGCTGGATATCTAAGGAGAGCAAGAGCAAACTACACTACAAGAAGGATTTGGAAAAATTGGAAAGTGTCCAGGGGAGGGCAACAAAGATGATTAGGGGACTGGAACATGTGACTTATGAGGAGAGGCTGAGGGAACTGGGATTGTTTAGTCTGCAGAAGAGAAGAATGAGGGGGCATTTGATAGCTGCTTTCAACTACCTGAAAGGGGGTTCCAAAGAGGATAGATCTAGACTGTTCTCAGTGATAGCAGATGATAGAACAAGGAGTAAGGGTCTCAAGTTGCAGTGGGGGAGGTTTAAGTTGGATATTAGGAAAAACTTTTTCACTAGGAGGGTGGTGAAGCACTGGAATGGGTTACCTATGGAGGTGGTGGAATCTCCTTCCTTTGAGGTTTTTAAGGTCAGGCTTGACAAAGCCCTGGCTGGGATGATTTAATTGGGGATCGGTCCTGCTTTGAGCAGGGGGTTGGACTAGATGACCTCCTGAGGTCCCTTCCAACCCTGATAATCTATGATTCTATGAAACTGGATTTACATGAACACATCTAAAGTCTCTATCCCTCCCAGTTAGCTGTCAGGGAAAAATTAATTCAGACCCTGCTTACATGTGTAATTGCATAATCTTTTTGGATAGCCTGTGAAATGTGTGGTATTTGGTGAAAGATACAAACTTTAAGTCATTAACCTTTTTGTATTTTTATTCTTTGTGAAAAATAATTTTAAGAAACTAACCAGGGATGTTCACAAGAGAATTCATTCTTTTAATATTTACCCTGTTAAACATTTCCCAAGGTTTGGGTTTTTTTTTCCCCTAACACTTTCAAGATCAATCATTCTGGTTGAGTCCCACTGTGATATTGATGCCCAAGCTTCTTAACTGATATTAGTAATATAGAGGGCTTTCTAATGACCCCATCAAAGGTGCAGAACTTCGTGGTTACATCTATAGAGAGGTTTAAAATTAAGTGGCCCTGGAGGCTTACCAATTCTCTCACCCCTAGATTTGTTCCCTCCTGTAAAAGTGTTTAGTCCCCAGCACAACAGAGTGGAAAAAGCTTCACATTGCTGCCCATATCATATTTGTCTGAAGAGGTCTTCTCTCTTATTTTCAACCTGGAACCTTCCAGAAGCACTAAACTGACTTAAATTTGTTTCAATCATTTCTAAAATATGCTCCATCAAAGTGAGAAATGGGCCAGTACCATGGATACCAAACTCATCACACCTTTGACTCCAGAAGGCATAATGAATATTCTTATTTTGTCAATCAAATAAGTTATATTGAAATAGATCTTTGATTTTTGCAAACTCCCAGAGGGTAGAAGGAATTACAAATGATCTCACTAAGCACACATATCATAAATTATCTTTTAATGTAAAGCTATTATGTTAGAAATTCTCCATTTTCCTCACCATTTTTGTTGTTGCTATTATCTTTTCCCCAAATTTACAACAAAGCTCTTCTTCATTTTCTATTTAATGTAACAATTTTGTATCTAAATTTATATTCTAATGCTTTTGTCATCTAGTTTTTGCACTTTTTTTACTTACTCATATTTGTCTATAGTTCTTCTCATAGTTTCCCATTATCTCTACCCCTTCCTTCTTTTCATATTCAGGAATTCACAGCTTAAAAGAAAAAAGTGAAATACATATTTACAGAAGGTTTGGACTGTCAGCTCCTTACACTGACATTTTCTGCTAATCCATAGACCAGGTAGAACATGGACCCAGGTGAAACTCAAGCAATGGCAGTGCAAGCCTCCCCTATTTTGCACTTTCTATGTGCCTCGACCCACTAGTAAATAAACAATTAAACTGAAGAACATAAAAGCTGTGACTTATTATGCAACAGAAAAAAATCTGATAACATCTACTTCAACAAAAGCAAATAACCGATATCTCCCAAGGGTTTGGCCATTCAACAGAGTGGCAGGGGGTCCTGCTCATCAGATCAGAGCACTATTAATAATAATTTGTTTTTATAACACCTTTCTTCTGATAGTGCAGAACTTTAGAATAATTTCATAAGAATTTCAACTCCTTCAAAATATAACTACATCTAATTATACCCATTTTACAGATGAGTAAACTGAGGCTCACAGTTTAAGTAATTTGTCCAAAGTCACATGACCATTCAGCAAGCAATGACTTCCAGTATCCCCTGCAATCTCCTGACCCTAAGTTTCTGTCAATGTCGATCATTTATTAATGCACCATTACGGAAAAGCATACTTAACTTTGGCTCCGAGTCAGCAAAACACTTAAGCTCACGCTTAACTTTAACCACTTGATTAAATCTCATTGAAATTCAATGAGTCTTAAGGCCATGCTTAAATTATTAGTAGCATTGAGGTCTTGTGATGGGGTATTTACCCCACACAAGCACTAGAGGGGTTAAGATGTCTCAGAAGGAGCCAATTAACCTTATGAGCTGCACCTATGGAAAGTCAGGCTTGACTGATAAATTGCTAATTGCTGATGAAGCCCAGCTGGGGGAGAAGCTGGGTAAGGCATAAAGCCAGGAAGTTTGCAGGAGAAGTGGGCTAGACAGAGAAATTAAGCACTCACTCTCTGGGCACAGAGAGGTGGAAAGAAGGAAATCTGGTGGGGGGAAAGCAAAAGCCTGGGATCCTGTCCCTGATGGAAGGGGGTTAGCTAGAGGAGTGGCAGGAAACAAAATCTGTGGAAGGCAGAGCAGGAAGAAGCCCAGGGAAATGGCAGCAAGGTTGAGATGTTACAGACCTTGTCTGCTTATTGTAGGGACCCTGGGCTGGAACCCAGAGCAGCAGGTGGTCTGGGTTCCCCTACTAGCCACTGAGAAAGTGGACCAGTCTTAAATTGGAAGACTGCCTGGAATGGCACCAGGACAGGTGGCCTGGTGGTACTTTGTTACTCTAGAAGACGAAAACTGTATAGTGACCTGGCTGGCGGAAGAAGCCATGAAGAAGAAGCACTGTGATTCCTAGAGAGGAAGCAAGCGAAAGAAGGGGGGTATCATACCGGGCAGAGATAATACCCTGATGTAGCCACATTGAGGAAACCTGGATGAGTAAATCCTGTTATTGGTATTAATTTATGGAAATTTTTGTAATGGTATAGAAACTAACTGTAATGATCACAGTAGCCAGCAGAATCAAGCCTGTTCTCAATTTAAGGGAAAGAATAGCATATAGGAGAGAATAGAATAACTATCAAATCTAGAGTTCATATTTTTGCTTATTCATTTTAGCAATATTAAAAATATCAATTCATTTTACTGTATTCATTTTGGCAATATTAAATCTGGATGTGAAAACTTTTCTTCAGTTTACACTGATTACTTTACACACAATGGTTCTGGGCCATAATTACATTCGTAGGAAGTCCCATCTATTTTAATGGGACCAGGCACATGAACAAAGTTACGCATAAGCATTTGCAGGATCGGGGCCTATATCACTCAAACTTTTGTCTTACCCTGATAAAATAGTCTTTTCACAGAACTTTAGGGTGGCATTTTTCAAAAGCATTCAGCACTTACTTGACTGTGCTCTCACAGAAGTCAATGCTGATTACTTATGGAAATCCCACCCTTATTTTCCCCCCAAATGCTGCATTCAATGAACATTGGCAATGGGGTAACTGTGCTTAGAAACAAGAGTGAAATTAACTAGTATGTTCACTTTCCAAGTTGAGTGAAATACACAAAATAAGCATACAGCAAAAATAATGAAAGACAAAATAGACTTGTAAAATTCATTTGCTTTCATTCATATCAGATATTAATAGCACAAAGTAAGGACATGTGTTTTCCAAAAATATATCATTTATAGCCAAATAACTTCCCTTTACTCTTACTGTTTCATTGTTTCTTTTCTATGCTTTTTAACTTTTTTCTCTAAATGTATTTAATTAGTTGGGAAGGATAAAGAGGTAATTTACAATGGCCAACAATCGAGTTGCACTCTAGATACTAAGCAATAAGTAATCTTGTTAAAACAAAGCTGATGCAAAGCCAGTATTGACTTCAGTTGAGAATCCTGCTGATGGGAATCTGGGGAAGGACTGGGAAATGCTGGCTTGATGACAAAGGCATAGATAAGATTTAGGAAGAAGATGATGGGAGAAGAATATTCTTATACATGGCAAGATCTACTTTTAACACCTGCAGTGTGTAAACCATAAATTACAAGCTGGTCCTGTGCATAAACTGTTGGAGTTCTGTCGGAATAAACCTGGTGTTCACATGGCTTAATTGGAAGATAATTTCCTTCTTCAGCATAGTGATTTAATATGTGATCAATGGCCTTCTGTGACAACTTCTGGGCCCAATCTTATTCTCACTGTATTTGATTGGAGTTTTGCAACTAAGTCCAATAGGATTAGAATTGGACCCTTTGTTGTTTATTCTGTTAAAACAGGTAATTCATTCTAGACCCAGCACAATCTTGATTCAGGTCAGGAAATGGAACTGAAACCACCTCAGTGGCACTGATGGATGATCTTCTCCTGTCAGTGGGTAGAGGACAGACTTCCATTCTCATCCTCTCGAACCTCTCTGCAATATTTGATACTGCTGAAATACTGCTGTCTCACTGACCAAGGTGGCAGGGGTCCAGGGTAATGTACTAAAATGGTTGAGGAGTCCTTCCTGGAGGGAAGCACCCAATGAGTAGTGATGGTAAACTGCACCACCTCCACTAGACACCTCACTTGCGGAGTTCCACAAGGATTAATTCTTCCTCTGGTCCTTTTCAACATCCACATGAAATCACTAGATGAACGGGTCAGGTGACATCGACTCAAGACCAGCAATTTGCAGAAGTACACAGCTCTACCTATCCTTCACCACATATAACCACACCACCACTAAGATGGCCCAGTGCTTGGATGAGATCAGCTCTTTTATGAAGAACTGCTGGCTGAGGCTGAACCTGAACTGGACAGTGGAAATATTTTGAAGAGCATATAGCCAGGTACAGTCTCCTTTGATTGAGGATCGACACCTACAACTGGTCAATTCGGTCTGTAATCTAGCCTGAATTTCTTGCTGATACTCAGCTCTCACTTAACCATATCTACCAGTAACATTTTCTACCATCTCCACTTGGCTAGGAAACTGTGTCTCATTCTGGTGGTCAACGACATGGCTTCAGTTATTCATGCCTTCATCACCTCTCAGATGGATTACAACAATGCAATATACCTGGGTATGAAGTCTTCAGCACTCAGCAAACTCCAACTAGTACAGAACACTGCAGTGCATCTCCTCAGCAACACAGGACATGGTAAACACATCAGACCTGTCCTTCACTCTCTACACTGGCTTCCTGTACAATATCAAATCAAGTTCAAGGTCTCAGTCCTTGTCTTCAAAGAACTCCATGGCGTGGCCCAGGATACCTAAAAGACCATCCAAAGCTCTAGGATGAAGACCCTGGTCAACAACTCTGCTCTTCAGGCACAAAGGAACTCTCTCTATAATGAGTAAAACTCATCTGTGCAGGGGACAAAACTTTCTCCAGGGGCTCTTCCAAGACCTGTGGGATGCCTCCCCTAGGAATGCAAACCTCACCGCTTTCTGCTCCAAGTGCAAGAAGTATTTCTTTGACCTTATCTTCTCTAACATAATCACATAGTTACAGGTTTATTTATAAAAAAAATAAAAATCAAAGCTTCCGAAATATCACACTCCACTGCATACACTTCTCCCCCTGAGGGGAGGATGAGAGAGCAAACATATCATACGTGTGGTAATGTTGCTTAATGCGCTACTGAAAAACATTCAGATACTACAGTGATGAGCACAGTATAAGAACCTATATAGGATAGCCTTATTCCAGAAATTTTCTTGTCTTCTTAGCTGATGTTAAAACATTAATACTCTCCTTTTGAAAGTCTTTAATGGATGAAAAAGTTAATTGGTGTGGTACCAGCTCCAGTCCTTGGAGTTAAATTTGCATTGTATTCTCACCAAAACCAAGTCTATAGTACAAGTGCTCTCTGCCACAAGCCAGTCTTGTTTATGGGAAGGCACAGAATTTGGTGTGGGTTGGGAGGTGTAATAAAATCTAATGTTTAGGGCAGAGTTTCCGACATTTTCTCCATGGCAATCTTAATTGGGCCAGCATAACACTTTAGATCTACCATGCAGCATTAATGAGCCGAGGCTGTGTAATCAATTATGCATGTTATTGGCTACTTACCAAATATCAATGTTATCAATGTAAACAGATATTGTCTGTTTTTTCCTCACTATCTGTGTGCAGTTAGAAGCAACCAGCCTGATGCACTCAGCCAGGTGTATATTGGTCAGAGAAGTGCATGGTACTTTGATGGATTGATTTTTTTCATAGTCACAAAGTTTAAGGCCAGATGGGACCATCACATCATCTAGTCTGACCTCCTATGTATCACAGGCTAACACACTACACCCACCTGCACACTAAACCCAACAACGAAAATTAGACCAAAGTACTACCGTGTTTTTGTTTCGGAGGGTGCTGATTAACAAAACTATAAAAGCTGAATAATTATTTTTCTATTTTTTTTTTTATTTCAAACATGGCATATAGATTGTTCCTATGGCTGGGAAGGGCTTGAGTGCTTTTTTCATCTGAGTGATTGGCTGTATGATTTCATTGCTGGTGTCACATGTGAGGCACGCATGTGCTTGTCTGTAACCACTTCAGTCCTCAGGTTCCCTTTCTTGAAGACAATGGTGTATTTTCTGTTTCTTTTCAAATATCCTGTTCGGTCTCTGGTGATTGGTTTCGTTTTGTCTAAACAACAAGTGAGGGAGTACTGTGTTTTTACTGAAATTGATAGTTACAGGTAGGATTAGCCAGATCAGTAGCTGGCAAACTAGTTCAGAACAATTCAGTCTCATTGGCAAGGGGAGGAAGGCTTTCTATTTTAATATTATGTTTATTACAGTAGTGTCTACAGACCAACCAAGAGCAGGGCCCTATTGTGGTAGGCACTGTATAAACACAGAGTGGTAGATTGTCCCAGCCTTAACACTCTACATTCTAAATAGACCTGAAAGGCAAACAGTAGAGCCGAGGGATACAACATAAAAGCAGAGAAAACATTATGATAGCAGCAGACGTCATTTTAGTTCCACAACTGGGGGTGAGGTTAAGTAGGGATTAACTAAATACGAAGACAAGGGAAGAGAGGGGGAAGAGGGACAGAAGGATGAGGGGCAGGTGTGGTGTGAGGCTGAGGAGAAGAGAAAAGGGAAAAGGAGGTGGTTTGAGCAAACAGCCAATCAGCACAAGGCAGAGAAATCCAGTCAAAACTATAGAAAATGTTATTGATGTTCAATGGTCCCTTCTTAAGCTGCTTCTGCAACAGCTGTGCTAACTTCAGTCTCTGGCTGGCTCTTTCCTGCAGTTTCTTGCCCATAGCTACCTGTTGGGGTACAGAGAACACCATGTGAGTCCTAGTCTCAACTACACAGCTCTGAGTCTGTGTGGTTGTGGGGGTGGGAAGGATGGCCTTAGCTGGGCCCTCTTTAATCCCATCCCAGTGAAACAGTAGCTACTTAAGTAGCCCCCACAGCTACTGTGCCAGTTTCAATCTTTTTGTTATCTGCTTCAATCACTTCCTTAAATTTCCATTTCAAAGATTCATCCAGTTTAGTGCTAATACATCTTGGAACCCAGATTTATTCCCAGACCCGACAAAGTTCATTGGTTTATTCTAGGAGTGGAAGATCTGCATAAAAATAAATCATTTCAACTGGAGAAGAACATACTTGTCAGTTTTTCCTACACAGTGTATCTTATTCTTCTGGACAGGATCCATACTCTGAATGCTAATATCTGAACACAGCCCAGGTGTAGGAATGCATCCTGTTCCTAAGCTCACGTGAGGGACATTGATATTTATATTCTTGTTCACTTTATGTTCACTTCTCAGGGCATTTAACACTCTCAGAGCATCAGGGATATATGCTCTCCCCCCAGCACTAGCTCCCTGAAAACACCTTTTGGATTTAAGCCTACTCCATATACTTAAGACAGTATCATAGAGAGTAGTGCACTGTACAGTACCTAATAGCCGGTGGGGGAAGCATCTCACAAGTTCTCACATGAGCACTGAGGCTCTGAAAAAGAAGAGAGCACAGGTCTGAGAATCACACTGCCTTTCTTTCCTTCCGAGGCCAGAAAATTGAATTAAATACCCATAACTGATACCATTTCTCCAGGTTCTTTGTGAAATCTTTCTTTGCAGCTCTCAAATGGATACATTTTCCAATATCCATATGCAAAGTATGTTTAGATCCACTGTACACTATAGCAAAGACAAAAAAACACAAGAGCTATCTACTTCACAATAATCAAAGTATGTCATTAGGTTAACCCTATCAGAGTTTAGAACATAGGTGCATACATGGAATTGGGTGCATACCTCGTAGGTTCTCACCATATGCACAACATACTTAACAGCCATGGAGTGTCTACTAGCAAATTCAAGATTTAAAATAAATGTTTGATAGTGAAAAGACAAAATTTTACATAACAGGTTGGCAGCTGCTATGTTTTTAACAATGGGCATTGCACATCCGACCCCTCCCCCCATATGAATATGGCAATCTGCAGGACATATTTGAAAACAAAAATGGCATACGTTGTACAAAGTTCTCAGTAGTTTGATCCATAGGTATTCTATCTACTAGAATAAATGCTGCACTAGTTTGCTGCACTGTAATGGGCCTCTATTTTCATCTTATCTTTCAAGTGAAGGTGCAGCTGAGCATTTCAAAATCAATAGAGCTGGTCAGGGGAAAAGGAAATGTTAAAAAACGAAGACACAGTATCTGTTCATATATGTAAGATACAAATAACAAGGGTGAGCTACAAATAGTTAAAAAGTATTAGGTTTCCTATGAATATGTACAGATTTCTTCATGACTCTAAAAGCAAGAACCATGGTTATTCAGGAACATAAGATTTGGCATGATGGATCAGCCCATCAGGTTTGGTGTACTGACCAGTTCCTTTTTACAGCAAAGGCAGTCATTCTTCACCTCTGTTTAGTTATTTATTTCAGCTGGTAACAAAAGCTTGACTCTAGTATCTAGCTCTTTGTGTAATGCTATATTTGAGAAGAGGCATTTCTTTATGATCTCTGCAATAAGCAGGCTATGACTTGAAGATGTGATTGAGATTGATTGTAAGTACATATATTACAGTGCTCTGATGGTACTTGCTACCAGTTATGCCCATCTCCCCTGCAGTATCCTCAAGTTTTCCAGCGGCACCACTCTGAAACAGTCTCCCTCTTACTGACAACCAGTTACCAAGAGGTCACGCAATCATTTTTTGCCACCTCTAGTCAGAAAACAGGTTTCAGTCTCTTCAAAGTTGTCAGATTATTCCATATAATACATTTATTGCGGTAGTTACTTTGGGTTATCTATGCTAAACAGACCGAGGGAAGAAGGATGAACGTTCAGCTTAAGCACATCTGGGACTCAAGAGACGTGGTTTCAATTCCCTGTTAAGTGGGCCTCATCAACTTGTAATAGAATTATTTTTTATTTCTTTCCTTTTTCTTTTGCAGCTCTTTTTTCCTGCACAGGTTTGCTTCTTTTTCTGTATCTTCTTTTGTTTCCTTTTTTTACCCTTCTTGCTCTCTTTCTTGGTTCCCCTCCCTCTGGTGGCTCTTCCTCCACATTCTGCTACTGAAAAGAACACTGGGTAAAATCCTTGCTCTGCTGAAGTCAGTGGTAAAACTCACACTGACTTCACTGGTGTCAGGATTTCATCCTTGGCGCTTTGGTGAGCAAAAGGCATCTGTTTGTTTCTCCACAGAGCTGGGTCTCTTGCTCTCCCTAGCATCAGAGGAGGAGGATGTCAGTAATAAAATAGCTTTTTCTAGTACAGCCTATTACTAAATAGTTAATAGCTGATCCAGATCAAGGTGGTTAGTGTTCCAGGACTTCGGCTCAGTCCCTCTCTTATATCTGGATGTTGCCTGCACTAATGTTTTCTGTCCTCTGCTACAGGATAAGGTATATTAACAAGTTGAAGCACTTAATTAAAATTACAAGCTCCAAATTAGAATTCATAAATTAAGGTAACAACATGTTAATAAAAAGCTGCAAAATTGATCCTGTAGATGCCATATAGGTGTAAGTTATATCTCTATTAAGACTATGGGGCAAATTTGGTGTTACATGGCTGCAAATCAATGCAGAGTTAATTTATCCCCCAAGTCTTAAGATTTTGTATTAGGTTGGCTTCAGAACTTTGTCTAAATAATATGATGCTCTGCTGAGCTGACTATGCCTCTTGCTGAACCAGCCATCCATTGTTTAGTTCCCAATGTGATCTGGGTTCTGAAAAATTCATGTAAAACATCTTTGCATTCCCTGAATCTGTTTGGAGTAACTGAATCCAATAGGGCTAGTGCTGTAGCTTGAAATGGTGAATTCCACAAGGAATAAGAAACAGGTGTCAGATCCATGCCTCCCTCCAGAGCCATGGAAAGGAATCTGTCCACAGAAATAAGGTAATTTCTTAACAATGTCACTCATTCATTTTCCTCCATATAATAAGAAATGTTATTTGTCAAGCCCTGAAAGCTGAAAACCTGACACAGCTTTGACACTCCTTTTGGTTTTGCTGACTTGCTGTTATTATCTTCCAAATCCATACACATTACTCACGTACAAAAGCGTCAATGTTTAAGATGCTCTTGACTTCGTAATAAAGGGCTTTTGTGGAAATTGAGTATTTGACAAACCTCCAGAAATGTTCTATTTTTTTGTTGTTTTTTTTTTTATCATTTTTCTTTGGACCTGTAGTGAGGATCATACTCAAAACATTACTGTTAATTTGTCTGAGGGGAAACTGTGTTTCACAAGGCTACTCTATTATAATGCCCCAGAAAACCAGTCCAGATTATAAGGCAGGACAGATCCTCAGC
This sequence comes from Chelonia mydas, assembly GCF_015237465.2. Classification (NCBI taxonomy): domain Eukaryota; kingdom Metazoa; phylum Chordata; order Testudines; family Cheloniidae; genus Chelonia; species Chelonia mydas. Next base: position 129,190,525 of record NC_057849.1, read on the forward strand.
TGGTATAAAGTGGCCTATCTCCACAGCAGTTAATGCAGCATTATAAATTTACATCAGCTAGGATCAAGCTTCATGATAATTTAGGCTAAGAGAAAACTAAAAATAAAATTGGGTGTTCCCTTTCTAGAGATGAGGCCAAACTAAACTTGGCTTTGAACAGCCTTCAAGTTGGAAAGAATTTGGATTTAGATCAGAACTCTGTGGCTCATCTAGTACTTAAGCCTATGTCCTTACAAACATCTTAAGTACTAATGTTTTTCATCAATATTTAGTTAAAAACTAATGGCTTAACTTTCAAGGCAATTGCAGCTTCTGTGACTCTGCTAGGACTTGTGGATACACAACAGCTCTGCAAATTAGGCCATGGTGTTGTTGTCACATTTAGTTGCATTGGCTAGCTAACATTTGTAGTCATCTCCTCCAATATTGTTCAAGATGCTTCAGCTTATTAGTGTGCAGTTGTCCAGACCTTACTTCCACTGAATTCAGATGATACCTACAGTATTAGAAACTGAGGGGGATTCTCTTTCTATGTCCATATCAGCTAAAAAAAAATAAATCTAGACAGTCATCCCAAGACTTAATGTCTATCCTATAGAGTCTTAAAATAGAAGACTTTGACCCAAGATTTCATCCTCCTCAGGAAATGTCCACAAGAGAGGTCTTGGGGGAGCAGGAGATAAAAACTCCAAGAGCCTCTTGCAGAGTTTTCCCAGAATCATTTTTCAAGAGGAAAGAAAAAGAACAGATTTGCCCCCACACACAAACACACACACACATACACACGGGACCCTGTGCTATCAGTAGAAGTTAGTCCCCAAAGCCTATAGATTCCCCTGGAATTCACAAGAGGCCACAGTCCTCCACACTGGGTGTGTGCCATCCGGAGGATCTCTCGCATTCCTTGACATTGCAGCTCCCCTGGAACCTCTTTACCAAGGACACCTGGGGAGAAGGGGGTTCCCTGGCATGAGGCCACTGCAGAAGAGATTCATTTGTCTCTCTGATAGCTTTTTGACAGGAGTGGGTGGTGACGGGTAACATTTGCCTCCTCTCCCTGCCATTCCCAGTCCTTTTGTTCCCACTCCTTCTGTTGACCAGCCTACTCCCCAACTCCATGGAGGGAGTTCCATAGGTACTGTAGTACTTAGTGTATCACAAAACATGCAGTTAATAGGCCACAGAACTGAAATCTTGCTAGGTACTTAGTCTTTGGGCAATCAGCCCATTTCCCCGTTCCTTTTACCTAAAAAATGGCCTTCCCATTAAACTCTTTTAAGTCTGCTTCCTAGTGTGTCCAGCACACGTTGTCTGTTGGTCTCAGGGCATAGCAGAAAGGACACTCTACTCTCTCTGGCTTTCCTGAATTGTGGGGTGTAGTAAGGACTAGAGGTGGAGTTCACTTATTTTAAGAGAGAGATCAGCACTTTCATCCCCTTGGATCAGGGAATTGGCAACAGAACCTAGTGAATCAATAAAAAAAAACCCAATGGAATGTTTTGGCCATGTGCTGTTTACTTTACAGTGGCATTTTAATCCTTTGTCATGGTAATGTTTCTAATGTTTTGTTGTATTGTGAAGGATTACTCTGATTATATAGACCCCATACAGATTCATTACCATGTATGCCTTCTAAATATGCACCCTCTAAAAATTACTAATTAATGGCAGTTTTAGGAAACATATATATTCCTTATTTCTATCCATTTAATAAAAATGACTTACAAAAATAATTTGCAATCCTAATCAGAGATGGTCTGAAATTAAAAGCCCCAAATATTGGTGAGATCAGGTCTCAAATGTCAGAGCTGGTATATCTCTCACTAGTGGACCAAACCAAATCTATGGCTCCTCATAACCCTGAGTTTTGGTCATGTTCTGATATGGATTCAGATCAGAATGCTGTGGCCTATCACTAATGATTATGAAAACCCTTTCTTAATTGGAAATCTTACCCATCTTGCAAAGCAGAAGCCAAAAGAAAATAACCAAAAGTTTCTTACAAGTTAATGTCTTGGAAAATGAAAGGCAAAGATGACACGTAGGAAGCATTTTCAGCGAAGCATCTGTCTGTGTTAAGCACTGGGTATTTCAGTAAGTAAAGCTGGATATATAATCTGTCTTTCCATGACTGTGTCCTCCTAGCTCTTCTTAAATTTCATCCAGCTGTTGCATATTTGTTGCTTTCTCCAGAAGACAATGATTTATTTGTGAAACTCCTAGACGCAAAAAGAAGGCCCACAAAAATTCTTCAAGTTGCAGACTGAAGTAAAAAGTGTGTTTTAGCTAATGACCATGTAAATCACAGTAAACATGTAGAAAGATGAGAGGAAAATATATTCCCTGTCTGGGAAAATAAACACTTGCAGGCAGGAAACAAGTACTGTAGCAGGGGGAAAGGTACATACTAGCTCTGAAGAAGAATAATGGAGTCCAAATGGATTTGCTGAACTTTGTGTAAAATACACAGGTAATATCTATTTGAATTCGGGAGCAGTATTCAAACGAGGGTGGTAATATGCCCACCTGTGCTTCATATATTTGGCCATTAGGTGTCAGTGGTGTTCTGTATTAAAAACAGCTGGAAGAGCATTTATCTGGAAGTAAATAAAGTGACTCAGAGCCAAGCCTTGTGAACTTTGCCTCTCAGATGTACATTTAAAAATTACAAAATGACAGCATAACTAAATGGACAGACAAGAAAAATGAAAACAGACATAACATTTTCTATGGGTTGGCCTCTCGTGCCTGTATATCTTTGCATCATAAAAATATTTGTGCAAATGTCAACACATTTACTAGATTTCTCAGTTGACATGAACCAGTATTATGACAAGAGTGACTGTCTATTAGTAGCTCTGCTAATGCCATAGTTCTGGATTCAATCCAAATGTTGGCCAGCTTAGTGCAGGCCTTAGTGTCAAGCTTTGTGTCTGTGTGTGAGAGAAGTTCTCGGTATGCTCTGTTTTTTCCAGTGTGTTGACTAAAGCCACTTGAAACTTCAATAATGGAATTCCCAACCAGGCAAACCCCACATAGTTTATTATTTTTCAAACTGGATTTAGTGATAAATGGTCACTTAAACCAAAAATCAAATCGCATTTAGATTGCTTCCAGTCCCGAGAGACCAGTCACTTACTCCAGATCAATTGGTACTCTAGATCTTACACCAAAGAATGCTGGCAGCCAATTCTATAGTAAACTAACTAAAGACTTATTAGCTAAGAAAGGGAAATGAGACATTGAGAGGTTAAATCAAGTAAAATATATGCACAGGTGAGTCACAGTTTGTAATTCCAAATGGTGGCAGTGGTGTAATAAACTGCCAGTTTCCCAAAAGTCTTTTCAGGGTACCCAGATTGTTTCTGAAGATGCTGTACTCTGTGAAGTGTAAGCAATGTCTAAAAATTAATCACCAGTTTTTTTATTTAGGTCGTATCCCTACAGTTTAGGCATTAAGCAGTAGATGTACAAGTAAAAGTAGGCTTAAATGAGGGAGAGGAAACATGTTTTTCTAACCTATCTTCCCTTGCACATCAGCCCATCAGTTTTGTTCCTTTTCTCATCAGATCTACACACTGGTGGCATAGGAATACAGAACTGATAACCATTGGAGCACAGATTGAACGTGCCATATAAAAGTGCCAAAATGTTAGAAAATCTCTGCTTTGTTAACATCATTAAGGATGCTGAAAAATGTAAAAATACCTCCTATTTTATCAGCTGTGCAATGCCAAACCCAGAATCTTGTTGTGACCTTTCACACATTAACAGCCTGATGTTGCAAGATGCAGACAACTTTGAAGTCTACAGCTTGTCATGCGGTCTAATATCAGACCTCTGTTTGTAATGTCTGCAACATTTTAATGTATAAGCTTACCACTGCATCATGTGCCCTTCCATTATCAATGTAGTGCTTTGAGGACGCCTCTGAAAGACATGACCAGAAATGTTTATTTGAGACTTTGAAGATCCTAACTGGATGTTCTTTCTCACGGCTTCCTCCAGTTAAGGACAAAAATGGAGAATACTGCCAGGATATTGATGCACAACTTGAGTGTTGGCGAGAGCATTTTTGAGTATTAAAGAACAGATCCCCCACCAACATGTAAACTAAACTTAATCCAAAAATGAATTCAGCAAAAAACAGGTTAGTAACATTAGAGGAAATTATGCGTGTAGTCAGACAGTTAGATGATAAAGCACCTAGTCTTCACAATATTTTACCAGAACTGCTAAATAGTGGAGGCCTGGAATTAGTTCACTGGCTTCATAGAGTGGTCTTAAAAGTTCAGGAGAGTGGTCACATTCCAGAAGATTGGAAAGGGCTGCATCATCCCTTTTTGTTCAAAAAGGAAGCAATCATCATGCTGAAATTATAGGAGAATAACACTGATGTCAGTCCTAGGAAAGGTGTTTATGATCACACTACTGAACCAACTGAAATACCGCCTCAGGCCAAAAATGAGACAATCCATGTGGTTTCCACACAGGTCGATCCACAATCCATGCTATATATGCTCTGTGAAATGTTATTCAATAAAGACTAGAGCAACAAAATTGTACGCAGTGTAGTTGTAGCCATGTTGGTCCCAGGATATTAAAGAGATGTTATGCTAAACAATCTGTTCCACCGTGCATTTAGCTGTGATGCTTGGAGTACCTTTCCCAGACCTGAAGTAGAGCTCAGCCTCTGCATATGTTTGAAAGCTTGTCTGTCTCACCAAGAGAAGTCAGTCCAATAGAGATTGCCTCACCCACCTCGTCTCGCTAGAGCAACAAAAGAAAGTTAACATTGCATTTATAGACTTTGAAATGAGTCAAAAGTGGCTGCAGCGATCAGCACTGTGGGTAATGCTACACTAGTATGGGTTCCTGAGGACTCAGTGTGCCTAGTGGAGGAACTGTACCACAATACATTTAGCTGTGTGAGGCTCAACAATTGTATTACAGACTGGCTTTCAGTAGAATCAGGGGTACACTAGGGATGTGTTCTCTCATCTATGTTATTTAATGTTTGAATAGACTCATGAAAAAGCTGACTGAGGCCAAAGTAGGAGGTATGAAATTTTAAGATTCATCTTTAGAGGATCTCAAGTATGCAGATGATATTGCCTTACTCAGACTACTGACCAACTGCAGCAAATGCTGGAAGAGTTGCAAAAAAACCTGCAGAATATATGGGATGTGAGATCAGTGGTGATAAAACCAAAGCTATGCATGCCTCCTATAGCACAGAAACAAATGACCTGCTGATGCAGCATGATGATGGCAATGACACTGAATGCGTGAATAGTTGTATCTATCTGGGTAGTCAGTTGACAGCAGGAGGTTCTATATCCAAAGAAGTCACCTATCAGACAGGTCTTGCATCTATGGCATTCAGAGTCTTCAAAGGCCTGAGTTTGGGCGGTGGGACCTCTGTGTGACAAGTAAGATACAAGAATCCAGTGTGTTAGTGATGACAATTCTTTTATGTATGGAACAGAAACTTGGCCATTAAAAACAGCTGAGGAGAGAAAAATAACAGTATTCAGTGTGAAAAGTTACAGCATGTTCTTAACATCCATTAGCTGATTTTGTCACAAATGAGGAGATACTTAGATGACCCTGGCATGTTACAGTTTTGCAGCAGTTGAGAAGATGACTGCAATGGTGGGGTAATGTCCAATGTGCAGAAGAAGATACACTATTACAGAAGGTTTAAAGAGCTGAGGTCAAAGGAGGTAGAGCACAAGGCTGACCATGAATAAGGTTGAAAGATGCTATTTTGAGTGATTTAAGAAACCTAAATCCTCCCATACTGACTCTTGTGGAAGGAAGAAGACTTGCAAGGGACTGTTCAGGATGGAAGTCCATTCTATGCACCATCATTACTACGTCATAACCATATTTGTCTGCTGCTGCATCATGAAGAGAGGTTTTACATGAATATTTACTGCTCATTCAGAAACTTTCCACAGAATAGTTTGAAATCACATGATATGAACTGAGGGTCACGTCGCTTTTCTGTTCAATTCAGATTCCAAGGCCAGAAGGGACCATTGTGATAATCTAGTGTGACCTCCTGTATAACACAGCCAATAGAATAATATAGAACCCATTAAATTCCTAGGGCATATCTTTTAGAAGAACATCCAATCTTGATTTAAAAATTCAGTGATAGAGAATCTACCATGACCCTTGGTAATTTGTTCCAATGGTTTATTACTCTCACCATTAAAAACGTATACCTTATTTCCAGTCTGAATTTGTCTAGTTTCAACTTCCAGCCATTGGATCATACCTTTCTTTGCTAGATTGCAGAGCTCATTATTAAATATTTGTTCCCCATGTAGGAATGTATAGACTCTAATCAAGACATCGCTTAACCTTCTCTTTTAGCTAAACTCTTTGAGAATACCACTATAAGGCAGATTTTTAAATCCTTTAATCATTTTTGCGTCTCTTCTCTGAACCTTCTTCTCCATCAATAGCTTATATTCAGCTGATTATTCATCCCCAAATCTTTTTCAGAGTCACTGCTTCCCAGGATAGAGTTCCCCATCCTTAGGGTGACCATATGTCCCATTTTAGCCAGGGCAGTCTCCTTTTTAAGCCCTGTCCCGGATTTCCCGACTTTTTTTGGCAAAACTGGGCATTTGTCCCATTTGCTCTTGCCAACTGATAATCAGTTGGAAAAAACAAATGGGACAAATGCCCAGTTTTGCGAAAAAAGTGGGGCATTCCCCCCCCCACAGCGGTGTGCGGAGGAACGTTCGGGGGGCAGCAAGTGGCAATACGAGCCCTACATAGCCGGGCATGAGTGAGCAGCTCAGCCAGCCCCAAGTGAGGCAAGGGGGCTGGGGCATGCAGCTTGGGCCAGCCCCAAGCAGGAGGAGTGTGGGGGGGCTTGGCAACACCAAGCAGTGACGCCAGCCCCATGTGAAGGGTGGACTCAGTGGAGATCCATATGTGTGGGGGGGGACTTGAGCAAGCAGTGACACCAGCCCCACAAGGGGGGCGGTGCTTGGGTGAACCATGCACAATCCCCCATTTTCACTTTGAGAAATATGGTCACCCTACTCAGCCTGTAAGTATGGCCTACACTCTTTGTTCCTAGATGTATACAGTTATATTTAGCCATATTGAAATGTGTACTGTTTGTTTGCACCCAGTTTACCAAGTGATTCAGATTGCTGTGAATCAGAGACCGGGCCTCTTATTTACCACACCCCCAATTTTTCATCTTGTCCACAAACTTTATCACAGATTTTATGTTTTCTTCCAGGTCATCGATAAAAACATTAAATAGCATACTGCCAAAAACTGTTGGACACCACTGGAAACACACCTGCTCTTTAATTCTCTATTTACAATTACATTTTTAGACCGATCAGTTAGCCAGTTTTTATTTTATTAATGTGTGCCATGTTCATTTTTATATCATTCTAGTTTTTCAATGAAATTGCATGTGGTACCAAGTCAAATTCCTCCAAGAATTCAAGTGAGGAGCCTGGAATTTCATCAGCCAACACTGATTTTTATCATTTCTATACCTCTCATCATAAATAGGCCCAATGCAGGACCTGCACTTATCATAAACCCCTGTAGGTGACAGCATTATTTCCTGCCATTGTTGCATAATCTGTGAGGAATAAGGGATCTGTTATTTATAGTGTGGAAAATATTTCTATTTAAGATATGTGAGTGTTACCGAGAAGAGGAAAGGGGTTATAGTCTTCCCTTCATGATATTATTCTATGCTTTAGCCTATTTAATTTTTTACAAGTTTTCCATATTTCTCTCTACACTGTCTGCTTACAAGATTTTTTCAAATCCTGGCTTTCCCTTAGTATCAAATTCTACTTCTATTTAGAGTTGGGTGAATAATTTATATTTTTTGTTTGCTGGCAGTTCCAGGAAAAAGAAATTGGTTCGGCCCAAACCAAAACTGAAATTTTTCAGAATGTTCGGCAAAGTGAAAAAGTTGATAAACATTGTTTCAGGTCAAATGAAATATTTAGTTTGATCCAAAATTAAATGTTTAATTTCTGGAAATGTTAAACTTTTTTAAAAAGCAAAGCAAAGGAAATGAAGGGCTAGAGTCACAATAGGACTAGGTAGTGGTCTCCTTATACCAATAATCCAGCAGTTAGTGTACTCCTCTAAGAGGGGGAAGACAGGAGGCATGGGTCAGCGTTCACATTGCACTCCCCATCAGTGCTCATTCCAGGCCAGAGAAGCTAATGATCCAACCAGGGGAACAAATTTGGTGATGAATCCCAGTCACATTCTGCCTGAGGCACATTGTGCATATGCTAAGAACAGGGAAGACCAGGCTTCAAATCCCTGCTCCAGAGTGCAGATTCTGACCTTTATGTCTCACGTCCCACGTAAGTACTCTAATCACTGATCTGCTGGGTCCTTGATTGTTTGAAAGGTGCCTACATCTCCTTGTGAATCGAGGCTGAAAGCAAAATCCAAAGCTACTCCGCTAATTCTTGTCAAATTCACAGTTTGCTGATCTGAATCTGCATTTTTTTTGGTAACTAAACTGTTTGTCTAAACATTTTTTGCCCAGCTCTAGTTTTTCCATGCTACACTTTCCACTTTACCTACAATATATTCATTAATCCTCCAGGGGTCTACTGAGCCGCAGATGGCTTCCTGATCAGAAGCTTGCTTTAAATGGCATTTCTAATCCTTTTTCTTTTTCTTTTTCTTCTAAGGATAGTAAATGAAATTGCATAACTCCAGAGTCAAGTTCTTACTCTCTCTGCTGTTCTTTGGGAGTGCTTTGTGGGTGAATATAATGATTGTTGTCAAAATAACATAATAAAAGTGAAAGCACACGAAGATGCAGAGCACACAGTTATGGCATCCAAGGAAGACCTAAGGCTACAACTATTGCCTGAAAACCTCTTAGCAGAACTGATTTTGTGGATTATTTTCTGCTCTTGTTAGTCTTTGTTCTAAGAATTCACAGTGGGAGATACTCACTGCAAAGACAGCATAGTGGAGATGATAATACACAGTGCTGTGAGGCTTAATTCATTAATGTTTATAAAACGCTTTCATGTTCTAGGATGGAAGGTGCTATGGAAATACAAACTATTAATATATTTTTTAATTAGTACCCATCACTCCAAGGATAAAGATAACACCCTGTCTGTCTTGTTTGTTTGTGGGAAAAAAATTAACTATGTTATGAGGAATCTTGCACCATCCTTCTGAGGACTAAATCTGGAAGAGAGGGGCTTAACTATGTCCTGGCCTCTTTCCTTACTCCTAAAGGCATTCTGTACCAAAAATTAAAAATTCTGCATCAAAAACTTAAAAAATCTGTGCACAATATTTTAAAATTCTGCAAAATTCTAAAAATTTTATTTGTCAAATAAATGTGGAGGCTCCAGCATGGCATTGGGGAGCACAGGCCACTGGCTGCACAGAGGTAGGAGATCACTGTGCAGCTCCCCCACCCCAATCCCCGGGACCCTGACTCAGCAGTGAGGCTGCACCCAACCCTGACGCAGCCTAAGAAACAGGCCTGCCCCAGAAACACCTCAGGGCCCTGTCCCATTGTGCCAGTTGCACAAGGTGTGGGCAGTCAGGCTCAGAAAGGCAGGATCCAAGTATGGAGGGGCTTAGTGTGGAGGAATCCAGGTGTGAGTTGAGAGCGTTCTGTGTGGGGCAATCTGGGTGTGGGCGGCTCAGTAGGGGATCCAGGTGCAGGGGGGATCTGGATGCACAGGGGCTTTTTGGGGGGGTTCTGAGTGCAATGATAATGGGACTCCGCAGGGGGGTCCAGGTGAAGGTGGTTGGGGCTCAGTGGGGTGTGTGTGGAGGGGAAAGAGCTCAGCAGGGGGTCTGGGTTTGCGGGGTACAGTGGGGGGTGGGGTCCAGATGCTGGGGGAGTGGGGCTCATTGGGATGGGGATCCAGGTGCAGCTGGTTGGGGCTCAGTAGGGTGGGGATCCAGGTGCGGGTGGCTCGTCAGGGTGCTCCGGGTGCCAGGAGAGTAGGGCTTGTCAGAGGGGGTTCTGGGTGCAGGGGGGTGAGGCTCTGCAGGAGGGTCTGGGCATAAGGAGGTCTGGATGCATGGGGGTTGGGTGGATGGGGGGAGCAGCTCCCTGTACAGTGATCCCTCCCCCTGCAGCTGAGGAGGGATGGGTGCAGGAAGCACAGGTGGGGGTGGGAGGAGTTTGCAGAGCTTTCTACAGTCGGGGGACAAATCTGGGGGTGGGTCTGACATGGCCACAGATGCCGTGCAAGGGAAGAGGAAGTCCCATCCTCGTCAGCCCACCTTGGGCTAGCAGCTGAGCCCGGCGCAGAGTAGGAGCCACTAGCCAGATCTTCCCCAGTCCCGCCTTCTGCCCGACAGTGATTTATCTCTGTCAGCTGCCCTGGGCACCAAAAACATACTGCTGGGGAGGGTCGCATGACTGCTCTTGTGGCTTCTCTTTGTTTCCCCATCATAGTCATTTTTCTGCAGGGAAGCAAAGAAATATGCGGGGGCCATAAATTTTGCACATGCACAGTGGTGCAGAATTCCCCCAGGAGTATTTCATGTAGATAGTGTTTACCCCTCAGATGTGGGGACCACTAAATTTAGTTTGGACAAAGTATTTGGGACTGAGAACTGATGGTAAGACTTGCTGGTGAGGTTTGTTAGCAAAGCACAAGACTAGCTGTATCTGTGGTCATGTGTCCTGGCAGCAGGTGTTAAATTCCCCTTGGTGGGGTTGAGCTTATGTGAAGGCACCATAGGAGTGAATGCCCTTTTCCTACAAGGTATGGATCAACTCAGCTGGCACACCAAAGTGGGGTAAGTTTGCAAGGAGTCCTTGATCTTTCTTGAAGTTCTGTATTCTTCTTACAGGAGATTGCCTGGAGCAACAGGCCTTGAAATTTTATAAACAGGTTTATTAGTCCTTGGACAGGGTGCGATGCCTCTGGGTTTGAGTGTCAAAATGGAGGCAGGCTGGTGAGTGAGAGAGAGTGGCTATTATTTTCCCCTTCTTCACTGCAGCCTGTCCACATGTTTGAAGTTATTTTCTTGTTGATGGTTTCTGAGCTGTAAATAAATGACAGCCCAAATTAAATTCTCTGATCCATCTGCATTACCCACTACCATACATAAAGGGTTACAGTTAGAGCTGTGTGAATAAGGTGGGTGAATATGGGTTTGGGTTTGGTTTTTTGTTTGTTTGCTGGCTGTTCCAAAATATATATATATATAATATATATATTAAGGTTAACCCAAAACTGAACTTTTGGCAAACCAACATTTGGAAAAAAATTCCTTTCAACCAGAAATAAAACACTGTTTTAAAAACACAGGAACCAAAGGGCTAGATTCACAAAACGGAAAGGCAGCACCCCTTTATATTGAGAGCACTCCCGTGGGAGGTGGAGTGTCAAAATCCCACCCTGGAGCAGGGACTCAAACCCACATCTTCTACCTCCAGGTTATAGTCAATCTCTCGCTTTCTGTCTGGCCAGTGAATATTTATTTATTTACACAAAGCAGAACAGTTGGTGGGGGTTAGGGTTAGGTATTTAACCTAGAGGGTGGAAACTCTGCCTTCAGATAAACACATATTTATGAAATGGTTTGGTTGACCCACATCTGCATTTTTTTAGTGGGGGGGGAATGTTTCTTATGAAAGAATTCACCCAGTCCTAGATCTCATAACCTTGTAATGATTAATTGTGCTGGGCTACATTCAGTTTGGATTTCATTAGAGCTATCTGTAGCATGTGATGCTTTGGATCATAAACTGATCTTCTCTTGGCTAGTGATCTTTTCTTTCCAGACTCATGATCTAAAGAATCAAGGCAAGAGTTATAATTTACAGTTTTAAAATATTATTTTAAAAAATTCACCTCCCTTCCAAAAAAATTGTTTATGGTATTTGGTATCTGCACTGTACTGCTTTTGTTTGAGCTCACCTCCTTTAAAAACTGAGAAGTTGGGAACCAGTAGTGTCCAAAAATTGAGAAGATTTTCCAAATTTGTAATGAGCTGGAAATGTTTAAAAAAACAGCCTTTCCTGAAAAATGTCCACTGCTTCCTGGTTTTGGCTTGGCCAGAAAAAACACAAGAACAGTTTGCCTTGTGGTATTTCTGACCCTCTAATTACAGCCTTGGAAACCACAGGAATTGCGGAGGCACGCACCAAGATTGCCTTGTCATTGTTTTTGTTTTTAAAGCTAACCACACTTCTTTCAAAAAGACGCTCAGATCTGGTTCGTGTTTGGGGAGAAGGTTCAAGTCAGTTCTTGCTGCACCTGAATCAGTCCAACTATTTTTATCCACAATCTATGATCTTTAGTTACTGCTGCAGGGAAGTGGGAATCGAGGGGCAAATGGAAAAAGAAGGCTCTTTCCCCTCAAATAACTGAGGCTTTTCGACCACACAGTAACCATATTACAATACTGCATTTTTTTCTTATGCAAGTGTTAAGACTAATTAAATGCTTCTATTTAATGGCAATAGTTTATCTTAAACCGTTGTCCTTTCACCCATGGAATCACAATTCCAGTCCAGATGGCACTTCAAAAGGACCTCAGTCCCTGTTGAACAGTAAAACTGTGAAATATCATTAGAATGGCTGGTAGCCTGTGCTCAAGAGAGGCATAACTATTTTGCTTTTGAAAAGCTTGTCCAATGAGCTTATCTTCTATTAAAGTCATGAGCAGCTTGGATCTTCTAACGCTCATTGTCAAATTGTGGCATATAATTCTCTGGCCTGAGAAGGAGACACTACAGACTGGTCCTAAGAAAGGATTGTGCCTCACTCCAAGCAACCTGGTGCGTAGGGATACTTCTTTGGTTGCACTAGGGTGACCAGATAGCAAGTGTGAGAAATCAGGACAGGCGCCGGGGGTTAATAGGCACCTATATAAGAAAAAGCCCAGAATATCAGGACTGTCCCTACAAAGTTGGGACATCTGGACAACCTAGGTTGTACTATCCTTTAATATTCTCCTTCGGGCAATCATTCATCCAAACATGTGAAGTTCCCTGGGAGTTCTCCAATGTACTCCATGCACTTGTATAAAGGCCTATCACAAGCTGCCCAGAACTGTTAATATGTACTGTGCATTTTTACATAGAGGAGTCAGGTTCAGGTTTGTATAATTGCATGCTGGGGCGCTGGAACAATTTTTATAGTGGGGGTGCTCAGAGCCATTGAACCAAACTGTAAATCCTGTATATGATGGAAACCACTTCAAGCCAGGGCGTGCGGCAGCACCCCTAGTTCCAGCACCTATGACTGTATGGAGTTCTGCACCCCACCATGTCAAGTTAGAGAGTGCTTGGATCAAGGATGTTGGTTTTTGAGTATAGTGACATGGCCCCTGTCAATGGAGAATCCAGGCAGTTTACACATTAAGGGTATGTCTACACTACGAAATTAGGTCGAATTTATAGAAGTCGTTTTTTTAGAAATCGTTTTTATATATTCGAGTGTGTGTGTCCCCACAGAAAATGCTCTAAGTGCATTAAGTGCATTAACTCGGCGGAGTGCTTCCACAGTACCGAGGCAAGCATCGACTTCCGGAGTGTTGCACTGTGGGTAGCTATCCCACAGTTCCCGCAGTCTCCGGAAATGAGATTCAAAAGTTTGCAGGTCTTTTCCTGTCTACCTGGCCAGTGCATCTGAGTTGAGAGTGCTGTCCAGAGCGGTCACAATGGAGCACTCTGGGATAGCTCCCGGAGGCCAATACCGTTGAATTGTGTCCACAGTACCCCAAACTCGACCCGGCAAGGCCGATTTAAGCGCTAATCCACTTGTCAGGGGTGGTGTAAAGAAATCGATTTTAAGAGCTCTTTAAGTCGAAAAAAAGGGCTTCATCGTGTGGACAGGTGCAGGTTTACATCGATTTAACGCTGCTAAATTCGACCTAAACTCCTAGTGTAGACCAGGGCTAACACACTTTGCTACACAAGGCCCTTGTGAAGCATAGCAGTGTTATTATACCCGCTTTGTGATGGAGAACTGAGACAGATTTAGCCCAGGTCAAGTCTGTGGCGGGATTGGGAACTGAACCCAACTATGCTGAGCCTCAGATCAGTGCCTTTCGCCATTGATTTTGGTTCAGTACAGCAAGGGGGGCACGCCACAAAAATTGATATGTGAGTCTGGGTTCAGATTCTGAACTCGAAGGTAAATTCTATGGTGGTTCAGATCTGTGGTGTTTGAACTGGCCCATGTCTAGTTATCAAGGGCTGTCTTTTAACTTTTTTGCTCTAATTTTGCTGCAGTTTGTGTGTATTATACCATTGGGTCTGGAGCCCCCTGGGGCCCACAAGCAGATTTCAGGGGGTCTGTCAATCAGGGCCAGCATTAGACTTGCTGGGACCCAGGGCAGAAAGCTGAAGCCCCCCACCTCCCCGCATGGGGCTGAAGCCCAGGGCCCTGAGCCTACCATCCGGAGCTGAAGCTGAAGCCTGAGCAACTTAGCTTGTGATGTGGGGCCCCAGGCAATTGCCCTGCTTGCTACCCCCTAACGAGGGCTCTGGCTTTTATATGCAGAAAAACAGTTGTGACACAAGTGGGCCAGGGAGTTTTTATAGCATGTTGGAGGAGGGGGAGGGGGGGTCCTTAGAATGAAAAAGGTTGAGAACCCCTGTATTATACAATGTGTATTGCACAGATTTCTGCCCCTTCCTTTCAAAATGGGCATCAGTTTCTCGCAGTTGGCTGGGATTATGATGATTTGTCAACAGCATTTCAACACAGTATATGGGAGTGTGATGTTACGTTGCTAGGGAAACACTGCATTCAGAAACTACCTGAAAAGAGGAATCCTGGTAAGTTATTCACTCAGCATTAAATGCTGATTTTGAAAAAAACATGAGTGGGACTTGTTTCCCTCCCCGAACCACCCCAAAATAATTTAATATGTAATTTTCTATATGTTTGCACAATAATTCTCTAACTTTGTTAGATGTTGTTTCATGTTTTTCATGCATTTAAAACTATGCAGGCTTCCTTTTGCACCGCATATACTTGAATAGAGACTGGGAGTGGATGGGTCATTACACAAAGTAAAACTATTTCCCCATGTTTATTCCCCCCCCTCACTGTTCCTCAGGCATTCTTGTCAACTGCTGGAAATGGCCCACCTTGATTATCACTACAAAAGGTGCCCCCCCCACCCCCCGCTGGTATTAGCTCATCTTAAGTGATCACTCTCCTTACAGTGTGTATGGTAACACCCATTGTTTCATGTTCTCTGTGTATATAAATCTCCCCACTGTATTTTTCACTGAATGCATCCGATGAAGTGAGCTGTAGCTCACGAAAGCTTATGCTCAAATAAATGTTGTTAGTCTCGAAGGTGCCACAAGTACTCCTTTTCTCTTTGCGAATACAGACTAACACGGCTGCTACTCTGAAACCGCATATACTGTTTTTGTCTGGATTTCACACTTTTCCAAATAGATTTTAACTGATTACTGAGGAATAAATGTGGGGGAAGTGGGAGTTGTTAACTGTGGTTTTGCTCTGAAAAGTCTCTGTAAAAATGGAACCCTATGATTCCATGGCTACTAGCTCTCAGTGATACCAGCTCAAAAATACTCAGTTAACAAGTAAAAATGGTGGGGGAGTTCCTGCCATCCCTGAAAAAATCAACCTAGTAGGCTGGATTCTTTCCTTCTCCAGCATCATCACTTGTAGTAATGGTTTTGCAGGCCACAATAGGCTCTCAGTAACCTCTTGAGCACTCACTGAGGGCAGAATGTGATGACTTTGATGGGACTGAATGGAATTTAGTAATCAGTTCTGTGGGTGATGCACAAGAAAGAATAGCAGTGATGGACCGTCAAGGCCAACAGAAGTAAGAGCAATAAGCACTTAACTGCCACCAAAATGAGCAAACATGACTGTGAACACACAGAGGACATCAGTCTCTTCAGCAAGAAGCTCCCTTTTTTCCGTAGTGATTTTTTAAGAGTAAAACAGCTTATGAAAGATGTCTGTCTGACAACCTTGGAGGATATCATTCTCTACGTATCCACAGAATGGGACAACCCAGGAGGCAGTAATGCCAGCTTCCCCACACTGTCCCATCGGTATGCTTCAATGCAGTTTTACGTGGTTGAAACAAACCGTGGTTCAAAATTCTAATGAATGGTCACAGCCTCTTTTGCAGTATTCAGCTGCTTCTCTATGCTGCACATGGCAACAGAACAGGAAAATGCATTTGTCTCAAACAAACATTTGTTTTATAACTGTAGGCAATTAGCAATTGTTTTTCTCCTGAATGTTGCATGATTACCCTGCTTATAAATATTTGTCCCCCTTCTCTAAACTCCTGAGGTGCTGTCATCACTTCTTGTTGTTTGTATCTTAAAATTAGGGGCAAATTCTGCCCTCATTTGCACACGTGAGTTCCTCTCCAGTCACTGAGAGTTACATAGGTACGTGTAAAGGCAGAATTGAGTCCTTTAAACTGTAAGACCTTCAGGGCAGGAGCTTGATCTTTATTTTTGTAATGCATCACTCACCTCTATCGTGCCCTGAAATTAATGAATAATAATAATAATAATAATAATAATAATTAATGAGTAATACAATAAATAAATTAATAATATGTGCACAGGAAATAAAATAAACCTAATCTTTTTTTTCATTTCCCAATATCATAAGTGTAATTTAGCATCTAGGTTTCCTTGGAAAACAGCATCTCCTCAAGGGCAAATAATGGTATTAATCAAAGTAGCCATTTATGCCATTTGAATAAATGGCTTTCACTCTGCAAGGACGATATAGATGATCTGCACATATCAGTGGTTTATCACAGTGATGTATTTTTGTTATCATAATGCCATTACTTAGCCACCGATTCAGTGAATGCACACTGCGTATGATTTCAAGGCTTATTCTGATAACAGAATCAGAGAAGAGAGGCTTCTGAAAATTGAAAGGCTTCCCCCATGGCACTGACTCAGTTCTATTTATAGATGTGATTTATAGAGCTTCTGAACACAGATAGAATTAAGTTCATCATTAAGACTCTTTTTATGCATGACATGACAGTTTATAGTTCACAGCATTTCTGTAATCACAATTACCAATAACTAAACTTACATATTTTGAAAAGCCATTATTTTTAAATAACCATTGCCAAAATCCTGTAAGCTTAGTTTCCTGTCTGAGTCAGATCAAAGTCAGAGAGTGTGTATGGGGGGGGAGGGGGGCGGCAAATTTAGTCACCAAATCTTATCCTTGGGAAATTTACAGAAGGTCACATGCAAAAAACAAAATTCCTCTGGGGTTTAGGCATCCAGACGCCTGGCATGAAGCTGCAGTGCGCATGCATAGAGGCAGAAACACAGATGCATAGGGAACTGTTACTGCAGAAATTTAGGTGCTGAGCAATTGTAGGTGATGACAAGAGTCGGGGGACAGCTGAATGGGGTTTTTATGAATCCCAGTGTGGCTGATTCTGGGATTTAGGTGCAGAAAGTTGCAGCTAGGCAGCTAAGCTCTTTTGCGAATCTAGCCCTTAGGGTAAAATTTTCAAAACCACCTCAATGACTCTGGAGCCTAAGTCCCATTGAACTCTTAATAATAGAAGGCTTTTGAAATTTTTATCCTTAGTCTCACAATGCCACAATTCTCCATCTGAAAATAGAGATAATAATTCAGAGATTCCAAGATCCGTAGGGACCATTGAGATCATCTAGTCTGACCTCCCATATACCACAGGCCACAGAACTTCGCCAAAATAATTCCTAGAGCATAGCTTTTGGAAAAGAATCCAATTTTTTTTTAAATGATCAGTCATGGAGAACCCTTGGTAAGTTGTTCCAATGGTTGATTACTCTCACTGATAAAATGTACACCTTATTTCTTAACTGAATGTGCCTAACTTCAGCTTCCGGCCTTTGGATGATGTTATGCCTTTCTCTGCTCGACTGAAGACCGCAGTGGTCCCCATGGAAGTACTACTTCCTCTTGTGTCCTTCCACAACAATCATAGGTTTTTCCTGTGTTGGGCACATTATATGGACTGGTCTATAGCCCTGGTGAGATCTTCCATGGTATGTGGTTCCTCCTGGGTTCAGCAGACCAACAAATGTTCCATGGTTTGTGTTTCACCAGTTACATGTGTCTGTCTGGATCACTGGAATAACCCCACTTCCACATATTGACTTTTGACCTACGAGCTCTTATTTGGAAACAATTTAAACACCTCCAGGTCAACCAATCCTTCTCTGCACCTGCGGAAGGTTGTTTGGTAATGTCTATGTGTATTTTAACATCTTTCAGTATTTCTATCTGTGTGCCACATTTCCAGTCCTGTAGCCATTGGTGGGTTTTTTTAAGCAATTCTTTTAAAGCTAGGATGCTCCTCCATGGTTTCATGCAACAAAGAGCAGTGTTGTGGTCCCATAGCAGATGTCTGGTATCTCTGACCTGTCAGAATCATTCCATTTTGCTTGTGACTGCTCTCCTGATATCCTGTTGAGTAATTCCGGTAAGCACACAAAAGCTGTTCACGTTTGTTCAGTTTAGACATCCTGTGATGTAGCAGCAGCTATCATTCAGCACAGGGCCCAGCTTCTTTGTGTGAGCCAATCTTTCCCACAGCAGACATGAACATTCAGCTATCAAATAGCAAAGTGCAAGTGCAGTGGCTCTTAATATTGCTGGGTTGGTTCTCCAGTTTGAATGTGCAAGCTTCCTGAGTATGTTCTAGGTGCTAACTTTGCCTTTTGTCTTCTCCACATGTGCTTTAAAGGAGAGTGTGTGGTCTAGCATTACTCCAAGGTAGGCAGGATGTTGTCGGCATAGGTAAAACTACTTGGGCTGAGATGGATTAGCTGATCACTGGTATAGATGTTGAAAAGTACTGGTGAGAGTATGCTTCCTTGTGGTAAACCATCTTTCTGTTGCCACTATTGGCTCTGCTTCATTCATAGTTCAATGCAAAAAATGTCAGTTCTCTAGTAGAGATTGTATCAATCATACAAAGTTGTGATCTTTTGCCGTGTTGTATATTTTAGTGGGAATCCTTCAGTGATTTACTGTGTTGCATGCTGCTGATAGGTCAACAAACACGGCTCCTGTTACCATACCCTTTTCAAAACCATCTTTGATGTATTAAGTGATGTTCAGCACTTGACCGGTGCACAAATTACTTGGGCAGAATCCAGCTTGCTCTGGAACTAGGTGCTTTTCAATGAGTGGTGAAAGGCAATTTAGGATGAGACTGTCGTACAGTACGTAGAGATGACATAGAAATGATCTCAGCCTGACGTTCTTTGGCTCCGTTGCATCCTTCCCTGGCGTCAGGGGTGCCACACCATGTGCTCATCACCAGATCTTGGATACGTGTGCATGGCTGAGCGTGTGTTCAACAACCTGACTAACCAGTTCTTTATTGTTGGTGCAAAATGTTTAATTTCTTCTGTACAAATGTCTAAATAGGTGGCTTTGCCATTCTAGAGGGTGTTAATTCCAGAGGTTAATTCAGTCACTGTGCCCCAAAATTATAAGTCTCCTAGTCTTGTCTCTTAACCCATATCTTGGGTTGTTTATTCAGTACCCTGCCATTTTCTAAGAGTTGTTGTGCAGCCTGGTCTGCAGTGGATTGTAGTGTCACTCTGTGTTCCCTGGGTCATTGTTAAGCTTTCAGATGATTATCCATGCTTTTTAACTCCTGTGGGTCATACCCGCACTCTCCGTGAGATTCTGCCTTGACTTCTGTTTTTCCTTCGTTAGTGCAGAGAACAGTTCTTCACCGGCGGCAATGTTATCCTCAACAAATGGATTTGCTTCAAACTTCTGCTTGTATTGTGCATACCAATCTGACAACTCAAATGTTAGTCAGGGCACATAAGTTGTTCTGCAGCTCCATGGAATATGCTTCTTCAAGACAGTGCGCACTTCATTGACAAACTGGTCATAATTTTCTGGTATCGGCTTGCTATTTCTTACAACAGCAGCAAGGTCATTGGTGAAGCCCTTCCATTTCTGCTTTTTTTAAATTAAAGCAGCGCTGGAATAGTATTGAGTTCAGTGTTATGGCTGCATTGATCTGGGTGGATGTGGAATTGGACCCAAACTAAGCTTGTTACATTAACCAGCTGTGTAGCTGCTGACAAAATACCAAATCAGGCTTGTAGCCCTGTTTTCTGCTGTTGAGGGAAATGGGGAGCTTAGGGTCGTGAATAAAGCTCAAGTGGTGTGTATCTGCCCATGATTGAATTAGTTCACCGTTTTCATCATTTATGCTACAGCCACATTTGTTTCTGTGACTGTTAAAGTCACCAGTGATCATCTGCATTTTGTCATGTTTGAGGTTATGTGGATGAGTGAACTTGAATTGTGTGCATGGTGGTTTGTAGACAGATGTGATGGAAATGCCACCAGTATCTACAGTCAGGACTTCAGTGCCATTATTATCGGTCTTGGATGGGGGTAGCAAGAGCATGCATTTCAGGGCACCTGCCTTCTTCTCTGAATCTGGGAAGCCTGTCAGGCATCTACCACTACTCTATAATGAAGGAATGTGTCTAGGTCTGCAGATTGACACAGTTCTCAACATAACTGACTGACTGTATCTGAAGGTTGATGCAGTTGCCAGTGCCATTTAAAAGGCTCCTCATCAGGGTTGGCGCTGACAATAACGTCAGCAAATTCTGAAGAGCTCTTGGGTGCCAAATAAGACCTTATAGCCAAAATGTGCACTAATTACAACTGTCAGGTGTTAAGCCTCCAGGGGAGACACACGGGGATCAACAACCACCACCCCTGGATAATCAGGATGAACTTGGCTATCAAAAGGCCACACAAGCAATACAGCAGTACTATTTTGACCAGCCCTGATCTTGTCATCAACATAACATCAATGTAGATACTCAGACTGTACTCAAGTCACCTCTAAACTTCTTTCTCTTAAGCTAAATAGACAGACTCGATATGCTCAATCACTATAAAGCATGTTTTCTAATCCTTTTATCATTCTTGGGGCTCCGGTCTGAATCCTCTCTAATTTATCAACATCCTTCTTGAATTGCCAACACCAGAACTGGACACAGTATTCCAGCAGCGATCGCACCAGTGCCAAACTCAGAAGGAAAATAAATTCTCTACTCCGACTTGAGATTCCCCTCTTTATGATTCCAAGGATCACATTAACCCTTTTGGTCACAGCATCGCACTGGGAGTTCATGTTCTGCTGATTCTCCACCATCATCCCCAGACCTTTTAAATCACTCCTGGGAGTCACTGCTTCCCAGGATGTAGTCTCCCATCTTCTATGTATGGCCTCCTTTTTTTCCTAGACATGGACATGTACAATCAGCCATATTAAAACACATTGTTTACTTGCACGTTGTTTATCACGTGACCCAGATCTCTATGTAGCAGTAACCTGTCCTCTTCATTATTTATCTCTCCCCTAATTTTTTGTTATCTGAAAACTTTATCAGAGATCTTGTTTTTTTCCAGGTCATTGATAATAAATGTTAAATAGCATAGGGCCAAGAACCGAACCCTGCAAGATCCAATTAGAAACACACCCACTCAATGATTTCCCATTTACAATTACATTTTGAGACCTATTAGTTAGCCAGCTTTTAATCCATTTAATATGTGCCATGTTGATTTTCTATCATTCTAGTTTTGAAATCAAAACAATGTGTAGTACCAAGTCAAATGTCTCACAGACTTTTAAGTATATTAAATCAACCAAACCGGTAAGCTCATCAAAAGAAAGTTATCAAGTTAGTCTGACAGGATCTATTTTCCATAAACCCATGTTGATTGGCATTAATTATATTAGCATCCTTTAATTCTTAATAAAGTCCCATTTCATCACTCCATTATATTTCCCAGGATCAATGTCACACTACAGGCTTATAATTACTCAGATAATCCCATTTACCCTTTTTAAATATTGGCACGACATTAGCTGTCTTCCATACTTCAAGGGACATAGTGATTGTAACAGGGTGGCTTGCCCCATGGGTTGGAGGGCCTGGGGCTAAGCCAATAGTGATTGCAGGATGAGCCCCCACCTGAGTGCGATCAGGCAATTGCCTATAAAGGGTAGCAGGAGGCTGCAGTGAGGGGCGTGGGGTACTAAGGAAACAGAATCTTGCGGAGATGTGGCTGGTTTGGCTCCCACAGAGACACTGAACTGTGACACAGCTCTGAGAAAAAATACTGGAAACCTTCCAGCTAAAGAGAGAGATACTGAACTGGGGTTGGGTCCTGAAGGGTCAGCATGTACTTGAGAGCTGAATAAATTGGACTCCAGGTGGTGAATACGTTTTAATTTCCTTTGACTGTTACAAGTTTTTTGTTTTTTGTTTTGGAAGGAGCTCTGAAGAAGGGGGAACATAGAGGCAGGCCACCCTGTAGTTACTTGTGGCCATGAGCAGATGCACGGGAGTCGGCCAGCCCCGCTACAGTGGGGATAAATACCTTAACGTTTGTGAGTTGCTTGAGTACTACAGTGAGGGGAGTCATATTAGTAGATACCTAAAATAGAGCCAGTAACTGGAAGTACTGTTCTTATTCCTACACAGCATCTTGAGCCATGGACAAAGCAGAGTTCAAAGAATTTTCTCATTTGGGTTGTATTATTATTATTATTTACCACCTCAAGTGTATTCATCTCCGTACAAAACATAAAGGAAGACACAGTTCCTGTCTCAAGGAGTTTATAATCTAAATGGAGAATAAGACAATGAGACATAGGGCCAGATATACTCGAAGGGTTCCGCCAGAAGAGGTTGATGGAATCTAAACCACAGACTCCTGGTATCAGAAAATCACCTGAAAGACGTATCTGCTGCATAAACCACTTACCTACCTGCTCTGGGTGCCCAGAGCCAGCCAGTGCATCCCAAAACTGGGCAGGGTTGGTGCATGACAAGGATATCCAGTGGTTCATTGTATCCCTGAGGAGTCTATACCAATACTTTATTCCCAGGTACTTCTAGCCCACAGTAACAGAGCAAGTCCTGTGGACTCCAATGTAGCCCATCTCCACATACAGTACTATGAGATTTCAGTTATTGGATTAACACAGATATGTGCTTTGCAGACTAGCAGTGTCAGGTCTCATTTTAAATGCTTCGAGTGATGGGATATCCACTTCCAGATTTTCACAGGCTCTTAGACTTCAGTGGTGATAGTTTTCCTTATTTAGCCTATATTTTTGTGTTCACTTTCTTTCCACTAGTTCTATCTGACCTTGACCACATTAAACAAGTATTCTTTTCTTCAGTGTTTACACTCTTCAGATCCTTGCATGATGTGGCCATTGGATAATGTTTCCAATTCAGCATTTTAATATCCTACACCTTCAACATTTAATTAAAAATGTGTGTATCTGCATTTACTTTCAAATGTACTACTTTTGCTATGCTTTTTATTGTTAACTTAGCCATGCAGATTTTACTTTTCTCCTCCTGCTTTTTTCTGTTCGAAAATACAGTGAAAAATTCTACTCTAAAAAAAATTCTTATTCGCATAAATTATTTGGAGACATTTGATCATTTACTAATGCTATGAGCAATTAAGAAGAAAAATGCTTTGTCTAGAAGGAGATTGCAGAACATAATTTCAAAGAGAGAAAATTAGCAACACATTAAAAAACCCATTGTTTGGAAGCTTCTCTGTTACTACTTCAAATCAAAGAAGCAAGAAGAATTTGGGGCTTGAATAAGAACCTTGGGGAAAGAAATACAGCAAGACTTGAGCAAATTACAATAACCAACTGTTCATCGGCAGGAAGAAACTCCTTAATGGTGTTCCTATTACACATTATATCAAGGGGGGAATAATCTTCCTTGCATCAATCACTTTACTTGGCCGTCTAGTGATTCACTTATATAGCCATGGAAATAAATTCTGAAAGGAGGGGGGAAAAGTAATAGAAAGCAAATGACTGAGGATTCTTTGAAAAACTCTGATTTAAAATGGGATTAGTCCTGAGTGATGTAATGCAAGGAAATCATGACATAATTGCCTAGTTAATAGATACATCTATCCCCTGCTGACAAAGAGTAGGAAGAAGAATGTTGTTGTAGGCCATAATTTATTCTATATTTGTTCTGTTATGATCTCCCTTAAGATGAATGAGAGGACACAGGCGTAGGCTGCCAATCTTTAGGGCCTGGCTACACTTGCGAGTTAGAGAGCATTAAGGCAGTCCTGGGCACCCCAGCTCACTACCCATCCACACCGGCAAGGCACGTAGAGCGCTCTGACTCCACAGCTAGAGCACTCCTGGTACTCCACCTCGGCGAGAAGATTAACTCTTGGTGCGCCTTGGCTGAAACGCCTGGGCGTCAGTGTGAACGAGGTGTTGCATTACTGCGCTCTGATTAGCCTCCGGAAACGTCCCATAATCCCCTTAAGCCAAGTGGCCACTCTTGTCATTGTTTTTTGAATCACTGCAGGAATGCGGATATGCCCTTTGAAAGCTCCGTTTCTGAGAGCTGGCTGCTTATCTGCTCCAAGACAAAGCAATTATTAGTGTGGAATGCTGTGTGTGAGAGACGGTGGCGGGGTGTGGGGAGGTCTGCTGCTGTCTGAACTTACAAGACAGCATGCTGACATGCTCTCAGCCCCCCCAAAAACCCACTCTCTCTCCCCCCACATACACACAACACCCTCCCTGTCACAGTCCACCCCCCCATTTGAAAAGCACGTTGCAGCCACTTGCATGCTGGGATAGCTACCACAATGCACTGCTCTCTGTGGCCGTTGCAAGAGCTGCTAATGTGGCCACGCCAGTGCGCTTGTAGCTGTCAGTGTGTACAGACTGCAGCACTTGCCCTACTGCACTCTACGAAGGCTGGTTTAACTGAAAGCGCTCTACATCTGCAAGTGTAGCCATGCCCTTAGAAAGGTTTGTTCTTGAATCACTAAAGGTGTAAGGGATCAAACAAGTCTTTTAGGCTGCTATTCCCCAAATGGAAGCTTCCTCCATTTAATTTTCAGATCTACTCCTTCACCATGCTTTCCTCTCTGTAGTTGAGATATTCCAGTCATGCTGTAGATTTCTTCGTCAATAGAGAAATAGCAGAAAACGAGTGTAGCCTAGGTCTTTCCTGGTCACATCTACTACTCTGGTTCAATGTTTCTTTCCACTACTTTTCTGAATAAGAATGAGGGAGCAACTGAGGCTGTGGGTTTAACTTTCTTATTGACATCTGCTGTGAGCTTGAAGAGTGTTTATATATATTTGGCATTTATTAAGCAGCTCTTTCTCCCTTTTCACAAATTTACCCCAAACATCCGACCAATACTGTTAGTTGGGCAAAATATGTGTACAAATTTGCTGTTGAAGTTTTCTTGTGTTTAAATTTGGAATAATTTTATGAAAATTCAAAATCTTTATCAACTTTTCTGCATTTTTTACAATCTGATTATTTATGAGCCACTGAACTGTTACTTTTGCTTAGAAGTTCACACTTTTAAATTTTGAAAGAAGAATTTCAGGAGGAGTTGCTTCCAAAATGACTACAGGCTGCAGTGGATAAAAGCGCTATTATCAATTTTTATTTGTTTTAACTGACTAATTTAAAAGGGGTCCAGTTACTGATAGAGCACCTTTGAAATAGAATGTCCAGAATTTTCCTTAATATCCTTATAAATAAAGATTAATGAGGATTCTCATGATATTTATAAGTATTTTCAGCACGGGAGAAATTGACTAAGGCCCTGACCCTGCTGCAATCAGAGCCACCTGGATACATCAATATGCCAACATGGATTCCTGCTGAAGTCAGAGGTGCTCTGCACAGATGTAAGAGTTTACCCATGTGGATTGTTACAGGATCAGGCATCAGACCTAATGGAGCCTACAGAGAGAACAAGTATCGGGGGTAGCCGTGTTAGTCTGTATCCACAAAAACAGCAAAGAGTCCGGTGGCACCTTAAATACTAACAGATTTATTTGGGCATAAGCTTTTGTGGGCTACAACCCACTTCATCAGATGCATGGAGTGAAAATTACAGATGCAGGCATTATTATACTGACACATGAAGAGAAGGGAGTTACCTCACAAGTGGAGAACCAGTGTTGAAAGGGCCAATTCGATCAGGGTGGATGTAGTCCACTCCCAATAATAGATGAGGAGGTGTCAATTCCAGGAGAGGCAAAGCTGCTTTTGTAATGAGCCAGCCCCTCCCAGTCCCTATTCAGGCTCCAATTAATAGTGTTAAATTTGCAAATGAATTTTAGTTCTGCAGTTTCTCTTTGAAGTCTGTTTCTGAAGTTTTTTTGTTCAAGTATAGCTACTTTTAAATCTGTTATAGAATGTCCAGGAAGATTGAAGTGTTCTCCTACTGGCTTTTGTATGTTACCATTCCTAATGTCCGATTTGTGTCCATTTATTCTTTTACATAGGGACTGTCCAGTTTGGCCAACGTACATGGCAGAGGGTCATTGCTGGCACATGATGGCATATATCACATTAGTAGATGTGCAGGTAAACAAGCCTCTGATGGTGTGGCTGATGTTGTTGCGTCCTCTGATGGTGTCGCTAGAGTAGATATGGGGACAGAGTAGGCAACGAGGTTTGCTACAGGGGTTGGTTCCTGGGTTAGTGTTTCTGTGGTGTGGTGTGTAGTTGCTGGTGAGTACTTGCTTCAGGTTGGGGGACTGTCTGTAAGCGAGGACTGGCCTGCCTCCCAAGGTCTGTGAGAGTGAGATCATTTTCCAGGATAGGTTGTAGATCATTGATGTGCTGGAGAGGTTTTAGCTGGGAGCTGTATGTAATGGCCAGTGGTGTTCTGTTATTTTCCTTGTTGGGCCTCTTCAGAAAGAACAGTGACACGGACTATTCACAATGCAGAAAGGATTTTGGGTTGAGGGTGCACAGCATCTAACAGAAGTTACATAGCTAAACCCAAATAAAGTAGAAAAATGGAACTTTCCCCCCATTGGTTACTTTCAGTTATATTAATCTGGGGTGTAACTTGTGTAACTATATGTTATGTAGGCGGTCAGACTAGATTATCATAATTGTCCCTGCTGGCCAGACAGAAATGTGATTTTTGTCCTGTCCCCCCTCTACCTCCCACTCCCCAAGTTGGAGTCCCTTGAAGCACAAGGGTGGAGCCAAAAGAGTCTGAGTTCTAGTTAGAGCTGGGTGAAATTTTTCAGGCAAATAGTAAAATTGCCAAAAATGCAGTTTTGGGGCAACCAAAACACTTTGTGAGTTCAGGTCAAATTTGATTAATAGTTTCAGCCAAATAAAAAATGAGGGTTGTTTTTTTAAGTCAAAATGGTTTGTGTTGACGTTTTTGAAATAAACTGTTTTATAAATATGGTTCTGAATCAATACTTTGAACTTTTTATCCTACCTGAATCAAATGGGGGGGGGGATGGGGGTTTGTTTAGTGGAGAAACCAAGAAAAAAAATAAAATCAGTTTCAGTTCAAAATGAGCCTCACTGTTTTCCAGAACTTTTTGTTGAACACCACACTGAGATATCAATTATTTGCTCAGTTCTAGGTCGAGTATCTCTGCCCTTCACTAGCCTTTTACATTTGGACATTTATGTAAAACTTGGGACCTCCTGTCTCTCCGCTTTTTCAGGCTCCACTAGACCATGTGGTTTTTCAGAGGATCTCCACCACCACCATTTTGTATACATGCTAAAGCTAAAATGGATTTCTGAGCGTTTTCATGCTTCCCTGAAGCTCCCCGACATCTTGTGTAACTTAAACTTTCAGGGTGTGTAAAATCAAGAGGAATGAATTAGTGAACAGTTCACAAGTTTCCATAAAAACATTTTTACTGTTTTTTGCCAGCTTTGCTCTCGGACCGGATCCCAACTTCTACATTCATACGTATATGGATGTACAGCTCATGGTACTTCATTTTTAATAGAAACATGACTCTTCAGCAGCAAATGAGAAAAGAGACTGGCTGGAGCAAACTGCATTGAGAGGTAAAAAATTCACATTGATCGATCAATGATTTCATGCTAATATAGTCTCTAAAAATAGAAGCAATGCTACTGTATATTCCTTTTCTTGGGCATACACAGCAGAAAAAACCTCTTGGTTGGGAAGAATGGTTGACTGACCCTTTGCAAATGAATTAAAAATTAGTGGGAATGTTCAATGTAAATTTAAAAAAAAGTCCAGACAGAGGTTGTCTAAGTGTCTGTCTTTCTGAGTCTTCGTAGAGGCTACTCTTTATTAGAACCGGTGACACGTTCAGTAACCGAGCACTCTTTCTGTTCTTTATTTATTTAATCAAGAAACAGGGGGGAAAAATCAGTCTTGGTTTGAAACTTAATGATTCCAGCATCCTCCCCCCACCCACCCTCACAGCCACACGCACACGTGCACAGGACTCGGGTTTCAGGGCTGTAAAACTGCTGTGTAGATGTCCAGGCTCAGGCTGAAGGAATCCAAGCTCTGGGACTCTCAGGAGGGGAGGGTCCTGCCCGAGCCTGAACATCCACACAGCAATTTTTACCCCCTCAGCCTCAGCCCTGAGAGCCTGAGTCATCTAACTATGGCCAGCCATGGCCGTGCCGCAAGTCTTTTATTCCAGCGTAGACATACCTTTGCTGCTTAAACATGGCGTGTGAAATGAGTTTGTTCCTGCAGATATGTGAAATTTGAAACTGAGAATATTCAAAAAGAGAGAAAACAACACTGACAGCCTACCAGACCCCTGTCCCCAAGCAGATGGACATGAAAGGGGATGTGTTCAGCAAAGGAACATTCTTTAGATCTCAATGTGAAAACTGCAGAATTGCAGTTGGGCCAGATAAAACAAAATAAAAGCAGCCAGACTTAGCTATAATGGGCAAAGGGTGCTACATGCTCCAACAGCATCAGAATATGTCAACAGTAGACAGAGAGGCCCCATGTAAAACCCAAGGCCTGCCTAGAAAAGCATTTTCAACCCATTAAAAATGTCCTATCTGAAGGGCATCCTTTCGGCAAGTATAATTAAAGAATCTGGAGAAACAATAGACCAGTATGTTACCAAACTGCAAAATGGCTGATTCATGCAATTGCCAAATCTTAGAAGATGAACTAATTTATGATATGTTAGTAGTAGGCATGAAAGAGACATGTGAAAGAAGAAGATGACTTCAATATCAGAGATTGTTGCTTTTCACTAATAGTGAATTCACTTAAGATGATTAAATAAAAGAAATGTATATAAAAGTAGTTATCTGATCCTAAGGATTCCCATTTATGTATAAGAATTGCAGATGATGTTTACTGTGTATTTTAATCTTGAGTTTCTATCTTTATGAAACACAATCAGATTTATTAAAACTTACCTTTGTTTGCAAAGTTTGGACTCTTGCAAGGTTTGATAACCAGGCATATTTGAAACCAAACCAAATCTGAGTGTTTTGGCTGTTGGTAGAACCTTATTTAAAATAAATAATTCAGTATTAAAAAGTTCAATATTGTCATGTCTTGCTCCTCTCAAAACAAATACTGATGAATGGGTTGGCCTCTCAGAGGCCCAGAAGCAATCAGAGAGATTTCAATGTGATGCTGGATTGTGCTCCAATGTATGATAGTCTTCAGAGTACTGCAGAGCTTCCTGGAATTGATATGTCATTCTTCATTAAGATCCTGGAGTGATCCAACTTCATCTTTTAAATTGTAAATCTATACATCAGGCAGTTAAAAAAAAGTTAGAGATGAATGGCTGACACCCTTTTCAGACCCCGAATGAAAAGTAGTCCCTATAGATATAATCTATGCCTTACAAAATGGCAAACCACTGACATCTAATTTACACAGAGCAAGCATGGATGTAGTCCTTGGTATTTTCTTGCTCTTAAAGAGAAGTACCCATGCACTGGGATTTAAAAGTTTAAGATTATATATGTGTACTTATATTTTTTCAACGATGGAAGCAACTCTTCTATGTTATTGCCATGTATTCTTTGGGAATTACTCTAATTGTTGTATGTAATACTTTGTATTGGGCGTATTGTCTTATATTGCACTTTTGTCAAGTATGGTAGGTTATATTACAATGTCAAGAGATTTAAAATGCAACCTAATCTTTAAAACTCTGTGGTGGAAGGACAGATTGTAGCTATTAATCCATTTCAGGAGATAGTTTATTTGTAGCTTCTAATATTTAATAGAACAACTTTTACAGTATGAACGCAGCAATACAGGGGTTTCCATACAGACCAAATGATTAATGCACCTACTTCAATAGTCTGACTGCAGCAATGGCCAGTACCTGATCATTTAGGGAAAGGAGTCCTTCTCCACAGCCCCAACACACACACACAATCTTTATAATGTACCTAGACAATTGTACAATGTTAAATTTTGGAAGAAGGAGATAAAACTTGTTTCTGAAACAGTAGGCAAAAAGTTTATGCCTGGAGATATGTGGGCTCATATAGCTTGTAACTTTTAATACCAGCTTAGGACAGCATTCCAGATTTTTAAAAATTGTGTATATATTCACAACTCTTTACCTCAGTCACTTCCATGAGTTTGTGAATTCCCACAATAATGAAACACTGGGAAAAATGCCTCTGACACTGTATATAAAAATAAGCATTTCCTTTATAGTAACAGGCAGTCCCTGTCTTGAAAAGCTTGCCATCAGAATGCAAAGCGAAAGAGTGATGACCAGTGCTGCTTTGTGGGCATAGAGGGGTTTATGCTCAACAAGGGAGCATGTGACTAAGCACCTCATTTGTAGCTGAAGATCGTGCTTCTCCTTGGATACACATGGTCTCCTTGGATACTCATTCTTTTCTCACGCTGAACAACTTTTTGCTCTTAAGAATAAGGGAGCAGGCAGGCAGTGCGCTGGAGACTTCCCTCAGTACAGAAGAATTCATATGGTGCTTCTGCTTGTGCCCATAAGTTGCCTCTGCTCACACTTGTGCTGAAGTGCAAGAGTCTTGCACCTTGCTGCACATCATGCAAGACAGGATTGAAGCCAAAGTGCCCCCTTGGTCTTGTATTTTGTAACAGATTGAAAAGGAAAGCCTGACTTCCAATATATCACAAACTGGGCCAGACCCTTAGTCTCACTCTGTCCTCTATGTGCTGCTCTGGCAATGCAAAAGTAATATAGTTGGCTTAAACAGCTAGCTAGTAATCCCCCTTGTGTAGGGGAATCCACGGGTAAGCACACAGTTGCCATCAATATTTCCACAATTTATTGTTAAGCAAATGGACCGAAGTCTTTGACGGAAGGTGTTGAGTTTCCGGCCCTGACTCAGAGTCCATTCCAGATGCAGGTAATCTTCTCTTACAAGTGTCTAGATCACCAGAGTATTTCATAGGAACATTTATGTTCTGCCCAGTATAAAAGCAAATGCCACTTCTGAGTATATAACCTTTGATTCTGCCAGTGCAGTGAAAAACACTCCTAAAAATAAGCTGAGTGAGCTTCTTGGCAACAATCTGTTTCTTAGTGTCTGTCTGATATGGCATGTTGTGTAGATTATGCTGTCCCCCTTAGCTAATATTGAAATCGCATCACCACACCATGCAAAATGAAGGTGGATCTTGCCTCGCTTGCAGCAAGATTATTTACTTGCTTATAAATTTTGGTGATTTTTTTCCCTTGTATTTTCAAGCCTTATCTGTGCTACTTGGTGAATTATGTCTGCTCCACTTATTCTCCACTTGGATGTGAGCTTGTTCACTAGTTATGTACTTGTCTATAGCACTTAGTCATGATAGTTTGGTCTTTCTGAGCATTCTCAGTTTCTTGTCTCTTTCATGCCTACTACTAATATATCATAAATTAGTTAATCTTCTAAGATTTGGCAATTGCATGAATCAGCTTTCACATGAGGAAAACACCTGTATGCGAGTGTGGCCCCTGGCAAAAGAAGGAAGGGGACACTCAGATATGATGTTCTCCATCATTTGTGCCTGGTGACCACACTCGCATACAGGTGTTTTCCTCATTTTCCATTTAAAGAGGGTTTGTCCACATCTCCCATGTCTTGTCCTGATGCGATTCAATCTGCACCAGTCTTTCTGACATAAATCAAAAGCCAGTGGTTCCTCAGCAGGGTCAATGATGAGCTGTTTGTTTTGAGCGGTCGAAACGCTCCATGCGACTCTCCATTGAGCCTCAGCATCAAAGTTGAGTGTAAGCGTTCCATAGAGGGTTGCGGGATTGAAGTAATTTTTCTGCAGTGAGCATCACCTTGGTCATCCTCGGTATCTGAACTCTAGACCTTCAGAACTGAAACATGGTTTGTTATGGATTGAGCAGATTCACATTCTCTGTGGATTAGGCACAGAGGGATATATGAAATGCGGGTTACATATTCACTGAAGAGGTATGGATTAGGTAGCAGCAATGCAGATTTTCCCATCCCCACACCCGGATTTCCATAACCCTAATCTTAAAATCCAAATTATTTTTGTTATGGTACTGAAAGGAATATGTGGTCTTAGTTCAGTTCTATGCAACCTTGTCATCACCAGTGCCGATAACAAGGTTGCATGGAATTGAATTAAGACCACATATTCCTTTCAGTACCATAACAAAAAAAATAATTTGGACTGAGTCAGCATAATCCTAAATCTTAAGAAATATTCTGTCTGGCATTTGCTTAAGCACTGCCAAAAAATGCTTGAGGCCCTGAGAAGATACAACAAAACATAAGCCAAATCTATTATTTATTTAATCTGGCTGTATATGTTTCTTAATGCACATAAATGTCATGATGGTTAGATTAGACTGTCCTCACTGGAGAATTGCTTCTTTTAAAACTGTAAACAAATAGCTTTAACAGATGTCATATGGGTGAGATTTTTCAATACTTAAATAGCCACATCTTTCTGTGGATTAAACCATACTTCCAGGAAGGATTTACTTTAAGCTGCACACTAAATCAGAGTTTATGGTGCTGTGCTACCGTTCCCAGAAATGCCATCAAACAGTGCGGTACTTCCAGGAATTATATTGCAAAACACGGCTACAGCCCAGCTGTTAGGTAAAGAGTCAGGTCTAGATGTAGCCACTACCCTGAATAAGGAAAAATGCACACCATAGTGGAACCTTGGGGAGGAATGGGGCCTCAGTAGGCATATTCCCACCCATAGCTTCCCAGTATACAGGAAGGGCATGTAAACTGTTCCATACTTTAGGATAGTATAGCCTGGCAACAATCCCTATCCTGCCCAAACCAGGGACTGCTGTTTCCTACATCCCTTATGTGAGGTGCCCAAGAGGCAAGGGGAAGGCTCCTTGCAGATGCATAGGGGAGGAGAATATACACTGAAGGTGGGGATAATGTGGTTTGTGGATAGTTTTTCAGGGACTTCACATATTGGAAGTATTGGCATAATTTCAGGAGTACCCATTGCAGACTTTGCTAAGGCCATGTCTATACTGACAAGCTTACAGTGGCACATCTGTACCGATATTGCTATGCCACTGTAAGAGTGTTTGTGTAGCCGTGTTATGCCAATGGAAGAGAACTCTCCCATTGACATAATAAAACCAGCTTGAGGTTTTTTTCACACCCCTGAGCAACAAAAGTTTTGCCGACATGAGTGCTAGTGTAGACATGGCTTACGTGTAGGCTTCAGTTTTCTGTCTGTAGTAGAGGAAGGGAAGTGCGGCTCCCAGAAGGACCTTAACAGCACAAGCGTTGACCTAATATTCCGAGATTAAGTTCTGTATTTCCACCTTGATGCATGTGGTTGTAACTATGTGAGCTGAGTGTATAGTTAACCAACAAATCTAGCCTCTTTCTATTCGCAACATATATGTGAGCCAATTGCAATTTCCTCAGATTTCTTTGTTGTTCGGAGTTGTTTGATAAACATTTTGCATTTTTAAAAAAAATATGGATTGCAAACAGCTGTCTGTGAGTATTCAATATTCCATTTGAGCTGCAACACCAAGTTGTGATTGGTCTGAGAAGTCACATGATTGTCTGTATTTTTCCTTTTCCCTTGCTGGAAGATCAGGCAAATGCTTCTGGCACAAATACCCATTTGTACAAATTCAAAAACTATCCTGCAAATACTTTTGAACCACTTACAATTTAACATTGATATTGGCATAATTTGTTGACATAATTTGTGGGAAATTAACACACAAAGATGGCTGAAGTAATTGTATTTAAATAGTGGAACAGGTAGTCACCAAAAAAAAAAAAACTGCAATATTTTCCCCAATCCAAAGTGCTCCTAAATATACAAAGTCTCTGCTGCATGAACTAACTAATAGGATTGTATGTAGAACTAATTTGGAAAAGACCAGATACCCCAATCACCGGTGAAATATACTGGCCACCAAATAGTGTGCATTCTATGTAGGTCACGGGTGATGTTCATCCCCTGGAAAGAATGTATTTGTTAATACTTTGCAGCTGTGACTGTCCCCTGTCTTGGAGTCGGCTTCATGACATGTATTGTAACAAAGCTGACCTTTTTTCTCCCAGACATTGTTTGTGGAAATCAAAATGAACAGGTGTGCTTCCCATCATAGAGATCTGGCACTGTACTCTGATATAAGGATTTCATAGACCAGCTGCACTGCTTGCTTCAGATATGATAGGGCATAACAAAACATACTGTCATTATCACTTATCCTACAGAGTGTGGGCATAAATAATGTGCCCACATTTGTGAAACTCAGAGGGATCTCCATGGAAACACTTAATGGTTGACATTTAAGCTCCTGGTGCTGATAAGAGAAGCAGCTGACTGTGACCTATTGCTAACAGTTTATCAAGGTAAGAAGCAGGCTTTCTGCCTTGAACTGGCTAGCAACGATACTGACAGCCCGTCCTAGTGTATCTTTCCACTCTCCTCTCTTTTCAAAGATAATCTTGAGTTTTATAATCAGTTTTTCTTTGACCCTTTCTCATTTGGTGTTGTACCTCATTACAGAATGTGATTTGACTTGAAAGAAAACTCTCTGTAATATCAGATTTGGGGGTAAGAGTTCACCAGTTGCCCACTGTTTTTATTCCAAAACAATTTACAGGGTTTATTGTCTTCATGGTAGCCACACATAATTCCCATTAGCACTAATAGAAATGATAGCATGCAGAGAGGGTGCATGACTCACAGAATACAGAGCCTCACATCTCTAACTTGTACACGTTAACATCTGATTACTATTTGAAATGAATAGATTGTCTTGGTATCATTCCTAGTGAATAAGGACTAGATCCATAAAGGGATTTAGGTGCCTAGCTGCCACTTTAGTCTCCTAAATCCAAAATTTAGATCCTCTAAACACCTGCTCAGTTGCTGTGTAACCTTGTAGATGCCTAAATTCCTTAGGTGTCTGTTTCCATGGTAAAGTCCCCGTGGTGCTAACAAATCTGCCAGAGCTGCATACAAGTCCACCACATCCTGATGCCCAGACACCTAGCCAGGGGTGGAGTAACACACAGATCCATGGGGCCTGTGGCCAGGGGCCCTGGCCAATTTGGTGTTCCATGGAAAAATCTCATGATGCTAGAGCAGGATGATGTAGCTGCTGTGCTCTCTGCTCTGCTGGCCAGGCTGGCCGGGCTTGGGGCAAGGTGTCTTGGATGAGCCGTTGAGGGGATCAGCTGGCAAGCGTGGCTGGAAGGAGCAGCTGCCTCCGACACCTCTTCCTCTCCTGCTTGTTGTTTTCTTTGCTGCTGCCCATGGCTTCTCGCCATCGCAGGTGTCGGGCTCCCCCTGCATCCTCCCATGCCAGGCCAAGCACCCGGGGCTAGGCAGTGAAGGAAGATGGGGAACACCAGCTCCCGCTGCATCTCCTCCAGCCCCAGGCTGTGCAGGAATGCCCACTCTCAGCTGGAATCCTATTGCCCAGAGCCCGAGCTGAGCCATGAGGACTCGGGCTGCAACCTGCAGCACATTAGTGACCAAGAGAACATAGATGATAAGAGGGTGGGGGGTGCAGGGATGGGGAGCTCCCTGCAGCCAGGACAGCAGGGGGAAATCCCCACTACCTCAACTCACAGGGGTAGCTCCCAGGGAAATGCAACCCTCACAAGCTCACAGGGAGCCAAGGGGTGGGGAACTCGCTGCTGTCCTTCTCAAGGGGGGAAACATGGAAACCACCAACACTCCCCACACAAACACCATGGGAGCCTCCATCGCCTCTTCCCTCCTCTCCATGTTCAATCACTTCTCTCCTCCAGGTGTGACCTGTTCTCTCCCCTCCTCTTCTACTTTTCCCCCCCTGTATCTTCTGGTGATTGCAAAAATATATGGTGAAGACAGGCTTTGTTTGGGGTTTTTATGCCTCCGTCCACAGTTTCAAGGCCTTTGGATGCCCCTATTCCTGCATCTCACAATGAAGGATTATTTACCCCATCCTAATATGTCATGATGTAGATTTATTTACCCCCCACCTACACCCCGAGACATTTGTGGATCCCACCTCCCCATGCAGGTGGTTCATCGCCTTGGGATCTTAGTGTGGATTCTTGCCGTGTATGTTGTGATATGACATTATTTACCCACCTGCTCAGCTGATATGAGGCCTTCCATAGAATAGTTCTCCCACCTTAGCATTAGATGAAAGACTATAGTGCTATTTAACCCAGACCGTACTTTTAGGATCTTTGTGTGTATTTCCCCCCTCACCCAGCATGGACTAATGTGGCACTGTTTACAGTGGTCCAGACCCAATTCACTTAACTATGAATCTGACAAACGAATTGTGGCCCACCAAAATTTACTTAACAAAGATGGACAGTAGAATCAACTGCTATCATGCGTTAATGGTCATCTGTTGCTACGTGAATGCCGAAGCCAAGGTTTGTTGAGGGATAAAGCATCAGACACATCAGAGTCTTTCAACATTTTTTCATAGCTTATGTGATCAATTGCAAACTTTGTTTTAAACCAGTTCTCACCATTGGTTGGAATTTAAAGATCTTAATAATAGAGTAATTTTACCTCAGGTTAGGATTATTTCTTTTAATTAAGTTACTTTCTGGAATTATGACTTGTCTTTCAGACATCTTTGCTTCCACAGTAGAAAAACGGGATTGAAAATGCTAAGTCTAAGTCCTTTCTGTGGATCTACCCATAAGTGTCGAGTTCAGGTCACAAAATCCACCATCTTTGCTGGCAGCCATTTTCCAGCTTGTCAGGCATGATGTGTTTTGTTTTGTTTTCATACTTTCTCATTATTTGGAACGATAGTTTTAGGGAGGGGGTGGGGTTTAATGGATGACATCAGTGCAGTGCTAACCGAATGCACATACAGGAACACAGTTTGGTGGACAGGGCACTGATCTAGGAATTGATACACTTGGCCACTGACTCACTGTGCCACCTTGGGCAAAACCACTTGCCCACAGTGTGCCTCAATTTCTCCTTGTGTAAAATAAGAATAATAGTAAGGTCTACAGATGAAAATAACTATTATATATGAAAGATATATATTACTACATTGGTGGTCCCATTGAATAGGCTGAGGCATGCTGGCCAAGCAGCACAGGGAAACTTTTGTAAGCCATGCTAGGAAAGTGTGAATCTTTGTCCCACTCTATTATATGAACTCTACATAGTTCATATGATAGAACTGCATCTGCCAACTATAATTCCTTTAACTCATGCAGCAGAAGTTTCTGCTTTTAGTACTAGCAACCCAGATAAGAGATGGTTATAAAAAGTGGTGTGCTAGGATGGGACTTGTACTTTGGGAGATTTCAGGTGCTTCCCCACAGTGTGTATAACCAGTGACGAGCTGCCAAAATCTGAAGAACTGGTTCCTTCAGTCACTCCGGGTCTTCGGTGGCACTTCGGCGGCACATCCTTCACTCACTCCGGGTCTTCGGCAGCACTGAAGCACCCGCCGCCGAAGTGCCGCCGAAGACCCGGAGCAAGTGAAGGACCCGCCGCCGAAGTGCCGCCGAAGACCCAGAGCACGGCCGGGTGAGTAAAAATTAAAAAGGGATTCTCAGCCAGGGAAGCCTCCCCAGCTGGGAGCTCAGGCGGGCCGGACAGGACAGTCCTGTGGGCCAGATGTGGCCCACGGGCTGTAGTTTGCCCACCCCTTTAACAACTGGTTCTAAACCGGCTTCAAAATTTAACAACCGGTTCGCACAAACCGGTGCGAACCAGCTCCAGGTCACCACTGCTGTATAACCTACACTAGGAATAGTGTGGGTCTTTGCCTCTACTGGCTGGTGCACAATAAGGTAAGAACCTACTACAGCTGACAACTGTAGAAATTATGTCATTAGTTCAAGAAAAAGAAATGTGTTTTAGCATTGAAAGTTGGGGATTCAAACCCTGCTTTCAGCCCAGGTAGAGTTAATCATACTTGCACTCCTCTTTTGCACATATTTACATGTTCTGTGGCTATATAATTTTCTAGGATTATTGAAAGTTGGCATCTTTCACAAGCACTACATTTGTTATTTGTTTGTTTTGTTTTTAGTTATATGCCTGACCTGGAAGGTTACTGTGCCTAATTTTACAGGGTTTGGATTATCTTTCTTTTGGAGAATGTTCCTGGGTTTGGAGTTTTTGCTGTTTTTATTTGATCACTGCCCCTCAATTATTTCTCAGGGAGTTGAAAAGCCTGATCCAATTTATTGAAAGATTTCACCCTGCACCAGTGTTTCAGAAGTAACAAGTTACTTTATTATTCAGCACCCTGTACTCCCAGCATCATCAGTGCCACACCCAGAATCTGAGAGGGATGCTGGGATATGAAGAGAAATCTTGATAAATAAGGGATAATTGTACTCATCATCTTGCCACTTTCAATGCTGAACTATGCATTTGAAATGGAAAGTCAGCTCTGTTCCTACTTCCATCTGTTATTAATCCTGACACACTCAGAGTTGTTTTGGTTTAGGCTGGGGGGTTTTGGTATACTCTGTTCTAACCATATTTATTTTAACTCAATTTAGCATCCCGGATTCCCCTCCCCCCCCCCCCCCCCCCCCGCAATGACTGTAATGTATGACTTTGCTTTATCTCAGTAATCCTATCCTTTTTCCTCTGAGTAAAAACTCTTCAGCACAGCATCGTGGCCCTGGGGGAGGGAAAACACCCTTATCTCTGCCTGGAGTGTATCACTACTTGTTACCATAGAACTAATACTAGTTAATAACATCTAAATAATAATTAATGTCGTAAAATACAATTTGTTTTGTGGCTGCTTAGTAAGACCAACTTCCACTGATTCTGAGTACTATCACCCGTGGATGCTTAATAATAGGCGCTGGAAAAAAATAACAAAGGAACACGTATAATGAGACATTTATTTCTGGCCTTTCTAGGTTTTTTGAGGATTTCCAAGCCTACTCTTCTTTGAGCCAGGCAATTTTTTCTCCGCCCCATAATGTTCCTCACTGAGCTTAATTGCAATATTACTTTTGAAATCTGGCTAGGCAAGCAAGATATTAAATCTTTTGATAACATATTTAATTCTGGAAATATACCGATAGTGGGTGCAGAGATATGTACAGTAAAAATAAAAAGTATATATGTCATAGGGTAGCTGGTCCCTGTGAGTACACCAGGCCCCATGCCCCTGTATTAGAGCAAGTGGAACCAGTTGAGCCCATCAAAGGGGGCAGGGCTACACCTGCCGCTATAAAGGCCTGTCCGAGGGGGAGGAAGAGGGAGAGGCAGTATGTGTGGAAGAGGCACCACAGAGGAGTAGTGCTAACTCTGGTGGTAGGGCCTTGGAGCTAGGGCATCAGGGAGGTAGCCCTGAGGCTGGTGTTTCAGAGGAGGAATGGGAGATGGCTGTGAGAAGGGATCTGTTTGCAGCTGGGAAGCTTCAAGAAGCAAGATTACCAGAGACCCTTGGAGAGAGAGGCTGTGAAACGCCAGGACAAGAAGTCATCTGAGGAGCTGTTTCTGTCTGTTATCTGCTTACATTTGGAGAAATAAACCTTGGTCCCTTTAATTGGCTCCACTTAAAGGTGAGTGGGATGCTTGTTAAGGAAAAAAAGTGAATTTTGCTTGGTAAACTGGGAAGAAGCCCTGCCATGTCACAATACAACATGGAGGAAAGACTGGAGAAAAGTCCAGGAGTTCCACCTACTGGGCTCTAAAGGGCAAAAATTATTAGCCTGGTCCCATAACCCTTACCTATGTTAAAATCAACGGGACAATTAATGTGAATAGGATTTACTCACATGTTAGGGTTGACAGAGCAGGCCCAATGCTCTGATAACGTGAGTGACACTCGGGGTGTGGGGAGGGGTAAAGGATCTGCAACATAGCAACCTGAGCAAATGATATTCGAATCGGCTTTGGAAGAAGAAACATCAACACGTAGCAATTTTTCTGCCTGGTGATAATAGCTGGAAAAGAGAAAGAGGAACAACTGAATGCCAAAAACAGAGAGAGAGACTGAAAGTCTCCACATCATCTGAGATACAATTCCTTTTCCTTCCCGAAACACATGGCTATAGAAAAACAGAGTGAGGACAGGTCTGTCCTACAGAATTGGTATCACCTAGAAAACGTTAAGAACTTTAATCCTGAAAGGGTCTGCATGAGAAGGTAAGACAGGGCAGGGGTTGTTGGTAATCAGTGTTTCTCAGGAACAAGCCATAAGTTCTCATTCTTATTGTAGCCTTTAGGAATTCAGAGACTGATTCACCAGTCTCACACGGATTTTTATGTCAGTGTATCCATTGACTTAGTCTTATGGAATCATGAAACTGCTATAATACAATAATGAATCAGACCTTCAAAATTTTGACATTTACTAGGTGTGCATGGACAAGCAATACATACAAGAATATTTGATTTCACTCCTCTGAGGCAACCTGGTTTTAAGACTTTCTACTGAGCTAATGACTTTTCTGATCTTCACCTACTGTTTGTTATTGATTGTTACACTAGATAGTACAGCTACAGAATATTCTGATGGGAACATGGGTCTCAGTTACTCTCTTCTCCTGAAACTGTTCCTCTTAAGCTAAATAATTAAAGAATTATGTATCTGTGAATCCCATTGACTTCAATGGAAGTAGTCAATGTGCATTAAGTTAAGCCTATGTGTAAGTCTTTGCACAATCACAGTCTAGTAGACAAGCACACTTTACAATAATGTAACTCTCTTACTATAACATACTAAAAATCACGTATAAAGAACACTAAATCAAATTCATTCCTGGTATAACTCCCAGGGATGAATTTGAACAATTATATTTATGGTTTTTGTTTTATTAATAGTAGCTGCTTTGTATAAAAATGAAAAAAGAGCCATACTGACTAAATGTGGATTTTTTAAAATCAGTTTTTTTATTAGCTGAAAGGAGCTTTGGTTATTTTAAGAACTTTGCTACATCCAATACTTACAAAACTATGTTAGTTCATATTACTATTAGAAGTAGGAAAAAAATCCATTTTTATTAAATAATTTTCTGGGAATTAAGATAATTCTCCCAAAACCCAGTACTTCATATTTTCAAATGTGCCAGTAATATTTTATTTCCAAAGCAATTTAGAAAATAAACTAAAAACAAACCATGCCAGTAAGAAATAAATGGGATCAATAACTCACATTTCTCAAGCTATACTAACAATCTAAGGAAAAAATATTAATAAGAATAACACAATATGTAAAGGTCCTCTAAAAGAGCTTCCTTGTTTTAGACAATTGTAGATGTGATATGTGACAATACACAACATAATAGTGTTTTTGATGTCACTTATAATGCATGGCAGTATACTAAAAATGTTTGCCAATTCCCAGCATTACATGCCTGCTCTGTGTAAAATGTATGGGCTAAATAAAGTTGGGGAAACTTTCTGGGCTAAATTTAACAGTGACATAAATGGTAGTGTGAGTTATTTGTATTACCGTAGTGCATGGAACACACAATTAAGATGAGGTGGTGGTTGTGCTTGGTACTGTACAAACATAGTTGGAGACAATCCTGGCCCCATATACCTTATTATCTAAACAGACATGACAGACAAATTGTGGGAGGAGAAACAGAGACACAGACAACTGAAGTGACAAGGACTCAGCTCCACAAAGGGACTTAGATATTGCAAAGCTCAAAATCGGAATACATAACTTTTTAGGCACCTAGAAATAGTGACTTAAATAATTGCTAGGCTAGAGCAGGAATGATTCCATAGTCTGGTGGTTAGGACACCCTCTTGGGATGTAGAGAAACCCAGGGTCTGAGCCTTCTGCTCCAATAATTCTTTAGTCCAAGTGGAGTTTCAGCATGGGAGAGTGACTGAGACCTCTTTTCCCCATCCTCCCATTAGAACACCCTGTAATATCCAGTGATTGAAGCACTCTCCTGAGGGGTGGGAGACCCGCATTCAAATATTTTCTTCTCTGCTGCTGGGAGGAGGGTATTAAACCAGGGTCGTCTACATCCCAGGGAAGCGTGCTAACCGCTGGGCTAAATGTTGTAAGGGAGACAGCATCACTTCTTCCAGCAGCCAGATTTTGAATGGGACCCAGGCCAGTAGGCATGCTCAGAGCACACCTACTAGGGAATGGTGTGTGTTGGGAAGATAAGCACTAGGATGCCTATGTTGCCCACGTCCATGGAGCATGCTGGTGCTTAGGTGGGAGATGGGTGTCTAGATGCCTAGAGTGAGGCAGAAACCTAGGCACCTAGGGAGCTCTTACAGTAAAATTTTAGGCATGGAGTGAGTTTAGGTGCCTACAGGGTAAGGCAGCAGCTGTGCATGGGTTTTGTGGATTGCAGTGGTGCCTAAAACTGGGACTCCAGAGCCTCAATACCTTTTGTGCAGCTGGGAAAAAGTCACTAGCCCAACTGAGAATAACACCCAGCTAGCCTGACTTCCAGTCCAGTGCCCCAGCTGCTAGAACTAATTTCTTTGTAAATTGGTGTGGCCCAGGGCCTAGTGATTTGGCTTAGAAGTCTGGTGATGTGGGTTCTTTTCCCAGGTCTGCCTATGACCTGGTGCAAGTTGTCTTTCCCCCTCTGTAATATGGATTTAATGATAACCAGAACTCACATCTATGTCTGGACCAAGTCCCCTATTAAATTATATTTCGCATAAATCTGGAGCATAAAATTCCAGTGATTTCAACTGAGAGCAGACACCACTGTAAGTTTGGTGTATGTTTTTCTCTGAGAATGGCCTCATTTGGCTGCAATTATGTTGTTTGTGGCCCAGGTTTCTTTACCTCTTAAACTCTTTTGATTTCCTTCAGTCTCACCTATAGAACATCTTATAATAAATCCTTTGCCACTTTTCTACACAGGGACATATTCTCCACAGCCTTGCACCTTGTGTAGTCACTTACACTTGTGCAA
Organism: Chelonia mydas; assembly: GCF_015237465.2. Taxonomy (NCBI): domain Eukaryota; kingdom Metazoa; phylum Chordata; order Testudines; family Cheloniidae; genus Chelonia; species Chelonia mydas. Next base: position 129,233,738 of record NC_057849.1, read on the forward strand.
AGTGGAGGATTGTTTGATATCCACTTTGCATTCAGATTGCACAGGAGTAAATGATTAGCCTAAGAGCAAGGCAGTTGTAACACTGAAGTCCTAGATTTGCAAGAGAATTCTCCTTTCTATTGTGGACCAAGTAGCCGAAGTTGGCCATGTATTACATTACTACACTTGCGAAGACTCTCGGGCTTATCATAGTAACAATTTATCATGTTCCCAGATAAATGCAGGCTGTAGAGGATTAGGTCTCTTCATGGAAGTTGGGATCATTGCTTTGGAGCAGTGGTTCTCAACTGTGGTCCACTGCTTGTTCAGGGAAAGTCCCTGGCGTGCCGGGTTGGTTTGTTTACCTGCCGCATCCACAGGTTCGGCCGATCGCGGCTCCCACCATCCGTGGTTCGCCGCTCCAAGCCAATGGGGGCTGCAGAAAGCGGCGCAGGCCGAGGGAAGGGCTGGCCGCTGTTTCCGCAGCCCCCATTGGCCAGGAGCAGTGAACCGCGGCCAGTGGGAGCTGTGATTGGCCAAACCGCGGACTCTGCAGGTAAACAAACTGGCCCGGCACGCCAGGGACTTTCCCTGAACAAGTGGTGGACCACAGTTGAGAACCACTGCTTTGGAGGAACTACAGACCAGAGCTGATAAGGTTTGGTAGCTCTATTATGATCTATTTTTGTATGGCATTATATGCTTGAATTACGGTAATTTTTGTCCTTGTTTCTATTGGTATGGTAACTTTAGACAGTGTTATACATATCTGGTGTCTGAATTTCACTGTGCCATCTTAAGTTATTAGTGAGTTAAGAGATAAAAGCTGAATTAGGAATCAATGGTGTTCTCTCTTAGTTTCTCCACTAAAACAAGAATGGTAATGGTTGTTTAATTCTGGAAGTGAGTATTATGATCTTGTGCAGACATGCTGTCCCCTGAATTTAGGAACCATTGCAAAGTTATATGTACACCATATTACTTCAGTGAGAGTTGCAAGTTCTCAGTGCTTGATCATGTGAGATGAGTTTATGGTGTCATATGTAAACTCATCACATGAAGTAATTCCTGCTTCCTGAGCATTCCTATTGAAGTCAAATGTCCCTTGCTGGACCTTTAAATTATTATCAGAAATCTGTGTTACTGCTACATGATAGATATTACAATTGTAATACGTGTGTGTGTATAAATTCTTATTTTGGCTTTACATTAAAATTTAGTTATTAATAAATATCCCAATGCAGATTTTATTGTCATGGAATCATAAGACTGGAAAAGACCTCGAGAGATCACCTAGTCCAGTCCCTGCACTCATGGCAGGACTAAGTATTATATAGACTATCCCTGACAGTTGTTTGGAGACTTTTAAGAGCAGGTTAGACAATGATGGAGATTCCACAGCTTACTAGGCAATTTGTTCCAGTGTTTAACCACCATGACTGTAAGAAAGTTTTTTCCTGATGTCCAACTTAAACTGCCCTTGCTGCAATTTAAGCCCATTACTTCTTGTCCTAGCCTCAGAAGTTAAGAAGAAAAAAAATGTCTCTCTCCTCCTTGTAACAACCTTTTATGTACTTGAAAACTGTTATCATGTTCCCTCTGTCTTCTCTTCTCCAAACTAAACATACCCAATTTTTTCTATCTTCCCTCAAAGGTAGTATTTTCTAGACATTGAATCATTTTGTTACTCTTCTCTGGATTTTCTCCAATTTGCCCACATCTTTTCTGAAATGTGGCGCCCAGAACTGGACACAATACTCCAGTTGAAGCCATATCAGCATGGAGTAGAGTAGAAGAATTACTTCTCGTGTCTTGCTTAGAACACTTCTGCTAATAGATCGCAGAATGATATTTGGGTTTTTTTGCAAATGTGTTATGCTGTTGACTCATATTTAGCTAATGATCCACTATGACCCCCAGATCCCTTTCTGCAGTATTTCTTCCTGGGCAGTCATTTCCCATTTTCTATGTGTGCAACTGATTGTTCCTTCCTTCATTTGTCCTTAATGAATTTCATTCTATTTACTTCAGACTATTTCTCCAGTTTGTCCAGATAATTTTGAATGTTAATCCTATCCTCCAAAGCACCTGCAATCCCTCCCATCTTGGTGTCATCCACAAACTTTATAAGTGTACTCTCTATGCCATCATCTAAATCATTGAGGAAGATATTGAGCAGAACCTGACCCAGAACTGATCCCTGCGGGACCCCACTTGATATGCCCTTCCAGCTTGACTGTGATTCACTGATAATTACTCTCTGGCAATGGTTTTCCAATCAGTTATGCACCCACTTTCTAGTAGCTCCATTTAGTTTGTATTGCCCTAGTTTGTTTATGAGAAGATCGTGCCAGACAGTATCAAAAATCAAGATCTATGACATATACCACTTCCCCCATCCACAAGGTGTATTACCCTGTCAAAGAAAGCTATTGGGTTGGTTTGACATTATTTGTTCTTGACAAATGCATGCTCTTACTTATCACCTTATTTTCTTCTAGGTATTTGCAAATTGATTGCTTAATTATTTGCTCCATTATCTTTCCGGATACTGAAGTTCAGCTGACTGGTCCGTAATTCCCCGGGTTGTCCTTATTTCCCTTTTTATAGATTGTCACTATATCTGCCCTTTTCCAGTCCTCTGGAATCTCTCCCGTCTTCCATGACTTCTTGAAGATAATTGCTAATGACTCAGATATCTCCTCAGTCAGCTCCTTGAGTATTCTAGGATGTATTTCATCAGGCTCTGGTGACTTGAAGACATCTAACTTGTATACATAATTTTTAACTTGTTCTTTCCCTATTTTAGCCTCTGATCCTACCTCATTTCACTGGCATTCACGATGTTAGACGTCCAATCACTACTAACGTAGTCCAATCACTACTAACGTTTCGTTGGTGAAAACAAAAATAAAAAAGTAATTTAGCACTTTTGCCATTTCCATATTTTCTGTTATTGTTTTCCCCGGTCATTGAGTAATGGGCCTACCCAGTCCTTGGTCTTCCTCTTGCTTCTAATGTATTTGTAGAATGTTTCTTGTTACCCTGTATGTCTCTAGCTCATTTAATCATAAATAATAATGGAAATTTTTTGAACATTTGATGCTTTTTGAATCTGTCTACTCTGGTTTATCATTTTGCTCTCTGGATTGTACGAGGGAGTTAGATATACACAATAGTACAAAAGTGATGACTTAATATGACCCACTTTCCAAGAGACTTCTAGAACTGTGTCTAGCATAATATGTAAAGAAGGGGACACATTCAAGGTGAATTATTTAGTGTTTGTGTGGGTTGTTGGTGTTTGGAACAAGATCAACACTTTAATAGAAGGTTCTTATTGTGTGTTAAATTAGTATTAATTTAAGAAGCACATTCTCTTTATCTATGACATGAAGTAATCCATCAAAAATCACTCTTACCAATTTGGTTAAGAGAATTTCAGTGCAAAATTTGTGTTCCTCTGTTAAATTTGTATTTGTGAGATTTATGTTGCTTTCAATTCATTCCAGCTTTTTTTAATCTTCATAGATTGTAAGCTCTTCCAGTCAGAGATGATTTGGTATATTGTTGCTACTACATTAATAATTATGACCAATATTAATACAGTTTTTCTTCAGGTTTCAAAATGTCAATAGAGAAAGTAGAACATTATTTTTGACCATTACTACTGCCAACGTATAATGAGTGCTACACTGAATGTAATTATACTTGAGCCTTGATGGCTTAAAATAACATTGTAATGTTCACAGAGTATGAGTTTACTCTTGGGTATAACAATTATGTTCTAAGTCATATTAGTGGATGACTGATGAGGCAGGAAGACATTCCTATGAATGTGACTTCTACTTTACTCTTAGTCTCCATGCCAACAAGTGTCAGCAGCAAAATGTACTGGTGTATTCACCAAGGCAAGGGCAGGTAACTGCTCTCTGCAAATAAAGGTCCTGATTCTGATCCCATTATGACTTTACACTGATGTAACTTCAAATTCAGTGGAGTTACTCTTGATTTAGGGTCCAGTTCAGGACAGCACGTAAGCATATGCTTAAATCCCTTTGAAATCAATGGATGTGCTAAGTGTCTTGCCTAATCTGAACTGGGACCTTACACTGCCATAACTCAGAGAAGAATCAGTTCCACAATGTCTAAAATAATCTAGACCTTCACATTTCAGATTATTACTTGTATTGTTTTGTTTCTTTTTAGTTCTAACTGGAATAGTAGAGCTGTGTTTACATTTATTCTCCAGAGACAGTTTGCATTTTTCTATCATATTATACAGTGGGTGTCTGTTAAAAAATAATAGCTGTCATATTGTCATTCAAGACAATATTTTAAATCTCAGGGTTCTAATGACCTCTTTCCCAGAAGAATGTTAAATTCCAGTTGAATCTTGACAAACCCCTGATGATTTCTTTTTCAGAATAGCATGTGTCATGGTGAGTCATACAATTTGAATGCAGACACTGTGAGATTTGAACACTGGCAAACGTCTCCCCAACTTGATGTACTCACTACCTTTTTTATTCATTAAGGGCCTGATTTTTCGTAAGACCTCAGCACCCATCATGCGGAGCAGTTTGAAGAAATCTGACCCTTTTATTTTGGTACCTAAGTGGGAGTTAAGCATTCTAGAAAACTTGGCTCAGAATGTGGGTGTTGATCTCTTTCAAAAATCTACACCTAAAAATATACCCTGAAAGATTCTATGGATTTCAGTGGGAGTTAACAGAGGCTCAGAATCTCTCAGGATCATCCCCTACACTTCCCTTTGCAAGTCAGACATCAATGACACTGATCCATTAATCCCTTAGAAAATTTATGAGTGAATTTTTGCAAAGACTGTAAATTAATGCTCAGTTCAAGACTACTAAGATCCCATTTGTCACAGCTTGTAATCTAGATACTGAGTGAACCAATTCAGAGGGAAAAAATCAACTCTTCCTTTTGCTTACAACTCCAACCCAATCTGAACCAAATATTTTATTTCAGGTTTTGAATTTCTCTATGACTGCCCATACCTCTAAATGTCCTGCTTCAAATAGGAACAGGATGCCAGCTAGACTGAAACGCTATTCAAGCCAGTGGTTCTCATGATTTCTGTCTATATTAGAATCAGGAAGACACAGAAATATCATGAACGCCTGTTCTCACAAAGTTTCTCAGTAGGTGAAATCCTGGCCCTATTGTAGTCAATAGCAAAACTCCTATTGATTTCACTGGTATCAGGATTTTACCCAATGAAAAGGATCTGATTTTTTTTCTGGGCTTATCCAAATTAAACCTTGGACTCTTTTTTGCGTTGTTATCACCCTTGGACACTTATCTCACATACTGTACACTAGATAGGAAACATTGTAAAGTGAGCCTCAGTTCATTGATTTTTTTAAAAGCTTTTTCTTCTTAACCAGCAGAAAAACAAAGAGGTTCCACTGACTTTATTTTTTTAAGCTCTCCTTCAGCTATGAACTCCCACAACTCAAAACTGAATTGAAACATGCTGCAGAGCTAAGCACAAGATATATCACCCACAAAGGGTAATTACTTTCATAGAAAGAGTCCTTGTATATGTATCGTGCAACCTCTACAAGTGAGTCATGAGACCTGTAATGAAACAGAATACTAATAATGATCATACTCCTTCTGCGGAAAGGCAATGTGTAGCACCTATAAGTACAGCTGGCCAAGAAAATGAATTTCTGTTCCATGATAGGGTTGCCAGGTGTCTGGTTTTTGGCCGAATGCTCAGTCGAAAAGGGACCTTGGAGGCTCTGGTCAGCACCACTGACTGAGCCGTTAAAAGTCCGGTCAGCGGCGGAGCGGGGCTAAGGCAGGCTTCCTGCCTGCCGCGGTTCCGCGTGGCTCCTGGAAGCAGCGGCATGTTCCCCGCTCCAGCTCCAACATGTAGGAGCAGCCAGGGGCTTTGCACACTGTCCCTACCGCAAGCGCCGGCTCTGCAGCTCCCATTCACTGGGAACCGCGGCCAATGAGAACTGTGGGGGTGGCGCTTGTGGACAGGGCAGCGTGTGGCGTGCCTGGCCATGCCTCCGTGTAGGAGCTGGAGTGGGGACATGCTGCTGCTTCTGGGAGCTGCCTGAGGTAAGTGCTGCCCGGAGCCTGCATCCCTGACCCCCTCCTGTGCCCCAACTCCCTGCCCCAGCCCTGATCCCCCTCCCACCCTCATACTCCCTCAGTCCTAGCCTGGAGCACCCTCCTACACCCCAAACCCCTCATCCCACCCCCACCCCAGAGTCTGCACCCCCAACTGGAACCCTCACACACCCCAACCCCCGCCCCTGCCCAGACCCCCCTCCCACACTCTGAACCCTTCAGCCCCAGCCCAGAACCCCCTCCTGCACTCCAAAACCCATATCCCAGGTCCCACCCTGGAACCCACACCCCCAACCCAGAGCCCATACCCCAACCCCCTGCCTGAGCCGGGAACCCCCTCCCATACTCCAAATCCCTCAACTCCACTCCCCTAGCCCAGAGCCCCCTTCTGCACCCCAAACCCATCATCCCTGGCCCCACCCCAGAGCCCACACCCGCAGCCGGAGCCCGCACCCCCTCCCGCATCCCAACCCACTGCCTCAACTTGGAGTCCCCTCCTGCACCCTGAACTCATTTCTGGCCCCATCTCAGAGCCCGCACCCCGATCCCACCCCCTCCCGCAACCCAACCCCCTGCCCCAGCCTGGTGAAAATGAGCGAGAGAGTGAGGGTGGGGAGAGCAAGCGACAGAGGGTGGGAGGATGGAGTGAGTGAGGGCATGGCCTCAGAGAAGGGGCCGGGTAGGGGCGAGGCAAGGGTGTTTGGTTTTGTGTGAGTAGAAAGTTGACAACCCTATTCCATGATAACTTAAGTTATTGGGGAAAATGTTGATGTGCTCCGAAAGGACGCAGCAGCAATGGGGCCTTTGCAAGGTGGGTGAAGGTGTGTGTACGAAGTTTAATAAAGCTCAGTGTTTAAAACCATCCCTGCTCTGGGGGGGTAACTTCGGGAAAGAACATTTTAAAAACAATCATACGTGTCCACAGCCATTGTAAGTTAGCTTTTGCACAGGTCTGATTGTCAGTGGTGTTCATATAAATGCAAGCTAAAAACTGGTGTTGGTCAGGTGTTCCTGGAGAGTCCAAATAATAATTTTTTTAAAAATTGCTTTTATCAAACATTTCAAGCAGCTCTAGTAAAATGTGATGAGCAGTGAAACAGGGGAACTCGATGCTGCTTTAAGCATCAAGCGTCCCACTGCTGCGTGGCCTCTCGTTGCACTACTGCTGCCTCATAGTGGAAGTCTGGCCAGAGAGGACAGTATGTAACTAAGTACCTCATTCAAATCACCCCCTTTCAGTCAGTTGGTGAGTATGGGGTTGCACTCCACCAAAACTGGTCATAAGACCTGGCCCAAACCTGACAGATCCATTGAAATCTGTGGGAGGCCAAGCGATTGGGTATAGGCCCTGTTACTCAGGTCTAGTTTGCCTACCTTACCCTCATGGCATACCTATCTCCTGTTCCCTGACCACAGAAATCTGGTCTTGACTACAGAGGCCTCCAGAACTCTGATGGGGGCTCTATAGGGAAAAAAACACACAGGCTGGGTCTGCATCACTTCCCCCCTTCTTTTCCATAGACCCAGAAAAGACTGATGTTTTCTTCTGTGTAGGTTCTTATACTACAGTCCTCACTGTAGTATATCTCAGCACCTTCCATTAATTCATTAACCAATGTGACTAACAACTCTCATCTGATTATTCCCTCATCCTCTCTTCAGGGGGAGAAGTATGCTCAGGAGAGGGCTTTGTTTGGTAGTATTCTTTTAATGTTGCTATGTATTTACATTAGAGAAAGCAAGCTCAAAGAAATACACCTTGTACTTGAAGTGCAAGGTGGTTACAGTTGTGATAGTCCTTAGTTAGAGCTGCTCAGAAATTTTTTTAATGAAACAGTTTCACAAAACTGTGGCGGTCTCACAAAAGCAAGTCAGAGTCAACAACTTTCACTGCATCAGAGGATGCAAGGATGTCAGTTTAACACAGCGACTGATGTTCCTGTGGAGCAAATATCATTTAGGAAATACCATGTGTCAGTGTTCTCAAAACTACTTTTTTTTTTTTCAGGATTTCCAGCTTGTAAGAATTTTCAAAATGCTGAGATTTCTTGTGAACTAGAAATCCTGTTTCAGACAGCTGTAACCTTAGTTCCTGTGGGAGTTCATTCCAGTCTTAAGCTGGCCCCCAAGAAAGTTCTGTCTCTTGCACAGACAAGCTTTCTCCTTATTAGAGAGTTCCTTTGTGAAGAGGAGCAAAGTTTTCAACCAAGGTCTTCGTCCTGGAGCTTTAGATGTTCTTTTAGATACTGAGCCCAGCCCATTGAGCTCCTTAAAGATAAGGATCAAGACCTTTGAACTTGATTTGATATTCTATGGAAAGCCAGTGTAGAGTGCAGATGAAAAGTGTGATATGCTTGTGGTAGCCTGTGGTGCCGAGGAGATGTTCTGTATTAGTTGAAGTTTTCTAAGTACAGAAGGCTTTGTGCCCAGGTATATTTCATTGCTGTAGTCCAGCCAATAGATGATGGTGTGAAAAATGGAGGCTAGATCAACATCCACCAGGATGTGCATTGTGCCCAGTCTTCTCTATTCCCTCCCCCAGCACAGACCATGCATAGACCCCTCTGCAGTGTCTATCGACAGGGATGGTGCCATGCAAGTGGCGGAGACCTCTTTGTGAGTGTGTAAGGAGCACAACAGTTCTGCAGAACTTCTTCAGGTTATTTTTATTTTCATCTTGCTCCCATGTTAATCACCAGATGACAAATAATGAAAGTCATTTTAAAATACATGTACTCTTAACATTTGTAGGCTTTCACTTTTACTATCCCCAAACAGGACCATCATTACGGTCATGGAGGTCCACAGTTTGAAAACTTCTGCTTTAATGCGATTTATTTCCACTTTTAGAGATTAAATTACTGTAATACTCATAACATTTACCCACAGTGACTCTAGAGATATGCAAAAAGAAAAGGAGGACTTGTGGCACCTTAGACTAACGAATTTATTTGAGCATAAGCTTTTGTGAGCTACAGCTCACTTCATCGGATGCGTTCAGTGGAAAATACAGTGGGGAGATTTATATACACAGAGAACATAAAACAATGGGTGTTACCATACACACTGTAAGGAAAGTGGTAACACCCATTGTTTCATGTTCTCTGTGTATATAAATCTCCCCACTGTATTTTCCACTGAATGCATCCAATGAAGTGAGCTGTAGCTCACAAAAGCTTATGCTCAAATAAATTTGTTAGTCTCCAAGGTGCCACAAGTCCTTTTCTTTTTGCAGATACAGACTAACACGGCTGCTACTCTGAAATTTGTCATTATGCAAGGTCTAGAGATATGATGTAACTTAGCCTCCTGGGGTTTCCTGTGGCACGGGGTCCGAGGCAATGGCCCTGCTAAAGCAGTGGTGGGCAACCTGCAGCCCACGGGCTGCATGTGGCCCATCAGGGTAACCTGCTAGTGGGCTGCGAGACAATCTGTACATTGACCGTCCGTAGGCATGGCCACCCACAGCTCCCAGTAGCCGCGGTTCGCCATTCCCGGCCAGTGGGAGCTGTGGGAAGCAGTGTGCTGGCTGGCCGTGTGTGGCCTCTGGGCCGCAGGTTGCCCACCACTGCTCTAAAGTCAGCCCTGTCCCCAGAAAAATTCATAAAAGCCTACTAGTCTTAAATCAGGAGTCCAACATTTTGTTTTCATCAGAAAAGAATTGAGATGTTTCTTGTTGTCCTTTTGTGAATAACTGGAAGAATATTCAGTAGAATATTTGACTCTGCATATTCGAAACTTTCGGACTTCCTTCCAATAGAACATCCTTTCAAAGGAATGGGATGCCAGGATGTGACAGCTATGTCCAGCCATACTGGATGTGTGCATTAGGAGCATGTTTCTGAATCTGTTTCCTTTTCCATTCAGAACTCTGGGTTTATGTATAAAATACCTAATGCAAAGCTGCACGTGCTGGGTCAACATCCAAAAATTAAAATCCCACCAAAGGCACCCCTCATAAAACTTGCATTCTTATCCCTCATTTAGTCAGATCAGTGTCCAAAAAACTGTCATACCTCATCTGAACTTAAATGACCATAGTGCATCTTCCCATACAGTCAATGATACTGATTGAAAAACCTATGAGAATCCATAAGTCTTGCAGAATGCCAGATATTTCTCAAATCTGGGCTGTCAGGAATCAGCGAAATAGTTTAAAATGCTGGCTGTTTAAACTGGCTACATGTTTCAAACTTAACATATTAAGATGAATTGAAGATATTTACCCCTTGTATCGGTAGGTGTTGGTGCAATATGTCTAGACTCTAGCTTCAGACACAAAAGGACAACAATATTTAGACACCTAAGTAGAACTGACCTAATTTTCAGAGGGATTTACTGAATGAATGTTTGTAAAATGTTACAAGATCTCTTTTGTGGCACTTTTCATCCAAGCACAAAGAACTAATTTGAGATTATTTTTTCAATATATAAAAGGGCCTGATTCTGCCACCCTTATGCTGAGCAGTACCTTATGCCTTAAGTAGCCCTATTGATTTTGTCCGGATACATGCTGGGTAAGTTACTACTCAATAGGAAAGATTGATTCATTGTGTCAGGACAGGGACAAAGGCGAATCGGCATGTACCTTTCAGCTACTGCGGGACCAGTTTGGCCCTGGTGCAGTCTAAGTCAACCATGAGGACTGGCCTAAGTTTCACCACTGCTTCAATAGGTCCTATGAGGACTTTCACAGGTACAAAATCTCCAGAGTACAGGTCTACCTCAGCCACACCCTCCCCTACTTCTTCCCTCCCTCCAGCTCACCTTAATTCCAGAATGCCTCCTGCACCCAGGGCTGCTGCAAAGGTGGATGAGAAATCTCTACCCTGGTGTAAGGGCCTCCTGTATTATGAGTATTCACATGCCCTACTGGCCCTTTCTGTCAGCTCATGGGGTGCAAAAAAGCTCAAAGCAAAAGCTGAATCTGACCCTATATGAGAGAGGGTGACAGAATCTGCACCAAAGTTAATGCATTTAAATGTTGACATTTAATAATTTTAAATGTTCCCAAAATTAAAAACCCAGGACAAACCATTAAAATCACACTGAATTAATGTGCTTGTCATAGAGTGCTCACCAATTTTTCAGGCTCCCATGACCTCATTTTGAAAAAAGTTGTGCTCTCTTCCTGTCTCTTAATTACCAAAAACAGATATTACATCATTCAAAAAGAGAAGGTCAGAAGAACTTATCCCAGGATTTCATTTTAAAAGGGGGAAATGAGGGCAAACAGAAAAATGATTTATCCAGAAGGTGTTTTGCCAAAAAAACTTGCTAAAAGTCATCTAACAAAAGTGCTTTGAGCGTTAAATGATGTGTAGTAGGTTAATGTTGAAGATGCATCTTCTGCCGTCCTAGCACTGACGATGCAACTAGGGTAAAAGTAGGGAAGTTTAATAAAAGAATATTAATTGAAATTGAGAACAGAAGTTTTACTTAGAGATTAAAAGGATCTGTAAAATGACAAGATTAATAAGAGAAAATGCAGAAGCGCTAGAGTTGCTTAGGAAGCAATTAGTTACCATCCTGAAAGGCTGTGCGACAATCAGCCTCTAATGTGTTTAATGGGCTTAAAGGTAGTTTCTCACTTTCAGCATTTCTCCATAATTCAATATAGTCACAATACAAAATTATTGGAATATTTAATTTAGTATTACCTGCTGAGGCATAAATGCTTCATTTCTGATGGGGTCCTGGCAGCATTTTTAATACAGCTGATTTCATACAAATGCGCTTGCTTGCGTACAGAGCTCCACATAGAATTTTCAAAAATAAATAAAATGAATCCATTTATTACTTTAAAAGTAAAACCAAAGCAAAGGGTGGAGAGACAATGGTTCAAGGGTAGTTATTTGCACACTTCCTTTATGACATTTAAACCATTTCAATGATCAGTGGAAAGGGGCCTAAAGCAAAGCCCCTGGGCCATACCCACCACCTTCCCCACCTTCAGAGTAGCTTAGAATCAGAACATTAATCTAAATCCAAATTCTGCAATTTGTCCCCTGGCTTTGTAATGAATAAAAATAAAGCCAGATATGAATGTCTCCAAATGTCTTGGTCCTCAGACACTTTAAGGCCAGAAGGGACCATCACGATCATCTAGTTGGACTTCCTTCACATTGCAGGATCCAACTTGCTCACCCACTCCTGTAGTAAACCTCTAACCAAGTAACTGAAGTCCTCAAATCATGATTTAAAGACTTCAAGTTACAGAGAAAATCCTGGTTTGAGCCCTCTCTACTAAATAGTAATAACTGCTAAAAATGTGGTTTAGTGTTTGCAATTACAATCTAGAGGGTAGCACCCAAGTGGGAAATGAGAATATAATATAATCTGCCTACACAACACACGCAGAAGGAAACTAAAAACAAAACACTGTGGTCCTAGATTATGGACAGAATGAGAAGAAGCTATTTCTCCCCTGCCACCAACACTCTAAGAATGCATTTCTCTAGGCTGGTGTTGTGATACTGCAACACAAATGTTGGAACATTACTCCTGATGACTGTGACTCTGCCAAATTCAAACAGAGTTTGAACCATCAGATTCTAATAGGCTATTTCTGGTGTACTCAAATTTGTTTCCAAACTATTAGCCTACCTGTGGTAGGGATTTCCATGTGTAACTGCAGTGAGCCTTAGAATCATAGGACCATAGGGTTAGAAGGGGCCAAAAGGATCGTCTAGTCCAGTGGTTCTCAGCCAGGGGTGCACGTACTCCAGGGAATATGCAGAGGTCTTCCAGGGGGTACATCAACTCATCTAGATATTTGCCTAGTTTTACAACAAGCTACAGAAAAGTACTAGCAAAGTCAGTACAAACTAAAATGTCATACAGACAATGTTTATACTGCTCTATATACTATACACTGAAATGTAAGTACAGTATTTATATTCTAATTGATTTGGTAATTGTATGGTAAAAATGAGAAAGTAAGCAATTTTTCAGTAATAGTGTGCTGTATGTCTGATTTTGTAAGCAAGTAGTTTTTATGTGAGGTGAAACTTGGGGATTTGCAAGACAAAGCAGACTCCTGAAAAGGGTACAGTAGTCTGGAAAGGTTGAGAGCCACTGATCCAGTCTAACCCCCTACCAAGATGCAGGATTTGTTGTGTATAAACCATGTAAGATAGATGGGGTTATCCAGCCTCCTTTTGAAAACCTCCAGTGAAGGAGCTTCCACAACCTCCTTATGCAGTCTGTTCCAAAGGCCTACTGTACTTACATATGTGTAAATGTTCCTGCTATCAAGTTTGGGGGGGGGGGTGTTTGTGTGTGCTCCATTAGCAGCTTTTCAGAGTTTGGCCGATTTAATCATTTTATTTCGGTATAGACGTACTCACCTTATTTACAGCCCTGTCACCTTGCATAAGGCTTAAGACAAGGCAAAAGGCTGGTTCAGTGACTGTACTTTCCAAGAAATATGTCAGCCTATTTGACCTCAAAATGAAATATGCCAGATTGGGGACCTTGGTGACTAAATTCCTTTATAAACCCCACAAAACAGCTACAACACATGGGATGCAGAAAAACTTGGTTTTGTCCTTTATTTTAATGGTCTAGATATTTAGTTATTTTAAAGTTCCCAATGTATCTTAACCCAAGCTTTCAAAGGATTATTGGAAGCTCTTTCTGAAAATCTCAAAAATCTGCATTATTCCAAAATGCGATATAACTCAGCTTGATTTCTGAGTTTGGATAAAATTTAATCTTTTCGATTGGTAGCTTGTACTGATCCCTGCTCAAGCTAAGTGTTGTGAACTCACCTGGCATCTATTTCGTTAGGCATACTCTCTCTGAATTTTCGTTTATAGATTACTTGAAGTAGCTATAAGAATTTTCAGTGTGTTCTTGATTCTTATATAAGTTTAAATAATGAAATGTAACAGGAACTTTATAGTGTGCTTCATGTGATTGATAATGCACAAGGATTAAGAAAGTGATAATAATCACCCAGACAGTGGAACAAACCACAATCTCTCAGGAACATTGTGGGCTTTGTACATAAAATTGAGGAAAGTAGGTTAATGCCCCTGTGAAGAATCACAGACAGAGTCATCACCATTTGCAATAACCTAAGATAAATTGGGTACTATATAAACCTGCCCTTTATTTGAAATGTGTGTTTCTATACTGAGCCAGAAATCAGCTACTTCTCCACTCTAGATGCTTCATTTTTTCCTTCAATTCCACTTGGAACCATGATTGTTGTGCCAGTCTTTAGCAGACGATTACAGATTTTCAAGGTCATGTTTTCCTTTATTTTAAGAATTAAGAACTGAAAATTGCTGCTCTTCCTGGTGTTGTCAGATACTTGGTTAACTCTTTATTGGAAATTAAGTTGCATGCTCAAAGCTAAATGCTGCTCCCATCACGTTGGTGAAAATCTGGAGTTACTCTATTTTTGTCATGGCCATGACTTCAGTGGAGTTACTCCAGATTCACAGTCGTTTAACTGAGACCAGAATCTGGTCTGCTGTTGGCTGATGAGTTAAAGCAGATCTGATTTCACTGCTCATACCAAATCACAAGGGGTGTCCTCTAAGGTGAAATGGAAGCCAGTTTTAGCCTTCTTTCCCTGGAAAAACATTGCCATCTCAGGAAAAATATCACTAAATTCCGCATCTTTCTCAGGACACAACAAACTGTCTATTTAAAAATATATATATAATTAACATTCACATTTCCATACAGCAGTATTTCAAAAGCTATGAAATGCATAAAATGTACCCAATTGTAACATCTCTTGTGATTTTTAATGAAGGCAAATGAAGTCCTCAGCAACCAGTCTAAGTTGCCAGACTGGGCATCGAATGGATTAGTGTGCTATTCGAGAGAGATTTTCTTAATCATTATGGGAACTAAATTGTTAGTTTTATATACATTAAATATTTCTTTCATTGGAACAAAATATACCCTTATTACACTTCATATTGGTGAGTTTATTCATTGAAGGTGCTGATGAGGGATGTTTATATGGGAAGATAAAAGCAAAGGGTTCGATTCACAAGAGGGACTTAGGTGTTTAAAATGGTAACTAGGCAACAAAGCCAATATTTAGGCACCATTGGCATTCACAAAACTCTGGTTGCTTTCATTTCTGCCATTAAAGTCCCTAAGACACCTAAAATTTTGACAGCTAATGATGTGCACAGACACCAAGTCCTGATAGCCCAGCAATTCGGCACCTCCCAGAGGGACTCACATAGTAGTCATTTGCCCACCCATCTTACCTGTGGGTCCCAATCTGATAGGCATGCTCAAAGCATGCCTGAGTAGAAAGTGGTGTTGGTGCTGTTGTTCCCCACTCCTGCCTCTTTTTAACTTTTATATTGTTAGAGCGCTCACCTGGGATGAGAGACCTGGGTTTGAATCCCCACTCTGCCTGGTATTGAGCAGGGATTTGAAGTTTAGAATATTGAATATTCCAAGTGGGTCAGAGAGAGTGTGACTGTAAAGCCCAGTAGTTAGAAAACTTGCAAGGAAGGTGGGAGACCCAAGTTCAAATCCCTGCTCTATATCAAGGAGAGGGAATTGGACTCCAGTCTCCCACATGCTGGGTGAGTGCTCTAACCACTGGGCTAAAAGTTAAGGGGGGGGGGGGGGCATGCTGTCACCATCCCCTTCTGTTTTTCTTGATAAAGGGCTGACCTGACTTAGGCACCTCACTCCAGGACAGGGTTCTCAGCTGTGAATCCTGAGTGGAGGAAGGTGCCTGACTCCCTTTCAGGGGCAGGGTTTAGGCCACAGTCCTCTTTTTGGTATTTCCTACTAGAGCTGCCTAAGTCAAATTTGTTCAGCCTGCCGGCTTCTGTGGATCCCATTCTAAGGCACCTGTCTCTCCCCATGCATGGTACAGGAAGCCTGGGGGCCTGTGAATTCCAGCAAGAGGCAGGTCACTTAAAAGCTGGTTGTTGCAATGCTCAGCACTGCAGCACTTAAGTTCCCCTTGTGAATCCAGCCCAATGTGTTTGCTGAATATGTTGTAGCAAATTTTAGATGACTGGGAAAACTCTTACTGTACCTGGTGTGTAACCAGCCATTGTAGAGGATCCCTATGTTCAACCCAGATTTCAGTCATCATGTAGAGAATATAATATTTGCATACAGTACTTGTAAATGAGATGGAATTTTTGTTGTTGTTGTTTTGGTTTTTGTTAAAAAAATATGTTTATGTATTTGGCCTCATTCTTATTTGAGCAATTTTTTACCCTTGTGTGCTAGTCTAAATACCAAATGTTATCTAAAGAGTTAAACTATGGGGCAGGTTAATGTTAGTTAATTGTCTTATCCTTTCCATAGTATAATGGATTATGTTAATAGTGTATAAGATTTTTCTAGCTACCGTTTTTGCAATTACCACAAATATTAGCTCTCTTAGATCTTCTGTCATTCATCAGCAAGATATTTATTGGGGAGGTGCTAGTATTAATCTACTGAAATGAGTGCAAGGTTTAGACTGGTTGTTACCGACACTTCTGTCTTTACCGAAAGCCGTCTGAAGTCAATAGCAGTCTTTCCAACGACTTTGGTGGGCTTCGGATCAGACCCATATTGCCCAGAATTGATTCATCTACTTGTATGAAGCTGTTTCTAAACAAAGCCAGTTACCATATTCTATTTCTTTTCCCCTGTGAGAACAACGCATTGCTCTCAGTCTGGTGATGTTATTGTTCTAGTGCCCAAAATTAAAACAAAAGTCCCTTAGACATACATTCCAGTACCGTTCCTTTCCATGTTTCCACTGACAGCCTCTATCCCCAAACCCATTCACACATTTTCTTCAAATCTGGATGTCTAAATATATGTAGTCTAGGTCAAGGAAAGGAATGAGGCAGATGATTGTTCATTTCTTAAAATAATCAGCCTACTTTTGGGATCACGGAAAAACCTCTTTTTAAAAAAGTTATAAATTGTGATTATATATTGAATCACTCCTCTTTCTCTCAAGTTCCTACATACAAAAAAAGCTATATTAAAATAGTGTTAAAGGTTTAAATTAAATTCAGAAAAGCCAGGAAATGAAGAGCTGAGGATGCAGCTTCCATCCTGAATTCATGCCGTTGTGCCTGGAGACTCCAGCGTAGATTATGTAAGATAGAACACTATTTTCAGACTGGTTTCAGAGTAGCAGCCATGTTTGTCTGTATCCGCAAAAAGAAAAGGAGTACTTGTGGCACTTTAGAAACTAACAAATTTGTTAGCCTCTAAGGTGCCACAAGTACTCCTTTTCTTTATTCTCAGACTGTTCATAGAATTCTTTTTAAGACAATCAAATAGTGGAAAAGGTAGAACTAGTGGCTAGAGGTTTTTTAGACTTGTGAAAGGTTTATGAGATGCTCTCACAAAAGAGATTGTTAAGGAACTTTGCGGGTGACAGATAATTCCTCTTATGTATTAAAAAGTAATATGAGATGAAGAGTAGAAGTAAACAGCCAGTTCTGAGTAGCTGGAAGAGGTTAATGCTTAGGTGCACTGTGGATCAGTAAGGGGAGCAGTCTTGTTAAATATATTTATTAATCTGGAAACTTGGATGAATAATGAGAAAATAAAATAATACTCTCTTACAGTAAATCTTCATGAACAGCTCAGTGAAGATATCTGTTTTTTGTTTTTTGTGGGGAGGAGTTGGTGCGGGGGGCATTGTACTGGTCAAAAGCTAATAGAATATAGGTTGCAATTAAACAAGAAAATAATATGGAAAATGCTAAAATATCATTATAAAAAAACCAGGATATTTTGTTTGGATTTACTTGCCTAATCTCAAAAAGGCACACTGAAGCAAAAAAAGAAAGATCAAGAACAGGCCCACTGAAATTGGTAAATGATGACATATTTATAATACTAGAATTCTTTAGTTTAGAATGGAGAAAAGTATAACAACATAAAATGTATGAATGATACAGCTTAAGTAAGTCAATTAAAAAGTAATACATTAAAAAATGAATAAAAGGAAGTATTATTTTTACACAATTGTCACAGAACGTCAGGCTTTAAAGCCCTGCACAGAAAGGTAGATCTGTTTCCTTGATTCTGACTGCTGTCCAGAACAGCTGTCATATTGGCTTCAGTTACGGGGAATAAAATGGGTTGGAGCGATTCTTTCTCTAAGGCCATGTCTACACTACGAAAGTACTCCAGTTTTACAGAAGTCTGTTTTTGGGAACAGATTGTATAAAGTCAAGTGCATGCGTCCACACTAAGCACACTAATTCGGTGGTGTGCGTCCACAGTACTGTGGCAAGCATCGACATTCCAAGCAGTGCACTGTGGGTAGCTATCCCACAGTTCCCACAGTCCTGCTGCCCATTGGAATTCTGGGCTGAGCTCCCAATGCTTAATGGGGCCAAAAATTTCTTGCGGGTGGTTATGGGTAAATGTCGTCAGTCAACCCTCCCTCCCTCCGTGAAAGCAATAGCAGACAATCATTTCATGCCCTTTTCCCTGGATTGCCCGAGCAGACGCGATAGCATGGCAAGCATGGAGCCTGTTCAGCTCACCGCAGCAGTTATGACTATTGTAAACACCTTGCTCATTATCATGCAGTTTATGAAGAACCAGCACCTGAAAAACCAGGCGAGGAGGCGACAGCAGAGCGGTGATGAGGACATGAACACAGATTTCTCTAAAACTGCGTTCCCCAGCAATTTGGAGATCATGGTGTTACTGGGGCAGGCTCATGCCGTGGAATGCCAATTCTGGGCCCCAGGAAACAAGCACAGAGTGGTGGGACCGCATAGTGTTGCAGGTTTGGGATGATTCCCAGTGGCTCTGAAACTTTCGCATGCGTAAGGGCACTTTCATGGAACTTTGACTTGCTTTCCCCTGCCCTGAAGCACAAGGATACCAAGATGAGAGCAGCCCTCACAGTTCACAAGCGAGTGGCAATAGACCTGTGGAAGCTTGCAATGCCAGACAGCTACCGGTCAGTCGGTAATCAATTTGGAGTGGGCAAATCTACTGTGGGGGTTGCTGTGATGCAAGTAGCCAACGCAATCATTGAGCTGCTGCTATCAAAGGTAGTGACTCTGGGAAATGTGCATGTCACAGTGGATGGCTTTGCTGCAATGGGATTCCCTAACTGTGGTGGGGCTATAGACGGAACGCATATCCCTATCTTGGGACCAGACCACAGGGCAGCCAGTACATAAACCGCAAGGGGTAGTTTTCAATGATGCTGCAAGCACTGGTGGATCACAAGGAACGTTTCACAAACATCAATGTGGGATGGCCTGGAAAGGTTCATGATTCTCGCATCTTCAGGAACTCTGGTCTGTTTAAATGGCTGCAGGAAGGGATTTACTTCCCAGACCAGAAAATAACTGTTGGGGATGTTGAAATGCCTATAATTTATCCTTGGGGACTCAGCCTACCCCTTAATGCCCTGGCTCATGAAGCCGTACACAGGCACCCTGGATAGTAGTAAGGAGCTGTTTAACTATAGGCTGAGCAAGTGCAGAATGGTGGTAGAATGTGCATTTGGATGTTTAAAGGGTCGCTGGTGCAGTTTACTGACTCGCTCAGACCTCAGCGAAACCAATATTTCCATTGTTATTGCTGCTTGCTGTGTGCTCCACAATCTCTGTGAGAGTAAGGGGGAGACGTTTATGGTGGGGTGGGAGGTTGAGACAAATCGCCTGGCTGCTGAATATGCACAGCCAGACACCAGGGCAGTTAGAAGAGCACAGCAGCAAGCGCTGTGCATCAGAGAAGCTTTGAAAACCAGTTTCATGACTGGCCAGGGTACTGTATGACACTTCTGTTTGTTTCTCCTTGATGAAAACCCACCCCCTTGGTTGCCTCTAAATTCCCTGTAAGCCACCCGCCCTCCCCGCTTCGATCACAGCTTGGCTGCAAAGGAAATAAAGTCACTATAGTTTAAAAAACATGTATTCTTTATTAACTGATTATAAAAATAGGGAGATAACTCAGAAGGTAGCCTGGGTGGGGTGGGAGGAGGGTAGGAGGGAAGGAAAAGGCCACTTTAAAACTTCTTGAATGACAGCCTTTTGTTGCTTGGGCTGTCCACTGGGGTGGAGTGGTTGGGTGCCCGGAGCCTCCCACCCCAGGTTCTTGAGGGTCTGGGTGAGGAGGCTATGGAACTTGGGGAGGAGGGAGGGCCGTTAAACAGGGACGGCAGCAGCAGTCTGTGATCCTGCTGCCGTTCATGAACCTCCACCAGATGCTGGAGCATGTCCGTTTGATCCCGCAGTAGCCCCAGCATTGCCTCATGCCTCCTCTGATCTTCCTGCAGCCATCTCTCCTCACATTCATCTGCCACTTTCCTGTACTCTGCTATTGTGTCCCTCCACACAGCTCTGTCAGTGCAGGATGACTGCATGAGCTCAGAGAACATTTCATCGTGCATGCGTTTTTTTCGCTGACTTATCTGAGATAGTCTTTGGGACGGAGGAGGGAGGCTTGAAACACTTGCAGCTGCTCGAGGAAAAAAGGGAGTGAAGTATTTAAAGGTCGCATTTTGCATCTTATATTGAGTACCTGCGGCTTTGGTGTTAGAGATCACACAGTGTTGCAGTGCCGGGCAACAGAATTCGGCTTGCAGGCGGCCATGGTAAGCCATAGTCTTTCGGCTTCTACAGCCTTCATAACAGCAGCACCCTCCTCTCCCATACCAAGCAAAGCATGTTGAGTTGGCCATTTAGTGCTGCGGTTTTCCTGTTCATGTGCAGTAGCAGAAACCAAACTTAAACCCCGCCACCATCCAGTTCTCTGGGATGATTGTTTTACCCCTCACCCCACCACGTGGCTGGTATCAGGGTAGATCCCTGCAAACAGCTCAGCGCCAATGGCTCCACACCCCACCCCGTGGCTAACTGCGGGGAGGATTTCTTTTCAGCCACAGGCAAACAGCCCAGTAGGAACGGCCACCTCTGAATGTCCCCTTAATCAAATTCCCCTATTTCAACCAGGTTACCATGAACGATATCACTCTCTTGAGGATAACACAGAGAGATAAAGAATGGATGTTGCTTGAATGCCAGCAAACACCGGGACCATACGCTGCCAGGCTTTGTCATGCGATGATACCAGATTACTTGCTACTAGCATGGTGTGGTAAAGTGTCCTACCAGGGAGGATGGAATAAGGCTGCTCTCCCCAGAAACCTTCTGCAAAGGCTTTTAGAGTACCTCCAGGAGAACTTCATGGAGATGTCCCTGGAGGATTTCCACTCCATCCCCAGACACGTTAACAGACTTTTCCAGTAGCTGTACTGGTCATGAATGCATTCCAAGTCCTCAGGGCTAATTAATCATTAAAAAACACTTGCTTTTATAACATGTATTATATTTAAAAAGGTACACTCACTAGAGGTCCCTTCTCCGGCTTCGTTGGGTTGGGAGGGTATTTCAGTCAGGGTCATACAAAGATCCTGGCTGTTGGGGAGAATGGTGTGCTGTGTGCTCTCCTCAAACTCATCATCCTCCTCCTCATCATCATCTTCCCTGTCCGCAAAATCCTGAGGCATGGTGGAGAGTACTCCATCATCGAAGTCCATGGACAGGGGTGGGGTAGTGGCGGCGACCCCCCTAGAATTGCATGCAGCTCAGCGTAGAAGCAGCATGTCTGGGGCTCTGTCCCGGAGTGTCCATTTGATTCTTTGGTTTTCTGGTATGCTTGTATGAGCTCCTTAAGTTTCACACGGCACTGTGTTGCATCCCTGCTGTAGCCTCTATCCCTCATGGCCTCCGAGATTTTTTTAAATGTTTTGGCATTTCACCTTTTGGAACGTAGTTCTGATAGCACAGATTCCTCTCCCATACAGCAATCAGATCCATGCTGGAGCTCTTTTTTGATTCTGAGACTGCATGGTCACCTGTGCTGATGAGCTCGCCTGGCCAAACAGGAAATGAGATTCAAAAGTTCCCAGGGCTTTTCCTGTACACCTGGCCAGTGCACCCGAGTTCAGAGTGCTGTCCAGAGCAGTCACAATTATCCTGGAGGCCAATACCTTTGAATTGCATCCCACTAACCCTAATTCGAAACGGCGATGTTGATTTCAGTGCTAATCCCCTCGTTGGGGAGGAGTTCAGAAATTGGTTTTAAGAGCCCTTTATGTCGAAAAAAAATGGCTTCATTGTGTGGATGGGTGCAGGGTTAATTCGATTTAACGCTGCTAAATCTGACATAAACTCGTAGTGTAGACCAGGCGTAAGAGGAAACAAGGGGCAGTGATGGGTCTTACAGGGAGCAACTGTAGAAAACACAGAGCTCAACAACCAGTTATAGTTTTGTTTTTATTTAGGTTCACAATAAAGGGATCCCCAGGAAGACAGTAATTTTAGATCACATTCATTGTCTGTGTACTGTGTTCGGAGTAGAGCAGGAATGTGACCTGCTTACAGCAATGCATAATTAACATGGAATTCTATAGGTTAATCTTAGTAAGAATTTTTTAAAAATCGTAAGAATAAATTGGATTGAAATTTAAAAGATTGTCACAGTCCTTATACTTCAAAACAAAGGTTGGTGAGTTCTACAGTGCAGGATAGGGAAGAAGGCTCAGATCCACAGAGGGACATAGGTGCTTATCAGGTTAGGCCCTGTAAACTGAGCAGGGGTTTTGTGAATCACAGTAGTGCCTCAATCTGAGGTCTAGATGCCTAAGTACCATTGTTGATCTGAGCCAAATTTCCTACACATATACAAACCATACACAGAATGGTCTCTTGTACTGTTTGGGTCAAATTCCCCATTGGTGTAAATAGTCTCGACTCCATTAACTTTTGCCCATGTATACCTACAGAGAAGTTGACCTTTGGTGTTCAACAATACTTAAAACAATACGGTCTTTAGGGCATGGACCTCGTTCACCTTTTACCACTGACCTAATTCTTCATAATACTAAGTACAATTACAACCCTATATCAAGCCTCAATTCAGGGAAGCACATAAGTTCATGCTGTAGTAATGTCCTGAATAGGGATGTTTTCCTGAATAAAGACCTATGATATTAATGGTTCCTAGGAATATGCTGATGGGAGCAATTGATCTTTGTATAGCTCCCATACTTAAATCCATGTAACAAAGAGCAGAATTGATCCCATTCATCAGCTTATGAATGCTAAACTGCTGAATGGTAAAACCACTTACCTGAATCATCGTTCTATCTCTGTTGCTGAACTTTTGATACAAATATAGGGCCACGTCTGGGACATGGCTAAATTGCACAGAGCATAAGTCTGTGTGTTTGTGTGAAAAGGTAGCTCAGAACTCATCTGACCCAGGTGCTGTTGTGTGAAGGACAGTCTTCCTGGGATGCTCTAATGTGGCCCAAGTGCTGTCTTGATGCCTTAATGACAAATCAAAGCTGGATGCCTTTCTAGGAGATATGCTAGTTATTGAGCTCAATCCAGGGATAACTGGGTGAAATGTAATAGCCTGTGATACACAGGAGGCCAAAAGCTGGGAATGGGCGACAAGGGATGGCTCACGTGATGATTACCTGTTCTGGTCATTCCCTCTGGGGCACCTGGCCTTGGCCACTGTCAGAAGACAGGATACTGGGCTTGATGGACCATTGGTCTGTCCCAGTGTGGGCGTTATGTTCTTATCTAATGGTCCCTTCTGGCCTTCAACTTTATGAATCTTGCTGCTGTTGCCACAATGGTCTGAAAAAGCAGCTGAGGATCAGAATAGCTCAAGCAGACTTGGTTGAAAATGTTCTGTCCAAGTTTTCACAGCTGTTTTCATGGAAGAAATGTCAGTTTGGAAATGTAGTCTGGCCCAGGGAGTCTGATCTATAGATGAGACAGGCAATATGAGGCACCACAGCAGCATTTCAGAATTGAAATATTTTTCAGTTTTTTAAATAAATGAGTTTGTTTCCAGGTCACAGTGGTCTATTCCCAAGAGTAATAAGTGCCTTAAAAAGTTCTACATTATGGTGGTTGTGTGTTTTTTGGTTGTTTTTTTTTGTTTTGTTTTTTTTGAGGGGGCAGCGGAGTTAGCTTAATTGCTAACGTTGCTTATCTGGTAAAAGCTCCTTGAAATGAAGGGCTTTACAATAAATATTTGCTTACTGTGCAGTCAATGGGGAAAAAAGCCCTTACGGTCATTCCAATCGCTGTACTTTTGACCAGGTCATTGTTCTCCACATCAGTTTCTAGCAGCTGATGGTCTGAATCATGCAAACAATAAAATAGTCCCTTAAACATGTCTTCAGTTCAGAGCATCATGGTTGGTTGGTTTTAAATTACAAGGCAAAAAAGGGCTGAAAATTGGAAACCCTTAAGTAAAATTAATGTATTAAAGGACTTAACCAGGCACAAGAAATACCTAAAGTTTCATAGTAGTTCTTAAAGCCATATTTAGGCACAAACAAAGAAGCCTGATTTTTTTTTTCAGAGACAGCCAGTGGGACCAGCAGTTGCCGAGCATTGCAGAAAATCATGCCGCTTTTATTTAGTGCTTAAATATGGATTCCGGAGCCTAACTTTAGGCAGCCACATCTGAAAATGTTGGCCCTACCTTTGAGTGGTTCTGAATGAAGAGTATGTAAGATAATTTGTTCAAATTTCTCATTTTTTATGTTCAGCAATTATGCTTGTTGAAGCTAACATTTAGCATTTCTCCTGTTGTGCACAAAAGTCTTTCTTTGTTACTGGAGTTTCTATAGAAATATTTTCTGAGATAGCACTAACATAAAAACAATTGACAGGAGCAATCTGTTCCAGATCAAACATGAACCCAAATTTGAAGGCACAATCGGAATATGTTTGCACAGGATTTCTTATTACTGAAGGGAGAATGGAAGAGAGATTTTGATTACTGTAAGGAATGAAAATAAGAACTCGCTACAGAACTAGAGAATGCTTCCTTTCACCTTATAGAATTATCCACTTAATAATCTTCCTTCATTGTGCATTACACCAAATAATATTTCATTTCTGTAAAAGAGACTGGGAATTAGAACTCTTAAGTGGACAGAACTGTATATTGATCCAAAGCAGCACTTCTCACATGATAGCATTTTGCTGCACATTTCTAGACTATCACCTACATGGCCTTTATGCAGGGTCGGCATTAGGGGGAAGCAAGCAGGGCAATGTCCAGGGCCCCTTGCCACGGGGGGCCCTGGATGGCTGGGCTTGGGCTTGGGCTTCATGCAGGAATCCAATGTGTGAGCAGATAAGGGCATCGGGGTGGGAGCCCACTACTTAGACTTGCTGGGGCCCAAGACAGAAACTAACACTGGCCCTGCCTTTAGGGATGGTTAATTTTAAAACAACTGGAAGATTACACCCTTGCCTTCTCCAATCCCCCTTATTCGAAGGTACTGTCCAAGTCAAACACCTGACTAATTTTGAAAGAACAGAATAGAGCCTTTACAATCAAGATTTCTCTTTCCTTTACTGGTAAGTGATTGTCATATATAATTTCAAGTAGGAAATAACTATGCAAATCCGCTCTTGTAGGATAGGTTCTTTATAATTTTAAGATAACCACTTTCCATTATGACTAGAATAATATAGGTAAAAATGGACCAATATTGTTTTTAAAAATAAGGTTTTATAATATTGATTATATAAATAATGCACATGGCCTTTAAATTATTGTAGCAGCTGAAAAAATATTTTGGCTGCTATGGCTTTGCTTCCAATCTTAGAGTACATTGGCCTCCACTGAAAATGACTTTTTCAGCAAAATGTTATCAAAATGAAATCTCTAACTTTTCCATGCTATAGCCACTTAAATTATCCAGAAGTCACGTGCCCTACACTATGAGCACATGACAGTGGTGGCCCGATATCCAAGATGGGAGCAAGTAATTATGCCTGGAAGATGAACTAAGGGATCAATTTCCTTATTACAGATTACTTTTTAAGAAGGCAGCATAACCAAAGCATTATTGTGATTTTAAAATAATAATACAAGGGCTATATAAGAAAATTCTTTCAAAAATAGGTTTGTAAATGAGTAAGTAGATTAGTAACTTATTCACCTTCCTTTTCCTGCCCACTATCCAGCTACAAAATGATCATGTGCTAAGCTTCAGATCTGGCTTATTTTGCAAAAAAAAATGTACAAGGTTTGACAAGATTGCTCACAGCTCTTGATCTCTAGTCTAATCAGATTGCTTGCACTGGATACCAAAAATCCCCATGGCTATATTCAATTCAAAGTATGTAGCAAGTTTTCATTATGCCCAGTAGGATACTACTTGGGTGAGTAAAGGCTGCTTGTGTAATTAAGAACATGCAAGAGTGGGATCCCTGTAACTTGCATACTATGTAAACACAAACAGACCCCATGGACCTGATTCTCCTTTTTGCTGTTCCTTAAGGGCGCAGCTAGGAAAAGGGGGCAAAAGTAGCTTCAAGCTTTAACCTTGCTGCCTGTGTTCTAGGGCCAACTGGGTGTCTGCCCAGCTACTAGTATAGGCCAGGGATGCTCTAATTTACACGCTGGCTACACCACCCCTCCCACTGTCTGCCAAATCAGAATGGCCAGATCATGGTGCACTCCAGCCACACTGCTTTCTTCTCCTTCCCAAGGAGACTTCACAGGCTCTCATTCCACTCAGTTTTTGTCCCTCTTATGCCACGAGAATTAGGAAAAAGGGGTCTGAGGTAGGGTGTGTGTGTATAGGAGCCATGGTAAATCTCTCTCCCCTGGAAATGGAATGTTCATTGGCACTTTCAAACAAGCATGGAGATAACTTGATTTCTTCTCCCCCTTCTACCCATCCCCCCCACCACCACATTGATTTGGCTTTAACAGTAAAACCTTATCCAAGTTTATTTTGTTTAACTTTGTAATTAACTTTTTTGAAATTGTATTTGTTATCACTCGTGTCTGCCTCACCATCTCGCTGCAGTCAATCCTCCAACGACACAGCAGCAGAGCAAAGCCGATGGTGTATCAGCGGAAGTCAAGCTGAGGCACTCAGTGCTAAGAGAAGGTCTGGAAAGGAGTTGACATCAGTCCTTTTCAATGTATCTTGTTTCCTGATGCCCTTTAGTACCTGCTGCCCAAGGCATGGGAGAGAAAAGTGCTGCTTGCCCACAAAGATCCTGGGATGCCCCATCCTAAACCCAGGTCTTGCACTTCTGCTTCTTGTACGAGCTGATCACACTCTCACCCCAAGTGTTCGGATTGGGGGAGCTAGCTAGAGTAGTTAGCTGAGTCCCTTTCTTATTCCCTCCCCACAGGAGGAGGAGTTCAGTGGGAAACACATAGCATGTTGGGAATATTTTTGACAAAAAATGGTGGTGGTGATGGTGTTGGAACGTACCAACTTTGCAGAAACCTACTAGGGTACATTGAAAATTTTGTCAGGAAGGTCCAAGATGAAATTTCTGGTCAAAATGAGAAAGCAGTGTATCTACACTGCCCACAGTGCAGACTACAAGAGTGTGAGTTTCAGCATGCATGAAGTGTTGTGCTGTAACTGCCCTGTGAACACCCTGCTTAGCATCAATTAAAAAGTACCTAGTTTTGAGTTAATGTAGTGTACTATGTTAACTGAAGCGAGGCACCTTTTAGTTCATGCTAAAAGGTCTACATGGAGCAGTTACAGTGCAACACTTTAGTGAGCCTTACAACTCCCGCCCCCCATAGTCCCTACTGTGGGGCTGGGGAAAGAGGAAAAAGGGGGCAGGGAGAAAGTCAGTTTCTCTCTCTCTCTCTCTCATCCCAGAATAGCCAATAGCCTAGTAGTTAGAGCACTCACCAGCACTAAGGGAGATCCCTAATTGTGAGAAGGGCTTTGCACCGGAGTCTCCTGCAGGTCTTGTGAGTGCCCTGGCCAGCAGGCTATTATGGGGAAGTTGAGGGGTGTTTCATTTTTCATGAAGCATTCAAAGAGTCCCGGTTTTGTTCCATAGGGGAACAAAACGTTGAAGCTTTTTGTGAAACGGAAACGTCGTTTTCTGGCCAGCCTCCAAAATGAACTCTTACTCTAATTGTGCCCCGCTGTATGTATGACGAGTGGCAGGGCAGAACAGTGAAACTGGGAGGACAGCACTATTTGACGTGACAGTCCAACCCCTTCCCTAGTCAGCAGCAAACTGTGAGTGTCAATCTGAAACTCCGCTTTTTCTTTTTATTCTCTTTTTCCACGTTGTCTTCCTTTTGCTCCTGCTTGAGCTCCTGTTTTTGTTTTCCTGGTTTAATCATATGCCGGCTGTTGTTACCCACCATTTCTTTCTAAATGTTTTAAAGGGATTGTTTTAGGAGCTAGTTCCCCACTGTGTTTGCATCTAACGCTGTTCTGCCCATGCTAAACAACACAAGACCTTCCTTTCATCTTCATATATTTTTCTGTAGCTTAGAGAATCTGCATCCACTTCAAATGGTCACTTGTTGTACTGTGGAGAACTTGCTTTCTTCACTGTTTTGTAATCTCTTGATTTTTCAAACACTCTTGAATTCTGTTTCTCTTTTAAA
Organism: Chelonia mydas; assembly: GCF_015237465.2. Taxonomy (NCBI): domain Eukaryota; kingdom Metazoa; phylum Chordata; order Testudines; family Cheloniidae; genus Chelonia; species Chelonia mydas. The sequence continues at coordinate 129,262,247 of NC_057849.1, forward strand.
TAGCTCTAGGGTAATCAAGCTGCTGCGGAACATACAAATTGTGGAAAGGGGGAATTCATAATGCTACTGGATGCCTGAGTCTACTGTGTACACAACAATTTCCCTTTGATTAAATTTAATTTCTACAAAAATAAAAAGCAGTGCATTATTCAGAATGACTTCTTTGCTGTACATGTAATCAACAGGCATTGTGGGAGGTTTTTTGTTTTTGTTTTTTCGCTTTGATACACCGATCCATTTTTCTCTATTGCCTTAATACAAAAGGCTCCCTTTTTATTTCAGAGTTGGTATGTATGATATTTAATGTACATTCTGGCTGAACAGAAGCAAGCAGTGATTCAGCTTCTGCAAGCTCCATGAATACAAATGACGGTGAACAGCTTTAGGTTACAGTCCTTAGGTGCAGGCATGATCTTTTATGAATCACAGAATGGAGGTTGTTTATTATGTGGATTGCTCTACAGTTAAGGCTGTGATCAGATTTGCACTTAAAGCAAACTACAGTCCCTCTGAACTGCATATTAATAGTGTAATTTAATCTCCTCCAAATTTAACATACTAGGGTTTCATATTAATGCTTCATGGGCCACCTGAATTTTCTATACATTTCTTTTGTGAAGAGGCAGGGAGTCAAATAGTTACTAGTTTGACAAAGGAAATGTTTAAAAGAGAGAAATTTCCCCAAAATTATAACTTTTTCTCACGTTCCCCTAGCGAAAGAACCACAGTCCCTACAACTGTGTCAAAAGCCATCTCCACAACAATTCAAACATAGGCCACTTTTTCAATGTTATCCTTAACCACAAATAGAGCCATTCCCCTGATTTCTTGTAAATCTATTTATGTCTGCAAAGAAAATCTGGCTGAACTAAAAAAGTCTGCCTGCTATTTCAGTTACCCATTGCTAGTTATCTTCAGTGGCCATGTCTAGACTAGGATTATGAGTTGCGTTTTATTTAGAGGCCCTGATGTAAGGCCTGTGTGGTCAGTGCGGTGGGACTAAATGTGACAAGACTTTTCCCAGACCTGAAGAAGAGCTCTGTGTAAATTCAAAAGCTTGTCACTCTCACCAACAGAAATTGGTCCAGTAACAGATATTACCTCACCCATCTTGTCTCTCACTAAGTCAGGAAGCCACTGGAGTCGGGGTGGAGTTGTAGAAGACCCAGGAGAAACGGAGGCAAAGCAGCTGCAGCATCCACTATGCTCCATGATTTTAAATAGATCTTTGTACTTAGTGTACATGAAGAAAGTCATGTTAAACAAGAACGTTAACTGAGTGTGGTCAACGCTCGGTTTCCTACCCAGGGTGAGTTTTAAAAGACAACATTTTTTTTTAAGGTTTGCCCTTGAGTGACCACCTTTGCTCAGCACAAAGGCCTTAATGACCAAGAGAGGCAGGGTGGGTAGCCAGCACTATGAGGCAAGGTCTGTGGTGATGAGATGAGGCTCAGAGAGGAGAGACTGTGGAGGGGGAAAAGAAGGGCAATGTAGGGGTTGCCTGGGTAAGGGGAGCTGAGTATACGTGTGACACATAGAGAACCTGTTTCATCTAGAGCCAGTGTCTCAGCTCTCTGGTGCACCTGACTAGCCCTGGAGAACAGTTGTGGAAGACCCACAACACAGGGGGAGAGGGATGGGGGGCTAGGAGAATGTATAGGCCTATTGGGATCAGCAGAGCTTCAGGCAGCACGATGGGTGAATATGGATGTGCTAAAGCCTGAGGCAGAAGAAAGTTGTATATAGAAAAGGCCTGGCTGACAGGTAGCCCAGTGCCTCTGTGCCAAGCCATCAGCGTTTGAAGTGGAATGGCATTGTTAATTTGGCTTCCCTGGAGCACTATGCAGCGAGGAGGGTCCCCTTTAGACAGTGATGCTGTGACAGAGCAGTACTGGTGAAGCACTATATCTCTTTCTTATCTAATTATTCACAAATACGTTTTCCCACTCCAAATTTAACCCACTCCAGTAAAATTTCAGCTAAATGTTTATATTTGCATTCTGAATAGCCTACTGAATTCATACCATTGCATATTTGTGTTCAAGTACACTTGCTATTGAGGTGGTGACCTCAGATGCACATGACCTGTAATGTATTGGTTTCTCCTCTTGTTCATTCTCCCCTAAAGCAAAGTTTTAATGCCAGTCCAAGCAACTCCTGACTTTCTGAACATGGAATATCTTCTTAAGAAAGCAATGAGCTTTCTAATGTTCAATTGTAAGGAATGAAAATCTCCAACCTCCCTTTGCTCCAACTCACCCATTCTGATTTCTCTAGCTCACTCTGACTGAAATCCTCTTCTCTGTGATCAAAATGGATTTATTGGGGCTTTGTGCAGAGGACTTCCATGATGGAGACAACAGAAAGAACCTTCTACACAAGTTACTTCTAGAGCCCCAGGAGTAGCTCTGCCTCTCTGTGTCCCTTTTCCCCATGCAAGTAAGTTTGACTAATGGAACCGCATTTGCTCTTTCCCCCAGCCTCCCTCCACCCTGCACCCAGCCCCTAAGCACTCCTCCATACTATCATGCCTGTAGGCCCCGCCAAGTACATCTCCAGAGAAAAGGAGAAGCTGAACCCCAATGCAGGATCTCCATATCCTGCACTCTGCCCTGCACAGTGGAAGCACACCAATTTCAACACCTTTCCATCAGTATCCAGCCACAAGATTTGCATCTTTGTGTTTTACTTGCTAAGTATATTAATTTGCCATTTACAAAGTAACTTCTTTCTCTTTCCTATTCTCCTAAGGGAGGCAATGTGACCAGAGAATAGGACATTGGACTGGTAGTTGGGAAACCAATGCTTTGCTCTAGGCCCAGCTCCCAGATTGGTGTGCGACCCTGGGAAAAATCACGTCTCTGTGCCTCAATTCCCTTGTCTAGAAAATGGAGGGTGACTCTCTCCATCAACCATTTTACAAAGTGCCCTGAGGTGGATGGATGAAAAATGTTATTTCAGAGCTCAGTTATTATCAGGTTACCACCTGCACAGCCTTGAAAAATGCTTTCTGGCTTGCTGCTCCATTCCTGCTGTTTCCTTTCTCGGACAATGAATGTTTGTCTGTTTTACAACACATTAAATATTCTGCACTGTTTGTGAGCACATAAGACATTCTGGACTATAAGGCTGTGTGCTTTAATGCTAGTCACCGAGTCCCTCTGTCATTTGGCCTTTGCTTCTACAAGGGATCCAGTCATCATTACCATCCTCTTTGCTAGCAATTTAACAGTTGAATTCCTTTTCATAAGACAATGCATCATTGAAGAAGTTCTTCAATTACTTCCCTATTCCCCGATTGGTTAAGCTATGTTTATGGTGCACACAAATAGCTTTATTTGCATCATTTAAGGGTAGGGATTTTTTTAAAGTAGCTTTGTTCTGTAGGTACAGGGAGATGCCATGTGTACAGCAGATGCTGCTCTGGAGTCTTTATGAGAGAGAAGAAGGATCTCCAGCATCACCCTTCAATTTGCAAGTCAGGCAGAGGCATATTCAACCACACCATGCAAAACAACTGACCAAACTGTAACTTGGTTTGCTACATAGGGAATTGGGTCCAAATCCAAGGACCTGTTCATAGCCTGAGTAAGCAGAAGGGAAATTCTCATTGGTGGTGCTCCATGAGGCCTGAGGTCAAGGGGAGTTAATCATGCCTCCATAAAATGTGGCCATGGCAGAGCTGCTCCATGGACTGCAGATCTGGATTGCAGTTGGCTTCCTTCCTTGATCTACAAAGGCTAGTAGATCTATGTAGTCAAGCATTCACTGGCTCCAACCTTTTCATGTTCTCTTTCCTCTCCTCGGCCCCCCAATTCCTTGCATGCTGGCATACTAGAGGCCCTCCAAGTGCTTTGTCCCATAGTACACAGAGAGTTCAGATCTCTTACATAGATTCCTCAAATCTGCACCCTTACCATGGAATAGAATTAAACTGATTCCACTATATGCTGGGCCCTTCATGCCTATATAATGACTCCATACCACAGGTTATCGTCACAGAGATTTGAAACAGGGTTCTTCTCACCAAAGAACAGATCTGTACCACATGAACTAAACTAGTAACTCCATTTGCTGGCAGCGGTAGGAGGCTATTATCCTCTATGTGGACCAGCCTCTAGAGAGGGGAGGGATACAAACTTACAAGCCAATCACATAGTATATATTGTTTGGGAAATAAAATGGTTTGAAAATTTTTCAGTTTTTTATATATATATAAAAAACTGAAAAATTTTCAAACCATTTTATTTCCCAAACAATATAAATTATTAGTTCCTTTTTTAAATATATACATACAAGCCAGAACTACATTTTCCAAATGTTGTCATACCGGCACTGTTATGCATGTTTGTATATGCAACTCTGTGGCGTGGGAAAGTTGAAAACACATTACAGTTGAATAATAAACAAAAGAACAACTCCACATTCCTTGACTAAAGAGAAGGAATATTTTTAGAAGTAAAATAAAATACAGCGCATTAGTCATGCAATCCTCCAGTGGAAACTCCAAAATTAGAACACAGGATCCTTTTACTGTGTAAACAGTCTGACACTGCTCTCACTTATGCAGGTTTTACACCACTGTACCTCCACTGACCTGCACATGTTGAGAGGGGAGTGGGTTGGATGAGGGAGGGTGGATGAACTCTAGTGCATGCTGAAGCCACTCTAGTTTCTGATTGCCTCCAGAATCTAACGTCTGTGAAGGTAGTATAAAGTCACTTTTTGCCTTGACCTGAGCTGCAGTCCATAATTAGATCCTCTCATCTCTCAACCATTACTCTGCAACAGAAGCAGCTCTCTATCCCTGTGTCCTACTTCCAATATTCTGGACCTCAAACCCTCATAGGGATATATATTGCCATCAATGCACACACAGTTCCCATTTTGCAGATATGACAGTTATGCATATGCATTCCCTCACTGGACAGCGGATTATACCTCTTAAGCAAGTGAAATGCATATCCTTGATCTAAGGAGAAGAAGGTAACAGTGGCTGTGAAGGTATCGATGGACACTTCATTTATTTTCAATTCCTCTTGTTAGCTGCTTCCTGAAACAGCATGCTATGCAGTCATACATCCTACCCAACTACATGAGGCAAAACACATTTTGCAGTTCCTATAAAATAGGTCAACATTTCTGTCACACAAAATGCCTTGTCCCAGACAAACTGCAGAGTAAAATGCTGACTCTCTCCCCCTTCCCCCAAACACCTGCAATAAAAGGTAAGTTGTATTATCTATAATAGTGATCCTTGAAGTCATGGTGAATGAGAGTTCATTTACACTGTGTTCTGATGCTCCATTTTTGCTTTGATTAACAATTACCTCTCCTGGGACAATAGGCTTTGCTGAACACCTGACTCGCAATGAGTTTTTAAAATCCTTTCATTTCTGTGACGTTGGTGTTAGAGATTTTGGGTTCCCTCCCCAACTGACTTCAATGCACTATATCTGTATATTCCTGTGAGCATCCTGATATAAATTATGTAAAACTCTGAACAGGATTTCCAAGAGCCTGCATTTTGATTGACATCTATTTATAGAAAATGGGGGAGGGGAGAAGAGCAGAAGAAAAATGCCTAACAGCTGAGCCAGAAAAGTCCTCCACACTGTTCTGAAACAGCTGCTCACCAAAATGCCTGTGAAGATAGTCTTTCAAAAATGATTGCAACTGACATGCCAGGTCCCATACCATAAACAGAAATAATATTTTTTATCTGAGTTTCATAGTAAAGGTCTTTACCAAATGGCCTGCAGTGATCCCATCGCCTAACTAGGAAACTGAAAGTGTTATCAGAATCCTAGATGAGATTTATTTATTTTAGCAGTCATGTGGTTCCGACATTTTTACGCTACTGTGAACAAGATCAGAATTTGGAACTACGATACTGTCTGTGGGAAATTTGCCTACTTGTGGTTGTGATAGCCTCAGCTAATGCTCGATCATGCACACCTGCAGCGGTTGGGGGCTTCTCCAGTGGGCCTGGGCTAGAACCTGTCAAAAAATTCCCCTCAGACGTGTTGACACACAATGGCTTTTTGTTGAAAGACACTTTCATGGGAAATGTCTGTTTTCAATAAATGTTTTGGGCATCTCACAGAACTATCAATTCATGGCAACATCCTCTTTGGGTTTCTTCTTTAGCATTCATGTATGAAACTTTTAATAATGGTTCAAAACAAAAAATCCAAGATACCTGTTAAAATAGATGTAAGGTTTAGTGTAAATAAGGGTAAAAGCTTACATAATTGTTACAGTTGACACCATGAGGGGGAAAAATCAATTTAATTTAATCTCTGACCACCAATACCAAATATTTTAATTATATTGTTAGTCCATGGGTGTCTCTATGGGGCTGAGTTAAACTTGTTTGGATGCCTTAACTGCATTTCTGTATCTTAACGTTTGGGTTGCTCTTAGTGTAAGCTTAGCTCTGAATTTTCTGAGTTTGGGGGAATAATTACCATAGCTCCTGTAATTTTTTTACCCTTATGTTACTGATACATACTCTCACCCTTAACATCTACTTTGAGTTTTTTTTAGCTTGAGATATATTACAGTGTGTTCATTGGCAGTCTGCTGAGTCTTCCACTAAGGGAGATAACTGCAGCTGTAGTGCTAGTCTTTTGTCATGTGGCCCACTCCAGTTCCTTAGTAATTGGGTAGAGACTGCCAAGTTATTTCATGTCGGCCAGTGAACACACAAGTGGCAGCAATGATTTTCAGTAACTATTTCTTTCTATAAAAGTTTGATGTGGCGGTTGCTGTGACATTTTCATAGCTGACTGACAGTCCTTGGTTTTAGTCGGGACTCTACTTTTGGCAAAACCAATCCTTCAGCTGCCGACGGTAAGATTAAACCTTTGCAGTCTGAAGCTTATAGCATGTGTAGCATTAACCTGCATGGGATCTGATAAATACTGGTGATGTGTCTCAATTGATTAGTGAACTGTTTAGCCTGAACACATTTCTGACAGTGAAAAATGCCACAGGTGTCTGTTAAACAGACAGTTGAGACTGGACTCCCTGACATCTCAGTGTCCTTAGAGAGCTTTCTGAGCTGCACATTGACACACCTACTGGTACGATACCTTTAGAGGTGATGCTGCTCATTATCAGCCATATGTATGCAGTTTGGCTTCCCATAGAACTTCATTGTGGCCACAAAGATGCAGGAACTTCTTGCCATATTTCAAAGCTTCACAATAGAATGAATACTGCAGGAACAACCTGGTACACACACTATTAAGGAAATCAAAGGGAAGAAGGAATCTAAGGAAACAAAATATTAAGGAAATAAGGGCAACCCAGGGAATTACAGACCAGTCAGCTTAACTTCAGTACCCGAAAAGATAATGGAGCAAATAATTAAGCAATCAATTTGCAAATACCTAGCAGATAATAAGGTGATAAATAACAGTCAGCATGGATTTGTCAAGAACAAATCATGTCAAACCAGCTTAATAGCTTTCTTTGACAGGGTAACAAGCCTGGTAGATAAGAGGGAAGCAGTGGATGTGGTATATCTTGACTTTCATAAGGCTTTTGATACTGTCTCGCATGACCTCATAAACAAACTAGGGAAATACAATCTAGATGGAGCTACTATAAGGTGAGTGCATAACTGGTTGGAAAATCATTCCTAGAGAGTAGTTTTCAGGGTTTCACAGTCAAGTTGGAAGGGCATATCAAGTGGGGTCCTACAAGGATCAGTTCTGGGACTGGTTCTGTTCAATATCTTCTTCAATGATTTAGATAATGGTACAGAGAGTATACTTATAAAGTTTGCAGATGATACCAAGCGAGGAGGGGTTGCAAGTGTTTTGGAGGATAGGATTAAATTTCAAAGTGATCTGGACAAACTAGAGAAATGATCTGAAGTAAATAGGATGAAATTCAAGAAGGACAAATGCAAAGTACTCCACTTAGGAAGGAGCAATCAGTTGCACACATGTGAAATGGGAAACAATTGCCTTGGAAGGAAAACTGTGGAAAGAGACCTAGGGGGTCATAGTAGATCATAAGCTAAATATGAGTCAACAGTGTAACACATTTGCAAAAAAAAAAAAAGAAAGAAAGAAAAAGGAAACATCATTCTGAGATGTATTAGCAGGAGTGTTGTAAGCAAGACACAAGAAGTAATTCTTCCGCTCTACTCAGCACTGGCTAGGCCTCAACTGAAGTATTGTGTCCAGTTCTGGGCGCCACATTTCAGGAAGGATGTGCACAAATTGGAGAAAGTCCAGAGAAGAGCAATAAAAATGATTAAAGATAAAAAAAATGACCTATGAGAGAAGATTGAAAAAGTTGGCTTTGATTAGTCTAGAGAAGACTGAGAGGGGACATAACTGTTTTCAAGTACATAAAAGGTTGTTACAAGGTGGAGGGAGAATAATTGTTCTCCTTAACCTCTGGGCTTAAGCAATGGACTTAAATTGCAGCAGGGGAGGTTTAGGTTTGATATTAGGAAAACTTCCTAACTGTCAAGGTGGTTAAGCACTAGAATAAATTGCCTAGGGATGTTGTGGAATTGGAGGTTTTTAAGAGCAGGTTAGACAAACACCTTCTCAGGGATGGTCTAGATAATACTTAGTCCTGCCATCAGCACAAGGGACTGGACTAGATGACCTCTCGAGGTCCCTTCCAGTCCTATGATTCTATTATTATTATGACTCTGGCACCTTTCAAGGCACGACTTTCAGCTGTTTTCCATAGTATCATTTTATTCCACATAATCTTTTTTGTACCAGACTGTTCTTAATACAAGGATGTAACAGTATTACTGATAAAGTTAGAGAGTAAATATGTAGCAAGCTGTGGAATTATAAATTATGTAATATACATCGTTCTAAGGAGAACATCAAATGTTTGTCAGTTTCATCCTGAGAATAAAGCTGAAGGATACAAAGTTCTATATTTTATAAAATGTCTTCTGAAAATAGGGCTCCTTCTGTGCATTATGTAATTGTACAAACAGTGTCATTTAGTCAGCTCTAAAACATATGTTTGGTGTCAGTCAGTGTATCTTTGATTCTAATTTCCCTAGAAGCTGTAGGATTGTCTTAGTTATAATAGAACACAAACTCTTAGTGTTGCATTATAGGTTTTGTAATATGAGCATATATCAAAAAGTATACAGTCAGAATTGCTACAGTGTAATGCATTAATTATTAAACCAAAGGGATAGTAGCAACTAGTTAATCTTCCACTTTTATAAAGCACTTGTAGTTGTAGATATGATAAGTATAACCACAGTGTAATTAGAGAGTAATTTCAGTGTAACTCCTCCCTATAGCAAGAGATGTAATGGCTATTTTAAATGTGATCCTTGTTGCTAGGTATCTTATTTTTCCTCCCCTTCTTGTGCCTTCTTCCCTATCAATTACTCCAGTGAGAACTTGTCTTGGCTTAGAACAGAGAGGATGAGCTTACTAAAGAATAAACAAAGCTAGCACTTACCAAGTTGGCAGGCAGCAACAACTACCCGGTACTAAATTGCATATTTAAATTTCAAATTTAAAAAAGTCCTGCTCACAATGAGATCTGAATACAATGAATGTATTTAAAGTAGTATGCCTACAATTTAAATTGGTTTTGCAGCTGCTCCACTGTTCTCCCAGCTTCTCCATCCCTCCAGATATTTATACCACACTAATTACCATGGTATCTTAGTGCCTGCAATTTCAGGGGAGTGCAGGGAGGCAGATTTCAGTGTATAGATTAAAAACACCAGTTATAAGCTTCTTAAATGTCTGCAGTCAGACCTGGTAGTGGTACTGCTACCATTGATTTCTGGAAGTGCATCCAGGTTACTGTCTCTGCAAACAGCTGGTTCCAGCTTCTGCAGTGCAACTTAGCCCCTCAGAACACCTGCCACATGGAATGGCCCTTTTGTTTGCTGTGGTTCCAACCAGTGAGTCACACAAAAGATACAGAAACCAACAGACTCATACACAGAATTCTGCTTCTTAGCCTCACGGGATATATTTTTTTCAAGTGTATCCCCCTCCCCCTGCCTCCCTCACACCTTTCCACCCACACATCCAGCTGAAGGTCAAAAATTGGTACATTTTATTCTGTTGGTGCACTTTATTTAGTAGCCAGAAGACTACCTCCCCCCACCCCACCCCCACACATTGCATGTTATTTACTATTAACCTTGGTTTTAGTTGAGCTTATGACTTCTGCTGACAACCTGACATACACTCCTACAGTATTAAAATAAATGTCAAACTTCCACAAAATGTCTGCTTCCCACAATACTGTAGTTATTCTACTTATTCAGCTGCCAGTAAGTCTTTTTACTATATTGTATTTCTGAAAGCATTACAATCACATCCTCCAGCCCACACTCCGTTTTGTCCTTCTGTCCTGTTGCACCCTGTTTGGTACTTGTAAGCACTGTGGGGCATGGACTGTCTCCTTTGTTCCACGTCTGTATGGTGCCCAATGCAAATACTCCTTGTTTGGGGTTCCTAGGTGTTACCGTAATCAAAACAACAATGCATTGCATTCCTTTTGATGTAGCTCATCACAGAAGAGCACAACTAAGGAAGTGAGAACAAACACTAATACTGCGACTTGTGAAAAATCCATCCAGCAAAAATACCAGGTGGAAAAGTATATAAAAAAGCAATGCAAAGCAACAGAAACAATATTGTGTCATATCATTAGTCTGTCATGTTCAGTGTCTTGCTCCTCAGAATAGTCAGTGCCTGATGTTACCGAAGAAAGGGGCAGAGGTGAGGGGAAACTTCCAAAATGCACTTGTCACTTTTGTAATGCTGCACATGAGGAAAAACTTTCTTCGGGACTGTTGGGTTCATCAGTTCATGTCCTCGAGTATAGTATTTGTTTACTCTTACCGTAGCAGGCATCATTGCAGATAAATGTTCACCCGGGGTGATGTTATTTCACAAAATAATTGCTCTGTTTCTGAGCTCTTAGTCCTCCTCTTCAAAGGAAACCTGCACACCACTTTCAAAAAGATGAGCCTGGGAGCTTAACTTTATAACTTTGCTTGACACTAATATTAATGGAATCAGAAAACACACTGGATTATGGCTCCATATTACACTAGTCCGTAATCCACTAACCCGCCTTTGTCCTATGAGTGCAGAGATGTTAATTGCCCGCTTCACCTTGAATGGTCTCTTCCACATGTGTTGACTCCTTATGCTTAGTAATCCTTTCCAACTTGTATTTAGCTGTGACACTCTGACGAACTTTTCCAGACCTGAAGAAGAACTCTGTGTAAACGCAAAAGCTTCACCAACAGAACTTGGTCCAATAAAAGAAATATTTGTAAGAGATAAGGTGGGTGAGGTAATAAGTATTGATCATAAAAATATCCAGCTGTTTTAAAAATTCAGCTGCAGTTTATGACTCTGATATTCTGCCGCAGTGAATTCTACATACTGACAACCAGTAAGAGTCTAAAAAGCCTTTAACCGTTAGCAGTAAAAGGTGAGTCCAGCAATTCTAGTCCTTTGAATGTCAACTCACTGTGTGAAGTATAAGAAATAAAAGCTTTCAAAAATACTAATGTTGCTGTATTAGTCAGGTCCTGGAAACCAATTAAAGGATAATATGTATAGTATATGTATTAATGGTCTGGTTAGGGAACAAATGGCTTGCATCATTAATGCAGCAATGTGCATATAAGATATGATCATCAGCTACAACAATAATGAAAAGAATACAACAAATATGCATAAAAGATTTTAAAAAAGAGTCCAAGCATAGATAAGACTTTATGTTTTATCCATGTCACTCTTTTTAAAAAGTAAGATATATCACTTTAACTTCAGCCAGAAATTGATGGTATGAATTTGCAATGGACCTTTCAGAGATAGAATCATAAACTACCTAGATATGCAGCAAGAACAAAGCCTATGATATTTATCAGTGGGGCATTGATTTTATAAATCTAGGTATGGTTCAGATCAGGGCTCAGCTTTATTTTAACCAGCTATGTTCAGAAAGGTTTGGATACAAGTTTCCAGTTTGGGCCTGCATTTATTTGGAGATGTCAGAAAGAGTAACAATTATTAAAGTGCTCCCTGTTCTGTCTTGGAAGCATCTAAAGATAATATATCTTCATATACTGAACATGAGGAGTGAAATATCTGCCATTCCTGGTACAGATTCTGATCCCCTTGTTTACACTGAATAGTCCCTTACTCCATGAGCAGTCTGATTGACTGATATGTGATGTAGGTTAGAATAGCTATGTGTCTGAGAGCACGTAAGATGGGTAGCTTTCTAGGAGCACAAATCATGGTGCACCTTTTTGCAATGTTTAAGGATTGTCAACATGTAAATAATGATAGGTTAAAATCTTCCTTCATGTTTTCAATTTAAACGGCAGTTATTAGTCTTGTCATGTGGCTCACATAAGGAATTTCTAACCAAACGCTCAGGTATTTGGATACAAGAAGATGGCACAACATGGTGGTTTGATGTATTTGCTTTGGGGTAATACTCCACCCTACAGTCGAGTCATTTGTCACCACAAATGCAATGTCTTAGAAATAGCAATGACTGGCTCTTGTAGAATCCTTTTCACTGAGCAGTGCCTGTTGTAGACTAATCTTCAGCTTCAAAGATTAGATGTGATCCTCTCCAGATGTTACTTCTCCCTCCCCTGCCTCCCCCCACACACACATGCTGACCAGCCCTTCCAAATAGGTTATTTTTACTGTCAAGCTTTCTTTTTTTTAATCTTCTAATGAAGTTAAAGTACCTTGTCATTCTCGGCATGTAGCTTATACAGGAAATTTCTAACTGAATGTTCATGTCTTATGGACTTTGGGGACAAAGAGATGGCACAGGATAGGGGTCCAATGTATATGTATGAACGAAAGATGTTCAAGTCCATTGGGGCTGCTCTTAATATACTGGAAAGATAAAAATGTCTAGGACACAAGCAAAAATAGCTGACATTAACACAGTAGACAATTTGATTATAACTGCTGATTAAGTTATTCATAATTCACTATTCAAGCTGCCACCTGTGGCAAATTACATAGTACTGTTTCTGTACTTTGATTGGATGGCCTAATATTTACAAACAAGAGTAGCATCTAAACAACCCATCTGAGCTTTGATTCCCTCAGAGAGTGTAGGAATGGCACTTTGCGGAGAAAGAGAGAGAGAGAGAATGTTGGAGATAAGCAGGCATAGGAAATTATAGAATAGTTCAATATTTTCCTTCTTTACATCAGAAAAAACATTTTTATTTGCCAATATATGTGTGGATCCATGATCTTCCTACCGTACTGAGTCACATGAAAAGACATAAGTCTAATGTTTTATAATTCATTTAACAGATTTTGTTTTCAGTTTTTTCTTGTCACAATCACACAAAATAATTACATTGTAATTTAGGCATCACTCAGGTGGTTTAGAGAAATTTGCCAGGGAACTAGGCAGGGATGGAGGTTGGGGAACTGTTTTGTGATGTGTCCCATACCATATACAATAAGATTAAATATAGTTGCTAAATACATTGATTAAATTCACTGATCTCCCAATTCCTGTCACCAGCTGTCACCACATTTACCATCAACAAACAATATAATGGTCATGTGTTCATTCTTTATCTCAGCTGTAAAAGGAGTGGCCAAGCACCTGCCTGTAGTCTGGACACAGCTAGTTTGGTTGCTCCCCGCAAATGTGCTGGCTTTGGTGGATCTCTTTCTTTAGGTGCCTATCTCTCCCCATCTACTGGGGTGTGGTCACAGCACTCTGCTTCTCTTCTCACAGAGGGTTGATAAAGCAGGCTCAATGATTCACATAGTCAGTAGAGGCTTCCCAGCTCCCTTCTCAGTGTCCAGTGATTCCCCCTTGCAGGGGAGAGTGAATAAGAGACTGTCTGCAGGGAGAAAGCCAGTTAGTACCTTCTGGAACAGAAGGGGAGAGAAAAGGGGGGCAGACCCCTGGCCAGGCCTCATCCACAGTCCAGGCCCTTTCCCTGAGGATAGCACAGAAGAGGCAGGGGGATAATTTTGTGACCTAATCAGAATATAAAATAGAGTTGCTAGCAAGTGTTCATTCCTCTACCATTCTGCAGTGTCTATTAAACTAAACTTTTCAGCTGAGTTGTTTAGCTGGAGTCCATTAACATCTCCTTAAGAGTTAGTTACAGTGTCAGCAAAGTGGGCAATAACAGCATTAACTTGCTATTCTCATAGCCTGCTCCAGTTTATACCCAAAAGGACAAAATTACACCATATAGTAGTAACTGATGTTTGTTTGTGTCTCAGCAATTTCCATGTGGAATGTGCATTATTTAAAGGGATTTTTTTTTTTTTTTTTGGTAACTAAACCCTGGCTACTCAACCTGGGGATCTGAAATTCAAGTTGGATTCTTTCCTTCTCCTGTATCGAAACCTGTATTTAAATTTCGAACTAAATCAAGTCTCAGTTATACCCGTGCAACCTAATTGTCTTCAAATTAGACCAATCAAACAGTTAAGGATTCAAATCAAATTCTGGTAATTTTAAGATTATATAACCTTTCCCATGGTTATTTTTCTCTGGCAAAGAATACAGCGCCCAGAAGGTGCAGATTAAAAAGTAAAGCATTGTCAATGTGTGTGATTCACTCATATTTTTCACCTTACACCAAGAAGAGATAAATCAGTGCATTCTTTTTGAATACTGTATTTTTGTATACCATAGTTCTGCCTCTTTGTATAAACAAACACAGGGAATTCATCATGTTGCTGTGACACTCTGCACCCCATGTTCACCATAGTGGTATGATAATGTTATGATTATGACATAATAATGATGCATCTTGTACAAAATATGTCATGTGAGGTGTCAATAGAAAAGTTATGATTTGTTGGATATGATTATTCTATTGGTATACATGTATTATTTTTGTATCTGGAGTTATAAATATTGACTATGCATCTGTATTTCAAATGTGCTTGCTCCTGGGTAACATCCACAAAGCTTTATATCCAGTCTAGACAGCACATTAAGAATGGCCTTTTCAAGTTGAATGGACCATCAACAAAAAAAATGGACCATGGGAAAATCTTGTCCTCACCTGTGGATGCATCAGTCGGCATCTAGATAATGGCTGGCCATGACTCACTGAAGTATGCAAGGGCATGTGACTAGATCGTGTGATCCTGGAATCCATTTTAATGCCTGTATTTTTCCACAAACTGTGGAGGGGGGGCTTGGCTTGAAACAAAGAAGTTCCTGCCACATGGAAGAAATTATAAAAGGGGGAAGTGACATCACCGTTGGGCCTCACTCCCCTACAACAGAACACCTGAAAACACCTTAGGAACAAAGACTGAACTGAGGAAGTGCTGGTCCCAGGCTAAAAAGGAGGATTCCTGCCTCTGTATGCAAAAGCTAATCTGCTTGTACTATTTAACTGCATGAGAGCTTGCTTGATTCAAATCCTAACTAGTGTATAAAACTTAGATTGCAATTTTGTTTAATTTCTTAGGTAATCTGCTTTGATCTGTGTGCTCATTACTTATAATCACTTAAAATCTATCTTTCTGTAGTTAATAAATCTGTTTTATATTTTTACCTAAAATAGTGTCATTTGCCTGAAGTGCGAGGGGAATCTGCTCAGGAACAAGTGCTGATGCATTGTCCTCTCTACATTGAGGGAGGGGTGGACAGGATAATAATTTTACTGGTCAGGCTTTTGACCACAGCAGGAGAGTACAGCTCTGGGGTCCTAGGCTGTGGAGCTCAGAGGGAGCTAACTGGAGTCGCTCTATTGTTAGTTCATGAGTGGCTGAGGAGAAGCATTCATGTAACTGCAGCTGGGTGTGTCCCTGCCCGTGTAAAAGTCTGTGTGAGGGTGTTCTGCAGTTTGTCACAGTAGCACAGTGTGAGAGGGAGCCCAGGCTGGTGAGCCAGAGGGCTCATTTGGTACCCCAGTTCCAGGTTGCATCAGAGTGAGGGAAACCCATCTCAGTTGCAGAGCAGTATAAACGCTTTATCAGCATGAGTTTTGGGATGGTAACATTACTCACAAGGGCCAAAGGAAAAACTGAGTTGTACCCATCATCCCAAATGATACATATTTTAAAATCCCACATTACACAAGCATGTGTCCTGTATATTTTATAGATTCATAGATTTTTAAGGCCAAAAGAGACCATTGTGATCATCTGGTCTGACCTCCTGCCTTTCACAGAAAAGAGAATTTCACCCAGTGATTCTTGCATGTGTCCTAATAACCTGTCATTAAATCAGAGCAGAGATGTCATAGATCATAGATACTAAGGACAGAGGGGACCATTATGATTCTCTCCTCTGACCTCCTGTATAACACAGGCCATAGAACTTCCCCAAAATAATTCCTGGAAGATATATTTTGGGGAGGAAACCTAATCTTGATTTTAAAAATTGTCAGTGATAGACCATGACCCTTGGTAAATTGTTTCAAAGGTTAATTAACCTCAACATTAAAAATTTACATCTTATTTCCATTCTTAATTTATCTAACTTCAAATACCAGCCATTGGATCATGCCTTCCTCTGCTAGACAGAGGAGCCCATGTCTAGTTTCAAATACCAGCCATTTGATCATGCTTTTCTCTGCTAGATTGAAGAGTCCATTATTAAATATTTGTACCCCATATAGGTACTTATAGACTGTCATCAAGTTACCCCTTAACCTTCTCTTTGTTACGCTAAATAGATTAAACTCCTTGAGACTATTACTATAAGGCAAAATTTCTAATACTTTAATCATTCTCGTTGCTCTTCTCTAAACCACCTCCAATCTATCAGCTGAACTGCAGAAATGGACTCAGTATTGTCAGCAAGGGTCACACCTGTGCCAAATACAAAGGTAAAATAACTTCTCTACTCCTATCTGAGATTCCCCTGTTGCATTTCAGGATCACATTAGCTCTTTTGGCCACAGCATCACACTGGAAACTCATGTTCATTTGATTATCCACCATGACCCCCAATTTTTTTTTTCAGTCACTGCTTCCCAGGATAGAGCCCCCATCCTCTAAGTATGGCTTAGATTCTTTGTTCCTAGTTGTATATATTTACATTTAGCCATATTAAAATGCACATTGTTTGCTTGTGCCCAGTTTATCAAGTGATCCAGATCACTCTGAAACAGTGACCTGTCCTCCTCATTATTTCTCACTTCCCCATGCCAAAGATATCCTAGCAAGAAATTTCCAGATAGCTTCCACTCCCTGGACCTGGCTGAACCTTTTACAACTTTCAGATACATTAGTTCACCCTATACCATTAGACTGACTAACTATGCCAATATAAAAAAATTGCAAATGTGAAGTGGTTAAAATAAAGTACAAGGGATCAAATCCAAGCCACACAAAAGATTTCCTCCATAATATAAAATTAGCCTGTATAAACTGAACCTTAGGTTCAGTAATCACAAACCTCCTGCATCCTTTCCCATCTACACTGTTGTTCTCTGGATTGTTTAATATCACTTTCTTGTAATCAGCAAAGCAGTTTTCAGTCAGGCAGTGAGAAAAGGCTGTGGCAAGTGGTTTTTCCCAATTCCTCTGGAGCACAGAAGATATTTTTTGGGTCTAAACACATCAATTAAATGCTCATCACAATTAAAATACTTCTTTATGTGGACTCTCAGTCAATATAGCAATGTCCCTTTCAGTGGTACTGTCACAAGAACATGGAAGCTGCTTCTAAGTGTAACCCTGACCAGTGAACCAAGGGAGCTCTGGGAACAGAAGGTCCCCCAAAAGGGCACTTTGGGATTGAGGACTTGTAAAGAAAGAAGAGAGCAGCACAAACAGACTCTATAGAGGGTAAAGTGTATGAATGTCCTCTCAGAAGATCGTGTAAACTTACTGACACAGAATGGCCAGTCCATCCCCATGTGCAGGGAAATACTGTATTCTGAAGCAGTTTTCACTGGGACCCTCTGCATTTGTTTTATCTAAAAGGCTGGCTTTGACCACAGGAACTTTGGTGCACAAGTTCCACATGATGCTCTATAGTATCAGTGCAGATCATCTCAGTAGTCAGAGAGGTTTTTCTACCATAAAGATGATGAACACTGGGTTGTTATGAAATTATAAATCAGTAGAAACAAATGACTATGCAATGGTCACCACAGTGGCTTTAGCTTAAGAATTGGCTGAGTTGGATATGAAGACCACTATGGACAGGTTCCTCACACTGTACGGAAACAATTCACGTGGGACAGCTCTTAATGAACAAAATTAACATTATCAGCTATAGCTATAAAACAATGGATGAACTCTGTCAGGGTTGAAGTATACAGTTGTACCAATTGTTCTCCCCATGAGCATTTTTACAAAGAAACAACCACCAACCATCTCTTGCTTCATGTAATCAGTGAATCAGATGAGATGATTAGCTCCAGTAATTCTGTTAAGGAAAACAGATTCCTTCTCTTTTGGTGTTGAAGATACTTTCAGTTAAACATCAGGGGGTAGCCGTGTTAGTCTGTATCCACAAAAACAACAAGGAGTCCGGTGACACCTTAAAGACAAACAGATTTATTTGGGCATAAGCTTTTCCTTGTTGTTTTTGCAGTTAAACAGATACCCCATAAGAAGATAAGAATGTCCAAATTGGGTCAGACCAAAGGTCCATCCAGCCCAGTATCCTGCCTACTGACAGTGGCCAATGCCAGATGCCCCAGAGGGAGTGAACCTAACAGGTAATAATCAAGTGATCTCTCTCCTGCCATCCATCTCCACCCTCTGACAAACAGAGGCTAGGGACACCATTCCTTACCCATCCTGGCTAATAGCCATTAATGGACTTATCCTTCATGAATTTATCCAGTTCTCTTTTAAACCCTGTTATAGTCTTAGCCTTCACAACCTCCTCAGGCAAGGAGTTCCACTGTGCACTGAGTGAAGAAGAACTTCCTTTTATTTGTTTTAAACCTGCTACCCATTAATTTTATTTGGTGGCCCCTAGTTCTTATATTATGGGAACAAGTAAATAACTTTTCCTTATTCACTTTCTCCACACCACTCATGATTTTATAGACTTCTATCATATCTCCCCTTAGTCTCCTCTTTTCCAAGCTGAAAAGTCCTAGCCTCTTTAATCTCTCCTCATATGGGACCCGTTCCAACCCCCTAATCATTTTAGTTGCTCCTTTCTGAACCTTTTCTAATGCCAGTATATCTTTTTTGAGATGAGCGGACCACATCTGTACACAGTATTCAAGATGTGGGCATACCATGGATTTATATAAGGCAATAAGATATTCTCCATCTTATTCTCTATCCCTTTTTAAATGATTCCTAACATCCTGTTTGCTTTTTTGACTGCCGCTCCACACTGCGTGGACGTCTTCAGAGAACTATCCACGATGACTCTAAGATCTTTCTCCTGATTTGTTGTAGCTAAATTAGCCCTCATCATATTGTATGTATAGTTGGGGTTATTTTTTCCAATGTGCTTTACTTTACATTTATCCCCATTAAATTTCATTTGCCACTTTGTTGCCCAATCACTTAGTTTTGTGAGATCTTTTTGAAGTTCTTCACAGTCTGCTTTGGTGTTAACTATCTTGAGCAGTTTAGTATTGTCTGCAAACTTTGCCACCTCACTGTTTACCCCTTTCTCCAGATCATTTAGGAATAAGTTGAATAGGATTGGTCCTAGGATTGACCCTTGGGGAACACCAATAGTTACCCCTCTCCATTCTGAAAATTTACCATTTATTCCTACCCTTTGTTCCCTGTCTTTTAACCAGGTCTCAATCCATGAAAGGATCTTCCCTCTTATCCCATGACAATTTAATTTGCATAAGAGCCTTTGGTGAGGGACCTTGCCAAAGGCTTTCTGGAAATCTAAGTACACTATGTCCACTGGATCCCCCTTGTCCACATGTTTGTTGACCCCTTCAAAGAACTCTAATAGATTAGTAAGACATGATCTCTCTTTACAGAAACCATGTTGACTTTTGCGCAACAATTTATGTTCTTCTATGTGTCTGAGAATTTTATTCTTTACTATTGTTTCAACTAATTTGTCCGGTACTGACGTTAGACTTACAGGTCTGTAATTGCCAGGATCAGCTCTAGAGCCCTTCTTAAATATTGGCATTACATTAGCTATCTTCCAGTCATTGGGTACAGAAGATGATTTAAAGGACAGATTATAAACCATAGTTAATAGTTCCGCAATTTCACATTTGAGTTCTTTCAGAACTCTTGGGTGAATACCATCTGGTCCCGGTGACTTGTTACTGTTAAGTTTCTCAATTAATTCCAAAACCTCCTCTAGTGACATTTCAAGCTGTGACAATTCCTCAGATTTGTCACCTGCAAAAGACGGCTCAGGTTTGGGAATCTCCCTAACATCCTCAGCCATGAAGACTGAAGCAAAGAATTCATTTAGTTTCTCCGCAATGACTCCTCAATGACTCTCATTTGGACAGGGTACAGATTATTCAATGCTGAGCACAGACCATTTGACTCCTAGCTTCTCTCCCAACCCCACTATTAAAGCGTCCTTAAACAACTCAGTAGATTAAGTATTTTAACTCCCACCCATCTCTAATCAAGGGATATTCACAGCCACCTCACTTCTACTGAACTGTTTAGCATATTTCCAATTCTGAATTCCTTTCTCGGCTTGTGATAGTGGCTGATTTAATTTTATGTGTGATACAATGCTTAAATGATGTGTTGATAAGTATAGCCTGATAAATACAGGGCACTGATATTTAATGAATTCATCTCCATGCTGCAAATCTAGAAACCACAATAAGTGATTAGAAAATAAGCCTAGCATGATTTTATTTATGGAACATAACTAATGAATTTGTTTACTCTGAATAATTGCAACAATTTAATTGAAATAATAGCAGAAGTGCACAGTAAATAGGTCAGACAATGTAAAATCTTGAATGCTTTTCCCCAGATGTCTTCCTAGCAACGTCCATCAACAGGACCCTACAGCATTTTCATGCTGGTTTCTAACCATATATTTCTCTTCAGGAGAGCTATGCCTAAAATATAAGGAAAGGCTGATGAAAAATCTCTGATGGCCAATTACCTTGTATTGCTAATAGAGACAATAACCACATTGCAAAGTTTTTCCTTTTTTTATTGCCTAATAGCATAGGGACTGGTACAAAAATAGAAAGTAACAGTTTATAAGGATTCTTTGTGAAGGTTGCTGACTCTTTTAATCTACATCACAAGACAAGTTGTGAAATAATGTATTTGGCTTAAATGATGTCATAAAATTCATTCACCTTCAATTTGCCCACAGTGAGACTCTAGACACTATAAAATAACCTATTGTAGTTTCTATAAGTAGGCTTAGAAGAATTTGATTTTAAAAAAAATGACAGATAATATTGATGTTTATTTTTAAGCTTTTTTTAATATGAAGAAATTTAAATAGTGCACAAAATTATGATTTTTTTTTCTATTTTTGATCAACTTACATTTTCACACTGGTGAAAAATTACAGGGTGGGATCAGACAGTTATTGATTGCCAGTAGACATTGAGATTCAAAAAGTTAAAGTTTTATAATTGTTAAAAACACAAATTGTCAACATCACATGTCAAAATATACAAAGTAGATATCCTTAAATCAAACTCTAAGTTCTCAAGCAGCATTCTTCTTATTTTGCCTATCTGGAAATTTTTATTATTATTGATGGAAATATTTTTTCACCAGTTTGCCAATATTTACTGGTAAAAATTATTCTTCTATCCCTAGCCATAAGCCACTGATGCTGTTTGGAGTAGTGCCTAAGGTTACTTTGATATATAGAGAGGGACACATTCACGAACTGTTTACATAGCTTTTCTGTGGACATCAATTGCAAATAAAATAATAATAAAGCAGGAAAAATTGTTTCCTGAAGGGAGCACATTCAGAAATAACATTAGCTGATACTGGTAGACTAAGGCAGTTAAATTATTCCAAGGACCACTGGTTTTTTGAGCTACAACTCTTGGATAAAAAAAAAAGATAGCCTCAAAAATTCAACCTACATCTAGTTTATCTGGGTAGTATCCCCACCAATTGCTCCAGGGCATAGCAATCCTGGGACCATTTGTATTTGTTTTTCTCCTTTATTCTATAAAAAAAAATAGAGAGAATCTTTATCACCAGTGCTTCATGGGTTTTGCTTGCTGATTTTAAAACAGAGATGGACTGAGTCCTAGCAAACGTTTTAGCAACACTTAGTGCAGAGTATTAGCTAAAGACATACCGGGAAACCCCAAACCTGCATCTGACTTTGTGGAGCTGGATTTAATCCAAATTTGAGATTGACTACTAGCTCTTTAATAGGGGAAACTAAAATGTTGAAGATGAACTCTTCAAAATCTGGGAGGGTACAACCAAATCTAAGTTTTGTGAGGGTTTGGATCTAAATGCAGTTCTTGATACAAGTTTTGCTGCACAGACGGGCTCAAATTTTCAAAAAATGGGCACTGATTTTAGGTACCTCTTGTCTTCCCAGCTTTAAGCAATCAAGTTGGTCACTCAGATACTGAGGCACCTAAAATTAATGGACATGCTTGGAAAATTATGGCAATATTGTCTCTCTGTGAGACTGCAAATCCCTCAAAGAGGCAATATGCAGGTTGCATGCTATTATGTCAAACTTGTGTTAACCCCACAGCATTAGCATATGTTTCAAGCCTTGCCATCGTGCCCATATTTTCCTGCAGAGCCCAGGGGCTTGTGTGCCGGTAAAATACAGTCTCACTTGGAACAGTGACTCCAGGATTAAAATTTCCCTAAACCTTTCTGATTGGAGCACTGATTTTTGGCTCCAACTACCATTAACGCAAATGCTTACCTCTTCAGAAAGTAGCCAATAAAGACTGGGAAAGGTCACTAGGGCCCTCTTGAACAAAACAGAAGATAGGAAATTTCCCCAGGGAAAAGAGTAAAAAGTTGAGGAAAAAAACTGCCCTGACATTTTGGAGAATCAGAGCAGGAGCTCAGAAGGTTCATCTTATCCGCTGCAAGATCCAGTGCTTCACACTGATGTAACCCGTTTGGTGGAGGTCACCCTGAAACACAACACTGAGCTTCTAGAGGACTCACCCCTGCAGTACAGCAGTAATGGTGGCAGAGGCTTGGGACTCTCAGATTGCCTAGACTCCAGGGCAGAGATAGAACTGGCTAGTAACATTACTAGGACCAGTCATAAGCCAGAACTCCAAGACAAAGGATTTGGTTTTGCTTTGGGTTTGGCTGCTGTTGGTGTGCAGCGGATGCAGCGAAAGAAGCATCACACCCAGGGAGGACTCTTCTACCCTCCACATTCCTACCAAGGGAAGACACAATCCTTTTGTGATTTCTGGGACATGGAGGAGTGTCATCTCAGCAGAGACCAGACACCCAGGAGGTTGTGGAGAGTTACGGTCAGGCTACCAAGAGCCAGTGTAACTGCACATTCAGACCAGAGAGCTATCGGGGCCAGGTCATGAGCAACCACTAGTGACTAGAGCCAGGACCATCAGGAATCAGAGTCATTTGTCTATCCATGGTCGGGAATCAGAAGTCAAAAACAAGGCCAAATCAGAAACTGGGTATCAGACCCAGGAGGTAAAGCCAAGATCAGGAACTAGGGATCATGAGCAATACCCAGAAGCAGGGTCTGTAGCACCAGCTAGCTGGGGTTTCACCTACTTACACAGATAAACTTCCCGTAGCCTCCCCAGGTTTAAGTAGGATGTCTGGACCAATCAGGAATGTCCTGTCAGTCAGGCTCTCCATGGGTGGCACATCCTGTCGTGTGCGTGGGCTCTCTGAGGCTCATGGCTTGCTGAGTGATTCTGCTGCCAGCACTGTTAGGTGGTGGCATGGAGGTAGTTGTCACCCAGGGAATCTGTAAATGCAGGTTCTAGACCTGCTGCTCCTTCCAAAAGCCGCAAGGATGCTCTTACCATCCTTGGTATGGATACTTTGTAAGAATATCCTTGTTTGTTTATTTTAATATTGTGCTTTAAGCTGGCCATTGAGTTCAGTACTGCAGTACTCATCAAAGATGGAGGCTAAACTCACTGTTTGCCTGGGCAGATGCTGAGAGAAGCTGAGTGGTATGTTTTGGCTGTAAAAGTTGGGATGGGTAGAGTTTATGTGTTGTTAATTTTGTCTTTTATTATCCTATTTCCTTTTCCCATTATCCCCATGTCCTGAGTTCTCCGTACCTAAGAAACCCCAGTTACTGTTTTATTACTCTGGGAATTGTGATACCTATTTTATTTTTGTGGGCTCTGACACTCCTCTGCATATGATTGTGTGTTGAATATTTTCCCCAAGGGACACATCCTCTGTGTTTCTTGCTCTAGGAGGTGTTCCCCTGGGAGGAGGCACCAGGTATCTTTTTATAGGTGAACCTAGGACCTATACCTCTAAAAAGGGAGAAGGCTTCAACCACACCTCAGGAGTGGCTTACACTGACATCAGGGAGCAAAGGGCCTGTATACTGCCTGTTAGGCCTTGTGTTGGGGAGACACGCTAGAGACCAAGAGAGGAGGCACCCTTAGCAAGACAGAGGGACTGCCTGATCCAGTCTGACTCAGAAGTACCTAGGAGGTTGGAAACTGTGAGTGAATTTGGGTAATGTCTGACAGTATTCTACAGTAGACTCGATGGAGAAATCCTGTCTCCACTGAACTAAATGGGAGTTTTGCCATTCACTGAATGGTGCCAGAATCTTACCTCTCCCACAGACATTGTGTGGAACCTGAGTGACTACCACACTATCGCTGCCTTGTGCACCCTCTCTTACCCTATTACTGGAGTGTCTCACCTGTAGCAATGAGTCCCACTGTCTACAAGCCAAGTAACATTTGTTTACTTAAGTATGAAGTTTTAAAGTATTTAATAACCTTAGCTAACCCAGAATGAACACTGGGAGTTAACCAAAAAATGACAAATCTGATTTTCCCTCACCTGGGTATTTGGGGGCGGGGGGGAAGGCCGGAAGTTATATTTGTAGATTTTATATTATAGGACTATTTATAGAAAAAAGGCTAAACAAATCCTACACGAATGCCTCCTTTCCATTTCTTCCCCTTGTCAAGGTGACTTCTGTGTTACTGTCCACTTCTTGCATGTTACTTCTGCGGAACTGCACAAGCAGAGAATTAATGTGTCCCCGCTTTTTTTCCCTGTGCAGATTCTGACAGGGAGGTGAAGGGAAGCCATGAGAAGGGTCATGCTGCAATTACACCTTTTTCCCAACAGGGCTAATGAGGTGCCAGAAGAGAGGGCAGGTGGCTCACAGGTCAGAGCAGCCAGCCATGGAGAAGGAGGGGGAAAGTCTGCCTTCCTCACAGTGCCCTGTCCATGGGGTCAGGTGAGTAGGCACAGGATACAGATGAGAGATGGACCAAGTGGGGCACCTGGGGCTGCTGGCCGTGATCACAAACTGGGGTTCAGAAGGACTAGTCAGGGGAACAGCCTGGGGCACAGGAGCTAGTGGGGTGACAACATTGAGCCAGGGAGTGGGGGTACAAGGCCACAGGGGACATAGGGGTGGTGCAGGGACACATGGGGATGGGGAAAGTAGGGGTGGTTGAGTGGGGGTTCGGGGTCGCATGGGGACAGGAGCAGCTATGCCTGGCTGAGTGAGGGTATAGGGACACGTAGGGACATGTGGCGCTATGCCTGTTTGAATGGGGAGTGGCAGGGAAGGGACACACAGGGATTGGGCAGATGTTCCTGACTGAATGGGAGGGGCTAGGGGTCAGCCAGGATTTGCATGTTCCCCAACTCCCTAACAATCCCTCCCCTCCCGCCCCAAAAAAAACCTTTTCCATACTTCTCCTACCCACACCCCACAGCCTTCCAGGTTCACTCCCAGGATCCTTTCCAGCAATTACTTCCCTCTCCCTCAGTTTCTTTGTTGCCCCTGACTCCTCAAGCCTTTGCACTGCTTCTCAGGGAGGCGGGGAATAGGTTTCTGTATTGTAGTTTAAATGAATTATTATTCAAAGTTCTGTATTAGTATGCCTAGTAAGGAACCTATTTGTCAAAAAACATTTCCTGAATCTTTTTTCTTGTCTGTATTGTTAGACATACTTGCTGACAGTTATTTGAAATAAATTACAAAATTAATTGAAACTGGTGTGATTATATTTTGTTATTTTGACAAATAAAATATACAGAATTTTTCAGAATTGTAAAATATTGTATGCAAAATTTTTAATTTTTTGGCACAGAATTCCTCCAGGAGTATGCATGTGTTAGCTCTTTCGAGCGTAAGCATTGCTCACATTAGTGTTAGTGGATTACTAGCTAGAGGTTTTCCTGTAAAGTTTCCTGAGGAGACTTTAGCCTGTGCTCATGGTGTGCAGACTGTACCCCCAAGTAGAGACTCCATGCGTATTTTAATTTGGTGTGGGATTTATTACACTTGAGAGTTCCATCAAGGTTCCAGAAGATCCCCTTTTCCTGCTTAAAGACTGCTACCCATAAGAAGACCACCTTGTCTAGAGCCAGCCGGAGCCCCATTGAAAGAAGTACCTCTCTCATTGGGCAATATGACCTGCTGTGTTCAGAATACCATGTTAGTTCAGTTAGAGTTTTGGTTCAGGAGCATCTCTAGTTAGCATGTATTTTGCATTAACTGCTACCAAACTTAATCTAGTACAATGCACAATAGCTTTTCTGTTTCAAGCACTGGATTCTTCATGCATATGTGCTATTTTCATACATATATTCACACACACACACATATATATATATATAATAACCTTACAACTCAGCATAAGACTAATATAGGAATAATGGGTACTAGAAAAAGAGAATTGTATGAGCCACAGATATTTAACTGTTTACTTTTTTGCAAAACCTAAATTTCCAAGGATATTTGAAAACATTCATTCAACTCTTTGTAAACACTAATGAAGCTGAGGCTGTCTGAGTGGAAGGTCAATGGTAAAACCTATTTAATGACTGCTATCATTGTGGGGTGGAAGAAAAGCACTGCAACTCAACTGAAGCTATTTAAAAAATAGCATCCCTTGAAAAGCATATTTCTCAAGGGCCTAAATTGCCTATCATTAGGACTCTTAATGAGTTAGCTCCAGCAAAACAGCACCAAAGAAATTTTCATCAGGAAGAATGGAAACCTTGTTAACCTATGCTTAACACAGACTACTCCAGTGGGATGGAAGCCTTCTTCAGGGATAAATGCCATCACTACAATGCATACTCTTAAGACTGGCAGGGCCTCCAGGTTAATAGATATAAATAATGTTTTTTATATATATGGTAGGCAGCTGTAGCAGATGAATAGCTTCATTTAGAAAGCTAATAAATCAGAATTTTGTAATAAAACACAAATTCCTTTCCGCCACCCTAGCTGAGAAGGCTTAGTGGGGTAAGTGAACTCTGCAACTTATTCCATATTTTAGCCTCATTGTAAGTGATGACTAGTTCCAGAGTGCTTGTTAGTATAGGTGTCACTCTTTGGGGGGAACACACAAGAATACAATGAGTAAATCCCCATGATTCACATTTCTTTGGATCTTTGCCATTGTCTGCTGGTTTCAAGTGGTAAAGCTTGGATCAACATTCATCCATCCTCAGCTTTAATTACTGTAGTTTCACCAAAACTACAAAATAATGTCAGATATGCAAAATTTCAACACCAGACTGGTAATCTTTAGCTTTTAGAATTTCTATAAGCCTCAGACCTGCCAGGTGTTGGACTTTCTCAACTCTATTGGAGCTCAACACATGGCAGGATCAGGTTCATGTACAAACGTCCTGACTTTGACACCTTTGGGCAGGTTAAAAAAGAACTAGGGGACATACTTCATAATACAGATACATTAATTACAGTGTAGTTACAATGTAAGTACAGCACAGTTCTAATTTTTCTGCATCCTGTTACCATCCAGTCGTATAATCGAGAAGCTTAACTTCAGAGCTGGTCAAGATATTTTTTGAATGAAAAAGTTTCTTCGTTGAAAAATGACCTTTTCTTCAAAATGAATTTTTTCTTGAAACACTGTTGATTTTTCTGCAAGTGTTCATTTATTGAAAATTTTTTCATCAAAAAGGTTATCTACACTGTTCATTTACCAAAACATTTTTAGGAAGTGGAAACCTTTATTTTTAAAACAACTTTGGTTTTAAAAAATCAATAAAAAAATTCTAAGTAACAAAATTTTGTGAAAAATGGAAAATCAGTTCATTTTAAACCTTACAAAATGGAATAACTTCAGCATTTCTGGTCATTTAAAAAAATAATTTTTGACCAGCTCTACTTAATTTAATGTCTGAATTACTTATAACCACTGATCTAGTCTCATACATCATACATATATGTTTTAGAATCCTGGTGCATTAACTACACAATACCCACCCTGTACTACTTATGAAGTTATACTTTTTGGAGGATTTTATAGAAAATATATATATCTGTCAGAACTTTGACTGCATAATTTTTGTATTTTGAAGTGAACATCCCCCCCCCCGCCCCCCGAGCCCCGTTCCTCAGACGTTCTTGTCAACTGCTGGAAATGGCCCACCTTGATTTTCATTACAAAAGGATTTTTCCCCCCGCTCTCCTGCTGGTAATAGCTCACCTTACCTGATCACTCTCGTTACAGTGTGTATGGTAACACCCATTGTTTCATGTTCTCTGTGTATATAAATCTCCCCACTGTATTTTCCACTGAATGCATCCGATGAAGTGAGCTGTAGCTCACGAAAGCTTATGCTCAAATAAATTTGTTAGTCTTAAGGTGCCACAAGTCCTCCTTTTCTTTTTGCGGATACAGACTAACATGGCTGCTACTCTGAAACCATTTATTCCTGTGTAATTCCTAACTAATCCATGTATTTACAATTGTTGTTGGGCAGTCTATATTTTTTGATTTATTAAATACTTTTGATTACCTTCTCACTGCTTTTCATCTAATTACATTGAATTTTCAGGTAGATATTTTCATTTCATGGGTACTCATATGGTTTGTGAGAATTTAAGCATCAGTGCCTGAAAGCTGTCTCAGTCCATGTAGCGTCCTCAGAAATGAACCATATATTTAAGTGAACCCCCATCCAGGCTAATTCCTGACTGATTCACATACTTGCATCTGTAGTTGAACTTTATTAGTTCATACAATTCTGCCTGGGAATGGGATATTGTTTGTTGTCTTCACACTTTGTTTTTATTTAATTATACTCAACCAACCATTTTGGTCCTACCCCTGCCTGGGCTCAGCTAGACCTGAAAATCACAGCTCTGATGATCTCTTCTTTCTCTTTATCCAGTTACCATTGCTCCATTTTCTGAAGGCACACTTTCTTCAGACTGTTGAAATAGCAGTGTCCCTCAGTCATCATTGTGTAGTAATGAAAGAGAGATAATGGGACAATTCATTGATATATTTGAGCTTATGCTGATACTGGTTAGTAGTGATTGCTGAGATAACCCTTGCAATATTGCCTTTCAAGATGAAATGGGTGCATCTAACTATAGCAGTCATTTGTCTTGCTTGTTCTTTGTGTGACAGTAGGGCCTAGTTCAGTCTTTGGTGTATTTCTGCTCCTTATGTCATCAGTAAAAAAGATAATGAAAAAAATTGCCTCCGATATGTCAGCTTGGCACTAGACTACTGATTGCTTAATGTGGCACTCCACTAAGTTCTATTCCTGCATTGTTTATAGATGAAAGTTTTGGTTTATATTCATAAATCACATCCATGCTAATTAAAATCACAACTAAAAGTGCTGTCTGAGTTATTACAGAGCTCAACCTCCAGGTGAAATATATTGTTGGAAGATGAAACTGTTGCACATTGCCTTATAAGTTTATTTTCTTAGTGTGCAAACAAGTTTTTAGTCTTGGAAGAAATGCTGTATTGTTGGGGGAGGGGCGATTCGGATGAGTCAACTCTTGATATAGAGCTGGGAGCGGGGCTTTGATGCTTGTGCTGAGATTCCTGGAAGAGAGGTTTCCCTGAATACCATTTGTGACCGCCCAACTCTGATGTATATGTTTAAATAAAACAAGTTATGCTAAAAGTATACATCACTAATTTCTCCTCCAAGGGGAAGCTGATTTGCAAGGCCCTGACATATCCTACAGTTTAGCAGAGGGACAACAATAGACTGTATCTATTGAAAATTTTTCCCTGGGTCATTGTCTGGAACACATGTATTTAGAAATAGCAATAACCACAAAGACCTGTGTGTATCTTCATCCTACCAACAGACCATCTATCTATAATTAAGCAGAGTAAACTAAGTGCCTGTGCAAGGAGATAGATGCTGTGTAACCTACATAGTGAATTAGGGTTTCATTTTACTGCACTGGTTTAATAGCTGACTACAGCAATCCAGCTAGTGTTCCAGGAATAGATCTCTTTGCTGTGATGCATGGAATGATTTTTTTTTGTTCTTTATCAGACATTCTGGCCAGCTGGCAATCCTTGCGTACGTAACTCCATACCACACAAGTACCATTGAGCGCAAAGCACCAAGAAAACCTTGATGTCGGAAATTAGGCAGGCTCCAAGATAACATCTGTGAAATCAGTCCCGACTGATGGAGAAGACTGCAAAAGGTGTTTCTGTTACTTTTCCACGTGGCTGGACATTATGTAATGAAGCAGAATAATGCAATTGCACTTGGAGGATCAGAGAAAATAAATGGAAAACATATAATTAAACAACACAGATAAACCCGTTTCCCATGTGCAGGGCACCAGAGTGAAGCCTGCCTTAAAGTCAAGGGATTGTATAAGAATCAAAGAGAAAAAACACTCCATGACCATTGTATGCTCCAACAGCTTTTCCCTTCATTTGTGAATTGGACTGTGCTGGAGCTTAGCTAAAATGTTTGGAGTCCCCAGAGCGAGAATGTAAACATCACACCATTTGGATCTTGCCCCCTCAGACTAGTAGATATCACTCAGGAAAGGGAGCACAGAGTTACACTTTTCTGTATGCTTCACTACTTAGCTGGCCATCAGCTGCCACCTAGCCTCTAGGGCAGTGGTTTTCAAACCATGGGATGCGACCCAGAACTGGGTTGTGGAATGTAAGGCACTGTGTCTCAGCCATTAAATGTCTCATTGGCGATGCTGCCCGGCTAAGGCAGGCTAGTCCCTACCTGTCCCTACACTGTGCTGCGCCCCAGAAGCAGCTAGCATCAGGTCTGGCTCCTAGGCCATGGGGCTCCACGCGCTGCCCCCACCCCAAACACCGGCTCTGCATTCCAGCCAATGGGAGCTGGGGGGGGTGCCTGAAGGTGAGAGCCGCACGGAGCCACTTACATGCCTCCGCCTAGGAGCTGGACCTGCTGCTGGCTGCTTGTGGGACACAGCACAGTCCGCAGAGCCAGGACAGGCAGGAATCCTGCCTCTGCACCCCCGCTGTGCTACTGACCGGGAATCGCCCAAAGTAAGCCCGTGCCCCAACCCCGCACCCCAATCCCCTGCCCCAGCCCTAAGCCCCTGCCCCAGCCCTAAGCCCCTCCCCAGGCACTTAGTTTACTCTGGAGCCCCTTCCTGTACCCCAAACCCCTCATCTCCAGCCCCACCCCAGAGACCGCATCCCCAGACCAGAGCCTCAACCCCCTGTCCCAGCCCAGAGCCCCCTCCCACACCCTGAATCCCGCATTCCCGGCCCCACCCCGCAGCCCTCACCCCCTCACCCCAACCCTCTGCCCCAGCCCTGAGTCCCTCCCACACCCCAAGCCCCTCTGCCCCAGCTCTGTTGGTCGCAGGCATCAACAATTTTCTTCAACTGGTTCACCAGAAAAAAAGTTTGAAAACCACTGCTCTAGGGGACCTGTTCTCCCCCCACAGATTATGAATAACTGTCATTGAGTTCAGACCCTAGGGAACAGAGTCCTAGATGGCAGGTATGACACTCTACACCCAGGGGAGCAACCTGTGACCCCCATATTAATCATCTGTATATAATTGTATCATTGCATATAAAGCATTCCATGTAAGATATCATGGGAAAGGTTATGATCAGCTGAAACCCACTATTCCATCTAAATATGTGTATCATTAATGCATATGAAGTTATGAGAATTGTGTTGTATAGTTTTCACTAAAATATGCTGGGGGTTTGGGAAGCATCCAGATACTAGCTCTCCAGAGACAATGACAAGGCAGGTAACCAACACCCGGGTGGGTGCTAAACAGACATCACCAGCCATTGTCCAGCAGAGGAGTTACAATTCAATGACTCACTCACAAGAGACACACCGGTGGTATTGCTTCACCTTGGGCCTCAGCAATTCCCACCAGACATGCATGGACTTGTGTTCTCCAAGCACATGGGAGTAAGGATATAAAACTGAAAACAGTGGCTACATGCTTTGCCTGTCTCCTTCCCCCACCTATGCTGCAAGCAACAAGGACACTCAGAAGACTGAAGACTCCAACAGAGGAGACTGGCCCAGGTTTAAGGGACACACCTATATATTAAGGACTGCAATATCCAGTGGGGTGAGAAAAACTGGTTAAACTAGATGTTACCCAGTCTAATAGGGTTGAGAGTTTAGACTGCATGCTTACATTTTCTTTTCTCTTGGTAACTAACTCTGACTTTTTGCCTATCACTTATAATCACATAAAATCTATCTTTTGTAGTCAATAACTTTAACTGTTTATCTTTACCAGTGAGTTTGCCTGAAGTGTTTAGTAAGGGTGTTTGCTCAGGTTTACAAAGGCTGGTGTATATCCACTTTCCATCGATGAAGTGGTGAACCAATTAATAAATTTGCACTGCTCGACTTGAGCAGTACAGGACGGTATATTCTGAGGTACAAGGCTGGGATCTGGGAGGAATTAGCTGGTGCCTTTCTCTGTGTGATTCACGAGTGGCTCTGGTAGCATTCATGAAATATAGCTGGGTGTGGGGCTCCACCTGAGGTTGTGCTGAGTGATAACAGCACCTGGAGGAGCTTGCTGTTTGTCACTAGCAAAGCATTGTGAGAGACAGCTTAGGCTGGAGAGTTAAGGGGCACAGTGGTCCCACAGTCCCAGTCTTCACCCCAGGGATCCCATCACAGCAGGGTAATAGTTGCCGACTACATGGGTGTTCCGGGGATGGAGCACCCATGGGAAAAAATGGTGGGTCTCAGCCCCTACCGGCAGCCCCCCCATCAATGCCTCTCCCTCCCCCAAGTGCCTCCTTCGCTTCGGCGGGTCCCACTGATCAGCGCCTACTGCCTGCTGCGGATCAGCTGTTTTGCAGTGTGAGGAGGCACTGGGGGGATGGGGATGAGCAAGGATGCAGCACGCTCAGGGGAGGGGGCAGAACTAGGCAGGGAAGAGGCTGGGTGGGGCGGAGCGGGGGTGGGAAGAAGCAGGGTGGGCATGGGGCATTGGGGGAAGGGGTGGAGTCAGGGCGGGACCTGGGCAGAGCCAGAGGGAGCAGCCCCTGGCAAATTAGAAACTCGGCACCTATGAGCAGGATCCTTTCCGATGACTAAAGTTGCTTCAGATGTTGTGGGGGGGGGAGGCGGGGAAGTGGAAAGATATGAGGCAAAATCTCATATTTCCACCTTGCCATGACCACCATTACCCATATAAACAAGCAATGTTTTGCTGTCCCAAGTGATAGCCACTTCTGCTTGTGTGATATAACCCTACCCTTGAGGAAGGGTGACCAGAAGTTCCAATATTATCAGGACCATCCTGATATTAGGGGCTCTGTCTTACATTAGCAACTCTACCCACCCACCTACTCATCTTGAAAAAAAAGTCCCGATTTTTCAAACTTGCTGTCTGGTCACCTACCTTTGGGTGATAGTAGAAGATGACCCTGCATGCAAAACATGACCATGCTGCAATGCAATGACACCACGACATTCAAATCTTCCACACGAAACTTATGACATTACTATTAAGTATGACAAACATGAACAGGATTGGTTCAAGAGGTTCACTCAGCTCCGTCAGGAATCCTTGTCCTCTATTTCATAGGAATCTGCTAGACAGTCTCACAAAGAGGTCTTCACTGTAGAGTTAGACTATGTGATAGCTTTTGGACTATAGCACCCACACAGCTGGAAGACAAAAGACATAACAATGGACTCTGTCACACAGCATGTGTATCACTTCATAGCATCTACAATTACACACTGATGGGTGGTCTATTTTAATAAAGGTGACATCATCCATATGACATGGGTTCATGATAATCAAGACATAAATGCAAATATAAAGAAATTAGACTGCTAAAATGTCCGTTGAAATTAAGGAGAAAACTGTTGTCTCTTTTTGGCCCAAGTAGTTAGTCAATATTCAGGGCCTTAAATAATGGTTGTTTCCATTAGGAGATATTGATTATGTGGTTCTCAACCAGAGGTCTGGGGCCGCCTGGGGGTCTGTGAGCACGTTTCAGGGGGTCCGCCAAGCAGGGCCAGCATTAGGCTTGCTGGGGCTCAGGGCAGAAAGCCAAAGCCCCATCACATGGAGCTGAAGCCCAGGGCACTGAGCCCTGCCATCTGGGGCTGAAGCTGAAGCCTGAGCAATGTAGCTTTGGGGAGGGGGCCTGTGGCATGGGGCCCTGCTTTTTACCTCCTAACACCAGCCCTGACTTTTATATGCAGAAAACTAGCTATTGTGGCACAGGTAGCCGTGGAGTTTTTATAGCATGTTTGGGGCAGGGGACCCTGAGAAAGAAAAAGGTTGAGAATCCCTGGATTATACAAACTAAGTATTTCTTTGGTACAATCCTGTTTACTTATAAAGAATGTACATAAAGTCCTGTTTCCCTGAACACAGTAGGAGCAAACAACAGCAGGCAGTTTCCCTGCTCACAGTCTCAAGCCTGCCTTTCCAGTGAGTCCTGTGCCAAAAAGAAAGTCTGTGTCTCTGCTCCTCCCTAGGCCATAATCCCCACTGAATCCCCTCGGTTCCTGCCTCTCACATACACATCAGCAACTAATCAATCCTGCCACCCCTGCATTTGCAACTAGTCCCCAGAAAACCCCTCAGCCCATACAGTTTAAATCTACTTAGTGTACCCATACAGCTCAATGTGGGTGGCAGCTTTCTATTGTCTCAGCTATCCAAGGGGGCATTTAATTGTGTCTGCCATTTAGCCTGGAAGAAGGGAGCTTAGCCCACCCGTCAGCTTTACCTAGGTCTATAGATCAAAGATGCACTTGACTGCTGCCATTTTCATCTTCCAGCATAACAATATGTTGAGTTTTATTGGTGGGGAGGGAAAGAGAATGAAGTAGTTTTTGTTCCCAATTAGATCTATTGCATAAATTGGCTGTAGAAACAGAATAATACAAATGATCCTGTTATCTGATGAATAGTAATAATTCCTCTGCCTTCAGAAGCATGAGCACTTTTGTAAAGCTGAGATGCAAGAGATGAGTGTATCTCACTGGGTAATATCAGATCTCTTGTAGGTTTTTTCACTGTTTGATACCATGTAATGGACATGTTCTGTTTTATACATCAAAAATAATTATTAACATTACTTCACTTTCCAGCCTTGGAAAAGCATATAGGGCATAGTATGAGAGAATAAAAACAAATGCAGCAATAAAAGTTCTACCCTTTTGAAATGCAAATGCACACAAACAACTGGCTGGACCCAGCTGTGAAGTTAAAAGGGAAGGTAAAAAATGTAGGAGTAACTTTGGTAATTATAGAAATACCTTTACAAAATAAAAGATTACTACTTTGCTTTCAGTAGGAAAGGACAAAATTACTTAGAGATATAATGGAGGAATGAATTTCACATGATACGGCCACCCCAAGAAACATGGGATTATTAGTACTTTTGGTTTTTATTTAGTAGGGGGAGGAAAATGTTTAGGAAAATATTTTACTAATGCATGGCTTTGTGGTAAGTTTTTTTGATTTGTCAGGTATTCCATGCCAATAAAGTATCAGAAATAGAAAAAAATTCCTTAATAAATTCTAGTGACATTATTGCAAATCCATGGGTTGCCCCCAACATGCACATATACTACATAAATCTCACCAATGCTCCCTGCAGAACTAGGACTAAAGCCCTCCTACTCCAGCTACAAAACCACATGAGCTAAAGCAGAGGTTCCAAAAGTGTAGTGTGACAGGGTCGGGCCAGATGGCTACAGGAGAGTAATAGAAGGCAGATATATTAGCCCCAGGTTAAGTAGGTCCCTTTTCCCTGCATAAGGTAACAGGGAAAGTTCCAGAACAATCAGGAACCTTCTGGAGACAATTAAGACGGACAGGCTGATTAGAACACCTGCAGCCAATCAAGAAGCTGCTAGAATCAATTAAGGCAGTCTAATTAGGGCACCTGTGTTTAAAAAGGAGCTCACTTCAGTTTGTGGTGCTCGTGTGAGGAGCTGGGAGCAAGAGGCGCTACGAGCTGAGAGTGAGAACGCGGACTGTTGGAGAACTGAGGAGTACAAGCATTATCAAACACCAGGAGAAGGTCCTATGGTGAGAATAAAGAAGGTGTTGGGAGGAGGCCAAGGGGAAGTAACCCAGGGAGTTGTAGCTGTTGCACAGCTGTTCCAGGAGGCTGCATTCCACAGGGCCCTGGGCTGGAACCCAGAGTAGAGGGCGGGCCCAGGTTCCCCCCAAACCTCTCAACACCTGGTCAGACACAGAAGGAGTTGACCTGGACTGTGGGTTCATGAAAACGGCCAAACTGAGGGCTGCTGTGACGCTCCAAGGTGAGCAAATCCACCAATAAGCACAAGACCCACCAAGGTAGAGGAGGAACTTTTTCACAGTAGCCAGTGGATTACTTATGGTCCACTAAAAGCTGGCTTTCCACATAATGCTGGCTCCTCCTCCTCATTTCCTGCTAGAGATTTCATTTTAAACAACTTACATATAATTACATATTATTTATCCGTGTAAGAAATGGCTGTCATTGCCACAGAGATGTAATAGGATCTGAACAGAAGAAGTGGTCTACCTAATGGGGGGGAGATGCTCCACAAGATAATGGGCCAAATCCTTAGCTGGTGGAAATCAGAATAGCTCCACTGAAGTTGAACTATGTTGAACTATCCAGAGGAGGATCTGAATCAATACCCTCATTAAAATATAGTTCACATTATGAAAAAGTTTGAGAACCCCTAAACTAAAGGATATAGCCCCTACAAAGATGGTGGTAGTAGTAATTCTGCGGGACTGACCACGAGAGGATATCTCTCTCTCTCTCTCTCTCTCACTCTCTCAGTGCTTTACAGTATATTGCTTTCAGTTTTTCTATTTTTATAACTTTGAAAAATTAAATGACTCCTTAAGAAATAAATAGTATTACTGCACAATAATCAAATAAAAGTCTAGCTTTACTAAAAATTGTTAATTCTTTTTCAAGCTACTACTAACCAGCAATATTCTGGCAGCTTTTAGTTTCTCTTTGTAAGATACAGATTAGATTTGTCAAGTATTGCCAGTTCTCACTAGGAACTAAGATGACATGATTCAGCCATGATGGACAAGAAGTTGAAGGGCTTTGCTTTAAAATGCCATGAGACAGAGGATATAGTGCTGACAAGTTTAGCTTGAGAATAACAAAAGTGTGAAGTATGAAAGATCAAACTAATTACATCAAAAGAATACATACAATTGACCAAGCAGAGCCACCTATTCTCCAACATTCAGCAAAATCTTCTTACAGTATTGACTTTAGATACCATATAAAATTCAATGTTATATGCTAAAAACCAGAGATGAACCAGATCACAAAGAACACATTCAGATCTTCATTTATAATTGCTCAAAGATCAAGGATTTGTCCAGTTGGGTTTAATCAGATGCAGAGCTATAAAGTTTGGATCCAGCTACAGACAAATTCTGAGTGTGTTCCGATGCAAGTGTTTAGTTCAGGACTATCTCTATCTAAAATCTTTTGTTGTTTAGATTTTTGGTGGAGATTCTTTGTTTTGTTGTATGAGAACAGAATATTTGGTGTCTCAGTTCACTCATTGTTTACAGCATTTGTTGTATCAATACTAATAAAAGGATCATTTTTTACATAACTTTAGATTAAAAGTATAAGTTTGCTGGAGTTTTTTTAAAGGTCTGTAAATCAAGAGAAGAGGAGATACTCTTTTGCACTATTTTAGAAAACTGTTGCTGATAAATATTTTTGGAGTCCTTCAAAAAATGCTTATCAGAAGATTGTAAAGTCCTCCTCCATCCCCACATGCTTGGTTGCCATGATGTTTATTTCCATTCTGGAGATGAAGCAAGCATCAGGATGTATCCAGAGGATTCAGATCCATAGACAACTTCAACATCTTTAATGTGAACTTTGATTTTTCATTCTTTGCACTCTTTGTCTAAAATCACAACCATGTTTGTAATTATAGGTGATATTAAAAAGCAGGGATGGAGAGCTTCAGAATGTTCTCGTCCCTATTATAAAGCACCTGGGATATGAAGAGGTTCTAGTTAAAAATATTTTCTTTATAAAATTGTGAATCACACATGCAAATAAATACTGCAAATAAGCAAACTTCTCTCCTCTCCCCAAAACTGGTTCTCCTGGCCACCTAATTTTCTTCCCCCTCTTCAGTTACAAAGTTAGACACATGGGAGTTAATTTTCAAAGGATTATACCACAGTTTTAGATGCATGTCTTCCGTTGACTTTTTAATAGGAGTTATCTGAATAAAACCCCAAAGAACACTACAAAAATGTAAGCCTTGATAATTTTTGCAGTGAATAATGAGTGCTATGATTACAGGGGTGGGATGTAAGAGACGGAAAATAAGAAATTTCAACTCAAGGTGTCTTTATGACGAATGAAAGATGATTGGAAATGCCTTAGTGCAGGGATTAGTTTTCACTGCTGTTAAAGTGATTGATGAGTCTTGGAACTAGATGATTGCTGCTGGGTATGTAACCACAGGGGGTTTTAGAGTGGGAGTATGTATCTGGGAGAGAAAGCGAGAAAGAGAGAGTATCTCTCTGTCTCTCTCTCTCTCTCTCTCTCATGCGGCTAAAAAACTATCATTTTGCTGAAGTATAAATTCTTTGTTCTCTGTACGATGATATTAGATCATACTGCATGGTGAATTCAAGATCAAGATTCAGCCATTCTATAATCATTTTGAAATTTGGATTAACTATTCTAGTGAATTTGAAGATAGGTCTTGTTCTGGTTTATAAGAAGTAACTCTGTAGTGTTGTGGGCTTGAACAGTGACATTTTGATCTCTTTCCTACTCATGAGTTCCCCCTTTCAAAACTCTATCTAATAGGTTTCCCTGATGGGTATACGGTTCCTGCCCTAGTGTATCTGACACCCAAAGCTTAAATTGAGACGGAGCCCACCAGAGCAGAGTTCTGGTAAATATTTTCAAACCCACAGGAGACCTAGCAGAAGCCCCAAGCTCCGGTGCCTTCCTCACCCGTGGGGGCTGAAGCTCTAAGACCTCCTGCCCCACAGATGAAGCCTGGAGCCCTCAATATGGAGGCATGTGGCGGTGGGGATCCAGAAAATAATCTCTGAGAATTTAAGCTCTGGTGACACTTCATATTCAGTTTCCAGATCTCATCTGTCTATCAGTCAGTAGGAGATGGCAACAAAGTAGTTTGTATCTGACTTACTCTTGCCTCTCACCAAAAGCAGACTCTGAGCCAACTAATGATGGGATTGATAAACTCTGAAGAGATTCCAGGCCAATGTTCTGCATCAGTAATTGGATAATCAGTGGTGGATGCACTCTGGTGATTAGGGGTAGATTGAAGCAAATAGGAATCTCCTCCAAGAGGGGTGTATTCAGAAATTTCCCCACTTGCTTGCCTCAAAAAAAAAAAAAGTTTAAATGTACAAGAGTGTGTGAGCTATTGTTGGCAAAAACCCAGCTCTCCCCTACCAGAAGCCAGTACCTTATTACTTCATAATGAGCTTTGAGATGTCTTGAATCTGAATCGTAGCTGTTTGAAACCGTATCTTTCTGTCTGCATTTTGTGAACATTAAAAGTCCCCAGGCTCTTCTTTTTGAGATAAAGGATTTTCTCAAATGGTTTATTTTGTTGAAAATCTCCCTGACACATCGCCACCACCAGCACCACCACAATGAAGAAAACTCTCCCACAAGGCGAAGACCCTCACGCAACAGCGAGAAATATTGTCCTAGATGTTGGATCTTGGTCTGGTAGACACGTAGAGACTTATACAATCCTATTGTCCATGACTACAGCTTTTTTTTTTTCAAACGTACTCTGCCTCTCTGAGGGCTCAGTGATTGTTTCTTGCAGCAAGAGTGTGGCAGGCCTGGCCATGGCATGCCCACCATTTGCCCCAGGGTAGGAAGACATAGGTGGTTTGGCAACTACTCCAGTAGTAATTGCAGTAGAACTGCAGTAATGCCTCAAAGCTCCTGAAGCTGGAATACCTACCATGGAGCAGTTTGAGACAACCATTCATTCTCTCTTTAGCCCTTAAGAATTCCCCAGCAATCTCTAGCTGCTTTGGCTATCTGCCAGGGAGAGCTTTTAAGGCTGTAAGAACTGAAATATCTGACATAAAGAGTTAAAAATCCCACTAGCACTTAGTGCTGAGCTGATAAGACTGCTGGCTTAGTGCTCAGGAGTTTTCTTTCCTAATGACTAGCTCTATTTATATTTCACTTCAGCCTCAGATAGAAAAGCAGAAAGGCTGGGGATGAATATTTACAGAAAATTAACCTAAACATTTCTAGATTAGTTCAGGCATATTAGTTGCGATAATTATCAAGCATTAAAGAAAAATACCAGTAACACCTCAAATTAAGTGTAATTACGAATATTCACATAATTTAGATCTGCTAAAAACATTTTATTGTACAGCAGGCTAATTAAACGTCATCTTGGATTTTTAATAACACATTTATTTAGGCTTGAAAAGTACTGTACATAACATAGTGGTTTAAAACCAATTTATCAAGTAATCAGAACCAATTGACGTATATTTAATTTACTGGAATGAGTCCTTAGCTGTACCTTAGCCTGTTGAATAGATTGCAGAGGTCACTTTATACAACTTCTAGCCCAACCCCACCTCAATCCTGGGCCTGATGAGGGGTTAGTATAGACCATGCGGTAACCTAAAGCAGCCTCAGGGTTTCTCTAAATTCTTCTGACTTGTAGTACACAAAGGGCTGTTGTATCAGATGGAGAGCTTCAGAGCACAGCAGTGTTCTGGCCAACCCCCTTTCTACTTTCCTGTGCTGAGCAGCTTAATGACACCTGAGAATTCCCCTAGATTATGGAAATTCCATACCACATACTTAAGGTGGCTTTCCATCTGCTTTTCACTGCGAGAGCAATGCAAAACAGGCAGAACACGAGCCCTGACTGGACCCATTGTCTTAAATCTAAAGGGTAAATGTAATAGAGGAGGTATTGTTTGACAACAGATAGTCACTTGGAGTTATTTGTATATTATTAAGATATCAACAGAACTGAAAAATAGGTAATAAAGATATTGTAACCACTAGTATGTGTTTAATTGTTTTAATAAATCCATATTAAATGCACATTGGATGCACTTGAATCCCAGATACGTTCAGGGTTGTGCAGGGACTTAGCCATACGTTTTCCATTGAGGTTAAGTCAGATAGAGCTGCACAGTTAGAATCCAACAGAACTCTGAAAATGTAGGTCTTAGATTAAAGTATTACAGAAATTGCTTCCCCTGCATCCCCACCCGCGGCTAGGCCTTTACTGTGCAGTGGCAGCAGAAATGTTTCATGGGCAGTTATTGTAGAGGATAGAAAGCCAGTTATGCTGTAGCATTGGCAGAGAGATTTATTACAGTTATATTTATAAGAAGAAAAGTGAGGTCTCTGCTACAGGAAAGCCCTGCAGGAATTAGTCATGTGAATCCTGATTAAGAATACCTTCTGGTAGCAACTACAATTGTGAGATCTCTTCTTCTCCCTGAGCCCCCATGACCTTCCCTGGATAGACAGCAGTTTCTAAATGTGTCATCTTATGCCTGTTGAGAAAGAAGCTTCTGACACAAACAGTACAGCTAACTCTGACATGATTCAACTTTGTGGGAGGTGAAAGGAGCAAATCACTCTAGAGATTAACCCTTCTTTCTGATATGATCAAGTGTGCACAATTAATGCTGTACCAATATGGGGGGAAAAACTGTTCAGGGAGGAAACTGTCCAATCAATGAATTTTCGCAATCCATACTGCTGTCTAGCATATTGATCCAGATTCTGTTATTGCACTTAATTCCCATGTCCTGGTCTCACACTGGTGTTAACACATATTTCTTTGGATTATTCACTGAGGAGAGGATGCTGAGCCCAGATAAACATGATGACAGAAAATCTTTTCATTCTAACGATTGAAGCCCCCTTAAACATATTAACAATTTCGCATAATAGTTAAAGGATTGAGTATTTTTTGCCAAGTTTCTCTGCTTCATGGCAGTGTCCCCAGAATGCTGTTAAAATCTGCTGCAGTCAGAAGTATGTTTCTTTTAGAGACATGCTTGCTCATGAAAACTCTTCAGACTGGATAAAAAGGTATCATCTTATCAATATTTAGCTGCTCTATGCATTAGAAAGTTAGTCTCATGAGCTTCGGCACCACTGCTTCATATGAAACATTTGTATACTTCAATTTTTTGAAGTCTTTTGACATGGATTCACATTGTTATTGTATTTTAGTTAATATGTGTCCCGACCAGGACATGGGCAGTCTGACCCAGTGGTCAAAGCAGGAGTCAGGCCAGGTCCGCTACCGGGAGGTCAGAGGGCAAACCGATAATCGAGCATCAGGAGGCAAGCAGGGTCAGTTTACCAGGAGATCAGAGGAAGGAGACCAACTTGAAAGCAGAACCACAGATTAGTAACTTGAGTCAGGATACCAGGAAGTCAACCCAGGGGAACAGGAACAGGACACAGTCCAGAGGTGGGTGGATACCAGCTGCATGGACAATGTCCTGTTCCTGCACTGTGGGTTTATATAGGAACTCAAGACCAAGCAGGATACCTAGCAACCTGCCAATAAGGTTTCAGGACTAGAGCCCTCTATCGGGTTTCAGCTTCTGCCCTAACAACTGTTACCCTTCTCCACAAGAGCTGAATAGGCCCCTTCGATTCCAGTCCAGGCTGCCACTGAACCTTCTAGCTCAGAGAAGAGGCAATATTTTCAGCCTGCCCATCCTTCATCCCCAGCTGTGCCCTGCCACTGAACCCATAAGACCAGGTTCAAGGCAGAAAATGAGCTGCTTCCTTTTGTGAGACTGTAAAATTTGCTTTTTATCAGTAAAATTGGTCTCATAGCCCCTTACTCAAATGGTAATTTGGCAGATACCACAGAATGAGTTAAACACCCTTGCTCTCAACCTAAACCATTTTTCTTGTTAGAGGCAGAGTTTGGGGCAAAGACTGTTTTTACTGATGTATGTAACAGCTTACCTTTAAAAAATACCATACAATGGCCAGACTACAGCATTTCCCAAAAATCTAACTATATACATGTAGATCAAATCTGAATGTTGTCTTTAGAAGTATTTTTCTGGTGTATTTTTCTTGCAGATAGTATTATAAAGTGTGTACCATATGTGTCAAGATACATCATGGCATATCGTCCATTTAGGTATTACCACCCAATTTAACTAATTAGCTATTGATAAAGTCAGTATTTTGATACCCCAAAATCCTTGTTCAAAAACAAGGTAATTCAGAAGATTTAAATGTATTAAATAGGTCCACAAACATGGATACATCTTGATTTCTCCACCTGTGCCATTTTTTTATTTATTATTTTATTTTATATTTTTTTATTTTATCTGTGGGCTATATTACATTATTCAAAGGCTTGGGAGAACTAAGTTTCCAAAATTGTAGATGTCTTCCAAGTTACCTGAATGTTAAACGTTAATGTGAATCCCTATAAAAATAGTCTTTAGTGAAGTAGTCAATATAGACTATGTAGATGCAGATGCTGCCTTGCTAGCTTCCGCTATTATCTAATTAATTCTTTAATCAGTAGGAGGTTCCAGTAACATGAGAGACTCACAAGATGTAGACTAAAACATGAAAA
Source organism: Chelonia mydas (assembly GCF_015237465.2). Lineage (NCBI taxonomy): Eukaryota > Metazoa > Chordata > Testudines > Cheloniidae > Chelonia > Chelonia mydas. The sequence continues at coordinate 129,306,232 of NC_057849.1, forward strand.
AAATTGCATCCAGACATAATATAAAAAAAGATTTATGTTCTTAAGGCTATATGTAGCTTCTCAAAGAGTTGCAATATTCATAATCACATAATTCATTTAACCTAATGAAAGAGCCTCTTTGAAGCTTTACAACCTTTAGTGCTAGTCCTCTGACCTATGTTCAATACCAATATCTCTTTTCCCAGAAGAGAAGATCATTTTCTTTATGTCTACGGTGTCTCACAAGAACCATCAATTATTATAATTATCTAGGCTCAATAGTTTGCTAGTATTCCCTGAATACCAGTTTAAAAGTCCTATTGTAGTTCCTGTTGTAAAATTAACTCAGTCCTAGAGGTGACTCATCAACTAAATCTATGCCCTCTTGGCAAAAGAGATGAATTTTTGGGCATTCCCACAGAAGACGTATTAGTGTGTCTCAGCTCTTATGAGACCTTCAGCATATATGTCATGTAGTACATCCCAAGGAGCCTTATCATATATGCCTCATTACTTCCTTTCCATAGAGACCTTGGTTTTCCATTGTGGTTGGGAAATTCTTTCCACAATGTCATGTTCCCATGCTGTTTTCATGCTTATACATACTCTTTTATCTTCATGAAGCAGCTTGTATAGTACAGAAATAGGATATCTGATTTTCCACCAAAATTTACAAAGGAATTTAAGGATATCTTCAAATCCTTCCCAAACAACTCCAAGAGAAACTCTACAAACTCATTCCCCACAAACCCACCCGAGGGACCTTCTGCATGCTTCCCAACATACACAAACAATAGAACCCAGGCAGATCCCTCATATCTGCCCACAGCACTCTTACTGAAGGAATATCAGAACTCATAGGAACCATCCTCAAACCAGTCACCACACAAAGGACCAGCTTCCTCCAGGACACAAATGATTTCCTCCACAAACTCTGCAACATTAACAATCTCCCTCAGAACATCATCCTTGCTACCATGGATATCACCTCCCTATACATCAACTTCCCTCACAACGATGGCATAGCTGCCTGCCTCAAATATTTGCAAGACAATGGGCAACCCTCAGATACCCACTCCAAACACATTGCCAGACTCATCCATTTCATCCTCCCCCATGAAATTTTACATTCAACAACAAACACTTTGTCCAAACCATGGGAACAGCATGCCAACATCTTCATGGACCACCTTGCAGGAGAATTTCTGGACCAATGTACTACCCAATGAGATACCTGAGATTCCTAGATTATATTTTCATCCTCTTGACAGATGACTGAAACTCCCTCATAGATTTCCTCCTCAACTACAACCACCACCACCCATCCATTAAAATGTCTCTGGAACACTCCCACACCAGCAGCAACTTCCTGGATATCACAATCGGCTTCAACAATGGACCCCAAAAGACAACTATTTACAAGAAATCACCACATCTACCTTCATAGATCCAGTAACCACTCCAAACACAGCAAGAAATGTGGTATCTACAGCCAGGCACTCAGATACCATGTAATATGCTCCGAGGAGAAAGTCTGGGATATACATCTTAACACACTCAAAACTGCCTTCATCAAGCAAGAACACTTCACCAGAGTAGATTACATCATGGAACAAGCCACTTAAATACCCCGAGAGAGCCTGCTTCAATACAGAAATAAAACTCCTTCTCAACACATGCCCCTAGTTGTCACCTATCTCCCTATGCTGGAACCCAGACGGGGTACCATCAAACAGTTACAATTCATACATGATGGGGACCCCATGTTGAAAGAAATATTTCCTGAAACCTTTCTTCTGACCTTCAAACAATCCACCCCACCTCTCCAAGCTCATCATCAGAAGCAAGCTCCCCACAGACCAGGACACAACAACTCAAACTCTGCCACAACAACAGATGCAAAACCTGCAGATATATCTCCACTGCTACAATGATTAGCATCCTTCACAACACACCTTTCAAGATCCATGGGTCCTACACATGCCTTTCACAACATGTGGTGTAAATGCCCCAATAACAACTGAGTGAAACCAGACAATCACTATGCTCTTGAAAGAACTCACACAGGAAAATGATAAAAAAAATAACACATCGCCTGTGTGTAGACACTTTTAACAAACCGATCACTCTACATCTGACCTATCAGTCCTCATTCTCAATGGAAACCTGCACAACACTTTCAAAAGATGAGCCTGGGAACTCTAATTCATAACTTTTCTAGACACTAAAAATAGTGGACTGAATAGAGACACTGAATTTCCAGCTTATTACAACAATTTATAACCCTCTAACAACCCCCCTCCCAGCTGCTTTCCCTGCACCTTCTTTTCCTCCCCATGACTGGAGGGGTATTAACAGGCTACTTCACTTTGAATGGGCCTTTGAAATATGTTTAACTCATTATGCTAAACAATCTGCTCCATCTTGTATTTAGCTTTCACACTCTGAGTTCATTTCCCAGACCTAGTGTAGCTCAAAAGCTTGTTTCTCTCACCAACAGAAGATGGTCCAATAAAAGATATAACCTCACACACTTTGTCTCTCCATTGGTTCTCAGCCATGCCGATGGCATCTAGAATTGGACTCTTTGTTTGGTTTAGGGTTGCAGAGCAGTTTTTAAATTAAGAGATGGGCGAAAGTCGATTGCTGCAGAGGCACACGTGGATCAGACAGAGACTTCTCTTAGAGGAGAGTCTACTGATAGAGATTCTCTAGGTTTTAGTCAGGAGGAGAGGATGGAAGAGGATAAAGAATGGGCAAGATCAGAAGAGAAACATTCACATAAAAAAGAATCTGACACATCAGATAAGGGCAGACAAATAAACAGTGACAAGTTTTTAAATGCTTGTACACAAATGCTAGAAGTCCAAATAATAAGATGGGTGAACTAGAGTGCCTCATGTTAAAGGAGGATTTTGATATAATAGGCATCGCAGAACCCTGGTGGAGTGACAACAATCAATGGGACACAATCATTCCGGGGTACAAAGTATATCGGAAGGACAGAACAGGTCGTGCAGTGGGAGGGAGTGGCACTATATGTGAAAGAAAATGTAGAATCAAATGAAATAAAATCTTAAATGAATCCACATGTTCCATAGAATCTCTATGGATAGTAATTCCATGCTCTAATAAGAGTATAACAGTAGGGATCTATTATCGACCACCTGACCAGGACAGTGATAGTGACGATGAAATGCTAAGGGAGATTAGAGAGGCTATCAAAATAAAGAACTCAATAATAGTGGGGGATTTCAATTATCCACATATTGACTGGGTACATGTCACCTCAGGACGAAATACAGAGACAAAATTTCTCAATACTTTAAATGACTGCTTCTTGGAGCAGCTGGTACAGGAACCCACAAGGGGAGAGGCAACTCTCGATTTAGTCCTGAGTGGAGTGCAGGATCTGGTCAAAGAGGTAACTATAACAGGACCGCTTGGAAATAGTGACCATAATATAATAACATTTAACATTCCTGTGGTGGGAAGAACATCTCAACAGCCCAACACTGTGGCGTTTAATTTCAGAAAGGGGAACTATGCAAAAATGAGGTTAGTTAAACAGAAATTAAAAGGTACAGTGACTAGAGTGAAATCCCTGCAACCTGCATGGACACTTTTCAAAGACACCATATTAGAGGCTCAACTTAAATGTATACCCCAAATTAAAAAACACAGTAAAAGAGCTAAAAAAGAGCCACTATGGCTTGACAACCATGTAAAAGAAGCAGTGAGAGATAAAAAGGCATCTTTTAAAAAGTGGAAATCAAATCCTAGTGAGGTAAATAGAAAGGAGCATAAACATTGCCAAATTAAATGTAAAAATGTAATAAGAAAGCCAAAAAGGAGTTTGAAAAACAGCTAGCCAAAAACTCAAAAGGTAATAAAAAAATGTTGTTTAAGTCCATCAGAAGCTGGAAGCCTGCTAAACAACCAGTGGGGCCCCTGGATGATCGAGATATAAAAGGAGCACTTAAAGACAAGTAAATGCAGAGAAACTAAATTAATTCTTTGCTTCAGGCTTCACGGCTGAGGATTTTAGGGAGATTCCCAAACTTGAGCCATTTTTCGTAGGTGACAAATCTGAGGAATTGTCACAGATTGAAGTGTCACTAGAGGAGGTTTTGGAATTAATTGAGAAACTTAACAGTAACAAGTCACCGGGACCAGATGGTATTCACCCAAGAGTTCTGAAAGAACTCAAATGTGAAATTGCAGAACTATTAACCACGGATTGTAACCTGTCCTTTAAATCAGCTTCTGTACCCAGTGACTGGAAGATAGCTAATGTAACATCAATATTTTAAAAGGGCTCTAGAGGTGATCCTGGCAACTACAGACCAGAAGGTCTAACATCAGTACCGGGAAAATTGGTTGAAACAAAAGTAAAGAATAAAATTCTCAGACACATAGAAGAACATAAATTGTTGCGCAAAAGTCAACATGGTTTCTGTAAAGAGAGATCATGTCTTACTAATCTATTAGAGTTCTTTGAAGGAGTCAACAAACATGTGGACAAGGGGGATCCAGTGGACATAGTGTACTTAGATTTCCAGAAAGCCTTTGGCAAGGTCCCTCACCAAAGGCTCTTATGCAAATTAAATTGTCATGGGATAAGAGGGAAGATCCTTTCATGGATTGAGACCTGGTTAAAAGACAGGGAACAAAGGGTAGGAATAAATGGTAAATTTTCAGAATGGAGAGGGGTAACTATTGGTGTTCCCCAAGGGTCAGTCCTAGGACCAATCCTATTCAACTTATTCCTAAATGATCTGGAGAAAGGGGTAAACAGTGAGGTGGCAAAGTTTGCAGACAATACTAAACTGCTCAAGATAGTTAAGACCAAAGCAGACTGTGAAGAACTTCAAAAAGATCTCACAAAACTAAGTGATTGGGCAACGAAGTGGCAATGAAATTTAATGTGGATAAATGTAAAGTAAAGCACATTGGAAAAAATAACCCCAACTATACATACAATATGATGAGGGCTAATTTAGCTACAACTAATCAGAAGAAAGATCTTAGAGTCATCATGGATAGTTCTCTGAAGACGTCCACGCAGTGTGGAGCGGCAGTCAAAAAAGCAAACAGGATGTTAGGAATCATTTTAAAAGGGATAGAGAATAAGATGGAGAATATCTTATTGCCTTATATAAATCCATGGTATGCCCACATCTTGAATACTGTGTACAGATGTGGTCCGCTCATCTCAAAAAAGATATACTGGCATTAGAAAAGGTTCAGAAAAGGGCAACTAAAATGATTAGGGGGTTGGAACGGGTCCCATATGAGGAGAGATTAAAGAGGCTAGGACTATTCAGCTTGGAAAAGAGGAGACTAAGGGGAGATATGATAGAAGTCTATAAAATCATGAGTGGTGTGGAGAAAGTGAATAAGGAAAAGTTATTTACTTGTTCCCATAATATAAGAACTAGGGGCCACCAAATAAAATTAATGGGTATCAGGTTTAAAACAAATAAAAGGAAGTTCTTCTTCACTCAGTGCACAGTCAACCTGTGGAACTCCTTGCCTGAGGAGGTTGTGAAGGCTAAGACTATAACAGGGTTTAAAAGAGAACTGGATAAATTCATGGAGGATAAGTCCATTAATGGCTATTAGCAAGGATGGGTAAGGAATGGTGTCCCTAGCTTCTGTTTGTCAGAGGGTGGAGATGGATGGCAGGAGAGAGATCACTTGATTATTACCTGTTAGGTTCACTCTCTCTGGGGCACCTGGCATTGGTCACTGTCAGTAGACAGGATACTGGGCTGGATGGACCTTTGGTCTGACCCAGTATGGCCGTTCTTATGTTCTTATGTTACTAAATAAAGTAAAAATGGGGAGAGTGTGGATTATCAACACTGACACTATTATATTGCAGGGAGTAAAATCTGTGCAGAATGCTAAACTATAAATAAGCTATATCATTGGACAGGGTGGGGTAATTTGAATCAGATAACAGAACTCAATGTGACAGAAATTAACACATCAGCTCAGAAAATAAAAACCAAATATGTCTAAACAATTTACAGAGTTCAGTGTTTTGTGTTGGCTTTCATTTTCAGACAAGAAAAGCTACAGTCACATAAAATTATTAGCTGAGTCTGAGTTGCAATATCTGAACTTTACAGGTATCAAATAGCTATTTATCTAGGGTATTCTTGACCCATAGACTTTTTACACTCTTGACTCATGATATATTTTGTTTGTCCTTAAGCAAGAAAAATCTCATTAATGAATTTTCCAATCTTGTTTCCTCTTAGCATATATTTCATTCTTTATATAGACCATTCTATTGTATATTGGTTCTTATACCACACTCATCAACGTCGTATCTGAGTACCTTCCATTAGGCAGTGTGACTAACATCTGTCATGTTTGTTCTCTGCTCCTCTTCCCCGGGTGAGAAGCATATACAGTGGTGTGGTTTTGGTTTGGTTTTTGAAATAATATATGTAAATCTATGTTAGACAAGACAAAGTCAAAGAAATGCACCTTGCACTTAGAATAGAAGGTGGTGAGGTTTGTGATGACCCTTACTTCCTGGGGGAGTCCATTCTGCAGTCGTGGGCCAGCCCTGAGAAAGGTCTGTCTTCTGCACAGATAATGTTTTACTCTTATTCTAGAAAGTTCAGTTGTGCTAGAGCAGTGGAATTGCCAACCACAGTCTTCATCCAGGCTTTAGTTGGTCTTTTAGATACCCTGAGTTCAGACAATTGAGTGCTTGAAGATGAAGACCAAGACCTTGATATAATCTCTCTTTTCAGAACTATTTTAACATAGAAGGACTACCAATATCTAGGGTGTTTAAAGTAAATGCTTTTTATATGGATAATTTTCTATGGCTGTGACGAGCAGCACAGACCCTCTGGTGCTCCCAAAAGAGGCCTTCACTTTCTTGGGATACTCCCAGCCCAGTTTCACTAACAGAGGACCCTGTTAGCCTCTTGATTCAGGAATAGTCCACTTACTACACAGGTAGCCCTAAGGATTTCCATGGAGCTGCTCATGAAGTAACATATTATCAAACAAGGGTGACAGACAGAATTAAGTCCAAAGTGCAGTAGCATCAGCCTAGATGCTGGGAAGCCTGGCACTGGGCAAGCACGGCTCTTGGAGCGTTTCTTTCATAGTTCAAGAAAACAGAGAGAAAGCCCCTGAATCCTTTGGGAGTTGGTCTACCTGTAACAAGCACCCTGTGCTGCATCACTGATGCAAGGGCTTATTAAGAAAGGGCTGAAAAAAATCTGTTTATTTTCCCAGGAAGCTTGGGGACTACTTGGGCATACCTGGGAATAAAGCTGCATGCTGTAGGTTGTTTTGTTTGTTATATATATATCATTTGTTTTGCTTACATAGTCAGCAGAGAGACAACGGGCAGGGCATGTGATCTTGTTTCCCTTTGTTTTGAGGTTCTCTCTACCTAATAAATAAGGCATCTCTGAGAAGGAGACTTCATTGGTGTAAGCAGAGATGCTCCTGGACATTTGTTGTGGGGAAATGGAACAAGCTGCCTAGCCACAGTTGCTTCTCAAGGGCCTTTTTCTGTCTTCCTCACTTTGCAGTACCTTGCTCTGTGACTAATACCTTTGACTTCAATGGGGCTACTCTTGAAGATACTACTCAATTTAAGGATGGCAGAATTAGGACCTAAAGCAATACTGGTTTGCCTATGTGTTTAGGAGGCGGATTTCTGTTCTGGAATAAAATGAGGTATCTACTGCATTACATACAGTTATAGCCCCATAATGAGTTGCGGGGCGGGGGGTTAGTGTAGGCCTGTGATGGAGTAGGGAGTATTAACCTGGTAATGTTGCATGGGAGTTTTAGTAATTTACTGTCTTCTGCTAACACAGGGCGTGCCACCGTTTCCCTACAGTACTGCACCAATACTAGATGGTGACGGGATATAAGGGTGTGACTTCACGGAGGGATGATACTTGACGGCCAGCATGTAAACAATGGTGGCTGCACCTTGTAACCTGAGCTCAGGATGGGGTTGGGGCCAGGCGATACCTTCTGCCCGGGAAACTGGACAAAGGCTAGAGGAGAGGCCAGGTGTGTGGCTGGGGGAGGCAGTGGGAAGGAGTTTCAGTTTGGAGCTGGCTGGGGAGACGGGGGAGGCGCAGAACCTGGGTCTGGGCTCCCTACCCCACAAGAGGTACCTGACTGAGGGGTCCTTTTTTCTGTACCTACAAGCTCTGTTTTAGACTGTGTTCCTGTCATCTTATAAACCTTCTGTTTTACTGGCTGCCTGAGAGTCACGGTGAATTGCAGGAAGTGGGGGGTGCAGGGCCCTGACTCCCACACACTCCATGACAAGATCTATATGAAATGACTTTGTGGTACATTACATATTGTTTATGTAATACAATTAAGAAAAAATATGCACGCCCAAGGAAAGCCAGAGGATGTAATCTGTCCACAGGGACATTACATTGCAATTAGAAATTTACAAAAGCAATGTACATGGTAATTAGCAGCTTCTTTGTTATTACCTTAATATGACATTCACTGTGTCTTAAATCAGAAATAAAGTAACTTCCCTTTGCATTTCTGCTTAGGAAATTCATTACATTTTGAATGGGGGAGGGTGCATGAAGGGAGTGGGTGGGACAGCATGTCCATCCAAAAAAACATCTCCCAGACAGGAAGCGTAGCACAATGATGCCACAAAGGATGTTTTCTGTTATTTTGATATTGTGGAAATTTTTTTAACCTATGATTGTTATTTAGAAAGGTGGAACACTTCCCTTCTAAGTGCCCCTGAAAGTGCCAGGAACTCTCCCCAAGATGCCGCCAGTCTCTTTCCACTACAGCAGTGTGATAGGTTGAATAACAGTAAAAGATGTTTGTTGCCTTGTTAGTACATGAGAGGTTCATAAAAGGATATGAGAGTAGGTGAAAATAACTTGCAATGATATCTACTAACTATGCCCCATTAGTACAAAGCTCCCAAGTTAACTATAGTTAAAGGTTGCATAGAGAGTTGATGCTTCAAAACAACTTTCCATATAATTCAATGGCAAAAAACTACCTTAATGCAGAGTTAAAGTTGCTTGGTATGTCATCCCCTTGCAGAACACTGAGTTGAGCAAAACTCAAACATCTGAAAACCAGGACATGCCCAGGCAATGTTAACTCTGCCCTTTTTCAGCAATGCCCCAGTACATCCTGTTAACACATATATCTTTACTCTGCCAACCACAGTTACTGCACTGTACAAGCTCTTCATCTCCTTTTACAACCCATTTATCATGCCCACAGGACAAAAGGATAAAAAAAGGAGGGGGGGGACAGGGGGTTCCCATGTCATCTTCCCTCTGGTCCCCTGGAGCTGGCAGTATCCAAAGGAGATTATTTGCATACTCTCCAGGGGCAGTAAGTATGTTAGTTGTACCTATGCTAAGTGGTGGTGGCAATAGTTGGGCCTGCTTGATAAAGCTGTGTTTCTGGGACATGAGGACGTGTGTGGCTTAATATGAGGTGTGTGACAGAGCTGTGATTGTGATATGAGGAGATCTATGTTTTCCACCCTCGTGTGTGTCAGGAAAGGGAAGAGCTGCATGTGTACCTTCAGGACACATGATTTCTGTGCAGAATTGTGTAGATTGTCAGTAGCAGAGCATAAGGCTTTTATATCTGGGAGTAAGTATAAAGGAGTTGTAAAAGGCCATGAAGTGGGTCTTAAACTGTAGCCACGTTGCTTCTTTATAGGGGGTTAGCTAAGTGTTTGGATGTGGAACTGCCTGACTCGTATAATGCCAAGAGCCAGTGTGAGTATGTGCATGCTGAGGCATTGCTGAAAGAGTGTAGAGAGAAGGCAGTGTGAGCAATCTTTTCCTCGTCCTCCCTTCCTTTTTATCCTTTAGATGGAATGTTGTGGGTGAAAGTGAATGGGTTGCCTCCTCATTGTTTTTGTGGATACAGATTAACATGGCTACCCCACTCAGCTGGCTACCCCTCTCAGACTCAGCCAAATCAGAGAAAACTATCACAGCTCCTAGACATAAATCTCTGACGTGGTCCAAATATGATCTATTGCACTGTATGAGGTGTGCAGTGGAATAAGAGCCAGATCACTTCTGCCTGAGTAAATCACCACAATGTCTAGTAGATCACAACCTCATAAGTGACTGGGTAGATGTTGCAGAGTGGGCAAAATATGAGGTCATCTCTCTCCACCCAAATCAGCCAGTAGTCAGCAATCCCCAGGGCATAGTGTACTCCTTTTCTCATGCAAATTTCTCCAATTTTGACATCCAGGAATCAGCCAAAATCCATACATTGACAACCCTGGGAGTGCACATATTTCATTTCCCTCAGCAGTTAAGGTTTCTGCAGTTTCAGTTCCAAACCTCTGTGCTACATGTCTTGGAAAACACCACATTAATCTGCCCTGAGTTCAGGAAGTAGCCACTTGCCCTCACCCCAAGGGTTAGTGACATTTTGTCAAACAACCAATCCCAGGCTTGACTACATCTATACTCATTTCTCATCCTTTCTGCAGCTGCAATTCCTCCGCACCCCTCAGGGCCATCCCTAGGGGGGTGCAGGGCCTGGGACATAGGCACCGAGTTTCTATCTGATGGGGGTCCTCTCTTCTGGCTCTGTCCAGGCCCTACCCCCACTCCACCCCTTCCCCCAAGGCTCCACCCCTGCCACTCCTCTTCCCCGCCCAGTTCTGCCCCCTTGCCCGAGAGCGCTCTGCACTCTCCCCTCCCTCCCCCCCCCAGCACCTCTTGATGCACCGAAGCAGCTGATCCGTGGTAGGTGCTGGGAGGGAGTGGGAGACGCTGATTGGCGGGGCCCACTGCAAGGCAGGAGGCGGTGTGGGGAGGTGAAGGTTGGTAGGGGGCCTCCTCCTCACCCCCCCAACACCTGCACCCTGCCTCACCTCCCCACCCACCTCCTCATGAAGCGCTGGGGCCCCCAAAGCATGGGGCCCGGAGCAGTCACCCCAATTTTCCATACCCTAGGGATGGCTCTGCCCCCCCCCCAACACATACAGTTTCCTCTGTCTCTGGATCCTCCCCACCTGATGTAACAAAAAATTTGGTTAGACCAAAACTGTTGACTATTCTTCTATGTTCACGGTTGGTATGTCTACTCTGCAATGTAAGCCCATTGTAAGTGGGTTAGTGGAACTGAAGTCAGCAGACCCTAGGTTTGAGAACCTAGAGCATGAGCATCTACACTGATTGTCAACCCTAGTTTAAGAATTTTCTAACCCGGACCCAAACTCAGGTTTCTGGCATCCACACTGCAGCATGCAGACCTGAGTCCAACCAACTATGTCTCAGAATTTCTAGCACCCTCTCAAAATGTGGCCTCTCTAGCCCTTTCTTGGTGGTGAAGTGGGAAACTTGACTGTCCACCCCGCAAGTTACAGGAAGTTTGACCAGCCCACCAACACATTCTGCAGACCCATCATTTTGGTCTGTGTGCTCCCAGCTACCAGAGCTAGCAACATGAAAGAGGCACCATTTGAAGATCTTCTCTCACTTGCACTTTCACTCCCATTTCAGGAAACAAGCAGAGCTCCTGGTGGACATTTCAGCGGTGTTGTCTGATCCACCGAAGGCTCCTGACAGAGCTAATGGTGGAGGAGGAGAAGGAGGATACAAAAATGGCAGACTCAAGCTGACTTATGCTGCTCCTGACACTCAGTATAGCTGCTGATGGCCCCTATGTAGATAAGCACTTCAGAAGCAGGGCCATAAGCACAGACTGGTGGTACCACATCACTTGAGGATCTGGGATGACAAGCAGTGGGGACATAACTTTTGCATGAAAAAAGCTATATTTCTGGATCTTTGTAAGCAGCTTGCCCTGACCATCCAGCATAAAAACACACATGAGGGTGGCCATATCAGTCAAGAAGCAGGTTGCTGTCACCATCTGAAAGCTGGCTACCCCAGACTGCTATAGACCCATTGCCAACCAATTTGGTGTTGGAAAATCAACTGTTGGTAAAGTGCTGGTGGAGGTTTCTGATTAAATCAGGTGTGTGGTTTATCCCAAAGTGGTGGACATAAAAGATATTCCTGACATAATTGCTGGCTTTGAGAGAATGAAGTTTCAAAACTGCTCTGGGGCCATTGGTGGGATTCATGTGCCCATAGTTTGCTCTCCTCTAGCAACACATGAGTACATAAACTGAAAAAAGCACTACTCCATTGTTATGCTGGCCCTTGTGGACCACAGAGGCTGATTTATGAATACCAGTGTGGTCTGTATTGGACAAGTTCATGATACCAGGGTTTTCCGCTGACCAGGAGCCTACATTCATGGACAGTTTGGGACATTATTCTCATCAAATTACATTGTCATAATTGGAGTTACTGTCCTGACCATTATTCTGGGAGGTCCTGCCTTTTGCCTTGGCTTATGAAACCATATCCTAGTATCAGAGGCCCTGGCTAAAAAAGTTTTTTAATTATACTCTCAGCAGACTTAGAATGGTTCTTGAATGTACTTTTGGCAGACCCAAATCCCGATGGAGATGTCTAAAGACCAGTTTGGATTCCAGTGTCATCTATGCTGTTTGTATTACTGTGGCTTGCTGTGTTCTTCACAATCCTTGTGAAACCAAAGGCCAGTCATTTCCCTCTGAATGGACCTAGGACAGAGAAAGGCCACTGAACAGGTACACTCAGCCAGGAAGTGCATCCAGCTCCAGCAACCCAGGTAACAGAAGGCAGAGATACTTTGTGCTCCCACATTATGGAATTGCATGGGCCAATGGAAGGGGGAGAACAGTACTTTTATGAATGTGTTGAGGGAAGGGGATTCATTGCTTGTGTGTGCTGGGGGTTGACTGGCATGCAACAAATGACCTGACTGCTTATCAAATGGGACAGAAAGGGGGATTCATTCACAGTATGGGTTTAAGTGAGGAAGGGATTGATATATGCACTGGTGTAGATAACTTTATTGAGACATAGTGTTTGCATGCAAATTCCCAATTACCCGAATCAAGTTTACCTTTATTATTTGAACTATACATTATATGACATGATACAATGATAACAATAAAATTTCTTAATAAAAGGTCTATTTATAAACGTTTATTAGAAAAATGCAAAAATTAACCCATTGCTGAACAGGCCAACTGCTATCACCTCACCAACACACCAGTAACAACAAAATCTTTTTAAAAAAACAGAACAAAATGTATGAACAAGTGCAAACAGTGAAACCATGTACAAGACAGAAACATTTATTGCTGCATGTCCCCTAGACTTCATTCTCCTTTCACTTACTTCCCCTTTGCCATGCACTTGGCACCAGGGAATGAGGTGGATACATCCTCGGGAGGGGTTCAGCCTGGATGACTGCATGGGGCACAGTTGCTCTGCCCAGCCACTTATAGGGCCTGATGGCATGGGCCACACAGCCATGGAGTTGTCCAAGCTGGAGTTGTCCAAGTTGTTCCTGGACTGCAGCATAGCGGACTAAAGCAGAGGGGACTCAGGCCATGTGCGAGAGCAGCAGGAGCCTGTAGTGTTGTGGCCATTAGTGACAGCAGCCTCTCAAACAGCTCTTTCTGCTAGTCTCAATCATCATCCCTTTAACCACTGTTCCTGTTCCAGGAACTACAAAGCAAGTGTCTGCACTGCAACCCTGTCCTCAAGCTGTGCAGCTGGCCTCAGTCTCTCTGCTTGCCTCTTGCCATGCCTTTCCTCTACCTGTAAGTCCCTCTGTATTTGGTACTGGACCAGCTTGTTGGTCCGGTCCAGCACCTCAACCATAAGTTCATGAGGAAAATACTCCCTCTTGGAACAATCCATGAAGGTATGTTGGCCCAGGCTTCTGCTGCAGTGTGGGTGAGCTGTGGAGGTACTGCAGCCTGTAGCGATCCAGGGGCCTGGAATAAGACAAGACATAGAGGGTTATTTTCTCAGATAGCTCCACGTAGGAATACAGAATAAATCCTTGTGGAATTCAAAGGATTTAAAACGTTACTTTTCCAAACTGAACTTCAGTACAATATGAGAGGGATGCTTCAGACCACAGAAGCTCCCTGGGCACAGCTGGGTTAATCACAGTGAAAGAAGGGCCGAGATAATAGTAAATTAAAAATCACAGGTGCTCGTTTTTCTAAAAACTTCTGAACAACTTGGGCTTTGAGGAGGAGGTTGGTGGCTGTGCTACAAAAATTTTTGCTGTCATTTCAGGCATTCCACATTTTGGAGGACAGAACAATTCTTGTGTTGTCCGAGAGATGTTATTTCAAGCTCCTGGTGGGAAACCATCAGTGTATGCCACCAAAGTATTCAAACATATATTCACTGAACAGCACATCTGTGAGTGGAGTGAGCTGGTCAGCTACCAAGATGGTCTTGGAAAATATGCCCTTCCCCAAAATGTGACTATCTGTCTGGAGTTCCATGCTATAGGACAAATTTTCAGCGATCAGCACCCCAGGTTGGGTCAGAATTCATGAGGGAATCAACAGGATTATCCTATAGCATCCACATGGCATAGATTGTTAGAATTTCATGCAAACATGCAGAATCCACAGCCATCCCCCTTACGCCTCCTGCCCCCTGGAACATTTCTGGACAAAATGTAATACCCCCTGGTTGTATTTGGGACAAATGATTTTGTCACCTGTGGGCTGCATGCACTACCTTTAATTGAAATGGACTAGATTTATAAATGGAACACAAATCCCTCATCCCAGTTCACTGTTTGCAGGCAACTGATTACACTGTTGAGTGGTCACAGAGCAGTGTGCTTACAGGGAAAGCAAGGTAAGGTTATTATTTCTTAACAAATAGGAATGACCCTAGCAAAAATGTGCACCTTTCCTGTAAACATTCACTTTTCAAGGCATTTTTTACTGTTTGCATTTCCTAGTCGCCATTTTGAATTCCACACTGGGGGAGAAGGGAATACTGCCAAGGCACTCGCATACAATATGCTATACTGGTACCTGGGGCTTGTAATAACATTTGCATTGGTTCATAGAAAGAAAATCCCTCCTTTCCTGTATTAATAAACATAAAAATGGAGCAAGAAACATACCAGGCTCCGGAGCAGCATCTGCCTCTTCTGTTTCTGCTGCCAGTTCCACTGCTGGCCATTCCTCAGGGGATCATGGAAAAGCTCTTCCAAGTGCAGCCCTAGGATGTGCTGCAGTTGCTCCTGTGGCAAAGCCTCCTCTGGGATCGGTGTCAGCTGCAGAGTCACTTCCCTGGCTTCATAGTTGTGTTCCTGCTGCTGACTCCCATCAGTTCCCATGGTGGATCCTGGGGCCAGCAGGACACCATCCCAGCTGACCAGGTCACTGTGCACCATCATTGGCTCCATGCAGGTGCAGTACCCAGCCACCAGTCAAACTCATCATAAAACGGGCATGATGTCAGTGAGTTGCCCAATGTGCAGTGCTGGTCCCGTGGCATTTTGGTACTCAGTCCTGAGCTGTTTAATCTGCTCCCTGCACTGGTCATTGGTCAGCTAAATTTCCAACGCTGCCTGTTTCATTGCTGTTTGCTCGTAGGCCTGGTCATTCCTGGTCCTCTTAGTAAATCCACTGTTTTGCTCCAGAGATTAACCAAAATCTGGCTCCTGCAACTATTAATGTTGATTTATAATACATTTTTGAACAAGGAGGAAGATCCAGAAGACTGGGAAAAAGTTTGGATGATAAGGATAAGAGTATTGAAGTAATACACTTACACTTCTGTAAGATGTTTGACTTGGTAGATCAACATTTTGATTACAAAACTATAACTTCAGCGTGGCACATATTACATGGATTAAAAGCTGGTAACTGAAACATCTCAAAATGTAATTGTAAATGGGGAATCATTATCAGGCAGTTGTGTTTCTACTGGAGTCCCACAAGCATTGTTCTTGGCCCTATGCTATTTAACCTTTTTATCAACGACCTGAATGGAAACATAAAATCAACAGATAAAGTTTGCAAATGACACAAAAACTGGGGAAGTGGGAAATAATGAAGAGGACAGGTCATTGATACAGAGTGAATCACACTGGATGAATTTTAATGCAGCTAAATATAAATGTATGCATCTAGGAACAAACAATGTAGGGCATTCTTAGGAAGGGGGACTCTACCCTAGGAAGCAGTGACTCTGGAAAAGGTGGATAATCAGCTGAACATAATCTCCCAGTGCAACATTGTGGCTAAAAAAGCTAATGTAATCCTTGGATGCATAAACAGGGAAATCTCCAGTAAGAGTAGAGAGGTTATTTTACCTTGAATTTGGCCCTGGTGTGATCACTACTGGAAAAATTGTGTCAAGTTCTGATGTCCACAATTCAAGAAGTATGTTGATAAATTGGAGATGATTCAGAGAGCCATGAGAATGATTAAAGGATTAGACAACATGCCCTATAGTGATAGACTCAGGGAGCTCAGTCTATTTATCTTAACAAAGAAAAGGTTAAGGGGTGACTTGATTACAGTCTATAAATATCTCTATGGGAAACAAATATTTAATAATGGGCTCTTCAATATATCAGAGAAAGTTATAATATAATCCAATGCCTGGAAGTAGAAGCTAGACAAATTCAGACTGGAAATAAGGTATACATTTTAACAGTGAGAGGAATTAAACTTTGGAACAATTTACCGATTGTTGTGGTGTATTCTCCATCACTGACAAGTTTTAAATCGAGATTGGATGTTTTTCTAAAAGATATACGCCATGAATTATTTGGGGGAAGTGCTATGAACTGTTTTATATAGAGGTCAGACTAGATGATCAAAATGGTCCTTTCTGACCTTGAAATCTATGATTCAGCCCCACTACCTTCACATTAGGTCCAGGGATGTTCTGGCCTTGTGTGTGCATAACCTGAACTGTGTGTAACATAGTGACTTAAGTATAGGGCCCGTATGGTCAAAAATAACACATGTGGGAGTCCTGAGTTCTAATCACAGTTCTCCCAATAACTCACTGTGTTGTGCAAGTTGTGTAACCTTTCTACCTTCTTTTCCTATTTGCAAATTAGGGAGCTATCACAAGGGTGTTGTGAGAATTAATGTTTCAAAGGTGTTGTAATTATGTGTATGCACTTCCCTGAAGTTATCTATTCCCCTAACTAGCTGAGCTAGTGAGACCTACTCCTTTAGCGCCTACAATTTAAACCTGTGAGTTCTGAGCAGTGATTTCTTCCCTTCATGTTGCTAGTATGCTGTTAGTAGAAAACTAGCAACATCAGTGTATACCTTTAGCCACGGACTCTCGCCTGTTTTTCCTCCCACTGCTTTGCATTTATAAGAGTGCAAAGTGAATGTCAAATAGCACCAGGCTGATTTGGAAGCCATTTACAAACACTTTGGTTAGATGCACATGACAATACAAGATGCAACACAATCTGGAGAATCAGGTCCTATATAAGTTTATCAGCATTCCCTTAGGAAACTGCATGTTATGTCTCCTGAGATTATGTTAATGAGCAAAATTTTAAATAAGTACAGGGCCTTTGGGGGTGTCTTCCCATTTAAAGTCCCTTAAATTCACACTTGTGGCATCCAAGAAATTAAGGCACATCAGAGGATTCTTTCTTACAAGTGTATAATTGAATGTATAGATTCAATTTATTCTAAATAATGTTACAATAAGAGTATCCTTAAAGGCGCAAAAAGGAGGGGAAAACTTAGTTTAGCAGAGAACAGAAAAAATAGCAGAGGTAAAGACAAGAACTCTTTTGATTAGCTCACAAATCCTGCACTCACATAGCTAATCATTGTCAAGTTGGAAAGGAAATAAAGTATAAAGAGAAATATTAAGGATGTCAGGGGATTGTTTACAGGAAACATTCTTGCATGCTCATCTGCACAAATGTAAGCTTTAGCACTTCATTTTGAATGAAACTACTGCCGATGGTACAAACATCTTCATTTGCTCTGAAAGGCTGGAGAAGAAGAGAGAAGAGACAGTTCTAAATTACATCTCAGAAAAATTAATTCAAGTGATGTAAAAAAATTAAGACTTCATGTGATAATAGCTAGGAAATTTTAAGTTAAAGATAAAACTCCAAGTTTGTCCAGGGCCTTAAGCTTATTGTATTGCAGTATATATGAAATATTTATCATTAACAACTACATTAGGTCCAGGGATATTATTTATCATTAACAACAATTTTTCCTTATAAATCTTTCATTGCATCATTATTGGTTAAAACAATGACACTATGTGTGCACTTTACAGTATATTCTCTTCTGTATAATCATCATGGTGGCATCACGGCCATAAAATACCACCATCTGTAATAAATAATGCAATAGGTTTTTTGTTGTTTGGTTCTTGGTTTGTTTGTTTTTGGCTAACTAGTAGTGCACTTTTTATCCTATATGATGAGTAAAACTTCAGAGTGTAGATTCAGCCGTCAGAGATGCTGTTTTTTTCAATGTCTCAGGGCTTGTCTTCACTACTGGGGTAAGTTGACCTAAGTTATGCTACTCCAGCTATGTGAATAATGTAACTGGAGTTGACGTAGCTTAGGTCGACTTACCCAGGTGTCTTCACTGTGCCGCATTGACTGGAGACACTCTCCAGCCAACTTACCTTACTCTTCTCGGGGAGCTAGAGTACCAGAGTCATAAAAACGTAAGAACAGCTATACTGGGTCAGACCAGAGGTCCATCAAGCCCAGTATCCTGTCCTCTGACAGTGGCTAATGGCAGATGCCCCAAAGGGAATGAACAGACAGGTTATCAGCAAGTGATCCATGCCCTGTCATCCAATCCCACCTTCTGGCAAACAGAGGGTAGGGACACCATTCCAGTCCATCCTGGCTAATAGCCATTGATGGACCTGTCTTCCATGAATCTATCTTGCTGCCTTTTGAACCCTGTTATAGTATTGGCCTTCACAACACCCTCTGGCAAGGAGTTCCAGAGGTTGACAGTACATTGCGTGAAAAAATACTTTCTTGTGTTTGTTTTAAACCTGCTACCTATTAATTTCATTTGGTGGCCCCTTGTTCTTGTATTATGAGAAGGAGTAAATAACACTTCCTTATTTACTTTCTCTATATCACTCATGATTTTATAGACTTCTATCATATCCCCCCTTAGTCACCTCTTTCCCAAGCTGAAAAGTCCTAGCCTCTTTAATCGCTCCTCATTCAGAAGCCATTCTATACCCCTAATCATTTTTGTTGCCCTTTTCTTAACCTTTTCCAATTCCACTATATCTTTTTTGAGATGGTGTGACCACATCTGCACACAGTATTCAAGATGTGGGCGTACCATGGATTTATATAGAGGCAATACGATATTTTCTGCCTTATTATCTATCCCTTTCTTGATGATTCCCAACATTCTGTTCACTTTTTTGACTGCAGCTGCACATTGAATGGATGATTTCAGAGAACTATCCACAATGACTCCAAGATCTCTTTCTTGAGTGGTAACAGCTAATTTAGACCCCCATCATTGTATATGTATAGTTAGGATTATGTTTTTCAGTGTGCACTACTTTGCATTTATCGACATTAAATTTCATCTACCATTTTGTTGCCCAGTCACCCAGTTTAGTGAGATCCTTTTGTAGCTCTTTGCAGTCTGCCTGGGACTTAACTATCTTGAGTAGTTTTGTATCATCTGCCAATTTTGCCACCTCACTGTTTACCTTTTTCCAGATCGTTTATGAATATGTCAAATAGGACTGGGCCCAGTACAGATCCCTGGGGGACACCACTATTTACCTCTCTCCATTCTGAAAACTGGCCATTTATTCCTATCCTTTGTTTCCTATCTTTTAACCAGTTACCAATCCATGAGAGAACCTTCCGTCTTATCCCATGACTGCTTATTTTGCTTAAGAGCCTTTGGTGAGGGACCTTGTCAAAGGCTTTCTGAAAATCTAAATACACTATATCCACTGGATCTCCTTTGTCCTCATGCTTGTTGACCGCCTCAAAGAATTCTAGTAGATTGGTGAGGAATTATTTCCCTTTACAAAAACCATGTTAACTATTTCCCAACAAATTATGTTCATCTATGTGTCTGAGAGTTTTGTTCTTTACGATAGCTTCAACCAATTTGCCCAGTTCTGAAGTGAGGCTTACTAGCTGTAGTTGTCAGGGTCACCTCTGGAGCACTTTTTAAAAATTGACGTCACTTTAGCTATCCTCCAGTCATTTGGTACAGAAGCTGATTTAAATGATAGGTTACAGATGACAGTTAGTAGTCCTGCAATTTCACATTTGAGTTCATTCAGAACTCTTGGGTGAATACCATCAGGTCCTGGAGACTTATTACTGTTTAGTTTATCAATTTGTTCCAAAACTTCCTCTAATGACACCTCAATTTGGGACAGTTCCTCAGATCTGTCACCCAAAAAGAATGGCTCAGGTTTGGGAATCTGCCTCAAATCCTCAACAGTGAAGACCGATGCAAAGAATTAATTTAGTTTCTCTGCAATGGCCTTATCATCTTTGAGTGCTCCTTTAACATCTCTATTGTCCTGTGGCCCCACTGGTTGTTTAGTGGGCTTTCTGCTTCTGATGTATTTAAAAAAATTTTTGCTATTACTTTTGGAGTCTTTGACTAGCTGTTCTTCACATTCTTTTTTGGGACTTTCTAATTATATTTTTATACTTAATTTGCCAGAGTTTATGCTCTTTTCTATTTTCCTCATTAGGATTTATCTTCCACTTTTTAAAGGATGCATTTTTGCCGCTTACTGCTTCTTTTACTTTGTTGTTCAACCACGGTGGCTCTTTTTTGGTTCTCTTACTATGTTTTTTAAGTTGGGGTATACATTTAAGTTGAACCTCTATTATGGTGTCTTTAAAAAGTTTCCATGCAGCTTGTAGGGATTTTACTTTTGGTGCTGTACCTTTTAATTGCCGTTTCACTAACCTTCTCATTTTTGTGTAGGTCCCCTTTCTGAAATTAAATGCTACAGTGTTGGGCTGCTGTGGAGTTTTCCCCGCCACAGGGATGTTAAATTTAATTATATTATGGTCACTATTACCAAGCGGTCCAGCTATATTCACCTCTTGGACCTGATCCTGTGCTCTACTTAGGACTAAATCAAGAATTGCCTCTCCTCTTGTGGGTTCCAGGACTAGCTGCTCCAAGAAGCAGTTATTTAAGGTGTCAAGAAACTTTATCTCAGCATCCCTTCCTGAGGTGATATGTACCAAGTCAATATGGGGATAGTTGAAATCCCCCATTATTATTATTGAGTTTTTTATTTTAATAGCCTCTCTAATCTCCCTGAGCATTTCAGAGTCACTAACACCATCCTGGTCAGTGGTCTGTTTTTCAAGCAAGGAATTACTATCCATAATGATTCTATAGTACAGTTTAGTTCATTTAAGATTTTTACTTCATTTGATTCTACACTTTCTTTCACATATAGTGCCGCTCCCCCACCAGCATGACCTGTTCTGTCCTTCCTTGCTCTGCCATCATTTTAGCAAGTCTTCACTAGACCCACTAAATCGACACCCACAGCATTGATTGCAGCAGCGTCAATCTCCCCAGTAGTGAAGACAAGCCTTCAGTGTAAACTATATTAGAACCCTAATAGCAGAAAGCCTGCCCAGAGGGAGATTTGGTTGGTTTTAAGTTCAAGGTCTCAGTTCTTGTCTTTCAGGTGCTCAATGATCTGGGCTCAGCATATCTAAAAAAAAATCTAATCTCTGGTGGAGAAGACCCTGGCTGAAAACTCCATTCCAAAGGTACAATGGTACTTCCCACCATTAGGCTATCTGCAGAGACAGAGCTTTCTTGAGGATTGGTCCAAGACACTGGAATGAACTTCCAGAGGAAATGGAGACCATCACAAACTTCACCTTCTGCTACAAATACAGTGTGCACTTTTTCTACCTTGCCTTCTCTAACACAAACATATAGCAGTGTGTATATTAAAACAAAACAAAACAAAAACTCTACCGAAACAAAACACTCCACTGTACGCACAATTCCACCACTGCAGAAAGGATGAACCACATGTGAGAGATGTTAATCATGTTGGCTCTCAGATACTACAGTGAGAAGGGCAAAATATGAACATGTACAGAATACAACAGGAGTGAAAAATAATCTCTCCCTTTTCTAAGGAGCCTGCAGACAGCTAATATGGCCCCCAAAAGTGGACAGTACTGGCCAGAGAAAAGGCATGACCAAGGCATCTAGGAAATGCATTGATTCAGCACATTTCCTGGTATCCTCCAAAGGAAAGATTCCTACTTAAGCAATACTTACATCTGCACTTCTTTAAAAGAGGGTGTTGGTACAAACATCTCTTATGCTCTCAGGGCTGTGATTCCACCCTTGGGGCAAAATGGGCATAAACCTTAGCTTTCCTGAATTATGGGAAGAAACCACCAACTTGTGTGGATTATAATGTATGCAGTTAAGTAAAGTGTGGATTAGTTTAGCTGCATTAGGAAATAATTGTAGTAACTGGGAGAAACCTGCTGATAAATATTGACTTTGTGTGATCACAGTCTGAGTTCTTATTGGCTAGAATGTGTCATTAATTTGCTTTTTATTCACAGACTGAATGGAGGAATCTGTATTCTCATTTGTTGGATATCTGTATAGATTAATTTAAACAATCTTAAAGTAAACTATAAGGATTCAGAACCTAGGGGTTGGTGAACCTCATAGGGTTTATGGGTTTGAAATCTTCATGAAGTTTTTGTGATCCTGCAAACTCCAAAAACTACCTTAAGTTGACACCTTATCATCAGTAAAGTATTTGTTTTTTTTCCAGTGTGATTCAACTTTTAAAAAAAATGCTTTCTTGAGTCAATGGGAAGCATATGCTATAAATTAATAGGTTTCAGAGTAACAGCCGTGTTAGTCTGTATTCGCAAAAAGAAAAGGAGTACTTGTGGCACCTTAGAGACTGACCAATTTATTTGAGCATAAGCTTTCATGAGCTACAGCTCACTTCATCGGCTGTAGCTCACGAAAGCTTATGCTCAAATAAATTGGTTAGTCTCTAAGGTGCCACAAGTCCTCCTTTTCTTTTTACAAATTAATAGAAAACCAACCCACAAAAGCAGGGGAGTACTGTACATGCTGTATAGGCCAAATGTCTTTTTTACAGTAGAATTTCCTCTCCCCTTCTGTGCTCTTTCTTTCCACTGTTTGTATTATTTTTTCTTCTCATTGTGCCTGTTTCTGTTCCCATTGTGTCTTTTGCTCTTAACACAACAAATGTAATGTGAAAGAACCACATGGGCACAGTGGGTTCAAAAGCAAGTGTTTACTAATTATACACAACATTAACGGCCTACCTATATCTCTCAGCTACTTTTTCACTATTTCTGCTTAGCACACCTTTAACCTACTAAGGCCCCACTCCTGAAAACACTTTCAAATGTAAGTTACTTTATTCATGTGAGTTGTCCCATAGAGTCCCAGGTCAACTGTTGACATACAATAATTCAGCAAACACTATTTATCTGGTCCCTTTGAACTCAGTGAGACTACTCCTAAAGCTATTCATGTGTATGTTTTCTGGATTGGAGTCCTTGAGTTTAAACTTGCAGTGTTCAAATGACTCTGAAGTCAGGCAAAATGAATTTCCCTTGCCCTGCCCAGAACATTGGCCCAGATCCTTGTGTAACCTGTGCCCTCTATCCAGCTCTAGTGACAGCTAGAGACTTTTGAGTCTGCTACAGCCTTAGCTAAGTGAGATGTGTCTTTTAGCTCATGCAGTAGAGGCTCATGCACTAATAGGGTGACCAGATAGCGAATGTGAAAAATCGGGACATGGGGTGGGGGGTAATAGGCACCTATATAAGACAAAGCCCCAAATATCGGGACTGTCCCTATAAAATAGAGACATCTGGTCACCCTATGCATTAAGTTCTGGAGGTACTAGGGTTGATTCCGGCCCACAGTGACCGGGGTCTGTTGGCATTACGCTTACCCTCACTGAGTCTGTTTGCACTGCTTCCCTAATCTAAGAGGCATAGAGCCAGTGTAAATGGCTCCTTGGGACTGTTGTAGGTAGAAGTCCCATACAGTTGCCCCAGGGCAGGCTAACTTAGGCTGTGGGCCAAGCCAGCTCCCAGGTTCAGTGAAACACAAAAACGGCAGGAAGTCACTTTTGTTCTTCCCGCTGCTTTGGGTGCTGCACCGTTCAGAGTTTGGCTGGACCTGAAGGTTGTCTGCATTAGGAAGGTTAAGGTGAGGATAATGAAATCTCTTGTTTCAGGGTGTAAACTGCCTGCAGAGGTAGGGATTCAGGAATTACTTTTATCTCAGTAATGCATTTCACCATGAGCTAGATGTATTAATCCAGGCAGGAGGAATAACCTTCCACAGAACTGGCCATTGCCAGCGAAGCAGAATGCTCGATTGGCTGGATCAGTGGTCTGACATGACAAGTCCAATGTACCCATTATCATGGCTCTAGTTCCTTTCTTTCTTATCAGTTTCTGTCTTAAAGCAGACAAAGGGGCTCAATAATGTGTCAACATGTAATACATTTGTTTTTGTTTTGTTGCCGCCATCTCTAATTTATTTGTATTTTCTAAAGAGGATCATGAATAGTTTTGATAGCCCCCTGGTGACTATCTTGACAAGAACTTTTGTTCTTAATTAGGTTCTACTTAAAGATAATAAATATTCCCTTCCAGACTTTTCACTCAATTATATGTTACCCCAAGTACATGTAAATTTAGAATAAAATCCAAGCAATTTGCTTTAACCCAGCATGATAAATAATAACCAGAGGTTTCATCAGAGATCAAATACTAGCTGCTGAGCATGGAAATGAAACTAATTACAATTTTGATGTTTTTGAGAAGAAGAAAACTGCAGTCTCTCTCTCATAAAGTCTCTCTCTTAGGAACTGGTTGTAATCAGATCCCTTTGACTTCTGTGCATCTATCTTCTATACAGCTCAAGGAGTTCATGCCATGCACAACAGTTGCCTTCTTAGGATGCTGAAAATATAAGGATACTTACTTGTATGTGGCAAGGATTATGGAAGATGTGTTGAAGAACAAGAATTCAATATGGTCATAGGGATTTAGTTTTCTTTTATGTATTCATTTTAGACCTTTCTGATGAGTGAAAAGATCCACCTTTAGAATTTGCATTATGCATTATTCTGAAACATGGTTAGACAAAATAAAAATGGACATCTTTCTACTTTATTCTATAGCTTCCTCTGATAAATTGCAACAAATAATCATGCAGTATCAAGGACAGTTTACTCCCAGAGAATGCAGAAGTATAACAATGGCAGCGGTGTTGATACAGGACATCACCAAGGAGTGTGAATTTCACCTTCAGTTTGACATGAGAGACACTCACACATACATTTTTCAATTCAATTTGAAATATTCCACCCACATGACAAACTACATAATTGTTGCCAAATTTTTAAAAAAGAGACTTTTTTTCTAGCTTCATTATTTCATTTCATCCCAATCTTCAAACACTGAATCCACTTCATTTCACTGGGACCTTGTTTAATTGCCTGTTGGATGTAGTTGATGCATTCTTTGTTCAAGTTTACTTAATGTTACGCCTTACTGAGCAAATGTGTAAAAAGATTATGGTTATGAACACACAGATGTTGGTGTGATTGTACGCTGAAGGGAGACCAGGGAGAGCACTTGGTTAATGAAAAAGCAAGGAGTTACCTTAGCATCATATAACCTATATGAATATTGTTCAAGGCCATATTAGACTTATTTTCAGATGAACACTTCTGTTGGAAAAGTGATCAGACTACAGGAACTACTACCAACAACCTTTTGCAGTGGCATATTTTGTTGATGTTATCTGAATTATGCTCTTTGTTCCCCTATTCAAAGACATTCCACTTGTAACTATTCATTTTTCTAAGTGAAGAATTGTATTTTCATAAAACTTACCAGTGAAATCATCACCTGACTCTTGTTATGTTATTGCTAACAGCATACTTAGTGCTATACAATGCATAGAAACGAAACCATTCCTTGGCTCAATACTACCACCCTTCCTGTGAGTACTACCTTACTGCCCAAGTAGTCCCAGTGATTTCAATGGAGCTACTTTCACAATAAGGAACGAATCAATGTTAGGGTTTCCAACTGTCTAACACACAAACCCAAACACCACTGCCCCACCCACTGCCCTGCCCCTTCTCTGAGGCTCCAGCCCCCACTCACTTCAGCCCCCTCCCTCCATCACTCGCTCTCCCCCACCCTCACTCACTTTCACCGGATGGGGCAGAGGGTTGGGGTGCAGGAGGGGGTGCAGGCTCTGGGCTGGGGGGTGGGGCTGAGGAGTTTGGAGTGCGGGAGGAGGCTCTGGGCTAAGCCTGAGGCAGGGGTTTGGGGTGCAGGAGAGGGCTCAGGGATGGGGCAGGGGGTTGGGGTGCAGGAGGGGGTGTGGGCTCTGGGAGGGAGTTTGTGTGTGGGATGGGGTGTGGAGTTCAGGCTCTGGGAGGGAGTTTGGGTGCGGGGTGCTGGCTCTGGGTTGGGGCAGGGGATTGGAGTGTGGGAGGGGGTGAGGGGGGTGGCGCTTACCTCAGGAGGCTCCCGAAAGTGACCTGCACACCCCTCTAGCAGCGGCTCCTAGGCTGGGGGGCCAGGGGTCTCCCAGACAACAGGAGCTGCAGAGTCAGCACTTGAGGAGAGGGCAGCGTGCAGAGACCCCCCTGCCCCCCAACTCCAGGGGCCACAGGTACATGCTGGCCACTTCCGGGAGCAGTACAGGGCCAGGGCAGGCAGGGAGACTGCTTTAGCCCCACTGCGCTGCCAGACTTTTAGCACCTAACATCTCCTGGTTTGGTGTCAGTAGCTTCCAGGAGATAGGGCCTGATTCCAGGAAACTCCTGGCAAAACCGAAAGTGTTGGCAACCCTAATCAATATGAGAAAGAGGGCCCCATGATAATATTTGGATGTTGTTGATGACCCCATATTAACATTGCCTAGCACTTCCCATTCCTGTTTTCAGTTGTTTATATTCTTCTGTGACAAAGTCAGACCAGACAGCTACCAGAGAGCGGTGGAAGGCAGGGAGATTAGCCCTAGAATGGTAAAGGCTCTTTACCCCGTGAGCTGAAAAGAGGTTACCTCAGGCCAACTAGGGACACCTGAGTCCAGTTAAGGGCTGCCTGTGACCTTCAAAAAAAACCTCTTCTCATGAGAGACAGGGAGGACAGATGAGAGATAATATGTAGAAGGGTGTATAGGCTCCTCCTGGTGGAAGGCTGCTTTCCTCGTGTGAGAGGGTGAGCATACTCCCACATTCCAACTGAGTACCCTCACAACCCTGCTTTTGGCATTTCTGGGGACAGGGTTGGGATCTCTCTGTCTCTCATTTTTCATGAAAAATTTCAGGTCTTGCATTCAGCCCAATGCAGAATGGGGAAAAAAATTGACTCTTGAAAAGTTTCATGGGACAAGAAAACCTTTCCCTGTCCTGCTCTCCTGATGACCCAAATAGAGGTCTCAGTGTTGGACATTATGGAATCTGTATTTTTCTAGTTTTCTTTTATTAAAAATCTGATTTAATTTACACAGCGAGAAAACATCCTTAACATGGGTTTAATGGTTTAAAAAAATATAAACTGTCAATTATGACACAGTGGAAACACATCACAGAAACAAAATATTCCATATTTTGGTTATTTGTCATATTTTGCCTACTTTTGTCACACATTGGCAGGTTTGAAAGTTAAGGGGCACAACCAAATCAGATACAAAGACACACTCAAGTGGCAATAAGACTTAGCAAGGTAACTGCTGGTGCAAGCAGGGGGAAATTATGGGACTGGCAATGCTTTTAAAAATAGGCTTATTAACTATAATTAGAATGCAAAGGTGTTTTAATTTTTAACTTTCAGCTGCAAGCTCAGCATTCCATAGCAAAACTACTTATATTACAGAATACCAGTTAATGGAACAAAGTGTGTGAAATATATTTGGAGCCATGTGGTGTATCAACTATGATTTAAAGGCCATTTAAAACCATTGATAACATTACCTAAAGACAGGTTTTAGAGTAGCAACCGTGTTAGTCTGTATTCACAAAAAGAAAAAGAGTACTTGGGGCACCTTAGAGACTAACAAATTTATTTGAGAATAAGCTTTCGTGAGCTACAGCTCACTTCATAGGATGCAAGCTCATGAAAGCTTATGCTCAAATAAATTTGTTAGTTTCTAAGGTGCCACGAGTACTCCTTTTCTTATTACCTAAAGAACAATTCTCCAAAGGAAAGGGGAAAGAATACCCTGGAATCCTACACTGCAAATGGCTCCACTATGCTCATTTAATGAGTCACCACTGTAAGTAAGAAGAACCTCATAGGAGAAAAATGGAAAAATCAATAAGCGTTACTCACATTATCTAATCTGACGTGCTGAAGAAATGGCTGTCATTAGAGAACACTAAATAAGCAACTAAAAAGTAGCACTGTTCCATAACTGTTAAAAGTGCATGTATTTTTATTTCCCTAATCACAAGGAAACTAAATACTTTAATGGAAGGCTGTAGACACAGAGAAAGCAAAAATATATTTCAACTGAACAGCGGGCATTGTAATCATCTAAGATAACCTTCTGCATAATACAGGTGATAGAACTTCCCTGAATTAATTCCTGTTTGAACTACAGTAGAAAAACACCTAATCTTGATTTTAAGATATCCAGTGAGAGAGAATCCATCATAACCCATAGGAAGTTGTTCCTATTTTATATGTCAGGCTGACAGGCCTATAAATACTCAAGCCATCCCATTTACCCTTTTAAAATACTGGCACATTAGCTTTCTTTCAGTCTTCTGGAACTTCCCCAGGGTTCCAAGACTTATTGAAAATCAAGATCAGCGCTCCAGAGAGTTCATCGGCCAGCTCTTCTAATGCATATGCACGCTATGTGTGAGTTTTATTTTTAAGCAGAAAGCCTAGGTGCCTGATTCTCCACTGAGCTCAAACCATTTTATACCTATGAAATGGAGCCATACCGGTGGAAAAAATGGTAAAGTAATTTTTGGTAAATAAATTGTTGTTTTTTTCAGCAAACATTCCCTTCCTCCCACTCCAGTGCATTAATGTTGATGGAGAAAACAGAGAGGAAGAAAGGGAGGAAATCTCTGAAAGGTTTTCCTCAGAGTTTTCTCCCCAGTCATTCTATGGCAGGAAGGGGTGTTGTTATATGTGGTGGGAGGGAGGGAAGAAGGGATGTGCCAGTTTCCCATTTGGAAGAGAATTGCAATGGGGAACAGCTTCTGGCCTTGTGCTGATCCCCCTGGGATCCTTCTGTGTGGAAGCTCCATGTCCACACGCCAGCTCTAGATCTCCAGTCCTGGAATAGTCGTTCCTTGGGAGCAAGGCTGCAACGAAGCTGCAGTACCCAGGCTTCCCCCAGCCAGTGGCTTCTCCCCAGCATGTACTTAAATACTTTAATGACATGGGGTCCAAATGCACACAATTG
The DNA here is from genome assembly GCF_015237465.2 of Chelonia mydas. Lineage (NCBI taxonomy): Eukaryota > Metazoa > Chordata > Testudines > Cheloniidae > Chelonia > Chelonia mydas. The sequence goes on from NC_057849.1 coordinate 129,335,609, forward strand.
TGCTATCCTCTTTACCCTTCCTGAATGATCTTGAAATAATTATGCAAGTGTCATTGTGGTGCATTTTCACTGCTGCACATACTTTTAAGCCTTCCTGCCATCTTACGACGTTATCTTCTCTGAATGCCAGAGAAAAGTGGAACAGATGTGCGGAACACAAGATTCCACAGAAGGGATTTCCCTTGCAGCAATAACTATGCAGAAACTCTCAGAACTTCTTCCCCCAGTAATGGGGTTATTTTTAGCCCAGAGAATAGAGCACAGGTGGTAGATTTTTTTATGTTCAATACTTGATCCAAACCAATCACAGTGAATAAAATTGGACTGAAGGCAAAAGCGTCCACAATGAATGGAAACAAAAACCAAATTGTTTCATTTTTTTAGCACCTGTGTGTAATATTCAGAGGGAGCTGGTTGTGTGTGCATGTATTTGTATAAAGCGAGCAGGGTGAAAGGGAGAATCGGATCACAAATCCAGCTGGGTGCTGTGTGTATGCAGTATAATCACATGTTGCGATACATGCGTCTATTGTCTTATTCTGAAATAACATGGCAAATGGCTAAACACCTGTTCTATTAGGAGGGCTGACTGCCATTTTCTTGCCACAACCAATGCACGCCGTGTAACCAGTATAACTGCTCATCATTCGTGGTGTCCTGAGTGTACATATTAGCCCAAACCCTGAGTCATGTGATCTCTGGGTGCTTCAATTCCCTATCTGGCAAATGGAGATAATGTTATTTCCTTTCTTCTACTCTTTAGGGCAAGGACGGACTCTTACCATGCCGTGTGCTTGTACAGTATCCAGCATAAGGAGTCCATCTGGAATCAGGGCCTCTATCCCCTATTGTAAGACTAATAACTAATAATAATAATGAGAGCTGCTGAGCAACTGCAGCTTCCACCAAAATCAATGGCAGTTGCAGATTCTCAAAATCTCTCTTGTTTTGACCTATTGTGTATTCTAAGGGGTGAGACAGTGTGTGACACTGGCAAACCAGGAGTCAGCTCTTGCCAAGTCTGTAGGCATCAGCTGAGCACTGACAAATTCATAGCCGGAAACCAGACCAGCTCACCTATATGTTAATATTGTTCAAGATAGAGGTTGAACTTGTAAGAATGTGTTTAGTGTTTAGACTCTATAAAATCCTTGGCAGTTGTTGCCTGTATTCATCTTACTTGTAATGTCTGCATCCCATGCTATAAGGTAATATGTAAGTTTTGCTTTATAACTATAAAAAATGCCTGCTCTGAACTTGTGAACCAAGGACCAAGATATTGAACTTTATTTGCAATTCTATAGGAAGCCAGTGTAGGGAGCAAAGAACAGATTTAATGTGCTCGCCATAGCCTGTGTTCCCGAGGAGAAACATTGTAGTGTTCTGTTCTAGTTGAAGTTTCCTAAACACTGAAGATTTCATACACACATCATTGTGGTAGTCCAGATGACAGGTGACAAAGGTGTGAATAACGAGGCCAAGTCATTATTCATTAGGATGGGAGGGAGTATTCTAGCCAACCTCTGATTATAGAAAGCACTGATGTCAGCATCAGCAAGGAATCCAGGAGTACTCCTAGACAGGTAGAATTGACCAATTATGAGTATATCGCTTCAGCCAATGGAAGTTGCACCAAAGCTCCAAGCTTTTCCTCTGTCTACCAGCATCATCTCTGTTTTGTTCAGGTACAGCATCATCCATGAGCTGATCTGGTCCAAGCCCTAGACCATCTTAGTGGTAGTGGTGTGGTCAGATGTGGTGAAGAATAGGTAGAGCTGTGTCATTTGCATATTGTTGGCACTTGAGTCCATGTCATCTGACTAGTTAACTTAGTGGTGCATAATGGTGTGTAATACTAAGTTTATCTCTATTTAAGTTGTTAATGAAGCATTTGCTATTTTGGTCAGGAGTGGCATCAGTTGCTCATGATTCTCTCTCATAAGCAAGGAAAGGCACAGGTTGGATTTGTAAATCTTGGGTTGAGATTCCTTTAGCACGTCAAACTTCCTGATGAGTGGATGTGTTGAACTTTGGGAATGCAGGAGGGCTGTTGGTTGGTGAAAGCAGGTGGGGTGGACTGAAGTTATTTGGAAAGCCTTCCCAAATGTGAAGTAGTACAATAGGCTTTCACAGTTCTTCATGATGGGTTCTGGTGCAGGATAAAGACACTCAGGATTTCTGGATAGCTCTTTGGGATGGAATTTTGAAGACTCAATAGAGGCTGATAAGAAGGGTCTCTTGAAGTGTAAAATAGCCTTAGCATAGACTTTGAGGAATTTATTGTGTTTCCTCAGTCTGTAACGGCCTTTGTTCTCTGCAAAGAGACTTGAGTTTCTGCACCTCTCCAATCTGGTGCAGCAGGAAGCTAGCAAACCAAGGTGTTATGTGTGGCCAATGGGGAGAAGGAGGCCATCTCAGCACCAATATAGAATGGAAATGATTCACCAGGTCCTTGATGCCTCTGATACCAGTCAGATCTGTGTTCTTGGGGAACCAGGGCTCAGTATCTAGCCTGTCTGACTAATGAAAGACACCCCCACACCAGCCTCTGCTTACACCAAAACCCATCAGAAAAAAGACTTGCAGAGAGCAATGAAGGGCAGATGGGAGACACACCTAGACCCCTCCTGACAAGGGTGACAAGATTAAGACATCTCCAGTAGCATACAGAATGGAAAACAGAGACAACTCCCCTAGCCTCATCTGCATGAAAGATGGGACAGGGAGACATCTCAATTTGCCTACAGAATGGAGAACCGCACTGAACTCTGGGACCAGAAAAGCAGGGAAGCATGGCATCATGGGGGCTCTCTATTCCAGATGTTAATGAACCTACACCTGCACACACTCAGCTTAGCAATTATCAGATCAATTCTAGTAATAAATCCTTGATTGATATCCAAAATACTGAAGCAGCCTAGTTGCATTGTGAGCTCCCTGGAAGAAAACACCACCCATAGCCAAGAGTGATCAGCTCCTATTGTCTAGCCCAGTGGTTCCCAAACTTGTTCCGCCACTTGTGCAGGGAAAGCTCGTAGCAGGCCGGGCCGGTTTGTTTACCTGCCGAGTCTGCACGTTTGGCTGATCGCGGCTCCCAGTGGCCGAGGTTTGCTGCTCCAGGCCAATGGGAGCTGTTGAAAGTGGAGGCTGGTATGTCCCTCGGCCCGTGCCACTTCCAGCAGCTTCCATTGGCCTGGAGCAATGAACTGCGGCCACTGGGAGCCGCGATCAGCTGAACCTGGGGACGCAGCAGGTAAACAAACTGGCCCGGTCCACCAGGGGCTTTCCCTGCACAAGCGGAGGAACAAGTTTGGGAACCACTGGTCTAGCCTAAAGAAAACCCTTGAATCATCAGTTTACCTATAAACAAATCTAGCGTTCTCCCTTGAACCATTGTATTTTCTCTACAAAAATCCCTACTCACCCTCCAGTCAGTGTTCTGATGCATGGATCCAAATTCTGCATCAGTTCCACTAGCACTCCATCTCCTGACTGATCGTGCTGGGGGCTCTGCCTGTCTCCAGCACTCGGGACCCTGAGCTACCACCATCACCTGGGAACCCCGACCAGTTCAAGCCTCATGGAGTGGGTGAGATCCCTCCCTCTCTCTCTCTCTCTGTTTTCTTTTCTACCTCAGGTATTAACCTTTAATAATGTAACTGTTATGTTGGTTTAGGCTCTCCTTGTGTAGTTATTATTCAATAAATAACTTTTATGGTTAAGCTGATTGCTTCTGTCTCTCTCTGAACTTTACTCTTCTGTCTTTTTAGATTCCCCATTTACTCTGCAGCAATGCTTCTTTTACCTAAGCTAAAGATCCCTGTAGTACCCAAAAATACTGTGGGGTTTGCTCATCCAGTGGGTTACTACCAGTACAATTGTGACATGAAAGTGGGGATAGGGACGTGTTAAACCTGTGGCATATAAGGGAAGGCAGCTGAAAGTGCTGCTTGGCCCAGCCTATTGAGACCAGGGGTACATAAGGGTGACAGCTTGAAAGTGCTGATTGACCCAGTCCGCTCAGACTTACTCTGTTAGTGTGTGTGTGTGTGTGTGTGTGCGCACACATGTTCATCTGGTTCTAGGGCTAGAGGAACCCAGTCCTGGGGAACATAGGTCCTGCAGTATAGCTCCATTGGGAGGGGACTTGCAGAAGGAAGAAGTAGAGCTCCATATGAACACACAAGTGACATAAGCAGTACATTAATAGAATTACAGAATCCCTCCCCCCCCCCACGAGGAGTAACCCTAATAAATGAGCATACCCCAAAGTAACGGGCACATCTGGTAACACCTTGTCCTGTGGGTGCGGTGTGCTTGAGCAGATTTTGAAATTTGTTGGTGCCTGAGTTTCATGGGTGAATCAGGGGCAGAGGTCTTTTTGTGTGGGAGCTGGAAGGTTTCTGACCACTGCCTAGTGAAGTGAAGGTCCTCAATCTTGACCTAGGCCAAAGATCAGGACCAGGATGGGTCTGGCTGCATGTATTGGACCAGAGGTGACCCGTGAATATCCTAGGGAGGCAGCTGAGGAGATAAGTTTTTGGGCTTTTCCATCTGTGGCCTTGTCAAGATGCACACTGAAATCTCAGAGGTCAAAAAGTTTGAGGTATTTCATGACCATTGCCCACAAGATATCAGCAAATGCCTTAACAATTCCTATCATCCATGAGTTCCAGTATGTTCAGATGTGGTGGGCTTATTTGTTTATATAGATAGAGACCAGAAAAAAGTTTGGATCCATGTCTGAATGTTCATGGACTTTGGGCTTGAGGCAGTCTTTCATGTAGGCAAGTCCCAAACCAAATTTAGATTTTACATGGCAAAATCAACCACTGTAAAAGTCCACCCGCAAGCCATCAGTTAGGCAATGAAGATCATAGAACACTGGTATCATGTGTTCCCAACAAGAAATGCCATTTTGTAATGAAGTGGCCACATGATGCTGGGCCTGTTAGGATTTCTATAGCTTTTTTCCTTTTGTAAGTAAAAATGTTGTGGTTGCATTGCTGCTTTGATTTTAAAGAAATAGGTTTCATTTATTGTGAATACAAGTAAGATTTACCATTCAAAAATACACACAAGCTTCCAGGGCAAGTCCCACTGCTCTATTAACTTTCTTTTTTCACTTTCCCTGAATAAGTTATTTCTGTCCATTTATTTTCATTTCATCTGAGGAGAATGGGAAGGAAGAAACAGGTTGACAGAGATGGTTGCCAGCAAAGTGATGACTGCAGCTGAGAATAGGGTTACAAAAATACACAGCTTTCGGACCAGTGTATTGTTTAGCTTCTATGTATAAGATGAAGCTTGGAAAAAAATATTTTTAGAGCTTGTATTTTTTTAGTAGATGACGGTTCACAATGAAGAGGTGATCATACGGTTCCAACGGAATTATAAACTATACAGAATGCAGAAACTGCACAAAGAATGAGCCTTGAGTTCAAGATTTTCAAAAATAATCATAAGACAGGCTCCACATTAAGGCGTCTAAAGAAGTGATCAGTTTTCAAAAGAGCTGAGCATCAGCGTCTTCTACTGAGGTCAGTGGGGAGTTACTGGGTATGTCGATGCTGCAAAAAGAGACCGGTGGCAGCTACAGCAGTGTAGGGTGCTATACAGTGGGCTGGAACCCAGGCTTTTATATTAATCCCCTCCCACCCACCTCTGCCAGGTTTCAGAGCCCAGGTTCCAGTCTCAGCCTGAATGTCTAGCCCACTATTTTTAACCCCATGGCACAAGCCTGAGTCCGTTGAGCTAGGCTCTGAGACGTACTGCTGTGTGTGTGTTTGTTTGTTTGCAGTGTAAATATACTCAATGGGTGCTCAGTTGATTTGAAAACCTGACCGCTTATTTAGCTCCCTAAGTACAGATCTAAAGACCTACCTTTAGGTTCCTGTTTTTGAGCAATCAGACCCCCAGCAAGTCAATCACACAAATGATCTTTAAAATTAGAGCTAGATAAATTAAAAAGAATTTATTGTGAGCAAGCTCTTTATTTTTTAAGCTGCCTCAGGTTTGTTAAGATTTGTGTCAACTTTAGGGGGAGAAAAAAACAAACAAACAGGCCTTGTCCACACAAGAAAGTTGCACCATTTTAATTAAATGGATATAAAAATCTATCACTTAAACTGGTGCAAACCCTGATAGAGATGCACTTAAATGAGGTTAAACCTTGCTTAAGTAAATTTAGCCAGTTCAAGTATTTCTGCATTAGGGGTTTGCACCAGTTTAACTAGATTAATTTTTAAATTATTTAGTCTAAAGTGATGCTATTTTCTAATACTGGCAAAGTCTTAGAAATGCTGTTTGGGATACCATTCTGAAAAGCTGACAGGGATGAGAAGCACAGTAAATTTAGCAGACCCTCCTTCCTGTCAATATGCAATAATGTGGGTATCAGTCTACCCTCAAATCAGTTGGTGCTAAGATGATTGATATAAAATTACCTGAATCTTCCCCATGGGAAACCCATTGGGCTAAACTCAGTAATGTAATTCCATTGAATTCAGTTGACTTACACCAGGGATAAATTTGGACCATGTCATTCACAGATCCTATATAAATGTACGCTTTCTATGTTAAAGGTGTAGACAAATAAATCTGTGTGGTCATTCAAATGTTTGAAATCCTTCATTTCCCCAGACCGCACTCTTCATGAATTCCAGAGCAGATCACAAAGCAAACACAAATTCATTTTACGTTAATGTGATTGCAAACCACCTTTCTGTACTGTGTGAGCTCCCCCTTCATGCTAGTGAAAATGAAAAAAAAATCAGTTCCATTACAGGAAATAAGTGTGAGATAATGATTTGGAAAAGTATGAGAGATTCATTAATAAATGAGGTTATTTTCCCCTGTGGCTCCTGGAATTAGATATGACACAACACCTTAACACAATCAGTTTGTTCTGAGACCCTGATAATAGGAACCCATCTGCTTGGAGACATAAAGGAGAATTCATTATATGCCTGATAATTACTTTCAATGCAACATAAAGAGATTTCATGCACAGCTTCTTAGAGCTAAACATGCTGTCAGAGAAAATACTTTGATGCCGAAGAATAAGTGAGGTTCAAAAAGGTGATAGCTAATAATGACATTTAAACATTTCTACAGAAAAATATATATTGTGCCTTTTCCACAGCACAAACTGCAAAGAGACGCAAAGGCTTTGTACAGGACTTCCTGCCGTCTACTGCTGCACATCTCCACTGTGCGTATTCTTTTCTATGCCTTGCCTAATTAGGATGGACAATAGATAATATCAAATGCATGTTCTCTTGTAAAAGAAGGAAGGAGAAAGAGACAAATTTGGAAACCGAGTTTTAATACCTTATCCTTGGGGCTCGCTCCCAGAGCTGGTAAGAAATATTACAGTCAGGATGTTAAGCCCTAAAGAGGAGATTCCCGACAGCATTTAACAATGACTGCTAAGATTCAAGAAAGAGTGGCATTGACAGACTCTGGAGTGAGTCTCCTCCAGCCCTCCATTTCTTTATCATAAGAAGATGGCATACTACCTTAAATGGGGAGGTGAAAGAAGGAGGATTTGAGGCTCTGAAGAAGATTATTAGGACTCTATGGGGGAGGGAATAAGGCAGGAAAATGAACTGAAGTGAAAGATATGGCTTAATTTGGTTCTCCTGATGGTCCATCTTGTGCTGAATTTATTCTCTCCCACAATTCTAGGTGTTAAAATACATACAAATATTTATAGAGGATAAAAGTCTGGGTTTAATTTTTATGGTTAACCTTTTATTTTATACTTTAACCAGTGCATGTTTCAATTCCATTTCCACAATGGGGGCAGGCATCCTCCAAAGTTCTCCTTCCCACTCAGATTTTATTTGTTTCTTCTTTGACTTCAGTGAGAGCTGCTGGGTGCTCCCTACTTCTGAAAATGACAACACATTTATAACAGCTAAGTCTCCAATGAAGCAAGACATTTGCGCACACGCTTATATTTAAGCACAGGAGTAGTTCCACTGAAGCCAATGGAAATGCTCACATGCCGAATGTTAGACACATATTTAAGTACTTTGTTGAATCAGGGCCTAAATATGGACTTAGGAGACTTTACACTCCCATTTTAAAAAAATCTTGGCCAGAGGTTTCTGTACCCAGAAGCAATAGAGAGAGGTCCTCCTCCAGCTGGCAACCCTAATATTGCCCGTCTCTGAAGAGTGGTGCAATATTCTACACCTATTGCATAAAACAACATTCCCTAGACTTTAACATCTCCCATCATTTCAGGACCTACCTATTGGCCAAGTGCAGAATGCAAACATTGCTGTAGCCTTAATAGAGCCCCCCAAGACGGATGTACTCATTTTTTGTATTATAAAATTGAAGCCCTTTCCACTTGCTGTCATTAAAAATCCAATGGCACTTTTAAACTAAATAAAAATATCAACCCTGGATTCCTAGGCAAATTATGCCTGAAATCCTGGCCCCACTGCAGTCAGTGACAAAGTTCCTATTCACTTCAGTGAACCAGAATTCTTCCCTAATCAAGTCAAGTAATTACATTCTGCCTATATAAACTCTCCATACCCTTCCCATGGATACTATTCTTCCTGTCCTAGGGGACTGATCAAAGTCCCCTTAGAACTGGCAGATGTTCTGCCTGGAAATTGTTTGCAGTGTTGTAGACGTGTTGGTCCCAGGATATTAGAGGACAAGGTGAGCAAGGTAATATCTTTTATTAGACCAGCTTCTTTAAACATGCTAAACAATCTGTTCCAGCTTGTATTTAGTTGTGATACTCAGTACCCTTCCCAGACCTGAAGAAGAGCACTCTGTAGCTCGAAAGCTTGTATTACACCAACAGAAGTTGGTCCAATAAAAGATATTATCTCTCTCACCTTGTGTGCAAAATGTTACTCTATTCCACTCCAGAAGTGGCTAATGAGAGGATCCTTGCACATAGTTTGTATTTCAGTGTAAATTGGTAAAGCTCTTTAGGATCATGTGCAACATAAATGTAAGGGATTATTATACAATTACTTTATGTATATTTAATAACATTGCACTCGATGTTCTTTTCACAAACTGTTCTAAGAAATTCAGGAAGTAATTTGCTTGAAAGCTACTAACTAAATTAATTGCTAATTTCCTTAACACTGTTTATTTTGAAAAGGTTTATTATCACTTAATTTAGTCTCTTCTGCTATTACAATATGACTGAGAGAAAGTGCTATTTCACTGTGAGGGAGGGAAATTTCTTAATCAGGGAATAAACTCTTAGATATTAGCTAATCCAAATTTTCTAGCACATCAGTCTTGAAACGTGATGGGTGCCCACTGGTATGAACAGAATGTTGGGTATGCAAATTGCACAACCATCTATTGTGATTAGTTCTGCATAGAATACTTCTCTTGTTAGCTTCTCTAAAACCATTTCAAATGAAAATCTCTCTGAACACTATTTATTGCACCTATCTCATCTAGAGGTCTTTTCCTATAAGAGACAGAAAATAGAGTGCATCTAAACATTAGGTGTTCTAAAATACTACAGTCTTAACCACAAAAGTTGGCTAAATATTATAGACTGGCAGCAGTTCTTTTCTTTTTTGCTACAACAGAAAACAATACAGAACCCAGTAATTAGGTATGTGTATACGAATTGTTTGAAGGATACCATATGTATCAGATATATCTGTCCAAATCCATCTCCACATCAGTCTTTCCTTCTATGTCTGATATCAATATGACTAGGGCTATCAAGCAATTAAAACCATTAATCACAATTAAGCATGCAATTTAAAAAATTAATCGCAATTAATCGTGCTATTAATCGCACTGTTAAAAATAATAGAATACCATTTATTTTAATATTTGTGGATGTTTTCTACATTTTCAAATATACTTATTTCAATTACAATACAGAATACAAAGTGTACAGTGCTCACTTTCTATTTATTTTTGATTACAAATATTTGCACTGTAAAAAAACAAAAGAAATAGTATTTTTCAATTCACCTAATACAAGTACTGTAGTGCAATCTCTTTATCATGAAAGTTGAACTTACAAATGTAGAATTATGTACAAAAAAACTGCATTCAAAAATAAAACAATGTAAAATTTTAGAGCCTGCAAGTCCACTCAATCCTACTCCTTGTTCAGCAAATTGCTCAGACAAGTTTGTTTACATTTGCAGGAGATAATTCTTCCCGCTCCTTGTTTAGAATGTTACTTGAAAGTGAGAACAGGCATTCTCGTGGCACTGTTGTAGCCGGCATCGCAAGATATTTACATGCCAGATGCGCTAAAAATTCATATGTCCCTTCATTCTTCAATCACCATTCCAAGGGACACATGTCCATGCAGATAACGGGTTCTGCTCGATAATAATCCAAAGCAGAGCAGACCAACACATGTTCACTTTCCTTATCTGAGTCAGATGCCACCAGCAGAAGGTTGATTTTCTTTTTTGGTGGTTCGGGTTCTGTAGTTTCTGCATCAGAGAATTGCTCTTTTAAGACTTCTGAAAGCATGCTCCACACCTTGTCCCTCTCAAATTTTGGAAGGAACTTCAGATTCTTAAACCTTGGGTTGAGTGCTGTAGCTATCTTTAGAAATCTCACATCGGAACCTTCTATGCATTTTGTCAAATCTGCAGCAAAAATGTTCTTAAAATGAACAACATGTGCTGGGTCATCATCTGAGATTGCTGTAACACAGGGATCAGCAACCTTTGACATGTGGCCCATCAGCGAAATCCGCTGGCGGGCAGGGATAGTTTGTTTACCTGCAGTGTCTGCAGGTTCAGCCAATCGCTGCTCCCGCTGGCCGCGGTTCGCTGTTCCAGGCCAATGGGAGCTTCGGGAAGTGGCAGCCACCACATCCCTCGGCCTGCGCTGCTTCCTGCAGCCCCCATTGTTCTGGAATGTTGAACCGCGGCCAGTGGGAGCTGCAATCGGCTGAACCTGTGTCCCAGCCCGCCAGCAGATTTCCCTGATGGCCGCATGTCAAAGGTTGCCGATCCCTGCTATACCATGAAATACATGGCAGAATGCGGGTAAAATAGAGCCGGAGACATACAATTCTCCCCCAAGGAGTTCAGTCACAAATTTAATTAACGCTTTTTTTTAACAGCATGGAAGCATGTCCCCTGGAATGGTGACCGAAGCATGAAGCGGCATATGAATGTTTAGCATATCTGGCATACGTAAATACCTTGCAATGCTGGCTACAAAAAGTGTCATGCAAAAGCCCATTCTCACTTTCTAGTGACAGATAGGAAATGTAAATAAGAAGCGGGCAGCATTATCTCCTGTAAACATAAACAAACGTGTTGGTCTGAGCGATTGGCTGAACAAAAAATAGGACTCAGTGGACTTGTAGGTTTTGAAGTTTTACATTGTTTTGGTTTTGAGTGTAGTTATATAACAACAACAAAAATCTACAGTTGTAAGTTGCACCTTCACAACAAAGAGATTGCACTACAGTACTTGTATAAAGTGAATTGAAAAACACTATTTCTTTTATCATTTTTACAATGCAAATATTTATAATAAAAAATAATAAACACTTTGATTTCAGTTACAACACAGAATACAATATATATGAAAATGTAGAAAAACATCCAAAATATTTAATAAATTTCAATTGGTAGTCTATTGTTGAACAGTGTGATTAAAACTGTGATTAATCACGATTAATTTTTAAAATCGTGATTAATTTTTTTTAGTTAATCGTTTGAGTTAACTGCAATTAATCGACAGCCATAAATATGACCCAAGAAAGGCAACCAAAGCTTAAAGTCATTCATGGCAAATTGGGTACCCACATGATGTAACTTGCAATTCCCAGAAAATGTGTCCCCTAGTGTCTGAGACTTACATGTTGCATCAAAAAACCTAGGGAGGCATTTTCAATTTACTGCCTAGGGATTTAATTAAATAACTTCATTAAAAGGAGTCTGATTTCTAAATCAGTCTGCACCATGCTGAATATTTACTGCCTAAGGTTGGTTTACAAAGGTAAAACAGCCACCTGCAGGTTTCATCTTCTTTGGGGGTTGGCGAGGGGGTAGAGGTTTACAACACCAAATAGGGCAAGGCATACTTTAATGGATTAGTAATGGAGCAAGGGCGATGCTGAGGTGCTAGTGAGTTCTCTGGGTTCTGTGCGGACTGAGTGGTTTGCATACTAAGTCATGATAAACTAAGAACTCTCAAAACATTTTTGAGAATGATGGTAAGACTGCTTAATTTGTGACTGGGCCAGTTTAGTCAACGAATGACTCAAATCATCAAAACATACATCTTGTTCTATGCTGAAAGAAGACTTTGTTTTCTGTAAATCATCTTGGCTTGTATATACAATTCCACCCTGTCTTGTGTAAACAATAACCTGACCCTTCCAAGGTCAGTTGAGTTCAGCAGTCTGAATCAGGGATGCTAAATCAGGGCTTCGAGGAAATGCCAGAAAAAACAGGGAAAGTAAAAATAATAACAGTGTTTGGTTTATACTGGACAGAGATGCCAGATTTGCAAATCCCTAGAAGAACCTCGCTACACACCATTTAAAACCTCCTAAACATTGCTGATCTTGTCAACCACACTTGATGCAGCAGATGTTTTGCTGGTAAACTGGCCTTTCTGAATCCCACAATGAGAACTGAGGAAGGCGTGTCTTGTTGTTGATTCTTTTAGTCTGAGGCTATTTTATTTCTAACATCTAGAGCTAAAAACTTCTTAAAATAATCATGGAAATAGTAATGATCTCTGGGCCTTTGCTGGTTTGGAGAGACATTTCAACATGTATCCCAGATTCACTGGGGAAGGCTTCTCCCACAGTTAGGGTTGAGGTAAGTCTTCCATTATGACCTTAATTTTTACCACATCTCTAACTTTGCCAGACCAAAACTGATGTGCTTGGAACTTTAAATGGGTGAAATTAGTTTGAGGTAAACATCTCCTGGGAAGCTAGAGAGAAACTGGAAAAGGTATTTGGGAGATATAGGGTTTTTTTTCTTTTAGAATGACTTCCTAAACTACTTATTAATTTTGGAATAAGGCTCTCCCAGTTTGTTTTAATGTGCTGTGTAAGGTTTCTGGATCTCAGGGTCAGGGGGGTCCCCCTTTGGAGGTAGTAGGGAATCAGTGCTCATGCCAGGTTGGTCAATCAGGCATCCTGTCATGCAGCCGAGCCACTGAACAAGTATTAGCTCAGGCCTCATAGACGAGGGGGGAGGAGACAAACAGTAAGTGGCTCAGGCCTTCTGAATTAAATACTCAAGCTATCTGTGGCTCAGGCCCCCTGCCTGAGGGCTGAGCAAATAAACAGCCAGTGGCTCAGGCGTTCGGGCACAGGGGTTGGTGCTCATCCAGCCCCAAGTGCAGGGAGGGGGAAGGGGACCTGGGCCCACCCTGCTCCATTGGGTCCCAGCCCATGGTCCTAGAAGCAACAGGTGGTCCCATCATGGAGAAGTGTGGGGTTGCTACCTTGCCTCCCAGCAACATAGCCAAGTCAATGATTCATTTCCCTGGACTACTACCTACCGGTTTCTGGCAGGATTAGCTGAGCCCAACAAGGTGAGTTAACCCCTCTGTGCTGGAACGAGGCCACTTTGCCTCATTACAATTGTCCCAGGTTAACATTGGTACTGTTGATGAGTTTTTGGAGTGGAGTACATTACTTATTAAATTATATTCTCAAATACTTAGATCTTAACTGGAGAAATCCTGGCCCCTTTGAGGTCAATGGGACAGCTCCCATTGACTTTAATGGAGCCATGATTTCACTCCAAGCACGCTCATACTTTATAAAGTATGCATTGCCCTGAAGTGCAGGAACAGATGAGGCTGTAGGCTGAGCTTCTCTGCTGGGAGAGTAGAAATAGGGTTGAGCTGTCTTTATGGGCAGTCTGAGCACTGGGGTGAGTTGTCCAGGTGAGTCTGGCAACAGATAGTTATGGATTACGTTGTAAGGGTCCTTTCAGGGAGTAAGGGGATATGTCACTTTCACATGGTGTAGAACATACGCTCACCTCTAAAGCACCTTTCTGTGTCTGGGCATAGTACCCTCGTGGTCCATTCAGTCCAACATGTCTTCCAGCACTTCTGGCATCAAGACAATCTGTCATTGTCTAAGTCCCTGCTCTGTCTGTCCCTTTTCACAGGCACAGAAGAGTCCAAAAATAAGGAACTCAAAGTCCAACCATCTCAGAATCTCTCCTCTGGCCTCTGTATATTACTTATAGTCTTTGATCATTTTCTCTTTCCCTTCTTAGTCTGGGAAAGAGGTAAAGGAAACCAGGTCCCCCAGTGCCACTGGGTTCCAGCTCAGGGCCCTGGTTCAAAGCAGCCAGAGTTAACCCTGTCTCAAGGTCTCCAGTTCCTTGCTGTTCCCTGAGTTGCTTCTTACCTCTGTGGACTTTCTAACCTCCTATTCTGTTTTCTCTCTCTGAAGGGTTGACTTCTCATCAGTTTGTTGGCAGAAGCTACTCTCTGGAATCCTTCTGCCTCTCTAGTAGCTACTCTGCCTGCCTACCTTACAGACCTTTTAATCTTCACAGCTGCCGTGGGGCTGCCAGTCAGCTCTGACCCCAAACACAGCTTGGTGCAGAGACTCATGTAAGAAAAGCCCCTCCCCAGTAGTTTGCTGTCAGGAACTAAATGCCTTATGATTGCAAACTCTACCAAAGCCCCTGCTGTAGACATGTTAGTCCTAGTCATGCTCTCTTTTACCGCCTAAAACAATTCTTTTCCTTTCTCAGTAATACACCTGTCAGACACTTGTTATAAAGCACAGGGGGGCTAGAACCTGGACTTGCAGAGTCCTTGGGTAGCAATCACATCCATGACACCACCATACTGCTTTAGCAGCAGTTATAGTCAGGGAGTCATGAGCCCTAGGGGAACCTGCCCCACCCCCCCACACACACACACAGAGGATGTGCCACGAGGCCCTGATTGACAGGACATTCCTGATTCTATTGGCCCGTAAATCCTATTTAAATCTTTGGAGGCTGCAGGAAGTTTGTTTGTGCAACTGGGCAGAACCTCAGCTAGTTGCTGCTAAAGGCCCTGTTTTCTTGCTCTGATTCTGATTCCTGAGCCCTGCATTTGTCTCCTGGCTTTGATACCTGGTTTCTGACTTGGCCTTGTTTCTACTTCTGGTTCCTGATCGTAAACTGACAAATGATGCAGATTCCTGACATTTGGCCTTGGATGTAGCCACTAGGCAAGCTGCCCATGACTTGGCCTTGATACTTGTAGACAGTTGATATATTTAGCTGTGTTGTGATGGTGAGCCATAAGGTATACTGCTGAATTAGAAGATTTCATGCTGTCTTGATGTCACACAGCGTAACTCATCATGTTTAATTTATGTAACATAACAATATGCCTTAGTGCATAAAATTCTAAGAATTTATATCTGTTGAAATTTTATGCAGATTCTCATTAACTCCCTAAAACACTTTAATTCTGCCCCTTTAGTACTTCTAGTCTGCTATGTGCTGGGTGGGGAACGAGCTTTCTATTATTTCCATCTTTTTCAGCCAGATTCCAATACTTCTGATAGAAACTTTTCAAGGGCTGCAAGAAGTCTGGAGTTTGTGGATGCAGTCTTGAAAATATTTAATCAAATATTGGTTTTATAGCCAGTTTTGTATAGAGATGGCTCTTGGGTTACTGTAATTGTACCATCTATCAAGTGCAATCTGAACAATTCACTTAATCTTCTTACTTTCTAGTAATTTAGTACCTGAGAGAGGCAATTTTAGAAAATCCCTTGTCTTCCCCCACAAAAAGAGATTCATTGTAGAGCACAGTAACTCTACCAGTAATCCTCCAAAAATACATCCATATATCAGTTGCATTTGTTACAAACAAAGTTCTTTGAGCCAGATTCTAAGCTTGTGTAAATCAATGTAGCTCCTTTGAAATCAATGGAACTGTGTTGATTTACAGCAACTGGGGATTTGGCTCTTTAACTACCCCCTTACACACACACACACACTCTCCGCAGCAAAAACACAGAATGTGTGGGAGAACCGATATTCGGTATCTAGGTCTGTCCTGTAACTTCGAGGAGTAGTGACCCTGCAGGATAGTCCACTACTGTATATGGATTCTTGTGGGCAGAGGATAAATGTTCTGGGATAAATGCCACAATATGAATGATTTCAAAATTACACATTCCCATAGAGTTATAAATCTAAACAAACAGGGCTAAGTTCAAAATACACGCAGGGCTGTGGTTAAAAGCTAAAAATGTGAGAAATGCACTGTTAAGGGAATTACTCCACCCTAACTTTTTTTTCCTGGAAAAAGCATAGGGAAAAATCAGACTAAATCAGAGTACCAATGGGGTGCCACTGGGGTCACAAGGATTTGCTGCTCCCACAAAAGATGTCATAAGTAGTAAGATGCAGCATGTCATGATTTAGTAGAGGGTGATGCTGAGACATGAAAAACAGTCTGAGCAGAGTGCCAAAAAAATAGTGCTATTATGAAAAGTACATTTAAACTGTAAGATCTGGTTAAATCAGCATTTTATTGGTTTTATTTAAATTTCTGTGTATCACAGATTTGAAGTCAGCGAAGAGACTACAGAACGCACATTTACATTATAAAAATGACTGCATGCAGCTGGTTGAAAGGGGGCAATTTTTAGTTTGTAAGTAAAAGATGGGATGTACCCATTACAGTCCAAGGCGCCGGTGAGAATGCCAACAAGCACAGTAGGGCCAGATGAGCAACCGATACACTTTCATGTGCCTCACTAACCCAGACAATTGATCCATTGCCAGCCATATCCATCCTAACGAGGTTAGATTTAACATTTCTAATTATATTAGAAGCACAATTGGAGTTGCAGCTAGCAAGGGATGTGAAGGGTAGCAAGAAGTGTTTCTACCGGTATGTTAGCAACAAGAAGAAGGTCAGGGAAAGTGTGGGACCCTTACTGAATGAGGGAGGCAACCTAGTGACAGAGGATGTGGAAAAAGCTAATGTACTCAATGCTTTTTTTGCCTCGGTCTTCACTAACAAGGTCAGCTCCCAGACTGCTGCACTGGGCAGCACAGCATGGGGAGGAGGTGAGCAGCCGTCAGTGGTGAAGAACAGGTTAAGGACTATTTAGAAAAGCTGAACATGCACAAGTCCATGGGGCCAGATGAAATGTATCCAAGGGTGCTGAGGGAGTTGGCTGGTGTGAACGCAGAGCCATTGGCCGTTATTTTTGAAAACTGGTGGCGATCGGGGAGGTCCTGGACGATTGGAAAAAGGCAAATGTAGTGCCCATCTTTAAAGAAGGGAAGAAGAAGAATGCAGGGAACTACAGACAAGTCAGCCTCACCTCAGTCCCCAGAAAAATCATGGAGCAGGTCCTCAAGAAATCCATTTTGAAGCACTTGGAGAAGAGGAAGGTGATTAGGAACAGTCAACATGGATTCACCAAGGGCAAGTCAGGCCTGATCAACCTGATTGCCTTCTATGATGAGATAACTGGCTCTGTGGATATGGGGAAAGCAGTGGATGTGATGTACCTTAACATTAGCAAAGCTTTGGATATGGTCTCCCACAGTATTCTTGCCAGCAAGTTAAAGAAGTATGGATTGGATGAATGGACTATAAGGTGGATAGAAAGCTGGCTAAATCGTTGGGCACAATGGGTAGTGATCAACAGCTCGATGTCTAGTTGGCAGCCGATATCAAGCGGAGTGCCCCAGGGGTCGGTCCTAGGGCCAGTTTTATTCAACATCCTCATTAATGATCTGGATGATGGGATGAATTGCACCCTCAGCAAGTTTACAGATGACACTAAACTGTGGGGGAGAGGTAGATATGCTGGAAGGTAGGGATAGGGTTCCGAGTGACCTAGACAAATTGGAGGATTGGGCCAAAAGAAATCTGATGAGATTCAACAAGGACAAGTGCAGAGTCCTTCACTTAGGATGGAAGAATGCCGTGCACCGCTACAGGCTGGGAACCAACTGGCTAAGTGGCAGTTCTGAAGAAAAGGACCTGGGGATTACAATGGATGAGAAGCTGGATATGAGTCAACAGTGTGCCCTTGTTGCCAAGAAGGCTAATGGCATATTGGGCTGCATTAGTAGGATCATTGCCAGCAGATCCAGGGAAGTGATTATTCCCCTCTATTTGGCACTGGTAAGGCCATACCTGGAGTACTGAGACCACTTTTGGGGCCCCCACTACCGAAAGGATATGGACAAATTGGAGAAAGTCCAGCGGAGGGCTATGAAAGTGATTAGGAGGCTGAGGCACATGACTTATGAGGAGAGGCTGAGGGAACTGGGCTTATTTAGTCTGCAGAAGAGAACTACCTTCAACTACTTGAAGGGGGGTTCCAAAGAGGATGGAACTAGGCTGTTCTCAGTGGTGGTAGATAAGAGGACAAGGAGCAATGGTCTCAAGTTGCAGTGTGGGAGGTTTAGGTTGGATATTAGGAAAAACTATTTCACTAGGAGGGTGGTGAAGCACTGGAATGGGTTACTTAGGGAGGTGGTGGGATCTCCATCCTTAGAGGTTTTTAAGGCCTAGCTTGACAAAGCCTTGGCTGGGATGATTTAGTTGGGGTTGGTTCTGCTTTGAGCAGGGGCTTGAACTACATGACCTCCTGCAGTCTCTTCCAACCCTATTCTTCTATAGTCTATACTTAAAGTGTAAAGCAGATGCTATGGTGATATGACATTTCAAATGCAAAATTGATCTATTTTCAGTAGAACTAAATATGCAGCAAGTTTAAATGAGTGATTTTTAACATGAACGATGTTACATAGCTACCCTGGGCAAGGCTGTATCATTCCCAGTTACACCCAAACCATTAGGACTCTTCTACTGATCAACAGAAATCAGCCTCTTCCCTACATTCATCCTACCCTAAAGCTCAAACATCCATCCTAGTGAGCTTCTTTGACCTTGTGAGTAACAGATATCATGCACCTAAACTCAGTTCACTCACATAGTAACACTCTGAAGAATCCATGGGACTAAGCGATTCTGAGTAAATTTTAAAATACATTAAAAATACAGGCTGTTGTTTGTTTTGTTTTGGAACAATGTTATGTCTCTACAGACATTTCCTCATACTTGCCTGCTGACACATTGTTCCATCGTGTATCATGCCAATATCCAGTTCTGTAGATATTACTTTGTCAAAAATACGACACATACAAGCAATAGATGTCAGTTAGTTTGAAAAGTTGTGGATCTATATAAAAACTTTCTGAAGAGAGCATTTTCTCTTGCACCCTGCATTTTCTCCTGCATCTATAAAGATACATTAGAGTTTAAACATTTTATAAAAACATATATATATATAAATTAAATTGCTGCATCTAAAGAGATTTTATTTGGGTTTTTTAGTGCAGAGACCAGTGTTCCTGGAAATCATGTGAAAATGGATAGAAGTATGGGCTACAAGCACCAAAAGGGAGGTTCTGAGAAAATCCCTGGAGAGTTGGCAAGTATCCTGTTTTGCAACTAACAAACAAGTGAAAAGGCTAGGTATGAAATCCTGTCTCCATAGAAGTCAATGGCAAAATTCCCACTGACATCAATAAGGCCAGGATTTCATCCATGGTATCTTTGATAAAAAGGTTAAGGCTGACACCCCTCTCCCCAGATTTTGTGTTTATTGATCTGTAGCAAATTTCAAGGCTGAAGCATTTTTAAAGGCCTAGTGGTATTACATTAGAATGCAAAACACATCCCAAGGCTAAATGAAACATTTTAAAACCAGCCTAATCAGTAGCGCTATTTTTGGTCTGCAGAAACATACATTTTGTTCAGCCCACATAGTTTTATTGTTTAATGTTTCCAGGTCAAAACTGACACATTCTAGCTGTAGAGTTGCACAACCCAACAATGCAAGATTCTAAATTCATTCTCTTCAGGGGACTGGATGAGCAAAAAGGATACTTGTATCAGTGTAGCTCTTTGTAGTAATTTCATTATGTCAGTTTTACTATCCCTCCATTCCCATCCCCTCTTTAGTGAATCCAATTACATGCCCAGATATCTGAAGCTGAGAAATGCACTTTGCACCGTTACTCAGATACATTTCATAATGACTAACTGTACAAATTGCAGAAGGTGGAATTCTGAAGCTCCAATTCTTTTCTCTGCTTCACGGGACCATTTTTATTAATGGCTTTTATAAGAAACTTTTTAAATTAAAAAATAAATCACAGGAATTTAAAATGGAGAAGGGGGGCATTGACGTTTCTTTGTATCATTAGCAGGTGTGTATAAAAGAATAGGTAGTAAATATCTTTTATGAGATATCCTCTCAGGTTACAACTCATTGCATAATACACTCTCATGGATCTTTTGGCCAGAATTTTTAGATGTGGGTGCCTAAAAATTAGCTTCCTGAATACATGCATATGCATCCAGGGTAGAATTTTCAAAATGATCTAAGTGATTTAGGAGCATAATTCCATCTTAAATACCTAAGAATGGATTAAGGAGGCAAAGTTTTAGGCAACCAGGTTTGAAAATGTTGTCCTTTGATCTCATTACTACATGGAGAGTATGGTCGTGTGGTTAATGGACTGGAGTAAAGAGATCTGGGTTTTGCTTCAGCTCTGACTCAGAAGTCCTCTGTAACTTTGGACATACTGCCTGTATTGCAGTAGCACCAAGAGGTCCCACACGAGATAAACCCTCTTGGTATTAGGCACTGTATAATACATAATAGGAGACAGTTGCTGTCCTGGAAAACTGATAGCTTAAGGCTGTGTCTTCTCTAGGGAAAAGAACATGTATTTTTAACATGAGTTTGATAACTTAACTCACTCATGATAAAAACCCTAGTGAAGACAAGGCTGTTTGCAATTTTCACACAAGTTTGTAGATCGAGTTTAAAAACCATGGTTGAGCCTGGGTCTTAACTTGACCCACTAATTCATATGAAAACTACAAACTGCCTTGTCTTCATTAGGACTTTATCTCAAGTTGGTTAACTCGAGTTAAGAATAAAAGACAAGACCTAAGTAAGTAGACAAAACAGACAATGGATGGGAGAATAAAGTGACTTGTTCAACGTCACACAGTAGGCAGAACCAGAAAGAGAAATGAGATCTCCAGACTCCCACTGTAGAGTCTTATCCACAAGGCTCCATAGGTCAAAATTTTGCAGTGTGAGATCACATTTTGGGTGTCTCCATTTTTGAGTGTCCAAACAGAATGTTGTTTTTTGGATGTGTTCTGCTTATAATTCCACTTAAAGATAATCGGAGCTGAGGTTGCTCAGCACATCTGGAAAACCTAGTCTAATATGTCTCAATTTGGATATAAAAATCAGAGAAATTGAAAATCAGAGGCCACCTTAGAAAATGTTGACATGTCAATAAACAAAAGACATTTTGCTCTAAGCACTAAAACTGTCAACTTTTGTTGAGGAGCAAGGTAGGTGAAGTAATATCTTTTATTGTACCACCTTCTGTCAGTGAGAGGGGCAAGCTTTTGAGCCACACACAGCTCTTCTGCAGATCTCAAAAGCTTGTCTGTTCACCAACAGAAGTTGGTCCAATAAAAGATATTACTTCACCCACCTTGCCTCTCTAATATCCTAGGACTGACCCAGCTACAACTACACTGCATACTGATTTTGTCAAGGGATTCACAACCTTCACTTAACAGGATGGTATCCCAGCAGTAAGAGTTATCGTGTAAGGAGACTGTTTTAAATTTGGAAACCAATGTATAGGTCTGGGTGAGGTTATAGTCTCTCTGATACATCAAGCAGAACAATCCCTTATCTATCATTTGTGAACTTTTCCATAGTAATCTCAGACACAAAATTAGTAATCAATTCTCCATATAAATATTTTACAAGGTGGCTATACAGAGCAGATACACTGCCACTTGGACAATCAACCAAAAATATCTTTCCCAGACTTTACTAGCTGCATGTCATTCTGCTGAAAATAAGGTGGGAAACTATTATTAGCTCTTCTCCTTACTATGTGCAGAAATATTATTAGAACATATCTTGGTTTTTCTGCAGCCATTCTATATGTGTACATGATCTTCTTTCCATTTCAGACATATATAACATGTATTTATATCCTCCCTCCCTCTTGAGATTTAATATATCTAAAAAATACTCTATTAGGAAGATGTAAAGAACTTGTACAAGTATGTGAATCAGGCTGTTGTGATTCCCATTTGTAGAGAGACCCTTTAGGCATGTTGTACAGGTATCTAGAGAACATCTGCGAAGCAAAGAAATCACATTCTCTTATGCATTATTTTTTATTTATGGGAAAAGAAATAGCCATCCATCGCTTGTTAAGAATCTCCAGAAAGCAATCCAAGAATCCTCATCCATATTATTCCAGCAACATTTTTTCTACAGAAGTTGCTGTTAAGAACAGCTTTAAAATAGTTTGTCTTCAATCTTGGGTCTCACTACTGTAACTAGAAGAAAATGAATTGATCCCTTAGAAGGAACTCGACTTCAGAAAAGCTCACTCAGGTATAAGCTGTACAGTGTGCAATCTAACCTAATGTATGGGCTTGATCCTCTCATCTCCTTCACACAGTTTCAACATCCTACCTGTAATAAATAATATGTAAAATCAGAAGGAAATTACAGACTGTGCCTTGCTTAGAAACCTAGAGCAACAACTATGATTAATGGGAACATGCTGTGACACCTAACTGTGTCAGAATATTTCCACAAGTTAGACAATATTTTATTGATCATAAGGTTTTTTATTATTCTTAGTGGGTACTGGAAAGTGAATTGAACAATTCAGTTTCTAACACAAAGAGATGAAAATAACCATTTATAAAGTTGTTGGAAATTTTAAAGGCAGAGATGTTTCTATTATTTGTCACTTAGCATTTGCATGAAAGCATTCCTATTTGCGGAGATTCCTGCAACATCAGTGTAAGTGCACCCTCACTCTGCTTTGCAGTTTGTTATAAATCACGAAAATTGTTTTCCTGGCTGGCAGAGGTGAAAGCTGAAATATCCCTGAATCTATTTATTTTGCTGATTTTCAAGTGATCTGTTGGTTCTTTTTTTCATGAAGGATGCAAGCACCTTCAATAACGTGTGTGTTCACATTTGAAAATGTGGCTCAGGTTATAAATATAACTGGTGAGGGGTAATAACATGTTTCTGGTTAGATGCATAGGGACAGCTTAGAATGTGAAGGCATCAATTACTCTAGGCAATGTGACATCTCTGAGCTGGGCATTTTCCATATTTATGCAATCAGATGTTTTTTTATGACCACTTATTATTGGAGTGATGTGATTCTTTTTGCTTCTCCAAGGGAAGATCACATAAGGTCAGGATCCTGTGAGATTCTGATTATCTCCTGCCAAATGTGAGCACCTCTGTCTCCCATTACAGTTGAT
Source organism: Chelonia mydas (assembly GCF_015237465.2). Taxonomy (NCBI): domain Eukaryota; kingdom Metazoa; phylum Chordata; order Testudines; family Cheloniidae; genus Chelonia; species Chelonia mydas. The sequence continues at coordinate 129,358,964 of NC_057849.1, forward strand.
GGGAGTTGAGAATGCTTAGCAATGTGCAGAATCAGACACTTAAGTACTCTGGCAAAAGAGGCACTGTCTGGCAAGTAGCCTTATGACCATAAAACATAACTCACGTTTAACAGAATATGTGCCAAACAACAAATGAAATCACTGACGTTTCCTGTTGAGTTCTCTCCTCCCATCCTTTTCCTATCCATCCTTCTTTGGGGGATAGGTTTGCAGGAATGTAAACATTACATATAATAAACCATTGATCTAAAGAACAGGGTCAGGTCTGATCTTAATTTCTACTGATGATGACAGTGATTAAAGGGTTATTGTCCATTTAAAAATCACATTCTGTCTGAACATGTTGTATTTAGTACAGTAAATTTTAATACTTAATAACTTGTCTACACCAGAGTATAGTACAGGCACTACAAGTGCAGAGACCTGCAACTGTGAAAGCCGTCTGGGTCCATGCTTGTCATTGTGGTGTGTACCTACAGGCGCCAGCAAAAGGCATCAGCAGAAGTGAAAGGGTCCAGGAGTGGGGACAGGATAGAGGCTTTCCCTGCTTCTGGAGCCTTTCTCCACTGCCTCCACCATGCCAGAGCCTTTCCTTGTTGTCAAAGCCTTTCAAAGAGGTGGGGAAAGGCTCTGGCAGCAGGGAAACTGTGGGATGCTACACTGCTAAAAATGAGCAGTGTAGATGTGGGAGGCACTGCTTGGGTATATAAACACTAGGATTCAGGTCTGTAGGACACTCTACTCTATTCACCTAAGCTGTGCCTCACTGTCTACGCTGCTATTTAAACCCATGCTAGCCGGGCATGCCATGTCTGTAAGTCTACATGCTGCCATAGGTATAGACATACCTTAAGATTAATATAATGTAAATGAAAATGTTCCCATTTATTCTAATCTGGTTACCTTGTGCATTTTACAAGACTGTGTGCATAGTGAGTTATGCTGCTTCCCCTGTATAGTTAATTAATTGTGTTTGTGAGTCTTTCACACAGTGACAGGAAGAGGAAAAAATTAAATATACCTGAGTAGAAGGTCACAGAATCACAAAAATCGCCAGTGGCAGATATATTTGCAACCACTTTTCAGTAACATTTTATCATTCATGTGGTATTCTTTCTGGGGAGTTGGCTAAGTATATTAGTGTATGCCAGGATCTGGAACCTCTTGAATTTTACAGTGCCAAGGGCCAGTGTGAGTGGCTGCATTGCTGAAGAGGGTAGAGGGAAGGTGACATGAAGTGAATGGGTTGTAAAAGGAGATGAAGAGCTTGTACATTTCAGTAACTGTGGGATTGGCAAAGTAAATGTACAGAATCATAGAAATGTATTGCTGGAAGGGACCTCAAGAGGTCATTGAGTCCAGACCCCCTACACTGAGCCAGGATTAGATAAACCTAGAGCAACCCTGGCAGGTGTTTGTCCAACCTGTTCTTAAAAACCTCTAATGATGGGGATTCTCACAACCTCCTTTGGAAGCCTATTCAAGAGCTTTCTGTAGATTAAGCCTATTACTTTTGTCATACTTTCAGTGGGCAAGGAGAACAACTGATCACCATCCTCTTTATAACAACCTTTAATTTGTCCACATCTTTCATAAAGTGTGGCACCCAAAATTGGACACAGCATTCCAGCAGAGGTCTCACAAGTGCTGAGTAGAACAGGACAATTACCTCCTGTCTTACATACAACACTTCTCTTAATACAACCCAGAATGATGCTAGCTTTTCTCACAGCTGCATCACATTGTTGACTCATATTCAATTTGTAATCTACTATAACTCCCAGATTCTTTTCAGCAGTACTACCATTTGGCCACGTAGTCCTCATTTTGTAGTTCTGCATTTGATTTTTCTTTCCTAAATGAAGTACTTAGCACTTGTCTCCACTGAATTTCATCTTGTTGACTTCAGACCCATTCTCCAATTTGTCTAGGTCATTTTGCATTCTAATCCTATCCTCCAAAGTGCTTGCAACCCCTCTCCTAGCTTGGTGTCATCCACAAATTATAAGCATACTCTCCATTCCATTATCCAAGTCATTAATTAAAATATTGACTAGTTCTGACTGATCCCACTAGATACATCCTCCCCGTTTGATAGTAAGCCATTGATAACTATTCCTTGAGTATGGTCTTTCAACCAGTTGTGCACCCACCTTCAAGTAATTTCATCTGGACCACATTTCCATAGTTTACTTATGAGAATGTTGTGTGGGACTATGTCAAAAACCTTACAAAAACCAAGATAGATCATGTCTACTCCTTTCCCCACCCCGATCTACCTTAGTAGTAACCCCATCAAAGAAGGAAATTAGATTGGTTTGACATAATTTGATTTCGACAAATACACATTGGCTACTCCTTATAACCCTATTATCTCCAAGGTGCTTACAAATTGATTGTTCAATAATTAGTTGCAGTATCTTTCCAGGTATCAAAGCTAAGGTGATTAATCTATAATTCTCTGGGTCCTCTTTGTTCCCCTTTTTAAAGATAGGTACTATGTTTGCCTTTCTCCAGTCCTTTGGAACCTCACCCATCCTCCATGTGTTCTCAAAGATAACTGCTAACAGTTTCAAGATTGGTTTAGGTAATTCCTTAAGTACCTTGGATGAATTTAATCAAATCCTGCTGACTTGAATGCATCTAATTTATCTAAATATTCTTTACCCTGTTATTTCCCAATTTTGGCTTGCATTTCTTTCCTCTTGTTCATATTAATTGTGTTGAGTATTTGGCCACTATTAACTTTTTTAGTGGAAACTGAAGTAAAATAGACATTAAAAACTTCAGTCTTCTTGATGTAGTCAGTTATTAGCTCTCCTTCCCCACTAAGTAGAGGACCTACACTTTCCTTCCTCTTTCTCCTCATGTATTTATAGAATCTCTTCTTATTGCCTTTTATGTTCCTTGCTTTATGTTTTGTGCCATAGCCTTTCTTATTTTGTCCCTCCATGCTTGTGCTATTCTTTTGTACTCCACCTTAGCAATTAGTCCATATTTCCACTTTGTGTAGGATTTCTTTTGGATTTTTTCAGGTCATTAAAAAGCTCCTGTTGCAGCCATATTGACCTCTTACTAATCTTCCTATTGTTACCCCAAAAACAGATTTATGGTACCCTCAGAATAGCTCACTTGTTGCCCCCCCCAGGTTTGCCAAGAGTCCTCTCTAAGACAGCCCACCTGTCTTCTAATCTGTTTCTGTCAGGTATGGGTTCCCAGGGTTGGTAAGGAATCTTGGGTTAAACAAACCCTGAGAGGTCACGGATACAGCCCTCCAACAGAAATGATCGACACCCAGCCAATATTTTTCCAAAACAAGGCACTTCTTTATTTTGATGTAAATAGTAATTTCTGATGTAATAATTGAAACATAAATCCCTTTTATTAACACAACCCTTGGGTACAGGCTAAAAGCACCAGAACCGCAATAACACACAGTTAGAGCAAAACTAAATGGATGTGTTCTGCATGCGGTGTCAGTTGCTTGCAGTTCACAGACACCAATCCTTATAATTTAAACTCTATACATGTCAATTAATATAAACACATACATACATAGGCACACCTTTATTAACTCAGACATACACATGTGTACACACTAGCTTATAACAATCTATCAGCAAGCTTACTCTCTCTGCTGGCTTCTCAGTCTGCTCTGTCAGGGTCCTTTCTGCTCTGCCCCAGCAGCTCGTACTGCTGCTGCTCACCTTGTGGCTTCTTCTTCTTCTGCTGTTGCTTCTGATTTCTCCTTCTTCTAAATGCTCCTCCTTTTCCTCTTCCTGCCCTTGACTTCTCTTTCTCTAATGACCTAAAAATCCCTTCTGGCGCCCTCCCTTTTATACAGTTTTGCCAGCCATCACACCCATTCTGAGCATTCCAATCATTCCAGTTATGCTATTGGCTACGTCTTTCTTAATCCTTCTCTTGTTCTCCAATCACAACTGTTGGAACATAACTGCTGAGTCACTGTTGTTTACCATTTTTGAATATTATGGTCTGTTTAGTATTATGGTCTGTAACCTTTATCCTATATTTACACTGAGCATGCTTGACTGAGTATCTATTGAATCTATTTCTCTAAAGTTAAGTATCCTCACACCTTCTTGTCCACTGTCTAAATGAGCCATCTTGATTATCACTACAAAAAATTTTTTCTCCTGCTGATAATAGCTCATCTTAACTAATTAGCCTCTCACAGTTTGTATGGCAACTTCCAACTTATCTGTATGTATATATATTTCTTCTTACTATATGTTCCATTCTATGCATCCGATGAAGTGGGCTGTAGCCCACGAAAGCTTATGCTCTAATAAATTTGTTAGTCTCTCAGGTGCCACAAGTACTCCTGTTCTTTTTGTCCTATAGTAGACTCCTACTGTGATGTCACCCCTATTTTTTACCCCTCTTAGCTTTACCCAGAGACTTTCAACTGGTATGCCTCTCACCTCCTGCTGGATCTTAGAGTGTGTGTGTGAGAGAGAGAGAGAGTGAGAGAGAGAGAAGGCAGAGTTGAAGTTGCATGGGCATCCTTAACAGTGTATTTCTTGGTTTTCAGAAGCTTGAGGGGTTTTTTTTTTCCTCAATTCACTGTTCTGTAAGGGGATGACATACTGCCAAGCAATCTTAACTCTGCATTAATATAGTGTTTAGGGGTTTTTTCACCATTGTGTAAGTATTATGAGTATCAATACAGACTTTCAGAACTTTGGAGAAGCATGAATGTGAAGTTATTGTTATACTGTGATACTGAATGCTGCGGAGCACATAAACTTCAGTATTTATATTTCTTTCCACGCTCAGTAAATTAGAATCTCTAATACCTGCATTATCCAAACCATCTGCTTCACTGCATAAAAGATGAGTAGGTGGGAGAAACTCATGAATCTTCTCCTCATTCTTGTTGCTAGAGAAACCAATCTTAAAATTGTGTTTCTATAATCTGCAAAGGAACCTGTCATGCTCCCTTTCCACTGCAAATGAAGTAAAATGTACTCTATTTGATGTTGGTTTAGTGGTTTGGGAGTCAAAAAGCAGAGTTCTTTTTCCAGCTTTTCCACTGACCCACTGAGGGACCTTGGGCAGCTCAATTAGGGTTCCTGTGAGTCTGAGCCATGTTAGAGTGTTGGAAGAGGAAGAGCTTCACAATTTGAGAAGCAATGTCAGCAGTATAAGTTCTCCTGAACACAGAGCAAGGCAACACAGGGCAGAGCAGATCCTGATATAACTTCCCATGCCAATCTCAGCCGTGGAGCTGGTGAATGATACAGGCTGCACTAGCTGGTCCATCTCTTACACTCCCTGGGCTAAGGCAAGGATTATGCCTGCAATCCTGCATAGGTGTGCTTAAGGTAAAGGACTTCCTTTCCCTTCTCCTCAGGCTAGCATATTTATGGAGACAGACAGGAAAAACTGAGCCCTTAACCCTCTTTAACTGTTTCCATATCTGTAAAATAGAGTTAATAGAACTTATATTACAGTGGTTTGTTGAGAATTAATTTGTGTTCTCAAAGTGCTTTGAGCGCTTTATGTAAAAGGCTATTCTACAATGCCAACGTCTAATATAACTTGTTTTAGTCCCTGGAGAGTTTACTGTCCAGCTCCCCTATTCATTTACAATGGCATTATATTCGATTCCAGAATGGTCTAAGAATATTCAGGCTCACATTCCAGGTATTCACTTCTGCCACCAACCTGTACCCAGCTAGGCTGTCCCAGCTGGGCTGTTCCAAAAGATGATCCTGTAACGCAAACTAATATTTCCACTTATTTATTTCATTTTTTTTTAAAGAACACTATTCACCAGTTCAGTTTTCCAAGCTTTTGCCACTGCTTCTCCCTCCCCGCAACCCCAGCAAAACTTGTTCTTCAGATTATGAAAACAAACCGAATGTGTGTCCACATGGCACAGCTGTCAGGTGCTCTTTCAAGGGAAAAGGATACCAAAGGTAGAGCTGGTGAGGAACTGGAATGATTTTCAATGGAAAATGCCCTTTTGGCAAAAACGAAATTTTCCACAGAAAAATTGCTCTTTTGCCAAAAGAAGAAAAAAATATATTTTCCATTGGGGGAATCAAAATGATGGCTGCCCACCTGGAAGGCTCTTGTCAATTTCACTTTCTCCCTTTTCAGTCTCCCTGTCACTCCCGCAGGCCAAGGCTGAGCACTCCAGTTCTCTGCCTCTCCAACTCTGTCTTCTTACCAGCTCTCGCTGCTGAAGAGGAAAAAAGCTAGGGTGTTCAGCCTCCCCACCTCCCTCCACAGCCTGGCTGCCAGAGGTGCAGAGACCCAAGGCAAGGCAGGGAGGCTGAGAAAGCAAAATTGACAAGTCTCCCAGGTAGGCAGCCAGAAAGCTGAAAAATTCTATTTTGGTTTTCCCAATATGGAATTTTTCTGGAAATCCCTTCCAGTGAGAAATGCACTCAAAAAAAAAAAATTGCAGGGAGGGATTTCTATTTTCCAGCCAACAGTAACCAAAAGCATTGCAGGTGAATTGGAACCCTCATTTTGTTTCATCTTCACCTAACTCCCTATTCATTTTTCCCCGGGAATATCTATACAACTGGAAGTCTTCATTTCTAGTTTCATGACTGCACTGATGTACATAATTATTTCATCAAGGCAAATCCAAAAGGAAGTTGCACTAGTCAGAAAATCTGATTTCAGAAAGCCTGATTTCAGCCAAACATGTACAACCATTTCTTTCAGCTATTGCAAGACCATGTGGGAAAGAGTTTCATGCCTAAGTTTGTTGTGTGTTTTGATAGGCAGGGATAAAATCTTTGTCACATTAAGCTCACAGTCTGTATCAGTGTCATCCCGTACAGAAGAGGTGTTAGGCAAAACAGGTCTTGATAATATAATTGCTAAAAACATTAGTTCCTCTCCAAGCCAACAATTCCGGGTTTATTACTGCAGTCTCTGAAGCATTCTTTATAACCTCAGCAACCCTAGTGAAACCCTTTATGGTAGCCTATGGTCTATTTCCACGTCAGCTCTTTCTTGGCCATAAATATATTGGCAGAATTTATCAACCAGACAATCACAATTTTTTTTTTCACTCTTGCCATGGTTCTGTCATGACCTTGTTAATACTTTTGAAGCATATGCTAGTGGGTTGGTGTGCTACTGTAACTTCCCCCTCCCCCCAGTAAAACAGAAGGTTTATTAGTCGACAGGAACACAGTGTAGAATAGAACTTGTTAGCACAGAAATCAGTGACTTTCAGTCTGCTTCTAGACCATGTGTACTTGTACTTACTGCTGTTTACAAATTCCTGGAAACTTGTTTTTCCAGTTTACCCCAATAACAAGAAGCATTTTTAATAGTATTCTTGTCTGTGACAGAGTTAGAACAAATGTATGAAGATATGTGATCGTGCAAATTTGAAGTTCTCTATTTTCTTGTAATCTTCCCATCTCAAAAATTCACATGGGAAGGGCCTTTGGCAGGTAGTTTTATGGCAGTCTCCACAGAGTCTGTGCCAAGAAAATCCTCCCCTAGTGGGAACTGGGGCCTTTATGGCTTCTTAACACCACTCTGGGCTTATTATTGGGCTTGGTGAAGAAGACTCCGAGGCAAAGCAAGAGAAACCATATAAGAAAAAACACAAAAAGCAGAAAAAAGAGCCAGCTGAGTATGTTGACAGAATGCAGAGAAAAAAGAAGAAACATTTGAGTCTGACTCCCTTCACAAGCCCTGCTATAGGCAAGGGAGCCATATGGGGTGGGGCCAAAGTATACAGCAATGCACAGATTCAGGGCAGTTCTGTGGCCTATAAGGCAGCCCAGGGAGGCTGCTGTAACTTAGGCAGTTCCCAGGACTGTCTAAATTCTGCCAGGGTCTCTCCAGAGCCCAGAGCAGCCCCGGATTGGGAGGGCATAACTGTGCCTTAAAACCACCATAGCCCTCCTCTTACCTGGGCTGTGAATTCTGTGCTGCACGTCTTAGAGGCAGAGCACAGGATCTCACCCCTTCTTTATAGCTTTCAAAGGAGTCTTTCTTTAGGTCAGCTTTTCGCTATGCTTTATTCAGTTTTATTTCTTGTGTTCCCTGTACATTTTTGCATAGCCCTTCAGTCTGTGCGTCGTCACTTACTGTCCATATTTGCAGGTATTCCACAATGATTTCTACTCCCTCTAAATCATCAGAAGTAATCTGAGTCATAATCTCTAATGCGTCATTCCTGAGTTATTACTGAACCTGAGCCCACTTGAGCCTGATGAGTCATCCGTGAGCCAGAGTGTGATCCATCATCAGAGGCAATTACCTGCAGGACTTGTGATAGGCCATACACCATGCAACCAGGGTTCAGCCAATCCACCGGTGATCGCAAAGCAGGTATATAAGCACCTAAGGGAAACAGTCTCTCCTGTCTGGTCAATGTCACTACCTGGCTGGGAACACTTCTGTTACCTAGTAGTTCTGACAGATTGCTCATGCTCCCTTCCATGCTAGCCAGCCCCCACTCTAGCCTGCATTTGCACTTGCACCTGCCTCATCCAGACACCCAGAAATTCTGACATAATCTGATATATTTCTGGTGATGATGCAATGCCAAATGGTAGTTTTTAAGTGTATAACTTCCATACAAGGTGGTAAACGTATACAAAACAGCACTTTGGCACTTGCTAAGAACCATGACTGGCATCTGTATTCATGAACTGTATTGATTTGGGAAATATGGAAGCAACATCTCAGTAGTGCTCATGGGTTACTCTTTGCTTCAAATTACTGTTTAAATTCTTTAAGCCAAATTCTCTTCTCCGTTACATCGATGCAATCCCATTGAATTCAATGATTATGCACTAGCATAAACTGATAGTAGAATCTGGCCCTTTAGATTCACGTAGAGTGACATTTTATTAGGATTCTTCACTGTCACTATACTATCAACCTAATCAGTAAGGTCTGTTAAATTCAACTGCACTCTCATTAGATGCAGTCAAATTGTTTCTTAATAATTTGCCTTAAAACTATGAGAAGTTGTCCTGGTGTTTTATATGGTGAGATTTTTAGGATCCATGTAGATATGACTGACTACTCTTTTTATGGAATCTAGGCGTTGGGGCAAAAATAATGTTAATATCCCTTGAGAGGAATGTTCATGTGAATTATCTTCAACTTTCACCGTGTGCCTTCAACCTCTTAAGTATAATAAATTGTACACCTGTTGAATCCTGGCAGTGAGTGATTATTTGGATCTCAGACTCTACAAACTAATATTGCCCTTTCTGTTGCCAGGCCAGTGCTGCTTTCCCAAATAATTGTGTTTATGGCACCTTAAGCTACGGTTGTAGTTTCTGATTTCTAGAAACTGTAATTGACATGCCTTTCTAGGAGACCCTTCCAACTGGATCTGATTGAATTATTAATGACAAATGTAGCCATTTTTTCCTGTTCATGAATAGCCCACGAACAATGATAGCTTTAAAAATCTGTTCTTTATTCATTACCGTTCATTGAATCATTTGTGTGAACAAATGGCAGCGTCTAGATAGTCTGTGAATTGAGTGCTATGATTATCTGTCTGCTTTACTAATGATTTAATACTGATTCTTTATTGATTATCCTTATTTGTTATATGTAATTGGTGATGCAATTTATGTGGTATTGTTTCCATTCCCCAACTGAACAAACTAAATTTATAATAATCTTTTAATGTGTCATGTCAAGGAGAGGACAGATGCAGGGAATTTGAGGATAACATTTTAAATCTTTGCCTGTGCCCTTTTGCACAAGAACCAGCATTTTATTTGGCTATGCTCATGAACCCCAAATTTAAAAATAGCTGAGTTCCTTCCTGACTGGGAGGGAAAGAATCTCAGGTGTCTGGTTTACTGGGAGTCTAGCAGCCTTTGTAGTCATTCTTCTCTTACCAGTGACACCAAATTATTATTATTCCATTACTATAATGTGGTAATCTCTCAAGGTAGGGCACCATTGTACTAGGCATGATACAGCCCTTTTTACCCTTCACTATGTCTACACTACACACCACTGGTGACAGCGTGTAGTTGTACATATAGCTACACCTTGCAGTGAAAGCATGCCATGTCGACACTGTGGTGTGTAGCTTCACATGTCAGTGAAAAGGCTCTGGCAGAGGGAGGGCAGGGAAGCAAAGGCTGAGCCTTTCCCTTCTGACTACCCCCCGCCAGAGCCTTTCCCCAGCCCTGGAGTCTTTCCAATGACAGGGAAGGACTTCAGCAATGGGGAGCTGGAAGAGCCTTTCGTCTCCCCCCCCTTCCAGAGTCTTTCCCCACAGAAGGGGAAAGCTCCAGCAGTGTGCAGATGATGGAGCCATTTCCCACTGCTCCCTTCCACTGCTAGAGCCTTTCCCCATGGCGGGGGAAGAGCTCTGCAGTGGAGAGCTGCCCAAACCTTTCCCACTGGGGGAGTCTTTTACTGGGGAGGAGAAAGGGTCCAGCAGTGGGAAGCATTGGGACACTCAAAATAGCAGGACAGACGGGGAGGTACAGCTTGGGTGAGTCGACAGCATGTGCAGCAGAGGCACTGACTCCATGGGTGCTCCGGGGCAAAAATAGTGGGTGCTCAGCACAAACCAGCCACCTGCTGATCAGCTGTTTGGCAGCAGGCGCTGGAGGGAGGGAGCAGGAAGAGGTGGAGCAAGGGAGGTGCATGCTGGGCAGGTGGGAAGAGGCAGGACGGGGGCAGGGCCTCAGGGGAGGGGGCAGGAAGAGGTGGAGCAAGGGTGGGGCTTTGGGGGGAAGGGGCAGAGTGGTGGTGGTGGGGCCTCAGGGGTGGAGCACTCACCCAGAAAGAAAGTCAGCATCAGTGATGTGCAGTATGCATACATACCCAACCCTGCAGGCATCTCTCTACTCGCCTAAGCCAGCTACACGGCTATCTACTTATACCCAGGCTGAAGGGGCTACACAGGTATGAACTCTACACACCACTGAAAGAAGCATGCAGTGTAGACAGACTGGTAGAATGGCACGCTTTAAAAAAATGATTAAGTTTGTATCATGTTCTTCATGTAACTACATGCAAACAACATGTGGTTTTTTTTCATAGGGCTGTTGCCACATCCACCACATATGACTGCATTGTGTGCAGACTTTTCTGCTTTGTACAACTTGGTGAATGCTCCTTTACAGTGCAGCGCACTGACTGTTGCTGGGAGCCTGAACAAATGCTTTAGTACTTCAGCTTTACTGTTGTCATTTGCTTGTGCTAAAAGTTAAATTAGGTCCTCCAGATAGCCTTGCTCTTACTTTTTTATTGGTTGTGCCTCCAACAATTCTGCCTCTAATTAAACTGTCTGAGTTGCTCAAGCCCTCAGGAGGCTGATTTGCTTCTTAGCACAGCTGCATGTTGATCAGTTGTTTCACCCTTACTATTTCGGCTAGAGAACTTCTGCCTTTCCCACGTCTGATATTTCATGGAACTGAAATTGCTGCATTTCAATTTTTGGTCACTTTTTAACTCTTCACCTTCCTGATCCCACTGGATAGAACTACAATCTTTAGTGCTTCCTCTCCTGCTGTGTGTAGCAATGCTAAAGCTCTGGCTGTTTCTGGTTTCTCAGCCCACTGGCTAGTACACACACACACACATGCTGTTTTGTTATACCTTTGCAGTCCTCTTTTCCATTTCTAAATGTCATATAACATTTGCTTCAGAACTAATACCACTTGGTGACTTCAGCAAATCCATCTCAAGTTGTTTGAACTTTGACATGGAGACCCGGTCTACAATTAAAGCTTAGGTTGCCCTAGCTACATCGCTCAGAGCTGTGAAAAGTTAGGTTGACTTAGCCCCCATATAGCTGCACAGAAGAATTCTTCCCTTGACTTAGCTACCCCTCTTGAGGTGGTGGGTTTACTACAATGATGGAAAAACCTCTTCCATCACTGGAGTAAGTGTCTACACTACAGCCCCGCAGCTGTGCTACTGTCGTGCTTGTAGTGTAGACATACCCTAAGAATATGAGTTTCTTGTTGGTTGTTTTGGTCTATCAGCAATTTGCACACCTCGCTCTTTTCAGAAAGTAGTAAAAATGCCTTGACTTTTGACGCCTTGTCTCCATTTAGGTTACAGAGTTGAAAACATACTGTTGATGATCATTTCCTCCTTACTTGCCTGTCAAGACTGCAGTTCCAGTTCAGTTGGCCCATCAACATTTTGTCTCCTCTGGTATAGGTGATGTCACTTGCAATCACTAGCAACTACAGTGGCATAAAGAACACAGCTCCTTTCTTTGCACTAGATTTTGTGATGATATAATCAACCGTCGAACAAAGGTCCCGAGGGGTTTGAACTTGGGTCTTGCATTTAAAAACAGTAACAACTGATGCACAGGGTGAACACCACTCTATTTCCACACCTTTCGAGTCTATCCTAGCTCTGTGCTATTTATTATAGTTGCTTCTTAAACAGCCACACTGTATAAGTGACTCATCAGGAGGAAAAAAAGAAACTGATTGAAAACCTTCCCAGAGCATTATAAAATAAAATACGCTCCCTCCCCCTCCCACTTCTGAAAGATTTACCAAAAAGAATCTGCAGACACAGAGATGCTCTATGAAACAGAACATAGTGCTCAGGCTTTGGGATTGGAGCCTGTATTTCAGGCAAGAAAAAAAAACCTGGAAGGCTATAAGGCCAAGCTTCAGGCATGAAAACAATAATCATTTTGTTGTTGTGTCTTGTCATTGACTCTGATTCTGTCTTGTCTTGTCTTATTAATTGGTATTCCCTTACAACTTTCACTGCTGAGCCCTAATTAACAGTGTAGTTGATTAAACAGGCAAATCACCATGAAAGTGCCTGTATTTTAGATTTACCAATGACCATGAAAAATGTAGGTTTCTTAGTCACACTGTCCCTCTCCTCCCCTCTTCTCTTCCCAATGCTCAAAAAAAACCACCATAAGTGCCAGGAATATTCTTAACAAAACCATCTATTCGTAGTGCTATTTATTTATTTTTAACATCCAAATTATTACATCCCACTTCCCGCACCCTACCAACTCGAGCGGGTTGATGCAGTTTAACTAGCAAACAGAACTTCATGTTCAGAGAGTTTTATTAGACCTTTATGTGATAGGAAGTATATAAGTGGTGATCAAAAATCTTGTTTTTTGAAGAAACAGAACTCAGTAAAGGAGGGATTGGCCTGATTCATCTCTCATCCTCCATATCAATGAGCATCAGTCTCAGGCTTTACTTAGTCAAGTCACTTACAGGGTATGTCTTCACTGCAGAGTTAACTTGAAAGTGATCAGCACCTGGATCTAAGCACATGGGTTAGACTACCCCCGTTGTGGGCAGCCACATGGCAAAAGCCCTACCCAAATTATTGTGTCCTCACTGGTGCTGCATTCACCCTGGTGTGGGTCAGATTTCTGTGAGCATATCCTATGCATATCCTATTCTGTGAGCATATCCTATGTAAGCAGTAAGCTGAGCTGTTCTTCTTCCCCAGAGAATTGTGGGAGAACTTGTCTGTCCCTCTGTGCCCAGGGAGGAATTATGGGAAGGCACTGGAGGTTTATCAGGATTTGTGTGATTTTTAGCCTACATCTTAACTACAAAACAGCCCAAGCCTGGGTCGAGAGCATCATGAACTTTGGGTCAGAGGGCTTTATGTAAGGATGGGAAGAAATTTAGGGGCTACACTCAAGAACCCTAGTTTACTCTGCAGTGAATACTAGAGTGGGTGAAAATTTTCAGGTGAACAGTTTATTCGCCAAAGAATGCAGTTTTGGTTGAGCTAAAACTATTTGCAAATTTGACGCAAATTTGCCAGATAGTTTTGGCCAGAAACATTTCTTTTGACAGAATAGCTGGAGGAAGAGGAGGTGGTAGTGCTCAATTTCAGCCTAGTGGTCAGGGCACTCTGCTAGGAAGCAAGAAAAACCTGAGTTCAAATCCCTGCTCCACAGCTGAGGTTTGAACCTAGTTCTCCCACATCCTATGTTATAGGCTATTCTGGAGCAAGTCTCTCTCCAGCTCTCCTATTAAAGCCAGTCCTTTGTGTGTAAAATACTTGAATAGTAATTTCTCCAGAGAGACAGTGAGAATGGCTCTAAGGCCTGGTGAATATGGCACCCATTTCGGATATGAAAGACCCACATTCACATCACAGCTCCCACAAATGTTTAAGTGGTTACAAATAAGACCTTGTGAAATTCAGACTTTTTTTTTTTTTTTTTAGAAAAATTCAAACATTGTCCTGGGTTAACTATCGAATTCCACAGAATATGCCTGGAATGCTGTCACTGCAAGGTCACTGCTGCATTCCTTCGCATCAAACTAGTCACCAAGTCCCCCCGCAAACTCCTGCGCTAACAGGGTGCTGCTGCCCGCTACGATCCGCAGCAGGCATGAGACTGGTGCATGCAGTTGCCTGCTTCCGCCTTCCTGCTGAGGCCACAGTGGCTTTGTTCCAAGCAGAAGCAGTGGATCAGCATGCACAGAGGCCCGCTTCCACCTCCCCGCTGAGACTGCTTGTGTTCCAGGTGATGGTGGCGCTGGTTACTGTGCCTCTTTCTCCCACTTAAATGGTGCAAATGCAGACCCAACCTAAAATTGCAGATGGAAGGAAGGCGACAAGATCATGTGACCCTGGTCTCCTTTTCATTTCATTTAAATTTTTAAAGAATATTGGGAAAATGACAGTGCTGGGCTAATAGAATGATTTCAGCAATTTTTCACAGAACCTTAATTATAAAAAGTAGGACAGCTTCAACAGGAGAGATTGAGAGAGCCCTCCCCTTCACCCCACAGTTAATAGTCCCACAGTTGGTTTGGGTATTCATCTAAGGGGAAGACCCTACTTAAAATCTCTCCAGCAGAGTGCGGGGGGTTGATCCTGAATTTCCAGCATCCCAGGTGAGTACTCTCTAACCATTGGGCTAAAAGTTAAAAGGAGATCGACCACCAGACATCTCCTCCTCTGGCCATTTTGTGAATCTAGCCTTTTAAAATTTTCTACCTAAAAAAAAAATTGTTGAAGGACATGTTTCATTCAACCTGAAACAGATTTTTTGAAGTCACTGACAATTTTTTTTTAATTTTTGCATTCAGTTCAACACTGTTTATTTTTCCCCCTTTTCTTTTTTTATACCTTTTTTATACTGCCAGTGAAGCTAAAAATCTGTTCTTCACCCAGCTTTAGTGAAGACCTACCCCATCGGCCCTGAGGACTTCAGTGGGCTACTCATATACTTAAAGTTAGGCATGTGCTTACGTACTTTCTTGATTTGGGTTTGTGATGGATGTGGGGTGCTTGGTAATGAACACTGATCAGGACCCCAAAATGCATTATGCATAGAATTCCTCATGTGGTGTTTGGAATGTCAGAGGGAGAAGATCATTTCAACTCACTCTCCCATGAGACCTGTGATTGCAAGACATTAAGGCTGAATGGGTCTAGCAAACAACTCAATAGTCATTACAGGAGCATTATCTGAGATGGCCTGGCTGGCCAACTTAGTCTGGGAACGTGTGTAATTCCGTGGGCAAGTTAATGCTAGAAAGGTAAGGGAGGTGTCATTTGATTCATAAAAATCTACAGAATCATGATTTCAATAGTGTCATCCTCTGTGGCCTGGCAGGGGTGACTCGCTGCCTCCCACTCCCACTCCATCCCACCTCCAGGTCCTCCCTCTAGTTGGTGAACATTTTGATAATGCAGTGTTGTTGGAAATGGTTTGAGCCCTTTCTCCAACTAACACAATGGCACCAAGCGTGACAAACCTTGAACAATTATGTAGATATGTAGTTGAGAATTTTTAAAAATCCGTATTTTTAAATGATATTTTAGCACACATGTGCCCACAACTGCAGTACTGTGTTATCATTTAATACTCAGAACAGGATACCTGATTAATTTTTTTAATGTTACAGATTACTATAAATGGAAGGAGTGCTTCAGGTTGATTTGTCATCATTGGGGGGAAAAAAACATTCAGAGGTATTGATTATCAGCTTTGTTTCTTATGCCAAAACATTGGTAACGAGGCACAAGTTCGGACATCAGCATACAGTCAGAAATTACTGGCATCCATCTACAAACAGTATGCACATAGTTGCATAACATAATGAATTACAATCCCAAATTAATTTATCATACAATCCTTATTTTTAGTTTGGCCTTGATCATAGTTAGGCACCATGGGGAGACAAAGAGTCCTGACTAGTAGCTGAATCTTTGGAGAACAACACTGCAGAGGACCTGGTTTAACACAATGCTTGGTGGCATCTTACATGCTGTAAGAAGTGCACTCATAAGCTGAATCTGGCAAAGTTGAAGAGGAAGTACATTGAGCACCAGGACAAATTTGAAGATGCTGGAACAAGTGCCAGCTTTGGGCAAGATTATCCTTATACTAGGTTTCATGGCATGTTTTTTGAGAAAATCACCTGCTTCTTCTGCCATAAGCTGGAACCCCAAAGGCATCCATTAAGCACAGTGTCAACATGTGAGACATGTGAGAAACTGTATGAAGCATGTGAGATTGGTGCATGGAAAGTAAAGTAAAGGGGGTGCATTTACCCAAAGGACTGTATACAACATTGCATATCACACTGGGTGCTAGACCAAGAATGTATGTAATGTGTTGTGTCAAAAGGTAAAAGCGACAGAAACAATACTGATTTTACTACTGCAAACTCTGCCACTCAGCTGGAATTTGTAAATTGCCTTAAAGACGTTCTAATGATTGGGCAAGTGGGGGCAATGACCAATGCAGAGGCTAAAAACAGAGAAATAAATGCTTTGAATAGGATTGAAGAGGAACAAATGCTTAGCAGAAGGGCTCTTAAAGTACTTATTGCAGATGAACTGTCAGATCAGGTGTAGTTTTTAGTCATCCTATCTGTAGAAATGAATCACAGCACATATCCTTAAAAGCTACAAAAGATGTGGCACTATCAGAAGTGGAAGAAAACCTGATGTCAATCGTAAGATGAACACTCTTCAGCTGCTAAATTTTTACAGAAAAGCATTTTGACCAGCAGTACATGTGAGTTTCAGGGTTCCATAGCCGATGCCAAATCTGGAAAAAAAAAAATACTTTGTGACCTGTACTACGACTTTACGTGGGGCATCAGTGGTCGCAGTGACTTCAGCACCAGCACCTATAACAGAAAGCAAGTGAAGCACAAGGCTGCCATTTTATCATAAAGCCCGATGTATGAGTGCCGGGGGTTGGACAAGATGCCTTCTTGAGCTCCCTTTCAGTCCCATGATTTTATGAGTGCTTGAATGAAAGACAGGTTTCCAAAACATATACAACAACTATGCAGCATATGCGTAATCTAGCACTACTGGTGGCTGTTGGTTTAACAATTCATTCCAAAACCCATAGCAAATTCCTCATGCAGTTTATGCACAGCACTGTCTCCTCCAGTGACTACAACAAAGTACTCCATGTGGAGATTGCAATTACAAATTAGCTTCTTCACTGCACGGAACTAAATGAAGGGTTGTAGATTCCCCCAGACCTCCTCAAAGGTCCTGCTGATAACTTAGACTTCCTTGAAGATACAGCAAATGGCACAGGTACCCTTCATGCCTCTGCTATGGTCTGCTATCAGAAGTGTATTAATGGGGACACGTCCCAGCTTCAAATGCTGTCTGGTCCAGCAAAGAGCCATTCCTTGAAGGGGTTTTCTGCCCCCATGACACACTCAATTTCCTACCAAGTTCCAAAAATTGTGAAGCCAAGAAGTCATCCAGTTTTCAGTAAAGCAGCAGTTAAATCAACTATAGAGTTTTCTATATGCACTAACTTGACCTCACTTGGTCATTGTGCAAAAGTGAGATGCACTCCACAAGCAAAACATCACTGAGTACAGCTTCAGCTGAATAGATAGAAGATGTACCTCAAATGATCCGGACACCCAGGGCTTACCATACCATACCATTTCAGGAGAAAAGTACATTCCAGCATGGTCAGCCTTTAACTCAGCACTACACAAAGTGCCAAACCAAATGACCTGTGTGTGCCTCCTGCCAGTCATACTATCTCCCTGCTCTGAAGGTGCTCAGAACAGCTGAGACAGTCACTGATGAGTTCATAAATCACAGGATATGAACATCATTTGAAGACCAACATTATGACATTATCTACGCTGGCAGATGTTTTCCAAGAAGCAGACAAATGGAAAAAACTGCCATTGACAAGGTGTGTATTTATATCTGCTATCGATAGGGCAAATTATCAAACAATAGAATGGCCCTGGGATGATCAAGTGCATCCAAAACTGTCCTCCCCTATTGGGCATGGATGGGTCTTGGAGGATGGATTGATCATACCCAGTTATGTGTGAAATACCAGGTGCTCCCAAATCAATCCTTCAGATAATCAAATGTTCGTGTGCAAAGACCAGTTGCTCGCCACCCTGAAAATGTTTGGCTAACAGCCTGCCTTATACAGTGATATGCAAGTGGGTCACAGATGAGGATAAGTGTGATAACATGTGTAGCAGTGATGCCCTAGACAGAGATGATGCTTATGATGACTTTGATGAATAAATGTTTTCAATCCCTGTATGTCAAGGCTAATTTACCAGGGATTACCAAAGATCAATGTTTTTGTTTGTTTATGTAAGCACACTTGCCCATGCAATGAGATTTTTACTACATTATGCCCCCAGATCAACCGAAGGAAAAAACAGTCTGAGGCAGAAGGCAGACTTCAGATCTAGGCTCTGTAACAAAAGCCATTGAGATATATGGTAACTGGACTCAGGCTTACACAGCAGGGTGGGCTTTGAGTAAAAGAAGTTTCCCTGAAGGGAGGGGAAGGAGACAGGGAAAACATTCTCTGGAAGGAAAACTGAGTCTACACAGTGCTTGGTGGAAGAATGTAAGTTGGGTCTGTTCTAGCCCTGTAACTCAAGAGGGAAGCCCATCTCAGGCTATGTCTACACTACAGCCTAGGGCAGCAAAACATATGTCACTCAGGGGTGTGAATATTCCACTCCCCAGTGTGACATAAGTTACACCAACATAAGCGCTCATACACACAGCACTGAGAGCTTCTCTCACTGACATACCTAATGCCACTTGCAGAAGTGGGGTTTTTTTTATGCCAGGAGGAGAGCTCTCTCCTGTCAGAACAGAGCATCTTCACCGGATGTGCTGCAGCGGTGCCGCTGTATCAGTACAGCGGCACCACTGTACATGTAGACATGGCCCAACGTAGCTTGTAGTAAGTGTAAGATTAGATTAGTCTGGATATGTGTGTCCTCTGTCCTTCTGAAATCATATTCCCTAAAGCCGTGGTCTATTTACTAAATTAACTTACTTGTTTGAGGAGTGCTGTCTCTCATGGTACTGCATGGTCACAAACTCCCCAAGGGAAGAGACAGAGGCATCCTGTCAGTAATAAACAGTACCTAGTCCATGGGTTGTACCCAGATCCCAGTGGGAGAATTGTGAAATTCCACTCTAGACAGAGGCCTAACACCTGAGGGGTGCACTCCAATTAAAAACCCACGGATGGCCCATGCCCGCTGACTCAGGCTTATGTGGCTAAGGAGCTGTTTAATTGCAGTGTAAATGTCTGGGCTCAGGCTGGAGCACAGGATCTAGAACCCTGAGGGGTGGGAGAGTCCCAGAACTCAGGCTGCCGCCCAAGCCTGAATGTCTACACAGCAATTAACCAGCCCTTTATCCTCAGCTCTGCCAGCCCGAGTCAGCTGGTACAGGCCAGCCATAGGTGTCTAATTGCAGTGTAGACATACCCAGAGGAGTCAGAAAGGGGACAGAGATGCAAGCAACCCCATAAACATAACAGGATCCTTAGTTAATTTCTTTCCTCCCAGCCTCCAAGCAGGCCTAACAACCTTTCTGCAGGGTCCCATTGCTGCTCATTAACATACTTTTTTTTACTCTCCTTTAACGACAGCCCAGTCACGCACCTCAGAAGCTCCAGGCTCATTCAGATCTCCTGCTTGCTGAGGCCTCAAAGGCATTCTATGCAGGCAGAGCAACAGAAGATTTTAAGAGCAAAAGTATGGCTCAGCAGAGGGGCTGCTGGACCCCCTAACAGTCCAGATGACTCCAGCCAGAGAGAAAGGACTCTATCTCCTCCTAGAAATAAATTAAACTGGTCTGATCTCAAGCCCTTAATTCTGTTTAAGTTTTTATGACTGACTCACTGTATGACCTGGGACAGGTCATTTAAACCCACCTGTAAATGGAAATAATGATGCTCTTTCACTTTTGTGAAGTGCTTTAAGATGTATGGGGGAAAGTGCTACATTAATTCTGGGAGTGTTGTCTATTATGGTAATTTATTATGGAAGACACTGGACAACCATGCAGTTTTTGCAATGCAGTATGTATACCCAAATCTATTGCTTAAAACTTCAAATCAAATGGGCATTTGGACCAAGTAGGTGAGGTATAATGGTCTCCTTACTTTATTTGCTACTTACCATCCCTGTATGAATTCAGTAAGTATTTTATTCACTAATATGGGAACTTGCTTGAGGGAGTTGAAAGTGCTTTCAAACAAACACAAACACTATTTTGAAAGATTACTCAGCAACCCCATAATTTATCGTTAAAAGCCTCATAAAAGTGTGTTACATAATCATCCATACTTGGGAATTAGACAGATTGAAAAGATGTTGGACCAAATCCTCACCTGGTGGCTCCATGTAGCTCCATTAAAGTAGCATCCAGCCTTCTATATCTTCTTACACCTCATGAATGTATGTATGTATCTTCTTACACCTCTTTTCCAGTTGAGCTTTATCCTGATCATTATTACAGACCCACTTTGAAATACATTTGTGTCTTTAAGGAGAAATGTTGAACTAGGGAGGAGCATCACATTTTATATGGCAATGGGAGGTATTTCCTTCGTGTTAGATCATTTAGATTCTCTATTCCTCATCTTTTCAAGTCTCAGGGCTTTTTGATTTTTAGTAATGTAACCACTAGAAAGGCAATTATATACGTTATAGCAATAGTTTTAGCCTGAATAAGCAAAACTGTACTTTGGCACATGGCAATTGTTGGGGTCTGGTCTGGAGTTCATGAAGGATGGACAGTTTTTTGTGCATCCTCAGAATTAATTCAATGAAAAATATAATCAATTATCAAACAACTGAACCAATATTTGTTATAGCTTGGCTTTCCAGCTCCAGTATGAGCCAAACGGTGCATCTCATTCTGCAAAGATCATAGTATTTTACAGATGTCTGCAGAGAAAATGTGTGATGTCTGTCTGTTTTCTTGTGACATGTATTCCTTATAACAATTGATCTGAGAGAGAATGTATGTGTTCCATAAACTATGTTAACTACAACATCATATAACTTCAGTGCTTTCAGAGGTTCTTGCTTTACCTCCATGCAATATGCAGAAAGAGTGGGAGATTTGTGTGACAGGCCATCTCCTGTCTACTTGTTATCAGAATAACACCCCTGTTGAGTTACAAAGGAATAGTAAAATCAATGTTACATCCTTAGTTTGAAAAAGTTAGAATCTTTGAGGTAGAAAGTCATTAAAAAGAGAGGTCAAACTACCCTTTAAAGACTAGTCTGTTGTGGAAAAAGCAGTCTTTCCAGGCTATGCCTGCCTTCGTTACCAGTTAATATGGGAGAATCTGGGGGAGACAGCAATGGAGCAGAGCCTTCTAGGAACATCAGGGTGAGCTGATACTCAGGTGAGCTACACAGTTCAGTTTGCTGGTTTGGTTCCGTGTCTATACATATTACTTCTTAAGTGCTGGGTTTTCTCCTCAAGATCTCCTTCAAACTTATCTAATCACTGTACCACTGAAATCTGCTTGCAAAATTGTATATGTGCAGCTGTAAATATAATTTATATACAGGGTAATTCAGTTAGGAACTGAAGATTCATTGCAGTCAATGGGACTGTTTCCACAGATATCAATGAAGCAGGATCAGGCCCTTCATGCAATAATGAGGTTGCAGTGTGGAAATGGAAGAGTCCAGAACTGCTAAAGTTGAAGCACCTGTAGTAATGAATATTGTATTTTGTATTCATGTTTTTGTATTTGAATGTGTAGCTTACAGTGTTACTGCTCATTTTCCCATCACAGACGTACAATTTTAGGCTGCAGTCATGTAACCACTTTGTTCACATTCTTAACTTTATGCATGTGAGTAATCCCTATTGAAGTCAGTGTGATTATTCAGGTGAATAGCTATGCATGTGCAATAAGTGTTTGCAGGATAAGGGCCTTGGAATGAAAAAAATGAAAATGAGTTTGTCAGCGAAGTAGCCATGTCTATTGCGATTGTGACTGAGTGACTGCTATCGTAATGGATACTGTGCTGTAAATACACACAGTTGTCTTTATTTATGTGTAAAGAAGTTTGGGGATGATATCACAGTACAGGAAACTATCTCCAACAGGGCATCATTGTATCACTTTAATGAGGGGACTAAAGAAACATTATAATAGGCCAGGGACCACACAGACCACCTGCCATACTTCTTGCTTTAGCTTCTCCTGCAGGTATCTGCCAAGAATCACTTCAGAAAGTTGAGCTGCACATTTTAAAGCTCTGGAAAGCCCCACGTACCACAGAGTGTAGAAATTAGTACATTTCACTTATGAAAGTCAAGAGTCAGAGTCAGAAACTACTAGTGTATAACAATATACTTCTCCTTTGATGCTGTATACTGACATTTCAGTGTAACTTGTTGATGCAATGTTTCCACATAACATCTTTGTGACTCTGCGATACATGAACTTGTTCTGTCAGAAATACTCTCATTAGTGGCAACCATAGCTGTGTTAGCCAACATTATTTCTGAGGTCTGACATAAGTTTGTTTTTATAGTATAATCTAACCTATTTGAATGGTACATTCATGAAAGGTGTCCCTTCAGTGTGGTTGGACAAAGTTACCTTAGCCAATAAGTCCACAAGGGGTTGATGAGGAAGAATTGTTTGTAAAAGCACTTTGGGATCCTTAGCTGGAGGCACTGTAATAGTGCAAAGTGTACTATTATACTGTACAAATGTTCCATTAATTTGAATGGTCCTCCAATGGAAAACCTCTGTTCTGTTTAGATTGTAAGCTCCTGGGACAGAGATTGTGGCCCTATTGAAGTCAATAGGACTTTTTTACCATTGACTTTGTGGGAAAAT
Organism: Chelonia mydas; assembly: GCF_015237465.2. NCBI lineage: Eukaryota > Metazoa > Chordata > Testudines > Cheloniidae > Chelonia > Chelonia mydas. Next base: position 129,382,077 of record NC_057849.1, read on the forward strand.
ATTTCACCTGGTGTGTTCTATGTCTTGTGCAGCACCCCATTGTTTCATGTTCTCTGTGTCTTGTGCAGCACCCCATTGTTTCATGTTCTCTGTGTATATAAAATCTCCCCACTGCATTTTCCACTTTTATGCATCCGATAAAGTGAGCTGTAGCTCACGAAAGCTTGTGCTCAAATACATTTGTGAGTACTTGTGGCACCTTAGAGACTCCTGTTCTTTTGCGGATATAGACTAACACAGCTGCTACTCTGAAACCAAACACATTGTTACTGCTAAATAAATAAGATATATGCATCTGGTCAACACTTTTCAAATGAAGAGCTTTTTTATCCAAAAACTTTTTTTCATGAAAATCGCTGAAAAACTACTTTAAAAAAAAATCACTCGGTGAATTTTTTTTAAAAAATCCATAAACAAAATAACATTGCAGTTTTAAAAAAATCACAAAAAAATGAGAGCTATCAATTTAGAAACCTGAAAAAGGAAAACACTTCAAAAAATGTTCAATTTTTTTCAAGTCTTACTAATGACCATTATTTTCCCTTTTGGGGCCCTGATCCTGTGATGGGCTCTGCACCCTTGTGGCTCTGCAAACCCCAGAGACCATTGCAAAATTGGTACCTTAGATGTAAAATATTTTCAGAATAAGGAAAGTAAGTACCCACCTCCTAATGAAGATATTATTTCATGACATTCTCTCACGATGAGAAAGTCAGAGTGAAAACTGGAAGGATTTCTTCAGGGACTTACTTTTCTTAGAGGACAGGTGGGGCATGTATAAACTAGTTAATTTAGAATTTAAAAGAACTAGGAAGACGTGTCTTATTTAGGGCTTAACAATGTCTTTAAAAATGTTTTAAATATTTTTTCATGCTTGTCATTCAGAACTGCTGAAAGTAGCACAACATTCATCCTCTCCCCATCCCCAGCCCAGACTGTTAATCTGCTCTGGTTAAATAATAGTTTTTATTCCTCTCAAATGTTATGCATGCAGTAAAAAAAGTAATTATTTTTACAATCTGCAGTAAAACCCCCAGGGGAAAATTATTGTAATACAGTGCTATTCCAGGAGGTTGGGGAGCGGGGGAGGGGGATATTTATTTTCCACCTAAAATCCGTTATCCCACATTATACCCTTTTTTTTTTTTGTAACATTAACTGAGCCACAATGATGGTAGAAAGCTATAAGGAAACAATAAATCTATTGAATTTATTCCCCTTATGGAAAAGCACCACATAATTTAATAGAGAATATCTGTTATAGAATTGAACAGATAGAATTCTACAATGGACATGTAAACCCTGACCCTGCAATCAGATCCTTGCAAGTGGATCCTTTCAGCCATGCAGACTCCTACCAAAGTCAATGGGACTTGGCATGGGCACAAAGGTCTGTCCATGCAGTTCCAGTTGTAGGAGTAGAGCCATAATTCTGTACAATGCCATGGATCTTTAGGATACTTTCCCTAGAAACTTATCAGTTCTACCCTGTAGCAGAGTTCACTTATGGGCCAGCATGCCTAGTGGGAAGGCCAAGGTTCAACAGTCCCAAAAGTCCAGAGGGCCTTGTTGGGCAATCTGGGGTCTGGCAGGCAAGTTACAGTCTGTCCTTATCTGGGTTCCCTGGCTAGACAAGGGGCAGAGGGTAGTGGGGACCTAGGCCCTCCTTCTCCACTGGCCCAGCCCAGGGCCCAAGGGGGAAGGGATGAAGAGTGTTTCAGTCCCCTCTAGCTGATACCCCAGACCAGCCTCACCTGGGCCACTTCCTACCTCCCTTGTGCTTTTCTCAGTTTGGGGCACAGTCACTGCACTCTGCTTCCCTCCCTGCAAAGAGTTGCTCAAGCAGTCTCAGTGATTCAGATGGTCAGTAGGGGCTCCTCAGTCCCTTCTCAATATCCAATGATTGCCCCTTGTCAGGGACAAGGGGAGGGAAAAAGGGGTCAGGCCCTTGGTTGCCCAGTTGCGTCTTACCCACACTCTAGTCCCTTCCCTTGTGAATTCCTCTGACTCAAAAGGTACTAATTGGCTTCCTTACTGCAGACAGCCTCTCCTTCATTTTCCCCTTGCTTGAGGGCCAGAGTCCCATTTCAAGTATCTTCTCCATTTGGAGCATGCTCTGCAGCTGCTGAGGAGTGGGACCTTCTCGGCCCAGTACTGCTCCATCACTCCTTTAGTCTGTAAACCCCATCACACACTCCAATTCCACAAAGAATAGAATTTGTGACGTTTTTTTTAAATGTAGTGTTCAGTGTATCAGCTACATAAAGCCACTCACAATCCATTACACAAAAGAGAAAATGCTAGTTGGCATGGAAAGGCCACACACAAATTGGCATTTTATCCCACACTCAGTGACTTGATTCACATTTGATAAGGTCCCCGGAGATTCAGTATTCCCCAATTTGTCCACTACTAAATGCTCTATTTATCACCAGACAGAAGAGAATCACCTTTTCCCCTCCTAGGATGTTCATGTACCGGGGCTGGGAGCTAGGCAGAAAGGATGACCCTAGTGGGGAAGAGTTTATTCTATTTGCTGAGTTTTCTGGAGAGGTGATTTGTTTTGTGGGGTTTTTTTGTTGCTGAAGACAGCAAATATTTCTCCTCTGAGCTTTTTTCAAGACTGAGCTATTTTTTTATTTACAGCTTCTATGGCTCAAAAATAGATACAACCACAGGCTTCACCAAGCTTCAGCATGGATTAAAACTGTTGCTTTCATGAGACAACCAAGGGATCACACCACCGTGAATATAGAGGAAGGGCATCCACCTTTCTCTATATTCACAGTGGTGTGATCCCTTGGTAAGAGCGAGCATCATGTCCAAGGAAAACGTGAGGAAAATCCTTAGCAAAATACTTTCAACAAAGGGATGGTCTGAGCGGCCCAGTGAGGGATTCAGAATAGTCCTGGCCACTTATTGCACATTACAACCCACTGTTCTGTTCTGCACAAGCAGCCCATGGTGGCAGTTCCTCCCTAAGACTGGGCAGCAGCACAACTACTGCTGCTAAACCCCTGCACGTCAGCTGGCAAGACGCAATTCTGGTTTATTCTGTACTCCCGCCTCCTCTCCTTTCCAGTGCTCCCATACCGTAGCACCCAGTATTTCAGAAACAAACAATACCGATATCCATTAGGATGTTTTCAATTTTTAAAAATTGTGAACATTTTTGGAAGTGGGTCAGCATCAAACCTTTTGAAATGAACAGCTTCAAAATGTGTTGTGAAACTAGTTTTTCATTTTCCAACCAGCCAAATACCTAGACCTTATTAATTTCACCTGTATGTACCACATGGAGAGCCTGGCAGCATTTCTCTGCAATGCTCTTTAATAGTGTCCCCCTCCACTTGCCACAGAATAATGACTGTGTAATGAATCTGGTTTCAAAACATGTTGGACTAAATTGTAACTGATCTTGCACAGGTGTGGAAGAAAAGGATGAAGGGAGCTCTTCCTCCACCCCTAAGTGCCCTCTGATACATAGCCTGAGACTGTTTGTACTCTCCACGCATAAGATATGGGTGGGAATGCTTTGCTAGGCCAGAGTTACTCCACATTTCAAAGTGTATTTGGAATGTATTGAGTATTCCAAGATATTACCAGGCAGGTCAGGTCAGAGGCAGACATGCCAAACCCATGAAAAAAATGCAGAAATTGGGCTTGTTTTTGGCTTAATTGGCCTGTGAGTTGCTTGTTAGCTAGTTTTTGGCTTGTAGCTTGTTGCTTGTTTTGCTTGTAGCTTGTTGTAGCTTGTTGCTTCTTTTTTTTTGATTGGCTCAGCACAAGGGGCAAGCAGGGGCAAGAGGGGGAGAGAGTCAGGGGTGCACGGCAGGCCCACCACAGTCCCAGACTGTATGCCGGGGGGATCTAGTCACATAGAGTGTTGGCGTTTTTAGGGATTGGCTTGTTTTGGCCTTGTTTTGAAATGGGATTAGCTTGATTTTTGGCTTTTTGTGAAAGTTAGGGTGCTTATTTACCGCATGAAAGTTGGCAACTGTGGTCAGAGGCATGGTCAGGTCTCCCTGCACCTCTACTAACAGCTGGAGGGTAGCATTGGGGAGGGCACTTACAACATTTTCAATGCTGTAATAGCTGCTCTTTTGAGTGTATTCTCCATGCATCCCTGCCTTCCCCTGTCCTCTCTAGGGAGAATGCAACACAGCAGCCCTCACACTGACTGCTGCAGCGCACCACTGGCTCTCAAACGCCAAAAAGGAGACGGCTGTTTGTGTGGAACTGAATTCAACTGACCGTTCTCAGCCTTTTCTAAACATCAGATTCCTAAAATCTGTGCTCTTTGCAGCTGCCATAGGGGCTGGTCTTACAATGTTAACAATCTAGAAGATAATGGTGCACTGACTTTTATCAAAAAAAGAACAGGAGGACTTGTGGCACCTTAGAGACTAACACATTTATTTGAGCATCAGCTTTCGTGAGCTACAGCTCATGTCATCGAATCCGATGAGGTGAGCTGGGGCTCATGAAAGCTGATGCTCAAATAAACTGGTTAGTCTCTAAGGTGCCACAAGTCCTCCTGTTCTTTTTGCGGATACGGACTAACACGGCGGCTACTCTGAAACCTGACTTTAATCAGTTCAGCATTTTTTTCCCAAGACAACTCGTGAAGCAGGTTTTAGGGAACTTGAGGGGGGGGGGGAGGGGTATCTGTGTTGCTGCGGCAACGCTTAGAAAAAAATTCGTGCGGAACTCTCTCTGCTGGGAGTGCGGTTTGCTTTAAAAATAGCATTGGTTTCCTCAGCGAGGGAAAGCAGTGAGACAGTTCTGTAAGGCATGATGCCTGCTTTCCCCACCACCGCCTCCATCAGCACCCCCAACGGTGGAAGGTCGGCCTCAAAGGAGGCTCTCGAAAAGCTCAGTAACCTGAGACCCTTCAAAGGAAGAACCAAAGTGTATCGCGCGTTGCTGTGGTGGGGGGAATGCAGCTCGCAGGCCCACCCGGCAGCCCTTCTGTGGGAAAAATGCTGGGAACTTCCACCACTCCGCTGACGCTTTCGCGCAGCTCCTGGTGTCCCGCGACAGCCTGCCAATATGGAGACTGAAATGATCTCTCCCCCTCCTCAGCCCCGGAGCATGTTGCTGGAAAATCAGCACTGAACAAAACGGAGAACAGAACAGAGTGGAGAGATGCCTGTTCTTTCCTTCAGAGCGTGGTATCCGCAACACAAATGGTTGCAGTTAGTAAAATACAGCAAAAAGGGAATCTCCGTTAACTCAGTAACTTCCAGAGCAGAGGCATTATGCAAAACCTTGTCCTAAAAAATGGAGAACGAGCGTGTATAATTCTTAACATAATCCACAATTTTTGAGGCATTAATTCTGTGATTTAATTTCATAGCAATTAGGACCAGAAAGGACCATTACATCGTCTAGTCTGACCTCCTGTATACTACAAGCCATTAAATTTCACCCAGATAACCCTCTAATAAGCCTAATGACTTTAGTGAGACCCATGGGCGGTGGGTAGCATAGGCGGGGAGGGCTGTGCCTCGCCTCCCCAAACAGCCTTGTATGGCCCTGCCCACACTCCACCCCCAGACACCCTCCTGCCTGTTTCAGTTCCTGTCCTGCCAGCACTCTTCTGTGGCTGAGAGGCTCGGGCAGGCAGGCTGGGGCTGGTGCACACAAGGCCCGGGGCTGGGGGCGCTGGGGCTGAGGCCACCCTGCGCCACCCATCCATCTGGCACTGGGGGTGCTGGGACCACGCCACTGGGGCTGGGGGAACTCCGGGGCTAGGGGCACTCCAGCCATGCTGCTCACCCAACACGCTGGATCTGGGGACGTGCAGGGGGGAGGGGCGGTGGCCGCGGGGGGCTTGTGCTCTGGGCTCTAGCAGGGGAGGGGGATAGCAGGGGCAGGGCTCAGGCAAAGGGGGAGGGGACAGGGGCTAGCCTCCCCCAACAGTGCGTTCACCCGCCGCCCATAGTTAGACCAAAGCATTTCAGTCCTCAGGAGACTACACTGTTGTATGCCATAGGCAGAGAACAAAAGAGACCAAGGTTCTACCAGTGCTTGAGGCCCCTGCAATGGCACAGAATTGTTTAGGTGAACTATGCTAAGTGATCCTGGCAGGCAATTCATGTCCCATGCTGCAAAGGAAGGTGGGGGTGGGGGGAAAATCCAAGATCTCTGTCAATCTGATCTAGGGGAAAATTCCTTCCTGATTCCAGTTTGATGGTGAGTATGTGAATAAAACACACCAGCCAATGATCCAAGAGGATTTTCTGTGCCACTTCAGAGCACAGGTCCACCCCATCTGATATCCTGTCTCTAAACTGTGGCCAATCTCTGGTGCTTGAGAGGAAGGCGGAAACAAAATCCAGAATACATGAATACATGTGGCCAACTGTGCTTCAAGGGAAAAAAAGTTCTTCCTGATCCCTATAGACAATCAGCCAACTCTGAAGCATGAGAATGGCTAGGCAGCAGTTCTGCGGAAAAGGACCTAGGGGTTACAGTGGACGAGAAGCTGGATATGAGTCAGCAGTGTGCCCTTGTTGCCAAGAAGGCCAATGGCATTTTGGGATGTATAAGTAGGGGCATAGCGAGCAGATCGAGGGACGTGATCGTTCCCCTCTATTCGACATTGGTGAGGCCTCATCTGGAGTACTGTGTCCAGTTTTGGGCCCCACACTACAAGAAGGATGTGGATAAATTGGAGAGAGTCCAGCGAAGGGCAACAAAAATGATTAGGGGACTGGAACACATGACTTATGAGGAGAGGCTGAGGGAACGGGGATTATTTAGCCTGCAGAAGAGAAGAATGAGGGGGGATTTGATAGCTGCTTTCAACTACCTGAGAGGTGGTTCCAGAGAGGATGGTTCTAGACTATTCTCAGTGGTAGAAGAGGACAGGACAAGGAGTAATGGTCTCAAGTTGCAGTGGGGGAGGTTTAGGTTGGATATTAGGAAAAACTTTTTCACTAGGAGGGTGGTGAAACACTGGAATGCGTTACCTAGGGAGGTGGTAGAATCTCCTTCCTTAGAAGTTTTTAAGGTCAGGCTTGACAAAGCCCTGGCTGGGATGATTTGATTGGGGATTGGTCCTGCTTTGAGCAGGGGGTTGGACTAGATGACCTCCTGAGGTCCCTTCCAACCCTGATATTCTATGATTCTATGATTCTAATTGATTATAGCCATTGTCTTAATACAGAGCAGCGAGTGTTGTTAGCATTTTGAGGGCAGTTATTTAAAAGTGCAATGAATATTTTTAAATTACCTGGTACTTTACATTCATAAAGCAGATTTACAATTGTATTTTAAAGTATAAAAAATATAGTCTCTGCTCAAAAGAGTTTACAGTCTAAATAACACAAGGCAGACAAACACAAAAGGAGACAAGGGATAGCAGCCCAGGAACAGGAAGAGAATTATTAATGATAAGAAGGAAAGAAATAATGAAGAAAGAGCGATGAAGCCTAGCAGAGGACAAGAGGAAGCATGGGCAGCGGGTGAACCCCCACTTCGGGGAGGCTATTCCCTGACCCCGCACACTGGAACCCCAAGGCCCTGCCCCCTGGAGCCCTCAGGCTGGAGGAGCCCCAAGCCTCTCCCCTGCAGCTGGAGGAGCCCGGCGGGACCTCCCTCCATGCCCAGAGGAGACCTAGCTGTGCCAGTTGGCCCAGACTGCCACACCAGCCAGCCTGACCACTGGCCCAGCCACCGGGCCACCAGCTGGAGCAGAGCCCCTGCCAGCTTCAGGGTAGAAGGGGAGCAAGGGTGGGGCAGAGCATGGGCAGGGCCACAGGCCTGGGTTAGCGGAGGCTTAGCCTCCCATGACCTACGATACCCACCGCCCATGAGAAGAAGATAGTTTCAGACAGAGAGAGCACAATGAAAGAAGGCATGAACATGGAGCTAGAGAAGGAAATGAAGGGAGAAACCGGGTGAAAGAACGGGGAAGAACATAGAAAATAGGAGGATGAATAAAAGAGAATGAAAACTAGTTAATTACAGCAGAGGAGTAGGGAAAACAAAATTATGTTCATCCTCCTAGGTAAGGTCAAAGTGCTTGAAGTTATGCAGAAAGAGGCTGAAAGTAATTACTGGGATTCAGTGAACTGAAAAAAATGAAAAGGCTAGAACAGGAAGTAAAGAGGTCTTTGGCAGCAGCATTCTGGACAGAATGAAGGTAGGGTAAATTTTAAAAAAGCAATGAAGATAGCGGGAAAATTACAGTAATCCTGTGAGAGATGACCAAGACATGGACACTTGTTTTAGCAGTGAGAACAGTGAGGGGATGAGTTTTGTATGAGCAGCTCAGAGGTTGCTAACATTGTATAGAAAGAGACAAACCCTACACTGGCTCATGGATGAACAAAACAATCTAACTGATCTCTTATCATCTCTAGTTTCTATGTCTATGATTTTTCCCCTTTGAATCTGATTTCTGTAGGTATCTTGACCTGAACCATTTCTTCGTCTCCCTCGTAAGTTATTCACCTACATTCATACTATCCCTGTCCTCTGTGCTCCTCTCCACTGGCCCTAGCCTCTTTTGTCCTCTCTCTATACCCCTTGTCTCCATTTCTTCAATAGCCAGTTCCCTCCTTTGCATGTCCTATTAACTAATTCCCTTCTGCCTTCCCTCCTCACCCCACACCTGCTGCATTACACATGCCGTGTGTGTGCAGGCGCATGTATAAACAAAAGTGAAACCTCCTCCCCCTTCAGAAAGAATTGTGGAACTAGCTATTTGTCAACCACTATCACTCTGTTCAAGCTGCTTGTATGTTGCATCCCTTTAACTCTGTCTGCCTTGTCCATTTCGATTTTAAGGGTGAACTCTGGGCCTCTTTGAAGTCATTGGGAGTTTTGCCATTGACTGCAACGAGTCCAGCATTTCAGCCTAAGTTCCTTGAGGAAGGGACAGTCTCTTACATATTAGAAGTGGGGCTGGCACAACCACCTATTATTAAGGTCACCCAAAACTTCCAGTGATAAGATGTTTTTGCAGTTGCTTATACCTTTTCCAAACTTGAACCATATGAGCTGAAATGTACTGAGCCTCCGCCTCAGTTTGATTCTTTTTGGAAAATTTCAGCCAAAACAGTTCAATGTTCTCACCCAGGCAGCAGAAAGGAGAAAGCCCTCTGATCTGAATTCAGAGGTGAGAAAAGCCAGAGCAGGGTAGAGGGAAAGGCGTAGATTGGGTCAAGGCGTCTGGTGAAACTGGGACTGGAAGGGGGAAGGCTATCTGTGACTAGAGGTTTGGGGGACAGAGTGGGACTGGCTAGACAAGGAGACTGGGAGCTGTGGAAAAAATTGTAATGATCAGGTAATTAAATATTTCTCATAATGCATAAGGAGGGTGAATTAAAGTTGCACAGACAACCTTAATACTGGCCTTTTCTACCTTTTGATTGTTTGACTTGGCAACCTTAATAATGTTATTTTAGCATAGTTTTGTGTGTGTAATATATACTGTATTTATATTGGCCCAAATAATGGAGGATATTAATCAGCTTTTATGTAATCCTTAGGGAAATTTCCATGGATTGACTATCCCAAGTCACTCACAGCTCGAATGTGTGACCAGACTGCACATTCACCATCCCCACAGAACAGGGCTTTAAGGGTGAAGCCAGACTTTCCCTGTAGCTGCGGCCCACAACTGCTCAGTGGTGGGACCAGACACTAGATCTGAAAGCAGTGAACCTGTCTCTCTCAGTGACCCCTGCTGGCACCCAGGCAGCAAGGAGGAGAAAAACATCTGAACTGATTTCAGAGGGGGACAAAAATCCAACCCAAAAAGGACAGAAAGGAATCAGTAGGGAGAAGTAGTCAGGGAGACTGGGACTCATTGGGCAAGGAGACTGGGAGCCAGAGGGAAGCTGGAACTTGACTGGACAAGAATGCTGGGAGCTGGTAAGGAAAATTGGGAGTGGTGGGGGGACTCTGAGATCATACAAGGAGCAGGTGTGGGGGGGAGAGACTGGGACTACCAACCAGTGTGGAAGGGAATGGGCATGGGGGCAGTGGAAGCAGATCTGAAAAGGAACTGAGGTGTAGGACAAGAACTGTGACTGTCTGGGCAAGTAGACTGGGCAATGAGTCAGAGGTGAGAAAGAGACAGGACTGGGACAGGGACAGGTTGGAGGGGATAGGACAGAAGACGTCAAACTTGGGGAGCAGGGATAGGCCCACTAGAACAGACTCCCCTCAAGAGCTTGGAATGGAACCCAACATTCCAGAATCTCACCATTCCTCTATCAGAAGAAAAATCTGTGAAAATAACCAGCAATGTGTGTATCTCATCCCCATTCTGGTCCTGCTCCATATAGAGGATGACAATCTACTACTGCTGTCAGTTACTCCATTAGCTCACATGGCAGAGATCTGTGTGGCCACACACTCTAGGTGGCAGGAACCTTATTCCCAGCAGCGCCCCCTACACACACACCCCGGTCGGGGTTATGATCCCCCTCCAAGTCTGGCCTGCAAGACCTCTTCCCTTGGATGGGCCCTCTGCCACATCCAGCCCCATCTGCAGCCCCAGCTCCACCCTGCCTCAGAGCTGCTGCTGCTGCTTTGCCTCCAGCGCAGCTCCCTGAGCTGCTTCTCTGGCCCGTCTGGTTCTGGTTGCTGCAGCTCTGCTCCCAGCACAGTTCTCTGGGCTACTCCTCTGGCCCCTCTGCTTGCCGCTGCTCTGCCTCCAGTACATCTCCTTGAATCTGGACCCTCTGGCCGGCGTGGCTCTGCTCCCCAGCTCAGCTGAGACTCCGCTCTCTCCTTAGCTCAGCCTGTCTCCGGCCCAGGCAGCTCCAGCTCGTGCGGTGGCCTCCTGACTCTCTCATTAGCCTGCCTGCCCTGTCAATCAGGAGTGTTGGAGTGTTGGCCTGGAGTGTTGGCCTCTCCCCATTGTCAGTCTTAGGGTTTCCCATCAGCCCTTCCCCTTTCTTTTAGTACTGGGACATGGCCAACCAAAAACCCCCACTAAGTTTTAATAATGGCCCAACAGTCCCCTTGCACTTAGTTGGAACACTATGTTCCTGAAACAGCATTGCTTTCCATAGAGCAGTATTCCCAGCACATCCTTTCTCTCCTTCCTCCTTCAGTGCTACACAGCCAGGTTCATGGTATTTGGCTTTCCTTCCCTGCTTGGAAAAGTTACCGAAGGATGAAACAAATTTGCTAAACCCAGTATTAATTCAAAGTTACAAAGACGTAGGATTTATTACAGGGAAAATCCTTTTCTTTCTTGGCCAGCAAGTGCATTGGCAGATATTATGGTCTCTTCTGATGAAGATCAGCTGTTTTTCAATGAACAATAAACCATTTCCAGTTAGCATAGTTGCTATTTTAATTTTTTCTACTGTTTATAATTTTTTTAGTTGAATTTAATTATATCCCTATGGAAACAAAGGAGATAACATCCTTCTTCCTCAATATATCTTTCTCACACACATGTTAGCTTCTTAATTACTGAGTAAGGCTATTGCTAATGACAACATAATCAAAATGCAGAAAATTCATCTTTCAAATGCATGAAAAAACACCATCTGTACGTATCATTCACATGAGGCATTAAAAAGCAGATCCTGTCTGTTTGGTGAACATTAAAAATATGTAAGAGTGAAGGTTTGCTCTGGTGTCTTTGGTCAAAATTTCCCCTTTCCCCACTATTGTGCAATCTGTTCAGTTCAAGTTTCTAGTCATGGTATTTGACCTAACCTTTTCTTTCCTTACTTTCATGCCATTACTTTTAATCGCATCTCCCTCCTTGGCATTTAAACCCTTTAGATATAGACTATTATTATGGACCCCATTTAGTTGTGACATAACCAATTTTTTATATTCATCTTTCCATATAAATCAAATGTTCTAGCCCCTGCCCTCTTCTGCCCATCTCCTAACGAATTTTTTTTGTTTTTCTGTGGCCCTCCCCATCATCCAGTTTGTCAGTGTCTTTCTGGTAATAAGATGTACCGATCTTCATGAAATGTTCCAGGTATTGTTACATAGAGAGAGGGAGTCTTACCTCTCTGTGATATACCTATGCATATGCAGCCCAGAACTATATCTTCCTCTGTTACTGTCCTATCACACAGCAGCCATATCACATGACACCCAAAGTCATGTCTAATTTGCTATCCACTATCACCTCTAGGTCTGTCCCAATGAGCACCCCAGCTTGTTCCCTCTCACGGAGTAAACATGGTTCAGATTACTTTCCCCCCGATACATGTATTTTCTTTTTTTCAAGATGAATCTTGGTCTATTTTCTGACTATGTTTCTGTGTTTCTTTAGGCCTTATATATAGCAGTTGTTCTCACTGGTGTTTATGATTCTTCTCAACTAGGTATAATCTGCAAACTGCATTAGTGAGGATATAAATAAGATGGCTCCTAATAGCGATCACTGTGCTACCCCTATTCTCAGCCCTAAACACTGGCGTTTATCTGCACTGTTTGTTTAGTGTTTTAGTGGGCATCTACTTTATATGACTGAGTTAGCAACCAAACCAATTTGAGTCTATTTTTCAATTTCAATTTTAGAAACTGTACCAGATGCTTTACTAGGCATATAGAATCTGATCTAGTGCCTAATGAAGTTAATCAGAATTTTTTTCTTTTATTTAGATGGGCATTAAATCAGGCTCTTCCTCAAAAGAGGAATCTTACAGGCTTTGACTGGTCACAGTTGAATTATGCCTCTTGATATGAAGCTCCAAAGTGATATAATCAACAGGAAGAACTCCAACATATTATTTAGGGTAACATCTGTGTAATAAGGGCTTCTTGCTGGATTGGGAATGAGAAAAGTAGAACAATTATACATTTTAAAAATACAGATGCCTAGATTAAAACTGCTGGAAAGTTTGAACTGCTCTTCTCAATATATTTCTTTTAATAGAACTTAATTTATTTCTCATAAGAAATCTTTTCAAACCCTCCATAGACTACAAAATGACTTTAGGGATCATCAAGAACTTTGCACAGTTCACATCTGAGAAAGTGTTTTGCCCAGTGACTAATATTTCATACCCCAAGGGGGAAATAAATTAACAGATTTTTTTGCTCATTTACAAAAACTATCTTTTCTGTTTCTTTTCTATTCCATACCTTGGCTTGCAACCAGCATTTCAATGACTTTCAACATGCTACGTGCTATGTGTTTTAATTACGTTGTGAAGTATGCTGTATCCCAGAAAAGACAAATATTTTAAGTGAAATAATTAATGTGTGAAGGTACCCATAATAATAAATGTATTTTTCATAGCAGCAATTAAATATTCTCAAGATAATCATCTTTTCCCCTGTAAATTAAGACATTTCTCCCCTAATTAGTTGGAATTGCCTGTAGGAGATTATCACTACTGAGCTAAGGAACTTCCTTCAGCTTGTAATTCCAGCCACCAGAGAGGAGAGTTTAAAATAACAAGAAAAACAACTGCTTCCTCCCTACATGCACTCAGTGAGCAACAAATCACACAACCTTTCTTTTAAAATTACATGGCTTTCCAGACCTTTGGACACTTCTCCATCAGCAGGACTAAGTCACCTGCATCCTCCAAGGAAGAATAGAAGGCAAGTGCTTAGGACAAAAATTAAGCATCATATTACTTGAAAGGGCTTATTCTATTTAGGGACTGAATGGTAATATTGTTAAGGGTAGATTTGTTTTCCTGGGTCTTACTAATACTTTCTGTATCTACTTTACAGAGGTGCTGTTGAGCTTCATTAATTAATGTTTGTAAAGTATGTTAAAATCCATTTATGAAAGCCAGGTGCATATGGAAACCCAATATAGTTGGGCTGTTTTGCATTTTCTAGGTAAAATTTTATACCACCTATTATCACTCAAATTTAGCTAATGGAGATGTCATTTAGAAAATCAGACTGAAAAGTGAATTTTCAGGAATGCAAACTAAAAACTTAAAAGTATCACAGGAGCTTTTTATCCCTTTAAAAATTCTCTGCCGTTTTCCATTCATTATACAGAACGTTCACAACGATATTGAGATTCTTTCATGTTGAGAACCAATCCTGTTATCTGGCAATGGTGATGACACAGGAATTTCCACTAGAGGCCACTACAACCTCAACCTCCTAGCTATTCCTCTTCCCAAATAGGTCATTGTCCCCTTTACCCAGACAGCTACTTTGAACCTAACTGAGAACATAAACTGTTAATAAGGAGAGAGCTGCAGTCTGTGGAGGTTCAAGAATGTGGCCAGACATGCATGCCATACATTAGCACAGACACACGTATTCACTAACAGGAGAGGATGATGAAGAGGAAATATAATTGAGAGGACACAATTTTCAAACTAAACCAGATAGACTATACCTGTGCTGTAAACAGACATCTGTTATATGAGTGGCCATTGTGGTTAGCTGGTGTACTCAATAGCTTACACAAATATGCTGGCATCTAGTCTACACTATTATCTAGAGGACCAGTTGGTTTATGAGGTCCAGGTAAGAGTGACTTGGGAGCATTCACCAGGTTTGCTATCTTTGGCAAAAGCACGGCTGTCCGATAAATACGTCTATAACAGCTAGAGTTCCTTGTTATTTCAGTTTATTTTTTTGTGGAATACTTGTTTACATTCAAGGTTCACTGCCTGTGAGCAAGGGGAAAATATAACGTTTTGTGTTTATTTACAAGCCAGTTCCTTTCAATATCCCTGCTAACGACCTCAGTCCTTACCTAGAAGTGGAGAGACGCAAATTAGATTGGAACCAAGTCCGTCCTCAGATAGACTCCAAATCTTATGTAAAGCCATTTTAGAACCAAAGGCATTTTAGAAGCCCATGCCAAACTAAAAGAAAGATGCTAGCGTATAACTCTTTTTTTTTTCAAAATATGTAAACTCTATAACTTGTCACGTTGTGTTTGTGCAAAATCTGTAGATTACGGCAATATACTCCAGAAACTGAAAATTGCTGCTTAAGAGCCAGAAATAATAATATATTAAAGAACAATAATAATAAACAGAGGTTGGCACCATAATTTAATTTCTTTTGATGGATGACAGGTTTTTTTGTTTGATGCCATTTAGAACCATAAATAAATAAATAAAAAGGAAGAGAAAATTAAAATTAGACTCAGACTTGCCTCCATTCTTCCAATTTCTCTTGCTAACCCTGACACATCTCAAATAAACCAACATAGTTCTGAAATAATAGCTTCCAATACGGTGATATATGACTCGATGATGGTTCTGCCGACTTACTGGGGGGGGGGGAACAGCTAATTAAGTTTCAGAGTAACAGCCGTGTTAGTCTGTATTCGCAAAAAGAAAAGGAGTACTTGTGGCACCTTAGAGACTAACCAATTTATTTGAGCATAAGCTTTCGTGAGCTACAGCTCACTTCATCGGATGCATACTGTGGAAAGTGAGTGATCACTTTAGATAAGTTATTACCAACAGGAGAGTGGGTTTGTGGGGGGGGGTGGGGGGGGGGAGAAAACCTGGATTTGTGCTGGAAATGGCCCAACTTGATTATCATACACATTGTAAGGAGAGTGATCACTTTAGATAAGCTCTTACCAGCAGGAGAGTGGGGTGGGGGGAGATATTTTTTCATGCTTTGTGTGTATAAAAAGATCTTCTACACTTTCCACAGTATGCATCCGATGAAATGAGCTGTAGCTCACGAAAGCTTATGCTCAAATAAATTGGTTAGTCTCTAAGATGCCACAAGTACTCCTTTTCTTTTTAGTTAATTAAGTAGAATCCCCCTGCACAATTGTCCTTGCAATTACTGAATTTTCAGGTTTTCAATGACTGGGAATGACTATGTAAAAGAACAAGGCATCAGGGCTGCAAACCTGACTTTCCAAGACAGAATGATTTGAAATAGGTACAGGTATCAGTTATTAGAGATCTGTGGGCCTCTTTCATTGCTGTCCTTTCATAGGACTCCTATGGCCCTTTTGTGCTATGACAGCGCAAAGGGGTCCTAGAGTCAATGGTAGGGGATCTCAGCTGGCACAGAGCTATTGCAGTTGGTTCTTTTTCATTCCTTCTCAACTCTCCCCATCATAGTGCGCCAGGAGCATATCTCAGGGGGCTGCTGTCACATACCAATGTAAATTAGAGCAGCCCTGAGGTTGCATTTATATTAGGTGCCAAACCAATCTCCAGCTCCCCACGGAACAGGGCAACTTTTGCCCCTTTGTATGATCAAAGGACCAAGCAATAAACTACATTTGTTGCTAAAATGTATTGTTTAAAGCAAATGACAAAAAACAACTTGTACTCATATCTTCCTGGTTACCCTGGCAAGTTTCAAACAGTGCCTTCATGTAGTTCCATCTTAATACAAGGCTGGAATCAGATGTCACACTGATTCTGCTGGAGTTCTATGGTGGGCTCCAAATCTTATAAAAAGTAAGGCCAGGCTCCCACCTGTTTAAATACTTTCAACAAAACCTACCTTGCAGAGTTACTGTAGCCTTCTATCTGCTATGTGAGAAACACTAGATGGCTGCTAACATCAGCATTTTAGCAAAGAGCAACAAGGAGAATGGAAACACTGACTACCAGTATATTAGCCTCTGAAAGTAGGCCACAGTATTTCTCCCTGAAACAGGCTTTACTGGATTTTTGATGCCCCCTGAAGAGGACCCCCAAAATCCTGCTGCATCCCATCCTAGTTGTGTCAAGGAGGTGTTCTCCCCCTTTCTCCTCCTCCCACCCTCAATCAAACAGCAGTCTTGTGTTTCAGGCATAGGGGCCGACTCCATGGTCACTCAGCACCCATCAGCCACAGATGTTTGGCGGCGCTGCCGATCAACTGTTTGGCAGCACCTCGATTAGCTAATCCAAGGCACCGCCAAATAGCTGATCAGGAACACCGCCAAGCACCTGATCAGCGGTGCAGCCAAACAGCTAATTGACAGCTCAGGAAAGGGCGTGGGGAAGGGTGGAGAGCTACGAGCAGCAGACAGGTGGGAGACTCAGGAAGGGGGCAGAGTAGGGGCGGGAAGAGGCGGAGTGAGGGTGGGGCTTTGCAGGAGGGATACAGAGCAAGGGCAGGGCCTTGAGGGAAGGAGAGGAGTGGGGGCAGGGCCTCAGGGCGGAGCAGGGGTTGTGCACTCCTAGGGAAAGCTATGGTTTCAGGGATAAATTCCCAGCAGGGATCAGAGGCACCTCAGGGAAACACTCCCAGCTGGGAGGTGATTAGGTGCAGTTGAGCCTATTTGGGCTCAACACCTTAAAATAAGGTTGTTTTATGCCCAGAGAAGGGGAAAGATACAGGCAGACAATTAATTGGGTTGTGCTGACCAGAAGCTAAGGCAGGAAAGCATGGGAGTTATTTTGCATAGGCAGTACTTCTGTTCTGTGTGTTTGAGTTTACTGCTTGTAATAGATGGAATCCAGCCAGAGACTTTTGCCAAATTGGTGTCTGTTTAGATTAACTCTTTAAACCCCTAATCAGAGAGGCTGATTTTATGTTCAAACTGAAGCTTTGAGGGAATTTTCTTCTCTTCTTTGTCCACCCTGGACTTTGCAATGTTCCCCCAGAGAGGCTCCCAACCATTTAGAATGTACTGTCATCATCACATCTCTTGTCCACCATTATCTCTGTTTGCAAGTCCCAGATACAGTAAATCAGGGGAGAATGCATAAGAACTAAGCAATGTAGTCATAATGTCAAGGTTATATCTGCTTTCAGGCCAACAGAGAAATCATTTCACAGTCTTTTTAAAAATATCTTATGTTTTTAGAATAGATTAGAGAGCACACAAAAGACAAAATATATACTTAACAGCATAATAGTGTTCTATTACAAATCATACCACTCTTTAGGTTTGGTCTGTGTTACAGAATAAGTACATTGCTTCTCACAACCATCACACAGCAACTCCTATTGCCATGTGTACAACTTCAGTTTGAGCAGAAATATCCCCAAATGAACACCATGAGCAAGATTCCCAGACACAAAGTTAATAGTACCAAAAAGAGAGACAATGAATAAAATAAACTTGCACAAAAAAGCAGAAATGTTTTCCAAGGAAGCCGGGCCAGATTTAGGTGCAGGCAACTGCTTGGGATGCTAGACTTGGGGGGCGCCAGGCTTGCAAATTTACAAATCCTAGCATGCAAATTTATCGTCTTATATGACAGGGATAAATCATGCATGCAAATCGTGCATCGAAGTCATGAAATGAACTACCACTGCAATAAAAAATAAGGTATTCAAAAGTTTAACAAATGGGAGTAGGGCACCAAAGATGCTACTCGGCTGGGGTGCCATTCGATCTAGGGCTGGCCCTGTCAGGAAGGTAGTTTGAAATGATAACATGAGAGGAGTTTAATCACTGCTCAAGATCGGCCAGTACTAATAAATGCTTTAAAGGGGTGAAAGTTATACACTATTTTAATTAAGTTTATACTATTAATTTCTTTAGACCACAAACTCTTTGAAGCAGGGACGATCATTTACAGTATATTTGGACAACTAGCACATCGGGGTGCTTAGCCCAATGGTTGTGTGTTGTAGGCACTACTGCAATATAAATGTTAAATAAAAATAATAATACTTTGCAACTTGAGAGTTTTGTGCTTCTAGTCCACACATAGCTCACCAAAGAGCTGCTAATTCCAACTTCCAGTTCCTTATGGACAAAATTCAATGAACTTTGTGATTGCCTTTAAGTGAGTTTCCAGTAATTTAACTCCTCTGCTCAGCAAGGTAGCTGACTTACAAAGGCAGATCTACTTCTTATAATTTAAAGACAGATAAAGAATTTTTTATTTCACTTTCACCCAGTGGCTTGATTAAATTCTTGGGTTCCTTTTTTAGTAATGCAACCATTTCTTTGTAAATGTGCCCTTATTAATGTATTACACTATTTTAAAATGTCGCTTTGTTAGGTTTTTTTTTCCAATGTTAGTGCAAAGGGCAGAAACCAGTCTTCCACCTCTCTCTGTCATAACTGCTGCTGCTTCCATCTGCTCCATCATAGTGGGATTAACTATTCTGCTTTCCCTGCTAGGAGTTTTTAAGGTTTCTCTTGGGTAATTCCATTGGTGTCCACTTGACAGCGTCATGTGGGACTCTGTGTTGGCATCTAAAGTACCTGCACCAAATGCGTCCAGAGCTTATTTCGATTATGCTGGAAACGAGCTGCTGTTAGGTGATTTCTCGGATCTCTTTGTTGGTGATAAAGTTTTTTCCAACCAATGCCCAGAATCGTTCACAGGCACTTATTTTCCAAGGCATCTAGTTTTGTGTCTAACATTTCAGTAGATCTCCAGCTCTCACAGCATAAAGATTAATCTTTGAATTGGAAATTTGCAGTTTTGTTCTGGTGCTGTATATCTTCGACTTCCACCCGTTGTTCAGTTTAGTAAATGCAGGGATTCCTATCCCTGATGGCACTTCCTTCTTGAGGTCTCCATTGGCTAATATGATGCTCCCCAGGTAGCTGAACCATTCTACTTTCTGGATTTCAAGGCTGTTTGTTTTAGCATAACTAATTTTGAGCCCTGCTTGACCTGCTATTTTTGTCAACTTGTCTGTCTTTGCTTGTAACTATGTTCAGTAGCATAATATCATCAACAAAGTCTAACACCACGTCTACACTACAGTGCAGTGCTGCAGTGTAGTGTAGTGTTGACGCTTCCTACATTAACGAAAGAGGGTTTTCTGTTGATGTAGTAAATCCATGTCTCTGAGAGGTGGTAGTTTAACTAGTTTAATGGAAGAATTCTTCCATTGATCTAGCTGCATCTACAACCGGGGTTAGGTCAACCCAACTATGTCACACACGGTGTGGAATTTTTCACATCCACGAGAGATGTAGCTAGGTTGATCTAATTTTTAGGTGTACACCAGGCCTACATCTTTTGGGCATTTGCCGTCTACCTGTACTATACCGATGTTTGTGTTGCTAGTAAACTTCTTCAATAGCCAGTCTATGGCAATGCCAAACAGTGGAAATAAAATGCAGCCTTGTTTCACATCAGTGTCCAAACTGAACTACTCTTTTGTCTGGGTGTTCACCCTTATACATCACTTCATATCTCTGTATGTGGCCGTGATGATGTTGACAACTTTACCTGGGATGCTGTAGGACTGAAAATATTCCACAATGTATGTCTGTGCAGGCTGACAAATGCCTTTTGAAAATCAATGTAACTGATGATGAGGGGAGCTTACCATTCTATACATTCTTCTCTGATGGTCCTTAGAGTGAATATTTGATGTACACAAGATCTATTGAACCTGAAGTAAGCATGTTCTCATCTAAGCTTAGCATCTACTGCCCATTTCACCCTGTGTAGAATATCACACTGCAGAAGGCTTTCCCTACAACAGAGAATAATGTAACTCCTCTCCAACTGTTACAGTCAATAACATAGGCGCCTACTCCATGGGTGCTCTGGGGCTGGAGCACCCACAGGAAAAAAATAGTGGGTGCTCAGTACCCACTGGCAGCCCCACAGATCAGCTCCTCCCTCCCCTCCCCCCCCAAAGTGCCTCCTGCCAACTGCAATCAGCTGTTCAGCAGTGTTCAGGAGGCACTGGAGGGGAGGAGGAGGAGCAGGGACAGGAAGAGGTGGGGGAGGGGCAGGAAAAGGTGGGGCAGGGGCCGGAAGAGGCAGGGCGGGAGTGGGGGCTTGGGAAGGGGTGGAGTGGGGGCAGGGCCTGCAGTGGAGCGGGGCTCAAGCATCCCCCAGAAACTGAGGAAGTCAGCACCTATGGGCAGCAACATCACCCATTTTGGGTATAATGACAATGGTTCCATATTTCCACTGGTCAGGCAAGGTCTCTTTTTCCCATACTTCATTGAATACTTGTTAGTGTTATTCCTGCCATACCCATTTTCTTCAGCAAAGCAATAATTTTATTTTCCTCAATTAACTTAACTAAGATGCATCATTTGTTTCTCATCAGGACATTTTTTAATAGAGTTTGACA
The DNA here is from genome assembly GCF_015237465.2 of Chelonia mydas. Classification (NCBI taxonomy): domain Eukaryota; kingdom Metazoa; phylum Chordata; order Testudines; family Cheloniidae; genus Chelonia; species Chelonia mydas. Next base: position 129,402,981 of record NC_057849.1, read on the forward strand.
TTTTGCTTGACTTTGGTGCAAGAAGCTCAAGAAATTCACATGATATGTGAAGGTCAAACCTGTCAGGAAACAAAAATCCTTTAATCCATTAGGCCAAATGGTTATACCCAAGTAAAAGGAAATAGGATTGGGGTTATTTCAGGCCCATCTGAGAACTGTTCACAACTGATTGCTGGTGAAGGGTTGCTTGGGCTCAAATTCAGCTCTTAGAGTTTGGCACAAAGAAGAATATAGATTTTTTATTTATGTATTCAAAGTAGAGCTATAATTTTACTGTTTCTTCTTGATTTACTCCATCTGAAAGTGAACTATTGTAAATTATAAAAATAATTTCTGTTGCAATGATTTTACCAGTTCAAAATGTTGCCAGTGTCATAAACAGTCACATTTGTAAGCTGCTAAAATAAACCTCAGAAACAGAAAAGTAATGCACTTCTCAGACAAATTTTAATCTGACAGATCTAAACACAGGGCCAAATTCTTTCCTGACTTACATCCTCTGCAAATTTTTCCCACTGTTTCTAAATGGTTAGCCTTTCCCTAATCAGAATTCTATCAGTCAACAATGAGGATGGCAAAGACAGCTCTCCATAAACTAAGATCCCAATCCTACAAAGATTTATGCACATACAGAATTTTGGGACTACTCATGTGTTTATAGTTAAGGGCATGCGTCATTGTTTGCAGGATGACGGTCTCTCTCTCTGCTTTTTGTTTCTGAACACTGCTTACATTTGGAAAGCATGCTCCAGCCAGGTCTATAGTACAAACTTTTGTTGGCATAACTATGTCAGTCAGGGTTGTGAAAAAAACACGCACACCAGCGGACATATCTATGCCAGCAAAATCCCAATGTAGAAGCAGCTATGTTGACAGCACAGTGCTTCTGTCGGCATAGTTAATATCATTCAGGGAAATGATGTTACTATACTGACAGAAAAACTCCTACAGTCAATACACTTGTGGTATAGCTGTATCGGAGGAGCATTTGTAGTGTTGACAAAGCCTTGCTAAAAAAAAATAATAATAAATAATAATAATAATCTTTCTTCCACAATGTGTCTTTTAAAAGTACAGATCACATCCTCCAAACATCCTTCTGATCAGGTAGTCAAATATTTAAGCACATATGTCCTGGATTGGGTTTCCCTTGAGGGCTGGGGCTGGGGGCACAGTTCCAGAGCACAGTGCCCTGATGATGCCAAGGCTGGCCCCCTCGATATAGCCTTGGCTCACTTGTTTCCCAGTTCCCTGCTGGTCAAGGTCCACGAAGGGCAAGAGGCAAGGGCATGTCCTCGTGCTCCACAATAAAAGCATAAGTTATTGCATCATCTGTATTCCTTTTTTTCCAGGGTCAAGCACTGGCAGACCCGGTCAGTCTGCATTGGTTCATAGTTGGGCCCTGGGGTTTTCAGCATGGAGTACTGTTGAGGCAGCAACATGATTCCCTTCCTCTCTTCCTTTCGTTCACACAGCCAATTGTTGACTGAGAAGTCAATAAAAGTATCTGAGCTGGTCAGCGTCTCAATGTGGGCTAGCTCATCTTTTACCTCCTCACTAAGTCCACTCTGAAATTGGTGCAGTTGGGTCACCTTGTTCAATGCAATGTCATCCATGAGTCGCCAGAACTGGGTAGTGTATGAGACAGCTGGCCCTCACCCTTGCTGGAGCCTTTGTAGTGAGGCTTCCCTTGATAAGGGGTCATCAAAATTTGTGGAAAACATTCACAGGAACGCATTCCAGTCCATTAACACCAGGCTGTCCTGCTCCAGCAATGGAGAGGCCCAATCCAGCGCTTCTCCATCACTAGTCCCACCCTGACCTCGTTGGTGGGATACATTTGAGGGTGGAGCAGGAAAAGGAGATGACATGGGTTTAGGAACTCCCTGAACTTCTCGTGGTTCCTGTCAAAACATTTGGGTAGTGGTACAGCGGCAGTACCCCAGCCCAAGCCTGGAGTGTGGACTTCGCTTCCTGGAACCATGCTAGCTGCTTGCAGAGGTCTGACTTTCTGCTAGGAGTTGTACCACTTGGGACCACAGCACATGGTTCTCAGTTTAGAGTTAAGTGACTCACTCCTGAAGATCTGGTACCCCATGAGGGTCACTTTCGTAAATGGTGGATGGTGGTAGATCCATCCCTTCCATATCCCAGGAAAGGGGCTTCTGCAGAGGGAGTCAAAAGTGGATCTGGGCAAACTGTAAGGATCACTTTTTGAATTTAAGGGCAATACAGGATCTCCCCTGCCCCTTCCCCAAGGCCCCACCCCTTCCCCAAATCCCCCCCTGCTCACTCCATGCCCCCCCAGCCCCTCCGTCGCTCATTCTTCCCCACCCCCACTCACTTTCACTGGGCTGGGGTTGGGGTTTGGGAGGGGGTGCAGGCTCTGGGCTGGGGCCGAGGGGTTTGCAGTGTGGGAGGTGGCTCTGGGCTGAGCCTGGGGTAGGCGGTTGGGGTTCAAGCTCTGGGAGGGAGTTTGGGTGCTGGAGGGGGCTCTGGGCTGGGGCAGAGTGTTGGGATTCAGGAGGGGTACAGGATGCTGGCTCTGGGAGGGGGCTCGGGGCTAGGGTTTGGGGTGCAGGAGGGGGTATGGGGTGCTGGTTCTGAGAAGAAGGTCAGGGCTGGGGCAGGGGTTTGGGGTGCAGGAGGGGGGTTGGGGTGCTGGTTCTGGGAAGGGGCTCAGAGCTGGGATGCAGGAGGGGTTCAGGGTGTAGGAGAGGGTATGGGTTGCTGGGTCTGGGAGGGGGCTGTGGTGCGGCCTCCCATCGGGCAGCACTTACCTTGGGTGGCTCCTGGTCAGCAGCACAGCAAGGCTAAGGCAGGCTCCCTGCCTGCCCCAGCCCCACGCCGCTCCCAAAAGGGGCCAATGTGCCCCTGAAGCCCCTGGGGGGGGGGGGTCTTGTGGCGCCACATGCTGTCCCTGTCTGTAAGCACCTTCCCTGCAGCTCCCATTGGCCGCAGCACCCCGTTCCTAGCCAATGGGAGCTGCGGGGGTGGTGCTTGCAGGCAGGAGCAGCTCATAGAGGGATACCCCTGACCCCAGGGCCACGCTGGCCACTTACAGGAGTGGTGTGGGGCAGGGGCAGGCACAGAGCCTGCCATAGTGGCAGCCCCACTACACCACCGGAGATTGCGATCGACTGGGAGATCCTCTGGGATTGACCAGTTGATTGCGATTGACCGGTTGGTGACCACTGGACTAGAGTATAAGCAGTCTTGCCTAGTGGTCACAGCTAGGCTGGTCTCCACAGGATAGCAAGTATGCCCACATGGTGGTAGTCAACAAGCTGGGATCAGAGTCATCATTAAAGCCAGAATCAATAAGCAAGAGTCAGGTTCAGAGTAAAGCTGAGGTTGGAGACAGGAGATCAGAAAGCAAAGTGATGTCTGGAGTCACAGCAGGCCTGAAGTCTGTGTAGTTGCCCAGACAACTTCGTGGGGTACCCTCCAGGGTTAAAGAGGGAGGACGGGCCACTCAGAAGGCTGCAGGGTGCTGTCACTCTGGACCCTTTGGGCAGTACTTCCTGCAGCTCCTAATCTCCAGTGTTCCTTGAAGGTAGCGCTGCATGAGCTCCTGGTGGCAACGTGGGAAGATCAGCTGTTGCAGGCATGGGTTCTAGTCCCACAGATCCTTATAGTAATCTTATGATTTTTAAGCCAATTGTATGATTTTGGAGGGGCCTAACTCCTTATTTTTGAATGGTTGGGGTTGGCAATACTGAACAGTTCTTTAAAAAACACTTATGTGATCATGCAAAAACAGTCAGAGAAAGTATTACTCTCTTGTAACACAGAACAAGGAACTTCTTTACAATAAAGAAAATACTTTGACCCTGTCTTTGCTTCAGAGCAGAGCTTCTGCCTAGAACCAAGGCCTTCCTTACCCATATGCAAAGTATGCAGCTGTGTAGGGCACCAGAAAATTTGGGGCACCAAATTTCCTGGTGCCCTATGCAGCTGCGTGCTGCTCCAGCCCCTGCTCTGCCCCAGCCCCACCCCCCACTCCACCCCTTCCCCAAAGCCCCCACCCCTGCTCCACCCCAGACCTGCCTCTTCCCGCCCCAGCCCCGCTCCCACTCCACCCCTTCCCCTGAGGACTGCAGCAGGGGTCGGGCCCGCCCTGCAATCACCGGGCACCAGGAAGTGAAGTGACCTGGCCCTAGCCCGCTCCACGCTGCCTGCTTCCAGCCACGCAGCCAGTGAGTGCCTGGGAGGCAGTTCCCTCTGCCCCACATAGTCCCAAGGCTGGGAGCCAGGGGAACAGAGTAGAGCAGGCTGAGGCCGGGTCACCTCACTTCCCGTCGCCCCGTGAGTGCGGGGTTCAGCCTGCCCTGCAATCACCGGGCAGCAGGAAGTTGAGTGATCTGGCCCCAACCCACTTTGCTCCGCTGGCTCATGCTTCGGGGCTGTTTCCCCCCTATCCCCCCAGCCTGCTCCTGCCCCCCCGTGGCAGCCTGGGGCCACACACACACACACACACACACCCGCGGGCACCAAAATGGCTAGGGATGGCCCTGCCTAGAACCTTACCCAGTTCTTCCTTTCCCCTGCCAGCTTCTTGCTGTAGCTTTGAAGAGTACACATCCCAAAATCAGGTGCCTTTCGCCAATGCCCCTTTGATATCTAAAGTTGCTATAAACCTTGTTATAGCTGACATTTTAAAAATAGGGATTTGAAAAACATCCTGTTTCTTTTTCCTCCTTGCTCCCCCATACACAGTTCTTGAAACCAAATTGCATGTAAATGATATTTCTTCATCTAGAGGCAGGCTTACTGCTGTATAATGAAGCATTCATGGAGGATGCTATTGCTAGCATTCTTGCATCAAAAAGAACAAGACTAATTACCTGTAACTGAGAAAACAATGCAGTGATTTATCACCTGTTTATGTTCAGATCAACAGCTTTCAGCTGGTGGGAGGGGGAGAAATGCTGATGTGTTGGTGAGACTACAAAACACAGATTGAATTCTGCCCTGGGCGTTTCATATACTAATAGGAGCTGGGTTTGTTTCAGGGAGAAAATGTTAGGAAAGGCCAAGCCACTATACACAGGCCAACCTATTAATCTAGGCAAAGAATTTTTAACAGTTCCAAGAAACCATGTAAATAGGTACAGCTGTACAATAAAACTGAATGCTTACTAAGGGAGGGGGAGGAATTCTAGCCACAGAGTAGAAACCAAATTCTGTGATTCTTTTCATAATACAGTCCTTCTTTTACACCAAAAATTTCTACGGCACTTTTTCTCTTGGGTTCTGTGCTGAGCTAAGGATGCTTTGTCACTGGGATATGGGTTTTGTTGTGGGTTAGTAGTTTGAATTTGAAGTACTCTTTCAGGAAAAAAACCCTCCGCATTTCACAATAAAGAGCAAAATACTTTGGATCATTAGGTTTCTTTTCCATTTGTTAGAGTGAAAGAGAAAGAAAGTCAATTTAAGGAGACTATGTACAGAAACACCGAACCAATATTGCTCTGGAAGGCCACCTGGAACTGTAATCTTAGGTTCCATCTCTTCAATTTATTTCTCCTACTACATTTTCTTCCATATTTATTCAATGTCATTTGAATATAAGGTGTATTTATCAACCTCCCTCGTACAAATCCCAGAGCAGGGAGACAAAAGATCCAGCAGACTTGGTGCACAGAGACTAGAGTGAACGGTGTGTTAGAAAGAGAGAGAGAATAGCAGTGTCTGCCATTCTGCAGTGTTGCCTGGCCTACTCCTCCCCCTCTCGTAGAATGACAAAGTCAGAAGTTGTGCTGCAACTAACTCCTCCATCTGGGCCTCCTAAAACACCCTCTTTGAGCAGGGTGCTGGCACCGTGTACATATTCATGTTGCAAGGAGCAGAATTAATCTCTGCCCAGCTACTTGACAGAGCCCAGGGGATTGTGCCACATAGCCTGATTTCTCTCTGGCTCTGTCCCCATTGTACTATTTTTGATTTAATATTAAGCTCCTATATACGTATTAAATGTATAACATTAATATACAATGGCTTAAATATCAAGGTTGGATTTTTTAAAATTGCAAGACTTTTTTTCCTTTTTTATTTCATTGAGTTATGTATTTTTGCATGAATATTAACTCCGCCCATTTTCTATTTGTTCTCCCCCATTCCTCTCTGTCTACTGGATTTGCTGAATTTCTTAGAATCAACACCAAAATTCCGCCGTGGAAAACCAGAAAAAACGTTTCTTGTGGACCTTTACTGCTTTCTGTCTTGGGAAAATATCTGGTTTTGCCTCATGGTTGCTGACTGCATCATGAGGAGCCAGAGGGCATCTGCTAAACTCACTGGATGTGACTACGCCCTTCATGTGAAGGAATATATCAGTCTCATATGCCTTAGTTTGTGTGAAGCTCAATAATAACGTTGTCACCTGAGTTCTTTGGATACAACGGAGAAGACAAATAAAGATGACATGGAGGCTCCTGCCAAAAATGATTTTTAAAAAATCCCTGTGAGCTCTATTTAGAATATCACTGAGGTTCAGTGCAATCCACAATACCATTAGAGTTATAGTATTTTTGTCTGCCAACCATTGGTAAATATATCGAGTTTCAGATTAAAAAAAGAGAAAAGTCAGTCATTTGTATTTTAAATGTCACTTACAAAGGTAAGATATTTTAGAAAAGAAATCTTCCCTCGTCTGGCATATATTTCTAAGCTACTTGACTCCTTTTTGCTACTGTTATTTGTGGCTTGTGTTGTGTTGTCGGTGCACATGGAGCTGTACAATATGTCATATGGGAAAAGATAATCCAGGCATATGAATTTTAGAATTAGATTTCTGTTTCAAATATTTCATTTGATTTTGAGAGGAAAGGATGGAGGAAGGGAAATCACAGGGTACATTTCAATGTCTGTTAGGTGATACCAGACACAATGTGTAGCAAGTCAGATCAAATTTAAAGAGAGAGTTTTTCACAATATATATTTTGGGGTTCAATCTTGCTCCTAGTGAAGTCTATGAGAATTTTGCCATTAACTTAATTAAGAGAAAAGGATGGGAGCTTATAAAATATTCTGTTAGTTTGGGCACCACCCAGACCTGTGAGAGGTTGTGTCACCCTCTCCTTTGTAACCCTGTGAGCCTTAAATGCCCTACTGCTGTGGTTCACAGCCCGGATACCAATAGCCACCAAACAAACATGCAGTTCCATGAAAATCTGTGTGTTGTGCAGCCCTGGTTCAGCACTCTGACCCCAATAGCCTGTCACCAGAACAGCCCCACCCGGGTCTCCACTAGTCTTGGTTACTACTTGGCTGGTCATCCCAATACACCCCCAGTCCTGAATTTCCGCAAAAACATCTGTTCTGAAATGCCCAGACCTCTCCTGGAACATTTAGAGGCGTAATGATATCTGTTTCTCCTTTAAAGAGACAAAAGTACAGCAATTTGCTACTTTAACTGGAGTTAATAACCACTTCATGTCAAATACGGCATTGGGTTGAGTTAGAATAAAAGAAAAACAAGTTTATTTAATCAAAAAGCCAGAGGTTTTAAGTGAGTTCAAGTGCAAGGGATAAAGACAGAATGCTTACAAGCAAATGCAAATAAAATATACTTCCTAGGGGCTCAGACTTAACTCAGTAAACTGCAGCCTCTGTTCAAGGTAGATTTCTTACCAGTCTTTTTCTTTCCAGCCATGGCTGACTTTGTCTCAGTCAGGACCTTCCCCAGAAGGACAAGGTGCCGATTTTCCTTGTCTTCCTAGGTGAAAGATCTTTGCATAAGCAGATTTCTCACTTATGTTAAGTTTCCAGAAACTTCAACCGCCTTGGTTGAAGGACCCATTTTTCTCAGCTTGTGAGAGCTCTGGCCCCTTGTGTCTGTCCAGTGATAGATGTCAAGACGGCTTCTTCTCTCTTCTTATATCTTCTCAAACTCACTCTTTTGTCCCCCCAACTCACGATTACCTCATGCTTTTCTTTTCTGCCTGTGGACTTCCTTCCCCATGCTGATTCATATGTAAATGAGGCTTCCATTGTGTTTGGTCACACCTTGCTTAATTTTCTTGGACACAAGAAAATTCCCTCCTGTCTGAAAGAAAACCTGTTTCTCCCTTTGTTTAGCCACAGACTTCAAAGCATAATATCAGTGACTATAATTCCTCATATAATGTTAATACATGCATTTTACAATAATATTAATCACCATTGTATCATTAGCTTTCATTAAAGATCTTACTTGATACACTTTTATAATACAGTAACTTGTATACAATTGCTTGATTTAATTACTTATCATTTGAGGTTCAGACCCCCTGTCTTTGCAGTCCAAAGGCAATTTCCCCCACTCACTAGGTTGATGGCTTTGTTTACTTTTTATGTAAATGTGCCTTCATTGTCTCTGCCTGAGGACCAGGCTTGTCAGACAACCCAATACACATTCCTTTGTCTATGGCAGACTGGGCTTATGCATTGCTTGTCAAACACATTTTGAGAACATAATTCTAGCACATTCCGTAACTCTTTGTACACACCCCGTACATACCTCACACAAGAATATTAATGATCATATACTATACTACTGTTTATACTACTGCTATACTACTGTTTATAATGTTCCAGCTCAGATGGTAGCTACAATGAGTATCTCTATGCAAGCTGGGAATCACACCCCTAGCTCTTACTCTAGACATATAAAATTAGGAACCCAGACTTTATTCTCCCACACTATCTTGTCTTTCAAGCAAAAACTAATAATGTATAGATTTGCCAGTGTGTTCATCCCAATGTAAACCAGTTTATTCACATCTGTATCCAAAAAGAAAATTTTATTCAAAACAAAAATAGGAATATTCAGTATGATCATGAACTTCATGAGATCAAATTCCAAATTGCTTGGAGATAATTCTCCAAAGTCTAGATCAAATTGACTCCCCCTAGTCTGCACACTCATCTCTTATTGGAACCAACAGAAGTGGAGCATGCGTATCTGAAGACATCTGAGCAGGAGAGAGGAGGAGTATTTAGGAATCCATGTTATCAACCATATGGCCTAGTGGAAAGCTCACTGGACTAATACTATTCCTAGTTCTTCCACTGGCCTACTTGGTGACCTTGAACAAGTCACTTTCACCTCTCTGTGCTTCAGTTTCTGATTTGTAAAATGGGGATAATGATGTAAAGTTCTTTAAGACTTACTGATGAAAAGCACTGAATAAAAGCTAGGGCTTTTGATCATTTCCTAGTCACAGTAGGATATTAACTGTAAAACTAGTTGAGAACTACAACTGCCTAAATGGCCACTAACCCCCTACAAAAAAAAAAGAAAAATATTTTTGTTTAAAAAGCAAGGAAATTAAATGACAAAGAATGTTGTTAGTGCACAGTTAAAGTTGTCAGGTGACAGCTCATTCCCTACCAGATCGTGGGTGTGTACCTTAACTCCGTACTTCCTGGTTTCCACAAGCTTGAGTTTTGCTAAACTCATCATTCTGGAATGGCACAAACTATCACCCCAGCAACTTAACTCGCAAAGTTCTTTGCCATTTAATAATCAGTAATTTTATGTTGCAATATGCAGCAAACATTGCTGCAGCAAAGTGCCACCATAACACCATCTTGTGTTTGAAAGGAATACATATGAAGCACAGATTCCTTTCTGTGGCTTTTACTGCTCTGTCTGTTCTGACTGATTGTAACTAATCGATGTGCTACTTTTAACTGTACTTTTAGCATCCACAGGGCCCAATTTTCCATTGACTGACACCAGACTTTTCCCATTGTAATTTCATTGACTAGACTGGAATTATTCCTGATATACATCAGTGTTACATGTGCCCATGATGGTTTCATTAAAAAAAAAAACAAAAAAACAAAAAAACACTACGTAGAGTTGCCCACAGTTATTTCTAAGCTCAGTAGAGGATATTCTGAGTATATACACATGCACATCGAAGTCAATGTTGTCTATTTAATTGCAGCTACTGCGTTTTCTTTTCTATGTTCCTTGCTTTGCCACTTCATTTTTTCCTGTGGCCCTGTGTAGTCTCAAGGGAGCATGCAGGGAGAAGTTTCTACAGATTTCTCCACAGCAAACTAAATGATCCTATTCTGATTTCAATAAATGCTTCACGGTCAGCTGGAAAGTCATCTTCCATTTTTCCAGTTCACAGAGGTCCATGAGGTCAATCAAAGCCATACCTTCCTGTGAGTGCTGAGAGCATGAAACTAGTATCCACAGCTTTAAAATACAGCTTCAGGGATGCATAAATGCCAGAGATGAGGCAAATTCATGTTCTTCCTTCAGCTGTCATTAGCTCTTCTGAAAATCTGTATCTGCACACAGTTATGTCACATGCTTTTTTAATGTTTCCTTTCTCATGGAGCTTCTTGATTTCTAAGAAAGACAACAGAAGAGATCAAGCAAGACAAGGGGCATGTTTTTTTCTGAAGAAGCCTAGTGCTGTTTATGATGTCTGAGTCAAAAAGAAAAGCTAAAGCCACTTCTAGGTGCAAGGGTGCTGTTTTCCCACCAAATCTTACACAATAATGTTTAATACAAAGTTTAGTATGGTATTCGCTTTTTATTTCTATCATTTTTGCTGGTTTATCTCAGTGTTTGCCTTTTACTAATACTGCACCAAGGTAGGTACAGCAGAGAATGCCTCCCACTGTTTGGCCACTCATGGAATTCATCCACATTGTAACTTTCATAAAGGGACCACCTGATAGACACCCCTCAACTTGCCTCTTCTTCAGAGGTGGGTCTATCTGGTACCAGATCCCAGAGTTGGGGCCAGATTCTCAGAAGAATTCAGCTCCCATTTAGGCACTGAAATAAGGACCAGATTTTTCAAAAAGCTTGAGTACTATGTGTCCTGCTGTTCTGAAAATCTGGCTGCTGAGCCCTTCTGAAAAGTCCAACCAGAGCATTTGGAAGATGCACTTCTACATCCTTGACTTAGCATTGTGCTCTTTATTTGTTTTTTGTTGCTCTGATTGTTTTGTTTTCCACATCTTTCACGTTGTCACATCTCTACATTGCTTGGAGGGGGGGGGGGGGGCGGGGCGCGGACTTATAATTATATCCTTATCAAACAAGTAGGTAGGTTAACCATGAGGAAAGGAAACAGAAATGTCTAAAAAAAATCCTTCAGGTTCACCACAGATCTCTTTGGACAATGCTCACAGCTATTGGGGCTCAAAAGAGGTACCGACTGATCCCTCTCCAGTAGCTCAATGTTGGCTAGTGGAAGATGCAGTTTACCAAATATTGTCACTTACACATTGCATTGATTAATGTATGCAATATCAGAGATGCATAAACTGTGATCTTTGAGTTTTCTGATAGCTTGGAATGGTCTTAAAGCTTATTGTTAGCAAAGGTTTCGTTCTGTATCTGTTTTGAATTAAATACTAAAGACATCATAGCAATTGTTAAATCTCTATAAGATGCACATCAGCCTCTTTCCTGACAGCAGTTGTGGGTTTTTTGCCAAAATCTAAAATCTAAACCAGTGCAATAAGTCATCTGAGCAGACAAACACACATTTCAAGAGCCAAATTCTGCTCTCAATTAGAGTCATCCAACCTCATTGACTTCAATGGGATTGGACAGATGTAACTAAAGATAAACATTGGCCCTAGACATGCTACACATGTATACACTTTGCCTAAAATAATTATTAGAAATCTTTTTGAAATATGTTTCTGAATTTCAATCGTGCCACTGAATTTGGCATAGTTTATATATGATCCCTCAGATTTGTCTTGCCAGTAGATAGTTGATGAGCTAGTTGTTCTTCTTGTTGTTGTTGTTTTAAAAAAAGTAAAATAGAGTACATTAAAAGTGTCACATACATAGTTCTGGAAACGTGGTTTCTTTATTTATCCCCAAGGCAGGTACAGTACAGGCGGCAGCACTGCCAGCCTCCCTGCACATCTTTCCTGCGTGTCAGAGGCAAGCACCAGCTGTCCATCTCAATGGTGAGAACTGGGCAGGAACTGGAGCCAGGGGCCAAGGGTCAGAACAGGAGTTAGGAGCCACCAACCAAAGCCAGGGCACGAAGCCAAAGTCAAGAGCCAGGGGGCAGATGCAGGGCAAGGTACTAGGAAGGGAAGGCAGGGCTGAAGCAGGACAGGAAAAAGGCAGGGGCAGGACTGGAGTTGGACCGGAACAAGGCAGGAACAAAAGCAATCACAGCTGCAGGCAGAAGTATTGAGCAACCAGTGGCGGGCTGCTGCTGCTGAGCTTAAAAGTAGACCTGCTTGATCACTTCAGCCAATCAGGCAGGCCAGCCAATCATGTAATCCTACCATAACCCCTCTGAGCTCATTAATCAACCTGGAGGCTGGCCTGATTAGTCCTCAGGGTCAGCTGAAGGTGCTCCTTTCTAAGAGTATCCCTCTCTCAGGGCCACCTTCTGGAGCACTCATCCCAGGCTTCTTGGGATGAGCTCAGTGGAAGTCCCAGAGTAGATCTGGTGCATGGACATTCTCTGTTGGCTCCCATGACTGGTCATCAGGACCATAGCTTTCCCAACCTATTAGGCAATGAAACTTACTACACCGTCATTTCGAGTCTAGAGTCTGTCAAATTAGGTATTCCTCTTGCCCTTGGACCGTTATGGGTGGTAGCGGTGGGTTGGACTGATTGGGGAGTAGGTTTTTCACATAAGGTTTTAGGAGATAGATGTGGAATACCGGGTGGGTCTTAATTGACTTCAATAACAGCAGTGTGAATGTCACTAGATTGATTTGCTCAATTATCTTGAATGGACCTATATATTGGTGGTCTAACTTGGCTAATGTTTGCCTTGACCTGAGGTTTCTGGTTTACAACGAGACCTTGTCCCCCATGGTAAGGGTACAGACTGGTGGCCATGATTAGCATAGAACTTTTATGTCTCTTTGGCAGCTTCCAGATGTACCATGAGTTCTTGCTTTACATGGTACAGGTAGGTAACCACTGCAGGGACGTAGGAAACACTGAATGGAAATCATAATTGGCACAAAGCAGGCTCTGCTGAGTAGAGGCATGGACCAAACTATTGTAGGCAAATTCTTCATAAGGCTGCAAGGAGACCCAGTTGTCCTGAAGATATTTCAGAAAGCAATGGAAGTATTGCTCCAGGATCTGATTTATCCACTCTGTCTGCAACTAGGAGCTTAACAAATTCACACCAGAAGTGGGAATAAATTGTAAGCCTCAATCTGACACAGTTCTGTTTGAAAATCCATGGAGCCAGAAGATCTGTTCTAAAAATATGGGATGTCACCAGAGCAATAGGGATGATCCAGGAAGGGAGAAAATGTGCCATTTTGGTCAAAAGATCAACCATAACTACCATTGTGGGAACTTTGGGAACAAGGCAAATCCACAATGAAGTCCAGAGACACAGTGGACCAAAGCTGGGATGGGGAAAGCAAGGGCTGGAGGACACTGAGTAGCATCACACATGGTCTTTGGTTCTGGAGCAAAGGTCACAAAATCTACCATATTTCTTGATGAAAGGATGCCTACCCAACCACCAGAAGTTCAGTGAAACCAAGTTCCATGTTTTAATCATGGAAAAGTTTCAGAACTTCCAGCTGTAGCAGACCATTTGGGACATAAATGTATTCCCCATGATAGAGGATCCTATCCCACAATTGAACCAGGCTGGGTATCTGCATTGTCCAAGGCCTTGCAGATCCATGTAGCGAATGAGTCATGAGGCAGCAGGGACCGAATGGTGGATATTGGGTTCTTGTCCACCATTCCAGTGAGAAAATAAGGTATATTAAGGACTGTTGAAAAGAGGTTCTGTGCAGGATTTGATGTACTCATCCTTGTGGGATAAGGCATCTGCTTTTCTGTTTTAAGTACCCAGACAGTAAGTCATGACAAACTCGAATTGGGAGAAAAATAATGCCCAGTGTATCTGATGCTGTTTTAAGTTTTGGGCCATGCAGAGATATTCTAAGTTCTTGTGATCTGTAAGGACCTTAACTGGGAACCAGGCTCCTTCCAAGAGTTAGAATCATAGAATATCAGAGTTTGAAGGGATCTCAGGAGGTCATCTAGTTCAACCCCCTGCTCAAAGCAGGACCAATCCCCAACTAAAGCATCCCAGCCAGGGCTTTGTCAAGCCTCACCTTTAAACTTCTAAGGAAGGAGATTCCACCACCTCCCTAGGTAACGCATTCCAGTGCTTCACCACCCTCCTAGTGAAAAAGTTTTTCCTAATATCCAACCTAAACCTCCCCCACTGCAACTTGAGACCATTACTCCTCGTTCTGTCATCTGGTACCACTGAAAACAGTTTAGATCCATCCTCTTTGGAACCCCCTTTCAGGTAGTTGAAAGCAGCTATCAAATCCCCCCTCATTCTTCTCTTCCACAGACTAAACAATCCCAGTTCCCTCAGCCTCTCCTCATAAGTCATGTGTTCCAGTCCCCTAATCATTTTTGTTGCCCTCCACTGGACGCTTTCCAATTTTTTCACATCCTTCTTGTAGCGTGGGGCCCAAAACTGGACACAGTACTCCAGATGACGCCTCACCAGTGTTGAATAGAGGGGAATGATCACGTCCCTCAATCTGCTGGCAATGCCCCTACTTATACATCGCAAAATGCCATTGGCCTTCTTGGCAACAAGGGCACACTGTTGACTCATATCCAGCTTCTCGTCCACTGTAACCCCAGCTCCTTTTCTGCAGAACTGCTGCCTAGCCATTCGGTCCCTAGTCTGTAGCGGTGCATGGGATTCTTCCGTCCTAAGTGCAGGACTCTGCACTTGTCCTTTTTGAACCTCATCAGATTTCTGTTGGCCCAATCCTCTAATTTGTCTAGGTCCCTCTGTATCCTATTCCTGCCCTCCAGCGTATCTAGCTCTCCTCCCAGTTTAGTGTCCTCTGCAAACTTGCTGAGGGTGCAATCCACGCCACCCTCCAGATTATTAATGAAGATATTGAACAAAACCGGCCCCAGGACCGACCCTTGGGGCACTCCGCTTGATACCAGCTGCCAACTAGTTGGCACCACTCATCCAACGCTGCCTCAGTCACCAGTAGCTCCTTATCCCAAATGTCATAATTCCTTTCTGCTGGGGTTAACTTTCAAGAATAAAAGGCACATAGGTGAAGTTGATTATGTGGCTCCATTAGTTGTGACAGTACAGCTCTAATGCCACAAATTGAGGCATCAGTCTCTACAGTGAATGGCTTGATAGTGTCTGGATGGATGAGGATGGGAGCTGTGATGAAGGCTCTCTTTAACTGGTCAAAGGCATATTGAGCCTCAGGTGATCAGCCAAATTGGACTCCCTTCCAGAGGAGTGCCATCATCGGGGCTACCAGTAGGGAAAAAAAGCCTTGATAAAATGCCAGCAAAAGTTGGCAAAACTGAGGAATCATGTCCCTCAGAGTGGCCCACTCGGTGATAGCAGATATCATATATGGATCCATAGTCAGCCCTGAAGGGGAAATAATGTACCCATAGAACTTGATTGTGCTCTCTAACTTAGCATAAAGGTGGTTCTGGTGGAATTTTTCCAAAACATGGTACACATATTGATCATGGAGGATCAGTTTTTTGAAAAACATGAGGCTATCATCCATGTAGATCACAATGAACTGATGTAACATGTCTCTAAAAATATCACTGAAGAAATGTTGGAACATTGCAGAGGCATTTCACAGTCTGAAGAGCATTATCAAGTACTCAGAGTGCCCATATTGGGAGCACAAGGTAATCTTCCATTCATCCCCTTCCTGAATATGGATCAGGTTATAAATTCCATGGAGGAATTGTGGTAAAGATCTTAGCAGAGAGAAGTGTCTTGGAGAGCTCACTGATGACCAGTAGAGAGTATCAATTCTGGATGTTTACCTGATTCAAGGATTGATAGCCCTATGCAGGGGTGCAGGGAACCATCCTTTTGGCCACAAAGAAAACCAGAGCTCCTACTGGGGACATGGATGGGCAAATGAACCCCTCTTCCAGATTCTCTTGGATTTATTCTCAGCTCAGCTGCAGCTCAGGCTCTGAGAGAGAATACATGCACCCAAAAGTAACCTCGGCTCCTGGCTGGAAGTCAATGGGTCAATTGTAGTACATCAGCCTTCTTCCTATTGAATACATTTGCCAGAGTCCCGTACTTTGCCAGTAAAGCTGGAGCTACTGTGGAAAATGCAAGCACTGATGGAGGTTCTGCTGACCTGATCCCCTCTGTTCTGGGATCCCCAAGGGTGCCAGGTTTATCAGGTTTAAACTATGGATAGCCTCTGGCACAGAATTGGGTTTGGGGAGACAAGCCTGCCAGCAAAATGACAAGCAAAAATGGACCATGCCCGCCCCCGAGGCGAGTATGCAAATTGTGCATAGTGAGCCAGGAATAACTGGGAAATGCAAAAAGAAAAGGAGTACTTGTGGCACCTTAGAGACTAACCAATTTATTTGAGCATGAGCTTTCGTGAGCTACAGCTCACTTCATCGGATGCATACTGTGGGGAGCAAACCAGGTGGAACTGCAGAGTTTTGCAACGTCTCTTGTGCGACTGGGTCCAATGAGAGGGGGGATCTGTCAACAGACTCCACAAGCTCAGGGACATCCTTGTGCTGTGTCAGGATCCATGTGCCCAGGCTAACTTTAGGTCCATGAAGTTACCAGAGGCACCAGAATTGATCAGCACTTCACATCTGATCTTCTGCATGGCAGGGTGCTTCAGACAAAGTGGAAGCTGGAGAAGTATAGGTTGCCAGCTAGGCATTGCAAGAGCTAAAATGAGGGGAAGGGAACTGGCATAGCCCAGACCCCTCTATCGGGGCTGTGGTGTGGCATTTCCTGACCAAGGTGTGAGTCAGGCATTCCATGGGAGGGACAAAGCAAAGTGTCCAGCTTGCCCACAAAACTGAGATCCCTCACCCATCATCAAGCTTTTTCCCCTTTGAAGAGGTGGGTCCAGGCTGTATTGAGCTGCATTGGTTCGGGCTGCAGGATGGGCACAGGAGACTGACAGGGCAGAACCATCAAAACTGGTGGAGATTTGAGTGTCATCCTCCTTTCCTGGCAGTATATGGATAGGAGACTGTCAGTTCTGATGCACAGATTGATAAAAGCATCCAGGCTGGCCAGAGCCTGTACCCAAGACAGCTTGTCCTTAATGTCGTCATTAAGGCTATATCAAAAATGATGGTACTGAGTAGCCTCATTCCATTCCATGTCTGCCACTAGGTGCCAGAAGTCAGCAGCATAGTTAGCAGCCGACCAACATCCCTTAGACTCTGGACCCTGGCCTCGGCCATGTGTACACAGCATGGGTCGCCATGGCTTAGACAAATACTTTAAACTGGTTCAAGAGAAGGCTGGATTTTTCAAGGAGTCAGGAGACCAGGGCCAACATTTCTCCTGTCAGCAAGCTGATGATAAGCCTTATCCTAGTCGTGTTGGTGGAAAATATCTGTGAGTGCAGCAGAAACAGAAGGAGGCACTCATTGAGAAAACCACAATACTTCCCCCAGTCACCACTGAACTTGCACCACTGAATCCTCTGGCGGTGGACAGGTCTGGGTGGTGGGTGTGACGGTTGGATCACAGAAACCCCCTTGGGGCTGCCAACTGATGTGCCAAGACTCCTGGCCCTGCTTTCCCTGCCAACTTGGGACTCCAGCACCCTGTCTTGCTGAGCCAGACACGCCAGTCTGCTCCAGCACAGACCCAGGGTCTGAACCACATGCCCCAAAGCTGCAGACTAACTGAAAGCAACTTAAAAAGTGTTCCTGTCTTTGTCACACACAGAGGCCCAACTCCCAATGGGGTCCAAAGCCCAAATAAATCCATTTTACCCTGTATAAAGCTTATACGGATTAAACTCATAAATTGTTCGCCCTCTATAACACCGATAGAGAGATATGCACAGCTGTTTGGCTGTAGTGGAGTCCGTCCTAACAGCTGGACAAGGTTTTGCAGATAGTTCAGACTGCCAGGAGCCTGACACAATGGGTAGAACCAGGCTGAGGATGGCCAGGAACCAGAGTGGAAGCCAAGGGTCGGACCTGGATTCAGGGTTCAGGAATCAGAGGCAGAGGTCAAAACCAGAGCTAGGAGCAAGGGAACCAAAGATAGGAGTTGGAGCAGGAGCCAGGAACGAGAGCAGGGATAAGAGCCAAAGTTAAGAGCCAGGAGCCAGAGGTTGGAGCTGGAGCCAGAGCCAGGAACCACAGCAATTCAGGTGGTAGAGCCGAAGTCAAGAGTCCAGCGTGATCCAAAGTTCTTATTATCCAAAGCATCCTAATTAATATTATGCTAGGCTGGGAGAATTCATTTCTGCTGTTCCTGTCACTTCACAGCTGAGATTTAAAAAAACCAAGCGTAACAACTAGAAAACTTGTGGGGGGAAGGAGGTGTCCTATTTCTTTTGTGATATAAACAAATAGACACTTGGAACTGAGACCTTCAAATGGACCACCAAAAGCCTTTAGATGATGGACTTTGGATAACTATAAATTCTGATCAAGGCCCAGATTTAAAAGACTTAGAGGCAAAAAGCTCCATACCGTGTTACCAAATCCTTAACCTAGACAATATCATATTGCCCATGATTGTACCTAATTTATTAGCAAATAATCTTTACCTGAAAATACTAAAAGCATCTAATATTATAGAACATTTATATTTAGAATAGCAACACCAGCTCATAAGCTTCAAAGTAAATTGGCTTCATGGCATTTTGTTAAGGATTTTGAAGATCTTTCATTCTCTCTTAAAGCAAACCACATTTGAAAATACATGGTAGTTAAACTGCCTAGCAAGATTTGTGATCAAAGCAATCGTGAAATAATTGCTAGTGATTTGTGCAGCAAAATGCCTCATACAAATAAAGGCAATAATATCAATGGAAGCTAATTCAGTTCAAAATGTAAGGAGACAGAACTCACAGGGGGAAAAAATCAAAAATGTATACATTCATATTATCAATTCACAGTTATTTTTAAGTCTTGGCTGTGAAGTGACAGCAACAGCAGAAATCAGTTCCCCCAGCATAGAGCTTTGGGTAATAAGAACGTTGGACCACACTGGATTCTTCCACAGTTAACCTAAAGGGCTCAGAAAAAACGGAAGGTTCCCTCACACAGGGTGAAATCCTGGTCCCAGTTGACGTCAATGACAAAACTCCCCTTGATTTCAATGGGGCAAGGAGAAATCTCTGGCCAATCAAGTTAAGGACAACAAGGAGATTTTAAATATATTAGAAACAGAAAGAATCCTAACAATGGTATTGGTACATCACGAGATGAAAATGGTTGACTTATCAATCATAATGCAGAAAAGGCAGAAGTGTTCAATAAATATTTCTGTTCTGTATTTGGGAAAGAAAACAGATGATATAGTCTCATCAGAGGAGGATGATAATACTCTTTTTTATTCTACCAGTATCACTGGAGGATGTTAAACAGTAGCTACTAAAGTTAGACATTTTTAAATCAGCATATTCAGATAACTTGCACAAGAGTTTTAAAAGAGATGGCTGAGGAGCTATCTATACTGTTAATGTTAATGTTGCTTTTCAATAAATCTTGGAATACTAGGGAAATTCCAGAAGACTGGAAGAAAGCTTATGTTGTGACAATATTTTAAAAAGGGTAAATGATATGACTGGGTGATTATAGGCTGATGTCAAACCCAGGCAAAATAATGGAGTGGCTGATATGGGATTTGATAAATAAAGAATTAAAGGAGGGTAATGTAATTAATTCAAATCAACATGAGTTCATGAAAAACAGATCCTGTCAAACTAACTTGATATTTTTTAATGAGATTACAAGTTTGGCTGATAACAGTAATAGTGTTGATATAAGATATTTACACTTCTGAAAGGTGTTTAGCTTGGTGCTGCACAGTATTTTGATTAAAATATAAAATTAACATGTCACTCATTAAATGGATTAAAAGCTGGCTAACTAATAGGTCTCAGAATGTAATTGTAAATGGGGAATCATCATTGAGTGGTTGTGCTTCTAGTGGGGTTCCACAGGCATTGGTTCTTGCCCTATGCTATTTAACATTTTTATCAATGGTCTGGGAGAAAACATAAAATCATCACTGATACAGTCTGCAAATGACACAAAAATTGGAGAAGTGGTAAAAAAATGAAGAGGAAAGGTCACTAATATACACAGTTATCTGGAACACTTGGTAACCTGGTCACAAATAATATGAGTTTTAATGAAGCTAAATATTAATGTTTATATCTAGAAACAAAGAATGTGGGCCATACTTACAGGATGAGGGACTCTATCCTGGGAAGCAGTGATTCTGAAAAAGATTTGGGAAAGGGGGCGGGGGTGGATAATTAGCTGATATGAGCTCCCAGTGCGATATTGTAGCTAAAAGGGCTAATGTAATCCTTGGATGCATAAACAGTGTAGTAGAGAGGTTATTTCACCTCTGTATTGGGCAGTGGTGTGACCACTGCTGGAATACTGTGTTCGGTTCTGGTGCCCTCAATTCAAGAAGGATGCTGATAAATTGGAGAGGGTTCAGAGAAGAGCCACAAGAATGATTAAAGAACATGGCTTATAGTGATAGTCACAGGGAGCTTAACCTATTTAGCATAACAAAGAGATGGTTATGGGGTGACTTGGTCACAATCTATAAATACCTACATGAGAAATAAATATGGATTCAGAGCACTGTCCTTTACCTCCTCACTTAATACTAGTGCAAAGTGGTCAAGCATATTGTCTGTTTTTACATTTCCGTAGTGGGGCAATTCTTATTTATCACTAGGCTATTGTGAGCCAAAGCACTGGTGCCATGTGAATGATGGTTGAAGTAGCCTAATAATTCTGACATCCAAACATTAAATGGCAACTTAGAGCATATATTTTCTGCAGCTTTGCCTTTAAAGACTCAGGGCTGGCCTGCACTACCACTTAAGTCTATGTAAATTACGTCACTTATGCGTGTGAAAACAATACCCCCCGAGCGACGTAAGTTACATCGACTTAAAGCAGCGTCCACACCACACTATGTAGGCTGGAGAGCGTCTCCCGCTGACATAGCTTCCATCTGTTGTGGAGGTGAAGTAATTATGCCGATGGGAGAGCATTCTCCCATTGGCACAGCACGTCTTCACCAGACGCACTACAGCGGCTCAGCTGCAGCGGTGCAACTGCACCAATGTAGAGAAGTAGTGTAGACTTGCCTATGGAAGTGTTTATTCTCTTCAAATCTGCCATCTTTTTGGGTATAACGGCCAGGATTGTATTTAATTGCTTTGAGTTCCATCATAGCAATGTCTAGCTGTTGCAATGCCTCAGACAAAAAGAGATCCTCTCCTTGAAAAGTCTGTTAAGTGCTCACAACATTTGCCTGTCCTGAACTGTTTAAGAATGCCCCATGTCGGGCTATATCAGCCCCACCTGGTTCTCCGCACTATGTACAAATGGCTGACAACAAAATGATGATTTCTGACTATTGCCTTCAGTGAAGTGGCCTGAACAGCAACCCTATCAACAAGAAAAAAGAAAAGGAGGACTTGTGGCACCTTAGAGACTAACAAATTTATTTGAGCATAAGCTTTCGTGAGCTACAGCTCACTTCATCGGATGCATTCAGTGGAAAATACAGTGGGGAGATTTATATATACAGAGAACATGAAACAATAGGTGTTATCATACACACTGTAACGAGAGTGATCAGGTAAGGTGAGCTATTACCAGCAGGAGAGTGGGGCGGGGAGGGGGGGAACCTTTTCTAGTGATAATCAAGGTGGGCCATTTCCAGCAATTGACAAGAACATCTGAGGAACTGCGGGGGGGAGAATAAACATGGGGAAATAGTTTTACTTTGTGTAATGACCCATCCACTCCCAGTCTTTATTCAAGCCTAAGTTAATTATATCCAGTTTGCAAATTAATTCCAATTCAGCAGTCTCTCGTTGGAGTCTGTTTTTGAAGTTTTTTTGTTTTTCAACTTCATGAAAAAACTCATACAGGTACAGACAGACATCATCTTCCTTTCCAAATGCAAACAGATGGACATCATACCAAAAGGACTGAAGGTAAAAAATCCATTACAATCTACATTCCACACAGACTATGCTGACAGCTTGTGCCACACACTCTCAAAGAAACTGTGGAACCACCTGGTCAACATCCTCTACAGCAAACAGGGAAAGATTAAGAATGAGCTCTCAAAACTGGATACTCTCATAAAAAACCAACCTTCCACACAAACTTCCTCATGGCTGGACTTTACAAAAACTAGGCAAGCCATTTACAACACACACTTTGCTTCTCTACAAAAGAAAAAGGACACTAAACTATCTAAACTACTACATGCCACAAGGGGCCACAACAGTGCTTCCCTTAACCCACCCAGCAATATTGTTAATCTATCCGACTATACTCTTAGCCCAGCAGAAGAATCTGTCCTATCTCAGGGCCTTTCCTTCTGCGCCTCCAGCCCCACGAACATGATACAGTTCTGTGGTGACCTAGAATCCTATTTTCGACGTCTCCGACTCAAGGAATATTTCCAACACACCTCTGAACAACATACTAACCCACAGAGACCTCCCTACCAAGACTACATAAAGAAGGATTCTGGGTGGACTCCTCCTGAAGGTCGAAACAACAGACTGGACTTCTACATAGAGTGCTTCCGCCAACGTGCATGGGCTGAAATTGTGGAAAAGCAGCAACACTTGTCCCATAACCTCAGCCGTGCAGAACACAATGCCATCCACAGCCTCAGAAACAACTCTGACATCATAATCAAAAAGGCTGACAAAGGAGGTGCTGTCGTCATCATGAATAGGTCGGAATATGAACAAGAGGCTGCTAGGCAGCTGTCCAACACCACTTTCTACAAGCCATTACGCCTAATTCCACTGAGGGTTACCAAAAGAAACTACAGCATTTGCTCAAGAAACTCCCTGAAAAAGCACAAGAACAAATCCGCACAGACACACCCCTGGAGCCCCAACAGGGGTATTCTATCTGCTACCCAAGATCCATAAACCTGGAAATCCTGGATGCCCCATCATCTCAGGCATTGGCACCCTGACAGCAGGATTGTCTGGCTATGTAGACTCCCTCCTCAGGCCCTATGCTACCAGCACTCCCAGCTATCTTCGAGACACCACTGACTTCCTGAGGAAACTACAATCCATCGGTGATCTTCCTAAAAACAACATCTTAACTACTGTGGATGTAGAAGCCCTCTACACCAACATTCCACACAAAGATGAACTACAAGCCGTCAGGAACAGTATCCCTGATAATGTCATGGCAAACTCGGTGGCTGAACTTTGTGACTTTGTCCTCACCCATAACTATTTCACTTTGGGGACAATGTATACCTTCAAATCAGCGGCACTGCCATCGGTACCCGCATGGCCCCACAGTATGCCAACATTTTTATGGCTGACTTAGAACAACGCTTCCTCAGCTGTTGTCCCCTAATGCCCCTACTCTACTTGTGCTACACTGATGATGTCTTCATCATCTGGACCCATGGAAAAGAAGCCCTTGAGGAATTCCACCATGATTTCAATAATTTCCATCCCACCGTCAACCTCAGCCTGGACCAGTCCACACAAGAGAGCCACTTCCTGGACACTACGGTGCTAATAAGTGATGGTCACATAAACACCACCCTATACTGGAAACCTACTGACCGCTATGCCTACCTACATGCCTCCAGCTTTCATCCAGACCACACCACACAATCCATTGTCTACAGCCAAGCTCTACGATACAACCGCATTTGCTCCAAGCCCTCAGACAGAGACAAACACCTACAAGATCTCTATCAAGCATTCTTACAACTACAATACCCACCTGCTGAAGTGAAGAAACAGATTGACAGAGCCAGAAGAGTACCCAGAAGTCACCTACTACAGGACAGGCCCAACAAAGAAAATAACAGAACGCCACTAGCCATCACCTTCAGCCCCCAACTAAAACCTCTCCAACGCATCAGCAAGGATCTACAACCTATCCTGAAGGACGACCCATCACTCTCACAGATCTTGGGAGACAGGCCAGTCCTTGCTTACAGACAGCCCCCCAACCTGAAGCAAATACTCTCCAGCAACCACACACCACACAACAGAACCACTAACCCAGGAACCTATCCTTGCAACAAAGCCCGTTGCCAACTGTGTTCACATATCTATTCAGGAGACACCATATAGGGCCTAATCACATCAGCCACACTATCAGAGGCTCGTTCACCTGCACATCTACCAATGTGAGGTTTCAGAGTAACAGCCGTGTTAGTCTGTATTCGCAAAAAGAAAAGGAGTACTTGGGGCACCTTAGAGACTAACCAATTTATTTGAGCATAAGCTTTCGTGAGCTACAGCTCACTTCATCGGATGCATACTGTGGAAAGTGAGCTGTAGCTCATGAAAGCTTATGCTTAAATAAATTGGTTAGTTTCTAAGGTGCCACAAGTACTCTTTTCTATCTACCAATGTGATATATGCCATCATGTGCCAGCAATGCCCCTCTGCCATGTACATTGGCCAAACTGGACAATCTCTCCGTAAAAGAATAAATGGACACAAATCAGATGTCAAGAATTATGACATTCAAAAACCAGTCAGAGAACACTTCAATCTCTTTGGTCACTCGATTACAGACCTAAAAGTGGCAATTCTTCAACAAAAAAACTTCAAAAACAGACTCCAAGGAGAGACTACTGAATTGGAATTAATTTGCAAACTGGATACAATTAACTTAGGCTTGAATAAAGACTGGGAGTGGATGGGTCATTACACAAAGTAAAACTATTTCCCCATGTTTATTCTCTCCCTCCCCCCCCTCCCCCCCTGCGGTTCCTCAGACGTTCTTGTCAACTGCTGGAAATGGCCCACCTTGATTATCACTACAAAAGTTCCCCCCTCTCCCCGGTCTCCTGCTCTCAGGTAAGGTAATAGCTCACCTTACCTGATCACTCTCGTTACAGTGTGTATGGTAACACCCATTGTTCCATGTTCTCTGTATATATAAATCTCCCCACTGTATTTTCCACTGAATACATCCGATGAAGTGAGCTGTAACTCACGAAAGCTTATGCTCAAATAAATTTGTTAGTCTCTAAGGTGCCACAAGTACTTCTTTTCTTTTTGCGGATACAGAGTAACTCGGCTGCTACTCTGAAACCTATCAACATGGTGGATGCTTTCAGAAGTAATCTTCAGTTGCCTCGAAGTATCAGCAAGAATGTAAAGTTACTATTGCTTTTTAGTACTTAAACTGAAATGTTTCAAAGTAAATTCAAATTCTTAATGATTTTTTTTTTTTGAGATCCAAAATTGCAGACTCAAGGTTGTGGCTGAGCCAGTGCACAACAGTAGCTGACTTGCACCCCACTCAAACAACCCATGTGCACTGCTATACTATTGAATAGCAAGCCTCTCCTCTTCAATTTGAGTGCTTCTGCCTTGATCCTTCATAACTCCTAATTGTTTTTCATTCTTTGTCTGAATACCACCAGTTATCTCAGATGCCAAGATAGCGACATCAGCAAACACTACCAGGTTTCCCTGCCTGAATCTGATGTACATCAATTCCTGTCAGCTACAGATCTGTTAGGGGATCCATCAATAAATAAACACAGCAATAAGCCTTGATGTCTGTACATTTCTGAATAATTTCTCTAAGAGACTTTGCAATTGCCTCTACATAGTCTTTTGTTCTGTGGGTGTTAATATAGTTTGAGCCAAGATTTTTGGTCTGCCAATTTTAGAGTACTGCAAAAATAATTTAAATCAGCCAAGTCTGTGTGTAAATAGTTCTTAATACAAATATGTCCTTATCATCAGGCAGGAAAGTCAATGCTTTTACTTTTCTAGATAGCACTTCTACTTGCCCCATAGGTTTCTAGAAAATAGGGCGTTTTTTTCCTAGTCTGCCTCTGGCTAGAGATCTCCACAGCCGTTAATGTGGTCCATTTCACAAGAATTAAATTTACATGGGGAAAAAATAGTAAGTGACAGTTAAGTGCCATTTTTTTGTTAAATTATAATTGCTGTTATGAGGGCTTGAATGTGAAGGAAGATTTAATCATCAGGTATCAGTCTTCTGAACTATTGGTTACACAGCTATACTGTATTAACTGGCCCAGTTTCACCATCAGTAGCTAAGCCATTGGCATTTGGATGTCTCCCTCTCAAGCCAGCAAGGAATTAAGTACTCTTCTTTCTGCTCCTGAGAATGAAATGCCGGTTTCATGCAACTCATCACCAGTTGTATGCAGAGTTGTTGTAGCAGTGTAGGTCTCATGATATGAGAGAGACAAGGTGGGCGAGGTAATATCTTTTATTGGACCAATTTCTGTTGGTGGGAGAGAGAGAAGCTTTTGAGCTCACACAGAGCTCTTCTTCAGGTCTGGGAAACATACTCAGCATGTCACGACTAAATACAAGGTGGAACAGATTGTTTAGCATAAGTAGTTAACACATATTTCAAGGGACCATTGAAGGTGATGTGGCCTGTTAACACCTCTCCAGTTATGGGGAAGAGGTAAGTAAGGGGCTAGGAAGGCAGCTAAGGGCATTGTTAGTGGGTTATAGATTGTTGTAATAAGCCATAAATCCAGTGTCTCTATTCACTCCATGATTTTTAGGGTCTAGCAGAGTTATGAATTTAAGTTCTCAGGCTCGTCTTTTGAAAGTGTTGTGCAGGTTTCCATTGAGGATGAGGACTGATAGGTCACAGATAGAGTGATCACTTTGTGAAAAGTGTTCATCCACAGCTGATGAGGTGTTTTTGTCTTTTATCGTTTTCCTGTCTAAGTTCATTCTCACTAGAGCGTAGTGATTGTCTGGTTTCACCCACATAGTTGCTATTGGGGCAGTTAGTGCACTGATTGAGGTAAACCACATGTTATGAAAGGCATATGTAGGACCCATGGACATATTGAAAGGTGTGTTGTAGGAGTTGTTGCTCATTGTAACAGTGGAGATATGTCTGCAGGTTTGCATCTGTTGTTCTGGCAGAATCTGGTGCTGCTTTGCGTTGTGTGTCCTGGTCTGTAGGGAGCTTGCTTCTGATGATGAGCTTGGAGAGGTTGGGAGGCTTTAAAGGGCAGAAGAGGGGGTTCAGGAAAGATTTATTTCAGAATGGGGTCCCCATCGAGTATGGTTGTAGTTGCTTGTTGATACCCATTATGGGTTCCAGTGTGGAGTGGTAGGTGACAACTAAGGGTGTGTGATCAGATGGGACTTTATTTCTGTATTGAACTAGGTTTCAGATTAGTAGCCGTGTTAGTCTGTATTCGCAAAAAGAAAAGGAGTACTGAGCTGTAGCTCACGAAAGCTTATGCTCAAATAAATTTGTTCGTCTCTAAGGTGCCACAAGTACTCCTTGTATTGAACTAGGTTCTCCCAGCTTTCAAAGGCCAGCCTGAGAGCTTAAATTCATAACTTTGCTAGACACTAAAAATCATGAACTGACACTGGATTTATGGCTTATTACAACAATCTATAACCCACTAACAACCCCCTTCCCTTCCTTTCCACTCTAAAACTGAAGGGGTGTTAACAGGCCATTTCACCTTGAATGGTCTCTTGAAATATATGTTAACTACCTATGCGAAACAATCTCCTCCATCTTTTATTTAGCTGTGACACTCTGGGTAGGTCTACATGGCCATTAAAACCCCACAGCTGGCCCATGCAGCTGACATGGGCTCTCGGGGCTCAGGCTAAGGGGCTGTTTAACTGCAATATAGACATTTGGGCTCAGGCTGGAGCCCAGGCTCTAGGACCCTGTGAGGTGGGAGGGGGAGCTCTGTGGAAGCTCAAAAGCTTGTGTCTCTCACCAACAGAAGTTGATCCAGTAAAAGATATTACCTCACCCACCTCATCTAACTCATCACCAGTGGAATCTGCAGATCACTCAGAAGGAAAAATAACAGAAGGGATATATACAGTTAAATCTTCTGTGCAGTTCCCACACTGATTCTCATCACAAGCTACTCTTTGCTTTCATCTCTATTTAATTCCTCTTTGCTCTCATGTAAATGTATTCCAGAAGCAGCTCCAGTGTATTTTCAGCAAAATGACACAGTAAAGCTGCCAGAATTCTTCCTGTTGTCATAGTGCCTGACATACATCTTTAGCACTGCCATTAAAATGTAAGATAGCTCTAGAGAAAGAGGTCAAAATTGTAGCAGAATCATGTGAGGGGCTACAGTTATGGCTTTGTCATTGCTTCCGTTATAAACCCCAGTTTTCAGGGATTAGAACTCAACAGTAAATCTAAACAAGTATATTAGCTATTTCGATATTATTTGTGTGAGCTGAAATTACACACAGAGGTGCTGTTAGATCAGGGGTCGGCAACCTTTCAGAAGTGGTGTGCCGAGTCTTCATTTATTCACTGTAATTTAAGGTTTCACGTGCCAGTAATACATTTTAACGTTTTTAGAAGGTCTCTTTCTATAAGTCTACAATATATAACTACACTATAGTTTATAGTAAAGTAAATAAGGTTTTTAAAATGTTTAAGAAGCTTCATTTAAAATTAAATTAAAATGCAGAGCCCCCTGGACCAGTGGCCAGGACCTGGGCAGTGTGAGTGCCACTGAAAATCAGCTCGCATGCCTGCGGCACGCATGCCATAGGTTACTTACTTCTGGCTTAGATCCTTGGTTATGGCTGAGGAGCACAGAACACAGCTCTCAATGGAGATGGCAAGCTTTGTGCTTTCTGATTCAGGAGTTAGTTGTATGCCAGTGTGTAAGGAAGTTCAGTCCGTGCCCCTTACACCAGCAGTAAGGGTTAAGCAACAGAAGTTGGTGAGATCTTCCCTGCATGGGCAGCAGGTCGCACAGGCTGGGGGAGGCTGTGCCTCCCCAAACAGCCAGGCATGGCCCCACCCATTGCTTACCACTGCTCCCTGTGTGCAGCCGCTCCAGCCCCCCACTGCTGCGGCTGGGTCTGGAGAGGGTGAGGCCATGCGCCAGCCACCCTCCCCTGCTCCGGAGCTGGGGAGGCTGGGGCTGCATACCGCCCGCCTTCCCGGACCTCTGGAGCTGAGGGGCTAGCCTGGGGCGGGACTGGGCTGGTGACTGTGGTCGGGGGGAGGCTCTGGCTTGGGGCAGAAGGGGTGGGGCCTCAGGCGGAAGGGTCAGGACTGGGGGCTAGCCTCCCAAAGCCAGTGATTCAGGCGCTGCCCATGCTTACATGGCTGGCTGCTCTGCAGCACAAGATCAGGATCTGTTATTATGAAAGGCTTGGAAATGCTTATATGACCAAATTCTATTCAGTATTCCCCAGGAGACCAGAATGGAGTTTTTCAAGTCATTAATATATGTTGTGGCCTTGTCTGCACTTGGAAAGAGCACCTTTGCAGCAATTCGATTAGTTGAACTGATACTGGTCACAGTTTAGCTGTAAATGTAGACAAGGGCAAAACATTGTCAGTCCTGGTTCAGCTAACCAGGGTTAACCCCAGTCCACTGAACCAAGGCTGACCATGGTTTTCATTATCTACACTTACAGCTTAATTGTGGTTTAGCACCAGTTCAGCTAGCTGATTACTGCTGAAACAGTGCTACTTCCAAGTGTAAACAAGGCCTGTACATATAAAAACAAGGAATTTGAAAACAAATTCACCAAAATGTTTGGATCACTCCCTCAGACAGGCATGATCCTGGAAATTCAAAAGAAAGCTGCTACTTAATCCTTATCTTGCACTATTTGAAAACTGTAGGTTTAAATACTTGTACTTACAGTTAGTCTCTTCTTTTGTATTTAATTCATCTACTGCAGGGTCAGTGAACAGGTGAACCGGGGGCCAAATCTAGACAGCCAGGTACTTTTGAACGGACAGCAAAATCTTTTTATTTACAGTACTTATTATTATCATTATTAGGGGGGTTGGTATTATTTTCCAGGAATCTGGACCCTGACTATACCTTGACCAAGAAATTTGGACCTTGACAAAAATAATTGATTACCTCTGATCTATTGTCCCCTGGAATATATGTGATCAAATAAATATTCATAATTATAACCGTTGAGATCCCCTTTCAGCTTTCAAAATGTTGATGTGTGAACTACAGCACCAATGACTCAGACTTGCTTCATACCGGGTCTGAATTGTCCAGACTGATATGGTAATACAGCAGCACAGGAAAACGTTCTCTCTTTTTTTTTGTAATATATATTGTAACTTTTCACCACATCACAGCAAGCTAACATGACATTTTTTAGAATTTAGTTATCACTGAGGCAGCACGTCAGCTGTTTTAGAGGATGCATTTCTCTCAGCTTGCACTTCCGATATCTGAACCAAATTGTGGTAGACTGGTAGTGGATCATGTGTCCCTATAAAAGCAGAGAACCTGAAATGATCCATGGGTCAATACTCAGACAGCTGTAATTTGAAATTGCAGTGGTTTGTGCTGTGCATATTTTATAGATCAGATTTTTTGCCTTTCGTGATAAGATTATCAAGAAGATGCAGCAGCAGTGCTGGTACAGTTAAGCATATCGCTGGAGCTTTTAATTTTAGATTGAAAGTGGTGTGTGAAGCTTTACAATATCGCTTGTGGAAGGTAGAAACACCATATTTTCAAGGTAAAGCCATGTCAGTGCTAGAGTTAAGCCCCCATTTTAGTATTAGACCACTAAGTCTCCATGTCATCTGCCGAGGGGGTTAGGAGAAAAAAATCCCCATCTATCCTCTGACTATACAGTATGCAAAAGGGTCCAATGACATTGCCGGAGGATGGGAGAGTAAGCAATGACAGAATTACTGACAAGATCATTATCTCTTCCTCTTAGGTTCCTTAGCTGTTTCTATAGCTGGAATGACAGGAGGGGTTCTCTTCCTCCATCCATGTTGTTCATAACTCCTCAGAGGAGCACTGACTATAAATATCCATAAATGAAAAAGAATAGCAAAATCCTATGTGCATCCATTTTTCTTCTGAATACACAGCTCTGTTTGGGGGTTTTCTTGTTCAGTTAAACATATACATTTCAAAGTCTGGCCAGTAACATTTTGCATTATGCTGTTTGAGAATTTTCATAAAATGTGAACGTTTTTGGTCACATCCCTGCAGTTCCATCTGCTGAGGAGTCTAAATTGTTTCACTTAGCTACAAAAGCTATAGAGGACTGTGTACAACTCCAAATGGATTTAAATGCATTTCATGCAATGGCAGATACAAATCCATCTTGGAAGAGTGTTTGATAATATGTATTGGGAAAAACAGCCTTAGAAGAGGAGGATGGTCTTTTGGTTAGGGTGTTAGTGTGGGACTTGGGAGACCCAGGTTCAGTTCTCTCCTGCTTGTGTGACCTTGGGTAAGTCGCTTAATCTCTCTGTGCCTCTGTTTCCTGCATGTAATATAGGGATAATAGCACTTCCCCACCTCACAGGGATATTGCAAAGATAAATCCACTAAAGATTATGAGGCTCTCAGATACCATGATGATGGAGGCTCGATGAGTACCAAACATAGAAAGATTAGGGCCAGATTTCCACTTGGTATAGCAGAAGGACATGTGTTGTCATCGCTGCAAACCAGTTACAGTGTCTTGATTAACTGGGCAGGTTAGAGCACCCTGGAAATTGCTCTCATCTGGCCATGGTGCTTCAAGGACTATACACCATCTTGGGATAGCTGAAGCACACTGTTCTCTGGCAACTCCTTCTGCCCTTCCTGACATATTGCCTGCATCAACTGTATGTCTTCTGCGGGTTCCTGGCCTCATACCAGGGAAATCCCCATCAGGGCATCTGCAGCCAGTCTCCATCCACTTTGTGCTACCATAGATTTTCTACTCCATATGACTCATATACACGGATAGACTCTAAATTTGTGGTAACCTCCTGAAAGTTGTTTGGAAATTTGGAAATTTCATCAAATGAGGCGGAGGGGAAGGAGGTTTACTATATCACACTAAATGTTGCATCTGGGTGTTTTCCAATCAGAGATGCTAAGGGAAAGGGTGGCTATTGTCGGTACTTCATTTCAGGTATCTTTCCAGTTTGCAGCAACAGTTATAAAAAAAACGAGAGTGCTTGGATGCATTAAAAATAGAACAGAAAACCATGGTGTTACTCTCCTGTCCTCCTCCAATCCCTCCCACAACCGATTTAGTGCAGTGCCCAGTTTGGTCACCTCCCCTTAAGGAAAATGCAGCTAACACTGAAAAAGAACAGAAAAGAGCCTCCAAAAAGCACACGTTAACTGTTCCATTATAGAAGCCATTAGCAGTGCACACAAGAAGTTTTATTGATCCTGCAAAATCCAGGAACACTGCTACATATTCTTGTGCACCATCTACTGGCACTTAATCTATTAAATAACCATTTACCTGTATACAGGCACCTCTTTTAACACATAATAAACCTTAGTAACTTTTCTTTCCTTTCTTTTGCAAACCTCTTCCTTTCCCTCTTCCTACTCCACTGTTTGTTGTTTTCACTGCTTCTTGCCTAAAATGTAAATAATACATTCTTCATGGCAAGCTATGTCTTTTGTTTATAAAGCAGGTAGTACGTACACTGTTGGTGCAGTATAAGTAACAAGGGAAATGAAGATAGATAGTGGTATAGAGGGGCATATAGAGGGAGAGAGTTCAAAAACTGGAAATATTCAGATTGGAAAGGAGAAGAGTTAGAGGGAACTTGACTGACGTATTCATAATTGCACAGGATACAGCAGCTTGATCCATTTTTCCATTTTACATTGTGACAAAATAGGAAATAAGGGATCACTCAATGAAATGTATAGCAGGTGTTTAGAATAATTAAAGGGAAATTGTTTTTCACAAAGCAAGTAAACTACTTTGTCAGCCTCAGTAATGTGGCTGGGTTTTAAAAGATCTGGATAATGTGGTGACAATTAGTAATGTTTGCTGTATTATGCAAGCAAAAATAAGGTTTGCTAAATATTCACTAGGCCCAATTTTCCACTGTCTGGAGGAGAGAAACAGCAAAACTTACTGCAGTCTCTGCAATAACTTCACTGTTTTCCCCACGGTCTAGAAGAACATCAGGCAGACATCTGTTAGCCTACATAGTCCTGTTTTGCCCATTTCAAAACCACAGAGCTGAAAAAAGCCAGAGGGGGTCTTTTGCAGGGTAAAGCATGCCATGAGGGTGGCACGTCCCTTTCCATGCTCTCCCTGCATAAATGTTGAAGAGATATCTATTCATCGAGTGCTAGCCCCTGTGTGTTCCACTGTGGGTCACATACGCTGCATGCAACCTGAGTTGGAGACTTCTTGAAAGCAGTGTCGGAACCAGACCACCTTCCGTTAGCAGCGATACCTCCAGCACCAGTGAAGCCTAAACTCAAGAACCGACAGCACCGACAAAAGACAATCAAGATTCTCAGCCACTGACAGTATCAGCTGTGCCTTGCCAAATTGCAACACAAATGGTAAATGCTCTGGTCCCTCACAAGCACTGACTTTCCAAAGTTCCAGGGGGGGAGGGGTGCTCGACCCCTGGTTGTGCCCAGGCCCCACCCCCACTCTACCCCTTCCCCCAAAGCCCCATCCCTGCCTGATCTCTTCCCGCCCCCGCTCCACCCCCGCCCCGACTCTTCCTGCCCCATTCCGCCCCTCCCCCGAGCACACCAGATCCTCGCTCTTCCCTCCTCCCCGCCAGAGCCTCCTGCATGTCGCGAAACAGCTGATCATAGCAGATGGGAGGGGAAGGAGCAGGGCCGGCTCCAGGCACCAGCTTTCCAAGCAGGTGCTTGGGGCAGCATTCAGAATGGGGCGGCAGTCCGTGTCCCACGGAGGCAATTCAGCAGCAGCTCCGCCGCTCTTCCCACCGCAGCGGCTTTTGGGCAGCAGCTCCGCTGCTCTTCCGGGGGCGGCAGCAATTCGGCAGCAGCTCCGCCGCTGTTGCGGTGGCAGCAATTCGGCGGCGACTGCTTGGGGCTGCAAAATTGGAAGAGCCACCCCTGGGAGAGAGGGGGCGGTGCTGATCCGTGGGGACTGCCAGAGGGCAGGAGGTGCTGGGGGAGAGGGGAGAGCTATGGGGGGGCTGCCGGTGGGTGCTCAGTACCCACCATTTTTTCCCCATGGGTGCTCCAGCCCTGGAGCACCCACAGAGTCAGCGCCTATGTGGTCCCTTCAGTTGGGGCAGACAAGACCCACCACACTCCAGAGAGAGTAGAGTCTTATGCTCCATCCACAGACATTTTTGCTCTCCCAGATCCCCAATCTCCATCTCCATCAGATCCTTCCCTTACAAGAGAGGTCCTGACTCCACCAAGAGATGCAATCTATGGAAGGAAGCTGTCTCCTATTGCATTTTCTAGCCTTGGTTTCTCTGCAGCGGAGCTACTGGTACCGCCAATGGATCCAGAATAGGCATTTTCTTTCTTGGGATACTCTTAACTACCCAATGAAATGACGTCTCCACCTCTGAGGCACACCTTCCCACACAGGGGACCCAGAGAAGTCTGGAACCAACCTCCATCCCCCATTGTCTGCTTTGGAACCCCATGCCATGGTGTCTCCATAGCCACCTTGTGACCCATCTCACTAGCCATGCAGGGGGCCATGGGACCAATATTATTCTGTGGAGTTGACATGATCTGCTATGAGGTCAGTCCATGCTTGCTCTTCAAGAGGAAAGCTAGAACTTCCTCCTGACCCCATGGAAGAGAAAAGCATGAGCCAGATCTGGTGGTTCCACTGGTATCAATGAGATTGTCCTCATCATCTCTGGATGAAGCAGTTACCTCAATGTCTCCATCTCCCCCAGCAACTATAAGCAATTCTAGGAACCATTGTAAAGGAGCTACAGATCTCCCTTGAGGAAGTTCAGAATCCCCAGCACAAGCTCCAGGACATCCTCCTTTCCTCTGGGTCCACTTCTTATTAATCATGCCATTCTGGAACCAGCTAAAATAGTCTGGCATACTCCTGCCACTTGTACTCCTACCCCTCCAGAGGTAGCTATTTTGTCCCAGCCCTGGGGGCCGAATTACTCTTTTCTTGTCCTGCTCCTAATTCTTTGGTTATGCAGGCTGCCACAGAGAAATCTAGACAGCAACACCCTCGTTCTACTCCAGTCAATAAAGAGGATGAACAACTCAGTTTATTGGGAAGGAAGATTTTCATTTCTACTAGGCTTCTGTTCAGAATAGCCAACTACCAGCACTGTCGGCCAAGTATGATTACCTGAACTATTCCCAATTCACTGACTTTATTGACAAGCTTCTGCAAGAAGGTAGAGCATTCATACAAGCCTAGACCAATGGCTCAACAATTTTACCAACAACAACCTTATGGGCAGTAAAAGGCAATGGGTTCAGAAGTCCTGTTTCCCTGCACCTTCTGTGGCAACATCATCTTCCCAATACCAGCCTCCATTAAAACAATTTTTCTTTTAATTTCAAGAACTGCAAACCAATGATGCTAACACCTGCTGATTCCCACACACACTTTGGGGGCTGGCTAGCACTCTTTTTTTCACATCTGGACAAGTGGGTACTAAACATAATCCATTCCGTTTATGCAATAGAATTTATCTCCTTGCTTCCTACAAAACCCTCCATCCCCACCCCTTTTCAGGAGTCATTCTCACAAGGAGATTCTCAAACAAGAAGTAGACTCCTTGCAGTGAGGAACAATAGTGTGGGTACCTCTTCAGTACCAAGGAAAGGGTTTTACTCAACTTACTTCCTAGTACCCAAAAGGAAGAGCAGCTGGACTCCCATCCTGGATCTCCACCACCTCAACTGCTTTATTCAAAAGCTGAAATTTCACATGGTCACACAGGCATCTATAATCCAGCCTCTGGAAAAATGAATGTGTTTTACAGCTTTTGATACAAAGAATGTGTGGGCAGTGGGTATAATAGGCCAGGGGAGGCTCTGCCTCCCCTGGTACTGTAGGTGCTGCCGGACACCTGGTTGCTGGCTTGACGGGGAAAGTTTTTGCTTTATTACGCCCCATATAGGTTCCGGGGTGGCTGAGGAGGCAGTATGTGCTATTCTGTTCTTTGGGGTCATCGGTAATCTCCCTGGACTACAGAGAGATTACTGATGAACCCAGGAAGCTGAGTAGCAAATACCACCTCCTCAGTTGCCCCAGAACCTGCACTGAGCACATCAAAAGCACAGGAAGAGATGATGTCATGCTGCTGCTTTTCTGGGTGGCTTGGGGTCTGGGGAGGGGAGTGAAGAGGAGGCAAGGCACGGCTGCTGCTGGCCTGGGGCTCTTCTGGGTAAGTGGCGGGGGGTGGCCTCAGCACCCAGGCCTCTGGCCAGCCTGAGGCTCCTCCAGCTGAGGGGGGCCACTCGGGGCTCCTCTGGATGGGTGGGAGCTCATTGCTCGGCCATGGGGGGGCCGGGGGTCTTGGGACTTCGGCTGTGGGAGGGGCAGCAGGCATGGGGCTCTGGCCCAGGGGGAGGGGCATGGGTGAAAGGAGCAGAGCTGGGGGCTAGCCTTCCCAAAGGGGAGATCCACCCACCACCCATGAAAGGATGCATATTTTCACATGGACTTTCATCCTGCTCACAGATGCTTTCTCAGATTCATGGAGGACGCGAACAATTTTCAATACAGATTGCTTTCACTTGGTGTTGCTATCACCCCCAGGGTCTTTACCAAGGTAGCAGCCCATATCAGACATCGTGGCTTCACTGTGTTTCCATATCTTGATTGGCTTCTCATTTTAGGTGACATCAAGAAGCCCATGAATCATATTTGTCAATGCTCCAATCCCTGTGTCCCCTAAGAATCAATGTAAATTTGGAAAAGTCTGTCCTCACTCCAACACGGACTGTAGCAGACATCACTCAGGGCCCATCAGGCATAGTGGTCAGGTCACAGCCTAGAGATAGCTCTTCTGGCAGTCCGGGGGCTTTCTGGCCAAGCAACAGTTTGTTGCCTCCACAGAGTCCTCCAGGATCTCTCAGGAGGCCCAGGGAAGAGGGAATGATAGGGGAACCTGGGCCCTCCCTCTCTACCAGGTCCCAGCTCAGGGCCCAGGGGATAGAGGCAATAGGTGGCTCAGTCCCTTCTAGCTGCCACTGTAGATCCCCTGGCTTGCTTCCTACCTTCCCTGATTTCCCTTCAGTTTGGGACATGACCCCAGCCTTCTTGCAGAGACTTCATAGTTTGGGGCTTCAGCTGGTGGGGGCAGAATGCTTCCCAGGTCACCCTCAGAGTCCAGTTGTCCCCCACCCTTAGTCGGGGGAAGGGTGATCCTGGCTGTGTCTTACTCACAGCCCCAGTCCTTCTCCTGTAGATTGCTCTGCTTCAGAAGCTGCAGCCTAGCTGCCTTCTTACAGCCAATCTATCCTCTATACTCCCCTGCATGTCTGATTGCCAGAGCGCCCTTTTAAGTAGGTCCTCCAGGAGCATGCCTGGCAGCTGCTAAGGAACAGGGCCTTCTTGGCCAATACTGCTCCTTTAACCTTAGTGTGGGCTCTGGAAATGCCGTAACACAGACTTTAGACTTCATCAGAGTGGCTCTACATTCAGTCATGGCAAGGGCTTATCTGCCAAGGGTCAGATTCCAAATGATGAACAACCTCATAGATAAGATCATGAGCAACCCTTGAACGCCCATCAGAAAAATTTCTCTCTCTGTCTTGGGACATATGGCTTCATGTACTTGTGTCATGCCATTCACCAGACTCCATCTTTGTTGCCTGCAAGCGTGGCTTCAAACACTATACACACCAAACAAACAGTCCATGAATGCCATAGTAAGTGTGCCTTCCAAAGTAACATCACCTCTACTATGATGGAGGAATCCCCTCTCCATTTCTTTCCCCCTCACCAGACAGGATGATCTTTATGAATGCATCCCTTTTAGGGTGGGTGGGGCTCACAGGAGCAGCCACACAATAAAAGGCACTCGGATATCCCAAGTGACCAGGATCCACATCAACGAAAATCTTGGGATTGGTCATTCTAAATTAGTCCAAGAGTTGGAGGAAGAACAACAGGAAGAGAAGACAAATATACTGAAAGAAAAAAGCCCATTTGTACACCATACACATAATGAATTTATCATATCCTGGGGAAAATAATCCCCAAAATATTTTTTGAAAAACAAGAGTCTAAACAATATAGAAGCCACCAGCAACTGGACATTCATCCAAAATTAATCAACTCAAAATAATTTGTTAAAATAATAATAATAATAGTAATAATGATTAATAATTAATAATAAATTTAGCAGTTTGTATACATAGAGACTCTATCTTATTGTGTAGTTCCTTTAAAAAAAATTATAATTAAATCCACCAAAAAATTCTTAGAAGAACCTGATTGCATGTCCCTATCTCACCACACTTTCTTTTTCCAAAGGAAAGTTGTACTTTCACAACAAACCTCCAAGGGACAAAACAAAGTCACAATTCAATTTCCAGATGAGTCAGTTCAGACAGGAACAGTCTCCATCAAAAACAAGCACTCCAACAAAAAAAGAAAGCAACAGAACTCAAAACTTTATAGTGGAGTCCCCTGCCGCTGATATATACAAAGTTTTTTCCCCCTAAGCAATAAACAGTCTCAGCTCAAAGAAACTATTAATTCAGAGGGCCATTTAATGCTCTCCAGTGTCAGAAGATTAATCAGTCTCTGCACATTTACTCTCCAAGTTTGAATATCATCCAAAACCAATTCTTTGTTTGAGCAATACTTGCAATAAACATTTTCTTTTCTGAGGTGCAGTTTCAGTAGGATATTATGAAATTTTCACTGCTGGCATTCTGAATCCTTTACCACATAGGGGAGACCTAGTTTATCTTCGAGAGGGGAGCCTCATCCAGCCTGCCATTTCAGCTATGTGAAGGCTCAAGTAATTCAGGAGACGCCAAATATTTTCTGTACAGTGTCTGAGGACACATGTGAGTAACTGTGGTTGCCTCTCTAAAAACAGTTCATCCTTATGCAAACATTACCTCTGTGCTGCTGCCAAGGTCAGCAAGTCCTTGAGGTACTTGCCACATAAGTGCTGGCCGATGAAAATCAATGCCAACCAAGGTAGATTCACTTTGTTTGCCTGATTTTATTTAATAAGCTTTTGAGTTCATGATTTAGCATATGTGTCAGATTCTCATTTCCATTTCTCCTTCTCTAAGACTTGTTCTCCTGCTTTCTCATACAGGACCTGCCGCCATGTCCTATTGCACAGTGCATAATCAGTAAGTGATTTCTGCTACTTTTCTATCTAAATTCCATTGCAAACACCTCTAAGTTCCACCAGAACAGTCCCAGACATTTTTTCCATCAGACTTAAAAGTCTTTTGAATATCACAGGTCATTGAGTTACACCAAAAGTGTTGCATTTTACAGATTTTAAAAGATCCAATATACCTGCTTTCTTCAATATATGGTAGAGGAGGAGAGGGGAAGGAGAATTAAGGAATTGAAGCTTAGTAAATGTGACTTAATAGCTGGTATGCAGTGTTGCTGTAGCCACGTTGGTCCCAGGATATTAGAGAGACAAGGTGGATGAGGTAATATCTTTTACTGGACCAACTTCTGTTGGCACGAGAGACAAGCTTTCCCCCTTACACCGAGCGAAAGGTTGGAAAGCTTGACTCTCTCACCCACAGAAATTGGTCCAATAAAAGATATCACATCACCCACCTTACAACTGGTAAACTGTTAATGAGACTGTCAATTTGCAAGCACCCGGCTGCTTACACGAGGTGATGATAAATGGAAGTCAACATGAATTTATCAACAGGAGTGATTCCAGAATAATGGAACTGATTTCTTTAACAGGAGAATAGAGGTAGGCCCTATTTCTGTGCTCACATTGATTAGTTCTTTCCCATGCACTTAGGCAGTAATGTGGTGGAAGCTATATGAGTATTTAGATAGATTAGTAGTTCTACTGCATGCAATAGGCCTACTTGCCTGAGTACTTTCTTAATAGCATGAGTCAGGGTTGCAGAATTGGGCCTTTAGTGGATAGAGATAATGCACTGGACATATTAAGCCATTGTTTCAGGGGCTAGAGACCCACTTACATGCTCAAATTGCAGCATATTTGTATGTCTATGTTTATATAAATATTTACCTTGACTGCATGTGCAGATACCATAACTCCATGCACAACTGTGGTAAATATCAATGAGATTCAATAAGAATAAGTGCAGGGTCCTGCACTTAGGACGGAAGAACCCAATGCACAGCTACAGACTAGGGACCGAATGGCTAGGCAGCAGTTCTGCGGAAAAGGACCTAGGGGTTACAGTGGACGAGAAGCTGGATATGAGTCAGCAGTGTGCCCTTGTTGCCAAGAAGGCCAATGGCATTTTGGGATGTATAAGTAGGGGCATAGCGAGCAGATCGAGGGACGTGATCGTTCCCCTCTATTCGACATTGGTAAGGCCTCATCTGGAGTACTGTGTCCAGTTTTGGGCCCCACACTACAAGAAGGATGTGGATAAATTGGAGAGAGTCCAGGTAAGGGCAACAAAAATGATTAGGGGTCTGGAACACGTGACTTATGAGGAGAGGCTGAGGGAACTGGGATTGTGTAGTCTGCAGAAGAGAAGAATGAGGGGGGATTTGATAGCTGCTTTCAACTACCTGAGAGGAGGTTCCAGAGAGGATGGTTCTAGACTATTCTCAGTGGTAGAAGAGGACAGGACAAGGAGTAATGGTCTCAAGTTGCAGTGGGGGAGGTTTAGGTTGGATATTAGGAAAAACTTTTTCACTAGGAGGGTGGTGAAACACTGGAATGCGTTACCTAGGGAGGTGGTAGAATCCCCTTCCTTAGAAGTTTTTAAGGTCAGGCTTGACAAAGCCCTGGCTGGGATGATTTGATTGGGGATTGGTCCTGCTTTGAGCAGGGGGTTGGACTAGATGACCTCCTGAGGTCCCTTCCAACCCTGATATTCTATGATTCTATGATTCTATGAAATACATGTATAATCATGGTAAATGCAGCTGCAAATGTAGGCACATATGTATCCCATTAAGACCAGTTATTCACCTCCACCACAACTCAGGAATGTGGTCTGCATGACTCACTAGGAGCACTTTACAATTGAAATGCTTCTCTGCTTATATATAAAATGCCTTATACAGTAGTTGGAACATTTCCAAGAATTCCAGCATGAAAAATGTTTATATTATTTCTATACCCAAAAGGCCTTAGGCATTCCAAAATAAACTCAAATAGGCAAAAATAATTGAAAGTTATTAACTCACATACTGTAATGCATTTGTTGCAAAGAAAACAAATATTTGAATATCTATGTCTTCCGAGGGCATACAGTTTTTTTAGGGGTGCATCAAAGCTGTGTTGTTTCTTGTTATAGTTGCAAATGGGCCCATATTCTTGAAATATTTCCAGTACTGTAATTATAAGCAGCCTCAGCCCCAAAACAATGTGAATCCAAGTCTGGATTTCTGATCTTGGGGTGTTGAAATATGGGGCATTGGTTTGGTTTGGCCAGTTGTAGAAAGAGGATTCACTTGCAAACTCCAGATCTCTCCCCCCTCACCTCCAAATTTCAGAGGTGTTCAGTGATGGCTGTCTGGTTCAGTCTCTTCTCTGCCGGTAATATTGCAGAAATAAAGAGACACCTGGTTTGTAGCAATATGTACAGAACATCAGAGACCAAGATTGCCATTCCTCAGCACTCCTAGCAGCTATTGGCTTGGAGAGTGTAAGCAGTCCCATAGGATCCTGAACCCAGGCATTCATCGATTGCCACAGTTGCTCTAGCTATTGGCATTGATTTCTGACATAGTGCTACCACATGGCACCAAAATCCAAAGTGGCACAGCCTGGTGCAAACTAGGAAAATCATATTGTTGGCAGCATAGGGATACCAAAAATATGGAGTGGAAAAGTGAAGTTGCATTTCTTCCAGCCCGCCAAAGAAGCCCTGGATGTGCACTTAAATCCTCATTACAGCTAACCTGAAGCTGAAAATTAAAACTGGCCTCTCGTCACTATCACCGAACAGACAAAAATGGATGATTTCCCCTTTTCTTCTCCTTTGCAACCAGCAACTGAGTTATTAACTTACTCACTTCCTCCTTTGGCCTGTTGCACCCTATTTCACGCTGGGAGGAGTTCAAATGACTAGGTATGAAAAGGGACAAATGATAACGATCAACAAACCTAATCATAAAAATATAGCTCCACACACACAAGACACACAACCACAGTGCAATGTAGATACAGTATAACTTAATTTTTAAAAATAGCTCATTTCAATTAGAAAGCAAACAAAAAAACTGAGGGAACAATATTTTATTGGCTGACTCAAATAAGATATCCAGGGACTAGTCAGGCACTTGACATTTTTCCCACTCATCTGGCTTTGAAGGCACAGAAACAGCTGATTACTTTTCTTGAATAGCTTGAGACTCAGCAACATATATACTTTTCACTTTCCAGTAAAGTACTGGGCATACACAGATGTTTGCTACTTTGCTGGAAACTGAAATGCTGCACATTCCTGAGGTAGCAAATGAATTCCCAAGCTTGTATGACTGGCAGCAGGTCTCAGATGCAAGGAAGTGTGGCCACTCCACTTCCTTCAGGCTCTGGAAAACAAAACAAAACACAGCCACACAGCTGAGAGGAAAATGAATCTGACATACTTGTCCACTTCTGGGTTTCAGCCTCCCTGCTCTCTGAAAAGCAAGGCCATGCCGCCTTGGGAATAAGGCTGTTGTTTTTAAGCATGGAGGGAACAGGTCAGGTGTGCAGGAGGCAGGGAAAGGGGTTAATTCTACGTGTGCCCCAGTAGAATTATTCATCCCTGTTTCACACTTGCAACAGGAACTGAAAAACTTAGTTTAAAGGGGGAGCTACCAGTTTCCCTTACAGAGTATGCACTGACAATTTGTGTAATAATAAGCTTAGTAGCTATTTAAAATGTAAAGAAGCAGGATGTTCTGTAAGCTGCTTCTCATTCAGCATGATGCAGCAATAATTTACTGTTCTGCATGATGGAGAGGCAGGCTGGCTGTGCCTGAAATAACCCTTTACCCAGCAAGGGTCCCAGACTTCACAGTTACTGGTCCAGGCTTTACTAATATCCAGCCAAATCAAACTCAGTTCCATCTGTAATACAGCCCCCATATAACAAACCTCTGTCCTCTCAACTGTAATGGGTCTGAAGTCAGGGCATATTATAAAAGCTATTC
Source organism: Chelonia mydas (assembly GCF_015237465.2). Taxonomy (NCBI): domain Eukaryota; kingdom Metazoa; phylum Chordata; order Testudines; family Cheloniidae; genus Chelonia; species Chelonia mydas. The sequence goes on from NC_057849.1 coordinate 129,446,064, forward strand.
TGCTTTTTTGAGGGGTGGTTTAATGTAGGATTAATATCAACATTATCTGCACGATCAGTGTTTTTCACATGCATTTTTCTGATGTGTAAAAGATATAAGAATTGCTTGCTTTGGTATATTTTTCTTTGCAGTGCAGTCTATACACAAGTAAGTATATTTATATTCCTGCACAGTTTCTCTTGTGGCAGGTGAGGAAGTGGTTTGAAAGCACTACTGCAGAATATGAAGCACCCAAAGGCGGGGAATCTATTTACAAACAGCAAGCATGCCTGTGTAAGTGCACTGGCTTTACACTGAAAGTTGAATGAATGCGATGTTTCCCCTCGTCTTAGAAATTTTGGTTTGTTGTGTATATGAAGTCTCATGAGTTGGCTGTGTCACTGTTGTCCAAGAACACATTACAAATCCCCATGGCTTGCAATAATCAGAATTTTATCATAATCAAAAACACCTTGTTCAATCTTCCATGCATACTTCCTGTTCCAGGCTGTCTGGAGGTTTTCGGCAGCAGGCCTACAGACATGGCTGGCTCTGTAATGCGGATGACCTCATCTGCACACCACACAAGTGCAGAGACAAGCTGTGTGCACTCTGCTTGAAACAAACAGATTTCTGGGGAATTTATTTGTTCACACATGAACAGTAAATCAACATTCAACACTTGGAAGTGGCAGAGGGTGTTTGTTTGTGAGAAATGCCTAAGCACAGGGTTTCCACGTCACTGTTAGGAATGAGGAAGAAAAAAGGCAGAGACCATCTCAACAAAGGTAGCTAAGAAATAGCCTAGAGAAAGCTAGAGTATTTCTGAATATAAGCAGTTCTGTTTTGATGGTCAGCTGCACTTTACAGTGAACCGTGCTAGAGCCATACATTACCCTCAGAGGGCTACATCCTCAGCTTATGTAAATTGGTACGGCTTCATTGTAGCTAGTGGAGCTACACTGATCTACACCAGATGAGGATATGAAGTGATCTCCTGATTACTATATTTGCTACTGTTTCATTATGTTTTACTGCTAAAATAACCTCCCATATTATCTCAGATAGTTATGAGTAACCTCCCAGCTGGGTTTGCAGGAGAAGACTCTCTTCAGTACAACCAGTGGTAGCAGTGATGGGAGTGCTAGCATAGAGACAGGGTCCCAGACAACCACTGGATTTTTAACTATTATGACATCTACTTCTGGTAGGAGCCCTGGCAAATACAAAGGCCAGATGCTCTGGTCTGATCCAGCTGCTCTGCACTGCTCTGGTGGCACAAAGCAGCCATAAAACTAGGATTTGCCTGAGGAAATACTCCAGAGGTATAGAAATGACATAGCTGCTTTTTATGCTACTCCATCCTAAGCTCCAGTGCAGGGATCAGGTTAGAGGGAAAAGCTATGATGACTTAGCATTGGCTACACATAACTTGTTTCCAAACCACATAATGACCATGTGTCAAGTGGTTCTCAAACATCATTGCACCGCAACCCCTTCTGACAACAAATATTACTACACGACCCCAGGAAGGGGGACTGAAGCCTGAGCCCGCCCGAGCCCAGCTGCCCAGGGTGAGGAGGCCAAAGCCAAAGCCCGAGCCCCACTGTCCTGGATGGGGTGGAGGAGCAAAAGCCAAAGCCCAAGGGCTTCAGCCCCAGGCAGGGGGCCTGTAACCTGAGCCCTGCCACCCAGGGCTGAAGACCTCGGGCTTCGGCTTCAGCCCCAGGTGGTGGCGCTTGGGCTTCAGCTTCAGCCCCAGGCAGTGGGGTCTGGGCTTGGGCTTTGGCCCTGGAACCTAGCAAGTCTAAGCCAGTCTTGACGACCCCATTAAAACAGGGTCACAACCCACTTTGGGGTCCCGAACCCACAGTTTGAGAACTGCTATTATAAATCTATAATCAAGCCATAGTATGATTCTGGAAGAATCTTTTTCATGTAACTCAGCTGCTCCCTATTTAGGATAGGGAGAACCATTGTTACATTAGTGCCCATGCCCATGTCCATCTGGGCAGAAAAATTAATTCTGTCCCTAAGCAGAAGAGAAGAGCCACCTCTATGCCCCCTCTCTGGAAACCCAGGTGGTGGTTTGTGTTTTCACTGCTCCTATATCCAGACTGTCTACACTAGACACAGTTCTGAACCACATTTGGTGAGGAGACACTGCACCATTTCAAAATAGTTCTATTTGGCAGGGATCAGCAGTATGGATACAGCAATCCATGTTCAGCAGGACTATGTCTGACAACTGTTTCATTACATGCTTGTGGCTACCATGGTTTACTGCTGTAATTTAAACGAGTCCTTGATGCTGTTACTAAGATGAAATTTCCAACTCTGGAATGCAAGCTCAGTGCTATGATCACTTAGAAGCCCTGGAAGAGGACTTGAGGAGTCAGCACAGAAAGTAGGAGCTGCACATCTAAGGCACAAATGTTTAAAGAAGGTATAAAATTCACTGACCTCTTCTAGCCAACCAAGTCTAAAACCACTGGAAGAAAAAAAATAAAGTGTATGGAATGTGAAGCCCATTCTAGTACTTTGCGATCATATATCTGAGTGCCCTCCATTTTCACCTTACCCCCAGCTCTTTCCTTGTGAATTAGGATGATGGAGTTAGAGACAGCAGCGAAACAAAAGCATGAGGCCAAATGCTAGTGACCTTCAGATTTAGGGCATTCCCTACTAAGCCATCTGCTAAGAAATAGGAAACTAAGGACTTGTCTACACTGCAAAATTAAGTTGACTTTATCTAATTCAACCTCGAGCCTCTGAATTATTTAAGTTGATTGTGCGTGGCCACAGCATGCTCATTGTCTCGATGGAGTGTGTTCTCACTAGCACCGTCTGCATCAATGCACAAAGCAGTGCATCGTGGGTAGCTATCCCAAAGTGCAACTTGCCGCAGTATGTTTTGGGAAGTTTGTGCAATGTCTCATGGGACCAAAACATTGTCACAGGGGAGTATAGGAACATTGCATTGGCATCCCCTGATGCACTGTGCTCAATGGCAAACAACCCAGTGGTTTTTGCACCTTAAAACTGCCGCATGTACGCCATAACTCCAGAAGCATGGAGTCTGCTCAGTTGTGCACTCTTGCTGTGAGCATCTCAAACACCTCACGCCTTCTCCTGCAGTATTTCCAGAGCCGAAGTAGGGTCCACCGCGCGGAACATAGCAATGTCCTGCAAGCAGCCCTGCTGCAAACCATTGAAAAAAACAATTCACAGTTACTGCTGGCAGTCACAGAGCAGCTGCATTCTGTTGCGCACCATTTCTTGTCCGGTGAAACAAGCACTGACTGGTGGGACCGCATTGTTTTGCAGGTATGGGATGACGAGCAGTGGCCGCAGAACTTTTGAATGCAGAAGGCCACCTTCCAGGAACTTTGTGCAGAGCTTTCCCCTGCCCTGCAGTTCAGCAACACAAAAATGAGAGCTGCTCTGACAGTGGAGAAGTGAGTGGCGGTCGCTATTTGGAAGCTTGCAATGCCAGACAGTTACCAGTCAGTGGGGAATCAATTTGGAGTAAGTAAATCAACCGTGGGAGCTGCTGTGCTCCAAGTGTGCAGGGCCATTAATCAACTTCTGCTACGAAGAGTAGTGAGTCTGGGAAATGTGCAGGACATAGTGGACGGTTTTGCCGCAATGGGGTTTCCTAATTGCGGTGGGGCGATAGATGGCACGCATATCCGCATCTTGGCACCAGACCATCTTGCCAAAGGGTACATAAACAGAAAGGGATACTTTTCAATGGTGTTGCAAGCGCTGGTGGATCACAGGGGGCATTTCACTGACATCAGTGTGATGCTCCGGAAAGGTTCATGACACGCGCATCTTTAGGAACTCGGGTCCATTCAAAAAGCTGCAATCTGAGACTTTCTTTCCAGACCTCATAATGAACATTGACGATGTTGAGATGCCTATAGTTATCCTGGGGGACCCAGCCTACCTCTTTCTCCCATGGCTCATGAAGCCATACACTGGCCGTCTGGACAGCAGTAAGGAATGGTTCAACTATAGGCTCAGCAAGTGCAGAATGGTGGTTGAATGTGCCTTTGGTCATTTGAAAGGGCGCTGGAGACGTTTACTAGCAAGGTTGGATCTTAGTGAAGAGAACATCCCCATGGTTATAGCTGCCTGCTGTGTGCTCCATAATATCTGAAATAAAGGGGGGAAATTTTCTGCAGGGGTGGGCAGTTGAGACAGATCACGTGGCAGCCATTTTTGAGCAGCCAGACACCACGGCAATAAGAAGAGCACAGCAAAGGGCTCTGCGTAACCGCGAGGCTTTGAAAAGCCATTTCAATAATGAGTCACAGTAATGTGAGCTGCTTGGCGCCTTCTGTTCCTTGTACCTTCCTCCTGAGTTAAGTGAAAGGGATAATGGTCTTTTCACCCACACCTCATGGAACGCTTGGGGGATGGTGATTCTGCACCAGGCCATGCTGGCTGGCTGTCCACCAGGATCTGCCGAGGGACTCTACCCTCCTGCTTCTGTTCCTGCAGTTCAGCCAGATGCCTCAACATGTCTGCTTGATCCCTCAAAATCCAAAGCATCTCATCCTGCACCACACGCTCTTGCTCTTTGGAAGCTTTCCTGCTCTCCATGTCCATGTCTAACTTCTTGGACAGTGAAATCCTCCACGCTCTCAGCTCTGCGTCAGTTGTCCCGTAGGCGTTCATTATCTCGGGGAACGTGTCCACCCGCGTTCTCTTTCTCCTCCTTCTAATCAGCAAAAGTCTGCTTTCAGGTGTTGATGACACGCTGAAGGACACATTTCCAGCTGTTAGTCATGGGAAAAAATAAAAGAGCCATTGTACCTGAATAAAATGTTTCCATAGCAAGGCCGTTTTCATTTTAAAAAAAACCTTATTACATTGGGTGCAAGCCATAACATAATCAGAATCCGTAACCGTTCACTGTGCTGTTTTGCTGCTCCAGCCATGGTGAGTAGTCCGTCCCCCCCCCCCCCAGGTCATGGGTGACCACACTTTCAATGACGTTTATGGCAGGCTCAAGTCAGGAGCAGAGGGAGCTAGTTGAACAATGGCCCTTCCCCATAGCACCACGGGAAGCTGTTTACAAATGGGGCGGGGGGGGAGGGGCGGCTGGGAACATTTCCACTCCCAAATTGCTGAATCTCACATGTGGGACTCCTGTCCCCTATCAGCCACTTTAAACTACTTGCCGACCCATGTCGAGCACATTAGCAGCCACATGGTTTGTCGATCTGGAATGTCAGGAGTGGGGTGGGTCTACATGCCCTTTTTTTCCTTTTAAGAGCACTTTTAATGAGAACTTCCCCTGTTTCCCCTACCCGACCCTATGTGATATCAGTTTCCTGAGGGTAACAGAGCCGGAAAGGAAGGAGATGCTGCAAGTGTCAGGGTATAGACCCAGTCCTTATACTGCTATGCTGTGTACCTCAATGATGCCAGCAGAATTAATTCAGGAGTTGCGTGGGAAAGTGTCCTACCATGGTGGAAGAAATAACACTGCCCTGCCCAGAAACCTTCTGCAAAGGATTGCAGAGTACCTCCATGAAAGTTTCCTAGAGATATCCATGGAGAATTCCTGAGCTATCCCAGTCCACATAATCATTCTTTTCCGGGGGCCAGCCTCTGCGTAGCTGGAGTGGCCTCTTGTAAGCAGAGAACCACAGCACCTCGCTTTTTCTTCACAGTAAACATGCTATATCACCAAACGTGTGCGCCCACTAAAGTTTAACTGGACTTTGATTCTAACTGTATACTCACCAGAGGTGCCTTCCCCAGCATCACGGTCGGCCATCATGATGTCCTGTGACCCACAGGGCACCAAGGTTAAAAATATTTCCTGGCTCTCGGGGAGAATGGATCCACCACTTGCCTGTCTCCCATTCTCCTCCTCCTCCTCTTCTTCATCCACTATATCATCCTCCTTGTTGTCCCTAGACTCACACACCTGTGAGGTGTCCACGTTGCTTGTGGGGGTGTTGGTAGGGTCACCCCAAGAATCACATGCAGCTTGTTGTAGAACCGACATGTGTGGGGTTCAGCACCAGAACGACTGTTTTCGTCCCTTGCCTTCTGGTATGCTTGGCGAAGTTCTTTTATTTTCACACGGCACTGCTGTGTGTCCCTCGTGTAGCCCTTCTCCCCCATTCCATGAGCGAACTTTGCATAGATGTCAGCGTTTCTTCTGCTGGATCAGAGCTCTGCCTGCACAGAACCTTCTCCCCACACAGCGATGAGATCCACCATCTCCTGTGCAGACCAGGCTGGAGTGCATTTTGGGCATGTAGTTTCCATGATCAGCTGTGGTCAAGCTGGCATGCTCCCAGTGCTGATCAAACAGGAAATGGGAAATCATAAATTCCTGGGGCTTTAGCATGGGCTTTTTCCTGTGTACCTGGCTGCAGTGCAGCAAATTGAGAATGATCTCTAGAGCATTCACAGATGAGCATTGTGGGACACCACCTGGAGGCCAATTTAGTCAAATTACACAATGCGACGTCTGCACTACCTCACAGTTGACCCATGAAAATTGAATTAAGCACCGCGCCTCTCGCAGAGGTGGATTACAGAAGTCATCATTAGAGGCGACTTAGATGGGTGTAAAGGACCCAGTAGTGTAGACACATACATTAACAGGCTTCCTTCGACCTAATTTTTTAGTGTAGACTTGGCCTAAGGCAGGTGTGAAGCCACAATATTCAGATCTAGATTTTGAACACCCCAAAACCAGGATTGTTCAGTTCTGATATTATGATTTAGCCCATTAGTAGCTAATTATCGAATTCTGTTCTAGATCTCTGAATTTTGAACTCACCCAAAAATAGGAGGGTTTTGGATCTGAGGTTTTAGTTCAAGTTCATCTCTGATAGGAGATCAGATCCTCAGCTGGTGTAAATCAGCAGTATTCTACTTGAAATCACTGAAGCTAGACTAAAAGAAAAGGAGTACTTGTGGCACCTTAGAGACTAACAGATTTATTTGAGCATAAGCTTTCATGAGCTACAGCTCACTTCATCGGATGCAGCTCACGAAAGCTTATGCTCAAATAAATCTGTTAGTCTCTAAGGTGCTACAAGTCCTCCTTTTCTTTTTGCGAATACAGACTAACACGGCTGCTACTCTGAAACCTGAAGCTAGACTGATTTCTCCCCTGCCCTCCCCTCTCCTCCCCCCTCTGAGGAGCTGGCCCAGAAACTTCATATAATTAACTTGTTCTAAATCATGTCCCACAGGGTTTCATTTGTGTATGGAGGGACATCTCCCCTCCTTCCTAGCATCTTCTCAATGTTTCCCTTCTGACCTGGAATAAATGGTTGCCAACTAAGGCCATTTTGTTTAGATATGCTGTACTGTACAATACATTGCACCAATCTCCAAGAAGGAGTATAAAATAATTCATGACACCCAGTGATAAGTAGATCCCTGTTACATTGTGGATTTGCTTACAGCTCTGACCTCTGCTCTACATAAACTGTTTTTGATTGCAAAATTGCTCTACTCCACAGTACAGCTGTGTGGAGGATGTGCAGCAGAACTGTACTCAGTCTGACAAGCTATTTAGCTATAATATTTATAACCACTGAGTAGAAATGAAGAACAGTACTTTCAGCACCTCCAAAATCTGACTTCTATAATCAGCTCAAACAGCTAGGAATGCTGCCATATGTCATAGTAACAGACTTCCCTAATGGCACATATTTAATGATGGAATGGAATAGGAAAGGGGTCCAGGAGATGCCAAGAAATAGTAAGCATAATATATTTCAACTGCTGCCTTTGCAATGGACCTCTGGCATTACAGGAGGCACCATCCCAGCCTCCTTGATACTATTAATAAAGGAGGGAATATGCCAAGAAATTGCTCCATTTGCAGCAGGGAGCATCTGAAAACCCAAAGCCTTTGAACGCTGGGCAGGACCTAAACAAATCAGTGGTAGTGTGCTCCTCTTCCCCCTGCAATGTTTTCTCCAGCCTCACCAGGCAATGAAAGATATGTGGAAAGAGCATGTCAATGGTGCTTAGGAAGAGTGCTGGCAATTATGCAATAAGGAAAGAGAAGACATTAGTTATGGAAGAAAGTTGAAGAACTAAGAGGTTCTTTAACTTGAGTTAAAGAATGAGTGACAGTAGAAAGGACAAGGGTTAGAAAGTTCAGTAGTCAGGAGGAGTGAAGTTCAGCCATGACTGGGAAGAAATAAAACAGAGAATTCTTTGTGTCCATTATTTTGCACTGTATTTTGCATAGTGTACATGTTTTCTGTTGCCATGATAATATGCCTCCTGTCTGTCACGTCTCTATTCAGTAGAGTATTGGACTATAGCGTTCTCATTGTTGCATAGGGGGTTGCATATTAAAGAATATCGTCATATCTTTCCACTGCAGCACCGTATAGTCACTTGTTTTGTTTCTAAGTGTGACAAACTAGAAAGGAGAGGGAGGTAAAGGCTAACAAAACAATATTAAGTGTATATAATATTTTTAAATACAGTAGGCCAGATTCTACCCTGAGATACACAGAACTCACATTAGAGACTAACCAATTTATTTGAGCATAAGCTTTCGTGAGCTACAGCTCACTTCATCGGATGCATACTGTGGAAACTGCAGAAGACATTATATACACAGAGACCATGAAACAATACCTCCTCCCATCCCACTCTCCTGCTGGTAATAGCTTATCTAAAGTGATCACTCTCCTTACAATGTGTATGATAATCAAGTTGGGCCATTTCCAGCACAAATCCAGGTTTTCTCACCCTCCGCCCCCCACACACAAACTCACTCTCCTGCTGGTAATAGCCCATCCAAAGTGACCACTCTCTTTACAATGTGTATGATAATCAAGGTGGGCCATTTCCAGCACAAATCCAGGTTTTCTCACCCCCCACCCGCCCCTCCAAAAACCACACACACGGGGGTGGGGGTGAGAAAACCTGGATTTGTGCTGGAAATGGCCCACCTTGATTATCATACACATTGTAAAGAGAGTGGTCACTTTGGATGGGCTATTACCAGCAGGAGAGTGAGTTTGTGCGGGGGGGGGGCGGGGGCGGAGGGTGAGAAAACCTGGATTTGTGCTGGAAATGGCCCAACTTGATTATCATACACATTGTAAGGAGAGTGATCACTTTAGATAAGCTATTACCAGCAGGAGAGTGGGATGGGAGGAGGTATTGTTTCATGGTCTCTGTGTACATAATGTCTTCTGCAGTTTCCACAGTATGCATCCGATGAAGTGAGCTGTAGCTCACGAAAGCTTATGCTCAAATAAATTGGTTAGTCTCTAAGGTGCCACAAGTACTCCTTTTCTTTTTGCGAATACAGACTAACACGGCTGTTACTCTGAAACAACTCACATTGACTCCCAATAAGAGCTCTGCACACACATCTGAGGGCACAATTTGGCCTAATATTTTAATTATGTTCTTATTAATACTGCTGCAACGATCAGATGTTTGCAATATATGGCTGCAAAAATACACAAATATATATATTTATACATACTGTATATTTGGTAAAACCTTGCAACTCAAAGCATAAAGTAATATAGTTAGAGATCCACTGGAATAAGGACAGCTCATTCTGGCCTCACTCACAGTAAACAAACGCTATTTCTTCTGGGAGACATCATGGCATAATGAATAAGATATCAGACAGGGACTTGGAAGAATTGATTTCAGTTTCAGGCTCTGCCACTGCTTTGGTGGGTGACTTGGGCAACTCACTTCACCTCTCCGTACCTCAGTTTCCCCATCTGTAAAACAGGAATTATTACACTCACCTCTTTTGTAAAGTACTTTGAGATCTACTGATGAAAAGCTATCTAGAAAAGCTCTCTGCTGTTATTACGGAGTTCTCCAGGTTAGCAGAAGACACCAAACCCAATGAACCCTAAGCTGGCTACAAAGAACTACAACTGTTTCAACTATAGTTACCAGCATTAACTGGGCAAAATATTTATCATGGTTGCTAGTTGTCCTTTCTTGGCTTCCTCACAATAGACAAACACCACTTCTCTGATAGGTCTTTTTTACAGCTTGATAATTAACCAATAGGGCTACTATCATATTTGCAGCTAGCACAATTGTAGACAACATAATGCAAATCTGAGAAGCAGCTCTGACGGCTTGCTGTCATGTTCTTGCTACAGCACCCCCCTTAGTGGTCACCTGTGGCATCCCAAGGAGGAGATGGTAGCTGTGGCTGCTCTATTGCCTGTTTCATTGCCCAGAGGCGGGAGCCCCAGGAAAAGTAGGATAGGTGCTTGACTAGATTTGAATGAGCCCAGGGGGACACCTATCAAAGAACGGCTCTCTCCCGGGCCACAGTCATCCATGGCAGACAAGGAGAAGGGGGGAAAGGAGGACCATGTTCCATCTATTCCCCCTCTTTGCCACCAACATTCCTTCTGCTGACTATTCTGGCTACACACCCACCAAGGACTACCCCATACAGGAGGAATCATCAGTAGGAGATTTGTGGTTGGCTTCATCTTCCATTGAAGCACCCAAGCAGTGCAAAAGTGCAGAACAGGGCAGAGAATCTGTCCCAACGGGTGCATTGTGGAGCCTTGATCCTTTGGAAATATGTTTGCCCGCCCTCCTCCCCCAAACTGAAAAGGTTGTACACCGCAGTTGTATACAACTGAGACTATGCCACACCAGCTTTCTTTTAAAATGTTTTCACCATTGTTACCACCCGTGATATTCCACCTGTGGTACCAGTGGTGTGTGTACCAACACAGACAGGCTGCCTGTCTAGACCACACCGTGATAAAAATGGCTGGCCTACACCGGCCGTTTCACTGCCATTGGTGAAGCTGCATCACTAGTAGCAATGGCAGGGAACTTTAAGGGGAGAAGTCTAGCATAGCCATAGCCTGCATCTTCCTTATCACCTGCTATTTTGTACCAGGTCTTTGCATATGCTAGTGTATGAGAGTAAGCTGAAGAATCAGAGATCGTGTTGTAAGAAAATACAGCACCAGTACAGTAGGATATAGAAAGACAATAACCCTCTAGAATTCCTTGTTATATGATGGAGACAATCCAGAAGAAAAGTGACAAGTCTAATCCATTTCAATATAAAGTTAGTCTGTTTATTATTTGCATTAGAGTAGTGCCCCCTGAACCCAATCAGGACCAACCCCCCTGTGATGGGGTACTCTTCCCCTTAAGGGCAATACAACCTACTGGTCAGTCCTCCCCATCACACGGCATGGCCCTTTAAGAGTTTGGGGTGCTCTGATACACAAAGCCTGAGAAGATATGTGGAGAGAGGAAAAAAGTCCCAAGAAGAAGTAGCATTTAGAAGGAAGTAGCATTTAGAAGGAATCCCGGTATTGGTATCTTTAAGGATCTGCAACATGGAGCCTTGCAGACAGGGTGAGGCAGGGCTCCTGTCTCAACCAGCCAATGAGGAATGAGATGGGAGAAGGGGCCACCATAAATGATGGCCTCCGTGTTCACAGTAGAACAGCTATCTGCAGATACTAAAGGGAATAAGAAGACTCTTCCAGGGCTCTGAGTTAACAGGCACCCTCAGAAGAGGGCTGCCAACCCCTCTGAATCTGAGGACTAAATGGGACCAGCTGAAGGAGATAAATCACAACCCAGGTCCAGGAAGAGAGCTGAGGACTCCTGGTAAGGAAAGGGATAATAATTGTTTGAACTCTCCAAGCTCCAGGAGGAGAGCTGGGACTCTGCCATAAGGAGAGACACAAAGACTGAGCGAGAACCCTGAGGGGCTGGGAACGGCTTAGAGGGCAGGCTTCAGAGGAACCCTGAAAGCTAGAAGCACCTTTTGCTTATTTGGGAATTCTTTGTTATGGCCCCTTTTGTATGTGGGTTTGTAACAAACATACCCAAAGGAGGGTATTGTCAAGATTGCCTGAAGTGAAATTTTTGGCTTCCTGGGCAGGGAGCTTGTACAACACTCCACTAACTCAGCAAGGGGTAATACAGGGTAGGTTAGGCATGCCCTATGGCATCCCATCATGCTGAGTGTTGTACAAATGTACATTAAAAACCATCCTTATCTAATCTACCTATTAATATCAGCACTATGCATAAAAGTTTACTCCATTCAAAATACAAATTTTCTACAAGTGTAACAAAGATTTTTGTGGCCCAAAATTGCCAAATAGGTTAATTCTTTAAGAGCTTCATTATGCATAAGGAAATGTTAAAAACATAGCCGTGTGCTCTTTCTATTTTTCTTTTCTCATAGCTGCTGACTGCTGATGTATGTGTGTATTCACACTGATAATCAGCCACCTCCTCTTCTTTCTCTCCCCCTCTTGCTTCATTCTTTTCACGCTGCCACAATCCTTTGTTGGTGGCAATAATCACACAATTAGATCTGAAAGAGAAATTTCAGAGAATAAAAATAATAAAATCTTTTTGACACTTTCACAAAAGCATGAAACCTCAGGTTTTGAGAGAGGGATTTTTTGAGGGGGAGTGGTTGTTTGTGTGCTATGATTGGGGGTAGGAGGAATTGAGAAATTTTAGGCAAAGGAAAACTGAAATGTTTAGCCTGACAGAAACATGGAAATGATGATGATATTACAGGGACTGGGTTGTGAAACCACTACAGGCTAGTTATCAAATAGTTCCTTTTTCCCCCACAAAAGTACTTTAGTAAGGACAATGGGTATCTTTTTAAAATTACGTTCTTTGATATCTGCTTAAAGTTGTACAGGCTTTTTCTTCAGTGAGGATGGACAGCATGAGAACAGTCCAACCCATCCTACAGGAGCTCTGACCAGATGGATCACCATTAGAGTCAATACTAGCCTAGCTGCATGGAACTCAGGCCCCAATCCTACCATATCAATGTAGTTTGGGTTGAGATATTTGAATGGGATGCTTCACCTCTCCCTCCAAAACTCTAAAGTGTTCAGAGGGCCTAGTTTTGGGATACATCTGGTAGTACTACACAACCTAAATCAGATAACCCATTATTGCTCTCCATTCAGGAAAGGGGGAGAATCCATTGATTACATGAGCTCAGTTCCTCAGCTCCAGTTGGAAAAAGGCTTTAATTAAAACCTAAATCCTTTATCTTTAAAAAGACAGAAATCTCACAGGAGGCCTTCAGGATGATGTAAAAGATGACAGAAAGCAAGGCAAAACTCCAGCCCTCTTTGACTATGATGTGGCTTTTCAAGTAAGCACAACTAATCTAGGCAACTGGGGAACAGATACAATGGCAGATCAAATTCAGTGTAAACAATTGCAAGGTAAACGTACAAAACCCATGATGGGTTCTATGTTAACTGTAATGACATGGGGAGGGGGCGAGATTTGAGTGCAGTTTAACATGGTTGAATGTTCTTTTATGGTTTTTTGATGGAATATGTATGTTATAACAGTTATCATAGTTATGCTAGACATTTGTTACTTGTATTTGCCAAAATGCTTCTTCATTCTTCATTTAAGAACATTGCTGTTTGTGGTGGTGGTCGTTGCATGACTAATTATGACATTTATATATGGTACTTTAAGTTAAAGTGCAACTGGCTATACTTGGGCTGTCAGCGGGAAAATAAGAAACAATGCCGGCAGGAAATCTAGATGATGAGGAGAAAAACCAAAGACTGCAAGAGTTACTAAACATAGTTTGTGTTAGACCTTCTGCACGATTCTGCTATTCTTATAGTCTATCAGCTAAACATAAGGCTCCATGGGGCTTCCAGAGTTATTAATAGGGGAGTTGAAGCAATATCTCAACTCTGTCATGTGCTTTGTTTTATTATACTGGCTATTACTGTGATTAAAGTTATATTGAATTACATCATTATGACCATAATAAAATATAAACAGGGTAATATTTCTGTAAAACTTTCTGGCTCCCATCTTATTTCCTGACTTTCAGATATGTGGAAGAACACAGGTGTGCCACAAAAGCAGCGTTTAGTAATCTTTGCTGTGTCTGGTATGTACTGGTAGTTCTGATTAGCTGCTTAGACCCAGGCATGTTCTTCCTGTGCAGTTTAGCTCAGCATTTTATTCAAAACTCATTCTACATTAGAAAATGAATCTATTGACTAAAATAAAAAACCAAAACCTCTTTCTATCTCTCTTCTAAGACAATACACAAATTGCTGGTCTGACCAAACGTTTAAAATAGGTAGAAAAAAGAATGACATTCACAGACCTAGATGTACAGAAGAAATCCCCTCTTTAACCATCTAAGGTAGCAACCAGCAGTTGAAAGATGAAGCTTTCTTAAAAACAACCAGCTCGAGAAAGCTGACAGGAAAGATTACATTATGAATAGTGTGACTTTTTAGGAGGATTTCAAACACAGATGGAGAATACTAATTCCTTTGCATTAGCCACCAGAACCTTTTATGTTTTTTGTTAAGTGTCTTGCATGCTCGATGTGGAAAAACAAAGTTTATGCACACGGAATGGAAATAGTTTGACCAGCTAGAAGGTCTGAAGGCCTCATCCCCAGTGCAGGAAACTACAAGTTGAGGTCACAGTATGGGGCTACTCTCTTGCCTGGTAGAAAAATTCAGGCCCACACATGGAAGGATGGTGATAACAGCTAATCTAATCTAATATAGTTTTGTTGGCATAATCTCTTGAAGGGGTACTCACCTTCCCTACTATTGTCTGAGAAGGAAAAAGTAAGGCAGGGGCATGGGAGGAGTGAATAGGGAAGAGCCTGTCTGGACCACAGTCATCTGGGAAGGAACTTTCCATTACAAAACCAAAGTTAAAAATTGTCCAACAGCTCCTGATTGTAGTAATGATGCCCACAGTGCAACTGTGTGTGGGGGGGCGGGGAGGAAGAGTAGTTCCAGTTGTGGAGGCTGGAACTGCCCATGCCTAGCTAGTTGAGAGTGAAAGTCTTTCGTGATATTTCAAATTATTTGGATTAATATTTATGAATCTCTGCTTTTTTGCAATAGTGTATCTGAAAGCAGAATTTGGCCCTTCACATTGGGTGTAAGTGCTTCCTTTTATGCCAATTCTTACCCTTTTTTCTCTTTTGCTGCTTTTTCCCCTCCCCTCCCCTGCACTGCATGCTGACCACCTATGGGCAGTGACACACAGATAACTACTGACATAGTGACATTACTAAATAAATTGTTATGGCAGTTTACCCCACGCATGGAAAAAATAAAGATAAATAAATGCTTAATTTGTGATGGCCAGTAATTAAATTAGAGGCCTTCGAAAAAGGGACTCTCAACTACATCCTCTCTCCATTCCTCAGTAGGGTTGCCAACTTTCTATTCACTGAAAACCAAACACCCCTGCCCCACCCTCTGCCCTGCCCCTCCCCTGCAGCCCTGTCCCACCCCTTCTCTGGGGCCCCGCCCCCGCTCACTCCATCTCCCCTCCCTCCATCACTCGCTTTACCCCACCCTCACTCATTTTCACCAGGCTGGGATGGGGGTTGGGGTGTGGGAGGAGGGTAAGTGCTCTGGCTGGGAGTGTGAGCTCTGGGGCAGGGCTGGGGATGAGGGATTTGGAGTGCAGGAAGGGGCTCGGGATGGGACAGGAGTTTGGGGGATGGGGTCCCGGCTGTACTTACCACAGCTCCCAGAAAGTGGCCGCCACGTCCCGGCAGCCCCTAGACACATGGGTAGCCAGAGAGGCTCGACATGCTGCCCTTGCACCTGCAGGCACCGCCCCAGCAGCTCCCATTGGTTGCAGTTCCTGACCAATGGGAGCTGCGGAGCTGGCTCTTGGGAAGGGAGCTTCTTGTGGAGCCTCCTTGGCCGCCTATGCGCCTAGGGGCTGCAAGAACCTGGTAGCCGCTTCCGGGAGCTGCATGGAGCCAGGACAGGCAAGGAGCCTGCCTTAACCCTGGGCTCCCACTTCCGCTGAGCAGACTTTTAGTGGCCCGGCTGGTGGTGCCGATCGGAGCCGCCAGGTCCCTTTACGACTGGGCTTCCGGTTGAAAACTGGACGCCTGGCAGCCCTATTCCTCAGGTCTTTTTATGCCAGATAAAAAATCTTGAGAAGTATTAAAGGACTCTAAAAGCCCTTGTTGTGGCTGGGGGAGGATTCCAATGATGCGGGCATTTTGGAGGACAGTTGTAAGGCTGCCTTCTGAGAATCCCCTAGCAATTAGGGGCATAGGGAAGGTCCAGGAACAGGGCTGGGGGTAGGTGGGTTGTGTCAGGGGCAAAGCCTCAACCTTACAGAAGGAGGCTGATGTAACTTAGGCCCCCACAGCTGTCTAAATTATGTGAGAGGTTTCTCCAGTCCCTGGCGCAGTGCAGGGTGGGTTGGGTGCAAGAGTGGCTTAAAAATATCTTTGGAGCCCCCTATCAATTTCAGGTTTTGAATTCTGGTACAGACCAGAATCTTAGAGCTGGCGTTCTATTTCCAATTCTGCCAGCGGCCCTTTGGATGACCTTAGGCAAGTCACACCCTGTGCCTCAGTTTCCCTATTTGTAAAATGGAGATAATGATACTGACTGAGGAAATATGCCATATAAGAGCTAGATTTTATTATATATCATAAGGAGCCTCTGCACTACCACAATACAAATACTAATAATTAAAAATACTTTCTGCTTTAAAAGATGAATGTATTGTTTTTCAGGGAGGGGAAAGGGAAATAGGGTAGAAGGGAGTTAGGCACTTAAATCCCTTTGAGAATCTGGGCCCTTGAGATCTACTGATGTGAAAAGCTATATCCATGTGAAGTATTAAGTTATTACACTATTACCACAAAGTACACAACTATCACACTACTGTAGGATTAATCATTCACCACACATGGTCTGATTCTGCCAGCCCTCCACTCACAAAGCTAGTCAATGAGAAGAGTAAGCTCTGAATGCTCACAGGATCAAGCTCAAAATATAACCAAGGGTATGTCTGCACTGCCTCCAGCTCTATAAATTCCACTGTGAGGAGACATACCCACACCATCTCTGATCAAGCTATTGCACTAAAATAGAACATGGAAGCGGGAGGGGCTAGCTGCCCTGATTGCTGTCCCATCTGAGATTATAGGCATGTATTTAGGATGGCTAGCCTCTCCCATCACTCATGCTGCTGTGGCCACACTTCTATTTTTAGCACGCTAACTTGATTAGAGCCAGCATGGATATGCCTCCTGGACCTGGAATTTACATCTTTCAGCTCCGTTGAAGACATACTCTAAGATTAAAGACCTTATTTTTCTCTTTATGACCAACTTTTTTCATTTAGATACAACTGAAAGTGACTTTCTAGATTTGTTCGCTCTGCCGTCTTCCAAGATATAACTTATTTGCCAATTTCCATTTTTGTAAAATCAACCTCTTTTCTAGGGCTTAATTAAAATTTCTTTCCAGATCAATGTGGTTCTGCTGTTGGCTGCTTACCAATTTCCTTCTCAGTTACTTTACTTTGTGTGCATGTCAGAACCATCACATTGGTTACTGTTATGATGAAGGCTGCGTGTCGGTCACGGAAGTCATGCTTCTCAGTCACTGCTTAGGCAGCCCCGGGGACAGCCACACTGGCCGCTGCTGGAGCGGACTCGGGGCCAGCAGCACCAGCTACTACCCACGCGGCCCCGGACAGCTGGCCCTGGGGACCACCCGAGCAGCGGCCAGTGAGCGGCCCAGGGGGTGGCCAGAGCACCCGCTGCTCAGTGGCTCTTGGCAATTGGCCCCAGGGACCACTTGGGCAGCAGCCCTGGGGATGCTCGGAGCAGGGGGCACCCAAGCAGTGACTAGTGCCACTGGCCGCGCAGATGGGGGTCCGAGCAGTGGACGGTGAGGCTGGTGTCAGGCCCCCCAGAGCAGTAGCACCCCAAGGCACCCCAGAGCAGCAGCCCCCTCGGGACTCCCCAGCTAAGATTTAGTCAGGGGTATTTATAGTAATGGTCATGGACAGGTCACAGGCCATGAATTTTTGTTTATTGCCTGTGACATGGTCCATGACTTTTACTAAAAATACCCATGACTAAATCGTAGTCTTAGTTATGATTATTATTTAGAGTCCTATGTGTGCATGGTGCCATATAGATATAAAGTCAAACAAGAGCCCCCCATCCTGAAGTGCTTGCACTCCAATTGATGTGAAAACAAATGACAACATCAGCCACACAAAGGGAAGCAAGGTGTTGTCAGTGCAGGATGGGAGAGGTCAAAAAGTTATTTTGTTCTTTGGACTAGACTGTGGCTACATCAAGCAAAGAACCAAGAGAGATTGAGCCTTACTGAGGTACAGTTCCTCCCTGAAGTCTCGCTGGGGACTGGGCAGACTGACCCTTCATTCTGTAATCCCTGGGAAGCATGGTCCCAACCCCTTCCAAGACATATCTGCTCCAGAGTTGACTCAATGTGGTTGTTAATTTGATTTGCAATCAGCTGCATTATCTTGTAATGTTGAACATCTTGAGGGGAGGGGAGTTTGGTATTTTTTTCCCCCTGAAATGCTATTCTATTTTGTGGCCTAAGGAGAAAAGTGGCAAAGAGCAGCAACCAAGCAGAGATTAGTGAGGGCAGGCAGGCAGAAGAAGTAGATTCTGAGGAGGGATTTG
Organism: Chelonia mydas; assembly: GCF_015237465.2. Classification (NCBI taxonomy): domain Eukaryota; kingdom Metazoa; phylum Chordata; order Testudines; family Cheloniidae; genus Chelonia; species Chelonia mydas. The sequence goes on from NC_057849.1 coordinate 129,464,551, forward strand.
CAGGAGAATAAGGTATCTCAGAGCACTGGAGGAGGGAGGCATACAAAGAGACATGAAAGGCATTGCCAAGTCATGAGTGAGAGAGACAGACAAAGAGGGCATGAAGGTGAAATAGATTACATTTAAACAGGATTATTTAGAAAGAACCTGTGCTTCAAATCTTCCTTTCAGTTCTATAGGGTTTAATATGAAAGTATGTGCCTGGGATTTTCTCAGCACCAAAACAGTGGGTTACAACAGCCCTGTACATTCCCCCTGTTATTTCATTCAGGATGCTTTGACATCAATGAGGACCGTGCAGATTAGACCCAGACAGCTTGTAACCCTCGTCAGGATTTTTCGTCCTCCTTAAAAGAAAAAAGCTGATGTAATTCCCTAGAGCCCCTGCTATGGTATTCCTATTGCATAGCTGCATAATCTTGCTGGTCTGTTTTGAACATCTCAGCCCCCTGGGTTGAGGGCCATTTAGTTAAATTATTTTTCATGTGTATGTAAGGGGACTGTTGCCCCCTTACTAACATTCAGTGGGGGTGTTTTAGTTGCTAGCTCCCAGTACTCAAAAAGGGGAAGCGTCGATGGGGAATCAGGACCCTGAGACTGACAGCCCCCAGGAACAATGGAGAGAGGCCAATGCTCCTGGTCAGCCTGAATAACAGGGCGGGCAGGCTAATCAGGAGGCCAGGGAGGTCCCGTCCTCCGTGTGAGCTGGATTTGCCTGGGTCAGACAGAGTGGGGCCGAGCTAAGGAGAAAGCAGGGGCCCAAACTAAGCTGGGGAGCAGAGCTATGCCAGATCCAGAGGGACCAGAAAAGCAGCCCAGAGAGAGCAGACCCTGTCCTGCGAGCAGAGCTGCAGCCCCAAAGCCAGAGGCACAGCCCAGAGAGAGCAGACTTGCCCTGGGAGCAGAGCTGCAGCAACCAGAGCCAGAGGGGCCAGGAAAGCAGCCCAGGAAGCAGGTCAGTGCTGGGAACAGTCACAGAAGCAGCCTGCAGAGCAGACCTGTCCTGGGAGCAGAGCTGCAGCAACCAGAGCCAGGGGGGCCAGGAAAGCAGCCCAGGAAGCAGGTCAGTGCTGGGAACAGAGTCACAGAAGCCTGCAGAGCAGACCTGTCCTGGGAGCAGAGCTGCAGCAACCAGAGGCAGAGGGGCCAAGGAAGCAGCCCAGGGAGCTGGAGACAGAGCAGCAGCAGCAGTGCTGAGACAGAGTGGTGGAGCTGGGGCTGGAGCAGTCCGGAGCTGGGTGCGGTGAGCAGCTGGGGAGAGCGAGGGGGACCCTGGGCAGCGGGCCCAGCACAGGGAGACGCCTCAGCCAAGAGGCTCTGCAGGCCAAGCTTGAACTGTAACCCCGACAGGGCGGGGGTGACACTGGGTCCAGGGGTCCTACCAGAGCAACTGTAGGTTGATGTGTTTCCTTTAACCTTTCCCATTTTTCCTTATTCTTTTTAAAATTAATTGTTGATTAAATAACAGCACCAGTACAGTAGGATATATAACTTGCATTTGCTTTAAATTGTATATAATGGTCAGTGGGTCAGAGAAGTGCCTAGTGCAGAGAGAGTACCCCAGAGTGGGGACACACTAGCCCCTGTCCTAGGTGACCACAGCAGGGTTGGGGGTCAAGCCCCCCAGGAATCCTGGGCCCAGCCTTGTTGGGGTTACGAGGACTCTGCCGGACAGGAGAGTGGAAGGGGAGTCCTCAAGGGCAGGGAGGCCACTGGGTAAAGGAAGTGGGAGCGAGGACTCAGATCCTTTCGCTAGCCCACTTCACCAGGGTACTACAGAAGCCAGGAAATTTCCCCACAATAACGGGACTATTCCCCTGCTTACATAATTGACAGCACGAACAGGATCCTATCCACAGGGTCCACCCCATTGGTTTACTGGTTGAGTTCTGGTAGCACTGTCCAGGCCTAGTCAAGAACCCTGCCATGGCTGGAATTGAGGAACTACGGGCCCAGTTTTCTGAACTTCAGCGCAAATTGTCAGACCAAGCTGAGGCATTACAACAAGCTAGAACAGAGAGAAGCCTTATCACTGGCTAAGGAGGTAATAGACCAACAGGCAGCAGAAGCTAAGAAACCCCCTACTATTGATGTCCCATGGGAGCGGAAGGTCACGGAGTTTGGTGGCTTCCCGACTAGACCAGGAGACATTATGGTAGAGGAGTGGGTCAAATCTGTGAAGGCGGCTCTGCGTGTGCTAAGAGTAACTGAAGAAGATTGTGTAGACTTCGTAGAGGAGCACCTCAAGGGCCAGGCCAAGGCCACAGTAAAATTCATGGCAGTGGCAGACAAAAAAGATGTGGAAAAGGTATTTGAACTTCTCCTGGAAGTGTATGGAGATAAGGTACCTATTGGAACCCGACTAAAGGAGTTCTTTGAGCGAAAGCAGGAGCCCGGTGAAACTATCCAGGCATATGCGTAGACCTCCAGGAGAGGATGAGCAAAGTGGAGCGGCGAGACCCTCAACGAGTTCCAGACCCAGATACGGTTCTGAAGGAGCAGTTAGTGCTGGGGCTTCAGGATGATTCCCTCCGCTGCAAAATAAAAAGGAGGTTTAAGGAAGAGCCCAGTAAGAAGTTTCATGAACTCATGCAGGCTGCCATTATGTGGTCAGAAGAAGAGGAAGTTCCTGTGACAGAGACAGCCAAGCCTAACCCCCGTACACAAAGTGGGGGCCTAGTGAATACAGCTGCTGGAGAAAAGGCCCTGCCCCAAACACAGTTAACACTGGAAAATTTAAGTGAGGCTGTCCAAAAACTGGCTGTCCAACAGGAGGAGATGATAAAAGTGATGACTGAGTTAATGAAAGAAAAAAATCCCATTAGTATGTCAAAGTATCCAAGGGCACTGGAATCCCGAAGAGCCCCACTAAAGGATGAGCTGGGAAGGTACATCTGTTACACTTGTGAAAAGCCAGGGCATACTAGCCAGGAATGTCCACTGAGAAGGAGAACAGAGTCCCACGCACTGAAAATCAATGAGGCACCAGGAGCAAGTGGTCCATCTACAGTAGAAGGCCAAGCAGTGGCAGAAGGATTCCTAGGCCTCTCCTTGGTGGAAAGGTTTCAGAGTAGCAGCCTTGTTAGTCTGTATTCGCAAAAAGAAAAGGAGTACTAGTGGCACCTTAGAGACTAACCAATTTATTTGAGTATAAGCTTTCGTGAGTTACATCCGATGAAGTGAGCTGTAGCTCATGAAAGCTTATGCTCAAATAAATTGGTTAGTCTCTAAGGTGCCACTAGTACTCCTTTTCTCCTTGGTGGAAAATCACTCTGCATACAGTGTTGAAAGGAATGTGGGCAGTGTCAGCATATCTAGTGACTTCTGTAAGCGAGCATTTGGAAACTGTCTAACTGCTGAACTATATATAGCAGGGGTGAAGACCAGATATTTGTTAGATACTGGCTCAGAAGTCACCACCATTACTGAGTCGCATTTTCAAAAATATTTGAAAGACGAGGAGCTGACCATGCACAGCACACAGTTTGTACGTCTAACAGCAGTTAATCGACTGGCAATCCCAGTGGTGGGATGCCTCGAAGCAGACATAGACTACATGGGCCAGACACTGCCAGGGAAATGCATCTTCATCCTGAGAGACAAAGACTCTGAAGGGAGCCATATGGGAGAAGGAGTCCTCAAGAGCAGGGAGGCCACTGGGTAAAGGAAGTGGGAGCGAGGACTCAGATCCTTTCGTTAGCCCACTTCACCAAGGTAGTGCAGGAGCCAGGAAAGTTCCTCACAATAGTGGGACTATTCCCCTGCTTACATGTATATTTTCTTTGTGTTTTTCTTAGGTAACTAAGGGGGGATGGGGGAGTGAGATAAGGAAAGGTGATGAAATTGTCAGTTAAGAAGCTGAAGCTCTGCACAGTATTAAATAACTCAGAGGGAAATTGGAGAGAGTAGCTTTTGTGCTCCAGCCTCAGTTTTCCATTGATTAGGTAAAACTGAAGTGGAAGGCATTAAATGACAAACTGCTGTCTCTCTTTGGCAGGGACCCCTCCCTGGCTATATCAGTAGCTGAGGGACTCAGGCTCAGCTCTGATCCTCTGCCTCCCTCTCCTGCACACCAAGTCATCATTTAATTGAGTCTGAAAACCTGCTTATTTGAGCACACCCATAGGTCTCATAAATGCTTTACAGTTACATTCATCTTGGCTCGAGGGCTGAAGGATCACATAACCAAGCCCTTGCCTGATCCCCTCAAAATATGAGTCTGCAACAACAACAACAAATCAGCCTTCAAAGATGCAGAAAAACACACATGCTAAGCTTTTCTTTAAAGGAATTAGAACAAATGTACTCCCTCAATCTGTGGCCATTCACTTCCAAAAGCAACATCTTAGAAATCAAAGGAGACACTCAAGTAGGGGAGGCCAAAACCATTTGAATACAAATAACTGTTTATGACCTTGTGAAGAAAAATCATTTTTATCATGTATTACAAAACAGCTTGCTGTCTCTGTGTCTCTTTTTCTTGCCACCTAAAAAGTAGGTCAACAATTTTCCTAGCTTTCAAAAGAAAATGAGCAGAATTTAATTTTAGTTGTAAACAGAGTCATAGTTTTGCCCTTAAAGTGTTTTCATAGTACAGTAGTTATAAATAAAGCTAGAAGTCAGGTTATACTGTATTATGTGTATTGATCACACTGATGGCTGGATCCCACATACACCCTAGATTTTCATTGGTTTATGTCAACTGTGGAATGTATGCCAGAGGAAGCTGGAAGTGACATGAAGTCTCAGCTTTCTTTGCACTGGAGGGATGAAGCCAGGACAGCCCCCAAACTCGGTAGTACTAGTTGGGAAGGATGTGTGAGCAGGGTAGCCAGAGAATTTGCTAATTCCGCACATCCCCCTGCAAATGGCAACTGGCGAGGATGCTACAGCGTCTGGTCTTAAGCTGAGTATGCATCCCCACCCCATTCTAGCAAAACCTCAAAAGAAGAGTCACAGTCATATGCCTCCTCGGGCACAATGCATCTCACTGCACCAACGCTAGTGAATCCAAAGGATTATATGTATTTGCTTGCTACTAAATAAAATTAATAACAAAAACAAAACAGAAAGATATGCTTCAAAAGACTGTGATGACTAGTTAGGAGAAGGTTTCGGTTTGACTGTCAGGGTCAGGGATTTTCAGTAAGAGAGCTAATCCCTTTATCAATTGTAGCGTGGTGTGAAAGTTCTCTAGAACATGAGTGAAGAAGGCAGACATGCACACACAAAGAAAAATCTGATCAATTTAATGGCAGTTGCAATTATGCACTTTTTTAAACGCTTCTTGATAATTTTCTGAAAGAAACTTTATTTCACCAAAGAGAGAGAGAGAGAGAGAGAACCTTTTCCACTGCAATCTTTTTTCAAGTTAATTTCCTTTTAGATCTCAGTTGTTGTGATGCGTTAGCATCATTCTATTATACAGTAACTGTATTGGAACTGAGGGTTATTTTTGTAGCTTAGTTACAAAAATTGTACATGCATTAGGGAGTTCAACTGAATACTAAAACTCAGTTATGTGGCATAGAATAATTGCATTCAGTCTGGATACACAAGGAATTTTCAATGGCTTTTTATTATTATTATTTTATTTTACTTTATTTCTTGCATTACAAATGTGAGCATTAGTGGTGTTTGTAATGTGTCCAGTGTTTCTGATGGATACTCAGCAAACTGTAAGCAGGCTTTACATTTGCATCTGCTCCATTATTAGGTCTTATTTTCCTGCCAATGTGCCCATTTTACAATGAGGGTTTTTTTCAGACGTCAGACTGAGTAAAGTGGCTGAAGCAGCAAGAGATCAAACAGACTGTACAAATAAAAATCTTCAAAATATATATTAATAGCTCTTACTTTCCACAAAATATAGTTTATAAGAATTTTTAACCAAGGTTGCCAACCGGGTAATATTTAGAAAACAGACCCTCCAGCAGGAATGTCGGATGGTCTCCTGCCCGGCCTCTTCCCCCCGAGGCCTCACCCCTGCCCTGCCTCTTCCCCCGAGGCCCTGCCCCCCATCCACTCCTTTTCCCCCCTACCTCCTGTCACTCGCTGCTTTTCCCCTCCCACCACCAGCCCCATCCCTGGGTCAGGAGGGATTCACCTGCAGAGCCGGGGCTTGGAGCTGCAGCCGCCCGACGAAGGTAGGAGATGGCCCCGGCTGAGTAGGGGCTGGAGTGGGTGATGACCTGGCGCCTCCTCGCCTCTAGTAACTGAACTTTGGACGTCCGGTCAGTTGATCTGACCAGACACCGTCACGTCGCCTTTTGGGCCAGACTTTCCAGTCGAAAACCAGGCATCTGGCCACCCTAAGGGTTAGATTCTGTTACGATCTTTCAAGTTTTCCAATTGTTATTGCATCAATCATAGAATCATAGAATATCAGGGTTGGAAGGGACCTCAGGAGGTCATCTAGTCCAACCCCCTGTTCAAAGCAGGACCAATCCCCAACTAAAGCATCCCAGCCAGGGCTTTGTCAAGCCTGACCTTAAAAACTTCTAAGGAAGGAGATTTCACCACCTCCCTAGGTAACGCATTCCAGTGTTTCACCACTCTCCTAGTGAAAAAGTTTTTCCAAATATCCAACCTAAACCTCCCACATTGCAGCTTGAGACCATTACTCCTTGTTCTGTCATCTGCTACCACTGAGAACAGTCTAGATCCATCCTCTTTGGAACCCCCTTTCAGGTAGTTGAAAGCAGTTATCATATCCCCCCTCATTCTTCTCTTCTGCAGACTAAACAATCCCAGTTCCCTCAGCCTCATAAGGCATGTGTTCCAGTCCCCTAATCATTTTTGTTGACCTCCGCTGGACGCTTTCCAATTTTTCCACACCCTTCTTGTAGTGTGGGGCCCAAAACTGGACACAGTACTCCAGATGAGGTCTCACCAATGCCCAATAGAGGGGAACGATCACGTCCCTCAATCTGCTGGCAATGCCCCTACATATACATCCCAAAATGCCATTGGCCTTCTTGGCAACAAGGGCACACTGTTGACTCATATCCAGCTTCTCGTCCACTGTAACCCTTAGGTTCTTTTCAGCAGAACTGCTGCCTAGCCATTCGGTCCCTAGTCTGTAGCGGTGCATGGGGTTCTTCCGTCCTAAGTGCAGGACTCTCCACGTGTCCTTGTTGAACCTCATCAGATTTCTTTTCGCCCAATCCTCTAATTTGTCTAGGTCCCTCTGTATCCTATCCCTACCCTCCAGTGTATCTACCTCTCCTCCCAGTTTAGTGTCATCTGCAAACTTGCTGAGGGTGCAATCCACACCATCCTCCAGATCATTTATGAAGATATTCAACAAAACCGGACTGAGGTCGAATCCCTGGGGCACTCCACTTGATACCGGCTGCCAACTAGACATGGAGCCATTGATCACTACCCGTTGAGCCCAACAACCTAGCCAACTTTCTATCCACCTTATAGTACATTCATCCAGCCCATACTTCTTTAACTTGCTCTCAAGAATACTGTGGAGACTGTGTCAAAAGATTTGCTAAAGTCAAGGAACAACTTGTCGACTGCTTTCCCCTCGTCCACAGAGCCAATTATCTCATCATAGAAGGCAATTAGATTAGTCAGGCATGACTTACCCTTGGTGAATCCATGCTGACTGTTCCTGATCACTTTCCTCTCCTCTAAGTGCTTCAGAATTGATTCCTGGAGGACATGCTCCATGATTTCTCCAGGTACTGAGGTGAGGCTGGCTGGCCTGTAGTTCTCCAGATCCTCCTTCTTCCCTTTTTAAAAGATGGACACTATATTAGCCTTTTTCCAGTCATCTGGGACCTCCCGCAATCACCATGAGTTTTCAAAGATAATGGCCAAAGGCTCTGCAATCACATCCGCCAACTCCTTTAGCACTCTCGGATGCAATGCATCCGGCCCCATGGATTTGTTTTTGTCCAGCTTTTCTAAATAATCCCCAACCACTTCTTTCTCCACAGAGGGCTGGTCACCTCCTCCCCATGCTGTGCTGCCCAGTACAGTAGTCTGGGAGCTGACCTTGTTCGTGAAGACAGAGGCAAAAAAAAGCATTGAATACATTAGCTTTTTCCACATCCTCTGTCACTAGGTTAATCAAGTGGTGTGTCCTCCAGCATACCTTACTTAGAGAAATCTTCCATCCTAGAAAGAGTTAGAGGTGAGTCGCATCATACGCGCATTTAACTTACACAAATTCAACTATATGCAGTCTGAAAAAAAAAAAAGAAAAACAACAAGATACCTGTAAATAGTGTGGGCGATTCCGCCCACCATTCCACTCAATGAGCTTATGCCCTGGAGTGAGCATGAGATGGGAGACGTGAATCTGCTGTTCCTTCAGTCGGTCTCAGTTCCTGTGTACCTCTCATAGTATAAGCATGTCGCTGCACTGAGTGTGATTCTAGTGTTTAAAGTTACGTATTTTTCATACAACATGGCCCGTAAACGCAAGCCAACTACTTCATCTGGTGCTCAACCGAAAAAACTGTGATCTATTCCAACGCTGGAGGAAAAACTGGCTGTGTTGGACTTATTGAGAGATGGTATGTCGGTCTCCAACGTGGCGTGTAAGTATGGCCGCAACGAATCTAGCATCTGTGCCATCAAGATTCGAGAGAGAGAAATTCATCAAACCGTGGCATCAAGTGCTCCAATAACTGCTAAGGTGATGAGCCAGGTGCGTGATAAGACTTTAGTGAAGACTGAAAAGGCATTAAACTTATGGCTGGAAGACATGAACCATAAACATGTGCCTATCGATGGCAACACGTTGTGAGAAAAGGCTCTTAGCCTCTACGCGCTGTTCAAACCTCCCACTGAAGAGGGACAGCCTTCTGATGAGAAGGAATTCAAAGCCAGCCAAGGTTGGCTTAACAGTTTTAGGAAATGCTTCAACCTCAAAAACATGCAGACTACTGGTGAAGCTGCATCTGCCAATTAAGAGGCAGCAAAAGCCTACCCCGAACAATTAAAGGAAATCAAAGAAGAAAAGGGCTATCTTCCAGAACAAGTTTTTAATGCTGACGAGACTGGGCTCTTCTGGAAAAAAATGTCCAACCGCACTTACATTTCGAAATCAGAAAGACAAGTCCCTGGCTTCACAGCTAAAGACCATGTGACCGTGTTGTTTTGTGGCAATGCAGCTGGGCATTTAATAAAGCTGGGCTTGCTCTACAGAGCTGCAAATCCCCGTTCCCTAAAAGGCAAGAACAAAAATCTCCTGCCTGTGTTCTGGAAATCAAATAAAAAGGCTTGGGTGATGGCAGCATTATTTCTGGATTGGTTCCACAAGTGTTTCATTCTGGAGATCAAGCGGTACCTCGAAGAGAAAGGACTTGACTTTAAAGTGTTGCTGATCATAGACAATGCTCCTGGCCACCCTGAGGCACTCAGGTTTGCACATAACAACATTGAAGTCGTCTTTCTCCCCACCAATACCACCTCCAACCTCTCGATCAAGGCATGATTCGCTGTTTCAAGGCCACGTACAAGAGACTTACGTTCTCACGGATACGTAGCGCTATGGATGCTGATCCCAATCTTAATGTGATGGAGCGTTGGAAGTCCTTCAACATTGCTGATTGCATCACTTATATTAAACAGGCAACAGATGCAATCAAGCCTGAAACAGTCAATGCATGTTGGCGAAACCTATGGAAAAATGTGTGAATGATTTTATGGGTTTCCCGACCACTGAGAAAGAAGAGAAATGCATTGTTCAGGTGGCCAGGCAAGTGGGCGGTGATGGCTTCGTTGACATCCTTGAGGAAGAAATTGAAGAATTAATTGAGAGCCATAGAGAAACATTGACTAACGAAGAGTTAGAGGAATTGATAAAATCGTCTACAGAAGACGAAGATGTTGACGTCGAACAGGAAGAGCCAGCAAGTTGGAATCTTCATAAATTTGCTGAAGTGTTCCAAGCAGCGAAACACTTGAATGATTTAATTTCTGAATACAATCCCCCTATGGAACAAAGTCTCAAAATCACATGTAGTATTACGGACCATTTGAGACCATATCAAGAAATGTTTGAGCTGCTCAAGAGACAACAGCGACAGTTGCCAATCAACATGTTTTTCAAGGAAAAACAACCAGCAGCAGATGAGTCTACACAATCAACTTCTCGAGCTGAACCAGAGGCAACCACTTCATCTACGACTCGCTCTCTGTTACCCAAGCTCTCAGTCACCTCCGTCTCCTGGAGCGACATCAAGCCCTGACAACCCCCTGTAATTACCCCCCTGTAATTAAAAATACAGTACTTTAAAATTATATTTTGCATATGTACTCTTTATTATATACTGTACATTACTGTATACATTATACATTTATACATATTACTGTACAGGGTTGTATACACAAAACCATGTACAGTATACTGTACTTTATGGGCGATTTAAGGGATTTTCAAGGGTAATTTTGACTATATGCTATTTTCACCTTACTTGCTGACTTTAGAACCTAACCCCCACGTAAGATGCGACTCCACTGTATATTTAGCGCTATTAAGTTTGTGAACTAGGTCAACAAAAGGTAACAGGCCAAATTCAGCAGTGACATAAATTGGCATTTAAGTTACACATTAAGTTTAAATTGAGCAGAAAAGCAGCATAAACTGGTGTAAATGGTAAAGTATTTTATTTTGTGCCAGTATGGCATTCAATGGATGTACAAAATGAGCATACCATACACTGGTTTGATATTCTGTACCCGCCAAACTTAGCGCCTGGTATACATAGATGCAACTACAATTGAAGGGAATACAAGTTGTATCTCATAGACTCATACACTTTAAGGCCAGAAGGGACCATCACGATCTACTGACCGCAGGTCTAGAATTTGGCCAAGTACTGTTGGGGATGGCACAGCATCTGCATAAGTACCTAGATGGCTTCTTTATCTTTTCCTACTATTCCTTTCTGATCATCTCAGGGCCAAATTCTCTCTGGTGTCAATCAGTGCAGTTCCTTTGAAGTTCATGGAGCTGCATCAATGTACATCAGCAGAGAAACTGGTGCTCCGGGTCTATTTATTTTCCACATCCACCAAATGCCAAATAGTATACTTCTGTGGTGTGACATTATACACTGTTTAATTCAACACACAATTTGGCCAGGACCTTCCATGGGATTTGCACCCATTTACTACAAGTTGTATTTGGAAGAACTTAATCCAGTATTTTTATTTTAATTTATTGTACATTTAAGTGAATTTGAGGGTACACAAAAGGTGACAGGATGACATAATTGGGAAATAAAGTCCTCTTTTTATTCATCCATATGCAGAGGATAGCACAGGCCCACTAAGTTCTCCATGACATGAGAGCCCTGTGATATATAAGCACAGAATATGAGTTAAAGAATTGTCAGCCTGAATTTATGTGATATTGTTGGATTGTGTCCCATTACTTAAACCAAGTTTTCCATGGTAATTTCCCTTCTTTTTTTTTTTTCTTCCCACCTCTTAACTGGAGTTTAGAATCTTCTGGGAACCAGGGAGAGTCTACCACATAAAAATACATATTTATGGACACAAATACAGGCAAAGTATTGACCCAATGGCTGTGCCTATCATATAAAGACATACTTTATTCAGAGCATTTTTACAGTACCTCTTATTTATATGATAGATGGTAGGTGCACCAGGAGAGCTATTACAGCCAATTGTACAAATATGTATTTACAATGTTTTAAAAACACATGCAAACATAGAGAATTAAAATGAGGCTACAGCATATGGTTATTTCACTGTGAAACATGACTATCTTAACCATTAACAAGAAATAATTAAGGGCCAGGGTGAGTAAAAATCCTGCTCAGCTTCTGCAGCATCGAAGCCCACACAAGAACGAGAAAACAAACTCAATTTGAGAGGGTGCTTGCTTAACCTGGCACAGCAGTGTGAGCTTTTACTGAACTTGGCTTTAAATGATTGAAGCAGAATATGGACTCACCCTTTGCCTTTTTGTTTTTAAATGTCAGAGATATTTTGAAATCATATGAGCACAAAATAGTGTTTTAAAGTCTTAAACAACTAAATAATTGGCTAGAAGAATCAGTGTTGGTTCCTATTTGGGGTTGTGAGTGAAAGGGGCTGCCTGGATACCTCCAAGCTGCTACTTTAGATGTAAATTTGTACTTCAGAGTGAATTTTCATGATCACGTCATGGCACCCTGAAACCAGGGCTCATAAACATTTATAGTAGTGATGATACCTTAACAGTTGTGCAGGGTGAATACACTTCTGGGGGGTGGAGGGGGGGGGAAATAGTGGCCCCATGGATAAATATTAGGTGGTGAATAAATCCAGGTTTATTTTAAAAACCCTTAAACATTGGTTATTTCTCCACATCTTTTTCTGTTTTTCAAATAATCTGTATTCCAGGAAGGATTCTTTAGGAGTGGAGATCTCTCTCTCTCTCTCTCTCTTTTTTTCTCCTTTTAAATCTTTTTTCCCTCCCAACATTTGTCTATAATCCCTTAATTAGGCCTCAGCAGAGATAGCCCCTGTTTGATTTGCAGTCAGAAAACCTAATGTGTTTTAACATTGTCTGCCTGAGCTGAAAAGGAAACTGTAAATTTATACAGTCTGGTAAACATATTTGGCATTTGCATCTTAATGAATCTGTGGAATGAAGCTGGGTCTGGTCCCTTCCCCCACTAAGCTTTCAGTACAGCAGGGCAGTGTGTGAGCTGCCTACTCCCCTCCCCCACCATCACATATTACCATCCAAATTCTGTGCTGTCTAGAAAGGTCATGTGACCCTCATCAGTCTCCTGGGGTGGAGGAGGGGAAGCAGATTGAACCTGTTCTTTGTTAAGAGGTCAACGTCAGCTCCCAGAGCAGGGGAGGAATTACCAGCAACTCTCGAAAAGCCGGGCACTCTCTGCTGCTTGCAAGCAACTATCTTTCTTGACTGGAGGAGGATTTAATCCTCTGCTCTCTTTAATGTGATCCTCCTGGTGATACATGTCTAACCTAAGAAGACCTGCAATTAAAACTGCAAGCAAGGAACCAGCAAATTCAGAGTCTTAGCAATGCACTTTTGCGGCAAGGCACCTCATATGTCTGAGATTTACAGTAGCTGGCCTTTGGGGAATGCTGCTTCAGAGGCAGAGAGAATCTTGCTTTAAAAAAAACAACACATTCAGGGCTGAGTAGTTCTGACTGATGTTCTTACAAATATTGTATGCTGTGTAGCTCTAGCCTTGTGGGTCCCCATCAAAGCTGTTACCTCACCCACCTTGTCCTTATAAATGTGCATTTAAGTGCCCTTGTTGTTGTGACCTTAGCACATGACAAGTCCGCAGAGCCAAATGCAGGGCCAGCTCCTGAAGTCCTTACCCAGTCAACGCTCGCACTGAAGTGAATGGGAAGTTAAGGCAGAGCCTCTAGATTGGGAATCAGTAGATGCACTTCCCCAATGGGACCTGTCAGAAGCACTTTGTACCCCTCTGTAATGTTTACAATGCCTTGAAGAACTCTGGGAAAGCATGGGAAGGAGTGACCACTGCTTTGGTACCATAGCCCTGTCTCTCTCCCGGCTCCTTTGGGAAAGCTTGCGCTGTAATCAGCACAGGCCTGGAGCAATCCTTGCACGCTCTGGTCCTGTCTACAGTTGGGAAATTTTCATAAATGTCCCACTAGCTCAGCTTAATGTTGGCAACATGGGCCCCCTGCTGCTGCGGCTTCCACTTCCGTTTTATCCACCATATCAATTAAGCTCTGAGCAGGGTTACATGCATGGGGTTACATCCCAGTCAGATGCAAAGACTTCGGCCTTGTCTGTACATGCAATTAGCCCTGATTTCAGCCATCAGCCTACTGTAGAGAGGGAAAGCTGTGATTTGTATTAGTGGGGCTTACCCCAGTTTCAAGTAGATTTTCCTTGTCTTCGCTACAGGTTTGCAGCTAGGTTGATGGCTGAAACTGGGCCAAATTCAAAATGTAAACAAGGCCTGGGATTGTGTCTGGGCCCTATATAGCAATGCAAGATTGGAGAAATCTCCCTTGCACTCCTTCCCACCCCCGCCTCTTATATAGCAGCACAGAGACAGACACAATCACCCTGTGTATTGCAGGATTTGACCTTTTGAAAATAGCAGAGAAAAATACTTTTATATCAATATCACTACATAAAGTACTCTAATCCCTGTTACTTTCTTTGCCAACAAGAACATTTTCTTCGATTTTTCTTTTCTATTCCAGGCTTAATGATCAATTAAGTAAATACTAGGTTTAAGAAAAGGAGGACTTGTGGCACCTTAGAGACTAACAAATTTATTTGAGCATAAGCTTTCGTGAGCTACAACTTATTTGTGAGCTGTAGCTCACGAAAGCTTATGCTCAAATAAATTTGTTAGTCTCTAAGGTGCCACAAGTACTCCTTTTCTTTTTGCGGATACAGACTAACACGGCTGCTACTCTGAAACCTGTCATTATACTAGCTTTAAGACACCTTTCTCCCACTTCCTCTTTCTCCCCTCCCCCAGCCCTCTCATTGTAAGCTGTACAGACATCTGTTTCTCACTGCATCAGTTAAACTCTTTCCTTTTTCTGTTTGGTATGTTCTGGGCTTGAAGTAGAAAATGTTGTGGAAGGGAGGGGGAGGGGATGTTAAAATAGAAGCTAATTCTTGTCCTTTGACCTCAGTTTAGATAGAAGAGTGGGTTAAAAGGTCAAGGAAAACAATTGAAATGCTTCTTTTGCTTGAATGGCATGCCAAATAAACTTATCCTGGGGATTTAGAATGATCCTTTTATGGGAATTTCCACCTCCCTCAGGATTGCACATGCTGACTTTATGGGAGCTGAGGACAGTTCTAAATTTATTTGGAGTGGCACAGGGAATACTTGAGCTCTTCTTAACAGTCTAGCTGGAAGAAGCAATAACATTAAAAATAAATAAATTAATAAAGGGATCCTCAACACAGCATACCTTCTTTGGGCTTTTTTTTTTTTTTTTTTTTTTGGCATTTACAGTAACGATTTTAGCTTCATTATAGAATTCATTTCCTGTTGCTATTGGGAATGCCTAGTCCTCTTGAGATTTAAAATCAGACTGAAGAATTATGGATCTGATTCTTCTCACACCAATGTGCCTACATCAACGTCAATGGAGTTATGGCTGGTTTACACAGATGTATGTGGCAGCAGATTTAGGCCTATCTATGCTGTTTTAAATAATAATAGTGTAGTAGTTAATTGCACTCTTTCCTGCAACTTTCTTATGGAGGATTCTATATAAATTTATTTTGTTGATGCTGAACTGTTCCAATTGCCACTGTAGTGCAAGCTGACAAATGAAGATCACCGTAAAGAGAAAAGTCTCTTCAAGCTATCAGGCCATGTATACACTAGAGCTGATTGAAAAATTTCTATCAAAACTTTTTGTTTGTTTTTTTGTTTACAGAAACTAGACTTCGTTTTTTAATGAAAATTTTCAGAGCACATTTTTGTTTCACTCAGATTTTTCCTGTTTCTCAATGAAAGGCAGGAAAAAAATTGATTTTTCAGAAAGCATTTTAGGTTTTTAAAACTGAATATTTTCTAGATTTTGATTTTGGTTTTTCATTGAAAATCCAGAATACTGTAATTTTGTGGGAGGCTTTGGAAAAACATTTTTGAAATTTCCTGTGAAAAACATTTGGCAGTTTCTAACCATGTCTAGTCTACACTAGTCTTTTTACACTGAAATGCCCCCCCCCCCCCCCCGGTGCTAACACTGGTGCAGCTGTGCCAGTGATAACAATTGTGGGCATGCCAGTGAAAAACAAGTTGTTGGCACTCTCAGTGTTTTTATTGCTGTGACATCTCAATTTGCTCAGAGCACTAAAAAGTTTTACTGACATAGCTCTGGCAGTTAGGAGAGTGGAAAAAAAAAATCACACCGGTAACCGACATAGTTATGCTGGCAAAAGCCCTAGTGTAGATAGTTATACCAGCAATATAGTCCTTTTGCCGGTATTGCTTACTCCTTTTAGGGAACTGAGTTTAGGCTATACTGGCAAAAGAACTCATTTGCCAGTATAAGTTGGTTCTCTGCTAGGTGGGTTTGCTGGTATACCTCCACATGTATAGCTATACCACTAAACCTTTTTAAGCGTAGACAAGACTCAGGTCTAGATTACATGATGGTAAAAACATCAGTGGCCACCAGGGTATTGTCTACACTAGCACTGGTGAAGCTACACCAGTGTATGTTAACAATAGTTAGAAATTTTAGGGGAAAGAACTGGAGTGTAGACAAGGCCTCAGAGTCTCAGGGCAAATCTATACTATGAGTTCATGCGTGGCAAGCTGGGGTGTAAATCTAGAGTGCTTCAGTGTGCTGCCCCACTAGCTGTCCATGTAGACCCTACTGCTGCACAGTGAAAGCTTCACGTGGACTATGCGGCAGCAGGGACCACATAGACAGTTAATTAGTGGGCAGCACACTGGAGTGCTCTAGGCGTATACCCAGTTTGCTGCACGCTACCTTGTCATATAGACAAGCCCTTAGGCCCACAACAACACTGTTCCTCTCAAATCCAGAACTTTATTTTTTATTTTATTGGTTTCACAAACAGCCCCACATTTTTAAGAATCCTCACTCTGCGGACCTTGGGCCAAATTCAGCTCCCACTTAAGCCTTTTTAAAACCTTCTTAAAGCTAGATTAACTCTACTGACTCCAGTACAATTATCTGGATTAATACTAATGTAACTGAAGGCAGAATTAAGCTCCTTGTCGCCATCAGAAATGTCAAAATGTCCCTAAACTGGGGGTACAAAGAAGAGATGCCAAAACGTTCCTAAACTGGGGGTACACAGAAGAGAAGAGAAGACTTTCTGAGCTCTGACTGACATGCCTGCTATATATTTTAATTTATTTCCTCAGATCACAAAGCTTGATAAGACAGCAGTGCAGGGCGTTATATCATCAGCATTACTGAGTATTAGACATTTCTAAAACTAAGGCTATGTCTACACTACAAAATTAGGTCGAATTTATAGAAGTCGATTTTTTAGAAATCAATTTTATACAGTCGATTGTGTCCCCCCCCAACTGAAGACCATTAAGACCGTTAAGTCAGCGAAGTGCGTCCACAGTACCGATGCTAGCATTGATTTCCAGTGCATTGCACTGTGGGTAGCTATCCCACAGTTCCTGAAGTCTCCGCCGCCCATTGGAATTCTGGGTTGAGATCCCAATGCCTAATGGGGCAAAAACATTGTCGCAGGTGGGTCTGAGTACATATCGTCAGCCCCCCCCCCCCCCCCGTGAAAGCAACGGCAGACAATCGTTTTGCGCCTTTTTTCCTCGGTTACCCATGCAGATGCCATACCATGGCAAGCATGGAGCCCACTCAGTTCATCGTCACCGTATGTTTCCTGGGTGCTGGCAGACGCGGGACTGCATTGCTACACAGCAGCAGCTCATTGCCTTGTGGCAGCAGATGGTGCATTACGATTGGTAGCCGTCCTCGTCGTCTCCTGGGTGCTCTTGGCTAGCCTCAGTGAGGTCGGTCGGGGCGCCTGGGCAGACATGGGTGCTCCTGGCAGATCTCAGTGAGGTCTGTCAGGGGAGCCTGGACATAAACGGGAGTGACTCAGGTCTTTCTCTTTTTTAAGTTTTGTCTAATGGAGATTCAGTCCTCCCTGAAATATTGGCAGAGGGATAGCTCAGTAGTTTGAGCATTGGCGTGCTAAACCCAGGGTTGTGAGTTCAATCCCTGAGGGGGCCATTCTGCCTCAGGCTGCTCTCGCAGCCAGCAGCACCGCGAGCACCCAGGAAACAATGATAGTTAGCAGTCATACTGCACTGTCTGCTGCCAGCTGACCCCTTCCTCCGTGAAAGCAACGGCCAACGATCGTTTCATGCGGGCGCCATATTGCTATCAGCATCATCATCCACCCGCCGCTTCTGCTCTCCTGCAAACGCCAAAGCATGGAGCCCGCTCAGATCACCGTGGCAGTTATGACCATTCTAAACACCACACACATTATCCAGCAGTATCTGCAGAACCAAAACCTGCAAAAGCGGGCAAGCAGGTGACGGCAGCGCGGTGAGGAGAGTGAGGAGAGTCTCAAAGTACGGGCCCCAGCAATGTGGACATCATGGTGGTAATGGGGCAGGTTCATGCCATGGAACGCTGATTCTGGGCCCAGGAAACAAGCACAGACTGGTGGGACCGCATAGTGTTGCGGGTCTGGGACGATTCCCAATGGCTGCGAAACTTTCGCATACGTAAGGGCACTTTCATGGAAAGTTGTGACTTGCTTTCCCCTGCTCTGAAGCGCCAGAATACCAAGATGAGAGCAGCCCTCACAGTTCACAAGCGAGTGGTGATAGCCCTGTGGAAGCTTGCAAGGCCAGACAGCTACCAGTCAGTCGGGAATCAATTTGGAGTGGGCAAATCTATTGTGGGGGCTGCTGTGATCCAAGTAGCCAACGCAATCACTGAGCTCCTGCTACCAAGGGTAGTGACTCTGGGAAATGTGCATGTCATAGTGGATGGCTTTGCTGCAGAGGGATTCCCTAACTGTGGTGGGGCCATAGACGGAACCCATATCCCTATCTTGGCACCGGAGCACCAAGCCGGTGAGTACATAAACTGCAAGGGGTACTTTTCAATGGTGCTGCAAGCACTGGTGGATCACAAGGGACGTTTCACCAACATCAGTGTGGGATGGCTGGGAAAGGTACATGATGCTCGCATCTTCAGGAACTCTGGTCTCTTTCAACAGCTGAGCCAGGGACTTTCCTCCCAGACCAGAAAATAACCATTGGGGATGTTGAAATGCCTATAGTTATCCTTGGGGACCCAGCCTACCCCTTAATGCCATGGCTCATGAAGCCATACATAGGAACCCTGGACTGTAGTCAGGAGCTGTTCAATTATAGGCTGAGCAAGTGCAGAATGGTGGTAGAATGTGCATTTGGACATTTAAAAGTGCACTGGCGCAGTTTACTGACTCGGTTAGACCTCAGCGAAACCAATATTCCCATTGTTATTACTGCTTGCTGTGTGCTCCACAATATCTGTGAGAGTAAGGGGAAGACGTTTATGGCGGGGTGGGAGGTTGAGGCAAATCGCCTGGCCATTGATTACAAGCAGCCACACACCAGGGCGGTTAGAAGAGTACAGGAGGGCGCGGTACGCATCAGAGAAGCTTTGAAAACCAGTTTCATGACTGGCCAGGCTACGGTGTGAAAGTTCTGTTTGTTTCTCCTTTATGAAAACCCGCCCCCTTGGTTCACTCTACTTCCCTGTGTTCTAACCACCCTACCCTCCCCCCTTCGATCACCACTTGCAGAGGCAATACAGTCATTGTTGCTTCACATTCATGCATTCTTTATTAATTCATCACACAAATAGGGGGATAACTGCCAAGGTAGCCTGGGAGGGGTGGGGGAGGAGGGAAGGACAAGGCCACACTTGCACTTTAAAACTTACTGAATGCCAGCTTTCTGTTGCTTGGGCAGTCCTCTGGGGTGGAGTGATTGGGTGCCCGGAGGCCCCTCACTGCGTTCTTGGGCATCTGTGTGAGGAGGCTATGGAACTTGGGGAGGAGGGCGGTTGGTTACACAGGGACTGTAGCGGCAGTGTGTGCTCATGCTGCCTTTCCTGCACCTCAACCATATGCCGGAGCATATCAGGTTGATCCTCCAGTAGCCTCAGCATTGCATCCTGCCTTCTGTCAGCAAGCTGATGCCACTTATCATCTTCAACCTGCCTCTTATTATCTTCAACCCACCACCTGTCCTTGCATTCATATTGTGCTTTCCTGGACTCTACCATTGTCTGCCTCCATCCATTCTGCTGGGTTCTTTCAGTGTGGGAGGACTGCATGAGCTCAGAAAACATTTCATCGCTAGTGCGTTTTTTTCACCTTCTAATCTTGGCTAGCCTCTGGGAAGGAGATGATAGTGTGAGCGTTGAAACATTTGCAGCTGTGGGAGGAAAAAAAAGGGAGAGTAGTAGTTAAAAAGACACATTTTAGAGAACAATGGGTAGACTCTTTCAGGGTGAACCTTGCTGTTAACATTACATAGCACATGTGCATTTGGTACAAGGTCACATTTTGCCTCGTATATTGAAGGTCTGCCGGTTTGGTGTGAGAGATCACACACGCAGGGCCTGCGGGCAACAGAATTTGGCCTGCAGGCAGCCATGGTAAGCCACAGTCTTTTGGCTTCTTTAACCTTCATAACATGTGGGAATGGTTTCAAACAGCCACGCCCTCATTTCCCATACCAAGCACCCGTTGGGTTGGCCATTTAAAATGGGTTGGCAATTAAAAGGAGGGGCTGCGGTTTTCAGGTTAACCTGCAGCACAAACCCAACTAAACCCCCCCACACACACCCAATTCTCTGGGATGATCACTTTCACCCCTCCCCCCACCATGTGGCAAACAGCAGGGAAGATTTCTGTTCAGCCACAGGCAAACAGCCCAGTAGGAACGGGCACCTCTGAATGTCTCCTTAATAAAATTACCCTATTTCAACCAGGTGACCATGAATGATATCACTCTCCTGAGAATAACACAGAGAGATAAAGAACGAATGTTGCTTGAATACCAGCAAACACCAGGACCATATGCTGTCATGCTTTGTTATGCAATGACTCCAGACTACGTGCTACTGGCCTGGCGTGGTAAAGTCTCCTACCATGGAGGATGGAATAAGGCTGCCCTCCCCAGAAACCTTTTGCAAAGGCTTTGGGAGTACATCCAGGAGAGCTTTATGGAGATGTCCCTGGAGGATTTCTACTCCATCCCCAGACACATTAACAGACTTTTCCAGTAGCTGTACTGGCCGCAAATTAATCATTAAACACACTTGCTTTTAAACCATGTATTATATTTACAAAGGTACACTCACCAGAGGTCCCTTCCTGGCAGGTCCGGGAGCCCTCCTTGAGTGGGTTCGGGGGGTACTGGCTCCAGGTCCAGGGTGAGAAACAGTTCCTGGCTCTCGGGGAAAACAGTTTCTCCACTTGCTTGCTGTGCGCTATCTTCAACCTCCTCCTCATCATCATCTTCCTCGTCCCCAAAATGCGCATCCCTGTTGCATGATAATCCATTGATGGAGTCAAAGCATGAGGTGGAGTAGTGGTGGCTGCACCCCCTAGAATGGCATGCAGCTCATCATAGAAGCAGCATGTCTGAGGCTTTGACCCCGAGCGGCCGTTTGCCTCTCTGGTTTTTTGGTAGGCTTGCCTGAGCTCCTTAAGTTTCACGCAGCACTGCTGCGGGTCCCTGTTATAGCCTCTTTCCTTCATGCCCTTGGAGATTTTTTCAGATGTTTGGGCATTTTGTCTTTTTGTCTCCCCATACAGCGATCACATCCCGTACCTCTCATTCGGTCCATGCTGGAGCTCTTTTGCAATTCTGGGATTCCATCATGGTCACCTCTGCTGATGAGATCTGCACTCACCAGCAGCTTGCCACGCTGGCCAAACAGGAAATGAGATTCAAAAGTTTGCGGGCCTTTTCCTGTCTACCTGGCCAGTGCATCTGAGTTGAGAGCACTGTCCAGAGCAGTCACAATGGAGCACTCTGGGATAGCTCCCAGAGGCCAATATCGTCAAATTGCAACCACACTACCCCAAATTTGACCCGGCAAGGTCGATTTCAGCGCTAATCCTCTCGTTGGGGGAGGAGTACAGAAATAGATTTTAAGAGCCCTTTAAGTCAAAGTAAATGGCTTAGTCGTGTGGATGGGTGCAGGGTTAAATTGATCCACCGCTGCTAAATTTGACCTAAACTCGTAGCGTAGACCAGGGCTCATTCTCGTGCATCTACGTGAGCTTTTTTTTTTTTTAGATCAGAGTATCAAGATCCCCAAAATAATGACAACATCTCCTGCTAGCAGTTAAGAGAATATTGGACAGGACTGCAAAATCTGAAGGCTGCAATAACTAAAAGACTGAGGAAGGGCCGTATTAGAATATCCCATAGTTCAGTGGCTAATGTACTTTCCTGAGAATGCAGATCGCTTTTCAAACTCCTCCTCCCCCTCAAACTGAGGGAGGACTTGAATGGGAAGCGGGGGTTCTCCCACATCCCAGCTGAGTGTCCTAAGCACTTGGGTAAGAGTTACGAGGGAGGTGCTTGTAAACTTGATCTCAGAGCATACCTAACAGACTGGGCCCCATAGGTGAGTTAAAGGAATGCCTGTCTTCCCCAGGTTCATGTATCGCACTGGGGCTTAGGCATCCAGATGCCTAGAAAAAGACAGCAACACACATGCCCAGAGGCAGAAACATAGGCACCTAAGCAAATCTTACTGCACAAACTTAGGCACCAAGTGTGTACAGGATTTGGTGGCAGTTGAGTAGGGATTTGTGTACCCCAATGGAGCCAGATTCTGGGATTTAGGTGCAAAAAGTGGCAGTTAGCTTTATGACTCTCCACTGTTTCTATGGGAGCTTTTTCAAAGTTCTGCCAGTTCTCATGTCAAGGCTGTTGGAACAATAATGAATATTAGGCAAAGAAAGTTAATCACTAGCCAAGGCATTTTAATCAATATCAAGTTTTACTTAAAAGTGCAGAACCATTACCTCCTGCCAGCTCTTGCCTAATTACTGTTGCACTGAATATGGTAGCTTTCCAGTAATTTTGCTGAAGTTCCCCATAGTTCTGCTGCTCATGCATTTGGGTCACCTACCAAGTTACATTCTGTCTTGAAGTAAAGCAAATTCCATGTATGTTTTATCATGATTATGGAATTAATTTATTTACTAAAGCAGTATGCTGTAACATTAGAATAGAAAGGCAGATGGTGTGAATTAGATAAACAAGTAACAGTCAGTTTGTTACTTTAAGCAGTGATTAATCATTAAACTTGATACTATTCAACTTATTTGGTTTCACCCCTAATTCTCAGAGCTTTAATATGTAAGCCAAAAAGGCACTAAGGTTTTAGATATTTGCACACATGTAGAATAGCATGAGTGGATTTTTCGAAGCTATGCAAAAAATCTGAGGTTACCTGAATTACCTCTGTCCAACAAAACAAAGTGGGTGAGGTAACATCTTCTACCGGACCAACTTCTGTTGTGAAAGAGACAAGCTTTTGAGATTACACCGAGCTCTTCGTCATGAATCAGATACTTTCAAGAAGGGAGTTTTCTCCCTTCTTGGACCTGCACATACTAGAATACAAAACTCATGATATCAATATGGACAGGAGCTGCAGCTTTGCCTTGTATGAGTCAATCACAGATTCAAATCAGACAGAATTTCTGAAGTTTACTCAAGGAGAAATTGAAATCTATCTTTACCATTTTTTCATACCCTCCACTCCTTATGGCAAAACTATCAGAATTATACCACTCATTTTTCTTAAGGTTGAAATTAGTACTTAACTGTGCTCATAGTTTGACTCTACAGTACTAGCAGGTCTATGTATTTTCACCTACATACTGACCTATACTACTAAAACATATAATTGAAGTTTTACAGTTTCTTTCAATGGTGGGGAGGAGAAAAGGAGGTGTTTGTGTTTTTACTTTTGGGCTCTTCCTTTAAGAAAAATACATTTCTTCATTTATTCTCCTGGCAAAAGCTCTCTGACTGCCTTGTGTTATAGAAGATAAGAAAGAAGCAGCTAGGGAGAGAGATTGAATGTGAAACTTGTGGACACAGGTGTGCAAAAAATTTCACACTGCCAGAATCAAAATGTATGTGCATTTTTTTAATGAGTGAAAATGGAAGCTTTATATTAATGCAAATTTTGGTAAGATTCTACTTAAATGTACAGTGCATGCTTTTACGCCAGTGGCTACTTGAAAAACCATTGTGGCCTACTGCTGGGCTAGGTTTTTTAGGTCTGAGCCTGTATAAAGGAATGCTGTGAAGATTAGAAAATTAGACCCACCAGGGGTGGTTTGCATAGGTGCTCATGTCATATTATTCCTCTGCTTTTTGCCATTCTTAAATGCAGGCAGATAATGAAATATACTTCCCTCCTGTTGTTTCAGAGAAAAGACTTCTTATCCCTTCTGTATCAGTCTGCTGACAAGTCACAAGCATGGAACAAAGGGCTCGATTGGATCTGGTAGGCACAGTCCTGGGCTGGATGAAGTGAGGAGCTGTTCTTCTCTAGGTGAGGTGGAGCTGCATCCGGCAGCATTTTGCTTCAGGAAGGCAAAATGCCCTTTGGAATTCCCAGGTACTAAGATGCAGTGTGCCCACTGCTACAACACTTAATGGGGTCCAGATTACTACCCCTCCACTCCATGTAGTTGGACAGTTTTGCAGGCCAGTGCATGGAGTGGATGGAGGTATACTTTCTCCTATTGTCTGCCTCCCCTCTCTTTTGTTGGAGAACCAGATGCCCCAGGAAACTTGGGAGGGAGCAGTCCACTCAATCCACAGGCTGCATATTTGCCTGGCCCTTACATGGTCTGTGGAAGGTTCCTTGGGCCTCGTCCCTCCACTACACACATTCTCGCGTGAGTGTCACTGTCAGGCTGAAACTGGCCCAAAGAGGTAGAGAGAAGAGATGATATGTCTCATGAGCACCATAGTTTAAACTCAGTTCCAGATAAAAGTTCTTCTGTCAGAGTTCAAAAACCATGTTCTAAGCTAGAATTTCAAACTGGTTGGCCCCACACACAGGGTTTTATTTGTAACTAAGTTAAAACCATCTATAGATGAGACAATGTCTGAAAAGCTTGTGTAGACCAGTCCTAAAAACACCTTCATTGTGTTCTGATTATTATTGTAGGGTATCCCAACAAAGTAACTTGAATATTATCCATCTTGGAATCTTTAGTCTAGGCATGAGGGATAGTATAAACAATGGTGATTTTAGGGTGGGATTTTCAAAAGCATTCAGTTCCCGCTGAAGCCACTAGTAAAACTCCTTTCAACAGAGTTAGGCCAACGCTAAGCACTTTTGAAAATCCCACCCTAGGCAAAAGTTTAAGTCTGTCAGTTTTGACAGCAATTTCTTGAGTATTTAAAATGGTTCCTTGTTCCCATTAGGTGCCAATTTTACCTTGAATAAGAGAATCCCCACCACATCCATTCCTAACCTTGCCCTTGCTGTGGTTGGTACTAGACTCTGCCTATGCAAGCTTATCCTAGTTTCTTTAGAGTTCATTAGTGTTGTTGGGATTTTGTGGTAGTTTTCATTCGTTTACCCAGATACCAATTCTAGAAGTCATATAATGTAAAGTTTGTTCTATACTGTGTAGTTATTTTTTTTAATGGCATTTTTAAAAACTGGTAAAAAAAATCAAATTCTAGGAAAATGAAGAAAATATGTAGATTTCACACAAATATAACAGAAAATGAAACCAAGCAATTTTTCACAATTGAATTCAACAGTAAATATATTGCAATGATAAACTATTTCTTAATCTCTTTATATCGATCATGTGCATTACATTACTACAGTCACACAAGATCCCACACCAAAGGCTCTAAAGGAAAGTAGATAAGGAGTACTTGTGGCACCTTAAGTACGCAATCATGGGATAAGAGGGAAGGTCCTCTCATGGATCAGTAAAGATAGGAAACAAATGGTAGGAATAAATGGTTAGTTTTCACAATGGAGAGAGGTAAATTGCAGGGGTCCCCAAGGATCTATACTGGGACCAGTGCTGTTCAACACATTCATAAATTATGTAGAAAAAGGGGTAAAGAGTGAGGTGGCAAAGTGTGCAGATGATATAAAATTAGTCATGAAAGTTAAGTCCAAGGCTGATTACAAAGAGTTACAAAGGTATTTCCCAAAACTGGGTGACTGGGCATCAAAATGGCAGATGAAATTCAATGCTGATAATTTCAAAGTAATGCACATTGGAAAACATAATCCCAACTACACATGCAAAACAATGGGTTCTAAATTAGCTATCACCACCACCAACAAATAGAGGTCTTAGAGTCATTATTGATATTTCTCTGCTCAATGTGCAGTGGCAGTCAAAAAGGCTAACAGAATGTTAGGAACCATTAGGAAAGAGATAGATAATAAGGCAGAAAATATCAGAATGCCACTATATAAATCCATGGTAGGCCCACACCTTGAATACTGCATGCAGTTCTGATTGCCCAATCTCAAAAAAGATTTTTTAGAATTGAAAAAAGTACAGAGGTGGGCAACAAAAATGATTAGGGGTATGAAACAGCTTCCATATGAGGAGAAATTAAAAAGATGGGACTATGTGTCTTAGAAAAGAGACGACTAAGGATGGATATGGTAGAAGTCTATAAAACCACAAATGGTGGGAGAAAGTGAATAAGGAAGTGTTATTTATCCCTTCACATAACACACAAACCAGAGGTCAGCCACTGAAATGAATAGACAGCAGGCTTAAAACAAATACAAGGAAATACTTCTTCACACAATGCACAGTCAACCTGTGGAACTCATTTCCAGGGGTTGTTGTGAAGGCCAAAAGTATAACTGGGTTCAAAAAATAATTAGATAAGATCATTGAGGACAGATCAATAGCTATGAGCCAAGATGTTCAGGGAGTCAACCCCATGCTTCTCGTGTCCTTAAATCTCTGACTGCCAGAAGCTAGGACTGGATGATAGGGGATGACTGACTCGATAATAGCCCTGTTCTTTTCATTCCCTCTGAAGCATCTGGCTCCGGCCATTGTCAGAAGACAGGATTCTGGGCTAGACAGACCAATGGTCTGTCCCGTATGGCCATTCTTATGTACTTAAGTCACCTCTCACTCTTTCCACCTTCACCCTGCCCCCAAAAGGAGCTGGCAACAGCAGGGAGGTCAAAATTCACACTTGAACAAGGAGGGAGGAAGCTCTTGCTTACCGCTGACAGGCCTTCACTCTTGCCTCAGAACAGCTCAGATTACTTGCATTGCTTTTGCAACTCCCTGCTATTACTTTGACTCAGCAAAACGGGAAATGTCCAGGGGCTCTTGAGGAATGCTCCAGATGTAATAAATGTGTAAAAACAAATTAGCATCTATTCTATACATTAAGAAATCTCTGCTGGATTCAGGATGCACTGTTAGAAATGAAGGGTGTGTCAGAGATTCTCCAGATAAGAGAGTGATTGCTGTTCAAAGAACAAACTAATTCAAGGGCATACAGATGTTTTTAAAAGTAAAATACACATGGGAAATTCTTCCTTTGGCTACTAGACTAAGCATTAACTAGATTGTCTGTTTGCATATAGTAACTTTTTATAATGGGCTGAACATATAAGGGGAAAAATCAGCCAAGGTAGGGTTGCCAGGCATGGCTGGATTCTGTGATTACAGGAACTGCCAATCTACTGGAAAGAGACCATTGTCAAAGAGTTTAAACCATAAGCCAGGTTCTGATATCAGTTACAACAAAGTAGGTCTGTAGTATTTCCCCTGAAGTCATTTACTCCAGATTTACACTGGGCTGAGATCAGAATTTGGCTTATAGTCGCATGCTTAGCCTAGCAGTGGTTTTTTAAAATTATTTTGAATAAGAAGAGATGGAAAGTTCGCTTTAATAACAATTATTATTTATAATATTTTGTTCAGGGCAGAATTTTAGTGTGTTCAAATACGTTTTCAAAAATTCACAGCCACGCAGATTAACTGATGAAGTCACAAGTCTGAACCTGAATGTAATTTCACTAAAATAAACAGTATCTGTTCTCTTCCATCAATCACTTGTCCTTACTGTTTTTTCAGCGTCTCCTTAGTCTGCATCTGACACAATTTTTGGCCAGCTCTGTATTTATGGGAGTAGTAATATCTGGATTGATCTGAACACAAATTTTTGAAGAATGAGCTCATGAGGATTTTTTTAAAACACGTAAAAAATAAATTCTTATTTTAATGTCTGTATTCACAGTGGTTCCTGAATGTTTTTTATTGATAATTTAAAAAGTACTGTGACTATAGCACCATCATAGCCCAATCTGGAGTTCACTCTGCAGCCAGCTCTGGCCAAGAAAAGGTGCATGCAGAAATGCAGCAGGGAAACTCCCTTCCACCCAGGGCACCTGTTCCAGACCCCCCAGAGTAAACACATAAACACACACACACAGACCCACACACTGGATTAGTACAATGAACGTAATAAAGGGAAATATTTATTTACAGAGGGATACCTACCTACTCCTTATTCCCAATCCAAGGTTACAAGCCCCAGCACTCATGGCCCCATACAGCTCTGGGCGACAGTGATACTGGGTCCAGCTCTGGTTTGTCCTTTTTGGATAATTTCTCCCTGGCACAGTGCTCCTCCTGACTCATGTCCCAGGGTGTCCCTGGACAGCCACTCTGTCCCTCCCAGATTTTGGGCTGGTTCTTGGCTGCTTCAGTACATGCGAGTCTGTTCACTGTAGGCCCTCTTGTCTGGAGCTCCAGACACACACATCCTGTCACTCTCCCTTGGAACAGCCAGCACTTCCTCAGGACAAGGTTTGAAAGGGGTCTTTGTCTCTAAACCCCAAGGGGCGTTACGGTACCATGAGATCTTCCTTTGTTGAAAGGCCATAATTTATATCATATGAGTTTGTTTTTATTGTCATTTAGGAGTCTGTTCTTCTGTGCTTTTCACCCTAAGAATAGAGTCACTGCAAGATGCTCTCTCTCTTTCTCAGGTGTTCCCAGTGCTGTAGCCATAACACTGATCCCTGAAAGCCTTGAGGTAGTTATGACAAAGTGCCCTTTTACTTTTTTCATTTAAAAATGTTCAGCCACATCCACTGCAAACAGGGTGTGGTAATAGCAGGGGAGAGGGGGCAGGCAAAGTGGGGACTACTCAGTCCTGCATCGTCGGAACTATGAGGAACCCACTTAGGGACACTGGGCTTTAGCAGTTCCCCATCCCATACAGCCCCCAATACCAGGTTCCAGGAGTGGAGATTAAATGTTCCCAGCTTGCTTAGAGTGCTAGGTTGGAACTCAGGAGACCCCGGTATAATTCTCTGCTGTTGACTCCTTGGGCAAGTCATAGAGTTTAAGGCCAGAAGGGATCACCACATCATCTAGTCTGACCTCCTTTATTTCACAGGGCACCAACACCACCAAACACCCATACACTAAACCCAAAACTGTGTGGCACTCTGTGCCTCAAAGCAACACCCTGGAACCCCCCATATTCACCACTGTCATACAATTATGATATGTGTTGTGCAAAGTATGCCTTGTCAGGTATCATTTTAAAAGTCTTGATCTGTAGAACATTAATATCCTGTTGGATTGTAAGTGCTATCATTGTATGTAAAATTATGAAGTTTTGCTATGTGTGTGTTACTGAAATAAGTTGTGAGGTTGGGAACACACGCAACCAGCCTTTCAGGTCCAACAATGGAGCAGCCAGATGTGCTGATGGCCCATTAAAGAGAATCCACTATCCCAGAAACTGTATACAATGGAAACTTCTCAGACGAGAATGCTTGACCAATGGGGGCGGACCCCCCATGTCACAAGCAAAGATCTTTCTAGCAAGCTGGAAGAAATAAAAGAGGGGAAGTGACATCATCACTTGGCCTCACTCCCCCCACAACTCAACATCTGGAAACATGTTTGGAGGGCAAAGATTTTGAACTGGGGGGGTGGTCCTGGGCTGGAGGAGAGTCCCAGCCTATGTATTGAAGATCTGTGACCTGTTTATACCATCTATCAGGGTGAGACACCGCTTGATTCAAATCCTGTTTAGTTTATAGAACTAAAACTGCAAATTTGTTTTATTTCTTAGGTAACCAACTTTGATCTCTGTGCTCACTACTTATAATCACTTAAAGTCTATCTTGCTGTAGTTAATACATCTGTTTTATATTTTACCTAAAACTGTGTGTTTTGGTTGAAGTGCTTGGGAAATCTGCTTAGGTTACAAAGGCTGCTGCACGTCCACTTTGTAGAAATGGTGACCTTAATGAACTTACACTGGTCAGGCTTCTGACTAGTGCAAGAAGGTACAGTTCTTGGGTTTAAGGCTGGTGAGCTGGGGAGAACTGGCTGGAGCCTCTCTTTTGTTGGTTCATGAGTGGTTGGGGAAGCATTCATGTAACTCAGTTGGCTGTGTCCCTGTCTATAGATGTCTGTGTAAATACAGTACCTGACAGAGGTTTGTGGCTAAGCAATAGCATCACAGTGTGAGAGGGATCCCAGGTTGGTGGGACAGAGGGCTCAGCAGTCCCACCATTTAGGTTGCACCCCAAGAAACCTATCACAAACTGAAATTAGACCAAAGTATTACAACCCACAGGAGACTAAGCTATTGTGTGCCACAATATTCTTTAGTAGCTCTGTGTCTCAGTTCCCCATCTGAAAAGTGGGGATAATAGCACTGCACTGCCTTACCAAGGTGTTGTGAGGATAAAGTCAGTAAAGATATTGAGGTGCTCAGATGTTATGATGATAGGGGCTATATGAGTACAATTGAAATGACTAGAACGTCTTAAACAGCAAGGAGCCCTAAATGGACACCCCTTCAAAAGTCTCTCACTGACAGAGTCAATGAGATAAAAGTGTCATTTCTACCAGAGTTCACCTACTTCTTTGAAAAACATGTCTATTTTGCAACAAAAGCTTTCCTTAGACAGCTCCAGTTGGTTACATTGTCATTCCCATGTGTCGATAAAATGCTAGGAGTTGATTACGCCATTCCTCTAAGAAAGAAAGGGGTACTTTTTCTCCTGAACTTCTAATTACATAGCTTCTGAGCTGCAGTACTTTTGTTTGTGGTTCAGTGGCTGCTTAACTCCCCAGTGGTGAATTTGAACAATATTTAATTAGCCCAATTCTATGGTGGTACTCCAAACAACCCATTTAATCAATTAAGACAAAAGTTACATGATCCTACACACAAACCTTCAGTGTAACAGAGACCTCAAGTTGGAAAATATAAATAAA
This sequence comes from Chelonia mydas, assembly GCF_015237465.2. Classification (NCBI taxonomy): domain Eukaryota; kingdom Metazoa; phylum Chordata; order Testudines; family Cheloniidae; genus Chelonia; species Chelonia mydas. Next base: position 129,495,359 of record NC_057849.1, read on the forward strand.
AAAAATGTCTCCTTGCAACCCTTAATCTGGCTCCAGCCAGGAACACCAACCAATTTGGTCCAAATAATACAAAGAAAATGGACACAGCATAAAAAGATTGATGGTTAGATTCATTTCAAAACAGATTGAAACATTCAAGCAACACAAAGACAACTCATCTAAATAATGTGAATGATAACCTGCACATTCAATTTCATGATATGTTCTATTGTAGCAACACAGAGAAAATATAATAAAACATTGTCAAAATTTCAAATGGGAATTGAGTTCTCTTAATATATGCCCAAAGGTCTCTCCAAAATAAATTCCCTCTTCATGAAAAGGGACACAAACATTATTAAGGGTGAAGCAGGCCTGAGCTTTTTCCAGGAAAGGAGCTACTCCAGTTTGTACCAAGTACATCCAGGAAAGGAGCTAGTCTACATTTTCATATGGTGCCATGGTGTTTCATTGGAGTAGTAGCCCCTGGACTGAGCTCCCTGCCTGGACTACATCTATGAAGAGATATCTGCAGTCATGTGATTCCCACAATGCACCATGAAGTTTGGTCAGAGGGAAGTCCACACTGCATCATAAGAGATGTTGTTCAGCCAGGAAGTCAGCCAGTAGGGGAGAATGGGGACCAGAACTACAACTTCCATGAGACAATGGGCCTGATAGGGAAATTAACTTCAATGTTAAACTGATCTGAAAGGAAATGTTTCATGTCAGTTCAACAAACCAAAATATTCCAATTGGGTTGAAGCAACCCAAACCAAAATATTTTGAAAAATCAAAATCTTTTGACGACATTTAAATGTTATCCATACTGCATTTCCTGTCAAAATGGAAAATTCCCAGCCATCTCTGACAGTAACACATATAGCAGCCATATAGGACCATGTGCCTTACCTCAGATTTCACAGTCTAAACAGGTCATTCTGTATCTCCCATATGAATGAGAGCTACCAAAGGAAAATCCAGGTGAGCAGTGGTGCTGGTAATTCAGTAAATGGTCCTTTACCCCAGAATGGAACAAATTTTAAAAGAGAGAGTAGTTAAGGACATAGAGGTGAATGGTAATTGAGATAAAATACACCATGGTTTTATAAAAGGTAGACCATGCCAGAGTAGCCTGATCTCCTTCTTTGAGAAGATACCTTATTTTTATTAGACAAAGGAAATGCAGTAGAGCTAATCTGCTTGGATTTCAGTAAGGTATTTGATACAGTTCCATATGGGAAATTATTAGTTAAATTGCAGAAGATGTGGATTAATATTAGAATTGAAAGGTGGATAAGGAACTGGTTAAAGGGGTGACTACAATGGGTCATACCGAAAGGTGAACTGTCAGGCTGGAGGGAGGTTACTAGTGGAGTTCCTCAGGGAGCGATCTTGGGACCCATCGTATTTAACATTTTTATTGCTGACCTTGGCATAAAAAGTGAGAGCGTGCTAATAACATTTATGGATTACATAAAGTTGGGAGGTATAGCCAATACAGAGGAAGACCGAAATAACATACAAGAAGATCTGGATGACCTTGTAAACTGGAGTAATAGAAATGGGATGAAATTTAATCATGCAAAGTGCAAGGGCATGCATTTAGGGACTAACAACAAGGATTTTTGCTATAAACTGTAGATTTATCTGTTGAAAATGACAGAGGAGGAGAAACACCTGGGTGTACTGGTTGATCACAAGAGGACTATGAGCTGTCAATGTGATGCAACCATGAAAAAGTATAATGCACTCCTCGAAGGCATCAGGCAAAGTATTTCCAGTGGAAACAGGGAAGTGTTAGTACCATTATACAAGGCACTGGTGAGACCTCACCTGGAATGCTGTGTGCAGTTCTGGTATCCCATGTTTTAGAAAGATGAATTCAAACTGGAACAGGTGCAGAGAAGGGTTACCAGGATGATCCAAGGAATGGAAAACCTACTTTATGAGAGGAGACTCAAAGAACCTGGCTTGTTTAACCTAACCAAAAGAAGGCTGAGAGGAGATATGATTGCTCTCTATAAAATACATCAGAGGGATAAATACCAGAGAAGGTGAAGAGTTATATCAGTTAAGCACCAATGTGGACACAAGAACAAATGATTATAAACTAGCCATCAACAAGGTTAGGCTTGAAATTAGACAACGTTTTCTAACCATCAGAGGAGTGAAGTTCTGGAACAGCTGTCCAAGGAAAGCAGTGGGGGTAAAAAACCTAACTGGCTTCAAGACTGACTTGATAAGTTTATGGAGGTGATGGTATGATGGGACTCTCTACGATGGCATGTGGCCCTTTGGCAACTGCCAGTAGCAAAAATCCCCAAAGGCTGGAGACAGAACACTAGATACGGAGAGCTCTGAGTCACTACAGAGAATTCTTTCCCAGGTGTCTGGCTGCTGGGTCTTGCCCACATGTTCAGGGTCTAACTGATCGCCATATTTGGAGAGGGAACGAATTTTCCCCCAGGTCCGATTGGCTGAGACACAGGTTTTTTCACCTTCCTTTGCAGCATGGGGCACAGATCTCTTGCAGGTTTAAACTAGTGTAAATGGTGAATTTTCTGGAACTTGAAGTCTTTAAACCATGGTTTGAGGACTTCAGTAACTCAGCTAGAGGTTAGAGGTCTATTTCAGGAGTGAATGAGGTTCTGTAGCCTGCAATGTGCAGAAGGTCAGACTATATGATCACAATGGTCCCTTCTGACCTTAAAGTCTATGAGAATGGTGCCTGTAATTCAGTAAATGGAACTTCACCCCAGTGCTGCCCCAGAATGGTACTAAAGATCTTTCAATAAGATTCAAGGAACTCAAGTACTGACCACTTGTGCTCATTAGAAATACTACAGCACTTTTCATAATAGCAGAGATTATCATCTTCAATATTTTGACCAAATACCACATCAGCTATTATTCTCGGTCTACTTGTTTACCCTAAAGGTTTTTAGTTAGATATGCTATTGTTCTTTACTCTCCTAAACATTAGTGTAGATGTGCATTGTTAAACAATTGCAGTGTTTCAGTTTAGAAGTGGCTGTATTTCAATGGTGGGGAATTTACACACACACGTACAGTATTTTGGGATGAATGGTTCTATATAATATAAGTCATCAATATCTGTCCTTTAGAATGGACATTATACTAAGATACAAACACAATCTTGCAGCAAGGAAGAGGTTAAGAAGAATATAGTTAAATATGGAATGACGGAGTGTTGATTACCACCAGGGACCTCATAGCATAAAAATTATGCCTCTGAAATTTTCATAATGATGGAAAGCACTTAAGCTGACTGGGCTTGTCCTGACTCAGTGGCTGTAATCTGGGAGATGTGCTTCAGGATAAATGACAGAACCTAAACGGACACAGAATGCTGAGTATTCAGAGCATCCAGGAGTCCCTGAAATGAAAGTGAGCTATTAAGATAATCGCTATAGGGTTTTGTACATTCTGAGGAGATTCAGAAATGTGAGTAAATATTAAAGACTTTCTCCAGACACTGCTCTCTGTCATAAATATACTTTCTTGCCAAACATTTAATTATCTAATGGATAAAGGACAAAAAAGTATTTTAACAGCTGATTGAAAGGTGATATTAAAATAAAAGAAAATATGACTTCATCCGAACATTCTGAACCACATTATTAGCCTACTCTGGCACATCTCCACACAACTGTTTTAAATCTGAATTAAAGTAACTTCATTAAATTTAAATCCTCTGGATGGCCAATGCAAAGCAGACATTGGCTTTTCTTGGTCAGTTCCCTCATTGCAACACAGGTAGATTAAGACTAAGGTGGTTAAAGGTAGAGAGATGAGCAAGTCTCAGATAGCAGGAGGAAAAACAAAACCATACATGTTATATTTTAAACATATATTTTTACCATGGAGACTGAGCATGGACAGGGTCTGAATTTTTAAGGTTTATGTCTCTATGTGAGTCCTTTGCTCTCACAAGGGCTCAAACATGATGGTAATTAGAGTAGAAACCTAGAAAAAAAATTTCTGTAGCTGAGAAAAGTTTCTGAGGCTTGCTCTGCACATCCAACTCCTGTCAGTATAACTGTGTCACGCAGGGGTGTGGAAGATCCACACGCCTGAGCGATGTAGTTATACCAACCTAACTCCCAGCATAGACAGTGCTATGGGGTTTCTCATGTTGACATAGTTACCACCTCTTGGGGAGGTGGATTAACTAGGCAGACATGAGAAGCTCACCTGTCGATGTACGTAGCATCTTCACTAAGCCCTGCAGTGGCACCACTGCAGCACTGTAGGTGTAGACAAGCCCTGTCTATCCATTATAATTTTATTTTCTCCCAGGTTTTCCTCAAATTATGTGCCTGCCTTTTGAGGACCCCCACCCCCTCATTAACCTGAAGCTTCGCATACTCCATTTTTCCAAGAAAGGAGTTATGAATTGGACTCCCATGATTTTGGAGCAAGTAATTGTTGCTTCTTAGTAAGCTCCAGAGGTTTCTGGTGAATGATGTGGGACAATCTGCCCTGCCTGCCCTGTGTCCATTTCACTCCTTGCCTTCCAGGATACCCTACTTAAGAGTCTCTTAGGATATTTGTAACCACTTATGCCCTTGGGGTTGTTTGATAGCTTGACATCATACTCTATTTATTGACTGTTGCTCAGATATAAGAATAGAAAGTCTTTTTAAAATGGCCACTTTTCCGCAACTTGCACAGGTATGTACTTGAATTTCTATGAATAAACTTACTGTGCATTTTAATATATCCATTAGCAATGCCATGCTGCCATCTGAATTAGACACTTAGGTTCATGAGCAAGTTGGTTTCCTGGGATCTCCTCCTGATTTAGAGAATGAGTGAAGAGTGTCTTTTATAACCTCAAACAAATTGTTGTGCAGGGGCCTTGCAGTAGACCCTGAAGAAAGGTTCTTGACTTCTCAGTCACTTGGTGAATATATTGTTCATGCAGAGGGTTAAGAGAAGGCACTGAGGTTAAATGGGCTGCAGGAGAGTGAGTATAAAAGCATTCCAGAATGAAACATTAATTTAAAATGCTATTCCACAGTTTTGGGGGTCTAGTAATTTCCTTTTTCTGGTGTAAGCCTCAATAATAGGGAAGGAGGATTAAAAGGCTTTCAGGACCAAAGCATAGGTCTCAAGGCCTTCCTGATTAGTGAGAAATATTTTGATTTTCAAGGTGCCTGTTAGAAAGGCTACTGAAGATGGGGGAGTGGAGCATCATTTTTTCTCCCTCTATGAATGCTGAAGAGAGGAGCTAGCCTTTCCTCCCCTTAGGAGAAACACTCACTTGTATGAGGAGATGTCACATTGTCATTTTTTCTTTCTATGTCTCTGTAACAGGGTCAGCTGCCTTCTTAGCATCCCCGATGGCCAGAGGTCACTTAACAATCCCCAGCCTCTGTTTCCCCCTTTCAGGGCCGCTTACAGACTCCACACACTTTTTCCCGTGGCAACATACCCCTCCTTGGAGTCTGGGTTTATTCACAGAAAATAAACTCAAAATAAAACTCAAAGTGTCAAGGTAAAGTCAGCCAAATATTTTCCCTTCCTATTCCCAGGCATCCCTGCCAGGAGACCTTTTGCTGTCTTTCTTCCACTTGCTCAGGGTCTCTCCTGCCTTAGCAGGCTACCCCCAGCCATTCCTAGCTAGAGTCTTAGTCCCAAATGACTAGACTCTGCTGAAATATAACCCATTCTAAAAATCCCCACTAACTGCAGCTGCCTGCTGCTCTTTATAGGGCAATCACCAGATTCCTAGCAGATGTGGCTCTTTCAGTGACCAGAATTGGTTAGCCCCAGGCCCTTCAGCCCTTACCGGGCAAGCCATCCTGTTACAATCTTATCTAGCTAAAAGCATTGGCTAAGGTACTCTCATCTAGTTTTCTCTCATGAGAATGAGGGGAGTCTGTGTTGAGTGCAATCGTCTTTGGGAAAAAAGAGTCATAAGGGAAAAGCAGTGAAATGTTTGTGCCTGCTCCTAGGACAAGAGGACACTCTTCATAATAAGGGTAGATAAACCAGCAGGTTTCCAAGAGTTACCACAGCAGAGGCAAAGGAATCATGGCTTTAGAGGAGGAAGCATGGGAGTTGGAAGTCAGACCTAGATAAATGAGTTTAGCAAGATCTTACCCAACATCCTGAGCAAAAATTGGTGTGTCAGCTTCAGGAAGCTAATTCTTGCATTGAAATACACCCTATGACATGTGGATGGGGTACAGGAAAGATTTAATTCAAATGGCTGGGGTATGCTTGCAAGATACACAGATTAACATTTTAAAAACTGGATCCCAATAGGATTAGGTTCCTCAGACCATATTTAGGTACATAAATAAGTGGCCTGATTCTCAAAAAATGTTTCAGAGTAGCAGCCGTGTTAGTCTGTGTTGAGCATTCACAGATCCAACTGATGTCAATGGAGCCACTTCTTAAAATTGTGGCCTGGAAATATTCCCAAGCATTGTTTAGTAGACAGAAGCCTAAAGGTTTTGTTTACAGACTTTTTCCCAGAAGAATAAGCAAACTCTGAAGAGAGACCTTACTGGGCTTACTTGTTAGCCTGAGTCTGAAAGCCTTTGCCAGCTGGGCCCACTTTGACTAGGGAAACAGGAGGGTTGGGGTGGGAGACCAAAAGGTGAACTCGTATTTATTGTCATAGGAACAAGCAAGTTTTAAGCTTTCATCTGCCACTAGCAAATAATCAAAGATGTCAGTGGCAGCAGCTCTCTTAGTTAACCCAGTGCATGTTCATTAAACAGCAGGGGATGCCCAGAGTGTTTATTTCTATACAAACAATTGAGCATATATATTTTATTTGTTCAGTGTTAATGATTCCCTGTTAACAAAGCTGAAGAGGGGATAAGTTTTAAGTTTCAAAGTGTGATTATTAAATAGAAATGTCTATCAGTCTAAAAAAAAGGAGTACTTGTGGCACCTTAGAGACTAACAAATTTATTTGAGCATAAGCTTTCGTGAGCTTGGATGAAGTGAGCTGTAGCTCATGAAAGCTTATGCTCAAATAAATTTGTTAGTCTCTAAGGTGCCACAAGTACTCCTTTTCTTTTTGCGGATACAGACTAACATGGCTGCTACTCTGAAACCTATCAGTTTAGTAATTTGGGAGAGTGCCAAACAGACCATAGGTGTTTTTTTTTTAAAAAAAAGAGCTGATTATCAACAGAATTTTTTTACGCTGTCACAAATAAGCTTCACAGCTTATCCTGTCACCAACCCAGCCACCATAATGCAATCCTTTCTGTAACACTGAAGCAGGACTCCAGCCAAGACTGAGATGGCATCTGCATCTAAAATCCCTCCCTGGAGACATTAATCATGTACTCTATAAAACACCTCTCCTTTGAGGGTGAAATTCCTCAGGCGTGGTGTCAGCTGATGGATGACCTTTTGCAGAAAGTTTGAACAAAATCCATTCAGCGACTTTTGACTTAGTGGGTATTTCATAAATTATTGTTTATAAGGACAATTATTTTTTCCCTCTGTGCTCAAATAACTCAGCTGTTCTGGGGGAGAGTGTCACAGTTTAGGCACCTGCACCAATATTTCCCCTCTATGGTCACCATGGGCACCCCCTCTCAGGCTTCCGACTCCATCACCTCTCTTGGGCAGAGATCCTCATCTCTCTCCCTCCCAGCCAGGGTATTTTCAGGCTGCACAGTTCCCTGCCTACATTGTGAATTCCCAACTGCCTAAGCAGGCATGCTTTGCTCTTCTCCTCAGAGGCTATAAACAACATACTTGCCAACAATGTAGGGTACCACACAGCTCTTTCTAAGCAAGCCCATTTATTCTTAAGGGGAAAACATTACCGAGAAAGCATATTAAAACAATTTTTAAAAACCTTATATACATGCTAATAACTTTACCAGAGATCACCCCAACTCCAACAAGGGCTCTGGCCAGTGACCACTCCTTCAAACCCTGCCAAGGGTTTTTTCTATGATCACAAGTTCGTAAGAGCTGTTAGCTCAAAACAAGCCCACCCATGAATCTGTGAGTCCCTCCTTTATACAGTCTGCATCTCTGATCTAATCTTCATGTAACAGGTGATCTGCAGACAAAGATGTCATCTTCAGGGTGAAGCGTCAAAAGGCTGAATTGTTGCATGAAGCTCATAACACTTCCCAGTGTTTACGTTGGTCACGTCTCCTCACTAGAGACATTCATGCAATTCCACAATAATACATAACCATTTGCATTTTTAATACAGTGAGAACCTGAGTTACTTAAATTTAATTCAATAAGGTTTGTCCAGGATATTGCTGGAAACTGCCATATTTTCACAGAGGATTTGTAACTTCAAATGTGATGTGACTGGGCCTCTGTGAAAAAAAGATATAATACAGAGATAAGGAAAACAAAATTGCATATTGAGAATGTATGTGCAAATATGTGCTGGACATTTGCCAGTGAAGGAGGCACGTTCTTACCTCTGCCTTAGCATCCTTGGATGATTTGCACTGCTTTGGTGGTGCAAACTAGTCAGAAAGATGGCTTAACCAGCTGTCTGGGAATCCCCTGATGATACAGAGCTGGTATAATTGCTGTGCTCCAGCATTCCCTAGCTTCTGGAATGGCTCCCGGGGCCAAAAGTAGTTGGACACAACTTAAAGCAGCCTTAAGACCTTACAGGCCAAACCACCCTCAGCTGGGCCCATGATTTGAGAGTGCTAAAGGTGACCTGAGGACATGCCCTTAGTGCAGGTTCAATCTAAAACAGAAGTGTGTGGGACAAAGAGAAACAAAATGATTTATGGCCTACAATGGATAGCTAAAAAGAAAAGGATGCTCTCTCAGAATATGGATGGATCTGCCATCTGCTCCTATTGTCTCTTTTTCTTATGATCAGCACAGGCACATAACAAAATTCTACCACTATGGGGAACATAACTAAGGAGGGATATATGGTCTTGCTGAGGTCACAGGGTCTGGAGCTCCTAGGGATTGCACTTTTCCCTGAATGGAAAGAGTAACAGTATCTGGACTAAGCAGTTTCAGGGTGTGCCCACATTAACACAGAAGGGATTAATAAAATATGAACTATTACAGACGGCTTTACCTATTGGGTTCATCTCTGTTCCTGGGGATTCCCAGACATATACCTTGGCTGTAACCCCTCTAGATTATAGGGGGCAGGTCAGACAATTTCAGGTGGGGAAATGTTGCTCATTATCCTGGTAAATTATCTTAGGGTATGTCTATGCTGCAATTGGGATGTGTGATTGCCATATGTGTAGACATGTCCAAGCTAGCTTTAATTGACCCTGTGTGCTAAAAATAGCAGTGTAGCCATGGTGGCATGGGCTAACTGCGAGTTCAGTCCTGCCCGGAATTTGGGATATGTGTGGGCCAAAGCAGGCATGAGTGACTCTATAGCCCAGTAGTTACAGACCCTACATGGGGTGTGGATGATCAGTGTTCAAGTCCCTACTCAAACACTTATTTATAAAAAGTGGAATAATTTCAACAGGAGAGATCAAGAGCGATCCATCCCAGAATATCCCATACACACTGAGTAGGGCACTCTTGTGAGGGATTTGGGTTCCAGTCCCTGCTTTGCTCTTCCACACTAGGCAGGAGGTTGGAACTGAACCTAGGTATTTCATATTGTGGGTGAGTGCTCTAACCACTGGGCTAGAGGGTATAAAGTTACCCACACCACCTCCTTAGTTTTTTGTACTAAAGAGCATAGGCAACTAACTCCAGGAGATGGTTCATGACTATGAATCCCAAGCAGAGATAGGCACCTCCCTCCAACCTAGATACAAACACTTAGGCCACACCCCTCTCCTTGGCATTTCCTTTTGGCTAGTTTAGGCAATTCCCCACTCAGTTTGCTGACTTAGGTGCCTAATTCTCCCTTCTAGGCAGCTGGGGTACCTATCTTGAAGCCATGGATTCCATTAGGCACCAAGGCACCTAAAGTTAGGTTTAGGGTAGCAACACTCAAGTCCCATTTATGGATCTAGCACCCAAATGAGCCCATCCAGATCAACACATAGGCAACTTGGAAAGTCATCATCATGTGTTCAAATCCCTAGCTGGGTTTACAGTTCAGCCATAAAAAAGTCAGGGTCACTCTATGAATTGACTGAATAAAGGATATAACTAGTGCTCTGGACGACCCTAATAAGGTTTTAGTGTTCCAATAGAATTATTATTCATTTGAATATTTCCAGTCTGGAAGTGAAAAATCTGAATTTTACAATCTATTGACCCTTCAGTGATTATATTACGAAAAAAGGCTCCCAACAGCTATACGGACACTGGACCAAATTCTGATCTGTCACACTGATGTAAATCCAAAGTAAATTCGGTAGTTACTCCAGTGTATCTAAGATTAATATTTGGCACTCTGGCTTTCATATATTTTATATCCTGTATGCTGATATTGTATAATAATAATTTAAAACTGTAAGGTGTCAAAGTCAGAAGTATGTGGCAAGAACAAAAATGTATAATGGGCTAAATAAAACACAAACCAGTCTTGCTAATATTTTAAAATATACTGGATACAAGCCAAGCTAAAATGCTCCCATTTTACATAAACTTTTGACAAATCAAAAAACTCCATGGACATTTATTTTAAAGTGTTTCAGTTTTCTGGTAAAATAATAGTTTTGGTATATGTTTTTGAACATTCCTCCCCTATATATTTAATCTGTTGCACTGTCTTTATAATACCTAAATGTGTTGCCTAAATTTAATTGGGACAATGCAGTAGCAAAAATAATCATTAGTAAGATGATTGCCTTTAGCTAAAGCCAACATTATTTCTGCCAGTGAACCAAGACTTATCAAGTGCTTCAAAGGACTGACTGACTTTTTTTTACTGTGGGATTTTTAAAATTATTATTATTATTATTTAGGGGATGGAAACAAGTCCCCGGCCCACTAAAGTTGATAGGATTGTTGCCATTAACTTTGATAAGTCTAAAATTAGAACCTTGATCTCTGATATGTGACATCAGAAATATAAACTAGCCTGCTTCCTACAGAGAACCACACACCATCAATGAGAGTCTATGCTGGGCACCTTGATGACACAACATAGAACTTTGCACCTTCCCCATTCTGGACTATCCTGGCCCCCGCTGCCTCCCCCGACCCCCCACCCATTACTTCTGACCTTCACTGCCTCCCCCTAGGCCCCTGACAGATCCCCCTGGGGCCCCCATCACCCTCTTGGGCCCCCCATCACTCCCCTGGGTGCTGCTGCTTCCTCCCCCTCCTCCCCATTGCCTTGAGCTCCCTTCTGCAGCCTCGCACCCCAGGCTCACCTCGCTCCTTGCCTTTTGACCATAGCACTGGGTAAGGCCAGCACTGCTGAGGCCCCGCCAACCTGGGCTGAAGCCCAGAGCCAGAGGTTTTAGCTGAGCCAGGGGAGGGGGAGCTGAAGCCCACCCCCAGAGTCCCGCAGCTGAAGCTGGGGGGCAAAGGGGCCCTGAAGCACAGAGCCCGCCGCCAGAGCCCCAAGGCTGAAGGGGGAGAAGGGAGTTAAGCCTGCCCCTGGAGCCCTATGGCTGAAGCTAGGTGGGGGAGGCTGAAGCCCGCCCCCAGAGCCACGTGGCTGAAGCCAGGGGCAGGGCTCAAGCCCACTGTTGGAGCCTCCGGCTGAAGCTGAATGGGGGGAGGGTGAAGCTTGCCAGCTGAGCCTCTGGCTGAACCAAGAGAAGGGAGCTGATCCACCCGTGGAGTACCACAGCTGAAGATGGGTTGTGGGGGAGGGCTGAAGCCTGCCCCTGGAGCCCCTGGGCGCTGCAGGGGGGGGCTGCTGCTTTGCCTCCTCCCCCATCTCTGCCCAGGAGGCTGTCATGGCCACAGGAAAACCCCCTGGTGGCCCCATGCAACCACGGTGGGTGCATTTGAGAAATGCTGAGCTAGTCCTCTCTATACAGCGTGGGAGCTACCTAGCATGGGTTCACTATGGATATGTCTGTACCGGGATTAAAAACCTTCAGCTGGCCTCGGTCAGCTGACACAGGGTCATGCTTTGGAGCTGAAAACCTGCTGGGTAGATTTTTGAGCTCGGACTGGAGCCTGAGTTCAGGGATCTCAAGTCGGGGAGAGTCCCAGAACTCAGACTCCAACCCACATGTCTACATGCCAATTTTTAGCTCTGCAGCCCGTGCCCAAAGAGTCTGAGTCATCTAACCCAGGCCAGCCATGGGGCTTTTATCCCTGTTTAGATGTACCCAAAGTGTCCGTATAGGTTGTCAGTCCACTAGGGGAAACAAAGGAAGCTGTTCTCCACTATCAAGAAACTGAGACAAGGGTTTCTGAATCCCTGTGATCCTACTTTGCTGTTATACATCCTTTCCCAGGGGGTCAGGTTTAGAAGGAAAGACAGTTGAGTTGTGCCACCAAGTCATCAGGTGTAAGTAGCTATAGTTACACTAATGAGCTGGTTATTCTGATGGCACATTTTCTGTTTAAGGCTATGCTACTTTTTCCTTTTAATGAGATTTTTTTAACATTCGGGTTCTGTTCTGACAAATATTTTTGATAAAAAATAATGAAAAATATAAATCTGAGCATGTGTGAATTTTCACATGCAGTTTTGGATGTCTAATATATGTAGCTGTAAAGGTACAGAGTTTTTTTCAAAAATCATGTTTTTCAGATATTTTAGAGAGCATATCATTTTTCTGTTTTGCTTTTTATTGCTTTTTAAACACTTTTGGGGAAAATGCTTAATTTGGGCAAAACATTATTTAGTGCTCATAAGCTTTTCCCTACTTTCCACTAGCCCTGCATCTGTTTGATTTTCGGAAAATCCTTCTTTAACTCACACCCTTAACCCCAACACCTGCATTCAGTTGTGAGAAGGAAAACCATCTCTGGTTCCCTGCTTACGGAGCTAAACAGTGCAATCTTTGCACCAGCCTTTGTGCTGACCTACTTTTTAGTTTGATTTACTGTGTCTCACATTTTCCCAAGGACTTTTTTTCCTCCTTTGCCTTGTTTGGGCCTTTACTTTTTTATATTGTGTCAATCACAGCAGTGCCAAGAACCAAAGATTAAACAAATGGAGAAACTTCAGAACATTCTGAGTCTGACTGTAGCTCCTCTCCTATGCAGGACCATGTAGCAATAAGGAAATTCTTCAAAGTGTGTTCTGTTTTCACTCTCCTCTAGTGTTGAGTGTTAAACATTTCTTTTTTTCCTGTGCTGTATCATTAATGCTGGCTCTGTTTGATTCATGGGGAGAGCAAATTTCCTGCATCTGCCTACTTCCCGTATGAGAACCTTGTTACTAGAGCCACTGAGCATGCATTAGCATGAATGCTAACGAAACAGAATAAGAATACATTTTGTTTTTAAGAAGTGCTCTTCATATTTAAAATGCAGTATGCCAAAGCATTGTATAAAGCAAGTGGGGTAATGACAGGGCAGTAACACTAATCTATAGGTTCTTACACCATGTCCATGTGGTCTGAGTGCCTAAAAGTTGTCACTAACCATGGCCTGGCATGTGCTAAGCAAATGTGTGTCATTATGGTTTAAGAACGCGAGTGTGGCTGCAGGGATCAAAGATCATCTTTCATTTTGGAAGGAAGGGTTCTGGACTGCAGCAAACAGAAAAGTGTAGCCAGCTGCAGCTTACAACAGGCTCTCACTGCTGTGTTATGTAATGTTTAAATAAAAATAATTTAGTTCTGCCTTACTTATAGGCAGAGCATATAGTGCCACCTGTAGTTAACATTGCCCTACGCTTCCCTTTGTAAGACTCTGTTTTCAGTTGCTAATAACTTTGCCAAGTATTAATTATTTGGGCTGAAATTTTCCACACTGGGTATCTGCCTCTGAATCATTTAGAAAGTTTCAGCTAAAGCACTCAGCCATTTCTGACAATGAAATTAGGCAAAATGTATTGTTTTGTCCATGGTAAAAAACATTCTTACAACTGTTTCATTGAGAAGCTCTAGCACCTCCATGCTTTGGGGCAATGACTTGTGTAAGCCCTGCGCCCTGAAGCCTCAGACAGACTAAAGAGCTCTTTATTGTCACCTGTTGGTGAAATGGGAAAAAAGCAGCCTAGAGTAGCGTAAAAACTGCAGGTGGGCAGGAGCTTCACTGGGGAGGGAGCTCTCTGCTGGCATCTGTTGGAGAGCAAAGGGAATCGACTGAATGGGCCAGGCCTCATTTGCATTTCAGTTTGATATAACAGTTTGGGACATTTTGGTTAAATTTTGCATTTGGGGGAAATGACGTGCCAGACGCCTTCTTGGGAAGTACCAGGACAAGACACTGACATCAAGTGTGCCTGGTGTCATCCTGACCAAGAATGATGTCAGGCATAGTTGGGCTAGGGAGCTGCTTTTGGCTGGGAGTGCTTTTGTGGTGATGAGAACTCTGTAAAGGGCCTTACATATTTCTGATTCCTCTCTAAAGAGAGGAGCTGAGAGTGCTGTAGAACCGTGGATAGTACAGATCGGAGAATGGCTTTGAGGCAATGGACAGTGTAGAGTGGTAGCTTTGGGGTTATGGCTGGCACAGAGCAGCCACTTTAAGGCAATGGACAGTGTAGAGCAGTGGTGACTGGAACAGAGCTGATGTAGCTTAGGTTGAAGCCCCAGCAGTGTACTTAAGGGACTGTGGTGTGGTTAACCTCCCTACCCATCAATTAAAGCTGAAATCTCCCCAGCTGGGTCAGCTGGTAGAGGGCCCCAAAGCTTCCCAAGCAGCACTGGCCTGCCTGCATCCTTGGACTTCTCCAACCCAGGACAGCTAACTGTGAGTAACGGGCCCACTGAGGGGAGGGGTGGGCATCTTCCATCATAGAATTGGTGGATTTATTAATTGCTGGTTTTCCAAGTTTGTTTTATTGTCCCTTTCTTTCCCCCCACTTAATCAAGTTCTCATTGTTATAAGCCTCTGGGCTTAGCATTTGTGAGTCAGGAAGTATTGCCCATCAGGGGTACCCTGGGTTGAAGATATAGTTTTCCAGGTTTCTGAGTGGAGACTCAAGCCAGTGTTAGTTAAATCTTTAAGGAAACCCTAAGAAAATTGAATCTGGTCCCTTTTGCTGCTGTCAACACCAGGTTATAAACCTCTGGAAAAATCGCACCCCACGCATGTTTAGAAGAGACTCTTTTTACAGTTTGGCAGCTCAATTTTCCAGAGATTTTGTCTGTACTGGGAATGATTCCATCCCATTACAGTTCCTATGTATGACCAGACTGTGCATGCACCATCCCCACAGAGCGTTGGGTATGCTTTAGCCCAGGCCTGCAGGGCTAAAGGTGGAGAAGGACTTGCCCAACAATACTCATCCAGCTGCCAGTGGCTGCTGTGATGACCGACACTGTAAATGAGTGCTGGGAAACAGCGTCTCCTGTGCTTTCAAGTGCCACCCAACAGTGTGAAGGAAAAGAAGGAGGTTGCCTGACTCAAAGGTAGAGAGGAGAGGAACAAAGTCGGGGGGGGGGGGGGGAGATGAAGGGTGAGGGGTGGGGCAAGCAATGACAGGGGACAACAGATGAAAAAGCAGGGATGGGAGTGGGGTTAAAGGGTAATAACGAGGGATCCAGAGGGGGACGCTGACCAGAGAACCCCTGGCAGAGCCCACTCTACAAAAGTGTGTAATGAACGAGGCAAGGGACTACAGAGGAGAAAGCACGGTCTTGTGGTAAAGACAGTTAATTGCTACCCAGGAGAATTAGATTTTATCCCTGTCTCTACCACAGAGTTTCTATGTGACACTGGGCAAGTCACATATACCAAAAATTTCACAGGTGGCCATTGTGTATTTCTCTTTTTCTGGATACCCAACTTGAGACATCTGGGGTCTGATTTTCAGAAGCGCCGAGTACTCACAGCTGTGCAACTGACATCAGTGGGGGCTGTGCCTGAATATATAAAGTGTTATAAAATGCTAAAAATCTTAAAACTCAGATCGTAGACTTCTCAAATTGGGCACCCAAAATTAGTTGACACTTCTGAGTTTAATCTCCGTGCCCCAGTTCCCCATGGATAAAACAGGAATAATAAAACCATCTCAGCTTACCTGGGTGTTGTGAAGATAAATTCATTAATGTTTGTAAAGCAGTAAGACATGATACGAGCAGTGGAGAAAAGCCCATGATTAAATTAATAATTCTGTATTCCATGCAGGATGGTGCAGAATACACAATGAATGGGGTGACACAGTATGGTGAGGATAAAAACACATTAAATAGCTCCCCATTCAGTGATCAATGTCTGTCCTGTGCTCTGAATGAGGCAGGGGTCCCTTAGAAAAAATAGAATTTGATCATAATTAAAGACTGTCTCACAATGTGTATGCACAAAGGGATCAAATTAAAGCTGCACAAGCCATCTTAATTCAGGCATTTTCTAATTTTTGCATGCTTGACTTTGTAACTGTAATGTTCTTTTAACGTAGGCTTTCTGGGATGTAATAAGAACGCCACCACAAATAGCACTTGTATAGACTTGGACATTAGAGGCCAAATTTTCAAAATTAAGTTATTTGTGAGTCTATAATTTGTGCAGAAATCACTTACCTGCAAACTATTTATAGCTTTTCATTTGTATATTATAGAATGTACACAATCAAAAACCCACCTAAGCACACAGCTCAAGTACGAAAGGGGTTTCTGAATACACACACAAATAATACACTGTGTAAGTGAGAGTGTGCAAAAACTAGGTACAAAAGAGATTTTCAAGCATACAAAAGAAGGCTATATTGAATCCCCTTTGGAACTTTAAGCCTACAGCTTGTTTTATGGAAAGGGAGGGCATATTGGCAAGAACATCAGGTTTATCCTCCACTCTTTTCAAAAAGTTCCACAAGGATCTTTAATTCCTGCCGAGATCTCACTTTAACATTTCATTTGGAAGAAGGCAGCTCCAACACTGCAGCACTGTGTTTTGTTCTTGTGTAAGACTGCCTCATCCTGCGGAAACAGCACTTACCAACTGAGCCAAACTCCTAAGGATAACACATCACTCATAATAGCACTTATGTTTTTGTCCCCAAATGGAGAGTCTGAATTAGGGGTGGGGGAATCACAGAAGGTGAGAGTCAAGGGAATCACAGAAGGTGAGAGTCAAAATGAATACTTGGATTTTCAGATGTAACCTAATATTTACCATGGAATTAAAAAATGTGGCGGGGGGGGGGGGGGGATAGAGAAATTTCCTGACATCTGAAATAAGAGCTGTGAAAACTTGGAAAAAAATCACTTTTTTTTAAACTAAAATCTAGATTTACAAACCAAGGAGAAAAGGAGTACTTGTGGCACCTTAGAGACTAACCAATTTATTTGAGCATAAGCTTTCGTGAACTACAGCTCACTTCATCAGATGCTCCTTTTCTTTTTGCGAATACAGACTAACACAGCTGTTATTCTGAAACCAAGGAGAGCATTAATATAATCTAGTTGCAAATCTGGTTACCAGAACCAAAATTAAATCCATAACAACAATTATTCCCTCTACCCAGTACAAGTGTGTTTTGCAAGTGTTCCTAACCATATAGACTATAAGCAATTTGGGACAGGGACTTTGTTTCTGTTCTGTGTTTGTAGAGAGCCTAGAACAATGGGGTCCTGACCCATGACTAGAGCTTCAAGGCACTACCACAGTGCAAATAATTAATAACAATAAAGGACAGAGGAGATTTTTTTTTTTTCATTTTTTGACTTGCAGGGGAATGGGAGTTAAGACTGCTGGGTTCTCTTCCCAACTCTGTTATTGATCTAGGCTTATATCCTCAAAGGTATTTAGACTCCTAATTTCCACTTAAATCAATGGACGTTAGGAGCCTACATATCTTTGAGGATCTGGGCATTACTGTGTACACTTGAGCAAATCATTTCACCTGTTGGTGTCTCTGTTTACAATTCTCTAAAACCAGTGTAAGGATATTTAATTACCTGGCAGCGGTTGGGCTGCCTCTGACCTACTGCAAGGGCAGCTACCCAAGTAAACAAAGAAGCAAACACAATAAAGTTGTCTTTTTCCCCTTTCCCCTATTTCATCTTGGGATAATTGTTTGTTTTTAAAGACGGCCCTCCCTTCTGTTCTTTGGGGTACAAGCAGAAAAAAAAAATAACAACCACATTTCCTCCTTTGGGGTTCAAGCAAAAAAAAAAAAAAAGCAAAATAGAGCTCTCCAAAGTAAAAAACTGGACCTTCCAGTTTAAAACCAGTACTCCCCTATGACATACAGGCCTTTTGGCAAAGGGTCCCCTGTTTTTTGCGAACTCTTGTTTCAGGCCTGACAAACTCACTACACCAAACACGTCTTGCAGGATATTTATCCATAAGAGGTAATGTAAGGTATATACATAAAGCTTGTAACTTATCAAGACTCATAATCATTATGAAATGTATGCATGGGTAGTATTTAAGGAATAATGGAACTATATTGAAAGTATGCTGTGTAGTCTTAATGTAAAAGTTAGTCACCAGGGGATAATACGTCTCTGTGATGGTTCACTCAACCTGGAGGGAGTTGTCATCCCTTCCTGGTTAGTCAGTGATGCAATGCAAGGCTCAATGGTCTAACCTTGCTCAATCTCAAGACTATCGATGGAAAACCATTAAAGACAATTGCAAACAACATCACAGGGGAACAATTCAAAGGGACTCGGGGATTGGGCTGCACCTATGGTTAATCTACAAGGTGAAGGCAGGACTGGCAGGGCCAGAGGAGAGTGCTTGAGTAACTGAAAGGCTAGTGGTGTTAGGGAGCCAACACACAGCCACCATGGGCAAGAATCCCTCTCGCTGGAGGCAGAAGATAACAAGGTAAGTCAGAGTCCTGGGTGCCCTGAGAACCACCACATACCCCATCACCAGCCACACCTTTCAGTCGTCTTCATTTTTATATCTGACAGCTGAGACCTGCAACTTAAATGAGCCCCAACTGCATCAATTCATCAGTCATTTAACCCTTATCAATCTAGTTTTATAGCCTATACACCTCTTAGGACTGTACCAATAATCTAGAAGGTCTCCTAGGAATTCAACATCTAGTCTGTCCCACTGCACTACCTCCCAGCATCTCTGTGAAGCTGATCTTGGTGTCCGTAGAGTGCTCTGAGGCACACAGCTGAAGAGATCTGTATCACTGCACAGCGTTATTATTTAGTATACTATTCTCGCATTTAAATTAATCCTGATCTTTTAGACAGTCTCCTCTTTGTGAGGCAGTTCAGAGATGTAAAGTATGACTAGATTATAGAGCTAAGAATATCTTACATTTATATAGTACTTTTCAACTTAAAGGATCTAAAGTTCTTTGCAAACAATTGAAGTCAATGTCAAAGCTCCCTTTAATTTCAGTAGGAGTGGGACTGGGTGTGGGACAGTAGTGGAATTGCATGTATCTAAGGTTGATCTCTGGGGAAAACAAACACCCTAAATTCTGTTGAGAGAATCAGAACACACTTAGGCCTGGTCTACACTTGAAATTTATACTGGCATAGCTATATTCTACATATTCTAACTAGCTATGCCAGTATATGTTCTGTATTCTACTGGATTAAACAAACGCTCTACTTAGTGCTGACATTGGTTTCTATGGGGTTAGCCCTAAAAGCATTACATAGCCATATATTTAAAGATAATGATTTATGCTGGTTTTGAAAACAAAAATGAGAAATTTTAATACATTTTCTGGGTATTAACATTCCTGGGTTTTATTTTCAAGAGCAGCATAAATCATTAACTTTAACAATTACAACAGATGATCATTATAAAAGAAATAAAGTGGGATTTAATATGTCTGACAGTCAGGGAAATGTACTTCTCTGCTCAAATTCTCAGAGTATTTTTATTTTATTGTATTTTTTGTGGAATTGGAATACTCTGGGTACAGTGTATTTGTGTTCTTCTAATCTGTTAGACCACTGACTTCCATTGCACTATAGATGACTCTGACTGTGTGGAAAGTATGGGGTGAAGCATTATGGTCTAATTTGCTGTCTTTATATCAAGATTCCTTACCTCTTCTTCTTTGATGTTTTTGTTTGTACAACTTAAAGGTCGAAGATATTGTCGACTAAAACAGAGTGGGAATCTGTGATTTCCAGACAGTGTCAGGTGGGGCTTCTGGCTTCCCTCTCTATATGTCCATAATACATGTGCGCAGGCAGGGGTGGGGTTGTTGGCTAGTGTAGAATTGGGAAAGCAAGGCTGTAAAATGGCAAAGGAGAATGAAACGTTCATCACTGAGGCAATCTGTGTCTTTTACCACTTGGAGACTAACCACACACAAAGCAGGAGAGTCTCTGCTTTGTATACTATAGAAGGCACATGGCCTACCGATAACAGAGGAAAAATAAGATGGTGTAGTCATCCAAGAAGGGTGGAAAACAGCAAGATGAAACAGTTAATCCTGTCCTCAGTGACTATTATTTGTTAATTATAGAGAATCCAGAAATGTACGAGGCACTTCATAGATAATTCTCCACAGAGTGTACAGACTAATTATAGACATAACTAGTGTAACAAATTGGAAGGATGAGGCAGGGAAGGAGAAGGATGAGAGTGAGTGGTTACTCAGATTTGTTATGACCATGCCTTGAAGGTTCAACTACATTTCTAAATGTAGAACTTTTTCAGGGAGATTGATGGGACAGGGAGATGGATGCGAGAGGGGAAATGGAAGAGACAAGGAGTTGGAGGAGGAAGGCAGGTAGCATGGTGAGACAATGCAGTAGTGTAAAATCAACCTGGTGACAATAAAAATCAAGTGACTTGAAACAAGTGAAAAGAGATTCAAAAAGCTGTAGTGAAGTCTGGAGTCCTGGGCGTTAAGTGAAGTGAGCTGCAACAAAGCTTCTTTAGTCCACCCAGTAGCTCTCAAGGAGTGACATTCTTTCGCCTCTGTTGATAGCTTTTCCCAGAATCCCCTGACTCTCCAATGGTGCTGTAGCTCTTTGAAGAACCATATGGAGGGTGGGGATAGATTACGCATGAACAGAAGGGGTGTCAGTACTCTAGCTGAAAGAACAAACCAAGCTATGCCAGAGAGCTTTACCTACTACAGACAAAGATAAAAATAGTGATTACAGAATATGAGGACTTTATATTGAAGCAGAAAGAAGGAAGGAAGAAGCTGCTAAAATTAGCAGACAAAGAGGAAATAATATTGAGCACTGAAACAGATAAAGTAAGATCAAAAGAGAAGTAAATAGAGAAGAATATTTTTAAAAATCATGCAAAAGAAAGTAATAAGGTCACTGGGGGGAGGTTAAATATACTATAAATGCATGAAGTGGACCAGAAAAATAGAGGAAATAAAAGTATATGAACCCAGAGGGGATCTAAACATCACAAGCTTTACCAAATGCTGAGAAAACAAAACTTAATCGCTAAATGTGAAGACTGGAGGGGGAGGAAGGAAGAAGAAGAGAAAAAATTGTCTGTAAACAAAGTTTTGCAAATCACTTTAATAGCAACTACAAGTGGAGCAGACTGATAAAAATTGAAGATAATAAAGACAGTAATCCTGGTTCTGGGCTCGATTTCAGATCCTTTACTCTGCTTCTGTGCTGTAAAGAGGTTAGAAGACAGACAGATCTCCCCAGCAGGAAATTCCCCAGAATAATAGAGATTCCCCACTGACACTGGGCTGGTGGAATGCCCCCAGACCACCTTATCCACCAATAGAGCGCCTGCTGGAGATGGCCCTATGGGCATGAATAGGTGACTCCACGGCACTCCAGCTATGCTGGGCTACCAGTAGGGTGACCAAATGTCCCAATTTTATAGGGACAGTCCCGATTTTTGGGTCTTTTTCTTATATAGTCTCCTATTACGCTCCACCCCCACCCCCGTCCCGATTTTTCACATTTGCGGTCTGGTCACCCAAGCTACCAGACCATCCCTTGGAGACTGTTTCAGCCCAGAGAAGTTGAAAAAAAAGAGATTTGGGAAAACAGATAGGCCTTGCAGCATGACCTGAAGGTTAAAAGGTTTGGCAAGCTAGCAGATTCAGTACTACACATTTGCCTCCTCTGTGATGTAGAAGACAACAAGGAAACTTTAAAGCCATCTTTAAAAGGTAATCAGAATGTGGCCTTGATAGAAACTGAGGTCTCTAAAGAGAAAATTGGGAAGCAAGTAGAGATATTCAAGGGCATTAAATAACCAGGACCGGATAGTACTTATCCGAGGAATCTGAAGGAAATGAAGTAAGAGGTACTGATGAGATAGATGCGATATGGGGATAATCCTGGTCCCACTGATGTCACAGAGAGTTTTGTCATGGTCTTAAAAGGGACCAGGATTTGGCCCTATATCTTGGCTCTTTGTTTCCACCAATTCTCAAAGATGCCTGTTAAAACAGTATAGAAAATAGTTTTATCTGGTCTATCTTAACACATAGTTGTTTTTGATAGCAGATAAGAGGGAGTCCTAGCTAAAAAGTACATTTTCAATTTCCTAGTGCAAAGCTATAGGTTCAAACCAACAGAACTTCAGTAAGGGTAGAATCATGTAAGTAAAATTAAGCTTATGTGCAAATATTTGCAGGCTCAGGGCCTTAACTTTGAAATAACTTTTAGGGTTTTTGGAATCTAGATAGATTTCTGTATGTAATGGATTGTGAGCACCTTCTAAGGGTATGTCTACACTGGCAAGTTTCTGCAACACAAGTTATAGCACTTTTATTGAAACGCTGGAATTAAACCGCTGTTGCGTATCCACACTGTGCTCCTTGTGATGCTGGAGCGCATCCACATTAGCAGCTCTTGCAACGGCAAAGACAGTGGTGCATTGTGGTAGCTATCCCACTGTGCAACTGGCTGCAGGGTGCTTTGGGAAGGGTTTGCAATGCCTCTTGGGGCAGGCACAGCATCACATGATGCAGGTTTCCCAATCCCATTGTTCCATGGGCATCCTACTACATTGCCAGCTGCTTTCCAACTGAAGTTTGGGGTGTGGGTGTGGGTGTGGGTGTGTGTGGAGGTGGGAGAGAGACAGTGTGTTTTGGGGGGCAGAGAGTGTGTCAGCATGCTGTCTTGTAAGTTCAGATAGTGGCAGGAAGCAACCAGTCCTGAGGCAGGGGGAGGGGGAAACCCCTACTTCAGCCCCCGCCTCCCTCCCTGGGCTCACAGAGAGAGAGACAGAGAGAGAGAGCTGCCTCTGTGTTCAACAGCACAAGCATTCCACATTAATAGTTTGCTTTGTGTTCCGGAGCAGATCAGCACAGCACTCAATGGCTGTCAGAAACGGTGCTTTGAAGGGGGTGGAGCGCATGTCTCCAGGGCAGCCATGTTCAAAACAATGAGAAGAGCGGTCATTTGAGGCATTATGGGATAGCTCCGGAGGCCCATTACAGTGCAGAAATCTATCAAGTGTCTACACTAGCAATTGAGCGCTGGAGCCTCCGCGCAAATAGCCTTACGACTCTCGTCAAGGTCGGTTTTTTGCAGCGCTGCAACTGAGGAGTTTCTGTGCACAAAGTGGCTTGGCAGTGAGCAGTCGAACTTACACGTCTGCAGTTTGAACGCAAAAAGCTGCTTTACTGCGCTGAAACTTGCCAGTCTAGACAAGCCCTAAGTGACAGCTGAGCAATATAAAATTCTCGCAAAGTTGAATTGTTAAATCTTTTTTTTAGTAGGGAACTAGTAACTGTAATGCATTTACAATATAAAAGGTAAATGGACTTTTATTCTCTTCCTTTTCTACCTTACTGGTTTAAGATGAAAGATGCCTTTTTGTTTTTCTGTATTCCTGTTACAACTCTGTTTGGCAGCATTTTGGACCAAAATTCTCCTAATATGTGTAGGACACCAGTGGAAAATTCTGCAGCAAGCTGAAGCTGCTGTTGTTGCATTGTTGATAAATGTCCAAATCATTCAAAATATTAGTTAAATCTAAAAATGAAACATGTGATCAACATAAAACAAGATCATCCCTTTCAAACACTTGCCATAATAATGTATCAAACATATGACATTTACACAAATTTTTCTAACTTGCACTGTAGCAGAGGAATGCCACCTGGCATGTGCAGGCTGCAAAAAGCTACCATTCTCACCTCGCATTCCAAGTGCATGGGTTACAGAGAGCTCCTTTTGTCTGTTGATTTCTCAAACTGTGAATTAACAGTGGCAGTTTTGATAGTTTTTATACAACAAGGGAGAACATGAAAAGCCGGTCCACCCCCTGAAGCAAAAAACATGGATTACAGGGTCCAACTATAGGGAAAACTGAACATTGTTTTAAAAAACAAACCAAGGAAATCTCCTAGGTAAAGTTAAAAATTAAAGTACAAAATATATAAATTGCAAACATATATGTATCCAGAGGTCGTGGGGGGGGGGGCGGTGTTTATCATGGGGAAATGAGAAATCAAGAAAAAAGGCAATGGTGAGTGTGAGACAGATACTTTCTGTACCCCTGATTCTTTTAACACTACTTAGCACTTCTGTTCAGTTCATGATTCACTACTATCCCATACTCTAAGCACATTATATATATTAAAAACACATGGCCAGAACCTCCGTTTATGTAAATTGCCAGTTGACTTCAATGGAGTTATACCAATTGACCCCATCTGAAGATCTAGCCCACAGTCACCCAGTTAGCCTTACCTTATTCTCCAATCTTTATTAGATTTTAGTACATTGTTCTACTGACATGGCTAGGTCTAAAGAGTTAATTATAAATCCATGTGTCATTGCATGCTAAAGACCCTCTTACCCGTGCCTCCTTATGGACACTTCACCTGGCCCATATTCACTTGAGCAAGAGGATCAATAAAATAGACCACTGGGGAAACCCAGCATGAGTAAATCTGTGGATCTCTTAGAAAGAAATGAGCGTAGATAGGGTCAGCAGGCATGTCAACAAGACCTTATCACCAGTGGTGTAGAAGGCATTGGATAGATGTAAGAGAAGCTGCGTGGACACCTGGTTCTTAATCTCCTCCATGACCAGGAGGAGAATATCCCTCACAATAGCCAAAGCAGTGTTTGTGTTCTACTTGAGCCTAAAACCCAGGGTCAGAGACATGAAAATCCTGATGGAGCTGTTTCATCACAACTTTCTTGATAATTATACCCAAAACTGGGAGATGCATGACTGGGAGCTAATTAGGAGGATTGTCTATGATAATGGGCTGTTTCTTCTGCTAGAGTCTAGCCATCTCTAGCCATCTCTCCTTTAACACAAACTGGCACCCTACCACAGGTGCTGGGACAATTTGTATAGTGGGGGTGCTGACAGCCATTGAACCAAACTATAAACCCTGTATATGATGGAAACCACTTCAAGCCAGGTTGTGCAGGAGCACCCCCAACACCACTAGTTCCAGCACCTATGCACACCCCCTACCTCCAGGAGATATTGACAATCATCTCAGACAATAGGCACTGCATCTCCCACGAATAGAGCTCTCATGTCTATTTAATCCACCCCCAATGAGCAGCAGTAGTTCTGTCAGCGGGAAAAGCTCTTCCACCAACCTAACGCTGTCCTCACTGCCATTTCAGTCGGTGTAATTTATGTCGCTTGGGGAGGGTGGCTTATTCACACCCCTGAGCGACATAAGTTGTACCGACATAGTGTACATACCATAGTGTAGCCATAGCACCAGTTGGGAGCTAAAGAAGAAGTTCTTTGCCTTTTTCAATCTATGGTACCCAAATTAATAAAAAGGAACTTATGCCCTTTGGGCTCATGTTTCACATGCATTTTTCCTCTCTGAATCTCAAGACTCGATTTACATACTTTTTTTTTTAACATGTGTTTAGAGCCACATTATGACTCCATAATTTTTGTCCTGAATATCACCTTGTGGTAACAGCAGCTTCCCTGGCTTTTGTGTTAGGAACAGATTGAATTTCCTCACTGACTTTCTGGTGGAATTTTTGAGAGTTTTTTTTATAAACTTTGCTTTTCATCTGTAGTCTGAGAATCAGCTTTTTATTATCAGTAGATTTCATAAATTTGTTCTTTTATCACAAGCCGATTGTGGCAGGGTGGACTACATCTGGAGGCCCCCTGTTGAGGCCTCACAGCCCTGCATCACCCTGTCTGAGAATAGAGCAGCGAGAAGTCCTCTAGGCAGCCTAGAGAGGCTGCAGAAGAATGGCCAATCAGAGGGGCTGATGGAGCGACCAATAAGGGGCCACAAAGGCCAGATAAAAGGCAAGCAGCAGAGCAGAGTCTTCAGTTGCTGTGTGGAGCTTGATGAGGGAGGGTTACGTGCCTGGATGGCTAGATGAACAGCAGGCTTGTGGACAGCTCACTGCAGAGAACTCACCAGAGAGAACTGAGGCCAGCAAAGGCTGCCAAAGACTGGTTGGCTGGAGAGAATAGCATAGCAGCAGAGCCATTGAAAGGTTAATGTGGGCAGACAAGGGTACCAAGATGGACTCTGCTGGTCTGATAGCAGACAGAGCCACGGGGGAGGGGACTGCTGAAAAGGAGACCAGTTGAGGGTACCAAGATGGCCCCAGCTAGGTGTCTGAAGAAGGCAGTGCCTCTGGGAAGAAGCCTAAGAGCTCTGGCCCCATACCAGGGCTGTGATAAGAACTCTGGACTGTATACCCTGGAAGGGGGGAACAGCACGTGT
This sequence comes from Chelonia mydas, assembly GCF_015237465.2. Classification (NCBI taxonomy): domain Eukaryota; kingdom Metazoa; phylum Chordata; order Testudines; family Cheloniidae; genus Chelonia; species Chelonia mydas. Next base: position 129,521,901 of record NC_057849.1, read on the forward strand.
GGCTCAGCCAGGGGGCTGAGCTGCTGAAGACTGCTAAGAGAACCATCAGCCAGGGGGTTGCTAGTGAGAGGTGAGTGCCACCCCAATATAAGAACTAAAACCAAAAGCAGGCTCACACCCAACCAAAGAGGGCTATCCATGACAGGTGGGTGTGGCCCCCCACCCATGAAAAACTGTGTTTGCAGGCCCTATTGGCCAGAGAAAAGGGGGCACACACAAGAGGTGGGTGCTGACCCTGTTACAGGGACTCAGACACCAGAATATATGAGAGGATATGAGTGTGAATGTATGTTTGAGGAGGGAACAAACTTGCTCCCCAGAGGTTGAATCTCTGGCAAATAGCTTGCTGCAATTCAAATCTCAGCCCAGCCTGATTCAAATAGTTTGTTTTCTCATTTTCTATCTCCACAAGAGCATGTTCTTGTCTGCCTTGCAATCATGTCTTTATCTTTTGTTTTCCTATATGTTCTGCATGCATATTAAAGATGAAGTTATATCCTCTGCCTACCCATTATTGGATTAGGCGAAAAAGGATTCTTACAATCTGTATGTTTTGATGACTCATTTGGCATTGAAAAGTTGCCAGATATGCATCAATGCCTTTTGCGGGGAAATGCTGTTTTAGTCGACTGGATTTGTTTTTGATCTAGTGTGGGGTCTTGAATGTACAGACAAATGGAGACCACATGGTAATTATCCCTGTGTTGAAGCAAAAGCCAAAAAAGTGGGGGGGGGGGAACCCTCACTCAGTTATAAAGAAGCAGAACCAAAAAAAAAAGGGTGGGGTGAGCAGCGTTAGAATCTGTTTACATCTGGAGCATAATGAAAGCAATGTCCAACAACCACACAGTAGATGGGAGGAAGCAAGAAAAATGAACAGTTACCTACTGTAAATATAGTCAACAGTACCGAACCACCTCAATAGCAACAACATCCCAAGCACCGTAATACTGCAAAATTCTGGAAAAGGAAATTCAGGTAGCTGACAAAAATAAGTATTTTCTAACTTGGAAGAAGTGCAAGGATTGTACATATTTTCCCAGCTATCTTATAGATGCAGACGGGATAGTAATTCACAGATTTCAAAGAATTTTTGATGTATCTTTATATCACTACTCTTTAAGTGCTGGAACTGCTAGCAATTTATAATGGAAACAATCTCTCAGATGTTTCAAATAGCAAAAGGCTGAAACATAGGCCAAGAGCTGTCTGCTGAAAATAATTTTATTTCTTAAAAATAAAGCAAACCTGGATCATATCACCTGAGATGGAGAAGAACAGCTGGTCAGGGAAACCAAGGCAGGGGTTGTATTACCTAAGGACAAGGAAATAGGTCTGACATTCACATGAGGGACGAATCTAATAAGTTTTGAAACCAAACCAATGGAAATCTCCCACATTCCCTGATCCTACAATAGGCCATGCTCGATTTTAGTTAGACCATTTCAGTGGCCTTTTTTATCTTCATGAAGGGATAGCAGACTCCACCCCTGTGCCTTAAGGGGTAGGCAGGCAGCACTTAGTATCTCCATTCAGTTAGGCACATGGCAGCCAGCTTTACAGCTAAAACTCAGTCGAGGTGTTTCAGTTGCTAGCTCCCAGTACCAAAAGTAAGGGGAAGGGTCGATGGGAAATCAGGACCCTGAGACTGACAGTCCCCAGGAACAATGGGGAGAGGCCAATGCTCCAGGTCAGCCTGAATGACAGGGTGGGAGTCAGGAGGCCAGGGGGTCTCATCCTCTGGGTGAGCTGGAATTGCCTGGGTCAGACAGAGTGGGGCCGAGCTAAGGAAAAAGCAGGGGCCCAAGGTGAGCTG